>NC_052071.1:48242748-50860248 GCF_015852505.1 Tachyglossus aculeatus
AATGAGCTTAGTCTAGAGGGGGAGACAGACAAATATAAATTTTAGAACTACAGATATATACATAATAATGATGATGGTATTTGTTAGGTGCTTACTATGTGCAAAGCACTGTTCTAAGCCCTGGGGGGATACAAGGTGATCAGGTTGTCCCACGTGGGGCTCACAGTCTTAATCCCCATTTTACAGATGAGGTAACTGAGGCTCAGAGAAGGTAAGTGACTTTCCCAAGGTCACAGAGCAGACATGTGGCAGAGCCGGGATTCGAACCCATAACCTCTGACTCCATAGCCCATGGTCTTTCCACTGAGCCATGCTACTTCTCTATACAAAAGTGTTGTGGGTCTGGGAGGGGGGATGAGTAAAGGGAGCAAGTCAGGACAACGCAGAAGGGAGTGGGAGAAGAGGAAAAAGGACTTAGTGGGCTTACCAGTGGGCCAGGGCCAGAGTAGGAGAGAATGTCATTCCATTCTTCCCCTGTTTCCCTTCCCCATCTACTGCTGCTGTTGTTTGAGAGGGGAGGGGTCAGCATCCCCAAAGGGATGGGATGGGATGGAATGGGATAATGGGGAGGATGAATGAAGGTCAACATCTCCATAGGGATGGGATGAAATGGGTTAGTGGGGAAGATGGATTCATTCATTCATTCAATAGTCTTTATTGAGCACTTACTGTATGCAAAGCACTGTACTAAATAGAGTACAATGCAACAATAAACAGACACAATCCCTGGCCACAACGAGCTTACAGTCTATGAGGGTCAACATACTCATAGGGTGGGATGGGATGGATAGGATGGGAGAATGGGGAGGATGGATGAGAATCAGCATCCCCAGAGGAGTGGGATAGGATGGAATAGTGGAGAGGGTGGATGAGGGGTGACCTCTGCTGCTTCCCTCTCTTCTGTAAAGATCCTCCGTGTTTGCAGAGTCCCTGGCTCAGCTTTCAGTGCCACCTCCACGGAGGGCAAGGAGGGAAGGGCCAGGGAGCTCTTGCAGAGTGATGGGAAATGGGGCTTGTGAGGACTGGCTAGAGGAGTAGAGGGCTTGTGAGGAAGAGGAGAGGTGACCTGCAGACTAGAAATGTAAGGGAATGGTGCTTAAGGTAGTGGGAGCAAATGAGCTAGACCTAAGGAAGAATGATCTGGCAGTAAGGGTCATTTGGGCCTGGAAAGGGTCGTATAAAAGGTTGGGGTCTAGTTTCCTTAAAGAATTTTCAGAAAAAGTGAAATAGCCACCTTGCTCAAATGGGGCAAGCCCACCTGGAGACAGGGGGATGGACTGAATGAACTGTGAAAATCTGTCCCAACCTGAGCACCCAGTGACTGATCTATAATCAGGTCCTTGACTCATCTCCATCCCCTGCTCCTTCGCCCAGTTCACTTGGCAACTGCAGCTCACCTGAGGTAGGCATCTCAGGTGGGGAGAGACGGGAGGGGAGACCAACTAGCTAAAGCAGTGGAAAGTAGCACGGAACCCTTCGCTGTTGAGCCCAAGCCTGGGCACCCCCCTGCAGTCAATGCTCAAGTAGCCCGTGGGGAAAGAAGGTGGACTAGCCCAGACTTGCATACACAACACGGCTCCACGGCTTCCATGGCTTCCCCGACACGGCTTCCGTGAGAAGCAGTGTGGCCTAGTGGCAAGAGCACGGAGCTTGTGAGTCAGAGGACTTGGGTTCTAATCCCGGCTCTGCCACTTGCCTGCTGTGTGAACTTGGGCAAGTCACTTAACCTCTCTGTGCCTCAGTTACCTCATCTGTAAAATGGGGATTAGGACTGTGAGACCCACTTGGGACAACCTGATTACCTTGTATCTACCCCAGTGCTTAGAACAGTGCTTGGCACATAGTAAGTGCTTAAGAAATACAATAATAATAATAATAACAATAGCTCAATTGCCATCATCTCCTGGATCTCCTCCTCTCTCCCCTGGGTCTCTACAGGAGCCCAGAAGCCCCTGGGTCTGGAAGCATGAGCCACAGTGCCCCTCACATGAGCAAGGCCAGATCCCATTGACTCTAAACACATCCTGGGCATGGAACAGAGACTATTTCTTGTTTAATTGCTGCATGAAGGGAAGATCAATTAATGTGTCACGTCAGGGCAGAGCGCTGTGGCTGCACCAGCCAGGCAGACAGGAAATCCCTCTCCACCCAACTGTCCCTCTCCTGCCCCTGTCTCTGGGCTTCCCACCAGCTGCTGGAAATGATGAGGAGTGGGGAAACTCTGGGAATAGAATGGTCCACCTAGAAGGAGCCTCTCCAACCCCACAGCTTCTCACTGAGTGAAGTTTGCGACCCTTTCCTCATTCACAATCTCTCTCTCTCTCCCTCCCTTTCCTCCCTCTGTCTTTCCTCTCCCTCTCCTATCTTCCCCCCCTTCTCCCTTCTCCCTTCCTTCTCCCTCTTCCCCCCTCTGCCCCTCTCTTTACTTCCTTCCTCTACCTCTCCTTCCTTCCTCCTTCCTTCCTCTCTCTTCCTGTTCTTCCTTCCTCCCTCACACTCTCCTCCTTCCTTCCTCTCCCTCCTTCTTTTCTCCCTCTTCCTCTCCTGATTTCTTCCATTTTCTTCCTTCCTCACTATCTCTCTCGATCTCTTCCCCTTTTCCTTCTTTCCTCCACCTCTTCTTCCTCCCTGCTTCCTCCCACCCTTGCCCTCTCTTGACTTCTCCCTTTTCTTTCTCTCTCTTGATCTCTTTCCTTCTTCTCCCTCCCTTACCCTTTCTTCCATCCCTCTTTCTCCCTCCCTCTTCTTTCTTCCTCTACCTCTCTATCTCTACCTCTACCTGCCTCACTCTCTCTGTGTCTCTTTTACTCCCTCTCTCTATATACATTTATATGTATATATAATACATATATATATATATATATATGTGTAATTTTGAATGAATCAAACTCCAGCTTCCACAGCCAGGCAGAACTGAGATTTATCACTTCAAGTAGCATTATTGATTTCCAGTGAAGCCTGTTCTGATACTGACGGATACACATGTGGGCAGCCCAGGCACAGGGCAGGCCCCGGTGATTAAAATTTCCTGGGGCTTTGTTAGCCGGAAAATCTCTAGGGAAGTGGCAGGAGATGGAAGGAGGCAAGTGCTGGAAGGCCTTTCTTTGAAGACGGCAAGTGGTCCAGGGAAGGGACAACAAATGGAGGGACTGGGATGGGTCGAATTGTCCAACCCTGCTCAAGAGCACCTCCCTCTTCAGCGGGTAGGCTGACCGACTGACCAGAGTGTCTGGAGCCCCAAGCAGGTGTATGTAGTAGGTGGCCTCCCATGCGTTATGCAGCTCCCTGACCCGAGTGGCACCTCCTTTCCTGGGGTGCCATGGAGACTCATTAGTTCATGTTTGCAAAGGGCTCAATGGACAGGAAAGTTATTAGAGGGCTAAGCAGGTGATCGCCGCTGTTATGGTCATTTTCACACAGTGGAATTGGTGGTGCTTGAGGTCAACATTCTTCCCTTTCCTTTATGTTCTCCCCCTTCCTTTATGCCTTTATAGTATTTGTTAAACGCTTAGTATGTCTAGGCACTGAGGTAGGTACAAGTTAATTAGTTTGGATGCAGTCTCTATCCTGCATGGGGCTCACAGTCTAATAAGAAGGAGAGCAGGTATTTAATCCCCATTTTACATTTGAGGAAACTGAGGCACAGAGAAGTTAAGTGACGTGCCCAAGGTCACACAGCAGACAAGTGGCAGAGCCAGTATCAGAACCCAGGTCCTCTGAACCCCAAGCCCAGGCTCTTTCCACTAAGCCATGCTGCTTCCCTGCCCCACTCCAGGTGGCCTTCCTGTCGAGGGAAGGAAAACAGAGAAACGCTTTGCCTGGGCTCACTCCCAGTCTGGAGGCTGCCCCTGTGGGGGTCGTGAGGGTCAGGGGACAGGTGGCATTAGGACTGGAAGCCAGGCCCTCTGGCCTGCCTTCTGACATCAGGCACAAGCCAGAGTGGCTGGACAACATTGGCCAACTATCGGTCGATCGTATTTATTGAGCATTTACTCTGTACAGTGCACTGTACTAAATGGAAAGTACAATACAAACTTGCTCCCTACCCACGAGGAGCTAACAATCTAGTGTTGGAAGACAGACATGAAAATAAATGACAGATAGGAGAAGTGGCAGAGTGTAAGAATGTGGCCATGAGTGCTGCGGGGCTGAAGGTGAGGTGTATATCCCGGGCTTATGGAGCTCAGATCCAAGGGCATAGGCGACAAGGGCATCCAGCAGTAAGAAGCCGTAGCAGCAGTGGCAGTTTTGCAACCGTCTGGAACGGGGCGTCCGTCCAGCTCTTGGCAGGTCGCTCCCTGATTCCCCAGGATCCCGTCTTGCACGGTTATCATCTGGAAGGTCAGTGGGTAAGGGGGCTGAGACAGCCTCAGTTCAACACAGCCACCACAGCTAGGCTGAACTGAGCACCTCAGGGGAGGGACAAAGGGTTTTGGAGAGGGTCTGATGAGGAGCTCTTCTCTGCTTGGCTCTTTCCTGAGCTGGGGCTGTGGGCTCTGCCCAGGGACCCTGTAAGCAGGTAGATCCCTTGTCCTGCCAGAGAAACAGGACAGCAAGGAATCCTCTGCTCAACCTGGAGGGCAGAGTGCCAGGGAGGTGGGGTCCTCCAGGCAAAGAGTAGACCAGGGCAAGGGGGAAGGAGTTTGGCACGGAACCAACCTTCATTAGGAGAATCAGAGGTCAGCAACCCCCATCCTGGCCAGGCAGCCCTCCCCCGGCCCTCCGCCGCATTGACCCGGCACTCTGTGCTCCGCCTGGGGCTGCTGATGGTAGCCCTCCCCGGGGGCACGCTGGAGCTAGGGTCATCCGTCACCCTCAGTTCCACCACTGCAGCTCACCACCTGACCTGGCACTCTCCAGTCCTGCCAGAACCCTGCAGTTTGGGACGCTTTGTCCCGCTGACACTGGGAAGGTTCCAAGTTGATATGGCCGTGGCACTGTCCGGCCCTGCAGTTCCCGGTGCTACACTGAGAGGAAGGTACCCAGCCCAGGATACTGGGACAAACTCAGCCCCGGGGTGGTGAGTGGGGCCGGGCTGAAAGGGCCAGATAAGGGGTCTTGTCCTGCAGCTTCTCAGGAACTGTGGGTGGCCTGACAGGAGGGCAATCTCTGGCCAGAGGGGCCAACACTTGGATCCCTGCTAGACCAGCAGCCTGGCTATCCCTCGCTCCCCCCCCATCCCCCCGAGAGAGAGTCTCTCTCCTGGCACCTCTTCATTGCCCTGAAGAGGCCCCGTCCTTGCGTAGAGGCCAGGAGGTAACCTCCCCCGACCTCTGGCTCTCTCTCCCTCTCCCTCTCCTCCAGTGGCTCCAAATGACATCAAAGCCACAGGCAGAGAGGTTCCTGCTCCCGACCTGGCACCACCCATGGCTGAACCGGGAAGGAAGGAAACTCCATAATGCACCCGCCACTGGCCTTTGGGGTCAGGCATAGGGTGGGCACAGTGTCCCCATTTAATAGTAATAATAATGATAATGATGGCATGTGTTAAGCGCTTACTATGTGCAAAACACTTTCTAAGCACTGGGGAGGTTACAAGGTGATCAGGTTGTCCCACGGGGGACTCACAGTCTTAATCCCCATTTTACAGATGAGGGAACTGAGGCACAGTGAAGTGACTTGCCCAAAGTCACACAGTTGACAATTGGTGGAGCCGGGATTTGAACCTATGACCACTGATTCCAAAGCCCATGCTCTTTCCACTGAGCCACGCTGCTTCTCTAATAATGATGGCATTTATTAAGTGCCTAGTATGGGGCAAGCACTGTTCTAAGCGCTGGGGAGGTTACAAGGTGATCAGGTTGTCCCACGGGGGCTCACAGTCTTAATGATGGCATTTATTAAGCACTTACTATGTGCAAAGCACTGTTCTAAGCGCTGGGGAGGTTACAAGGTGATCAGGTTGTCACACAGTCTTCATCCCCATTTGACAGACGAGGTAACTGAGGCACAGAAAAGTGAAGTGACTTGCCCAAAGGCACACAGCTGACAATTGGCGGAGCCGGTATTTGAACCCATGACCACTGACTCCAAAGCCCTGGCTCTTTCCACTGAGCCATGCTGATTGCAGATGTGAGCCTGAGTCTTGCCCCCCGCCCCTTCTTGGGTCCGGATCCGAGAGCCCTGGAGAACCAGGAGCTCATGAACCACAATGGGCTCCCACCCTCCCTGGAGGGCCGACTGAGGTCTCATTCCAGCCGACAGTTAGGAGCCGTCGGGCACAGACCCACGACCAGCTGTGGCAGGGCCAGGAAGGAGCAGCAGAGGACTGGTCACTGGGCCGGCTCCTGGAGGGGGTGGGTTTGTGACTCCTTCCCTGGTCCCCCATTCTCAGGAGAGTAAGGGTAGGGGAGTACGTCTATGCTACTCCTCCCTGCCATTCTGGGAGGGAGGGTCTTGAGAGTGATGAGTTGAACTTCCCACAGTCTCCCCACTCTGCCTGTAGGCCTCTGGCAGCCCATGTCTGGTTCCCCCCATCTCCCAGAGGGCAGGCAGGGGTCCAGCCTGAATCTGGGCAGGCCTCTCTTTCCCTTGGAATGAAAGGCGGAGGGATAGCAGGGAGAGCAGACAGGCGGACTGATTGATGGACTCCAGTGGAATGTTTCCTCCAAGCTTGGGCACCCCCCAAGAGACCTGACACCCACCCCCTCCACCTAGGTCACGTGGGAGGGGTCCTGCTCACCCCCAGTGACTTCCCCGGCCTGGCCTTGGCGTTACTGGTGCCCCCCCGATGAGCAGTAAGGGGAGAGCTGCCTCCCTCAGCCAAGCTCGGCCTCGCCGCTGCGAGATCATTGATAATGCAGATGCTATTAATAAAGCAAGTGTTGTTCCATATTCATCTCGCCCCATACAATAGAATAGTAATCTTTCTAATTTATATGAAAATTGCTCCCTGACATAGATAGAAACCCGGAGAATAATTAAACAGTCAGGCTGGCCTGCCTCTGCCATTCGGGGTAGATTCCCATCACCTGGAGAGTCCAGATCGGAATTTGCCATTTGATCTGCTTGGATTTTTCTCCAGAAGTTTCCCTGCCAAGAATATGTACAGTTTGTCCTGGCATTTAATTCCCGATGTTTGCCGAGAACAACAAAGCCACCTCAATCTGTCTTTTTAAAAGCCTGTCGCAACGGCAGCCATGCGACAGGCTGGGATTCAATCCCAATGTTCAAAGCCATAGTGGATGGCTCTTTAGACCCGTGGCTGGGCCAGCGGTCCCAGAGGAGTGGGGTGGGAGGGAAGGGGGGGGAGAGGGAGGAGACATCTTACTAACCTTTCTGATTCCTTTGCCACCCGAGGGCCCGGATGTCTGAGGACCCCTCCTGCCCACCTCAGAGGAATTGGATTCTTCTCTCAGTCCTGCACTGGATAAAAATAATAATAGTGGTGTTTATTAAGCACTGACTAGGTGGCCAGCACTGGGCTAAGCTTAGCTGTGAGTGAATCAGTTCAGACACAGTCCTTGTCTCAGATGGGGCTCTCAGTCTATCGGGGAGAGGGATCGGATATTTTATTCCCATTTTACCTATGAGAAAATTAAGGCCCATCCCCACCTCGCACTTTCACCTCTCCGTGCTCCCTCTCAAGGAAGATTGAGAGGGTAATCAATGGAGAGAGGCAGCAGGCTAAATGAAATGAGTCTACTGTAACAGTACGATGCCCCGAGCCGCCGCAGTGGCTGAGGAAGTGGGGTCATCGGAGTGAGGGTGGCAAGTCGTGGAGCCCAGGTCTCCAGACACCCAGTCCTGTGGTTTTCCCACTAGGCCTCCTCCTAGCGATGGGGTGGAGGCCATTTGTCCTAAGGCCCCGTTTGTCTCCTTTCCCACCCAGAAGCCCTCCTCACAAGTGGCCAGGAGCATGCCACCGTACCCAACGAGACCCAGAACGTTTCCTCCTCCAAAGCTGGCCTCCCCCCATTCTCTGAGCAATATCCGGTCACACGTGGACTGCACATGTGGCCAAGGGCCAGGGCAACCATGCCTGTAATAAGTCTCCAGAAAGGTCAGTGAGCTGCCTTGGGTCTCATTAGGAGCCACACGGCTAGGTGTGTCATACTGCTTGCCCTCCTGATTGACCGGGGTCAAACGAGCAGGCCCTCGGAGCGGGGAGCATTCCGATGACCCCACTTCCTCGGCCGCTGCGGCAGCTCGGGGCATCGTAGTGTTATATTAGACTCATTTCATTTAGCCTGCTGCCTCTCTCCATTGATTCCCCTCTCAATCTTCCTTGAGAGGGAGCACAGAGAGGTGAAAGTGCGAGGTGGGGATGGGACTGTTACATTACAGTCATTCTGGATGGCAGGGGTGGCATGATGCTTCTCCCCAAGCCCAGCTCCCCAATTAATCACCTGGCCTCCCGTCCCCACATCCCACCCTGCTCACAACTGTTGGGGAAGATTTGAGCACTGACCCTGGGTTCTAATCATCATCAATCGTATTTATTGAGTGCTTACTATGTGCAGAGCACTGTACTAAGCGCTTGGGAAGTACAAATTGGCAACATATAGAGACAGTCCCTACCCAACAGTGGGCTCAATCCTAACTCTGCCACTTGTCTGCTGTGCAACCTTGGGTAAAGTCATTCATTCATTCATTCAATTGTATTTACTGAGCACTTACTGTGTGCAGAGCACTGTACTAAGCGCTTGGGAAGTACAAGTTGGCAACATATAGAGATGGTCCCTACCCAACAGTGGGCAAATGACTAAACTTATCTGTACCTCAGTTTCCTCATCTGTAAAGAAGGGATTAAACCATTTTTCTTTTGACCCCTTACTGCTTAGCCCCATGTCCAACCAGACAAGAGTATTTTGCAACCATCCCCGTGCTCAGTACAGTCCTTGACACATAGTAAGCACTTAACACGTAATTATCATTATTATAATTATTATTTGACCCACCCCACATCCAACTAATTCCACTGTATCTTTTTTGACCAAGGCATACAAACAGGGCCCTGACCTTAAAGAAGAGATCGAACTACTATTCGGAAGAGAGGATTTCATGGGAACACAATCAATTACTCATCCATTTTAATTGATTTGAAGAGCTGAGACCCAAGCAGAGCAGAATCTTAAAGTCAATTAAAAACTTTACCTGTTGGCTGGAATAATAATCTCCGGTTGGTAAAGCAACAAAGTGTTTGTCAGAGCCCCGCCTACACTTCCAGGGAGAGGAGGAACCGTATATTCTCCATCCCCCTCTCTCATCACAAGGGTTCATCCTTCCCCTCTGCCCCTACCTTGTCGGATGCCATTCCCAGACAGTAGCTCCCTAGCAGTGCCAAGCCATCCTGGATCTCGGAATTGAGGCGCTCTGGAAAATCCTGGTGTCCCAGGCAGCAGCTCCTCTTGTCCCCGGACACTCCTGTGCTTCCTACACAAACCTGGCTTCCCTTGGACAGCTTCCAGTTCTGAAGCCGAAGCCCTTCCTGGATTCATTCATTCATTCATTCAATCGTATTTATTGAGCACTTACTGTGTGCAGAGCACTGTACTAAGCACTTGGGAAGTACACAGGGAAGACACCATTTAGATAACTCCTCCCCTGCGTACTGCTTCTATGTCCAAGCTTCGAGGAACACCTTAGCCCCAGCCCCCAGGCCCAGATGTTTCCTGGGGTGCCCTAGGGGAGGATTTGAACTGGTGTCCTCTGGGTCTTTGTGGTGCCTCCCAGGAGGCCGCCAGTCCCAAGATTGGAACTGGGCCTTGTCTGTGATGCTGAATCCTAGCCAGTGGGTCATAAAAGCTAGAAGTATGTGCCAAGAGCTGCAATAATAACAATAATTGTAGTATTCATTACGAGCTTATTATGTGTCAGGCACTGTACTAGGTGCTAGGGCGAATACAAGCAAATCGGGTTGGACGTAGTCCCCGTCTCACATGGGGCTCACAGTCTTAATCCCCATTTTACAGATGAGGAAACTGAGGTCGAGAGAAGTGAAGTGACTTGCCCAAGGTCACACAGCAGATAAGTGGTGGAGCCGGGATTAGAACCCAGATCTTTCTGACTCCAAGACTCGTACTGTTGGCTGGGGTGGATATAAACTAGGCTGTGAGCCTGTTGTTGGGTAGGGACCATCTCTATATGTTCCTTGTACTTCCCAAGCGCTTAGTACAGTAAGCACACAGTAAGTGCTCAATAAATACAACTGAATGAATGGTTTTGTTCTCTGTCTCCCCCCTTTTAGACTGTGAGCCCACTGTTGGGTAGGGACTGTCTCTATATGTTGCCAATTTGTACTTCCCAAGCGCTTAGTACAGTGCTCTGCACATAGTAAGCGCTCAATAAATATGATTGATGATGATGATGATGATCAGGTCCCACATCAGCTGAGAGAACAGGTATTCAATTCACATTTTGCAGATGAGGGAACTGAGGCATAGATAAGTTAAGTGATTTTCTTAAGGTCACACAGCAGGTAAGTGGAAGAGCAGGGATTAGAACGCAGATCCTCTTCCCAAGCACTTAGTGCAGTAAGGCACACAGTAAGCGCTCAATAAATACGATTGAATGAATGAATGAATAAGACAATCAGGTCCCACATCAGCTGAGAGAACAGGTATTCAATTCACATTTTGCAGATGAGGGAACTGAGGCACAGATAAGCTAAGTGATTATCTTAAGGTCACACAGCAGGTAAGTGGAGGAGCAGGGATTAGAACGCAGATCCTCTTCCCAAGCGCTTAGTACAGTAAGGCACACAGTAAACGCTGAATAAATACAATTGAATGAATGAATGAATAAGATAATCAGGTCCCACATCAGCTGAGAGAACAGGTATTCAATTCACATTTTGCAGATGAGGGAACTGAGGCACAGATAAGTTAAGTGATTATCTTAAGGTCACACAGCAGGTAAGTGGAGGAGCAGGGATTAGAACACAGATCCTCTGGCTCCCATTCCCATGCTCTTTCTACTAGGCCACACTGCTCCTCTCTTTCCAAGTAACCCACAGGAGTCTGGGTCTCAGTCCCAGAACAGAACATGGAGGGAATGGAAGAAGGAGAGTGGTCATACCAGCAGCCCCCAAGCAGGAGCAGGTCAGCAATACACCCGGGAGTGGGACTTGAGGTGTGAGTGGGGTTGGATGCTAGGCTTTGGTCAGTCAAAATTGAGGTATTTGTCATGTGCTTTCTCTTTTCCAATCTCCATGCTAAGCACTGGAGTAGATACAATATAAGCAGATTGTACATTTAGTACAGTGCCTAGCACATAGTAAGTGCTTAACAAATATCACTAATATTATTATTATTATCAGACTGTGAGCCCATTGTTGGGTAGGGACCGTCTCTATGTGTTGCCGATTTGTACTTCCTAAATGCTTAGTTCAGGGCTCTGCACACAGTAAGTGCTCAATAAATATGATTGAATGAGTGAATGTATAAAGGGGAAGGAAAATAGAGTATCAGATTCCCATTTTCACAGATGAGGAAACTGAGGCACAGAGAATTGAAATGACTTGCCTGAGGTCTCACAGCCAGGCAAATGGTGGAGCTGGGATGAAAACTCAGGTTTTCTGATCCCCAGGTCTGCCATCTTTCCACTAGATCTTGCTGCTTCTCTTGTAATCAAATAGTGGAAGCTGTACTGAAACCCTAAATGCCTGAATCCTAAACCCAGTGATGACTCAGGACCCTGGAATCCATAAAGGGGGCAGAGTCGTCCCCCCCATGTCCCCCACCCCCAACTGAACTCCCCTACCCCTTCCAGGTTGGCCAGAGACTGACCAGGCAGGGCAGGCTGGTGTGGGTGATGGGGGCCAGTGGTCTCCTGGCAGTAGGATTGACACTGGCTGTCATCATCATCATCATCATCAATCGTATTTATTGAGCGCTTACTATGTGCAGAGCACTGTACTAAGCACTTGGGAAGTACAAATTGGCAACATATAGAGACAGTCCCTACCCAAAAGTGGGCTCACAGTCTGAAAGGGGAAGACAGAGAACAAAACCAACCGTACTAACAAAATAAAATAAATAGAATAGATATGTACAAGCAAAATAAATAAATAAATAAATAGAGTAATAAATACGTACAAACATATATACATATATACAGGTGCTGTGGGGAAGGGAAGGAGGTAAGATGGGGGGGGATGGAGAGGGCCAGGGAAAGAGGAAGGAAGGGGCTCAGTCTGGGAAGGCCTCCTGGAGGAGGTGAACTCTCAGCAGGGCCTTGAAGGGAGGAAGAGAGCTAGCTTGGCGGATGGGCAGAGGGAGGGCATTCCAGGCCCGGGGGAGGACGTGGGCCGGGGGTCGATGGCCGGACAGGCGAGAGCGAGGTACGGTGAGGAGATCAGCGGTGGAGGAGCGGAGGGTGCGGGCTGGGCTGGAGAAGGACAGAAGGGAGGTGAGGTAGGAGGGGGCGAGGGGATGGACAGCCTTGAAGCCCAGGGTGAGGAGCTTCTGCCTGTCCCAGACGCTCTTAGCCCCAAAGCCCCCCTGGGGGGGTCCAGTGGGTGAAATTTGTAGCTATTTGCTCCTTGGCTAGGTTCTTTTCACTTTCATTTCCTGCTGCGGATCTATCATTTCCCGGGGCCTCCAGCCCATTTTCAATTCCTTGTGCAGCGAGATTGTCCAATTCATTTTTGTTTATTTACTTTCCCTTTATCTGAAGAGCGTGCGGTTGCTGGAGCTGAGCGTGTGAGTGAGCGGATGTATGTTGGGGGAAGACGGAGATGCTGATGAAGTGAGAATTTCGGTCTGCTCAGAGCCTCTGAGGAAGAGCTGCTTGGCAGGAGGAGGGGAAATGGAGACGGCCTCTTTCTAGGACCATGGGAAAGAGAGAAGAAATTTTCTCTTGATTATGCCCCACTCAGGCTCCCTCCTGCATTTTAAAAGCTCCCACTCCCACTTGCCATAGCTTATACCTTATGAGAAGCAGCGTGGCTCAGTGGGGAAAGCACGGACTTGGGAGTCAGAGGTCATGGGTTCAAATCCCAGCTTTGCCAATTGTCAGCTGTGTGCCTTTGGGTAAGTCATTTAACTTCTCTGTGCCTCAGCTACCTCATCTGTAAAATGGGGAATAAGACTATGATCCCCACGTGGGACAACCTGATCTCCTTGTATCCTCCCCAGTGCTTAGAACAGTGCTTTGCACATAGTAAGCGCTTAACAAATACCATTATTATTGTTATTATTCCTGTAATTATTATTATTACAGGAAGCAGTGGCTCAGTGGAAAGAGCACGGGCTTTGGAGTCAGAGGTTATGGGTTCGAATCCCGACCGCCACATGTCTGCTGTGTGATCTTGGGAAAGTCACTTCACTTTTCTGGGCCTCAGTTACCTCATCTGTAAAATGGAGATTAAGACTGTGAGCCTCACGTGGGACAACCTGATCAGCCTGTATCCTCCCCAGTGCTTAGAACATTGCTTTGCACATAGTAAGTGCTTAACAAATGCCAATTATTATTATTATTATTATTGTTATTATTATTATTATTATTATTATAACCAAAGTGGGAACCACCCTTCCCTGCACTCAGTTTTGCTTGTTCCTGGCCCTGCGTCTCATAGAACCTCTGGACCAAGTGAAAACTTTAATAAATACCTGCAATGATGATGGCAGAGGCTCTGGTAATGGTGACACAGCCATACCCAGGCTGCTCATCAATCAGTCAATCAATCAATCAGTAGTATTTATTGAGTACTTACTGTGGGCAGAGCACTGTATTAAGTGCTTGGAAAAGTACAGCAGAATTGGTATTGTGCTATTTGATAAGCACTTACTATGTGCCAGGCGCTGCGCTAAACACTGGGGTAAATGCAAGTGAATCAGGTTGGACACAGTCCCACATGGGGCTCACAGCCTTAATCCCCATTTTACAGATGAGGTAACTGAGACACAGAGAAGTGAAGTGACTTGCCCAAGGTCACACAGCAGGCAAGTGGCAGAGCCAGGATTAGGACCCAGGCTACCCTTGTGATCCCTGTGAGCCCGTTGTTGGGTAGGGATTGTCTCTATTTGTTGCCAAATGGTACTTTCCAAGCACTTAGTACGGTGCTCTGCACACAATAAGCACTCAACAAATACGATTGAATGAATGAATGAGTCCCTGCCCACAAGGATCTTAAAGTCTTCAAGGGATGACATGCATTAACATAGATTATGGTTAGGAGAAATAGTAATTAGAATATTTACATAGTACAAGACTGGTTCAGCGTAAGAGGAACTGAGCCTTCCCTTCAGGTAGTGTCTGGGGAGGTGGAAATTCCAGAATGCGGAGCCAGGTCCCTTCCAACTTTTACTGTATTTTGGAAAATCCTCCCAGATCCCATCAGAGCTAAAGAGAGAGCCACAAAGAGTCTTGAGGAATGACTGAGGAAGGCCAGAGGGCAGTCAGGCCTAAAAGAAAGCTCACTGGACTGGGAATAAGGAAACTCTGGCACTGCGGATAGAGCATGGGCCTGGGAATCAGAAAGACCTCAGTTCTAACCCTGGCTCCACCACTTGTCAACCGTGTGACCTTGGGCAAGAGACTTCACTTCTCTGTGCCTCAGTTACCTCATCTGCAAAATGGGGATTAGTACTGTGAGCCCCATGTGGACCGCGGACTGTGCCCAACCTGATTAACTTGTATGTACCCTAGTACTTAGTACAGTGCCTGGCACAGAGTATAATAATAATAATGGTATTTGTTAAGCGCTTACTATGTGCAAAGCACTGTTCTAAGCACTGGGGAGGTTACAAGGTGATCAGGTTGGCCCATGGGGGGCTCTCGGTTTTCATCCCCATTTTACAGATGAGGTAACTGAGGCAAAGAGAAGTGAAGTGACTTGCCCAAAGTCACACAGCTGACAGTTGGCGGAGCCGGGATTTGAACCCATGACCTCTGACTCCAAAGCCCGGGCTCTTTCCATCGAGCCACACTGCTTCTCTTTGGTATGTTTTGGTATGTGCCTAACCAAAAAATAGTAACCTGAATTCTTAACTTAGATCTGTTGCTTACCTGTTGTGTGACCTTGGGCAAGTCACTTAATGTCCATCAATCTATTAATGGCATTTACTAGGCACTTACTGTATGGAGAGCATGGTACCTAGCACTTGGGAGAGTATGGAAACCTTCTCACTGTGCCTCGTTCTCACCTGTCTTTCTGTTGACCCCGGTCCACGTCCTACCTCTGGCCTGGAATGCCCTCCCTCCTCAAATCCGCCAAACTGGCACACTTCCCCCCTTCAAAGCCCTACTGAAAGCTCACCTCCTCCAGGAGGCCTTCCCAGACTAAGCCCCCCCTTTTCCTCCACTCCCCCTCCCTTCTCCATCACCCCGACTCTCTCCCTCTGCTCTCCCCCTCCCCTCCCCACAGCACTTGTGTATATATGTACATACTCATAATTTTATTTTTATTTATAATGATACCTTTTACTTATCCTCTGTCTCCCCCCACTTCTAGATTGTGAGCCCGTTGTGGGCAGAGAACGTCTCTGTTGCTGAACTGTACTTCCCAAGTGCTTAGTACTCTGCACACAGTAAGCATTCAACAAAAACGATTGAATGAATGAGTACAATGGATTAGAGTTGGTAGACACCATGCTTGCCTTCACAGAGATTAGAAACAAAATGAGGATTAAATACTTATTCTCCCTCTCCCTTCGATGGTGATGGTGTCAATGTCCCATCTGATTGTTTTGCCTCTACCTCAGCCCTTGGCGCCCAGCAAATGCTTAACAAATACCACAGTTATTATTAGAGATTTTTGTGTTCATGTTGAGATTAGATTTGGAGGATCAGGTACTGTATGAGGGATTTAGGTCCTTGGTGTTGGCCGTGGCTTGGTGGGAAGGAGAGGGTTGGGCAGAGAGGAAATGCTTGGCTGGACGTGGTAAACCTGAGGAGGAGCATTGATTTTCCCCTATCTCTCCAACTGAGATGGTCTCCGGTGGCAATTGGACAAAACCTAGAAAGTGCAGGGAGTCTGAGAGGAAATCAGCGGCTGGGAGTGCAGTGACATTTTCTCAAACTCAAAAGCTATTTTGCCATCAATGAAACCAGAATAGATGTGTGAAAAACGGGAAAGGGTAATCTCTTCACATTGAGTGAGTGAGAGAGGGAGACGGAGAAAGAGTGTATGTGTGCGTGTGTGTGTGTGTGTGAGTGTGTGTGTGCGTGCATATGTGTGAGACGAGAAAGAAAGAGAGAGAGAGAGAGAGAGAGAGAGAGACAGAGAGACAGACAGAGAGACAGACAGAGACAGAGAATCTCTGAGGGTAAGCCAGGCAGGATCCTACTCTGATCCAGTCCAACTAACCGGGGTTGGGAAATGCTTTTTCCCATTTAGCTGGATTCTACCTATTTTGAGATGTAGAGGGGCCCAACCCCTCTTCTGCCCTCCCCACAAACACATAGAGGCTTTCATGAAGAGGACTAGTGATCGTGAAAATCGAGCAATCAATCAGTGGTTTTTACCAAGTGATTAGTGTGGGTAAAAGCCTGCAGTAGTGCTTTGGGACAGTACAACAGAGTAGTTATCCTTGCCCTCAAAGAACTTATATTTACCCTGTATGGGGGTCCCCGCTTCATTCCCCTCAGACCTCTGATTAAATGTCATCCACTCCCACATTCATCTGGGCTCTCCCCCAGTGCCTCCTGACCCCATGGTCTCTGGGCCCCTCCTCTTTTCTCCCCTCACGTCACTCCAGAGGAGTAGATTGCAAAGCTTATCTCTGGAGTAAAACTGGAAAATTTGAAGGATAGAGAAGGTATATGACTCACCCAAGGTCACATACCAAGTTGATGGAACTAGATAACTCAGCTTTCTGACCTGCTGACCCCCTGCCTATCCCCCGAGTCACCCAAATGGACATAAACTCCCCTATCCCATTGTTGCTGCATTAGCTGAGGATTTACTGAAGGTCCCTCAGGCCTCCTTGCCCTTCCACGCATTCCCACTCATTTTCCAGCATCTTCCAGCCAGGCACAGGCTATTTGCCCCCCAAAGGGAGTAAAGAATGGCACGTGGCACTTGGCTGAATTATTATTTTCTCTGAACTGCTGTTCTCTTCACATCTTGCTGTGCTGCTTTGGTAACTAAGGTATTTGCGTAATGTGTGTTTTGCAGTAATTGTTTCTATTTGGCAAAAAAAAATGGGAAAAAAGAAAAAACATATTGGGAGGTTTAAGTGAGCTCCCCGGGGACCCCGAAGCCTGGTGGGAGGAGGTGTTCGAGAAAGACCCCAGTCAGAGGTTGGCTCTGTGGCCGAGCTCAGCCCTCCTCAGCAACCTCTCCCTGCCACCTCCCGCCCCTCCTCTCCCTCCTCTGACACCCACCACATAAAGCACTGGAGAGGAGGTGGGATTGAAGGGGAGCCCTAGGTCTTTGCAAGTCTCCCAAATGCCTAGTTAGAAGGAGGGACCCAGGACCCAGCTCCCAGAACATGAAAAAGGAGGCCACGGTGGCTCTCCCTTCCGGCCATGTCCCACCTGCGTGGCGAGGAGATGGATGGGGCCGGCTTGCTACTGCAGGTGTCGAGGATCGAAGGCAACGGGTCTCTCAGGTGAGGAGCTGGAGGCTGGTCTGGGAGCTGGTCTCACTGGAAAGCTGCGGTTCGGTTCCCAGGAGTCAGGGGACCCCGGGGAGGCTGGGGGCCAGTCTCACTGGAATGCTACGGTTCGGTCCCCAGGAATCATAGGATCCTTGGGGGCCTGGGGTAGGGGGCCAGAAATCAGAGCCTTCACCCCCAGCTGGCCCCGACTCAGTGGGACAGAACCACCTGTCCCCACCTGGGGCCCCACCTGAAGCCCACAAGACAGCAGCCTGGATTGGCAGAAGCTCTGCCACCCAGGGTGAGAAAGAAGGCAGAGGAACTGGCAGGGAGGGTGGGGAGCCTGGTTGTCATGGTGGCAGGGAATGCCAGCTCAGCAACTGCTTTAGTTGTAGTTCCGAAAGTGGTTCATTTTAGCCCAACAACAGGGGCCACAGCGGGCTGACCAGAGCTCGGTAGCTGGAGCAGGGTGTCCAGAGGAGGGCGGATGGACATTTCTCCTGAACTGGCCCTCCCGGCTGCCCCCGGCAGGCACCTAGGTCAGTGCAGAACAGGCGTGTGCACAAGGTTCGGTTTGTCGAATAGCAAAGGTGCATTTACTGGAACCAGGCAGGTCCCAGGAGTGAGAAAGGAGTCTGCTGATTGCCAGGAAGATGTGAATGATGGTAGTTGGGTTCCTGACAACTGGGGAATTCTAGGGGCCTCCCTCACTCTCCTGTTGGGGAAAGTCAGCCACCGGGAGAGTTCTTTCCTTCGAGGCCAGGAAGATCCCAAACCAAAGATGCTGCAGGCCCATAGAGGCAGGCAGAAAGGGCAGAAGGGACATAGCCGAATCTGGACTCTGTTCTCTCCACCTCCAGCCCTGCCTAGTTCCTGTGAGGCAGCACAGTCTGCCCCTCCCAGCATGTCTCAGTGGGCTGCCACATTCCAGAAGCTTCTGCCCCTGCCTCTATTGTTGGTCTCCTCCCCAGATCATTTCTCTGAAAAAGTTCAGTTCATGTCTCCCCACTCCTCAAGAATCTCCAGTGATTGCTCATCCACCTTCCCATCAGACAGAAACTCCTTACCATTGACTTTAAGACAATCAATTCTCCCTCTCCTATCTTACCTCGTTGGTTTACTACTACAGCCCAGCCCACACACTTCATTCTTCTAGTGTTAGCTTACTCACTGTTCCTCAATCTCATCTGTTTCACCACTGCCTCTGTCCACATCCTCCCTCTGGCCTGGAACTCCCTCCCCCATCATATAGAACAGACAACGATTCTCCTATTCTTCAAAGCCTCACTAAAGTCGCATCTCCTCCAAGAGGCTTTCCCCATTTAACCTTCATTTACCCTAGTCCCTCCCCGTTCAGTGTCACCTATGCACCTGGATCGGTACCCTTTAAGTACTTAATAGTCACCCCAACCTCCTCCCTACAGCACCCGTGTACATATCTGTAACATCTATATTAGCATCTGTCTCCCCCTCTAGACTATAAGCTTCATGTGGGAAGGGATCATGTCTACCAACTTATTCTGTTGTTCTCTCCCAAGAGCTTACTACAACACAGAAAGCGCTTAATCAATATCACTGATGGATTGTTTGGTTGATTTCCCAGTTAGGTCTCAGTCATAGCCTTCCCCTAGGGAGAGACTGAAGCAGGGATAAGGGCAGAGGGGAGAAGGAGTTGGAAGGAAAGACCAGAGAATTCAAGGCCAAAAGCAAAGAATGCAAGGGATCAATGGCTCATTCAACTAGACTGTAAGTTCCTTGAGATCAGGGATCATGTCTACCAACTCTATCGTACTGTATTCTCCCAAACACTTAGCACAGTACTCTTCACATAGTAAGGACTTAATAAATATCACTGGCTGATTTTTCTCTCTTCTAATAGGAACACTAAAGAATGCTTGAAATAACCATGTGATGATCTCTTTCTTTGACATTCAACCTCGTGGTTAGGGATGTGTCTTCTAATGTACCTAACTTTTCCCTCTGAAAAACTCTTCATGGGTCTCCAATTCCTGAATATATCTAAGAGATTGCATGTTGGAGAGATTGCAGGGGGAGAGAATTAAGGGAAGAAAAAGAAAAGAGAATGACAAGGGGAAAGAGGAGAGGGAAGAAAGAGAAAAAGAAAAGGTGGGAAAAGATTAAGTGAAGAGGGGTGATGAAAGGGAAGGGAGAGGGGGAAAAAGCTAGAGAGGAGGAAAGCTAAGGAGGGAGAATAAGCATGGATTGCTGAAGTGCTGCAGAGAAGGAAGAGATGAAAGAAAACCAGCCTTAGGGGAGAAGGAATGGATTGAATGTTGTGAAACCTAAACTGGGGCATTGATTAAGAAAGAAGGAAACTGCAAGACATTTGGGAACAATGTCTTGGGATTGGGATTACAATCAAAAACAATGATTGTTTTTTGGCAATGTCTTTTGTTTTGGCAATTTTTTTTTGTTTTTTGACAATGTCTTTGGGATTATCTGGGAGGAAAAGAGTGTGTGTTTTCTAAAACAGTCAGGCTAAAGCAAAAAACACCAAGCTGGTGCTAAAACCCAGCAGCCGAGGTACCTCCAAATTCAAGGAACACAAAATCCATCTCCAAATGTACAAACAGAATACTAGGCTTGTGCTGCCCATAGATGCATGGATATTGTGTATTGCAAATACTGCACATATGCTGTATATTGCATTTATATTTGTATTGCACAGATTTTTGTGGCATTCGACTTGTGCCTATTTGGGCAACGTAGGCAGCATCTGAGTGTGTTGCACTGATTTGAGCTTGAAAAACCCAAGCTCCTCAATTTCCTACCCAAAATACTTGTGTGTTGGGTTGTGCGAGGTTTTTTTTATGTATTTGTTAAGTGCTTACTCTGTGCCAGACACTGTACTAGGCACTGGAGCAGATACAAGATAATCATTTTGTACACCATCTATGTCCCACATGGGGCTCAACCTTAATCCTCGATTTACAGATGAGGTAACTGAGTTCCAGAAGAGTGAAGTGATTTGCCCAAGGTCACACAACAGACAAGAGGTGAACTGGGATTAGAATCCAGGTGCTTCTGGCTCCCAGGCCTGTGGTCTATTCACTAGGCCATGCTGCTTCTCATCTCTGCCTTGGGTGTTTCCTCATGGCTAAGTGACTTGACCGAGGTCACACAGTGGACAACTGACTGAGTCGGGATTAGAACCCACGTCCTCTGACTCCCAAGCCCGGGCTCTTTCCACTAAGCCACGATACTTCTCTTGCACTACTAGTACTGGTATTTAACTGGGGGCTTCAAGGAGTTGACAGTCTAGCACAGAGGAGGCAGACAATAAAATAAGTGGCACATAGGAGGAAGCCCTAGAGTGTAAAGACGTGTATATAAGTGATCACAAGCCTCCTCCTAGCTCTGAATGCTCTCGGTTGGGACTGGGGGAAGGGACAGAGGGAAGAGGGCAGGAGAAGAAGATGATTTTCCTCTCTAATTAGGTTTGTGGTCAGAAACTGCTAGGGGGCCTTCCGAGCTAGGATAGGAGATGGGCAGAAGAGGGGGATAGGACAGAAACCTTGAATAATAATGATAGCATTTATTAAGCACTTACAATGTGCAAAGCCCTGTTCTAAGCTTTGGGAGGATTATTTATTTATTTATATTAATGTCTGTCTCCTTCTCCAGACTGTAAACTCACTGTGGGCAGGGATTGTGTCTGTTTATTGCAATATTGTACTCTCCCAAGTGCTTAGTACAGTGGTCTGCACAAAGTAAGCACTCAATAAATATGTCTGACCTCACCCTCAGCCCCATTGCAAATACATGCTTATCCTTATTCTCTGACCTTTCTCCTGTCAGTAATTAATTTCATATCCGTCTTCCCTGGTAGACTGTAAGCTCCTTGAAGGCAGGGAACATGTCTACCTACTCTATTATAGTGTTCTTTCCAAAACGCTTTGTACAGCACTCTGCTTGCAGTTAGCCCTCCATAAATACCATTGATCGATTGGCTGATCAATGGAGGAGTAGCTGGGGATAGAGGAAGGAGAATAAGGGTGGGGAGGGCAGAAAGGGAGTGGTGGGGAAGAGCAGGGAGACAGTGTCACCTAATGGAAGCTTGTCAAATAAAAATATCCCCTCTGGATCATTCTAGAGAAGCTGGCACTGGTAATGATAAACTATGAATTTTATGCATGAGCTGAACATTGAAAAACTTACGCCCCGAGCTCTCGGATGGTATCTGAGCCAAATCCCACTTGCCCAGCATTTAATCAACTTCCTGACAGATACCGGTAAAAGTGAAATGAATTTGCAAGATTGATGAGCTAAGACCCAAGCATCCTGCTTGCCCTGTGATCCAGCAACAACAGGCCCCATCCTCCAGACTTCTCTAGTGGGTTCTCGGTCTCAGCCGGACCTGTTCTGCTCTCCATCTGACCTCCTCTGGCTCTGCCGTCCAGCCCTCCTCCCTTCACTCTCTTCCCTTCAACCTGGGGCATCCACTCTCTGCCCATCACCTTCCGCTCTCCACTGGGAGTTGCTCCAAGTGTATCAGCCTCAGGCCCAACTGGAGATCAGGTGGTGAGTGACTCGACTCTTTTCCTCTTCCCCACTCCCCACATGTCCACCCCACCATCCCTGGTTGGCATGGAGAGAGGTGGAGGCGAAAGTAAGGTAGGACAGGACGGGAGGTTAGTAAATTGCGTGGCTCCTAAGGGGTGGGGTGTGAATGGACAAGGTTGTGGTACGGTGGATCCTGAGTGCATAGGGTGATGCTAGAGGAGGAACCTAATTTGATAGGATGGTGCTTTGTAGGAGCCTGAGATGATGGGGTGGAGCTAGAGGAGGATTCTGAGTGGACAGGGTGCACTAGGGGAGGGGAGGCATTCCCAGACTGAGCCCCTTCCTTCCTCTCCCCCTCGTCCCCCTCTCCATCCCCCCCATCTTACCTCCTTCCCTTCCCCACAGCACCTGTATATATGTATATATGTTTGTACATATTTATTACTCTATTTATTTTACTTGTATATGTCTATTCTATTTATTTTATTTTGTTAGTATGTTTGGTTTTGTTCTCTGTCTCCCGCTTTTAGACTGTGAGCCCACTGTTGGGTAGGGACTGTCTCTATATGTTACCAACTTGTACTTCCCAAGCGCTTAGTACAGTGCTCTGCACACAGTAAGCGCTCAATAAATATGATTGATGATGATGATGATGGTAGCACGAAACTGGCCCTCGGACCTCTGCCAGAGTCAGAGAGAAGGATTAGGGAGCGGAGTCAAAGGAGAGGCTGGAGAGGTGGGAGGAGAGATAGGAGGGGGGACCGAGGAGGAACGATGGAAGGAGAGATAGGAAGGGGGACCGAGGAGGAAAGATGGATGGCTAGGTTGATGGACCAACAGCAGAGTGGAAGGTGCTTGGAGGTGGTGCAGGCCCCCAGTGGCACGACAACAGCCTCTGATAGCTAGAGGTTGATGGGAGCTAGGTTCAGGGCTGGAAGCCTCTAGATGGACTTTGGTGGGATTCCACCCATCTGGGTGCTGGAGGGAGTCTGGCCCCGAACAAGCAGCGTGGCTCAGTGGAAAGAGCCCGGGCTTTGGAGTCAGAGGTCATCGGTTCAAATCCCCACTCCGCCGCTTGTCAGCTGTGTGACTTTGGGCAAGTCACTTAACTTCTCTGGGCCTCAGTTACCGCATCTGTAAAATGGGGATGAAGACTGTGAGCCCCCCGTGGGACAACCTGGTCATCTTGTAATCTCCCCAGCACTTAGAACAGTGCTTTGCACATAGTAAGCGCTTAATAAATGCCACTATATATATATATATATATATATATATATATAAAGGTATCCCATGGAAACCCCAGAACTGGCTCGGGCATTGGAGCTCTCTCCCCCTCGTCCCCCTCTCCATCCCCCCCATCTTACCTCCTTCCCTTCCCCACAGCATATGTATATATGTTTGTACATATTTATTACTCTATTTATTATATTTATTTATTTATTTTACTTCTACATATCTATTCTATTTATTTTGTTTTGTTGGTATGTTTGGTTTTGTTCTCTGTCTCCCCCTTTTAGACTGTGAGCCCACTGTTGGGTAGGGACTGTCTCTATGTGTTGCCAATTTGTATTTCCCAAGCGCTTAGTACAGTGCTCTGCACATAGTAAGCGCTCAATAAATATGATTGATGATGATGGGCCAGGCAGGGGTGAGAGGACATGCTGGGAGCCAGTCAGCTGGACTCCCCTGGGTCATCCCTGCTGCCGCTTCACCTCCACACCCATCAGTCTCCTGTTGCAGCACCGTCTCGTTTATCGACAGCAAACACCAAGAAGGTCGATCGTTCTCTCTTGTGTCCCAGAGGCAAGCAGGACAATGATTCCATTTTCTCTCAGAGCAGATCGGTTCCCACGTCTACATTCATCACTGTGGACGACGAATTCCACAGAAGGGCTGAAGCCAGCCAGGGAGAGAGGCGGGAGGGAGCCAGCCAGCAAGGGGCAGAGCCTGGAAGGGGGTGGGCAACTCGAGAGAGGGACCACTGCTCCCTGTCCTGAGCCCCTGCGGATTCTCTGGCCAGCTGGGGCAGTTTAGTCAGGGCCTCAAATAAATTAAGGAAATCAGGTTCAGAAGAATTTGAGTAAAACTGTGCTCTGGGGATCAGTTCTTTATGAGGCTTTAATATAGCAGAAAGCACGTAGTACAGTGCTCTGCATAAAGTAAGCGCTCAAAAAAACACTGTGGATTGAATGATTGGGTGAAGCAGCTGGAAGATAACTGTGAACTCTCTCTCTCTCCCTGGAGATCTTTTTCAAAAGAACGCTACCGTGTGTCATGGAGGCAGGGGACTGGGCCAGATGACCTCTTGAGGCCTTTTTTTTTTTTTAATGGCATTTATTAAACGCTTACTATGTGCAAAGCACTGTTCTAAGCGCTGGGGAGGTTACAAAGTGATCAGATTGTCTCACGGGGGGCTCACAGTCTTAATCCCCATTTTACAGATGAGGTCACTGAGGCCCAGAGAAGTTAAGTGACTTACCCAAAGTCACACAGCTGACAAGTGGCGGAGCCGGGATTTGAACCCATGACCTCTGACTCCAAAGCCCAGGCTCTTTTCCACTAAACCATGCTGCTTCTTTCCTTAGAACAGTGCTTTGCACATAGTAAGCACATAAATACCAAAATTATTATTATTATTTTCTGCCTCTAAAATTCTGTGATGATCCTTCTCCCAGAGGCACACCTGTGCCTTTGCATCTGGGAAAGAGAGTGAAACAAACCTAAGGAGCTCTTGCCCGCTCCCTTCCAGCTCTCGCCTTCCCCCTCATTCCAGTGGAGCAGAGCGTCAGACCGAGACAGGCTCTGACAGCTCCACAGTCCAGGCGGGTGGCGGCTGCCCTCTGCTTCCTGCTCTGACGAGCCCAGACATGTCTGGCTCGGTCTCCCCCCATTAGGTCGGGGAGAGGCAGGGGTCGAGAGGTGATGGGGAAGGGGTGAGAGAGCCAGAGAGGCAGGGGACTTGAGACCTGACAAATATCCTTAGAAGGGAGGGAAGCAGAGACACCTGGATGTGGAGATCATCACATTAGTACTCTCTCCCTGGCCCCAGGCCCTCAACCAATTAATCAATCAATCGTATTTATTGAGAGTGCTTACTATTGCAGAACACCGTACCAAACGCTTGGGAGAGTACAATACAATAGATTTAGCAGACGCACTCCCTGCCCAGAACGAGCTTACAGTCCAGAGGCGTGACAGCCATTAATAGGAATAAAACATTAATATAAAGACCTTCAGAAGCAGCGTGGCTCAGTGGAAAGAGCACGGGCTTTGGAGTCGGAGGTCATGGGTTCAAATCCCGGCTCCGCCAATTGTCAGCTGTGTGACTTTGGGCAAGTCGCTTAACTTCTCTGGGCCTCAGTTACCTCATCGGTAAAATGGGGATTAAGACTGTGAGCCCCACGGTGGGACAACCTGATCACCTTGTAACCTCCCTAGCGCTTAGAACAGTGCTTTGCACACAGTAAGAGCTTAATAAATACCATTATTATTATTATTCAGAAGCCCCAGTGTCCAGCAGCCAGGTAGTAGTGTGCAGACCTATTCATGTCACCAGTGAGCTCTGGAAGCCCAGGATTTTCCACCACTGGGTGACCCAGCTGTGGGGTGGGATGTCAGAGGGTTCATTCCCCATCCCCAGCAGGTTCCCTCTGACAGGTCTCCCTGCAGACCACTCCCTAATCCCAGAATCAGGGTCACGGGCTCCAGCTGGCCCTGGAGAAGCCCCCAGAGACCCAGAGGCCAGGCACAAGTTTGAACCAGGTGGCAAAGATTAGTCAGGAGGCCCAAGAAGGATCAAAAGAACATAACTGGCATGGTCATCATACTTCAATTACACTAGCACTCTGAATTTCCCCAGGCCTTTACCCATCA
The DNA here is from genome assembly GCF_015852505.1 of Tachyglossus aculeatus. NCBI lineage: Eukaryota > Metazoa > Chordata > Mammalia > Monotremata > Tachyglossidae > Tachyglossus > Tachyglossus aculeatus. The sequence continues at coordinate 48,268,632 of NC_052071.1, forward strand.
ATTCTGGGAACTCATTCATCCTCCCAACATCCCCAGGATGGATGGAGGGAGGAAGAGAGGGGCAGGGATTATTTGTCTCCATTTTACAGAAGGAGGAAACCAAGGCCCAGAGGACTTAAATAATTTAGCAATAAATCAGCCAGCAAGTCTGTGGCAGAAACAAGACTAGTTCCAGCCTTTCTGACTCCTAGTCCTGTGTTCTCAAGTCTGGACACCCTGAACTGGAAGGGGAAGGAAGGGAGAAGACAGGGCTGAGGCCTTTACCTTTGATACCCCTCTTCCCACCCGCTTTACCGCCTCCCTTCTCATCCTCCAGACAAGATTTACTTGTTCTTGGCAGCTTCCTCTCCACTCCAATGTTAAGCCTGAGTGTTCCTGGCTGTGGCTCTGCCTGAGGAATTGCTTCCCTCCAGATGCCCAGCTTGTTGTTCTGCGGCTGAATTCATCCTGCGGACCCCATTCAGCACAAATCTTATTAGCAGGTCAAAAACGCCAAAGAGAGCTGGGAAGCGATGGATGGCAGGAGCCGCTCCGAGTCCCGGCTCTCTGTTGCTATCTTCTAATCTCCACATCCCAGCCAGTCTGCGATTCCTGGAGCAGCAGCAGAAATAATCAGAATCCAATCAGTCCTTCTTCCCAGCCAACTCTGCCTGCTTTGCTCCCTGCAGCCCCTTGGCTGTCCTGGGGTGGGTGGGGAAGGGGCAAGATGGGGAGGGAAGGAGAATTAGCCCGGCTGAATTTGTGCCTGATGGAGGCTTAGGAAAAATAATAATAATTGTTAAGCATTTACTATGTGCCAAGCACTTTACTAAGTGCTGGGGTGGTTGCAAGATAATTAGGTTGGACACAGTTCCTTTCCACATAGGCTTTCAGTCTAAGTGGGAGAGAGAACAGAGCTTATTTTTCACCCTTAGCTTCAGGAGAGCAGCCCCAGCCAGGTTCCAGAAGAGCAGGGAGACACATGGCCGCAATTGGCCGTTCTGGGTTTTCTCTCCCAAAGCTGCAGTGAAAATGCTGACTCCGGCTGGCCCTCGGGTGAGGGACTCGTGCTTAAAAGGCAGCTCGGCATGCAGGAGTTTGTAACTGGGGTGCCAGAGGGATCCCAGCACACTCGGGGAGAGCTGAACCACTGCCTCTGCAGGGACCACTGGGGGCACATAGGTCATCATGCTGCCTGGGGTCCTACCAATCAATCAATCGTATTTATTGAGCGCTTACTGTGTGCAGAGCACTGTACTAAGCGCTTGCACTACCACCCTGGGGCATCCAGAAGTGAACAGAACCAGCTCAGGCTGCCCACCTAGAGATGCCCAAATAAGAGGACCCAAGTCAGTGAACCATTTAGAGCTACAGGTCATCCCTCACACTGCCACTCTCAGAATAATTCAACCTCCCCAGCAGCCAGCTGCCCCAGGAAGCAGTTTCTTGCTCACTCCCGCAGCTCACCTCCACCCTGCAGGCCTCACCACTGCTCACCCACCCACATATCCGCCCCCCCCCCCCCGCCCTCACCCTGCCTCTTTTTTTTATTAGACATCATAACAGTAATAATAATAATGGTATTTGTTAAGTGCTTACTATATGCCTGGCACTATATAGATATGAGATCATCGGGGCGGAGATAGTCCCTGTCCCACACATGTCACCCAGTCATCAAGAAGCAGCGTGGCTCAGTGGAAAGAGCCCGGGCTTTGGAGTCAGAGGTCATGGGTTCAAATTCTGCTCCGCCAATTGTCAGCTGTGTGACCTTGGGCCAGTCACTTAACTTCTCTGGGCCTCAGTTACCTCATCTGCAAAATGGGGATTAAGACTGTAAGCCCCCCGTGGGACAACCTGATCACCTTGTAACCTCCCCTGCACTTAGAACAGTGGTTTGCAAATAGTAAACGCTTAATGCCATCATCATCATTATTATTATCCCCATTTTACGGATGAAGTGACGGAGGCCCAGAGACATGAAGTGACTTGCCCAAGGACACACAGTAGACAAGCCCGTTGTTTGGTAGGGATTATCTTTATCTGTTGCTGAATCGTACTTTCCAAGTGCTTAGTGCAGTGCTCTGCACACAGTAAGCGCTCAATAAGTACGATTGAATGAAGTGGTGGAAATTCATTCAATCGTATTTATTGAGCGCTTACCGTGTGCAGAGCACTGGACTAAGCGCTTGGGAAGTACAAGTTGAACCCAAGTCCTTTTGACTCCCAGGCCTGTGCTCCTTCTACTAGACCACTCTGCTTCTCTCTTTTTTTTATGGTATTTGTTAAGCGCTTACTATGTGCCAGGCACTGTACTTAGTGCTGAGGTAGATAAAAGTCAATCAGGTCTGATTCAATCTCTGTCCCACATGGAGCTCACAGTCTTAATCCTCATTTTACAGATGAAGGAACTGAGGCACAGAGAAGTAAAGTGACTTGTCCAAGGTAACGCAGCAGATAAGTGGTGGAGACACAATTAGAACCCACGTCCTTCCAACTCCCAGGCCTGTGCTCCATCCACTAGGCCTTGTTGCTTCTCCCTGCCTTCCTTCCCCTCTCCCCCTCGCTTCCCACCGTGGTGGTCCCGTTTCCCACCCCTTCCCCCCCAAATTTGGTCCCATCCCTGGCTCTCCCACTTTCCCCATCCCCTTTCTGCTGCCTCCCAGATATGGGGGTCAGGGGTTGGGCAGGTAGAGCCTGAGTCACTGAAAGAGGAATCTCTGTCTTGATGATATTGGACCACACTGCTCCATCACTGAGGGCGGGAGCCACAGCCATCTGCGGGAAGCCCGTCAGTCTGGTGGACTCCTGAGCCTTCTGCTCTTGCAGCTGTGGAGGCCAGAAGGGTCATTCGTGACTTCTGTAACAATACGGGTGTGGCAAAGAGGGTACATTAAAATCGACTGTCGCGTCGTACTCTCCCAAGTTCCCTCTTTCCTCTCCATCCAAACTACTACCACATTAATGTGATCACTCATCCTATCCCACTAGGTTTACTGCATCAGCCTCTTTGCTGATGTCCTAGCCTCCCGTCTCTCCCCACTCCAGTCCATACTTCACTCTGCTGCCCGGATTATTTTTCTACAAAAATGTTCAGGACACTTCACCCCACTCCTCAAGGAACTTCAGTGGTTGCTCATCCACCTCCACATCAAACAAAAACTCCTCACCGTTGGTTTTAAAGCACTCCACCACCTTGCCTGCTCCTATCTCATCTGGTTTCTCTCCTTCTACAGACCACACACTTTGCTCTACTAGTGCTCGCCTTCTCACTGTGCCTCGATCTTGCCTATCTCACCGCCGACCCCCAACCCATGTCCTGACTCTGGCCTGGATTGCCCTAATAATGATAGCATTTATTAAGCGCTTACTATGTGCAAAGCACTGTTCTAAGCGCTGGGGAGGTTACAAGGTAATCAGGTTGTCCCACGGGGGGCTCACGATCTTAATCCCCATTTTACAGATGAGGTAACTGAGGCCCAGAGAAGTTAAGTGACTTGTCCAAAGTCACACAGCTGGCAATTGGCGGAGTCGGGATTTGAACCCATGACCTCTGACTCCAAAGCCTGTGCTCTTTCCACTGAGCCACACTGCTTCACGCTGCCCTCCCTCCTCAAGTCCAACAGATAATGACTCTCCCGCACTTCAAAGCCTTACTGAAGGCACATCTCCTCCAAGAGGCCTTCCCAGACTGGGGCTCACCTTTCCTCATCTCCCACTCTCTTTTGTGACATCCTGACTTGTTCCCTATGCTCTCCCTGCCTCCCAGCCCCACAGCACTTAAGTACTTATCTGTAATTTGTATTTACATCTGCCTCCCCGCCTCTAGATGTAAGTTCATTGTGGGCAGAGAATGTGTCTGTTTATTGTTGGATTGTACTCTCCCAAATGCTTAGTACAGCGCTCTACACACAGTAAGCACTCAATAAATGCAATTGAATGAATGAATGACATTGCTCTGCACACAGTAAGTGCTCAATAAATACCATTGATTGATTGATCTGTAGTTAATAATGATAATAATAACAAATGATGGCATTTGTTAAGCACTTACTGCATGCAAAGCACTGTTCTAAGCTCTGGGGAGGATACAAGGTGATCAGGTTGTCCCACATTGGGCTCACAGTCTTCATTCCCATTTTACAGATGAAGGAACTGAGGCACAGAGAAGTTAAGTGACTTGCCCGAAGTCACACAGCTGACAAGCGGCAGAGCTGGGATTCGAACCCACGACCTCTGGCTCCCAAGCCCGTGCTCTTTCCCTGAGCCACGCTTTAAAATCTACTGATTATGTGACAGGCATCCATGAGGTGGTATTGGTGCCGCATTCTGTGATTTCTGGGCTCCACCCATGCTCCAAGGCCCCCATCACTGGTCCACTTGTGTCTGTGCTAAATAAGTAAGGGGGTGGGGAATGGTGACTCCGAGACAGCAAAGAGACACAGGGAGCCAGGGAACAACCAGAGAAGCCACCCCTGCCCAGGACTAGCTGACAACTAAGAATAATAATAATAATAATAATGATTACAGTACTTGTTAAGCATTTACTATGTGCCAAGAACTGTTCTAAGAGCTGGGATAGAGTTAATCAGATTGGGCACAGTCCCTGTCCCACATAGGGCTCAAAATAAACAAGTCATTTTACAGATGAAGGAACTGAGGCCCTGAGAAGTAAATTGACATGCCCAGATAAGTGGCAGAACTGGGATTAGAACCCAGATCCTTCTGATTCCCAGACCTGCAAAGTGCCATTCCTGGGGAGCCCAAGACCCCATCCTTTCTCCCAGCCCCATCTCACTCCTTCAGGAATTTCCCTTATCAGTATAATGAAGCTCCAATCCTCAATATGGTCAGCTGGTCTTTGGCCATTTGGAGTGTCCCTCTCTCCAGAGTTGCCCCTGTCCCCTTCCCGCTCCTCCCCACCTCAGTTGCCAGAAGATCACTGGCTGTGCTCTGTAGTAGAGGACTTCAGTCTCCACTTTGGCTTCAGCAGCTCCATCAGGCCCACGCATTTCCTCATCCGGTCTGCATTTCTTTCTGCTTAGGAGAACGGCACTATCAATAAATGCCACCAACTCATTTTGTGCCCGGATACGTAGGTCTGTTACTGGTGCGGGAGCCCAGTACATCTTATGGCTACTGTTTTCCAACGCAGGCTGGTTTCCCATCTATAATATGGTTTGCATCCATCACTTGCAGTGTGACTGCTGTTGTCACCAAACAGGACCGCATGCTGAAAAACCAGCCTCGTGCAGAAGAGCCAAATGCCTTGGGCCTCACCATATCCAACTTCCTGTGTGTTAACATTACAGTACAGGAAAATTCCATTAATCTGGACTAAGTCTAGGCCAGGCCCCTTTCGGATTAATGGATTTTCCCAGGGAAGAGAACTCTGGAGTGGTGAGGGGCCTTATCCCAGAACCCGGAATTGCCAAGCCATATGTCCAGCCCAGAGATGGTGTCTGGGAGAGTGGAGAGAAGAGATGGAGGCACAAAGGCTACTTTGCAGACAAAGGGCGCTGCAGAAATATCTTAACCTGGGCTCTGTTTGCTGCCCTTCCATCTTCTTCTCCCATCCCCCCAATTTGCCCACCATTAATCCTCAATTTCCCAGACTTTCCGTCACGGTGCCTAGGCACTGCTGGATCACTGCAGCTCTAGGAATCGGCCTCCTCCCTTTCCCACGAGACTCTGAGTTCCTCACTACTGCCTGCAGAACTTCCATCCAATAAGGATGGATGACTACGTCCAGCCGGTCAGGGAATTTCCCATGATGCCAAGCCACTGGGAAGAGCTTCAGGGGATGAGACACCCAGGGATCAGGAGATCCAGGGGATACAAGTACTGGGGAAAGGGCAGGATGGAAGAAGACGTTGGCCACGGGCTCTCCCTTCCCTTCTTCTCTCCACATAGAAAAACTTGCACCTATAATGGTATCTCACATTTGTGTAGTTTTTTTTCTTCCCCCATAGGACTTCTATATTGTTTATCTCATTTTGTCCTGCCAAGACTGTGAAGTAGGGAGTGGCAGGCATTATCAACCCATTTTACAGATGAAGAAACTGAGGCCCAGAGAGGTTAGGTGATAAGCAAAGCCCCAGGTCATGCAGCAGGTTAATGGCAGAGCTGGGACTAGAACCCACCGTTGGGTAGGGACTGTCTCTATATGTTGCCGACTTGTACTTCCCAAGCACTTAGTACAGTGCTCTGCACACAGTAAGCGCTCAATAAATACGATTGATTGATTGATAGAACCTGCATCTCCTGAAGTCCATCCCCCTGCTCTGCCTGCTAGACAATACTGCCACCATATGCCCCTAGGCAAATGCTTAAATGCTCTTGGGGGAGCCAAACCCAACCATTCATTCAATTGTATTTATTGAGCACTTACTGTGTGCAGAGCACTGTACTAAGCGCTTAGCACTGTACTAAGAGAAAGGCCACAGTCTGGGCAGATTCAGAATATGTCTGATGAATTCATCTGAGAATTCTTTCTGCAGAATGCTGTCTTGTACTGATCTGTTGCTGTCTCCCTGAAGCAGGGCTGTTGGGTGAAAGAGGGGACCCTAGTTTCTGGAAAAACCCTAGTTTCTGGAAAACCTTGGCTCTTACATGTCCTGAGATCTCCCCCCCCCCACCCCGCCCCACCACGACACCACCACACTCTACCTCCTTCCCCTCTCCACAATACTTGTATATATTTGTACAGATTTATTACTCTATTTATTTTACTTGTACATATTTACTATTCTATTTATTTTGTTAATAATGTGCCTATAGCTATAATTCTATTTGTTCTGACGATTTTGACACCTGTCTACGTGTTTAGTTTTGTTGCCTGTCTCCCCCTTCTAGACTGTGAACCAGTTGTTGGATAGGGACCATCTCTACATGTTGCCGACTTGTACATCCCAAGAGCTTAGTTCAGTGCTCTGTACACAGGAAGCGCTCAATAAATACGATTGGATGAATGAATGGTGGCATCCAACTAATCCCAGAGGAGATGCACCTGTATCACTCAATCAGTAGTATTTAGTGAGTGTTTATTGTATGCAGAGCACTGTGCTTGGGAAAGTGCAAGTGAAGTGGTAGACACTTATCTTCCCACCAGGAGTTTCCATTCTTAAAGGGGAGACCGACATGAAAATAAATTAAGGATGTGAATCTAAGTGTTGTGGGTCTGGGGATGGGCTGAATAGCGAATGCTTAATTAAAGTGTACAGGTCCAACCGCATAGGCAAAGCTAAAGGGCTCGCCCTTTAGCTCCCTCTCCGCTAAAGGGAGCAGGGAAGAGAAAGGCTTTTGGAGAAGCAGCATGGCTCAGTGGAAAGAGACCGGGCTTTGGAGTCAGAGGTCACTGGTTCAAATCCTGGCTCCGCCAGTTGTCAGCTGTGTGACTTTGGGCACATCACTTAACTTTTCTGTGCCTCAGTTACCTCATCTGGAAAATGGGGATTAAGACTGTGAGCCCTCCATGGGACAAACTGATCACCTTGTAACCTCCCCAGCGTTTAGAACAGTGCTTTGCACATAGTAAGCACTTAATAAATGCCATCATTATTATTATTACTATTATTATTATAAGGGCTTGGTTGGAGAAGACTTTTTGGAGGAGATGTGATTTTAGTAGGGGAGAGTAATGGTCTGTTGGCTATGAGGAGGGAGGGAGTTCTAAATTTCTCACTTCCCTTGGGATTTGACATTAGGCTCTTTATTTCTGGAGGACTCCGTGTCTGATTGCAATACAATGGACCCACAGAGCAATATAGCTTTACTTTCTGGTCTCTCTGTCATAAAAACTGTTTTCCAAAGTGCTTTGGAGTTAAGTAAGGCCTGAGCTATTAGTAAATGAGAGAGCGAGACAGTAATGAAGCGGTTCAGCCAAATGGGCTGCCAGAAGCACTTGTGAGCAGAGGGTAAGTGAGGTAGCAGCTGTTTGAGGGCCTGGGGTGGTGGGGTTGAGGGGGAGTGCCCTGAAAGGATTTCACTAAAGGGGGTAAATGGGCACAGCTGCAAGTGAGGAAAAGACGGCTGAAAGGGGAGGGCAGGAGGTGAAGATGGACAGGGATGAGTGAGGTCTATAGTCCTCCAGACTGCAAGCTCCTTATGGGCAGGGGACTTGTCTATCAACTCTGTTGTAGTGTTCTTTCCCAATCAATCAATCATATTTATTGAATGCTTACTTTATACAGAGCACTTGGGAGAGTATGGTGTAACAATATAACAGATACATTCATGAGAAGCAGTGTGGTATAGTGGATAGAGCCCGGGACTGGGACTCAGAAGGTTATGGGTTCTAATCCCAGCTCTGCCACTTGTCTGTTGTGTGGCCTTGGGCAAGTCACTTTGCTTCTCTGGGCCTTAATTACCCCATCTGTTTAATGGGGATTAAGACTGTGAGCCCCATGTGGGACAACCTGACTACACTGTATTTACCCCAATGCTTAGAACAGTGCTTGGCTCATAGTAAGCGCTTAACAAATATCATAATAATAATTATTATTATTATTACCCCACTACTTAGAACAGTGCTTGGTACATAGTAAGCACTTACCAAATACCATAATTATTCTTATTATTATTCTCTTCCACAGTGAGCTTACAGTATAGAGGGGGAGACAGATATTAATTAAATTACATTCATTTATTCAATCTTATTTATTGAGCACTTACTATGTGGAAAGCCCTGTACTAAGCACTTGGGAGAGTACAACAGAACAACAAGTAGACATTCCTGATCACAATGCTCCCTCTAAGCTCCCTCTAATACAGTAAGCTCGTTATGGGCAGGGAATGTGTCTACTAATTTTATTGCACAGTACTTTCCTGAGCACTTAGTACAGTGCTCTGCCCTATAAACTCTCAATTAATACAACTGACTGATAAGTGCTGTGGGGCTTAGTACAGTGTTCTACACACAATAAACACTCAATAAATAATAATAATAATGGCATTTGTTAAGCGCTTACTATGTGCCAAGCACTGTTCTAAGTGCTGGGAGAGGTACAAGGTGATCAGGTTGTCCCACGTGGGGCTCACAGTCTTCATCCCCATTTTACAGATGAAGTAACTGAGGCACAGAGAAGTTAAGTGACTTGCCCAAAGTCACACAGCTGACAAGCAGCAGAGCCGTGATTAGAACCGTGACCTCTGACTCCCAAACCCATGCTCTTTCCACTGAGCCACGCTGCTTCTCTACCACTACTTGACTGATTGAAGCAGGAAGGACTGAAATTCTGGAAAATGGAGGCAGATGCCAATGTTCATTGGGAAAGGGAGAGAGCCAAGCCCGGGCTACAGGTAAATCCTACCCCCAAAATCGAGGCATATGGGGGCAGGACAAATCCCACAGTGCCCAACTCCATCCTGATAAATGCTAAACCATGAAAAGGAAATCAGGGAGTCAGAGTAGGCAGTTAGTCAAGAGGCCAAACATAACAAAGATTCAATCTTGTGGGCAATTTGCCAGCTCAGTGTGGGTAGGGAACGTGTCCAGTGTAGTACTGTCCTCTCTCAAGCACTTAGCACAATGCTTTGCACACAGTAAGCGCTCAATAAATATGATTGAAGGAATGAATTCACAAGGGAGCAACCATCACCAGAGATTAGTGAATAAGAACACAACCAGGGCTTTGAGGAAAGAGCACAGGGCGGGGGATCAGAAGTTCTGATCACCAGTTCTGCCCGGACCTGCTATGTGACCTTGGGCAAGACATTTAACCCCCCTGGACTCAGTTTTCTTATCTCTAAAATGGGGATTAAATACCCATTCTCCCTCCCCCTTAGACTGTGAGCCCCAGGTGAGACAGGGATTGTATCCAATCTAGACTACATTGCATCTACCCTCTCTAGACTGTAAGCTCACTGTGGGCAGGGAATGTGCCTATTTATTATTATATTTCATTCATTCATTCAGTTGTATTTATTGAGCACTTACTGTGTGCAGAGCACTGTCCTAAGTGCTTGATTTCACTCTCCCAAGCGCTTAGTACAGTGTTCTGCACACAGTAAGCACCCAAAGTGATTGACTGACTGATTTAGCCCAGTAATTAGCAAAGTGCTTGGCAAATACTAAGAGCTTAACAAATAGCATAGTTATTACTACTGGACTGTGGGTGCCAGATAGGACAGGATATCTGTCTGATCTGCTTACATTGTACGTACCCCAGTGATTGGCACAAAGTGTTTAACAAATACCACAATTATTCTTATTAAATGGTGAGCCCCTTGTGGGACATGGTTTGGGTCTGACCAGATAATCTTGTATCTACCCCAGGACTTGGCACACATTAAGTGTTTGAGAAGCATCCCAATTAGAGAAGCACCGTGGCCTAGTAGATAGCCCACAGGCCTGGGAGTCAGAAGGACCTGGTTTCTAATCCTGGCTCTGCCACTTCTCTGCTGGGTGACCTTGGCCAAGTCACGTACCTTCTCTGTGTCTCAGTTACCTCATCTGTAAAATGGGGATTAAGACTGTGAGCTCCATGTGGGACGTGGACTGTGTTCAAACCGATTAGCTTGTATCTACCCCAATACTTAGTACCGTGCCTGACACATAGTAAGCACTTACCAAATAGTATAAAAAATTAACAATGGCATAAAAAAGGTAGTCTCTCGTCGGCTGTGAATAATGGCCAAAGGGCCAGGTTTTTCAGCTCCTCCTTTGACACTGAGTTAATCCCAGAGGTGGGGCCAGTTCCCACTTCAACCTCAAACAAAGAAAACAGCCTGGACTTTAGGGAGTTGAGAGACCCACAGAATATCTCAAGATTTGCTAATCATCAAACACCGAGGCTCCCTTCCCATCAGAGGCCAATTGTGGCAGCACCTTTCTCCTCTGACGGGGTCTCCTGCCAGTCTGACTTCACCCACTTGGGCGGGCATAGCCTGTCATCTGCCACCTTTCAGCCTGAGCACCTCCAACCGGGAGATGGATCTGTGTGGGAACATCGTGGGCAAATATCCTAGATATCGGATTCCACAGTGACAGGTCAAATTAGGGCTGATTTGCATAGGCTTAACAAGCTAATTTCTCCAACATCTCCAAGAACTTGGAAATCATCAAATTCTTATGCAGCTGGAATACTAAGAGTCTGTTGCTATGAAACTCGGTGCGTAAATTACCCTGAATGTCATTAATCGATTGGATACGAGGTTAATTTTCAGTTAATTTAGTTTTTACTGCAGGCACCTGGGTAGCCTCCGAGCCTAGGTGTGTGGACAACGTGTGTGGATATAGGGAGACCAAGGGAGTGGCCCTGAGCAGGTTATCTCCATATTTACATTCTCCAGATAGTACGAGGATCTCTTTCACTTCTTCTGTCACATCAGTCAGAGATAGGTTTCCTGTATTCTCAGCGTTGGCAGGAGGCTGCAAGGAGCGTGTGGACTGTATTCCAGGATCCTGGTGACAGGAGGCCCAGAAGTGTCCCTGTTAATGCTTTTGAATCTCTGGGATCCTTCTAAAGTTGCACAAGGCTCTTAACCCACTTTGGTGATAACGACTCTCTGGGTCAGTTCTTTCCAGACAAAGCAAGACAAGCATTTTTCCTTTGAACTGGTAGGGCTCTACTGACACCCTCACATGAAGTGGAAGGAACTGGGGGTTTAGTGTGGGGTGAGGGGGCTCCTCCAGTATCCACCTTTCCATTTTCCCATATGAGCCATGTGCCAGGCTAACCCTTCAGCAAAGGTGGGGGCCCTGGACTCAAATGGATGAGATCAGCTTGCCTTGCATCAATCAATACTCACCCCAGGTGAGAGATGATTGCCTATTTCCAAAATGGGGAGGAGGATGCAGTGGGGAATTGCATGGTGGGAGGGTGGAGGAGAGGGAACAGTGGTTGATACAAGGAGGATGAGGAGCTTAGGAAAAGAAAAGAAAATAGGGGGGGGGACAAAGAAATCACTGGTTTTCTAGTCTCTGGGTGTCCTTGGTTCCTCAGGTCCCTCAGGATGAGAATCAAATCTAGTATACCCCCCAGATCTAGGGGTTCTCTGTGGGAGGCAGGGGAGGGTCACTCAGTCAATCAATCATGTTCACTCTATGCAGAGCACTGTACTAAGCACTTGAGTAAAATGGAGTTATAGATGCAATCCCTGCCCTCAAGGAATTTGCAACCTAGGTGGGTAGGCACACACTGAAATAAATTACAGGTAGGGGGAAGCAACAGAGTCTGAAGATACACACCTAGTACAGTGCTCCGCACACAATACGTGTTCAACAAGTACAAGTGATTGTACATAAGGAAGGGACTGAGTCTGAAGTGGCTGTGGGTGGGGAGATTGGAGGGGAAGATGACAGACAAATCAGAAAGGTTTCCTAGAGAAAAATGATGATGTGGGATGATGGTGAAGGGGGTGATGTTGAAGAATTTGTAAGCTTGGGTTTGCTGTCAGTATGCAACTTCCTTCCCACTGCCTTACCGCCAAAGACATACCCAGTTCCCTGTATTCATCCCTGTCCTCTGGGTGTTAGTTAAAGCAAAAGGAGAGCAATGGGAGACATCACAATTCAAGATCTTTTGAAGCTGGATGCAATTTCAGCCTGAGCCCCTTCCACTCCACTTGGGTGATCTGGTTCCAGGGAAAGCCCCGGGACCGGGTCGGGGGGACTGGGAGCTGGGAAAGATACACCTCCCCCAAAATTGTGCTGTCACTCATAGGTTGCAGATTCAAGTCTAACCCTGATCACTCATCTGTACAGCAGTGAGTCCCTTGGGGACCACCCTTCCCTAGCCATCAGCACTCTGGACACCTGGGAGGTCATGCGTTCTGAACACAGAGATCAGGGTCTTCCAGTATGGCACAGCTTGGGGCTCTGGGCCTAAGGACTTCTGCTTCTTGCAGAGGAGGTTTCCTTCAAGATAAGCAGTATGGATCAATGGAAAGAGCATGGGCTTTGGAGTCAGAGGTCATGGGTTCAAATCCCAGCTCTGCCAATTGTCAGCTGTGTGACCTTGGGCAAGTCACTTAGCTTCTCTGTGCTTCAGTTAACTCGTCTGTAAAATGGGGATGAAGACTGTGAGCCCCACGCGGGACAATCTGATCACCTTGTATCCTCCCCAGAGCATAGAATAATGCTTTGCACATAGTAAGTGCTTAACAAATGCCATCATTATTATTATTATTATTCAAGCCTGGGTGAGAAGGGGCAGGAAACTCCTGGAGTTGTCCTGGCAGTAGAACCAGGGAGGCTGCCTACCCGGGCAGCCAGTGCTTCTCCTCCCCAGCGGGCAGCCTAGAGAAGTCTAAAGCCTCCATCTGCACGTTGGCAATGGCAGCTGCCCCCTTGGTACTTGGGTAAAGGCGGCACCTGCACTTGTTGGTGCCCTGAGTCCCAGAGCCAGGGAGTGTGGGAGATGGGGGGACAAGAATTATTCCCCAAAGGTGATCTGGATCTCTTCATTACCACCATGTCCTGCCCCAGCTGGAACAGCTGGGCAGGGTTAGAGGGGGAAGATGGATCTTGGGGCCAATGGCTCTGGAAAGGCAGGACACTGACTTCTGGCTCCCACCCTCTTTTTCCAAAGCCATTGCCTTCCCCTCCCAGGTCCCTATAAACACAAATGCCACTTCCAAGTCACAGAACTCAGTGGCAGGAGCTGAGGTGGAGGGAGGCTGGCCTGGGAAAATATAAATGCCTGCTGACATAGAGGCCAGACAGGGGCAGACCAGCTGAAAAGCAGGCCATCTGATATAAAACCAGAGGAATGGGCAGCATATGCCACAGCTTCTGACCCGAGGTGGGAACCATTAGTCCAGATCCTCAGGGTGAGGGAGAGTAGTTCTGGGTTCACAAAACCGAGCAAGAGCAGGCTGGAGATACTCCGCTGGGGAACTAGCACGGAGCATCAGGTGGGATCCCGGACAGTGCCTCAGTCACTGAAATATTGCAACTCCTCAAATTGAGGGAGCTACCACACACATGGAGAGGGAGAGAAAGCAAAAGAATCCTCCCAGAGGGTGGCCTTTTGGAGGAGATCTCTAGCCAGGTGATACAAGGTGAGTCACTTTTCAGCAGAACAATACCTTAATGGGTTCACAGCTGAAACAAGTTACCACTGTAACAACCTCTTTGGTCTCCGGTGGTTCTGCCAATAATATTTTTAAAGCACTATGCTAAGTACTTGGGAGAGTACTATAGAGTTATTAGACATGATTCCTGACTGCAAGTGATTTGCAATCCAGCAGGAAAGATAGACACTATAATAAATTGTAAGTAAGGGAAAGCAGTGGAGTTTAAAAGTATGTACATCAGTGGAGAAGAGAGGTGGGATGGGACTCTCTGTGCTTAGTGTGTGAGGACTTAGGTGCAGAGATGATACAGTAAGTATCTTCCCAGAATCCCATGCTATATTTCACATGTTGAGGCCAATGTGGGGTGAATTTGTCCACTCTGCCGGGACCCTGGAAGACTCCAAGGTGACTTCATGATCTCAGACTTAGTGCCTGGGGCTCCTGGGATGGAACCACGGTGGAAAAGAATGACTGGAATTTCCCATTTGACGCTTCTAAACAGTCTTTCATTATTATTTTTATTGTTATTATTGTCAAGCACTGCTCAGAGCACTGGGTTAGATACAAGTTAAGCAGGTTGGACACAGTCTTTGTCTCACAGTCTGATTTAGAGGGGAGTAGGGTCTAATCCCCATTTGAGGCACAGAGAGGTTAATGACTTGCCTAAGCTCATACAGCGGACACATGTCAGAGTTAGGATTAGAACCCAGGCCTTCTACCTCTAGGTCCATCCTCTTTCCTTTAGACCACTCTGCTTTTCCACCCTCCCTGTTCATAGAGCCCCGTAAATTCACCAAATCCTGTCCCCACCACTCATTCATTCATTCATTCATTCAATCGTATTTATTGAGTACTTACTGTGTGCAGAGCACTGTACTAAGCGCTTGGGAAGTACAAGTTGGCAACATATAGAGATGGTCCCTACCCAACAGTGGGCTTACATTCCCAGTGAGAGCCTATCTCAAGGGTTCTCATCACGTGATACTTCACAGGACATTGGATAGTCCTCTGTCTCCCCAACCCTTGCCTTAAGGAGAAAGGATGGGGAATCCCTTGCTTACTTATTTGGTTGTTGAATTTCTCAACTGGAAAGGGGTTTTTGCTTCCACCCCAGCATACACTCTCACAAGGAGAGGGACAGATATGATAGTTCCCTAAACTGTAAGCTCCTTGTCGGTAGGGAATACGTTTACCAAATGTTATCTTGTACTCTCCCAAGGGCTTAGAACAGGGCTCTGCACACAGTAAATGTTCAATAAATACCACTGAAGGATTGGGGGTAGGGAATGTATCTACCAAGTCTATTAGTGTGTGCTTTCCCAAGTGCGTAGTGTAGTGCTCTGCACACGGTAAGCACTCAATAAATGTGATTGATGAGGTGCCTGTAAACCCAAGAAACCAAACCTGTCAAGTTCAACAGCCAACCCAGCTGTGTAGACTCATCCCCTAAATGCTAATTTTAGGCAGTGACTAGGTAACTAGAGCCAAGCTGGGGAACCTGTTGGCTTCCTGAAGGAGGTGGGCTGGGCTTGGTGGTGAGGAAAGGGGAAGAACAGGGTCGAGGGGTGGAGGAGGAGGGAGGTGGAACAGGTGCCGAAACTCAGAGGCAAGAAACAGTAAAGCCCGTGGGATGGAGGGTGTGTTTGTCTGTTGGAGGAGAGAAGACAAGTGGGTTGCAGAACCAGAGAGGGCCTGATCCTAACTAGATGAGCTGGGAAACAACTCTTAACTTTCTCTCTTCCTCCAATCTCCCAACCCAGGGGCCTTCTCACTCTGCTATGGGTAGGGCTCTCCCCACCTGTACCTGACAGCACGGAGGTCAGACAGACGCGTGGGTTGGCGGGGGGCTGACTACATCCCTACCCGTTCATCCAGGAAGCTTGGCCTGGGCATTGCCCAGGGTGCGGCCACAAAAGGAGGTTCGTACAGGACTCTGGTGGGGAAGGGTGGGTGGTTGTGTTTTCCATCTCAGCTCAGCTAGTCTGGGCAGTCTGGGGCTGAGCCAGGTGGCTTTGTCTTTAAGATTCTAGTCACAGTGGGCACTGGGCTGCCGATGCTCAAGTATGCGCTCTCTCCCTCTCCCAGACGCCGCCGACCTCTCTGGGCTCTGCTAGGGCCAGAGTGGGTCTGGGCAGCCCCTGTGTCAGGCCCAGCCACCCTGAAGCCGCTTGTAAGTAGCCAGTGGCTTCGGGTACCACTCGGCCCCTCTTTTCCAGTCGATTGATTGATCAGCCAGTGGGGAGGAGATAGGGGAGGGGTCGATCAGCTGTGGCCCAGGGATATGAAGCCCCAAGGCCCGGGCTGAGGCTGGAGGGGGGCTGTGAACCTTCAGGCCAGATCAGGGGGGTTGTGGAGGGTGCCTGGCCTGGGGCATTGTACTCGCCCAAGCACTTAGTACAGTGTTCTGAACATAGTAAATGCTCAATAAATATCACTGATTCGCCAGGATCAGTGAAGAAGCAACATGGTCTAGTGGTTGGAGCATGGGCCTGGGTTCTAGTCCCTGCTTTGCCATTTGTCCACTGTGTGATCTTGGGTAAATCACCTCACTTCTCCTGTGCCTCAGTTATCTGTAAAATGGAGACTAAGATTGTGAGTCCCATACGGGATAGGGACCTGTGTCCAACTTGATTATTTTGTACTTACCCTGATGCTTAGAACAATGCCTGCAAGTACTAAGCACTTAACAAATACTATAAAAAGTGGGGGCTTGGGGGGGAACTTTTGTATCAGCTCTTTGTTCACAAAACTGGGTTGCAAACAACTCTCTCCCACTTCCTGAGTCCATCTCCCCTGTAGCACTGCCTAATGAAAAAGTCTGCACCTGGGAGTCGGGAGAGCTAGGTTCTTCTAATCCTGACTTTGCCACTTGTCTGTTGAGTGACTTTGGACAAGTCACTTCACTCCTCTGAGGCTCAGTTCCCTCATCTGCAAAACGGGGCTTTAAGGCCCATTCTCCCTCCTACTCTGAGGTCCACGTGGGACCTGATTATTTTGTACCCACCCCAGCATTTAGTAATCCCAGCTCTGCCACTTGTCAGCTGTGTGACCCTGGGCAAGTCACTTCACTTCTCTGTGCCCCAGTTACCTCATCTATAAAATGGGGATTGAGACTGTGAACCCCATGTAGAACAGGGACTGTGCCTAACCCGGTTTGCTTGTAACCACCCTAGCACTTAGTACAGTGACTGGCACATAGTAAGTGCTTAATGAATACCGCAATTATTATTACCATAATGCACAGAACAAATATGTTATGATGATGATGACGACAAAAACAGAGATTCTGCATTCCTAGAAAATTGGTTACCCATTGGGCTGACCCCAGACTTATAGGCCGTCGTGAACAGGCCATCTCCAAGTGCTCCCAGCTCCGAGCCCCGGGCTCTTGGCCCCTCACCAGGCTTGTAGCAGGAGCTACCTTTCATTCCAGTGCGAGAGCTTAGCCTCAACCACAGGGCACACTGATGAGAGGAGATTAAGTGTCGAGGCCTGCCCGGGAAAAATAATTTGCATGAATGAGAAAACATTGCCAGAGAATATGCAAACGTATGCAAATAGACTCCTTTTCTTAGCGATGCTACCAAATGAATCAACCTGGATGCCATCCAGCTCCGGCACCCAGCCAGGCGAGCACACCCACACCTGCACTATCCTGGGCACACGTGATCCATCCTTTCACCCATGAGCCCCTGCCTCGGCTACAGGATTGGGGGAACATAAGCATGTTCCCAGGCCCCCCAATTGTGAAAACTCATGGGGACCTCTGACCTTGCATGTGACTGAGGGGTTTTTTTTATAGCATTTGTTAAGCACTTACTATGTGCAGAGCATTGTTCTAAGCGCTGGTTGTTTCCTGAGACTTTACTTCTGCTCTCCTTTTGGTTTAGTGCCTCCCGCTAGGCCTCTAACCTACAGGGCAGGTTGCTCCTGGGTTGGGAGAAGTGGGTGAAATGGCCCTGGCAGAGATACAGCCAGGGTGTCCCTCTCCTCCAGCTGGTTCCACAAAAATAGCTCCAACTCTAAGAAGCCTCTGCATCCTCTATTTCTTGCCTCCTCCTACCTCATCTCGCTTCTCTCCTTCTACAACCCAGCCATCATACCTCTCTCCTGTAGTGCTTACCTTCTCACTATGCTCCAATTTTGTGTCTCTCACTGCTGACTCCTGCCCTATGCCCTGCCTCTGGGCTGGAATGCCCTCCCTCCTCAAATTCATTCATTCATTCATTCAATTGTATTTATTGAGCACTTACTGTGTGCAGAGCACTGTACTAAGCACTTGGGAAGTACAAGCTGGCAACATATAGAGACTGTCTCTACCCAACAGTGGGCTCACAATCTAGAAGACTGTCTGACAGACGATGACTCTTCCCGGCCTTCAAAGCCTTATTGAAGGGGCATCCTCTCCAAGAGGCCTTCCCAGACTAAGCCCCACTTTTCTTCATCTCCCACTCCCTTCTGCAAGACCCTGACTTGCTCCCTTTGTTCTTCTCCCAGCCCCACAGCACTTATGTATTTTTCTGTAATTGTATTTATTTATATTGATGTCTGTCTTCCCTGGCTCTAGACTGGGAGCTCATTGTGGGCAGGGAATATCACTGTTTATTGTTGTATTGTACTTTCCCAAGCACTTAGTAGAGTGCTGTACACACAGTAAGTGCTTAAAAAATACAATTGAATGAATGAATGAATCTTCACACTCTTGTTCCTCTCTCAGCTCATAAGGGTGGGGTCACCAAATAAGCTCCCTGGGTAACAGAGAAGCAGCGTTGCTCAGTGGGAAGAGCACGGGCTTGGAAGTTAGAGGTCATGGGTTCTAATTCCGCTCCCCTACATGTCTGTTGTGTGACCTTGAGCAAGTCACTTAACTTCTCTGAGCCTCAGTTACCTCATCTGTAAAATGGGGATGAAGACAGTGAGCCCCCTGTGGGACAACATGATCACCTTGTATCCTCCCCAGTGCTTAGAACAGTGCTTTGCACATAGTAAGCACTTAACAAATCCCATTATTATTATTATTATTATTGTAATGGGTCCAATCAACCAATCAGTGGTTTTTATTGGACGCTAACAATGTGCAGAGCACTGTGCTAAGTGGTTGGGAATAAATGCATTCTATCTCTATTTTCTTTGTAGCTGCAGCCAGGCTTAACGCTTATTTAATTATATTGATGCTATTGATGCCTGTTTACTTGTTTTATTTTGTTGTCTGTCTCCACCCTTCTAGACTGTGAGCGTGTTGTTGGGTAGGGATTGTTTCTACCTGTTGCCAAATTGTACTTTCCAAGCGCTTAGTACAGTGCTCTGCACAAAGTAAGTGCTCACTAAATACGATTGAATAAATGAATGAATGGAAAGATCATATGACTGAGAATCAGGAGACCTGGTTCCAATCCCAGCTCTACCAGTTGCCTGCTGTGTGAACTTGAGGGGGATCAAAAACCAGTGTTTGGTCTCCAAGGGGCACAGTGGGATGCTTGGAGGAACCATGTGGATGCTGTCTTCTTTATCCATTCTGAGGGTTAGAGATGAATCAGTCAATCAATCCATGGTATTTTTAGATAAATTGAATGAATTTATTGAGCGCTTACTGTGTGCCAAGCGCTGTACTGAGAGCTTGGGAGAGAGTACAATACAGTAGAGTTGGTAGACCAGTTTCCTGGGACCATCAAACATTAGGGATGGACCTCCTGTCCTCCCTCCCTCCCTCATAAAACTAAGCTCCTTTTGGGACAGAAATTGTGTCAGATTTTATTATCTTATACTTAGATCCCTATTCTTACACTCTGCGGTACTTATAGTCTATTTCCCCTATTTCTAATCCATTTTCACATCTGTCTCCCCCTATAGATGGTAAACTCCTTGTAGGCAGGGATTATATCTACCAACTCTGTTTTATTGAACTTTCTGTACTTGCTGTATTGTACCAAGCACTTAGTACAGTGCTCTGTAAAAAGGGAGGGCTCATAAAAATTGATTGATTGAATGCTTCTACCCCAGTACTTAGTACAGTGTTTGGTGCCTAGTAAGTGCTTAACAAATACCACAATTATTATTATCGTGCCTAATTATTATGCCGGCAGTGCCGTTTACCCTCTTGTGTTCATCACTCATTCAATCAATCGTATTTATCGAGCAGTTACTGTGTGCAGGGCACTGTACTAAGCACTTGCACCTGGATTCCCCCCACTCTCCAACCTCTCACCCTGCTACTGCTTCTGGAAACACATCACACCTCATGCCCCAGGCATAGAGGCACAGAGAGAGGGCAGCTGCCAGATGGGATGGTGGGAGGAAAGATGGCTGGGGCCATCCTGCAGGAAGGGTCAGAAGAGAGATGGGCACGATGCCCACAGTTGACATGGGTGGGAAAAAGTGTCCTTCTTCTGTGGCCACCGCTGCTTCCTTCAAGCTGCCTGTTTTGGGACGGGTGTGACCCCGTCCTCAGACAGAATGATCGTGTCTGTGTGTAACAGGGAAGGGGATGGGCAGCTTTAACAGTGAAATCCACCTCTCCTGCTCCCGGGAGCCCGAAGAATGTCCCTGCAGGGTCTTTCCAGCCCAGGAGGAAGTGCTATGAGGCAGGAAGGGTGGGTGCCCGCTGAGGAGATTGCAAGAAGGATTTGTGGGGGTGCTGGGTGGGTGGCTGGGTGGGGAAAGGGGCTGGGAAGAGGGGCATGGGTTGGTCTGGCTAATGAATTGGAGGAAGGATGCACAGGGTCCTCGCAAGGCCCTGGGTAGGAAGGATTTAAAGCTCTGTCTGGGGAAGAGTGGTTACCCCAGCTCAGTGCCAGCCTCTCTGAAGACCCCAGCTGCCTCTGTGGTTGGCTGCTGGCAGTCAGGGCTGGGTGCCTAGGGCCCCAGGGAGCCTGCCAGTGAGCATCACACAGTAGGACAGGGAAGGGCAGGGAAGAGAGGAAACCTGGGGAAGCTTCCCTGTGGCCTGGAGGAGAGAACAGGAGGCTGCCGGCAAGCACTGTGGTTTAGACCGAACCAGCAGTCCAGCAGCCGAATATCACCTCTGAGTTCAGGTGGGCTGCCTCTTTTTGGGGTTTAGGGGTCCCACTCGGGGAGGAAAAGGGAGGCAAGCCACCAGAGGGGCAGGGCTTCCTCCTGGCCGCAGGCCCTGCTGAGGGCCGCTGGCCAATATAGCTGGCAGAATGGCTACCTGGGCTGCTTGCTGGTCTTGCCCTCTCCCTTCGTCCTGCTCTCCTTACCCCTGCCTGGGCCTGGGGTCAGCGAGGGACTTCTCTCATACCCAAAGTACAGTGGATGTAGAAATGCTTTGATTTCCGGGACACCCTAAACTTTCTGGGTAATTTTGCCTTAGCTTCTCCTCTGAAAACCTGCTCCCTTAATGAAGAAATTGAGACCTGACAGGCGGCAGGGTCTCCCAGGTCTCCCGGGAGTTTCCAGGCGCTCCCCAGCTCATCATGCCAAGACCCTAGAACTTTCCCTTGGGCTTCAAGCTACCCCTGCACTGCCTGCTGCTGGCAAAGACCCCGGGGAACTGGAACTGACTGGCTGTGGCTGACTGTGGCCGAGGTGAGCATCTATCCATCGGTGATATTTATTGAGTTCTTACTCTGTGCAGACCACTGTACTAAGGGCTTAGGAGAGTCTTCTTCACCCATAGCTTGAGCAGGCAGTGGCCTTCCCCCCACCATGGCCCCCACTAGAGCCAGGTGTTGCAGTCGGGGCTGATGCTCCCCCCAACCCCCACTCCCACCCCATGCTTGACAGCTGGACTGTCTGCCCGGTGATCTGTCTCGGCTCCAGATTCCAGCGGAGCCATAAGGGCCAAGCTCGCCTTCTGCTCACTCCTGCAACAGAAGACCAGCTCATTTCTATTTCTTAATGGCCACCATCTGTGCGACTCCCCAGTGTCCCCCTCAGCCTTCTCACAGGGTGAGGGAAAAGGGACCTAGATAGCACCACTCTGGCAGATCACCTTCCAGGCCCTCTTAATCCAAAAGTCTTTCCTGGCCAACTCTGCACCCAGCAACAAAACAACGCAACAGCTGCTTTTCACCCTTGTGCATCTTCTTAGATATACAAGTTTGTGTGTGTTTCAATTGAATGTTCAATTTATTTATTTTGATTTCACTATCTGGGAATAGTTCTATGCCTGTCTTCCCATGTTAGTTAGAATGTAGGTGCCTTGTGGGCAGGGGTTGGGTTTTGTTCTTTTAGACTTTTAGACTGTGAGCCCACTGTTGGGTAGGGACTGTCTCTATGTGTTGCCAATTTGTACTTCCCAAGCGCTTAGTACAGTGCTCTGCACATAGTAAGCGCTCAATAAATACGATTGATTGATTGTACTTCCCAAATGCTTAGATCAGTACATTGCATCCAGTAGGTGATAATCGCAGTAAAATACAGCACACTCATATGGGACACAGTCCCTGTTCCACATGGGGATGATGATGATAGCAATAATAATAGGTTAAGTGCTTACAATGGGCTGAGCACTGTACTAAGTGCTGGGGTAGCTAGAGTTTAGGCTAGTCTCTGTCCCTCGTGGGGGGTTCACAGTCTAAGGGGGAGAAAAAGTAGGTATCGCAGCCCCATTTTACAGTTGAGGAACCTGAGGCATAAAGAAGTATAGTGGATTCCTAGTGCTTGTGTTGAGGATGTGAGTTGTGGCGGGGCTGGAGAGGAGAAATAGACCCCTCCCACCAGTGGTTCCATAAATGGTATTATCATTATTATTATTATTATTATTATTATTATTATTATTATTATCTCTGTTCCCCAAACCTGTGTGGTGTAACTAAATCACTCAGTCAGTGGTATTTAATGAACACTTACTATATGCAGAGCACTGTACTAAGCACTTGGGAGAGTACAAATACAACAGAATTAGCAGACAAGTGCCCTCCCCATAACTAGTTTACAGTCTAGAGGAAACCTGAAGCAGGATGGAAAAAATTTGTCCCGCCAGGAAGGAGATTTTTTTCCTCCATCCCTGAAGAGCTCTGGGCTGCAGCCCCTCCTGATAGGCGGTGACAGACTCAGGCCATGACCACCAGCAGGTCTGGGGCACACACCTGCTCTTCCCACCAGCAAGGACTGGGGGAACTGAGCCAGGAGCAGAGGAAACTGTAGGCTCCTGGTGGGCAGAGAAAATTTACGTTGTATTCTCCTAAGTGCTTAGTGCGTTGTCTGTGCACAGTAAGCACTCAATAAATAAAACTGATAATAACAATTTTGGTATTTGTTAAGCGCTTACTATGTGCCAAGCACTGTTCTAAGCACTGGGGGAGATACAAGGTAATCAGGTTGTCCCACATGAGGCTCACAGTCTTAATCCCCATTTTCCAGATGAGGTAACTGAGGCACAGAGAAGTTGTAACTTGCCCAAAGACATACAGCTGATAAGTGGCAGAGCCGGGATTAGAACCCATGACCTCTGACTCCCAAGCCTGCGCATTTTATAATAATAATAATGGTGGCATTTATTAAGGGCTTACTATGTGTAAAGCACTGTGCTTTTTCCACTGAGCCATGTGGCTTGTCATAGTAGTAATAGTAATGATATTTCTTAGGCACTTACTCTTGTGTCAAGTGATTGATTGATTAGCTGGCCAGACATCTTCCGGTAGTCAGGACTGCCCTCCCTTCTTCTTCCTCAGCCCCACTGATGATGGTATTGGCGAAGAACTTGCTCTGTGAGCCCGGTGGGACAGGCATAGCGCTCGGCACACAGTAAGCGCTTAATAAGTACCTTCATTATTATGTGCCAAGCCCTGAGCTGAGTGCTGGGCTACTTTCAAAATAATCAGACCAAAGTCCATGTTCCACACAGGACTCACAGTCTAGAGAGCCAGGATCTCATCCCCATTTTCTAGATGAGGAACCTGAGGTCCCAAAGGGTTAAGTGACTCTCCCTAGGTCACACCGCAGGCAAGTGGCGGAGCTGGGATCAGAATTTGGGACTCCTGATTGCTCTGTTAACTAGGCAGTGTAGCCTCTCAAATCCGTGCCAAGATCCTGCCCTGCGGAGCTGTGTTTGGCAAAGGCCGGCAGATCTCCAGGGCCGAAGTCCTGGCTGGGGTCATGACCGCAGGTGCCCAAGGCGGATCTTTGGCTTGTGGATTTTACTTGTCTTCCTCCTAAATCCTTTCCACTGTGGACAGTTTCCATTTCTCCAGCTTCCCCAACCCTCATAGCCCCACCCTGACTTTTCTTCCCCTGCTGTGAAAAGCAGTGTAGCCTAAGAAGAAGGGGCTCAGGTCGGGAGTCAGAGGACTGGGGTTTCAATCCCGATTCCACCACTCATACATTCATTCATTCAATCGTATTTATTGAGCGCTTACTGTGTGCAGAGCACTGTACTAAGCGCTTGGGAAGTACAAGTTGGCAACATATAGAGATGGTCCCTACCCAACTGCGGGCTCACTCATCTGCTCTGTAACCTTGGGTAAGTCACTGAGTTTATTGGTGCCCCTACTTCCTCATCTGTAAAATGAAACTCACTGTGTGTTCTCCCTCTTACCTAGACTGTAAGCCCCATGTGGACAGGGATTGGGTCTGACTTGATGATCTTATATCTACGCCAGTGCTTAGTACAGTTCTTGGCACATAGCAAGTACCACGATTATCATTATTCCATGAGGGTTGAGGCACCTACGGCTAGAGACTTGTCTTGTGCTCCCCAAGCAGCATGGCTTAGTGGTAAGAACCCGGGCTTGGGAATCAGAGGTCATGGGTTCTAATCCCAGCTTTGCTGCCTGTCTGCTGTGTGGCCTTGGGCAAGTCACTTAACTTCTCTGTGCCTCAGTTACCTCATCTGTAAAATGGGGATGAAGACTGTGAGCCCCACATGGGACAACCTGATTACCTTGTATCTACCCCCAGCACTTAGAACAGTGCTTGGCACATAGTAAGTGCTTAATAAATACCATAATTATTATTACGATGTCATCGTGCCTCAGTTTCCCCACCTGAAAAATGGGCAAGATCATTGATTTTGACCCTCCATTTCCCTGATTCTTTCCTTTGTTTCATTAGTCTCTTATCCCACCCTGTTCTCCTGCTCTCTCTACACTCCCCTTTTAGTCTCTACCATCCCACCCCTTCCCTCCCATCTGGCAGAACGGCCATCTTTCTCACTCTCTTCCCAACTGGCCCTTTAGTGGTCCCGCTCTGTATTGGCCCCTCTCGGTCTCCTGTCAGCTTGCAGCCTCCTTCCTCCTCTACCTCCCCAGTATCACCTGGGGATGGGAGTGTAGCTGTCCCCATGAGCTGATTTGAATGACCTGTGGGCTCCTCTGAGCTCCCATGAACGTTTCATAGTTGTTGCCACCGGCTAGAGCAGGCAGCCAGAATCACCCCTGTCCAGCGCTTAGAACAGTGCTCCAACATTTAAAACAGGGCTCGGCACATAGTAGGCGCTTAACAAATACCATTATTGTTTATTATGATTATTATTATTATTATTCTGACCCCCCATGTGGCAGTACCTCCCAATGGCAACAGCCCCCGTTCCAGGGTTCAGGCTCCAGCAACACATCGGTTGGAAGGATGCCCATGTCTAATAGACTGGAAGATGTGCTTCCCCAGGGGTGTTGGCACCGACCTTCTAGACTGTGAGCCCGCTGTTGGGTAGGGACCGTCTCCATATGTTGCCAACTTGGACTTCCCAAGCGCTTAGTACAGTGCTGTGCACACAGTATGTGCTCAATAAATATGATTGAATGAATGAATGAATGAATGACAGCCCTTCTTGGGGCCCAGGGTTGGCTTTGAACTCACCCAGGGCAGGCAGGGTTAGGTGCTGGGCTGGGGGAAGAGTGGTCATCCTCCCCTCTGCTCATATGTCCCAGCCCTGCCCCAGCTCCTCTGGTCCTGCTGTCTAGACTGTTTTCTAGACTGTGAGCCCACTGTTGGGTAGGTACCGTCTCTATATATTGCCAACTTGTACTTCCCAAGCGCTTAGTACAGTGCTCTGCACACAGTAAGCACTCAATAAATATGATTGATTGATTGCTGTCTGGGTTCTGCCATCTGGGCCGATCGTTCAGACAACAGGAAGCACGGAATCCAGACCGCGTCTGTGCCCAAGATCGTTTCTCTCCCGGTCTGACTGAGGAGAACTGAACTAATAATAATAATGATGGCATTTAGTAAGTGACCTGCCCAAAGTCACACAGCTGACAATTGGTGGAGCCGGGATTTGAACCCATGACCTCTGACTCCAAAGCCCGGGCTCTTTCCACCGAGCCATGCTGTTTCAACTGAAAGGGCTCAAAGTTGTGAGCTGGGAGGGCAGGTCCTGAAGATGAAGGACACACAGAACCATAGGCTCTTGTGAGCCTTGAGAGGTCATTTAGTCCATCCTCCTGCCCCAGGAAGAGTGGTAAAGTTCCTTCTTCTAGGGAGCAGAATGTTGGCATGGCTCCGTAGCATCCCATTCATTCTGGGGCTCCCATGTCACGCTCCCACATGCGGTCTCCCACTCCTTCCTCCCCACATCCAACCTCTGCAGAATTCTTCGAGTGGGAGTGGACACAGCTGCCCAGAAAAGTCCAGAGCACAGCAGGAGAGGCAGCCATACCAGATGACAGCGTGGCTCAGCAGAAAGAGCCCGGGCTTTGGAGTTAGAGGTCATGGGTTCAAATCCCGGGTCCACCAATTGTCAGCTGTGTGACTTTGGGCAAGTCACTTCACTTCTCTGTGCCTCAGTTACCTCATCTGTAAAACGGGGATGAAGATTGTGAGCCCCACGTAGGACAACCTGATCACCTTGTATCCCCCTAGCACTTAGAACAGTGCTTTGCACATAGTAAGTGCTTAACAAATACCATTATTATTATTATTATTATTATTATGCCATCCTTCTCCAGTGACTCCTAAGTCCCTGGCTGCAGCTGAGATGGAAATAATCCTCAGGACAGAGGCAAACTGGTGCTCTAAGGCCGAGCTTGGGGCAAGCTCTTCTCTCCCTCTCTTGCCTCCAGCAACTGTCTCTACAGAGGCCTCTTTTTTTAAAAAAAAATGGTATTTGTGAAGTGCTTACTATGTGTTAAGCACTGGGATAGATACAAAACAATCAGGTAGAACTCAGTCCCTGTCCATTAGGGAGCTCACTGTCTGAGAAGGAGGGAGGACAGGTATTGAATCCCCATTTAACAGCGGATGAAACTGAGTCACAGAGACGTTAAGTGACTTGCCCAAGGTCATTCATTCAATCATATTTATTGAGCGCTTACTGTGTGCAGAGTACTGTACTAAGCGCTTGGGAAGTACAAGTCAACCAAATACCCAGCAGGGAAGTGACTGAGCTGGGATTACAACCCAGCTCCTCTGACTTCTGGGTTCATACTCTTTCCAGTAGGCCACACTGCTTCTGGGGGGAAGGGGAGCCTTCTCCCTTCTCTCTGAATCCAGACCACCCCCCTAAGTGACAGCTTGAAAGAAGTGGGTCTGATGGGGTACCAACCAATCAATCAATAGCATTTATTGCTCTGTTGAGCTATTCCTTTTTTCTTTTGTGGTATTTGCTAAGCACTTACTGTGTGTCACAAACCAGGCTAGGCGCTGGAGCAGATACAAGATAATCCGACTGGACACTGTCGCTGTTCCCCATGGGGCCCATCCCCATTTACAGATGAAGAAATTGAGGCAAAGAGAATAATAATAATAATAATGGCATTTATTAAGCACTTACTATGTGCAAAGCACTGTTCTAAGCAATGGGGAGGTTACAAGCTGATTAGGTTGTCCCATGGGGGGCTCACAGTCTTAGTCCCCATTCTACAGATGAGGTAGCTGAGGCTCAGAGATGTTACATGACTTGCCCAAAGTCACACAGCTGACAATTGGCAGTGCCGGGATTTGAACCCATGACCTCTGACTCCAAAGCCCAGGCTCTTTCCACTGAGCCACGCTGCTTCTCTAGAGAAGTTGAATGGCTTGCCCAAGGTCACGCACAGCAGGCAAGTGGCCGAGACCAGATTGGAACCCAGGTCTCCTGATCTCCAGTTATGTGCTCTTTCTACTGGGCCACGGTACTAAGTGCTTGGGAGAGTAGCCCATCTTCTCATCTGGTCCCACTGTTTTCCTCTATGTTCATTCTGGCTGTGTCTGCCCCAAATCCCAGTCCTACCAAATATCCCCACCCCGCCACAGTACCCACAGATCCACGGCCATGTGGAGCAGGGCCCAGGGGAGGCCCGGACACACATGGGTGCTAACCCAACTCCGGGAACTTGGTAGGGCCTTGCCCAGCCTCAGTCCCATGAGCAGGAGAGCGGAGAAGCGACGGCTGATGGCTCCCATACTGGTGCCCCCTCAGTTAGCGTGTCCCTGGCTGCCAGCATCCTTCTGTGGCAAGCGGCGGGCAGACCATCATCATCATCAATCGTACTTATTGAGCGCTTACTATGTGCAGAGCACTGTACTAAGCGCTCGGGAAGTACAAGTTGGCAACATATAGAGACAGTCCCTACCCAACAGTGGGCTCACAGTCTAAAAGGGGGAGACAGAGAACAAAACCAAACATACTAACAAAATAAAATAAATAGAATAGATATGTACAAGTAAAATAAATAAATAGAGTAATAAATATGTACAAACATATATACATATAGACAGGTGCTGTGGGGAAGGGAAAGCTGATGATGCCCGTTCACTAGTCCCAGTCTCCTCTGGGCCAGCGCAGCCCAGCCGACCCCGAGACCGCGTCTCAATCAAGAGACTAAAATCCAGACCAGTGTGGCCTGGCTCCTTAGCAAGCAAGGAAGCCTGAACGCAGAGACAGACTCTGAAAGATGTTGAGAGCAGGCTGGGGCCACGTAGGCTGACACCCCTTGGACCTGAAGAGAATATATCCAACTTCCTGGCAGGTCTGTCTCATCCTTCCAGACGGCCCCGCGCTGTGAATTAGGCCTTGTCCCTGGGCTCTGGTGACATCCATCTCTGACAAGGAGAGGCAGAGACAGGTTAGGAACAACGGGTGTGCTTTTCATGCTCTCTCTTCCTGCTAATGATGGCAGTAGGGTTTCTCTCCAGACAAAAGGGGAGCATCTGAGAAGGAGAAATCCCAAGCTGTTGCTCCCAAGCTGAGGAGGCTGCTGGGAGGAGGAAAGGGGAGTACTCACCTCTGACTCAGTTCTGCTCTTTCCCTCTGAAAGCCTAGACTTTAGGGAAGAGTTAAGGGGAATGTGGGATGGGGTTTAGCTGAGGGGCCGCATTGGGCAGGGACAGACTGCAGCCTCAGAAAGTCAGTTGGAGCCTTCTGCACTTCTAAGTCACTCTTCACATCCCGAAGCACTTATGTGCATATGATGATGATGGTATTTGTTAAGCACTTACTATGTGCAAAGCACTGTTCTAAGCATTGGGGAGGTTACAAGGTGAACAGGTTGTCCCACGTGGGGCTCGCAGTCTTAATCCCCATTTACAGATGAGGTAACTGAGGCCCAGAGAAGTTCAGTGACTTCCCCAAAGTCACACAGCTGACAAGTGGTGGGGGCAGGATTTGAACCCATGACCTCTGACTCCAAAGCCCGGGCTCCTTGCACTGAGCCACGTAATAGTAATAATAATTATGGCATTCGTTAAGCACTTACTACATGCAAAGCACTGTTCTAAGCACTGGGGAGGTTACAAGGTGATCAGATTGTCCCAAGTGGGGCTCACAGTCTTCATCCCCATTTTACAGATGAGGTAATTGAGGCCCAGAGAATTTAAATGACTTGCCCAAAGTCACACAGCTGACGGCAGAGCTGGGATTTGAACCCATGACCTCTGATTCCCAAGCCCATGCTCTCTCCATTGAGCCATGCTGCTTCCCTATCTTATCAATATCTTATCAGTCAGTCTTATCTTAATCGATCTTATCTTATCAATCAATCGATCCATCCATCAGCGATATTTATTGAGCTCTTACTGTGTGTACAGCACTGTACTAAGTGCTATTTAATTACTCAAAAAGTAACTGGTTCATCTCCCTTTTCCCTTCTTCCTTCCTGTTAGAACGGTGCTCAGTGCTTAGAACAGTGCTTAGCACATAGTAAGTGCTTAACAAATCCCATCATTATTATTATTTATTTGACAGTCTGTTCCCCTCCGCCTCTACCCACATTAGACTGTAAAGTTCTTGAGGGCAAGATCTCGTCTGCTACTCTGATGTTCGTAGACCCAAGAAGAGGCATGGCTTAGTGGAAAGAGCACAGGCCTAACAGTCAGAGGACCTGAATTCTAATCTCAGGCCCATCATCTGGTTGCACTGTGACCTGGGACAAGTTAGTTAACTTCTCTGTGCCTCAGTTTCCTTATCTGTAAAAGAGGAATTCAATACCTGTTCTCCCTCCTTCTTAGACTGGGAACGCTATGTGGCAGGCACTGTGGCTGACCTGATTATCTTGTATCTACCCCAGGGCTTGGACATATAATAAGCACTTGAGAAATGCCACAATTATTATTATTGTTCTTTCCCAAGCACTCAGAACAGTGCTCTGCACAGAATAAACACTCAGTAAATATTGTTGATTGATTATTGATTGTTTGTCTTCTAGGGTATAAGATTATAATAATAATAATTATGGTATTTCTTGGGAACTTACTGTGTGCCGTTCATTCATTCATTCAATCGTATTTATTGAGCAATTACTATGTGCAGAGCACTGTACTAAGCACTTGGGAAGTACTAGTTGGAAACATACACTGTACTAAGTGCTGAGGTGGATACAAGCAAATTTGGTTGGACACAGTCCCTGTCCCACGTGGGGGCTCAAGGTCTCAATCCCAATTTTACAGATGAGGTCACTGAGGCACAGAGAAATTAAGTGACTTGCCCAAGGTCATACAGGATTGTGAGCAGGGAACATATCTGCCAACACTCTTGTACTGGACTTTCCCAAGTGCTTCATACAGTGGTCTGCACATAGTAAGTGCTCAAAAAATGCCATTGATTGATTGATTGGAGGATCAAATGATTAGAGAAGCAGTGTGTTCTAGTGGATAGAGCATGTGAGAGTCACAAGGACCTGGGTTCTAATCCTAGCTCTGCCACTCATCTGCAGTGTGACCTTGGGCAAGTCACTTAACTTCTGTGTACCTCAGTTCCCTCATCTGTAAAATGAGGATTAAGTCTGTGAGCCTCATGTGGGACAGTGACTGTGTCCAACTTGATTAGCTTGTATCCACCCCGGAGCTTAGTACAGTGAGAAGCAGCGTGGCTCTGTGGAAAGAGCATGGGCTTTGGAGTCAAAGGTCATGGGTTCAAATCCAGGCTCCGCCACTTGTCAGCTGTGTGACTTTGGGCAAGTCACTTCACTTCTCTGGGCCTCAGTTACCTCATCTGTAAAATGGGGATTAAGACTGTGAGCCCCCCACGGGACAACCTGATCACCTTGTAACCTCCTCAGGGCTTAGGACAGTGCTTTGCACATAGTAAGCGCTTAATAAATGCCATTATTATTATTATTATTATTATTACAGTGCCTGGTAATCAGTGGTACTGTCCTAAGCACCTACAACAGAATGCAATACAACAATACAATACAACAGAATTAGCAGACAACGCTCCTTGCCCATAATGAGCTTACAGTCTAGAAACGAGCTTACAGACTGGCACATAGTAAGCACTTAACAAATACCCCCCCTCACACTCATAACAAAAAAAAGATCCTGCAAAGGCGGGGTTATTCCAGTTTTTCCTTGTACCCACTGGAGTGCAGGTCCAGTTTGAGGCTCGGGGTGTGTCCCAAGCACTTAGTACAGTGCTCTGCACACAGTAAGTGCTCAATAAATACAATTGATGATGACGATGGAGCCAAGCAGCAGCCTCCGGCTCACCGGAGCCAGATCCCAACTGTAAGGACCCAAATGAGCCTCAGTTATTCAATCAATTAATCCAATCAATAGTACTTACTGAGCACTTTCTGTGTGCAGAGCACTAACGCTTGGGAGAATACAGTCTAACAGAGTTGTTTGACACATTCCCTGCCCACACTGAATTTATGGTCTAGACAGGGAGGCAGATTTTATTCCTGAGTAGCAGCTGCTTGCTAACTTCTCCCCCCCACCTCACCTCCTTGCTGCACTGTGGACCTCTGAGAAACTCCACTCACCCCTCAGTCGAGTCCAGGGGCTCCAATTTGGCGGTCCGCAGAGAGATGGGGCCTTACTTACTGTTCGGGGGGACTGCAGGAGGGAGAGGGCTGGAAAAGGATGGGTTGGTTAGGGCCAGAGGAGGAAAGGCCTAAGGCAAGACGAGATGTGCAGTCAACCCACTGTGTCTGAAAGATTTCGTCTCCATTTTTGTTTTCCTGCCCGTGAGCACCAGAGGGAAAAACATCTATTCCGAAGCAATCTGTCCTCTATTCAACTCAACTGGCCTCCCGCCACATCCTGCCTAGCAACAGTTGTGAGGCAAGATGGACTCCGTTGCCGCCGGCTCTAGCAGTGACCCCTGGGCAGCTCAGCCTGGCAAGGAATCAATCAATCAATCATATTTATTGAGTGCTTACTGTGTGCAGAGCACTATACTAAGTGCTTGGGAAGTACAAGTTGGCAACAAGGAAGGGAACTGGGAAGGATGGGGGCAAAGGTTTCAGGGTCAGGGCCTTGGGGGGTGGCCAGGTGGAGCCAGTGGCTGTGGTGGAGAACCCAGGCTGGGGTCAACAGCCAAGTCAAGGCCCACCATCTTTGTCTGGGATTTGGGATTCTATGCTCGCAGGCGCCAATCACATCAATCGCGTCTCCTAATTCTACTGAGAAGCAGCGTGGCTCGGTGGAAAGAGCACGGGCTTTGGAGTCAGAGGTCATGGGTTCAAATCCCAGCTCCGCCAATTGTCAGCTGGGTGACTTTGGGCTAGTCACTTCACTTCTCTGGGCCTCAGTTCCTTCATCTGTAAAATGGGGGTGAAGACTGTGAGCCCCCCGTGGGACAACCTGATCACCATGTAATCTCCCCAGTGCTTAGAACAGTGCTTTGCACATAGTAAGTACTTAATAAATGCCATTATTATTATTATTATTGTATTCCCCCAAATGCTCAGCACGTAGATAATAAATAAACATGGTTAATTGATTGATTGAACTAGTTGATCAGCAGGTTTTTCTGTCTGTCCCTTGGGGCCTAGCACTGTTCTAGCCCAGGCAACTCTGCACACTGGTTTCACAGACATGCTTGTCTCATCCACTAACCCCCGTTCTCCAGTGCAGTACCCTCCTTCATCCCACCCACCCCACAATCCTTCCCTCTATCCCATGGCGGGGGAACAGAGACTCTCAAGACAGAGGGCAGCAGGACCAATGCCCCAAATACCCATCGCTTCTCCTTTCTCATCTCCCAACCAAGCCTGTCCCTTACTTTGTTAGCCTGTTCTGGTGGACAAGCTTAAGGGCTGTGCCCCAGACCTCCCTGGGCCTCAGTTTCCTCCTCCGTAAAATGGGGATAACAACATCTACCCCTCCCTACTGCACAGAATAGGCTCTCAGGAGGATAAATGTGATCACGGAGGAGAAAGCATTTCGGAACAATAATAGTGCTATGGAAACCCCCACCAATATGACCCTGCTAACCCTCAGCCGTCTCCTCCTCCCCTTTCTAGGTCACCTTCACCTTCCACCCACCCTCTTTTTCCACAACTTGTGGATTCCTGGCTCTCCAGCCAGATCTCCAGGAGCGTTTCTGGGATGGCATCTGGCAGGGACCCACAGCGTCATCTTTCTTTGTCCTTTCCCTTCTCTCCTTTCCTCTTAGTGTTGGAAGCGAGGAGGAGCCAGAGGAAGCGCTCCCCAGCAGTCTCCGCTCTGTCTCACCAGTGGCTGCTTGCCCGGCAATTGGGCTTTACTTCTTAGGCACGGGCCAGGCCATATTTTGGGCAAATGTCAACCAAATGTTCAGGCTGCAAGAAAAGCAACCATCTGGAGCCGCACAAAAAGCAGTCTGGGGTCGGGAGGCAGGGGAGCCGGGTTCTAATCCCAGCTCTGCCATGGGCCAGCTGTGTGACCTTGGGCAAGGTACTCCACTTGTCTGAGCCTCAATTTCCTCATCTAAAAATGGAGATAAAATAGACTGTGAGTCCCAGGTGGGCCTGTGATCTGAAGTGCTTTGGCACATAGTAAGGACTTCCTAAATATCGTCACTATAGCCAATTAAATGGAGCCCTGAACCTTCCCAAACAGTTGTTCTTCCTCTCTCCCTCCCCCACACCTCACTGCATCCACCCCTAACTGCCTTTCCAACCCCTAAGGCTCTTCTTGCTGTTTACAGTCCTGGTCTAGAAGGCCTCTTTGAGCAAATAGCATTACTGCCCATATAATAATAATAATAATGATGGCATTTATTAAGCGCTTACTATGTGCAAAGCACTGTTCTAAGCGCTGGGGAGGTTACAAGGTGATCA
This sequence comes from Tachyglossus aculeatus, assembly GCF_015852505.1. Lineage (NCBI taxonomy): Eukaryota > Metazoa > Chordata > Mammalia > Monotremata > Tachyglossidae > Tachyglossus > Tachyglossus aculeatus. The sequence goes on from NC_052071.1 coordinate 48,302,990, forward strand.
GGTTGTCCCAAAGGGGGCTCACAGTCTTCATCCACATTTTACAGATGAGGGAACTGATGCCCAGAGAAGTGAAGTGACTTGCCCAAAGTCACATAGATGACAAGTGGTGGAGCCGGGATTCGAACCCCTGACCTCTGACTCCAAAGCCCGGGCTCTTTCCACTGAGCCATGCTGCTTCCCCCTATATGTTCCCCATATGCTGGGAATCAAACTTCAGGGAGAGTCCTAAGAAGGAGTCTGTCAAATTGAGATATCACTGACACACAGAAATGTGCACCGAAACATACAGGGACACACACTCAAACACATATACACAAAAAGATGCACAGGGTCACACACATTCAAACATGCACACATGCATGCACAAAGATGGATGTGTGTGCAGATTCATTCATTCAATCAATCATATTTATTGAGCGCTTACTGTGTGCGAGCACTGTACCAAGCGCTTGGGAAGTACAAGTTGGCAACATATAGAGATGGTCCCTGCCCAACAACGGGCTCACAGTCTAGAAGGGGGAGACAGACAACCAAACAAAACATGGACAGGTGTCAAGTTGTCAGAACAAATAGAATTAAAGCTAAATGCATGTCATTAACAAAATTAATTAAACAGTAAATATGCACAAGTAAAATAGAGTAATAAATCTTTACAAACATATATACAGGTGCTGTGAGGAGGGGAAGGAGGTAGGGTGGGGGGGGATGGGGAGGAGGAGAAGGAAAAAGGGGGCTCAGCCTGGGAAGGCCTCCTGGAGGAGGTGAGCTCGCAGTAGGGCTTTGAAGGGAGGAAGAGAGCTAGCTTGGCAGATGTGTGGAGGGAGGGCATTCCAGGCCAGGGGGAGGACGTGGGCTGGGGGGCGACGGCAGGACAGGCGAGAACAAGGTACAGTGAGGACGAGGTACAGATGCAGAGAAGCAGCGTGGCTCGGTGGAAAGAACCCGGGCTTTGGAGTCAGAGGTCATGGGTTCAAATCCAGGCTCCGCCAATTGTCAGCTGTGTGACTTTGGACAAGTCACTTAACTTCTCTGTGCCTCAGTTCCCTCTTCTGTAAAATGGGGATTAAAAACTGTGAGCCCCCCATGGGACAACCTGATCACCTTGTAATCTCCCCAGCACTTAGAACAGTGCTTTGCACATAGTAAGCACTTAAGAAATACCATCATTATCACTATTATTATTATTATTATTATTATGCTGCACTCTCCCCTACTCCGGGTGCTGAGGAAATCCTGGCAAGAGCCCTGGGCCCTTTTCCCTTTTGGGAACTTCCAGTTGAGAAACTGTCTGACTTCCAGCCTCACCTGTAGTGGACAGGGCACAGGCTTGGGAGTCAAAGCACCAGGGTTGTAATCCCGACTCCACCACTTGTCTGCTGTGTGCCCTTGAGCAAGTCACTTAACTTCTCTGTGCTGCTACCTCATCTGTAATATGGGGATTAATGCTGTGAGTCCCATGAGGGGACATGGACTGTATCCTACTTGATTAGCTTGTATCTACCCCAAAGCTTAATTGAGTGCCTAGCACATAGTAAGCGCTTAACAGATACCATTAAAAAATCTGTCCTGACAGCGACGATGGCTTACCCCATTGCTTGGTGGGGAGGGCTCTTCTGCCCAGAAATGAAGAATGTACATTAGGGGTGGGGCAAGAAGCCCCCTTGGACCCTCTGGGGAGGGTTCTGCCAGGGAGGGTGGCACAGTAGAGAAGTAGCGTGGCTCAGTGGAAAGAGCCCGGGCTTTGGAGTCAGAGGTCATGGGTTCAAATCCTTGCTCCGCCAATTGTCAGCTGTGTGACTTTGGGCAAGTCGTTTAACTTCTCTGGGCCTCAGTTACCTCATCTGTAAAATGGGGATTAAGACTGTGAGCCCCCAGGGGGCCAACCTGATCACCTTGTAAACTCCCCAGCACTTAGAATAGTGCTTTGCACATAGTAAGCACTTAATAAATGCCATTATTATGATTATGATTATTATTATTATTATACCAACCCCCTCTGATCTCTGATTCAGGGGAACGCCCTCCACAGAATGGCTTCTCTCTGGCCTGATGCTGGTGAGAGAGAAGGAAATTGATTTAGGAAGATCCACGAGACAAGCTGCAAGGCCCCCCCAAGGTAGATCCTCCCAGGGCCTCAGTTTTCCCCATCTGTCAGATGGGGCTGTAGCATTGAGTGTCCACTCCAGAGGATCCCTGGGAGGGCAGAAGAGGTTGAGCAAGGGAAACGGCAGGGCAAGGGCCAAAGCCGTCTTTTGCCATTCGCTTCCCAAGACCCGCTGGGTCCCCTCTACCCCTTCTTTCCTTCCTCCGCCGCTCCGCCGGGGACAGCCATGTGATGCAGGAGGAGCGTGGGGATGCTATGGAATGTGGCCAGCTGCCGTCCGACCTTCTGCGACAGGTGACGATCGAGCGCGACCCCTTCCATGGCTTTGGCTTTGTGGCTGGCAGCGAGAGGCCAGTCGTGGTGCGATCTGTGACCCCAGGTAGGCGCTCCCTGATGCCGCTTGGGGCCGGGGTCGGAGCCGGGGCTCCTAGGGGTCCTCGGGGTTGGTCATCCAGGATGTTCCCACGAAGCCTGGCCTCCTGCCGACTCCACATGGGAGAAGGGAGATGGACTCTACAACTCTACATGGGAGATGACTGGTCCCCCTGGAGCTGTCAGAGTCCCCGGCTAGGAATGCTGAGGCAGCTTCCCCCAACACCCACCTCCTTCCCAGGCATCTCTGGGATGACCTTAGCCAATGGGACAGGAGGGCAGGGACCGTAGAGTTCATCTAGCCCATCCTCCTGCCCCCTCCCCAAGGCTGCACAGCCTGTACTGCCAAATCCTCTTTGGATCACCTGTTCCAGCCCCCCTTGGCCCGGCGACTGACTGCTACATTGAGATGATCGTGCAAGACATTGGGAAAGAGCTGTTTAACTCAGCTCCTCTGGGTTCTTTCCCAGGGGGAAGGAGTCAGATTAGGGTTCTGGTGGCCTGGGCTCATGGAAGGCTGGGGTGACCCCCTAGAACAAAGTGCAGCCTCTCCTGTTCACCCTGGGCATGTGACATGTGGGCATGTCTTTTAGACTGTGAGCCCACTGTTGGGTAGGGACTGTCTCTATGTGTTGCCAACTTGTACTTCCCAAGCGCTTAGTACAGTGCTCTGCACACAGTAAGCGCTCAATAAATACGATTGATGATGTGCATGCCTGTCTCCCATCTCTCCATCTACTCCCCCTAAAATGAACACACACAGACACACCCCTCCCAGCTCAGCCAGGGCTGCACCCAGTGATGACCGGGGCTATGGTGTGGAGGCCAGCTGGAGAAGGGGTTGTTGGCAAGTCCCTCCCCATCCCCTGCCCAGGCCCTGGCTTGTATCCTTTGGGTTGGCAGGTTAAAGAAGTTCTGGTTCTCCCTGCACCCCCTCCTCTGGTCCATCTCTCCTCCCCATTGTTCCTGACTCACCCTCTCAGTATGGGGGAAGAGATGGAGGGCTGGACACTGCTCTCAACCCTCGCTTCAGCCCTCGCCCCATCCTGAGAAGAGCCCACGCCAGCCCCAGTGCAACTCCACCCCAGCCCCAATCCCAGCCCAGCCCCAGCCCCTCGATCCTTGGCAGGAGGCCCCTCTGAAGACAAGCTCCTGCCCGGGGACCAGATTGTGGCCATCAACGAGGAGGACGTGAGCGAAGCACCAAGGGAGAGATTCATCGAGCTGGTCAGGTAATGGGACCCCCAGCCTCAGGGTCCCCAGACCTAGACTCCCCAGGCCCAGGCCCCCTCAAGCCCGGGCTGCCATCCTTGGCAGCAGGGGCAGGCACTGGGAGGAATGGGGAGCACTTAGTCCCGGACAGCCCCCACTGCTTCACATTTTTCAGCCAGTCAGATGGCCTGACCAGTCTGCAGGATGTACTGAGCGCCTACTCTGCGCAGAATAATCAATCAGTCAATCAATCAATGGTGTTTAATGAGCGCTTACTGTGTGCAGAGTGTGCAAATCCATCAGTCGATCAATGGTGTTTATTGAGCGCTTAATGTGTGCAGAGCACTGTACTAAGCACTTGGGGGAGTACAATACAACAGAGTTTGTAGATACCACCTGCTCCCAAGGAGCTGACAGTCTAGTGGGGGAGAATGGCATTAAAAGAAATAAATGAAAGAGGAAACAACGAGTATAAAGCTTTGTCCGTAAGCCCCGTGGGGAGAAAATGGGTGGGGTGAGCCAGAGGGTACGGGCTCAAATGTACAGGAGACGGAGTAGGGAGGAAAATGGAGATGAGGAGGTGAGGGTGGGGTGTCTCTGGTCCAGCTCTGCAACTCAGCTGAGTGAGTTGCCAGTGAAACGCCAACAAGGCAGAGAGGAAAAGGGGCCAGGGGAAGGTCAGCGTTTGCCAACTGGCCTGGCACTGGCACACAGGAAACTGGCACGAGGTGAGTCCAAGCCTTTGGCTGGTGGAGCCAGGGAGGGAGCTAGCCAGCTGGCCCTTGCCAAAGGCTCCTTCTCCTTTCCCGGAACAGCCTAGAGTGTAGGGGGGAGTCTCCGAGGCAATACCCTGCCCTCAGCATGGAGCCGGAGCCACCGGGGCCTGCTACTTGGCACAGCCCTGGAAGACAAATCAGGATAGTCAGTCGAGTGTCTCTGATTCCAGGGTTCTCCAAACAATCCCTCTGACAGACCCAAACAATGCCCTCTCCCCCCGCCCACCCCACCCAACAACCCACCCCTCTCCACCCCCAAAATAAAACAAGGAATCTTGGGGAGCTGGATTTTCATCACTTCTCTCTTATGATCATGGTGATGAGTACGATATTTTTAAGCACTTACTCTGTGTCAAGCACTGTTCTAAACTCTGGGGTAAATACAACATAATCAGGTTGGACCGTCCCTGTCCCACTCAGGGCTCGCAGTCTATGTAGGAGGGAGGACAGGTTTTGAAACCTTATTTTATAGAAGAGGAAACTGAGGCACAGAGAAGTTAAGCGACTTGCCCAAGGTCACACAGCAGGCCATTGACAGAGCCGGTATTAGAACCCAGTCCCTCTGACTCCCAGGCCCAAGGTCTTTCCACTGGGCCAAACTGTGTCTTACAATCTGTGTTTTGATTTTCCCCAGTTATCAGAAGGAGAGGATGAATATAATTGAGAGGGGATTTTCTGGATGATCAGTCAATCCATCAATCAATCGTATTTAAGTGCTTGGTAGAGTGTTGTACAGACAGTAAGCGCTCAATAAATACGATTGACTGATTAAGCGCTTAAGGTGGGCAGAGCATTGTCCCGAGAGCCTGGGAGAGTACAATAGAGTTAGCAGATATGAACCCTGCCCCGAAGGAGCTTACAATCTAGTGGGGAAGGCAGACACTAAAATAAATTACCAGTAAGGGAAGTGCAGAGAAGAATGATACGTACCCTAATTTCATTCGTTCATTCATTCAGTCGCACTTATTGAGCGCTTACTGTGTGCAGAGCACTGTACTAAACGCTTGGGAAGATAGGGTAACGAATGAGTTCATGGCTATGAAGAATACTAAACTCCTTGTAAGGAGGTTGCTGGAATGCTAGGCCAGCGGGAGTTTCTGGGTATTCCTTGGGGTGCCTCTGAGTCCGACCACCATTACCGGGACTGTCTCTATATGTTGCCAACCTGTACTTCCCAAGCGCTTAGTACAGTGCTCTGCACACAGTAAGCGCTCAATAAATATGACTGAATGAATGAATGAATTACCCCTTCTCCTTCCAAGATTCCTTCCCTATGCTTTTTCAAGGGACTCTCCTGCGGAGGGGTTTGGGTCAATGAGAAGCGGTGTGGCTCAGTGGAAAGAGCCCAGGCTTTGGAGTCAGAGGTCAGGGGTTCAAAGCCCGGCTCCGCCACTTGCCAGCTGTGCGACTTTGGGCAAGTCACCTCACTTCTCTGGGCCTCAGTTCCCTCATCTGGAAAATGGGGATTAAGACTGTGAGCCCCCCGTGGGACCACCTGATCACCTTGTAACCTCCCCAGCACTTAGAACAGTGCTTTGCACATAGTAAGCACTTAATAAATGCCATTATTATTATTATTATTATTATTATTATTACCATTAATGGGGAAAAGGAATGGTGGAGTGAAGAAGAGTCAGAAAATGGTGGCCTTAGGCATAAGCTATTTTGGGGCTCCCAGAAAGTGCTAATAACTACCATCATTAAGGGCATCGGTAATGCATTTTTAACCTTGAAACACACCCCCAGTTCCCAGCTCCTGGAAAGCAGAGTTAATTTATATCAATCAATCAATCGCATTTATTGAGCACTTACTGTGTGCAGAGCACTGTACTAAGCGCTTGGGAAGTACAAGTTGGCAACACATAGAGACAGTCCCTACCCACCAACACCAACTCTCTCCTCAACCCCCTCCAGTCTAGTCCTTCTCACTACTTCTCACCCTTACTACTTCTACTACTTACTACTACTTACCTACTTCTTATGCTGAGAAGCAGCGTGGCTCGGTGGAAAGAGCCCGGGCTTTGTAGTCAGAAGTCATGGATTCAAAGCCCGGCTCTGCCAATTGTCAGCTGTGTGACTTTGGGCAAGTCACTTCATTTTTCTGGGCCTCAGTTCCCTCATCTGTAAAATGAGGATTGAGACTGTGAACCCTTTGTGGGACAACCTGATCACTTTGTAACCTTCCCAGTGCTTAGAATAGTGTTTTGCACATAGTAAGCGCTTAATAAATGCCGTTATTATTATTATTATTATTACCTGGAGGAGGGGGCAGGGCCACGGCGTCCTGTGTGCCATGTGACTGTCTCCTCCGCTTCTCTTCTCTGTAGGAACGCTCCAGAATACATTGTCCTCACTGTCCTGCAAACCCACCAGGTGAGCTGCTTCCTCGTCAATCTGCTTGCTCGTCCGTCCGTCCGTCCGCCCGCTTCTCCCTTGACTTCCTGAGCCGTGGCTTTTGGGGAGGGAAGGGGAAGACAGTAGAAGTGGACAGTGGAAGTGAGGGATGACGCAGCACCACCACCACCCCAGGTCTGGAAATCGAGGTAAAGCTCACCCTCTGCCTCGGCCACTCTGTTCAGACTTTCCGGGAGAGGTGTGATTATGAAGCCAGAATGAGGAAGCAGAGAAGTGAAGTGACTTGCCCAAAGTCACACAGCTAAGTGGCAGAGCCGGAATTAGAACCCGTGACCTCTGACCCCCAAGCCCGGGCTCTTTCCACGGAGTCATGCTTCTTCTCGTAGAGAAGCAGTAGAGACAGGTGTGGAAATTCATTACAGGTAGGGCAAGGGAGAGGACTTTGGAAAGTGGGAAGAGAATCAATCAATCGATCGATCGTATTTATTGAGTGCTTACTGTGTGCAGAGCACTGTAGTAAGCGCTTGGGAAGTACAAGATGGCAACATATAGAGACGGTCCCTACCCAACAGTGGGCTCACAGCAACATGATATAGGGATAGAGCACAGGCCTGGCGGTCAGAAGCACATGGGTTCTAATCCCGGCTCTACCGCTTGTCAGCTGTGTGGCTTTGGGCAAGTCATTTCACTTCTCTGTGCCTCAGTTACCTCATCTGTAAAATGGGGATGAAGACTGTGAGCCCCACCTGGGACAACCGGATCACCTTGTATCCCCTCCGGCACTTAGAACAGTGCTTGGCACATAGTAAGCGCTTAACAAATACCATCATTATTATCATTATTCTCTGTGTCTCAGTGACCTCATCTGTAAAATGGGGATTGAGTGTGTGAGCCCCACTTGGGACAGGGACTGTGTCCAACCCAATTGGATTGTAAGCACCCCAGTGCTTAGTACGGTTCCTGGCGCATAGTAAGCGCTTTACAAATGCCGTTATTATTATTTCAAAGGGTGGAAGGGAGAATGGACGATGAGAAGGAGGGGTGGGAAGGGTCTGGAAAGTCATCATCAGCCCTAAATTTTGAGGTCTGCAGTCTGAGAAGGGAGAAATAGGCCTGGAGTCTGCCCAGCGGTAAGGTGAAGGTTGAGTGTGAAAGGGCAAATCAGGGGTTTGACACCCTCCTCTCAACCAATCAATCAATGGTATTTTTTGAGCAATAACTCAGGTGCAGAGAGCACTGTCCTAAGGTCTTAGGAGAGTGAAACACAAGTGTTGGTAGACATATTCCTGGCACAAACGGAACTTACAGTCTAGAGGGAGAGGTAGACATTAATATAAATGAATACATTTCGAATAGGTAAGTGCTGTGGGGCTGAGGGTAATATCAATCAATCAATGGTATTTACTGAGTGCTTGTTATTTGCAGAGCTTTGTTCTAAGCTCTTGGGAGAGTACAGTGCAACAGAATTGGCCGATCTGTTCCCTGCCCATAATGAGTTTACAGTTTAGAGGGGGAAACCGACATTAACGAGAGTAAATACACAATTTATCATAAATAATTTAAATAGATGTATATAAGTTCTGTGGGGTTGAGGGTGGGGAGAATATCAAATACGCTTAAAGAAGCAGCTTGGCTTAGAGGAAGAAGCCCGGGTTTGGGAGTCAGAGGACGTGGATTCTAATCCCGGCTCTGCCATTTGTCTGCTGTGTGACCTCGGGCAAGTCACTTATCTTCTCTGAGCCTCAGTTCCCCCATCTGTAAAATGGGGACTAAAGACTGCGAGCCCCACGTGGGACAACCTGATTATTTTGTATCTACCCCAGCGCTTAGAACAGTGCTGGGCACATAGTAGGCACTTAACAAATGCCATCATTATTATTATTACAGATCCAAGTGTAGAGGTGACGCAGAAGGGAGAGTCGTGGAAGACCTCTTGGAGATGTGATTTGAATAGGACTTTGAAGGTGGGGAAAGTGGTGATCTGTCATACACGGAGGGGGAAGGAATTCCAGGCAAGAGGGAGGATGTGGGAGAGGGGTCTGTGGCAAGATAGATGAGAACAAGGCACAGTGAGCAAGCCTGCAATAAAGGAGTGTAGTGCGCAGGCTGGGCTGTAGTAGATCAGTGAAATGAGATAGGAGAGGGTGAGCTGATTGAGTGCTTTAAAGCCAATGGTAAGGAATTTCTGCTCCATGCAGTGGTGGATGGGCCTCACTATTGGCTTCAAAGCACCTCATCATGATGCCCCCTCCTACCTCACCTCCCTTCTCTCCTTCTGCAGCCCAGCCCGCACCCTCCGCTCCTCTGCCGCTAACCTCCTCACTGTACCTCGTTCTCGCCTGTCCCGCCGTCGACCCCCGGCCCACGCCCTCCCCCTGGCCTGGAATGCCCTCCCTCCTCACGTCCACCAAACTCTTCCCCTCTTCAAAGCCCTACTGAGAGCTCACCTCCTCCAGGAGGTCTTCCCAGACCGAGCCTCCCCTTTTTCCTCTCCTCCCCATCGCCTTCCCTCCCCCTGCTCTACCTCCTTCCCCTCCCCACAGCACTTGTGTATATTTGCACATATTTATTACTCTATTTTTTATTAATGATGTGTATATATCTATAATTCTATTTATCTATTTTGATGGCTTTGATGCCTGGCTACTTGTTTTGCTTTGTTGTCTGCCTCCCCCTTCTAGACTGTGAGCCCGTTGTTGGGTAGGGACTGTCTCTATCTGTTGCCGAATTGTACTTTCCAAGCACTTAGTACAGTGCTCTGCACACAGTAAGTGCTCAATAAATATGATTAAATGAATGAATGGGCAATCACTGGAGGTTCTTAAGGAGTGGGGAAATACAGACTGAATATTTTTTTAGAAAAATGATCCTGGCAGCAGAATGAAGTATGGACTGGACTGGGGGGAGATAGGAGGCTGGGAGGTCAGCGAGGAGGCAGATGCAACAGTCAAGGTGGGATAAAGACAGGGCCTTGTGATCCTAAAGCCCTGAGAAGTGAATCTGCTGTGGCTGATTTGTGGAAGCAGATTTAAATGGCTACTCAGGTCCTCTCTCCTCTGCAGGGAGCGCAAAGTGCTGGGGAGTGCTCAGATGTGGGAAGGGCTCGTCCTGGGGTGAGCAAGCAAGGCACAGCCAGAGAAACTAGACTGTGAGCCCGCTGTTGGGTAGGGACCATCTCTATATGTTGCCAACTTGTACTTCCCAAGTGCTTAGTCCAGTGCTCTGCACACAGTAAGCACTCAATAAATACAATTGAATGAATGAATGAAACAAGGGGCAGAAAGCGGTCCTCCCAAGTCTCCCAGCCCAACAGCACTTAAGAACAAATCTGTAATTTATTTATTTATATTAATGTCTGTCTTCCGCTCTAGACTGTAAGCTCATTGCGGGCAGAGAATGTTTCTGTTTATTATTGTATTTTGCTCTCCCATGTGCTTAGTAAAGTGTTTTGCACACAATAAATGCTCAATAAATGCGATTGACTGATTGACTGTCAAGTCCACAGTCCTAGCCATCTGAAGAGTTATTTTACCGGAGCTGGAAGATGAGATCCCCAAACAAACAAAAGGAAACCCTTCTTCCTCACCCAGCAGGGGCGAGCATATAATAATGATATTGATGGTATTTGTTAAGTGCTTATTATATGCAAAGCACTGTTCTAAGCGCTGGGGAGGTTACAAGGTGATCAGGTTGTCCCACGGGGGGCTCACAGTCTTAATCCCCATTTTACAGATGAGTTAACTGAGACACAGAGAAGTTAAGTGACTTGCCTAAAGTCACATATCTGACAGTTGGAGAAGCAGGATTTGAACCCATGATCTCTGACTCCAAAGCCCGGGCTCTTTTCCACTGAACCACACTGTTTCTAATAATAATGGTATTTGTTATAGAGGAGGTAACTGAGGCACAGAGAAGTTAAGTAGCTTGCCCAAGGTCACACAGCTGGCAAGTGTCAGCTTGTCAAGCCTGTCAGCTTGATTAATAAATGCCATCATCATCAAGTGGCTGAATCAGAATTAGAATCCACAACCTCTTACTCCCAAGACCACACTCTTTCCACATATGGAATCTGTCAGCCAGGAAATTAGAAGATAGTAACGGGTTCAGAAGTGCTCTGAATCAATTCATTCAACCATTCACTCAATCGTATTTATTGAGCACTTACTGTGTGCAGAACACTGTATTAAGCGTTTGGGAAGTGCAATTCAGCAACAAATAGAGACAATCCCTGCCCACAGCGGGCAAGTGATCCAAAATGGGTCACTAGAAGGGACAGTTAGGGATGGAGAGGGAAAATCTTTAGGCAGGTCCAAGTGTTTGGAAAGAGTTAACTAGGTTCAGGGATAACAGGCAAATAGTGTGGCCTAGCAGAAAGAGCACGGTCCTGGGAATTAGAATCGGTCCTGGACTATGAGCCTGTTGTTGGGTAGGGACTGTCTCTACATGTTAACGATTTGTACTTCCCAATTGCTCAGTACAGTGCTCTGCACATGGTAAGTGCTCAATAAATACGATTGAATGAATGAATGAATGAATAATAATAATAAGTCTGTGACACCGGAGCTCGGATATCTTCAGCAGGACATAACTGGGAGAATCATGGCATAGTGGATAGAGCACAGGCCTGGGAGTCAGAAGGACCTGGGTTCTAATCCTGGCTCTGGACTTGTCTGCTGTGTGACCCTGGGCAAGTCACTTCATTCCTCTGGGCCTCAGTTACCTCATCTGTAAAATGGGGATTCAGACTGTGAGCTTCATGTGGGACACAGACTGTGTCCAACCTGATTAGCTTGCATCTACCTGCTTAGAACAGTGCCTAGCACATAGTAAGCACTTAACAAATAATAATGATGATATTTGTTAAGTGCTTGTACTTCCCAAGCGCTTAGTACAGTGCTCTGCATGCAGTAAGTGCTCAATAATGTGATTGATTGAATGAATGAATGAATGAATGTTCTAAGTGCTAGAGTAGATAAAAGCTAATCAGGTTGTCCCACGTGGGGCTCATAGTCTTGATCCCCATTTTACAGATGAGGTAGCTGAGGCACAGAGAAGTTAAGTGACTTGCCCAAAGTCACACAGTTGACAAGTGGCGGAGCTGGGATTAGAACCCATGACTTCTGATGCACAAGCCCATGCTTTTTCCACTAAGCCATGCTGCTCTTATTATTAATCCTCCCATCTATAAAATGGGAATAATATGAAGTTTCCTTAGATGATGAACCCGGTGTGGGATGGGGGCTTTGTCCCTGATTCCAACTTGTACTTCCCAAGCACTTAGTACACTGCACACAGTAAGCGCTCAATAAATCATAATTCAAGACCCAGCTTCTTCGAGAAGTTTTTCCTCAGTTATCACTGCCCATCTCCCCCTTCTAGACTGTGAACCCATTGTTGGGTAGGGATTGTCTCTATATGTTGCCAACTTGTACTCCCCAAGCGCTTAGTACAGTGCTCTGCACTTAGTAAGCGCTCAATAAATATGATTGAATGAATGAATGATTATATTGTATCTACTTCCAGGGCTTAGCACAGTGCTTGGCACAGAGTAAATGCTTAACAAATACCTTGATTATTATGATTACTATTATTACTACTACTACTACTACTATTAATTAGGGGGCTTGTCCTCCCTCCACACATCTGCCAAACTAGCTCTCCTCCTCCCTGAAAGCCCTACTGAGAGCTCACCTGCCTCAGGAGAAGCAGTGTGGCTCAATGGAAAGAGTGCGGGCTTTGGAGTCAGAGGTCATGGGTTCAAATCCCGGCTCTGCCAATTGTCAGCTGTGTGACTTTGGGCAAGTCACTTAACTGCCCCCGGCCCCAGTTACCTCATCTGTAAAATGGGGATTAAGACTGTGAGCCTCCCGTGGGACAAGCTGATCACTTTGTAATCTCCCCACTGCTTAGAACAGTGCTTTGCACATAGTAAGCGCTTAATAAATGCCATCATTATCATTGTTATTATTATTCAGGAGGCCTTCCCAGGCTGAACCCCTTTTTTCCTCTTCTCGTCCCCATCGCTCCCACCGCCCTACCTCCTTCCCCTCCCCACAGCACTTGTATATAGTTGTACAGATATATTACTCTATTTTACTTGTACATAGTTACTATATTTATTTTACTAATGATGTGCATATAGCTATAATTCTATTTATTCTGATGGTTTTGACACCTGTCTACATGTTTTGTTTTGTCGTCTGTCTCCCCCTTCTTGACTGTGAGCCCGTCGTTGGGTAGGGACCGTCTCTATATGCTGCCGACTTGTTCTTCCCAAGTGCTTAGTACTGTGCTCTGCACACGGTAAGCGCTCAATAAATACGATTGAATGAATGAATGAATTGAGTGCTTTAAAGCTGGTGGTAAGGGGTTTCTGTTTGATGCAGAGGTGGATGGGCAACCACTGGAGGTTCTTGCGGAGTGGGGAAACATGGTCTGAATGTTTTTGTAGAAAAATGATCCGGGCAGCAGGATGAAGTGTAGACCGGAGTGGGGAAAGACAGGAGGCAGGGAGGTCAGCAAGTAGGCTGATACAGTAATCAAGGTGGGATTCATTCATTCATTCATTCAATCGTATTTACTGAGCGCTTGCTGTGTGCAGAGCACTGTACTAAGTGCTTGGGAAGTACAAGTTAGGGATAGGATGAGTGCTTGGATTAACGTGGTAGCAGTTTGGATAGATGGAATCTGGTTTGGATATTCCCTCCAGCTGAAATTTCCCTCTTCTGTGCCCGATGAGAATTCCCCTGCCCTGCCGCACTGTCCCCCCAGCACCAGCCAACCTGAGCGAGTGGGGCAGAGACGGGCAGACAACCTGTGCCACAAGGAGAACTCTAACCGATCTCTGTGTTGCTTTCCAGTCACCCAAATCTGCCTTCATCAGCGCTGCCAAGAAGGCCAAGCTGAGGTCCAACCCTGTCAAGGTCCGGTTTTCTGAGCAGGTCACCGTGGGCCAGACAGACCTAGTAAGTCCTGCCTTTGCCCTGGCCCTCGAGGGCATTCCCTCCGTGCCTTCAGCCTGTTCCTTCCGAGTTGTCTCTGCTCCATCCAAAGGAGATGGAGAGTTTGGGGTTCTCAGGGAGGGTTTGGTCTTTGTGGGTTTCAGAGGGACTGTTTCCCCAGTGAGGGGTCATCCTGGGTTTTGTTCTGGCAAGTGAGAACCCCTCCCTGACCTCCAGGTCTGTAAACCTGTGGCTTGGGAGAGGCAGACCAGGACCAATATGCCTGCTTGGGGGGCTGCCAGGCCCAGTAGCTGTGAGGAAAACTAGCCCACCCTGCGAGTCCTGGGCTGGCTGGGAAACAGGTAGCCATTGGCCACACCCACCTCTCCAAGCTCTAGTCTTTACTCTCTGGGCCCAGCCCTGCCCCTATTTCTCAATGTGGACAGCCCATCCCCATTATGCAGGACTCATGAGTCCTGGCCAGTGGCAGTGGAGGGTGCAGGGGCAGGGTGGGGGCCCTTCCCAGAAGACTTGAGGGAAGCCAACGACAAGATCACCAGAGGATCCTGACCTTGAGCATCAGCATGACATCACTGGGGTGGCCCCAGCTGGAGATGGGCCAGAGGGAATTCTGGTCCATTTGGGTCCCTCTTCTAGACTGTGAGCCCACTGTTGGGTAGGGACTGTCTCTATATGTTGCCAACTTGTATTTCCCAAGCGCTTAGTACAGTGCTGTGCACACAGTAAGCACTCAATAAATACAGTTGAATGAATTTGGGTCAGACCAGTGGGCAGGAAGCCAGGTCTGCCCATCCCAGGTCAGTGTCTGACACAAACAGACAAGTGGCACACATCGGGCATCCCCACACCTCACCTCAGTGCGAGACTTCTACAGACAGGCTGCTCTCTACCCAGTCTAGGCTGGTGATGAAGGGCAGTGGCCACAGGCTGCCTGAATCTCTCTCTAATAATAATAATAATGGCATTTAATAAATCCTTACTATGTGCAAAGCACTGTTCTAAGAGCTGCGGAGGGTACAAGGTGATCAGGTTGACCCATGTGGGGCTCACAGTCTTAATCCCCATTTTACAGATGAGGGAACTGAGGCCCAGAGAAGTGAAGTGACTTGCCCAAAGTCACTCAGCTGACAAGTGGCAGAGGCGGGATTTGAACCCATGACCTCTGACTCCAAAGCCCGGGCTCTTTCCACTGAGCCACGCTGCTTCTCTCTCTCTCCCCCTTCTCTCCCTCTGTCACTTTCTCTGTTTCTGACTCTGCCTCAGTCTCTACTTCTGTCTGTTTCTATCTTCTCCGTCTCTATCTTTATTTCTCCCTATCTGTCTCACTCTCTGTATTTCTGTCTCTACCTGTTTCTCCCTGTGTGTGTCTCTCTCTATGTTTCTGTCAGTTTCTGTCTATCACTGCCTCTGTTTCTTCCCGTCTGTCTCTCTCACTCTCTGTATTCTGTCTGTCTCTTCCTTACCTCCACCCCACTTTCTCCATTTCTGTCTCAGTCTCTCTCTGTTGCTTACAATCTCTGTGGGAGCCTTTCAGAGGCAGTGTCCAGTCCTGTGTTCGAGACAGAAGAGGCAGACTTCTCCTCCCGTCCCTTGTCAGCCTGGGCACTGTTCCTCCTTCTGATTCTCACCCTCCAGAACACATGGATGAGTTCCTGGCCTTGCCCGGGTCCCCGCCTGATAATCCCACTCTGCCATGAACATTCTCCCTTAATTCATTCATTCAGTCATATTTATCAAGCGCTTACTGTGTGCACAGCACTGTACTAAGCGCTTGGGAAGTACAAGTTGGCAATATATAGAGACGGTCCCTACCCAACAGCGGGCTCACAGTCTAGAAGGGGGAACAGGCCTTAATGGCCTAAAGGCCCTAATAAACCCTCCCTTCTGGGTCAAATGAACCAGGACATGCTTCTTGCTAGCTCTATTTTTAAGCAAAAACAATTAGACCATTATCAGAGGTCCAGGCGGTCTCCCTCATGGACACAGCAGTGCCTCTTGCAAAACCCAAAATGCCTGGAGGGAAGAAGAGAGGTTGTGGTGGGTCTGGGCCAGCAGTCTCTTCAGGCTGGGAGGAGGAGGGGAGATTCTTGGGTTTCCATTCCCTGCAGATGTTCCCAGAACTTCCTTTTTTTTCCAGAGGATTGTCCATTAAGCGTGTAGGGTTAGAGAGCATGAGGGGACAGAATTTCCACTGACCTGCTCTTTCTGTGTCTTCTCATCTCACCATCAACACCCCTCTCCTTCTCCCTCCTTCTCCATATCTTCTGGGACCCACTCTCCCTGCTTCCCACCCTACTCCCTCCTCTCCCTGCCACTGGCCCTTGTCACATCTCTTTGCCCTCCCTTCAATCTTCAACTCCACCTGTGGCCACCCACTCCCCCCGCCCACCCCTCCTGGCTCTCTGGGGAGACTTTCGCAGGACATGCTGAAGAAAGAGTCTCTCCTCCTCATTCCCAACGTCCTCAAGGTTTTCCTGGAGAATGGACAGATCAAGTCCTTCACGTTCGACAGCCGAACCACGGTCAAGGTGAGGGGCTCCTTCCCCTCTCCAATCCTGACTGGCTTCAGTCCCTGACCCTCTATTCCCACTCTTAGGTAGTGGCTTGGGGCTGACATAGGACAGCAGGGGGGTGGGTTCGTGTAAGTTTGGGGTTCACAAAAGTCTGCACGGGAGTGTTGGGTCTGATTATATTTGTGTGTGTGCAATGTATGCATGGGAATTTACATGCAATCAGGTTTAGAGGCATGTCTGCATGTTGGGAAGGCACTCTGATGAACACTTATTTACTTTTCTCCTCATCTTCCGTTTTCTGCCAAGGAATCCTCTGCTTCCCTCCTCCCTGTTATAGTTTCAGAAATGTGTCTTCTCCAGCAAACATGGCAACAGCACTCCCCACCCACCCCATCACTTCTTACCTCCTGGCTTTGGTTCTGGCTCTGGCTTGGAGGGGAGAAAGCAGGCAACTGTTCCCTTTCAGGTTGCCAGGAAGCTTGTAGCGGGGAGCCCCTGGGTAGGTTGGCAGCTCAGAGTCGGGGACATTAGGCTTGTTCCTCTAGTTAGAAATCACTGGCTTCGCTCTTCATGGGCCCAGGAGGCCAAATGGAAAACACAAAGCCGTCTGTCTGCCCCTCACTCAGAGGCATCACCTGGGTCTCCCAGAGGGACCAGCTTTCACCCAAAACATTTGGTTGGCTAAAAGATCCAGGACCTTCCTTCAAGCAAATGAGGGGACTATTAGTTGTCCCTGCCTGCTCTGGGGACCTGCTTGCCATCTTCCTTGAAGCCAAAATGGCCTTTGGCATACCAGGACCTGCATCTAACACAGTCTCTTGGGGCATCTGGGTGCTGTCTCCTCCCCTCCAGGACAGCCCTTAGCTGGCTCCTCAGCAGGCTCAGGAGCAGAGGCTTCTTGGGGATTGATGCAGGGCTGGCCTCAGTCACTTGGGCACCCTGAGACAGGAAAGACTTCACCCTTCCCTCCCATTCAGTTCAACATCATTGGGTTTGGCTGCGTGGGAACACGGTGTTTTAATCAATGATTGCACATGCAACAGGGTGTGATGCATCAGACCAAGGTCCATTCGAACCCCAGAACATTGAGTGTTTCTCCAAGGGGACCAA
Organism: Tachyglossus aculeatus; assembly: GCF_015852505.1. NCBI lineage: Eukaryota > Metazoa > Chordata > Mammalia > Monotremata > Tachyglossidae > Tachyglossus > Tachyglossus aculeatus. The sequence continues at coordinate 48,320,394 of NC_052071.1, forward strand.
TGATGCCCCCCAACCCTACTGCCTTGCTCTAAGACTATTGCATTCCCCTCCCAAGGGGAACACAGGCATTGCTTCTAGTAGGCATAGTAAAAGCATTTATTAAGGATTTACTATATTCAAAATGCTCTACTAAGTGCTGGAAAAGAAGCGTACAGATGAGTTGTATGGTCACTGGCCCCCAAAGGACTCACAATCTGGGAAGGAGATGGCGGGAGGGGAGGGAAGAAAGGTGAACAAACATGAAAGTAATGGGTGATGAATAAACACCAAAGGAGCTGCAGCTTCACAGCTCAGACCAACCACCCCAGAAGCCACAGCTGTGACCATGGTGATGCCTTCTCAGTGTTTTAAAAGTTGAATTGCAGAAGCTGCCTTTGCCTCTGTTTTGGTCCTTCCTGGGCTAGAGCAGGAGCTTCTGAGGAGCAGATAATTCAGCCCAGATATCCTCTGTACCTGTTGGCCTCCCTCTCTCTCTTTCTGTCTCTGTCTCTGTCGGTCTCTCTCTCTCTCCCCGCCTCCCCCAGCCTATCGTTCTCTCCCTAATTCTCTGGTTCTGGTCCACTCCCTTCCTGTGGCTCATTGTGTCCTGCCCCTTCATTGGCTGCCCCTGGATGGACCGGTTAACCACCGTATCTCCCCCTTCTCTGTAGGACGTGATGGTGACTCTGCAGGACCGCCTTTCCCTCAGGCACATTGAACACTTTGCCCTGGTGCTGGAGTACTCCGGCCCAGAGGACAGCCAAAAGTTCCTGCTACTCCAGGACAAGCAGCCTCTGGCCCACGTAAGCCTCACCCGCGGCCCACCTCTGTGCCTCCTCAATCAATCAAACAATCAAGCAGTTGATGTTATTTATTGAACACTTCCCATGGAAAGAACTCTGTAGTATGCATCTGAGAGAATATAATTCATTAGAATTGGTAGATAATAATAATGTCATTTATTAAGCGCTTACTATGTGCAAAGCACTGTTCTAAGTGCTGGGGAGGTTACAAGGTGATCAGGTTGTCCAACGGGGGGCTCACAGTCTTAATCCCCATTTTCCAGAAGAGGTAAGTGAGGCCCAGAGAAGTAAAGTGACTTGCCCAAAGTCATACAGCTGACAATTGGAGGAGCTGGATTTGAACTCGTGACCTCTGACTCCAAAGCCTGTGCTCTTTCCATTGAGCCACGCTGCTTCTCCAGTGTGGTCCCTGCCCTCCAGAAGCTTACAATCTAGTTGGGGAGTCAGACATTAAACTACATTAAAAATGGGGAAAATGGCAGAGTATATGTACATAAGTGCTGTTGAGCTGGAGAGGGGTCTATCAAAGTTCTTAAAGGGTACAGACCTAAGGGTACAGGTGGCCCAGAAGGGAGGGTTAATCAGACAGGGAAGTGAGAGGTTATTTAATAATAATAATAATGGTATTTGTTAAGGGCTTACTATGTGCAAAGCACTGTTCTGAGTGCTGGGGGGATGCAAGGTGATCAGGTTGCCCCACAGGGGGCTCACAGTCTTAATCCCCATTTTACAGATGAGATTACTGAGGCCCAGAGATGTGAAGTGACTTGCCCAAAGTCACACAGCTGACAAGTGGCCGAGCCAAGAAGCAGCATGGCTCAGTGGAAAGAGCATGGGCTTGAGAGTCAGAGGTCATGGGTTCAAATCCCAGCTCCACCAATTGTCAGCTGTGTGACTTTGGTCACTTAACTTCTCTGTGCCTCAGTTACCTCATCTGTAAAATGGGGATTAAAATTGTGAGCCCCACGTGGGACAACCTGATCATCTTATATCCTCCCCAGCACTTAGAATAGTGCTTTGCACAGAGTAAGTGCTTTATTCATTCATTCATTCATTCAATCGTATTTATTGAGTACTTACTGTGTGCAGAGCACTGTACTAAGCACTTAGGAAGTACAAGTTGACAACATATACAGACGGTCCTTACCCAACAGCAGGCTCACAGTCTAGAAGGGGGAGACAGACAGCAAAACAAGACATATTAACAAAATAAAATAAATAGAATAAATATTTACAAATAAAATAGAGTAATAAATACAAATGCCATTATTATTATTAGAACCCCTGACCTCTGACTCCCAAGCCCTTGCTCTTTCCACTGAGCCACACTACCTCTCTATTTGTGGAAAATGTCTCGAAAGAGACCGATTTTTGAAGGCTGACTGTTTCTCATCCCTCTGCCCTGCAGCTAGTCAGGCTGGATGCTTAATCAGTGATGAAAGGCCTCAGGTGAACACCGTTTAACCACCCCTGGACTGAGGGCTTCTTGCTCCACTCTGGTGGAGTCACAGAAAGTACAAGGCACAGTCTCAGTTGTTGCCTTCCACGATTCAGAATCTCTTGGAGGAAGACAAAATTCCAAAAAGACCCCAGTCCTGTGGTTTTTGTCAAGTGTTACTATGTGCCAAGCACTATACTAGGAGCTGGAGTAAATATATAAGATCAACAGGTTGGACAAAGTCCTTGGCCCACGTGGAGTTTGTTGTCTAAGTGGGAAGGAGAACAGGTATTGAGTCCCCATTTTACAGAGGAGAAAAGTGAGGCACAGAAAAGTTAAGTGTCCTGCCCAAGGCCACACAGCAGGCAAGTGGCAGAGCAGAGATTAGAACCCAGGTCCTCTCACTCCCAACTAGACTATGCTCTTTCTGCCACTCTTTTAAACCACAGCATTTAACCAATTTTAAACAACGAACAGAGATAAAAGGGAATCCTTGGAAGGAAGGCAAGGAATGGAGAGCTGAGATGTGTCTACTTATTTCTAGGCTATGACAGGCCTGTCTGTCCTAATAGTATTAATAATAATGATACAATTGTACCAAGTACTGTGCTAAGCACTAGTATGGACATAATACAAGCAGATCATATCCCCTCCCCATCTATATCCCACTCCCTCATTTAAGAGCCCCCACTTTTAGGTCACACTCCACAACTCACACCTAGCTAGTCCTCCATTGGCCATCCTCTGCTGCCCTCTCATCAATCTCACCTTTTCCTAGGTGGGGAAACTGAAGCTCTGAGGTGGGTGGAGGACCTTCTGGACCCCCAGGGAGACAGGAATCGGAGCAGATTTGGGAAGAAAGTCCGGATGTCCAAGCTGGTCCATGGCCTACTGAGTCTTGCTGCCCCGCTGAAGGAGGCTTGGGCTTGCTAAGTGGAAGTTTGGTGCCGGTTGGGCTGTAGAAGGAAAGAAGCGAGGTGAAGTAGGAGGGGGCGAGGTGATGTGGAGAGCCTTGAAGCCGAGATTGAGGAGTTTTTGTTTGATTCATAGGTTGACAGGCAGCCACTGGAGATTTTTGAGGAGGGGAGTAACATGTCCAGAGCGTTTCTATACAAAGACGATTCGGGCAACAAAGTGAAGTATAGACTGAAGTGGGGAGAGACAGGAGGATGGGAAATCAGAGATGAGAGATGAGATCGGAGACCAGAGAGATCAGGGAATTGCCACAGTTGTCCTCTTCCTCAGCACAACACCAGATGCTGGGCGGGTCTGGGACACCTCAGCAGCCAGTGGCCAGATCACCTTGCCTGGACTACTGCAGCCTGGCCGGTAGTCAGAAAACCTGGGTTCCAATCCCTGCTCTACCACTGACCAGCTAGTGTGACCCTGGGCAAGTCACTTAACTACACATTATACTCTCCCAAAAGCTTTGTACAGTGATTTGCACACAAAAAGGGCTAAATAAATGCCACTGATGGATTAACTTACCTGCACCTCAGTTTCCTCAACTGTAAGATAGAGTGAAAATACCTTTTCACCCTCCCCCTTAGTCTGCGAGCTCCAAGTGGGAAAGGGACCCTATCTGATCAGTTAATCTTGTATCTACCCTAGTCCTTAGTACAGTGCTTGGCATGTAGTAAGTGCTTAACAAACACTATTATTATTGTTATTATTTTTATTACTGTTACTTCAGAGGGGTAGGGAGGCTTGGAAGGGGCTTCAGTGGCATTCTTCCCAACTTCCCTCCCTCGCTCCTTCCAGACCTTCCTCCCAGAGCTGGAGGAAAAGTAAAGGTGACACCCCTCCTGCCCCCTGACTCCTTTCCCTCCCCAGGCAGGGTTGCGTGGGCTCGTCCTCCGCGCTGCTCTGGGTCTCACCCCCTCTTCCCCTTCCCCGTCACCGCTCCACCCCCATGGCCCAGGTGGTGCAGCGGACCCACTACCAGGGCATGAGATGCCTGTTCCGGGTGAGCTTCTTCCCCAAGGACCCCGTGGAGCTGCTGCGCCGGGACCCCGCTGCCTTCGAGTACCTCTACATCCAGGTAGGAGTCCCTGGGGCATCGTGTCCCCTGTCCCTCCCCTGCTCTCACTCCTTCCCCCACCCCTGACTTCCACCAGTGCCCAGTCCCCACCCCTGCCAAGCACTTAGTATAGTGCTCTGCACACAGTAAGCCCTCAATAAATACGACTGAATGAATGAATGAATGCCATAGCTCCTACCCCCAACATTTGCCCCCATGCCCAGTCCCAGCTCCCTGCCACAGGCCCCTACCCCAGCCCCTCACCTCTGCCTCCTGCTGCAACCCATCCACAACCCTCCTGACCCTCCACTAGGCAGATTCTACAAGGGAGCAGGGGCAGAACCTCAGATATAGGTGGTCCCCAGGCCTCCATTTTGCCTCCTGAAGAGCCACAGGCAGCCAACCCTCGGATCGTCCCACTGCCGCTCATGTAGAAGCCGCAGAAGGACTTGCGGCTGGGCGGGGGCACGTCTGGAGAGACTGACCCCTCTGCCATCCGGAGAAACAGTCCCAGATGGGGAGCCGGCCCTGGAGCCAGTCCTCTCACACCCTGACCAGGCCCACCCTGGGATGCTCAGACGAGGGCTGGGGTTGAGGAGCTGTGGGGCACGGGCCCAGGGCAAGGAGAAAAGGAATGGGAATGTAGATGGGGATCTATGCTTGCCTCTCCCTCTCCACAGCTTGGACATCCACCCCACCCTGTCCCTGAAGCCCCCTCCCAGCCCATCCCCCTTCCGCTCAGGGGCCGGGGCAGCCGTTCAGGGTTCCATGCCTCTGGGCACCTCTCTCCCTCTTCCTCCCCAGAGCCGGAATGATGTGATCCGAGAACGTTTTGGGACAGATCCCAAGCCGGAAACGCTGCTGGGCCTCTCGGCCCTCCACATCTACATCACTGTCTCAGCTACCAGGCCCAGCCAGAAGGTCTCTCTCAAGAACGTAGAGTGAGTGCAGTACGGGCCCTCCCATCCAGACCCAGGAGCCTGACTTCCCAGGACTCCCAGGGCAGCTGGGGAGTTTTAGGGGTGGGGAGAAGGAACAGTGGTTTTGTCTCTGGGAGGTGGAACCCCAGGGGAGGATGGCAGGAGCCTGGGTGAGTTGGGCCCAGGGGCAACGTGAGGCTTCTTCAATGTATAAGGGGCCTGGGCCCGGGCTCCACTTTTCCTCTAGAACAATGTATAAGGGGCCTGGGCCCCGGCTCCACTTTTCCTCTAGAAAGCAGGATGGGCAGAGCAGGGGACACACAGCAGAGGATGCAGAGCAGGAGACACATATCACCTTCCCCCTACTCACTGCCTCTGCCCCCTGTCTATCTCTCACTCTTTCCCTCCTTCTCTTCTGCTTTCAGGAAGGAGTGGGGTCTGGAGCCCTTCCTGCCTCCCTCCCTCCTGCAGAACATCAAGGAGAAACGGCTCCGGAAATCCCTCTCTCAGCAACTGCAGGCACACCAGGCCCAGGCTCCCAGCTGCGGGGGCCACAAGGTACCTGTGGCCTCCCCTACTCCCCCTGCCCCTCTCAGGGGGCCCCGGGCCACAGTGCAGAGGTCTGGGGAGCAACGGAAATGGAATAAGAGCTGCCACAGGGGTGAGAGTTTGAACTGACACCGCCTCTTGCTCACCACTCCTGCCTCATCCCTGGGTGTGCTCCCCTGACAGCAGCAGTAGGGTGGGGGGCACCTTCAGGGGGGCCGAGGCTGGGATCACTGTTCAGAGAAGATGCAAATCCTCCTGACCCACATGCAGGCTCCTTCTGTGAAGCAGGGATTTCCTTTCCTTTGCACTCTCTGAGGACAAGTCTTTCCTTTCCCATGATCATCCTCCTTCTGTGAGGACAGGACTTTCTTTTCTCATGATCCGTTGGTTCAACATCGCAGGCTGTGTCCCTCCCACAGGCCTCAGCCACCCAGGCGAAGCTCCAGTACCTGAGGACTCTGAACGAAGTCCCCACCTTTGCTGGAGTTCTGTTCAACACTGTGGGGCTGGTGAGTGCGGGGTGGGTGAAGGAGGAAGGTGATGATAACGGGGTGGGGAGGGGAGTAACAGTGGAGAGAAGAGAGAGAAGAAATCCAATGGCTTTTCCAAGCAGAGTTCCAAGGTTGATACATTGTGGAGACCTGTTAGTTGGGTAGGGACCGTCTCTATTCTGTTGCTCACTTGTACTTCCCAAGCACTTAGTACAGTGCTCAGTGCTCTGCACACTCAATAAATATGATTGAAAGGATGAATGAATTGGAAACATCATATAGTGCTTCTTGGCTGGTTGCTTAGGAAACCACCCAGGCCTGGGGTTCTCCTAAAAGCCCTCAGGAGCCCTCTGAGACACCTCTTGGCTTGAAGCTGTGGGAATGACGTATGTGGAAGCAATAAAGAATAAAAGAGAGTTGGATGAAAGGGAAAAATAGAAAACAAGAAAATGGAGGACAAGCGACCTTTGAGATAGCACAAGGATAGTAATAATAATAATAATAGCATTTGTTAAGCCCTTACTATGTGTCAAACACTGTTCTAAGCACTGGGGGAGATACAAGGTAATCTGGTTACCCCACCTGGGGCTCATAGTCTTAATCCCCATTTTACAGATGTAGTAACTGAGGTACAGAGAAGTTAAGTGACTTGCCAAAAGTCACCCAGCTGACAATAATAATAATAATGATAATAATGATGGCATTTACTAAGCGCTTACTATATGCAAAGCACTGTTCAAAGCACTGGAGAGGTTACAACGTGATCAGGTTGTCCCACGGGGGGCTCACAGTTTTAATCCCCATTTTACAGATGAGGTAACTGAGGCCCAGAGAAGTTAAGTGACTTGCCCAAAGTCATACTGCTGACAGTTGGCAGAGCCAGGATTAGAACCTACGACCTCTGGCTCCCAATCCCGGGCTCTATTCACTGAGCCAAGCATGCTTAGAGAGCTTCTTAGACAAGTAGCATGGTCTTGTGCATGCAATAGGGGGTCAGAAGGCCTGGGTTCCAATCCTGGTTCACCACTTGCCTGCTGGGTGACTTTGGACAAGTCACTTAACTTCTCTTAGTCCCAGTTTCCTCATCTGTAAAATGGAGATTAAATACCTGTTCTCTCTCCCCGTCAGACCTTGAGCCCCGTGTGGGACGGGGACACTCCAATTGTATTGTATCTACACAGCATTTAGTACAGTTTTTGACACATAAAAACCATTTCTATTATTTTTACTACTAATAATAATTGATTATAATCATTTTAATTATGTAATATATTTATTATGCAAAGTATTATATAATGTGATATTGTGTTGTTGTTTTACTATAGTATATAATATACGAAAATCCCCAATTATAATGAATTATTATTAATAATAATATTAGGCATCTTAGAGTCCAAACATCTTAGAAGAGACTGACATCAGCTTGATAGAGGTGGGGGTAAAGAAAGGAGGTGCCAACTTTTCATTTTGAATGTGGGGGTGAGAAGAGGCAGGAATTTAATAGGAGGAGCAAGCAGATCAGGAAAGCTGCCTGAAGGAGACATGGGAGAGCAATGGTGGGCATATAGCTCTGAAACTTGACAGCGCGACTCATGGCCTTCACCAAAGTGATTATCAAATGCCCCGGTCTTGAGCTGCAGCAACCATGGCTAGCAGCAACCTGAATTTCAGCTCCGGCTCTCAGAGCTCAGGGAAAGAAAAAGCTTTCTTAGGGCTTATGTGGATGTGTTCCATATTCTTGTCTTCATATCCTCCTTTCCTCCCTCCCTCTCTTCCTCCCTTCCTTCTTTTCTTCCTCCCTCTTGTCCTTCCTTCCGCCCTTCCTTCCTTCCTTCTCTCCCTCCCCTCCTTCCTTCCCTTCTTCCTTCCCTTCCTTCCTTCTCTCCCTCCCTCCCCTCCTTCCTTCCCTTCTTCCTTTCCTTCCTTCCTTCCTCCTTTTCTTCCTCCCTCTTGTCCTTCCTTCCATCCTTCCTTCCTTCCTTCTCTCCCTCCCCTCCTTCCTTCCCTTCTTCCTTCCCTTCCTTCCTACCTTCCTTCCTTCTCTCCCTCCCTCCCCTCCTTCCTTCCCTTCTTCCTTTCCTTACTTCCTTCCTCCTTTTCTTCCTCCCTCTTGTCCTTCCTTCCTTTCTTCCCTCCCTCCCTCCCTCCTCTCCTTCCTTCGCTCCCCTCCTTCCTCCCCTCCCTTCCTTCCCTCCCTCCCTTTCTTCCCCACAGCCTGGCCCTCTAAATTGAGCTAAATTTCTCCAGTCTGGAGTCTGCTTTTCCTTTTAGGTTGGCTTTCTCTGGAGCTGAATATTTCATGGGCCCATCGATTGGGAGATGCATTTTTAAAGGGCCTCTGCTGTCTACAAATTTCCCTGTGGGGCAGGGGGAGGGATCCCACCACCCTGACTGTGACCTACTCCTGCCATGCAGGTGGGCAGGTCCTAATCTCATCTCTCTTCCTCCTTTCCCACCTCCCCCTGCCCCTCATTTTCTGGGCGGGCATCCTCTCACTGACCACCAGGATGAGAAGCAGCCGGCCACCATGCTGCTGGTAGGGCCGCGGCACGGCATCAGCCACGTCATTGACCTCAAGACCAACCTGACCACGGTGCTGTCAGAGTTCAGCAAGGTCAGCAAGATCCAGCTCTTTCGGGAGAACCAGGGTGTGGCCCGGGTGGAGACCAGCATCCTGGATGCCAAGGTAGGCCCTGGTGGGTCAGGGGGCTCGCGGCTCCCACGGGCCTGAAAGAGAGGAAATGCAAGGAAGAAAACATGGGTGATGAGTGGTGGCGTGGGGAGCTCAGGCCCTGGGGAGAGCCCTCCTGAGGTGTGTGACCTTGGAAAGCGGTCACTTAACTGCTCAAGACTTTAGTTTCCTCATTTGTAAAATGGAAATAAAATACCGTTCACCCTCCCTCTAGGCGATGAGTCCCTGTAGGACAGAGACTTGGTCCGATTTTCTTATATTGTACTTACCCTAGTGCTTAGTGTAGAATAATAATAATAATAATAATGATGGTATTTGTTAAGCACTTACTATGTGCCAAGCACTGTTCTAAGCACTGGGGGGATACAAGGTGATCAGGTTGTCCCAAGTGGGGCTCACAGTCTCAATCCCCATTTTACAGATGAGGGAACTGAGGCACAGAGAAGTGAAGTGACTTGCCCAAAGTCACACAGCTGACAAGTGGTGGAGCCGGGATTTGAACCCATGACCTCTGACTCCAAAGCCCGGGATCTTTCCACTGAGCTACGCTGCTTATATAGTCAGGGCTTAACAAATATAACGTTTTGAAATTATTATTATTATTGTGATTATTATTATCGGTTCTGATTCACTGATGTCCTTCAGTAGCTTTTCTCTCGAGCTCCTAGCACTTAAAGATAGGCACAAGACTGGCGATACCTAGTCAGACCTAATTCACATCTGTTAACGAATAACTCTGTCTGAGGGAAGTGTTTCCTGCACTGTTTAGCTTCCAGGTGGTTTTCTAGCAGACATGTGGCTACTTCTGGAGTGGGGATGGTGGGCAGCAGAGCCAAACAGTGGTTTTAGGAGCAGAAAGAATTATCAGACCTAAAAAGACCTGGCCCGGGTCTCCTCCTATCTCCTCTCTCTCCCCATCCCTTCCCCCAGCGCCCCAGGGTTTCAGGATCTAATGGTAATAATAATTATTATGTTATTTGTTAAACACTTACTATGTATCAAGTCCTGTACTAAGTGCTGGGGTAGGTACAAGCTCATCAGGACCCACATGGGGCTCACAGTTTAAGTAGGAGGGAGAACGGGTATTGAATCCCCATTTTGCAGATTAGGGAACTGAGGCACAGAGAAGTCAAGTGACTTGTCCGAGGTCACCCAGCAGGCAAGTGGTAGAACCGAAATTAGAACTCAGGTCTCCTGACTCTCCAGCCAGGTTAAACCACCCGTTTTTCGAGATGGGGTAGCCCTTCCTTGGCCGAGGGCATTACTCTCTCAGGTTAGGGAAGCGTCTGCCCGAGGAGCAGAAGCAATAGGAGGGCTGGCGCCGTACAAGATGCAATTGAGTCAAAAGCCTCAGGATAATTGGCTTCGTGTCTCCCAGCAGGGCTTACCGCCGGCCTGCACTTAGCCGAGATCTAGATGCGACACGGGGAAACAAAAGGGGAGAATGAATTGAACGGTCACCGGACCGTTCCTGTTCTTGGAATCCGACTATCGATTTTGGTACCTTGAAAGGGCTAGGGAGCCTTAGTCCACAGTGTAATGGACTCAAATAAAAAGCCTTTGATTGACCAAAGGTGACTGTCCTTTCAATCCTTCCACCGATTGAAGGGCACAGCAGCCCCCCTCCCCTCCCAAAATCCCACGGGAAGGCAAGGCAGATAAGGGGCTCTCCCAGAGCACCCCCATGAGACTCCCAACCATGCCCTGCCCTGTCCAAGCCGTTAGTGCGGTGCTTGGCACTCAGTAAGTACCACTATTCGGTAGATCTCCGACTCGGATGCTGGAGCGGGACTGGACCGCCCCCTCCACTCCCTCCATTCCCTCCTTCTGATGTCAAATGACCCCTACAGGGTTGTTAAAATCCAGCCATACTCCACCCCTGAGGGGGCTGCATTCCACTGGTGGAGGATGTGTTAAGTTCCCGCTGCACTTTGGGATTCAGGGAGATATCAAAGGCAAGGTGTTGCTATCACTGTTTCAAAGGCAAGAGGAGAGAAGTGAGATGAACTGATCTGAAAGCCGAGATCACAGGCAGCCAGATCCACGCTGTTGGTGCCACTGAGCCATCTTCAGGGTTGGGCTTGGATCAGGGAACGGGTGTGGAGTCCAAAGCCAGGGCTGTCTGCCTAGGCAAAATCACCACCAACTCCCTGCCAAGCTGAGCTGGCCTAGTGTTCCTGGTACCTTTCTCCTTTCCATACCGCAGACAGGGATAAAAGGAAGGCCCGGGACAACCTCTATGGGCCTCCACCTTTGCTCCTGGGTGATTAGAAGATACTGATCTCTGGTCCAGGCATGAATGGGAGGACAGCGGAGAAGGGAAAAAGGGGGAATGAAGGACCGAATGGTCAGTACCAGACCCTGACCCTATTGCTGATGAGTAGTTGGGCATGGCCTATATGCCTGAGCTGGTCAGACAAACTCCCGAGCACAGTGGTTGGAAAGATTTCCCAAACTCAGGGGCAGGCAGGTCTGCCAGGAACACAGAAGATACCCCAAGAGGCTAGGGACCGAATGCTGGAGCCCCATGGGGCCAGGCTAACCTACAGCCTGTTGCCAGGAGCAAAAAGCAAAGCAGACATCTCAGCTCTGCTTCTGAACCCAGGGAGGACAGGCCACATTAGCTTTGTGCCAATCCCACGGAGGGGACACTCTCCAGCCTGCAGAGGTGGGAAGGCCAGAGCTCCAAAGGGATGCTGGGGATTAGTAGTAATAGTATTTATTGAGCCCTTACTGTGTGCAGAGCGCTGTTCTGTGCACTGCCAAAGAATATATAGGAGGGAATATTGAGCACAAATGGGTGAAGCTGAGCAGGCCTCACCTCCTCCACTGTCTGGTCCCTTCCCCTGCTCCTCCTCCCTCCCAACCAGTCAGCTTAGACTCAGTGCTTTGAAGACAACGTCCTGGGGACACTGGTTGGGAGGAGGAGGGGGTGAGGGAGCGACTGGGGGATGGAACCCAGTGGTCAAGAGACAGAAGTGTGAAAAATATCTATTTTAGAAGTGGTCCTCCAAGTATCACCTTGCTCTTGCATTGCACAGAATCATTCCTTCCTCCTAGAGCCCAAGGAATTGGCTTGTCACCGTCCTGAGGGTCTTCACTTCCCCAGAGGGAGGAGAGGAGCAGGAACATTTATTCTCACTTTCCTGACAGACTCAGGCTCTTTCCCAGGCCTCCACCACCCTGCCTCCCAAGCTCGGCACCCTCTCCTGCCCTCAGCCCAGTCTCTTCTGTTTCCCACATTCACTGCCCTTCTCCTCCGCCTTCTTCTCTCCTTTCTCCCCAGCCGCTGGTGTTGCTGATGGAGTGGCCAGAAGCCACCAACTTTGCCTGCCTGATTGCCGGATACTGCCGCCTCCTGCTTGACTCCAAGAAGATGATCTTCTCCAAGCCCGCCAGTCAGCCCCCGGTGCCCCCCGTGCCCCCAGTGATCAAGGCAGGTATGTTTCAGTCTTGTTCTCCGTGGACGCCTGGCCCCTTCCTCCCGGCACCCCCAAGGGCAAGGTTCTTCCTGCTTCCGAGGAACCGTCCCAATTGGGGACCTCTGCCTTTTGTCCATTTCTGTCCAGCAGGCTTGAGGGCTACCTACCCAGCTGCTGAGACTAGGATGAGCACAGACATCAGGCTCACAGGGACAGGCTCACCCGAACAGCTGCGGTCTGCAGGGGTTCTACTGTGCTGCTTCATTAAAATGTTCACTGGAATCTCACCCTGGGCAGCTCACCTCCTGCACAACCTGATATGTTTTCATAACCTTCTCCCCACCCGCTGCCACAGGATGATGTTAAACCTTTTCACAGTTATCTGTCATCCTCTTCCTATTCCCATCTGCTGGTTTGTGCTCTGGAGAAGCAGCGTGGCTCAGTGGAAAGAGCCCGGGCTTTGGCGTCAGAGGTCATGGGTTCAAATCCCGGCTCCGCCATCTGTCAGCTGTGTGACTTTGGGCAAGTCACTTCACTTCTCTGGGCCTCAGTTACCTCATCTGTAAAATGGGGACTAAGACTGTGAGGCCCCCATGGGACAACCCGATCACCTTGTAACCTCCCCAGCGCTTAGAACAGTGCTTTGCACATAGTAAGCACTTAACAAATACCATCATTATTATAAGGAGCGCATCAAAGGGGCGGCCAGTCCCATCTGTTAGGGCGATCAGTCAGTCAATCAATCATTTGTTGAGTGCTTACCGTGTGCAGAGCACTGTACTAAGAGCTAGGGGAAGCACAGCATGATAATATAACAGACACAATCCCTGCCCACGACAAGCTTACCGTCTAGCGTGAAACAGAGAAGGACAGGACTCCTAGGCAAGTTGTTACCAGTGCTGGAGAACAAGTGAACCAGCGAAAAAGGCCTTCGAGCCCCACAGTCTTGGGGCCAAGTGTAGGGAGAGAGAGGTCTCGGCGGGGTCACTAGCCACCAAAGAGTCAGCAGACAGCAGGGGCTGGGGGTGTGGCCATGTGAACCCTCACCAGCTAGGACCTTCCCTGCCATTAATCCTCCCACCAAGTTTTGCTAGTTTATCACCTCCTAGACCTTTCCTCTGGAATTTAAACCACAAAGAACAACCCCAGTCCCTTGTCTCTTCAACATTAATCCTCACTCCACACTCATGCACTGGGGACTTCCTCACCACCCTCATCTTAATTGTGATGACAGACTTCTGTCAGCAGGTCAGACTTCTTTCAGTGTCAGACTCCACAGCAGGTGCAGAGACGGAGCTTGGGGAAGATCTAGCCCTGGAAGGGGAGGGGGAGGAGGAAAGGAAGGAGACATAAGGCAAGAGGGGGAAGGGGAAAGGGAAGGGGGGTGAGAAGGAGGGAGAAGAAAAAGCAACAGGCTGAGTGTCTCCCTCTGATCCAGATGTAATGGGACTGTTCAAAGAGGCTTTGGTTTAACCTGCAGCAAACACGAATTGGGTTAGTTGTGAGATAGAACTTCCTGATAGCAAGGATAGAGGCTGTGGGAAAAAGCAGCTGAGGAAGGTGGTAAGTCCTTGAGATGCAGTGTGGCCTGGTGGATAGAGCACGGCTTTAAGAATAAGAAGGACCTGAGTTCTAATCCTGATTCTGTCACTTATCTGCAGTGTGACCTTGGGCAAGTCACTTAACTTCGCTGAACCTCAGTTACCTCATCTGTAAAATGGGGATTCAGACTGTGTGCCCTATATGCGACCCATACTGGGTCCAACCTGATTAGTTTGTATTTACACCAATGCTTAGTACGGTGCCTGGCACATAGTAAGCACTTAACAAATATCATTTTTTAAAAAAGAGCCTTAGAGATCACATATATTTTGAATGTCCAGACCTGGGTTAAGGCCACCCCATTGGAACAGGAGGATGGACCGACTGACCCCTCCCCCCAGAAGGTCTTTTCCACTCTGACCCTAATGGTCTCTGGTCAAACTCAGGCCAGTGGTATTACTGGGGATGTCTTTCTGGTAAGATGAGAGAGTGAAAGATGCTAAACAAGTCAGGGAAGACTGAATCTGAACTGAGTGTTTTGGTTCTAATCAGTTTGATCTGCAGCCTCTGCGGGCAAATTTCAGCATGGTTGGGTTTTATGTTCCTTCTGTTTCTTGCACCAAATGATACAAAGTCTCTTTTAATCAAAGACTCATTTCTCTTCTGTTTCCCTGAGGGCAAATCTGTAAGTTCTGGAGAGCAGTCAGAGTGTAGCAGGGAGAGGCCGCCCAGACCAGAAGAATATCGGAGCTGGGCTGCCTGGCTCCATGGGTGGTTCACGCAGCCCCAGCTTCGCCTGCAGAGCTCAACCGGCATTCACGCTGGGCCTTTTGGCTTGTGGGCAAATAAATGGTCTTTCAGGAATTTGAGCTGAGGCTAAGGGGCTGAGAGCTAGGGCTAGGGAATGGGGGCTGGAGGGGCTGAGGGCTAGGCCTAGAGAACTGGGGCTAGGGGCTGGGCCTAGAGAATAAGGGCTGAGGGCTCAGGGCTGAAGACTGCAGCCAAATTCCTGCAAAAAATTGGTGCTGATGCATGGGTGGCCATATTTGAAATAATCATAATAATTGTGGTGTTTGTTATGCACTTACTGTGTGCCAGGCACTGCAGTAAACGTTGAGGTGGATCGGGTTGGGCACAGTCCTTGAGTCCATCTGTAATCCCCATTTTACAGATGAGGGAACTGAGGCCCAGAGAAGCGAAGTGACTTGCCCAAGGTCACAGCAGACAAGTGGTGGAACCGGGGTTAGAACCCATGACCTTCTGATTCCCAGGCCTGTGCTCTATCCCCTAGGCCACGCTGCTTCCAAGGATAAATGCACGGGCCGGGAACTGAACCAGGGCTTCCCACGTGGCAGGGGAGAATTCTACCACTGAACCACCAATGCAGGATGCTGCTGCTCTCCATCCTCCAGAGGGAACTGTAGGATCTTGGGAGGATCTTCAGGTTATCCACAGTCTCTCTTCCCCTTTCCCTCACCACCCCACCTACTGTAGGGTCTTAGGAGGATCTTCAGGTTATCCAAAGCCTTTCTTCCCCTTTCCCCCCACCATCCCACCTACTCTCCTGAAACAGTAGCTCAGACTCTGCACCAGCTCCCAAAAGACCCGCGTTTTCCCAGCTCCCAGAAGCCCTGCATTTGGTGCCTAGAACTAACCTCTGGCACAGGCAAATTTTGGAAGAGATCTAAGGTGCTGTCTAGGACATCTGCTGTCTCAAGTTTCTCTCCTCTGATTCTCTCTTTGACCCCCTCCGATCTAGCTTCCCTCCCTTCCACTCAACAGAAACCACCCTCTCAAAGATCGCCAGTGATCTCCTTCTTGCCAAATCCAACGGCCTCTATTCCATCCTAATCCTCCTCGACCTCTCAGCTGCCTTTGATGCTGTCTACTATCCCCTTCTCCTGGGAACATTAACCAATCTCAGCTTCATTAACACTGTCCTCTCCTACTTCTCCTCCTCTCTGGCTGCTCATTCTCAGTCTCTTTCATGGGTTATTCCTCTACCTCCCACCCTCTAGTGGGTGTCCCATAAGGTTCCATTCTGGGTCCCCTTTTATTCTCCATCTACAGCCACTCCCTTGGAGAACTCATTCGCTCCCATGGTTTCAACTACCACTTCTATGCGTATGATTCACAAATCATCTCCAGCCCTGATCTCTCTCCCTCTCTGCACTCTTGCATTTCCTCCTGCCTTCAAGACATCGTTTTCTTGGATGTCTGCCATCACCTCAAATTTACCGTGTCAAGAAACAGAACACCTTATCTTCACACCCAAATCCCGTCCTTCCCCTGACTTTCCCATCAATGTGGACAGCACAACCATCCTTCCTGTTTCACAAGCCCATAACCTTTGAATTATCCTTAATTTCTCTCTTATTCAACCCACATGTTCAATCTATCACTAAATCCTGTCGGTTCAAACTCCACAACAACACTAAAATCCATCCTTTCCTGTCCATCCAAATGGCTACCATGTTAATCTAAGTATTTATCCTATCTTGTCTTGATGACCTTCCTGCCTACTGCCTCTCCCCACTCCAGTCTTCACTTCACTCTGCTGCCCAGATCATTTTTCTACAGAAACATTCAGGCCATGTTTCCTCACTCCTCAAGAACCTCCAGTGGTTGTCCATCCACCCTTACCATCAGCTTTAAATCACTCAGTCCCCTTGCCCCCTCCTAACTCAGCTCGCTGCTCTCCAACTACAACCCGGCCCATTCACTTTGCTCCTCTTAAGCCAAACTACTCACTTGATCTCGTCTATCTCACTGCCAACCTCTTACCCACATCCTTCTGGCCTGGAACGCCCTTCCTCTCCCTATCTCGCAGACAATCTCTCTGTCCCCCTTCAAAGCCTTATTGAAGGCACATCTCCTCCCCTGACTAAACCTCCTTTTTCCTTTTCTTCGGCTCCCTTCTGCATCCCCCTGACTTGCTCCCTTTATTCATTCCCTCCTCCCAGCCCTACAGCACTTATGTACATAACCATAATTTATTTATATTAGTGTCCATCTCCCCTCTAGACTGTAAGCTTGCTATGGGGCAGGGAATGTGTCTCATATTGTTATATTACTCTCCGATGTGCTTAGTACAGTTCTCTGCACACAGTAAGTGCTCAATAAATATGACAGATTGATTGAGAGCTGCAGGCTAATCTGGGCCAGGGGGCAAAGTGCCTTGGCATTGCATTGACCTTGGTTAGCAGGGTTCTCTGAGACAAAGACGTCCTTCAGTGTGTTGTTAGCCTTCAGAAAGAGGGAGGGAGGGGTGCTTCACAAAGGTAGGGCTATTGTATTGTTGCCAACTCGTACTTCCCAAGCGCTTAGTACAGTGCTCTGCATACAGTAAGCGCTCAATAAATACGATTGAATGAATATAGAGGCCCAAGGAGATAGACTGCCCCCCTCTCTCCTAAGCACCTAATCAATCAACTTCATTGAGGGTTTTCTGTGTACAGAGCACTGTACTAACTGCTTGGGAGAGTACAATAGAGTTAGTAAACACAATCCCAGCCTCAAGGAGCCCACAGTTTACAGGACTACAGGTAGGAGGAAATAATTTGAGTGTGATTAGAGACGCAGCATGGCTCAGTAGGAAAGAGCCCGGGCTTTGGAGTCGGAGGTCATGGGTTCAAATCCCAGCTCCGCCAATTGTCAGCTGTGTGACTTTGGGCAAGTCACTTCACTTCTCTGTGCCTCAGTTACCTCAACTGTAAAATGGGGATTAACACTGTGAGCCCCCCGTGGGACAACCTCCCCAGCACTTAGAACAGTGCTTTGCACATAGTAAGTGCTTAGTAAATGCCATTATTATTATTATTAAAAGATATGTCCAAAAGTGCATCTACTCAAGTAAAAGCCAAGAAGACCAAGTGCAGGAGGCTTTCTGAGTTGGAAGATTAGAGGCTGGGTTAGCGTCTAAACAGCAGAATGGCCACTCTTGCCCTTCTTGGGGGTAGGCTGGAGAGCTAGTTCTCACCTCAGTCGGTAGCCTGTGGAGAAATAATAATATAGTAAAATTGTGGTGTTGGTTAAGCAATTACTGTGTGCAAGCACTGTACTAAGTGCTGGGGTTTGTCAATGTAAGCTGCTCCAGCACAAGCACAGAGTCTAAGAGAGAGGGAAAAGAGAGTATTATATCCTAATTTTATAGATTAGGTAGTCACTGATGAATAGAGAAGTTAAGGGACTTGTCCGAGATCGCACAACATGGAAGAGGCAGAGTTAGGATTAGAATCCAGGCCCTCTGGCTCGCAGGCTCTTTCCACTTCAGTTCAATCAATCAGTGGTACTTATTGAGCACTTGCTGTGTGCGGAACACTGTACTAAGCATTTGGAAGATACCACTGATTGCTTGACTGATGGGGAATTCCCACCTGTTGCTGCTGCTGAGTCTCCCCCAGACCCAGCATTTAGAAGAACTGTTGACACAAATAAGGGCTTAACAAATACCATCATCACTAGTACTATATTCCTCAAGGTCTGGGCTTCCCTCCCCGGCAACCTCTCTGACCTGAGGGGATTAGTCCAAGCTCCCCTCAGATGATGATGATATTTGTTAAGCGCTTACTATGTGCCAAGCACTGTTCTAAGCACTGGGGGGGATACAAGGTGATCAGGTTGTCCCACGGGGGGGCTCACAGTCTTAATCCCCATTTTACAGGTGAAGGAACTGAGGCACGGAGAAGTGAAGTGACTTGCCCAAAGTCACACAACTGACAAGTGGTGGAGTCGGTATTTGAACCCATGACCTCTGACTCCCAAGTCCTTGCTCTTTCCACTGAGTCACGCTGCTTCAGATCCTGCCAGGACCAAAGTTCACTGGGCCCCCCGGGCCCGTGGGGCAGACAGCTTCTTGCCCTGTCAGGAAGGAGCACTCCTCTCGGGGCCCGGCATTAAGGGAAAAGACCGATGTCTCAGGTCTATCCCCTGGGACGGGCAGGTTCATTCAGTCTTATTTATTGAGCGCTTCCTGTGTGCAGAGCACTGTACTAAGCGCTTGGGAAGTACACTGTCATGCGGAGAAGTGTGCCGAGGGATCCCAGCTCCCTCCCCTACTCCAGCTGCAGTAGAAAGGGCCGAGGCCTTGGTAGCTGGCAACCAGTTGACATCAGTGCTTAGAACAGTGCTTTGCTCATAGTAAGTGCTTGATAAATGCCATTATTATTATCTCCACGTGCTGCTATTCCCAATGTGGCTGCCGCTGAGCAGAGAGGGCAGCAAATAGTGGCTGCCCAGAGGTCACCCTAACCTGTCCGTTCTCTTTTGCGCTTAGATTACCCGCACGGGGCCCTCCGCCCCCCATCCGGGGGTCCTGGGGGGCAGAAAGAGAGCGGGCACGTGGGCGGCGGGGGCTCCAGCCCCAGAAAGCCAAGCCCCCAGGCCCCTTCACCGGCCAACTCCGAGCTGGTCGGTTTCTGCTACGTCCACATGCGGGAGCAGAGGAAGGAGAGGGCGAGCCGGCCGGACGTCAACGAGAACCTGATCTTCTTTGAGGGGACGAGACCCCGTACCAAGTCAGACCCGACCCCCAAAAGCTCCGGGAGGGGCTGTGACAGGGCGACCTCCGGCCCCGAGCGGGAGCCGTGGACCAGCCGGGCCCGGGCACACACCCTGGACAGCCACCTGTGCCCAGAGGCCCTGCACTTGTACTGCGAGTCCTGCAAGGCCGAAATCAAGAGCCGCCTGGTCGGCCGCCGGGGCCAGGGTGGCGGACGCGGGGGTCCCTCCCGCGACAACATGGTGGATCTGACCTCCATCCCACCCCCGGGCAGCGAAGAGGAGGATGAGGAGGAGGGCGGGGAGGAGGAGGAGGAGGAGGACGAGAGCACGGCGCTGCTGCCCGCCCTGGCCGCGCCGCCCCCGGGCTTCCGTGACAACAGCTCGGACGAGGATGACCCCAAGCGCCGGGCGGCCCAGGGCCGGGAGCCGGGCCGGCGCCTGCGGGAGGAGATCCCGGTCACTCTGATCGACAGCGTGCAGACCCGGACCGTCCGGGATCACGCCCGGGAGCTGGACGACGCCCTGGTGTCAACCCTGCAGGCCCTGGAAGCCCTGGCAGCCTCGGAGGACTGCCCGCACCCTCCGCCCCAGCAGACAGCAGGTAGTCGGTCCCCTGTCTTCCCCCCACGCTGCCTCCTCCCCTCCCTCACCCTCTGCCAGGGTCCCCAGGGCTCGCTCACCTCCTCTCCAGTGGTCTTGGAGGCCTCAGTTCGCTGTACCGGACCCATTGTTCTCCAGATACCCCAGATTGGAATGGAAACCAACAAGTCTGGGCCTCCTGGGAGCTGCCTGCAGTAGACTGGACCTCCCTGGGGCCAGGCCCAGAAGCTGACTTGTACCTGGCTGACATCCAGAGAAGCAGCGTGGCTCAGTGGAAAGAGCCCAGGCTTAGGAGTCAGAGCTCATGGGTTCGAATCCCGGCTCTGCCGCTTGTCAGCTGCGTGACCTTGGGAAGTCATTTGACTTCTCTGTGCCTCAGTTCCCTCATCTGTATAATGGGGATGAAGACTGTGAGCCCCACGTGGGACAACCTGATGCCCTTGTATCTATCCCAGTGCTTAGAACAGTGCTTTGCACATAGTAAGTGCTTAATAAACGCCATTATTATTATCATTATCCCCTTGGTACTCCCTAGGATCCCTCCCAGGGGGCATGGGGCCACTCTGGCTCCATCCTAGAGCAGTGGAGTTTCCCCAGACAGAAAGGTGATGAATCTGGGACTCAGCCAGAGGTTCCAAAGCAGTGTCACTAGGCCGCATGAATCTCCCCAGTCCCCAATTCCCTCTCAGGAAGCCCCGGATCCCCAGGCCCAATCCAATCCCTGGAGTTAACCCCGGCCCAAAGTCCAAGGCCTTGAGGGTCCTACTGGCAGATGAGTCAGCTTAAGATGCCAAACAGTCGGTAGAGATGCCAAGTCCCTGTCTGGCTGCAAGGGAGCAGGGGTTCATGATGAAGTCAGTGGACCCTCCCACCTGTGGCTCCCACCAGATGACCTGCATTTACCCGCTTCTCCCTGAACCCATCCAGGTGAAACAATTAATCAGCAGTATTTACTGAGCTCTTACTGAGTGCCGAGCACTGTACCTAACACTGGGGAGAGTACAATGCAATAGAGTGGGTAAACACCATCCCTGCCTTCAAGGGGCAGCACCACCAATTCATTCATTCAATCATATTTATTGAGCATTTACTGTGTGCAGAGCACTGTACTAAGCGCTTGGGAAATACAAGTTGGCAACATATAGAGACGATCCCTACCCAACAGCGGGCTCACTTGTCAGCTGTGTGACTTTGGGCAAGTCACTTAACTTCTCTGGGCCTCAGTTACCTCATCTGTAAAATGGGGATTAAGACTGTGAGCCCCCCGTGGGACAACCTGATGACCTTGGATTTCCCCAGTGCTTAGAACAGTGCTTGACACATAGCAAGTGCTTAATAAATGCCATTAAAAAAGGGGGGCTTACAGTCTAGCCGAGGAGACAGACCATGGATAGTCCTGATAGGCAGAGAACGTTTCTACTGACTGTTGTATTGAACTCTCCCGAGTGCTTTGTACAGCGCTCTGAACACAGTAAGAGTTCAATAAATGCCCTTGATTGATTGATTGATTAAAATACATCCCAGGTGGAGGAAACAACCACATTTGAAATATAGAGCCTGGAGCTATGCTCCTCCCTGGGACAAGGGGGCTGGGAGAGCATCTCTCAGGTGACAATAACACTTGTTCGGTGCGTGACCTAGATCAGCCTTTTTCCTCAGGGAGACCAGAGGTGTACGTGCCCCGGACTCTGCCTCCTCTGCACCCCTCCTCTCCAACCACCCCGGGATGACCCCCTGAAACCCTTTCCTGCAGAACTCCCACTTCCCAGCTCCAGCAAACCCTCCCCTCCCAATCCTCCACCAGAGACCCAGCAGGATTGGCTGGCCCGAGATGGCCCAGCAGTTGTATAAAAACACGGGCCAGCAGAGAGACTTCTTGCAGGCGGGGCCCAAGCGAATGATACTCTGGCTGAGTCACCTAATATTAAAGTGCCCAGAAATCCTCACTCTCTACCCCTCTTCTGGGGACCCCAAACCTCACCCCTGCCACTCCCAATTCCAGGCCTAGAGGACGTAGCCCGTCTGAGCCGCAGGTGGCCCTTCGTGTTCCCGATGGGAGCCCACTCTCATAGATGGTCCTGTCTCCCCAGCAAGAGACAGCAGAGAAGCAGCATGGCTAAGTGGAAAGAGCACCGGGTTTGGAGTCAGAGGACGTGGGTTCAAATCCCAGCTCTGCCAATTGTCAGCTGTGTGACTTTGGGCAAGTCGCTTCAGTTACCTCATCTGTAAAATGGGGATGAAGACTGTGAGCCCCACCGTGGGACATCCTAATCACCTTGTAACCTCCCCAGCGCTTAGAACAGTGCTTTGCACGCAGTAAGCGCTTAATAAATGCCATTATTACTATTATTCATTCATTTAATCGTATTTATTGAGCGCTTTCTGGGTGCACAGCACTGTACTAATCGCTTGGGAAGTATAAGTCGGCAACATATAGAGACGGTCCCTACCCAACAGCAGGCTCACAGTCTAGAAGGGGGAGATAGACAACAAAACGAAGCATGTAGATGGGTGTCAAAGTCGTCCTTCCTTTCTCCCATCTTCCTGAACCCCCCTCCTCCTATCCTTCCTTCCCCCATCTCCCCTCCCTATCTCCCCACCCCTCTTTCCCCGTTCCCTCCTCCATCCCCGCCCCCAACCTCCCTGCCCACCTCCTCTCCCCAGGTCTGATCGTTCTGGCCGCCATCACCCCTGAGTCATCGCTGGACTCCGGCCACGAAACCAACTCCTCGGAACTGACAGATGTGTCGGAGATGATGTCGGCCATGAAGCAGCACCAGAATGCGGCCTACTTCCTGGCCCAGCACATCAACAAGGAGGGTCTCCTGGCCCGGCGGGACCTCCCCTTCCGCATCCAGAGCTGCGCGGCCCAGACCCTGCTCGCCTCCCCCTACGCGCTCGGACCCCAGGAGCCCAGCCCGGCCCTCAAACCGGCCTTGCCCAGGCAGAGCCCCAGCCCGGCGGGCCACCGGAGACACGCGGAGCAGCAGCAGCATCAGCAGGAGCAGCGTTACGCTCTGGCTTTGCAGCGCGTCCTCTCCCCGGGACCGCACCCTCCGGTCCTCGGGGGGAAAGGTCTGGGTCACCCCACATCTGCCCTGGGTGAGGATCGGTGCTCGGTACCCCAGGAGGTGAAGCCGAGCCCCGAGCGGGTCCCGAGCCCCACGAGTCCAGCCGTACCCCAGGCAGGCATGCAGCACGTGGCCCACAGCAGGGGCCTGGCATCCCCAGGGCTGGCCGTGGCGAGTGCGCCCAGGGACGACAGAAGGCTGGGCTCTGGCGGCCCTTCCAAGGCCGTCCAGGTGAAGGGGAGTGTGAGCCCGGCTGACCCCACTGAGAACTATCTCCAGCCCCCACAGCAGCCTCCACGGCAGCCTCCACCACAGGCTCCACGGCAGCCTCCGCCACAGCCACCGCCACAGCCTCCACCACAGTCGCAGCAGCATCGTGCTCCCGAGGCTTCTCTGAGCCCAAAAGCCCCACTGGGCCTCAGGACGAACGGTGGTGTCCACTTCTCCCCGGGGGAGGATGGGCCAGCCTCCCTTCTCTGTCCACCGTCTGGAGGCAGGAGCCCAGTCGAAAAGGGGGCGGGCGGGGAGGGCGAAGGGAAGGCGGCGGTTGGCAGCCCCCGCCCCACCCTGCAGAGGCCCAGGACCCCGGTGGCCGAGCCGGGGGCCATTGGGGAGGATCCCCGGACCTCCAGCAGGAGGGTGAGCACGATGCCCTGCCGGACGGGGCCGGAGAAGGCTCCCGACGGTCCCCACCCAGACCCGGGGCCGGAGCCGGGACCGGACCCGGCCAGGCCCAGGGGCCCCCGGGCGCCCTTCCGGCTGCGGAGCCTGTTCTCGGCCACGTTCCCGGCCCGGCTGCGGAGAGAGACGGACGAGCGCCAGGCGCAGCTGCGGAAAGTGAAGCAGTATGAGCTGGAGTTCCTGGAGGAGCTGCTCAAACCTCGAGGCCGGGAGGACCCGGCGGGCTCCCACCTCCTGCGCCCCGCCGGACCGGGCCCGTGCACGTGTCAGCTGCGCTGCAGCCCGGTGGAGCAGGTGCCCGGCGTGTCCCGGGAGCAACGGCGCAGCTGCGACTGCAAGAGGCTCTGCCGAGGGGGTAGGCCGCCGCAGCCTCAGCCGCAGGCCGGCCCGCCGGAGGGGCCGGCGGGGCAGCCCGCCCGGGCCCGGGGCCTCAGCCGGCCCGGGGAGTGGGACGGGCCCGGGCAACTGGACCGGCGCGCCCGGTCCAGCAGCCCTGAGCCTCGGAGCCCGGAGTCCTGCCTGGCCACGTGTGCCCCACGTGGCGAGTGCGTGGCCGCTCCGCACTACCGGAAGCTGCTGCGCCGTTGCAGCCTCAGCGAGCCGGACCGGGGCGACCAGGCCTCTCTGACCTCCGACGTGTACCAGCAGCCTCTTCCCCCGGAGGACGGGGACGGGGTCACTGCCCCGGGGGCCAAACTGCCCAGGGCCGCCCTGCTGCCTGACGAGGCCGGTGGTGAGTCGGACCCTGGACAGCCGTCGGACGAGGCCCAGGAGGGCGACCGCTGCTGCTCCATCCGCGCCTGCTTCTCCTCCCGCAAGGGCGACGGGACGGGTGACCCCGATGCCGTAGCCGGTGACGGGAAGGACGAGCTGGCCTTCGCCCTCCCCGTGCGGGTCCTGCCCGCCGGGCCCAGGGGTGACCAGGCGGGGCCCCTGACCAGCCGGCCCCTGCGGGCGCTGCCCGCAGCCACCTGCCACAGCCCCGAGCCCGGGCGCACGCAGGAGATCGACCTGAGGACGGCGACCCTGGAGAGCAGCCTGGCCAAGATCGGCGCCCTGCGGGGCCACGCTTACGCCCTGCCCGACGGCTTCCGGGCCGCGCAGCTGGACACCGGCGAGCTGCTGACCGTGCTGCGCCAGTGCGTGGCTGGGCCCGGGCCCCCGAGGAACCGGGCGCCGCACCGGGGCTCACAGCTGGCCGCCTGCAAGCAGGACCTGGCCCTCAATTTCAAGGAGTTCCGGGCCGCCTGCCGCCGGGTGGCCGCGGTGGACAAGAGCCCCACGCGGATGTTGGCGGCCGTCACGGGCAGCTTCCAGGTGCTCAGCGGCCTGGTGGAGACCTTCGTCCGGCTGGTGCACGCCGTGCGCTCCGAGGCCCAGCGCCGGGCCCTGCTGGCCAAGGTGGAGGAGGTGGCCAGGAACTACACCTCCCTGCTGCGGGCGGCCGAGGACTCCACCCTCCGGACCCTGGGTCAGCAGCGCCTGGCCGCCGCGGGACCCACCCCGCCCGGCCACCCGCCACCCGGCCTGCCGCCTACTGCGATGGACTCGCTCACCCGCTCCCTCAAGACCCTCATCAACAAGTAAACCCGCCACCTCCCCGCTCTGGTCCTCGCATCCACGCGGCCCTGGGCGTGGGCCGTCCGCGGTCCATCCGTGGCTCCCCCCAGCCCTGCCTGTGCGGGGAACGTGAGTTGGGGGGCGGACCAGGCGGGGGACCCCCAAAGCCTCTGCGGGCCGCTGCAGCCTTGCGGGATCCCACCCGCTCCCACTGTGATTGGGGGCTTTCCCCCGGCCCCACCAGCGGGCCTCTGTCAGGCCTTCTGTCTGGCCTCAGCTCATGCCCCGCAGGCCTCACCCGGCGCTTGGCCTCCTCCACTGGCCTTTACCCATGCTGTCCCTGGTGAAGGAGGGTAGCGGGTAGCTGCGCCTTCCAGCTAGTTGGGCCTGCACCGTGCCCACCGGGAGGAAGAGGAGATGTAGGGACCAAAAGTCCTGAGTCACCTTCTGAGGCAGAAGGAAGTGAGGCTAGGCGGGATTGACGGTCCCCAGTGACCTCGCTTGACCTCGCTTCCCCTTTGAGCCTGGGCCGGGATTTACAGCCCCTTAAAGCAGCAGGTTCTTCCCGCGCCCTGACCCGATCCGCCAAAGGCGCCGACTAGAAGTTCGGCATCTTAGACGTCCTCCCAGGGGTCTGAACGGGCCGGCCCAGCTCAGCCCAGTCCGGCCTCTGTTTTCGCTTTAGCAGAAGGGAGGCAGCCCGTTCTGCCCACCCTCCCAGAGACGTGTTATCTGGCCTTGATTATAATAACAGTTATGGTATTTGTTAAGCGCTTACTATGTGCCAAGCACTGTTCTAAGCACTGAGGTAGATACAAGGTAATCAGGTTGTCCCACGTGGGGCTCACCTTGGCATCGGGGTCATTTGCTCTGAACCCCCGGGGTGTCCGGGGAGCTGGGTCCCACGTTCAGTCATCCGCCTTCCCCGGCCGAGCGACCGGCTTTCTCCAAGAAGAAAATGAGCGCCTTAACTGGTGTGTCTCAGGCACCAGTCCCTTCCGCCCCCCGCCCCCATCCCTGGACACCCTGGTAGGGGTACCCCCCTTTGATCATTCCCCTGATCCTCTATTCCCCGCCCCGCACTTAGGAAAGTTGAGAAGCCCACATTTTCTCTTCTGTAGCCTTGGGATCATGTGGGGTGCAGTCCCTGAGATTGGGGGCTGAGGTCCTTGGGGGGCTGCTGTCTTTTCCAGGGATGGGTCCTCCAGCGCTCCAAGGGAACAGACTGAGAATTTCATCACTTCCCAGCCAGATCTCTCTGGCTCCCCAACAGAGGCCCAGTGAGCTCTCTGACACTTTCATGAGTTTGGTGGGGTTGCGTTTCCTCCGCCCCCGTCCTCCCTGCAACCACCACCTTCCTGACCTCTTGTCCCCGGGATAGGGGGAGGCTGTGGGGAGGGGAACCCCACAGTTGATCCTCTCCCCCTGCCCCCCGGGCTCCAGGGAGCAGAATGGACTGAGAGGCAGCTGAATTAACCCATGGTGGAGCTCCTCACTGCAAGACCCTGAAGGCCCAGCGCTGGCATTCCTGGTTCCACCCTGACAGTTCTCTTCCCCACTCCCCAGTCATGTCCCCCACCCCCTCATGCCCCTTCTCCTCCTCATTTCCACCTCCTCCTCCTCCTCCTCCACTCCTATGCTCCTTATCCCCACTCTTTTTCTCCTCCCCATTCATGCCCTTCCTCCTCCCACTCCTGCCCCTGCTCCCCACTCACACCTCCTCCTCCCCTTCCTTGCCCTTCTTTCCCAGAAATGCCTCCTCCTCCCCACTCATGCCCTTCCCACTCCCAACTCCTCTCTCTCCTCCCCCTGACCTCCCCCACCCTCCTCCTCTTCACCCATGTCCGCACCCCTCTGGCTCCCCTTTCTCCCCCCAGCTCACAGCCTATTGAAGAGGAAACATTTTTTAATGTCTGTATATAGTATATATATAAATAAAATATACAAATTCTATATATTCAAATTTATGTCTTGTTTTACAACAAGAAAGATTAAATATATTAATCTTACTACCCCAACTTGCCCTTGGTGTCTCTTTTTGTTGACATGTTGGTTTGAGAGGAGTCCTGAAGACCGCCCCCCCACCAACCCCCACAACCCCATCGCCTCCCACACCTCTTCCAATCTTTCCATTAGTGGTATTCAGCACTTACTGGATACAGAGCACTGGACTCTATTTTATTTTATTAATGATGTGTATTTATAATTCTATTTATTTTGATGGTATCTGTCTACTTGTTTTGTTTTGTTGTCTGTCTCCCCCACTAGACTGTGAGCCCGTTGTTGGGTAGGGACTGTCTCTGTTGCTAAATTGTCCTTTCCAAGGGCTTAGTACAGTACTCTGCACACAGTAAGCGCTCAATAAATACGATTGAATGAATGACAAAGTTATTGGGAGAGTAAGATCAGTCAGTCAATCAATGGGATTTATTGATCATGTACCATGTGCAGAGTATTGTACTAAGCACTTGGAAGAATACAGTGCAACAGATAGAGTGAAGAGGCAATCCTCCAAAGGGTAGAAAGCAACACCAGTTCAGTCAGGCTTGAGGACCAAACAACCCATGAAGGCCAAAGCTTTAGTGGGAATTAAATCCTACTCCCTCTTACCTAGACTGTGAACCCCATGTGGGAAAGGGAACATGTCCAACCTGATAACCTTATATCTACCCCAGCGCTTCGAACAGTGTTTGGCACAGTAAATGCTTAACACACACCATTAAAAAATAGCAACCGGATAACTTGTAGCCATTAAGACATCAGATCTAAGTTAAAGCCAACAATAACATTCAAGAGCTAATTTTATTGGCTTCTCATTGCCAGACGTTTAACCGGCCGTAGAATAAACGATTAAAAAAAAAAAAAAGCCAACACAACTTGGACTATTTCAGTCTTGCCTAAATCTCCCAGGCTCCAATTTAAGCCGCGTTTTTAGTGTCAACATCTGCGAAGCAGACCAGAATACAAGAATCCTATCTCAAAGCTGAAGCTGTTTTGATTTGTTGTCTGTTTTTCCCTTCTAGACTGTGAGCCCGTTGTTGGGTAGGGACCGTCTCTATATGTTGCCGATTTGTAATTCCCTTTCTGGGGGCCTCTGTCCTCCCTCAGGCTGATCCCTGGGTTGAGGGCTTGTGGAGCAGGGAGGCTGTCGAGAGAAGCAGCATGGCTCGGTGGAAAGAACCTGAGCTTGGGAGTCAGAGGTCATGGATTCTAATTCCGGCTCCGCCACTTGTCAGCTGTGTGACTTCGGACAAGTCACTTCACTTCTCTGTCATCAGTTACTTCATCTGTAAAATGAGGATTAAGATTGTGGGCCCCATGTGGGACAACCTGATTACCTTGTATCCCCCCCGCACTTAGAACAGTGCTTGGCACATAGTAAGTGTTTAACAAATGCCATTATTATTATTATTATTATTATTATTATTATTATTATTATTATTGCTGGGGAATGCCAGTCTCTGAACAGCAATAATAATAATAATTATGGTATTTGCTAAGTGCTTGCTATGTGCCAGGCACTGTACTAAGCACTTGGGGGAATGCAAACAAATCAAGTTCCACACAGTCCCTGTCCCACATTGGGTTCACAGTTTTAATCCCCATTTTACAGATGAGGTAACTGAGGCACAGAGAATAATAATGAGAGCATTTATTAAGCGCTTACTATGTGCAAAGCACTGTTCTAAGCGATGGAGAGGTTACGAGGTAATCAGGTTGCCCCACGGGGGGCTCGCAGCTGGCTCAGTGGAAAGAGCCTGGGCTTTGGAGTCAGAGGTCATGGGTTCAAATTCCGGCTCCACCACTTGTCAGCTGCGTGACTTTGGGCAAGTCACTTAACTTCTCTGGGCCTCAGTTACCTCATCTGTAAAATGGGGATTAACACTGTGAGCCCCACGGGGGACAACCTGATCGCCTTGTCAATTCCCCAGCGCTTAGAACAGTGCTCTGCACATAGTGAGTGCTTAACAAATGTCATTATTATTATTATTATTATTATTATTATTATTATTATTATTATTATTAATCCCCATTTGACAGATGAGGGAACTGAAGCCCAGAGAAGTGAAGTGACTTGCCCAAAGTCACACAGCTGGCAAGCGGCAGAGCCGGGATTTAGACCATCTGACTTCCAGGCTTGTGCTCTACCCACTGAGCCACGCTGCTTCTCTACTGTTGGCCTGGGCACAGTGGCAAAGCTTCCAGCACTGGAGTTAGGAGGAGAGATGGGGGCTTTGTTAGAGGGGAAGGGGGGTTGGGTGAAAAAGAGAGAAGGGGGCTTTGCTGGGGCAGGAGAGTGTGGAGGAGGCCAGAGGGTCTTTGTGGGAGGGGAGCAGAGAGGAAGAGAAGGGGGCTTCGATGGAGGGAAGTAGGAAGAGGAGAAGGAGGAGGGGGAGGAGCAGTTTTCCTGCAGCTTCCAGGTGGGTTTTCCAAGGAGTTCCCAGGCTGACATCTAGTGGACCGTCAGAGCCCACGAAGGACAGGGAAACCCCTCCTTGCCCACAGGCCCTCCAGGACAAGGCCAACTCCAGAAACATTCATTCATTCGTTCATTCAATAGTATTTATTGAGCACTTAACATGTGCAGAACACTGTACTGAGCACTTGGAAAGTACCATACAGCAATAGAGACAATCCTTACCCACAACAAGCTCACAGTTACCCTTCCTAGTCAAATCCACCAAACCATCACTCTTCCCCCTTCAAAGCCTTACTCCCCTTTTAGACTGTGAGCCCACTGTTGGGTAGGGACTGTCTCTATATGTTGCCAACTTGTACTTCCCAAGCGCTTAGTACAGTGCTCTGCACACAGTAAGCGCTCAATAAACATGATTGATTGATTGAAGGCTCACCCCCTCATTCATTCATTCATTCGATTGTATTTGTTGAGCACTTACTGGGTGCAGAGCACTGTACTAAGCGCTTGGCAAGTACAAATCAGCAACATATAGAGACGGTCCCTACCCAACAACGGGCTCACAGTCTGGAGGCCTTCCAGGGCTAAACCCTGCTTTTCCTCAGCTCCCCCTCCCTTCTGCGTCACCACAACTCGCTCCCTTTGTTTCATTCATTCATTCATTCAATCGTATTTATTGAGCGCTTACTGTGTGCAGAGCACTGTACTAAGCGCTTAAAGAAGTACAAGTTGGCAACATATAGAGACGGTCCCTACCCAACAGCGGGCTCATTTTGTTCTTCCCCTCTCTCCCCACCCCAAAGCACTTATACATATATATATATATATATATATAGTGCTTGACACATAGTAAGCACTTAACAAATATTATTATTATATACCTATAATTCTATTTATTTGTATTAATAATAATGATGGCATTCATTAAGCACTTACTATATGTGAAGCACTGTTCTAAGCAGTGTGGGGGGGATACAAGGTGATCAGGGCTCACAGTCTTAATCCCCATTTTACAGATGAGGTAACTGAGGCACAGAGAAGTGAAGTGACTTGCCCAAAGTCACACAGCTGACAAGCGGCGGAGCCAGGATTAGAACCCATGACCTCTGGCTCC
The DNA here is from genome assembly GCF_015852505.1 of Tachyglossus aculeatus. NCBI lineage: Eukaryota > Metazoa > Chordata > Mammalia > Monotremata > Tachyglossidae > Tachyglossus > Tachyglossus aculeatus. The sequence continues at coordinate 48,351,195 of NC_052071.1, forward strand.
CAAGCCCGGGCTCTTTCCACTGAGCCACGCTGCTTCTCTTATTAATGCCTGTTTACTTGAATTGATGTCTATCTCCCCCCCCACTAGATTGTGAGCCCAGTGTGGGCAGGGATTGTCTCTCTTTATTGCTATAATGTACTTTCCAAGCACTTGGTACAGTGCTCTGCACACAGTAAGCACTCAGTAAATAAGATTGAATGGACGAATGGAGGGGAGACAGACATCGCTGTGGGTAAAGGGTCAGCAGTGAAATAGATGAGATCGAGGTACAGTGAGAAGTTTAGCATGAAAGGAGCGAAGTGTGGTGGTTGGGTTATAATAATAATGGCATTTATTAAGTGTTTACTATGTGCAAAGCACAGTTCTAAGCGCTGGGGAGGTTAGAAGGTGATCAGGTTGTCCCATGGGGGGCTCACAGTCTTAATCCCCATTTGACAGATGAGGGAACTGAGACACAGAGAAGTAGACTGTGAGCCCACTGTTGGGTAGGGACCGTCTCTATATGTTGCCAACTTGTACTTCCCAAGCGTTTAGTACAGTGCTCTGCACACAGTAAGTGCTCAATAAATATGATTGATTGATTGAAGTGACTTGTCCAAAGTCACACAGTCGACATTTGGCAGAGCGGGGATTTGAACCCATGACTTCTAACTCCAAAGCCCGGGCTCTTTTCACTGAGCCACGCTGCTTCTCCTATGCATAGCTCATAGCTTATTTATTGAGCTATGCATAGGGGGTAGGGGGGAGAGGAGCACAGCATTCTTGTGTCTAAGAGGCAGTTCTACCGTCCGGTGTCAGAAGCGCCAATTGTGCCTGTAGCCCTCCTCAATGAGCCAGAAGGGAGTGGGACAGAGCTGAGGGAAGTCCACCCAGCCCAGACCACGTGGCCACTAATAATAATAATAATTGCGGTATTTGTTAAGCGCTAACTTTGTGTCAGGCTCTGTCCTAAGCGCTGGGGTGGATACAAGCAAATCATGTTGGACACAGTACCTGCCCACCTGGGACTCACAGTCTCAATCCCCATTTGACGGATGAGGGAACTGAGGCACAGGGAAGTGAAGTGACTTGCCCAAGTTCACATAACAGACAAATGGTGGAGCTGGGATCAGAACTCTCAGCCTTCTGACTTATAGGCCTGTGCTCTTACTACTCCATGTTGCTTAGCCCCCCACCATCCCACTCCCATCCCATCCCCTTCGGAGCCCTACTGAGAGCTCACCTCCTCCAGGAGGCCTTAGCCTATTGATTTTATTTCGTTAATATGTTTGGTTTTGTTCTCTGCCTCCCCCTTCTAGACTGTGAGCCCACTGTTGGGTAGGGACCGTCTCTCTATGTTGCAACTTGGACTTCCCAAGTGCTTAGTACAGTGCTCTGCACAGAGTAAGCACTCAATAAATACAATTGATTGATTGATTTTATTGTTAATATGTTTTGTTCTCTGCCTCCCCCTTCTAGACTGTGAGCCCACCGTTGTGTAGGGACTGTCTCTATATGGTGCCAACTTGTCCTTCCCAAGCGCTTAGTCCGGTGCTCTCCATACAGTAAGTGCCCAATAAATACAATTGATTTTACTTGTACATATCTATTCTATTTATTTTATTTCGTTAATATGTTTTGTTTTCTGTCTCCCCCTTCTAGACTGCGAGCCCACTGTTGGGTAGGGACCATCTCTATATGTTACCAACTTGGACTTCCCAAGCGCTTAGTACAGTGCTCACGATAAGCACTCAATAAATACAATTGATTGATTGATTCTGAAAGTTACTTAATAGAAAGAGCTCTGCACTGGGAGGCAGGAGACCTGGGTTCAAGTTCCTACTCACCACTTTCCCGCCTTGCAGCTCTGGGCAAGTCACTTAACCTACCTGTGCTTCAGTTTCCTCATCTGTAAAACAGAGTTAAAATACCCCACTCTCTCTCTCTGTCTTAGATTGTGAGCCCCAAATGAGGTCTGATCTGATTATCCTGTATCTCGCCTCATCCCACCCCACTTAGCATATATTAAAGCACATAATAAATTCCATCATTCATTTTTTTTATAGTATTTGTTAAGCACTTACTATGTGCCAGGTGCTGGGTTTTTTTATGGCATTTATTAAGCATTTACTATGTGCAAAGCACTGTTCTAAGCGCTGGACAGGTTACAAGGTGATCAGGTTGTCCCACGGGGGGCTCACAGTCTTAATCCCCATTTTACAGGTGAGGTAACTGAGGCACAGAGAAGTGACTTGCCCAAAGTCACACTGCTGACTGTTGGCGGAGTCAGATTTGAACCCACGACCTCTGACTTCAAAGCCCTTGCTCTTTCCACTGAGCCATGCTGCTTCTCTACAAGATTGTTCTATACAAGATAAGTTTGGACACAATCCCTGTCTCCTTTAGGGTTCACAGTCTTAATCCCCATTTTACGGACGAGGTAACCGAGACACAGAGAAATTGTCACTGGCCCAAGGTCACACAGCAGACAAGTGATTGAGCCAGGACTAGGACCCAGGTCCTCTGACTCTCAGGCTTGTTCTCTTTCCAACAACTAAACCACTCTGCTTCTCCATTAAATGTCTTAGATGTCTCAAGGGCAACTTCAATCAGACTAGCCCCTTGGGAGGAGGTGTTGGATTGCAGATGAGTGGGGTGTGAGTGTGTATGTCCCTACCTGTCCTTATTTTTGCAAGACTCTGTCCCCACCCATGTCCTCCCTGCTGACCCTGCAGCATATGAGAAACCACCTTCAGCTGGCCGTCTCAAACTGCTGTGACCAACTCATTGAGGATTCGCCCTTTGCCAACCAGAGTAGATGAGGCTGATCATTAATTGAATTGTGCAGCCGCTTAAGTAATGAACCTTGAAACACACCTCAGATGAGAAGAAGCTGGAAACCAGAATTCTGCACAGTAGGAATACTACCTCTCCAGGACATCTCCAATAAACTCCCCTCTTCTTCCTCACCCTGCCACACTGGAGTCTCAAGCAGTGAAAGAAAAGGGGGTTAAACAGGCTCGGGCTAGGCTACTGGGGAAGGGCCAATTAATTAGTCATTCAGTGGTAATTACTGAGCACTTACTTTGTACAGAACATTGTATTAAAGCTACTGGGAAGCAGTGTGACTTTAATGCAATAGAGTTATTATAATAATAATTATTATTATGGTATCTGTTAAGCACTTACTATGTGCCAGGCACTGTACTAAGCACTGGGGTGGATACAAGCAAATCAAGTTGGACCCAATCTGTGTCCCACATGGGGCGTACAGTCTGAATTTCCATTTTACAAATGAGGCATCAGAGGGACAGAGAAGTTGAGTGACTTGTCCAAGATCACACTGCAGACAAGTGACAGAGCCAGGATTAGAACCCAGCTCCTTCTAACTCCCAGGCCCAGGCTCTACCCATTATGCCATGCTGCTTCCCTTGACATAATCCCTGTCCTCAAGGTCCTTACAGTCTAGTGGGAGAGACAGATATTAAATCGCAGGTAAGGGAAGCAACTAAACAAAGTTATGTACATTCATTCTTTCATTCTTATTTATTGAGTGCTTACTATGTGCAGAGCACTGTACTAAGCGCTTGGGAAGTACAAGTTGGCAACATATAGAGACGGTCCCTACCCAACAACGGGCTCACAGTCTAGAAGAAGGAGACAGACAACAAAACAAAACATGTGGACAGGTGTCAAGTCATCAGAACAAATAGAATTAAAGCTAAATGCACATCATTAACAAAATAAATAGAATATGTGCAAGTAAAATAAATAAAGTAATAAATCTGTACAAACATATATACAGGTGCTGTGGGGAGGGGAAGGAGGTAGGGCTGGGGGGGATGGGGAGGGGGAGGTGGTACATCAGGTGGTTGGGCTGGGGTGAGGATTTAAATGCTAAGGTGGGTAGGACTAAAGGCAGGGGGGAGCCAGTAGGGAGGAAAAAGCATGACAAGCAGAGTGGCCTAGTGGATAGAACATGCGTCTGGGAGTCAGGAGGACCTGAGTTCTAATCCTGACTCCACCACTGGTTTGCTGTGTGACCTTGGACAAGTCACTTAACTTCTGTTTGCCTCAATTACCTCATCGGTAAAAATGTAAGACTGTGAGCCCCCACATGGGAATTGGAAGTGATTATCTCATATCTATCCCAGTGTTTAATACAGTGCCTGGCTCATAGTAAGTGGCCCAGAGAGGATCAGTGAATTGCAGAGGTCATACAGAGAAGCAGCATGGCTTAGTGGAAAGAGCACAGGTTTGGGAATCAGAGGTTGTGGGTTCTAATCCCGGCTCTGCCACTTGTCAGCAGTGTGACTTTGGACAAGTCACTTACCTTCTCTATGCCTCAGTTACCTCATCTGTAAAATGAGGATTAAGATTGTGAGCCCTCTGTGGGACAACCTGATTACCTCTTATCTATCCCAGCACTTGGAACAGTGCTTGGCACATAGTAAGCGCTTAACAAATATCATCATTGTTATATTACAGCAGGCTAGCTGGGACTAGAACCCAGATCCCCAAACTCCCAGTCCAATGCTATTCAATGGGTCATAGTCTGCCCCAGACATGCTGTGTGAACCTGGAAAAGAGGTTGCACCTCTCTGCCTCATCTCTAAAATCAGGCTTAAACCCCCTTTTCCCCAGTGAATTTCAAGAGATGCTGTGTAGAGAGCAAGGAGACTGCCAAGGATTGGGTCCTGGGAAAGAAGTTACCAGGACCAGGGTCAACCAACTCCTTAGCTTAACCCATGAGGGGCACTGGCAGAGGGGAGGAGAAAGAAGAGGGGTGGGGGAGAGAAGAAGAAGAAGAAGAAGAAGAAGAAGAAGAAGAAGAAGAAGAAGAAGAAGAAAAGAAGAAGAAGAAGAAAAGGAAGAAGGGAGAAAAAGAAGAAGAAAAGAAGAAGAAGAAGAAAAGGAAGAAGGGAGAAAAAGAAGAAAAGAAGAAGAAAAGGAAGAAGGGAGAAGAAGAAGAAGAAAAGAAGAAGAAGAAGAAAAGGAAGAAGGGAGAAGAAGAAGAAAAGAAGAAGAAGAAGAAGAAAAGAAGGAGAAGAAGAAGAAGAAAAGAAGAAGAAGAAGAAAATGAAGAAGGGAGAAGAAGAAGAATAAGAGAGAAGAAGAATAAGAAAGAAGAAGAAGAAGAGAGAGAGACTTCTCCATATCAGAGGGAGGATACTGGATGTGGTGAGAAAAGGATAGAAAGATGTCCACGGAAATTACCTCCGGGACCACTTAGTGGCACAGGTTTCCTTTCCCACCTAGAGGAAATCCAAGACCCTATATTCATAATGATAATAATTGTGGTATTTGCTAAGCGCTTAGTATGTGCCAAACACTACACTAAGCACAGGGATAGATGCATGATAATCCGCTAAGACACAGTTCCGGTCCCTCATTCAGCTCAATCTAAGTGAAAGGATGAAAATGTATTGATTCCCTTGCTTTACAGATGAGGAAACTGAGGCACAGAGAAAGTAAGTGACACCCTTTAGACTAAAAGCTCACCCTTTGGACCGTAAGCTCGTTGTGGACAGGGAATGTGTCTTTTTATTGCTGTATTGTACTCTCCCAAGCGCGCTTAGTAGAGTGCTCTGCACACAGTGAGCGCTCAATAAGTACGATTGAATGAATGAATGAAAAAGGTAACACACAGCAAGCAACTGGCTGAGCTGGAATTAGAACCCAGGCGCTCTAACTCCCAAAACCAGGCTCTTTCCACTAGGTCATGCTGCTTCTCTACTCAATCAATCAATCAATCAATCGTATTTATTGAGCGCTTACTCCTACTCGTTTAGTTCTATCTAGACTATATATGTTGCCAGCTTGTACTTCCCAAGTGCTTAGTACAGTGCTCTGCACACAGGAAGCGCTCAATAAATACGATTCATTGATTGTAAACTCTCTGTGGGCAGGGAATGCATCTGCTTATTGTTATATTGTACTCTCCCAGGCTCTTAGTACAGTGCTCTCTTCATAGTAAGCACTCCATAAATACAATTTACTGACTGACTGACTTCTCTAGTGAGAAGCAGCGTGACTCAGTGGAAAGAGCCCAGGTTTTGGAGCCAGAGGTCATGGGTTCAAATCCTGCCTCCACCAATTGTCAGCTGTGTGACTTTGGGCAAATCACTTCATTTCTCTGGGCCTCAGTTCATTCATTCATTCATTCAATCGTATCTATTGAGCACTTACTGTGTGCAGAGCACTGTACTAAGCGCTTGGGAAGTCCAAGTTGGCAACATATAGAGACGGTCCCTACCCAACAGCGGGCTCACAGTCTAGGAGGGGGAGACAGACAACAAAAAAAAACATATTAACAAAATAAAATAAATAGAATAAATATGCACAAGTAAAATAAATGGAGTAATAAATGTGTACAAACATATAAACATATATATATGTTTGAGCCCCCTCCTTCTTCTCCCCCTTCTCCCCCTTTCCATCCCCCCCGCCTTACCTCCTTCCCCTCCCCACAGCACCTGTATGTATGTATATGTGTTTGTATGTATTTATTACTCTATTTATTTTATTTGTACATATTTATTCAATTTATTTTATTTTGTTAATATGTTTTGTTTTGTTCTCTGTCTCCCCCTTCTAGACTGTGAGCCCACTGTTGGGTAGGGACCGTCTCTATATGTTGCCAACTTGGACTTCCCAAGTGCTTAGTACAGTGCTCTGCACACAGTAAGTGCTCAATAAATATGATTGAATGAATATATATATATATATATATATATATATATATATACATATACAGGTGCTTACATATATATATAAGAGCCCGCCTTATATATAAGGCGGGGGTGATGGGGAGGAGGGGGAGAGGAAGGAGAGGGCTCAGTCTGGGAGTTACCTCATCTGTAAAATGGGGATTAATACTGTGAGCCCCACATGGGACAACCTGATTACCTTGTAACCTCCTCAGCGCTTAGAACAGTGCTTTGCACACAGTAAATGCTTAATAAATGCCATTATTATTATTATTGTTATTATTAGTTGGCATTGGAAGCCAGTGTTGACTCCACAGAGCTGAGTGACCTTTACTAACCCATGCTCAGGGGCCGTAGACATGGTGTACCCCTCTCTGGGGGGTGGCTTTGTTTATGATCCAGGGGGCTGGGATTCACCTGAAGCAAAGCTCCGGGAATACGCTTGACGCTTTCTTATATTTAACATTCGGGTACTCCTGGCATCAACCCAAATTAACATTCATGGTTTGGTAATTAAACACGGAGAATGCCCTGGCTAATAACCGTAAAACACGGGGACAGCTCACCAGGCAGAATGTGCCCTGCTGTTCTCATCTAATTGTTTGATTTCTTCTGCCATCAGGAAGAAGTAAGGGAGGCGATGCTAAGATTTTTTTTTGGTAGTGGGGTTTTTTTAATGGGATTTGTTAAGGGATTACTGTGTGTCGATGACTGAGCTACATATAAGTTAATCACGTCCGACACAGTCCCTATCCTACATGGGGCTCTTCATCTAAATATTAGGGAGAATAGGTTTTGAACCGCCATTTTACAGTTGAAGAAACTGAGGCATAGAGAAGTTAAGTGACTTGCCCAACGTCACAAAGCAGGCAAATGGCAGAGTTGGGGTAGAACACAGGTCCTCTGACTCCCAACAGAATATGTAGAGAAGCAGCGTGGCTCAGAGGAAAGAGCCCAGGCTTTGGAGTCAGGGGTCATGGGTTCAAATCCTGACTCCACCAGTTGTCAGTTGTGTGACTTTGGGCAAGTCACTTAACTTCCCTGGGCCTCAGTTACCTCATCTGTAAAATGGGGATTAAGACTGTGAGTCCTCCCTGGGACAACCTGATCACCTTGTAACCTCCCCAGCGCTTAGAACAGTGCTTGGCACATAGTAAGTGCTTAATAAATGCTATTATTATTATTATTATTATTATTATTATTATTATTATTATTATGTTCAATCCCCAGAAAGCTTCTCTGCCCCGAGAGGCTGGTCTGTGCATGGAGGGGGATGGAACCCAGATACCCAAACTCCCAGTCCAATGCTGTTCAGTGAGTCAGAGTCTTCCCCAGACATGCTGCATGACCCTGGAAAAGTAGTTTTCTACTCTCTGTTCTTCCTGTCTCTGTCCCATCCAGGAATCACAATCCTCTATTCCATTCTAATCCTACTCAACTTCTCAGCTGCCTTCAACACAATCAACCACCCCCTTCTTGAAACACTGTCCACCCTTGGTTTCACTGACACTGTCCTCTCCTGGTTAATTAATAATTAATTAATAATGGCATTTATTAAGTGCTTACTATGTGCAAAGCACTGTTCTAAGCACTGGAACTGGTTCTCCTCTTATCTCTCTAGCTGCACATTCTCAATCTCTTTCCTGGGCTCCTCCTCTGCCTCCCACCCCCTAATTGTGAGAGGTCCTTCCAGGCTCAGTTCTGGGTCCCTTCTATTCTCCATCTCCACTCACTCCCTTGGAGAACTCATTCGCTCTCTTGGCTTCAACTATTATCTCTAAGCGGATGATTCCCAAATCAACATCTCCAGCCCTCATCTCTCTTCTCTGCAGTCTCGTGTTTCTTCCTGCCTTCAGTACATCTCTACTTGGGTGTCTCACCGACACCTCAAATTTAACATGTCTAAAATATAACTCCTTTTATTCTCACCCAAACTCTGTCCTCCCTATGACTTCCCCATCACTGTAGAAAGAACTACCCTGCCTTACACGCCCTTAACCTTGGCGTTATCCTTGACTCATTTCTCTCATCCAACCCAAATATTAAATCTGTCACCAAATCCTGTTAGTTCGACCTTCACAGCATCACTAAAATCCTCCCTTTCCTCCCCATCAGAACTACTACCATGATAATCCAAGCAATTATCCTATCCTGCCTTGATTGCTGCATCAGCCTCCTTGATGACTTCCCTGCCTCCTATCTCTCCCCTCTTCAGTCAATACTTCACTTTGCTGCCCAGATCATTTTTCTACAAAACCATTCAGTCCATGTTTTCCCGGTCTTCGAGAACCTCCAGTGGTTGTCCATCCACTGTCGCATCTAACAGAAATTCCTTTCCATCAGCTTTAAAGCACTCAAACAACTTGCCCCCTTCTACCTTACCTCCTTGATTTTCTACTACATCCCAGCCCACACATTTTATTCCTCTAATGCCAACCTACTCACTGAACCTCAAGCTCATCTGTTTCGCCAACTACCCCTATCCCAAGTACTGCCTCTGGCCTGGAACGCTCTCCTCCTTCGTATCCTGTAGACAATCACTCTCCCCAACTTCAAAGCCTTACTGAAGGCACATCTCCTCCAAGAGGCCTTCCCCAACTAAGTCCTCATTTCCTCTTCTCCCACTCCCTTCTGCATCACCCTTGCCCTTGGATTTTCACCTTTTATTCATCCCTCCCTCAGCCCCACAGCACTTATGGACATACCTATAATTTATTCATTTATATTAATGTCTGTCTTCCCCTTTAGACTCTAAGCTTGTTTTGGTCAGGGAATGTGTCTACCAACTCTGTTAGTAGTCTATCAAGCACTTAGAACAGTGCTCTGCACACAGAAAACACAATAAATACAATTGATTGATAATAATGATAATAACTGTGGTATTTGTTAAGCATTTTCAATGTGAGTGGCACTTTACTAAGCACTAGATTAGATTCAAGATAGTCAGGTCAGACAGTTCCTGTCCCACATGGAGTTCACAGTCTAAGTAGGAGAGATAAATATGTCATGCACTGTTCTAAGCACTGGGGTAGATACAATATAAACAGATTGGACACAGTTATTGTCCCACACAAAACACCATAACAAAGTATCTAAGCCTTGAATTCCCTGACCATTTGGAAATGGGAACTTCTTGGATCAGCCTGTGTTTTGTGGCCAGATCTCTGGTGGACTGTAAACTCCTTCAGAACAGGGGCCGTGTCTATGAACTCTCAAGACCTTAAATGTGTTGTGCACTCAGTCGAAGCTTAATGAATACTTCTGATTGTGTCAATAATAAAACCAAAGGGACTAGTCCAGGCTACATGTCAAAGCAGATACTTGCCCCAGCTTTCTTATGGGCAAGGACTGATTAAATTTAAGCCCTGTGGCTAATAGACCTCAGGGAACTGAGCCCTGAAGCCATGTTACAGAATTGGGTCCAGCTGAGGTGAGTTGCTTATAATCACGATGGTATAAAATGGATGCAGAAGGGGGGTTGTTTTTACTTTTTGTGACTTGTGAGTCAGAGGGAGGTTGGCTGCTCTCTAGTAGCTAGTGGCTGGCTTGTGGTTTTCTCACAAGACACATGGTGTTGCTTTCTGGCAGGATGCTGAGAGGTAAGGTCCAAGGTCTTTTGACTATATAATGATGGTATTTTTTTAAGTGCTTCTATATGTCAAACACTGTTTTGAGCACTGGGGTAAATAAAAGATAATCAGTTTGGACACTTTCTCTATCCCACATGGGGCTCCCAGCCTTAATCCCCATTTTATAGAGGAAGTAACTGAGGCCTAGAGAAATTAAGGGAGTTGCCCAAGGTAACTCAGCAGACAAGTAGTAGAGTTGGGATTAGAACCCAGGTCCATATGTTCCCTCCCAAACCCTGTCCTCCCCCTGACTTTTCTTTCACTGTAGATGGCACTACCATCCTTCATCTCACACAAGCCTGGAACCTTGGTGTTATCCTTGCCCTCTCTCTTTCAACCCACATATTCACTCCATCACTAAATCCTGTTTGTTCTACCTTCATAACACTGCTAAAATCTGCCCTTCCCTTTCCATCCAAACTGTAACCACGTTACTATAATCACTTATCCTCTCCTTCCTTGATTATTGTATCATCTCCCTGCCTCCCCACTCCAGTCCATACTTCACTCTGTTGCCCATTTCTACAAAAACATTCAGAACATGTTTTCCCGCTCCTCAAGAAACACCAGTAGTTGCCCATCCATCCCTGCGTCAAACAGAAACCCCATGCCATTGGCTTTAAAACATTCAATCATCTTGCCCCCACCTAGCTCATCTTGCTTATCTCCTACTACAACCCAGCACTCTTTGCTCCTCTAAATGCTAACCTTCTCATTGTTCCTCAATCTCATCTATCTTGCTGCTGACCACTTTCCCACTTCCTGCCTGTGGCCTGGAATGCTCAGCCTCCTCAAATCCAACCGACAATTACTCCCCACATCTCTTTCTTTACCCCCACCCCCACCAACTCCCCTGTTCAAAGTCTTATTGAAGGCACATCTCCTCCAAGAGGCTTTCCCTGAAGGAAGCCCCCCTTTTTGCATCGTCCTGACTTGCTCCCTTTATTCAGTCAATCAATCAATTGTATTTATTGAGCACTTACTGTGTGCAGAGCACTGTATTCCTTTCCCTGCTCCCAGCCCCACATCACTTATGTACATATCAGAAACATATTAATATCTGTCTCCCTCTTTAGATTGTAAGCTCATTGTTGGCAGGGAATGTCTGTTTATTGCTATATTGTGCTCTCCCAAACACTTAGTACAGTACTCTGCAAACAGTAAGTGCTCAATAAACATGAGTGACTGAATGCATGCCCATTTTGTTATTAATAGGGTTTCTTTTATTTGTGTATTCCCTTCCCCTAATTTTTTGCATGAAAGTGAAAAGGCCACCCCACACCTCATCTTGCCCATACTTAGTAAGTTACTGCATACTGTGCTTAACAATAGCTTATAAACTGGGTTAGGTTTGCTGCTCTATTCTGAGATCACAGGTTGTATCCATTCTCCCTTCCTGTTGACTCGTAATGCATGCCACTGGTCCTGGTAGGGATGGATGAGATTGTGATGACTTGACACCTGTCCACATGTTTTGTTTTGTTGTCCATCTCCCCCTTCTAGACTGTGAGCCCGTTGTTGGGTAGGGACCGTCTCTATATGTTGCCAACTTATACTTCCCAAGCACTTAGTACAGTGCTCTGCACACAGTAAGCACTCAATAAATACGGTTGAGTGAATAAATGAAAGTGTGGATGGCTCAGAGCAAGCCATCACTGCTACTGCAGAAACAGCTCCAACCTGTGTCCTGCTATTAAGATGTACGTTTTCCTCTAGCTAGTTGGTGTCTGTAAGCTTGTTGTGGGGAGGGAATGTTTCTGTTTATTATTGTACTCTCCCAAGCACTTAGTACAGTGCTCTGCAAACAGTAAGTGCTCAATAAATATGAACAAATGAGTTTTTCTACCCAAGTGACGGTGGTTGGGGGCAGCTAGCAAAGATGCATTATGGGGTCTTCACGGAAAATGTACCAGAGAACTTCTCAATGAGACACTCCCTACACCAAAGACACAATCACAACATTTGCAGAGTTGCCTATGACACCTTTATGTATTGTGGGTGTCTGAGTGGAGTTCAAAGTGATACTGGTTCATGAGATTTAGGTGTTCCTGTCTCTGTAGCAGTCACCCACATCCTCCTCTTACAATCAATCAATCGTATTTATTGAGCGCTTACTGTGTGCAGAGCACTGTACTAAGCGCTTGGGAAGTAAAAGTCAAGTACAAGTGCTTACACCCTTTGTGGGTTAGCTAGCAAGCACCTTCCGCCTTTAGGGTTTGCTCCTAAGCCTCCTCTGATCAGTCTGAGAGTGACCCATATGGACCTCATCTGAATTAAACTCATCTTTGCCCATCAGCAAGACACAGATGGTGCCCAAGGGCAAACAGGACTCTTCTCTATTCCCATTCCCCTCACCCACCTGGGTCTCCGTCATAATAATAATAATAATGATGGTATTTGTTAAATGCTTACTATGTACCAATCACTGTTCTAAGCGCTGGGCAAGGTAATCAAGTAATCCCATGTGGGGCTCACAGTCTTAATTCCCATTTTATAGATGAGGTAACTGAGGCCTAGAGAAGGGAAGTGACTTTCCCAAGGTCACACAGCAGATAAGTGGTGGAGCTGGGATTCTAACCCACATCCTCTGATTTTCAAGCCCGTGCTCTTTCCACAAAGCCACACTGCTTCTTGGGTCAGGGTCAGTGGAGTTGGAAGGCAGACATCATTAACTCTGAGCCCCGGGTGGGAAAGGGATCAAGTCTGATCTGATCATCTTGTATATAACCCCATATAGAACTTGGCACATAGTAAGTGCTTAATAAATACCATAACTACACTTATTAGGTCCCACACCATGCTGAGTTTTTTTCCTGATTAATTTTCCTTCTCTTCAGGTTCATTTGTAATTATTGAGTGCTTACTGTGCACAGAGCACTATACTAAGCACTTGGAAAGTACAATTCAGCAATAGAGACAATCCTGGCCCACACTGGGCTTACAATCTAGAAGTGGGGAGACAGACATCAGAACAAGAACCAAGTAAAAACAAGTAAGAAGACAGACAAACAAAAAGTTAAAAATATCCTCCCCTATCATCTCAGCACTTTTGTACTCTTATAAGTGGTTATTTACTTTGTTGTGACCCTCTCCTCTATTGGATTGCAAACTTCTTGAGAGCAGGCATCATTTCCTATGTTTGTTGTGCTCCCCTAAGCACTTAGTACAGGGCTAAATACTGCTGATCTTACAATCAGCTCTCTCATTAGCAGCTTTTCAGGTTTTCAAAGAAAACTTTATGTCTGCTCACTTTTGGCCTCCCCACCTCATTTTTGGATGCAATCAACCTTATTTATTGAGTGCTTACTGTGTGCAGAGCAGGATACTAAACACTTGAGAGACTACAATATAATAGAATTGGTAGACACCTCCCTGCCTACAATGAGTTTACAGTCTTGAGGGGAAGATAGATATTAATAAAAATCAACTAAGGATATATACATCAGTGCTGTGGAGCTGAGGGAGGGGTGAATAAAGGGAGCAAATCAGGGTATGTAGAAGGAGTAGGAGAAGAGGAAATGAGGGTTTAGGCAGGGAAGGCTTCTTGGAGATGTGCCTTCAGTAAGGCTTTGAAGGTGGGGAGAGTAATTGTATGATATGAAGAGGGAGAGTGTTCCAGGACATGGGTGAGAGGCCGGCAGTGATATAGATGATCTGAAGGTACTCAAATTGGCCCATCTGTCTTCCATCAGTAATAATGAATAATGATGCTATTTAAGCACTGTCTTAAATGCTGGGGTAGATGAAAAATAATCAGGTTGGACAAAATCCCCATCCACATGGGCTAATTCATTCAATCGTATTTATTGAGCGCTTACTGTGTGCAGAGCGCTGTACTAAGGGCTAACAGGCTGAGTATGGGGGAGTAGAACTTAATCCCCATTATTAAGGAAGAGAAAACTCAAGGATCATTCCACTCCTGATAAATAAGTGAACAACTAACATTTTAAAGGGTGGGAAAGGAAATGAACTGGAGCAGACGCTATAAATCACTTCATAATACAAAAGAAGGATGATATCTTCACGACACAGATATGAGACACTCAACTGGGCTGTACAGTTGCGCTACACAGAGATAGCAGGATCTTCCAACTGCACTGTTCCCAGGTAATGCGCTCTAGGGCTCAGATCCCTAGTCTTTTCTTTGTCACAATAATAATAATAATAATAATAATAATAATAATAATGATAGCATTTATTATGTGCTTATTGTGTGCAAAGCACTGTTCTAAGCACTGGGGAGGTTACAAGGTGATCAGGTTGTCCCACGGGGGGCTCTAATTGTGGTATTTGTTAAGCACTTTGCCAGGCCCTGTACTAAGCGCCGGGAGGAGCGGGCGGGGAGATAACAAGCAGTTGGACATAGTCCCTGTCCCATGTGGGGCTCACAATCTCATTCCCCATTTACAGATGAGGAAACTGAGGCCCAGAGATGTGAAGTGACTTGCCCAAGGTCACACAGCAGACAAACAGCAGAGCTGGGTTTAGAACCCATGACCTTCAAGGCTCTCAGGCCAACGATCTATCCACTGTGCCATACTGTACCCTCCCTCAGTTCCAGTCGTAGACATGCGTTCAACCCCTGCACTTAAAATTATTATATTTTTAGTATATACAATACAGTTATATATAGTGATGTATATATGTTGCCAACTTGTACTTCCCAAGCACTTAGTGCAGTGCTCTGCACACAGTAAGCGCTCAATAAATCCGATTGAATGGATGAATGAATTGTAAAGTTATTATACAATTATTATCATTCTCATTAATTCAGCCCTTATTTGATAATAATTGTGGTATTTAGCGCTTACTAGGTGTCAAGCATTGTTTTAAGCCCTGGGGTCTTATGCTTTCGTGTCGTTTCTGACCCATAGCGACTCCGTGGACCCATCTCTCCTGGAATGCCCCACCTCCATCTGCAATCGTTCCGGTACTGGATCCGTAGAGTTTTCTTGGTAAAAATACAGAAGTGGTTTACCACTGCCTCCATCAGTGTGGCTCAGTGGAAAAAGCCCGGGCTTTGGAGTCAGAGGTCATGGATTCAAATCCCGGCTCTGCCAATTGTCAGCTGTGTGACTTTGGGCAAGTCACTTCTTCTCTGGGCCTCAGTTCCCTCATCTGTAAAATGGAGATTGACTGTAAGCCCTCTGTGGGACAACCTGATCACCTTGTAACCTCCCCAGCACTTAGAACAGTGCTTTGCACATAGTAAGCGCTTAATAAATGCCATTATTATTATTATTATTATTATTAAACTTGAGTCTCCGCCCTCAACTCTCTCCCCTGCCACTGCTGCCCAGCACGGTTGAGTTTTGACTTGTAACGGATCGCCTTCCACTTGTTAGCCACTGCCCAAGTCAGGAATGGAAATGCTTCTGCTCGATTCTTCCTTCTGTAGATGAGACTGCTAGACTACTGGAAACTCTCCAGGTGCGATCCCGAGAGGGGTAGTTACAAGACCCAGCGCTTAGAACAGTGCTTTGCACATAGTAAGCGCTTAATAAATGCCATTATTATTATTACAAGATAACCAGGTCAGACACAGTCCCTGTCCCACATGGGGCTCACGGTCTTGATCCCCCATTTAACAGATCAGGTAGCTGAGGCTATATACATATATATATATATATATGTATATATTTATTACTCTATTTATTTATTTTACTTGTACATATCTATTCTATTTATTTTATTTTGTTTTATTTATTTTATTTTGTTAGTATGTTTGGTTTTGTTGTCTGTCTCCCCCTTTTAGACTGTGAGCCCACTGTTGGGTAGGGACTGTCTCTATATGTTGCCAACTTGTACTTCCCAAGCGCTTCGTACAGTGCTCTGCACACAGTAAGCGCTCAATAAATACGATTGATTGATTGAGGCCCAGTGAAGTGACTTACCCAAGGTCACACAGCAGCCATGTGGCAGAGCCGGGGTTAGAATCCATATCCTAGGACCGTGCTCTTTCCACTAGGCCATGAAGTCAACTCAAGATGCTGGACACATCCCCCACTGATACCCCCCCTTCTAGACTGTGAGCCCACTGTTGGGTAGGGACCGTCTCTATATGTTGCCAACTTGTCTTCATTCAGTCAGTCATATTTATTGAACGCTTACTGTGTGCAGAGCACTGTACTAAGCGCTTGGGAAGTACAAGTTCCCTAACTTCCCTGTGCCGCAGTTTCCTTGTGTGTAAAATGGGATTAATAATGATAATTATGGTATTTGTAGCTCTTACTATGTGCCAAGCACTGTTCTGTTAATTAAAATACTTGTTCTCCTTCATCTAGGCTTTGAGCCCCCAGTGGGGCAGGGACTGTGTCTGACATTAATTTCTATGTACCCAAGAGCTCAATGTAGTGTTTGGCATATAGTAAACATTTAACAAATGCTGTAATTACTATTATTGCCAATGACCGGTTTCTGCTGAGGATGGTGAGAAATGGTGCTCTGTAGACAGTAGCATGCTTAATGAATAATGGATGAGGCCCCTTCATTATCCTCCTGTCCCCTAAGGGAACACATCCAGTTGATTATTTCAGTTAATTAAATCTAGCATCCTTTTATGCGTTTGTGTCGGTGCCTGTTCAGATTATAAGCTTCAAGCTTTGTACATTGCTTGGCCCCTAGATAATAATAATTATGGTATTTGTTAAGCGCTTACTATGTGCCGAGCACTGTTCTAAGCACTGGGGGTAGATGCAAGGTAATCAGGTTGTCCCATGTAGGGCTCCCAGTCTTCATCCCCATTTTTCAGATGAGGTAACTGAGGCGCAGAGAACTTAAGTGGCTTGCCCAAGGGCACACAGCTGACAAGTGGTAGATCCGGGATTGTACATATCTATTCTATTTATTTTGTTAATATGTTTGGTTTTGTTCTCTGTCTCCCCCTTCTAGACTGTGAGCCCACTGTTGGGTAGGGACCGTCTCTACATGTTGCCAACTTGTACTTCCCAAGCGCTTAGTACAGTGTTCTGCACACAGTAAGCGCTCAATAAATATGATTGATTGATTGATTGATTAGAACCCACATCCTCTAACTCCCAAGCCCGTGCTCTTTCCACTAAGCCACGCTGCTTCTCACTCTGCTTAATGAATACCAGTGATGGATTTCATCACTTTTCATCTCTTTTCATTAAGCCACGCTGCTTTTCTTCCTGTTGTGTCCTTTCTTTATTGATCACCTTCTCCAAGGAGAATAAGAGAGGTGGGAGGCTTCTTTCCAGAAGGGATGTGAGAAGCAGCGTGGCTCAATGGAAAAGAGCACGGGCTTTGGAGTCAGAGGTCATGGGTTCAAATCCCGGCTCTGCCAATTGTCAGCTATGTGACTTTGGCAAGTCACTTAACTTTTCTGTGCCTCAGTTACCTCATTTGTAAAATGGGGATTAAGACTGTGAGCCCCCCGTGGGACAACCTGATCACCTTGTAACCTCCCCAGCGCTTAGAACAGTGCTTTTCACGTAGTAAGCGCTTAATAAATGCCATTATTATTATTATTATTATTATTATTATTATTATTATGTGGCCTGGGTTGAACGGAACCCCACAGCTTGGGTGCTATTCTTGAGTTTTAGACTTTGTTGTCCAGAAGAACTCAGCCTCTCTGTGCCCAAGTTAATTCCCAAACTGAGCCCAAAGGAATCAATCAATCATTTGAGTGTTTACTGTGTGCAGAGCACTGTACTAAGCACTTAGAAGAGAACAATAGTTGGTAGACGCATTCCCTGCATGCAAAAAAAACCCTACAAACTAGGGGGGGAGATGGACATTAAAATAGATTATAGGTATGTACATTTGTGCCGTGAGGTGAATAAGGGTACATACCAATCCAAATCCAAGGGAGAGAGAGTAGGGGAAAATGAGGGCTTTGTTGAGATTTTATTAAGGCTCTGAAGGTGGGGAGATCTGTCAGATGTGAAGGAAGAAGGAGTTGACAGTGAGGTACTGGAGATTTCTCTTCTAACCCCATTCTAATGACTGTACTTCAAAGTGAGCATCCTGACTGTAGTAGGAGAGCAACCAGGTATGATAAGGGGGAGATGATTGAGAGCTTTAAAGCCAATGGTAAGGAGTTTCTGCTTTTAATAATAATAATGATGATGATGATGGCATTTAGTAAGCGCTTACTATGTGCAAAGCACTGTTCTAAGCGCTGGGGGGGATACAAGGTGATCAGGTTGCCCCACGCGGGGCTCACAGTCTTAATCCCCATTTTACAGATGAGGGAACTGAGGCTCAGAGAAGTTAAGTGACTTGCCCAAGGTCACACAGCAGACATGTGGCAGAGTCGGGATTCGAACCCATGACCTCTGACTCCAAAGCCCGGGCTCTTTCCAGTGAGCCATGCGGTCACCTTTGGACATCCAATATTTGGCCCAAACCCACAATGCTTATATACAAAGCTTTAAATTATGTATTATAAATTTATATATATTATCATCTGTCTCCCCTTCTACACTGTATGTGTGTTATAAGCAGGGAATGTCTACTAATTTTGTTGCATTCTCCTAAACGCTTAGTACAGTGCTCAATAAATACCACTGAATGAAGTGGATGGGCGAACACTAGAAGCTCCTTCAGTGGGGAAACATGGACTGAACCTTGCGTTTAGAAAAATAATCTGGGCATCAGTGATTGTAAACGTCTTGTGGGCAGGGATTGTGTCTTCCAACTCTACTGTAATCTCCCAAGAGATTAATACAGTGCTCCTCTCTCCCCCTACCCCCTATGCATAGCTCAATAAAAACCATTAACTGATTGATTGCCACTTGTAAAGGGTGGAATAGTGTGGGAAAGTAGCAGTGTGGCATAGTGGGAAAAGCATGGGCTTGGGAGTCGGAGGACATGGGTTCTAATCCCGGCTCTGCCACTTTTCTGCTGCCACCTTGGGCAAGTCACTTAACTTCTCTGTGCCTCAGTTACCTCATCTGTAAAATGGGGACTAAGACTGTGAGCCCCTCCTGATTACCTTGTATCGACCCCAGAGCTTAGAACAGTGCTTGGTATATAGTAAACGCATAACAAATACCATCATTATTATTATTCTGCCATTTCCTTGCTGTGTGATCTTGGGCAAATCACCTAACTTCTCTGGGCTTTAGTTCTCCTATTTGTCCTCCTCTTTAGACTGCGAGCCTCATGTGCGACAGGGACTGTGTCCAACCTAATATACTTGTGTCTACCGTGGCGCTTGGAACACACTTAATATCATCGTTAGAGCTTTTCCAAAACCCTACTTCTGTCCTGACCCCCTTGACTGGGCTTGGGAGTCAGAGGTCATGGGTTCTAATCCCGGCTTCCCCACTTGTCAGCTGTGTGACTTTGGACAAGTCACTTCTTCTCTGGGCCTCAGTTACCTCATCTGTAAAATGGGGATTAAGACTGCGAGTCCCACGTGAGCCCACTGTTGGGTAGGGACTGTCTCTATATGTTGCCAATTTGTACTTCCCAAGCGCTTAGTACAGTGCTCTGCACAAAGTAAGCGTTCAATAAATATGATTGATTGACAACCGGATGACCTCGTATCCACCCCAGTGCTTAGAACAGGGCTTGGCACATAGTAAGCACTTAACAAATACCAACGGTATTGCTATTATTATCATTATTATTATTATTTCTGGAGCAAAGCCACAGCCAGGACATAAATTAAAGGAAAAATAACCCAGAAGGGGCTTAAACCATTTGCTCTCTTCTGCTGCCTGAACAGTGTACTTCTATGTTTATTCATGTTATTTACCCAGCACTTAGCACAGGAGCAGCACTATATGAGCACTGGGGTAAGAATCTGGATTTCTAAGGAAGCCGACCAAAGTCCACGGGGGCTTATAAAGGGCAGGAAAAGACAGATCTCCTGGCTAAGAAATCCTGGGACGAATTGAGAGTGGAGGGAGGAAACCTGACAAAGCCATATCCTGCAAAGTCTTTCATCTCTCCCCACCATCAGGAAGGGTGAGAGTCCCAGGACTAGAAATAACTCCACTCCAGTGTACGCTCACAGGAATACTAATGGGAAAGGATTGTCCGTTTTCTTATTTATTCATTCATTCAATCGTATTTATTGAGCGCTGTGCGCAGAGCACTTTACAAAGCCCTTGGAAAATGCATTTTGGCACCCTTATCTGGGTGCTTGAGTCATTTCAGCTCTAGCGAATGTTCTTATCCTCTCTCTTCCTTTGTGTCTTTACATCTGCATCTTCACTACAAATCGTTTAGAAGCAGCGCGTCTCAGTGGAAAGAGCACGAACTTTGGAGTCAGAGATCATGGGTTCAAATTCCGACTCTGCCACTTGTCAGCTGTGTGACTTTGGGCAAATCACTTCACTTCTCTGGGCCTCAGTTCCCTCATCTATAAAATAGGGATTAAGACTGTGAGCCCCACGTGGGGACAACCTGATTACCTTGTATCCCCCCAGTGCTTAGAACAGTGCTTGGCACACAGTAAGCGCTTAACAAATGCCATTATTATTATTATTATGGGTTCAAATTCCGACTCTGCCACTTGTCAGCTGTGTGACTTTGGGTAAGCCACTTGACTTCTCTGGGCCTCAGTTCCCTCATCTATAAAATAGGGATGAAGACTGTGAGCCCCATGCGGGACAACCTGATTACCTTGTATCCCCCCAGTGCTTAGAACAGGCTTGGCACATAGTAAGCACTTAACAAATGCTATTATCATTATTATTATTATTCTCTTGCCCACCTCCCCCACCCAACCTTTTCCTCACTTCTTCCTTACTCTATACTTCCCCTTGAGAGCCTGGATGGAAGCCAAAACTGCTGTTTAAAGAATATCCTTTCCCTTCCCTTCTTATAATTTTGGGCTTTATTTAACGACAACTAGATTAATGGCAACATGGTGCAAAAAGCCTACTCTTTGGGAGTTTACGGGTATGGTTCTGTTGTACCCTCCCAAGCGCTTAGTACAGTGTCCTACACATAGTAAGCGCTCAATAAATGCCATTGATTTATAAGAGTGGGTCTTCTTTGTACCTCCAGGCAAAACTGTCTGGTTCTGAACAGTGAAGCAGGTAAACTGGGCCTACTATCGCCTAGTTAAAAAAGCTTTCTCACTTCTTTCAAGTGACTGCTCTTAGGCTAATTTCTGGGAGAGGATGCAAGATTCTTGAGTATCGTACACTGCCCTAAAGATCTTGGATGACATTATTTTCCCAAAGCTTTCTTTGGTGCTTAGATCCTGCTTTGAACCTGATGTGCGGGCAGGGCTCTCCTCTCCTCTCCTCTTTAGCTCCATGTCACAATCTTCCCCTCCGTGTTGTGCTAATGCAATGAGGCTGAGCAGATTTGGAAACAGATCTTAACAAGTATTTATTTTATTTGTACATATCTATTCTATTTATTTTATTTTGTTAGTATGTTTGGTTTTGTTCTCTGTCTCCCCCTTCTAGACTGTGAGCCCACTGTTGGGTAGGGACTGTCTCTATATGTTGCCAACTTGTACTTCCCAAGCGCTTAGTACAGTGTTCTGCACACAGTAAGCGCTCAATAAATACGATTGATTGATAGAAGGGGGAGATGGACAACAAAACAGCTTCAGCTTTGAGAGAGCCTTCTTGTATTCTGTCCTGCTTCTCAGATGCTGAGCCTTAAAAGTGTGGCTTAAATTGGAGCCTGGGAGATTTAGGCAAGACTGAAATAGTACAAGTTGTGTTGTTGTTTTTTTTAATCGTTTATTCTACAGTTGGTTAAATGCCTGGCAGTGAGAAGCCAATAAAAGTAGCTCTTGAATGTTCTTGTTGGCTTTAACTTAGATCTGATGCCTTAATGGCTACACGTTATCTGGTTGTTATTTTTTAATGGTGTGTGTTAAGCACTTACTGTGCCAAGCACTGTTCGAAGCACTGGGGAAGATACAAGGTTATCAGGTTGGACACATTCCCTTTCCCACATGGGGCTCACAGCTCAGGTAAGAGGGAGTAGGGTTTAATTCCCACTGAAGCTTTGGCCTTCATGGGTTGTTTTGTCCTTTATCTTACTCTCCCTCACTGTCCCAAGGTTGAGGTCTGGAAAGATTTCCAAAGATTTCAGGTGCAGGGCCACTTTGGGTGGATTTGAAGGTAAGGAACCTCTCCCATGTCTCAAAGGGTCAAGGTAAGAAGGTGGCTTAACGGAAAGGCCGTTCCGTTGTACTTCCCAAGTGCTTTGTACAGTGCTCTGCACATAGTAAGCGCTCAATAAATACGATTGACGATGATGATGATGAAAGGGCACAGGCCGGGGGTTAGTGGACCCGGGTTCTAATCCAGTTCTACCACTTGTCTGCTGTGTGACCTTCAGCAGGTCCCTTTTCTGCCTCAGTTCCCTCATCTGCAAAATGGAGATTGAATACCTGTTCTCCTTCTTACTTGAGCTGTTAATCAGCTTTGGGCACTGATTATCTTGTATCTACCCCAGTGGTTAATCAATCAATCAATCATATTTATTGAGCGCTTACTGTGTGCAGAGCACTGTACTAAGTGCTTGGGAAGTACAAGTTGGCAACATATAGAGACAGTCCCTACCCAACAGTGGGCTCACAGTCTAAAAGGGGGAGACAGAGAACAAAACCAAACATACTAACAAAATAAAATAAATAGAATAATAAATATGTACAAACATATATACATATATACAGGTGCTGTGGGGAAGGGAAGGAGGTAAGATGGGGGGGATGGAGAGGGGGACGAGGGGGAGAGGAAGGAAGGGGTTAATACGGTGTTTGGCACATAGTAGGCAACTAACCAGTACCACATTTACTACCTATCTACCTTGTTGAACTTTCTCAAGCACTTAGTACAGTGCTCTGCACACAGTTCTCAAATATCATTTATTATTGTTGTTGAATTTAAATGACTCATCAAATGTCACACAGTAGGCACATGGAACCCAGGTCCTTTGATTCCTAGACCCCTGCCTTTTTAACTAGACCACACTGCTCCATTAACCCTCGGTAAATCAATCAATCAATCAATTGTATTTATTGAGCACTTAGTGTGTGCAGAGCACTGTACTAAGCGCTTGGGAAGTACAAGTTGGCAACATATGGAGACAGTCCCTACCCAACAGTGGGCTCACAGTCTAAAAGACAGTAAAGCTGTAAATGGGAGTTGTCTGTGGTTTTTGTTTGTTTTTTTTAAATAACCTCTACGTGGTACTTTGCATTGTGATGACCCATCTTACCAGCCGACTGGCAGGGAAGAGAAAGTGAGTGGTCTTGGGCAAACTATGGGTGTTAAAATCAATTACTTTGCCAAAATTCTCGGGAGGCTCTATGATGTGGGATTGGTGAAGTCGAGGAAGAGAATTCACCCATCCCTCCCCATCCCTTTCCTCCCATTTCCTCCCTTCAAGGCCCTGCTGAGAGCTCACCTCCTCCAGGAGGCCTTCCCAGACTGAGCCCCTTCCTTCCTCTCCCCCTCGCCCCCCTCTCCATCCCCCCCTTCTTACCTCCTTCCCTTCCCCACGGCACCTGTATATATGTATATATGTTTGTACATATTTATTACTCTATTTTACTTGTACATATCTATTCTATTTATTTTATTTTGTTAGTATGTTTGGTTTTGTTCTCCGTCTCCCCCTTTTAGACTGTGAGCCCACTGTTGGGCAGGGACTGTCTCTACATGTTGCCAATTTGTACTTCCCAAGCGCTTAGTACAGTGCTCTGCACATAGTAAGCGCTCAATAAATACGATTGATGATGATGATGTTGGGTAGGGACTGTCTCTATATGTTGCCAACTTGTCCTTCCCAAGCGCTTAGTACAGTGCTCTGCACATAGTAAGCGCTCAATAAATACGATTGATGATGATGATGTTGGGTAGGGACCGTC
This sequence comes from Tachyglossus aculeatus, assembly GCF_015852505.1. Taxonomy (NCBI): domain Eukaryota; kingdom Metazoa; phylum Chordata; class Mammalia; order Monotremata; family Tachyglossidae; genus Tachyglossus; species Tachyglossus aculeatus. The sequence continues at coordinate 48,375,335 of NC_052071.1, forward strand.
TCTCTATGTTGCCAACTTGTCCTTCCCAAGCGCTTAGTACAGTGCCCTGCACCCAGTAAGCGCTCAATAAATACGATTGATGATGATGACAGTAGGCGCTCAATAAAGACGATTGAATGAATGAACTTTTCTGCTCCCTCCCTGGAGGGGCGGGGGGAGGCCACGCCCCCTCCGGCGGCACCAGCCAATCACCGCCAGGAGTGGGCGGGGCCGACGTCGGGCCGTCGCCCCCCTCCGGAGCCCGGCCAATCATCGGCGGAGGTGGGCGTGGCTTCGGCGATAAGCCACGCCCCCCGGGTCAGGGGGCTATATAAGGGCGCGCGCCGGGCGGGAAGGGTAAGATGGCCGCGTAGCGAGGCGGAGCGGTTGCTTTCTGCCCCTCCCTCGGCGCGACTGCGGCGGAGATGCCGAACATAAAGATCTTCAGCGGCAGCTCCCACCAGGACCTGTCCCAGAAAATCGCCGATCGCCTGGGGCTGGAGCTGGGCAAGGTGGTGACCAAGAAATTCAGCAACCAGGAGACCTGGTGAGGAGGCCGCCCACGCGGGAGCCGGCCCGCGGTTTCAGGCCGCGGGGGCTGTCGGGAGTTGTAGTCTCCTGTAGTCCCCTGCGCGCGGCGCTAGGGCGGCGCTGGCGGGGCCGGGGACTACGGTTCCCGGCGTGCACCGCGCGGGCGGGGGCGCGCCCATTCGGATCGGGGGGGGGGGGGGCGCGCTGTCGGCGGGGCGTACCAACAGCCGCCGCTGACGGGGGGGGGGCGCTGTGGGATGAAAGACACGTGGCCCCGCGCGGCCCCGGCCTTCATCATCATCAATCGCATTTATTCATCATCATCATCATCAATCGTATTTATTGAGCGCTTACTGTGTGCAGAGCACTGTGCTAAGCGCTTGGGAAGTACAAATTGGCAACATCTAGAGACAGTCCCTACCCAACAGTGGGCTCACAGTCTAAGAGGGGGAGACAGAGAACAAAACCAAACATACTAACAAAATAAAATGAATAGATATGTACAAATAAAATAGAGTAAAAAATATGTACAAACATATATACATATATACAGGTACATATGTACAAATAAAATAAATAAATAAAGAGTAAGAAATATGCACAAACATATATACAGGTACACATATACAGGCGTTCTGCACATTCATCCAGTCGTATTTATTGAGCGCCTCCCGTGTGCGCTGTGCTAAGCGCTTGGGAAGTCAATCAGTCAATCGTAGTTATTGAGCGCTTACTGTGTGCAGAGCACTGTACTAAGCGCTTGGGAAGTACAAGTTGGCAACATAGAGAGACAGTCCCTACCCAACAGTGGGCTCACAGTCTAAAAGGGGGAGACAGACAACAAAACCAAACATACTAACAAAATAAAATAAATAGAATAGATATGTACAAATAAAATAGAGTAAAAAATATGTACAAACATATATACATATATACAGGTACATATGTACAAATAAAATAAATAGTAAGAAATATGTACAAACATATATACAGGTACATATATACAGGCGTTCTGCACATTCATCCAGTCGTATTTATTGAGCGCCTCCCGTGTGCGCTGTACTAAGCGCTTGGGAAGTCAATCAGTCGTATTTATTGAGCGCTTACTGTGTGCAGAGCACTGTACTAAGCGCTTGGGAAGTCCAAGTCGGCAACGTATAGAGACAGTCCCTACCCAACATTGGGCTCACAGTCTAGAAGGGGGAGACAGAGAACAAAACATTAATAAAATAAATAGAATTTGGGACAACTTGATTCAATCAATCAGTCGTATTTATTGAGCGCTTACGGTGTGCAGAGCACTGGACTAAGCGCTTGGGAAGTCCAAATCGGCAACGTATAGAGACAGTCCCTACCCAACAGCGGGCTCACAGTCTAGAAGGGGGAGACAGACAACAAAACATTAGTTAAATAGAATTTGGGACAACTTGATTCAATCAATCAATCGTATTTATTGAGAGCTTACGGTGTGCAGAGCACTGGACTAAGCGCTTGGGAAGTCCAAGTTGGCAACGTATAGAGACAGTCCCTACCCAACAGCGGGCCCACAGTCTAGAAGGGGGAGACGGACAACAAAACAAAACATTAATAAAATAAATAGAATTGGGGACAACTTGATTCAATCAACCATATTTATTGAGCGCTTACGGTGTGCAGAGCACTGTACCAAGCGCTTGGGAAGTCCAAGTTGGCAACATATAGAGACGGTCCCTGCCCAACAGCGGGCTCACAGTCTAGAAGGGGGAGACAGAGAACAAAACCAAACATACTAACAAAATAAAATAAATAGAATAGATATGTACAAATAAAATAAATAGAGTAATAAATATGTACAGACAAGTCGGGCAACATCTAGAGGCGGTCCCTACCCAACAGCGGGCTCACAGTCTAGAACGGGGAGATGGACAACAAAACAAAACATTAATAAAATAAATAGAATTTGGGACAACTTGATTCAATCAATCAGTCGTATTTATTGAGCGCTTACTGTGTGCAGAGCACTGGACTAAGCTCTTGGGAAGTGCAAGTTGGCAACATAGACAGTCCCTACCCAACAGTGGGCTCACAGTCTAAAAGGGGGAGACGGACAACAAAACCAAACATATTAACAAAATAAAGTAAATAGAACAGATATGTACAAGTAAAATAAATAGAGTAATAAATATGTACAAACATATACATATATGCAGGTGCTGTAGGGAAGGGAAGGAGGCAAGACGGGGGGGACGGAGAGGGGAAGAGGAAGGAAGGGGCTCAGTTTGGGAAGGCCTCCTGGAGGAGGTGAGCCTTCAGTAGGGCCTTGAAGGGAGGAAGAGAGCCAGCTCTCCAGCATCTCCCCCAGTGCTTAGAACAGTGCATAGTAAGCGCTTAACAAATACCAACATTATTCTATGTGGGACTTAATTGCCTTATATCTATCCCAGCACTTAATCCAATGCTTGACACATAAATACGATTGACTGCTTGGTTGATTGATGTAGAGACGGTCCCTACCCAACAGCGGGCTCACAGTCTAGAAGAGGGAGACAGACAACAAAACATTAACAAAATAAAATAAATTCGTACAAATAGAGTAATAAATGCGTACAAACATATATACAGGTGGTGTGGGGAGGGGAAGGAGATAAGGTGGGGGGGGAGGAAGGAGGGGGCTCAGTTTGGGAAGGCCTCAGTCAAGGGAAGTGCACATAGGAATCAATAATAATAATGGCATTTATTAAGCGCCTTACTATGTTAAAAGCACTGTTCTAAGCGCTGGGGAGGTTACAAGGTGATCAGGTTGTCCCAAAGGGGGATCACAGTCTTCATCCCCATTTGACAGATGAGGGAACTGAGGTCCAGAGAAGTGAAGTGAACCCCCTCTTTCCTCTCCCCCTCCTCCCCCTCCCCATGCCCCCCACCTTACCTCCTCCACCTCCCCACAGAACCTGTATATGTATAAATATATATGTTTATACATATTTATTACTCTATTTTACTTGTACATATTTATTCTATTTATTTTATTTTGTTAATATGTTTTGTTGTCTGTCTCCCCCTTCTAGACTGTGAGCCCGCTGTTGGGAAGGGACCGTCTCTATATGTTGCCAGCTTGTACTTCTCAAGCGCTTAGTACAGTGCTCCACACACAGTAAGCACTCAATAAATATGAATGAATGAAAGTGACTTGCCCAAAGTCACACAGCTGACAAGTGGCGGAGCTGGGATTTGAACCCGTGACCTCTGACTCCAAAGCCCGGGCTCTTTCCACTGAGCCACGCTGCTTCTCTACTCATTATTTATTCATATAGCTTTAATTCTATTTGTTCTGACGATTTTGGCACCTGTCTCCATGTTTTGTTGTCTCTCTCCCCCTTCTAGACTGTGAGCCTGTTGTTGGGTAGCCGACAACATATGTTGCAGACTTGGACTTCCCAAGCGCTTAGTACAGTGCTCTGCACACAGCGCTCAATGAATACGATTGAATGAATGAATGAATTCACTTAATTGTATTTATTGAGCGCTTACTGTGCGCAGACCACTGTATGGCTCAGTGAAAAGAGCCCCGGACTTGGGAGTCAGAGGTCGTGGGTTCTAATCCCACTTGTCAGCTGGGTGACTTTTGGGCAAGTCGCTTCTCTGGGCCTCAGTGACCTCATCTGTAAAATGGGGGTGAAGACTGAGCCCCACGTGGGATAACCTGATTACCTTGTATCTCCCCCAGTGCTTAGAACAGTGCTTGGCACATAGTAAGCACCTAACAAATACCAACGTTATTATTATTATTTTTTTATTATTATTATGAGAACCCGGGTTTGGGAGTCAGGTCATGGGTTCTAATCCAGCCTCGGCCGCTTGTCAGCTGTGTGACTTTCGGGCAAGTCACTTCACTTCTCTGGGCCTCCGTTACCTCATCTGGAAAATGGGGATGAAGACTGAGCCCCACGTGGGACAACCTGATCACCTTGTATCCCCCCAGCACTTAGTGCTTTGCACATAGTAAGTGCTTAACAAATACCATCATTATTAAGCACTTGGGCAACAAACAGAGACAATCCCCACCCACAGCAGACTCACAGTCTAGAAGGGGGACACAGACAACAAAACAAGCAGACAGGCATCAACAGCATCAAAGTAGATAAATAGAATTATAGATATAGACACCTAATCCCGGCTCTGCCACTTATTAGCTGTGTGACTTTGGGCAATTTAAGTCACCTAAGTTGAAGTCACTTAACTTCTCTGTGCCTCAGTAACCTCACCTGGAAAATGGGGACTAAGAGCCCCACGTGGGACAACCTGATTACCTTGTATCTACCCCAGCGCTTAGAACAGTCCGTGGCACATAGTAAGTGCTTAACAAATGCCATCATCATTATCACACTACAACAGTTAGAAGACTGTGAGCCCTTTTAGACTGTGAGCCCACTGTTGGGTAGGGACCGTCTCTATATGTTGCCAACTTGTACTTCCCAAGCGCTTAGTACAGTGCTCTGCACACAGTAAGTGCTCAATAGATGCGATTGATTGATTGAAGACATTTTCCCTGGCCACAGCAAGCTTAGTTCAGAGGTATGTGGAGTCTCCTGAAAAATGACCTATATAATCAAGGTGTCCTGTATAAGGTGGGGTGTCTTCCCTATAACTATGCTAATAAACCCCCCCCATCTGCACGAGAAGACAAAGTATAGTAATTAGTGGAGAGTGTGGTAAATGTATCTTTAGAGGCATCCCCGTCTAAAATGCCATTTTTGAAGGAAACCCCTCCCTCGATTCCCAGCTCCTTGTAGAAGTGTGTTCACTGTAAACTAGGAATTAAGTAGCAGTGTGTTCACTGTAAACTAGGAATTAAGTAGCCCTGTTAAATCTCAAAATGGCAATTACCGGCTCTGCCAGGAAACTCTGCCCCTTTAGCCCCTTCCAGCATCAGGACTCCTTTTTTCATCAAGTAAATGTTCGTAGTAAATCATCCTTCACATTCTGTTCTCCAGTAATACCAGGTGATGTCTCAGAACAGGCAGATAAAATTGCTGAAAGGCCAGTGTTCCGATCACAGAGCAAGTTGTGTGGGTTCGACTGCTGGACAGCAACACATGACAAAAGCTAAAGCTGAGCTGATAGTACTAGTAGCTGCTAATTCGTTGGGCTTCTTGCCCAGCAGTTCCATGGTACGGCAACAGCAGTCTGAATTTCTGTGAGCAATTGTGGTTACTGTCTGATCGCCCAGTCTCATGTGGCACATTGCATAAAATCTACAGTGTCTCCCTGGTAGGCTTTGGGTTCTCTTAGAGGCAAGGGATGGTAGCTCAGAGCCAACTTTTGGAGGCTTGCAGGTAAGAATCCAGTTGAGCAGTGAGTATTTCATGTCATAAATCTGTGAAGGAAGCAGTTTGACACTCGCTTGGGTGGCCCTGTGCAGTTGGTGCTGAAGCTTTGGCAGGGTGGCTTCTGAGATCATTATCTTTGTTTCCAATTGTAGGAGGTTTTTATTCTATTAAGCCTAGGGTTCCCGCTGTTCCTAAAGATCTCAGCTTAGTGGGCACCCCCACCAAGAGGAATAGCGGTTGTTATAGTTTGGGGGGTTGTTTCAGTGATCTCAGAATCTTCTTGAGCCCAAAGTAGGAACTCGGGGGTATCTACAAATCCCTAACATCAAGAGGGAGAAGCGGTGGGAGAGAAAGGGACGGACCGCTTTCCCTGCCAGGCAGCCGAGACCGGCTTGAGCAGCGGACGGCTGGCATTTATGCCCCATGTCAGCTTCTATTACCAACCCACACCTTATTGGGCCTTCCAGTGACGGTGTGAAGTGAACCCTGATACTTAGAGGCCCACGGTTCCTTGCCGAAAAGGCTGTTCCAAACAGCGTGACCAGGAAAAAAAGACATGTGAAAACAGGAAAAAAATGGGGTTAGGTTTGGACAAACAGAGGCAATGGGCCTTTAGTAAACGTTGCTCATTGATTTCAAGAAAAGAGATGTCGGAAAGCTGTAGCCTTGTAAATCCAGTGGGGTTTTCTGCGCCTGATAATCTAGTTTCCCTTTTTTAAATCTTGGACAGATGTGACACTGTAGGAATGATAAACGAGCTTGCCTTTACCCCAGCATTGAGTAGACATCATCATCATCATCATCATCATCAATCGTATTTATTGAGCGCTTACTATGTGCAGAGCACTGTACTAAGCGCTTGGGAAGTACCAATTGGCAACATATAGAGACAGTCCCTACCCAACAGTGGGCTCACAGTCTAAAAGGGGGAGACAGAGAACAAAACCAAACATACTAACAAAATAAAATGAATGGAATAGCTATGTACAAGTAAAATAAATAAATAAATAGAGTAATGAATATGTACAAACATATATACATATATACAGGTGCTGTGGGGAAGGGAAGGAGGTAGGATGGGGGGATAGAGAGGGGGAGAGGAAGGAAGGGGCTCAGTCTGGGAAGGTCTCCTGGAGGAGGTGAGCTCTCAGCAGGGCCTTGAAGGGAGGAAGAGAGCTAGCTTGGCGGATGGGCAGAGGGAGGGCATTCCAGGCCCGAATGAATGAATTCATTCCAAAAAAAAAAATATCTGATCACCTTAAGCGTAAACCACTTGTGGACAGGGAACAGGTGTTTAATCATTTCACTTCGTCACTCTCCTTTCATACAGCGTGGAAATCGGTGAGAGCGTCCGTGGCGAGGATGTGTACATTGTGCAGAGTGGCTGCGGAGAGATCAATGACAACCTAATGGAGCTCCTCATCATGATCAATGCCTGCAAGATCGCTTCAGCCAGCCGTGTCACCGCAGTCATCCCCTGCTTCCCATATGCCCGCCAGGACAAGAAAGATAAGGTAGCCAAGGGAGGGGCATGGCAGCCGTGGTTTGCCCTTGTAACCTCAGAGTTGCCACCTGATGAGAAGCAGCATGGCTTAGTAAAAAGAGCATGAGCTTGGGAGTCAGAGGTGGTGGGTTCTAATCCCGGCTCCGCCACTTGTCAGCTGTGTGACTATGAGCAAGTCACTTCTTTGAGCCTGTTACCTCATCTGTAAAATGAGGATTCAGATTGCGAGCCCCTTGGGGGACAACCTGATTACCTTGTATCTTCCCCAGCGCTTAGAACCGTGCTTGCCGCATCGTAAGTGCTTAATAGATACCGTCATCATCAACAACTGACGAAGTGTTGGTGTTTGTGAATTCTGATGGACACTTTTCTCCCCTTCTCTCCCACCTTTAGAGTCGAGCCCCGATCTCTGCAAAGCTTGTGGCCAATATGTTGTCTGTAGCAGGGGCAGACCACATAATCACCATGGACCTACATGCTTCTCAGATCCAGGTATGAATGGGCCGCAAAGCTTGCCGAGGATGATGGATGCTGAGACTTCAGAGGGGTGAGGGCGGGGAAGCAAATAGAGCCCAGCGTCTCCCAAGCTGGAAAGCACTGCCAAGACTGGTGATATCGTCATCATCGATCGTATTTATTGAGCGCTTACTATGTGCAGAGCACATAGTATGATATGGAGGTGTGATGAGCACAGGCTTTGAATGATGGACATCAGAGAGTCCTAACTGTCCCCACTTTGTGAGGAAGGACGAGATCAGCCATTTGGAGCGGACCATGTGTATGCTCATTTTGTCCTTGCCCTCTTTCTCAGGGCTTCTTTGATATTCCTGTGGATAACTTATATGCTGAGCCAGCTGTCCTGAAATGGATCAGAGAGAACATTGTCGAATGGAAGAACTGTACTATTGTTTCACCTGATGCTGGTGGAGCTAAAAGGTAGGCTTGATTTGGCAATTTCAACATCCCCATCCCCGCTAGGCCCCTGGGTTGAGTTGGTCATTTACAGCTACTTGGTCAGAGCTCTTGTCATGGATGCCGCCTGGAATTGGGTGTATGACAAGCGCAGGATGTTTGCAGATCTAATCTGGATGGGGATGACGCTCCATGCTTGTTCTATGTTATGAATCAAGGTCCTCTGTCTCCCAGTGCTCTTTCCATTAGGCCGTGCTCCTTTTAATGACATCAGGGAGTATTTTGATCCATGTGGTGTTAGAACAACAAGCAGAGCAGGAATAAGTTGACAGCCCCAAATTCCAGGCTGTCCGTCAGTTGCTCCCAGTTTAAGCTTTGTTGCTTTTATTCATTCATATTTATTGAGCACTTACGGTGTGCCGAGCACTGTACTAAGCGCTTGGGAAGTACAAGTTGGCAGCATATAGAGACGGTCCCTACCCAACAGCGGGCTCACAGTCTAGAAGGGGGAGACAGACAACAAAACAAAACATATTAACAAAATAAAATAAATGGAATAAATGTGTACAAGTAAAATAGAGTAATAAATATGTACAAACATATATACAGGTGTGGTGGGGAGGGGAAGGAGGTAAGGCAGGGGGATGGGGAGGAGGAGGAAGGGGATAGGAAGGCCTGATGTGCAGATTGATTGGTAGCCACTGGAGATTTTTGAGGAGGGGAGTAACATGCCCAGAGCGTTTTTGCACAAGGACGATCCGGGCAGCGGTGTGAAGTATGGATTGAAGTCGGGAGAGACAGGTGGATGGGAGATCGTAGAGGAGGCTGCAGTAATCCAGTCGGGATAGGATGAGAACTCTGCGAGGTTGGCCTCGACATGGCTATTCCATCCCTGTTGAAACTTCGAGCCTATTTTGTCTGTGCTATGTCTTAATGTTTCATCATTCCTGATGTGTCTGCCTCCATTCCCGTCTCCCGACTTGGGAGCCCCTGAGGAACAGGGACTGTGTCTAATTTGCACCTGTGTATTGTTTCCCAGCCACTAGTATAAGCATTTTCGGAAATACAATTACTACTACTCCATTTCACAGTGTACATAATAGTATCAGTTGTACATGTGGGAATGATATACCCTTGAGACAGGAAGAATTTTAGGCCTAGAAAAGAGCCAGAGGACCTGTATTCTAATCCCCGCTCTGCCACTTGCTTACTGTGCGACCTTGGGCAAGTCACTTAACTTAAATGTGGCCTCAGCTTCCCCAACTGTAAAATGGGGATTCCATGACTGTTCCCCAAAAGCAGTGTGGGCTACTGGATAGAGCAAATGCCCGGGAGTCAGAATGACCTGGGTTCTTATCCCGGCTCTGCCACTCACCTGCTATGTGACCTTGGGCAAGTCACTTAACTTCTCTGTGCCTCAGATACCACATCTGTAAAATGGGGATGAGACCGTGAGAACCACGTGGGACATGGAATGTGTCCAACCTGATTGGCTTCTTGCAGAGAAATCACTTTCTCCGAAAGCTTGGAAGATTGGTTGACTTGTCTGGGAAGTTTAAAAGTTTTGGTGGAAACAGTCCATAAAAAGGGTCTCGATTTGTACACGTAGCTAGTGTTACTTGTCCCTACTGAGTTTGGATTGTGAACGGATTGAGGATGTGGAGTGGGGAGGTTAGAATCAGTCCTAAAGGGCTCGGATCTAAATTAGGATAGTCAGGAAATCAAGGGATTAGTCTACAAATGTGGTGACACTCCATACTATGCTCTTTGGGGTGGGTTCCCATCTGGTGGGGTTTGCAGTGCCATATTAGTATTTACCTCTAAATCCCCGTGTCTTCCAGGGTCACCTCTATCGCTGACCGGTTGAATGTGGACTTTGCACTGATACACAAGGAGCGGAAGAAGGCCAACGAAGTGGACCGAATGGTGCTTGTGGGGGATGTGAAGGACCGGGTGGCCATCCTAGTAGATGACATGGCAGACACATGTGGCACCATCTGCCATGCAGCAGACAAGTGAGTAGGGGTGGGCAGTTCCAAGATGATGGCTAGAGTGAAGCTTACAGCTTTGATTTTGTAAAAAGATCCACGGGGGTGGCATTTCTTTGCACTTGCTAGGCAGATTTTTCCAAATGCCCCACACCAAATCCGAGGGTCGCGTGTTGCAGCAGTCCTTTACCCAGAGAAACAACCACCTTACAGAACCGTTGAGGCTATTGGTGACAATATAAATAATAATCATAATGTTGGCATTTGTTAAGCGCTTACTATGTGCAAAGCACTGTTCTAAGCGCTTGGGGGATACAAAGTGATCAGGTTGTCCCACGTGGGGCTCACAGTCTTAATCCCCATTTTACAGATGAGGTAACTGAGGCTCAGAGAGGTTAAGTGACTTGCCCAAGGTTACACAGCAGACATGTGGCGGAGCCGGGATTCGAACCCATGACCTCTGACTCCAAAGCCCGTGCTCTTTCCACTGAGCCATGCTGCTTTTCTAAATAAATGGGAAACACATCTCAGTCTCATTGAGTAGGCTATCATTTTGAAGGCATTTTCTGTCATGGGCCTAGTGTTGGTGCTAAAGTCACTACCCCCTGAAATTCTTAGTCATTCATTCATTTCATTCAGTTGTATTGAGCACTTACTGTGTGCATTCATTCATTCAATCGTATTTATTGAGCACTTACTGTGTGCAGAGCACTGTACTAAGAGCTTGGGAAGTACCAATCGGCTACATGCAGAGAGGGTCCCTACCCAACAACGGGCTCACAGTCTAGAAGGGGGAGACAGACAACAAAACAAGTAGACAGGTGTCGATACCATCAGAATAAGTAGAATTATAGCTATGTACACGTCATTAATAAAATAGAGTGCTATGTACAAATATATGCAAGTGCTGTGGGGAGGGGAAGGAGGTAGGGTAGAGGGAGGGAGGGTGATGGGGAGGAGAGGAAAAAGGGAAGGCTCAGTCTGGGAAGGCCTCCTGGAGGAGGTGAGCTTTCAGTAGGGCTTTGGTTTCTTAATTTCAGGAGTTTTCCCAGTGACTGACTCATGCCAGCCCAAGAGCCTCCAAGGGGACCAGCGTGACTAATTATCTGTTCATGTCCACATTCTAGACTATTATCAGCTGGAGCCACCAAAGTTTATGCTATCCTAACACATGGAATCTTCTCTGGGCCTGCCATTTCTCGAATCAACAATGCTTGCTTTGAGGCTGTAGTGGTTACAAACACAATACCTCAGGAGGACAAGATGAAGCACTGCCCTAAAATCCAGGTGAGATTAGAGTCTTGATTAAATCTGGCATCTTAGACTGGGATTTGGAAGTGAAGGGGCTGGGAGTGGGCCAGAGGCTGCATCTTCATTCCCCAGCATAATAATAATAATAATTATGGTATTTGTTAAACACTGTGCCAAGCACTGGGGTGGATACAAGGTGATCAGGTTGTGCCACATGGGGCGCACAGTCTTAATCCCCATTTTACAGATGAGGTAACTGAGGCACAGAAAAGGTAAGTGACTTGGCCAAGGTCACCCAGCAGACAAGTGACAGAGCTGGGTTTAGAATCCATGTCCTTTAATTCCCAAGCCTATGCTCCTGCCATGCTGCTTCTCATGTCTTCAGTGGGTGGACCCTGGGTTTGGGGCTGGGATTTTAGGGTGGTTCAATCTTTTCTGACAAAGCTCTTCATTCAATCATATTTATTGAGCACTTACTGTGCAGAGCACTGTACTAAGCGCTTGGGAAGTACAAGTTGGCAACATATAGAGACGGTCCCTACCCAGCAGTGGGCTCACAGTCTGGAAGGGGGAGACAGACAACAAAACATATTAATAAAATAAATAGAATATGTACAAGTAAAATAGAGTAATAAATACGTAAAAGTCTTCAGCCTTTCAAATGCCCATTATGACTTCAGCCAGCACAGGGTGTGTTGTAGTCAACCTAACTGTAATCTCAATTTTGGGTACAGTAACATAGCTAGGGAGTCGTTCTAGGGTGGTCAACAAAACTAAAAAATTCACTTTCCAAGGGACGTGAGATGCTGATGTTCCTATGAAACATTGTGATTTGATGCTTGCAGCTCAGACTTAAGCCTCACCAGCCCTGCCCAGGTGACCACAACTAACTAGGCTCTGATCTTTTTCTCTCCCTATCCAGGTGATTGACATCTCCATGATCCTCGCAGAGGCCATCCGGAGGACTCACAATGGAGAATCCGTGTCCTATCTGTTCAGCCACGTTCCTTTATAACAGACCCCCCTGCGCAACTTCCTTGGCATTTTTTTTTTTTAAAAAAAACAACAACAACCAAAAGTGATTTGGTGTATTATAAAAGGTTCAGTAGCTTTGTTCGAGTTCTGTTCTCCACACTAGCTCCATAACGATCAGGCTTACTGAAGCTGACCCCAGACCTAGAAGAAAATGCTGGGATGCTCTCGTTAGGATGTGGAATGAGCCTGCAGTTCTAACTAGGTCCGTGGAGAGCAGAACTGACACAGACAGCTGGTTCAAAGAAAGCTGGGGAGGGGTTGGGGGTGGATGAATTTTTTTTGGGGGGGTGGGCGGTAGATTACTATGCATGCAAACCCTGCAGAATTTATTTTTTAAACATGAATGAGTTCTCCAAAGACTACAGTCAGAGCCCCAGGCTACCTCTATCCTGCCACTGCCTACTGCAGAGTTCCCTGGAAGATCACCATGGTCCCTAAAGATTGAACGATGGGGCAGCAATCCTTTTGGAAGGGGGCTAGGGGAGCCTTGAAGTCACACTTTTATTTTTTTGGACTGTGAAGTAGTGGCCCTCACAGCTTTTGGTTTTAACACTCCCGTGCCAGATGCTTTTGGGAGATCCAAATGACTGGATTTTTTGAGAAATCAAAATATCTCTCGGAAGCAAGGCCTGCATTTCGTCTCTATTCTCTGAAAATCATACTCATCCCCTGCTCTTAAGCCCCCATCTCTGACTGACTTGACTTTGATTTGCTGCTAACCAAAGCAAGGTGCTCCACTGTTGTGAAGGGGGGTGGCTAGGTTTTGTGTTTTTTCTTCCGTAAAATCTTTTCCTGCCCCCAGCTCTCCAGATCTAAATAGTGGAGAAAGCTTATGTCCCTGAATTGGTTACTGGGTAGCAGGAACTGAAGGGAGGGTATTCTTCATCACTTCCTTTGAGGACTCCTGTGGGCTGGGCAGTAGAGGGAAGAAAATGGTCGATTGGCTGCCTTGGCAGGCGTTATTGAAGCTACTGTTCCCACGTTGCGATGAGCCCAAAGGCAAGATAGCTCCCCTAACTCTAACCCTAGCTTGAAGCCCCCACCATAGGCTGGTACTGTAGGGAAGAGATGCCCGAAGTGACAACTACAGTCTCTTCACAGGAGGTGGAGGGGAGGAGGTGGAAATGTGCAAGAGATCAAGTCAGGGTTAGGTCAATATCTGATGGTGCCTTTTTGTTTGAAAACTCATTCTCCCTTCTCGCTGGAACTCACCCGTATCAAGTGGGACGACAAGGATGGGTTTTGTCTTTACAGGAGGCTAGTGTCTGTGCAATGCATCGGGGGCTAGGTTCTGCTGGAGGTGGGTCTTAGAGGAATGACCCCTCCACCCCCACCCCTCGCCGGTAAGCTGTACTGCCAAGCCTGGCCTGACTCCCAACCGTCTGCGAAGATTTGGCATCTGTGTCAAACTTCAATGAAGGAATTAAAACCTTTTTAAAAAGCAAACTGGAGTTTCTCCACTTTGTATGAGGGCCCTGGGTGATGAGAAGCTGTGTGGCTTTAGTGGAAAGATCCTGGGCTTGGGAGTCAGAGGTGGTGGTGGTTATTATTTCCCTCCTACCTCTCCCAACTCCTTGGGCATGTTCCCTGTTCCTGCTGCCTCCCACTTTCCTCCAATATTTTCTTTGATCCCCCTCCAATCGGGCTTCCACCCCCTTCACTCCACGGAAACTGGCCCTTCAAAGGTCACCAATGATCTCTTTGCCAAATCCGGCAGCCTCTACTCCATCCTAATCCTCCTCAACCTCTCAGCCACCGTCCACACTGGTGGTCTCCTCCTTCTCCTGATAATATCCCACCTTGGCCTCACGGCCCCTGCCCTCTCCTGCTTCTCCTCCGATCTCTCCGGCTGCTCATTCTCAGTCTATTTCTCCTGCTCCTCTGCCTCCCAACTTCCGAACTGTTGGAGTTCCTCAAAGCTCAGTTCTGGGTCTCCTGTTCTCCATCTTCACTCACTCCCTTGGAGAAATCATCATCATCATCAATCGTATTTATTGAGCACTTACTATGTGCAGAGCACTGTACTAAGCGCTTGGGAAGTACAAATTTGCAACATATACAGTCCCTACCCAACAGTGGGCTCACAGTTTAAAAGGGGGAGACAGAGAACAAAACCAAACATACTAACAAAATAAAATAAATAGAATAGGTATGTACAAATAAAATAAATAAATAAATAGTTTTATTAAGGCATTAAGACAGCCCCACATGGGACAACCTGATGACCTAACTACCCTGGCACTTAAAACAGTGCTTTGTACATAGAGCTTAACGAATGCCATTGTTACTATTGTTATCAAGTGTTGTGGGTATGGGTGGTAGATGCACAAACCTGGGGTGGTGACGATGGTACTAGGCACTTACTATGCACCAAACACTGTTCTAAGCGCTGGGGTAGATACAAGGTAATAAGGTCCCATATGGGGCTCACAGTCTTCATCCCCCTTGTAGAGATGAGGTAACTGAGGCACAGAGAGTAACAATAATAATAATGATGGCATTTGTTAAGTGCTTAGTGCTTAAGTGCTTAAGTTAAGTTAAGTGCTTAAGTGCTTAAGTTAAGCGCTTAGTACAGTGCTCTGCACATAGTAAGCGCTCAATAAATACGATTGATTAAGTGCTTACTATGCGCAAAGCACTGTTCTAAGCACTGGGGGGGGGGGGGGATACAAGGTGATCAGGTTGTCCCATGTGGGACAGTCTTCATGCCCATTTTACAGATGCAGGAACTGAGGCCCAGTGAAGTGAAGTGACTTGCCCCAAGTCACACAGCTGACAAATGGCAGAGCAGGGATTAGAACCCACGTCCTCTGACCCCCAGGCCTGGGCTCTTTCTGCTTCTCACAGCCCCATGGGTCAGAGGATAAGGGTCAAGTGTGACCCCCCCATCCCCCTGCCTTACCTCCTCCTCCTCCCCCAGCACCTGTATATATGTATATATGTTTGTACAGATTTATTACTCTATTTTACTTGTACATATTTATTCTATTTTGTTAATATGTTTTGTTTTGTTGTCTGTCTCCCCCTTCTCGACTGTGAGCCCGCTGTTGGGTAGGGACCGTCTCTATATGTTGCCAACTTGTACTTCCCAAGTGCTTAGCACAGTGCTCTGCACACAGTAAGTGCTCACGTGGCTCAATGGAAAGAGCCCGGGTTTTGGAGTCAGAGGTCATGGGTTCAAATCCTGGCTCTGCCACTTAGCTGTGTGACTTTGGGCAAGTCACTTCACTTCTCTGGGCCTCGGTTCCCTCATCTGTAAAATGGGGATGAAGACTGTGAGCCCCCTGTGGGACAACCTGATCACCTTGTAGCCTCCCCAGCGCTTAGAATAGTGCTTTGCACATAGTAAGTGCTTAATAAATGCCATCATCATTATTACTATTATTAACAAATACGATTGAATGAATTCATCCATTCAATCGTATTTATTGAGCGCTTACTGTGTGCAGAGCACTGGACTAAGCGCTTGGGAAGTCCAAGTCGGCAACATATAGAGACGGTCCCTACCCAACAGCAGGCTCACAGTCTAGAAGGGGGAGACAGAGAACAAAACAAAACATACTAACAAAAAAAAAAAAAAATAGAATAAATATGTGCAAATAAAATAGAATAACAAATACATGCAAACATATATACATGTATATGTATGTATATATATACATATATATACTTGCGCTTCCCAAGCGCTTAGTACAGTGCTCTGCACGCAGTAAATGCTCAATAAAAACGATTGAATGAATGAATGCTTTTCCCCCTTCTCGACTGTGAGCCCGCTGTTGGGTAGGGACCGTGTCTCTATGTGTCGCCAACTTGCACTTCCCAAGCGCTTAGTCTAGTGCTCTGCCCACAGGAAGCGCTCAATAAATATGAATGAATGAATTTTATTTGAACATATTTATTCTATTTTGTTAATCTGTTTTGTTTCGTTCTCTGTCTCCCCCTTCTAGACTGTGAGCCCGCTGTTGGGTAGGGACTGTCTTTAGATGTTGCCAACTTGGACTTCCCCAGTGCTTAGTCCAGTGCTCTGCACACAGTAAGCGCTCAATAAATATGATTGGATGCTTTTCCCCTCTTCTAGACTGTGAGCCCACTGTTGGACAGAGACCGTCTCTATATGTTGCCAATTTGTACTTCCTAAGCGCTTAGTCCAGTGCTCTGCACACAGTAAGCGCTCAATAAATACGACTGAGTGAATGCTTTTCCCTTCTTCTAGACTGTGAGCCCGCTGTTGGACAGGGACCGTCTCTCTATGTTGCCAACTTGTCCTTCCCAAGCGCTTAGTCCAGTGCTCTGCACACAGTAAGCGCTCAATAAATACGATTGAATGAATGAATGAATGAATGAGCCCACAGATGGGTAGGGACCGTCTCTATGTTGCCAACTTGTATTTACCAAGCGCTTAGTGGAGTGCTCTGCACACAGTAAGCGCTCAATAAATACGACTGAATGGATGCTTTTCCCCTCTTCTAGACTGTGAGTCTGCTGTTGGACAGGGACCGTCTCTCGATGTTGCCAACTTGTACTTCCCCAGCACTTAGTCCAGTGCTGTGCACACAGTAAGCGCTCAATCAATCAATCAATCGTATTTATTGAGCGCTTACTGTGTGCAGGGCACTGGACTAAGCGCTTGGGAAGTACAAGTTGGCAACATAGAGAGACGGTCCCTACCCAACAGTGGGCTCACAGTCTAAAAGACTGTGATAAATAAATAAATAGATAGACAGATAAATAATAGATAGATAATAGATAGATAATAAATAAATAAATAGATAAATAAATACAGCTGAATAAATGCTTTTCCCCTCTTCTAGACTGTGAGCCCGCTGTTGGGTGGGGACCATCTCTTTATGTTGCCGACTTGGACTTCCCAAGGGCTTTGTCCAGTGCTCTGCACACAGTAAGCGCTCAATAAATACGGTTGAATGAATGAATGAATGAATGAGCCCGCTGATGGGTAGGGACCGTCTCTCTGTGTTGCCAACTTGGACTTCCCCAGCGCTTAGTGCAGTGCTGTGCACACAGTAAGCGCTCAATAAATACGACTGAATGGATGCTTTTCCCCTCTTCTAGACTGTGAGCCCGCTGTTGGGTAGGGACCGTCTCTAGATGTTGCTGACTTGTACTTCCCAAGCGCTTAGTCCAGTGCTCTGCACACAGTAAGCGCTCAATAAATACGATTGGATGGATGAATGAATGAATGAATGAAGAGCCCGCTGATGAGTAGGGACCGTCTCTCTGTGTTGCCAACTTGGACTTCCCCAGCGCTTAGTGCAGTGCTCTGCACACAGTAAGCGCTCAGTAAATACGACTGAATGAATGCTTTTCCCCTCTTCTAGACTGTGAGCCCGCTGTTGCACAGGGACCGTCTCTCTACGTTGCCAACTTGTACTTCCCCAGCGCTTAGTCCAGTGCTCTGCACACAGTAAGCGCTCAATCAATCAATCATCAATCAATCGTATTTATTGAGCGCTTACTGTGTGCAGAGCACTGGACTAAGAGCTGGGGATGTCCAAGTTGGCAACATAGAGAGACGGTCCCTACCCAATAGTGGGCTCACAGTCTAAAAGACTGTGATAAATAAATAAATAAATAAATAATAGACAGATAATAGATAAATAGATAAAAAAATAAATACAACTGAATGAATGCTTTTCCCCTCTTCTAGACTGTGAGCCCGCTGTTGGGTAGGGACCGTCTCTATATGTTGCCGATTTGTACTTCCCAAGGGCTTAGTCCAGTGCTCTGCACACAGTAAGTGCTCAATAAATACAGTTGAATGAATGAATGAATGAGCCCGCTGATGGGTAGGGACCGTCTCTCTGTGTTGCCAGCTTGGACTTCCCCAGCACTTAGTGCAGTGCTGTGCACACAGTAAGCGCTCAATAAATACAATTGAATGGATGCTTTTCCCCTCTTCTAGACTGTGAGCCCGCTGTTGGACAGGGACCATCTCTCTATGTTGCCAACTTGTACTTCCCAAGCGCTTAGTCCAGTGCTCTGCACACAGTAAGCGCTCAATAAATACGGTTGAATGAATGAATGAATGAATGAGTGAGTGAATGAATGAATGAGCCCGCTGATGAGTAGGGACCGTCTCTCTGTGTTGCCAACTTGGACTTCCCCAGCGCTTAGTGCTGTGCTCCGCACACAGTAAGCGCTCAATAAATACGACTGAATGAATGCTTTTCCCCTCTTCTGGACTGTGATAAATAAATAGATAAATAATAGATAGATAATAGATAAATAAATACAACTGAATGAATGCTTTTCCCCTCTTCTAGACTGTGAGCCCGCTGTTGGACAGGGACCGTCTCTCTGTGTTGCCAACTTGGACTTCCCCAGCGCTGAGTCCAGTGCTCTGCACACAGTAAGCGCTCAATAAATACGGTTGAATGAATGAATGAATGAATGAATGAATGAGCCCGCTGATGGGTAGGGACCGTCTCTCTTTGTTGCCAGCTTGGACTTCCCCAGCGCTTAGTGCAGTGCTGTGCACACAGGAAGGCGCTCAATGACTCCGGATGAATGGATATGATGAATGAGAGAGATGGGGCCGGGCCTGGGGGGAGGCCGCAGATTTGGGGGGGGGGAGGCGGGGCCTTGGGCTGGCTAGTCCTCGCCTCTGCTCACTCGCCCGCCCGCCATCCGAGTGGCCAGCAGCCAGGCCCGGCTCCGGAGCCCGCCAGCCAAGGCCCAGCCTGCAGCGCAAGGTGGAGCACAAACAGCAGCACAAACCGGGCAAACCAGGTCTTTGCAATCCTTCCTTCTCCCTTCCCTCCCTTTCTCTAAAGCACAAAGACATCAATCAGTCGTATTTATTGAGCGCTTATTGTGTGCAGAGCACACATCAGAATGATGATGGCATGGATTCAGCGCTTACTATGTGCAAAGCACTGCTCCAAGCGCTGGGGAGCTTCCAAGGCCATCAGGTTGTCCCACGGGGGGCTCACAGTCAATCCCCATTTTACAGATGAGGTCATCTATGTATTTTATTTGTGCATGTTTATTCTATTATTTTATTTTGTTAATATGTTTTGTTTGTCTCCCCCTTCTAGACTGGGAGCCCACTGTTGAGTAGGGACCGTCTCTAGATGTTGCCGACTTGGACTTTCCAAGCGCTTAGTCCAGTGCTCTGCACACGACTGACTGAATGAATGAATGAATGAAGGATGGAGATCATCATCATCATCAATTGTATTTATTGAGCGCTTACTGTGTGCAGAGCACGTACTAAGCGCTTGGGAAGTACAAATTGGCAACATATAGAGACAGTCCCTACCCAACAGTGGGCTCACAGTCTAAACGCATCTGAACTATTATTCATTCAGTCGTATTTATTGAGCGCTTCCTGTGTGCAGAGCACTGGACTAAGCGCTTGGGAAGTACAAGTTGGCAACATACAGAGACAGTCCCTACCCAACAGCGGGCTATTAGGTTGAGAATAAATGGAAGCTAAGTGAAACCGGGAATAGGATAATGTAGTTTGTTCAGGAATTTACTGTGATGCCCCACCTCCATGCTGCAGGAGAAGCCGGCAACACAAAGCTGGACAGTCCATCCCCAGTGAGTGATCTGGTCATAGCCTGTTGCCAGTTTGTACTTCCCAAGCGCTTAGTACAGTGCTCTGCACATAGTAAGCGCTCAATAAATACGACTGATGATAGCTGAATGTGGCCTTTGTGGCTATAAAAGGAAATGGGTCCCCGAACCTGGATGGGTTTTTTTGTGTACGAGGCCAAAATGCCATCACTGGGAATGGTTCATGCCCAACTGAGCTATGCAGCCAAAGAGCATCTTTCAGAACCTGCTTAATCAATCAATCAATCAATCAATCGTATTTATTGAGCGCTTACTGTGTGCAGAGCACTGTACTAAGCGCTTGGGAAGTACAAGTTGGCAACATATGGAGACAGTCCCTACCCAACAGTGGGTTCACAGTCTAAAAGGGGGAGACAGAGAACAAAACCAAACATACTAACAAAATAAAAGAAGTAGAATAGATATGTACAAGTAAAATAAATAAATAGAGTAATAAATATGTACAAACATATATACATATATACAGGTGCTGTGGGGAAGGGAAGGAGGTAAGACGGGGGATGGAGAGGGGGACGAGGGGGAGAGGAAGGAAGTGGTTCAGTGTGGGAAGGTCTCCTGGAGGAGGTGAGCTCTCAGTAGGGCCTTGAAGGGAGGAAGAGAGCTAGTTTATGCAGGTGGGGGCGGGGGACTGTCCCGTGGCCGGAAGCATTCAGCCACGCCACCACACACATTCATTCATTCATTCAATTGTATTTATTGAGCACTTACTGTGTGCAGAGCACTGTATTAAGTGCTTGGGAAGTACAGTTGGCAACATATAGAGATGGTCCCTACCCAACAACAGGCTCACAGTCTAGAAGGGGGAGGCAGACAACAAAACAAAACATGGAGACAGGTGTCAAAGTCGTCAGAACAAATAGAATTAAAGCTATATGCACATCATTAACAAAATAAATAGAATAGTAAACATGTACAAGTAAAATAGAGTAATAAATCTGTACAAATATATACAAGGGCCGTGGGGAGGGGAAGGAGGGAGGGCGGGGGGATGGGGAGGAGGAGAGGAAAAAGGGGATTCAGTCTGGGAAGGCCCCCTGGAGGAGGTGAGCTCTCAGCAGGGCCTTGAGGGGAGGAAGAGAGCGAGCTTGGCTGATGTGTGGAGGGAGGGCATTCCATAGCAGGGGAAGGACGTAGGCCGGGGGTTGACGGCGGGACAGGCGAGAACGAGGTACAGTGAGGAGGTTAGTGGCAGAGGAGCGGAGGGTGCGGGCTGGGCTGGAGAAGGAGAGAAGGGAGGCGAGGTAGGATGGGGCAAGGGGATGGACAGCCTTGAAGCCGAGAATGAGGAGTTCATTTCCCATCAATCGTATTTATTGAGCGCTTACTGTGTGCAGAGCACTGTACTAAGCGTTTGGGAAGTACAAGTTGGCAACATATAGAGACAGTCCCTACCCAACAGTGGGGTCACAGGGCTCCCTGACCATTCCCGGCAGCCTCCAGTAGCACTAATGGAACTGAAATGGGATGAAAGAAAGAATGAGGAGTTCATTTCCCATCAATCAATCGTATTTATTGAGCGCTTATTGTATGCAGAGCACTGCACTAAGCGCTTGGGAAGTACAAGTTGGCAACATATACAGTCCCTACCCAACAGTGGGCTCACAGGGCTCCCTGACCACCCCCGGCAGCCTTCAGTAGCACTAATGGAACTGAAATGGGATGAAAGAAATAAGAGATAGCTCCCAAGCTGCATTTGGTCTTAGTTGCCGGCTGGACGGGCCAAATGACTGCTCTTTCTCCCAGAACAGAATTGATCTGGAGGCCAGCGCCGGCTGGGGATGGAGTAGGGATGGGTTGGAGAGAGGAAAGGCAGTTGGTGGGGGTGTGGAAAGCACTCTGTTGCCAGACGGTGGGGCTGGCACCCTTTCCTGGCCCTGTCAAACATGTATTTATTGAACGCTTACTGTGTGCAGAGCACTGTAATGAGCTCCTCGGAGAGTACTTTACAACAGAATTGGTAGACACCTACCCCGCCTATAATGAGTTTGCAGCCTAGAAGGGGAGAAAGACAGTATAAATCAATCAATCAATCGTATTTATTGAGCGCTTACTATGTGCAGAGCACTGTACTAAGCGCTTGGGAAACAAATTGGCAACACATAGAGACAGTCCCTACCCAACAGTGGGCTCACAGTCTAAAAGGGGGAGACAGAGAACAAAACCAAACATACCAACAAAATAAAATAAATGGGATAGAAATGTACAAGTAAAATAAATAAATAAATAAATAAATATAGTAATATATATGTACAACCATATGTACATATATACCGGTGCTGTGGGGAAGGGAAGGAGGTAAGATGGGGGGATGGAGAGGGGGACGAGGGGGAGAGGAAGGAAGGGGCTCAGTCTGGGAAGGCCTCCTATATAAATATATAATATATATATAAATTATAAATATATAATTTAGAAATGTGTACATAAGTTCTGCGAGGTTGAGGATGGGTAGACTATCAAATGCCCAAAGGTCACAGATATGGAAACAGTGTGTTACCCCTCAGGGAACAGAGCAGAGGAAGCAGACGCTCTCACGCCATTTAGAATTTCGAGAAGAGAGGAGCCGCTGACCCCCATACCACTCCTGATTAGGTCCCCATGTTTTTTGTTTTTCTTTTAGTACTAGTATTTGTTAAGAGAAGCAGCGTGGCTCAGTGGAAAGAGCCCGGGCTTTGGAGTCAGAGGTCATGGGTTCAAATGCCAGCCCCGCCAGTTGTCAGCTGTGTGACTTTGGGCAAGTCACTTCACTTCTCTGGGCCTCAGTTACCTCATCTGTAAAATGGGGATTAAGACTGTGAGCCCCCAGTGGGACAAACTGATCACCTTGTAACCTCCCCAGCGCTTAGAACAGTGCTTTGCACATAGTAAGCACTTAATAAATATTATTATTATTATTATTTAGAGCTTACTTTCTGCCAGGCACTGTCCACACAACTGTAGGCACACACAACTCTGCCCGCACACCCTCCTCACTCCTGCCCCTCCTTCCACCCATTGTCCTCTCCTCCAACTCCCTCTCCCACCCCACTCAATGCCACTTGATCTGTGGAATCCCTGCTCCATTATGGGCAAACTCCCCTTCATCCATGACCTGTTCCTGACCCGTTCACACCTTCTCCCCATCACCTGATGACACTGACACCCCGCTTCTCTCGGAGAGAGGAGGAAGGGGTCTCCTACCCTTTTCCCTTTCTCACAGGTGGAACATGAAACAAGTCATTCCATTGTTCTTTACTTACTGAGTTTCTTTTAAAATACACTGCACCCATTAGGCGCTCAAAAAATGCTATTACTGATATCAGAGCACTGTACTTGGAGTTTGGGAGCATTCAACCTAAGAATAGTGCTACCAAGCACTTTATTAAACCCTAGAATGAATACAAGATAATCAGGTCAGGGCTCCCAATCTACATAAGAGGACGAACATGTATTTAATCCTCATTTCACAGATGAGGAAACTGAGGTACAGAGAAGTGAGGTGACCTGAGGCCTGGCTGGGGTTAAAACCCAGATTCTCTAACTTCCAGGCCTGTAATAATAATAATAATGATGGCATTTATTAAGCGCTTACTATGTGCAAAGCACTGTTCTAAGCGCTGGGGGGATACAAGGTGATGAGGTTGTCCCACGTGGGGCTCACAGTCTTCATCCCCATTTTACAGATGAGGGAACTGAGGCACAGAGAAGTTAAGTGACTTGCCCAAAGTCACACAGCTGACAAGTGGCGGAGCCGGGATCTGAACCCATGACCTCTGACTCCAAAGCCCGGGCTCTTTCCCACTGAGCCACGCTGCTTCTGCAGCCCGTGCTCTTTGTGTCTAAGAAAGAGGGAGAGCAGGTACAGTGACTGCAATTAACTTGCAGTCCCAGGCCATTTTTTATTGTTGGTTTGCTTTATGGTATTTGGTATGCGCTTACTTTGTATGCTGCTTTTTTTCATTTTTTTATCGGTATTTGTTAAGTGCTTACTACGTGCCAGGCGCAGCACTAAGCACTGGAGTAGATACAAGCTAATCAGGCTGGAAACAGTCCCTGTCCTACATGGGGCTCACAGTCTCAATCCCCATTTTGTCTTGTCTTATGATGCCAAGTGGTCTCCGACCCATAGCGACAACATGGACGCCCCGCCACCATCTGCAACCGTTTTGGTAGTGTGTCCATAGAGTTTTCTCGGGAAAAATAAAGAAGTGGTGTACCATTACCTCCTTCCATCCTCGACTCTCTCCTGTGCTGCCGCTGCTCAGCACAGGGAAGTTTTGACTTGTAGCAGGTTGCCTTCCACTCGCTAGCCACTGGCCAAGCTAGGAATGGAATGGGTAGGAGGCCTCTGCTTGACTCTTCCTCCTGTTGTTGAGACTGGTAGGGCCCTGGAAAATATCCAGGTGCGACCCTGGGAGGAAAATCCCCATTATACAGACGAGGTCATTGAGGTAAGTGAAGTGACCTGCCTAAGGTCACACAGCAGACACGTGGCAGAGCTTGAGGTTAGAACCAGGTCCTCTGAGTCCCAGGCCTTCAACAGAGGTAAAACATTTGGCCCCCGCATTCATGCAGATTTTTATTAACTCGGGAGGGGTTTAGGATTGTTCTTGAGACTGCCGTGGCCCTTCCCTCAGAAGAAACCTGCCCAGGCATCAGTTTCAGTTTGATGAAAAGTTTACTTGCCTTTATGCACAGGAAGAAGGATCGGGTGCACACCTGCTATTGCCTGAGAGTCCATGAGAATAATTAAAAAAAACAAAAAACAAACCCAAAGCCTTTCTTATTTCTCCCCAAGTGTCGTCCTCAAATTTGGATTGCTCCAAACGTCTAGCTTTTTAAAATGCTATTTGGGCAGCTCAAGCGGTAGAAATTTGCAGAGTTCCTATTGCTAGGTGGGTACAAGGTGGAAGGAAAAATTGGAAAGACTCTTTCTTCTCCCTTTGTAGAAGCCACTGGGGCTGGGGGTTGTCAGTCGGCCAGTCAGTCGTATTTATTGAGCACTTGCTGTGCGCAGAGCATTGTACCAAAGGCTTGGGAGAGTACAATATAAACGACAATATAAATGCACTTAGCGTGGCTCAACGGAAAGAGCATGGGCTTTGGAGGCAGAGGTCATGGGTTCGAATCCCGGCTCTGCCAACTGTCAGCTGTGTGACTTTGGGCAAGTCACTTAACTTCTCTGTGCCTCACTTACCTCATCTGTTAAATGGGGATTAAGACTGTGAGCCCCCCCGTGGGACAACCTGATCACCTTGTGACCTCCCCAGTGCTTAGAACAGTGCTTGGCACATAGTAAGCGCTTAACAAATACCAACATTATTATTGTTATTATTCTTGTTCTAGTGAGCTGTTATCCCTTTGTCCAAAAAGATGAAGAATGGTCCTGCTAAGGACCCTGAAACCCAGCACAAAGAACCCAGAAAACCCTGTTAACACCTGGGGGAGGTCAGAAAGGTAAAGGTGTCAGGATCCAGGATGGGTTGGGGAAATCACTAGGAAGCTAACGATCCAGTCATATTGCAAGAAGACTGCGTCCCTGCCCACAGCCCCTAGACCAAACTTGTCTGGCGTTCTGGTGCTTGGGCTATTTATGAAGTGCCAACATCAGAGGGCTTCGGAGTATAAATGATGGGTGGTTGTGTGGGGGTGTTGGAGAGAAGGGGATCTTGCTACCAATTGGGAGTTCGTCAGTAACCAGGGACTTCCTGGGTTCTGCTGTGGTAACTTGGAGAGGTAAGCCTCATTTTTTCAGGGGTTTCTTGGACTGCAGCCTGATCTCCTGGGAAACTATAGCCAGGAAGGGTGGTTTGCCCATCCAGTGGTCGTCTCGGGCCACAGAATGCCAGTGGGCAACTCATAGTGGGGGTTTCTGGAACCTACAATAAGCAGCAAGGTCTAGAGGGAAACTCATGGGCCTGGGAATCAGAGGACCTGGATTCTAGTCCAAACTCTGCCTCTTGCCTGCTGTGTGACCTTGGGGAAGTCATTTAGCTTCTCAGGCCTTAATTTCCTCATCTGCAAAATGGAGATTCAGTACCTGTGGCCCAGGGACTATGTCCAACCTGGTAGTCTCGTATCTACCCCAGAGCTAAGTACGGTGCTTGGCACACAAGTACCACAGTTATTAATAGATGCCATAATTACTACTACTATTAGAGAGCTCTACCTGGGCTGTGGTGGAGCCAGAGTTTGGTGAGCTCCCGAAGAGCCCCGTACTTGTTCAGCGCTTACTATGTGCCAAGAACCGTTCGGTTTGGTCATTGAATGGCCCTTCCTGTGAACAGATAATCAGTCTCACCGATCATACTCCCCTCGAATCTTGGGGATATGCCAATTAAGACACATCCTCCATGCTCTGATCATGGGAGGTGTTCACAGGACCCCAGGATGAGAAACAAGACCCCGATGCACCCTCTGCTCCTTGTAGTTCCTCTCTAAGCCAAAGGAGACTCTTCCCTATTATTATTATTACCGTTATTATTATTATCATCACTGTATTTATTAAGTGCTAACTGCATGTCAAACACTGTTCTAAATGATTAGGTAGCTACAAGTTAATCAGGTTGGACACAGTCCCCGTCCCACATGAGGCTCGCAGTCTAAGTAGGAGGGAGTAGGATTGAATCCCCATTTTGCAGTTGAGGTAGCTGAGGTACAGAGAAGTGAAGTGATTTTCCCAAGGTCACACAGCAGACACATGGCAGAGCCTGGATTAGAACCCAGATCCTCTGACTCCTGGGTCCATGCTCTTTCCACTAGGTCATACTACTTCTCTTAAGTAAGTGCTCAATAAATATCAATGATTGATTAATTGATTGGATTAATCAACCCCGCACCCTCCGCTCCTCTGCCGCTAATCTCCTCACCGTACCTCGTTCTGGCCTGTCCCGCCATCGACCCCCAGCCCACGTCATGCCCCCGGGCCTGGAATGCCCTTCCTCTGCCCATCCGCCAAGCTAGCTCTCTTCCTCCCTTCAAGGCCCTGCTGAGAGCTCACCTCCTCCAGGAGGCCTTCCCAGACTGAGCCCCTTCCTTCCTCTCCCCCTCGTCCCCCTCTCCACCCCCCATCTTACCTCCTTCCCTTCCCCACAGCACCTGTATATATGTATATATGTTTGTACATATTTGTTACTCTATTTATTTATTTATTTATTTATTTATTTATTTTACTTGTACATATCTATTCTATTTATTTTATTTTGTTAGTATATTTGGTTTTGTTCTCTGTCTCCCCCTTTTAGACTGTAAGCCCACTGTTGGGTAGGGACTGTCTCTATATGTTGCCAACTTGTACTTCCCAAGCGCTTAGTACAGTGCTCTGCACACAGTAAGCGCTCAATAAATACGATTGATGATGATGATGATTGGGTGGTTCTCATTTGGGAGCTTATTGTAATTTGGGGGCCTGCAGCTCCCTGAAACCTGGGTTCCCTGCTGGATGAAAAATTACTGAACCCCTCTGAATTTGAGTGTGTGGAGTGCTGCTGGTAATGGGGTCCTTCACCTCTCAGAATTGGTCAGGTTGATGAGCACTGTGGTAGCTACAACATAAACAGATCAAGCAGAGTCCCTGTCCCTCATGGGGCCACGGGTCTAAGTAGGAGGGAGAGCATGTATAGTGACCGCAATTAGAATCCAGGCCCTCGATTCCCAGGCCTTTTTTTTAGGTTTATTTTAAGGTATTTGTTCAGTGCTTACTATCACTTCTCTGTGCCTTAGTTCCCTCATCTGTAAAATGGGGATGAAGACCGTGAGCCCCCCGAGGGACAACCTGATCACCTTGTAACTTCCCCAGCGCTTAGAACAGTGCTTTGCACATAGTAAGCGCTTAATAAATACCATTAAAAAAAAACACTCTTTTAAGCACTGGGGTAGATTTACAAGTTAATCAAGATGGACACTGTCTCTGTCCCACATGGGCTCACAGTCTAAGTAGGAGGGAGAACGGGCATTTAATCTCCATTTTACAGATGAGGAAACTGAGGCACAGAGAAGTTCAGTGCCTTGCCGAAGATCACACAGCAAGCAATTGGCAGAGCCGGGATTAGAACCCAGGTCTTCTGACTTCAGGCTGGGGCTCTGTCCACTAGGCAACACTTCTTTCCTTCCTTTTCCTTGCCTGGGACATGCATTTGGTACCTATCTCCGACTCTTGGCTACGTGAGAAGCTTACATCCATTGACCCCGCCTCAGTGCCGGGGTTATCTGGGACTGTTACCTCTGGGCCCCCCCTCCCGATACTATCCATCCATGGTGGCATCTCTGTGATAATAATAATAATAATGATGGCATTTATTAAGCGCTTACTATGTGCAAAGCACTGTTCTAAGCGCTGGGTAGTTATGATAGGGCAGAGGTATTTCTTGAGAAGCAGCATGGCCTCGTGGAAAGAGCACAGGCTTGGGAGACAGAGGTCATGGGTTCTAATCCCGGTTCTGCCACTTGTCTGCTGTGTGACCTTGGGCGAGTCACTTAATAATAATAATAATAATAATGATGGCATTTATTAAGCGCTTACTATGTGCAAAGCACTGTTCTAAGCGCTGGGGGGATACAAGGTGATCAGGTTGTCCCACGTGGGGCTCACAGTCTTCATCCCCATTTTACAGATGAGGGAACTGAGGCACAGAGAAGTTAAGTGACTTGCCCAAAGTCACACAGCTGACAAGTGGCAGAGCCGGAATTTGAACCCATGACCTCCGACTCCAAAGCCCGTGCTCTTTCCCACTGAGCCACGCTGCTTCTCTGTGCCTCAGTTACCTCATCTGTAAAATGGGGGGTTGAGACTGTGAGCCCCGCGTGGGACCACCTGATTACCTTGTATGTACCCCGGCGCTTAGAACAGAGCTTGGCAGAAAGTAAGCCCTTAACAAATACCATATTTATTTATTAATATTTATTGAATACGCGTTTGGCACCTGGGATGTGTGAAATAAAGACGTAATCATCATCATCATCATCATCAGTCGTATTTATTGAGCGCTTACTGTGTGCAGAGCACTGTACTAAGCGCTTGGGAAGTACAAATTGGCAACATATAGAGACGGTCCCTACCCAACAGTGGGCTCACAGTCTAAAAGGGGGAGACAAAACCAAACATACTAACAAAATAAAATAAATAGAATAGATATGTACAAGTAAAATAAGTAAATAAATAGAGTAATAAATATGTACAAACATATATACATATATACAGGTGCTGTGGGGACGGGAAGGAGGTAAGATGGGGTGTATGGAGAGGGGGGCGAGGGGGAGAGGAAGGAAGGGGCCCCCAAGGTGCCCACCCCCTTTCATCCATACAGGTGTTGGAAGCCTCTAGAGTTGGGATCCAGCCAAACCATCCTTGCTTTCTGCTTTTCCCAGTCACCAGATTCTTCTGTCCTAATCTCATCGCCAACGGGCCGGGGAAGCGGCCACCCGAAGCATGGCGGGAGAGATCCGAGGACTGCCAGAGAAGCGGAGAGAAGGGGGCGTGGAAGGGAAAACGAGTTATCTCTCTCGGAGTGGCGCCTTGTCCAGTTTCCTGACCACCATTGTGACCTTCCCCATTTACAAGTTGGTGTTCCGGCAGCAGGTCCACGCCGTGCCCGTGCCCGAGGCCCTGGACCAGCTCCGCCGCGAGGGCCTGCGCCGCTTCTACCGGGGCGTCTTCCCGCCCCTGCTGACCAAGACCATGCAGGGTGCCCTGCAGTTTGGGGCCTACAACAGGTGCCTCCATCTCCTCTCGCCGGCCACCGAGCCACCGCTGCTCGAGCACCGCTGGGCGGCCGGCTTCGTGTCCGGGGTCCTGGAAGCTGTCGTGCTCAGTCCCTTCGAGCGGGTACAGAACGTGCTCCAGGACGGGCGGAAGGACGTCCGCTTCCCCGGCACCCTCAGCATCCTCAGGGAATTCAACTCCTACGGCCCCTGGGGCCGGCTGGCCCTCGGCTACTACCGGGGTTTCTGCCCCATCCTGCTGCGGAACAGCCTGGGCAGTGCTCTCTATTTCTCCTTCAAGGACCCCATCCGGGACCGCCTGGCAGGACAAGGAGGGCTGCCCCTCTGGGTGCCCTCCTTGGTGTCCGGCACCCTCAACGGCACCGTCATCAGCCTCATGCTCTATCCGCTCAGCGTCCTCGGGGCCAACATGCAGTCCCAGGTGGGCTCGCGGAACGTCCCCGGCCTGTG
Source organism: Tachyglossus aculeatus (assembly GCF_015852505.1). Lineage (NCBI taxonomy): Eukaryota > Metazoa > Chordata > Mammalia > Monotremata > Tachyglossidae > Tachyglossus > Tachyglossus aculeatus. Next base: position 48,405,586 of record NC_052071.1, read on the forward strand.
GGCCTCGGCCCGGGCCGTGTGGGAGACCAGGGATCGGAAGCTGCCGGCCATCTACCGGGGCGGCTCGCTGGTCATCCTTCGCTCCGGCGTATCCTGGGGCCTCACCACCGCCATCCACGACTTCCTGCAGGCTAACCCCAGCCCGGGGCCCAGAAAGAGCCGCTGACCACCCGTGGAGCGGGCGGAGGGGACACCCCGGCAAGGAGGCCTGGGGGGCTGTGTTTGGGACCTGTGCCTGGTGGGTGGGCGCTCTCCAATCTGGGCCTCCCGGTTGGTCTCTCTGTAGGGCCGAATGGGTGTTATTTAATCATTAGCACTCGAGAACCACCATCCGAGTCAGACAGAATCTTTATCGTTGACAATAAAATGTTCAGAATGCTTTCTTCATTCATTCAATTGTATTTATTGAGCACTTTGTGCAAAGCACTGTACGTAGCACTTGGGAGAGGACAATGCAACAACAAACAGACACATTCCCTACCCACAACGAGTCAGACGGAATCTTTATCATTGACAATAAAATGTTCAGAATGCTTTCTTCATTCATTCAATTGTATTTATTGAGCACTTACTTTGTGCAAAGCACTGTACGTAGCACTTGGGAGAAAACAATGCAACAACAAACAGACACATTCCCTACCCACAACGAGTCAGACAGAATCTTTATCATTGACAATAAAATGTTCAGAATGCTTTCTTCATTCATTCAATCGTATTTATTGAGCACTTACTTTGTGCAAAGCACTGTACGTAGCACTTGGGAGAGGACAATGCAACAACAAACAGACACATTCCCTACCCACAACGAGTCAGACAGAATCTTTATCATTGACAATAAAGTGTTCAGAATGCTTTCTTCATTCATTCAATCGTATTTATTGAGCACTTACTTTGTGCAAAGCACTGTACGTAGCACTTGGGAGAGAACAATGCAACAACAGACACATTCCCTACCCACAACGAGTCAGACAGAATCTTTATCATTGACAATAAAGTGTTCAGAATGCTTTCTTCATTCATTCAATCGTATTTATTGAGCACTTACTTTGTGCAAAGCACTGTACGTAGCACTTGGGAGAGAACAATGCAACAACAGACACATTCCCTACCCACAACGAGTCAGATAGAATCTTTATCATTGACAATAAAATGTTCAGAATGCTTTCTTCATTCATTCAATTGTATTTATTGAGCACTTTGTGCAAAGCACTGTACATAGCACTTGGGAGAGGACAATGCAACAACAAACAGACACATTCCCTACCCACAACGAGTCAGACGGAATCTTTATCATTGACAATAAAATGTTCAGAATGCTTTCTTCATCCATTCAATTGTATTTATTGAGCACTTACTTTGTGCAAAGCACTGTACGTAGCACTTGGGAGAAAACAATGCAACAACAAACAGACACGTTCCCTACCCACAACAAGTCAGACAGAATCTTTATCATTGACAATAAAGTGTTCAGAATGCTTTCTTCATTCATTCAATCGTATTTATTGAGCACTTACTTTGTGCAAAGCACTGTACGTAGCACTTGGGAGAGGACAATGCAACAACAAACAGACACATTCCCTACCCACAACGAGTCAGACAGAATCTTTATCATTGACAAAATGTTCAGAATGCTTTCTTCATTCAATCGTATTTATTGAGCACTTACTTTGTGCAAAGCACTGTACGTAGCACTTGGGAGAGGACAATGCAACAACAAACAGACACGTTCCCTACCCACAACGAGTCAGACGGAATCTTTATCATTGACAATAAAATGTTCAGAATGCTTTCTTCATTCATTCAGTTGTATTTATTGAGCACTTACTTTTTGCAAAGCACTGTACGTAGCACTTGGGAGAGGACAATGCAACAACAAACAGACGCATTCCCTACCCACGATGAGCTCCCAGTCTAGAGGGGGAAACAGACATTATATACCTAAATAAGTAAATAAATTATAGGTATATTCATATGTTTGGTGGGGACATATGGGTCAAGCGCTGTGCTTAACCCTGTGCTGGGCGTCAGGGAGTCAGCTTGGCCCCTGACCCTGCCCAACAAGGGGCTCATTATGCTAGGAGTGCTGCAGATTCACAGAAGTTTAACTTCCTTATTAGCCAAACCACTACCTCCGCCTGTCTACAGCCTGAGACCCCAGCGGGCTGACCACCACCGGCCTTTTGAATCATAAAAGTGGTCAGCCTGCAAGAAGTTGATGAGCTCTAAGTGAACTCACCCAGCTACAGCGGCTCGTGGGAACCTTCTGTTGTCTGCCAGAGGCCTGCAACCGCTCTTAAATTGGGGAGCACCAGTTGAACTTTAAAATCCCTCTTGGCCGTCCGGATTCACGGGGATTGGCACTGGAGACTGGATCTCCCAAGCGGCAGGGTCTTGGGGGTTCTGCCCCCCAGGAATCGGGGCTGCAGTCGCTGTCTCGAGGTTTGGTTTTGTTCTCTGTCTCCCCCTTTTAGACTGCGAGCCCGCTGTTGGGTAGGGACTGTCCCTATATGTTGCCAACTTGGACTTCCCAAGCGCTTAGTACAGTGCTCTGCACACAGTAAGCGCTCAATAAATACAATTGATGATGATGATGATGAGATTTGGCCGCCAGCGATCGACAGGAAGGTGTAGAGATCTGGGGCCAGGTTCTCAGCCGGACGCCTCCTCGTCCTCCGTGCCCCGCTCTGAGGTTTAAGGCCAAATTAGGTTCTGGCTACCCGTACTCCCGTTTTGCTCACTGCACCCCACCTGACCCGCAGTTCGTTCATTCAATCATATTTATTGAGCGCCTACTGTGTGCTTAGCACTGTACTAAGCACTGGGGAAGGACAGATCGGCAACATATAGAGACGGTCCCGACCCAAAACGGGCTTACGGTCAAGAAGGGGGAGACAGACAACAAAACAAATCAATCAATCAATCAATCATATTTACTGAGCGCTTACTGTGTGCAGAGCACTGTACTAGGCGCTTTAAAACAAAACAAGTAGACAGTTGTCAATACCATCAGAATAAATAGAATTAGAGCTATATACACATTATGAGAAGCAGCATGGCTCAGTGGAAAGAGCCCGGGCTTTGGAGTCAGAGGTCATGGGTTTGAATCCCAGCTCTGCCACTTGTCAGCTATATGACTTTGGGCAAGTCACTTCTCTGTGCCTCAGTTACCTCATCTGGGAAATGGGGATTAAGACTGTGAGCCCCCCCGTGGGACAATCTGATCACCTTGTAACCTCCCCAACGCTTAGAACAGTGCTCTGCACATAGTAAGTGCTTAATAAATGCCATTATGATTATTATTATTACATCATTAATAAAATAAATAGAATGATAAATATGTACAAATATATACAAGTGCTGCGGGGAGGACAAGGGGGAAGGGCGGAGGGAGGGGGTGATGGGGAGGAGAGGAGGAGGAGAGAAAAAGGGGGGCTCAGTCTGGGAAGGTCTCCTGGTGGAGGTGAGCTCTCAGTAGGGCTTTGAAGGGAGGAAGAGAGCTAGTTTGGCAGATCATCATCATCAATCGTATTTATTGAGCACTTACTATGTGCAGAGCACTGTACCAGGCACTTGGGAAGTACAAATTGGCAAAATATAGAGACAGTCCCTACCCAACAGTGGGCTCACAGTCTAAAAGGGGGAGACAGAGAACAAAACCAAACATACTAACAAAATAAAATAAATGGAATAGATATGTACAAGTAAAATAAATAAATAAATAGAGTAATAAATATGTACAAACATATATACACATATACAGGTGCTGTGGGGAAGGGAAGGAGGTAAGATGGGGGGGTGGAGAGGGGGACGAGGGGGAGAGGAAGGAAGGGGCTCAGTCTGGGAAGGCCTCCTGGAGGAGGTGAGCTCTCAGTAGGGCCTTGAAGGGAAGAAGAGAGCTAGCTTGGCGAATGGGCAGAGGGAGGGCATTCCAGGCCCGGGGGATGACGTGGGCCGGGGGTCAATGGCGGGACAGGCGAGAACGAGGCACGGTGAGGAGGTGAGCGGCAGAGGAGTGGAGGGTGCGGGGTGGGCTGGAGAAGGAGAGAAGGGAGGTGAGGTAGGAGGGGGCCAGGGGATGGACAGCCTTGAAGCCCAGGGTGAGGAGTTTCTGCCTGATGTGCAGATTGATTGGTAGCCACTGGAGATTTTTGAGGAGGGGAGTAATATGCCCAGAGCGTTTCTGGACAAAGATAATCCGGGCAGCAGCATGAAGTATGGATTGAAGTGGAGAGAGACACGAGGATGGGAGATCAGAGAGAAGGCTGATGCAGTAGTCCAGACGGGATAGGATGAGAGCTTGAACGAGCAGGGTAGCGGTTTGGATGGAGAGGAAAGGGCAGATCTCTTAATGTGCAGAGGGAGGGCATCCCAGGCCAGAGGTAGGACGTGGGCCAGGGGTCGATGGCAGGACGGGTGAGAACGAGGCACAGTGAGGAGGTTAGCGGAAGAAGAGCAGAGGGTGCAGGCTGGGCTGGAGAAGGAGAGAAGGGAGGTGAGGTAGGAGGGGGCGAGGGGATAGATTTGAAGCCGAGAGGGAGGAGTTTTTTCTTGACTCGAAGGTTGATAGGCAACCACTGGAGATTTTTGAGGAGGGGAGTGACATGCCCAGAGTGTTTCTGTACAAAGATAATCTGGGCAGCAGAGTGAAGTATAGACTGAAGCAGGGAGAGACAGGAAGATGGGAGATCAGAAAGGTGGCTGATGCAGTAATCCAGTCGGGATAGGATGAGAGATTGAACCAGCAAGGTAGCGGTTTGGATGGGGAGGATAGGGCAGATCTTGGCGATGTTTACCTAATTACCCTGTATCTACCCCAGCACTTAGTGCGTGGCATTCACTCATTCATTCATTCATTCAATCGTATTTATTGAGCGCTTACTGTGTGCAGAGCACTGTACTAAGCGCTTGGGAAGTCCAAGTTGGCAACATATAGAGACGGTCCCTACCCAACAGTGGGCTCACAGTCTAGAAGGGGGAGACAGAGAACAAAACCAAACATACTAACAAAATAAAATGCATAGAATAAATATGTACAAGTAAAATAAACAAATAAATAGAGTGATAAATCCGTACAAACATATATACATATATACAGGTGCTGTGGGGAAGGGAAAGAGGTAAGGCGGGGGGGGATGGAGAGGAGGAGGAGGGGGAGAGGAAGGAGGGGGCTCAGTCTGAGAAGGTCTCTTGGCACATAGTAAGTTTTTAACAAATACCATAATTATTATTATTAGTATTTTCTCACATGGCTTTAACTACCATCTCTATGTGGGTGATTCCCAAATCTACATCTCCAGCCCTGACCTTTCTCTTTCTCTGCAGTCTGGCATTTTCTCTTGCCTTCAGGACACCTCTATTTTGGACATCCTGCTGACTTATCCCCCCCTTTACCTCCTTCTCCTCCCCACAGCACCTGTATATATGTATGTTTGTATGTATTTATTACTCTATTTATTTGTATGTATTTATTCTATTAATTTTATTTTGTTAATATATTTTGTTTTGTTCTCTGTCTCCCCCTTCGAGACTGTGAGCCCACGGTTGGGTAGGGACCGTCTCTATATATTGCCAACTTGTACTTCCCAATCGCTTAGTACAGTGCTCTGCACACAGTAAGCGCTCAATAAATGCGATTGAATGAATGAATGAATGAATGAGCCCCATGTAGGACAGGGACTGTGCCCAACCTGATTAACTTGTATCTACATCAATGCTTAGAATAGTGTTTGGCACATAACAAGCCCTTAACAAGTACCATAATTACCATAGGGACCGTCTCTGTATGTTGCCAATTTGTACTTCCTAAGCGCTTAGTACAGTGCTCTGCACACAGTAAGCGCTCAATAAATATGACTGAATGAATGAATGAACTTAACATGTGCAAAACAGAACTCCTCATCTTCCCACCCAAACCCTGTCCTTCCACTGCCCTTCCCTTCACTGTAGACCACACCACCACCCTCCCTGTGTCCAACCTGATTAGCTTATATCTACCCCAGCACTCAGTTCAATGCCTGGCATAGAGAATGTGCTTAACAAATATAATTTTTAAAAGAGTTGGACACAGTCCCTTTCCCGCACGGGGCTCACAGTCTAAATAGGAAGGAGGACCAGTATTTAATCCCCATTTCACAGTCGAGGCAAAGAGAAGCTAAGTGACTTGTTCAAAGCCACCCAGTAGGCAATTGGTAGTGGTAGGATTAGAACCCAGGTCCTCTGACTCCCAGGCGTGTGTTCTTTCCATTAAGCCACGCTCCCTTGCTAATAATAATGATAATAGCAATTATGGTAGTTCTTAAGCGCTTTACTATGTGCCAGGCACTGTTCTAAGCGCTGGGGTAGATACGATGGCTCAGAGGAAAGAGCCCAGGCTTGGGAGTCAGAGGTCATGGGTTCTAATTCCGGCTCCACCACTTATCAGCTGTGTGACTTTGGGCAAGTCACTTAACTTCTCTGGGCTTCAGGTACCTCATTATTATTATTATCATCATTATTACTATTGTTAATGGGCCACGTCGCAGGCCAAGAGCTGCAGTTTCCCTGGGCCTCCCCGGTTCATGAGCCCTACTTTGAGGCCCAGGGCGGCCGAGCCGCGGCCCACAGCCAATGGGAGCCCTCAGGGGATGGGACCTATATAATAATAATAATAATAATAATGATATTTATTAAGTTCTTACTATGTGCAAAGCACTGTTCTAAGCACTGGAGAGGTTACAAAGGGGTAACTGAGGCCCAGAGAAGTGAAGTGACTTGCCCAAAGTCACCCAGCTGACAGTTGGCAGAGTCGGGATTCAAACCCATGACCTACGCCTCCAAAGCCCAGGCTATTTCCACTGAGCCACGTGGCTTCTCTGGGCCTCAGTTCCCTCATCTGGAAAATGGGGATGAAGACTGTGAGCCCCATGTGGAACAACCTGATTAGCTTGTATCTCCCACAATGCTTAGAACAGTGCTTGGCACATAGTAAACGCTTAACAAATATCAAAATTATTATTATTATTGAGGAGCCGCCCCGAGCTCAGATTTATTACTCTATTTATTTTACTTGTACATATTTACTATTCTATTTATTTTATTAATATGTTTTGTTTTGTTGTCTGTCTCCCCCTTCTAGACTGTGAGCCCGCTGTCGGGTAGGGGCCATCTCTATATGTTGCCAATTGGTACCGTGGCTAAGTGGAAACAGCCCGGGTTTTGTAGTCAGAGGTCATGGGTTCAAATGCCGGCTCCTCCAATTGTCAGCTGTGTGACTTTGGGCAAGTCACTTAATTTCCCTGGGCCTCAGTTCCCTCACCTGTTAAATGGGGATGAAGACTGTGAGCCCCTCGTGGGACAACCTGATCACCTTGTAACCTCCCCAGCGCTTAGAATAGTGCTTTGCACATAGTAAGTGCTTAATAAATGCCATTAACAGCATGGCTCAGTGAAAAGAGCATGGGCTTTGGAGTCAGAGGTCATGGGTTCAAATCCCGGCTCCTCCAATTGTCAGCTGTGTGACTTTGGGCAAGTCACTTCACTTCTCTGGGACTCAGTTACCTCATCTGTAAAATGGGTGTTAAGACTGTGAGCCCCACATGGGACAACCTGATCACCTTGTATCCTCCCCAGCGCTTAGAACAGTGCTCTGCACATAGTAAGTGCTTAACAAATACCAAAATTATTATTATTATTATTATTATTATTCCCAAGCGCTTAGTACAGTGCTGTGCACACAGTAAACGCTCAATAAATACGATTGAGTGAATGAATGAGCCTCAGCCAATGGGAGCTCGACGGGGGTGGGGCCTATATAAGGAGCCGCCCGCTCCTCAGCCAATGGAAACTCGGAGGAGGCGGGGCCTATGTAAGGCCCCGCCCACGCCTCAGCCAATGGGAGCCCTTAGAAGTGGGGATATATAAGGAGCCGCTCCGCGCCGCAGCCAATAGGAGCTCGACGGGGCGGGGCCTATATAAGAGACCTTTCCGCGCCTCAGCCAATGGGAGCCATAAGGGGGCGGGGCCTATAAGGAGCCGCCCCGCGCCGCAGCCAATAGGAGCTCGACAGGGCGGGGCCCATATAAGGAGCCGCCCCGCGCCTCAGCCAATGGGAGCCCTCAGGGGTGGGGCCTATATACGGAGCCGCCCCGCGCCGCAGCCAATAGGAGCGCGACAGGGGGCGGGACTTCTACAAAGAGCAGCCCTCGCCTCAGCCAATGGGAGCCCTCCGGGGCGGGGCCTATGTAGGGAGCCGCCCCGCGCCGCAGCCAATAGGAGCTCGACGGGGGCGTGGCCTACATAAGAACCCGCTCCGCGCCTCAGCCAATGGGAGCCATCAGGAGGCGGGGCCTAAAGAAGGAGATGCCCGCACCGCAGCCAATGGGAGCCCTAAGGGGGCGTGGCCCGTATAAGGAGCCGCCCCGCGCCGCAGCCAATAGGAGCTCGACGTGGGCGGGACTTATATAAAGAGCCGCCCTCGCCGCAGCCAATGAGAGCCCTCATGGGGTGTGGCCTGTATAAGGAGCCGCCCCGCGTCGCAGCCAATAGGAGCTCTCCGGGGCGGGGCCCATATAAGGAGGAGCCCAGCGCTGCAGCCAATGGGAGCTCTCCAGGGGCGGGGCATAAGGGGGCGGGGCCTGGAGGGGCCTATATAAGGATCCGCCCCACGAGGCAGCCTGCCACTCCCCTCTGCTCAGCTGTTGGAGCTGTGTCGTCTTGGTCCTGTCGTTTGCCGCTTTCGCAGCCCGCAGGTGAGGCTTTCCTGGGGGTCCCTTCCGTGCCTGCGGGGGAGGGGAGGGGCCGTGACCTCCTCTGACCTCGGCTCGCCTTGTCACCTCCCCCCCCCCCCCCCCATGGAGGGCCTTCCCCTTTTCATTCATTCAATCGTATTACCTCCCAAACGCTTAGTCCAGTGCTCTGCACACAGTAAGCGCTCAATAAATACAATTGATTGATTTATTGAGCGCTTACCGTGTGCAGAGCACTGGACTAAGCCCTTGGGAAGTCCAAGTTGGCAACCTATGGGGACGGGCCCTACCCAACAGCGGGCCCACATTTATTAAGCGCTTACTATGTGCAAAGCACTGTTCTAAGCGCTGGGAAGATACAAGGTGATCAGGTTGTCCCACCGTCAATCCCCATTTTCCAGATGAGGTAGCTGAGGGCCAGAGAAGTGACTTGCCCAAAGGCACACAGCTGACAAGTGGCGGAGGCGGGATTTGAACCCATGACCACTGACTCCCCTTCTCCCCCTCATTCATTCATTCCACCCTCTTTGTTGAGCGCTGCCTGTGCTTTGGGAAGTACAAGTCGGCCACAGATAGAGAAGGCCCTTCAATCAGTCAATCAATCGTATTTATTGAGCGCTTACTCTGTGCAGAGCACTGTACTAAGCGCTTGGGAAGGACAAATTGGCAACATAGAGAGACCTTCCCCACCGCCTCTCCCCAGCACCGCACCCACCTGTCCGGAGCCCTTAACTGGCGCCCAATTGTGGCCTTGTCCTTCCTAAGCGCTCAGCACAGTGCTCTGCGCAAAGTGAGCGCTCAATAAGTAGCCTTGAATGAGTGAATGGAGGCGGGATGCGGAGCCTGGCCGAGGATGTGGGAGTCGGGGCCCCACCCGTCTCTCTCCAGACAAAGGCGGACAAAGGGGGGGGCGTGATCAGCGCCTCCTTTCCTTCCGCCCTCCTCCTCCACGCAGTTCCGAGTCTCCTGCTATCTACAGGAGACCCTCCCCTCCTTCAATCGTCCTTTACAGGCGCTTAGTACAGTGCTCTGTACGTAGTAAGCGCTCCATAAAGACGATTGAATGAATGAAGGGTGCGCTGGTATCTTTTGCACCCTGGGCCACCCCTTGCGGGGGCGGATTGAGGGTTTTCACTCAGTCAGTCGTCTTTCCTGAGCCCTTACTGTGTGCAGGGCACTGTACTAAGCGCTAGGAAAGCACAATTCGGCAAGCGCCCGGTGCAGTGCTCCGCACCCTAGAAGCGCTCAATTCATTCAGTCGTATTTATTGAGCGCTTACTGTGTGCAGGGCACTGTACTAAACGCTAGGAAAGTACAATTCGGCAAGCGCCCAGTGCAGTGCTCTGCACGCTAGAAGCGCTCAAATCATTCAAGCGTATTTATTGAGCGCTTGAGCACTGTACTAAGCGCTTATACGAATGAATGAATATAGACAGTCCCCCACCCACCAGGCGACAGGGGTTAAAACCGGGGTCGATGGGCTCGCTGCAGGGAGCAGGTGGGATGGGGCATCAGTGGAAAGAGCGTGGGCTTGGGAGTCAGAGGTCATGGGTTCGAATCCCGCCTCCCCACGTGTCTGCTGTGTGACCTTGGGCAAGTCGCCTCACTTCTCTGTGCTTCAGTTCCCTCATCTGTAAAATGGGGATTAAGACTGTGAGGCCCCACGTGGGGCAACCTCATCTCCTTGTGTTCCCCCCAGCGCTTAGAACAGTGCTTTGCATCATCATCATCATCAATCGTACTTATTGAGCGCTTACTATGTGCAGAGCACTGTACTAAGCGCTTAGGAAGTACAAATTGGCAACATATAGAGACAGTCCCTACCCAACAGTGGGCTCACAGTCTAAAAGGGGGAGACAGAGAACAAAACCAGTTTGCACATAGTAAGCGCTTAACAAATACCAACATTATCATTATTATTATTAGACTGTGAGCCCACTGTTGGGTAGGGACCGTCTCTATATGTTGCCAACTTGGGCTTCCCAAGCGCTTGGTACAGTGCTCTGCACACAGTAAGCGCTTAATAAATACGATTGATTGATGGGGCAGGAGCTGAGGCTTGGGGGCGAGGTAGCCCCTGTTGGTTTTCCTCGGTCCAGGGAGGAGGCCTGGGCTAGCAGGGTGTGGCCGTGGCTTCCTATCTGGCTTCCCTTGCAGCCATAAGGCCGGGTGGCGCTCCGATGCTGAAGAAGCCCTCCTATTGTCTCAATGGACCGCTTTTCTCGGGGACCATTCATTCATTCACTCGTATTTATTGAGCGCTCACCGTGTGCAGAACACTGGACTAAGCGCTGGGATCAGCAGGCTCCAAACCCACCTCCGTTGGTCAACCAGAAGCCCTTCTCTTTCTCATCATCTTTCCCCAAGTCATAAGGCAAACTAGAGCCCCGTCCCACTCTTAATGGTGGTAATTTAATTAGGCCCTGCAGAAGAACGGTTTTTCTCAATGTGTGTGTGCTTCGCATGAACCTCCTAATCTTCCTGGGGGTCTCAGCTGCCCTCCTGATTTTTTTTTCCAATGGCATTTATTAAGCGCTTACTCTGTGCCAAGCCCTGTTCTAAGCGCTGGGGAGGTTACAAGGTGATCAGGTTGTCCCACTGGGGGCTCACACTTAATCCCCATTTTCCAGATGAGGTAGCTGAGGCCCAGAGAAGTGAAGTGACTTGCCCAGAGTCACGCAGCTGACAAGTGGCGGAGTTGGGATTTGAACCCGTGACCTCTGACTCCAAAGCCCAGGCTCTTTCCACTGAGCCACGCTGGTTACTCCTTCCTTGGAGACCGCCTGCGAAGCTGGCGTGGTCCGTGTTTGAAATTCCCCATGGAGTCCCTATCTTGTCCATAGAGGTAGTAGGAAAAATCACTGGATGAGGGATCTGGAGAGTAGTATTTGAGACGATAGTATCCCTGAATGCTTGTTACTCAAAGGAGGGCTTTCATTATCACTGTTGTAGCTTTGGTGATTCTTACACCACCATCTTAGGGAACTCAGTACCTTGATTATCCGCTTCTTTCTAGATTTGCAACTGTAATGCCGATAAACTTCCAGCTTGTCAACCAGCAGGGATAAAACACTTTTTCTCCTAGGTGTAGTGGGATTTATTAAATGCTTACTTTGTGTCCACTACTCCAAGCCCTGAAATACAGTTGTGCTCTCCCAAGCACTTAGTACAGTGCTCTGCACAGAGTAAGTGCTAAATAAATATCATTGATTACTTTGTGTCTACTTGTGTTCATTTCTGTGTAGATTCCGGCGAATAGCTTGTAAGGATGTTGGGGGCTCTTCTCCCCTATGGGAGTTTAAATTTCCTCTCCCTTTTTTTTGTTTTTCCAGTCAAGATGTGTGACAAGCCTGATCTGTCTGAAGTCGAGAAGTTCGACAAAAAGAAACTGAAAAAGACCAACACGGAGGAGAAGAACACACTCCCCTCGAAGGAGAGTAAGTGTCATAATGTCATTGTGGTGGGTCGGGGGGAGGGGGGCAACTGATTAATAGCTTTTTTTTTTTCCTTACCACTCTCCTGCCCCTCCATGTTTAAATTTTTCTTTTGTCTCAATGCAAGAAATGTATCAAGCCAGCTCCCAACTTTAGCAAATGTGCGTACTTGGAAAAGAGGAGGTGTCTTCCCAGAGGCCATTATATTGCATTAATAATAATAATTTTGGTATTAAGCAGTTACTATGTGCCAAGCACTGCTAAGTGCTGGGAAGGATGTGGGGCTCAGTCTTAATCCCCATTTTACAGAGGAGGTAACTCAGGCACAGAGAAGTGAAGTGACTTGCCCAAAGTCACACAGCTGACAAGCGGCAGAGCTGGGATTTGAACCCACGACCTCTGGCTCCCAAGCCCGGGCTCTTTCCACTGAGCCATGCTGTTTCTCGTTACCTTCCTGACGTAACATAAGAGTAGCAGGATTATTGTCCCACAATCCAGGTGGGAAGACAGCTGTAGGACAAATTAGCGCCTAGTCAAAAGGAAGCAACTACTAGTTTCCAAAACAAGAATTACGACCATGACTCAAAGCAACCTTATTTTGGGAGGCTTCTGGGACTAGGACTTCAGAAAGGCAACTGTTTTCTTCGCACCAACTTAGCTGGCATTTTGCTGAAATGCTGAGATTTCCAATTTCGTCTGGATGTGTAGGAGTGTGTCAAGTGGGAGCAAATGTGTTCTGTGCTCTCATCACTGAGGAATCTGGCCAACTCTGGAATTTTGGCCTTCTTTCCCTTATACCAATAAGCGGTATTGTTGTCAGCTGGGGATCAGGATTCAGTTTCTGCAGTGTTAGAGAAACGAAAACTCTCAGCAGCCCTGCCCCTGGGGGATCTTTGCCGGGCATTCAACACTTTGTTGTTTAGGAAAAGTCTTGGGCTGATCTGGGCTTACTGTGGTCCAGCAGGTGCAACAAAGTGCCACTCATGCCTTTTCTTAGTAACTCCAGCATTATTGCCTATTTAGTCGCCACTTCCTGTAAGCAAAGTTGTGCCTTTTTTAAAAAAAATGTATTCAAGTGCGTACTATGTGCCAGGCACTTTACTAAGCACTGAGGTAGATACAAGGAAATCAGGTTGGACACTGTCTGTGTCCCATATGGAGCTCACAATCTTAAGCTGCATTTTTCAGGCACGGTGAAGTGACTTGCCCAAGGTCTCACAGCAACCAGGTGGTGGAGTGGGGTTTAGAAGGACCCAGGTCCTTCTGACTCTCAAGCCCCTCCATGGCATGCAACCCAAACGATCCCTTGAAAGTAATCATCAACTGACCGACCCCAATTAAGGGGCTGGAAATACAGGCCAGTCAATTTGAAGTATCCTGGAGGAACTGCTGGTTGGTGACTTTTTTTTTTGTTTGTTTTTGGATTAATCAATAGAAACATTTGGAGGGAGATCTTTGACTTGCTCATAGAGTAAGTCTTCTTGGGAATAACATGCTGAAACGGTGGGAACGAGATGCAGAGCCCAAGTGGATTCCACGGCCTGATGGCTGGGGATCATCATCATCAGTGGTATTTGAGTGCTTATTGTGTGCAGAGCACTGTCCTAAGCATATGGGAGAGTACAGCAGAGTTGGTAGACATAATTCCTACCCACAGTGAGCTTATAGTTCAGAGAATTCCATCTTTAAGATCTCTATAGAGACAGGAAGCATGAGGCAACATGAAAAGTGTTTGAAAATGGGTTGGGGGAGACAGCCCCTAGTACTCCAGGGGAAAAGCCCTTTGCAGGTAAAAGTGCCTAAAAGTTGATCATGGGTTTGGGGGCTAACTCTGTAATCTTTTTCATTTTCTATTTCAGCCATTGAGCAGGAGAAGGAATGTGTCAAGTCTTCATAGGGGGGGAGGAACCCCCTCCTTACAGCAAGAGTCAACGCTTCCTGAATTTTTTTTTTTTTTGCTTTGAATTACGTTGTCCTTTTTTTAAACTATTCATGTGTATAGAAATCGCTGCAATTTCTAATCATTCCCTCATTCACCATGTCTGCTTCAGAAGACGGAAGGAAGTGGCCCTCTTGTGCGTCCTCCACCTTGACACGCTTTCTTTCGCCTATTCACCTCCTGCTCTTTGGGGTTGATCAGCAGCAGCGGAGAAGATGGGAGAAGGGGGCTGGTGGGTTCAGGGATCCCACAGGTTGAAAGGGAGCTGTCGTCCCCCCCCCCAAAATAGAGGCTATGACCTGCCCTGCACATTACTCACCATGGTATATTATTTTCTGCAGCCTCTCACAAAGTTTAATTTGTCTTCCAAAATGGAAAAATTTATTATAAAAATAAAGATATAACGAACTATTTTGGGGTCCTGTGACTTATTTCTGTAGTGTCTTTTTGCAGTGACAGTTTAAGGGGCGATAGTAAGATAGGCTTTCTGGTGCTACTCCCTTTTCCTTCCTTGTTTCTGTGGAGGCTGTTGTGTTTCTAAACTTATCAAAAATGGAACCCAGAATTTTGCTGGCATATAGAAAGCATGCAATCTTCTAATCATTTGGTGAGATTTATTGAGCACTTAACCATGTGCAGAGCACCAGTCAAAGAAGCAGCGTGGCTCAGTGGAAAGAGCAAGGGTTTGGGAGTCCGAGGTCGTGAGTTCAAATCCTGGCTCCGCCAATTGTTCAGCTGTGTGACTTTGGGCAAGTCACTTAACTTCTCTGGGCCTCAGTTACCTCACCTGTAAAATGGGGATTAAGACTGTGAGCCTCACGCGGGTCAACCTGATCACCTTGTATCCTTCCCAGCGCTTAGAACAGTGCTTTGCACAGAGTAAGTGCTTAACAAATGCCATCATTTATTTATTTTTATTAAATCCATGTTTGGAAGAGTGCAGAACAGAATTGGTGGTTCTTTTATAACTTCCCAAATCCAGCAGAAGCTTATTTCGGGAAGCGGAAGTAGTTGAGGGACACGATTTGAACTCGAGCTACTGTGTCCAAAGAAAGCATGTGGTAATAGATAACCTCACTTTTAGGTATGTGAAAGTACTGGGGCACTGTGCTAGTCATTTTGTTCCTGTACCAGGGGTGAGAAGTAAGGAAGAGAAACCAACCCAAATAAAGGTAAATGGGAACTTCCTGCTTCTACCCTTCAGCTGCCTGCAGAGGAGAATTATCGCGATAGACGTTTTAGGGGGAAGACTCCCTGAAGCAGCCAGTAAACTGCCATGGTTATCTTGTAGATGTTGTTTTTTTGTCTTTGGGATGGGGTATTACTCTAGGTGGGAGAGACCCGAGTTAAATCCCCTCCACCCCCAGAAGTCTCTATCTCGGAGAGTGGTTTCTGGGGAAAATCCTCAAAATGGGGCATGTGCGGAAGGCTTTATAAACGTCGCAAATGCAGACCGGGGGCTCAAATGTTGAGTGTGAGGGTAAGTGGGGCATCGTCAGAGGAAGCAAGCCGATCTTCCAAAGTCGTTGGGGTTGTTGCATCTGCTGCTGGGGCCTGACCACATCGCAAAGCTGGCTTTGTGCCTGGGGAAACTTGTCCCCACCTGTCACGGGTCTTAGCAGCATTGAGTTACGGAAGCATGTTGTGAAAAGGAAACCAAGCAGACCTGTGTCGTATGTACAGGATGCCAGTTGGAAGTTTTGATTAGTTTTCATTTTTTTCTCTCTTTGTGGGAAACCCAGCTTCTTAGATTTATGATAAAAGTAGCTCAGCATTTAAATCAGGACTGGGGCCCCTCTGGCTGGGTCTTCATGTTGGGAATCTCAGGGTCCAGTCCCTTTCAGTAGGTAGGTCTTTCTCCAGTTTAGGCTCACACCTGCAGTCTGTGATTAAATGTAAGTTAAGTGCTTTAGGATAGAAAATGTGTCTCCCCCTTTTAGACAGTGAGCCCATTGTTAGGGACTGTATATGTTGCCAACTTGTACTTCCCAAGCGCTTAGTACAGTGCTCTGCACACAGTAAGTGCTCAATAAATACGATTGATTGATTAAGGGCACTGGGTGGTCCTTTGAAGTGAGCTTCAGGGAAAGAGCTCATGCTCTCCAGTGAAGGAGTGTCTTGGCCTGAAGCTCCTGTGTGTCTTCTCTGAAACACAAAGGGGTTAGAATGGGAATGGGAGGAAAGGGGGCTTCCCATTTGGACTAGAGAGAAAGACTGCTACTCTGCTGCTTGCTGATTCTATCTACAAAGTGACTTTGAGATCTTTTTATGAGAGGGGGTTACCTCTCATTTAGATAAAGCAAAAAAGGCAGCATAGCCTAATAGAAAGAGGGTATGGGCCAGGGAACCTGGATTCTAATTAATAATAATGGCATTTGTTAACTGCTTACTATGTGCCAAGCACTGTTCTAAGCACTGGGGGGAGTTACAAAGTCATCAGGTTGCCCCACATGGGGCTCAGAGTCTTAATGCCCATTTTACAGAGGAGGTAACGGAGGCCCAGAGAAGTGCAGTGACTTGCCCAAAGTCACACCGCTGACAAGTGGCAGAGCTGGGCTTAGAACCCGTGACCTCTGACTCCCAAGCCCGGGCTCTTTAATAATGATGGCATTTATTAAGTGCCTACTATGTGCCAAGCACTGTTCTAAGCACCGGGGAGGTTACAAGGTGATCAGGTTGTCCCACGTGGGGCTCACAGTCTTCATCCCCATTTTGCAGATGAGGTAACTGAGGGCTCTTTCCACTGAAGCTCTACCACTTGCCTGCTGTGACCTTGGGAAAGTCGCTTCATTTCTCTGGGCCTCAATTTCCTCATCTGTAAAAATGGGGATTTGATACTTGCTCTCTCTCCACTTAAGGCCGTGGACCCTGTGTGGGACACACTGTGTCTGGCTTTATTTTCTTATCGTTGTGCAGTCCTTAATAGAGTGCTTGGCATTTAGTAAGTGCTGCATACCATTTTTGTTTTTAATAATAATAATAATGGCATTTACTAAGCGCTTACTGTGTGCAAAGCACTGTTCTAAGCACTGGGGAGGTTACAAGGTGATCAGGTTGTCCCACTGGGGGCTCACAGTCTTTAATCCCCGTTTTACAGATGAGGGAACTGAGGCCCAGTGAAGTGACTTGCCCAAAGTCACACAGCTGACAGCTGGCGGAGCCGGGATTTGAACCCATGACCTCTGACTCCAAAGCCCGGGCTCTTTCCACTGAGCCACAATGCTTTCATTAGTAGTAATGTGAAATCGGCTTGAAGTCTTTTCTTTCCAGGCCGTTGAGGAGAAGGTCTGGTTGGGAAAGACTCAGTGCAATGGACTTCTGGGGAAGAAAGAGCTTTCATCATTGCTCAGGACTCTTCCTTAGTCTATTCTGGTTTGCTACCTGAATAGGTTTTTGCTCTTGGTTTTTTTTTTAATCTTTAATTCAAAACCAACCTATAATTTTCTTTAATTGTCTCCCCTTCTAGACTGTAAGCTCTTTGTGGGCAGGGATTGCCGTTATCTTGAACTCTCCCAAGGGCTTAGTACTGTGCTCTGCACACAGTAAGCGCTCAAATATGACTGATTTAATGTCTATCTTCTCCTGCCAGATTGTAAATCCTCTGAAGATGGGGATCATGCCAAATAGCTGTTGTACTCCCTGTTTAGTACAATGCTCAGCAGGTGTTCAGGTGCTCCATAAATATTATTGATTTGATTTTTAGAAATATTAAAAGGCATGTTCCTCTTTATACCACCTCACCTGAGTGCCTCACAACTTTGCAGTAGGTTGTCTCCCCAGTTCACTTATTGTGAATTTTATAATGGTATTACCGATGCCTGTTTACTTGTTTTGATGTCTGTTCACCCCCCTTCTAGTCTGTGAGCCCTTTGTGGGCAAGGATTGTCTCTGTTGCTGAATTGTACTTCCCAAGCGCTTAGTACAGTGCTCTGCACACAGTAAGTGCTCAATAAATGATTGAATGAATGAATTAATAAGTATGTTAGACTCTGATATGGTCTCGAGTGAGCCCACTGTTGGGTAGGGACTGTCTCTATATGTTGCCAATTTGTACTTCCCAAGCGCTTAGTACAGTGCTCTGCACATAGTGAGCGCACAATAAATACGATTGATGATAATAGGGCTGTGTTCCAGGTCTCCAAACACCTTTGCAAATTAGACTGCTCTCAAGTCTGTTTATGCTGCTCTAGTTCCCACCCCCACAACCCTTCCCTGATATTCAATCAATTATATTTATTGAGCATTTACTGTATGCAGGGCATGTTACTAAGCACTTGGTATGAGTTGGTAGACATGTTCCCTGCCCAAGTGGTTGAATTGCCCATTTTAAAAAATGGTATTTATTGAGAATTTACTATAGGAAAGTACTGGAGTAATAATAATAATGCTGGTATTTGAGCACTTACTGTGTGCTGAGCACTGTTCTAAGCTCTGGGGTAGATACAAGGTTATCAGGTTGTCCCACGTGGAGCTCTTAATCCCCATTTTACAGATGAGGGAACTGAGGCCCAGAGAAGTGAAACAACTGGCCCAAAGTCACACAGCTGACCAGTGATCGAGGTGGGAGTAAAACCCACAACCTCTGACTCCCAAGCCTGTGCTCTTTCCACTAAGCCACACTGCTTCTCTGAACAGGTACAAGCTAACAGATCAGAGGTAGTCCCTGTCCCACGTGGGGCTCACAGTCTAAGTGAGAGGGAGAGCAGCTATTGAACCCCCATTTTACAGATGAGGAAATCAAGGCCCAGAGAAGTGAAGTGCCGAAAATGAGTGGTGAAGCAGGGATTAGAACCCAGGTCCTTTGGCTCCGAGGCCTGTGCCCCTTCCAAGTTGCTTTCCAACTATTGCATCAAACTGCACGGAGACACAAGATGTGAGCCTAGCTGGGTCACTGCGCCCATCTGAATTTATAAGCCTGCTTGTGTATATATCTATAATTCTATTTATTTCTATTGATGCTATTGATGTCTGTTTACTTATTTTGATGTCTGTCTCCCACCTACTAGACTGTGAGCCTGTTATGGGCAGGGACTGTCTCTGTTGCCGAATTGTCCTTTCCAAGCGCTTAGTACAGTGCTGTGCACACAGTAAGCACTCAATAAATATGATTGAATGAATGAATGACTGAGGATGCCCGGACACCCCTCTCAGCTCCAAGGAAGCAGCAAGAGATTCCAGATCTCAGCGTGGCTCAGTGGAAAGAGCCCGGGCTTTGGAGTCAGAGGTCATGGGTTCGAATCCCGACTCCACCAATTGTCAGCTGTGCGACTTTGGACAAGTCACTTCACTTCTCTGGGCCTCAGTTCCCTCACCTGTAGAATGGGGATTAAGACTGTGAGCCCCCCTTGGGATCACCTTGTAAACTCCCCAGTGCTTTGCACATAATAATAATAGCATTTATGAAGTGTTTACATAGTAAGCACTTAATAAATGCCATCATTATTATTATTATCTAGCTGCTGTCCTGAAAGTGTGAAGGGGTTGGTCTCATCTGAAGCCAGGGTAAGAAAAAAGGAAGTCAACGGGGGAAGTTTAGAGTTGGTAACAGCTACTCAGAATTAAACTCCTGGTTGCACAAGCAAATCAGGTTAATTTTGTACTTTGGGGGCAAAAATCCGGATGTGTGTTCTCGTCGCTTGCTTCAGGGCAAATCGCTCTGCGCTAGGGAAGGAGAAGACGAGTGTTTCTCAGTGTCCATCTGTAGTAAGGTATTTCTTAGTCATTTGTACTGAGTGCTTACTGCACGCAGAGCACTATACTAAACACTTGGGAGAGGACGATATAACAATAAACGGACACATCCTTGCCCATAACAAGTTTACAGTCTGGAGGGGGATGCAGATATTAATATAAATCCATTACAGATATGTACACAAGTTCCATGGGGCCGGGAAGGGGGATGGATGCTTATTGCTGTATTCAGAGGTTAATTAACCTACCCCTTCCCAGCAACCCAAATTAGGTTGATCCATCATGGTGGAGTTATTTTCTTACTCTGTGAGAGCCGATAGCCTTCTGTGAATGATTCTTCCGAGGGCACTGTGGCCTAGTGGAAAGAGCATGGGGCTAGGAGTCCCAGGACCTGGGTTCTAGCCCTGGCACTGCCATTTGCCTGCTGAGTGAGCTGGGGCCAGATTCTTCTTATCTGTGTGCCTCAGTTTCTTCATCCATAAAATGGGGATTAAATACATATTTGTACATATTAATTTGGCACATAATAAGCATTTGTACATATTTACTATTAGTATATATTACTATACTATTTACTATTCTATTTATTTTGTTGATGATGTGCATTTAGCTTTAATTCTATTTGTTCTGATGACTTCATTCATTCAATCGTATTTATTGAGCGCTTACTGTGTGCAGAGCACTGGACTAAGCACTTGGGAAGTACAAGTTGGCAACATATAGAGACGGTCCCTACCCAACAGCGGGCTTACCTGTTCACATGCTTTGTTGTCTGTCTCCCCCTTCTAGACTGTGAGCCCGTTGTTGGGGAGGGACCGTCTCTCTATGTTGCCGACTTGTACTTCCCAAGCGCTTAGTACAGTGCTCTGCACACAGTAAGCATCATCATCATCAATTGTATTTATTGAGCACTTACTGTGTACAGAGCACTGTACTAAGTGCTTGGGAAGTACAAGTTGGCAACATATAGAGACAGTCCCTACCCACTCAATAAATATGATTGAATGAATGAATGGAATAATAATGATGGTATTAAGTCCTTGCTATGTGTCAAGCATTGTTCTAAGTGCCGAGGTAGATACAGGTCAATCACACAGGGCACAGTCCCTGTCCCACAGCAAGGCTTACGGTCTAGATAGGGAGAGTGGGCATCGAATCCCTGTTTTGCAGTGTAGGAAACTGAGGCACAGAGAAGTGAAGTGACTTGCCCAAGGTCACATTGTAGGCAATTGGCAGAGCTGGGATTAGAACCCAAGCCCTTCAACTTCCAAGCCCATGCTCCTTCTACTGGGCCACACTGCTTCTCTTGAATGCTTTCTCCATCTCCTTTGACTGTGAGCCCCATACGGAATAGGGACTGTGTCTCATCGGATTATCTTCTAACTACTCCAGTGCTTGACACGTAGTAAGCACTTAAGTATCATTCATTCATTCAGTTGTATTTATTGAGTGCTTACTGTGTGGAGAGCACTGTACTAAGCGCTTGGGAAATACAAGTTGGCAACATATAGAGACGGTCCCTACCCAACAGTGGGCTCACAGTCTAGAAGGGGGAGACAGACATGATAGAGAAGCAGTGTGGCTCCATGGAAAGAGCACGGGCTTGGGAGCCAGAGGTCATGGATTCTAATCCTGACTCCGCCACTTAGCTGTGTGACTTTGCGCAAGTCACTTCGTTTCTTTGTGCCTCCGTTCCCTCATCTGTAAAATGGGGATTAAGACTGTGAGCCCCACTTGGGACAACCTGATTACCCTGTATCCCCCCCCCCCCCCCAGCACTTAGTGTTTGGCACACAGTAAGCGCTTAAATACCATCATCATCATGATAATTTTCGGGATAGTAAGTAGGAATAGGAGGAGGAAAGCAGGAAGTCCCGTCTCCACCTGCTTTGCCATCCTGGTGGAGAGCTCTCAAGGACCATCGTCCCACTTAGGTCTGTGATGGAGACAGCTCTTGCTTCGTCAGTTGAAATGATGCCAGACTCATCTCGTGAGTTTATGGAAAGGTGGAAAGGAAGTCATCTCAGTGCCCACTTCCCCCACTCACTAGGTCTCCTTCTTAGAGACCCGAATTCCCCTTTTTATGTGACCAAACGGTCTCCCCCTTCTCTCCCCGAGGAGCGGAGGTGCCTTCAGCTGAGAGTTGAGCCCATGCTCTAGCTCTTCCCTGGCTTGACTTCGCCGGGAGAGTGCTGGAAGAGGGGGCTTGTTCCCCAGTGAGTGCACGCTGAGAAGCAGTGTGACTCAGTGGAAAGAGCCCGGGCTTTGGAGTCAGAGGTCATGGGTTCAAATCCCGGCTCCGTCAGCTGTGTGACTTTGGGCAAGTCACTTCACTTCTCTGGGCCTCAGTTACCTCATCTGTAAAATGAGGATTAAGACTGTGAGCCCCACGTGGGACAATCTGATCACCTTGTATCCCCCCCAGCACTTCAAACAGTGCTTTGCACATAATAAGCGCTTAATAAATGTCATTATTATTATTATTATTATTATTATTCAAGGCCTTGAATGCGGGCCTGGTGGGGAAGGTTTTCTAAACTAGGAAGAACTGTCATTCTGGGACATTCTCTTCCTTATTTTTCCAACACCCAGGTGCCTGTGGGAATGGGGTGAGCAGTGCAGAGATGCAGCATGGCCTAACGGAAAGAGCTTGGCCCTGGTTGCCAGAGGACCTGGGTTCTAATTCTGACTCTTCCACTTGCCTGGTGTGGGACCTTGGGCAAGTCACTTCGCTTCTCTGGGTGTCAGTTTCCTCATCTGTAAAATTGGGATGCAGTAATAATAATGATGGCATTTATTAAGCGCTTACTATGTGCAAAGCACTGTTCTAAGCGCTGGGGAGGTTACAAGGTGACCAGGTTGTCCCACGGGGGGGCTCACAGTCTTCATCCTCATCTCCTCTGCAAAGTGAGGAATAGTGAAAGGGCCCCTGGGTGTCAGTAAATTGATAATATTTATTGAATATTTGCTCTCTGCAGAGCCCTGAACTAAGTGCTCGGGAGAATACATTAGTAGTCATGATCCCTGTCCTCAAGGAGCTTACAGTCTAGCTGGCATGACAGAAACAAGAATAAATTTCAGAAAGGAGGAAGTAACAGAGTTTATGGCTATGTACATCAATGCTATTGAGGGAGAGGAGTTCATCCTAGGGCTAAGTACAGTGCCGGGCCCATAGTAAGCACTTAACAAAAGCCATTAAAAAAATTCTGAGTGCTGGAGTGGCAGGAGGATGTGGAAATAAACAGGAGATGTGATTTTAGAAAGGCACTGATGATGGGGAAAGTAGAGGTCTGCCAAATGCGACAGGATAGGGAGCAAAGATGACGAGTGTGGCTTAGTGGAAAGAGCAAGAACTTAGTACAGGGCTCTGCACACAGTAAGCACTCAATTCATATGATTGAATGAATGAATGAAAGAGCAAGAGCCTGGGATGCAGAGGACCTGGGTACTAAGCCCAGCTCTGCCACTTGTCTGCTGTGTGCCTTTGGGCAAGTACCTTCACTTCTCTGTGACTCAGTTTCCTCTACTGTGAAATGGGGGTTAAATCCTACTCCCTCCAACTTAAATGGAACGTCCCATGTCGGGCAGGGACCGTGTCCACCCTGATTATCTTGTATCTACCCCAGCACTTTGTAATAATGATGGTATTTATTAAACACTTACTATGTGCCAAACACGGTTCTGATAACTGGGGTACATACAGGGTAATCAGGTTGTCCCACATGGGGCCATAGTCTTAACCCCCTTTTTACAGATGAGGGAACTGAGGCCCAGAGAAGTTAAGTGAATCGCCCAAAGTCACACAGCTGACAAGCGGCGGAGCCAGGATTAGAACTCACGACTTCTGACCCCCAAGCCCGAGCTCCGTCCACTAAGCCGCCAACTTTACGAATACCATAATATCTAAAATATATGTGTAAAAATATGAGATGCATGTGATGATCCCAGCCTTGCCTTCCTCTCCCCCTCCACCCAGGGTGGGGTTGGTGGCCCTGCCACTGTAGACAAAGTCTGAGAGAAGGGTAGCCCAGAGGGGCATTATAGGTCCAACTCTCCCGCACCCGGAGGCATGAAGAAGGGGGAGCCGGATTTCTGGGAGCTGTCAGGTGCCTTCAGCCGGCTTGCCTCCTCTTCTGGCTGCGCTCAACGACTGTAAGCTCGTTGTGGGCGGAGGATGTGTCTGTTTATTGTTGTACTCTCCCAAGAGCTTAGTGGCTACCAATCAATCTGCGCATCAGGCAGAAACTCCTCACCCTGGGCTTCAAGGCCGTCCATCACCTCGCCCCCTCCTACCTCACCTCCCTTCTCTCCTTCTACAGCCCAGTCCGCACCCTCCGCTCCTCCACCGCTGATCTCCTCACCGTACCTCGCTCTCGCCTGTCCCGCCATCGACCCCCGGCCCACATCCTCCCACAGGCCTGGAATGCCCTCCCTCTGCCCATCCGCCAAGCTCGCTCTCTTCCTCCCTTCAAGGCCCTGTTGAGAGCTCACCTCCTCCAGGAGGCCTTCCCAGGCTGAGCCCCTTCCTTCCTCTCCCCCTCGTCCCCCTCTCCATCCCCCCCATCTTACCTCCTTCCCTTCCCCACAGCACCTGTATATATGGATATATGTTTGTACATATTTATTACTCTATTGATTTTATTTGTACATATCTATTCTATTTATTTTATTTTGTTAGTATGTTTGGTTTTGTTCTCTGTCTCCCCCTTTTAGACTGTGAGCCCACTGTTGGGTAGGGACTGTCTCTATATGTTGCCAATTTGTACTTCCCAAGCGCTTAGTACAGTGCTCTGCACATAGTAAGTGCTCAATAAATACGATTGATGATGATGATGATGATGAAGAGCTTAGCGCAGTGCTCTGATCACAGTAAGCACTCAACAAATACGACTGACCGACTGACTGCGCCCTGCACGAATGGGCACGATGGTTTTTCCAGTAGCCAGAGGCCAAGCCAGGGCCCTCCGCACTGGCTGCCTGGGGCTGGCGTGCCTAGGCGCGTTTCAGGGTCCACGACCTAGGTGTGCCCAGAATCTTCTCCCACCATGGGCCCCCCCGGCTGTGAGAGACTAGTGAACTTGTAACCCAAGTTTACCAACCCCTGCTCCTCCCAGAGCCTGGGGCCTCAGGCTTGTGGGGGCAGAGGGACGACGGGGTGATCCATGGGACTTAGCAGAGAACAGCAAGGCTGAGGTTCCGGATAGGCGGGAGAGAAGGAAAAAAGGGAATTTGGGGAGGCAGTTTGGCCTAGCGGAAAGAGCAGGGGACTGGGATTCTAATCCTGTCTCCGTCACTTGCCTGTTAAGTGTGTGACCTTGGGCAAATCACTAAACTCTATGTCATTTTCTTCATCTGAAAAATTGGGGATAAAATGCCTGTTCTATACCTTAGCAGCATCATGTGGGAGAAGGGATTGTGTCTGATCCACTTATCTTGTACTTAGCACAGTGCTTGGCACATAGGAAGTGCTTTGTAAATACCATCAGCATTACTATTTCTTCTGATCACTATTTGGGGGCTTCTTGTGGGAGAAGGGCAACTAAGCAGGCCCCATCAGTCATTCGGTAGTATTTACCGAGTACCTATACTGTGCAGACCACTTTACTAAGTGCTTGCCACTGTACTACGCTACCAGGAGGGGTGTGAGATGTGGTTAGGGGAGTGGCATTGTCTGGTAATTTAAAGAGAAATATTTATTTGTTTAAATGCTCTACTTAATAATTGTGGGATTTGTTGAACCCTTACTGTGTGCCAGGCACCGTACTAAACCCTGGGGGGCACACAAGCAAATCGGGTAGGGCACTGACCCTGTCCTACGTGGGGTTCACAGTCTTAGTCCTCATTGTCTAGATGAGGTGACTGAGGCCCAGAGAAGTGGAGTGGCTTGCCCCAGGTCACACAGCAGACAAGTGGCTGTGCTGGGATTAGAACCCAGCTCCTTCTGATTCCCAGGCCCGTGCTCTATCCACTAGGCCATGTTGCTTCTGCTCACCCTTCTAGACTGTGAGCCCGTTGTTGGGTAGGGACCATCTCTATTTGTTGCCAACTTGTACTTCCCAAGCGCTCAGTACAGTGCTCTGCACACAGTAAGTACTCAATAAATACTATTGAATGAATGAATGAATGAATGGTGGAAAGAGCACGGGCCTGAAGTCAGGTGAAGTGGGTTCTAATCCCAGCTCGAAGCAGCGTGGCTCAGTGGAAAGAGCACGGGCTTTGGAGTCAGAGGTCATGGGTTTGAATCCTAGCTCCGCCACATGTCTGCTGTGTGACCTTGGGCAAGTCACTTAACTTCTCTGAGCCTCAGTTACCTCATCTGTAAAATGGGGATTAAGACTGTGAGCCCACGTGGGACAACTTGATCACCTTGTATCCTCCCCCAGCGCTTAGAACAGTGCTCGGCACATAGTAAGCGCTTAACAGATGCCATCGTTATTATTATTATTAATTCTGATTCTGCTACATATCTTCTGCTTGACCTTGGGCAAGTCACTTCACTTCTCAGTTACCTCATCTGTAAAATGGAGATTAAAACCGCGAGCCCCATGCGGGACATGGATTATGTCCGACCTGATTACCTCGTCTCTACCCCAGTGATTAGAACATAGTAAGCGCTTAACAAAGACCACAGCTGTTATTATCTTCTAGACTGTGAGCCCACTGTTGGGTAGGTACCATCTGTATACGTTGCCAACTTGGACTTCCCAAGCACTTCGTACAGTGCTCTGCATACAGTAAACGCTCAATAAATACGAATGAATGAATGAATGAATGATCATTCAGGAGGGAAGCTGAGGAACTTCGCAAGACTACTGCTGGGTAGGCCAGGGGCAAAACCAGCATGGTTGTCAGACCATGGCTAGCCCAGGTTCTTCTTCTCCTCCTCCTCCTCCTCTTCTTCTGCTTCCTGGAGCTGAGGGGGCTGAAATGATCAGCAGAGCCCTTGGTCCAAGGGAGGAAGAGGAGGGGAGCCCCGCACTCTCCATGACCCAGTCCTTTGCCAGGCAGGGACGGAGGAGGGGCAGAACCAGTTCGCCCCAGTGAACGGGCGGCTCACAATGGTGCAAAGTGACATCATCGGGCCCCGCTGGCCCAGGGCTTCACTTTCCCTGTAAACAACTCCCAAGGAGGAAGGGGGCAGGCCGTCCCAAGCAGCTGCAGCCAGGAGACATTTCCTGCAAAACTCCATTGTGGAATTTCCCCAGGCTGTTGCCTCCTCCTCACCCTCCTCCTCCGTGGGAGCGAGGCTCCCAGCTTCTGAGCAGAGAGTGGTGCTGCGGCCTGATGGGGAGCACTAGGACAGAGAAAGATGAGGCTGAGGTCTGCCTGGTTGGGTGGGGAGACGGCTGCCTGCATCCCAGAGGGCCAGGGAGACCCCCTTCCCTGTAAACTCCATAGCCTGGGCGGGGCCCAGTTGTTGGAGAGTGGGCAGCCGCACTTTCTCATTCGGGTTTCCTCACAATTCCTCTCTGGCTTTCTATCTTCACGAGTAGCCACTCCTCCACAGGGTTTGTTGGCCCCGTCCTTGTCTCCATCCACCCGGTGCCAACCAGGTCAGAAGGGCCCGATCTTGGCGTACGTGGCTGTCGAGGTTGTTGTAAATATTTGACCAGGAGGACCGGGCCGGATTGGAAAGGGCAAACAATAAAAGCGGAGCGAGAAAAAGATGCCCAATTCAGCCCATTGCGGCCTAGTAACTCGGCTCCAGCCCGGTCCGTTTGGGCCGGGGAGTGGTCAAGGGTCCTGGCCTTGATTCAAATACTCCATTAATCAATCAATGGCATTTATTAAATGCTTACTGGGTGCAGAGCATGGTACTAAGCGAGGCCTAGCCTGGACTAGTCACCAAGATTTGATTCCATCTTTAGAGCCTTCCTCTCCCCCTCGTCCTCCTTCCTCTCCCCCTCATCCCCCTCTCCATCCCCCCATCTTACCTCCTTCCCTTCCCCACAGCACCTGTATATATGTATATATGTTTGTACGTATTTATTACTCTATTTATTTATTTATTTATTTATTTATTTATTTATTTTACTTGTACATATCTATTCTATTTATTTTATTTTATTAGTATGTTTGGTTTTGTTCTCTGTCTCCCCCTTTTAGACTGTGAGCCCACTGTTGGGTAGGGACTGTCTCTATATGTTGCCAGTTTGTACTTCCCAAGCGCTTAGTACAGTGCTCTGCACATAGTAAGCACTCAATAAATACGATTGATGATGATTTTAGAGCCCCAACCTGGGAGCAAGAGTCTGGAAGCAAGGAGCCCATTCCACGGTGGCGGGGGAGGCGGCGAGGGATTGCAATCTGTGTGAGCCGGACTTCTAGCCGCCCTTATTCCAGCCTTTTGACCGGATGGAGAGTTTCCAATCGGGGCTGAGAAGATCACGAATTGAAGCTTCCTGATCTGGGAGAGCTCTGAAACCCATCCCCTCCATTTCTTATCCTCCCTCCAATCCTAGACCCCTCTGTGCATCGCATCTTGCTCAAAATGAGAAGTTGGCACTTCTGGCAGGTAGGGAGGGAGTGGGCCTGGACTCTCTAGGCCAGGGGAGTTTCTGGGCTCAGGTGAGTACAAGGAGAAACAGCATGGCATAGTGGAAAGAGCCTGGGAATCAAGTTCTAATTTGGATCCTGCCACTTGGCTGCTGTGTGATCCTGGACAAGTCACTTTGCTTCTCTGTGCCTCAGTTACCTCATTTGTAAAATGGAGATTGATACTGTGAGCCCCATGTAGGGCATAATAATAATAATGGTATTTGTTAAGTGCTTATTATGTGCCAAGCACCGGGGTAGATACAGGGCGCACACTTTTAATCCCCATTTTACAGATGAAGGCTCCGTCCAGCCTGATTATCTTGTATCTTCCCCGGTGTTTAGTGTAATGCCTGGAATTCAGTAAGCGCTTAACAAATACCATTATTTAAAAAAAAAATAGAAAAAGGGAGAGGACAAGCTATAGGTCTGTTTGGAACATCTAGGCTCCAGGAAGCAGAGTGACAGTGTCCCACATGGGCATTCCAAGTCTGTGAGCAGCCATCTGTGGCTGCTTTTCCAACCTCCTCCTCCTTTTCCCCTCCCTCCCTCCCCCTGCCCCAGCAAAAAGACTATTCCCAACAGTATTTAGTAACAGAAGATTGAAATAGAAATGTTTGCTAAATATGTTTATTTCTTCTAAGCGATTTTCACTGCCTCCTTGGGGTATTGGCTGAAGAAGCATGAGACAGCCCAGCTGGCTGGGATTTGGGAAACATGGATTTCCCTAACGGTTCATAGTCAGACCTCGCAGCCCCATTCTCTGGTTGCTATTGGTCTGAGTTCAGTGATAGTAACTGTGCCAAGCACGGTGGGTAGATTCAAAACAATCAGATCAGACGCAGACCTTGCCCCATGTGGACCTCACAGTCTAAGAGGGAGGGAGAACAGATATTCTAACCCCATTTTACAATAGAGGAAACCAAAGGCACAGAGAGGGTTAAGAGGCTTGCACCTAGCAGGTAAGTGGCGGCGTCGGGATTAGAACCCAAGTCACCAGGGAATGCAGCGTGGCTCAGTGGAAAGAGCCTGGGCTTGGGAGTCAGAAGTCATGGGTTCAAATCTCGGCTCCACCAATTGTCAGCTGTGTGACCTTGGAAAAGTCACTTCTCTGTGCCTCAGTTACCTCATCTGTAAAATGGGGATTAAGACTGTGAGCCCCACGTGGGACAACCTGATCACCTTGTATCCTCCCCAGCGCTTAGAACAGTGCTTTGCACATACTAAGCACTTAACGAATGCCATTATTTTTATTATTACCACTTGACTTCCAGTCCTGAGTTCTTTCTACCAGGCCATGCTGTTTCCTCAATCATTGTCATCTCAGCAGCCCAGCTTCTTTACCAGAGGCCGAAGCTCAAAGGGGATCCATCCCTGCCTCAGGCCTGACTTTTGGCCTTCATTTGAAGGAAAAACCTCAAGTTTGCTTCTCTGGGCTGTTCCCCCCCCAGCCTGAGCTCTCTGGCTTGGTCCCATCAGAGGGAATTGCTGGCTTCCTGCTTATGTTTTAGGCTCTGATTTTAGGAAGTCAGTATTATAGCTCTCGCTGAGGTCCATGAAATCCATTCCCCAAATAGGAACTGCAACTTTTTGAAATCCAGAAATGTGTGATCAGAAATTCCTCTGCTCTAAAACACAGCTCAAATTGGAGAGGAGGGAACGGTCCTCAAATTCCCCAAGACGCTGAAAGGAGAAATGCTATGGATTAGCTGCAGTTGCGACACGTTTAACGAATGCCCTCCCAACCCTCCATTTACAGGGATGGCTTTTTCACCAGTTGGGAAACACAGCAACTGTCCTTGAAAATACCTTGAGATGTCAGGATCGGTCTCCTGATCAGACTCCGGGGCAGAGTGGCTCAGTGGAAAGAGCCCGGGCTTTGGAGTCAGAGGTCATGGGTTCAAATCCCGGCTCCGCCACTTGTCAGCTGTGTGACTTTGGGCAAGTCACTTAACTTCTCTGTGCCTCCGTTCCCTCACCTGTAAAATGGGGATGAAGACTGTGAGCCCCATGTGGGACAACCTGATCACCTTGTAACCTCCCCAGCGTTTAGAACAGTGTTTTGCACATAGTAAGCACTTAATAAATGACATTATTATTATTATTATTATTCTAGGCCCTAATTCTATGCATGTACTCACATGCCAGTCGGGACAACCCATATTCTGCCGCTCAGTTTTGCAGTGTAAAGACGGGTAAATGTCCCTTCTCCGGACGAGGATGTGGCCAGTGCAGTCTCAGCGCTCTAGACTGTTGGCTTGTCTTGGGCAGGGAAGATGCTTGTTATGTTGTTATACCAAGAGCTTAGTACAATGCTCTGCACACAATAAATGTTCAAATGATGCGACTCACTAATTAACTATCCAACAGTTTAGACTGTGAGCCCACTGTTGGGTAGGGACTGTCTCTATATGTTGCCAATTTGTACTTCCCAAGCGCTTAGTACAGTGCTCTGCACATAGTAAGCACTCAATAAATACGATTGATGATGACAGGGTAGGGGCCTGCGAGTCGCAAGGTTTGCTGCCATTTGTCTGCTGCATGGGGACAGGGTAGGGGCCTGGGAGTCACAAGGTTTGCTGCCATTTGGTTTTGTTCTCTGTGTCCCCCTTTTAGACTGTGAGCCCACTGTTGGGTAGGGACTGTCTCCATATGTTGCCAATTTGTACTTCCCAAGTGCTTAGTACAGTGCTCTGCACATAGTAAGCGCTCAATAAATACGATTGATGATGACAGGGTAGGGGCCTGCGAGTCCCAAGGTTTGCTGCCATTTATCTGCTGCATGGGGACAGGGTAGGGGCCTGGGAGTCACAAGGTTTGCTGCCATTTGGTTTTGTTCTCTGTCTCCCCCTTTTAGACTGTGAGCCCACTGTTGGGTAGGGACTGTCTCTATATGTTGCCAATTTGTACTTCCCAAGCGCTTAGTACAGTGCTCTGCACATAGTAAGCGCTCAATAAATACGATTGATGATGACAGGGTAGGGGCCTGCGAGTCACAAGGTTTGCTGCCATTTGGTTTTGTTCTCTGTCTCCCCCTTTTAGATTGTGAGCCCACTGTTGGGTAGGGACTGTCTCTATATGTTGCCAATTTGTACTTCCCAAGCGCTTAGTACAGTGCTCTGCACATAGTAAGCGCTCAATAAATACGATTGATGATGATGATGAACAGTTAAAGCGGGGAGTGACAGGATATTGTGGGGGAGGGTTTGGGGAGCGGGGGCGTGAGAGGGAGGTGGGCTCAGGGTGGGAGTGGCGAGGGGAGAGGGAGGCTCAGAAACCCAGGCTGACCTGGGTTTGGGTACCCTAATCAATCAATCAATCAATCGTATTTATTGAGCGCTTACTATGTGCAGAGCACTGTACTAAGCGCTTGGGAAGTACAAATTGGCAACACATAGAGACAGTCCCTACCCAACAGTGGGCTCACAGTCTAAAAGGGGGAGACAGAGAACAGAACCAAACATACCAACAAAATAAAATAAATAGGATAGAAATGTACAAGTAAAATAAATAAATAAATAAATAAATAGAGTAATAAATATGTACAACCATATATACATATATACAGGTGCTGTGGGGAAGGGAAGGAGGTAAGATGGGGGGATGGAGAGGGGGACGAGGGGGAGAGGAGGGAAGGGGCTCAGTCTGGGAAGGCCTCCTGGAGGAGGTGAGCTCTCAGCAGGGCCTTGAGGGGAGGAAGAGAGCTAGCTTGGCGGAGGGGCAGAGGGAGGGCATTCCAGGCCCGGGGGATGACGTGGGCCGGGGGTCGATGGCGGGACAGGCGAGAACGAGGTACAGTGAGGAGATTAGCGGTGGAGGAGCGGAGGGTGCGGGCTGGGCAGTAGAAGGAGAGAAGGGAGGTGAGGTAGGAGGGGGTGAGGTGATGGACAGCCTTGAAGCCCAGGGTGAGGAGTTTCTGCCTGATGCGCAGATTGATTGGTAGCCATTGGTAGCCATTGGTAACCCTAAGGCATGGTCTGCCCAGATCGGCCCCTTCAGACTCTCTAAATGTGTCATTGGAGCGCATGGGTGGCTGACTTTAATATTAATGTGCCAAGCCCTGGGGAAGATAAAATACAATCAAATTGGACCCAGTCTCTGTCCCAAGTGGAGCTTGTGGTTTAAGGAGGAAGAGAGAACAGATATTGAATTTCTATTTTACAGGTGAGGAAACTGAGGCTCAGAGAAGATAAGCAACTTGCCCAAAGTCACCCAGCAGGGAAGTGGCAGAGTCAGGATTAGAACCCAGGCCTCCTGGCTCCCAGTCCTGGGCTTTTCGCACTAGGCCACGGTGCGTCTCACCAGGGGGATTGAAGAGGGGCTGGCCAGAGGGTAGTCCTGGCACCCGGTACTGTGACCAGTCTTAAGTCCAGGTGGAGGTTGGTGCCCCCTCCCAGGGTACTCAAGAGCTTAGTACAGTGCTCAAGCCCTTAGTACAGTGCTCTGCACACACTAAGAGCTCAAAAAATACGATTGAATGAATGAATGAGTGATATTGGGTAGGAGCTTAGGGAGAGTGGAGGGCTGTGGGGTCTCCCGACCCTGGGGAGGAGAATGATAAAGCGGAGCCTGAGAGACAGAGCCCAATTTTGCAATGCGGTGGTCACAGGGTCCCTGCCTCAGGAAAGAGGCTGATTGACCAATGGGAGGAAATGCGTGACCAGAATCCGTTTATTTCAACGCCCCGGTTCCTGCCTTCCCCTTTTTACCCCTGCTGACCAGGAGCAGTAACCTGTTTTGAGTCCTGCGGGAGAGACTCTGGTGCTCAGCCCACTGACAACATTGGGCAAAAAAAGGGGTGGGAGTTGCCGGGGGATGGGAAGAGGGCATCCTGGGGAGCAAGGAGGGGCTGTCACATTACTATTATATTTGTTAAGCATCATGTGTCAAGCACTATTCTAAGTGCTGGCGTAGATATGTGTTAATCAGGTTCGACACGGTCCCTGTCCCACATGGGACTCACAGTCTAAGTCGAAGAGAGGACAGAAATTGAATTCTCAGTTTACAGTTGAGGCACGGAGAAAGTGAAATGACTTGTCCAGGGTCACACAGTGAACACTTGGCAGAGCTGGAATTAGAACCCCGGTCCTCTGGCTCCCATGCTCATGCTCTCTCCACTAGGCCAAGCTGCTTCCCAGGATCTTCCAGCTACAGTGGATACGTAGGAGCAGAGCAGATCCTTGGAGGGGCAGCCTTTCTTTCATTCATTCAATCGTATTTATTGAGCGCTTACTGTGTGCAGAGCACTGTACTAAGCGCTTGGGTAGTACAAGTCGGCGACATATAGAGACAGTCCCTACCCTGTCACTGCTGCTCCCAGGGGAGTTTCAGCAGGAGGCATTAAGTGCCAATAACAGAATTCAATAAGCACTTACTGTGTGCAAAGCTCTGGGCTCAGCACTGGAAAGAATACATAGGTGGGAATTAGATATGATCCCATCCCTCGGGGATTTCATAAGGGATAGAGAAGTAACGTGGCTCAGTGGAAAGAGCCCGGGCTTTGGAGTCAGAGGTCATGGGTTCAAATCCCTGCTCCACCAATTGTCAGCTGTGTGACTTTGGATAAGTCACTTCACTTCTCTGTGCCTCAGTTACCTCACGTGTAAAACAGGGATGAAGACTGTGAGCCCCATGGGGGACAACCTGATCACCTTGTAACCTACTTAGAACAGTGCTTTGCACATAGTAAGCGCTTAATAAATACCATTATTATTATTATTATTATTATTATTATTATAAAATACCTGCTTTCCCTTCCTTTGAGATGGTGAACCCAGTGGATGACAGGGGACTGGGTCCAAGCTGTTTATATTGTACCCATTCTGGTTCCTAGCACAGTAGTTTGTTCATAGTAAGTGTTTAATAAATATCAAATATGTAAATATATTTACATATATATAATTTGTAAATAATATTTACATATTATTTAAATGTATATAATTTATATTTATACACTATTTAAAATAATAATATAAAATGATCAAATAGTCTTATTACAATATTTAAATATTATTATTATTGCTGCTATGCCCCCCCATTGGAGCAGAGGTGAGAGAAATAAAGAGCAGAACTTTTGTAAACAGGAGGGAATTTTTCTGATCATTCATTCATTCATTCCATCATATTTATTGAGCTTACTGTGTGCAAAGCACTTTACTAAGCGCTTGGGAGAGTACAATATAACAACAAACAGACACATTCCTGCCCACAACAAGCTCACAGTCTAGAGGAGGAATCAGATATTAATATAAATAGATAAATAAATAAATTCCAGATGTATACAGATATATATATCTGTAAGTATATCTTACACAGTATGTCATATACAGATGTATATCTGTATATATCTATATATATACAGATATATATATATCTGTAAGTATATATACAGTAAGTATATATATATTTACTGTGGGGATGGGAGGGAGGATGAATAAAGGAGCTATAAAGAGTGGCATAGACGGGAGAGAGAGAAGAGGAGTGGAGGGCTTACTCAGGGAAGGCTTCTTGGAGGAGATGAACTGAACTGAGGTTCAGTCCAGGGAAAGGGACTGAAGCCTCCTGGAACTACTCCCTTGAATTGGCTTTGATTTTTATTCATTAGTTGTTCCTCTGTCTGCCTGCTCCCTTAACTGTAAACTCCCAGAGGACTGCACTTGTCATCCACTTATCTTCACTTTGACTGCTGTAAGCTCATTTTGGGCAGGGAATACATCTTCCAACTCTATTATAATGTACTCTCCCAAGTGTTTAATACAGTGTTCTGCACAGTAAGCACTCAAAATATACGATCGATTGATTAAAAAAAGATTGATTGACTATTCCAGATTGACACAGCTGTCCGCAAAGTGCGGGCCCAACCAGCGTTAGAAATAGGTAAGTCATAGTAATAGTAATAGCAGCAGCGTGATCTAGTGGATTGAGCACAGTCTTGGGGATCAGAAGGCCTTGCCTGCTGTGGTCCTTTGGGAAGGCCAGTTCATTTCTCAGATTCCTCATTTATAAAATGGGGATTAAGACTGTGAACCCCAGGTGGGACACGGACTGTATCCGACCTGATTAGTTTGTATCTACCCCAGCGCTTAGTAGGGTGCCTGGACATAGTAAGCGCTTAACAAACACCATTAAACAGAAAAAACAAGGAAAGTTGCAATGCACAGATAGGGAATCAGAGGCCCAGAGCGGTCGAGATCTAGCAAATATCACCCAGCAATCAATCAATCAATCGTATTTATTGAGCGCTTACTGTGTGCAGAGCACTGTACTAAGCGCTTGGGAAGTACAAGTTGGCAACATATAGAGACAGTGCCTACCCAACAGTGGGCTCACAGTCTAAAAGCAAGTCAGGGACAGTGTCAGGATTAGTGTCGGCATCCAGCTTTCTTGCCTTACTCTCTGTTCCAGCAGACCAAGTGGCCATCTTTAAAACCCAACATAACAAGGGAGCGAGTTGTTATGGCTCTGGAAGAAAAATGGGATGAGGACAAGAAGACGGCTGAGGGGAAGAGAGGAATGGAGAACAGGTGCAGACGTGACCTTGTCACTCCCGGAAAGGTTAGAACGGCAGATAAGGAAGGAGCATGGAGGGAGCAGCCCACAGGAGGGAAATACTCGGTGGTGGTGAGTGAGATGATTCATCTGTCTTCCAGCATAGATCCAGGGGTTGGCCAAAGCTCGTCCTCCATTCTCCCCACTGCACAGACTCAACGCATCTGGGAATGAGCTCCCAGATGGGGACAAACCTCAAATTAGGCACGTCCAAAACTGAACTCCTTATCTTCCCACCCAAACTCTGTCCTCCCCCGTCTTTCCCATCACTGTAGACAGCACCACTAACCTCCCTACTTCACAAGCCCCTAACCTTAGCCTTGTCCTCGACTCAACTCTCTCATTCCACCCACACATTCAATCTGTCAGCAAATCCCGTCGTTTCAACCTTCACAACATGGCTAACATCCACCCTTTCCTCTCCAAGGCCCTTTCCAGGCTGGACAGGGAATGAGGTCAGCAAGCATTGACTGGCCAAACCGGCAGAGGAGCAGCGAGTGGTCTTTGTCCCCCTGGATTACCACAGTGTGAGGGACAAACCCCTTCACAAAGGCCTCTGGGTCGGTGACTGAGTGGCTAGCAGAAAATCTCCCCTGATCTCCCGTCTCAACACTCATGCCTTCCTTGGAATCCCACCTCCAATTCCAGGGCCAGGAACAGGAAGAAGGTGGAGGGAGTGAATTAGGGGAATGTAATAATAAGAAATAAGTGCCAAGCACTGTGGTAGAGTCAAGATAATCAGGCTGGCTAGTCTCTGTTCCCAGATGGGAATCACAATCAAAATATTTAGTCCCCATTTTATAGATGAGGAATCTGAGGCACAGAAAACATAAGTGACTTGCCCAAAGTCACCCAGCAAGCTAGTGGCCGAGCCAAGTTTAGAACCCAGCTCTGCTTCACATTGATTGTCCAGAAATATTGTCAACCCTAACTGCAGCCCTTCTCCATGGCCCTCTAGGCTGTAAACCCATTGTGGGCAAGGAACGTGACTACAAATTCTATTATATTGTACTCTTTTAAGTACTTAGTACATTGCTGTGCACACTGTAATTGCTCGATAAATACAATTGATTGATTGGCCCTGGCCCACCTCCACAAACCAAAGGGAATCATCTCTCCTGCAAAGGCAGCACAGAACTGAGCACAGAGTACAGAACTCTCTCTCATCCCTCCAGGACCAAGGTGGTTTTGGGGGGGGCATTGGGGAGGAGCCTGTCCCTTTGCTGGGATAATAATGATGGTATTTATTTAGCGCTTACTATGTGCAAAGCACTGTTCTAAGCGCTGGGGAGGTTACAAGGTGATCAGGTTGTCCCACAGGGGGCTCACGGTCTTAATCTCCATTTTACAGATGAAGTAACTGAGGCACAGAGAAGTTAAGTGACTTGCCCAAAGTCACACAGCTGACAATTGGCGGAGCAGGGATTTGAACCCATGACCTCTGACTCCAAAGCATGTGCTCTTTCCACTGAGCCACGTGTGTGGGGGGGGCAGTGAGGAGGGCTGCCCACAGACAGGACAGCTGCAGTGGAGGATTGTATGTGCAGATCAATAGTTAGCATGAGATTAAGCATGGCTGGGGGCGTTCAGACACCAGTCAGCCCAGACAAAAAGAACCTTTTACATGTCACTTGCCGGTAATTATGGTGTGAAGGATGGATCTACTAAGCTATTCCCTGGTGACATTTCTGCAACATCTTAGCCAGATCGATAATATGGTCTTCCTCTCGTTGGGTGATTCAGCTTCAGGGGTGGCGGGGGATTTTTTATAAATTGCTTTGTGTAAGAGAGTCTCTTTGGTGGTAACCCCGCCCCTTGTAGAATCTGGAGGCCCAGCACTCAGGCAGAGTGCTGAACAGGCTTGCAGGCCTGTGGGATGCTGGGTGGAGCACAGACTTTTCCTTTCCTTTTGGGAGATTGGGATCATTTCTATCAGAGGCTCTGAGTTGGTGGATTGAAACAGGCTGGGCTGTGTGGACCGAATGGCCTGTTTCATCGCTTCCCAGAGAGCATCGGTGTGAACTAACCAACCTGGAAATATCCAACTTAGAAATTCCCCAGTGATTCATCTGAATTAAAACTGATTCGGGGAGTGAATTGCCACAGCCTCAGGCCAATGGATCAGGAGCTGAGCCCGCCCTCCTCTCAGTCCCCATGAAGTCCGTTGGCTCAGCAAAGGATCGGTCCAGGTGCTGAGGGCCCTTGTCTTGCAGGACTGGGTTTGGGGTCTGGGATGGAGGTGCTGTTCCCCCCGAGGGAGGTTGAAGGATGCAGAGTCCTCGCTGGCTGGGAGGACAGCAGGAAGAGCACCACAGCCTCTGGAAGCCTGTCTTGGCCTGTTGTGGGAGAGCGGGGTAGACAGGCAGGTTCCTGGTAGAAGGAGAGGTGGGTTTACTTCTCTCAACAAGATAAACTGGAAGCATTTTTGGCCCTGGATGAGTCTGGGCCTGCTCTGTCCAATCAGATGGGAGAGAGTCAGCCTGGTGGGACCAGAGCACTGCAAGGCATCCAAGGGTTGGAGACCTGCGGTCCGGAAATCCAGCTGAGTGATCGGCACAGGGAGTGAGAGTTAAAGAGCACAGGACCGGCAGTTAGGAGACCTGGGTTCAAATGCCAGCTATGTCATTTATTAATAATAATAATAATAATAATAACAATAATAATAATAATTTGCCTGCTGAGTGACCCTGAGCAAGTTACTTCACTTTTCTGTGCCTCAGTTTTCTCACCTTCTGTGCCTCAGTTTTCTAACCTGAAAATAGGGGATGAAATACCTGTTCTTCCTCTATTCTTAATAATAATAATAATGTTGGCATTTGTTAAGCACTTACTATGTGCAAAGCACTGTTCTAAGCGCTGCGGGGGGGATACAAAGTGATCAGGTTGTCCCATGTGGGGTTCACAGTCTTAACCCCATTTTATAGATGAGGTAACTGAGGCTCAGAGAAGTTAAGTGACTTGCCCAAGGTCACACAGCAGACATGTGACGGAGCTGGGATTCGAACCCATGACCTCTGACTTCAAAGCCTGTGCTCTTTCCACTGAGCCACGCTGCTTCTTCTCTCTCGAGCACTCGATACAGTCCTCTGCACAAAATCAGGGCTCAGTCAGTATCATTGATTGATTGATTGATTCTTCCCCCTCAAACTGGGAGTCTTGTCTGGGGTAGGGACGGTGTCCAGCCTGCTTATCTTGTATCTGACCCGGAGCTTAGTACAGTGTTTGGCACATAATAAGCACTTAACAGATACCACAGCTATTATTATTAGAAGAGACTAGGCCTTTCCAATAAAGGGCTAGAAGCAGCTTGAACTAGTGGAAAGAGCACGGATCCAAGGCCTGGGAATCAGAGGACTTGGATTTTAATCCTGTCCTGCCACTCATCTGCTGTGTGAACTTGGGCAAGTTGCTTAACTTCTCTGTGTCTCAGTTACCTCATCTGTAAAATGGGGATTAAGACTGTTAGCCCCATGCAGTCACATGGACTGTGTCCAACCTGATATCTTGTATCTACCCTCGCACTTAATAATGATGATGGCATTTATTAAACACTTACTAT
The DNA here is from genome assembly GCF_015852505.1 of Tachyglossus aculeatus. Lineage (NCBI taxonomy): Eukaryota > Metazoa > Chordata > Mammalia > Monotremata > Tachyglossidae > Tachyglossus > Tachyglossus aculeatus. Next base: position 48,445,015 of record NC_052071.1, read on the forward strand.
GTGCAGAGCACTCTTCTAAGCGCTGGGGAGGTTACAAGGTGATCAGGTTGTCCCATGGGGGGCTCACAGTCTTAATCCTCATTTTACAGATGAGGTCACTGAGGCACAGAGAAGTTAAGCAATTTGCCCAAAGTCACACAGCTGACAATTGGCGGAGCAGGGATTTGAACCCATGACCTCTGACTCCAAAGCCTGTGCTCTTTCCACTGAGCCCCGCTGCTCCGTTTAGTATCCACTTAACAAATGCCATTAAAAAAAAAGGGAACGTGAGCACAATTTACTGCCGAGAAATAGCCCCTGGTTAGGGGAGCTTGGCAGATTCACAATACTTTGGAGACCATCATCAGGGATATCAACAACGAGTAGAGTTTCAGAGCTGAAAGTGTGTGTCCAAATGCTGCAGTCTGTGAGAGGGCCCAGACTTAGTTCATCCAGGGGCCAGACCAGCAGGAAATAAGACTTAAACACGCAATCAATATTTCCTTAGCACCTATTGTGTGTAGAGCACTGTAATAAAGGCTTATACAATAGAGTTATAGATAGGCTCTCTACCCTCAAATAGCTTACAGTGTAGAGGGGAAGACAGACAATAAAATAAATTACAGGTAGAAGGAAGCAAGAGAGCATAAAGATATGCAGGTGAGTGCAAAATGTGGGGCTGTGGAGGGAAATGTTCTAGCTACAAAAAAAAAAAAATTCAAAATCACCTTCCAGATTCTCTCTCCCTTAGGCACAGATTTCTAGTTCTGATTCATCTCTTCTTCGGAGAAAAGTCGGATTAAATAATCACACCCTGCTTGGAAGGGTAATTTTCTTCCCAGGAGCACCAAACAGGGTGCCAGCACCCTCTCATTCTCCTCACACCTTTCCTTTCAGTCACCCTCGGATTTTCTGCTCAGAATCCCCTAGACTCTCCCTGCTTTCTCTAACTCTGCGTGACGACCCTGCTGATGTGTCTGTACCAGGGGGTAGCTCAGACCCTCAGCTCATTTGTTTCTGGCAGCACAGGGGAACCTAAATCGTGTTTCCCTCCAGGGAGGCTGGAAGTCGTGTTTGGAGGGGGATGGGGTGTGTGTGTGTGGATGTGGCTGAGGAGTGGATGAGAGAGAAACTAGCCAGGAATGTAGCTTCTAGAAGATTCAGAGTTTCCCTACAGCTTGTCGGAACTGGAGTGGTTGTGAAACTGGGCCTGGGAGAACGTCAGGAATGTAGAGCTTGGGCTTGTGTGTGTGTGTGTACAATCTGTCTGATTATAACCCCGAATATGGGCTGGAGATAAGCCCTCGGTTGAATCACATGTACGATCCCCAGAGAACTCCTCCACTAACACCTCCCATCTCTCCCTGTATTTTTCCTATTTCTTTTCCAGGGAGCTTGAAGTTGTACAGACACTGCTCCTTCCCCTCGCAAACCACAGGGTTGGGATGTCATGGGGGGACTTCCTCAGAGCCAGAAGTCAGCTCCCATCTGGGGACACCGCTATCTCCCCGAGTAGTGCTCCTTGGGCTTGTCACGCAGGGTTAGGTGGGCAGCTCAAGAGGATTTGGCTTCTGGGTCACAGCCCGACCAAAGAGAGGGACCTGCACCACCCTCTACCTCAGTCCTCCCATTCTGTAAAATAGGGATGATGTAGATCCACTTCCAGGGATTGGCCTGGGACTGGTACTTTGCTGTCCCTTACCATCCGCTTTAAGGCATTCAGTCTGCCATCTCCTTCCTACTTTATCTCACTGATCTCCTACTTCAATCCAAACAGCACATTCACACTCATCTAAATGCCCACCTGCTCACTGTATCTCGATCTTGTCTCTGTGGCCGTTGACCCCTTGTTCACATCCATTTGTCCATATTTACTATTCTATTTATTTTGTTAATGATGCGCATCTAGCTTTACTTCTACTTATTCTGACGATTTTGATGCATGTCTCCATGTTTTGGTTTGTTGTCAATCTCCCCCTTCTAGACTGTGAGCCCATTGTTGGGTAGGGACTGTCTCTATATGTTGCCGATTGTACTTCCCAAGTGCTTAGTACAGTGCTCTGCACCCAGTAAGCGCTCAATAAATACAATAGAATGAATGAATGAATCCTCTCTCTGGCCTGGAACTCCCTCCCCATCCATATCCGACAAATCACCCCTCTCCCTATCTTCGGAGCTCTCCTAAAATCACATCTCCTCTAAGAGACCTTCCCTAACTAAGCCTTCACTGTGTCTGACACGTTTACCTTGTATTGACCCCAGCACTTAGAAAAGTGTTTGTCACACGGTGAGTGCTTAACAAATACCAAACTACTCTGTGCCTCAGTTACCTCATCTGTAAAATGGGGATTAAGACTGTGTGCCCCGCATGGGACAATCTGATCATCTTGTAACCTCCCCAGCACTTAGAACAGTGCTTTGCACATAGTAAGCGCTCAATAAATGCCATTATTATTATTATTATTAAATACCACAGTTATTATTAATAATAATTATTATTCGCTTTTCCTATTTGCCCTGCCTTATGTGTCACCCATGCACTTTGGTCTGTACCGCTTAAGACTTGGGTCTTTACCCTGAAGTACGTATCTTTCTGGACCTTCCCTCCTCCTCCTTCCCTCCTCCTTCCCTTCCCCACAGCACCTGTATATATGTATATATGTTTGTACATATTTATTACTCTATTTATTTATTTATTTTACTTGTACATATCTATTCTATTTATTTTATTTTGTTAATATGTTTGGTTTTGTTCTCTGTCTCCCCCTTCTAGACTGTGAGCCCACTGTTGAGTAGGGACCGTCTCTATATGTTGCCAACTTGTACTTCCCAAGCGCTTAGTACAGTGCTCTGCACACAGTAAGCGCTCAATAAATACGATTGATTGATTCATATCTGGCTCCCCTTCTCATCTGCAAGTGTTTTGGGTAAAGGGATGGTGTCTACGTTCTAGATTATATTGTACTTTCCCTAGTGCTTAGTGCACAGCTACCACTGATTGATGATTGACTGATTGATCTCTGGGGCCCTCCAAGGATAAAGGGCTTTGAAAGTCAAGCAGTCATGGTGTGGAGCCTCCTATTTTCCAAATCAGTTTCCAGTTCATTGGAAAGAGCCCGGGCTTTGGAGTCAGAGGTCATGGGTTCAAATCCCGGCTCCACCAATTGTCAGCTGTGTGACTTTAGGCATGTCACTTCACTTCTCTGTGCCTCAGTTACCTCATCTGTATAATGGGGATTAAGACTGTGAGCCCCCCGTGGGACAACCTGATCACCTTGTAACCTCCCCAGCACTTAGAACAGTGCATTGTATATAGTAAGCGCTTAATAAATGCCATTATTTTATTATTATTATTGTTATTACCAGCTTGTAGAGTTGAGTCTATTGGTGGAGGGCCTATGGGCTGCCCAGCGCTGAACAAGGGAGCAGAGATCCTAGAGATTAGCGATCCAGGCAGAGATAAGTGAATGAGCATCTATGGCAACCCTGCCAGCCTAACTACAGAATGGAGGCCTTAGTCTCCTGCAAACTCTGACCACGCTGCAGCATTTTCACCGACCCGTTTCACCAACCCGTTCCCACGATTCCCACTACATAATGCTGAAGCCTCTTCCGTAGTTATCTGCAGTAATGCAGTACACGGATCCAAGGACCCAGTTTCCAATTTCGTTGTAATTCTTACTTGTTTGCAGTATGATTTCTTTTAGGGTGGCTGTAATTTCTTTCAAGCCATTAGCCTATGGGACTGATGCCTCCTCCTTCCTTTCCCCTCCTCCCCCGCCCGCCTTACCTGCTTCCCTTCTCCACAGCACCTGTATATATGTATATATGTTTGTACGTATTTATTACTCTATTTATTTATTTTACTTGTACATATTTATTCTACTTATTTTATTTTGTTAATATGTTTTGTTTTGTTCTCTGTGTCCCCCTTCTAGACTGAGCCCGCTGTCGGGTAGGGACCATCTCTATATGTTGCCAACTTGTACTTCCCAAGTGCTTAGTACAGTGCTCTGCACACAGTAAGCGCTCAATAAATACGATTGAATGAATGAATGTAATTTGCCTGTCTTGTGTAACCAACGGAGGTTTGTTGGGCTGAGAATTGCCGGTCAATAGGCTACAGTAGTAATAGTATTAATTAAGTGCTCACTTTGTGCAGAGCACCGAATTAAGATGAGAAAGAGCATGGAGGTGGGAATTAGACGTGGTCAGGTCCCTGGTGGAGGGCCCACAGTTTAAAAGGCTGTAATGAGAGGAGTAAATTAAAGCAGATGTAAACTCCTTGAGACAAGGATCCTGTCTCCTAAATCTAGTAAACTCTCCCAAACACTAATACAGTACTCTGCACACAATAGGTACTCCATAGCTACTACAGATGAGGAGGAGGAGAAGCAGCATAGCCTAGTGGATAGCACATGGGCCTGGGAGTTGGAGGATCTGAGTTCTAATCCCAGCCCCACCACTTTTCTGCTGTCACTTAACTTATTTTTGCCTCAGTTACCTCATTTGTAAAATGGGGATTAAGACCAAGAGCCCCATGTGGGACAGGGACCGCATCCAACTTGATTATCTCGTATCTACTGCTCATTACAGTGCCCAGCACAAAGTAAGTGCTTAACAGATACCATTTAAAATAAAATGAGGAGGAGGAGGTGGAAGAGGAGAAGCAGCATGGCTCAGTAGGAAAGAGCCCGGGCTTTGGAGTCAGAAGTCATGGGTTCAAATCCCGGCTCCACCAATTGTCAGGTGTGTGACTTTGGGCAGGTCACTTAACTTCTCTGTGCCTCAGTTACCTCATCTGTAAAATGGGGATTAAGACTGTGAGCCCCCCGTGGGACAACCTGATCACCTTGTAACCTCCCCAGCGCTGAGAACAGTGCTTTGCACATAGTAAGTGCTTGTTAAATGCCATCAAAGGGAATTATTAGCGAAAGGAGGCTGAAGGAGACACCGCCACTCTCCAGCTCTGATAAGAAAATCTCAGAACTTTTGCAATGTGAAAAAAGCAAACCCAGGAGCTGTCAAAGCAGGGACGCCAGAGGGAAACAGGTACAGAGCACAGCCCTGCCTCTGTCAGCCCCTGGGGCTGAGGAAGTCAGTGAGGACAGACTATTTTAGAGTAGGGAGGAAGTGGCCGAGTGTCTAGAAGTTGTGGGTAACCTCAGCTAGCATAGCAAGTTTTATTAACTTGGAGCAGGGTAAAAGCAACAAAGAGAGGGGCAGTGGAAAGAGACCTGAGAAATCTGCAGAACAGGTGAATCAGGGCCACTGGAATATGGACCAGTAGCTCATTTCTGGGCCTTAAAGTTACCATTCAGCCTTCTCCTACGAAGTGGATTTTTTGTTAGCAAGTGTGACAACACTCCTGGATAACCTCGGGGACCCTAGGAAACAATCCAGATGGAGAGGGAGAGTTTTCTCTAGAGAAGCCCAGATCCTAGGCTAACATCAGGAGTCTGGGACCCAAGTGAATGATAGGAAAATGTGGGGAAAGGAGAAAAGGAGTGGGAGGAGTCAGCCTTTTGTTACAGAAAAAGGGGCAATAACTGGAGGAAAAAGAGAGAAATGGCAAGAAATGAATTTGGGAGATAGAGCTCTAGACTGTAAGCTCATTGTGGGCAGGTAACGTCTAGTATATTATATTGTTCTATTGGAGAAGCAGCATGGCTTAGTGGAAAGAGCACAGGCTTGGGAGTTAGAGGACGTGGGTTCTATTCCCGGCTCTACCAATTGTCTGCTGTGTGACCTTGGGCAAGCCACTTAACTTCTCTGTGCCATGGTTACCTCATCCGGAAAAGGGGGATTAAGACTGTGAGCCCCAAGTGGGACAAGCTGATTATGTTGTATATACCCCAGCACTTAGAACAGTGCTTGGCACATAGTAAGTGCTTAACAAATGCAATTATTATTATTACATTGTACTCTCCCAAGTGCTTAGTACAATACTCTGCACACAGTAAGAACTCAATAAAAAAGGAGAGGTTCATGTAAGTCGAGACTTCATGGATGTGTCAGAGGAAGGGAGCTCTGTTTTATTGGGGCTGGGGGGTGGAGGGCGGCGATAGATGGCCACAAGATGGACGGGGGTCATCTGGCCAGAGGCCAACGAGCCCGAGTCCAGCACAATGCTTGGCACATAGTAAAAGTTTAACAATTACCACAAGTATTATTTTTAAATTATCATTATTAACGAAAGCCTTACAAGAATGATTACCTTAGGAAGTGACTGTGCTCACATTACATTACCACAACAGATAGCAACATATAACAGTGACTAACATTTAACAACAGCTAAAGTTATTAAATCGTAATAATTTAATAATAAAGTGGGACTTAATTTTTTGGAAAAGTGCTTTAAAATCATTATTTTGAGTTGTTTCTCTCAGATTCCCTGGGTGGCAGATTCATCGTCCTTAACAATTAATAGTTAATGAGTCCCTCAGGGAGATTGGCTTTATAGAAGGGCTCTTGGGAAGTACTGGGGATGAAGAAGAGTGGGGAATTCAAGATAAGACATTTCATCCAGAGAGACAATATCCTCTTCTCTAACCCTACCCCTGTCATTGGCTCCACCTGCTTGCTCTGTTGAAGCCTTTCTTTTTTAAGCTATTTGTTAGATGCTTACTATGTGCCAGCCACTGTACTAAGCACTGGGGCAGATACAGGCTAATCAGGACGGACACAGTCCATGTACATGGGGCTCATATCCCCATTTATTTATCCCCATTTTACAGATGAGGTAATTGTGGCACAGAGAAGTTAAGTGATTTGTCCAAAGTTACAAAGCACAGAAGAGGAGGGGTTGGGATTAGAACCCATGTCCTTATTTTGTTAATGATGTGCATTTAGCTTTAATTCTATTTGTTCTGATGACTTGACACCTGTCCACGTGTTTTGTTTTGTTCTCTGCCTCCCCCTTCTAGACTGTGAGCCCGTTGTTGGGTAGGGACTGTCTCTATATGTTGCCGACTTGTCCTTCCCAAGCGCTTAGTACAGTGCTCTGCACACAGTAAGCACTCAATAAATACGATTGAATGAATGAATGAATGTCCTTCTGACTCCCAAGATCCTGCTCTATCCACTAGGCCGTGCCACTTTCTTTCCCTCAAACATAAAAAGTCCCAAACAGGCAGAGCTGGCCAACCCTCGACCACCCTCCCACCCTGACTCCCACACACATATACCTCTTGGGAGCAGAGGGGAAGGGATAATAATAATAATGATGGTACTTGATAAGGACTTACTACGTGCCAAGCATTGTTCTAAGCGCTGGGATTGGTACAATAATAATAATAATAATAATAATGGCATTTATTAAGCGCTTACTATGTGCAAAGCACTGTTCTAAGCACTACAGGGTAATCAGGTTGTTCCATGCGGGGCTCACAGTCTTAATCCCCATTTTACAGATGAGGCAACTGAGGCCCAGAGAAGTTAAGTGACTTGCCCAAAGTCACACAGCTGACAAGTGGCGGAGCCAGGATTAGAACCCACAAGCTCGGACTCCCACGTCTGTGGTCTTTCCACCAAGCCACGCTAATGTTGGAGCAGCATAGCCTAGTGGAAAGAGTGCGGTCCTGGGAGTCAGAGGACCTGGGTTCTAATCCTGGCTCGGCTAACTGCCTCCTGTGTGACCTTGGGCAAGTCACTTAACTTCTCTGTGCCTCAGTTTCTTCATCTGTAAAATGGGGATTCCATATCCGATCTCCCTCCTACTTAGACTGTGATCCCCTCATGGGGCAGGGCTCAAAAGTGGTTAATTGTCCAAAGTGATTAACTTACATCTACCCAGCATGGCCTAGTAGAAAGGGCATGAGCCTGAGAGTCAACGGACCTAGGTTCATTCATTCATTGAATCGTATTTATTGAGCGCTTACTGTGTGCAGAGCACTGTACTAAGCGCTTGGGAAGTCCAAGTCGGCAACATATAGAGACGGTTCCTACCCAACAATGGGCTCACAGTCTAGAAGGGGAAGACAGACAACAAAACAAAACATGTGGACAGGTGTCAAGTCTTCAGAATAAATAGAAGTAAAGCTAGATGCACATCATTAACAAAATAAATAGAATAGTAAATATGTACAAGTAAAATAAATAGAGTAATAAATCTGTACAAACATATATACAGGTGCTGTGGGGAGGGGAAGGAGGTATGGCAAGGGGGAGAGGAAGGAGGGGGCTCAGTCTGGGAAGGCCTCCTATTCCTGGCTCCGCTACCTGCCGGCTGTGTGACTATGGGCAAATCACTTAACTCTCTGAGCCTCAGTTTCCTTCATCGATAAGATTCATTCATTCATTCATTCAATCATATTTCTTGAGCATTTACTGTGTGCAGAGCACTGTACTAAGTGTTTGGGAAGTACAAGTCGGCAACATATAGAGTCGGCAACATATATAGAAGGGGTTTTTATTTTATCTTATTTTATTAATATGTTTTGTTTTGTTGTCTGTCTCCCCCTTCTAGACTGTGAGCCCACTGTTGGGTAGGGACCGTCTCTATGTGTTGCCAGCTTGTACTTCCCAAGCGCTTAGTACAGTGCTCTGCACACAGTAAGCGCTCAATAAATACGACTGAATGAATGAGACAGACAACAAAACAAAACATGGAGACAGGTGTCAAATAGTCAGAACAAATATAATTAAGCTAGATGCACATCATTAACAAAATAAATAGTAAAATGGGGATTCAATACCCATTCTCCCTCTTACTTAGTGGCCTCATTTCGGACCGGGACTGTGTCCAACCTGCATAACTTGGATATATGCCAGCTCTTAAGAACAATGTTTGACACATAGTAAGCACTTAACACACATTATTGTTATTATTATTATGAATATTATTATTATTATTATCAACAATTAAGAGGAAGAGACTGGGGGGGCACTTCCAGGCTGCCCCTGCCCCTACCCTAGAATTCCTGCTGCGATTTGTACAAGGTTCTGAGACTCAGGTCTATATGTATGAGTTATTCAGGTCATTAAGGACCCTTCTTGACTGTGAGCCCACTGTTGGGTAGGGACTGTCTCTCTATGTTGCCAATTTGTACTTCCCAAGCGCTTAGTACAGTGCTCTGCACACAGTAAGCGCTCAATAAATACGATTGATTGATTGATTGATTAAGAACTAAACACCCACTTTATATTGAGCTACCAATGTGCATATAAACCAAGGGGATTTGGGGAATCTGGGCTCTGCTTGTGGGGAATGAGATGTGGTGGAGGCTCCCTGGGACGGCTGGTTAGTTTGACGATGGTGATAGGAACGATGCTAGTGATGGTGATGATGGGGTTAATAATGGTAGTGGTGATGGGATTTGTTAGGCGCTTACTATGTGCCAAGCACAGTTCTAAGCACTGAGGTAGATTCAAGATAATCAGGTTGTCCCACCTGGGACTCACAGACTTAATCTCCATTTAACAGATGAGGTAACTGAGGCCCAGAGAAGTTAAGTGACTCACCCTAAGTCACACAGCTGATAAGTGGCGGAGCCGGGATTAGAGCCCCATGACCTCTGGCTCCCAAGCCCGTGCTCTTTCCACTAAGCCACACTGATGATGATGATGATGGTGGGAGTTTGCCATTCAATTTGACAAGAGGAGGAAGAGGGGTCCCACTCCCACCAACCCCTCAGGCTGGGTGTCTCTCCCTAGGCTAGCCTGTAGGGATGGGTTTCTTCTCTCTCTCTTTTTTTTTTTGCATCAATGGTATTTGTTAAGCACTTACTATGTTCCAGGCACTGTACTAAGCAGTGGGGGTATATACAATGAGAAGCAACACAGCTCAGTGGAAAGAGCCTGGGCTTTGGAGTCAGAGGTCAAGGGTTTGAATCCCTGCTCCGCCAATTGTCAGCTGTGTGACTTGGGGCAAGTCACTTAACTTCTCTGTGCCTCAGTTACCTCATCTGTCAAAATGGGGATGAAAACTGTGAGCCCCCGTGGGACAACCTGATCACCTTGTAACCTCCCCAGTGCTTAGCACATAGTAAGTGCTTAATAAATGCCACCATTATTATACAAGATAATCAGGTTGGACACAGTCCCTGTCCCAGGTAGGGCTCATAGTCTTAATGCCCATTTTACAGATGAGAGAACTGAAGCACAGAGTGTTAAATGACTTGCCCAAGGTCTCACAGCAGACCAGTGGCAGAGTTAGGATTAGAACCCAGGTCCTTTCATTCATTTGGTCGTTCAGCTGTTTAGGGGATGGTGGGATAGGATGGGTGAAGAAGAATACGGTGGAGCAGGGCAGGGTGGAGCCAAATTCTCTGTGTTTCGAAAGGTGAGATGGAGCCCTGGGGCTGGAGTTTGGTCTCAGGAGTCCATGTGGAGGTCTGAAGATGAATGGATGTTTTTGTGTTACAACTTTAATGGCCTCTTCAGGGCCCCAGGGCTGTGATTAAGCCCTCTGTCTAATTAGTAGCATCATTCCCAGCTCTAGATTTATAGCACACCCGCTCTGGCAGAAAGATCCTTGCTGCGTACCAGTCTGAGAGAAATGAGGAAGTTTCTGTTGGAGGGACAGACAGAGGGGGGAGAAGACAGAGGCAGGGCCAGAACCACTTAGGTTGGGGTCCCTCCAAATACCCCCGCACACACATATACACACACGCCATTGGCTGTGCCACAAACCCACAGGTCGGTCCCTCCTCCACTCTCTCACAGACGCACAAACCATCCAGAGCAGACACTCTCTCCATAGCAAGGGGAGCGGAAGTGGCTGCACAGCAAAAGCCACAGTTGCAGTCTTAGCCGACTCAATCGCTGGTTCCCAGCCTTTCCCCAGGCTACCGCCCAAGATGCAAGTCCTTTGACTTTAAGCTCGCCGTGAGCAGGGAATGTTTCTATTACACTGTACTCTCCCAAGTGCTTAGTACAGGGCTCTGCACATAGTAAGCGCTCAAAACCGACTGACTGACTGTGGCCTGCAGCCAGGGAACCAAGCAGGGGCTGCAGGAGGGAGAACAGCTTTGGTTTCCATTACTTTTTCCTGCTGCAGCTGCCGCTCCTTTCGATGCTGGGGTCTGACCATCAATGTCATCCGGCTGTGGCCCCATACATTCTTGTTCCTGAGAACGGCTCGTCTGGGGCACACAGTAAGCTCTCAATAAATGTGAGTGACCGACTGACTCTGGCAGGCAACGGGCAAGCCGGAGGGTGCCAGCTCAGGGCTAATTTTACTATGTTTCACTCACTAGAGGGGCGGCAGGGCTGAGGCATGTGAGGAGGATTTCTTTTCTTTTCACTTTCATCACCCTGGGCAACCCGGTGGTCCAAAGTGTGGGACTCCCATAGTTCTACTGCTCAGTCAAGCTTCCCTCAAGTCAAGTGCCGGAAAGAATGCTAGGGTCTGGTGATCTTTAGGGTCTGCCATGTGCAAGAAAGGGATGATAAGCTGATAAAGATGCCGTGTTTCCCAGGAGCTCCCATCGCCCTTGCGTGCCTCCAGAGAATGAGCAATTGGCGGGGCTTCTGAGAAACATTCAGCTGCAAGGGCCTGAAGGAATGACAAGAGGAGACGAGTAAGCTCCTTGTGGGCAGGGAACGTGTCTTTCATCTCTGTTCTATTGTACTCTCCCAAGCACTTAGTTCACTAGCGCTCAATAAATACCCTTGATTGAATGATTGATTGATTCATACTGGATTGGAACAGCGCAGCTGAAAACCAGACAATCCGGTATAAAATCATAGGCCTGGCCTCCCTATCTATCACACTCTCTTTCTCTTTCTCTCTCCCCTCCATCACCCAGACGTCCAGCTGAGAGCTCAGCATTCAACGCTTATCAGAAAGGGGATATCCTTCTGCCCTTTTCAGTTCTCACCACTGACCGCTGCTGGAATCTGGGGTGCAGAGGCCAAGAGGCAGATGGTTAATGGCAGAGTTGAGATTCAGGGTTGCAAAGCTGCATTGTTCTGGAGAGCCAGAAGACCAGTGAAAGGAGAGTTGAGGGTTTGGGCTTCACCACGTGGGAGGTAATAATAATAATAATGGCATTTTATAAAGCGCTTACTATGTGCAAAGCACTGTTCTAATTGCTGGGGAGGATACAAGGTAATCAGGTTGTCCCACGTGGGGCTCACAATCTTAATCCCCATTTTACAGATGAGGTAATTGAGGCACAGAGAAGTTAAGTGACTTGTCCAAAGTCACACAGCTGGCAAGTGGCGGAGCCGGGATTTGAACCCATGACCTCTGACTCCAAAGCCCGTGCTCTTTCCATTGAGCCACGCTGTAGTGGAAGTACATCTGGTTTGGGGGTCTGTAGAGGGTTTGATCTTCAGGGGGAGTTTGGTGGCATGGCAGAGTTGGGGGGAGAAGGGCAATGAGTAGGACTGGAGGCCTTTGGCCAGTGGCCAGCTAGTCGGTAAAGACGTTAGAGAGTTGAGGAACCCCCTAGGTCTGCCTTCCTCTGAGCCTGAGAGAGGGGAGTCTGACAGTCTGGTGTTGAAACCCAGGAGCACCTGGGAGGAGCGGTGAGGGTTGTTGGGATGGAGCCATGAAGGCCGCAGTGTTAAGAGCTCCTGAAATCTAGGAAAGGGAGAGTAGGGAGGGAAAAGGAGGCCCCCACTGATCCTGTCCCCGAGACACCCCTGAAGCCAAGGGGGCTCAGGGCAAAAGAAATCAGCAGATCTCCCTTCATATGGTATGTCATGACCTTTGCCGATCTGGGGCTTTCCCCAGCTGGGCACCTGAGGCCAGGGTGCGGCTATCACAGAGCTCTAGCCTCCAGAGTGGGGGAAAGAAAGAGAATCTCTCTCTGGGAGCCTGTCTCTGAGCCTAACACTGGGAACATCTCCCAGGAGATAATAATAAGAAGAATAGCATTTATTAAGTACTTACTATGTGCAAAGCACTGTTCTAAGCGCTGGGGAGGTTACAAGGTGATCAGGTCGTTCCACAATCTTAATCCCCATTTTACAGATGAAGTAACTGAGGCACAAAGAATTTAAGCGACTTGCCTGAAGTCACACAGCTGACAAGTGGTGGAGCCGGGATTTGAACCCATGACCTCTGACTCCAAAGCCCGGGCTCTTTCCACTGAGCCACGCTGATCTCGGGGCTCTCAATTCGAACTCCTTCCGTTCCGGACACCTCCTCACTCGGTCTGAGGTGGGCAGCCGTCCCCTCTCAGGCCAACCCATCCTCTGGCGAGCGGAAAACAGCACTACATTGCTGACGGGGAAGCCGCATCCTGGCCAGATGGCCGCTTTCCTGTGCCGTCTGAGAACTGGAGGTGGAGTCTGAGGCCTGTTGGGGAGAGAAGGATCAATGGGACTTTCTGACTCAGGTTGCAATTGGAAATGCAAACCTGCGGAGGCTGAGGTGGAGACTGCTGGATGCTGGAAATACCTATCCATTAGAGAAGCAGCTTGGCTTAATAATAATAATAATAATGATGGCATTTATTAAGCGCTTACTATGTGCAGAGCACTGTTCTAAGCGCTGGGGAGGTTACAAGGTGATCAGATTATCCCACAGGGGCTCATAGTTTCAATCCCCATTTTACAGATGAGGTAACTGAGGCCCAGGGAAGTGACTTGCCCAAAGTCACACAGCTGACAATTGGTGGAGCCAGGGCTTGAACCCCTGACCTCTGACTCCAGAGCCCGGGCTCTTTCCACCGAACCACGCTGCTTCTCCAATAGAAAGAGCACGGGCTTGGGAGTCAGAGGTCATGGGTTCTAATCCCACTTATCAGCTGTGTGACTTTGGGCAAGTCACTTAACTTCTCTGTGCCTCAGTTACCTCCTCTGTACAATAAGGGTTAAGATTGTGAGCCCCACATGGGACAACCTGATTACCTTGTATCTCCCCCAGTGCTTAGAACAGTGCTTGGCACATAGTAAGCGCTTAACAAATACCATCATTATTATTATTATTATTATCCAGAGGTAGTGAAGATGTGGGTGGGACTAGCAGCTCCACTCACTGGGGGCCCCCACTGCTGGGAAGCCCACTGTGCTCCTCTCTGAAACTCTCAGAACCAGGTTCCCAGGTAGATCAAGCAGCGTGGCTCAGTGGAAAGAGCCCGGGCTATGGAGTCGGAGGTCATGGGTTCAAATCCCGGCTCCGCCACTTATCAGCTGTGTGACTTTGGGCAAGTCATTTCACTTCTCTGGGCCTCAGTTACCTCATCTGTAAAATGGGGATGAAGACTGTGAGCTGCCCGTGGAACAAGCTCATCACCTTGTTAACCTCTCCGGTGCTTAGAACAGTGCTTTGCACATAGTAAGCGCTTAATAAATGCTATTATCACCTCCTCCAGGAGACCTTCCCAGACTGAGCCCCTTCCTTCCTCTCCCCGTCATCCCCCTTTCCATCCCCCCATCTTACCTCCTTCCCTTCCCCACAGCACATGTATATATGTTTGTACATATTTATTACTCTATTTATTTATTTATTTATTTTACCTGTACATATCTATTCTATTTATTTTATTTTGTTAGTATGTTTGGTTTTGTTCTCTGTCTCCCCCTTTCAGACTGTGAGCCCACTGTTGGGTAGGGACTGTCTCTATATGTTGCCAACTTGTACTTCCCAAGCGCTTAGTACAGTGCTCTGCACACAGTAAGCGCTCAATAAATACAATTGATTGATTGATTGATTCCCCTCCAGCTCTGTCTCCTGACCCCACTGTTTGGCAGTGAGAATGATATACTTACAGCTGACGGGGGAACTGGCCACTATGGGAATGAGCACTCTGAGAAGTTGTGGCGAATGTTCCCCGAGGCCCATAGGTACAATCTAGCCACGTTGGACAAAGGGAGCAAAGAGGTAAGAAGAGAAGTGAGGGCAAGATAGGAGGACAGAACGCCAGGCAGAGAGCGGGTAGAAATCTACATTTGCTTCATGAAGAACAATCCTCCCTAGAGGCGGAGAAGGGATGTAGTGACCTTCAGAAGGCAACTCCTCACTCTCAGCTTCAAGGCTGTCCATCACCTCACCCCCTCCTACCTCACCTCCCTTCTCTCCTTCTACAGCTCAGCCCGCACCCTCCACTCCTTTGCTGCCACTAAACTCCTCACGGTGCCTCATTCTCACCTGTCCCGCCGTGGACCCCCTACCCACGTCCTCCCCCTGGCCTGGAATGCCCTCCCTCCCCACAACCGCCAAGCTAGCTCTCTTCCTCCCTTCAAAGTCCTACTGAGAGCTCACCTCCTCCAAGAGGCCTTCCCAGACTGAGCCCCCTTTTTCCTCTCCTCCTCCCGCTCCCCCGGCCCTACTTCCTTCCCCTCCCCACAGCACCTGTATATATGTTTGTACAGATTTATTACTCCATTTATTTTACTTGTCCATATTTACTATTCTATTTATTTTGTTAATGATGTGCAGTTAGCTTTAATTCTATTTATTCTGATGACGACACCTGTCCACATGTTTTGTTTTGTTGTCTGTCTCCCCCTTCTAGACTGTGAGCCCGTTGTTGGGTAGGGACCGTCTCTATAGGTCGCCAACTTGTACTTCCCAAGCGCTGAGTACCGTGCTCTGCACACAGTAAGCGCTCAACAAATACGGCTGAATGAATGAACTCAAATCTGTCAGTCAGTCATTCATATTTATTGAGCACTTACTGTGTGCTGAGCACTGTACTAAGCACTTGGGAAAACACGGTTCCTGGACACAACAAGCTTACACTGTAGGGGCTGCCCCTACAATCATTGGCCTAGCAGAGGGGCCGGTCTTCTCTTCCCTAGATGCCTTCCAATCTCCTCTTCCTCCTTCCTCTCACCCACCACCACCTTCCTTCTTCCCCCTCCCACCGCCTTCCTACTTTGTCTCCTATCTCCCACACCTACGCAGGTGGCATAGGAACTCAACAGGATGAGGTGGCAGGAAATGGCAGGCCAAGGGCTGATGAGGGGAGGTGGGGAGAGATGTGGCCGTGGGCGGTAGAGAGGCAGAGTTGGCAGATGGAATGCATTTAAAGGGGTGAAGGGCTGGAAAGGGGAAGGAGGCCAAAGAAAAATGAACAGGGCCGAGGGGCCACCGGACTGGGATGGGAACAGGTCAGGCCGAAAGCTGGAGGCAGGGAGGGCCTGAAGGACAGACAGACTGACAGACAGACAGGTAAGTACTGCACCCAAGGGAGGAGATAGAGAGGAGATGACTCAGGTGGAAAGAACAGGCAGTAAAGCTGCAGGGCAGATGGAAAAGGCAGATGGATTAGCAAGTGACCAAAGAGAGATGGGGCAGCCTGCCAGATGGGCAGGGAGAGAGAGGAAGGGGAATGCTGATGGGACTCGGGATGGATTGTAGAAAGAGAAAGAGCCCTGGGGTGGGTTAGCTACAAGGATGGAAGATCTAGGCTGTTTGGTAGGGAGGTTGGTGGGGGCAGAAGTGCAATGCTGTTATAGGAAGTGAACAATTGGGAAATGGAAGATAAGGGGCTGGGCTGAAATGGAGTAAGATAAGGACAAAAGGAAAGAAAGCAAAGGTAAATCGAGGGAGAAGGAGAAAAAGGAGAATGGGGAGGAGGAGGGGTGGAAAAGGAACAGAATTAACAGACTGGAGTTTCTCCACCATCTATGTAACCCAGAATCCCCTTCTACCTCAAATCCCTCCACTAGCTACCTGTGTCCCTCTGCATCAAGCAAAAGCTACTCACAGTTGGTCTCAAGGCTCTCCACCAGGTCACCCCACTTATCTCTCTGCTCTCTTCACCCCCTACCTCCTGCCCCACACTCTTTGTTCCTCCCGACCCAGTGATCTAGCTGTACCACACTCTAGACCCGCCTACTTCCTTCCCTTCACTCACACTGTTTCCCCTGACTCGGAACTTCCCCAAATCCAAAGGACCATGGCTCTCCCCACATTCAAAGCCCTCCTGAAAGCCCACCTCCTCCAACATGCCTTTCCTGATTAATTCTTGGCATTCCAATTCCTACAAGTCCATCAGCCAGCTCTTGCACTTATGTACTTGTGTCTGAATATGTTTAATCAATTGTACATTTATTAGGAATACTGTTTGAAAATGTGTTCATGTCTGTCTCCCCCATTAGAGTGTGAAAGCTTCTTGTGGGCAGGGAATGGGTCACTTGCTTGTTTTGTACTTCCCAAGCCCTTAGTCCAGTGATGGATGGATCACAATCTGGGAAGGGGGTTGAGATTCAAATAATAATAATGGTATTTATTAAACACATTATATAGTGTAGGGTATACTATACTACGGAGAAGCAGCGTGCCTCAATGGAAAGAGCACGGGCTTTGGAGTCAGAGGTCATGGGTTCAAATCCTGGCTCTGCCGATTGTCAGCTGTGTGACTTTGGGCAAGTCACTTAACTTCTCTGTGCTTCAGTTACCCCCTTGTAACTTTCCCAGCACCTAGAACAGTGCTTTGCACATAGTAAGTGCTTAATAAGTGCCATTATTATTATTATTATATAGCACCACACTAAGTCCTGGGTTCGATACAAGTATATCATTCATCATTCATTCTAAACCAAACAGAGAAGCAGTGTGGTTCAGTGGAAAGAGCATGGCCTTTGGAGTCACGGGTCATGGGTTCGAACCCCTGCTCTTCCAATTGTCAGCTGTGTGAATTTGGGCAAGTCACTTAACTTCTCTGGGCCTCAGTTCCCTCATCTGTAAAATGGGGATTAAGACTGGGAGCCCCCCGTGGGACAACCTGATCACTTTGTAATCTCCCCGTGCTTAGAACAGTGCTTTGCACATAGTAAGCGCTTAATAAATGCCATTATTATTATTATTGTTATTATTCATTCATCAATTCAATCGTATTTATTGAGCTCTTAGTGTGTGCAGAGCACTGTACTAAGCACTTGGAAAATACAGTTCAGCAACAATTAATGACAGTCCCTACCCACATCAGGCTCACAATCTAGAAGGGGGGCGGCGGACAGCAAAACCAAACCAAACAGGTACAAGTAAACAGGCATCGATAGCACCAATATAAATAAATAGATCAGATCCAACATGGGGCTCATGGGTTAAGTAGGAGGGGGAACAGGTATTGAATCCCCATTTTGCAAATGAGGGAACTGAGGCACAGAGACATTAAATGGCTGGCCCAAGGTCACACAGCAGATAAATGGTGAATCTGGGATTAGAACCCAGGTCCTCCAATGCCCAGGCCCAAGCTCTTTCCATCAGTCCACACCGCTTCTTAACAAAGTGTCACCTGAGCCCAGTTTCTTCACCAGCTGGAGTCCATCCTCACATGAGGTGGGATTTAGAGTCCAGCATAGACAGCTCCTTCACACCGTCCCACAGGGTTGAACCCACAGTACCCAGCAGAAGGCCTGAAGGAGCAACTTGAGCATCTCTGGCCGTGTTTTCCATAAAGGTCTGATTCCTCCCCACTCCCAGCATTGAGCACTGAGGTCAATCTGGGCGGTTGCTCCTCCTTCTCTGGAGGTTCAATAGGCTTAGGAGGGTTCTCAGGGTCCCGGGTCCATCTGGGCGGATTAACTCAGGTCGGCTCCTCAGGTCCACCTCAAGGGTTTGTGGTTTCAGATAAGACTGGACAGGCCTCGGGGCAGCAGGGAAGGATGCTCCAGTTGATGGCCATTTGGTTCACTGCTGAGCAACCTTGAGCCTTCAAGAATGGTGGAGGAGGTCAGGTAGAGCCTTGGTTGGGCCTAGAATGATGATGATGGCATTTGTCAAGCGCTTACTATGTGCTGAGCACTGTTCTAAGCACTGGGGATGATACAAGGTAATCAGGTCGGCCCACGTGGGGCTCACAGTCTTCATCCCCATTTTATGGATGAGGTAACTGAAGCGCAGAGAAGCGAAGTGACTTGCCCAAAGTCACACAGCTAATTGGCGGAGCCGGGATTTGAACCTACGACCTCCGACTCCAAAGCCCGGGCTCTTTTCCACTGAGCCACGCTGCTTCCCCTAGAAACTTTGACCCCATCTACATCAACACTGTTCAGCCTGAACTGAGCCCCACAATCAATCAGTAGTATTATTGAGCATTTATTCAATTGTATTTATTGAGCGCTTACTGTGTGCAGAGCACTGTACTAAGCACTTAGGAGCGTTTAACAGATTTAGTGGACATGATCGCTGCCTTCAGAGAGCTTGTCTTGTCTTATGCCATCAAGCCACAGTGACACCATGGACATATCTCTCCCAGAACGCCCCGCTCTCCATCTGCAATCGTTCTGCTAGTGGATCCATAAAATTTTCTTGGTAAAAATACAGAAGTGGTTTACCATTGCCACCTTTGCCACCTTCCGTGCAGTAAACTCGAGTCTCCGCCCTCGACTCTCTCCCACGCCGCTGCTGCCCAGCATGAGTGAGTTTTGACTTGTAGCAGATGGCCTTCCACTCGCTAGCCACTGCCCAAGCTAGGAATGGAAGGGATAGGCCTCTGCTTGACTCTCCCTCCCATAGCTGAGACTGGTAGAGGACTGGAAACTCGCCGGGTGTGATCCTGAGAGGGGTTCAGAGAGCTTATGATCTAGTTTTTTGGATTTATTACCATCATATTTGTTAATCACTTACTATGTGCCAGGCACTGTTTTGCACGCTGGGATAGATCCAAAATAATCATGTTGGGCACTGTTCCCGTCCCACATGGGGCTCACAGTGTAAGTAATGAGGGAACAATCAATCAATCGGTGAATCAGTGGTATTTATTGAGCACTTACTATGTGCAGAACACTGTACTAAGCCCTCGGGAGAGTACAATATGGCAAAGTTAGCAAAAATGTTCCCTCCCCATAATGAGCTTACGGTTTGGTGGGGGAGACAGATATTCACATAAATAAATAATTTAAAATATATAATTTAAAGACACGTACATAAATTCTGTGGGTTTAAGGGTGGGGTGAATATCATATGCCCAAAAGTCACAGATCCAAGTGCAGAGATGATGCAGAAGGAAGAGAGCGCCAGGGAAAATGGGGCTTAATTGGGGTTGGACATTTGAAGGAGAAGTGACCTTAGAATCAATCAATCAATCAATCAATTGTATTTATTGAGCGCTTACTGGGCAAGTCACTTCACTTCTCTGGGCCTCAATTACCTCATCTGTAAAATGGGGAACCTTGGGGAACCCCCACAGTAAGGGGATGGGAGGGGGAGGAAGAGCCTGCAAAAGAGACTGAGAATGAGCTGAGACTGGAGCTGAGACTGGCAGGCTTTGGTGATGGCTTGGATGTGAGGGGTGAATCATCATCATCATCAATTGTATTTATTGAGCGCTTACTGTGTGCAGAGCACTATACTAAGCACTTGGGAAGTACAAGTTGGCAACATAATGGGGTGAATGAGAGAGCGGAGTCGAGGATGACACCAAGGTTGCAGGCTTGTGAGACGCATCAGGCAGAAACTCCTCACCCTGGGCTTCAAGGCTGTCCATCACCTCGCCCCCTCCTACCTCACCTCCCTTCTCTCCTTCTCCAGCCCAGCCCGCACCCTCCGCTCCTCCGCCGCTACCCTCCTCACCGTACCTCGTTCTCGCCTGTCCCGCCATCGACCCACGGCCCACGTCATCCCCCGGGCCTGGAATGCCCTCCCTCTGCCCATCCGCCAAGCTAGCTCTCTTCCTCCCTTCGAGGCCCTACTGAGAGCTCACCTCCTCCAGGAGGCCTTCCCACACTGAGCCCCTTCCTTCCTCTCCCTCTCGCTCCCCTCTCCATCCCCCCCAACTTACCTCCTTCCCTTCTCCACAGCACCTGTATATATGTATATATGTTTGCACTTATTTATTACTCTATTTATTTATTTATTTATTTTACTGGTACATATCTATTCTATTTATTTTATTTTGTTAGTATGTTTGGTTTTGTTCTCTGTCTCCCCCTTCTAGACTGTGAGCCCACTGTTGGGTAGGGACCGTGTCTATATATTGCCAACTTGTACTTCCCAAGCGCTTAGTGCAGTGCTTTGAACACAGTAAGCACTCAATAAATATGATTGATTGAATGAATGAATGAATCTCCCCCAGCACTTAGAACAGTGCTTGGCACATAGAAAGCGCTTAACAAATACCTTAATAATCAAAATTATTATTATTATTAATTCCTATTTTATAGGTGAGGAAACTGAGGCATAGAGAACTTAAATAATAATAATTATTATTGTAGTACTTGTTAAGCATTTACCATGTACCAAGCACTGTTCTAAGCCCTGGGGTAGATATAAGGTAATCGGGTTGGACACAGCCCCTGTCCCACAGGGGGATCACAGTCTTAATCCCCATTTTACGCATGAGGTAATGAGGTAGCTGCGGCAGTGAGAAGTTAAGTGACTTGCCCAAGGTCACACAGCAGGCATGTGGCAGAACCAGGATTAGAACCCAGGATCTTTGTCTTCCAGGCCCATGCTCTTTCCACTAGGCCATACCGCTTCTGTGAACTTGCAAGTAAACTTGCCCAGGGTCACGCAGCAGATGTATAAGGGGGCTAGGATTAAATCCTTAGTTCTCTGACTCCAGGCTGCTGCTTCTCTGGTTTCCTTGTTGAATTATCGTTGACCATCCAACTGGTGATTTGTGAACATTTGGTTGGGGCTAAAAGAACATTGCTGAGAAGAGCAGAGTAAGAACGAAAAGACATTTTAAAACCCTCCGGGGAAGGTGTCGATACTAATAACAGCATGTACCCATGGGGCCCGGTTGTACACAGCAGGCAATGCTGAATTCAGAGAGAGACCGGATCCTTGCTCAGCAGGAAAGTCTAATGTGCCCAGGGCTCTGTGCCCAGATGGAGGAAGGAAGTTCCAGGAACTCAGTGTGGTCAACAGGTTGAAGCTGCGGTGTGCTAGAAGAGACAGCTCCAAAGAATGATAATAATAATGATGATGATGGTATTTGTTAAGTGCTTACTATGTGCACAGCACTGTTCATTCATTCATTCATTCAATCATATTTATTGAGCGCTTACTGTGTGCAGAGCACTGTATTAAGCGCTTGGGAAGTACAAGTTGGCAACATAGAGAGACAGTCCTTACCCAACAGTGGGCTCACAGTCTAGAAGGGGGAGACGGAGAACAAAACAAAACATATTAACAAAACAAAATAAATAGAATAAACATGTACAAATAAAATAGAGTAATAAATACGTACAAACATATATACATATATACAGGTGGTTATATACATATGCATATATATATATATATATATATATACACGCACATAGGTCATGGGTTCAAATCCTGCCTCTGCCACTTGTCAGCTGTGTGACCTTGGGCAAGTCACATCACTTCTCTGGGCCTCAGTTCCCTCATCTGTAAAATGGGGTTGAAGACTGTGAGCTCCACATGGGACAACCCTGTTCTAAGCACTGAGGGGATACAAGGTGATCAGGTTGTCCCATGTGGAGCTCACAGTCTTAATCCCCATTTTACAGATGAGGGAACTGAGGCACAGAGAAGTGAAGTGACTTGCCCGAAGTCACACAGCTGACAAGTGGCGGAGCCGGGATTTGAACCCCTGACCTCTGACTCCAAAGCCCGGGCTCTTTCCACTGAGCCATGGCAGCATGGCCTAGTGGAAAGACCATGGGCCTGGGTGTTGGAGGACCTGAGTTTTGATCCTGGCTCCATCAGTTGCCTGCTGTTTCCCGTGGGCAAGTCGTCTAACTTCTCTGTGCCTCAGTTCCCTCATCTGTGATATGGGGATTAATGCTGTGAGCCCCATATGGGACATGGACCGTGTCCACCGGTGCCCGGCTTCATAAATGCCATTGAAAAAAATAAAGAGTCTGGAAGTGTATGTGCACGGCTCTGGGGCCAGTCCAGGAGGAATGCGAATTTAGCCAAAGTGAAGGATGAGGAGGGAAAGTTGGGGTTTCCACTATCCAGTTCTGCCTGGATTCGCCAACCCCCTTCTTCCACCACTCTTCAGCTGTGTTGTCATTAGCTGGTTAATGTTAGGCAAGTAGCCTGCTGACTAGCCCAGTCTGATTCCTTTGGAAATGAACTCTGTCATGGCTGCCCCAGATAATAATAAAATAATAAATAATACTAATGGCATTTATTAAGCACTTACTATGTGCAAAGCACTGTTCTAAGCGCTGGGGAGGTTACAAGGTGATCAGGTTGTCCCACGGGGGGCTCGCAGTCTTAATCCCCATTTTACAGATGAGGGAACTGAGGCCCAGAGAAGTGAGGTGACTTGCCCAGAGTCAAACAGCTGACATTTGGCGGAGCCGGGATTTGAACCCATGACCTCTGACTTCAAAGCCCGTGCTCTTTCCACTAAGCCACGCCGCTTCTCCAATATCTGCTTCTCAGATATTACTCTGATTGGGTGGGGAGAGAGGCTTTCTACAGTTCTCTTGGATCCTTTGTCTTTGGAAGGATCTGGTAGAGAAGCAGCATTGCCTAGTGGAACTCCCTTCAAGGCCCTACTGAGAGCTCACCTCCTCCAGGAGGCCTTCCCAGACTGAGCCCCTTCCTTCCTCTCCCCCTCGCCCCCCTCTCCATCCCCCCATCTTACCTCCTTCCCTTCCCCACAGCACCTGTATATATGTATATATGTTTGTACATATTTATTACTCTATTTATTTTACTTGTACATATCTATTCTATTTATTTTATTTTGTTAGTATGTTTGGTTTTATTCTCTGTCTCCCCCTTTTAGACTGTGAGCCCACTGTTGGGTAGGGACTGTCTCTATATGCTGCCAATTTGTACTTCCCAAGCGCTTAGTACAGTGCTCTGCACTGTATGCACACTGTCTGCACTGCTCTGCACATAGTAAGCGCTCAATAAATACGATTGATGATGATGATGATGATGATGATGATGATGATGATGATGGAAAGAACACAGGACTGGGAGTCAGGGGATCTGGGCCCCATCTTAGTTCTGCCACTTTCCTGCTGTGAACGTGGGCAAGTCACAACTTTTCTGGGTCTCAGTTTCCTCAGCTATAACGAGGGAATTAAATACCCGTTGTCTTTCCCCTTTAGACTGTGACCGCCATGCGGGACAGGGATTGGGTCTGAGAATCAATCAGTCAACTCTACCGAGTGCTTACCATGTGCAGAGCACTGTGCTAAGAGCTTGAGAGAGTACACTATGAAAAGAAGTATGGTGTAGTGGATAGAATATGGACTTGGGAGTCAGAAGGTCATGAGGTCTAACCCTGGCTCCTCCACTTCATCATCAATCGTATTTATTGACCGCTTACTGTGTGCAGAGCACTGTTCTAAGCGATTGGGAAGTACAAGTTGGCAACATATAGAGACAGTCCCTACCCAACAGTGGGCTCTTGTCTGCTGTGTGACCTTGGGCAAGTCACTTCACTGCTCTGGGCTTCAGTTACCTCATCTGGAAAATGGAGATTGACAATAATAATAATAATGATGGTGACATTTATTAAGCGCTTACTATGTGCAAAGCACTGTTCTAAGCGCTGGGGAGGTTACAAGGTGATCAGGTTGACCCACGGGGGGCTCACAGTCTTCATCCCCATTTTACAGCTGAGGTAACTGAGGCCCAGAGAAGTGAAGTGGCTTGCCCAAAGTCACACAGCTGACAATTGGCGGAGCCAGAATTTGAACCCCTGACCTCTGACTCCAAAGCCTGTGCTCTTTTTCACTGAGCCACGCTGCTTCTCTAATACTGATATTAGAGATTGATATTATTGATACTGTGAGCCCCACGTGAGACAAGGACTGTGTCCAACATGATTTGCTTGTATCCACCCCAGTGCTTAGAACAGGGCCTGGCACATAATAAACACTTAACAAATACCACAATTATTATTATTATTACTGTTATTAACAGGATTGGTAGACAAGTTCTCTGTCCACGACGAGTTTAGTCTCGGGAATCTGACTGTATTTACTCCAGTGCCTGGCTCTTAATAAAATGCTTAACAAGTGCCACGGTTACTATTATTTTTATTGGGAAGATATGCACCTTCCACTACTTCAGAAATATTGCTTTTTGAGAGCGTGTCTGGGAACCTCACCCTGGAGATTGGATTTTGACTCCAAAGTTATTCCTGTTGTTTGAAGCATTTGCCACTTCTGTCCTTTTAAGTACTTACTAGTCCTTTTTAAAACATTTCTTTTAGCTACATCCAAAAGAATGAACATGCTTGGGGGCAAGGGGAATCATAAAAGCAAATTTGGCTTAATAGCATCTTTCACTTAGGCATCCCAAAGAGTATTAGAGAGGCTACTTAAACACAGAGATATCGTATGAACAAAACCCAGTCGTTGGAGTGTACGGTGCTGACTGGAACCTCAGATCTGTGCATAACTCTCACTGCATGTATGAATTCATTTAGATGAGCAGCACAAATCCAAGAATAAATTATGCATCGTTTTTGCCTTCAGGCAAGCCTTAAAATAAGGTACCGGCCTCACTGCAACGTCTTCGCTGCCATGAGAAATCATGACTTTTTCCAATTCTTGTGATGAAATACACAGGGAATAGATCCTGGTACTGAAATCGGAGTTTCTGGGAAGATCTCTATCCAAGAGAACGAGGCAGATGCTTGCTTTCAAGTGGCTTCACTAAGCCCAGTGATGTGGGCAGTAGGCTGAAACATAAATAATGATGAGAAATTAAAATCCATACCTTGGGTTAGAAAGTTGTTGATTTGCATATACTGGTAGCATTTTGATCAGAGAGCGAACCAAGGGGAAAGTAGTTCCTGACAGGGTGTATGGTTTTTGTTTTTTTATAATGGTATGTGTTAAGCTTTTATTATGGGCCAAGCACTAGGGTAGATATAATTGGGTTGGACACATTTCCTGTCCCACAGAAGATTTGCAGTCTAATCTGAGTGTTTGATTCAAACTATCTGATACTAATAACAATAATAGTCGTGGTGGTTAAGCATTTACTATGTACCAAGCACTGGGCTAGCACTGGGGTTGATACAGAGTAATGTGATCAGCCAGTTTCAGTCCCACATGGTTAAATGAAGCAGTGTGGTTTAGTGGAAAGAGCACGGGCTTGGGAGTCAAGGGTTGTGGGTTCTAATCCCGGATCCTCCCAGTTGTCAGCTGTGTGACTTTGGGCAAGTCACTTCATTTCCCAGACTGAGTCCCTTCCTTCCTCTCCCCCCTCGTCCCCCTCTCCATCCCCCCCATCTTACCTCCTTCCCTTCCCCACAGCACCTGTATATATGTATATATGTTTGTACATATTTATTACTCTATTTATTTATTTATTTTACTTGTACATATCTATTCTATTGATTTTATTAGTGTGTTTAGTTTTGTTCTCTGTCTCCCCCTTTTAGACTGTGAGCCCACTGTTGGGTAGGGACTGTCTCTATATGTTGCCAACTTGTACTTCCCAAGCGCTTAGTACAGTGCTCTGCACACAGCAAGCGCTCAATAAATACGATTGATGATGATGATGATTTCTCTGAGCCTCAGTTACCTCATCTATAAAATGTGGATGAAGACTGTGAGCCCCAAGTGGGGACAACCTGATTACCTTGTATCTACCCCAGTGCTTAGAACAGTGCTTGGCACATAGTAAGCACTTAAATACCATTATTATTATTATTATTCTCATCTGCATACCTCCTGTCTGTTTGGGAAAATGGAATTAAGTCTGGCCTTTACCAATCTACTCAGGTTAGAAGGTATTTCTAATCTCCCAGGTAGCTTTTTTTTCGTATCTCTTCTTCTCAATCCATCAGTGGTATGTCTTGAGCACTTACTATGGGCAGAGCACTTGTTCTTAACACTTGGGGTAGTAAAATAAAGTCAGTAGACACAATCCCTTCCCTATAGAATTAACAGTCTAGCACAGGAGCAGTCCCAGATTAGAACATGAGAAGCAGGGTCCTGGAAGTCAGAAGGACCTGGGTTCTAATTCCGGCTTCTCCACGTGTCTGCTTTGTGACCTTGGACAAATCACTTCACTTCTCTGGGCCTCAGTTACCTCATCTGTAAAATGGGGATTAAGACTGTGAGCCCCATGTGGGACATAGATTGTGTCCAACCTGATTAGCTTGTCTCTACCCCAGTGCTTAGCAAACAGTAAATGCTTAGCAAATATCATAAAAAAAATTGCCTGTCAGACAAGAACCAGAAGTTCCCTTGTCCAACACTGGAATAATATTGCAAATGAACTAATGACAAATGAATTTGTCATTTCCTACAGAACCTAGAATAAACCCTGCGTGCTGGTGACACTTTGAGAAATTGTTCCACCATTGTTCTTCAGTGTGCCCTTGGTGGGATTTAAGCTCACATACTGTGGCCATGTCTGTTCAAAGAAAAACCTTATGCAAAGTTAAAAACCTTTTAGCCAATCCACATTTCTTAACTGTCTTAGTGATCTCACAACCTAATCAGTTTATGTTCTGTTATAGATCAGGGATGGGTGTGCCTTGGACTCTGAGCCATAAAGAGCCGGAAATTCTGCTCCTCCAGTCCAGAGTCCTACTGACTTTTGTTTTCATTAGGCGTATTTGTCATTGTCTTTTATGTTGCCATAATGTTTTATTGTTTTTTGCTTCCTATCCCCTTACTTATATTCTCCCACTGAGAGGTCCTTGAGAGTCAGGGACCGTGTCTACTTTCCACCTGTCTATTCTTTCCCAGTTCTTCGGTCAGTGCCTCACACCATAAGCGCTTAATAAATGCTATTATCACAGCGTTGGGAGATTTGGTTTTAGCTCTTTTTGTTAGAATTCAACATGGTGGGTCTAAAAAGCATTTGCCGGAATAGGCAGGGTGCATTTTTCAAGTACACATGTCCTTAGGGAGGTTGGTGATTGGTTCATGAGCCTGGTTGATTGAATGCAGATGTTTGGGGATTCTACAGCTACTACACCAAGTCTTTCTGTTGCCTGTCTGCCTGGACACCTGAACTTTATTCCTGACAATCAATCAATCAATCAATCATATTTATTGAGCTTTTACTGTGTGCAGAGCACTGTACTAAGTGTTTGGGAGAATACATTCAACAGAGTTGGTAGACATGTCTCCTGCCCACAACAAGCTTACAGTCTAGAGGGGGAGATTCATTCATTCATTCAATCATATTTATTGAGCGCTTACTGTGTGCAGAGCACTGTACTAAGCACTTGGGAAGTACAAGTTGGCAACATATAGAGACGGTCCCTACCCAACAACGGGCTCACAGTCTAGAAGGGGGAGACAGACAACAAAACAAAACACGTGGACAGTTGTCATCAAAATAAATAGAAATAAAGCTAGATGCACATCATTAACAAAATAAATAGAAGAGTAAATATGTACAAGTAAAATAGTCATAAATCTGTTTTATGGGAGCATTTCATATCTGGCTTGTTGGGATTTTGAACAAGAGAAAGAGTGCTTCAGTGCTTTTGGGTAGGGACTGTCTCTATATGTTGCCAACTTGTACTTCCCAAGCGCTTAGTACAGTGCTCTGCACACAGTAAGTGCTCAATAAATATGATTGATTGATTGATTGATTGATTCTAATGCTTCAATTTGGAGAGTTTCCTCTGAATTAGGCCTATTGCTCAAGACTTCCCCACCTCAGGAGGGGGATGGGAAATGGGGGAACATGGGGTGTTTGGAAGCGAGGCAGGGAACAGTTACTTTGTGCTTCCTCCTAGTGTGCGGCCAGGCAGGGCCAAGGTTGGGGAGGAGACTGGGCTCCTGAAAACAGCAGCCTTCTAAGATGACTTCCAGGGGTCACTAGGCTCAAGCCAAAACAATGCAACAATAGGGGGAGAAAATTCCTGGCGGGGAGAGGCAGATGAAGATGTGTGTGGCACTGGCTTTCCCGTAGCTCACTGTGGGCAGGGAATGTGTCTGTTTATTGTTATAGTGTACTCTCCCAAGTGCTTAGTATAGTGCTCTGTACACAATAAGTGCTCAGTAAATATAATTGAATGAAAGAATGAAAGACGGCATGCTGTGAGGGGATGCTTCTGGGGATGTGTGTGTTTGTGTGAGTGTGTGTGTCCCCCCCCACCCAGGAGTTTCCAGCAGATGGCTCGGGAGGGAAATTATAGAGCAGAGGCTCTTTAGAAGGCACATTCCGTAACCACACAAGGCAGGTGAGTTTTATTAAAGAAATTAGGTAGGGGCAGAAACTGAACTTTAAACAACAACTAACGTGAACGGGACAGACTGGATGCCATCCCCTTAAACCCACTCTCCATGCTTCTGCAGTTAGGGGGGCCTCAGGACCATCTCCAGATACAGGGAGGCTAGCAGAGGGGGCAAGCGAACAGTCCAGATTTGCCGGTTCCCTCGGGCAGCAGCTGTCAAAACTCTCAAGCCTGCTGGAGGATCTGCTCTTTCAGGAAAAATGCTCTGACTGCAGAACCTCAGAACCATTCTTTTACAGTCCTTCCATGTTATGTTGCAATAAGAAAGTCTTAGTAACACTGACCCTATCTTTACCTGGCAACTAAGCACCATGAAGAATCATGTGGCATCTATAAATGTTTTCAGCCTGATGTTAAATATGCTTGGAGTAAGTTCGGCCATGGAGAAGGTCGGGATAATCAGATCAAGCCAGGAGCAGAGGAACTGGGAGCAGGTTCCTAGAGAGAAAAGGAGAGTAGCTTGGGAAAGTTTAACTGGGGGTACTAAGTCATTTGTTGACGATAGACCATCATGGTGCACTGCTATTAAGACAGGAGTGAATTGTGGGTGTTTTTTTTGTTTGAGCAAAAACTTCATGAGAAACAAAAGACAAGGAGGAAGAAGAGGAAACAATGCCAGGTGCTACAGACATCAAGAAGCATGACAACAGAACGAGGGAAAGCCTTTTTGTGTCCACAGCGCTGCTGGGATTAAGGGTTCTACACTGTCCTTCCCAGCCACACATGGACCCAGATGTGAATTTCACTGTCATTGGTGTCTTTTTCAAAAGCAAGGACAACTCTACATACCTGGGGTACTGGGGGATCCAGAAAGGATGGGTACCCTGGAAAAGGTAATGGAAAAAGAAGGAGCAGAGGAGGGCAGAACCATAGCCAGTGAGTTCCTGGAAACAACTGGGGCCTGAACAAGTTAGAACTTCAGAAAAACAAAGTGAGGTAGAGAGACAGGATGCGGTTGTGAAAAGGAGGCTGAGGAGTTGTTTCAAGGTGATCCTGGGGTACCGGCCATCTCAAGGTCAAATGCTATCTCGTGACCACCTGAGCCAGCAGGCGGAACTTGGAATTGAGGTTGGGATACCACACCCACAACCAAATCTGCTAGATTGACAGCCCAAGCTGGGAATACAGAAGGTGTCCTTTGCCCCCATGCCAATCAAATTAGGTATGGAGGAGGGGGGAAGGCAGAGATTGGATAAACTGAGTCCGGAAGCTGGAATGGCCTAGGATCACAGGTGATAAATACCTGTCGCCGTTGACCTTTGGGGGCAGAACACCAAGACACACAGAAGCAGCAACCCACATGTCTTTCTCTGCCCAGAAGGCCAGATGCCCGCACTGCAACCAGAACCAACACACTGAGGCAAGGGCCACGGGACGGGTGAGTGTCTCGTGGGTGGGACCCAGGTGTCCCGCTACGGATGGGGATCATGAGTAGATTCCTCCCATGTAGGGAGGGCACATGGTGAGAGCTAGTCACCCACCGTGTGCGTGGGTAATGGAATGGGTTCCCCCCATGTGGGAAAGTAAGTAGATTCGTCCCGAGCGGGAAGTGCACATGGTTGAGAGTTAGCTGCCTCACCCACGCGCGATTAACGTATGATTGTGTTCCTCCTGTTAGGGAAGCTCGAATATTGCTAATTGATTACATTCCTCCGGAAAGGGAAGCTCAATCCATTGCGTCTAGGCAACTAAATAATTCAATTCGCCTCGCGGAATGAATTTTATATTAAACTCAGGCTTTCGGTCCCTGGCTTCTCTCTCTCTCTCACCTCTCTGATTACTAAATGAACCTGTTCCCGGATGACGAGTGACAGGAGTAAAGCCACAGTCTGGCCAGATTAGAGGTGGAGAGCGGACTGGCTGCCACCAGTTCAGTTCCTTGTGAGCAGGGAACGTGTCTACCAACTCTGTTATATTGCCATAACAATGAACATAATTGATTGATTCAGTTTGGGATGATTGCAAGGAGGGGACCCAGAGAGGGGCTGGTTTATGAAGTTTGACCAAGGGGGAGAAGTCAAGAAAGGGCAGAGTAGAGAGCTCTGTGAGTTTTCAGAGCGATCATTCAAGCAATAGGATCTTGTGAATTCACCCAGGAGGGAAAAATGCCTCTTCTTTTGGCAAGTGGAGAGCTAATCTCCTCTCAATCTGCCAGTTTAGCGGCTAAAGCTCCAGGGGCTGATTGCCAAGGCCGAGCTCCTTTTAGGTAGTAAAAGTTGGCTGGGGGAGCTGAAAACTAGAAAGAGACCAAAGAGACAGAGAGCCAGAGCGGTGGCAGGGACAAGGATCTCTCGTACAGGTCCAACACATGGGGTTCAGCTGGGCTACCCAGAGGGAGAGCAGCTGCAGCTGACGGAGATGCCGCAATGTGTGGAGGCAGTGTGGTCTAATGGAAAGAGCTCAGAACTGGGAGCCCGGAGAACCAGCATAGTTCTGGCTCTGTCACTTGCCTGCTATGTGATATTGGGCAAGTTATTTAACCCCTCTGCACCACAGTTCCCTCACCCGTAAAATGGGGATAAAACAATCATTCAATAGTATTTATTGACAGTTTATTATATGCAGAGCACTTTATTCAGCATTTGGGAGAATATACTGTAACATAGTTGGTAGACATGCTCCCTGTCTACAACGAGCATACAGTCTAGAGGGGGAGACAGATATTAAAATAAATAAATAATTTATAGGTAGGTACATAAGTGTTGTGGGGCTGAGGGTGGGGTGAATACCAAATACCAAAACCCACTCTTCCCTGGCTTTAGACTTTGAGCCCCATATGGGCAGCGACTGGGACTGATAATAGTAATAATAATAATGATGATGATGTCATTTGTTAAGCACTTACTATGTGCAAAGCACTGTTCTAAGCACTGGGGAGGATACAAGGTGATCAGGTTGTCCCACAGGGGCCTCACAGTCTTAATCCCCATTTTACAGATGAGGAAACTGAGGCACAGAGAGGTTAAGTGACTTTCCCAAAGTCAAACTGCTGACAAGTGGTGGAGCAGCATTAGAACCCATGACCTCTGACTCCAAAGCCCTTGCTCTTTCCACTGAGCCACACTGCTTCTCCAATTGATCTAATTGCATTGTATCTACAGTGTAGCACAGCACTGTCACATAACTCCTTATTGGTAATAACAATAATAGTGCTATTTGTTAAGCATTTACTTTGCACCAAGTGCTGGGAAACAGTATAATAAGACCAGTTCATGAACCCTCTTTCAGACAAGTTCAGCTTTGTTCTGAAAGCTGCCCACTGTGGAAATTTGTCCAGAAGGAATCTAGGCTCTAGACCTTCCTTCTGAACCCTGTCTCTTCTTGACTCACACCTCTTTCTTCCCTACCTCTCCTTCCCTTTTATCTTTCATTTCACCTTGACCGTGTATGTGTCTCTTTCTCTTTCCATCTCCTTTCCCCCTGCCCTCTTTGAAATCCCTCACTTCTTCCCTCCCTTTTAGCATTCTTCACTCTGCCTTCACACTGTTCCAGCTCAGGGAAACCGTGCTCTGTCTAGCTGCTCCATTTCTGGGAAGCACAGTCTCATTTATTTCACCTCCAACCCCTTGCTCACATCCTCCATCAGGCCTGGAACTCCCTGCTGCTTCATATCTGACAGTCCACCACTCTTCCCACCTTCCAAATCCTCCTAAAATCATATCTCCTCCGAGAGACCTTCCCTGATTAAACCCTCATTTCCTCTATATGCCCTCCCCTCAGCATCAACTATGCACTTTTATGTACACATCTTTCCTTACTACTCTACTCTTTTGCCAATCAGTAATTTATTTTAATGTCTGTCTCCCCCTGTAGATGCTAAGATCCTTATGGGCAGGGATTTTGTCTACCAACTTTGTCGTATTGTATTTCTCAAGCTCCTCGTGTAGTGCTCTGCACACAGTATGTGTTAAATAAAAACCGTCGATTGAATGACTGATTGATTTGTTCCAGTGACCAGTATCTTGGAGGTAGAGAAAGAGAAAGAGAGAAAGATAGAGAAGGGAGAAAGAGAGAGGGAGAGAGAGAAACCGACTCGAAGACCTGTCTTGATCTAAAGAGAGGGACAGCAGAAAAGACAAGTGGCAGAAGGGAACAAAGCCAGGATCCTCACCTGCTTTCATTAAGACGTCTGCCTCTTCGGCATCCTCAGAGCCGCAGCCTGCGGTTGCCATGGCAACAAGGTGGCAGACCAAACCATCAATTCCTTCAGTGAAATTCTCTTCCTCTCGTGTTACGGCAGACATTTGTGTAACGTGAAAGAGATGGAGAGGATGAAGAAGTGGAGATTTCTCCGCCCGTGCTGGAGACTACCTATGCAATTCATTTTCATCCTATACGGTGCTCTTCACAGACCTCACCCCCCTCCTTCCTCTCCCTCTCCTCCCCCTCCCTCCTGCCTTACCTCCTTCCCCTCCCCACAGCACCTGTATATATGTATATATGTTTGTATGTATTTATTACTCTATTTATTTATTTTATTTGTACATATTTATTCTATTAATTTTAATTTGTTAATATGTTTTGTTTTGTTGTCTGTCTCCCCCTTCTAGACTGTGAGCCTGCTGTTGGGTAGGGACTGTCTCTATATGTTGCCAACTTGTACTTCCCAAGTGCTTAGTACAGTGCTCTGCACACAGTAAGCACTCAATAAATACGATTGAATGAATGAATGACTAAAATCTCCCTGTTGCCAACAACTAGTAGATTACTCAGGGACTCCCTGCAGCCTTCAGAGTACAGCTTAACCGCAGTGCTGCTGCCACTGATACACTGCCTGGACAGCTCTGCTATGTTATGCTCTGTGCAAGGTTTAGTGGTTGTCTCAGCAAGAAGTATCAGAATACCAATCTCTGTCCAAATCACTTCTGTTGTGGAGGGCAGAGTTATCTGCCCAACAAGCAGACACTGAGTTGTGCTTATGGTTTGTATGGCATTAGCACAGAAGGATCAAAAGCGGTGTTCTACTGAATCCGGGGATTATCATCCGGAGTTCTGTCTCCGAAGGTGGCTACCACCATGTTTTTGGAGGGACTGGGGAATAGCTGCTCTCCTTGAACTGCATTTTAAAGATGTCGGCTATAACGACTCAGATCTCCAGTTTTTCCCTCTGAATCCTGATTTTCCCCTCCAATAAACTATTTACGGGTCTTTCATGGGTTAATTTACCCAATCTCTTCTTTAACCTCCCCAGTTTCCTACAGTAAAAAATTTCGTAAACATCCCTAATGTGGATTTTTTTTTCCTTTTTGTTGGATTTATATCCATCACCTTCAAGCGTCCGTGGATGTGCCCTAGTCCTGATGTTGTGGGCGAGTGAGGATAGGAGATGCATCTTCTAAATATGTTGTCCTCTCCCAAGTGCTTAGTACAGTGCTCAATATATATTATTGATTGATTGATTGATTTGGTGAAGAGCAATTCTGTGTTCACCCTTCTTTATTTGATATATTTCCATCAAGTTTCCATTTCAGCCTCTGTCTTTCTGGATTGAAGGGGTCTGAGCCACCCATTTGGACTATTTTAATGTGGAAGATCCTCATCCCTCTGAGCGTCTATGTATCCACTGTTCAAGGGTATGTTCCTTGTGGACAGCAAATGTCTCAGTTTGTTATTCCGTATTTCTCGTTTCCCAGTGCACCATAACAAATGTGGGTGCTCAATAAAAGCTATCACTACTACTATTCTTGTTACTACCACTACTATTACTACTAATACAACTGTCATCGTGTCCTGTCATTCTCTGTACCCTTTCTGGCTCTCCCAGCCCTTTTTTTTAATGGCATTTGTAAACTGCTTACCATTCATCAAGCAAAGTCCTAAGCACTGGTATTGATCCAAGTTAATCAGGCTGAATTCAGTCCCTGTCCCACTTGGGGCTCACAGTCTAGGTAAGCATGAATCCCCATTTTGCAGTTGAAACTGAGGCACAGAGAAGTTAAATGACTTGCTCAAGGTCACACAGCAGGCAAGTAGCAGAGCTGGGAATAGAACCCAGGTCCTCTGGTTCCCAGGCCACTATCCACTAGGCCACGTTGCTTTCCATTTTCTTTCCTTCAGACTAAATGTTCACTACTTTCATTTTTTACATTCCTCCTCATGAGACATTACAAAGCATGTGTTTTAGCTGAAGAGAAGAGATGGAGAAAATAGAGCAGGGGAAGAAATGTTGGCTTGAGAGATACTGCAGTTTTGTCTGTGGGTGCCATGGGTTGGGTTAGGAATGAAAACCCCTTGTGGGCAGGGAAATTGTTATGTGATTTCATTGAGCCTCCCGAGTGCTTAGTACAGTGCACTGCACTCTGTAGGTGTTCAATAAATACCATCACGACTTCCACTACTCTATTATGTCTTTGCTAATATGTGGCATTCAAAACCGCCCACAGTATTCCAGTTGTAGGTTTAACCTGGATTTATGTCGTCTGTGCACTTTGCATTTGTCCACCCTCAGCCCCACAGAACTTATGTACATATTTGCATTATTATTTGTTCTGAACATTATTTGTTCTGACGACTTATTTGTTCTGACTTGACACCTGTCCCATATTTTGTTTTGTTGTCGGTCTCCCCCCTCTAGACTGTGAGCCCGTTGTTGGGTAGGGACCGTCTCTATACGTTGCCGACTTGTACTTCCCAAGCGCTTAGTACAGTGCTCTACACACAGTAAGTGCACAATAAATATGATTGAATGAATGACTGAATCTGTAATTTATTTAGTTATATAAATTTCTGTCTCCTACCTCTAGATTATTAGCTCCTTGTGAATAGGGAATGTGTCTACCAATTCTGTTGTGTTGTACTCGCCCAAGTATTTACTACAGTGCTCTGCATACAGTAAGCTCTCCATAAATACCACTGATTGAATGACTGATTATAAGGGGGGGGGAATGTGTCTGTTTATTGCTATTTTGTACTCTCGCTTAGTACAGTGCACACAGTAAGCACTCAATAAATATGATTGAATGAATGATGATTGAATGAATGATGTCCCATGTTTTGTTTTGTTGTCTGTCTTCCCCTTCTATCTATCAATCAATCATTCGTATTTATTGAGCGCTTACTGTGTGCAGAACACTGTACTAAGCGCTTGGGAAGTACAAGTCGGCAACACATAGAGACAGTCCCTACCCAACAGCGGGCTCACAGTCTAGAAGGGGGAGACAGAGAACAAAACCAAGCATACTAACAAAATAAAATAAATAGAATAGATATGTACAAGATATGTAAATAAATAAATAGAGTAATAAATATGTACAAACATATATACATATATACAGGTTCTAGACTGTGAGCCCGCTGTTGGGTAGGGGCCGTCTCTATATGTTGCCAACTTGGACTTCCCAAGCGCTTAGTACAGTGCTCTGCACACAGTAAGTGCTCAATAAATATAATTGAATGAATGAATGAATGAACGGGGGCAAAAATCTTTCCCTTTGTTTGGTTTTCTGTGCAGTACTGTATACTCTTGATACCAGCATCAGAAATGCCGTCTTCTCTTACCCTCACCAATACTACCCCAGGATCTCCAAAGTCCTGGAGGTTTCTGAGGCCATAAAGATTTCATTTTGGTCCCTTAAATTCCCCTCTGCCTGTTCCTGCCTGGAATGCCCTCCCTCTGCCCATCCGCCAAGCTAGCTCTCTTCCTCCCTTCAAGGCCCTGCTGAGAGCTCACCTCCTCCAGGAGGCCTTCCCAGACTGAGCCCCTTCCTTCCTCTCCCCCTCGTCCCCCTCTCCATCCCCCCCATCTTACCTCCTTCCCTTCCCCACAGCACCTGTATATATGTATATATGTTTGTACATATTTATTACTCTATTTATTTATTTATTTTACTTGTACATATCTATTCTATTTATTTTGTTTTGTTGGTATGTTTGGTTTTGTTCTCTGTCTCCCCCTTTTAGACTGTGAGCCCACTGTTGGGTAGGGACTGTCTCTACGTGTTGCCAGTTTGTATTTCCCAAGAGCTTAGTACAGTGCTCTGCACATAGTAAGCGCTCAGTAAAACAATTGATGATGATGATGATGTTCCCAGTGCAGGGTAACGCAACTGGTGTGTGAACCGTAAACAGTCTACTCCCCAAAGAGACTTCCAAAATTGAGACTTAGACTTGCTGCTGCCTGTTGAACCCACCCGCCATGATCTCACTATGGGGAAATGATTAATCTCAGCTCCCCTGGATCTCCACCTCACAGCTGAACCCACGGGAGAAAGCCAAAAAACATAGCCAGGAAGAGGTTGGGGGCATCGAGGAAGTGGCCATCAATTCCAAGCTCCTTCCAACTGGAAGCTCTGGGATTCCCCCCTCCCCAGAGAGAGCTTTTGTGGGGAGGTGGAGGGGAATGAAATGGAAAGCAGCTTCTGTTTTTCAGGCAGCGGAATTGGTTGAAGCCAGGAAGCTGGCCAGATGAGCCCTAATAGCAAGACCTGTCTGTCCGGTTCCTTGTTGAAACTTGCCATTTATTTGGAGCTGTCCCCGCGCCTAGGCTTTCTGCTCCCTTTTCTCCTTGCAGATGACTGACTAACTAGTTGGTGTTTTCCTCCTCCCAGTAGAACGGATGGAAATGATCCATGAGATCACCTGTTCCAACCCCTGAGGCCAAAACTGAAGTGAGGATTCAATCCCACCCCCGCTTCTAGACTGTGAGCCCGTTGTTGGGTAGGGACCGTCTCTCTATGTTGCCAACTTGGACTTCCCAAGCGCTTAGTACAGTGCTCTGCACACAGTAAGCGCTCAATAAATACGATTGAATGAATGATTGAATGAATGAACCCTCCCTCTTATGTAGACAGCGAGTCCCATGAGGAACAGGGACTGTGGATTGCATGCAACCTGATAACCTTGTGTGTACCCCAATGTATACAACAGTGCTTGGCACGTGATAAACACTTGACAAATGATTATTATTATTATTATTGTGCCCGTGTTTTGCGTGATAAGGTTTCCAGCCTGCCTCTGGCATTTCCTTCTAGACTGTGAGCCCGTGGTTGCGTAGGGACTGTCTCTATATGTTGCCGATTTGTACTTCCCAAGCGCTTAGTACAGTGCTCTGCACACAGTAAGCACTCAATAAATACGATTGAATGACTGAATGAATGAATTTCCTTCTAGAATGTGAGCCCGTGGTTGCGTAGGGACCGTCTCTACATGTTGCCGATTTGTACTTCCCAAGCGCTTAGTACAGTGCTCTGTACACAGTAAGCACTCAATAAATATGATTGAATGAATGAATTAATTAATTCACACTTCTATTTGGTCCTATTTCATCTTCCTCTGCTTGGATTTCTGCACCCAGAGTTAAATACTCAGTGGGACCCATAAGGTTAAGATACAGTCTGTTAAGATGGTTGAGAGCGGGGATTATATTGTACTTTCCAAGCACTTAGTACAGTGCTTTACACACAGAAAACACTCAATAAATATCAACGATTGATTGATTGGTTGACTGGCCCCGCTGATGATGGCAGTACCACAAAATAATACAAAAAGAATCTGTAGCTCAAACCCTCCTGGGGGAGGAAAGCTAACTGGGGGTGGTGGGTGGAAACGCAACATTGGGTGCTCAATAAATGTAATTGATTGATTGATTGAGGGAAGGCAGGTTCATATATGCTGAGAGGTCAAAAATCTTATGGTGTAAACTCCTTTTTTTTTTTTTTTTTTTTTTTTAATCGTATTTATTGAGCGCTTACTATGTGCAGAGCACTGTACTAAGCACTTGGGAAGTACAAATTGGCATCACATAGAGACAGTCCCTACCCGATAGTGGGCTCACAGTCTAAAAGGGGGGAGACAGAGAACAGAACCAAACATACCAACAAAATAAAATAAGTAGGATAGAAATGTACAAGTAAAATAAATAAATAAATAAATAAACAGAGTAATAAATATGTACAACCATATATACATATATACAGGTGCTGTGGGGAGGGGAAGGCGGTAAGGCGGGGGGATGGCGAGGGGGACGAGGGGGAGAGGAAAGAAGGGGCTCAATCTGGGAAGGCCTCCTGGAGGAGGTGAGCTCTCAGCAGGGCCTTGAAGGGAGGAAGAGAGCTAGCTTGGCGGATGGGCAGAGGGAGGGCATTCCAGGCCCGGGGGATGACGTGGGCCGGGGGTCGATGGCGGGACAGGCGAGAGCGAGGTACAGTGAGGAGATTAGTGGTGGAGGAGCGGAGGGTGCGGGCTGGGCAGTAGAAGGAGAGAAGGGAGGTGAGGTAGGAGGGGGCGAGGTGATGGAGAGCCTTGAAGCCCAGGGTGAGGAGTTTCTGCCTGATGCGCAGATTGATCGGTAGCCATTGGAGGTTTTTGAGGAGGGGAGTGATATGTCCAGAGCGTTTCTGGACAAAGATAATCCGGGCAGCAGCATGAAGTATGGATTGAAGTGGAGAGAGACACGAGGATGGGAGATCAGAGAGAAGGCTAGTGCAGTAGTCCAGACGGGACTCCTTCTGGCTTGGGAACGTGCCACTTCTCTGATTTGTACTTCCCAAATACATAATTCTGTGCTCAGTGTGTGTTCAATAAATACTCTTACTACTGCTATTACTGCTGCTGTTGGTGCTCAATAAGTAGCATTTCTACTGAGATTATTACTGCAGCAGGAAAACCCACATATCATCATCCTGGTTAAATGAGATTTGACAGGACTTTCTTCTTCTTATCCTACTCCTGACTGCTAACTCTCTATCTTTTCTGAAGGGAGGAGCTAGAATAAATTCATTCATTCAATCGCATTTATTGAGCGCTTTCTGTGTGCAGAGCATGGGGGGAAGGTGAAGACAGTGGCAGTAGATGAAGAGGACAAAGTGCGGTGGTGGTCAGAAAGGCCAGCAGATAGTAGTAATAGTAATATTAGAGGTAATAATATTTATTAAGTGCTTTCTGTGTACAAAGCACTTGACTAAATCCGGGGAGAGGGCACATAGTGCTTTACTGTGTGCAAAGCACTGTTCTAAGTGCTGGGGAGGATACAAGGTGATCAGTTTGTCCCACGTGGGGCTCACAGTCTTATTCTCCATTTACAGATGAGGTAACTGAGGCCCAGAGAAGTTATGTGACTGGCCCAAAGTCACACAGCTGACAGTTCATTCACTCATTCAATCGTATTTATTGAGCGCTTACTGTGTGCAGAGCACTTTACTAAGAGCTTAAGAAGTACAAGTTGGCAACATAGAGAGACGGTCCCTACCCAACAGCGGGCTCACAGTCTAGCCCACAGAGCCGGGATTTGAACCCATGACCTCTGACTCCCAAACACGGGCTCTTTCCACTGACCACGCTGCTTCTCTAATTCATCCATTCAGTCATACTTATTGGGCGCTTACTATGTGCAAAGCACTGCACTGAGCGCTTAATGATGGATGGAACGAGGCAGTTTGAATAGTTGAAGCACACGTGGTTCATATGATAGTCTGATAGGGAAAGGTTAAAGGAAGCCAATATAATCATAATAATTTTGGTATGTGTTAAGCGCTTACTGTGTGTCAAGCATTGTTCTAAGCGCTGGGGGAGATACAAGGTAATCAGGTTGTCCCACGTGGGGCTCACAGTCTCCATCCCCCTTTTGCAGATGAGGGAACTGAGGCCCAGAGAAGTTAAGTGGCTTATCCAGAGTCACACAGGTGACAAGTGGCAGAGCCCGGATTAGAACCCATGACCTCTGACTCCCAAGCCCACATTCTTTCCACTGAGCCACGCTGCTTCGCTGCTTCAATATGTCACTGTCTTGCCAAAAGGGTGTCAAAGATAGAGGTTGTAAAGACTATAACCATCGGACTTTGGAAAGAGGAGTTTTAAGAGGGAGACGTTATCTTTCTGAAATGTCACATTGGGAAGGTTTCCAGAGTAATCAAGGACTGTTGGCCTGGGTCAGTGGGTGATCAGAAGCCCACCCCCTCCAAATACTGTTTAGCCCATTGATCTGATTTGTAACATTCATTCATTCAGTCGTACTTATTGAGCACTTACTGTGAGCAGAGCACTGTATTGAGTGCTTGGAAAGTACAATTCGGCCAAATACCGTTTAGCCCATTGATCTGATATGTAACATTCATTCATTCATTCGTACTTATTGAGCACGTACTGTGTACAGAGCACTGTACTGAGTGCCTGGAAAGTACAATTCGGCAACAGAGACAATCCCTACCCAACAACAGGCTCACAGTCTAGAAGGGGGAGACAGACAACTAAACAAAGCAAGTAGACAGGCATCAATACCATCAAAATAGATAAACAGAATTATAGTGTATTTTTCATTGCTGTAATTCAGCTTGTTTTATTGTGGTTTTCATCCTTTTTGCATTTTCTATGTCAGTCCCCCCGACTTAGATTGTGAGCTCCATATAATAATAATAATGATGATGGCATTTATTAAGCGCTTATTATATGCAAAGCACTGTTCTAAGGGCTGGGGAGGTTACAAGGTAATCAGGTTGCCCCATGGGGGGCTCACAGTCTTAATCCCCATTTTACAGATGAGGGAACTGAGGCACAGAGAAGTGACTTGCCCAAAGTCACACAGCTGACAACTGGCAGAGCTGGGATTTGAACCCATGACCTCTGACTCCAGAGCCCGGGCTCTTTCCACTGAGCCATGCCGCTTGGGTGAGGGGCTGGTTTTCTTTTAACTCCAGTGCTGTGCTCATGATAAATCAATCAATCAATCAATCAATCGTATTTATTGAGCGCTTACTATGTGCAGAGCACTGTACTAAGTGCTTGGGAAGTACAAATTGGCAACACATAGAGACAGTCCCTACCCAACAGTGGGCTCACGGTCTAAAAGGGGGAGACAGAGAACAGAACCAAACATAGCAACAAAATAAAATAAATAGGATAGAAATGTACAAGTAAAATAAATAAATAAATAAATAAAATGCTAGAAATAATAAAACGCCCCTGGTTCTCCTAGAATGGAGGGGTTGCATTCTTGCAGGACTCTGGAGGAAAGCGGGTGTGGCGATCCTCAGGCCGTGTTAGAGGTCACGCGTGTCCGCCAAACTGTTTCTTCCTCCACTGAGTTGTGCTGGATCTAGACAGGCTCCGGTGGATGAAAGACCTTTTTTTCTTCTTCGTGCCGTTCTGCTCCAGCCAAACGCACCTTCTGGCAGAACAGAATGTACCGATAAAGAAGGGCGGCTTTTATTTACGGAGAGCCCCAGGTACTTTGCCCATGAGCCACCTTTGGAGATCTCGGCCCCAGCCAGGGCAAGTTATCATCCAAGAAACTGAGTCTGAAGACCAGGTTGGAGCCACCATTCCCAAGTGGACATGAATGACCTCCTAGCTGTTTTGTAGAGGCTGGTTAGGACTGCCCTGTCTAAAACACCCTTTAATAATAATAATAATAATAATAATAATGGCATTTATTAAGCGCTTACTATGTGAAAACCACTGTTCTAAGCACTGGGGAGGTTACCAGGTGATAAGGTTGTCCCACAGGGGGCTCACAGTCTTAATCCCCATTTTACAGATGAGGTAACTGAAGCACAAAGTGAAGTGACTTGCCCAAAGTCACACAGCTGACAATTGGCAGAGCCAGGATTTGAACCCACGACCTCTGACTCCAAAGCCCGTGCTCTTTCCACTGATCCATGCTGCTTCTCAATCAATAATAATCAATCAATCAATCGTATTTATTGAGCGCTTACTGTGTGCAGAGCACTGTACTAAGCGCTTGGGAAGTACAAGCTGGCAACATATAGAGACGGTCCCTCCCCAACAGTGGGCTCAGTCTAGAAGGGGGAGACAGAGAACAAAACCAAACATACTAACAAAATAAAATAAATAGAATAGATAGGTAATAATAATGATAATAATAATAATGATAATGTTGGTATTTGTTAATAA
This sequence comes from Tachyglossus aculeatus, assembly GCF_015852505.1. Classification (NCBI taxonomy): domain Eukaryota; kingdom Metazoa; phylum Chordata; class Mammalia; order Monotremata; family Tachyglossidae; genus Tachyglossus; species Tachyglossus aculeatus. The sequence continues at coordinate 48,487,845 of NC_052071.1, forward strand.
TAATAATAATAATGATGGCATTTGTTAAGCGCTTACTATGTGCAAAGCACTGTTCTAAGCGCTGGGAGGATGCAAGATGATCAGGCTGTCCCACGTGGGGCTCACAGTCTTAATCCCCGTTTCACAGATGAGGGAACTGAGGCTCAGAGAAGTTAAGTGACTTGCCCAAGGTCACACAGCAGACATGTGGCAGGGCTGGGATTTGAACCCATGACCCCTGACTCCAAAGCCCGGGCTCTTTCCACTGAGCCAAGCACTTACTCTGTGCCTAGCACTGTTCTAAGCACTGGGATAGATACGAGGTAATCAGATCGTCCCACGGGGGGGGCTCACGGTCTTCATCCCCATTTTCCAGACAGAGAAGTTAAGCGACTTGCCCAAGGTCACACAGCTGACAAGCGGCGGAGCTGGGATTAGAATCCGCGACCTCTGACTCCCAAGCCTGTGCTCTTTCCACTAAGCCACACTTTCCACCGCCAGTCCTCCGATTCATCTTGGCCCCCGAAGGGGCTCTTGGGGCTAGGAGAACTCTTTCCTCATCATACACACGTGCCCTATATCACGCTCCACCCTAGAGGCTGCCCAGTCAAGAGGGAGGGAGAATGCTTGCAAGGTGAGACAGTGGGGGACAGAGACCCTCCGCTCATTCGTTCAATCATATTTATTGAGCGAAGCAGTGGAAAGAGCCCCGGCTTTGGAGTCAGAGGTCATGGGTTCAAATCCCGGCTCCGCCAACTGTCAGCTGTGTGACTGTGGGCAAGTCACTTCACCTCTCTGGACCTCAGTTCCCTCATCTGCAAAATGGAGATTAAGACTGTGAGCCCCCCGTGGGACGACCTGATCACCTTGTAGCCGCCCCAGCGCTTAGAACAGTGCTTTGCACATAGTAAGCGCTTAACAAATGCCGTTATTATTATTATCTGTAAAATGGAGATTAAGACTGTGAGCCCCCCGTGGGACAACCTGATCACTTTGTAGCCGCCCCAGCGCTTAGAACAGTGCTTTGCACATAGTAAGCGCTTAACAAATGCCATTATTATTATTATCTGTAAAATGGAGATTAAGACTGTGAGCCCCCCGTGGGACAACCTGATCACCTTGTAGCCTCCCCAGCGCTTAGAACAGTGCTTTGCACATAGTAAGCGCTTAACAAATGCCATTATTATTATTAGCTGTAAAATGGAGATTAAGACTGTGAGCCCCCCGTGGGACAACCTGATCACCTTGTAGCCTCCCCAGCGCTTAGAACAGTGCTTTGCACATAGTAAGTGCTTAATAAATGTCATTATTATTATTATTATTATTACTGTGTGCAGAGCACTGTACCAAGTGCTTGGAAGAGTACATGGTAACAATATGCAGATGCATTCCCTGCCCACAACAAGCTTACAGTCTAGTATTTATTGAGGGCTTACTCCCATGAGCACTTATTCTTAGTGCTTCATCTTCAGCGGTAAGAGACAAAAGGATGGAAGGGAGGGCGGTAACAGGGAATCTTACCCTAGTCCTACCTTGTCCTAAGGTGTATCATCATCAGTCGTATTTATTGAGCGCTTACTATGTGCAGAGCACTGTACTAAGTGCTTGGGAAGTACAAATTGGCAACATATAGAGACAGTCCCTACCCAACAGTGGGCTCACAGTCTAAAATGACACCCGCTTCTTTCTGTTGCCCTGTCCATAAACCTCCGCATAATGGGGGAGGGAGGGAGGCGATAGCTTCCGAGATCACTTGAAAGCCATTCATTTGGACCAGATGGCTGCCCCAGCTTGGCTTCGTTCTCTTCCAGCAAACGGCTGGGGCCTAGTGGATGGATGACCTGAAAGACAGACGAGGTTTTATTTTGGGTCATTCCATCTTATGAATAATCAGAGCTCTGTCATATCTAATTTCAATTAGTCCTGCCTTCCTTTCTCCTGACCCGTCCTCCCTGGTTTATTGGACCCCTCCATCAGTTGGGGGCGGCGGGCACAGGAAGGCATCTGACTCACGCTGCTTCTGATACCGAACCCCCAACTTCTAGGGCACGCGAGGAGGGAGGGATTCGAAAGGTTAGTGAGTGAGTGGCTGAGAGACATCTATAATTTAGGGCAATTAAGGGATTCACCGCTCTTTGTCCAGTTTCACTCTATTTCTACTTGTTAAGCACCTACTATCTGCCAAGCACTGGAATAATAATAATTAATAATTGTGACATTCGTTACCCCTGTACAAAACTGGTGCAGATACAAGATAATGAGGTTGGGCACAAACTCTGCCCCACATGGGGCTCACATTCTAAGTAGAAGGGAGGAGGATTTAATCCCCATTTTACAGGTTAGGAAAGTGAGGCACAGAGAAGTGAAGTGACTTGTCCAAGGTCACACGGAAGGCAAGTGGCCGAACTGTAATTAGAACCCAGACCGGTGCTCTTTCCACTGGGCCATGCTGTTTCCTAATTCTACAAATGGCTAAGCTAAGTGCTGACTCGAAGCTTCATCCGGCTAGTAGAAATAGAAAGATTCAAAATATAACCTAGAAGGCTAGAAAAAGGCAAAATCCACCCTCTGAACTGTAAGCTTCTTGTGGGCAGGGAACGTGCCTACCAACTACTGGGAAGCAGCGTAGCTCAATGGAAAGAGCATGGGCTTGAGAGTCAGTCAAAGGTCATGGGTTCAAATCCCAGGTCCACCAATTGTCAGCTGTGTGACTCTGGCCAAGTCACTTAACTTCTCCGTGCCTCCGTTACCTCATCTGTAAAATGGGGATTAAGACTGTGAGCCCCAAGTGGGACAACCTCATCACCTTGCATCTTCCCCAGCCCTTAGAACAGTGCTTTGCACATAGTAAGTGCTTAACAAATGCCATCATCATTATTATTATTCTACTGCCAGCTCCACCACTTGTCTGCTGTGTGACCTTGGGCAAGTCATTTAACTTCTCTGTGCCTCAGCTCATCTGTAAAATGGGGGTTAAGATTGTGAGCCCCATGTGGGACATGGACTACATGATGATGATGATGATAGCATTTATTAAGCGCTTACTATGTGCAAAGCACTGTTCTGAGCGCTGGGGAGGTTACAGGGCGGTGACGTTGTCCCACGGGGGTCTCATAGTCTTCATCCTCATTTTCCAGATGAGGGAACTGAGGCCTAGAGAAGTGAAGTGACTTGCCCAAAGTCACATAGCTGACAAGTGGCAGAGCTGGGATTTGAACCCATGACCTCTGACTCCAAAGCCCAGGCTCTTTCCACTGAGCCACGCTGCTTCTCACATCTAACCTGATTAGCTTGTATCTACCCCAGCTATTAGTATAGTGTTAGTTATTAGTAAGCACATAATAAGTGCTTAACAAATACCATTTAAAAAAACAATACAAAACAAAAAAACCTCTAGTATTGTGCTCTTCCAAGGTCTTAGGGCAGTGACTACATGTAGTAAGCACTCAATAAAGAACACTGATTGATTGATTGATTGATTAATCCACAAATTCCAAGCTACCAGCTGCTCCTCTGGGAGCAACCAGTGCCCACTTCCTTGGGGCTTGGAGGGTTTCCACGAACTGAATTACCCGCACCTCTTTCTGCAGTGCAAGCAGTGCTCTGCAGTGCTTCTTTTGCACAACCAGTCATCCAGTGGAGTTTAAGCTTTCCTTCAATTTAGAACAACAGCAACCAACTGCCCTTCTAGTCTTCCCATGTGGAGACACGGCGGAGGAATCATTTTGACACTGCAGGTGAACTGAAATTGTAGCTGTAAGATTCAATTCTGAGTGTTCCCCTTCTATGTGAGTTAATGAAGTCTGTGGCTTAATCATTAAGTTGTGAGTCTGAATTTTACCTGGGAATTGAAATGCTACTGTTTGCCGTTGCGGGAGCAATCCTTTAGTGAAAGCATTCAACTCACGTGTGGGCCAGGAATGTGGGATGTAGATCCATTTTCCTTTAAAACATGTCATAGAAAAGTCAGGCTTTATGCTACAGTAGGCCAATAAGCACATATTCTGTCTGGTGCCATTTTTAAGGGAATAGTAAATTTAAGAAAACCAGTATAGAGAGAAGATTTGGCATGCAGGTAAAGAGACGGGAAGGAAGTCTGGAAAAGTTAGAGACAATTAGTGAGTAACTGGGCTTCATTGATTTACTATGTACTGACTGTCTTCAGAGAAGCAGCATAGCTCAGTGGAAAGAGCGCGGGCTTTGGAGTCAGAAGTCATGGGTTCGAATCCCAGCTCTGCCAATTGTCAGCTGTGTGACATTGGGCAAGTCACTTAACTTCTCAGGGCCTCAGTTCCCTCATCTGTAAAATGGGGATGAAGACTGTGAGCTCCCTGTGGGACAACCTGATTGCCTTGTAACCTCCCCAGTGCTTAGAACAGTACTTTGCACATAGTAAGCACTTAATAAATGCCATTATTATTATTATTATTATTATTATTGAATAGATTAAATACTCTTCCCAAAAAGACTACCGGGGCCCTCTGGGAACTTTACCATTAAAAGCTCGCATCAACCCACAACGGACAGCATTTCTCATTGTCAAATTCTATCAAGGTCAGCGTGGTAAGGGTGTTTGGAGAAAGTGTTGAGTGGATCAGAGCAACAGAGACCCTGTGTGACTTTCAGTATCATCAGTGAATAGTCTTCAGGTCAGAGGGACCGAATTTCTAGGTCAGTCTGCACTTCAGCTGAAAGGACTCATTTTCTTTGTGATTATGAGATTCTTGGGGGATGTGTGATTAAGGTGTTATTTTCGCGCCTATCGGTACAGCTACCAGTAATGAACCTGAGAGAGGACGATAGTAAATTGGTCAGAGAGAGAACCCAGGGTTGGGTGGACCAACTGCCTCCCCTCGCCCTCCTCCCCCGCCCCCCACCACCATCCAGACCCTATTCGAGACATCTGCAATATGGTCAGTTGCAAAGTTCTGGACCACCCTCTTATAGTAATAAAATATTATATTATGTATCATATCATATTATTATATTATATTAATCACACTATATTATATTATATTGCATTATGCTACATCATACCATATATAATGGAATATTATATAATATAATGGAATATAATATAATATAATATAATATAATATAATATAATATAATATAATATAAAGATATAACATAATAATAATATAATATAATGTAATATAATATACCATAGTATAAAACATAATATAATATAATATAATATAATATAATATAAAATAAAATAATATAATATAATATAATATAATATAATATATAATATATAAGATAAGATAAGATAATACAATATAATACTATGATGTAATATGATTTAATATTATATCATGCTATATTATAATATAATATATAATAAAATATATTGTATAATATTATATCATATTATGATATAATATTATATTGTATTGTATTATATTATATTGTTATATTATGTTATATCATATTATTATATTGTATTATATTGTTATATTGTTATATTATATTATGTTATAATATGTTATAATATATATTATATTATAATATAATATAATAATATAATATAATATAATAATAATATAATATAACATAATATATTATGTTATAATATATTATGTTATAATTATATTATGTTATAATATAATATAATACAATATAATATAATATAATATAATATAATATAATATAATAATATAATATAATATAATATAATAATATAATATAATATAATATAATATAATAAAGATAAGATAAGATAATACAATATAATATTATAATATTATGATGTAATATGATTTGACATTATATCATGCTATATTATAATATAATATATAATAAAATATACTATATAATATTATATCATATTATTATATAATATTTCATATTATAATATAATACGATATAATATTATATTGTATTATATTATATTTTATTATATTATATTATGTTATATTATATTATTATGTTGTATTATATTATGCTATATTGTATGATATTATATTGTATTATATTATATTATGATGTATTATATTATATTATGTTATATTTTATATTATATCATATATATCACGCAATATGATATTATATTGTATTATGTTATAATATGTTATATTTATTATATTATATTATATATAATGGCATTTGTTAAGCTCTTACTATGCCCCCCAGTGCCACTTCAAAGGTGCCCTGGTGAGCTTCAAGGGCAAAATTAGAGAAGTAGCATGGCCTAGTGGATAGAGCACGGGCCTGGGATTCAGAAGACTTGAGTTTTAATCCTGGCTCCACCACTTGCCTGCTGTAGAACCTTGGGGAATTTGCTTCACTTCTCTGTGCCTCAGTCACCTCATCTCTAAAATGGGGATTAAGACTGTGAGCCCTATGTGGGACAGGGACTGTGTTTAACCCTATTAACTTGTCTCTACCCCACTGCTTAGTACAATGCCTGGCACATAGTAAGCACTTAACAAATACCATAATAATAATAATAATAAGTTCCCGGTTTTCCCCCATTAGGCTCTGGCCATGGATGAGAGGAAGGCACCTGCTTCCTGAATGATAATAATGGTATTTGTTAAATGCTTACTATGTGCCAAGCATTGTTGTAAGCTCTGGAGTCGGCATTGTCTGCTGTCAGGGAGCAAAAAGTAGAGCTAAGTCTTAGGTCCCCTACCTGCTAGGATGCAGAAGATACTCAGAGGTACCAGATAGACCTTTGCTGACTTGGAAGAAACAGGCATACGTTATGTTATTTGTGCAACGCAGGATACACAAAACACACTCTAACAATCCCATATGGGAGCAGGTAGAACCCAGAGTGGGGTTCCCAGGGAGACCTCTGGACTCTCTCTCCTTACCAGAGCCATTGGATTTCCCTCCCAGGTTTCTGGAAATATGGGAGGACTCCCTCACCCCCAAATCTCCGGGGGCTCCCCAGCCACCACAGAGCTGATGCCTCTGATTAGGAAGTTCCATGTGACGGAAGGGTTTGGAAGATGGGCCCCAACCCCTCTTCTTGTCTCCTCCATTCCCAGCCCGGGGAGTCCACAACAGAGGTCAACCACAGAGGAGAGAAGCTGCCCCTCTCCGACACTAACCATGTCCTGGAGACACCATTGGCCTCCGCTCCAGCCCTGGGGGGACCCAAACCCTGATGATGTGAGGCCTTCTCCATTCCCTAGCAATCAATCCATCAATCAATGATATTTATTAAATGCTTACAGTGTGCGGAGCAGTGTACTGATTGCTTGGAGAGCATGATACAACAGAGTTGGTGGACACGATCCCTGCCGTCAAGGACTTTATATCTAGTGATCCTCCCTGCCTTTTAATAATGGTGGTGCTCGTTAATGATGATGATGATGATGGCATTTGTTAAGCGCTTACTATGTGCAAAGCACTGTTCTAAGCGCTGGGGAGGATACAAAATGATCAGGTTGTCCCACGTGGGGCTCACAGTCTTCATCCCCATTTTCCAGATGAGGTAACTGAGGCTCAGAGAAGTGAAGTGACTTGCCCAAGGTCACACAGCAGACATGTGGCGGAGCCGGGATTCGAACCCATGACCTCTGACTCCAAAGCCCGGGCTCTTTCCGCTGAGCCCCGCTGCTTCTCTTAAGCGCTTTCTATGTGCCAAGCACTGGGGTAGATATAAGCTAATCAGGTCCCACATGGGGCTCACAGTCTAAATAGGAGGGAGAACAGATACTGAATCCCCATTTTGCAGCTGAGGGAACTGAGGCACAGAAAAGTGAAGTGACTTGCCCAGGGTCACACAGTAGATAGGTGACAGAGCTGAGATTAGAACCCAGGTCCTCTCACTCCCAGGCCCCTGCTCTTTCTACTAGGCCATGCTGCTTCTCATTTGCCCCCCAAAGTCATTTATCACTTATAGTATCTAGGTTTCCATGCCTTTTCTATAGACATTCACCTATGGTCAGAACTCAGTGCTTACACAACCGGCTATACTGTCCTGGCAAACCTGGAGGCCTGGTATGGTCTGTGCAACTGCATTTTCCAGAGTCCCGGTTTCTCACAGATTCCAGATTTCCTTTAAAACCTGGAAACCCCACATTTTCCTGCAGTGTTTATCCAAGTATTCTCCTAGAGTCTTCCATCCTAGGAACTGCTGTGGGCAGATGGGACCAGTGAAGAACGGAAACTTTTCCTTTCATCATCATCAATCGTATTTATTGAGCGCTTACTATGTGCAGAACACTGTACTAAGCGCTTGGGAAGTACAAACTGGCACCATATAGAGACAGTCCCTACCCAACAGTGGGCTCACCTCTCCCTTCACTCCCTCCAGCAGTGCCATTAACCGATGGTATCTATTGAGTTCTTAGTATGTATCAAGCACTGAACTAAGCACTTGGGAGAGAACACGCTGCTTGGAGAAGCAGCGTGGCTCAGTGGAAAGAGCACGGGCTTTGCAGTCAGAGGCCATGGGTTTGAATCCCGGCTTCGCCACATGTCTGCTGTGTGACCTTGGGCAAATCACTTATCTTCTCAGAGCCTCAGTTACCTCTTCTGTAAAATGGGGATGATGACTGTGAGCCCTGCGTGGGACAACCTGATCACCTTGTATTCCCCCCAGCGCTTAGAACAGTGCTTTGCACATAGTAAGCACTTAACAAATGCCATTATTATTATTATTAACAATACAAGAGAGTTAGTAGACATGGTCCCTGCCCACAGCGAGCTTACTCCTGACCACTGGCTTCAAAGCACTCAATCCGCTCACCCCATCCTACCTCGCCTCACTGATGGGCTATAGCCCAGCCCAAACAGTCTGCTCTTCCAATACCAGCTTTCTCACTGTGCCCCAATCTTGTCTCACTACCAACCCATTCGCTTCCTTCCTCTCTCCCTCATCCCCCTCTCCATCCCCACCATTTTACCTCCTTCTCTTCCCCACACCACCTGTATATATGTATATATGTTTGTACATATTTATTACTCTATTTATTTATTTATTTATCTTACTTGTACGTATCTATTCTATTTATTTTATTTTGTTAGTATGTTTGGTTTTGTTCTCCGTCTCCCTCTTTTAGACTGTGAGCCCACTGTTGGGTAGGGACTGTCTCTATATGTTGCCAACTTGTACTTCCCAAGCGCTTAGTACAGTGCTCTGCACACAGTAAGTGCTCAATAAATACGATTGATTGATTGATTGATTGATTCCTCACATCCTCCCCCTAGCCTGGGCCTCCCTCCCCCTCCATATACACCAGACCACTCCTCTTCCCACCTTCAAAGCACTATTAAGGTCACATCTCCTCCAAGGAGCTTTCCCAGACTAGGCCCCCCTCTTTCCCTTCTCCCATTCCCTTTTGTGGCGCCTTGACTTGCTCCCTTTGTTCTTCCCCCCTCCCAGCCCCACAGCCCTTATGTACATATCTGCAACTTATTTATTTGTATTTATGTCTGTCTCGCCCCTCTAGACTGTAAGCTCATTGTGGGCAGGGAATATGTTCATTCAAGGGAAGCAGCGTGGCTCAGTGGGAAAAGCACGGGCTTTGGAGTCAGAGGTCATGGGTTCAAATCCCGACTCTGCCAATTGTCAGCTGTGTGACTTTGGGCAAGTCACTTAACTTCTCTGGGCCTCAGTGACCTCATCTGTAAAATGGGGAAGACTGTGAGGCCCTCTGTGGGACAACCTGATCACCTTGTAACCTCCCCAGCACTTAGAACAGTGCTTTGCACATAGTAAGTGCTTAAAAAATGCCATCATTATTTATTATTTTTTTAGAAGGGCCTGATGAGACCGCATCCATACCGCTGCATTTAAATTATCACCATTTTCCTGGGTTAAGGACTAGAATGAGGGTTTATTAAATTTGCAAATTATAGCAAATCAGGGAGGGGCTCCAAGTATCTTGAAGGACAGGGTTAGGATTCACAAAGCCCTTAATAAGTATAAGAAGTGATCAGAAACAAACAGGATGGGGTTCATTCATTCAATCGCATTTATTGAGCAATTACTGTGTGCAGAGCACTGTACTAAGCGCTTGGGAAGTACAAGTTGGCAACATATACAGATGGAAAAACACAAGCAAGTACAATTTAGGGAGGAAAGTACAAGATGTGTCATGGATAAGAAGAGCAGAAAAGGACCCAGGGGTCAGAGTGGGCCATTTGTTAAACATGTTATTTTAAACTTTTCTTTTAAAGACACTGTTTCTTTTTAAAAAACTATTTTTTAAAAAAATTTGTTAAAGAGTCTTATTGGGACAATAATCTAAATAGGATTATTGTGAGTAATCAGCACTCATTTGTTCCGTCCTTTGTAATGATAATAATGATATAATAATATAATTATATTAAGCACTGGGATAGATATAATATTATTATACTAAGCACTGGGATAAATGCAATATAAGCAGATCAGACACAGAATTTGAAGAGGATGCTTCTGTTGGTGAGATATTACCCATTTGATGAATGTAGCTGAAAAAACCTTTGTGTGACTGAATCCCACCTTATTTGTGCTATACTAGACTTTCCCAAGTACTTGGTACAGTGCCCCGTACCCAATCTGCACTCAATTCATTCATTCAATCATATTTATTGAGCGCTTACTGTGTGCAGAGCACTGTACCAAGCGCTTGGGAAGTACAAGTCGACAACATATAGAGACGGTCCCGACCCAACAACGGGCTCACAGTCTAGAAGGGGGAGACAGACAACAAAACAAAAACAGGTGTCAAAATCTGTAGACAGGTGTCAAAATCTGTAAGGAATGCCTAATCTTTTGACACTTCTATAAGCAGACAGAGTGTGGCTCCCGTGGAAAGAGCCCGGGCTTGGGAGTCAGAGGTCATGGGTTCAAATCCCGACTCCGCCAATTGTCAGCTGTGTGACCTTGGGCCAGTCACTTCACTTCTCTGTGCCTCAATTACCTCATCTGCAAAATGCGGATTAAGATTGTGAGCCCCACGTGGGACAACCTGATCACCTTGTATTCCCCCAGCACATAGTAAGCGCTTAACAAATACCATCATTATTATTATTGCTATCATCATCATTGGCATTTGTTGAATTTATTGATCACATACTATGTGAAGGGCACTGTACTAAGCACTTGGGAGAGTACAGAATTGACAGACATTCCCTGCTCACAGTGAGCTTACAGACTAGAGGGGAAGACAGACATTAATATGAATAATTTATAATAAATTGCATCAAGCAGGTGTCTAATGGGGACTGTCTCTCGTGCACTTACAAAAACCCGAGTGGAAAGGGTAAATAAACTCAGTAAGAATAAAGAATCTTGACTGGGCAATATAGTCTATTGCAAAATGCAACAAATCCAAAAAAAATAAGAGAACGGTCTTGAATGTCCAGAGCTTTGAATCCAAGACCCGAGTTCCTTTACCGATGCTTCAGGAATAAATAGCATTAACTGATTGATTGATTGATTTAGTCTGTCATTTGGTAAAAAGTTTGCCTTGCAAGTGATGCTGGTGAAACTACTTGTGAAGTAATAATAATAATGATAATAATAATGTGGTTTTTGTTAAGAGCTTACTATGTGCAAAGAGCTGACCTAAGTGCTAAGCTAATCAGATCCCACATGGGGCTCACAGTCTAAAAAGGAGGGAGAACAGGTATTGACTCCCCATGTTGCAGATGAGGGAACTGAGGCACAGAGAAATTAAGCAACTTGCCCAAGATCACAGAGCAGGTATGTGGCAGAATCCAGATCCTATGATTCCCAAGCCCATGGTCGTTTCCCTAAGGCATGTTACTTCTCATCCTCTGTAAAGTAAGATATATTTTATACAGGATGTCCAATTTTCCCCTGTAGATAGGAAGTTAGATACTATTTCAGCCTTGTAATTATTATTATTATATTTGTTAAACACTTACTACATGCTAAGCACTGTCCTAAGGACTGGGGTAGATACAAGTTTATCAGGTCAGACAGTTCCTGTCCCATATGGGGTTCAGTCTATATAGGGGAGAACAGACATTGAATCCCCATTTTATAAATGAGGAAGGCAAGGCACAGAGAAATTAAGTAACTTGCCCAAGGTCGCACAGCACACAAGTGGAAGAGTCAGGATTAGAACCCAGATCCTCTGAGTCCCAGGTCTGTGCTCTTTCCATTAGGCCATGCTACTCTGTCATTCATTCGTTCATTCATTCATTCATTCATTCAATCGTATTTTTTGAGTGCTTACTGTGTGCAGAGCACTGTACTAAGTGCTTGGGAAGAACAAGTCAGCAACATATAGAGACGGTCCTTACCGAACAACGGGCTTACAGTCTAGAAGCGGGAGACAGACAACAAGAGAAAACATGTAGACAGGGGTCAAAACTGTCAGAACAAATAGAATTATATTATTATAATACTATATATAATACTATGGTATGTATTTATTTTACTTGTACATATTTATTCTATCTATTCTATTCTGTTAATATGTTTGGTTTTGTTCTCTGTCTCCCCCTTTTAGACTGTGAGCCCACTGTTGGGTAGGGACCGTCTCTATATGTTGCCAGCTTGTACTTCCCAAGCGCTTAGCACAGTGCTCTGCACACAGTAAGCGCTCAATAAATACGATTGAATGAATGAATTAAATGAATTATAGCTATATGCACATTGTTAATAAAACAGAGTAGTAAATACGTACAAGTAAAATAAATCGAGTAATAAATCTGTACAAATATATACACGTGCTGTGGGGAGGGGAAGGAGGTGGGGCAGAGGGGAGGATGGGGAGGAGGAGGGAAAAAAGGGGGCTTAGTCTGGGAAGGCCTCCTGGAGGAGGTGAGCACTCAGTAGGGCTTTGAAGGGAGGAAAAGAGCTAGCGTGGAGGATGTGTGGAGGGAGGGCATTCCAGGGTAGGGGAAGGACATGGGCCGGGGGTCGATGGTGGGACAGGTGAGAACGAGGCACAGTGAGGAGGTGAGCGGCAGAGGAGCGGAGGGTGCGGGCTGGGCTGGAGAAGGAGAGAAGGGAGGTGAGGTAGGAGGGGGCGAGGGGATGGACAGCCTTGAAGCCGAGAGTGAGGAGTTTTTGCTTGATTCGTAGGTTATCATGTCACCATGTAACCTGGTATGATGCTTGGTATCCCATTATCAACACAGTCTGTACTGCTGATTCAGTTTTCTACTTTGTTTATTGATAATTCATTGCAAAACACACTGCCACAGTGGCAGAAGTATAGTGACAGCGTTAAACTTGGCGTCCCTCATGAAACCTTCCGTTTTATGGAGGGAATCCCTGGTGCAGTCAGCTACAAAAATCTCCACCTTCTTCAGGCGCTTTTTCAGTCCACAGGACTGGGCGGATTCTGCTAAGCTTTTCATCGTCATCTGCATAATTTGTTGGCTTTGTGCCTCAGGAGCACAATCGGCAGCATTCAGAAGCTCCTGGATAACAATCTTTAAGACCTTCAACAATGTTTGTAGCCTGTTGAGCTGATGGAAGAGTTTCCTAGGGGACTGGGAGCGTGTTCTGACAGATACTACCAAGTCCTTTGTCTCATCCTCAAGCACGGAATGGCAGCATAGAAGAGGCTGAAGAGGATTGGCTATACTACAGCCCCATCATGGGGAAAAATTGACTAGGGCACCTTTAATTCTGGCTTAATTCACTGCCTCGGGTTCACAGGGTTTTGAGATAGCCTTAGTTCTTGGTGAATTTCACAGGAGTTATCAGAGTTTTGGGTTTTGGACTCTGCAACTGAGAAGGATGAGAGAGACTTGGAAAAGCAAGGCATAAAGCTAATACAAGGGCGAGGATGTGATGTGTGAGGAAAGGTTGAAACAATTCATGTAATTTAGCCTTCAGACAAAAAAAAAAACCCTAAACCCTGAAGTGTGACCTAGGGAGGACTTTCAGGAATAAGGAGCTTATTCACAGGATAATGATTCTCTGATCCCTAGTCCCACTGAGTTCAGAAACAGAAGAAAGGTACTTCAATGGAAGTAACCAGGATTTAAATTAGATATAATTAAAAAGTGCCCTGACACTGGAACGGTCTGTGATTGCTTAGGTACAGTTCTTCTTGAAAGCAGGGGTATGTATGGCCGAGATTAGATTTCAAGAACCCCTCTTTCCCTGCAATCCTTTTAAATTGTTGCAATTTAAGAGAAGTTCAGGCAGAAAGGGGCATTAGAAGGAAATCTGGGGAAGATGGGAAATCTGACAAACTTAGAAAATAAACCTCAAGACATAAGAAAGGCAAAAGGCAGAACGTTGCAAAAATTATTCCGGGGCTTCGGTCAAGGTATTAACTCAACTTTCCAGTTTTTGTTCTTCGCATCTCCTACCCAAACCCTCCCCTGGAGAAAGACAAAACACCATTAAACCCTTCCCCAGATGACCACGCGAGAGCTTTCCCCGAACCAGAACTTAATGCACTTAGTGTTGGAATTGGGCATGGAGACATTTCTTTAAAATGTTTTCAATTAGGCCTGATTCCTATTCTTTATGTTAAGAGCTCCCATCCCCAGCACACAGACCTCCTCATCTGGGCACCGGCAAGCCGGCTCCCATTTTCCAGGGTCGACAGCTAGATCCCGGGAACCTCACGAATGTTAAGGTGGAAACTCCAGGAAAGCTATGTTGGCATCTTTGGGACAGATTTCAGTTACTGTGTGCCCCGCCCAGTGTGTGACAGGGATTGTGTCCCAAATTATTATCTTCTATCTATCCACTTCAGTATTTAGTATACAGTGCTTACCACATAATAAGTGCTTAATAAACATCTTCATCATTGTTATTACTTACTGATCTTCATTCAAGAAATATTTATTGAGTGCTTACTGTGTGCAAAGTACTATACTAAGGGCTTGGGAGAGTACAATATAACAATAAACAGACGCATGCAGTCTACAGGACATTAATATAAATTATAATAAACTGCAGATCCTGGTGATTTGAAGAAAGGAATAACAGAAAGTTTCTTCTGGTTTCCGCGGTAAAGCAGAGGGATGAAGGAGGTTGTTTGGGATTTTGCACAGTTGTTTGTGCAGAGCCGGGGCGACTCATTACAGACCAGCTGAGGAAATTCTGCCAGATGTGAGCTCACTGTGGGCAGGGAATGTGTCTGATGTTATACTGTACTCTCCCAAACGCTTATTGCACACACTAAATGCTCAGTATGATGATGATTATTATTGTGAGCTCCCCGAAGCCGGTGATTGGGTCCATCTACCCCATCCTCCTCTTTTCCGAGCACTTAGTACGGTGCTGTGTGCACAGTGAGTCCTCAATAAATACTATTGATTGGTTGATTGATCGCTAGGGAAGGGAGTGGGAGGGAGTTGCGGCAATTCGGAGGCTTTCACCACCCCCTCTAGTCTCCCATTAGGGAGGGGGGAGGTGGAGAAGAGAGATTTATTCATTCAATCGTATTTATTGAGAACTTACTGTGTGCAGAGCACTGTAGTAAGTGCTTGAGAGAGTACAATACAGCAATTCATTCAATCATATTTATTGAGTGCTTACTGTGTGCAAAGTGCTGTACTAAGCACGTGGAAGAGTACCATATAACATCAGACACGTTCCCTGCCCACAATAAACTTAAAGTCTAGAGTCGTGGAGACTGACATCAACACAAATAAATAAAATTATGGATGTGTACCTAAGTGCTGTAGGGCTGGGAAGGGGGAAGAGCAAAGAGAGCAAGTTAGAGTGTCGCAGAAGGAAGTGGGGGATGAGGAAAAGTGGGGATTAGTCTGGGAAGGCCCCTTGGAGGAGATGGGCCTTCAATAGGGTTTTGAAAGAGGGAAGAGTCATTGCTTGGTGGATGTGAGGAGGGAGGGTGTTCCAGGCCAGAGGCCGGACATGGGCCAGGGGTCGGCTGCGAGGCGGGTGAGATGGAGGCCCAGGGAGAAGGTGAGTGACACCAGAGGAACCAGGGCTGGCTTGTGGAAGGAAAGAAGCCGGGTGAGGTAAGAGATGGCGAGGGGATGAGGGGCTCAGTGGAAAGAGCCCAGACTTGGGACTCAAAGGTCATGGGTTCTAATCCCAGCTCTGCCACTTGTCAGCTGGGTGACTTGGGGCAAATCACTTCCCTGGGCCTCAGTTCCCTCATCTGTAAAATGGGGATTAGGACTGTGAGCCCCACGTGGGACAACCTTAATACCTTGTATCTCCCCCAGCACTTAGAACAGTGCTTGGCACATAGCGCTTCAAGGCTGTCCATCCCCTGGCCCCCTCCTACCTCACCTCCCTTCTGTCCTTCTCCAGCCCAGCCCACACCCTCCGCTCCTCTGCCGCTAATCTCCTCACCGTTAGGCCTCGCTCTCGCCTGTCCCGCCATCGACCCCCGGCCCATGTCCTCCCCCGGGCCTGGAATGCCCCCAATCCCTCCGCCCATCCGCCAAGCTAGCTCTATTCCTCCCTTCAAAGCCCTACTGAGAGCTCACCTCCTCCAGGAGGCCTCCCACACTGAGCCCCCTTTTTCCTCTCCTCTTCCCCATCGCCCCCCGCCCTACCTCCTTCCCCTCCCCACAGCCCTTGTATATATTTGTACAGATTTATTACTCTATTTTACTTGTACATATTTACTACTCTATTTTGTTAATGATGTGCATATAGCTATAATTCTATTTGTTCTGACGGTTTTGACACCTGTCTACATGTTTTGTCTTGTTGTCTGTCTCCACCTTCCAGACTGTGAGGAGGGAACCGAGGCCCAGAGAAGTGAAGTGACTTGCCCAAAGTCACACAGCTAACAAGTGGCAGAGCCGGAATTAGAACTCATGACCACTGGCTCCCGAGCCCACGCTCTTTCCACTGAGCTACGCTGCTTCTCTACTCCAGTGCTTAGAATAGTGCTTGGCACATAGTATGTGCTTAAGAGAAGCAGTGTGGTTCAGTGGAAAGAGCCCAGGCTTTGGAGTCAGAGGTCATGGGTTCAAATCCCGGCTCTGCCACTTGTCAGCTGTGTGACTTTGGGCAAGTCACTTCACTTCTCTGGGCCTCAGTGACCTCATCTGTAAAATGGGGATGAAGACTGCGAGCCCTCACCGTGGGACAACCTGATCACCTTGTAACCTCCCCAGCGCTTAGAACAGTGCTTCGCACATAGTAAGCACTTAACAAATGCCATTATTATTATTAATAATAAGAAACACCATAATTATTAAGAGATGCCCTCCTCCAGGAGGCCTTCCCAGACTGAGCCCCCTCCTCCCCCTCCCCCCTGCCATACCTCCTTCCCCTCCCCACAGTAACTGTATATATGTATATGTATTTGTACGGATTTATTACTCTATTTTATTTGTACATATTTATTCTATTTATTTTATTTTGTTAATGTGTTTTGTTTTGTTCTCTGTCCCCCACGTCTAGACTGTGAGCCCCCTGTTGGGTCGGTACCGTCTCTCTATGTTGCCAACTTGGACTTCCCAAGCGCTTAGTACAGTGCTCTGCATACAGTAAGCACCCAATAAATACGACTGAATGAATGAATGTGAGCCCGCTGTTGGGTAGGAACCGTCTCTATGTGTCGCCTACTTGTACTTCCCAAGCGCTTAGTACAGTGCTCCGCACATAGTAAGCGCTCAATAAATACGATTGATTAGTCCAGTGCTCTGCACACAGTAAGCGCTCAATAAATACGACTGAATGAATGAATGTGAGCCCGCTGTTGGGTAGGGACCGTCTCTATGTGTCGCCTACTTGTACTTCCCAAGCGCTTAGTACAGTGCTCTGCACACAGTAAGCGCTCAATAAATACGATTGATTAGTCCAGTGCTCTGCATACAGTAAGCGCTCAATAAATACGACTGAATGAATTAATGTGAGCCCGCAGTTGGGTAGGGACCGTCTCTATGTGTCGCCTACTTGTCCTTCCCAAGCGCTTAGTCCAGTGCTCTGCACACAGTAAGTGCTCAATAAATACGATTGATTAGTACAGTGCTCTGCACACAGTAAGCGCTCAATAAATACGACTGACTGAATGAATGTGAGCCCTCTGTTGGGTAGGGACCATCTCTATGTGTCGCCGACTTGTCCTTCCCAAGCGTTTAGTACAGTGCTCTGCACACAGTAAGCGCTCAATAAATACGATTGATTGATTGATTAGTCCAGTGCTCTGCACACAGTAAGCGCTCAATAAATACGATTGATTGCTTGATTGATTAGTCCAGTGCTCTGCACACAGTAAGCGCTCAATAAATAGGACTGAATGAATGAATGTGAGCCCGCTGTTGGGTAGGGACCCTCTCTCTATGTCGCCGACTTGTCCTTCCCAAGCGCTTAGTACAGTGCTCTGCACACAGTAGGCGCTCAATAAATACGATTGATTGATTAGTCCAGTGCTCTGCACACAGTAAGCGCTCAATAAATACGGCTGACTGAATGAATGTGAGCCCGCTGTTGGGTAGGGACCGTCTCTATGTGTCGCCGACTTGTACTTCCCAAGCGCTTAGTACAGTGCTCTGCACATAGTAAGCGCTCAATAAATACGATTGATTAGTCCAGTGCTGTGCACACAGTAGGCGCTCAATAAATACGACTGAATGAATGAATGTGAACCCGCTGTTGGGTAGGGACTGTCTCTATATGTTGCCGACTTGTCCTTCCCAAACGCTTAGTCCAGTGCTCTGCACACAGTAAGTGCTAAATAAATACGATTGATTAGTCCAGTGCTCTGCACACAGTAAGCGCTCAATAAATACGACTGAATGAATGAATGTGAGCCCGCTGTTGGGTAGGGACCGTCTCTCTATGTCGCCTACTTGTCCTTCCCAAGCGCTTAGTACAGTGCTCCGCACACAGTAGGTGCTCAATAAAGACGATTGATTAGTCCAGTGCTCTGCACACAGTAAGCGCTCAATAAATACGACTGAATGAATGAATGTGAGCCCGCTGTTGGGTAGGGACCGTCTCTATGTGTCGCCGACTTGTCCTTCCCAAGCGCTTAGTACAGTGCTCTGCACACAGTAAGCGCTCAATAAATACGATGGATGGATTGATTAGTCCAGTGCTCTGCACACAGTAAGCGCTCAATAAATACGATTGATTGCTTGATTGATTAGTCCAGTGCTCTGCACACAGTAAGCGCTCAATAAATAGGACTGAATGAATGAATGTGAGCCCGCTGTTGGGCAGGGACCGTCTCTCTATGTCGCCGACTTGTCCTTCCCAAGCGCTTAGTACAGTGCTCTGCACACAGTAGGCGCTCAATAAATACGATTGATTGCTTGATTGATTAGTCCAGTGCTCTGCACACAGTAAGCGCTCAATAAATAGGACTGAATGAATGAATGTGAGCCCGCTGTTGGGCAGGGACCGTCTCTCTATGTCGCCGACTTGTCCTTCCCAAGCGCTTAGTACAGTGCTCTGCACACAGTAGGCGCTCAATAAATACGATTGATTGCTTGATTGATTAGTACAGCGCTCTGCACACAGTAAGCGCTCAATAAATACGATTGATTGCTTGATTGATTAGTCCAGTGCTCTGCACACAGTAAGCGCTCAATAAATACGGCTGAATGAATGAATGTGAGCCCGCAGTTGGACAGGGACCGTCTCTCTATGTCGCCGACTTGTCCTTCCCAAGCGCTTAGTACAGTGCTCTGCACACAGTAAGCGCTCAATAAATACGATTGATTGATTGATTAGTACAGTGCTCTGCACACAGTAAGCGCTCAATAAATACGATTGATTGCTTGATTGATTAGTACAGCGCTCTGCACACAGTAAGCGCTCAATAAATACGATTGATTGCTTGATTGATTAGTCCAGTGCTCTGCACACAGTAAGCGCTCAATAAATACGACTGAATGAATGAATGTGAGCCCGCTGTTGGGTAGGGACCGTCTCTATGTGTCGCCGACTTGTCCTTCCCAAGCGCTTAGTACAGTGCTCTGCACACAGTAAGCGCTCAATAAATACGATTGATTGATTGATTAGTACAGTGCTCTGCACACAGTAAGCGCTCAATAAATACGATTGATTGCTTGATTGATTAGTACAGCGCTCTGCACACAGTAAGCGCTCAATAAATACGATTGATTGCTTGATTGATTAGTCCAGTGCTCTGCACACAGTAAGCGCTCAATAAATACGACTGAATGAATGAATGTGAGCCCGCTGTTGGGTAGGGACCGTCTCTATGTGTCGCCGACTTGTCCTTCCCAAGCGCTTAGTACAGTGCTCTGCACACAGTAGGCGCTCAATAAATACGATTGATGGATTGATTAGTCCAGTGCTCTGCACACAGTAAGCGCTCAATAAATACGATTGATTGCTTGATTGATTAGTCCAGTGCTCTGCACACAGTAAGCGCTCAATAAATACGACTGAATGAATGAATGTGAGCCCGCTGTTGGGTAGGGACCCTCTCTCTATGTCGCCGACTTGTCCTTCCCAAGCGCTTAGTACAGTGCTCTGCACACAGTAGGCGCTCAATAAATACGATTGATGGATTGATTAGTCCAGTGCTCTGCACACAGTAAGCGCTCAATAAATACGATTGATTGCTTGATTGATTAGTACAGCGCTCTGCACACAGTAAGCGCTCAATAAATACGATTGATTGATTGATTAGTACAGTGCTCTGCACACAGCGCTCAATAAATACGATTGATTGCTTGATTGATTAGTCCAGTGCTCTGCACACAGTAAGCGCTCAATAAATAGGACTGAATGAATGAATGTGAGCCCGCTGTTGGGTAGGGACCGTCTCTATGTGTCGCCGACTTGTCCTTCCCAAGCGCTTAGTACAGTGCTCTGCACACAGTAGGCGCTCAATAAATACGACTGAAGGAATGAATAGAAGGGAACGAACGAACGAACGAACGAACGAACGAACGAACGAACGAACGAACGAACGAACGAACGAACGAACGAACGAACGAACGAACGAACGAACGAACGAACGAACGAACGAACGAACGAACGAACGAACGAACGAACGAACGAACGAACGAACGAACGAACGAACGAACGAACGAACGAACGAACGAACGAACGAACGAACGAACGAACGAACGAACGAACGAACGAACGAACGAACGAACGAACGAACGAACGAACGAACGAACGAACGAACGCCCGAGTGCCGAGGGCGGCTCCTGAGGCGGGAGCCCCTGCGCGCGCACGCGCGCGCGCCCCCCTCCCCGACTCCCCTTCGGGCGCGTGCGCGGGACGTTGCGCGCGCGCGCGCTTGGGGCAGCTGTCAAGCGGCCGAGGCGGGGCTGCCACCTGCCCGAGCCCGAGCCCGCTGCGGAGAAGCGGAGCCCCCGGACCTTCCGGAGCCCCCCGGAGCCCCCTTCCCCGCGCCCCGGTAAGGCGTCCCGGGCCGGGAACGGACGGCTCGGGTGGACGCCGGGGATGCTGAGCGGCCCGGCCCGCTCAGTGCGCATGCGTGCGGGGCCCGGCTCCTCTCGGGGACCGGCGGCGGCGGCGGCTCAGTGCGCATGCGTGCGGGATGCTGAGCGGCCCGGACCGCTCAGCGCGCATGCGTGCGGGGCCCGGCTCCTCCGAGGGACCCGCGGCTCAATGCGCATGCGTGCGGGACCCGGCTCCTCTGAGGGACCCGCCGCGGCGGCTCAGTGCGCATGCGTGCGGGGCCCGG
Organism: Tachyglossus aculeatus; assembly: GCF_015852505.1. Taxonomy (NCBI): domain Eukaryota; kingdom Metazoa; phylum Chordata; class Mammalia; order Monotremata; family Tachyglossidae; genus Tachyglossus; species Tachyglossus aculeatus. The sequence goes on from NC_052071.1 coordinate 48,509,339, forward strand.
CTCCTCTGAGGAGATTATAATGATGGCATTTGTTAAGCGCTTACTATGTGCAAAGCACTGTTCTAAGCGCTGGGGAGGGGGGATACGGTGTGATCAAGTTGCCCCACGTGGGGCTCACAGTCTTAATCCCCATTTTTACAGATGAGGTAACTGAGGCTCAGAGAAGTTATGGGAGTTGCCCGAGGTCACACAGCAGACTTGTGGTGGAGTCGGGATTCGAACCCATGACCTCTGACTCCAAAGCCCGGGCTCTTTCCACTGAGCCACGCTGCTTCTAATAATAATAATAATAATAATCAATCAATCATATTTACTGAGCGCTTACTATGTGCAGAGCACTGTACTAAGCGCTTGGGAAGTACAAATTGGCAACATATAGAGACAGTCCCTACCCAACATTGGGCTTACAGTCTAAAAGGGGGAGACAGAGGAAAAAAAAACCAAACATACTAACAAAATAAAATAAATAGAATAGATATGTACAAGTAAAATAAATAAATAAATAAACAGAGTAATAAATATGTACAAACATATATACATATATAAAGGTGCTGTAATAGTGGCTTCTCTTCCTCCCTTCAAAGCCCTACTGAGAGCTCCCCTCCTCCAGGAGGCCTTCCCACACTGAGCCCCCTCCTTCCTCTCCCCCTCCCCATCTCCCCCCCACCTCCTTCCCCTCCCCACAGCACCTGTATTCATTCATTCATTCATTCATTCATTCAGTCGTATTTATTGAGCGCTTCCTGTGTGCAGAGCACTGTACTAAGCGCTTGGGAAGTTCAAGTTGGCAACATCTAGAGACGGTCCCTACCCAACAGCGGGCTCACAGTCTAGAAGCGGGGAGACGGACAACAAAACAAAACATATTAACAAAATAAAATAGAATAAATATGTACAAGTAAAATAAATAGAGTATTAAATCTGTACAAACATATAGACATATATATAGGTGCTGTGGGGAGGGGAAGGAGGTAAGGCGGGGGGGGGGAGGATGAGGAGGGGGAGAGGAAGGCGGGAGCCCAGTCTGGGAAGGCCTCCTGGAGGAGGTGATTGTACAGATTTATTACTCTATTTTACTTGTATTTACTATTCTATTTATTTTATTTTGTTAATATGTCTTGTTTTGTTGTCGGTCTCCCCCTTCTAGACTGTGAGCCCGCTGTTGGGTAGGGGCCGTCTCTATATGTTGCCGACTTGTACTTCCCAAGCGCTTAGTCCAGTGCTCTGCACACAGGAAGCACTCAATAAATACAACTGAATGAATGAATTAAGCGCCTACTGTGCAAAGCACTGTTCTAAGCACTGGGGAGGTTACAAGGTTGTCCCACTGCGGGCTCCCAGTCTTAATCCCCATTTCACAGATGAGGTCACTGAGGTCCGGAGAAGTGAAGTGACTTGCCCAAAGTCACACGGCTGACAATTGGCCGAGCGGGATTTGAACCCATGACCTCTGACTCCAAAGTCCGTGCTCTTTTCCGCTGAGCCACGCTGCTTCTCTAAGATGAGATGGCGGAAGGGCCGCGGGGACCGACCCCGCCCGCCCCCAAACAGCGCCCACATTATCATCGTTATGATTTATAATTATGACGATAGTAATGACGCTATTTGGTGACCACCTACTATGTGCCGAGCACTGTTCTAAGCGCTGGGGGAGATCCAGGGTCATCAGGTTGTCCCCTGTGGAGCTCACAATCTTCATCCCCATCTGACAGATGAGAGAACTGAGGCCCAAATAATCATAATAGTGATGGTATTTGGTAAGCGCTTAACACATGCCATTATTAGCATCATCATCATCATCAATCGTATTTATTGAGCACTTACTGTGTGCAGAGCACTGTACTAAGCGCTTGGGGAACATTATTATTGTTATTATCACAAGGTGATCACGTTGTCCCCCGTGGGGCTCACAGTCTTCATCCCCATTTGACAGATGAGGGAAATGAGGCCCAGAGAAAAATAATCATAATAGTGACGGTATTTGGCAAGCGCTTTACACATGCCATTATTATTGTTATTATCACAAGGCCATCAGGTTGTCCCCCGTGGGGCTCACAGTCTTCATCCCCATTTGACAGCTGAGGGAACTGAGGCACAGAGAATAATAATAATAGTGACGGTATTTGATAAGCGCTTAACATGTGCCATTAGTATTGTTATTATCACAAGGTGATCAGGGTGTCCCCCATGGGGCTCACAGTCTTCACCCCCATTTGACAGTTGAGGGAACTGAGGCACAGAGAATAATAATAATAGTAATGGTATTTGGTAAGCGCTTAACACGTGCCATTATTATTGTTATTATCACAAGGTAAGCAGGTTGTCCCCCGGGGGGCTCACAGTCTTCATCCCCATTTGACAGATGAGGGAACTGAGGCCCAGAGAAAAATAATCATAACAATGACAGTATTTGGCAAGTGCTTAACACATGCCATTATTATTGTTATTATCACAAGGCCATCAGGTTGTCCCCCGTGGGGCTCACAGTCTTCATCCCCATTTGACAGATGAAGGAACTGAGGCCCAGAGAAAAATAAGAATAATGATGATGGCATTTGGTAAGCGCTTACTGTGTGCCAAGCACTGTTCTAAGCGCTGGGGGAGATCCAGGGTCATCAGGTTGTGCCCTGTGGGGCTCACAGTCTTCATCCCCATCTGACGGATGGGTGAACTGAGGCCCAGAGAATAATAATAATAATACTAGTGATGGTATTTGGTAAGCGTTTACTGCGTGCCAAGCGCTGTTTTAAGTGCTGGCGGAGATACGAGGTAATCAGGTTGTCCCCTGTGGGGCTCACAGGCTTCATCCCCATTTGACAGATGAGGGAACTGAGGCACAGAGACTAATAATAATAATAATAATGATGGTGTTTGTTAAGCACTTACTATGTGCCAAGAACTGTTCTAAGCACTGGGATTGATACAAGGTAATCAGGTTGTCCCCTGTGGGGCTCACGGTCTTTAATCTCCATTTTTCCAGATGAGGGAACTGAGGCACAGAGAATAATAATAATAAATAGTGATGGTATTTGGTAAGCGCTTACTGTGTACCAAGCACCGCTCTAAGCGCTGGGGGAGATATGAGGTGATCAGGTTGTCCCCTGTGGGCTCACAGTCTTCATCCCCATTTGACAGATGAGGGAACTGAGGCCCGGAGAATAATAATAGTGATGGTATTTGGTAAGCGCTTAACAAATGCCATTATTATTGTTATTATCACAAGGTAAGGAGGTTGTCACCCGTGGGGCTCGCAGTCTTCATCCCCATTTGACAGATGAAGGAACTGAGGCACAGAGAATAATAATAATAATAGTGATGGTATTTGGTAAGCGCTTACTGTGTGCCAAGCACTGCTCTAAGCACTGGGGAGTTATGAGATGATCAGGTTGTCCCCCGTGGGGCTCACAGTCTTTAATCCCCGTTTCTCCAGATTAGGTAACTGAGGCACAGAGAATAATAATAATAATGATGGCACTTGTTAAGTGCTTACTATGTGCCGGGCACTGTTCTAAGCGCTGGGGGAGATACAAGGTAATCAGGTTGTCCCCTGTGGGGCTCACGGTCTTCATCCCCATTTGACAGATGAGGGAATTGGGGCACAGAGAATAATAATAATAATAATAATAATGATGGTATTTGTTAAGCGCTTACTGTGTGCCGTGCACTGTTCCAAGCACTGGAGTAGACAGTCTTAATCCCCATTTTCCAGATGAGGTAACTGAGGCCCAGAGAATGATAATAATAGTGATGGTATTCTAACTGTAACTAAGCACTCGGCACTGCTCTGTTTCTACCTCAGCGCTTAGAACAGGTGCTTGGCATATAATAATAATAATAATAATAATGGCATTTATTAAGCACTTACTGTGTGCCGTGCACTGTTCCAAGCACTGGGGTAGACAGTCTTAATCCCCATTTTCCAGATGAGGTAACTGAGGCCCAGAGAATGATAATAATAGTGATGGTATTCTAACTGTAACTAAGCGCTCGGCACTGCTCTGTTTCTACCTCAGCGCTTAGAACAGTGCTTGGCATATAATAATAATACTAATAATAATAATAATGGCATTTATTAAGCACTTACTGTGTGCCGTGCACTGTTCCAAGCACTGGGATAGACAGTCTTAATCCCCATTTTCCAGATGAGGTAACTGAGGCCCAGAGAATGATAATAATAGTGATGGTATTCTAACTGTAACTAAGCGCTTGGCACTGCTCTAAGTGTTTCTACCTCAGCGCTTAGAACAGTGCTTGGCATATAATAATAATAATAATAATAATGGCATTTATTAAGCGCTTACTATGTGCAAAGCATTGTTCTAAGGGCCGGGGAGGTTACAAGGTGGTCAGGTTGTCCCACGGGGGGCTCACAGTCTTCATCCCCATTTGACAGATGAGGTAACTGAGGCACAGAGAATAATAGTAATAATGATGGCACTTGTTAAGTGCTTACTACATGCCGGGCACTGTTCTAAGCGCTGGGGGAGATACAAGTTAATCAGGTTGTCCCTTGTGGGGCTCACGGTCTTCATCCCCATTTGACAGATGAGGGAATTGAGGCACAGAGAATAATATAATAATAATAATAATGATGGTATTTGTTAAGCGCTTACTGTGTGCCGTACACTGTTCCAAACACTGGGGAAGACAGTCTTAATCCCCATTTTCCAGATGAGGTAACTGAGGCCCAGAGAATGATAATAATAGTGATGGTATTCTAACTGTTCTAAGCGCTCGGCACTGCTCTAAGTGTATCTACCTCAGCGCTTAGAACAGTGCTTGGCATATAATAATAATAATAATAATGGCATTTATTAAGCACTTACTATGTGCCAAGCACTGTTCTAAGCACTGGGGAGGTTACAAGGTGATCAGGTTGTCCCACGGGGGGGTCAGAGTCTTCATCCCCATTTGACAGATGAGGTAACTGAGGCACAGAGAATAATAGTAATAATGATGGCACTTAAGTGCTTACTATGTGCCGGGCACTGTTCTAAGCGCTGGGGGAGATACAAGTTAATCAGGTTGTCCCTTGTGGGGCTCACGGTCTTCATCCCCATTTGACAGATGAGGGAATTGAGGCACAGAGAATAATATAATAATAATAATGATGGTATTTGTTAAGCGCTTACTGTGTGCCGTGCACTGTTCCAAACACTGGGGTAGACAGTCTTAATCCCCATTTTCCAGATGAGGTAACTGAGGCCCAGAGAATGATAATAATAGTGATGGTATTCTAACTGTAACTAAGCGCTCGGCACTGCTCTAAGTGTTTCTACCTCAGCGCTTAGAACAGTGCTTGGCATATAATAATAATAATAATAATAATAATAATAATAATAATGATAATAATAATAATAATAATGGCATTTATTAAGCTCTTACTGTGTGCCGTGCGCTGTTCCAAGCACTGGGGTAGACAGTCTTAATCCCCATTTTCCAGATGAGGTAACTGAGGCCCAGAGAATGATAATAATAGTGATGGTATTCTAACTGTTCTAAGTGTATCAACCTCAGCGCTTAGAACAGTGCTTGGCATATAATAATAATAATAATAATGGCATTTATTTAGACTGTGAGCCCACTATTGGGTAGGGACTGTCTCTATATGTTGCCAACTTGTACTTCCCAAGCGCTTAGTACAGTGCTCTGCACACAGTAAGCGCTCAATAAATACGATTGATGATGATTTATTAAACACTTACTGTGGGCAAAGCACAGTTCTAAGCGCTGGGGAGGTTACAAGGTGATCAGATTGTCCCACGGGGGGGGCTCACAGTCTTCATCCCCATTTGACAGATGAGGTAACTGAGGCCCAGAGAAGTGAATTGACTTGCCCAAAGTCACGCAGCTGACAATTGGCGGAGCCGGGATTTGAACCCATGACCTCTGACTCCAAAGCCCGGGCTCTTTCCACTGAGCCACGCTGCTTCTCTAATAAGTGCTTAACAAATACCAGAATCATTATTATTACGATTGTGATGATTATCCCTCCATCCTGCATGCTCCTGCCTTGCCTGCATGTCTTCCCAAACTATTCCTGCCAACTGGGCCCAGGTGAGATGTAGGGGATGACGATGGGCACGGAGCAGGACCAGGTCACCGTCCGATGTGGCGTTAATCATCATCAATCGTATTTATTGAGCGCTTACTATGTGCAGAGCACTGTACTAAGCGCTTGGGAAGTACAAATTGGCAACACATAGAGACAGTCCGTACCCAACAGTGGGCTCACAGTCTAAATGCGGTCCCTCCCTTTGAGACGGGATGCTGAAGGAGAATTGGGGCGTGGTTTGTGCATTTGGGGTCCCTGTTGGGCACGCAGAAGCCATGCCACGTACCGAAGGGATGCCAGACTGCTTTTTCAGCCTCAGCATTCGGTCCCTCAGCATGGGTTTCGTTGACAGCCCGTCAAACTCTGCAAAATGAGTTTGTTTGCCACAAAGCTGCTTTTGTCTTTTGCCCGAAGCACCAGATTTTGCAATTTGCCTGCAGGGTGCCAGATTCAAGGAACATATGGCCTGCAGGAGAATGTCTGTCTATCCCAAAGAAAGTCCCCCCAGTTTCCACCCAATTCCGGAATCTCCCTGCTGTGTAGTGTATTCTTTCTGCCAACAGTGTATATCATTCGCACAGGATGCTTGCCAGCTCACTTATTGGCTACTTGAAAAGAATCACATTTCGCGATGCCAAGGAGATAGACTGGCCCATGACCCTGTAACCCAGCCAATAAAGGGTTTGATTTTTTCCCCACACGTACATTTAAATTTTTCCCTGACCCCCCTTTGACTTCTTGTTGAAATCCTACTAATATCTGTTTATATTTGTTCCCTTTACTGGGTCCACTCAAGTTAGTGGCATTTTCAAGTGCATCTCTCTCTTCTGGCTCAACATAATGTGCTGTAGCAGAGGGAGTGAGGTTCCCAGGGTGATGTGAAATCAGGAGCGCTCCTGATCTGGAAAAAGAAGAAGATGAAATAGGACCGTTTTTGTAAGTGAAGACCGGGGAACTTCCACTGACATTCAACAAGAATGCTAGCAACTGAGCTTCATCCGAAAATACTCCGGATACGAATCGTAATTTTTAATCCTTGGGTCAGTCTCTACCACGGCGAGGGTTTTGGGATAATTTAGAAATAGTATCATTCAAATCAATCATATTTATTAAGTGCTTACTGTGTGCAGAGCACTGTACTAAGCGCTTGGGAAAGTATACTACAACCCAGTCGGTAGATAGTTTCTCTGCCCAAAGGAGCTTACAGTCTACAGGGGCAGACACGTGTTTTAGGACTGTGATTTGGCTATCACGGGTTTTTTAGTTCTGTTTTTCTCTGTTTCCGTTTTTTCCAGTGCATTTATTGTTGGTGAAAAGACTGGAGAAGAGAGCCAAGCAATCAGAAATCATCTGTGTATTCACAGAACAGGTAAAGCATGGAGTGCTTTATGTGTTCATGCAGTCCATTAAGACACTCACCATCCTTGGAGTAGGTTCAGTACAGAATATTTGGGTTGCACAGCCCCTCAATTCTTGGATCATCATCAATCATATTTACTGAGCACTTACTATGTGCAGAGCACTGTACTAAGCGCTCGGATCTTCTCCTGGGCTCAGCCACCACAGAGAAATAAGTACTTTAGTTTGGGTGTTTGGGCTGCGAAGAGTTTGCTAGGCACGTGAGCTCCTTTTGCATAGTTCACGGATACCAGGCATGTTGTTGTGGTGGCAGAGTTCTTACTTCCTCTTGTTCCTTTTTTAGTGGCACTGTAATATAATGAAGAAATGCGCTGACAGCTATTTCATCTCCATCTTAAAGAAATATGAGTCAACTTGAGGGAGCTTCAAAGTCAGCAAAATGAATGCATAACATAAAATCACAGCCTCTGGTATTGGGAAGGATCTGGATGATTCTCTGGGAGAGGAATGCCTGTGGCGGAATAGAAAGTTCATCAGTTTAAGAGAATGTGGTCATGCTTAGTGATTTAAGGTCTCGAATGAGAGATGAAGTCACGCTATTGCAGCCTGGCAGCAGTCTGCCTTCAATCAATCAATCAATTGTATTTATTGAGCGCTTACTATGTGCAGAGCACTGTACTAAGCGCTTGGGAAGTACAAATTGGCAACATATAGAGACAGTCCCTACCCAACAGTGGGCAAGCAGTGTGGCCTAGTGGATAAAGTCCAGGCCTGGGAACCTGAGGATCTGGGATCTCATCCTGGCCCCTCTACTTGCCTGCTGTGTGACCTTGGGCAAGTTACTTAACTTCTCAGTGGCAGTGGTTTAGTGTCTGTTATTAATAATGGTATTTGTTAAGCCCTTACTATGTGCCAAGCACTGTTCTAAGTGCTGGGATAGATACAAGGTAATCAGGTTGTCCCATGTGGGGCTCACATTCTTAATCCCCATTTTACAGAAGAGGTAACTGAGGCCCAGAGAAGTTAAGCGACTTGCCCAGTCACACAGCTGACAAGTGGCGGAGCCGGGATTAGAACCCATGATCTCTGACTCCCAAGCCCGGGCTCTTTCCATTGAGCCACGCTGCTTCTCTAGCATGTTGTATCCATCGTGATTAATTTATATCTACTCCAGTGTTTAGAACAATGATTGGTACATAGTAAGCATGTAACAAATTCCATTAAAAAAATGCCAAATGTATCCTCTGACAACCCCGGGCAGATAGACACCTGTATCTCTTGGAGAAAAAGCCCCCAGTGGAAATGAGAGAGGGGACCTGTCCCATGTCTGAATCAGTCCCTGGACCGCTTTTTTTAAATGATATTTGTTAAGTGCTTATTTTGTGCCAAGCACTGTACTAAGTGCCGGAGTGGATATAAGAAAATCAAGTAAGACATAGCCCCTGTCCCACATGGGGCTCACGGTCTAATTGGGTGGGACAGCAGATAATGAATACCCAGCTTATAGATGAGGAAAACGAGGGACAGAGAAGTGAATTCACTTTCCCAAGGTCACACAGCAGGTAAGTGGCAGAGGCAGGATTAGGATCCAGCTCTGCTCCCAAGCCCCTCCTCTTTCCACTTGACTATGCTGCTTCTTGTTTGGTTGATTGACCTTCTTTAACAGCACTTATGAATTACGTACTCTTCTCTGTGCCTCAGTTACCTCATCTGTAAAATGGGGATGAAGACTGTGAGCCCCAAGTGGGACAACCTGATCACCTTGTAACCTACCCAGTGCTTAGAACAGTGCTTTGCAAATAGTAAGTGCTTAATAAATGCCATTATTATTATTATTATTATTATTATTATTATTATTATTATTATTTAGTATCACCCAAGGTTTTAGGTCAGATCTCAGGCCCCCTGTTATGCCTTAACTTTAAGAGACCGGGCTTTGGAGTCTGAGGTCATCATCATCATCATCAATCGTATTTACTGAGCGCTTACTGTGTGCAGAGCACTGTACTAAGCGCTTGGGAAGTACAAATTGGCAACATATAGAGACAGTCCCTACCCAACAGTGGGCTCACAGTCTAAAAGGGGGAGACAGAGAACAAAACCAAACATACTAACAAAATAAAATAAATAGAATAGATATGTCGTGGGTTCAAATCCCGGCTCCACCACTTGTCAGCTAGGTGACTCTGGGCAAGCCACTTCACTTCTCTGTGCCTCAGTTCCCTCATCTGTAAAATGGGGATGAAGACTGTGAGGCCCCCCGTGGGATGACCTGATCACCTTGTAACCTCCCCAGCGCTTAGAACAGTGCTTGGCACTGAATGCCATTATGATGATGGTGATGATTTGAGAGGTGGCCTCTTTAATAATAATAATAATGGGATTTATTAAGCGCTTACTATGTGCAAAGCACTGTTCTAAGCGCTGGAAACATACAGACTATTGAGTAGTTTTCTTGGTCAAATTATTTCCCCATTGCTCTCTCAGTATATATTGCTCTCATTGAGTTTGTAAGCGATTTTTCTAGTGGTATTTGTTATGCGCTTAACTTTGTGCCAGGCATTCTACTATGTGCTGGGGTAGATACAAGCTAATCAGGTTGGACACAATCCGTGTCCCACTTGGGGCTCACTTAGTAATCTCCGTTTTACAGATGAGGTAACTGACGCGCAGAGAAGTTAAGTGACTTGTCCAAGGTCACACAGCAGACACCTAGCAGAGCCGGGATTAAGACTCAGGTCCTTTTGACTCCTAGGCTCATGCTGTATCCACCAGGCCATGCATCTTCTCAACTGTGGGCCAGGAACCACGTCTTAACTGAATCTCCCGTAAACACCTCGGTGCTGAGCACGGTGTTTAACGAGTATTATTACTATCGACGTTAATAACAGTGCATTTTGGCCTCTGCAGAATCCCAGGTATTGTTGTTATTACTCTGTGGTAGACGTAGCGGTCCAGCTCAGTCCAGAACCTCAAACTCACCCTTGAACCACCCCACATTGGATCCAAGCCACCAAATAAATAGGTCCCAGCTCCTTGGGGTCCTCCATGCTGGAGCCAGACCTGCTCCAATCCATCATCATCATCAATCGTATTTATTGAGCGCTTACTATGTGCAGAGCACTGTACTAAGCGCTTGGGAAGTACAAATTGGCAACATATAGAGACAGTCCCTACCCAACAGTGGGCTCACAGTCTAAAAGGGGGAGACAGAGAACAAAACCAAACATACTAACAAAATAAAATAAATAGAATAGATACGTACAAATTAAATAAATAAATAAATAAATAGAGTAAAAATAGAGTAAAAAAAAAAAAATCCAGAGGGGACTTCACGGGCTTTCCTCAGCCCATGCCCAGACCGTAAGCTCGCTGTGGGCGGGGAATGTGTTCTACCAACTCTGTTAGATTCCATCTCTCCCAAGCACTTAGTACAGTTCTCTACACACAGTAAACGCTCAGTAAGTACGATTGACTGATGATTGATTGATTGATTGATCCCCGGGGTTAGACCAGGGAGAGGTGCACCTGCAGAGGCGGGAGGCCCTTCTGCTGAAGTGATGGGGAGAGTGGCGTGCGCTAACCTCTGGTCACTTGGAAGCAACTGCAAGAAATTCAGTAGGTGCTTCTCTTTCTCATGAAGTGATTATTTTCATCCGCTAACACGGCCGCCGCATGGGGGGTGTTAAATGATAAAGCCTCTCCAGGTAATCTGGAATAAAATGCAGGCGTGACTCGATTGCAGTTTGTTCAGGTGTAACTGTGTCTCCCTCTTTCCTGACTTTTTTCCTTTCTAGATTGGTCCTCTTGGTCCCAGGATCCTCTCCCCAACCCCTTGGCACTGCTACAATGAGCGGGAAGTCACTGCTCTTAAAGGTCATCCTCCTGGGGGATGGCGGAGTTGGCAAAAGCTCCCTCATGAACCGCTACGTAACCAACAAGTTCGACTCGCAAGCATTCCACACCATAGGCGTGGAGTTCTTAAACCGCGACCTGGAGGTGGATGGACGCTTCGTGACCCTCCAGATCTGGGACACCGCGGGACAGGAACGGTTCAAGAGCCTACGGACTCCGTTCTACAGGGGAGCCGACTGCTGCCTCTTGACCTTCAGTGTGGATGACCGCCAAAGCTTTGAGAACCTGGGCAACTGGCAGAAAGAGTTTGTCTATTATGCAGACGTGAAGGACCCTGACCACTTCCCCTTCGTCGTCCTGGGGAACAAGGTTGACAAAACGGAGAGGCAAGTGACCCCGGAGGAGGCCAAAGCTTGGTGCGTGGAGAACGGGGACTACCCTTATCTGGAAACCAGTGCCAAAGATGACACCAATGTGGCCGTGGCCTTTGAAGAAGCCGTCCGGCAGGTCTTAGCGGTGGAAGAGCAACTGGAGCATTGCGTGCTGGGACACACGATTGACCTGCACAGCAGTTCCAAAGCCGGATCTTCGTGCTGTTAAGAATAAGGAGCCACTCAAGAAGTGCGTACCCCATTTAGCATCCTTCAGTGCAGGGGCAAATGATTCTCGGGCATTTTCAACATCCAGAGTGTCGAGGGGGGAGAGGTGGTAGGCAACGCTGTGGACTGGAAGTGATGACCATTCGGTTTGGAGTCAGAAGGTTGGGGGATAAAGTTTCAAGGGGGTGCAGTCTCAAGGGTACGGCCATGTGGCTTCTATTTCTCCCCCTTCCCGCGGACACCGAGGACTTCATAAAAGATTTGGCTCCTGAGAGAATTAAGTGTCTACACTGAAGAAAGCCAGAATCAACCGTGATAAATGAGGCTCCTCGCGGCCTGAAGGCGGTAAAGAGCCAGAGGTATTCTGTAGCATTTCCTTAGTGCACCCGAAAATGAGAGCATCCAACATTGCAAAGCAGTGTCTGACATTATTGGATAGGAAAGACCAGATTATTTTGCCAGGGGATAGCACAGATAACCCCAAACAAGAAGGTATCAGCTTTGAATGATTAGGAAGCTATGGGGGGCTGCAAGGTTGTAAAAATATGCCGCCTTGTTGAAGTCCCTGGGATTAGAATCTCGCTTCTTCTCTGAGCTTGTCAGAGAAAACCACCTTAGTTGAGACCTCTTTCTGGGAGACAAAAAACGACACTGGAAATGTGGTAGGGCATTTGTCAGAGAAATAGCTAATGGAGTCTTTTTCAATATTCCTACCTTTGGCGATAAGTGGTTGGTCTGTTTTTACTTCATACGCTTAGTTTTACAGTGTGTGGATATGGCTTCTCTGACCACCTTCCATTAGGTGACAAGCTCAGAACAAAGTAGGTAGCGTCCACACCTCTGGCAGAGGCTCATCGTCTACGGCTTTGATGACCCTTTGTCCGCGTCACCTACCTCTCGGGGGGACTCACCTTGCTAGCTAAACAGGGCAGGTTTTCGAATGACACTGGGGACTACTGAACCTTTGCCCCATTTGACACTGCCACTATTTAATTCTGTTCCTCTGGCGTGATAGGCTTGAGCCATGGAGAGCGGGTACTCTAAATTCTCACCATCTGCAGTGGCCTCAAAATGGTCATTTGTCAGTCTTGAAAAGCAGGGAAGGTGGCAACACTTCAGTCTCCTTTCAGCCTTTACAGGACGGTTGGGGGCGGAGTCCAGAGCTGTGAACCATCATAATGTGTGCTAATGGAAACATTGTGAACAGAAAATATAAAAACACAACAGGATTTACCCTTTCAGGTGGCTGCTAAATCACAGGCTACAGCGTGAGAGCCTGCAGCCCGAGGCCAAGTCCTTGCCAGTCCTTCCTTTGTCCCGCGCCACCTCGGGGTGTCTGACATTCTGTTCTGGGTGCAGCAAATGTGATGATCCAAAGGGGCACCTATAGAAGGCCTTCTCCGAGTGGGTTCTCATCAGCCCTTCAGAGGCCAAGGACTCTTAGCCACAAGCTGAGGGACGGGGCGGGGGGCTTGAGGGCTTCCAGGACCCCCAGCTTCCTGGTCAGTGGAAGGGAGGAGACCACCCACTCAGCCTGAACCTCTCCCAAGACTCTAGGGATCCACGATCCAACTGGACTAGGGGCCAGAAGTGGAATTGGGCTCCAAACTCTTCAGTTCAGTCTTCTAGACCGCCAAAATTCAAACCTAGGTTTCCAGTCCCATGACTCGTTTGCAGCAGCTGTGGTACGGTGAAAATCCCAGAGGGCCCGTTATAACCATGCCGTGTGAAGCTCGTGGAGCATGGGGCCACCTATTCAAATTTTTCCTCTGCTTATGAGAATCTCCTTTCGGAAGTCTTGCCTGTGAACGGGTTCTTATCCCCTCACTGAGGGATTGGGCTCTATGTAATGGGTACGTGACTGAAAGTCACGTGAGTCTGGCATTTTCAGGGCTGCCTCCCGCCCAGGACAAATGTTCATCTCATTTCAGATCGTCTGGAGCCCTAGCCATTGGCCACCCCATCCTTCCTGCCAAAACCCTACAGGATTCCTTAATGGAGGCCCTTGTCTGCTGTCAAAGCAGTGAGTGGATTTAGGGATGGGAGTTGCACAGCAGAATACTGACATGTAGTTTGTGTGATGCACAACGAGCCCAAAGGCTGCAGGTCCTCAGTGCCTGGATCCAAGCCTAGAGGTGGGAGGAGGTGGTAGACCTTAACCTTGGAAAATCTGGGACAATGTTTTCAATGAAAAGCTTTTTTTGTTTTGTTTTTTTAATGAGCGCATTTTGGGGAGAGGTTTTTAATTAGGACCATGTACAGGGTTTTGGGGTTTTTTTTAGTGGTCCATTGACAACTGAGCCTAGTATTTTTATTTTGTTCAATGTATTTTATTAGACACATACTCAAGAAGCTTCAGATTAGTAACGTTTTCAAGGAGCCGTTGAGTTCAGTTAACACGTCTGCTTTTGCCTTCTCTGTCACGGGACGGAGCACATTCCCGTTGTTGCAGGTGCTGCTAGATGTCTTGGAACTGTGTATGAAATGTTTTGATTCAGTTATTAAACCTCATCTGTGGTAAGGTGAATTCAAGAAACACTTGATTTTTGTTACATTTTGAAGAACAAATGACAGTGGAAATCTTACCAGATTTTTATTCTCTGAGAAGCTGCTACAAGGAATCCTTATCTTCAAAGGAGAGATTTATTGTTCGGGTTTAATATTGTTTTGGGGGAGGCAGCTTTGGGAATTTGAAGGGCTCGGAGTGGTGTCTTGTCCCCCTTTTATTTTATTGACATTAAAAGTAAATCACATATAAGAATACTTCTCTGCTTTTTTTTTCTTTAATAAGCAAATTCATAGTGGCATTCTCTCCTAGACCTTAGTCAAATGTTCTTGAATGTTTGCCATGTGCAGAAAACTGTATTAAATGCTTGGGAGAGTGAGAAAACAATATTATTTTTGCATATGAGCAAAATCAATCAATCAATTGTATTTATTGAGTGCTTACTATATGCAGAGCACTGTACTAAGCGCTGTGGAGAATACAGTATAACAGAGTTAGGAGACACATTCCCTGTCCACATCAAGCTTATAGTCTAGAGGGCACGGTATCAGAGGAGCAGTCTGGAATTCACTTCTCAGCTGTTCCCTTTACCTTCCACTGCTAAGAATATTGTGTCAAAAGAGGATTGTTGTACTATGAAGTTGGACTACCTTTTTATAAATAAAAATCATATCTGTTTAACTGCGCAGAGTCCTTTCTGCCAGAAAAAAAAATTCAAAACTCCTCTGCTTCCCCACATCTATAGGGAAATTGAAGTTTCATGAAAGCCCACTTTTTCAAGATGTGCTGTTTTCCATTGCAGTCATTGGTGTAGCTGAGTGAAGGGGTGACTCATGAATATTATTATTTAATATTCACTATTGAAACTAGTTTCAAATCTCTTGAAAATGGAATAAACTGCTGAAATCTAAAATGGCCAGAGAAGCTGATGGAGAATATTTGCACAGTTTGCCCAGCTAATCGTCCTGTTCTAAGAAATTTGCCCCCCCCCCCCCCCCCCCCCCCCCCCCCCGGGAAGTTCTTTAATAGATATAGCTGCCCATAACCTCAGTATGGCCCTGTCCAAAGTTGTGGACCCAAAATATATAATTTATTGAGCATCAACTGACTGCCCAGCATTATACTCGGTAATTGGGAAAATACAGCAGAAGCAAGGCTTTTTTTTGTTCTCTGCCCTCCAGAAGCTTACAGCGCAAAGGGAAAGGCAGATAGGCAAAAATGTTTCACAGATAGTGGAGAGCAAGAGAAAGAGCAACAGTATCACAGATGGGACAAATGTCAGGATGATATAGCTGAGTAAGTAATTGAATATGTATATGAACGTAAGTCCTGAGGGTAAGAACAAAATACCTAAGTGTTAAGGATGGCTGTTGGGTCATCCTGACAAGGGTTTTGTGAATTAATTGAGGAAGGCTTTCTAAAGGAGGTGGGAATTTAGGAGGGCTTAAAAGATGGGGAGAGCTGTGGCCTGGTGAATTAAGGGGTTAGGGATTTCCAGGGAAACAGCATGAGCTTGAGATAGGGAGGAACAGGATAATGGTGTTGGATGGAGAAGTGGACGGAAGGCTACAGTGTCCCCGATTTATTCATTCATTCAATCATATTGAGCGCTTACTGTGTGCAGAGCACTGTACTAAGCACTTGGAAAGTACAGTTCAGCAATAAAGAGAGACAATCCCTGCCCACAAAGGGCTCACAATCAAAAGGGGGGTGACAGATATCAAAACAAGTAAACAGGCATCGATAGCATCAATATAAATAAATAGAATTATAGATATATACACATCATACACCCCCCCCCCCAAAAAAAAAGTAGGCACCTATTGCTTTCCCTGTAGACTGAAAGCTCTTTGTGGGAGGGAATGTGTCTGTAAAGCACTTGGTACAGTGCTCTGCACAGAGTAAGCACTCAATAAATATGATTAAATTAAATATGATTGTTGTATTGTACTCTCTCAAGTGCTCTGCACCCTGTAAGCGCTCTTTAAATGTGATCAACTGACTTATCCAGAAGCAACAGATGGACATTAAGTGTCATAGGTCATGTAACAGAGCATAACATCCTCAAACGGTCTCACTAAAAGGTTCTTGGCACCAATCTTCAGAACCAAGAACAATCAATCAATCGATTGATCAATGGCATTTATCGAGCACTTGATTTTGAAATGCCTACTAGGCCTTTGGTAGAGAACAACAGAACCAAGGCCCCCATTCAGTGCTTTGGAGGAGCTCACAATTTAAGGGGGAGACGGATGGACCAAAATAATTTATAAATATTGGGAGCAGAAGAAAGAACAAAGAAATAGCTGGCCGTGCTAAAGCTCTCCCTGGATGAAACCACCGAATCAATAACTGAGGGTACAAATATTCACAGCATTTGAGGGAGGCTGGGTATTTAAAATATAAATAAAAATAGCGGGCCTAGAGGCTGTACCAAGACTGGATGAAGGATGGGCCAGGTGAAAAACAAACTGTCTGATAGAAAACCAGTACATTGAGCCATAAATCTGAAGACTTGGAAGCAAAGAAACCTGTCTTGATTTGGATCATCTGAATGATTTAAAGACGTAGGTCGGAAGGGACGAGGTTGGTCAGAATTACTCAAATAAATAAATACCTCAATTTCTACTGCTGTACTATTGAATAGTTAGGCAACAGCTGACCTTCCATGAGTTAATTATAATAATTATAATAAGAAGAATATGGTATTTATCGAGTGAGTACTATGTGCAGACCACTGTACTAAGTGCTTGGGCAAGTACAATACAACAGAATTGATAATGTTCCCTGCCCATCAGGAGTTTTTGGACTAGAGGGAGGGACGTTATAATAATAATTAAATTAAAATAATAATAATTTGTGGTATATATTAGTAATTACTATAGCCAAGCCCTGGAGCTTCAGAGATTCTATTTATTTTATTTTGTTAGTATGTTTGGTTTCATTCTCTGTCTCCCCCTTTTAGACTGTGAGCCCACTGTTGGGTAGGGACTGTCTCTATATGTTGCCAATTTGTACATCCCAAGCACTTAGTACAGTGCTCTGCACATAGTAAGCGCTCAATAAATACGATTGATGATGATGATGATGATGGATTACAGCAAATCAGGGCAGTTAAACAGAGTACAGTGTCATCTCCTGAAATGGGAATAAGATATAAAACCTAATTGCTTTCCCAAACCAGTCTTTTTCCTTCCTTGTCTTCTTTTCTTCCAATTCAAGAGCAGGAAGAGACAACTTTGGAGATAGGCTTTGCAGGAGAAAGAATAATCAATCATTAGACTCATCTCTATTATCAAAAGGACTTGCAGAAGCTGGTAAGGATAACGTGCTTTGTGGTGATTTTTTTAACAATTTGTCAGTTCTTCGGATAAGAAAAACTTCTCACCTCGAAATAGCCTAATCTTTCTCCTTCAGAGACCTGAGCTGGGCTTTATATATCTTCAAAACCCACTCAGGCTGCTGTAAGGTGTCTGACTGCCCTAAATCAATCAATCAATCAATCAATCAATCGTATTTATTGAGCGCTTACTATGTGCAGAGCACTGTACTAAACGCTTGGGAAGTACCAATTGGCAACATATAGAGACAGTCCCTACCCAACAGTGGGCTCACAGTCTAAAAATCAGATAAGTGTCTATGGAAAACGAGTTTTCAGAAATCTGTTTACTCCATTCGTGTTCTGTATATTGTGGGGTTTTGTGCAATGAATCTCCCTACTGCGTGATTGAATTTTTACTAGATTTAATAATAATTGTGGAATTTGTTAAGTGCTTACTCTGGGCCAAGCACTGTATTAAGTGCTGGGGTTGATACAAGATAATCAGGCCCCACATGGGGCTCACAGTCTAAGTAGGAGGGAGAACAGATAGTGACTCCCCGTTTTGCAGAAGAGGGAACTGAGGCACAGAGAGTCAAGTGAGTTGCCCAAGATCACACAGCAGACAAGTGTTGGAGCCAAGAGTAGAACCCAGGTCCTCTGACTTCGAGGCCTGTGCCCTTTCCACTAAGCCAAACTGCTCCTCTCGAGTCAGATCAATCAGACTTGAGTAAATGACTTTGTTTCTCTTTGTCAAATCATAAAAAGCTTTGGGAAATGTTGCCCTGGAGAAAACCTAAACCGGAGAAGCAGCGTGGCTTAGTGGAAAGAGTGTGGGCTTGGGAGTCAGAGGTCATGGGTTCGAATTCTGACTCTGCCACTTGTCAACTGTGTGACTTTGGCAAGTCACTTAACTTCCCTGTGCCTCAGTTACCTCTTCTATAAAACGGGGACTAAGACTGTGAGCCCCCCGTGGGACAACCTGTTAACCTGTACCTCTCCCAGTGCTTAGAACAGTGCTTGGCACATAGTAAGTGCTTTCTAGACTGTAAGCCCGCTGTTGGGTAGGGACCATCTCTATATGTTGCCAACTTGTACTTCCCAAATGCTTAGTACCGTGCTTTGCACACAGTAAGTGCTCAATAAATACGATTGAATGAATGAATGCATGAATAAATACAATCATTATTATTCAAATAATTACAAATATCTCCCCAACCTAAGGTGTTCTTTGGGAAGGCAAGAGGCAAGTTCATAAGTCAAGCCCATTCTTCATATTGGTCCAGGCTGCACATGTCTTGGAAACGTTCTGCTAACCACTGAACTCTGCTTCTTTTTGATTCAGAAAGTGTGCCACTTTTTGACTTTTCCCATTCCAATCCCACTGCCAAGTCCCATCACCTCCTTCCCCCTCCTGCCCTTTCCTTCCTCTCCCCCTCCTCCCCTTCCCATCCCCTCAGCCTTACCTCCTTCCCCTCCCCACAGCACCTGTATATATGTATATATGCTTGTATGTATTTATTACTCTATTTATTTTATTTGTACATATTCTATTTATTTTATTTTGTTAATATGTTTTGTTCTCTGTCTCCCCCTTCTAGACAGTGAGCCCACTGTTGGGTAGGGACCGCCTCTATATGTTGCCCACTTGGACTTCCCAAGCGCTTAGTCCAGTGCTCTGCACACAGTAAGCGCTCAATAAATACGATTGAATGAATGAATCACTAAGTAGACTCCTGAGCATCTCTCCTCAGCAACACGGAAAGACTTCCTAGAAAACTTCCAGATGAGTGCTTTAGTGTTCAAGCCCATCTGGGGGTGTACAGCCCATTAGGACTTGTTTTGCTTTCTCTCTGTTGTGGCAGCGTGGCTCGGTGGAAGGAGCCCGGGCTTTGGAGTCGGAGGTCATGGGTTCAAATCCCGGCTCTGCCGGTTGTCAGCTGTGTGACTTTGGGCAGGTCGCTTCCCTTCTCTGGGCCTCAGTGACCTCATCAGTCAAATGGGGATGAAGACTGTGAGCCCCCTGGGGGGCAACCTGATCACCTTGTAACCTCCCCAGCGCTTAGAACAGTGCTTTGCACATAGTAAGCGCTTAATAAATGCCGTTATCAATAATAATAATAATAATAATAATAATAATAATAATAATAATAATAATAATAATTAAAGAAAGGTGGTGTGCTCCAGCTTTGGGCCACAAGGGGGAGACGGAAGACCACAGAAACATAGCTGCTGAAACAGCCAGATTAAGAATATCAGCAAGGGGATTTATTGAGCGCTTTTATAATAATAATAATAATGATGATGGCATTTATTAAGCACTTACTATGTGCAAAGCACTGTTCTAAGCGCTGGGGGGATACAAGTTGATGAGGTTGTCCCACGAGGGGCTCACAGTCTTCATCCCCATTTTACAGATGAGGGAACTGAGGCCCAGAGAAGTGAAGTGACTTGCCCAAAGTCACACAGCTGACAAGTGGTGGAGCCGGGATTTGAACCCATGACCTCTGACTCCAAAGCCCAGGCTCTTTCCCACTGAGCCACACTGCTTCTCCGCTTGGAAGAGTACAGTACCACAGAGTTAGTAGACACTTTCCCTGCCCACAGTGAGCTTACAGGCTAGGGGAATATGCAAGTCCCAGAGATTAGGCCCATTTACTTCAGTTTCGAAATGACCTCCAAGGAGATTTTCACCAGCCATTCCTGATCCAGTATCGGAAACTTTATTACATCTTGGGAATGAGGCTTAATGTGATCTAGTTTTATACTTTTCCCCTAAAATAATGGCTGCTGCTGATTTATATTACTTCCTCACTGCTCAATAGCCAGTAAACTATTGAGCTGAGGTGGTGCCCTGAAGATTCCTCACCCTCCACAAATACCAGTCTGTGCATTAAAATATAACAGGAAGCGGAATGTGGATCTTGGGGTCTTTGTAAGAAAAGCCCAGAGACCTGGAAAGGGAAGACATTTTTGGGGTGACACTGGGGAGGTTCTGAGAGAAGTGGGAGGAAGCAAGAAAATGGGAATAAATAAGAGATGAGGATGATAGCCATGACAGCCATGTGGAGCGGGAAGTGTAGAGGAGGAGATGAAATTCATTCATTCATTCAATCGTATTTATTGAGCGCTTACTGTGTGCAGAGCACTGTACTAAGCACTTGGGAAGTACAAGTTGGCAACATATAGAGACGGCCCCTACCTAACAGCCACTTGGAGCGGGAAGTGTAGAGGAGGAGATGAAATCAAGGAGGTTGGAGAGGGTGAAATCATTAGAAGAAGTTAACAAGCATTAAGCAGAAAGTTAACCACCATGCAGCATTCCACTTCTGACATTCAGCTCCAGGATTTCACAACCAGAATCTGTTGGCCAAACCTCTTTGGTTTTTTTTTTTTTTGAGTGGTATTTGTTAAGCGCTTACTATGTGCCAGGCACTGTAGGAGGTGCCGGGGTCGATCCAAGCCAATCAGGCTGGACACAAGCCCTGTCCCACCTAGAGCTCACAGTCTTGATCCTTATTTTACAGATGAGGTAGCTGAGGCACAGAAAAGTGAAGTGACTTGCTCAAGGTCACACAGCAGGCAATTTCTACATACTTATTACTCTATTTGTACATATTTACTATATTTTAATAATGATGTGTATATAGCTATAATTCTATGTATCCTGATAGTATTGACACCTGTCTAATTGTTTTGTTGTCTGTCTCCCCTTTCTAGACTGTGAGCCCATTGTTGGGTAGGGACTGTCTCTATATGTTGCCGATTTGTACTTCCCAGCGCTTAGTAGAGTGCTCTGCACACAGTAAGCGCTCAATCAATACGATTGAATGAATTGAATGAATGAAAGACCGACAGATTCCAAAGATCCTGTGCAAGGTCAATAGGAGCAGAACTTTCCGAAGACAAATCTGCAACATAGGTTGGGCATGGCCACCTGAAAACAGGGGGTGACTTTATGGACTTCTAAATCCTGGTCCTGTGGTAACAATTAGTTCTACGCACTGTCGTCAGCTGTGAGTAAAATGTGCTATGAAAGTCCCTGTTTGGACACTGTAGCTGTCAACATCAACACGGGCAAGTGGGAAGAGCAAAGGCCTTGGGAGTCAGGGGACCCGGGTTCTAATTTTTGCTCTGCCAATTGCCTGCTGTGTGATTTTGGGCAAGTTGCTCAACTACTCTGGCCCTCAGCTTCATCAGTGGAAAGAGCCTGGGCTTTGGAGTCAGAGGTCATGGGTTCAAACCCCGGCTCCGCCAATTGTCAGCTGTGTGACTTTGGGCAAGTCACTTCACTTCTCTGGGCCTCAGTTACCTCACCTGTAAAATAGGGATTAAAAACTGTGAGCCCCCGGTGGGACAACCTGATCACCTTGTAACCTCCCCAGTGCTTAGAACAGTGCTTTGCACATAGTAAGCACTTAACAAATACCATTATTATTATTATTATTAAATACCTATTCTCCTTCCACTTAGACTGTGAGCCCCTCATGTGACAGGGACCCGATTGCCTTGTATCTACCCCAACAATTAGTACAGCGCTTGGCACATAATAAGCACTTAACAAATGCCACATCCCCCAGCAGGTCCCAGTTGGTGACTGGGCCAATCAACACAAACTTCAGGTTTTTCAGGTTTAATGCATCAGCTCCAACTTTTAATGGCAAAGTGTGCCAGCTGTAATGCAAAGAACACTGCAGTGGGAGCCAGGAGACCTGGGTTCGAGTCCGAGCTCCAGCACTGGCCTACTGTGTGATTTTGGACAAGTCTCTTAACCTCTCTGGGCCTCAGTTTCCTCATCCGTGAAGTGAGGATAAGATAGTCTGTGAGCCTTGTGAAAGGCAAGGACTGTGACAAACTTCCCCTAGCGCTTAGCACATAAGTGCCATCCTGAAAATTCAAACAAAGGAGCCTTGGGATCAGGGTCTTGGGTTTGTTTATCAATCAATCAATAGTATTTATTGAGTGCTTACTGTGTGCAGAGCACTGTACTATGCATTTGGTTCCCTGTTTAGACTGTGAGCCCACTGTTGGGTAGGGACTGTCTCTATATGTTGCCAACTTGTACTTCCCAAGCGCTTAGTACAGTGCTCTGCGCACAGTAAGCACTCAATAAATATGATTGATTGATTGATTGATTGATTGGTTCCCTGCCCAGAAGGAGCTTAGAGTCTAGAGGGTTCTCTCCCTGGATTATTTCAGTAAGATGGCACTGAGAGGAGAAATTTCAGCCAAACTGAACGACTTGTGCCTATTTTAATCCCACTCCAAGTGTTCTCCGATTCCCAAATTCCAGAGTGTGTAGGAGACCGTGCCTATGTGTGCGTGCGTGCTTGTGTGGATGCTGTCATACATCGGGCAGGCGATAAGGCTGGGAGATAGAAAACAAGTCACAAGTTGTCAGAGCTAAAAACAGGTTTCGTTTCCATCAGAGTCGCTGAGACCAAAGCCCCGTGGAGCCTCGCCCTTCCCACTGCCACCAGGAGAATGGGTGGGTAATATCGGCTCCCACTGGTGACATCCCCACGCTTCTTCTCCTTACTCCGTGGCCTGGACACCCTCTCTCCCACACCACCCTCTCCAACTCTCTCATCTTCGGGCCCTGTTCTTCTGGACCCAAAACGGGGGTTTTTCTAGATAAACCCAAGGCTTCTTCACCGGTGGAGTTGACCGTGGCTCCGTTCAGTCATGACCCTGGAGAGAGGGAAGGCAAGCTACTGGAACCGCAAGAAAATGTTTCGTGTTGACGAAATCAGCATCTTGATCTTTGGCTCATCTGAGCACACAGAGAGCTCTTTCAGAACCGAGAAAGGAGATTTATGGTGTGTGGGGGAGAGCGGAGAACAATGGGTTGGATTGATAGCCCGGCCATGCTCCGAAGCGGCGAAGAGCCTGGAAACTCCACCGGTGGATCAGTTCCAGGGAACCCGAGCCAAACGAGAAGCAGCGTGGCTCAGTGGAAAGAGCCCGGGCTTTGGAGTCAGAGGTCATGGGTTCGAATCCCGGCTCCACCATATGTCTGCTGTGTGATCTTGGGCAAGTCACTTCACTTCTCAGAGCCTCAGTTCCCTCATCTGTAAAATGGGGATGATGACTGTGAGCCCCACGCGGGACAACCTGATCACCTTGTACCCCCCCCCCCAGCGCTTAGAACAGTGCTTTGCACATAGTAAGCGCTTAATAAATGTCATTATTATTATTATTATTATTATTAAACAAGGGTGGAGGAAGACGATCCCAGATCGCTCGGGAGATGAGAATGTGCTCCCCTGGGGAAGCTACACTGTCTGCATCGTTCCCCATCAATTCCCCATGGCATAGAGATGTGGCCTTGTCCACCAGGCTCTGAACGTCATCTCTGGGCCCGGTTTTTTCTTCAAATATCCCTCTTCTCCCCCTGACTACCAGAACCCAACCAGGGAATCTTAATGGCAGGGAAACAGGTTTAAGAAGGCTAATTTTGTGGTTCCTGATGGTTTTTTGCAGCTCCCTCCGGACCTCTTCTTCTTCACTGGTTACACGACCAAGGAAAACCAACTAATGCCCCATGTGCTGCAATGTACACAGTTGTATCAGAGAATCGGCAAACGGGCTTTCAGTACGATAGTTGTGAGCAGGGCGTGTGTCTCTTTATTGTTGTATTGCAATTTGCCAAGTGCTTAGTTTAGTGCTCTGCATACAGAGAAGCAGTGTGGCTCAGTGGAAAGAGCACGGGCTTTGGAGTCAGTGGTCATGGGTTCAAATCCAGGCTCCGCCAATTGTCAGCTGTGTGACTTTGGGCAAGTCAGCTAAGGCTTCTCTGTGCCTCAGTGACCTCATCTGTAAAATGGGGATTGACTGAGAGCACCCCGTGGGACAACCTGATCAACTTGTAGCCTCTCCAGCACTTAGAACAGTGCTTAATAAATGCCATCCTTATTGTTATTATTATTATTACTCAGTAAATACAATTGAATGAATGAATGAAAGTCAAGGCTGCCGGTCTGCATTGTTGACAAACTGGCAACCGTGACAGGAGCCTTGTGGTTTCCCCAGACAGGAAGATCCCGCTGGATTTCCTCAGCTCTGCTGACTTCCTTTGTCTTGTAGTATAGTGGTTATAGCACAGGCCTGAGAGTGAGGAGGTCATGGGTTCTAATCCCAGCTCTGCCACTTGTCTGCTGTGTGACTTTGGGCTGGTCACCTCACTTCTCTGGGCCTCAGTGACCTCATCTGTCAAATGGGGATTGAGACTATGAGCCCCATGTGGGACAGGGACGTTGTCCAACCCGATTTGCTTGTATCCACCCCAGTGCTTAGTTCAGTGTCTGACACACAGTAAGCACTTAACAAATACCGCTATTATTATTATTATTATTATTTTTATCACTTCTCTGCACCTTGAGGTCCCCATTAAGAAACAGCATGGCCTATTGGAAGGAGCACAAGCCTGGAAGTGAGAGGTCCTGGGTTCTAATCCCCACTCTGCCAATTACTTGCGGTGTGACCTTGGGCAAGTCACTTAACTTCTCAGTTGCCTCAACTGTAAATGGGGGGGATTCAATCCTCCTCCCTCCTACGTAGACAAATACCATGAAAAGAAATTGATGTTGTTTCCCCTCTGCAGCTCACAACAACACAGTCACTGACTGAACGAAGAGCCACGGGTTAGTGGCATCGTCCAGGCTCCTAAAGAGATGTTGGGAGGGTTGAATCTGATGTTTTATAGGAAGTGCCCTCTTACCTTTAAGGAAAAGTGTCTCCCCCCAGGCTAAGTTTATTAACACTCATAGTTTCAGACCAAGATTCATTCAATAGACGCACT
This sequence comes from Tachyglossus aculeatus, assembly GCF_015852505.1. Taxonomy (NCBI): domain Eukaryota; kingdom Metazoa; phylum Chordata; class Mammalia; order Monotremata; family Tachyglossidae; genus Tachyglossus; species Tachyglossus aculeatus. Next base: position 48,534,833 of record NC_052071.1, read on the forward strand.
CAATGTTTGATGGAGAACATTCTTAATTTTAATTTATTTTCTTTAATTTTATAAAATACATCTTTTAAGATAAGCCTCTACATAGTTTATCCTTTATGCGTGTTAAAAAGTTGAAATTCTAGATCAGAAATGAAGGAAACATTGTTGATTAACTCTCTCCCTGTGTGTGTGTAGACAAGGTTTGGGAAGGGGTTGGTTATTTGTTATATTATTAAATCCAAATCGAACACAAGGTATGGACGACTTCGCTTGCCCTGATCTTGATTGGTTTCTTACTGTGCCCGCACCCTCCTTCCCTCTCCGTCCCCGTGAACTTCGGGAACCGAACCGGCAGACTTAATTGGAAATACAAGTTCCTTCCTTGGAAAGTTGAGACGAAGGCAAACATTTCTCTGGAACTATTTTAATAATAACAATAATAATGTTGGTATTTGTTAAGCGCTTACTATGTGCCAAGCACTGTTCTAAGCGCTGGGGACGTTACAAGGCGATCAGGTTGTTCCACGGGGGGCTCACAGTCTTAATCCCCATTTTTACAGATGAGGTAACTGAGGCCCAGAGAAGTGAAGTGACTTGTCCAATGTCACACAGCTGACCAGTGGCAGCGTCAGGATTTTTGGAAAGCATTGTTTTGGAAAACATTGTTTTGGAAAACAATGGTTGTGACGGAAGAGACCCCAGTCCTCCACTGAAGCGTATTTCTTGAATAAATAAACACAAGCCAACTTTATTTGCCAGGGTTAACAGAACAAGAAGAAAAGACTGAAATCAGAGCCTAGCCCTGGCCCTCCTCCTCCTGACCAATTTCCTTGGGAAGAGATGGAAGGGTGGGTGAAAGGCCAGCCGCAGGGGAAGGATATTGCCCTTGGTCTGTCAGGGGATGAAGTGTCCTTTAACGGGCCACTTCTGTAGTAGGGCAAGTTGATAATGACGTCCAAACAGATTCCCCCCTTTTTAACGAGAAAGTAAAACTAGGCAGTCACTGGAGTCCAATTCCAGGCTTGCCACACCTGTCTAGGCCCTGAACAGGAGAGAGATGGTCCCTCTAGATCGGGGAATCGCGTGCTTTAATCTGGGAAATGGACGGCCAGATTAAAAGAGCCCACAAGGCGAGGCGCTCGAGTTGCTTTATTCCTGTCTCCACTTAAAAAGACCAAAGCGGATCCTCCAGGCCCCTCCGGTGCCAAACCAAACTCATCCTGATGTGCGGCAAATGATGAACCAGGCGGGAGACGCGCTATTTGCCCCAGTCAGAAACGAATCGAGATCTTCCCCTCACCGACGACGACTGAACAAGCATCACCCCCGTGAGAAAAAGCACCATTGTGAAGGTATAACCGAGTTCAGTGCACACAGCTGGTTAACAGAGAAAAGATAAGCAAAAGCTTGGACTCCCAAGTTATCTTGGGTTTACAAGAGAGGCCTCTGGGGCTGCGCTGCTGTAGCGGCTGTGGCGGCTGCTGTTTCCGTTGCCGCTGCCGCTCTTTTGAGAGCAAGCTCTGCTCCCTGGAAACTCTAGGGTTGCCATGGTAGCAATGCTGAAGAAGATGCAGGAGTTAAGATGCCGACAACCCTGTCCAGCGGAAGGCCGAGGCTCGCCTTCGTCTACACAGAAACACGGACGCCGGCTCCCTTATGCTATAAGTAGGGTTGGCTTTGTTAAGACTTAGAGATTCCCTCACCACAGGGGTCAGTGCTCTCTTCCTGCATCTGGAAGATCCTTGCTCCGACCCTCTCCTCCCCCCAAGGAGCGAGAGGCAGATTGGGGCAGATTCTCGCGGGTCGATCCATTTCCTTCAACGGTGGTAGCAAGAGGAGTGAGTCCTCTGACATGGGGAGAATCCCTCTGGCCTCTCTAGATGGCAATGGGCCCGGGCGACTTCCTTCTCTCTCTCTGCAAATACCTTTCCTCTCCATTTTATTTCCCCACAGGGGGCTGCGCCTGGCGAAAACTGGACGGATGTCTCCTTGCTCTCAGGAGAAACAGGTCAAGATTGGGTTGGAACCTTCATTTCTCTCGAGAACAGGCAATTAGGTAATCCTCAACCTGGCCCCTCCCTTTCTTTTGAGGAACGAGCAGTGAAGCAAAATGGCCCAGCGATGTACCCAGAGGGGAGAGAATGTGGAGAGGTCCCCCTGCCTGGGCCTCTCTCCTTTCTTGTTATAGTCACCGAGGAGGAAGAGGAAGAGTCAGCAGTGAGGGCAAAGGGTTAAGCTGGGAGAGGCAGTGTGGCCTGGCTGGTGGTTAGGGCCTCTGTTAGCCGGGGTGGGGGGAAGAGGGGAGTGGGAAAGGAGGAAGAAGGGATGGGGAGGGTGGGGGTCTCCTGGAAGCCCGCTTGGAGATTAGAACTTGGTGCCCCGGCCCATGAGTTTCAGGACGGCAAAGTTGTAGGTGGCGGCAATCATGAAAGTGAGCTGTGGGAGCGAAAAAGAGAACGTGTGTGTGAGAGGAAATGTCAACTCCTGACTCTCTGCGCCCTCTTTCTCAGGGGCTTGACTGAATGGGTTCACTGGGAGGCCCCCTTCAAGGAGCCCCCTAAAGCTAACCCAGAGTTGGGCCGACTTCCTGGCTGGGCTGGTGGCCAGGGCCCCATCTTCCTTCCCTGGTTGGGCTGGTGGCAGTAGATGGTCTGAGCACAGAGGCCACACAGCCCCCCGGGGGCCCTCTGAGAAACCCCACGGGACAAGCCTTCTCCTGGACCTGGAAGTTACTATGAAATGATTTTATGTCCATCTTCCCACCCTAGCTGGCCAGCTCCTCCAGGGCAGGGACCATGCCTTTGAACTTTTGTTCTCTGCCAGATGCTTAGGACAGTGCTCTGCACACAGTTAATGCTCATTAAATACCATTAATTTATTGGTTGTGAGGGGCTGGAGAAGCAGCCCGCCCAGAGGGCCAGGAGTTCACAGTGCTGATGGTTGGCCTGTCATTGGGGGAGGCAGCAAGCAGTCTGGGCCCGAGCTCCAGGGTCCCCCCTCTTGCCACCTCACTCTCCACTCCGAGACGGAGGGAGCGAGGGAGGCATGGAAGAAACTGGCTGGGTCTCACACCAGGAGCTGGGAAGGGCACTGTATTCTGCCAGTCACTTTGGAAATACACGGTCTCCCAATCTGGCCCAGTGGCCAGTAACCGTGACAGATGAGTGCAGACAGGAATCTTCCGCATCGTGACTGCAACTCCAAAAGCTGCTCTTCGTGACATCCCTTCCTCCCCGACGCCCTTTCTGGAAAGGCATCGTTTTGCCAGGAATCACTTGGTTCCCAAAGCTCCTCCACCCCCTGCTGTCGGAGAGCACCGGGTTTTACCCACGGTCAGTGCTGACGCCAGTCAGGCCGCCGGCGAGGTTGTGGAGCCATAGGGGCCATCCCCCAGCCTCCGGGCAGGGCTGATCCTAATGCAGGGCAGGGTTTGCCAAGATCCCACTGAGCCTCGACTCACCAGCGAAACAAGGGTGGCCGCGGCTCCCACAAAGGCAGCAATAAACAGATGGAAGGTCATTTGGAACTGCAAAGAAATGCAACCACGAATAAAACCTAAGAAATTCCTGACTCGGCCTGTTCCCGGGGCTTCCCAGGGCTGCCCTGCTGCTGAGGTTTAGATGTTACTGGCCCAGGGACAGGAGCAGCTATTGTTTCAGCCAAAAGACACCAACAACTGCGTTCTGCCCTCACGCTCTTAGAAGACAGACCTCTCAGGGAAGGGTTGGGGTAGGATCCAAAGGAGGTAGAACTTTCAGGTTCTTTCAGGTCAAGGATACTCTCTGTCGGACCCCAGGAACAAAGCTGTCTCCTAATGGGAAAGAGGAAATCCACCCAACTTTCCCAGCTTGCCTGTGGGGTTGGGGACTTCACTACTGTGCCAAAGTAACCTACTGGAAAGAGCATGGGCCTGGGTGCCAGGACACCTGGCCTCTAGTCCCAGGCCTGCCGACTGACCTTAAGTGAGTCATTTAACCTCTCTGAGCCTCAGTTTCTTCATCTGTAAAATGGGAAGAAATGTCAGCCCTCCCTTCTTTCTTCCCTCCCTCTGAGATTCTGATCCCTTAAGGGACGGGGACAGCTGCCAATCTGATGGTCCTGCTTGTATCCTAGTGCTAAGCACAATGCTTGGCAGGTAATGGGCTCTCAATGAATGCCAACATTATCAGAAAATTACTTAATTAATTAATGATGGCATTTATTAAGCGCTTACTATGTGCCAAGCACTGTTCGAAGCACCGGGGAGGTTACAAGGTGATCGGGTTGTCCCACGGGGGGCTCACGGTCTTAATCCCCACTCTACAGATGAGGTGACTGAGGCACAGAGAAGTAAAGTGACTTGCCCAAAGTCACACAGCCGACAATTGGCGGAGCCGGGATTTGAACCCGTGACCTCTGACTCCAAAGCCCGGGCTCTTTCCACTGAGCCACGCTGCTTCTCTTAGATGGACATGACCCCGCATCCCGGGATTCCTCCAGCTCCTTGCAGAGGACACTGCTGGAGCATCCGGGCCTACAGCTTCTGATGCAGCAGAGGGGGAGTGACCACGGTGACCCACTCACCTCAGACGTTTTGCAGATGGACAGCAGGTTGGAGCCACACACCTTTCCAGGAAAGGCATTCCAGGGGAGAACACCTGGGCCAGGTGAGAAAAACCGAGCGCTCAGGTGGCTGGACCATGGTGGTCCAACCACCTTCTCCCACCCTCCTCCCTCGGCACCTTTCCATGGCTGACCCCGCCATAACGAGGCGGCTCGACTAGGGCCCTGTCCTCTGAGGGATTGTGGCCAGGAGAGCGATCCCTTGGGAAACACGTAGGCTTTGGCTTTGCCACGTGTGCCTCCTGCAGGAATGCAGCTACATCTAGGGAGGGGGGGCAGAGTGACGGAGTGGAAAGAGCATGGCACCGGGTTATTAATAATAATAATGATGGCATTTATTAAGCGCTTACTATACGCAAAGCACTGGGGAGGTTTCAAGGTGATCAGGTTGGGGGCTCACAGTCTTAATCCCCATTTTACAGATGAGGTAACTGAGGCACAGGGTTATTGTCCCAGCTCTGCCACCGGCCTGCTGTGGGTTGGTCAGCGAGTCACTTAGCCTCTCTGGACTCCTTGAGGGCAGGAACTGTGTCCACCTCCTCTATCGTATTGTACTCTCCTAAGGACTTAGTACAGTGCTCTGCATGCTGTAAGAGCTCAATAAATATCATTGATTAACTGATTGGACCTCAGATTCCTCCTCTGTCAGAGGGGACTGAGCTAGACTCTGAACCCCATGGGGGACAGGAACCGTATCCAAAATGATAACTAACTCCAGAGCTTAGCACATAGTAGTGGGGAACAGCTAAGTGTCACAGCCACCCCCAATTCTAGGGGCCCCTCATCAACCCTGGGAGGGAACTTCATGCGCTTCCTTCGATTTCCTTGGTAAGGCCTAAGGAGGGAGAACTCTGGCTCCCTGGGACCTGGACCAATTTTCCAGGGAAAGGTTGCTCACTCACACCTAGAATTTGCTCCTTTGGGCTCCCTGTTCTCTATTCCAAGCATGCTGCCATCTGGGGTGCCCACTGCCCTTCCAAGCCCCGGGTCAGCCGGACCGGATGACATTATTCTCATTGTGCCCTCTCTCCTGGTCCCTCCAAGTTTTTCCTATCTAGATGCTCAGCCGTTCTTTCCTGTCCCTGATCCTCCCCCTCCTCTTTCTCCTCCTCCCGCACGCCGCAGAGACAGCGGGAGGATCGGCCCCTTCCGCTTCTTCCCCCCGCAGCTCACCGTACATCCGGGCGTCGGCACAGAGGCTGCCTATGCTGGCCGTGGTCTTGCTGGGAAAGGCGATAGATTGGCAGGTGGTCCAGGTGTTAAAATAAATGTAAACAGGCACGGCCGAGCAGGCAAACACCAAGAGCCACACAATGGTCAGGGCATAAGTAATGCCCACAAACTAAAACGGTCGAGACAACCGAGACAGCAGGAGAAGGGTTAAAGGTCAGCTGCGGCCAGTGGCACCGCGGCCCGAGCCGGGAGATCCCCGAGCCTCTCGTCTCTCCAGAGATCTCTCTCCGGATGGACAGAGAGACCGAGGCTGCTGTGTTCAGGGTCCTGGCGCAGTTATCTACCTCCGCCGAAGAGCTAGAGAACTGCCCAAAGTGTGACCGCCGACCCCAGGGTGTTCCCGGTCAGGTAAGGTGTAAAGGGAAACCCGAACGGGTCCTGAAAGAAAGCCGTGCCCCTTCTGGCCTCCGGCTGAGCTTGGAAAATCCCTGGGGTCAGTCTGCATCCCAGAGAAGTAGCGAAGTTGGTGGGAGAGGTGGGTGTGAGATCAAGGCTGCCTTCTCTGGGCCTCCGGCCGACAGCCAGGACTGTGGCTTCTGGCGGAGATGGCTGGCCGGCCCCTGAGCTGGTGACCGTCCTCCGGGATCGAGATGGGGAGTCGGAGGCTTGTCCGGGGGACAGGGGCCTAGCGGACTATAGCCAGTCTCCCCCTTCCTCTGCAAAGTGCTGTGGGATGTGGCTCAAGGGTGGTTGGGGCCGGGCCCCCAAGTCTGGCACGATGCAGCATGGGCCTGCTCGCCTGCTCCCATCCGGGCCCTTTGGTGAGTCTGGGCCTGCGGGGCAGGTCCGGACCCGGGGTCGGGGCTCTGGGTGCCCCTTCGGCCGAGCCACCACTCTGTCAAAGAGGGCTTGGTGGCCGGAGGGGGGAGGCCAGCAGGAGGTGCCCACAGGAGGCCAAGGCTGGCCACTTTGACTGGAAGAAACTTCCCCCTCCTCCCACGCCCTCACCGGGCCCTTTCAGTTTTGGGAAATTGTTTTTTGGTGGGATTTTCAGGGCTGTGGCTCGGCCGGCCTGGCGCCGCGTTCTTTCAGGACCCCCGCGGCCCCTCCCCCGCCCCCCCAACCCCTCCCATCCCACGCCCGCCGGGCCCCTGCTCAGGACCCGGCGTCGGGGAGGGCCCCGGCCCCAGCCTCCCCCAACCCCCTCCTCGCCCTCGGATATTGCCATAAAAACCTGATGAGGATCACCTTGTCGGGATGTCCTAGCCATTTTCCCAAACAATGACACACCCGCTCCAAACAGTAAGCTTGATGATGACCTCTGGCACCCCTCCCCTTGGCCGGGCCCCCTGTTACCGTAGCGCTCAGACCCTTGCCGCAGATGGTTGTCTTGTAGTCGCCGAAGATCTGTCTGACCGCCCCAGTGGTGTAGAAGCCCTCGGCCAGCAGGAGGGCCCCGTACAGGAAGAAGAAAGAGGCGGTTCCGTAGATGAAGTACTGAAAGCCGTGGATGCTGGGTGGCCAGGTGGACACAGAGAGCAAGGGGGTTGGTGGAGAAAGAGGACAGCGTCCTGTAAATTCAGGCCCTGGGGCTTCTTCCGTCAAGACGGGGGAACGCTCCCAGGAAAGGCCGTCCAAAAGAGAGGGCAGAGGTGGGGCCCGGTGTGACAGCCCCACAGCTAGCCTCCTAAACCTGCCTCTACTGGCTCGGCAGGGCCGGGGCACTGAGGGGAAGACAGGAAATCCATCCCTGGCTTGCTGAAGAGCCAGTGGAGGCTCGGGGAGAGGAGTTACTTATTCCCAGGCCCAGACGGAGGCAAGAGAGAGGGCACCCGGCTAGAAGCATCTCAGTCTTGACCAGTGGCCTTCCCTGAGTCCTCCTTCCCTACCACAGCAGAGGCCTCAGCTTGCCCTATATCTGCTCCACCTGATCCGGAGGGAACAGACAGAAAACAGATGAGAAAGCCAGGGTGGAGGAGGGAGGCTGGAGTTCAGGAAGACCTGAACCCTTTCCATATGTGTACACGACTCAGCCCAGGGACCCCCACCCCCGCAGAGGGCACCGAGAGGTACATCTTCCAGAGCCAAGTGGGGTGCCGCTGGGCCGGGCACATGGCCATAGGGTGCTAGGAGGTCTCAGGGAACTTGGCCGATTGGCCTCGTCTGGGTGAGACTGATTGATGCAGGGAGGGGAGAGGGATGCAGCCCAGGGGAAAGGAAACTAGATGGAAAACCCACAAGCAAATCCCAATTCCTGTAATTCCCGTGATTCCAAAGAATACCTAGGAGGGAGCCCAGGGAGCCCTGGTGGAACCAGAAACCAGGCAGCGGGGCAAGAGCCCAGGCAGAGACAGGTTGCTTGGCATTCTAGGCTGTCAAGGGAGCAGGCAGGTCTCCCTTGCCGTGTCTGGGCATGTGTCGGAGGAGCCCCCGGGGAAAGGAACGGGGTCCCAGCTTGTCCAACCCAAATACTCCCAGGAGACCCAGCAAGAAATGGGGGCAGGGAGAGAGGGAGGAGCCCAGGGTGGAGTCGATACTTACACATTGATGAGATACTCATAGTCCTGGAAGTTTTTGGAGAAGTAGGTCTCAATTAGCCGCTCTGTGCCCGTGAGAGCTTCATGCCCACAGCCGCAGAACAGGGCCACCCCAAAGAAGCACAAGCCTGTGGCCACCAGAGATCCAAAGGGTGCACCCACCAGGCATCTTGCACAGCATTCTAACAAGCCTGGGATGGAGGGAAGGATGGAAAGAGGAGGAGGAAGGGGTGGGGGAGTGAGAGACAGAGGAAGGCAGGAGGGAGACAGGGAGGGAGGGAGGGAGGAAGAAAAGAAAGGAGAGAGGAAAGTTGGAAGACAGAGGGAGAGAGAGAGAGAGAGAGAGAGAGAGAGAGAGAGAGTCAGCCACGAGGGACTCTGATTAACTGTCATCTTGCTCCTAGTCCAAGACCCGATGAAGTTTCTACAGGGTCCCCAGGACCTGGATAATAACATTTATAAGCGCTTACTATGTGCAAAGCACTGTTCTAAGCGCTGGGGAGGTTACAAGGTGATCAGGTTGTCCCACGGGGGGCTCACAGTCTTCACTGGCCTGGACCTGGCCAGGGCCCCTTTCTTTCTTCAGACTTGAAGCAGGTGCTACAGAATCAGGCAGAGGGTAGAAGAAGTAGTATGGCTCAGTGGAAAGGGCCCGGGCTTTGGAGCCCGAGATCATGGATTCAAATCCCGGCTCCACCAATCGTCAGCTGTTCAACTTTGGGCAAGTCACTTCACTTCTCTGGGCCTCAGTTACCTCATCTGGAAAATGGGGATTAAGACTGTGAGCCCCCGTGGGACAACCTGATCACCTTTTAAGCTCCCCAGCACTTAGAACAGTGCTTTGCACATAGTAAGTGCTTAATAAATGCCATTATTATTATTATTAATAATGATATTATTAATAATAAATTAAATTAAGCCCCAGAGTTGAAGGAAATGGAAAACGCTCCTCCTCTTCATTCCCTTCTCAGATGCCGGGCAGTCTGGGGGGAATTCTGAGTCTGGGGGGAACTCTGAGTCTGTTTGCTGCGAGCAGAGGCTCCTTTCTCAGTCTAGCATCAAGAAGAGCCGCAAGCAGGGAATCAAATGCTAGAGGGGGATGCTAGCAGTGTTGGGAGTCTGGGTGGGATCAGGGCAAACTTTACTGCCAGGTAATCGTGTTGGCTGTTTGCTAAGCCAGTTTCTCCCTCATCGTTTTCTCCAGGGTTAATAATAATAACGGCATTTATTGAGCGCTTACTACGTGCAAAGCACTGTTCTAAGCACTGGGGAGGTTACAAGGTGATCAGGTTGTCCCACGGGGGGCTCGCAGTATTAATTCCCATTTTACAGTTGAGGTAACTGAGGCACAGAGAAGTTAAGTGACTCGCCCAAAGTCACACAGCTGACAAGTGGCAGAGCCGGGATTTGAACCCATGACCTCTGACTCCAAAGCCCCGGCTCTTTCCACTGAGCCACGCTGCTTCCCCAAAGCAGTGTTAGGAAGGGTCAGCGTTAGCAGGGTTAGGAAGAGAGTACATGAGGGCTGAGCTCACGAAATCCACAGCCCTAAATTGAAGCACATGGGAAAGCGGCTGTGACTATGAACAGGACTGAAACAAGCCAATCGCAAGCCACGGTCCAGAATGGATCAGTCTCTAAAATTTATTAAGCACCTACTGGGAGCAGATTTCTGTACTTTTAAACACTTGGAGCAGAGTGAGGTGGGTACCAGAGGACTCATGACAATGAGTAGTTTGATGGGAAAGTGCTCTGAAAGCCGGTTTCCTTCAGCAGCCAGAATCCCGAAGGGATTGAGATGCAGATTTTCCTCTCATCGACACACATGAAAGCCGGCAGTCAACAAAACCCTCTTGTGGATGGAGGATAATCGTTTTTATTAAGTGGCATTTGTTAAGCACCTTCTATGTGTCAAGCATTGTTTTAAGCATTGGAGTAGCTACAAGTTAATCAGGCCCTGTCCCACATGCGATTCACAGGGAGAACAGATACTGAATCCCCATTTTTCAGTTGAGGAAACTGAGGCACAGAGACTGCAAAGTGGTGCAGGAGGGATTAGAACCCAGGTCGTACGGCTGCCAGGCCCATGCTCTTTCCATTAAAGTAGGCTGCTTCAATCATTAGGTCACTCAAGCCTTCCTGCCCAACCCCTCAAAGGGTCAGAGCTAAAGAGATCCTCCTTGAAGGTAAGGCTAGAATCTCTCTGGGCTTCAAAGCGGCCCCTTGCCCAAGGGGTAAACCTGTGCCAGGGTCTTTCACTGCGGCAGAAAGCTCCCTGCTTATTTCCAACCTGTTCTTTCTCTGGCTCCCAATCTCAGTAACCTCTTACAAGGGACCTCGCAAGGACAGGCTCCCTTGAAAATGCACAGACGACTTGGTAAGGAGAGGCCTAGGGGTTGCAGGAAATGTCGGCGCTCCGCCTGATTTTCATTGTTTCCAGACCAGTTTCTTTTGGGGTTCAGGCACACTAATTAGCCAGGAAGAGGAAGCAATACGGCTTGAGCATTTGTGAAACCGCCCTCAGGATCACGGGAGAACAGGGAGGCAACAGTGACCAGGAAAGACCTTAGGAGAATCTTGTAGCCTTATTTCTGCTCACTAAATGGCACTGAGTGAATTTTCTGCCCTTGCCCAATCTGGTGGGTCAGCCCTCACCTGAAAAAGCCTGTTTGTGCCAGTCCCAGTCTTCCCCTCCACTGGGGCTTGGCTGGGATTGACCAACCAGCGTGGCTCAGTGGAAAGAGCCCGGGCTTTGGATTCAGAGGTCAAGGGTTCAAATCCCAGCTCTGCCAATTGTCAGCTGTGTGACTTTGGGCAAGTCACTTAACTTCTCTGGGCCCCACTTCCCTCATCTGTAAAATAGGGATTAAGACTGAGAGCCCCACGTGGGACAACCTGATCACCTTATATCCCTCCCAGTGCTTTGCACATAGTAAGCATTTAACAAAAACCATTATCAATCAATCAATCATATTTATTGAGCGCTTACTGTGTGCAGAGCACTGTACTAAGCACTTGGGAAGTACAAGTCGGCAACATATAGAGACAGTCCCTACCCAACAGTGGGCTCACAGTCTAAAAGGGGGAGACAGAGAACAAAACCAAACACACTAACAAAATAAAATAAATAGAATAGATATGTACAAGTAAAATAAATAAATTATTATATTATAACCCCAGCTGCCCCCACAAGAGCAGCCCAATCAAATTGTTTTCATTTTCCCAGGGCTTTTTTTTTTAATGGTATTTGCTAAGGACTTACTACATGCCAGGCACTATACTAAGTACAGGGATAGATACAAAATAATCAGGTTGGACACAGTCCCTGTCCCACATGGGGCTCACGGTCTTAATCCTCATTTGACAGGTGAGGTAACTGAGACACAGAGAAGTTAAGTGATATGGCCAAGGTCACACACATTACGGTACTGGGATTAGAACCCAGGTCCTCTGACTCCTAGGCCTGTGCTCTACCCACTAGGCCACACTGCTTCTCCAGGGCTACGGAGTGATAGGCAGAGGGGTAGCCTCATCGGCCAGGTCACCAACCAGGGCTTGGCTGGGATTGACCAACCAGCGTGGCTCAGTGGAAAGAGCCCGGGCTTTGGATTCAGAGGTCAAGGGTTCAAATCCCGGCTCCGCCAATTGTCAGCTGTGTGACTTTGGGTAAGTCACTTAATTTCTCTGGGCCTCAGTTACCTCATCTGTAAAATGGGGATTAAGACTGTGAGCCCCACGTGGGAAAACCTGATCACCTTATATCCCCCCAGTGCTTTGCACATAGTAAGTGCTTAACAAATACCATTATTATTATTATATTATAACCCCAGCTGCCCCTGCAAGAGCAGCCCAATCAAATTCTTTTCATTTTCCCAGGGCTTTTTTTTTAAATGGTATTTGCTAAGGACTTACTGTGTGCCAGGCACTATACTAAGCACTGGGATGAATAATAATAATAATAATGGCATTTATTAAGCACTTACTATGTGCAAAGCACTGTTCTAAGCGCTGAGGAGGTTACAAGGTGATCAGGTTGTCCCACGGGGGGCTCATAGTCTTCATCCCCATTTTACAGATGAGGGAACTGAGGCCCAGAGAAGTTAAGTGACTTGCCCAAAGTCACACAGCTGACAATTGGCGGAGCCAGGAATTGAACCCATGACCTCTGAATCCAGAGCCTGGGCTCTTTCCACTGAGCCATGCTGCTTCCCTGATATGTACAGAATAATAATGATACATACAGAATAATAATGATACATACAGAATAATCAGGTTGGACACAGTCCCTGTCCCACATGGTGCTTATGGTCTTAATCCTCATTTGACTGCATCAAGGCAACTGTCTGCCAAGGCCAACTTTACTGAGTGGGAGATTGTCAATCAATCAATCAGTCATATTTGTTGAGCGTTTACTGTGTGCACAGCACTGTACTAAGTGCTTGGGAAGTACAAGTTGGCAACATATAGAGACAGTCCCTACCCAACAGTGGGCTCACAGTCTAAAAGTGGGCTCACAGTCTAAAAGCTCTGGGGAGGTTACAAGGTGTAGTCAGGAGCTCACCAGAAAAAAATGCTGGTAGATCCTGCTCATGAGAAAGAGAGAGAGAGAGTGAGAGAGAGAGAGAGAGAGAGAGAGAGAGAGAGAGAGAGAGAGTGTTTGTGTGGCGGGGAGTGCACGTGTGGTGGGGAGTGTTTGTGTGGTCTACGGCCTATGTTTGTTTGTGTGTGGTGTTCATGGTGGGTATGTGGGCATGTGTTTATGACATATGAGGTTCCTAGTGGTACAGGGAGACAGGAAGGCATTCCCAGAATCCACACAAGAACGTAGGGCCCAGGGCCTGGGAGGGCCACATCATGCCGAAGAGCAGGCAGAGGCTACTCCTTGGTGTTTCCATGTCCCACCAGGAGTCCAGCTCCAAAGACCTGAAGGCCTAGGTCAGCTGTTTGGGACGGAATTCAGCATCCGGTTCCTCTAAATAGCCTGGCGCTGCCACCATCGGAGGCAAAGCACTGGGCTGGGGATGAGCCACTGGTCTCATCCGGGAGTGGCCTTGCCCACAGCCTTACACTGAGACAGGTAGGCAGGTCTAGCAGGCCATAGCTCCTGGAAATCCTTCCCTCTCGGACTCACACTGCAGAAGACTTTGTTCTTTGGGCCAGTCTCCTGCTGACGGAGATGAAGAGAGGGTTGGGGAGGGAGAGGGGCACTTATCCCTCATTCTGCACCTCCCCACCGGTCGAAGAAAACCAGGCTGAGAGAGTTGGCGCTGCCTTTTTCCTCCCCAACCCAGCTGTTGGGAGGAAATGAAAGGCTCACCCCTTCTTCTCCTTCCCTCCTCATCCACCGGCCCATCTCAAGGGGTTTCTCTACTACTAAAGAGCGAGGGAGGTGGGGGTCACTGACTCCACCATTGTCTGCTCTCCCCAAGTAGGAGGTCATGGCTTGTACCAAGCCCTCCGCTGCCCACAACACAAAGGGGCTTTATGGTCGGCCTGCCAACTCTAGGGCCTCATCAGTATTCTTGGGGGGGGAGAAAGAATGGGCCTGGGGGAGGGAGGGACTAGGAGATAAACAGGGAACAAAAGGAAGGCTAATGGTTTATCAGGAGGCCAGCCATCTTCACCCAGGGGGCTTCTTAATCCGGAGGACTTGTACCTCCCAAGCGCTTAGTACAGTGCTCTGCACACAGTAAGCGCTCAATAAATATGATTGAATGAATGAACGGGAATGGGGCTGGGACTGAGGAGATAGTGACCCAGGTGACAGATTCAACTAGTCCCTCAGAAGGAAATCCTACACTGTGACTCATCTTTCTGTGTTAGGCAGCTCAATCAATCAATCAATCAGTGATATTTATTGAGCCCTTACTGTGTGCCCAGCACTTTACTAAACTCTTAAGAGAATACAATACAACAGTGATATCTTTTGCTGTAGCTCTCCTAGCCTGATAATAATAATGATGGCATTTGTTAGGTGCTTACAATGGGCGAAGCACTGTTCTAAGCGCCGGGGAGGATGCAAGGTGATCAGGTTGTTCCACGTGGGGCTCACAGTCTTAATCCCCATTTTCAGATGAGGTAACTGAGGCACAGAGAAGTTAAGTGACTTGCCCAGAGTCACACAGCTGATAATTGGTGGAGCCAGGATTAGAACGCAAGACCTCTGACCCAAGCCTGTGCTCTTTCCACTAAGCCACGCTGCTTCTCACTGCTGATCAAGGGAGTATTAAGTCACTAACTATTCTGTTTCTATCTCAAATATGCCCTTTCCCCCTCCTCTCCACATTAGACTCTAATTTAATCGGCTTCCCACTTTGCTGGCTTCATTCCCCAAATGGGAGGCAAAGAGGGAACTAAAAGTTTCACTAAAAGTTGCCCCTGCTGCCCCCCTCCACTCCTCCCAGTCAATGAATTGTATTTATCGAGCGCTTACGGTGTGCAGAGCACTATGCTCAGTGCTTTGGATGGTACAATATAACAGACATACTCCCTGCCCACAACAAGCTTACGGTTCATTCATTCATTCATTCAATCGTTTTTATTGAGCGCTTCGTTACTGTGTGTACGGTTGACAGGGACACTAGACTGGAAGCCCAAGCCCACCTTCTCTACTTCTCTTCCGAGCCCACTGTTGGGTAGGGACTGTCTCTATATGTTGCCAATTTGTACTTCCCAAGCGCTTAGTACAGTGCTCTGCACATAGTAAGCGCTCAATAAATACGATTGATTGATTGATTGATTGATTGGTCACTGCAAGGGGCTTAAAACTCCCTCTTCTCTTGCTCCCCTCAACCATGATCTCCCAGACCTTAGTCCTCCCCACCATCAAAGTCCTCCTAAAATCCAACATCTTCCAACAGTCTGACCCAACTAATTTAAGAGGAGCAGCATGGCTCAGTGGAAAGAGGACATGGGTTCAAATCCCAGCTCTGGCAGTTGTCAGCTGTGTGACTTTGGGCAAGTCACTTGACTTCTCTCTGCCTCGGTTACCTCATCTGTAAAATGGGGATTAAGGCTGAGAGCCACACGTGGGGCAACCTTCTCACCTTGTATCCTCCCCAGTGCTTGGAACAGTGCTTTGCACATAGTAAGCACTTAACAAATGCCATTATTAGTAGTAGCATTATTAATCAACAGAGCCCAGATTCTTACCAAACCTCTGGCCCCCTTTTGCACATATGTATGTTTATATGCATTTATGTCTATCCCCAACACTGAATATATGTGCATAAGTGATTTTTCCAGCCGTTGCCTGAGTTACAGAGTGAGCTCTTTGAAGGCAGAGATCAGCTTTACTAATTTCATTGTTTTCTCCTAAACTCCTAGACTGTAAGCTCATCGTGGGCAGGGACCATGTCTACCAAATCTTATTGTTTTGTACTCTTCCAAGCGATCAAGTACAATGCTCTGCACAAGCAAGCATTCAATAGCTACCATTGACTGATTGATCGCACTCAGTGGGCACTCAATAAATGCCATTATTACCGCTCCCCGATGGCCAGAGGCCCCAAGGGTCATCAAACCTGACTGGGGAAATCTAAAGAAGAAGCCTGGCTTAGTGGATAGAGCACAGGCTTGGGAGTCTGAAGGATCTGAGTTCTAATTCTAGCTCTACCACTTGTCTGCTAGGTGATCTTAGGCAAGTCACTTCTCTGTGCCTCAGTTACCTCATCTGTAAAATGGGGATTAAAACTGTGAGCCCTGTGTTGGACAGGGACTGTGCCCAACCCATTTTGCTTGTATTCACCCCAGTGCTTAGTACAGTGTCTGGCACATAGTAAGTGCTTAACAGATACCATAATAATGACAATAGTAACAATAATGAACCCTGGGCCCACAATGAGGACAACACCACTTGATTATGGTATTTACCTACGTTTTAGGAGACAAAAAGTGAAAATTGCACCAGATGCTGCAAACATCAATCAATAAATAACACTTATTGAGCTCTCACCCTGTGCAGAGCTCATCAAACATGACAACCTTTTTGTGTGCACAGTGTGGCTGGGACTCTGGGTCCGGCATTTACCTTTTCAGTTACACACACACACAAACAGGTAAATTTCCCCCTCAGTGGTGTGTGCATGTGCATGTGTGTATATGTGTGGGCTTTTAATTTCCTGCCCAGCACATCCAGCGCCTGCCCAAAACACGGATCATTTCTGTTGCATTCCCTAACCTGAGCCCCGGTTCCAGCTGAATGGGGAAGACTTCCTAAATGGAGACGCAATAAGGCTTAGTGGAAAGAGCACAGGCCCAGGAGTCAGAGCACCTGGGTTACGATCCTGTACCTGCCACTTATCTGCTGTGTGAACTTGGGCAAGTCACTTCATTTCTCCCTGCCTCAGTTCCCTCATCTGTAAATTGGGGATTCAATACCTGTTCTCCCTCTCAGACTGTGAGCCCTGTGTGGGACCTGATTATCTTGTATCTTCCCCACTGCTTAGGACAGTGCTTGGCACATCGTATGCACTTCAAACTAATACCACAACTATTACTAAAGCTCTGTGAGCTGCTCTGCTTTGGCTGTCTCTCCAAACAGGGGCTGAGGGCCACTCTCCTCCAGCTGAGACGTTTGGACCCAGCTTGAGACCAGACCACAGGGCTAGCACTGGTTTGGCTGGATCTGAGCTACTCAGGGCCCCAAAACCTCAGGCAGGTTCCCCCGAAATTCAAGTCCACGGGCAGTTCTCTCATCACCCGAGAGACCGGACCTCCCAGGCAGCCGCTTTCACCCCATCCTGCGAAGCCCAGCTTGGGGAGGTGAGATGGGGGTCTGGGGCCCCTGGATCTGGTGGCTACTGGCTAGGGAAAGCAACAGAGGGGTGTGAAATCTCTCCCACAGGCAAGAGCAGGGAACATCTCACTCCTGGGGTGAACAGCTTGGACCATGGGCTGCTTGGTTGCCTAGAACAACCGCCGTGATCCAGGTAAATCACCGCACTTTGCCAAGAAGTCTCAAAGTGGACTCTTCCTCTCCACTCTGTTGGCTGCTCCTTGGCCCCTCTAAGTCCCTGAGATCAGTGGGCCAAAGCAGGGGCCATTTTTGAAGGCTCTTCCCTTGGCCTGGCCTTCCTCGAGAGCCCAAGACCCATCCCAGTTTGCCCCCTGAAGGTGTGCCCCTTTGGGGCTGGATTCATTTCCCCCTTACCCACCTCCCCCACTTCCCTACCCCCCAGTCCCTCATCGGGGAGACACGACTCCGTGAAAGAAATCCGGCAGGGATCTGGGGGATCACGGAGAGGAGGAGGGGGAGGGTTAGGAAGCAGAAAGACTCCCTTGTGCCCGCACAATTCCCAGCCTGTCTCCTGGGCCCAGCTGACAAAGGGGGAGAGAGGGAGGAGCCGTCAACAATGGGGCAAAACAACAGGCCGGCCCATTGACAGGGGAGCGGTCCCATCTCTCTAAGTTACAGGCCGGCCCAGCCTCTCTCCCTGGCAGCCTCCCACCCCTCCCACCCCCAACCAGCCTCCGGCCCATCCCAGCCCCAGCCCTGGCAACAGAGCTGTCCTTGATGTGGGGGCCGGGGCAGCTGGCACCGTCCAATCTACAGCGGCAGCCCTGGCTGGTACGGGCTCGGAGATGAGGCCGGGCCGGGGGAGGGTCTGCTCAGAGAGACCGCAGATTCACTGGGAGGGTCCAGAGACGAGCAGAGCTTGGACCTGAAGTCCAAGGATGTTGGACGGTCAGGACAGAGTGTCTCTCTGTGCCCCTTCCCACACAGCCCCTCCATTCTAGACCGCTAACTTGGAAGAGCTAAAGCTGAAGTCCCCAGACCCACCTTAGCGGGGAAAGGTCCACAGGGCTGTAGTTAAGGTGGAAAGGACTTTGAGTTCTACCAAATAGAGCCGTAGGCCAAGAGGGACCTCATACATTTCTCAGCACCAACAGCAGGATTGGTTCAAACCACTCACCTTCCCTCCTTCCCTCCTGTCCTGGGCTGGACACCATAAGGTAAGCGTTAGGCCGAGGCCAGCAAAATTTGCCCCCACATCCTCGACGCACAGTGCGGACACATCCATTCCACCACCCCACCATTGTAGCTGCCAACCCACAGTTACTGAATAAATTAGGGGGTTGCACCCAAGCCCGGGCACCATGGAAACAGCCTCTGTTCTCAGACAGGCGGTGAAGGCAGTCATTTCTCAGGGTCCAAACTTTTCCCATCAGAAACAGACAACTATTTGGAAGGCTGTGAAGCCGGGAAACTTCATCTCTGGCTTATGAGCCGTTAAACCCGGGCTACAGAGATTCATCTGAGAAGGAGCTGAGCTCCTCCCCTTTCTTGTTCCCTGTGGTATATTTTTTTCCTAATGGTATTTGTTAAATCCTTACTATGTGCCAGGCACTGTAGTAAGCACTCGGGTATGTACAAGCTAATCAAGTTGGACACAGTCCATGTCCCACATGGGGCTCAATGGATTTAATCCCTATTTCATAGAGAGATCACTGAGACTTGCCCAAGGTCATTCCACAGACAAGTGGCAGAGCCAGGATTAGAGTCCAGGTCCATTTGATTCCTAGGCCTGGGATCTATCCCCTAGGCAAACTGATTCTCCTCCACCCTTGTTGGCCCTCTTCCCAGCCAGTGCTGGCCCTTCTGGGAGTCAGAGGTTGTGGGTTCTAATCCTGACTCCGCCACTGGTCTGTTGTGTGACCTTGGGCAAGTCATTTAACTTCTCTGTGCCTCAGTTCCCTCATCTGTAAAATGGGGATTAAGTCTGTGGGCTCCATGTGGGACAACCTCATTACCTTGTAGCTACCCCAGTGCTTGGAACAGTGCTTGGCACATAGTAAGCGTTTAACAAATACCATTATTATTATTATTATTATTATTGCAGCATGGGAGCTTCATCAGTGCTATTTAGTGGAGGGTCCACTTAGGGGATACTGAATGAATTTCCATGCTTTGCCTTAGACAGTCTCTGAGCTTCAAATTACTGTGTTGAGATTCCCTGGGGTTCAGGACATCAGAGACATTCAGATATCGGTCATCACAATTTATTTCCCAGACCCCCCTACATCTTCCGCTTGCATCCCTTCAGGAGCTCAGCCGGCTAATGAAGAGCATCCTTCTCCAGAGGAAGTAGAGTAGGACTCTGCTGAGCCCCGGCCTCCCATCTCTGGCTCACAGACTCACCCCTGCTCCCTAGGAGGTCCTGCTCTGGTCTTCTCAACCCCGTCTCTCTTTTCTCCGCTGACCTCCTCACCTTAAGGTCCTGTGTCAGAAGCGCTGGGGTCTTTGAGGGAGAGAGAATTTAGTCCTTATGTCCATCCCAGAGTCCACCTCTGCCCTCTGTTCCTTCTGTTGCCCAAGTAGGAGTCTAAAAGTTCTCCCCGGACTTCTCTGGCCCCAGCCCCCGACATGCCTCCAACGCCAGCTGGTAAGAGCTGAGGATTCTCATTCGCCCAGCGAGCACTTTGAGCCGGGCCGGACACAGCGTGGGAAAAAGGAGTGCCAACCCTCCTCCCAGCCGTACTCGGCAGCCTCACCAGGCTGTTCTGCCCCTCCTCCCTGCCCAGGACAGCCCAGGCAGCATGGTGGAAGTCTAATCAGTACAGCGCATTGACTTCTCTCCATTTGGGACTTCCTGTCATAACTAATATAGATTATATGCTTCTCTAGGGCAGGAATGTTGTCTAATAATTCTTGTGTACTCTCCCAGGTGCTTAGTACAGAGCCCTGCACAGAACACGCTCTCTGAAAGTATTATCGATTGACTAGTGAGGCCAAAAAAAAATATTCTTTGGGAAAAGAAGGAAGCCACCGCTGCCAGAACCCCGGAAACTTTCGCTCCCTTACTGGACACAGAGTCAGAGGAAGGAAGGAGCGTTGAAGGTAGGACTTGCGGGTGCGTTTGGTGACTAAGGGGAGCATCTCCAATCCTGGAAATCTGGAAGAAAATCGATATCCTACTCTCTGCAGGAAGTGTCATCTTGAGGGTGGCGGGACCTGAGCCCAGAGGCTTTTCCTTCACACCTAGGTCCCTGACTGACTCCCACCCACTGGTTGTTTCTTTCCCTCCATCTCCTTCCCTGCAAGTTGAAAGGCCCAAGAAACCAGGAAACAAAGTCTTCTCTCCCAAGGATTAGCGGATGAGAGTGTACCAGAGACAGTGCTGAGCTGGACTGGACTCTGAAGGGGCCCAGGAACCAGAGTCCGGCTTTATTCCACTGTGGCTCAGGGTGACATCCCCCTGTTCTCTCACCCTCAAGAGGCACCCTACACATTTTGGAATACAGCAACGACAGGTGCGACGGATGCATCTCTGTCTGAGAACGTGCGCAGAGAAATTCATTCTCGTGTTAATGGCTTGTGTTAGTGGTCCCTCATCTCTACCAGTTGTACTTCCACTGGGGCACGGAGTGCGACAAGGGAGCAGGAGGGCAGGGGTGCTGCACTTGGCAAAGTGTATAGGCAGCCTTCCCCTGCATTGGCCAGCTTTAGGTAGGACCGGGAGCAGAACCCACGTCTCCTGATTCCCAGAGTCTACTGGACCAAGAGGAGGGCTGCCGCAAGCATCCTCAACTGACCGATGAGTCGAGAGATTGGCCAGCTTAGTAGCCACAGCGGCCAGTGGTGGAGTTTCAGCAGAGTTCAGGCCTGTACACACCGCATTGTAAGGAAAGCTGAAGCAGGTAATGGGGTGGCTAAGGCGGGAACTGAGGTTGTAGGGGTGGGGGTGGTCTGAAGCTCGGGAGGGGGCTTCTGAGACATGAAGAGGACTTGGATGGGGTTGAGAGCAGGCTGGATCTTCCTCCTGCCATTGGCCCCATCTGGAAGTCTCAGCTGCGGGAGTAACAAGTGTCTACTTAAGGACAAGCTCAGGGGTCTCGGGGATGGATGGGGCCAGTGGATTTGGGGGAGGTGGAGGTACAAGAGAGAGGATGACCCTGCTGCCCTTGGACAGCCTCCTAAACGGCTGAAGTCCCTGAAGTCCCTGAATTCAAGTCTTCTTGAAGTCCCTGAATTCTTTGGAAATAAAGCAGCAGCCCAGTGGGCAGTCAATGGTTAACCCTTTCTCCTACCAGAGTGTCACACCATCAAACCAGATACCCCAAACGCCCAAACGCAGTCTCCCAAAACTAGCGAAAAACCCCAGCACAACTTGGAAAATTGCTCCCAAGTGACCCTCACCATTGTTCAAGAGTTTCCGAACTCACCCATGTCTTGGCGATTCAGAGTCTGATTCTAGCTGGCCGCTATCCTCTTGGTGCCCGCCTTTGTGCAGCTGGAACAATCCTGGACTCTCTCTCTTCTCCTTGTCCTTCCTCCGTCCCTTACTTTTTCTCTCTGAGTATCTCTGTCCTCCCCTCCAGTGAAGAAAAGGGCTTTCTGATTGACAGCCAACCCCCTTAAAGGGACCGGCCCTTTTCCCTCCTCCTCCTCCTCCTCCTCCCCCTCTCCTCCCCTTGTCCCCACCTCCTCAGAGATATTCCCCTGCCCCTGGGCCTGCTCCATCTTCTCCCGCAGCCTTTGGCTGCCAGTTTAGAGAAGTTTTACATTTGGGAAGGGGGATTTCTTTTAATTTTTTTAACTCGTGTCTGAAAATGTGAATTTTTCTGGGTGAGAAAAGAGAAAGCAATCTGGCACCTTTGCCCTTGACACTGAGAGCAGCCAGGGTCTCCAGCGGGCAGGACAGGGGTGGGGAAGAGTCAGTGTGTGTGTGTGTGTGTGTGCTGAGTTCCCTCCTTGACCCGGCAATGGGCCTCTTGATCCCCACAAGTGCTATAGCTAGGTTCCCTAATCCTAGTCTTTCTGACAGAAGAGGCCTTTAAATAATAAATAATAAATGATTATGGCATTTATTAAGCACTTACTATGTGCAAAGCACTGTTCTAAGCGCTGGGGAAGGGAAGGGTGTGTGTGAGGGGGAAGAAGTGGGAGTGGAGATGGTTTCCCTTTGCCTCTTTTCATCCACCAGGGCTTACCCAGACCACTCTCGGATCAATCCAGGGTCTGATGCCAAGAGGCGAGGGGTGGGGAGGGGCAGCCTTGAGGGGTTTCCCAAAGAGAACACAGCAATCCAGAGTAGCTCTAAAGAGCTAAAGTCCAGCCCCCAACTTCTGGTCTCCCCACGGGCCTCAGCTCTGGAGAGAGGAGACATCCCCCCTAGTCCCAGCCCCTGAGTTTCACAGGCCTCAGCTCTGGAGGGAGGGGCTCTACCTCCCAGGGGCTGGAACCCAGGCATCACTGGCATCGCTTCCTCTGGAGATGAACATACTCCATGAAGGTAGAGAGGAGTCTACCCCGGCCCCTCTTCCCAGCGCCAGCCTGCCACATCTAGTCAGGAAGGAATAGGTGGCACGAGTGCCTTGGGAACTTGGCAATCTAGGGGGAGGGTTGAGAGTGGAATGTGGCACGGAGGTAAAGCTGGCACCCAGTGCCAGGTGTCTCACTGCTTCTTGTCACTTTCTCTCTCCTTCTCCCTCTCTCTCTGTGTCTCTCTGGTCTACCCTCCATCCCTCTGGGGGTGCTGTATTGGAGATGTCCCAGCTCTTCTTCAGTCAAGCAGGTACTATGTGTGGGCTGGTGGGCTCAGGGATGAGGGCTTCCTCATGGCTCAGCACTTAGCCCCTCCAACCCCCGAGTGTGGCTGACCTGAATGGAGAGCAGAGGCACCCGGGGTGGTTCCTAGAGTTTGCCTGGTGGAGCCGGCACTGGTCAAAGTCCAACGGGAAAACCCCAAACATGGGGCCTTCCTCCTCCTGAGCTTAAGCAAACAGCAGTGTCCCAGGGGTGAGAGGGAGACCTGGTTTGGAGAGAGGGAGACAGAGTGGTCTAGTGGGAAGGGCATGGTGCTGGCAGTTGAGAGGTCTGGATTCTAGGCCTAACTCTGCCACTTGCCCGCTGCATGATCTTGGGCAAATCACTTTACTTCTCTGGATCTCAGCTTCCTCATCTGTAAAATGAGAGCCCTAAGCCTGACAAGAACTATGTCCTATCTGATGATAATATCTTTCTCTACCCCAGTACTTGAACAATTGTTCACACTTAATAAATACCATCATCGTAATTAGTAGAAGAATTCAGGGTCTATCTGAATTCAGGAAAGCCCCAGGCCCTCTTGATTTATCGGGAAACTGAAATGACTTTTTAAAGTCTAAATTGATGGAGCCCAGGATGAATTGTCCACATTGCATAGAGCTAACACCCTGCTTGCTTCCCTCCCGGGGCTCTGGGCACTTCCCTGCCTTCTGGGTGAAGGAGATGTGTTCCCAAGATGCTGCTAATTCCTTCTCATCAACCATACCACTTTAACTCCCTTTATTAAGCCCTTTATCTGTCTTTTCTCTCTTCCTTCCCCTTTCTCTCCCCGGTCCTCTCTCTTCATTCATTCATTCATTCATTCATTCATTCAATCGTATTTATCGAGTGCTTACTGTGTGCAGAGCACTGTACTAAGCACTTGGGAAGTACAAGTCAGCAACATCTTGCTTGCCCTCTCTCCCTTTCTCCACTGGTGCTTAGGAACTTGGTTAGAGAATTTTCCCATCAATCAAGAAGGATTGTCCAGGACACCCTCAGGCATCTCCGGTCTCCAGGTAATGGCAGGGGTCCTGTCTACTAATTCTAGGATGCTCTCCCAAGACCTTAGTACATTGCTCTGTGCCCCGTAGAGTGCTCAATAAACACTGGTGCTCCCCGTTTGAGGCCTTGGCACACTCTGGAGACCTCAAGAGGAGCCTCTTCAGGTGCTATTGCCCGGGTGCTCTTACCCCGAGGCTGATCCAGGACTGTTTTTGCCTCCCCATTGTCACTGGCAAAGATGGGCTGGACCCCCTTGGCAAGCCATAGGCTCCCTATAGAGGTCACTGCCACTCCGCCTGGCTGCCAGGCTGGCTCCGGCCTCAGCCCCAAGTGTGTCTCTGAACAATGTGGGATTGTGTGAAACTGGTAAACAGTTTGCTTCGTGCAATTCTCCTTCGGGATGAGAGGGTCTTGGCATCTGGAATCATAGGTGGTGTCTCTCTAGCTTTCCCTCCCCGGTGCGATGCCGTGCTCCGCGGAGAAGCCCGCCAGCTGGTAGGCTCCCGCCAACCCCATTGTGCAGGAGCGAAGCTGGCCTGGGAGAATCCTAGTTCCCCAAGCAACTCCAGGGTGGCACAAACAGCCCCAACCTGCAGAGTCCCAGAGTCCCTCAAGGCAGATAATAATAATAATGGTATTTGTTAAGCACTTACTATGTGCAAAGCACTGTTCTAAGTGCTGGGGAGGCTACAAGGTGATCAGGTTGTCCCACAGGGGGCTCACAGTTTTAATCCCCATTTTACAGATGAGGGAACTGAGGCACAGAGAAGTGAAGTGACTTGCCCAAAGTCACACAGCTGATGGTTGGCAGAGCCGGGACTTGAACCCATGACCTCTGACTCCAAAGCCCGCGCTCCTTCCACTGAGCCACGCTGCTTCCCCATGTGGCATAGCCTTGCAGGGCTGGGTCTCCCAAGGTTTGAAGCAGGAGCTGGAGGCACAGGCTCCCACATCTGGCCCTGGGGAAGTGGAGACAACTGGGAAACAAGTCTGGGAAAGGGGCCTGTTTGGCCTGGAGAAAAGGACTGGGGCCAGGGAATCGGCCTTCAGCAGGTACATCATCCTGTACATGTGACTGTAAGCTCTTTAAGAACAGAGGACTTGTGTTTTGTTTGAGTCATCTTCTCCAAGTGCTTAGTTCAGTGCTCTGCCTCCTCTAAGCGCTCAATTAATGCCCCTGCTGGGTACATCCCCCCCGCTCCTGGAAGACAAGAGCTTCCTCCCACCATCTTTATGGGAGCAGGTTTCCCCATGAACAAGGCTAGGGTGGGAGTGGAGGTGGGGAGCTGAGCAAGACTGGGGAGGGGTCTGGCCCTCCGGTGACATGCTGGCCCTCCAGTTCCAGCCGGCCTATCAACTGATCATCATCAATCGTATTTATTGAGCGCTTACTATGTGCAGAGCACTGTACTAAGCGCTAACTGATCCTGGGAGCTGCTCAGTGAAGGGGCTTTAAAAGCTGAGGAGAGCAGTTGTGTGGGTGTGTGGGGACGTGAGTGTGGTTGCCATGACTTGGGGAAGCTGCAGCTAAGTCTGGGACAAGAGCCCTGTGGGGGATCCTGGTGCATACCGAAGGACTCAGGGCAGGATAATAATGGCATTTATTAAGCGTTTACTATGTGCAAAGCACTGTTCTAAGCGCTGGGGAAATTACAAGGTGATCAGGTTGTCCCACGGGGGGCTCACAGTCTTAATCTCCATTTTCCAGATGACGTCACTGAGGTCCAGAGAAGTGAAGTGACTTCCCCAAAGTCACACAGCTGGCAATTGGTGGAGCGGGGATTTGAACCCATGACCTCTGACTCCAAAGCCCGTGCTTTTTTCCACTGAACCACGCTGCTTCTCTAAGAGATAAGAGAAGCAGCGTGGCCTCATTAAAAGAGCACAGATCTGGGAGACAGAGGACCCGGGTTCTAAATCCCAGCTCTGCCTCTGGTCGGCTGGGTGATCTTAGACAAGTCACTTCACTTCTCTGGTCCTCAGTTTCCTCATCTGTAAAATGAGGTTTAAATCCTTCTCCCTTTTGCTTAGATTGTGAGCCCTGAGTGGGACAGGTACTGTGTCGAACCTGATTGTCTTGTATCTATCCCAGTGTTTAGAACAGTGCTTGGAACATAGAAAGGGCTTAACAAATACCATTAAAAATAATTATTATGGCATTTTTGAAGTGCTTACTACGTGCCAAGCACTGTTCATTCTAAGTAATCAGGTTGTCCCACGTGGGGCTCCAGTTTAATCCCCATTTTACAGATGAGGTAACTGAGGTCCAGAGAAGTTAAGTGGCTTGCCCAAGGTCACACAGCAGACAGTGGAGGAGCCAGGATTAGGACTGATGTTCTCTGATTCCCAAGCCCGTGCTGTTTCCACTGTCACGCTGTTTAAAAATTAATAATGGGGAAATCTAGCTTTACTCCCCCAGACCAGACACCAGTAGTGGAAGGGTGGGTCACTTGGGACAGTTGTGTGGCTGGGCTGTCTCCTAGGGACAGTACTAGCCCCTTTTTGAAGGTCAGCAGGAAACTGCCATAGGTGAGGTGATGGCTCACTGTCCCATCTCTGACTGGTTTGGTGACTTTGGTCCCTGGAGATAACTTCTCCATCCCCCCCCACCCCTTCCCCATCATCTGTCCAGTAGTATGGTAGAGGAAGCCCTGGATGCTCTGGGGGCCTCATTGTTATGTGGAGCCCCTAGTTCTCCCCACCCTGTCTCATAACACTCCTGGGGTCTGAAGACCCCTTTTAGACTGTGAGCCCACCTTTTAGACTGTGAGCCCACTGTTGGGTAGGGACTGTCTCTATATGTTGCCAACTTGGACTTCCCAAGCACTTGGTACAGTGCTCTGCACACAGTAAGCACTCACTAAATACAATTGATTGATTAATTGATTGAAGGAAGTGGCTCTTTCTCCCACCGTTCCCCTCCTTCCTCCTTCCCATTTTCTGTTTCTCTTCCTCTCCTCCAGCAGAGCCAAAACCGGGGTTGGAATGAGGAAAGGAATCACGCTCAGATGCCGATTCCCTGTTTGGTCCCTCCTAAACTCAGCAGGTCCTTGCAGCCCCAGCGGCTCCAGACATCCCAACTAGCCCAAATCACCCGCGGGGCTGGAGGAGGCCCCGGGATCTTCAGGATTCCCTCATTCATTCAGTCGTATTTACTGAGCGCTTACTGTGTGCACAGCCCTATACTAACCGCTTGGGAAAGTACAATAAAACAATAAGCAGTGACATTCCCTGCCCAGAGGCCCGTCCCCCAAGCCAGAAGCCATGGCTTGGCCCTAAAGGGCCATCTTCAGGTTCCACACCAGGTTCTGCTGTGCCCAGGGAACAGATCCCACAAACTCAGGGAATCCACGTGGTCCCACCCCAACCCGTGGCTCCCTGGGGGGAAACTAATCTGTCAGTGGTCAGACTCGATGATTAGACCCTGTGGCCAGCCCCAGGCAGGGCCTAGTGTCCCGAGGACCTGGCTGATTACAAAACAGTCCCACGGACCTCCTGGCCATTGCTGCAGTCCAGGGGCAGGGCTGGGATGGTTCCCCAGACTGGAGTCCCTTAGTTTCCCCCCGGCATGCCTGCCCCAGGTGGTTTTCTTTGAGCTGGGCCCTCTGGGTGGGCTCGTTGAAATGTCCTCATATAATGCTCAGCCTTCTCTTGGGCAGACTGAGGGGACTGCCCATCCTTTTAGACTGTGAGCCCACTGTTGGGTAGGGACTGTCTCTATGTGTTGCCAATTTGTACTTCCCAAGGGCTTAGTACAGTGCTCTGCACATAGTAAGCGCTCAATAAATACGATTGATTGATCAGGGGCTGGGGTGGGGGGCAGGGAAGGGATCAGAGGGCAGGGGCCAGTAATAATAATAATAATAATGTTGGTATTTGTTAAGCGCTCACTATGTGCAAAGGACTGTTCTAAGCGCTGGGGTAGATGCAAGGTAATCAGGTTGTCCCACGAGGCGCTCACAGTCTTCATCCCCGTTTTACAGATGAGGGAACTGAGGCCCAGAGAAGTGAAATGACTTGTCCAGCGTCACACAGCTGCAGCGTGGCTCAGTGGAAAGAGCTTGGGCTTTGGAGTCAGAGGTCATGGGTTCAAATCCTGACTCCGCCACTTCATCAATCATATTTATTGAGCGCTTACTGTGTGCAGAGCACTGTACTAAGCGCTTAAGCGCCACTTGTCAGCTGTGTAACTTTGGGCAAGTCACTTCACTTCTCTGTGCCTCCATTCCCTCATCTGTAAAATGGGGATGAAGACTGTGAGCCCCCCGTGGGACAACCTGATCACCTTGTAGCCTCCCCAGCGCTTAGAACAGTGCTTTGCACATAGTAAGCACTTAATAAATGCCATTTTAAAAAAAAGTGGCAGAGCCAGAATTTGAACCCACAACCTCTGACTCCAAAGAGCATGCTCTTTCCACTGAGCCACGCTGCTTCCCAGTAGGGGAAGTGAGCTCTTCAGTGTTCCCTGGCTTGCAGCTGGGATGTGGCTTGGTGGCTGAGCACTGAACCTGGGGACCTCTCTGGAGAGTGGGGAACTTGGGGAGTGCCAGGAGCACAGGAAGCATGAAGAACACAGCAAGCACAGTGTGGCTTAGTGGAAAGAGCACGGGCTTGAGGGTCAGAGGATGTGGGTTTTAATTGGGACTCTGCCACTCGTCTGCTGTGTGACCTTGGGCAAGCCACTTAACTTCTCTGTGCCTCAGTTACCTCATCTGTAAAATGGGATTAAAAACTGTGAGCCCCATGTGGGACAACCTGATTACCTTGTATCTACCCCAGCACTTAGAACAGTGCTTGGCACATAGTAAGTGCTAAACAAATACCCTTATTATTATTATTATTCTCTGTGCCTCAGTTAACTCATCTGTAAAATGGAGATTGACTGATTACAATTTGATTACGTTGTAACTACCCCAGTGCTTAGAACAGTGCTTGTCACAGTAAGTGCTTAACAAATACCATACCTTAACAAATACCATGCTTAACAAATACCTGTATATATGTATATATGTTTGTATGTATTTATTACTCTATTTCTTTATTTATTTTATTTGTACATATTTATTTTATATATTTTATTTTGCTAATATGTTTTGTTTTTTCTCTGTCTCCCCCTTCTAGACTGTGAGCCCACTGTTGGGTAGGGACTGTCTCTATATGTTGCCAACTTGGACTTCCCAAGCTCTTAGTTCAGTGCTCTGCACACAGTAAGTGCTCAATAAATACGATTGAATGAATGAAATACCATAATTATTATTATTATTATGGGGAATGTGGAGAATGCAGGGAGTCAGTCAGTTGGATTTATTGAGAGCTTCCTGTGTGCAGCTGTACTAAGCTCTTATGAGAGTACTGTAGAACAGTTGAACAGACATATTCCCTGCCTACAACAAGCTTACCATCTAGAACACAGGGAGTACGGGGAACATGGAGAGCACAGAGGTCAGGCATCCTCCTCAGGGGAGGGGAAGGGAAGAGCAAGCTCATTCAGCCACTGGCAGCTTCCACCCCCTCTCCTGGCCTTACTGCTGACCCCCCAAAGAGCAGGTGGACCCTCTCCTTGGACAGGGCCTGGCTCCGGAGTCAGGGCCACAGCTCTCTCTCGGGGGAGGGATGCCCCAAGCCACAGGGGTTGCTCCTCGCTGTGTGGTATACTTGCCAAGGCCCAGCTGAGCAGCAGTCATCCCCCCATTGCCCCCCTGCCCTGGCCCCTGCGGAGGCTGAACCCCAGAGTGGTGGGTGGAGATGGGCACCTGCGGAAGCCCCGGCAGCAGCAGCTGGGCCCTCACCCGCCTCAGCCTCCTCCTAGGAGACCCTGCTGATCATGGCCTTGGCCAAATCCCCACTCTGATTTGATCTGAAGGCAGTCCGGGGCCTGGGTGAGGGCCCTCCTCTACCCGTCTGGCACAGCTGCCCAGGCCCCTGCAATCCAGGTGGGCACCTGAGTCCTGTCCTCTGCACAAGAGTGACACAGACCAGCCCGTGGCTACTCTCCACCCCACTGCTGGCAGCCCCAGCTCCTCCCTCCTCCTCCTCGGGCCTGAGACCCTGCCTGCCAGCAAAGGATAAGTTAAATGCCCCATCTCCAGCCTCCCCCAGCCTTGTCAGAAGGAGAATGGTTTCTTTTTTAAGCACAATTAGTCCAGAACCATAAAGTATAAGCAGGCATCCCCCAAGGACCCTCCAAAGAGGGTTTTTACACGCTCCTTGGGTTATCCTTGAAGTCCTTCAAGATTTCTAAAGTGCAGCAATTATTTCCACAGGCAGAATCCAGCAGTTCTTGGAAGGATTTCAAAGAGAGAAAGAGCGGCCTCCAGTCTTCTCCCTTGCCCATCCCTCCCTGCCTTCCCTCCACAGAGCCCTTCAAAAGGCAACTGAAACCTCCGAACCCCTAAGCCTCAATCCCAAGCTACCTCTCTGGCCAGACCCCAGCCCCGGCCCGGCCTCATCCCCACAGGTGCTTCCCTCCAGGAGACAGCGAAGGACACAGTCCCAGACCCTTAACTTTCAGGACTGTCCCACCAAATCCAGGACGTCTGATCCCTTTAGTCAATCAATCAACTAGTCAGTTACATTTATTGAGTGCTTACTCTGTGCAGAGCACTGTACTAAGCGCTTGGGAAAGGACAATTTATTCTGATGCTATTGACGGGTGTCTACTTGTTTTGTTTTGTTGTCTGTCTCCCCCTTCTAGACTGTGAGCCCGTTGTTGGGTAGGGACCGTCTCTATATGTTGCCGATTTGTACTTCCCAAGAACTTAGTACAGTGCTCTGCCCACAGTAAGTGCTCAATAAATACGATTGAATAAATGAATGAATGACAAAAGTCCAACCCCATTCCAGGTTTGGGTCTTGGATGTCCTGAGGCTCCGGGTCCCACAGTTCCCAGAGACAGGTACAGGGAAGCTCAGCTTGGGCTAACAGAGACCCTCGACTTTGATTCCTCTTTCTCTCAGGGGGCCAATCTCCCACTCCACCCCACTCAGGGAATCCAGTGGGCAGTGGGGGGAAGCACGAGAGCTGGGTCTGGGGGCTGCCCAGGTGGGGATAATCCTGCAAACCAGGGTCTGGAAAGGGTCAGTGCCTGCCAAGCCCCCATCTCCCCCCTCCACTAGCCTGGCCTGAGTTTGACTTCTTCTGAAAGGTGAAGGAAGGGGTGGGGAGGGGGCCAGGCCCCCTCAGGTAAAGTCTTCCCAGAGGAGGGAAAGCTGATGGGGAGGTGAGGGGGGTCTTCAGTCTCCCACGGCTTGCTCCATGCACCACTGGGAGACTGCGAGCCGCCCCCTGGACCAGGTGTCATCCCTACGGCACTGGACAGTCTGTGTCATGGCCATCCTGTCCCCTGCTAGGCCTGATTTGGCATCAGACACTTTAATGTCCTTTTTTTATTTCAGCACCAAGCCCTCTCCCACCCCGCCACCTCCCCACAGTGGCTCCTGTCTCTCAGTTCCAGTTATGTGGCTCCGTGGCAGTGTCAGACTTCACACAGCCCCGGGAGGGGCACAGTTTGGGAGGGTGAGGGAACCCCAGAGAAACGCTTCAAGATCAGGCTGATTCAGTGCCAATCGAGCAGCAAAACATCAGACATATGCATGTCAGGCCTTGTGCCAGCATAGTCTGTGGATCATCACGGGTGTCTTGGGGGCAGGCTTGGATCAGACCTTAGGGACCACTCAGTATAGTAATACCCAAGCACTTAGTACAGTACCTGATGCACAGTAAGTGCTTAACAAATATCATTAAGAAACCCAAAGCCTACTGTCCTGCCTGTAGAGAGAGGATCCCCGAGGGGACGGGTCTGGGAACCTCTGGTCCAGAACAGAATCCCCAGAGACTAAATAGTTCTTAATTTCTTCCCCATCTCCACTGCTCTGTAGGTTTAGGCTGGGTCCCTCCCTGAGGCACTGGATGGGAGGTATCTGGGAAAGAGGAGAGCTGGAAGCACGCGTGGGTTAAAACAGAAGTAGGGCATCCTGAAAGGCCGCCTTAGGAGCCGGCATTTCCTCTCCTGTCCTTCAGCCCTGTGGGAGGCGGACAGGCAGGCTCCCACCTCTGGGCTTCAGATCATCCAGGGCAGGCAGGAGAGTGAAACAAGGAGGGAGGGACCGTTCCCATCTTTGCTATAGCAACATTCCCCATCAACCAGGATGGGAGGAGCTGGGCTTCGGGGCAGGCCAGTGACAGCTGAGGGGACGGGTCATGGTCTGGGCTGCCTCAGCCCCTTGTCCAATCCTAGGAACTCCGAGAGGTCATCTGGTCCAGGCCCCTGCCTCCATGCAGGTGGAGGACTGAAATGCCGGCCTCCAGGGGTGGAAGCCCCACAACCTGAAGCCTCAGGAACCCTCACAGTTCTGTCCCAAACAGTGTAGCTTAGTGGATAGAGCATGGGCCTGGGAATCAGAAGGACCTGGGTACTAATTCCGACTCCACCGCATGTCTGCTATGTGACCTTGGAAAAACCACTTCGCTTCTCTGGGCCTAAGTTACCTCATCTGTAAAATGGGGATTAATAGTGTGGGCTTCATGTGGGATAGAGACTATGTCCAATCTGTTTAACTTGTATCTACTCCAGTGCTTAGAACGGACCTTGGCATATAGTAATAGCTTAACAAGTACCATAATCATTATTATCATTATATTATTAATCATCCTAAAGTCTTCCATGATGTCGACTCAGAGCCTCCCTTCCTACAACAAAACAGTTTCCCCTAGTGTGGAGAAGGAGCAATCAGGCCTTCACCCTCAGCCCTCAGGGCACATCCTTAGCTCCCTTCTTCAGTTAGGCAGCCCTTTTCCTCCCAGGACCCATTTCCCATCTTGAATTATTCCTTCTGCTTCTCGCTGGATTCTCTCCAGGTTCTTGGTGTCCTTGTTAAAATGCAGTGACCCATCCAGGCCCCTGGGCTCTGTCCAGTGCAGAGCATGTGGGTGGGTGGCATCTCGGCTTTTGTAGACTACAGACCAGTTAGTCCCCAGGGATGGCAGGATGGGGAGAGCCAGCGGATGAACCAGAGAGTCAGGGGGCCCCTAAGCAACCACATGGAACTGATATGAGAATCAGTCAGTCCAACAGTAGGATCTACTGAGAGTCCACTAGTACCAAACGGTATCATGCCGCACTAGCAAAGAAGCGGGGCCTAATGGAAAGAGCATTAACCTGGGAGCCAGAGGACCTGAGTTCTAATCCAGGCTCTGCCACTCGCCTTCTCTGTGATCTTGGGCAAGTCACTAACTTCTCTGGTCCTCAGTTTGCTCATCTGTAAAAGGGGGATTCAATACCTGTTCTCCCACCCACTCAGCCTCATGTGGGGCAGGGACTGTCCAACCTAATGATCTCGTATCTACCCCAGCACTTAGTAAAGTGCTTGGCACATAGTAAGCACTTAACAAATTATCATTATTATTAACACTGTACTAAACACTTGGGAGAGAGCACCAGAAGCCAGACACGTTCTCTGCCCGCTACGATTTTATTATCTGATGGGAAAGGCAGACAGATAATGATGGTTTTCATATACTAGGAGCAGGAGGGAGAACCAGGACACTACAGGAAGAAGCACAAGTATATCAGAATGAAATAGCTGAATAAATCATTAAATATGCAAAAAAAGATATGTACCTAAATGCTGATGCTAGGAAGAAAATACATAATCCCTAAGCTTGGGCATGGGGCCAACACACCTGAAGTGTTACCAGGGAGACTTCTGGAGGAAGTGGTGTTTTAGGAGGCCTTTGGATTCTGCCAGGAGGAGGAAGGTGGGGGGAATGCACAGCAAAGCTGCCACCCACTGCTTCTCAGCAGGAGACCCCGGTGGGGGAATCTCCATCCCAGTGTCCAGAACCTGCCCAGTCAGGAGGGCAGACAGGTGGACAGGCAGATATGGGGGGACAGGCAAACCGGCAGGGGGCTGAACAGGCAGGTGGACAGGCAGACAGATGGTTGGACAGACAGATGGGTCAACAGGTGGACAGACAGGGGGGTAGACAGTGCAGGTGGCCCCTGCACTGTCTGAGACTCTTTTTGAGGCCCGGAGAGGCCTCCTCCATCTCCTGCCAACTGCTCAAATGTTTGCACTCTAACCTGCAGGAAGCTAAAGGAGATTGTTTTTTTTTTTTTGTCCCAGGCATCATGGGGTCCCTGGTCTCACTGAGCTGGAAGACAGTCAAAGAGTCTCGACAAATACAATCTGGCCATTTATTTTTGGTTCTCCTTAGGCTCTGGGATGGGTTCGGCCTGTAGGGAATTCATCTGTCCAGGTGGGCCAAAGGAGAGGACAGAGTGGAGAGAGCCCCACTGTCTGGGTTGCCTGTCCAGGCCCCAACCCCGACCCCCAGGCCTCCCTGACTCCCCAGACCTCCCACATTTCAGCCCTGACCCTGTAGGGACAGCAGGTCCATGCTCCCCTGGCTGACTAACCTGTGCTCAGGTCACTGTGCCTGGCGGGGTGGGGCCAATGTGCCTGGGGTTTTTTCTGGGGACTGGGGACTTTCTTGTACATATTGACTAGGGTCTTTCCTCATCTTGAAGAGAAAGGCAAGGGGAAGAGAAGAGAAGGGGGAGAAGAGATGAGAGAGGAAAGGAGAGAAGAGAAGGGGAAAACCAGTGTGGCCCAATGGAAAATTCACGGACCTGAGAATCAGAAGACCTGTGTTCTGATTCCAGCTCTGCCGCTCACCTGCTGTGTGACCTTGGACAAAACACTTAGCTTCTCTGTGCCTCAGTATTCTCATCTGTAAAATGAGGATTCAATACCTGTTCTCCCTCTCTCTTAGACTATGAGCCCCATTTTGGGCAGGGACTGTGTCCGACCTAATGATCTTCTATAGGGCTGCTTCAGAAAGTAGTACAGTGCTGGGCACATAGTAAGTGATTAACAAATACCATTATTATTGTTATTATTAATAGTAGTAATAATTATCATTAGTGATGATAATAATATAGGGAGAGGGGGGAGATTTGTGTTGTACTCTTCCAAGCATTTAGTACAATGCTCTGCATACGGTAAGCACTCAATAAATACAATTGAATGAATGAATGAAAGGGAGGAGAGGAGATGAGAGGGGAAGAGAAAAGTGAGGAGAGGAGGTGAGAGAGGAGAAAAATTAGGAGAAGAAGAAGAGAGGAAAGGGCAAAGAGAGGAGAAATGGGAGGAGGGGAAAGGGAGGAGAAGGGAGATTGGTTATCAACCGATTTATTGATAAGGGAGAGGAAGAGGGAGAGAGCGGCAAAGATGGGGAAGGGAGGGGGGGCCCAATGAAGGGCAGAGAGCAAGCTAGGAAGAATGGTGGCCGGACAGATGATGGAGGCTATAGCAAGGGGCTTCAAGACCCCACCCTAATCATCTCAGCCAGTTGTCTAGACTGTGAGCTCCTCTGGACTATGAGTTCGTTGTAGGCAGGGAATATGTTTGACGTTGTACTGTACTCTCCCAAACGCTTAGTACAGTGATTTGCACTCAGTAAGTGCTCAATAAATATGATCAGTAATAACAATAATCATAATTGTCTGAGGAGGAGGTGGAAGAGGCAGAGAGATGAAGCTCAGGCGACCTTAGACCTCCACAAGCTCTGGTCTCAAGTGGCCATATCAGTAGGAATCAGTGTCAAAGAGAAGGGGATTCACATCTCAGATTAGATGCTTCGGGGTTGAGGAGAGAAAGAGACAGGGCACCAGGGGAGATGCAGCTAGCTCTCTGAGGGGTCTTTCTTCCTTGGGCCACTCTGGCCTTCGAGGGAACCGACTGCAGGGGCTCCTTAGAGTTCCAAGCTAGATCACTGGACTTTGAAACTCCTCCACCGCCATCCTGACCATGGGGACAGGCCCAGCCCAGGGAGCCCCAGGCCCTTCTTTGAGACCCTCCAGGTGCCATTACAAGTGGCCCCAGTGAGGAAGAAAGGGTGAGAGCACCGACGTGGGGAGTGCCTAAAGCCAGGTGTTAGTCGGTTGGCACAGGCCTTGGGAAGAGAACCTGAGAACCCACTGGCTCGAGGACACATTTGGTCAAGAGAATCTTATTTCTGGGAGAGGAACCCGCAAGCAAATCCATGTGAGATCTGGTGCCAATCTCAACTGTTTGAGTGGAGGGAGAGGACGGGATAGGTGGGGAAGACTCTGGCAGCAGCAGCAGCCTGTCAAGCCCAAATCCCTCCTGCTGCAGCTCATTGGGCAGGTGGTGTAGAACCTTGGGGATGGGGCTCTTCTTAACCCTGAGGGGCAGAAAATGGGCTCTGGATAGTGTCCCCACCTTCCTGGGGCAGAAGTAGGGTTCAGGAACTGTCTCCATTGCTCAGAGAGGGAAAGTGAGGCCCAGCACAGAAGGGTGACTGGTTCTGCTCAGCAAAGCCGGGGCTGGGCCACTCTCTGACAGGCAATGCCTGCAGAAACAGCTGGGCCTCTCCCCTCCCCCACACCCCACCACCCAGGCCCAGCCCCGATGGGTACCATTGTTCCATCAAATAATGCCTTGTCTTCGCCATGACTCAGACCTTGCATCTTATTCTGCTTCCGTGTGGCCTGGATGGCTGGTGCTGTCTCTGCAGCGGGCAGAGGCGGCCGCCAAAGTTGCTGGTGGGGAAGAGGGGATGAGGGGGATGAGGAGGACAAAGGGGGTGAGAAAGATGATGGGGACGAAGGGGACATGGGGGACAAGGAGGATGAGAGAGAGACAAAGGAGGATGAGGGGGAAGGGTCTGGGCATTAGCCTGGATGATATGAGGGAGGAAAAGAGCCTCTAGGGTGAGGGACATCCCATCCAGCAGTGAGGGACATGAGCCCTGAGGGGAGCAGCCGGGAAGAATGGCTCCAGGCTTGGGGTGCAGAAGGGAGATCTCGGTGGATGCAAGGGGCGGGGGGGACGGGGGTTTCAAACCAGGGAGCAGGGCCTCCTGGTTAGTGATCCGGGAAATTGGCTTTACGCTCCCATGCCTCTTTCTTCAGCCGGCCAGCCATGAGCCCTCCATCCCTAAATCAGGGGGACAGGGAAGCTGTCCAGGTCCAGTCTATTTTTAATCCCGCCCTCCCTGAAAGCTGTCCCAGTTTCCCTGACGTTCCTTGTTGCTGTTTTCCTGTGTTTGAAGAGTTCTCAGCCCACCATGGTGGAGCTGTAAATACCTCATGTACTGCTTGCCCCTCCAGGGTTTTCTCAGGAGAGGGGTCCATCTCAGGCCATTCAGCTCTCCCTTTTACTGTCCCTGCTCCCCAGGGGCCCTGCACCCCCAAACCCTGGGCTTCTACAGTGTTCATGGCTGGACATAGAGCTGCTCCACTTCAGCTCACCTGGCTCCCTATCGCTGCTACTGCTTCTCTGGGCCCTGGGGACCGTGGGATCCCAGGGGTCTGAGGCTTTGGGCAAGTGGGGTTCTCCCTGCAGCCCAGGTACCATTGGCCTAGGCTGCTGCCAAGCCATAACTTCTGGGGACAGGAGGGATTCACAGTTTTCACTGCCCAGCTCTCAGTCCTAGGCCTGCTCCTCTGCTAGCCCTCCCCATCTTTATCCTTCCCCTGTCAATCTCTCCTCAGCAATCCCTGCTTCTCCACTAGCCCTCCCCCTCCTCATCCCTCATCAACACTCCCTGCTCCTCTGCTAGCCCTCCTCTCATCCCTCTCCCCTTCCACAACACCCCCCACTTTTCTGCAAGCTCCCTATAGTCCCTTTCCCCCTGGAGATCCCTCCTCAACACTACCAGCTTCTGTGCCTCCTTTGAGAGATGATCAGCTAAACAGTAAAACTGGATCCAAGAGGAAACCTCTGAGGCTCCCCTCCCTCCTCCAGACCAGCCTGCAATGATCCCAGAGGTCTGGGCGAACATCCCAGAGGTCTGAGTGAATCCCAGCGGAGGAGGCTCCCAGAGAGGGTCTTCGAGCTGGGCCCAGGGGTGGAGGGTGGCTCTCAGCTCAGCCTTGGACAGAGGAAAGCAAGCTGTGTGGCCTCTGGAGGAGGAAGCCCAGGAAGGCAAAGGGAGGAGCTCAGAGCAGGCAGCCGGCCAGCCAGCCAGCCAGCCAGCAGGGAGGGAGATGGAATAGAGGACACGTGGAGCAAAATGACCCAGATGGGGAGCCCAGGGTGACTGGCACTCTGACAAGCCGCCCTTTTTACGGCCAATTAGACCAGCAGAGGCGACCTAGACTGCTGAATCGGGTCTTCCCAGCCTCCTGCCCAATCCAGGCCCCTCTGTGCTTGTCCGCAAGGGCAGAACGGGCAGCTCCTTTGTCCGGGGGCCTCCAGATGCTGCCCCTGGCTGGCCGTGGGAGGGGGCGGTGGGAAGCGGTCCAGGTAGAGCTCCCCCACCTCCCTCGAACTTCCTCTTGCCCCTTTTTCCCTGGATCCAGCTTGCTAGCCCACAGGTCCTGGTGGAGTCCCACCCCCTTCCCCCGGATCCAGCTCCCTGCCCACTTTCCCAGAATATCCCCGCCCTGCTGAACCACGCCAGCCAGGGTGTGGATATGTTTCTGTGGGTTAAACTTGAACCACGGTCTTCTGTCCCTGCCTCGTGGCTCTGACTACTTGTGTTCATTCATTCATTCAATCATATTTATTGAGCACTTACTGTGTGCAGAGCACACACTGCACTAAGCGCTTGGGAAGTACAAGTTGGCAACATATAGAGACGGTCCCTACCCAACAGTGGGTGGTGCATCGGATCCATCCTGAGGCTGCTGGGAGGAGGGGCCGAGCCTCCTGGGTCCCTGGGGTCAGTGACCAGCAGGGACTATTCTGGGGCCACAGGGGAGACCTCCACCACTGGTTGAAGAGAGAAGCATGGTACAGTTTCTGAGGGGGGGGGGAATGAGGAGGGTCCATGCCACAGGGATGACAATTTTTTGGTTTTGGCCACTGCCCTGGTGTCCTGGAGGGCCATCCAAGTTGTTGAGATGAATCCATCAGCCTCAGGGACACCCGGCCCCTGCTCATCCCACTAAGAGCCATTGTTTGAGCCACCAGTGACTCAGGCATGCCACCACCACGATCCTCTGTGGGACACGGTCAACTTCCCCACACATACTGGAGCCATCTGGGGCAGATAGGGATGGTTTCCCTATCAGCTGTCCAGGTGCAGTAGCAGGAGAACTGGCCACCACCCAGGCCTGAATACGGGGAGCTCTGGGGATCGGAGTTGTCCCTCTTGCTGTTCTGGGGGAAGGATAAGGGCAAAAAGAGGAGAGGGAGGTGGCAGAAAGAGGAGAGACAGGTGGCAGAAAGAGGAGAGACATCATCAGCAGTGGGTCCGAGACTCCTCTACCTCTCTTTGACAAAGGCCGAGAGACACCAGGAGAGCCCTTCCTGACTTGATCCTCTGGGCCCGGGTTTGATGCATGGGGAAAGGGTTCCCTGAGGCCATGTGGCCTAGTGGAGAAAGGGCAGAGTGGGGATTCAGGAACCCGGGGAAGCTCAGCGAGTCCTGCTCAGCCAGATGCCCGGAAGTCAAGATTCCAAGAAACGCATTCTCTCACCTCCTGAGAAGCAGGGAGGATTGAGAGGCCAGGGCTCAGAAAGAACGACACAGTGTTGCGGAGAGCTATGCTCCCCAGAACGCCTTTTCTAAACAGCTCCAGGATTCTACTCCGAGCCCCCAGGAGCAGTGGGGTCTAGTGGAAAGAGCACAAGACTGGCAGTTGGAAGAGTTGGGTTCTTAACCCCGCACTGCCACTTGCCAGCTGTGTGACCTTGGGCCAGTCATTTCACTTCTCTGACCCTCAGTTTCCTCAACCACGAAATGGGGATTCATTCCTGTTCTCCCTCCCCATTAGACTGAGACAGGGACTGGGTCTGATGTGATTCTACTGAACCCCCATTGCTTGACCCCTAGTAAGCACTGAACAAATACCATAGCAACTATTATTAGATGAGGCCTCGGGAACCCCAAGTGTTGAAGGTTTTATTTCACAGTGTGGCGAGAGGTGACCTGAGATTGACAGTGAGCACGGTGGGGGCGGGTCAGGGTCCATTTTGTGGCTGCACCTTATTGATGCGAGTACGGGCTGAGCAGAAGAGCCGCCCCCATTGGCGGGGGTGCCGGGCCCTGGGCTCACCCTCCTTCTCCTCCGGCCCCTGTTTCTCCTCTTCCTTCTCCTCCCGGCCACCATTCTCAGTGTCATCCCCCTCCTGCGGCTCCCTCCTGGCGGGTCCAGAGAAGGTCTTTTGGAGCCAGGCCAGAAAGCGGCCACAGCCTTGCTGGGAAGTGGCCACTGAGGGTCCTTCAATGGGGGGAGGGTGGCTGAAATCCTCAGTGCGAACAGGGCTCCGGGAGCATGGCCCTGGGGTGTCCGGGGCCTCCACCTCGGGGAGGGGCTGCGAGTGAAGAAAGAATCAGGATTAGGGAAGCAGCGGGGCCTAGGGGAGAGAGCACCGTCCTGGGAGTCAGGACATCTAGATTCTAGGCCCAGATCTGCCATTGGCCTGTGTGGCCGTGTGAAGTAACTTAATAATAGTGCTCGTTAAGCGCTTACTGTGTGCACTCACTGTTCTAAGCACTAAAGAGTACATACAAGTCAATCCGGTTGTTCACAGTCCCTGTCCCACATAAGCCTCACACTCTTAATCCCCATTTTTACAGATGAGGTAACTGAGGCCCACAGAATTGAAATGAGTTGTCCAAGGTCACTCAGCAGACATGTGGCAGAGCCAGGATTAGAACCCAGGTCCTTCTGACTTTCTTGCCCAAGCTCTATACCCTAAACCATGCTGCTTCTCAAGGGGTATAAAGAGCTCACCTCCACCAGGAGGCCTTCCCAGACTGATCCCCCTCCTTCCTTTCCCCCTCCTCCCCCTCCCCATCCCCCCCACCTTACCTCCTTCCCCTCCCCACAGCACCTGTATATGTGTATATATGTTTGTACATATTTATTACTCTACTTATTTTATTTGTACATATTTATTCTATTTATTTTATTTTGTTAATATGCTTTGTTTTGTTCTCTGCCTCCCCCCTCTAGACTGTGAGCCCACTGTTGGGTAGGGACCGTCTCTATATGTTGCCAACTTGTACTTCCCAAGTGCTTAGTACGGTGCTCTTCACACAGTAAGTGCTCAATAAGTATAGTATAAATCGGCAACATATAGAGACGTTCCCTACCCAACAACAGGCTCACAGTCTAGAATTATTAATATTATTATCATATTTGTTAAGCATTTGCCTCGTGCCAAACACTGTACTAAATGCTGGGGTCAGGTGGGACCCAATTCCTGTTCCATATTCATTCATTCATTCAATCGTATTTATTGAGCGCTTACTGTGTGCAGAGCACTGGACTAAGCGCTTGGGAAGTTCAAGTTGGCAACATATAGAGACGGTCCCTACCCAACAGTGGGCTCACAGTCTAGAAGGGGGAGACAGAGAACAAAACAAAACATATTAACAAAACAAAACAAATAGAATAAATAGGTACAAATAAAATAAGTAAATAAATAGAGTAATAAATACGTGCAAACATATATACATATATACAGGTGCTGTGGGACTCACAGTCTAAATAGGAGGGAGAACAGATATTGAACCTCCATTTTACAGATGAGTAAACTGAGGCCCAGGGAAGTTAGGTGACTTGCCCAGTGTCATACAGTAGGTGAGTGGCAGTGCCGGGATGAGAACCCAAGTTCCCTGACTCCTAGGCTTGATGTCTTTCCACTAGGCCACACTGCTTCTCAGCTTCTCCTTGACCCCCTATTCCCCATTCCCTGTATACCTGTATATATGTATATATGTTTGTACATATTTATTACTGTATTTATTTATTTATTTTACTTGTACATATCTATTCTATTTATTTTATTTTGTTAATATGTTTGGTTTTGTTCTCTGTCTCCCCCTTCTAGACTGTGAGCCCACTGGTGGGTATGGACCATCTCTATATGTTGCCAGCTTGTACTTCCCAAGCGCTTAGTACAGTGCTCTGCACACAGTAAGTGCTCAATAAATACGATTGATTGATTGATTGATTCCCCCAACCCCCAAGCCCCTACCTCGCTGACCCTCTCCGAGGGGGGTGGCAGGGGGGCCAGCCTCACGGGGTGGCCGAGGGGCCCCGTCCGCGGCACCCGCTTCAAGGCAGGAAGTTGGCGAAGGGCCAGCGGGTCGTCCATTTGGTGCTGGCTGAGCTCCTTCCCCGGCCGGGCTTTCTCCAAGCTGCTCTCAGCCTCTCTGCTGGGCAGCTCCGGGTGGGGGGACCCAATCTTTCCGGCTCTCCCGACCTGCCAGATATCCAGGCAGAGGTAGGGCACCGTGGGCTCCAGTCCTCGACCCGGGTGCCCAGTCTGAGGGATGCTGCTCTCCCCAGGGAGAATCCCCGGGGGACTTTCATCTTGCAGAGGGATTGCTGGGGAAGGGGAGATGGGTATGGCATCCTAGGAAAAAGGAGGAAAGGCACTGAGGTTCAGCTCCCACGAGCCTCCCTCAGTCCGGGCGGCAGAATCACTGAGGCCTGTGTGGGGCAGACCCCTTCTCCCCCACCCCCCATGAGCATGGCCCTCTCTCTTCTCAGCACCATCTTTCTGGTGCCCCAGCCCACCGCTTTCCCTTTCTGAGTCTGCCCCTCCCTGGGCCACTCGGCTTTGCCTGAGAAATCAGCCTGGGTCTTCTCTGACCCCAGACCCCTCCACCTCTCCCATACAGGCCTCTTTGCTCCTCCTCACCCCACCCCCCTCCGTCTCCCACCGTGCCTGGTCTTCTTTCGCCACGGAAACCCAGCTGGTGTCCTGGATATCCGTCTCCTGTGCCAAATCTCCATGGGACTCTTTACCGCTCTGGGGACTCACTGGAGGCCTGGGTGTTTCCCCTCCGGCATCACTCCCCTGCAGAGGGATAGAAAGGGGAGGCCAAGGCTGCACAAACCCTTCCTCACCACCCCGGCCAACCCTAGTAACGGAGTGGCAGCTGACAGCCAGAGAAGAGAAGCCCAAACACACCTCCTCCCTCCCTCCTTCAACAAGAGGGTCCATCATTGGGTCTCCTCCTCTTCCTCCTCTCCCCTCTCACTTACCCCCTCAGCATTCTTGCTGGTACTTGAGAGCTTCTGCCCTGATGGGGACTTGGAAGGGATGCTGGGTGAATCACCGATGGTGACCTAGGGGAGACCAACAACAGTCGTAGTATTTGTAGTTGTATTAATAGCCATAGTAGTTGAGGTAGTGCTAGT
Source organism: Tachyglossus aculeatus (assembly GCF_015852505.1). Lineage (NCBI taxonomy): Eukaryota > Metazoa > Chordata > Mammalia > Monotremata > Tachyglossidae > Tachyglossus > Tachyglossus aculeatus. The sequence goes on from NC_052071.1 coordinate 48,577,788, forward strand.
AGTAGTAGTAGAGTAGTACTAATAATAATGGCATTTATTAAGCGCTTACTATGTGCAAAGCACTGTTCTAAGCGCTGAATGATGATGATGGTGGTATTGGTTAAGCGCTTACTATGTGCAAAGCACTGTTCTTAGCGCTGGGGAGGTTACAAGGTGATCAGGTTGTCCCATGGAGGGCTCACAGTTTTAATCCCCATTTTACAGATGAGGTAACCGAGGCACAAAGAAGTTAAGTGACTTGCCCAAAGTCACACAGCCGACAGTTGGCAGAGCCGGGATTTAAACCCATGACCTCTGACTCCAGAGCCCATGCTCTTTCCACTGAGCCACGCTGCTTCTCTACTACTACTACTAGTAGTAGTAGTAACAGACGTAATACTAGTAGAGTACTAATAATATTAGTAGAGTACTAATAATACTAGTAGAGTACTAATAATACTAGTAGAAGTTGTAGTAGATGTAGTACTAGTGGTAGTAGTGGTGAGTAGAAGTAGTAGTAGTAGTACTAGAATTTGTAGTACTAGTAGTAATAGAAATATTAGAAGTAGTAGTAGTTGTAATGGTATTTACTGAGCTCCCCCTGGATGCAAAACACCCCCCAGCCCCCTCCCAGCCCACAACACTTATGTACAGCACTTATATACATACCTGTAATTTTATTTATTCGTACTGATGTCTGTCTCCCCCCTCTAGACTGTAAGCTTGTTGTGGGCAGGGAATGTTACTATTTATTTTTGTATTGTACTTTCCTAAGTCTTAGGCAGAGCTCTGCACATAGTAAGCACTCGGTAAATACAATTGTATTGAAGGAATGGATGGGAAAGTTCAAAAGAAGCAAGATATGGAGCTCTAAAAATATTTACAAGTAATCAGAATAAATAATTGACTCTAATAAATTGCTCAGGAGGAAAATCTCAGGACAGTGGGAACAATCCACCACTCAATCAAGGATATTTATTATGGGCCAACTGTGTGCAGAACATGAGACTAAGTACTTGGGAGAGTACAGTGCAATAGAGTTAATAGATGAGGCCTCTACCCTCCAGGGGCTAACAGTCCAGTGGCAGGGGAGGGAGGCTGAAAGATACAGATCATTCCCTGACACTACAGCCATCCCTCCTATCCGGTGTGCACCCCTATAACCAGACCCCCTCCTTGTTTCCTTTCCGTATCCCTCACCACAGAGCTTACCAAATTTTGAGGAGGAATAATAGAGTACAGTAGATTTCAAAGAACTTACGCAAGAGCAAGGAAGGGAGACCACCTAAAAGCCCCCTGTCATCCAGATCCCAGTCCTTCCCACCCCCTCTTGAGGCCCCACATTTGTCCATCAATGGAGCTTGCCCCCATGCTTCCTCTCAGCCCACTCCCCACCGTGCTCCTCAACCTGCTGCCCCCTGCCCCCGACCCTCCTCACCAATTTGGCCTCCATCCGTCCACAATTAGCTGCTCTGATGGGCGATTCTCTGCTCCCTCAGGGGGTTCTCCCACGCAGGACTGTGGAGACACAGGGGCCAAGCATCACGGGTTCTAGGTGGGGAACCCACCTGCAAAGGGCAGGGGCACCAGGGGTCGGGACACACCCCGAGGATGAGGATCCAGGTGGACAGGAGTGGGAAAGGGCCAAGCACCTGGTGGGAAATAGGATGCCAGGGAATGGCTCGAGCAGGACCAGGATCTAGGCGTCAATTTGGGGGACAAGGGATTTTGATTTGGGAGGGAACGTGTGTGAAAAAACACCACTCCCTCCTAGCCTTCGGGGTACCTGAGCTGACGGGCTCCAGGGACTGGCCCCCGCTAATAAAAGCTGACTTCCCCTACTTCCTCAGCAAACACCCTTGTAAAAATTAGTAAAAACAGACTGGACAGGGAACCCCCAGGGAATCCCAAATGTAGGATAAACACTGACCCCATCAAGAACAGTGGACACCCCTGTCACACTCCAACTTTCGCCCCCTCACACTTACACGGTCCGGACAGAGGCTGGGCCAGCAAGAAACTAGACCAAAGGCCTCAGGCCCAGACTGTCAGACCTCCTCACCCCCAGCAAAAACTGCAGCCCCTTCAGGAGCCCTGGGCTGGAGCTCAAAACCCAATCTGAACCTCCTCTGGAGCCTCACTTGGAATTAGCCTGGAACCACCTGCTGTCTTGGGGGGTCTCCCTTCAGGAACAGCTCATCAAGTCCAGGCCCAGCCCCCACAAGCAGGGACTACCTGGGGTGACATCCGTGGTAAGCAAACTGAAATAAAGAACATTTATGTTCAAGAGCCGAATCAATCAATCAATTGTATTTATTGAGTGCTTACTGCATGCAGAGCATTGTACTAAGTGCTTGGGAGAGTTCAGTGCAACAATACAACAGACACATTGCCTGCCCACATCTAGCTTACAGTCTAGAGGGATCAATCAATCACACTTACTGTGGGCAGTACTAAGCGCCTGGGATAGTACAGTACAGAGTTAGTCGCCACGTTCCCTGCCCACAGCAAGCTTAAGACTGAATCTGTGAGGTGACCCTGAGGACTGGGATCATGTCTACCAGCTCTACTCTTGGTACTCACCCATGAGCTTAGTAGAGAGTGCTGCACACAGTAAATGTTTAACAAATACCATTGAATGATTGATTGGAGCAGGGATGGGGGGAAGGGAGGCAGAAAGGGCAACAGCAAAATGACACTGAAGATAGAAATGTGTTTAGAGGAGAAATATTGAACCAGAGAGGGTGAGAGTGGGTCTGGTCAAGTGCTCTGGCCTTCAGGCTCCCATTTAGTACAGTTCTCTGCACACAGTAAGCGCTCAATAAATACAATTGAATTTCGCTCATCCTGCAGGAAGAACAACAGCCACTGAGGAGGGGAAAGTCTCCTCTCTCCCCCTCCCATCCATCCCCAATCCCACTGTCCTCTGAAGGCGTCTGGTGGTGGGCGGGGATGGGGCGTGGAGGGGGAAGGGGAAGGAATTACGGTTGTTAATGGAGATGCAGAAAATGACCTTTGGAGCAGATGACAAATTGGTGTTTACTCCCCTCAGATGCCCTTTCACGCTCACGCCAAAGTCACCTCAGAAGCGACGGCTGCCATTTGTATTCCTGGGTGGTCAGACGGCAGAATCCTTTCATAAAATTTAAATTGAAAATAAATCAATCAGCAAAGTCAGCCACAGAACCAGGAAAGGGGGAGAACAGACAGACCGACAGTCACTAGTAGTGGGGCTGAAAGACAGAGGGAAGCTGAAGGACAGTCACACAGACACCGGGGGAGGGGAAAGGAAGGGCAGATGGGTGAACACCATTTCTCAATGGGAAGAGTTCTTGGGGCGGAGGTCAGTGTGGGCAGAAGAAAAGACTCATGATGCCCCCATCCCATCCCAATCCAACTCACAGTTCATTAATGAAGTTCAAGGTCCCAGGCTGGTGTAAGCTGATAACCAACTTGGAAAGTTGGAGGAGAGAAAAGATGATGCTCTTCATCTCCAGAAATGGACACATCCCTTGGAGAAGCCTAGCCAGCAACTAGGCTGTGGGTTCGAGGGTGGGGCGAATATTCAACCCCCGTATTCAATCTGTCACCAAATCCTGCCAGTTCTACCTTCAAATCACTAAAATCTTCCCTCTCCATCCAAATCAATCGATGGTATTTATTGAGTGCTTACTGTGTGCAGAGCACTGAACTAAGGGCTAAACTGCTACTATGCTGATCCAAGCACTATCATAGTCTGTGAGCCCTACGTGGGACACTCTGATTACCTCGTACTACCCCAGCACTTGGAACAGTGCTTCGAACATAGTAAGTGCTTAACAAATACCATTATTATTATTATATCCTGCCTTTTCTACTGCATCAGCCTCCTCACTTACCTCCCTGCCTCCTGTCTCTTTCCACTCCGTTCCACACTTCACTCGGCTGCATGGATCATTTTTCTTAAAAAATGTTCCATCCACAGCTCCCCACTCCTCAAGAACCTCCTGTGATTGCTGGTCCAACTCCACCTCAAACAAAAATTCCTTACTTCTAAAGCAGTCAATAAGCTCCCCAATCCCACCTTACCTCCCTGATATCCTGCTGCAACCCAGTCTACACACTTTGCTCCTCCAACACTACCGTACTCACTGTACCCTGGATCTCACTTATCTTGTCACCTCTCTCTTGCCCACATGGTCCCTCTGGCCTGGAATTTCCTCCCCCTTCATATGCAACAGCCACCACTCTCCCCATCTTCAAAGCCTTATTAAAATCACCTTCTCCTCCAAGAAGTCTTCCCTTAAAATGCCCTCATCCCCTGCTCCCTCTCCCTTCTGCATTACCTATGCACTATGCCCTTTAAGCATTTGATATTCACCCCACCTTCAGTTCCACATCATTTATGTATACATCTGTCGTTTATTTACTTATTTCAATGGCTGTCTCCCCCACTTAAACTGTGAGCTCCGTGTGAGTAGTGAACGTATCTACTAACCCTATTGTATTGTACTCTCCCAAGCACTTAGAACAGTGCTCTGCACAAAGTGAGCCCTCAGTAAATACTACTGATTGAATGAATAAATGAGATACAGGGAAATTGGATTAGTTAGTAGTGATGAGAGGGTGCTTTGTGAGGGTGAGTATGTGGATGTTGGTCACAGTCTCCTGGGGAGTGTCATTAAAGCTACTCTACCATAAATACAGAGAAAGTTTATTGTCCCATCTGGATGAAATGGAAGCCATTATCAGAGAAGAACAGAAGGGAGCTGAGGACCAGGCATGGGAGGGCTTCAAGCTAAGAAGTTATTTGAAAGGCATAATAATAATGATTGTGGCACTTGTTAAGTGCTTACTGAAAGAAGTTCATTCATTCATTCATTCGATTCATTCAATCGTATTTATTGAATACGTGTTTAGAACAGTGCTTTGCACATTGTAAGTGCTTAATAAATGCCATTATTATTATTATTATCAAGCACTGTACTAAGTGCTTGGAAAGTACAAGACAGCAATCTCTGCCCACAACAGACTTACAGTCTAGAGGAATGTTTAAGAAAGGCAAGAACTTCTGATACCTTAATGTAGAGGGTTTGTGCATAAAGTGTGAGAGAGAGAAAGTATGAGTGAGAGAAATCTGGTAGATCGTAAGCTCCTCTGCTAGATTTTAAGATCCTGGAGGTCAGGGATCATGTCTTCTTACCCAATTGTATTTTCCCAGGTGCTTGATTCAGGACTCTGCGCTGTAAACACTCAAAAAATACCATTGATTGGGCCTCAGTTACTTTATCTGTAAAATAGGGATCAAGACTCTGATCCCCATGTAGGACAAGGATCGTGTCCAACCTGCTTAGCTTGTATCTACTCCAGTGCTTAGTACAGTGCCTGTCACACAGTAAGTGCTAAACAAATACCATAAAAAAATGGGGCAGGCAACCATATGGAAACACATACATAAACATCAAGTAAAGAAGCGTGAAAAACTTTAAAGAACACAAAGACAGTAACATAAACAGAATTCATCTTATTATACCCAAATGCTGAAGGGTTTCTGAAGTGACTGGAGTCAGTTGGCTTAATTTGAGAATGTATTCTTTGGAAAGGGCATCTGTAGTTGAACTTGGAAGATTGAAAGGGACTTAATAGATAAGCAAGAGTGGGGAGGGCATTCCAGGATGAGGGAATTTCAGGAAACATCATCATCAATCGTATTTATTGAGCGCTTACTATGTGCAGAGCACTGTACTAAGCGCTTGGGAAGTACAAATTGGCAACATATAGAGACAGTCCCTACCCAACAGTGGGCTCACAGTCTAAAAGACTGTCTAAAAGAAACATAGGGAGTAAAGGTCCAGGCTGCATCAATTAATCAATCAGTGGTACTTACTGAGCACTTACTGGACTAAACACTTGAGAAAGTACACTATAATAGAATTGGTTCCTTGCCCATCAGTGAGTACTGGGTGGCCTTAGGTGGTAGTGCCTAAAGGAACCAGTCAGTCCTGGAAAAGGCTGCTTGAAGGAAGAAAAGCAACAAAGGCCAAAGTGACTAAGGTAGGTGGCAGAGATGGTATTACAGTTATCTGCACACAATACGTGCCAAATGAACACCGCTTATGGGCTGGCATCAGCAAACCTACCTATAGTCAATTTAGTAAACCCAGGTTCGTTCATTTATTGAGCGCTTACTGTGTGCAAAGCACTGTACTAAGCACTTAGCTCTGTACTAAGGAGAATTGCAGCAGGGTAATAACAGTAACTGTGGCATTTGAGAAGCAGCATGGCTCAACGGAAAGAGCGTGGGCTTGGGAGTCAGAAGTCATGGGTTCAAATTCTGGCTCCGCCAATTGTCAGCTGTGTGACTTTGGGAAAGTCACTTCACTTCTCTGTGCCTCAGTTACCTCATCTGTAAATTGGGGATGAAGACTGTGAGCCCCATGTAGGGGAACCTGATCACCTTGTATCCTCCCCAGCGCTTAGAACAGTGCTTTGCACATAGTAAGCGCTTAACAAATGCCATCATCATCATCATTGTTTGTTAAACATTTAGTATATGCCAAGCACTGTACTAAATACAAAGCAATCAGATCAGACATAGTCTCTGACACACACGGGACTCAAAGTCTGAGGGGAAGGGAAAACGGATATTTAAATTGTTATTTTACATTTGAGGTAACTGAGGCAAAGAAAGGCTTAGTGACTTGTCCCAATGTCAAGCAGTCTTCTGACTCTCAGGCCTGTGCTCTTTTCATAAGGCCACACTGCTTCTAGTTGGTCACTACGCTCCAGACTAATCCCCATAGACGAAGGCCACCGTTCCAGATGTCGGTTGACAAGATGGCCTTTGTGAAAGGAATCCACCTTCCTTTCAGCTTGATTCATGTGAGACCGGGGAGAGAAAGGATGTGCCCTAGAAAAGGATTGAGGGGACTGCAGGTTCATTTTTTGTTGGGTTGTTTTTTTTTTTACTTTTATTTTCCTCTCATCGTCTGATGTTGATCGGTGCCATAAAAATGTAACATCTTGTTTTCCTAACTTGTCCCTCCCAGGAGTCTTCAACTAAAAGTACATTCCAATTATCCTCAGCAGGGCGGCCTGTATTTAACGTAGCCAGCGTCAGAGCACATTTTGGGTCTAGTAATCTGCTTCAGTGGCTTGAGACTACTGAGGGGCAGAGGGGAAGTGGGGGAAGGTGGGGTTTGGGGGAGAGGAGGGAAGGAAAATAAACAGGCCTCATCAAAACCAACAAACAAAAAAAGCTCACGGCTCCCAGCTTCTGAATCCTCTCTGGGCCCACTAATTGCCATGGCAACCAGTGAGCCTCAAGGCTTCCTCCACAGTGCTCCATCCGGTTGTTAGCCGAGTGGGGCAGAGGCTGCCGCTTTGCGGGAATGGCTGCAGCACTGGGGGAATTAAGCCGGGCCTGGGGGTGGGGGGACGTGGAAATCCAGGAAGAGGCCAGGACAGAAAGGAAGAGAAGGTTGGGGTTATTATTGTTACACTCAGTTCATTCATTCAATCGTATTTGTTAAGTGCTTACTATGTGCCAGGCACTGTACTAAGTGCTGGGGTGGATACAAGCAAATCCAGGTGGACACAGTCCCTGTCCCACATAGGGCTCACAGTCGCTATCCCCATTTTACAGATGAGGTAACAGGCACAGAAAAGTGAAGTGACTTGCCCAGGGTCGCACAGCATACAAGAGGCGGGGCCGGGATTAGAACCCATGACCTTCTGACTCCCGGGCCCACGGTCTATCCACTACATCATCATCATCATCAATCGTATTTGTTGAGCGCTTACTATGTGCAAAGCTTGTACTAAGCGCTTGGGAAGTACAAATTGGCAACATATAGAGACGGTCCCTACCCAACAGTGGGCTCACAGTCTAAAAGGGGGAGACAGAGAACAAAACCAAACATACTAACAAAATCAAATAAATAGAATAGATATGTCCAAGTAAAATAAATAAATAAATAGAGTAATAAATATGTACAAACGTATATGCATATATACAGGTGCTGTGAGGAAGGGAAGGAGGTAAGATGGGGGGATGGAGAGGGGGACGAGGGGGAGGGGAAGGAAGGGGCTCAGTCTGGGAAGGTCTCCTGGAGGAGGTGAGCTCTCAGCAGGGCCTTGAAGGGAGGAAGAGAGCTAGCTTGGCGGAGGGGCAGAGGGAGGGCATTCCAGGCCCGGGGGATGACGTGGGCCGGGGGTCGATGGTGGGACAGGCGAGAGCGAGGTACAGTGAGGAGATTAGTGGTGGAGGAGCGGAGGGTGCGGGCTGGGCAGTAGAAGGAGAGAAGGGAGGTGAGGTAGGAGGGGGCGAGGTGATGGACAGCCTTGAAGCCCAGGGTGAGGAGTTTCTGCCTGATATGCAGATTGATTGGTAGCCACTGGAGATTTTTTCATATTTATTAAGTGCTTACTATGTGCCAGGCACTGTACTAAGTGCTGGGGTGGATACAAGCAAATCCAGGTGGACATAGTCCCTGTCCCACATAGAGCTCACAGTCGCAATCCCCATTTTACAGATGAGGTAACAGACACAGAAAAGTGAAGTGACTTGCCCAGGGTCGCACAGCAGACAAGAGGCGGGGCCGAGATTAGAACCCATGACCTGACTCCCGGGCCCACGGTCTATCCACTACATCCTGTATGTGTAAAGACACCTACGCAAGTATTTCATTCAATCGTATTTATTGAGCGCTTACTGTGTGCAGAGCACAGTACTAAGCGCTTGGGAAGTACAAGTTGGCAACAAGTATTTGGTGGGAGGTTGGTATCTAACTGGGTGTGACAAAATAGGGAGGGAAATAGGGTGGGAATCAATCAATCAATCAATCAATCGTATTTATTGAGCGTTTACTGTGTGCAGGGCACTGTACTAGGTGCTTGGGAAGTACAAGTTGGCAACACATAGAGACAGTCCCTACCCAACAGTGGGTGGGAAGATGAGCAATTTGTCATGAAAAGCTTCCTGGAGCATGTGCAATGTTAGTAGGGCTTTGAATCATTCATTGAGTGCTTACTAGATGCAGAGCAGTGTACTAAGCGCTTGAGAGATACAGTACAACAGAATATGGGGAGAGTGTTGGTCTGCCATGATGTGAAATGGGAGGGAGATCCAGACATTCATTCATTCATTCGGTCGTATTTATTGAGCACTTCCTGTGTGCAGAGAACTGTAGTAAGCGCTTGGGAAGTACAAGTTGGCAACATATAGATACGGTCCCTACCCAACAATGGGCTCACAGTCTAGCGGGGGAGACAGACAACAAAGCAAAACATGTGGACGGGTGTCAAGTTGTTAGAATAAATAGAAGTAAGGCTAGATGCACATCATTAACAAAATAAATAGAATAGTAAATATGTACAAGTAAAATAAATAGAGTAATAAATTGGCATAGAGGAGGGCATGAGAAAAAGTTTGACCATCCTCCAATTCTGTGATTAAAAACATATTATCTAATTAGATTTTTCCAGTGAGTTAATTTCGCCCCAACCCTGACTTTTTTATAGTATTTGTTATTTGTTAAGTGCTTACCCTGTGCCAGGCATTCATTCATTCATTCATGCAATCATATTTATTGAGAGCTTACTGTTTGCGGAGCACTGTACAAAGCGCTTGGGAAGTACAAGTCGGCAACATATAGAGACGGTCCTTACCCCACTAACAGGCTCACAGTCTAGAAGGGGGAGATGGACAAGACAAAACACGGAGACAGGTGTCAAAATCGTCAGAACAAATAGAATTATAGCTATAGGCACATCATTAACAAAATAAATAGAAGGGTAAATACGTACAAGTAAAATAAATAGAGTAATAAATCTGTACAAATATATACAAGTGCTGCACTGAACTAAGTGATGGGATAGAGACAAGCTAATCAGGTTGGAGATGCAGTCACTTCATATAAACTGGATGTTTTCCTTAATCAACCCATCCCCATCGTTCTCCAGCAAGGATGCACAGAGTCACTAGCTAGATCCATCTGCAAATGGGATCCTGAAACCACTCTTCGTTGGTCAGTCTCATGTTCTCCCGCATCAGTACATCTGGTCAACCAGGTGCCTGGGTGTTTCTCCTCCTTCCAGCTCTCCCAACGCCAAGGCTGCAGCTGCAGAAATTCCCCCTGGCAGGCTCAGGGCATAGACATTGGCTAGCATTCCCCTGCCTGGCATTCATGTAGAGACCCCAACGTGGTCACAGTCACTTGATCTCACTCACGTAGGCACACAGACCTACAAGCAGAAGCAGCTTGGAGAAGCAGCGTGGCTCAGTGGAAAGAGCCCGGGCTTTGGAGTCAGAGGGCATGGGTTTTAAACTGTGAGCCCACTGTTGGGTAGGGTCTGTCTCTATATGTTGCCAATTTGTACTTCCCAAGCGCTTAGTACAGTGCTCTGCATATAGTAAGCACTCAATAAATACGATTGATGATGATGATGGGTTCAAATCCCAGCTCCATCAGCTGTGGTGCAAGTCACTTAACTTCTCTGGGCCTTAGTTACCTCATCTGGAATACATATCTATTCTATTTATTTTCTTTTGTTAGTATGTTTGGTTTTGTTCTCTGTCTCCCCCTTTCAGACTGTGAGCCCACTGTTGGGTAGGGACTGTCTCTATATGTTGCCAACTTGGACTTCCCAAGCACTTAGTACAGTGCTCTGCACACAGTAAGCGCTCAATAAATACGATTGATGATGATGATGATGATGATCTGGAAAACGGGGATTTAAACTGTGAGCCCCCGGTGGGACAACCTGATCACCTTGTAACCTCCCCAACGCTTAGAATAATGCTTTGCACATGATAAGTGCTTAACAAATGCCATCATTATTATTATTGCAAGCACAACACCCCGGGGTGGGGGTTGTTATCGCTCACTATTTTCCCTTTCAGTGGATGCTCTAGTCTCTGGAGAAGGAGGCTGAGGGAAGAATCTGTCTCTATTTGGGCTTCCTCTGTCTGGCTGAGGGAGTGAAATAGTGATTAGAGCTGGAAAAGATATATTGTGGGAATGGAGGGAGCAAGTGGGAAGAGTTGAAGCAACACATTAGGTTTCTGTTGGAGTCCTCCGGCTCTCCTGAGTCCTGCCCTCAGAGGACTTCCTGAGGGAAACAATTGTGAGGTTTCTGCCTCCAGAAATGTATAAACAGGGACTGTGACAGAGCTGATCACTCTGTATCTACCCTAGCGCTTCGTAAATAGTTGGGATGTAGTAAGCTCTTAAAAAATACCACAATTATTATTATTATTATTAATTAATATATTATTAATATAGTAACAATGGTCTTTATTAAGCACTTGTTGTTGTCTTATGCTGTCGAGTCGTGTCCGATCCATAGTGATGCCATGGACACATCTGTCCCAGAAAGCCCTACCTTCACTTGCAATTGCGGTAGTGTATCCATAGAGTTTTCTTGGTAGGAATACGAAAGTGGTTTAGCAATGCCTCTTTCCGTGCAGTAAACCTGTCTCCACCCTCGACTCTCTCCTATGCCTCTGCTGCCCAGCACAGGGGAGTTTTGACTTGTAGCAGATTGCCTTCCACTCGCTAGCCAGTGCCCAAGCTAGGAATGGAATGGATATGCCTCTGTTTGACTCTTCCTCCCATAGTCGAGACAGGTAGAGGACTGGAAACTCCCCAGGTGCCACCCTAGGAGGCCGTTAAGCACTTACTATGTGCTTAATAACTATACTGAGCTCTGGGGTAGATTCAAGATAATATGATGGGGCACGGTCCTGTCCCATATAGGGCTCAACTTAGTCCCTTCATCCACCTGAATTATAATAATAATAATAATAATAATAATATAATATGGCATTTGTTAAGTGCTTACTTTGTGTCAAGGACTGTTCTATTCATTCATTCAATCATATTTATTGAGCGCTTACTGTGTGCAGAGCACTGTACTAAGCACTTGGGAAGTACAAGTTGGCAACATATAGCCCAACAGTGGGCTCACAGTCTAGAAGCACTGAGGTAGATACAAGATAATCAGGTTAGACACAGTCTCTGTCCCACATGGCTCACAGCCTAAGGGGGAGGGAGAACAGGCATTGAATGCCCGTTTTACAGATGAGGAAGCTGAGGCACAGAGAAGTTAAGTGATTTGTCCAAGGTTACACAGCAGACAAGTGGAGAATCAGAATTAGAACCCAGGTCCTTTGACTCTCAGGCCAGGGCTCTTGCCACTAGGCTAAGCTGCTCTTCCCTTCTGAGTATTCTCATTAGAGGAAAATGCTCAGAGTCCTGAGGATCATGCTGGGAGGCCCTAAATATGTAGTGTTCCTCAAAATCAAGAACAAACACTGAGTTCCAGGTCAGGGAAGGAGTCATTGTCACCATCTTCTAGACTGTGAGCCCACTGTTGGGTAGGGACCATCTCTATATGTTGCCAACTTGTACTTCCCAAGCACTTAGTAGAGTGCTCTGCACACAGTAAGCGCTCAATAAATGCAATTGATTGATTGATTGATTGATTGATTGATCTTAGATGATCAGCAACCAGGAATGGAGAACTAACTCATTTAAACTGATAGAAGCAGGCCTAGTGGAAGGAGCATGCCCTAGTGAATAGAGCACAGACCAAGATGTCAGAAGGACCTGGGTTCTAACCCCGACTCCACCGCTTGTCTGCTGTGTGACTTTGGGCAAGTCACTTCACTTCCCTGTGCCTCAGTTACCTCATCTGTAAAATGGAGATTAAGTCTGTGAGCCCAATGTAGGACATGGATTGTGTCCAACCTGATTAGGTTGCATCTACCCCAGTGCTTAGACCAGTGTCTAGTACATAGTGCCTGGTTAACAAATACCTTAAAAAGTGAGGGTTGGTTCATTTCTACTAACTCTACTGTAGTCTCCCAGGTGCTTAGAACTGTACCCTGTACACAGTAGGCTCTCTGTAAATACCACGTATTGATGGAGTGCAGCCAGGCAAATATCAAAATTTACATCAGCCCCAAGACTCATTTGCCAAAGCCACGCCCTCCAGGTTTCCCTTCCCTACAGGCTTGTGCTGAACTCTAGGTCTGGAGATGTGGAAACACAAGGAACTACATAAATTCACACTCAGAGCTGGAACCAGCCCTGAGGTTGGCCTCTAAAGGCCCCGACCTTCCTTTTCCTCCTCTCCCACTCCTGCTTTGCTCCCAGTTTGCTTCCTGACCTTGGTCCCAGCCACCTCCCAGCCGTGGGCCTCACCTCCCCCTCTGTAAAATGGGGACAGTGGTTCTTTCAGTGCCCGAGGTCATACAGCAGGAAAGTGGCAGGGCCAGGATTAGAATCCAGGGCCTTGGACTCCTAGGCCTGGGCTCTTTTCACTAGTCAATCAGTCAATCATTCCCATCTTACCTCCTTCCCTTCCCCACAGCACCTGTATATATGTATATATGTGTGTACATATTTATTACTCTATTTATTTATTTATTTATTTTACTTGTACATATCTATTCTATTTATTTTATTTTGTTAGTATGTTTGGTTTTGTTCTCTGTCTCCCCCTTTTAGACTGTGAGCCCACTATTGGGTAGGGACTGTCTCTATATGTTGCCAACTTGTACTTCCCAAGCGCTTAGTACAGTGCTCTGTGCACAGTAAGCGCTCAATAAATACGATTGATGATGATGATGATGGGAGGAGAAGTTGGTGATCTTGTGATTCGGGCTCTGAGGTCTTCAGCGGGAAGGTGCCGTCCTGGAATCAATCTTACCCCTCAGGAGAGAGAGGCTAAGCTCTAGATCTCCTAAGCGAGGTTTGAAAATGCAGGGTATTGCCTCTCCGCACTGTCCTCTTTCCCCTCCTCACATTCTTCATCTTTTAAAAGCCCCAAAAATAAAACGATCAGGCTGCTGCAATGGGAAAATGAAACAAGGTTATCTTGGGAAGAGGGCTTCAGTGGCAAAGCGATATCTTCCGGACAGAACAAAAGCCAGATTACAGGGGATTTCTCACCAGCCCCGGGAGCTGAGAACAAGGGTTTGGGACTTCAGATGAGTGAACGAGGCTTAAAGGGCACCCGCTGAATACTCTGTCTGCCTCGGTCTCATTCTCTCCTTGTCTCCTCTCTCTGTGGCTTCCTCTGTCTGTCTCTCTGACTCTCTTTCTCCATCTGTCTCTGCCTCTTCCTCATTAGTCTGTGTCTCTCCCTCTCCCTGTCTCCCCTTCCCTCCTCTCTCCCTGCCTAATAAGATGCAGTTGTTCCCTGCTTTTCCCCCTGAAATCAGTCCCCTTCCCCCGTTTTTCCCGTTAGCTGAAAGAATAACATTGCAACGGTTTTCGACCCTGAATTATTCATCTTTCCTGCCTAAGCATGACAAACCACTCTCATTAAAAGCCCTGGGTGGGGACACCCTTCCCTGTCACAGCCCAGGAAGGAAAGGAAGAGGAAGGGAAGGGGTGACAGCCTTGGGAGAGTTGTGCTGGGAACTTTCACCCAGGCGTGTTCCTCTGGGGGAGGGGTAATAATAATATTAATAATGTTGGTATTTGTTAAGTGCTTACTATGTGCCAAGCACTGTTCAAAGCACCAGGGTGGATACAAGGTAATCAGGTTGTCCCACGTGGGGCTCACAGTCTTCATCCCCATTTTACAGATGAGGGAACTGAGGCCCAGAGAAGTTAAGTGACTTGCCCCAAGTCACACAGCTGACAAGTGGCAGAGGTAGGATTTGAACCCACGACCTCTGGGTGTGGGGCCGGGGAAGGGGAGAGGGGAGGCTCTTGACTTCAGGTTGGCCAGGTTCTAACTCACTCTCTAGTTGTTGAATCTGTGGCTCTAGTGACACCACCAAGCTTCCTCTCTGGAGCACTTTTAAAATTAAAGCTGATTCAATGTCAGCAAAGGCTGGAAGGCAATCGATAGTATTTATCAAATGCTTAATAATAATAATGATGGTATTTGTTAAGCACTTACTATGTGCTAAGCACTGTTCTAAGCCCTGGGGGAGATACAAGGTAATCAGGTTGTCCCATGTGGGTCTCACAGTCTTAATCCCCTTAATCTGGAGCAAGGTCTCCCCCTCCCCCCCTCCTCCACCCTCCCCGCCTTACCACCTTCCCCTCCCCACAGCACCTGTATATTTGTATATATGTTTGTACATATTTATTACTTTATTTATTTATTTGTACATATCTATTCTATTTATTGTATTTTGTTAATATGTTTTGTTTTGTTCTCTGTCTCCCCCTCCTAAGACTGTGAGCCCGCTGTTGGGTAGGGACCATCTCTATATGTTGCCAACTTGTACTTCCCAAACGCTTAGTACAGTGCTCTGCACACAGTAAGCGCTCAATAAATACGATTGAATTGAATGAATGAATGAATGAATGGAAGACCTTTAGACTGTAAGCTCCTTTGGGCAGGAATGGTGTCTGCCAACTCTATTGTACTATACTCTCCCAAGCACTTAGTACAGTGCTCTGCATGTGATGAATACTCAATAAGTATGATTGTCACTAGACCCTAAGGTTTTTAAGGCAGGGATCATGTCTTACTAATATTACTGTAATTTGTCAAGTGCTTAGTACAGTGCTTAGTACACATTAAGCAGCGTGACTTAGTGGCTTGGGAGTCAGAAGTCATGGGTTCTAATCCCAGCTCCCCCACTTGTCAGCTGTGTGACTTTGGGCCAGTCACTTAACTTCTCTGTGCCTCAGTTACTTCATCTGTAAAATGGGGATTAAGACTGTGAGACCCACATGGGACAACCTGATTACCTTGTATCTCCTCCAGTGCTTAGAACAGTGCTTAGCACATAGTAAGTGCTTAACAAATGCCATCATTATAATTATTAAGCATTTGATAATTACTATTGATTGATTGATTGATGGGAAGGGTCTCTAAATTGCCTCGCTATTGCTCTGATTCAGCCATACTCCTCAGACCACCAGGCCCAAGCAGGGAAAATGCAGCTGTCTGTGCTCCAGGCCCCAATCCAAACATACTGACTCACTCTCCCAGGATCTCCAACTTCAATCCCAAAGCAGGTATTTGCATGTGTTGGGTGATTTTTAAAAATCCTCCTAAGAGTATCATCTATAGCATCCTAGGTGATAAAATGAGTTCTACATTCTGAGCATCTCTCCCTAGTCTCCCATTACTGGCCAATGCCCGCATACCCTCGATAAATGCTCAATAAATACGACTGATTGATTGATTACCCTCCCCTCTTCATCTGCCTTTTTCCCTGTCCCCTGGGCTTTGCAGCTGGCTTAGCAGCCGAGCAGTCAAGACTCTTTGGGGCTAGGAGGTCTAATTCTCACAAGGGCCTTTCTCAGTGCTTCATACCATGGTTTTGCCCATGGAAATCACTTTTCATTCAATCGTATTTATTGAGCGCTTACTGTGTGCGGAGCACTGTGCTAAGTGCTTGGAAAGTCCGATTCAGCAACAAAGAGAGACAATCCCTGCCCACAGCGAGCTTACAGTCTAGAAGACGGGTTTACTACTGTTTTCATCCCTTTCCAATTATCACCAAATCCCAGGGCTGGAAAGGACTCCAAAAGGTCATTGATTCTGGCCCCTTGACTCCTGGTAGGTAAATGAGTAAGGCAGTCAACCTTGTTGATTATCTGTCCATTTTTTAATTGATAGGGATGAGACAACAAAACTTCCCTACAGTACCCATTCCAATATCCAGTGCCCAGTGCTCTGGATATTTGGGAACTATTTCCTTCTAGATTGAAAGCTCTTTGTAGACTGTAAGATCCTTGTAAACTATAAGCTCCTCTGGACTGTAAGCTCCTTATAGACTGTAAGCTCCTTATAGACTGTAAACTCCTCTAGAATTAAACTCCTTATTGGCACTGTAGTACTATAAACCCCTCTAGAATTAATTTCCTTATTGGCACTGTTGTACTCTGTTGTACTGTACTCTCCCAAGTGCTTAGTGTACACAGTAAGTGCTCAGTAAATATCAGTGATTGATTTTTTTGTCCAACTCTCCCAGAAGAAATGGAAGTTTACTGACTTCACAGCTGAAAAGGTGGCAGGACAAGGAGTCAGGAGACCCAGTTCGAGGGTGACCTTGGACAAGCTACTTGGTCTCTCTGGGCTTCAGTTTCCTCATCTGTAAAAGGAGGATAAGATAGGTTGGGAACCCCCTGAGGAAGAGACACTGGCCATCCACATAACCCTGTATCTTCCCGAGTGCTGAGCACATAGTGAGTATTTAATAAATACCATAACTGACACAAAAGTGAGAAAATTCAAGAGATGACAACATGGCCTTTGATCTGCCTCTGCTCTCTTCTTCGTGTAAAACCATCTCTGGTATTTGGCCTCGGTCCCTGGGTCTACAGCCATTTGAAAATGCTGCTGATTGAGCCCTTGAAAGCCCATTTTAAAGACCCATCTCCAGAGGCTGCCCCCAGGAATGCTTAGCCCCTGGGTTGTAGCCACCCTAAACTCCCTCTGTCTCCCCAACATGGCCCTTCTTCTCAGTCTTCTACTTTCCAAGAGAGGGCCAGAAGAATACGCTTTCCCTGCATCCCCAGGAGGTTGAAGCCCCTGGAGCCCTAATCTGGGATAAACGGTCAGTTATGCTTAAATAATAATGATAGCATTTATTAAGTGCTTACTATGTGCAAAACATTGTTCTAAGTGCTGGGGAGGTTACAGGGTGATCAGGTTGTCCCCATTTTCCAGATGAGGTAACTGAGGCACAGAGAAGTGAAGTGATTTGCCCAAAGTCACACAGCTGACAATTGGCAGAACTAGGATCTGAACGCATGACCTCTGACTCCAAAGCCTGGGCTCTTTCCACTGAACCACGATGCTTAGTGCTGGAAAGTATCCAGGGAAGGATGGGGACAGGCAAGACACATGGGGAAAAGGTTGCAGTCTCCTTGCAGGGATGCTTGCTCTTTCGCAGGGTGGTCCAGACCCATCTGTCACTGAGCCCCCATCTTGGGCTGCTCTTATACCGTGCTCCTCCCAGGGCCCATGTGCCCCATGGCCTGGGTACCAGGGAAGGGCTGGGCAAGGAAGGAGCTTGACAGTCACTCACCTGGGGGTTTTGATCAGTCAGGACCTCAGCCCCTCCTTGGACCTTTGCACTGGGCCCTTGGGGGTCTGCAAGGAGCTGCCATATCTATTTCCATGAGGGACTCAAAGGCACCAAGCCTTCTAAATGACTCAGTGCCTAGAGGCAGCCAGCTCCCTGTCCTAGGTCCCAAAGAGAAGTAGAATTTCCAAGTGCCACAGTGGATTCTGCCAGGGAAAACTAGACCCCTAAGCCCAGCCCCAGCACTGGGCATGAACGAGGAACTCATGATCAGACAAAGTCATCGGGCAACAAAAAGGGTGATGGTGTTGCCATGGCAACAGGCCTCATCACTTTCTCCCTCCAGAGGCCTCGAACACCTGCTCCATTCTACAAGTGAGATTTCCCCAAACTGGGATATTTCTTACTTCTTGTTTTTCCTCTCAATAAAGATGTTAATTTTATTTCCCCTTCTTTGTGCTTAATGTTCCAGCAAAGATTTCACCTCTCCGCTCCTCACTCCCCTCCTCCTCTCAGCCTCCTCTACTCTGAGTGTTCTCCCTGCCTCCAGAAACTTGAAGGAGGCAGTGGGCCCGGGAGATGTGTGGGTGTTGGCTGGGCACCCTCCTTTGTCCTCTTTCTCCTGCTGGGGGAAAAAATGTAATAGACCCCCAGCTCTTATCAGTGACATATATTGAGCCCTACTGTGTACAGAGCATCTTACTAACTGCTTGGGAGAGGACATTACAGTAGAGTTAGACCATATCTATCTAGAGGGGGAGACGGTCATCAAAATAAATTTCAGATAGAGGAAAGTCCAAGTGTGAGGAAGGATGTATGGGCAGGAAGTGAGGTTAATATCTAATACTTTGGGGGTACAGATCAACACAGAAGGAAGGGTGAATAGCAGATATGAGTGTTTAGTGGGAGAAGGAAGAGGACAGAAGCAGCATGGTATAGTGGATAGAACCTGGGCCTGGGAATCGCAAGGTCATGGGTTCTAATCCTGGCTCTGTCACTTGTATGCTGTGTCCTTGGGCAAGTCGCTTCACTGGGCCTCAGTTATCTCATATGTAAAATAGGGATTGAGACTGTGAGTCCCACATGGGACTTGATTTACTTATATCCACCCCAGCTCATTGTACTGTGTCTAGCACATAATAATAATAATAATGGCATTTATTAAGCACTTAGTATGTGCAAAGCACTGTTCTAAGCACTGGGGAGGTTACAAGGTGATCAGGTTGTCCCACGGGGGGCTCACAGTCTTAATCCCCATTTTCCAGATGAGGTCCCTGAGGCCCAGAGAAGTTAAGTGACTTGCCCAAAGTCACACAGCTGACAAGTGGCGGAGCCGGGATTTGAACCCATGACCTCTGACTCCAAAGCCCGTGCTCTTTCCACTGAGCTACGCTGCTTCTAAGTGCTTAACAAATATCACTGTTATTATCTTGGAGATGTGATTTAATCAGCCGTTGAAGGTAAGGAGACTGGTGGTCCGTTGGATAGGAAGGAGGAGGGAGTTCCAGGTCAGAGGCAGGATGTGAGTGAGAAGTCAGTGTCGGGGTCGTCTAGGTAGTAATAATAATAATAATAATGGCATTTATTAAGCGCTTACTATGTGCACTGCACTGTTCCAAGCGCTTGGGGGGATACAAGGTGATCAGGTTGTTCCACGTGGGGCTCACAGTTTTCATCCCCATTTTACAGATGAGGGAACGGAGGTCCAGAGAAGTGAAGTGACTTGCCCAAAGTCACACAGCTGACAAGTGGCAGAGCCGGGATTAGTACCCACGACCTCTGGCTCCCAAGCCCGGGCTCTTTCCACTGATCCACACTGTGCGCAATGAGTACCACTGATTAATTGATTGTTCCTACCTCAACTGTGCTCTCCCAAACACCAGTACAGTGCTCTGAACTTAACAGGTGTTCAATAAGTACCATTGATTGAACATCATTTCCTCTTTTTGCTCCTCCTCAATAACGTTTATTGGGCCAAGCACTGTACTGGACACTTGGGAACAGTTTAGCAGAGGTGAAAGGCTTCCCTCTTGCCCCAAAGGAGTAAACAATCTATAAGGGACATAAGCTCATAAGGACATGCATTTTACACAGTAGGTAAAATAGTGAAAAATAGGAACAAATAACAAGAACAAAAAGCAGTTAAGCCAGCAGCCGGCCAGACACAATGCTGCAAGGGCTGGATGGGGGTGGGGAGTGGGGGGAAGGACTTTTCAAGAAGTAGCTGTGGGAGGAGGTGGCTCAGATGACCTGGCCTTCTCCCACCTGCTTCATTCAAGCCTGTAGGTCTACAGCTGGAGGGGAGGAGGGTGGGGGCCAACAAGGGATTAACCAGGGCTGCCTGCAGTGGAAGAAGGAAAGTGGATCCAAGTTGGAGGAGAGCCTAGATTCCTCTTAAGACCCCCTAAGCAGTGGGAGTGTCTTTTTGACTAAGAGCAGTGATGGAGCCAAGTGCTGTCCAGAGCCCAGAGTTCGGTGCCGCTGCTGAATTCTCCATTGATTCTGACTGGTAAAGGCTACAGAAAATTATTACTATCATCACTATGAAAGACAGGTTTTAGCTGTTAATACTGCTGAAATTCTGATTTCAGCCTTGCAGAGAGGAAAATGCAGTAAGACGGGAAGTTGAGAGAGGCCTAACTCTGTTTTTGCGTTTCTGGCGAAATCCATAGTTCTGTTTTCACCTTTCTGGCGGTGCGCCTCTGTCTCTCTTGGGAAGGGAATGGTTAGGGAAGAGTGTTACTGAGCAAATCGCATTACACAAACAGTGGAGGAAGAGGCTTGTGCTCTGCATATTTTATATGGCTTGTGGCTAAATATAAACAGACCCTCCTACAAGAGGATATAGGACTGGGGTAACAGTGGCGGAGGTAGGTCTGAATCTGGGATGTCATGTTGGTCCAGGGAGCAAAGCTCAAGCAAGGGTGACACAAATGTAATTAGGGGGTTGGAAGGAAGGCCAATGCAGTAGGGTGAAGTCCAGGGCTTTCTTACTCTCCTCTGATCCATTCAAGTCTCTCTCCTCCATCTCTGTTCCTTCCCTTGGAGGAAGAAGAAAGACGATGGGGTGGGAGGGAGAGAAGAGACATGAATATTTCCACACACCCCACCTCCCTACTCACAGAGTTTGCTAACAAAGCAGCTTTAACCAATCAGTCGAACGTATTTGAATTCTTATTGTGTGCAGAGCACTGTACTAAGTACAGAGTACGATGCAATAGAATTGTTAGACACTATCCCTACCCTCTATCCACAGCTGACCTGAAGAGAGAAGAAGTTGTGGGGAATCCTGGACTCAGAGGGGATTGTTTGCCTGGAGTTCCCTGCACTCAACAATAATAATAATGGTATTTGTTAAGTGTTCTAAGCTCTGGGGTAGATACAAGGTAAATCAGGTTGTCCCACGTGGGGTCCGCAGTCTTCATCCCCATTTTAGAGATGAAATAACTGAGGTACAGGGAAGTTGAGTGACTTGCCCCCACACATAATGGCGGAGCCAGGATTAGAACCTTGGACCTCTGACTCCCAAATCCGTGCCCTTTCCAGTGAGCCATGCGGCTTTGAATTCCTTAAGTTTGGAAAGAGCAGCTAGGGTGAGGAAGTAGGGGAGGGGAAAGAAGGAATGATTTAGCTTGGGCCAGACGCAGCTACCACTGTATCCCACGGTATCCCCTCTGGAGTGATGGAAATTCTGCCTTTTTACGTCCATCGCTGGCGGCATCCGTGCTGTGTCTCTGGGTGTCTGGGTTCCCCTGCCATCCCGTATCAGCATTCTCTTAGCAGCATTTCTGGACCTATTATCTGCAGGCTAGGGGCTTACAGACCATAAAATAGAAGTAAAACATTCATTCCTTGTTTTTGTACTTGCCCAAGTACAGTGCCCCGCACACAGTGAGTACTCAATAAATACAATTAATTGATTGCCCTCAGAGGCAATCTGAGTCTGTAGCTAAGCTCCTGTCACTCTTGTCAAGCAATCATATTTATTGAGCACTTACTCTGTGCAGAGCACTGTACCAAGCACTTGGGAGAGTACAATCTAACAGACCCATTCCCTGCCCACAATGAACTTACAGTCTAGAGAGGGAAACAAACATTAATATAAATACATTATGGGTCTATACGTAAATGCTGTGGGGCTGGGAGGTGGGGATGAGCACAGGCCTGGGAGTTGTTAATAATAATAATTTTGGTATTTGTTAAGCACTTACTATGTGCGAAGCACTGTTCTAAGCACCAGGGGAGATACAAGGTCATCAGTTTGTCCCACATGTGGCTCACAGTCTTAATCCCCATTTTCCAGATGAGGTAACTGAGGCACAGAGAAGTTAAGTGACTTGCCCAAAGTCACACAGCTGACAAGTGGCAGAGACAGGATTAGAACCCATGACTTGTGACTCCGAAGCCCACACTCTTTCCATTGAGTCATGCTGCTTCTCTGGTCATGGGTTCTAATCATGCCTCTGCCACTTGTCTGCTGTGTGACCTTGGGCAAGTCATTTCACTTCTCTGTGCCTCATCTATAAAGTGGGGAGTTAGACTGTGAGCCCCAAGTGGGACAAAGGACTGTGCCCAACCTGATTTGCTTGTATCCATCCCAGCTCTTAGAACAGTGCCTGGCACATAGTAAGGCCTTGACAAATACCGTAATTACTAATTATTCTGAATAAAGGGAAGAAGTCAGGGTGATGCAGAAGGGTGTAGAAGAAAAGGAAAATAGGGCTTAGTCGGGGAAGGCCTCTTGGAGGAGATGTGCCTTTATTAAGGCTTTGAAGTGGGGAAGAGTAATTGTCTGTCAGATTTGAGAAGGGAGGGTGTTCCTGGCCAGAGGGAGGAAAGGGGTGAGTGGTCTGCAGCAAGATAGATAAGATCGAGGTTCAGTGAGAAGGTTAGCATTAAAGAAACAAAGTGTGTGAGTTGTAGTTGGAAAATAGCGAGGTAAGGCAGGAGAGGGCAAGGTGATTGAGTGCTTTAAAGCCAATAGTGAGGAGTTTTTGCTTGATGCAGAGGTGGATGGGCAACCACTGGAGTTTCTTGAGGAGTGGGGAAACCTAGCCTGGATATGAAGTATGGACTGGAGTGGGGAGAGACAGGAGGCAGAGAAGTTGGCAAGGAGGCTGATACAATAATTAAGGCAGGATAGGATAAGTGCTTGAATTGTCCACATACTCCACGCCCACTCTGGTGGCACAGACTCTGCTCTCTCCTGGTTCTCCTCTTGTCTCTCCGGCCATTCATTCTCAGTCTCTTTTGCAGGCTCCTCCTCCCCCTCCCATCCCCTTTACTGTGGGGGTTCCCCAAGGGTCAGTTTTTGGTCCCCTTCTGTTCTCTATCTACACTCACTCCCTTGGTGACCTCATTCGCTCCCACAGCTTCAACTATTATCTCTACGCTGATGACACCCAAATCTACATCTCTGCCCCTGCTCTCTCTCCCTCCTTTCAGGCTCGTGTCTCCTCCTGCCTTCAAGACATCTCCATCTGGATGTCTGCCTGCCATCTAAAACTCAATATGTCCAAGACCGAACTCCTTAACTTCCCTCCCAAACCCTGCCCTCTCTCTGACTTTCCCATCACTGTTGACGGCACTACCATCCTTCCCGTCTCACAAGCCCGCAACCTTGGTGTCATCCTCGACTCCGCTCTCTCGTTCACCCCTCACATCCAATCCATCACCAAAACTGGTCGGTCTCCTCTCCTCAGCATCGCCAAGATCCGCCCTTTCCTCTCCATCCAAACTGCTACCCTGCTGGTTCAATCTCTCATCTTATCCCGACTGGATTACTGCATCAGCCTCCTCTCTGATCTCCCAACCTCCTGTCTCTCCCCACTTCAATCTATACTTCCCGCTGCTGCCTGGATCGTCTTTGTGCAGAAACACTCTGGGCATGTTACTCATCATCATCATCATCATCATCATCAATCGTATTTATTGAGCGCTTACTATGTGCAGAGCACTGTACTAAGCGCTTGGGAAAAACAAATTGGCAACGCATAGAGACAGTCCCTACCCAACAGTGGGCTCACAGTCTAAAAGGGGGAGACAGAGAACAAAACCAAACATACCAACAAAACAAAATAAATAGAATAGATATGTACAAGTAAAATAAATAAATAAATAAATAGAGTAATAAATATGTACAAACATATATACATATATACAGGTGCTGTGGGGAAGGGAAGGAGGTAAGATGGGGGGATGGAGAGGGGGACGAGGGGGAGAGGAAGGAAGGGACTCAGTCTGGGAAGGCCTCCTGGAGGAGGTGAGCTCTCAGCAGGGCCTTGAAGGGAGGAAGAGAGCTAGCTTGGCGGATGGGCAGAGGGAGGGCATTCCAGGCCCGGGGGATGACGTGAGGACTCCCCTCCTCAAAAATCTCCAGTGGCTACCAGTCAACCTATGCATCAGGCAAAAACTCCTCACTCTCGGCTTCAAGGCTGTCCATCACCTCTCCCCCTCCTACCTCACCTCCCTTCTTTCCTTCTCCAGCCCAGCCCTCACCCTCCTCTCCTCTGCAGCTAACCTCCTCACTGTGCCTCGTTCTCGCCTGTCCCGCCATTGACCCCTGGCTCACGTCCTCCCGCTGGCCTGGAATGCCCTCCCTCCGCACATCTGCCAAGCTAGCTCTCTTCCTCCTTTCAAGGCCCTACTGAGAGCTCACCTCCTTCAGGAGGCCTTCCAGGACTGAGCCCCCTTTTTCCTCTCCCCCTCCCCATCTCCCCTGCCCTACCTCCTTCCCCTCCCCACAGCACCTGTATATATGTTTGTACAGATTTATTACTCTATTTTACTTGTACATATTTACTATTCTATTTATTTTATCTGGTTAATATGTTTTGTTTTGTTGTCTGTCTCCCCCTTCTAGACTGTGAGCCCGCTGTTGGGTAGGGACTGTCTCTATATGTTGCTGACTTGCACTTCCCAAGTGCTTAGTACGGTGCTCTGCACACAGTAAGCGCTCAATAAATGCGATTGAATGAATGAATGGCACAGGTACCCCAGGGCCCTGGAGCAAGGGCACACTGTACTTCCCAAGCGCTTAGTGCAGAGCTCTGCACATAGTAAGCGCTCAATAAATACGATTGAAATAATGAATGAATGAATGAAGCAGCTGAGCAGGGCAGACATCATTCAGAGGGCTCCATGACACAGAGAAGCAGCTTCTGAGTAGAGACCACGGCTCCTGACAAAGAGCCAGGAGAGCCCCCACCCCCTTCCCAGGAGACTCCCTTAGTACAAAATGAAACCAAAACCAGGGGTTTCTTTCCAATTTGGCCACTGGAGTTGCCCCTGGGCCTTGAAGAAGCCAAGAGCCTAGTCATTTCCTCCTCCAGACACCTATTTCCCCTAGGCAATGTTGGGGCTCAGAAGTGGCCCTGTGTGGAGCAGAATAAAATGATGCCCTGAGCTGCTTGACACAGCTATTTCCCCAGCTGAAAATGGGTTGATGATTCCCTGAGGGGGAGGGTTGGTGGAGAAATAATTAGGTGCAGTACGGGCTGGGCCAGAGCTGGGTGCTTAGGCTCGGCAGCCAGATGCTCTGTAGCTTCAGCTCCAGTCTAATCTCACCAGGAAATTGAGCGTAAACTGTATTTACTGAAACCCCTCTGTATGCAGAGCACTCTACTTGGTGCTTAAAAAACATACTGAGAACTATATAATGGGACCCCTACCCTCTTTGATTTGATTAGCAGCATCTCCTCTGCGAAGGCCAGACCCCTCTGCCAAGTCAAGAAATCAAGTGACCAGGGGACTCTTAAGTTTCCAGGAGCTTCAAGGTAAATAGCTTCGTTTGCCTCTGTGCTGTAGCAGTGGAAGCAGAGAGGTTTCAAATGATCCCAGGGTGGGATGTTTCTCACCAGGAAGTAGCCAGTAAGACATGTGGATCCCAGTGGCCCCTGTTTCCTGTCAGAACCCCCGTCCTGTCCCCAAGGTGGGAGCATCTGTCTCTCTTTCAGAGGAAGTTCTCTGGCCAATGATCTTCAACTTATCCCTCTTTTTTACAGTATTTATTAAGCACTTGCTATGCGACAAGCACTGCTGTCAGCTTTGGGGTAAGTACAAGTTAATTAGGTTGGACACAGTACCTGTTCTGCATGGGGCTCACAGGCTAAGTAGGAAGGAGAAAATGTTTTTTAATCCCCATTTTACAGTTGAGGAAACTGAGGCACGGAAAACTTGAGTGACTTGCACAAGGTCACTCAGAAGCAATTGGCTGAACCGACTCCCAGGACTGTGCTCTTTTCATTAGGCCACACTGCTTTTCAGAGGGTCTTGGAGCCCTGGCGGGCCCTGCAGAGGAAAGAGGCCAGTCTGGACATTTTCACCCCTGAGTCCTCCAGCCCTTACTCTGACTGCATTTTGTCTGTTTCTTTCTCCTCTTCATCCCTCCCTTGATATTTCTTCACACCCTTACTTCCCTCGCTGACTTCTGCCCCAGCCTATCCCCCTCACCCTGAACCCCTGAGGGGAGGAGATAAGGAAGGTCCCTCAGCAAAATGAGATGCTGAGTGGCTCAGGGGCTGCTCTTCCTTGGACCTCTGGACTCTTGTTTCCTAGGTTAGTTAGGGCTTGAATTGAGGGCTTGCTATGTACGAAGCCCTGGGGTACATACAAGATAAGCAGATCAGACTCTGTTCCCATCCCTAACAGGGCTCACAACCTAAGAGGTAGGGACAGTCAGCATCTTAACCTCATTTAACAGAGAAGCAGTATGGCCTAGTGGAAAAAGCATGGGCCTAAGATTCAGAGGACCTGGGTTCTAATCCTAGCTCTGCACCATACCTTCTATGTGACCTAGGGCAAGTCACTGAACTTCTCTGTGACTCAGTTCCCTCATCTGCAAAATAGCGATTCAATACCCATTCTCCCTCCTACTTAGATGCCCTTACTACATCTCAGTCATTTATGCTTCTCCATCTTGTACACTCCATTATAGTGTAAGCTTTTTGAGGGCAGGGATCCAATTATATTGATCTCAGTATGTTCTTTAGGCACCTAATAGAGTGCTCTGCAGGCAGAGGGTGTTCAGTAAATACATTCATTCATTCATTCAATCGTATTTATTGAGCACTTACTGTGTGCATAGCACTGTACTAAGCACTTGGGAAGTACAAGTTGATACTGAACAGTTTTTACTCAACTTCCCGATGAGATTAGACTGGAGCTGAAGCTACAGACTGCAAGCCCGACATGAGAACTGATTATCTTGCATCTACTCCAGAGCTTTATACAGTGTTTGGCACAGACTAAGTGCTTAACAAATGCTGCAGTTGTTGTTATTAGGAAGGAATTGAGGCCCAGAGAGGTTGTGACTTGTCCAAGATCATCCAGCAGGTTCAGAATTAGCTCCCAGCTCTCATGACTTCCAATCTCATACTAGTTCCACTAACCCATGCTTTCTCCTGTGTAGGGACATTTTCCTCCTGCTTTCATTCCTGCCTGCCCTATGGAATTAGTGAGTCTGAGCCACCCCCTGAAGTGGCTGGGAGAAAAGTGCTGGAGAAGTCACGTGGTCCTGCTGGAAAATGACTGTAGGATTCTTCCCTTTGGAAAAATGATGAAATCGCAGAGGAATGACCCCTCTTCTCCTCCTCCCCTCTCTGGTCTCCCTCTGTTGAGGCTAAATAGAATGTCTCAATGCCCAGGGAACCCAGCCTGTGTCCAGGGAGCTGATGGAAACCTCTGTGTGGGTAAGAGACATTTCATTGGCTGAGGGGGAAAAATGATGGGGAGGGCCCAGATCGGTCATCGGAGGAGAGAGCCTTTGACAGGACTTTGGTCTTCCCAGGTCTTTCTGCTCTTTAATTAACTTGAGCAAAGACTCCCCTGGAGCTGCTCCCTTTCTGTGATTAACAGGGTTTTTTGCTGCTCTTGGACAGGGTTGGAGGCTTGTCTATTTATTCTGTACTCTTGGGCTCTCCCCACCCTGATTGCTGCCCATTGCTGTTTGATCTTGAATGGGATCTCAGCAGGCTCTCTGCTAAGGTCTGAGCAATCAGAAAAACTATTCAGTTCCTGCCCTCCTCCTTTAGCACTGGCCATCCCGAAAGGGCTGGGGTCAACCCCAGTCTGCATTCTCCAGCCTCCCTGCAGAGCTGTTCAGAGAGGCAGAAAGACCCCCACGAGGGCTCCCCAGATTCCCTAATGAGAAGGGAGAGGAATCCACCTGGAACTGGCCTTTTTCCCTGCCTGTCAAAGACATGGCAAGAATTGAAATGCAGAGTACTGAAACTAGATTTAAGGGGACCTAAGCAGACCTGCATGAAGGCCTTCCTCACAATTCCAGTGGATTCCCCATTTTGGTGCCTCCAAAAGACCAAGATTCAGAGCTTGCGACCTTACTTTCCTAAGCTGAGAGATGGAAATGATTTTAGAATCATTTGGGAATTGAGATTTTTATTAAAAGTTGACACTTCCCTGCGTAATTCCCAACACCCAAACAAACCCTCCAGCCAGCTCCAACATTGACTATATTTATTTACTCCCATAGTAGAGAGCCTAGCACATAGTAAGCGCTTAACAAATACCATTATTATTATTCTCTGTGTTGGTCTTTCCCAAGTACTTAGAGCAGTGCATCACACACAGTGAGTGCTCAATAAATGCTATTACTACTACTACAACGATGACAACGACCATTTATCAGACTTGCAGAGTAGTACGGAAACTCTGGAGATCTTGCTTCTGAAATACATGAATCCCTATCCCAGCTGGGTCGATGGCTTCTGTTTAAAGATCACTCATGATGACATCAACACCAACCCCCCCTCCCAACTCCCTTCCATCCCTCCCCCTCCACCCCGACTCTGTGGGGTGTGTTTGTGAGTGTCTCTCTCCCTCTCTCCCTCTTTCCCTCTCTCCCTCTCTCCCATAGGTACCTGCTCCAATCTTTCATCAGGAAGTTCTTTCTTAGATCAGTCCAAAGTCACTCCTGCTGCTTTCTAAGCCGGTGTCCTCTACCAGTCCCAGTCCTTTACTCTTGGGTACATTTTCCACTCCTCTAGTTATGCCTCTGGACACTCTCTCTTCTCTACCCCTTCCAAATTCTGCTTGGGATCATGGAAAATCACTGACCTCTCAAGGAAATTTATACAAGAGGGTAAGTTTCTTTTTGGCAGAGAATGAGCTGCTTCTTTGTACAGGGCATTATTGCACCTAGTGGGCACTTCAAAAATATTATTACCACTATTGCTTAAATTCTGGAAGTTGACTCAAAGTTTTGATTTTTTTCCTCCTCTTAACCTGTTCCTAAATCATGGGTCAGAGAGTGTGAGGGGCTGCTAAGAAAGGCCTGCCTCTGCCCCTGGGTTGGTGGGTGAGGATATGAGATGATGGCAGAGGCCATGTGGAGAGCAGAGTGCTTCAGCCAGGCAAGATTCTGGCTGTAAACAGAATTAGACCATAATCAAAGAAGAGGAAAAAGCCAGAGTTCTCAAAGTTGTCCTTCCCATCTGAAGCTGCTGCTGCTGACAGTGCTTATGAGCGGACCTGAAATTGCTGATGGATGAATTTCAGTCCTTTTCATTATTCCTATTCCGTGACTTAATTCTGCATTACTGCTGTGCTTAAATGTCTAAGGGTAGTTAAAAAAAAATAAAAAAAATCCTCACAGTGTGGGAAACATTCTAGAGAGAAGCTATTGCAGTTCAGGGTTGACTCGAGCCAGCCTCTGCATCCCTGTGAACAGGACTTTCCTTGGAGGATCAAATAAAAAGACCCGCAGGCTCTCAGAGGGAGAAAGATGGCTTTCCATATCCACGAGAGGGTGAGCTCCCTGTGGGCAGAGAATAGAGAATCAGCATGGCTTAGTGGATAGAGCATAGGCCTGGGAGTTTGAAGGACCTAGGTCCTAATCCTGGCTCTGCCACTTGTCTGCTGTGTGACTTTGAGCAAGTCACTTCACACCTCCTCTGTGAAGCCTCCTCTGACTGACCTCTCCTCCATATCTGCTCCATGTCCATCTCTAGACTGTAGGCTCATTATGGGCAGGGACTGTGTCTTCTAATTCCATTGTATTGTACTCTCCCAAGCCCTTAGTACAGTGCTCTACACGTAGTAAGTGTTCAATAAATACCATTGACTGATTCTCTGTGCCTCAGTTCCCTCATCCATAAAGTGGGGATTAAGACTGTGAGCCTGCTGTGGGACAGGTGTGATCAACTTGTATCTACCCCATCATTTAGTACAGTGCCTGGCACATATTAAGTGCTTGACAAGTACTGTTTTTTTAAAATAAGTCACTTCTTTGTCACTTTCCAAGTGTTTAGTTCAATGCATCACACCAAATGGGTACACAGTAACTGCTGCTACTACTAGTGGACATTTCCAGAGTCGTGACCTGCCACAATGACCTAATGCAGCTAGGTGTGATCAACTTGTATCTACCCCATCATTTAGTACAGTGCCTGGCACATATTAAGTGCTTGACAAGTACTGTTTTTTAAAATAAGTCACTTCTTTGTCACTTTCCAAGTGTTTAGTTCAATGCATCGCACCAAGTGGGTACACAGTAACTGCTGCTACTACTAGTGGACAGTGACCTAATGCAGCTCTGAGATCCTACAGGGAGGGACACTGGCTTGTTGACGGCTGGCCAGGGGCTTTGCATTGAGCATCTTTAGGGTAGGGTCCTCTCTCCATTCATTCAGTCATATTTATTGAGCGCTTACTGTGTACAAAGCGCTGTAATAATAATAATAATAATGGCATTTAAGTGCTTACTATGTGCAAAGCGCTGTTCTAAGCACTGGGGGGGATACAAGGTGATCAGCTTGTCCCACGTGGGGCTCACAGTCTTAATCCTCATTTTCCAGATGAGGTAACTGAGGCACAGAGAAGTTAAGTGACTTGCCCAAAGTCACACAGCCAAGTGGCAGAGCTGAGATTAGAACCCATGGCCTCTGGCTCCCAAGCCCGTGCTCTTTCCACTGAGCCACACTGCTTAGCCACTGTAGTAAGCACTTGGGAGAGTACAGTATAACAACAGACACATTCCTGCCCACAGCGATCTCACAGTCTAGAGGGGGAGACAGACATCAATATAAATGAATAGATTAAATAAATTACAGATATATACATTCATGCTGTGGGGTTGGGAGGGAGACACCTATCTACTTGTTTTGTTGTCTGTCTCCCCCTTCTAGACTGTGATCCCGTTGTTGGGTAGGGACTGTCTCTATCTGTTGCCAAATTGTACTTTCCAAGCACTTAGTACAGTGCTCTGCACACAGTAAGCACTCAATAAAAATGAATGAAGGAAAGGATGAATGAAGAAATAAGAGCAGCACAGAAGGAAGTGGGAGGAGAAGAGTTGTCAGGGAAGGCTATTTGGAGGAGATGTGCCTTCAATAAGGTTTTGAAGTGGGGGAGAGCAATTATCTGTCATATGAGGACGTAGGGTGTTCCAGGACAAAAGTAGGATGTGGACAAGAGGTCGGCGGTGAGATAGACGAGAGCATGGTACAGTGAGGAAAGCTAGCATTAGAGGAACAAAGTGTGTGGGCTGTTTTAGTAGAAGAGTAGCAAGGTGAGGTAGGAGGGGGCAAGGTGATTAAGTGCTCTAAAGCCAATGGTAAGGAGTTTTTGTTTGATGCGGAGGTGGATGGGCAACCACTGGAGTTTGTTGTGGAGTGGGGAAACATGGTCCGAATGTTTTTGAAGGAAAATGATTCGGGCAGCAGAATGGAGTGTGGCCTGGAGTGGGGAAAGACGGGAGACAGGGAGGTCAGCAAGGAGGCTGATACAATAATCGAGGTGGGATAGGATGAGTGCTTGCCTTAATGTGGTAGCAGTTCTGATGGGGAGGAAGGGGTGGGTTTTGGCAAGGCTGAGGCCACTGTATCTGGAAAGGAGTTGGGGGGCATGGCATCATTCGATGGTATTAATTGAGCACTTACTATGTGCAGAGCACTTTACTAAGTGATTGAGAGAGTACAATACAACGGAATTAGCAGTCGCATTCCCTGCCCATAACGAGCTTGCAGTCTATGGCAGGGGAATTCCAACTGGCTCTAACTCCTTGGTAGCATTTCTAATTCCAGCTCTGCCACTGACACTGCTTCATCTCTTTGAGCCCTAGTTTCCACCTATAAAATGGGGGTAAGACACTAGCTGTCCCCAATTCTTAGACTGCAAGCACCATGCGAGACAGGGACTGTGCCTTATCTATCTGGATCTACCCCAGTATTTAGCACAGTGTTTCAGTCAAAAGAAAGCTCTTCATAAATACCATCATTATTATTAAACAAAGTTCACCCAGGGAGTTTGTTTTTCCTGTAATCAAAAATGGCCAAGTTGGCCAACAGGAATTTCCAGGACACTTCCGTGGAGAGAAAGCCAATTTGACTTTGGCAGAGATGGGAGCCAGGCCACTCTCTCAACCCTGTCCAGAGGGTGTTTCGGAGTTCGCCAGCCTGGAGTCCAGGGGAATGGTCACTCTGGAGGTGATGTCCTAAGCCAGAGTCCAGGCCATCTGTGGGCCTGATGGAGACGAAGTCCTTCCCTGACTAAATCCTCATTTCCTCTCTTCCCATTCCCTCTGCATTGCCCTGATTTGCTGCCTTAATTCACCTCTTACACAGCACTTGGGTACATAACTGTAATTTATTTATATTAATGTGTTTCCCCCTCCAGAATGTGAGCTCACTGTGGGCAGGGAATAATAATAATAATGGTATTTCTTAAGCACTTCCAATGTGCCAGGCACTGTACTAAGTGCTGGGGTGGATACAAGCAAATCGGTTTGGACACAGTCCCTGTCATATGTTGGGATCCCAGTCTCAACCCCCATTTTACAGACGAGGTAACGGAGGTACAGAAAAGTGAAGTGACTTGCCCGAGTTCACACAGCAGGCAACTGGAGGAGCCAGGATTAGAACCCATGACCTTCTGACTTCCAGTTCTGTGCTCTATCTACTAGGCCATGCTGCTTCTCTAGTGTGTCTATCAACTCTATTGTATTACCTTCTCCCAAATTCTCAGTAGAGTGATCTGCACACAGTAAGAACTCAGTGCATGTGATGAATTGAGTGAAGGGTTGTGGGGTTGCGAGGCGGGGTTTGCTGGGGTTGAGGGTGGGACTAGGGCTGGATTCCCATGGTCGGAGCGCCCTCAGCACTGTCCGGGTGCTTGAACCCAGAGAGGGAGTGCCTCAGGGCCTCCCCCTCCCCAAAAGCCATGTCTTTACTCCAGTTGCCCCCTGAGGTTCAGGCCCCCTG
Organism: Tachyglossus aculeatus; assembly: GCF_015852505.1. Lineage (NCBI taxonomy): Eukaryota > Metazoa > Chordata > Mammalia > Monotremata > Tachyglossidae > Tachyglossus > Tachyglossus aculeatus. Next base: position 48,610,971 of record NC_052071.1, read on the forward strand.
AACTTGTGATGCCCCAATCCTGAGACTTCAAAGAGGGAGCCTTTCTCCTGCCAGATAACAATAATAATAACTGTGGTATTTGTTAAGCGTTTACTAGATACCAGGGCTAAGGGCTGAGGTGGATACAAGCAAATCGGGTTGGACATAGTCTCTGTTCCACGTGGGCTCACAGTCTCAATCCCCTTTTTATGGATGAGGTAATTGAGGCAGAGAGAAGTTAAGTGAGTTGCCCCAGGTCACACAGCAGACAGGTGGCAGAGATGGAGTTAGAACCCATGACCCAGATAAAAGGGGATCCCCAAACCCAAAGACACTTGAGTAGGTCCTTCTCCAGGGGCTCTTCTTTTTCCAGATGATTCTCCCTACCCCACACCCTCAGGGTTTTGCTTCTCTGGGTCCCTGCTTGGGGTGGGGAGGAAGGGGATGCAGATAAGCAACCCTAACCCTAACCCTCCCCACCAAGCCACATCTCTAACCCCTCTCTGCCCCCTTCTAGGGTGTGAGCCCGTTGTGGGCAGGGATTGTCTTTATTTGTTGCTTAGTACAGTGCTCTGCACACAGTAAGTGCTCAATAAATATGATTGAATTGAAATCCCCTTCCTATTCTCCACCCCTTTCCCCTGCCGTCCCATCTCTCACCCTTTCCACCTTCTCTTAACCCTCCCCACTCCAATCCTCTCGGTGTGGCTCCTCTTGTTCTTCTGCTCTGCTCCAATGACCTGATCTCCAGACCTTCAAGGAGATGCACTGGTCAGAAGGAGAGAGGCTAAGGAGGCAGAATGGAATAGTCAAAAATGACCCTGAAAGCAAAACCCCACAAGCAGCAAAAAGAGGCTCCATGTATTCTCCCTCAGCAAGGAAATTTGAGATGAGGCATCTTTCACCTTTGCCCTTCTCCTCTCCCCTCATCCCACCAACCTTCCCACACCCCACCCTGAGAGGCCTCTGAGAAAGCAAGTAAATATTCCATGTTTTCCCCAGGTCAGGTGAACAGGCTTGCAGGAAGAAGGAGAGGCCCAATCCCAAGCATTCCCCCTTGACTTTCAGTCTGGCCACATCAAATGCAGCTGTCCACTTCAATGAGAACGATGGACAAGCATGTGGTTGGTGGGCGGATGGGGCGTGGGGAGGGCTGCCCTGCTGTCCAGGGGGGGCTATGGGAGCTTCCCACAGTTATGATACTTGCAAACTCAGGAAAACAGACACACAGAAACGTCCAGTCAGAAAGCCATCTGGTGATCGCTTCCGATTGCTTCCGAGGAGAATGCTTGTCACACCAAACAGTCCTGAAGCCCCTTTCTCAGGCAGGCTAATGCTTTGGGATGGGAAAGTGATTGACTATTTCTCTGGGCTAGCCCTCTGTCTGCGAAGCCGAGCGGTCCAACGTGTCTCACAGTGAGATGATATTTTAATTTGACCAGAGCATCTGCCACTCTAAAAGCACCTTCCAAACTAAAGCAACGTGGCTTGGTGGAAAAGAGCCTGGGCTTGGGAGTCAGAGGTCATGGGTTCTGATCCCGCCTCTATCGCTTGTCAGCTGTGTGACTTTGGGCAAGTCACTTCACTTCTCTGGGCCTCATCTGCAAAGTGGGGATGAAAACTGTGAGCCCCACGTGGGACAAGCTGATCACCTTGTAGCCCCCAGCACTTAGAACAGTGCTTTGCACATAGTAAGTGCTTAACAAATGCCATCATCATTATTATTAAAGTATTTGCAGCCCCCGCTCCCCATCCCCTCCCTGCCTGAGCTGTTGCCCTCTCTAAGTTGGGTGGAGACAACAGTCAGCAGTGCACTAGTGGGGGAATAGGGCTGGTGAAACTATCTGGATGCCAAGCACTGGGGCTCATTAAGTCCATCTAGTTGAGGTGAAGTCTGTCAGAGAGAACTGTGCCCTGCCGCTCTCCAATCCACCTGCAGCGAGAGCGAGAGAGATTCTGAGTGGAACTTCTTAGCACTGATGCTGTGCTTGATAACAATAACAATTATGGCATTTATTAAGCTCTTACTATGTGCAAAACACTGTTCTAAGCACTGGGGAGATTACAGGGTGATCAGGTTGTCCCACTTGGGGCTCACAGTCTTCATCCCCATTTTACAGATGAGGTAACAGGCACAGAGAGGTGAAGTGACTTGCCCAAAGTCACACAGCTGGCAGTTGGCGGAGCCGGTATTTGAACTCATGACTTCTGACTCCAAAGCCCGGGCTCTTTCCACTGAGCCATGCTGCTTCTTGATGCCTAGAGCTTCTACCCCTCTTTCCCACTCTCCCCAGTTAAGTTCATCCTCCCCTCTCCTGATTTCAGGGTCTGGGTTTCCCCAGGAAAGGCTGCCTACTCAGTGTGTTTCTCCCCACCCACTGACACACAAGCACACAGGCACGCACACACACACACACACACACACACACACACACGCGCACACGCACACACTCCTCACCCACCCCCCAGCCTTGTGGGCAGCCCACCTACTTGTATGGGTTGTGAACATAAGGGGCTCCCTCCTGTTACTTGAGGGTCTTGGAAACACAAAGAGGAAAAGCTTAGGACTGGTCAAATGTGATGATATTTGTGGTGGTGTAAGGTTCTGCGTGCTTTTCTCTGAGTTGCATATGGATAATAACAATAATGATGATGGCATTTAAGCACTTACTATGTGCAAAGCACTGTTCTAAGTGCTTGTACATATTTATTCTATTTATTTTATTTTGTTAATTTGTTAATACATTTTGTTTTGTTCTCTGTCTCCCCCTTCTAGACTGTGAGCCCACTGTTGGGTAGGGACCGTCTCTATATGTTGCCAATTTGTACTTCCCAAGCACTTAGTACAATGATCTGCACACAATAAGTGCTCAATAAATACGATTGAATGAATGAATACTGAGGAGGTTACAAGGTGAACCTTGTACTTTGATGTTTCAGATGATTGGATCTGTCACTTTCCTAAAACACCGCATTTTCACTATGTGCACCAGGGCCTTTCACAACTTGGGTTTATGCATTTCCCAGGTCACGGAGTCATTTTCACACACTCACGTATAAGCACATGCATACACACACCCACACACTGAGCCGATGCAAACCCAAGTCCTTCCTTTGATGTCAGGAGGAATAACTAACTCACATCGGTTCTGCCAGTCACCAAATGAGGATGCACGTAAAATAGCTGGACTGACAGAAGCTAGCTGAGGGAGAGCAGACACTTGCTCTCTAAGGCCCAGGGCAGTTGAAGGAGTGCAAAAGGCTTGGGAGAAAAGATTGTTAATTGCATTTATTTAGCTCTCTGGCTGTCTCCTGAAGGGAGAGAGAAAGACAGGGAGACAGATAGGGAGTCAAAGATGTTTATGCTATTAATTTTTATTCATACTGAGCTCATTTTTTGTTTGTACTGATCTTTAAACCGAGACAAGAGGAGACGGACAGAGAGACAGAGACAGGGAGACAGAGATAGGTGGTCAAGATGTTTATGCTATTACTTTTTATGCCTATTGAGCTCATTTTTTGTTTGTACTGATCTTTAAACCGAGACGGGAGGAGACGGACAGAGAGATAGAGACAGGGAGACAGAGATAGGTGGTCAAGATGTTTATGCTATTACTTTTTATGCCTTTTTGTTCGTACTGATCTTAAAAACAGAGACAGAGACGGGAAGGAGTGATGGTCCAAATGAGTATGATGATATTTTGATTCAGAGAGACAGAATATGAATATCAAAAACTAGCCGTAGAGTGAAAACCCACCTAGGGAAAGTCCAGAAAACAGACAGCAAAGTTCTGGAAAAGGATAGAAGGGGAAGGCAAGAGTCACTGATCTTCAGGGAAATTCCAGGAAAGTGGACTTGGGAACAGGAGAAAGGACAGCAGAGGAGCAAGGATCCCCAACCTCAGCAGAGCGGTTTATAGGTGGTACCCCAAAAGGAGCGGGGCCTGGCCCGGCGCTCTCCAAAGGGAACAGCGGCCAGGGCTGCAGCCGGCCATGTGTTCTGCCTTGGATTGGGGCCTTCCAGCTCCACGCTGACGTGAGAGGGCAGGGGGATTCCCTTGCAGTCAGTCAGTCTGCACAGAGATGGGGAGAGCGAGGGAACACTCCAGGGAAGTTGGTTCTAGGGCTCGGCCTAGGCCACAAGATGGTGAAGGGTGGAGGAACGTGCATCCCAGGCTTCAGAGTTCCTGCGAAAGTGGGCTACCCCGAGAGAAGTGATGAAAGCTTCTCGAGGACTGACATCTCCTCTCAGCCATGAAGGCATCCGTGTGAGAACGCCCAGTGACTCGCTTCGCCGGTGCTGTCGTGTTGTCCTTTTTTTAAAAAAAAAAAAAATCATTAGGACTGCCCGGGGCGGCCTCAGCTTGGGTTCGAGCTGAAAGGAAGGCTGCGGAGGATGGCAGAGAGAATGCAAGTTGTCCGGATTTCTCTGGAGTGAGACGTGCAGGGGCCGGATTGCCATGCCGACCGAGGTCCTCCCCAGCACAGTGTGCTGCTCTGCGCCCCACGCCAGCGCCTGGTTGCTGTGCCTTTAAATTGCTGCTTTCACCAGGGGAGGGGGATGGCGGGAGGGGGAGAGGGGAGAGAGGTGGAAGGCAAGGAAAGCCTCTTCCTCCCAATCTCCCTCTCCCTCGCCTCCAAGACTCCAGGGCTTGGAGAGTTTCCGCTGCCCAAACCATCACATCCATCCCCCACCCGTCTGTCCAAAGCCCCTCGCTGGTGGGTTGCTTACCATCATCATCTTCCTCATCCCTACCACTTCGACGACTACAACTATTAGGATTGTCATGAGTCTCATCCTTCGTTAGTCATCACTGTCATCATCATCATCATCGTGATTATTTAAATGAGAAGGGTCCCAGACCCTGACGGAGAGGAAGGGGGCGAAGAGAGCAGACAGAGAAACTCTGGGAGGGCAAAGCGGGACATGTCCGTGCAGCCCAAGTTGGGAGAAGGATTTGAACCCCTTCCGACCCCAGTGGGGTCTTCCTCTCCGTCTGGGAAGCAGGGGACCAGAAGGACCTTGGTTTCTCCGAGGAATGAGAACTCCCACCCCAGGAGCCGGCGCCCTCCTCATCGTCTGGATCCTGCAGGCACAGCTCCTTCCCCGGTGAGTGGGGACCCCCAGGACCGGGGGCCGCTCTGGGACCACCACCGGCCTTGGGCACGCTGCTCTAGTTGGGTTCTGGGGGCAGCTGGGAGTCTGGTGTTGACTCGAGGGACAGACAGAGAGACGTGAGTGAAGAGGCAGGATCTGTCCTCAGAGAGTGGTATTGTGAAGACAGGCTGGGGTGTAACTGCTTGTGTGGGGAAACTTAGATATGATATAATATCAGAGAAGAGAAATGAGGTTTCTTTTGCCCTCCTCCATGCACACACATGCCTGCAGGCACACAGGTGGATGTGAGTGCATGTACACAAACCTCTGCACACCCTTAAACACTTATATGGACACATCTCCATGCCCGTCTATGTGTACATACGCACATTAACACACACACCCACATGGACAGGTCTCCCACCCCTGCCCACCTAGAGATGAGCATCTACAGGCACACCCGTGTGTATACGCTTCCTCTCCCTGCCCATGTTGGCATGTAAACATGCTAATTGCGCCCACGTGTACCTGCGTAGATATGAGCGTGGGCACGCACACATCATTCACAAAGGGTTAAAACTAAGATCAACATCAGAGAGGCGAAGGCACAGCTCTCTCTTCTCCAGCCACAGGGAAAGCTTTCATCACGCTCTGCACACAGTAAGCGCTCAATAAATACTATTGACTGATTGATCAGTTCTCCTAAAATGAACAATACCCCAAATCTCCTGGCCACCGATCGAAGCACTGCCTGCCTGTAGCTGGCTAAGGAGCATCCTTGGTTATGGAAGGCAAGGAGGATTCCTTGATGAGGATGGGTGAATCTCTCCTTTGTGGAGTAGGGGGGGAAGAGAGGCCTTTCTATCTCCCCTCTCTCTTCTGCCAACTCTGTCTCCCTAGCTCCAAGTTGGTCAGACCAGAACCTATTCTTGGTGTTTATGGGATGAGTCCAGGAGGACAGATTGCTTTTGGAGGAGAGAAGAGTATAGTCCTCCCAGAAAAGGTCCATGAGATGGGTGGATGTGGGGAGTGAGGCTGGGGAGCAGAGGAGAAGGAATCTTCTCTGTTTATTTCCCCTCTCCCCCTACACTCAGGCTCCCCAGGGGTTGCCTTCCACATCAGCGACCACTGAGGTGGCAAGGGTGCCTGGCTCATCTCTCTGAGTGCCGCTGGTTTGGAGATCCCGCTTCTTATCCAAACGCCCCCATTGCTCCCAGGAGACCGGTGGCCACGCAGCAGCAGCTGGGTGCGAGAAGATGCAAACTTCTGAAAATTGCCCAAGGTGAAGATGCGTGGGAACCAGGGCCCAAGGGAGAGGTGATCCAGGCAGGGTAGGGAGGGGACCGTGTGTCCCTATCTCCAGCTGGACTCCCATTTTAGTGCTCTGGGGTCCCTGAACGGCAACCCCAAGCCCTGCACTGTAGGGCCACTTGTCTCTGGGTTTACCATCTCCTGGCTCTTGTCGGGTCAGGAGCCTTCTTCCACTGTGAAGGGCCCAAGAGAGGCAGCCAGTGGAGGGAACTGGAGCAGTGGCTGACCCTTCCCTCCCTCTGAGACCACCCTGCCCCACACCAGAGAGATGAGGCAGAGGGAGCTGGCAGGTGGCAGGGTCAGAGGAGTGACAGGAGGAGGCTGACCATCCCTGAGCCCGGGGGCCCCAGCTGAGTCTTGGGTGGGTGTGTCCAGAGGGGCTGCAGGTGACCCGTGGGCTGCCTCACTGTGCAATGTGGAGGGGCAGAAGGAGGCTGGGAGGGCTCAGCCTGCAGCTGTAATGATCCCCATGGGCCCAGCAGAGGCTGGTCCAGACCTCCCCAGGCCGAGCACCTCCACAACCTTCTCTATTGCCCACAAACTACCTGTTCCAACAGCAGCTGCCGGTGCCCCATGCCCCCCAACCACTATGTCCACTCCGGTGTCAGGGGGTACTGGGGGATGATGATATCTCAACTAGAGGGTGACCAAGCCCTTCTGGGCTCTCAACCAAGTGTGGGGCTGAGGATGGGCTTGGGAGAGCCCAATACAGGCCTTAGCTGGGCCTTGGCTCTTCCTCTCCAGACAGCCCCATGATCCCAGAACCAAGGGCAACCTCGAGAAAAGTAGTTACTAAGCATTTGCTGCATGTAGAGCACTTTACTAAGTGCTGGGAAAGAATATCTTTGGAGGGAATTAGACACAGTCCCTCTCCCTCCGAGGACTAACAATCAAAGGAGCCGTAAAAGGTCATAAAGCCCAGCCCGCTCCTCCAGGCAGGTGACTGGCACCCAGACAAACGGGGGCCTGCCACCCCCTTTCTTTTTTTGGTGTGGGCTCTGAGGATGAAGATCCCATAAGCAGGCTCAGCGAGGCCCTAGCAGCTGAGACATTCACCTCCTGTGGAAGCCAGTTCAGTGGGGCCAATGGGGTCAAAGGTTTGCTGGCTCTGAGCGGCCCCAGGCCCAGGAGAACTGAAACCCACTCCCACCCCTGCCCCTGCCCTCTCCCGCCTGGAAGGGCAGAGGAGGAAGCAGATGGATAGGACTGGAGAAGGGATTTGGGGCAGGCCCCCGCCAGCTGTCTGGGAGTCCCCTTGTGCCCAGCTGCCTGGCAGTCAGTCCTTCCTGTGGCCGGCTGGCCCGCCTGGCAGCCGAAGGGCTTGCTGAGCTTGTGAAACCGTTCGGTCTCTGGCTGAGGGCGATGGGGGTTGGTGTCACGCTCACTCTCTCCCAAGAGGAAGTTCACCTGATGGAAGAGAGTCCATCTGCCTCTCGGGTTGGGGATGGCAGCCCTCAGGGCCTCATCGGGCACCTGGCCCAGGACCACCCACGCCAGCGCCACCTGAGCAGAGGGGAGCCGGACACAGGAGGCGGTCAGAAGAGGTCAAGGGCAGTTTTGAGGCTGGCTGAGATCCTTGAACTGCCTCAGTTGGACCAGTCAAGAAAGCCCGGGGAGCTCGTCAGAAGGCTTTGGATCACACCGGCCCCTGGAGGGGAACAGTTTCCAGGCTTCGATCAATTAATCATATTTATTGAGCACTGCACTAAGCACTTGGGAGAGTACAATGAAACAGAGTTGGTAAACGTGTTTCCTGCCCACAGTGAGTTTACAGTCTAGAAGGGCTTGACCACGTCTGCGCTAGGGGTCACACCCTGAAGAGCAGACTGCATTGTAGGGAGCATTCAGTAAGGAGCAGACTGCATTGGAAGGAGCACTCTGTGAGGAGTATAATATAAGGAACACTGGCACCGTAAGTGGCATTCTGAGGAGCAGACTGTAAGGAGCAGATTGACATTGTAAGGAGCACTCTGTGAAGAGTGTGCTGTATGTGTCTACTAATTCTGTTATATTGTCCTCTCCTATGTGTTTAGAACAGCGTGGCTCAGTAGAAAGAGTACGGGCTTGGGAGTCAGAGGTCATAGGTTCTAATCCCGGCTCCACCACTTGTCCGCTGTGTGACTTTAGGCAAGTCACTTAACTTCTCTGGGCCTCAGTTACCTCATCTGTATAATGGGGATTAAGACTGTGAGCCCCACAGGGGACAACGTGATCACCCTGTGTCCCTCCCCAGCACTTAGAACAGTGTTTCACACATAGTAAGTGCTTAACAAATGCCATCGTTATTATTATTATTATTACAGTGCTCTGCATGCTGTAAGCACTCAATAAATCTGATTGCTGTTTTAAGGAGCAGTCTCTGATTGATAGGAGCCCCTTGAGTATATCGTAAGAAGCAGACAGTCATTGTAAGGAGCAAACTGTAAATGTGAGGAGCACTCTGTGAGGCCTCTGCTGTAAGGACCAGACTATTTGTGAAGATTACTCTGAGAGAAGCATTCTGTAAGGAACAGACTAATTGGGAAGAGCACTCTGTGAGGACCATGCCGTAAGGAGCAGAGTGTAATTATGAGGAGCAGTCTTTGAGGAGCAACCAGTCACTTCAGATTCATTTATTTATTTATTTTACTTGTACATATTTATTCTATTTGTTTTATTCTGTTAATTTGTTTTGTTTTGTCCTCTGTCTCCCCCTTCTAGACTGTGAGCCCACTGTTGGGTAGGGACTGTCTCTATACGTTGCCAAGTTGTACTTCCCAAGCGCTTAGTACAGTGCTCTGCACATAATAAGCGCTCAATAAATACGATTGATGATGATGATGATGATTTGTGAAGAGTACTCTGAGAGAAGCATTCTGTAAGGAACAGACTAATTGGGAAGAGCACTCTGTGAGGAGCATGCCGTAAGGAGCAGAGTGTATGAGGAGCAGATTTTGAGGAGCAACCAGTGACTTCAGATTCGTTTATTTATTTATTTACTTGTACATATTTATTCTATTTGCTTTATTCTGTTAATTTGTTTTGGTTTGTTCTCTGTCTCCCCCTTCTAGACTGTGAGCCCACTGTTGGGTAGGGACCGTCTCTATATGTTGCCAACTTGGACTTCCCAAGCGCTTAGTACAGTGCTGTGCACACAGTAAGCGCTTAATAAATACGATTGAATGAATGAATGAATGAATTCAGCAGAACAGGCCCATCAGGCTTGAAATGCAGCCCCTCCCCAACTGCTTCAGTTCCCTTCCCCCATCTGATTCCACCTGCTAGCCCCCTTGCGCTCCCAGACCTATGCTCCGAGATGAGAATCTACACCCCAAAATCCGCAGCAACTCCCGCTGCCAGACCAGGCAACCGGGGACCCAGCATCTCATTCCTGTCCAACTGAGGAAGGATTTCCAGGGCCTTGCTGGAACCCCTGGCCCTCGGCTCAGCTCCTGGGAAGGGACGGCCAAACTCCTAGGTGGGTAGCCGCCCCAAGTCTGGGCTTACGGCCCTAGTTTCTTTGGACAAAGGAGGAGCTAAGCCCCTTTGGCCTTTAAGCTGATGTTCTCTGCTCCTTCTGGCTTGTTTTTGGGCTCTGAGAGAAGCTGGGAGTCCCCAAAGCAGGGGCATCCCACGCCTGGGTCCAAGTCCCCTGAGCCCTACCATTTCCCCGGCGCCCAGGGGTGTCATAGCGTCTGGTCTCCCCTTCCAGCCTGCATGGTTCAGACCCGCAGCCTCCATTTGTGATGCCGCAGTGCCTGGGCCTGGCCCTCGCCAACGTCTGTACCAGTGTGCCAATGCACCGCTGCTGGGTTCTGCAGCGATTGGTGGCTTTCCAGGGCAGAGCCCCAGTGGGATGCTCTGTGTAGGTAGAGAGAGAACCCCACCCTCAACTGCCCCATTTTAGATTTGGTGGGCTGCACCTCCACCCCACCATGGCTGAGGGGGTGAGAGTTTATGGGGCTGGGAATTCGGACCAAACATGGCTCCCAGCCTTCAGTACCAGGAAAAGGGAGCCCTAGGGGAGAGAAAGATGGGAATGGGGCAGGGCATCCTCTACCCTGGGGGAATAATGAAAATAATTGTGGAATTTGGCAAGCCCTTACTATGTGTTAAGCACTAGGATAGATAAAAGATTAGGCCAGGCACAGTCCCACATGGCTCCCAGTCTAAGTAATAATGATGGCATTTGTTAAACACTTACTATGTACGAACCACTGTTCTAAGCACTGGGGGAGATACAAGGTGATCGGGTTGTCCAACGGGGGGCTCACAGTCTTCATCCCCAATTTACAGATGAGGGAACTGAGGCTCAGAGAAGTGAAGTGACTTGCCCAAAGTCACACAGCTGACAAGTGGCAGAGCAGGGATTAGAACCCACAACCTCTGACTTCCAAGCCCAGGATCTTTCCACTGAGCCACGCTGCTTCTCTTGAAGCGGGAAACTGAAGCCCAGAGAAGTGAACTGACTTGCCCAAGGTCACACAGTAAGCAAGCAGCGGAGCTGGGATGAGAACCCCTGTCCTGACTCCCAGGACCGTGCTATTTTTTCTAGGTTACGGGCACTGGGATTCCAAGGAAGTGCCCATATGCGGATGTCCCCGTGGCTCAGGATGTCACCAGCAGTGTGTGACTGGGGGAAGATGCAGGCTGACCAAAGCCAGCCTCCACTCTAAGCCCTGCGCCTCCCAGGCAAGATTTTGCTGCTATCCAAACCTGCTGTTGTGAAGCTTCTTCTCTGCTGACACACAGCGATGAGTGACCTCTTCCACCTTTGGACTGGACTCTCTTAGCTCGCGCAGAGGAGCAAAGGGGGAGGAGGAGGATGAGGCTGTCTTTGGAACAGCTGAGGCCAAGGACGCAGCCATGGAGCCTCCTCGTCTATGGGGCTTGGTGGGTCAAGGGTCCACTCACCTCCAAGCCCTCCCACACAGGGCCTAGTCCAGTTTCAGGCCCGATGCTCTGCTCTGCTATTCATCAGCGAACGAAGGGGTAGCCGGGACTTTCTGGGTCAATCGGCACACGGGGATACATGATGTATCCCTGTATGTGGCCACAGAGAGGACAAGGGTGGGAATGGGGAGCCCAGGCTACGGGAGTGGCCGTGGCATGTTTCTTGTGAGTCTTAGCAGGGAAATGTCCTTCTCAGTTCCTGGGACAAAGCACCACCGAGTGCGGCCTACCTCATTCAGAGAGTTGCTAAGTGGGAGGTATTTGGTGCTTGCCTCTCCTCCCTCCCTTCCAGTAAAATGAAATGTAGAGGGCATTCAGTAGAGCCAAGGAGCTGGCTGGATCCCCCGGGCATGGAGCTTCTCTCTCGGTGCCAGTCCCGAGAAGCATGGGCTGGGAGGCCGAGGCTTGGCGTTAGAGGGGCCGCCGGCCGCTGTGAGCTGCACCGCGGGGTTGGAATGAGTCCGGTCTCCCCACCTCCTTCCCTCCACTCCCAGGAGCCTGCAGGAGAAAGGCAAACTGAAAAGGAGGAGCCCCAGCAGATGGTTAGGTTTTCAGCCAGAAATGAAAGCCCCGTTCTTCCCAGCAAACTTTTCCCCGCCTCGTGCCAACTCTGATCCCTAAAGACGCTGCTTGGATAGCTGTTCTGGGGATGATGTGTGGAAACCCCGAAGGTGACCTCAAAGTGCTTTCCGGAATAGGCAATTCCTCTGCTTTACAGAGGGGGAAACTGAGATACAGAGAGAGTTTTAATGAGCCACACTTGACATTGCCTCATCCTAAGGATTCCAACAGTGGGGTGACCTCCCCTGAGTCACAGGAGGCCACAACCTGGCTGGGATCGGGTGAAACCCAACTGCCAACCTTCTGCCGCTGGTGACACCGCAGACATCCCTCAGACCTGGGTTGTAGCCAAGTTTAGCTTCATTCATTCAATCATATTTATTGAGTGCTTACACTGTACTAAGTGCTTGGGAGAGTACAATATAACAATTCAGTACAGTACAATATAGCAGTGAATAGTCGTTCCCTGCCCACAACGAGCTGACGGTCTAGAGGTTCCAGATATGTCCATATCTCTCATTTATATATTTCTATTCATGGCTGTCTTTCCCCTCTAGATTGTCAGCTCATTGTGGGGACAGGGGATGTGTCTGTTTATTGTTGTATTGTCTTCTCCCAAGCACTTAGTACAGCGCTCTGCTCACAGTAAGCACTCAATAAATACGGTTGAATGAATAAATCATCATCATCATCATCAATCGTATTTATTGAGCGCTTACTATGTGCAGAGCACTGTACTAAGCGCTTGGGAAGTACAAATTGGCAACATATAGAGACAGTCCCTACCCAACAGTGGGCTCACAGTCTAAAAGGTGGAGACGGAGAACAAACCCAAAGATACTAACAAAATAAAATAAATAGAATAGATATGTACAAGTAAAATAAATAAATAAATAAATAGAGTAATAAATATATACAAACATATATACATATATACAGGTGCTGTGGGGAAGGAAAGGAGGTAAGATGGGGGGATGGAGAGGGGGATGAGAGGGAGAGGAAGGAAGGGGCTCAGTCTGAGAAGGCCTCCTGGAGGAGGTGAGCTCTCAGTAGGGCCTTGAAGGGAGGAAGAGAGCTAGCTTGGCGGATGGGCAGAGGGAGGGCATTCCAGGCCAGGGGTTCATTCCAACTCAGGCAGAGAGAAGAAGTGTGGCCTAGTGGATGGAGCATGGTCTTGGGACCTGAGTTCCAATCCTGGCTCTGCCACTTGTTTGCTGTGGGACCTTGGGCAAGTCACTTCACTTCTCTGTGCCTCAGTTACCTCATCTGTAAAATTGTAATGAAGACTGTGAGCCTCATGTGAGACATGAATTGTGTCCAGCCTGATTATCTTAATAAAAACAATAATAATAATAACTATGGCATTTATCAAATGCTTACTATATGCAAAGCACTGTTCTAAGCGTTGGGGAGGATACTAGGTGATCAGATGGTCCCAGGTGGGGCTCACAAGTCTTCATCCCCATTTTACAGATGAGGTAACTGAGGCCCAGATAATAATAATAATAATAGTAATAATGATGGCATTTATTAAGCACTTTCTACATGCAAAGCACTGTTCTAAGCACTGGGATAGATACAAGGTAATCAAGTTGTCCCACATGGGGCTCACAGACTTAATCCCCATTTCCCAGGTGAGGTAATGAGGCACAGAGAAGTTAAGTGACTTGCCCAAAGTCACACAGCTGACAATTGGCGGAGCCGGGAGTTGAACCCATTACCTCCGACTCCAAAGCCCATGCTCTTTGATTCTCCCCCTATGCTGAGAACTGTGTCTGGCACATAGTAAGTGCTTAATAAATACCATTAAACAACAACAAAACTTGAGAATTTTCGCCACTGATGGACGCCCCATGATCGCCCTGTCCAGTGGTACGCCTGGGGGTGACTGTTTCAGTCCCTTACCATCCGAAACTGGTCCTTAGAGGAGTCCCAAAATCACACCCCTTGGGCTCAGAAAAGGTTGGATTGTGGGGAAGGGGGGGCAGTGTATGAGCCTGGTTCATTCATTCATTCATTCAATCGTATTTATTGAGCGCTTACTGTGTGCAGAGCACCGTACTAAGCGCTTGGGAAGTACAAGTCGGCAAAATACAGAGACGGTCTCTACCCAACAACGGGCTCACAGTCTAGATGATAATATTGCCTTCATCTCTTGCGTTTAGGTGATCAAAGTCTTGGGGAAAGAAAGGTGAAATCAAAAGCAGGGAAAGGCCTAAGAGATGAGGCATGAGGAGACAGATGACAGACTTCCAATCCTCAGCAGTCTAATCCTAGCAACGATGATGATGATGATGGTAATGATAATAATACTACTCCTACCAGCATCTGTCTTAGGCAATAAAGTCCTGACTTTGGTACTCGGCGATATCAGTTCTAAAATTCAAGGAGTTGGATGAAGAAGCTGCTGACTTAGTCTAAGTAGAAGGGAGTAGGATTTTAATCTTATGCAGCTATTTGGGTAGTTTCCTCTTGGCCACCTAAAATTCACCAATTTTTCTGCAGTAATATCATATTTTAATCAGTCAATCATTTATTTAATGCTTTCTGTGTTTAATAATAATAATAATAATAATAATTTTGACATTTGTTAAGCTCTTACTACATGCAAAGCACTGTTCTAAGCACTGGGAAGGATACAAGGTGATCAGGTTGTCCCATGTGGGGCTCACAATCTTAATCCCCATTTTACAGATGAGGTAACTGAGGCACAGAGAAGTTAAGTGACTGGCCCAAAGTCACACAGCTGACAAGCGGCAGAGCTGGGATTTGAACCCATGACCAGTTTAGAGCACTGTACTAAGCACTTGGGAGAGTGAATTACCCAGAGCTCATCCTAGCCCTTCTCCCATTTGCTTTTGAGTCAGAACCAAGAAACATCACCAGATTTTCCAAGGGAGACACTGAGGCCTAGAGAGGTTAATAATAATAATAATCATTTAAGTTAAGTGCTTAATAATAATAATAATAATAATAATGGAATTTGCTAAATACTTACTACGTGCCAGGCACTGTTCTAAGCACTGTGGTAGATGCAAGGTAATTGGGATGGAAACAGTCCCTGACCCACAAGGGGCTCACAGTCTTAATCCCCATTTTACAGATGAGGGACCTGAGACACAGAGACGTAGAGAAGTGAAGTGATTTGCCCAAGGTCGTACAGCAAAGTGGCAGAGTCAGGATTAGAACCCATGACCTTCTGACTCCCGAGCTCATGCCATATTCATTCATTCATTCGATTGTATTTATTGAGTGCTTATTGTGTGCTGAGCACCGTACTAAGCACTTCCACTAGGCCAAGCTGCTTACTATGTGCCAAACACTGTACTAAGCCCTGGGGAAGATTCAAGACAATCAGGTCCCACGTGAGGCTCACAGTCTAAGGAAGAGGGAGAGCAGGTATTGAATTCCCATTTTGCAGACGAGAGAACTGAGAAATAGGGAATTTGAGTGACTTCCCCAAGGTCAAACCACGGGCAAGTGGTGGAGGCAGGATTAGAACCCACATTCTCGGACTCTCAGGCCACTAGGCCATGCTGCTTTTCCAGTGTAAGAGGTTTTCTCTAGGTCACAGTTCCATATTTTCAAGCCGTGAACGGAACCCAGGATTCCCGCCTCCCCATTTGAGCCTTTCTCCCCGTAACCACACTGTCTGGTCTCGCCAGATAAAGCTCTGCCTTTTTTCCCTCACCCCCAGGCTCGTCTCAGGGAAAGAGGAGGTCAAATCCACCTCCAAGGTCGTTCCCCAGCGCATGTCGCCCTCTGACTTCCTGGACAAGCTCATGGGGCGAACCTCGGGGTACGACGCTCGCATCCGGCCCAACTTCAAAGGTAACAAGATTTCAGGCTTCACCGAGGCCTGGTGATGCCTCGCCCCAACAGGCCAGTACCTCACCTCCGAGCTCCCTGAGGGCAGGAGTCACAGCAACCGACTCTCTCTCTCGACTGTAAGCCTCTAGTCTGTAAGCTTGTTGTGGGCAGGGATTGTATCTACCGACTCTGTTGTACCGTACTCTCCCGAGAACTTAGTACAGTGCTCTGCACAGAGGAAGCGCTCAGTAAATACCACCGCTGGATCTATCGAGTCCCACTCTGAGAAGCAAAGGCAAACAGGGAACTCGTGACTTCTGCATTAGCTCCTGGAACCAGCGTGGCCTAGGCGAAAGAGCACAAGCCTGGGCACAGGAAACACGGGTTCTAATCCTGGCTCCACCACACACTTGCTGTGTAACCTTGGGCAAGAGTCACTTTACTTCTCCGTCCCTCAGTTTCCTCATCTGTAAAATGGGGATTAAATGCCCATCCTTCCTCCTATTTAGGCTGTGGGATGGGGACTGCATCTGATCTGCTTATGCCACCCCACTGCTTGGCATAGAGTAAGCACCAAATACCAGTTATTTGACCTGCCCCCTCCCAGAACCTCGGGACCTGTGTCTGGAGGAACACGTGGGTGAAGTAGGGGGATTCTGTTCTGGAAGCCTTCCTCCCCCTCCCGTGGTCCTGGAAACATTGGCCCACCCAGAGACCCCAAACTGGTGACACTATCCCTGCAGCCCTGCTCCACAGCTCCAATAATAATAATAACAATGATGGCATTTGTTAACCTTACCTAAGCACTGGGGAGGATACAAGGTGATCAGATTGTCCTACGTGGGGCTCACAATCTTCATCCCCATTTTACAGAGGAGGTAACTGAGGCACAGAGAAGTTAAGTGACTTGCCCAAAGTCACACAGCTGACGATTGGCAGAGCCGGGATTTGAAGCTCTATGCCTTATCCCTAGCCTTCTTCTTCAGCCCTCACCACCCCCGGTCTTGGGTCTGGAGCAGGCCGCTGCTCAGCCTGCTCTGGGGAAGCATCCAGAGGAGGAAAGGAGGAGGGAGGTGGCGGGGAAGGAGGGGCATTCCGAGCTGCTGGATAGTCTCTCTGTCGGCCGTGTCGTGCCTCACAGGTCCCCCGGTCAACGTGACCTGCAACATCTTCATCAACAGCTTCAGCTCCGTCACTGAGACCACCATGGTAAGGGCCTGAGCCTGCAGCCAGGTGGGCTGCCCTCACCCTCACCGGTACCCCACTTGGCAGAGGAACCTCCCACCCCAACATGAGAGCAGTAGTGGGATCGGGTGGACCCCGTTGGTGTCCTGGGGTGTACCCTCCGAGGGACGGACCGGAGGAATCCTGTGGCTGGGTATGGGCTTCTTACCTCTCTGGAGGGGCTGGGGGTGGGTGACCCAGAAGTCTCCCAGCAGGCTCTGGTCTCCCCACCTGCCCCCTCCCATCTCGCCCCACCCCAGGACTACCGAGTGAACGTCTTCCTGCGCCAGCAGTGGAATGACCCCCGGCTGGCCTACCGGGAGTACCCGGACGACTCCCTGGACCTGGACCCTTCCATGCTGGACTCCATCTGGAAGCCGGACCTGTTCTTCGCCAACGAGAAAGGGGCCAATTTCCACGAGGTGACCACGGACAACAAGCTCCTGCGTATATTCAAGAATGGGAACGTGCTCTACAGCATCAGGTACACCCAGGCTGGGAGGGAGTGGGAAGAGCAGAGCGGGTGCAGGGAGCAAAGTGAGAGGGATTGTGGGACCCCTCTCCACCGTGCGTGGAGACAGCGCACAGTGGCATTTGCTCCCGATTTCTCTTCAGGGCAGAAAGGAAAGGACTCCCAAATGAAGGGATTCATCCCACCTTCCTAGGGCCCTCTCGTGGGGTTGGTTTGGACTGGGTTGGTCAACCCGGCCCCAATAATTTTGTGAGAACAGGACCCACTCCACCCAAGGAAGCCCACATTCAGCTGCTCCACCTTAAATCAAGGGTTTGGGGCAGGCTGGACTGGTCCCGGAGAGCCAGGGAGGGAAATTGGGAGGGGTATCGGCTGGCCACGTCCATCTCCAAGGGTTCTGATCACTTCGTGGTAACAGTGGGGAAAGGCCCATGAAGGCATTGCTCCTCATCTTGAGGACCCAAGGAGACTTTAAGAGCAAATGCTACCTGCTGAACTTCTTGAGAAGAAGACTGTGGCTAGGGTCGAAACCTGGCAGGAGGGTCCAAGGCCTACTGGACAGGGATGCCCGGCCCCAAGCTGGTCCCGGGGAGCAGTGAGATAACCAGTTTTGGATCTCTACCTTCCCCTGGGGAGCCGAGAGCTAACCAGGGCTGGGTCTCTCTGCCTTCCCACCCTGCCAGGCTGACGCTCATCCTGTCCTGCCCGATGGACCTCAAGAACTTCCCCATGGACATCCAGACATGTGCAATGCAGCTGGAGAGCTGTGAGTTCCCGCTCTGGGGGGCTGGCACCACAAAAGCTTCCCTGGGACCCTTCAGGATCAGGGTGGGGGGCTCTGCGGCAGGAGGGGTTTGTGAATTTAGAATGGGGAAGCTTGGGGCTTCTTACTCACATCCATGTCCAGAACCTGCAGCCAAGGATACACAGATATCCTGGACCAGGCCTGGATGGGAGTCTGTTGTGGGTATTTGCATGACTGTGCGGAACTTTGCATGCCCGTTGCCCGGAGGCCTGTGTTGGCTGTGAACCATATGTACACAAGGCTTGTACACAGGTATATATTGACACCCGCTCTTTTTGGGGGTGGGGGAATGGGAGTCAGTTACCAGGAGGGAGTCAGGGCAGTGAGGGAAGGGTACATAATGATCAATCCATCAGTGAATGGGATTTATTGAACCCTGAGTGCAGAGCACTGTATTATTCACTTCAGAGAGGACAATAGAGTTGGAAAACACATTATTCCCAGTCCTCAAGGACTTCCAGCCTACAATCAAATCACAGTGGCGTCTCCCAATGTCCAGGTGACCCTGCTTCTTGGCAAAGGCCAGGGGAAAGGGGTGGCAGGGACTGGAGTGAGGTGGGGAAGGGGAGGGAAGAAAGGAGGTGAGGGGAAGGAATCCCTGCTGAGGATAAGGGTGTGACTGGAGGTGGTGGCCGAGAATCAATCAGTTAGTCATATTTATCAAGCCCCTACTGTAAAAGTAATAATAATTATGGCATTTGTTAAGCATTTACTGTGTGCCAGGCACAGAACTAAGCACTGGGGTGGATTCAAGAAAATTGGTTGGACATGGTCCCTGTCCCAAGTGGGGCTCACCGTCTCACTTCACATTTTATGGAAGAGGTAACGGAGGCACAGAGAAGTTAAGTGATTTGCCCAAGGTCACACAGCAGACAAGTGGCAGAGCCGTGATTAGAATCCATGACCTTCTGACTCCCACGCCCGTGGTCTATCTACTAGGCCATGCAGAATCCCTCCTCTAAACTCTCGGGAGACCAACAGATATAATAATTGCAGTATTTGTGAAGCGCTGACTATGTGCTAAGCACTAAACTGACCTCTGCGGTAGATACAAGATAATCAGGTTGGCTACAGTTCCCATCCCATAGGGGACTCACAGTCTAAGCGGGAGAGAGAACAGGTTATTTCATCCCTTTTTGTCAGGTGAGGAAACCGAGGCTCAGAGAAATTAAATGACTTACCCAAGTTCACCCAGAAGACAAGTGGTAGCCCATTGGCCTATTACTCTATTTATGTATTTATTACTCTATTTACTTGTACATATTTATTCTATTTATTTTATTTTGTTAATATGTTTTGTTTTGTTCTCTGTCTCCCCCTTCTAGACTGTGAGCCCACTGTTGGGTAGGGACCGTCTCTAGATGTTGCCGGCTTGTACTTCCCAAGCGCTTAGTACAGTGCTCTGCATACAGTAAGCACTCAATACATATGATTGAATTGAATGAATGAATGAATGAATGAATTGCACAGGAGGAGATTACAATCAGCTTTCTGCAGTCTCTTTGAGGGGGAGCCTCCCTAATCCAACTCTTCGTCTCCTCTGGCAGTTGGCTACACCATGAATGACCTCACGTTCGAGTGGCTGGAAGATGCCCCTGCCGTCCAAGTGGCCGAAGGGCTGACCCTCCCCCAGTTTATCCTGCGGGATGAGAAGGATCTGGGCTACTGTACCAAGCACTACAACACAGGTAGCACCCGAGACCCTCCCCACCCCCTGCTTGGCAGAGAACAAGCCATCCTCGCTGGTCCAGTGATGGGAAATGATGGGCAGTGGAAGCTGGTGGAAAATTCTCCCAGGGCGGCCCACATCTCGGCAGAGCAGACCCTGGCTGGATCAACTGGCCCCTGACTAGCAGGAGGCTCAAGTGGACACCTTTAATTCAGACCTGCTGCTGAGTCTTTGGGATACTACTACTACTAATAATAATATTTTGTTATTTGTTAAGCACTTACTGTGTGCCAAGCACTGTTCTAAGCACTGGAGGAGATACAAAGTAATCAGGTTGTCCCAGATGGGGCTCACAGTCTTAATCCCCATTTTCCAGATGAGCTAACTGAGGCGCAGAGAAGTTAAGTGACTCGCCCACTGTCACACAGCTGACAAGTGGCAGAGCCGGGATTTGAACCTGTGACCTCTGACTCCCAAGGCCGTGCTCTTTCCACTGAGCCATGCTGCTTCTCTGAGAGAGCTAGCAGCACACCGTGGCGGGCCGAGATCTGGATAGTTGGGACGATAGTGTTCACTGAGTCGGGGCTGTCTGGCTAATTTCAACCTAAAGGTAGTTGGAGTGGCGGTTGGTGGTGGGGTAATTATCTACCTTAATGGCAAACGCAGACCCTGCTTGGGAACCCATGGCCAGAAAGGCAATCAGAGGGGCCCTTCCTCAGAACTCACCAGGCCCTGAGGGAGAGGTCTGCCAGCACTGAACTCTGCTCGAATGGGAGCCGTAATAATAATAATAACGGTAATAATAGTAATCAATCAATCATATTTATTGAGCGCTTACTGTGTGCAGAGCACTGTACTAAACACTTGGGAAGTACAAGTTGGCAACATATAGAGACAGTCCCTACCCAACAGTGGGCTCACAGTCTAAAAATAATGATAACAATAGTGGTATTTGTCAAACCCTTACTACATGCCAGACACTGCACTTGAGCATTTAGCAAAGCTTGGTCAGTGGAATTTGGGGGCGGACATCCAGGCCTCCACGAAAGGGTGGGCTCAGAGCAGAGCTGCCCAGACTGCAACACAGCCTCCATTCATTCATTCCTTCATTCAGTCGTATTTATTGAGCGCTTACCGTGTGCACAGCACTGGACTAAGCGCTTGGGAAGTACAAGTTGGCGACATGTAGAGATGGTCCCTACCCAACGACGGGCTCACAGTCTAGAAGGGGGAGACAGACAACAAAACAAAACATGTGGACAGGTGTCAAGTTGTCAAAATAAATAGAATTAAATAATAATAATGATGGCATTTATTAAGCGCTTACTATGTGCAAAGCACTGTTCTAAGCGCTGGGGAGGTTACAAGGAGATCAGGTTGTCCCACGGGGGGCTCACAGTCTTCATCCCCATTTTACAGATGAGGGAACTGTGGCACAGAGAAGTGAAGTGACTAGCCCAAAGTCACACAGCTGACAATTGGCAGAGCTAAATGCTAAATGCTAAAGCTAAATGCACATCATTAACAAAATAAATAGAATAGTAAATATGTTCCAGCACATGGAAACCAAATAGGACCACCTGCCCTGGGGAACGGAGCTCCCGCGGGCACCAGACCACGAGGGGCAGGGCTTGGCCAGGGGTGTCGTGGGGCCCAACAGTCCTAACCCACGGTTCCCTGCCATGTTACTGCCCTCGCAGCCACCGTCCAAACCTGACAGGGAAGGCTGGGGACTGAAAGAGGCTTCCTCCCAACCCTGCCCCACTCTCTGCTCCCTTCCCTTCCCTCACCTTATCCTCTCTGCCCTTTTCCCTCGCTTCTGCTCCCAACCTGCCCTTCCCTTTACCCTCTCCCTGCCCTCTGTCCTGCCCTGCTGGCCTCCCTCGCCCTTCATGGTGCCTCCTGCCCATCCAGGTGTGATGGTGCTGCCTTTGTGCTCGGAGGTGGCGAGATGGAGGCATGTCTTTGGGGTCTGGACTGTCCACCCAACGGGCAGGCAGAGGAGAGCCAGCTCCAGAGCCATAGCCTCCTGGATTCTGAGTTCTCTCATCCCGGGAGCCTCCGACTAGGGCTGTGGAGGGCTCAAGGCAGACACTGACCCACCTGGGACAGGCAGAAGGAGCCGGGTGGCTGTGGGCTAGAGACCGGGCGTGTGCTGGGCCCATTTTGGGTGCTTAGGCTGTGAAATGCCTAGGCTCTTCTAGACTGTGAGCCTGCTGTTGGGTAGGGACCGTCTCTATATGCTGCCAACTTGTACTTCCCAAGCGCTTAATACAGTGCTCTGCACACAGTAAGTGCTCAATAAATACAACTGAATGAATGAAATGGATTGAATGGGGAGGAGCTGAGGAGAGCCTAAGAAACCCACCTCTGCCTGTGGTTCAGGGACAGGACCCTAGCCTGGAAAGGCTGACCCTAATCTGGGAAGCGCGGGGGAGGCCAGAGGAGGCCGGGGCCTGGGGACGCACGGACCACGTCGCCGTCGGGCCTTTCCTTCCAGGGAAGTTCACCTGCATCGAGGTCAAGTTCCATCTGGAACGACAGATGGGCTACTACCTGATCCAGATGTACATCCCCAGCCTGCTCATCGTCATCTTGTCCTGGGTCTCCTTCTGGATCAATATGGACGCCGCCCCCGCCCGGGTCGGGCTGGGCATCACCACGGTGCTGACCATGACCACCCAGAGCTCGGGCTCGCGGGCCTCCCTGCCCAAGGTGACGGTGGACTCACCTGCCTGCCCCCACCCCCGGCCCGTGGGTGGGGACTCCCCAAAGGCGGGCCTCAAGTCGGAGGGGGCCTCAGTTGTCCATCTGGAACTGGAACTGGAACCCCGTGGGCCGGGGCCAGAGTGGGCGAGGGGGCGGGCAGCAGGAGGGGGCGACTGAGGTCCCAGAGGCCAGGCTGGCCCCTGAGGGCCGGGCTAAGGCTGCAGGAGAATCAGCGGAGAGCCCCAACAGTGCCAGGGGCAGGGGAGTGGGCCCAAAGGAGCTTGGGAGAAGCTATGTCCCAGGCCCTGAGCCCACAGTCCTGCCCTGCTCTCCCCGGGACAGGGTGTTGCTTGGGCTTTGGCCATCAAGAAGCTGGAGGGATTTTCTCTCATGCCGGAAGAGGCTGGCAGAAAGTTCCGCATCCCTCCTGCCAAGAGAACTCCCTTTCTGGGCCCCTCCTGTGAGCACACACCATCCCTCCCTCCTTCCTCCCACCCCTTCCCTTCCCCCTTCCATCTTTCCTCCCTACTTCCCTCCTTCCCCCCACTCCTCCATTCCTCCCTCCCTCCCTATTTCCCCCACCCCCTCTCTCATCCCTCCTTCCTTCCCCCACCCCTCCATTCCTTCCTCCTTCCTTCACCTCACCCCTTCCTTCCTCCCTTCCCCCTCCCTCCTTCTGTCCTTTCCTCCCTCACCCCTCCATCTGCTCCCAGGGACACCTCAGTTTCCTTCTTTGGAAGGACTGGCTTTCCACCGCCCTGGATGGCTCATGCACTGCTTCTAACGGGGTTTTTCCATGACCTTGTTGGACAAAAACCTAAAGTCACACACATCAAACACACCCTCACATACAGCCTCATACACATTCAAACACTCACACACATCACCTTTATTTATTTATTTTATTTTGTTAGTATGTTTGGTTTTGTCTCCCCCTTTTAGACTGTGAGCCCACTGTTGGGTAGGGACTGTCTCCATATGTTGCCAATTTGTACTTCCCAAGCACTTAGTACAGTGCTCTGCACACAGTAAGTGCTCAATAAATACGATTGATGATGATGATGATGATCACCTCCCTCCACATGTGCCCCCCCACACACAAAGACACACACAGATACACACACACATAACACAGACATGCAAACACATTGATGCTCTAAGGAAACCTCTCTTTAAACCATCCTTGGGCTTTTTCAGTGGGGCAGTGCCCATGTGTAGAGAAAGAAATGGGGCAAACAGAGCTGCCCTGTTTGCCCTCCCCAGTGTATGTCCTCCCCAGCTATGCTGGGCCAGACATAACTAGTTCTCAGCCTCTAGAGGTGTAGGGCCCCCTCCTCTCTCCCTCCTGCTGGGCCCCTCCTCAAGGCTGAGGGTGGATGGGGCCAGGGGCTGCCAAGCTTCAACCCTTCACTCTCAGTAGCAGGAAGAAGAGGAGGAGGAAGGGGAGGAGAAAGAGGAAGATTGAAGAAAGAGAGGAGAATGGGAGAAGGGGGAGACCAAACCCATCCCTGCTAGGATTCCTGGCTTCCCCTGAGCCAGCAAGCAGGGAAGAGTCCCAGGCCCAAGAAGAGCATGCCTTAGGGAAAGGAGCCCAGTGAGGGGGGAAAAGGCAAAAGAGGGGCAGCAGGGAGGGAGGTGGGCTGGAGACCTGGGGAAGGAGGCAGGAGGAAAGGAGGTGTGGAGGGGACAGAAAGGCTGTCTGCCATTGCTCCAAGCTGTTGGGGCAGATGGGAGAAAGCCCTGAAGCAGGGAGCATCCCGGCCGATTGCACTGGCTCTGCGAGGCCTTGTGGAGCCAGAGCAGAGAGAGGCCAAATGCACCGCCCCGAGGCCTGCCAGCACCTCTGCTGCCTTCTGACGGGCCTTCCTCCCTGGGCCCTCCACCCCTCAGCTGCCCTGTATGGGGCTGAGAGACAGGGAAATGGGCCCGGAAGGAGGGAGTGGGAGCCCAAAGGGGAGGGGAAGAGGAGGCCTCGGGAGAACAAAATCAGAGGGGGAATGAAGAAGATGAAAGAGAAGAAAGGAAAGGAGGAAAGTGAGGACTGGGAATGCAAAGAACCAAGGCAGGGCTGGCACGATTTTTCCCGAAGCCTGAATCGGCAGTGCGGTAGATGACAGAGGCTGGAGAGGGGCTTGGGGGGCTGTGGAGGACTGATGGGCCTGGAGGCTATGGCAAGCTCGGACAAGACGGGTGTCAGCGGCCAGGACAGACTAGGGGACCGGGGCAGGCCACGGGAGCCAGGATGGACTTTTGGGCTGGGACCCGGCGGGCGGAACCACCTGACCGGTGCGGTGCCGTCGCAGGTGTCGTATGTGAAGGCCATCGACATCTGGATGGCCGTGTGCCTGCTGTTCGTCTTTGCCGCCCTGCTGGAGTACGCGGCCGTCAACTTCGTCTCCCGCCAACGCAAGGAGAGCGGACGCCTCCGGCGAAGACGGCGACGCCAGCGCATGGTGAGTCTGGGCAGCTCAACTAGGGCACGGGGCGGCCATCCGGGCGTGACCCCCACCCACCCAGCCAGCCCGGCCTCCTCTCCTCCCTCCCACCATCACCACAACCCTCATAATAATAACGGTAATCATCATCAATTGTATTTATTGAGCGCTTACTATGTGCAGAGCACTGTACTAAGAGCTTGGGAAGTACAAATTGGCAACATATAGAGACAGTCCCTACCCAACAGTGGGCTCACAGTCTAAAAGGGGGAGACAGAGAACAAAACCAAACATACTAACAAAATAAAATAAATAGGATAGATATGTACAAGTAAAATAAATAAATTAATTAATGGAGTAATAAATATGTACAACCATATATGCATATATACAGGTGCTGTGGGGAAGGGAAGGAGGTAAGATGGGGGGATGGAGAGGGGGATGAGGAGGAGAGGAAGGAAGGGGAAGGAAGGAAGGAAGGAAGGAACGGTAATGATAATAGTGGTGTTTATTAAGCACTTACTATGTCCCAAGCGCTGGGGTAGCTGTAGCATAATCCGATAGGACACAATTCCCCTCCCAACACGGGACTCACAGCGCTATGCACCCAGTAAGCACTCAATAAATATTATGGAATGAATAAGGGGAAGGGAGAACAGGTATAGAATTGCCCCTTTTTACAGATGTAGAAATTGAGGCATAGAAATAATAATAATAATGATGATGGTATTTGTTAAGCACTTATTATGTGCCAAGCACTGTTCTAAGCGCTGATAATAATGATGGCATTTGTTAAGCACTTATTATGTGCAAACGATTGTTCTAAAAGCTGGGTAAGATAAAAATAATCAGGGTGTCCCAAGTAGGGCTCATAGACTTCATCCCCATTTTACAGAGGAGACAACTGAGAACCGGAGAAGTGAAGTGACTTGCCCAAAGTCACACAGCTGACAAGTGGCAGAAGCAGGATTAGAACCCATGCCCTCTGACTCCCAAGCCCAGGCTTTTTCCAACAAGCCACACTGCTTCTCCAGTGAAAGGACTTGGCCAAGGTCACACAGCAGACAAGTGACTGCTATTCCCTCTGTACTGTAAATTCATTGAGGGCAGGGAAAATAATAATAATAATAATAATAATAATAATGACATTTATTAAGCACTTACTATGTGCCAAGCAATGTCGTAAGCGCTGGGGAGGTTACAAGGTGATCAGGTTGCCCCATGGGGGGCACACAGTCTTCATCCCCATTTTACAGATGAGGTCACTGAGGCCTGGAGAAGTTAAGTGACTTGCCCAAAGTCACAGAGCTGACAAGTGGCAGAGCTGGGATTTGAACCCATGACCTCTGACTCCAAGGCCCGGGCTCTTTCCACTGAGACACTGCTTATATTGTGATATTGTACTCTCCCAGGCGCTTAGTACAATGTTCTGCTCACAGTAAGTGCTCAATAAATACGATGGACTGACTGACTGATGAAGTGTGGCAGAAGCCACTTGTCAGCTGTGTGACTTTGGACAAGTCACTTCACTTCTCTGTGCCTCAGTTCCCTCATCTGTCAAATGGGGATGAAGACTGTGAGCCTTAGACTACCTGTTAATTTGCATATAGTTTTGTACATCAGCATTGATAACACTGTCTAATCTTAAACTATTTTTAAGTTAATATTTTATTTTGGCATCCTTATTTCGGTGTGGTGTAATGGGAAAAGCACAGGCCTGGAACTCAGAACACCTCGATTCTAATCCTGGCTCTGCCACATAATAATAATAATAATGGCATTTATTAAGCACTTACTATGTGCAAAGCACTGTTCTAAGCGCTGGGGAGGTTACAGGGTGATCAGGTTGCCCCACGTGGAGCTCACAGTCTTAATCCCCATTTTACAGATGAGGTAACTGAGGCACAGAGAAGTTAAGCGACTTGCCCAAAGTCACACAGCTGACAATTGGCGGAGCAGGGATTTGAACCCATGACCTCTGACTCCAAAGCCCAGGCTCTTTCCACTGAGCCACGCTGCTTCTCATGTCTGCTCTGTGACCTCAGACAAGTCATTCCACTTCTCTGTGCTTCAGTTGCCTCATCTGCAAAATGAGTATTAAATTATCAAATTATCAAAGTATTATTAAAGTATCAAGCACTTACTACAGTGCTCTGCACACAGTAAGCGCTCAATAAATACGATTGAATGAATGAAAATTCTCCTTCCTCTGAGATAGACTCTAAACCCCTTTTGGGGACAGAGATCGGGTCCAACCTGGTTATTCATTCATTCATTCAATCGTATTTATTGAGCGCTTACTGTGTGCAGAGCACTGTACTAAGCGCTTGGGAAGTACAAGTTGGCAACATATAGAGACGGTCCCTGCCCAACAGTGGGCTCTTCTTTCTACCCCAGAGCTTGGAATAGTGCTTGACACCTAATCAGTGCTTAACAAATACTATATTATTATTATTATTTTAATCTTCTTTCCATTGTGCCTGCCCTTCTCCCTTTGAAGGGTGCTCAGTGATCACCTGATCACCTAGTAACCTCCCCAACGCTTACTATATGCCATTATTATTATTATTATTATTATTATTATTATTATTATTATCCCAACTCTGCCATATGTCTGCTGTGTGACCTTGGATAAGTCACTTAACTTTCTCTGAGCCTCAGTGACCTCATCTGTCAAATGGGAATGAAGACTGTGAGCCCCACGTGGGACAACTTGATCACCTTGTATCCCCCCCCCCCCCCCAGCGCATAGAACAGTGCTCTGCACATAGTAAGCGCTTAATAAATGCCATTATTATTATTATTATCCCAACCCCGCCACATGTCTGCTGTGTGACCTTGGGCAAGTCACTTAACTTTCTCTGCGCCTCAGTGACCTCATCTGTAAAATGGGGATGAAGACTGTGAGCCCCACGTGGGACAACCTATCTCATCCTATCCCGTCTGGACTACTGCATCAGTCTTCTCTCTGATCTCCCATCCTCATGTCTCTCCCCACTACAATCCATACTTCACGCCGCTGCCCGGATTGTCTTTGTCCAGAAACGCTCTGGGCATGTTACTCCCCTCCTCAAAAATCTCCAGTGGCTACCAATCAATCTGCTCATCAGGCAGAAACTCCTCACCCTGGGCTTCAAGGCTGTCCATCCCCTCGCCCCCTCCTACCTCACCTCCCTTCTCTCCTTCTCCAGCCCAGCCTGCACCCTCTGCTCCTCTGCCACTAATCTCCTCACCGGGCCTCGTTCTCGCCTGTCCCGCCATCGACCCCCGGGCCTGGAATGGCCTCCCTCTGCCCCTCCGCCAAGCTAGCTCTCTTCCTCCCTTCAAGGCCCTACTGAGAGCTCACCTCCTCCAGGAGGCCTTCCCAGACTGAGCCCCTTCCTTCCTCTCCCCCTCGTCCCCCTCTCCATCCCCCTCATCTTACCTCCTTCCCTTCCCCACAGCACCTGTATATATGTATATATGTTTGTACATATTTATTACTCTATTTATTTTACTTGTACATGTCTATTCTATTTATTTTATTTTGTTAGTATGTTTGGTTTTGTTCTCTGTCTCCCCCTTTTAGACTGTGAGCCCGCTGTTGGGTAGGGACCGTCTCTATATGTTGCCAACTTGTACTTCCCAAGCGCTTAGTACAGTGCTCTGCACACAGTAAGTGCTCAATAAATATGATTGATTGATTGATTGATTGATTAACAACCTGATCACCTTGTTTCCCCCTAGCGCTTAGAACAGTGCTCTGCACATAGTAAGTGCTTAACAAATGCTATTATTATTATTATTATTATTATTATTATTATCATTATTATTAGAAGTGGGATTAGAACTCAGGTCCTCTGATTTACTTCCACTAGGCGGCGCTGTCCCCAGAGAGGTGGCGCCGGGATCCTGGAGGAGCGGGCGCCCTCTGGTGGCCCGACTCACCCTTGCACCTCTGTCGTTTTCAACTCCCAAGCGATCGACTGACTGATCGACTAATAATAATAATAATAATAATAATAATAATAATAATAATTAATAATTAATAATTATAATATTTGTTAAGCCCTTACTACGTGCCAAACACTGTTCTAACCGCTTGGGTAGATACAAGGTAATCAGGTTATCCCACGTGGGGCTCACAATCTTAATCCCCATTTTATAGATGAGGTAACTGAGGCACAGAGAAGTGAAGTGATTTGCCCAAGGTCATTCATTCATTCATTCATTCATTCAATCGTATTTATTGAGCGCTTCCTGTGTGCGGAGCACCGTACTAAGTAAGGGCTTGGAAGGTACAAGTTGGCAACATAGAGAGATGGTCCCTACCCAACAGCGGGCTCATGGTCTAGAAGGGGGAGGCAGACAACAAAACAAAACAAAACATATTAACAAAATAAAATTAATAGAATAAATATGTACAACTAAAATAAATGAATAAATAGAGTAATAAATACGTACAAACGTATATACATATATACAGGTGCTGTGGGGAGGGGAAGGAGGTAAGGCGGGGGTGGGGGGGAGGAGGGGGAGAGGAAGGAGGAGGTCACACAGCAGACAATAATAATAATAATAATAATAATAATGATGGCATTTATTAAGCACTTACTAAGTGTAAAGCACTGTTTTAAGTGCTGGGGAGGTTACAAGGAGATCAGGTTGCCCCAAAGGAGGCTCATGGTTTTAATCCTCATTTTACGGATGAGGTAACTAAGGCCCAGAGAAGTGAAGTGACTTGCCCAAAGTCACATAGCTAACAATTGGCAGAGTCTGGATTTGAACCCATGACCTCTGACTCCAAAGCCTGTGCTCTTTCCACTGAGCCACGAAGGGCCCCCGACTCCACCCGCCCACCAGGGAAGCCATGCCCACCGGGCACCGGGGGCTCACGGTGATGATAATAATAATAATAATAATAATAATAATAATAATAATAATGGCATTTATTAAGCACTTACTATGTGTAAAGCACTGTTCTAAGCGCTGGGGAGGTTACAAGGTGATGAGGTTGTCCCACAGGGGGCTCACAGTCAATCTCCATTTTACAGATGAGGTAACTGAGGCCCAGAGAAGTGAAGTGACTTGCCCAAAATCACACAGCTGACTATTGGCGGAGCTGGATTTGAACCCATGACTTCTGACTCCAAAGCCCGGGCTCTTTCCTACTGAGCCACGCTGCTTTGTGATGTGGTGGAGACAGGATTAGTGACCATCCTGTTTCTGCTAGGCCAGGGAAGGCTGTTAGAGGCTGCTCTCTTTCTTCTGGCCTCCCGACCTCCCAGCTCATCTGAAGCGTGGCCTACCGGATAGACGATGGAGCTGGGACTCAGGAGGACCTGAGTTCTAATCCTGCCTCTGCCACTTGTCTGCAGTGTGACCTTGAGCAAGTCACTTCACTTCTCTGGGCCTCAGTTACCTCATCTATAAAATGGGAATTAAGACTGAGCCCCATGTGTCCAACCCAATTTACTTGTACCCACCCCAGTGCTCAGTACAGTGCCTGGCACATACTAAGCACCTAACAAATGCCATAATTAGTATTAGTGTTTGCGTTGACAGAGGAGTGGATGGAGTCAGTCAGTCAGTGGTATTTATTGAGCGTGTACTGCAGGCAGAGCCCTGGGTTAAGTGCTTGGGAGAGAAAACTGTGTGACCTTGGGGAAGTCACTTTACTTCTCTGCGCCTCAGTTTCCTCATCTGTAAAATGGGTCTTAAATGTTACTTCTTCCTAGTTATAATGTGAGCCCCATGTATCCAGCGTGGCTTAGTGGAAAGAGCACGGGCTTGGCAGTCGGAGGTCATGGGTTCTAATCCTGGCTCCACCACTTGTCAGCTGCGTGACTTTGGGCAAGTCACTTAACTTCTCTGTGCCTCAGTTATCTCATTTGTAAAATGGAGATTGTGAGCCCCACGTGGGACAACCTGATTACTTTGTACCTACCCCAGTGCTTAGAACAGTGCTTGGCACATAGTAAATTCATTCATTCATTCATTCAATCGTATTTATTGAGCACTTACTGTGTGCAGGGCACTGTACTAAGCACTTGGGAAGTACAAGTTGACAACATGTAGAGACGGTCCCTACCCAACAGTGGGCTCACAGTCTAGAAAGGCTTAACAAATACCATCCTCATCATCAACCTGATAATATTGTATCTCCCCATCCTGAGCACAACGCTTGGCACCTAGTAAACACTTAACAAATACCATCCTCATCGGCAACCTGATAATCTTGTATCTCCCCATCCTGAGCACAATGCTTTGCACATAGTAAATGCTTAACAAATACCATCCTCATTATCAACCTGATAATCTTGTATCTACCCATCCTGGGCACAAAGTGAACACTTAACAAATACCATCCTCATCATCAACCTGATAATCTTGTATCTCCCCATCCTGAGCACAATGCTTGGCACATAGTAAACGCTTAACAAATACCATCCTCATCACTAAACTGATAATCTTGTATGTACCCATCCTGAGCACAATGCTTGGCACATAGTAAATGCTTAACAAATACCATCCTCATCAGCAACCTGATAATATTGTATCTGCCCATCCTGAGCACAACGCTTGGCACATACTAAACGCTTAACAAATACCATCCTCATCAGCAACCTGATAATCTTGTATCTCCCCCTCCTGAGCACAATGCTTGGCACATAGTAAACGCTTAACAAATACCATCCTCATTATCAACCTGATAATCTTGTATCTCCCCATCCTGAGCACAATGCTTGGCACATAGTAAACGCTTAACAAATACCATCCTCATCAGCAACCTGATAATCTTGCATCTACCCACCCTGAGCACACTGCTTGGCACATAGTAAATGCTTAACAAATACCATCCTCATCATCCACCTGATAATCTTGTATCTACCCATCCTGAGCTCAATGCTGGGCACATAGTAAACGCCTAACAAATACCATCCTCATCATCCACTTGATAATCTTGTATCTACCCCAATGCTGAGTACAATGTTTTTTCTTTCAAAAAAAAAAAAAAAAAGAATAGTAGAGTCACTAGACACAATTCTGGCCCTTAAGGAGCTTAGGGCGTCATGGGAGGTGGACTCCTGGGAATGTGATTGGAAGCAAAATCTGGGAGGAAGTCCCAGGCTGCTCCCCTGTGCCAAGGGTTTGGTTGCTGGGAGCTGAGGGAGGGTGGGAGGGGTGGGGGCTGATAGGTTGTTGGAATTGGTCCCCGACCTTCTCCCGTGGTTGGAAGGCTCTCCTAAAGATGAGCTTGGCTGACTTGGACAGAACTCTTCCCCTCCCATCCCCACCCCTGGGCCTATCAATCAATCAATCAATCAATCAATTGTATTTATTGAGCACTTACTGTGTGCAGAGCACTGTACTAAGCCCTTGGGAAGTCCAAGTTGGCAACATATAGAGACGGCCCCTACCCAACAGTGGGCTCACAGTCTAGAAGGTGGAGACAGAAAACAAAACCAAACATATTAACAAAATAAAATAATCAATCAATTAATCAATCAATCGTATTTATTGAGCGCTTGCTGTGTGCAGAGCACTGTACTAAGCGCTTGGGAAGTACAAGTTGGTAACATATAGAGGTAGTCCCTACCCAACAGTGGGCTCACAGTCTAAAGGGGGGAGACGGAGAACAAAACCAAACATACTAACAAAATAAAATAGACTAGATATGTACAAGTAAAATAAATAAATAGAGTAATAAATATGTACAAACATATATACATATACATATATATATGGCGGATGGGCAGAGAGAGGGCATTCCAGGCCAGGCCAGTCACAGCAGTGGGCAATGGGATGGTTGGGGCCAGTGGGATTGTGTCCAGAGTGTTTTGTGCTGGGGCCAGAGGCCATCCACTGCAGAAGGGTCATGGTGGGTGGGCTTTGAGTCTTTGCCCTCAAAGGCTGAGGGAGGGGAGGCTCTCGTAGGGGCTCAGTGAGGGAGGCCTCCCTCCCTCCCTCCCTCCCTCCCTCCAGTGGGACCTTCTGCTGGTTTGAGAGGTTCCTTGCTCCGAGAGGTTCCTTTGCCAGGGGTCTGAGATGCTGCCTCTGGTCACTGGGCCCCTCCGCAGCCCCCACTCCAGCCATCCCCAAAGTGTACGGTGCTTTGCCCATCGAGGCTCAGCTAATACTGGGGAGGCTGCAGCTCTAACCTGGACTCCTCTTGGCTCTGCATGGTTCTGCATGGTTCTGCCTGCGTAGTCTTGCGTGGAGCTGCGTGGTTCTCCGTGGCTTGGGGCTATTCGTAGCTCTGCATGACATTTCATGGTCCCGCGTGGTGCCGTACTGTAGTTGCCCTCCCTCTGCCCATCCGCCAAGCTCGCTCTCTTCCTCCCTTCAAGGCCCTACTGAGAGCTCACCTCCTCCAGGAGGCCTTCCCACACTGAGCCCCTTCCTTCCTCTCCCCCTCATCCCCCTCTCCATCCCCCCCATCTTACCTCCTTCCCTTCCCCACAGCACCTGTATATATGTATATATGTTTGTACAGATTTATTACTCTATTTATTTATTTTACTTGTACATATCTATTCTATTTATTTTATTTTGTTAGTATGTTTGGTTTTGTTCTCTGTCTCCCCCTTTTAGACTGTGAGCCCACTGTTGGGTAGGGACTGTCTCTATATGTTGCCAACTTGTACTTCCCAAGCACTTAGTACAGTGCTCTGCACACAGTAAGCGCTCAATAAATACGATTAATTGATTGATTGATTGATTGGCTCTGGGTGCTACTGCATGGTCCAGCATGGCTCCGCATGGATTTTTTGGCATTCATTCACTTATTCAATCGTATTTATTGAGCGCTTACTGTGTGCAAAGCACTGTACTAAGCACTTGGGAAGTACAAGTTGGTAACAGATAGAGACAATCCCTACCCAACAGTCCTGAGGGGTGTTGTTCCTGTTGCACCGCTTCCCTAGAGGAGTGATAGCCACTTTGGGGAGTCACGCTATTCGTAGATATTTTCAAATCTGGCTCCCACGTCAGAGGGGAAATTCATTCATTCATTCATTCATTCATTCATTCATTCAGTCGTATTTATTGAGCACTTACTGTGTGCAGAGCACTGTACTAAGCGCTTGGGAAGTACAAGTTGGCGACATATAGAGACGATCCCTACCCGACAACGGTCTCACAGTTAATTCCTTGTGTGCGGGGAAGATTCATTCATTCAATCGTATTTATTGAGCAGTTACTGTGTGCAGAGCACTGTACTAAGTGCTTGGAAAGTACAATTCAGCAATAGATAGAGATGGTCCCTACCCAACAATGGGCTCACAGCCTAGAAGGGGGAGACAGACAACAAAATAAAACAAGTAGACAGGCGTCAATACAATCAAAATAGATAAATAGAATTATAGATATATACACATCATTAATGAAACAAATAGAGTAATAAATATGCACAAATATACACAAGTGCTGTGGGGAGGGGAAGGAGGTAAGTCAGAGGAAGGGGAAAGATATCTCGAGCTTCTGCTGGGCTTTCCCCACATCTTAGTACAGTGCACTACATCCAGTGTGGGGGCTCAATAAGTACCACTACTATTACTCAATGGAAAGAGCATGGGTTCAAATCCCGGCTCCGCCAATTGTCGGCTGTGCGACCTCAGGCAAGTCACTTAACTTCTCTGGGCCTCAGTTACCTCATCTGTAAAATGGGGATGAAGACCGTGAGCCCCCCGTGAGACAACCTGATCCCCTTGTATCCTCCGCAGCGCTTAGAACGGTGCTTTGCACATAGTAAGTGCTTAATAAATGCCATTATTATTATTATTATTATTCTCTGTGCCTCAGTTACCTCATCTGTTAAAATGGGAATAAAGACTGTGAACCCCACGTGGGACAACCTGATCCCCTTGTATGCTCCGCAGCACTTAAAACAGTGCTTTGCACATAGTAAGTGCTTAACAAATGCCATCATTATCATCATTATTATTATTATTACCGTTATTACTGCTAACACAGCAATGGCTTTGTCCACAGGAGCTGGTGTTCACGGGTCAGACTTCCTCTCCCTGGACATGGATTCTGCTTTCAGAGTCCTCTGCCTCTGGCCTCCTTGGCTACTAGCAGACTCTGTGCGGACATTTAAGGCTTCAGGGTGGGGGCGGCTTGACCAGGAGAACCGGAGCTAGGAACCGGAGACACGCACTCTCTTCTTAGTTCCCCTACTAAGTTGTAGTTGAGGACGGGGGTGGGACCAAATCATCGCTGCTATTTACCAAACGCCTCCTGGGTGCGCAAGCAGTGTAGAGAGAACATTAGCCCCACGGGCCCCCGCTGGCTCTCGAAGGAGTCATTTGCGGAGGTGAGGGGATGATGAACAGCGACGACCAGAAGCAAGACGTGATGTCATATAATAATAATAATGATGGCACTTTTAGACTGTGAGCCCACTGTTGGGTAGGGGCTGTCTCTATATGTTGCCAACTTGTACTTCCCAAGCGCTTAGTACAGTGCTCTGCACACAGTAAGTGCTCAATAAATACGATTGATTGATTTGTTAAGCGCTTACTTTGTGTAAAGCACTGTTGCAAGCCCTGGGGAGGATACAAGGTGATCAGGTTGTCCCACGTGGGGCTCGCAGTCTTCATCCCCATTTTACAGATGAGGTGACCGAGGCCCAGAGAAGCGACGTGACTTGCCCAAAGTCACACAGCTAAGTGGCGGAGCCGGGATTTGAACCCCTGACCTCCGACTCCCAAGCCCGGGCTCTTTCCACTGAGCCACACCGCTTCTCTAGCAGCATCCCGAGGGGGGATTGTCCCCAGAGCATGTCCTTGCGTGGCTTCCTTGCTTGGGCCCCTGGGGGGGTGGACATCTGGACATGGAGGTGGATGTGCCCCCGACTCTGGAAGCGTGCCTGCCGGGCATCCCCAGGGGCACCAACGTGGGCACAACATCCTCTCCCCGGGGGTCCATCTGCTGTCTAACCCTAGCCCCCTCTCTCCCCTCCCGCCTCCTCTCAGGAAGAGGACTTGGCCCGGGAGAGCCGCTTCTACTTCCGAGGCTACAGCCTGGGTCACTGCCTGCAGGGACGGGACAGGGGGCCCCTGGAAAGGTCCGGCCTCTACAGCGGCCCCCTCCCACCATCCGCCCTGCTCCCAAGGGAAGGTGACAGCGCACACAGGCGTTACGTGGACCGGGCCAAGAGGATCGACACCGTCTCCCGGGCCGTCTTCCCTTTCACCTTCCTCATCTTCAACGTCTTCTACTGGGTCGTCTATAAGGTTCTGCGTTTGGAGGCTGGCCGCCTGGGGCTCTGAGCGGTGGGCGGGAGGCGCCCCGGCCCCTTCCTTGGCCCCGGTGGGTCCTGGCACCCCAAAATCTGGACTTCCAGCCTCCAGAGGACTCTTGTCGTCCCAGACCTGCCCTGCCCCGCTGTGGCCTCCACCCTCTGGCCCATGCCTGACCCTGACCTGACCCACCCCATGGTCAGGGTGCTCTGAGCTTCCGGACTCAGGGGGGGTCTCCACCCTCCTCTCCTAGCTCCCTGATGTGGGACTACTGTAGAGACTGGCATTCTGGCCCGCTAGATACCACCAGACCAGCCTGATGTGGCATCTGGGGCTTCCGGGCCCTTCACTCATTGCTCCAGAACGTGATCAGTGCCCAGGCACAGATGTTGCCTTTCCCATCCCAGCCGTGGCCCGCTGTCACAGGGTCGAGTCCCCACCTGTGCTGGGGAAGGGCAGAGCCTCCAGTGAGGACCTCCAGGCTAGTGCCCAGACAGCTGATCCTACCACCCACAACCCAAGCCCCCAAGCTCGATAGGCACCCCCCAGATGACCAGAGAGCAGCTCTCTTCCTCACCCAGGTGGACCCTGCCCACTGTCACTCAGGAACTTGGATCCCCCACCTCTACCAGGCTGAAGTCTCAGAGGGGGCGGCCCCTTGTATGAAACACTCTTGCTTAGAGCCTGGCATGGGAGCCTGGCCCTGAAATGGCAGCCAAGGCAGCTGTCTTCTGCCTCACGAATGTGGGCTCTGACCTCCTGGGCCTCACCCAGCGTAGCCCTAGCCCTTCCAGGGATGGAACGACACCCCCGCAGCTTTGATGCCCATCTCAGGCTCCAGCAGCCGGGCACTGAGGGCCAAGGGTGGCACAAGGTAAGATGTGCCAAGCTGCCTGCTCATCCTGAAGAGGATCATAGGACAGATGGTCGTCACTAAATCCGGCAGCGGCCCGGTTTCGTTGAGATAATCAGTCCCTTGGACTCCCTTTCAGCACAGTTTCCAATTCAGAATCAATAAAGAGGCTGCTTGGGTTGATGTGGGACCTACAACTTAAACCAAGGGTCTGTCTGCTCTCGCTCTGCCTCTCTCCCCCTACCCCATGTCCCCCAGCCCCTGTCTGCTTCCGTTAGGGGCCTCTGGGCTGCCAGTGGTGTCCCAGGACCAGTGAGACTGATTGACCCAGAAGTTGGGGGGCAGAAACCCAAGAAGAGCCCCCGTGGGGATTCAGACCAGCACGAAGATCTGCTGGAGTGGGGAAGGGGCCGAGTTGTTTCCCCGGGAGCGAAGAAAAGGCCCAGAGACTGTCCCTTTAACACGGCACCCGAAGGATGGGGTGGCAAGAGCCGCAGCCCGTGTGCGTAACGGACCGGGGCACCGACCGAGGCGCAGCGGGGAGGGAGGCGAGGGAGAGGACAGCACCCTGCTTGTCAGCGCTCTTGTCCAGCTGGGTTGAATCGCACAAATTGGCCCTGTTGAAGGTCTTACGAGAACAATGCCCCTGGCGAGCCACGGAGCAGGCCCGGACCACGGCGGACGGGGGAATCGGCTGGGCCGGGACACAGAAGGAGCCAACTGGCGATCCCACAGAAGGGGCTGGGGGTCCCAGAAACCAGAGTCCTTACCCGCTCCCCCAAACTCTCCAACCAGAGGGCAGACGGTGTAACAGAGGGCACATAAAATGCCCACTTGTTTCCCTCCTGCCATGGAAAGCCCTGCAACCCCTCCCTCCAAGCCCCTCTGCTCTCCACATGTGAACACCCCAGGAGAAAGGGAGTCAGGCAGAATTCCCTCCCACTCCTCTCCCAACCCTCATTCCCTCCTCCCCTCCTTCATGTCTTCCTCTTGTTAGGGGAATACAGCTCTGGAGCACATCCTGGAATTTCCAGCCTCGTTCTATTTACTGATAGGGGGGAGCAACCAGAAATGTCACAACCATCTTCTTGTAAAGGAAGCATCTTCTTGCCACTCCACTTCCCCCAAGCACCCCTTGACAGGGTCAGATGAGCTGGCATCTGGAGGGGCTGTGTGTTTTCAAACACTATATTTTTAAAGAAAAAAAATGATCTAACAGAGTGTTTCTGGTGTTTTCATTAACTTATTGTTAATATTTAATGTCAGTTAAATATTTAATACCTTTTTTTCCCCTCCCAGAGAAATGATTTTAAGCATTCAGTCATTGTTAGAGCTGTCAGCCTTCCTGTCCCAGTGGGATCACTCGGCTCAGAGGAAAAACAACGCTCTGCATGCCGGGCCCTTCCCAGAGAGGTATTCTCCTTCCCCTCTTTCCCCTGAACTTATTCTACTGATTTCCACCGGGGTCTGTACCCCAGAGAAGATGAGGGTGAAATGAGAAGAGTTGGGGTGGGGGGGGCAGCCCTTAGTAATTGTTGCATTTTTTATGTAGTAATTATGGTATATGTTAAGCGCTTACTATGTGCCAAGCACCATTCTAAGCACTTGGGGGGATACAAGGTTGTCATGTTGTCCCATGTGGGGCTCACAGTCTAAATCCCCATTTTACAGATGAGGTAACTGAGGCACAGAGAAGTCAAGTGACTTGCCCGAAGTCACACAGCTGATAAGTGGCGGAATCGGGATTAGAACCCACGACCTCTGACTCCCAAGCCCGGGCTTTATGCACTATGCCGTGATTACTATGAGCCAAAAGCTGGGGTAGAAATGAGATAAACAGATGGGGCACAGTCCCGAGCCCACATGGGGCTCGCATTCTAAGAGGGAGGGGAACAGGCTAGCTCATTCCCATTTCACAGATGAAGAAACTGAAGCCCAGAGAATCTACAAGACTGGCTTGAAGCTGGCTTGAGCAGGTCTCCCACAGGCCTGAGGGGAGTTTGGAGGGGAGGTGGGGGTGGGGAGGGAAGTCAGTTAAACTGGCCCTCCCACTCATTCATTCATTCATTCAATCATATTTATTGAGCGCTTACTGTGTGCAGAGCACTGTACTAAGCGCTTGGGAAGTACAAGTTGGCAACATATAGAGACAGTCCCTACCCAACAGCGGGCTCACAGTCTAGAAGGGGGAGACAGGGAACAAAACCAAACATATTAACAGAATAAAATAAATGGAATAAATATGTACAAATTAAATAAATAAATAAATAGAGTAATAAATACGTACAAACACACATATATATATATATATATACAGGTGGTGTGGGGAGGGGAAGGAGGTAAGGCGGGGGGATGGGGAGGGGGAGAAGAAGGAGGGGGCTCAGTGTGGGAAGGCTTCCTGGAGGAGGTGAGCTCTCAGTAGGGCTATGAAGGGAGGAAGAGAGCTAGCTTGGCGGATGTGCAGAGGGAGGGCATTCAAGGCTAGGGGGAGGACGTGGGCTGGGGGTCGACGCTGGGACAGGTGAGAACGAGGCACGGTGAGGAGATTCGTGGCAGAGGAGCGGAGGGTGCGGGCTGGGCTGGAGAAGGAGAGAAGGGAGGTGAGGGAGGAGGGGGCGAGGGGATGGACAGCCTTGAAGCTGAGGAGATGACAGTGAGGAGTTTTTGCCTGATGCGTAGGATGATTGGTAGCCACTGGAAATTTTTGAGGAGGGGAGTAACATGCCCAGAGCGTTTCTGGACAAAGACGATCCGGGCAGCGGTGTGAAGTATGGATTGAAGTCGGGAGAGACAGGAGGATGGGAGATTGGAGAGGAGGCTGATGTAGTAATCCAGATGGGATAGGATGAGAGCTTGAACAAGCAAGGTAGCGGTTTGGATGGAGAGGAAAGGGCGGATCTTGGCAATGTTGCGGAGGTGAGACCGGCAGGTTTTGGTGATGGATTGGGTGCAAGGGGTGAACGAGAGAGCAGAGTCTCATTCACTCATTAGGAAATACACACACCCACCCCCCCCCCCCCTCCCACACACACACACACTTGTCATCTACTGTGGTAGAGACCTGAGGAGAGCTCATTACTGATCCTGGGCTCTGACTGCTTCCATTAAACAGCGTGGCTCAGTGGAAACAGCCCAGGCTTTGGAGTCAGAGGTCATAGGTTCAAATCCCAGCTTCGCCACTTGTCAGCTGTGTGACTTTGGGCAAGTCACTTAACTTCTCTGGGCCTCCGTGACCTCATCTGTAAAATGGGGATTAAGACTGTGAGCCACCATGGGACAACCTGATCACCTTGTAATCGCCCCAGCGCTTAGAACAGTGCTTTGCACATAGTAAGCGCTTAATAAATGTCATTATTATTGTTATTAGTGAGTTTAAATGGCAGCCCTCATCCTGTAACCAACTACTGGGTGTCATGGCCTCAGGGCAACAGGATTTGGGAGTCAAAGGAGTCTCTCCTTCTCCCTCTCCCTCTCCTCCTCTAGACTGTAAGATCCTTGTGGTCCTGGAACAGGTCTATCATTTCTCTACCCTCCCAAGTTATCAGTCCAGTGCTCTGCACACAGTAAGCGGTCAGTAAATCCCAAGGATTTGCCTCCTGGGGCTTGGAGTGGGGATCCAGACCCTCTTCTGACTGTTCTGCGGCCACCCTCAGCATCCTGTAGGGCGTGGGGGAGGTGATGGGGGAGCCTGGCCCGGCCCCAGGCCTATGGCTGCAGGCCCAGAGGAGCTGACAGCCTCAGGGGAGGATGCGAATGGCACCCGCAGCGCCTCAGGCAGGCCGGGTTTGAGGGCCTCAGTTCAACACTTCAGGAGTTTGAAGTGACCCCAGGGGTTTGAAGTGCAAGGGAACCACCCCAGCAGGGGAAAGTTGGGCAGGGGGAATGGAGCTACAAACAGAGAGACAGACAGAGAGAGAGAGAGGGAGGGAGAGAATGAACAAATGGCCAAGGAGGTCAGACTGTGGGGGTGGAGAGGGCCAGGGGCAGTGGGTATTTGCTGAGAGGGGCTGCAGAGGAGGGAGAGATGGATGGTCGAGCTGGCTGGCAGGGCGGGGGTTCTCTGGGTGCTGAGGCCCAGCTTCGGAGGGAACTGTCAGAGTCTGCTCTGGCTCAGAGTCGCCTTCTGGCTGGCCGCTGGGAAAACTGGAAGAGACACTTCATGGGACCCATTACCCCATTGGCTCCTCCTCCCCATGGGTCACTGCCCTTTCCTCCTCCCCCCCCCCCCCCCCCATCTCTGACTTCTCCCTGGACAGAAGCCAGTATTAGAAAATGGTCCAGCTGTCCCCAGGGCCTGAACCCAGCCCCGACGGCTCCTCCGTGCCATGAAGGGCAGGGGCTTTTGTTGCCAGCTGGGTCTGGGGTGAGGCAGAGAGCCCAGCTGACAGCCCCGCTCTGGGGCCCGCATCAATCTCCCTCTGTCCTCTGCCAAAGATTCTCTCTATTGAGGACCAGGCCCTGGGCATTCGGGCGCTCCGCTCCAGCCCCCGGCTCCGGCCCCCAGGCTCTAGCCTCCCATTCCTGCCTTGGCCTGGGAGCAGCGGGACCACCCTTATCTCGGCTCTGGACCTTTGTTTCCCAAACTCTGGCTCTGACAGAGTCAGAAGAGCCAACGTCTTCCCCACCAGCCCCACTCCCTGTGTCTGATCAGGGCCCCAAGCAGGTCCCTCCCCTTCCACGCTAAAAGGAAGGAAAGGATTTTAGGGTGGATCCTTGCTCCCTTTCCCACCCGCTTCTCTTACCTGGTATCTCCCTCCTGATCTGGACAGTCCATCTGCTCCCTGCCCACCCCCTGCCCGTTTCCTGCCTGCCCCTTGCCCACTCTCTTCCCGCTTCCTATCTGCTCCCTGCTTGCTGTTGGCTTCCCACCTCGAGTCCCTCTGCCATCGCTTCTCCATCCATCACTGGACAGAGAAACCTCCACAACACCACAGAGGGTCTGCTTGAAAGTCTCTGCTTAAGCCTCAAAGGGACATCAGGAGCACCCCTCGACCCAGGACTCAAACACTCCCTCCGAGAAATGCTTAGAGTGTCGGCGGTCCAGCCTGCACTTGATGGAAGGTGAGGGGTCATCCCAAGGTTGCATGGGGGGACCAGTTCAGCTGCTGAGGTGGGAGTTGCCAGCAGGTGCCCAGAGACCCCTCACAGGCATGAGGGATGGATGCAAGCAAACAGGGTCCCAGCTGCCCCATTCCTGGGGGTCTGCAGACCCTCACTTTTGTGAAGGCGGCCTGAGCTGGACCCTGGGCCCTCACCTGGGCCCCACTCACCACTTTCATCAGTCACGAACTGAAGGACTTGAAGTCACCAGGCCCGGCCCCTTCCTCCAGGCAGCGCAATGCCTAGATCAAGCCTCACAACTCTGGAAACTAAATGAGTATGGCTCTTCCTATTTAACAGAAGAGGAAAACTGAGGCCTGGGGAGCTTCAGCATGGCCTGGTGCAGTATGGCCTCATGAAAAGAGCATGGGCCTGTGCTCTGCTTTCCTGGGACCAAGACCACCACCTGCGGACAACAAGAACTTCCTTCTTAATCTGCATTGGGATCGACCCACTAGCACTGTCCGCTGTGCTCCCTTTCTCCCTTTCTCTCTCACTCTCTCTCTCTTTCTCTCTCTTTCTCTGCCTCTGTCTCCGTCCCCTCCCCCCAAAAAGCGATGACTTCTGTGCATCTCCGCCACCAGACTCTCCCCCCAAAGTCTTCCTCGGCTGTGGTAACCACGGCAACCATCAGCCTGCCTTGGCAGAGAGGTAGATAGAAGGAGGGACCTTGGCTCTCTGCTGCTAGAGGGGGCTAAGGTCCCACGTCCCCAATTCCTGTGGGAGACTGGAAGATGTGGCCACTGTGGCCACCAACCCCAGTCATTTCGCTTCTGACAGAGACTCCTTGGGGGTAGAGGTAGGGGGAGGAGGAGGAGGAGGAAGAGAAGGAGGAAGTGAAGAGATTGCAAAAGTAGTTCCTCTTGTCTTTACCCATTTTAGCACATGGATCACTCCCCCAGCCCCTGCGCAGGCCCACACACACATACACACATACACTCACACTCACACTCCTCCTACTTTTTCTGCCCTCTCCTCCACCTCAGACATATCCACACCAAACCTCGCCCACACACAACATTTTTGCATACACACAGAAACTTATCCCACAAACACTCACTCTCATGTTTTCCCAAACACTCTTACGTCCATACTCACCGCCTCTCACCCTCATTCACACGCCCGCTCTTTCTCTCCCCCACTCCTTCACACAGACCTTTCTCTCACACACCCACACCTCATTCTCTCTCTCCTTGTCCTTCTTCTCTCTGCTCAAGATCTTTCAGAAAAACCAGTGGACTAGAATCCAGCTGACTCCATTTAGACTCTTTCTGTGGCTCTCTCCCCTTCTCTCTCACTCCCTTTCTCTGTCTTTCCCTCTCTCTCCCCCCCTTCCTACATCTCCTCCCTGTCTCTGTCTCCCCACCTCTCTCCTCTCTCTCTCTCCCCTCTTTCATTCACTCATTCATTCAATCGTATTTATTTATTTATTTATCTCTATTCATTTATTTATTTATCTCTATTTATTTATTTATTTTATTTGTACATATCTATTCTATTTATTTTATTTTGTTAGTATGTTTGGTTTTGTTCTCTGTCTCCCCGTTTTAGACTGTGAGCCCACTTTTGGGTAGGGACTGTCTCTATATGTTGCCAATTTGTACTTCCCGAGCGCTTAGTACAGTGCTCTGCACATAGTAAGCGCTCAATAAATACGATTGATGATGATGATGATGATTTATTGAGTGCTTACTGTGTGCAGAGCACTGGACTAAGCAAGTTGGGAAGTCCAAGTTGGCAACATATAGAGACGGTCCCTACCCAACAGCGGGCTCGCAGTCTAGAAGGGGGAGACAGACAACAAAACAAAACATATTAACAAAATAAAATAAATAGAATAACCATGTACAAATAAAATAGAGTAATAAATATGTACAAACATATATACATATATATATACATATACACGCTCTCTCTTCCCCTGTCTCTCCCTCTCTTTCTCCCACCTCTCACCCTCCTCTCTCCCTCTCCCTCCTCTCCTCTGTCTCTGTCCCCGGCCCTCAAGCCATCACAGCCCAGTCCAAAATTCAAGCATATGGAGTTGGGGGTGGGTGGGGGGGTGGTTCTGGACTTGAGGGGAAGGAAGATTGAACTCTGAACCCTCCTGAGGGACAGCAGGGCCTATTCTTGACCCGCAGAGCTGAAGAGCCTCCCACCTGGTGTACACGCCAAGGAGGGGAGCACTTGAGGAAGGCGGCAAGGTCTTGGTGGAAACTGACAACTGCAATTTGAT
The DNA here is from genome assembly GCF_015852505.1 of Tachyglossus aculeatus. Taxonomy (NCBI): domain Eukaryota; kingdom Metazoa; phylum Chordata; class Mammalia; order Monotremata; family Tachyglossidae; genus Tachyglossus; species Tachyglossus aculeatus. The sequence continues at coordinate 48,655,387 of NC_052071.1, forward strand.
GTTCTTTTGTTTTCCCAAACATCTATTTCTAACTTTGCACGTGGGATTTTCCCTCTCCTCACCCTGGGGTTTTCTCTGGGCACTTTCCTAGCTAGACTGACCATTGAGGGTGAAGTGCAACCCAAGAAACTAGGACCGCCTCCCACCCACCCCCAATCTCTAGACCCTGATGGAGGAAAGTCTTCAACAGTCTGGGGGTCCCTGCTCCAAGCCAGGGGTGTCCACAGCCCTGCCTTGGGAAGGGGGTGGCTAGCGGAGGGGAGGGGGAGCTCTCCCGGGGGTTGGGGTGTGTTTAACCTGGGCCACGTTCCTCTGACGATAATCAAAAGCAAGTCTTCCCCGGTTAATAATAATAATAATAATGGCATTTATTAAGCGCTTACTATGTGCAAAGCTCTGTTCTAAGCGCTGGGGAGGATACAAGTTGATCAGGTTGTCCCATGGGGGACTCACAATCTTAATCCCCATTTTACAGGTGAGGTAACTGAGGCACAGAGAAGTTAAGTGACTCGCCCAAAGTCACACAGCTGACAATTGGTGGAGCCGGGATTCGAACTCATGACCTCTGACTCCAAAGCCCGGGGTCTTTTTATTGAGCCATGCTGCTTCTCTTTGATCCATGATCCAGTCATGGTCACTCAGTCACCTACTATCAGTTGGTGGGGCTACTGAATGATGATGATGATGGCATTTATTAAGCGCTTACTATGTGCAAAGCACTGTTCTAAGTGCTGGGGAGTTTACAAGGTGATCAGGTTGTTTCACGGGGGGCTCACAGTCTTAATCCCCATTTTACAGATGAGGTAACTGAGGCACAGAGACGTTAAGTGACTTGCCCAAAGTCACACAGCTGACAATTGGCGGAGCAGGGATTTGAACCCATGACCTCTGACGCCAAAGCCCCGGGTCTTTCCATTGAGCCACACTGCTTCTCTTTGATCCATCATCCAGTCGTGGTCACTCAGTCACCTACTATCAGTTGGTGGGGCTACTGAATGAGTTTATGAAAATGAGGTCTGCCCCCAAATCAATCTGCCACTCAATCAATCAATTCTAGAAATACGTTGCTGTACAGGACGTCAGTGGCAGTAAGAGGGGCTGGGCTGCTGGTATTCCTGTTCACTGGAGTCAGGAATGGGGGCCAGTGTGGCAAGGCAGGCCTCCCCTACACCGGCTGGGAGCTGAACTAAGGGAGGGGGACGGAGGGGAATCAATCAATCAATCAATCGTATTTATTGAGCGCTTACTGTGTGCAGAGCACTGTACTAAGCGCTTGGGAAGTACAAAGTGGCAACATCTAGAGACAGTCCCTACCCAACAGTGGGCTCACAGGGCAGGGGGAGCTGGGGGAGAGAGGAGGAGAGGGGAGGGCAAGGGGAGCAGTGGCCCCATACCCTATGGGATGCATACATTCATGATGTGGTTAATATGAAATCCACAGGACAGAGCATCACTTGTTTCCTTCCCTCAATCTTTCCCTCTCTCTCTCTCTCTCTTTCCATCTCTCTCTTTGTCTCTGTCTCTGCCTGCCTCTCTCTCTCTCTCTTTCCCAGGGTGACAATGAGGCATGAAAGAGGGAAAGCAGTGGTTTTTCTCAGCTCAGAGCGCAATTCCCTGGAGACTAAAGCAAATCTTGGACTGAAATGTAAAATTAAGTGCAAATGCTTCAAGGAAAAAAGGAGAAAAGAGAGAACGGGCTTTCTGGCCAGCCTCTTCTCTCCCCCAAAACCCCGGCCCCCACAGCAACCTCCAGGACCCCCTAACAGCTCCCACGGGCATAAGGCCTGGGGATCTACCATTCATTCATTCATTCAATTGTATTTATTGAGCACTTACTGTGTGCAGAGCACTGTACTAAGCGCTTGGGAAGTACAAATCGGCGACAGAGACGGTTCCTACCCAACAACGGGCTCACCAGATCTCTTCAGCCTTGGGATCTGGAGGCTCAGCCTAGCCTTGGCACAGGGGTCTGCCAGGGGGGCTTCCAAACTCTGCCCAGCCTCAGGATCCGGAGGCTCAGCCCAGCCTCCGCTCTTGGCCGGAGCAGCCGGAACAATCCGTGTCACTTATTGAGCATCTACTGTGTGCCGAGCACCGGACTGATACCAATGATTGCAGTATTTTAAATGCTTATTTTACTAAGCACTGAGGTAGGTCCAAGATAATCAGGTCCCAAATGGGGCTCGCAGTCTAAATAGGAGGGAGAACATCATCATCATCATCAATCATATTTATTGAGCGCTTACTGTGTGCAGAGCACTGTACTAAGCACTTGGGAAGTACAAGTTGGCAACATATAGAGACAGTCCCTACCCAACAGTGGGCTCGAATCCCCATTTTACAGATGAGGTAACTGAGAAAGAGAAATGGGGTATCTGTAATTGCTTACTATGTGCCAGGCACTGTACGAAGCGTTGGGGTAGATACAAACCAGTCAGGTTGGACAGTCGTTGTTCCACATGAGGCTCACAGTCTTAATCCCCTTTTACAGATGAGGTAACTGAGGCGCAGAGAAGTTAAGTGACTTACCCACGGTCACACAGCAGACAGTGCTTTGCACATAGTAAGCGCTTAATAAATGCCATCATTATAGGGGAAGCAGTGTGGCTCAGTGGAAAGAGCCTGGGCTTTGGAGTCAGAGTTCATGGGTTCAAAGCCCGGCTCTGCCAGTTGTCAGCTGTGTGACTTTGGGCAAGTTATTTCACTTCTCCGTGCCTCAGTTACCTCATCTGTAAAAGGGGGATTAAGACTGTGAGGCCCCTGTGGGACAACCGGATCACCTTGTAACCTCCCCAGCGCTTAGAACGGTGCTTTGCACATAGTAAGCGCTTAATAAATGCCATTATTATTATTATTATTATTATTATTATTATTATTATTAAGTGGAGGAGTAGACCCAGATCCTCTGACTCAAGCCCATGCTCTTTCTTCTGGGCCACACTGCCCCTCAAGCAGTGGTCTTCCAAGTCTTCCTGTATATATGTATATATGTTTGTACATATTTATTACTCTATTTATTTATTTCTCTATTTTACTTGTACATATCTATTCTATTTATTTTATTTTGTTAGTATGTTTGGTTTTGTTCTCTGTCTCCCCCTTTTAGACTGTGAGCCCACTGTTGGGTAGGGACCATCTCTATATGCTGCCAACTTGGACTTCCCAAGCGCTTAGTACAGTGCTCTGCACACAGTAAGCGCTCAATAAATATGATTGATTGATTGATTGATAGTCACCAAATCCTGTCGGTTCAACCTTCACACCATCACTAAAATCTGCCCTTTCCTTTCCATCCAGAATGCTGCCATGTTGTTCCAAGCACTTATCCTTTCTCTCTTTACTGCATCAGCTTCCCTGCTGATCTCCCTGCCTCCCATCTCTCCCCACCCCAGTCCAAACTTCATTCTACTGCCAGGTGATTTTTCTTAAAAAACCGTTCGGTCCTCATCTCCCCACTCCTCCGGAGGTTGCCCATCCACCTCCTCATCGAACGGAAACTCTTAACCGTCGCCTTCATGGCACTTCATCACCTGCCCTCGCGGATTTCTCACTACAGCCCAGCCACCACACTTCACTCCTTTATCACCAACCTACTCAGTCTCATCTGAGAAGCAGCGTGGCTCATTGGAAAGAGCCCGGGCTGGGGAGTTAGAAGTCGTGGCTTCTCATCCCGGCTCCTGGGTGTGACTTTGGGCAAGTCCCTTAACTTCTCTGTGCCTCAGTTACCTCATCTGTAAAATGGGGATGATGACTGTGAGCCCCACGTGGGAAAACCTGATTACCTTGTAACTCCCCCAGTGCTTAGAACGGTGCTTGGCACATAGTAAGTGCTTAACAAATACCATTATTATTATTATTATTATCGATCTCACCACCAATTCCTCGCCTAAATCCTGCCACTGGTCTGGAATTCCCTCCCTCTTTATATCCGACAGATAACCAATCTCCCGACTATCAAGACTTTATTAAAATCCCATCTCCTCCAACAGGCTTCCCTCAACTAAGCCCTCATTTCCCCTACTCCTCTCCTATCTGTATTGCCTATGCTCTATGTTTAAGCACTTACTATTCACCCCACCCACAGCCCCACAGCATTTATGTACACACACAGAATTTATTTGTTTATTGTTTATTTACCCCCCTTCTAGACTGTGAGCCCACTGTTGGGTAGGAACTGTCGCTATATGTGGCCAACTTGGACTTCCCAAGCCCTTAGTACAGTGCTCTGCACGCAGTAAGCGCTCAATAAATACAATTGATTGATGATTGATTGAATGACTGATTTTAATGTCTGTCTCCCCCTCTACACTGTAAGGTGGGCAAGGAACATGTCTATCACCTCTGCTATATTGTATTCTCCCAAGTGCTTAGCACAGCCCTCTGCACGCAGTAAATGTTCGTTAAATATGACTGTGGGCCCCACATGGGACAACCTGATCACATTGTAACCTCCCAATCGCTTATAACAGTGTTCGGCACATAGTAACCGCTTAATACATGCCACTCATTCTTATTATTATAAATACCGTTGATTAATTGATTGATTTGGGGCAACTACTGCTCTGAAAAAAGGAAAGTCCCCATGCTTAGATACCTGGCATATGCATATCCAGAAAACTGGGTTACCAAATTTTTGGTTGTGATAAACATTTAGAGGGGTGTGCTATTTATATTCAAGTCACTACGTATATATGTTTGTACATATTTATTACTCTATTTATTTTACTTGTACGTAGTTATTCCATTTATTTTATTTTGTTAATATGTTTTGTTTTGTTGTCTGTCTCCCGCTTCTAGACTGTGAGCCCGCTGTTGGGTAGGGACCGTCCCTCGATGTTGCCAACTTGGACTTCCCAAGCGCTTAGTACAGTGCTCTGCACACAGTAAGCACTCAATAAATATGACTGAGTGAATGATTGGGTGATCAAGTGCTGTGGCTTCGGAGACTCCAACCACTTTCAGCGTGTCCCAACATACAGTAGATTGGGGGTAGGGGAGGGTCAAAACCACTTTCCGGGACTTTGAGGCAGCCTCTTCATCTCACCACATCTCAGTTTTCCTTCGGTCCCCCAGCAAAAAAAAAGGATCATAAACCCTCCCTGCCCCACTTCCTCTACACAGACAGGGTGGCTCAGTGGAAAGAGCCCGGGCTTGGGAGTCCGAGGTCACGGGTTCAAATCCCGCTCCACCAATTGTCAGCTGTGTGACCTTGGGTAAGTCACTTCACTTCTCTGGGCCTCAGTTCCCTCATCTGTAAAATGGGGATGAAGACTGTGAGCCCCCCCGGGGGACAACTTGATCACCTTGTAACCTCCCCAACGCTTAGAACAGTGCTTTGCACATAGTAAGCGCTTACTCAATGGAAAGAGCGCAGGCTTTGGAGTCGAGGTCATGGGTTCAAATCCCAGCTCCGCCAATTGTCAGCCGTGTGACTTTGGGCAAGTCACTTAACTTCTCTGGGCCTCAGTTCCCTCATCTGTAAAAATAGGGATGAAGACTGTGAGCCCCCCGTGGGACAACCTGATCACCTTGTAACCTCCCCAGCGCTAAGAACAGTGCTTTGCACTTAGTAAGTGCTTACTGAATGGAAAGAGCGTGGGCTTTGGAGTCATGAGGTCATGGGTTCAAATCCCAGGTCCGCCAATTGTCAGCTGTGTGACTTTGGGCAAGTCACTTCATTTCTCTGGGCTTCAGTTACCTCATCTGTAAAATGGGGATTAAGACGGTGAGCCACCCCCCCATGAGACAACCTGATCACTTTGTAACCTCCCCAGCTATTAGAACAGTGTTTGGCACATAGTAAGCACTTAATAAATGCCATCATTATTATTATTAATCAATCAATCATATTTAATTACGATTGATGATAATATTACTTATAATAATACTTATAATACACTTAATATTATAATTATTATAATGTAATATATATAACTATATATGTATATAGATATACATATATACATGTATATATTAATATATAATTATAATATTATAATATTATATAATGTAATATTAATATATAATATATTATACTATTATGATATTAAGTACATTATAAGTGTTATTATAAGTAATATTAATATTATAATATGATATTATTACATAGTTACATATATATGTATGTAACTATATATCTTATAGTGATACCCATTATATAACCCTTATATAACCTTATATAAGGTTATACCTTATACCTTATACCCTTATATACCCTTATACTTATATAACCCATTATAATGTAGTGCAGTTCTACCTTATACCCTTACATAAGGGTATATATAATGATATAGTGGGAGTGCATCCATTCCCACTGTATATTTACAGTAGAATAATAATAATCTTATTATTAATAATAATAAATGTCATTATTATTATTATCACCACTATGAAATACGATCAAAAAGCAGCATCCTCTGACAGAAGGAGGAAAAGAAGGGGGGAGAGAAGAGGAAGAAGATGGGGAAGAAAGAGGTTGTGACCCCCAGGAAACTCAGGGGCCCCAAAATCCCTCTCCACTCCCGGGACTTTGGCGACCCCTAGTGGGCAGAGGAGGGATTGCAGGCCCACAGCCGGCCGCCTGGGAAAGAATTCATTCATTCATCATCAATCGTATTTATTGAGCGCTTACTGTGTGCACAGCACTGTACTAAGCGCTTGGGAAGTACAAATTGGCAACATATAGAGACAGCCCCTACCCAAAAGTGGGCTCACAGTCTAAAAGGGGGAGGCAAAACCAAACATACTAACAAAATAAAATAAATAGAATAGATATGTACAAGTAAATTAAATTAAATAAATAAATAAATAAATAAATAAATAAATAAATAAATAAATAAATAGAGTAATAAATATGTACAAGCATATATACATATATACAGGTGCTGTGGGGAAGGGAAGGAGGTAAGATGGGGGGATGGAGAGGGGGACGAGGGGGAGAGGAAGGAAGGGGCTCAGTGTGGGAAGGCCTCCTGGAGGAGGTGAGCTCTCAGTAGGGCCTTGAAGGGAGGAAGAGAGCGAGCTTGGCGGATGGGCAGAGGGAGGGCATTCCAGGCCAGGGGGAGGACATGGGTCGAGGGTCGACGGTGGGACAGGTGAGAACGAGGCCTGGTGAGGAGGTTAGTGGCAGAGGATCAGAGGGTGCCGGCTGGGCTGGAGAAGAAGAGAAGGGAGGTGAGGTAGGAGGGGGCGAGGTGATGGACAGCCTTGAAGCCCAGGGTAAGGAGTTTCTGCCTGAAACTCATTCATTCTTTCAATCCTACTTATAATAATAATGATGATGGCATTTGTTAAGCGCTTACTATGCGCAAAGCACTGTTCTAAGCGCTGGGGGAGGGATACAAGGTGATGACGTTGTCCTATATGGGGCTCACAGTCTTCATCCCCATTTTCCAGATGAGGTCACTGAGGCTCAGAGAAGTTAAAGTGACTTGCCCAAGGTCACACAGCAGACAGGCGGGGGAGCCGGGTTTAGAACCCACGAACTCAGACTCCCAAGCCCGGGCTCTTTCCAGTGAGCCGCGCTGCTTCTCTATAATAATGTTCTAAGCGCTGGGGAGGTTACAAGGTGATCAGGTTGTCCCAGGGGGGCTCACAGTTTTAATCCCCATTTTACAGATGAGGGAACGGAGGCCCAGAGAAGTGAAGTTACTGGCCCAAGGTCACCCAGCAGACAATCAATCAATCGTATTTATTGAGCGCTTACTGTGTGCAGAGCACTGTACTAAGCGCTTGGGAAGTACAAGTTGGCAACATATAGAGACGGTCCCTACCCAACAGTGGGCTCACAGTCTAGGAGACAAGTGGCGGTGCTGAGATTAGAACCCACGTCTTCTGGCTCCCAAGCCCATGCTCTTTCCACTGAGCCACACTGCTTCTCATTCATTCATTCATTCATTCAATCGTATTTATTGAGCGCTTACTGTGTGCAGAGCACTGTACTAAGCGCTTGGGAAGTACAGGTCGGCAACATATGGAGACGGTCCCCACCCAACAGTGGGCTCACAGTCACAGTCTAGTCTCAACATCAAGGGGCAGTGGGAAAACTGACGGTCGCTTCCCACATTCCCGGAGCAGCCAAGATTTCTACGCTAGGTCCTCAGAGAGGGCCAGCCCCAGACAGGAGCCCTGGAATTAGAGAAGCAGCGTGGCTCAGTGGAAAAGAGCCCAGGCTTTGGAGTCAGAGGTCACGGGTTCAAATCCCACCTCCGCCAATTGTCAGCCGTGTGACTTTGGGCAAGTCGCTTCACTTCTCTGGGCCTCAGTTCCCTCATCTGGAAAATGGGGATTAAGACTGCGAGCCCCTCGTGGGACAACCTGATCACCTTGTAACCTTCCCAGTGCTTAGAACAGTGCTTTGCTCATAGTAAGCACTTGATAAATGCCATTAAAAAAAATTCACTCAGGGTGGCTTTTTGTCCGGTTTTGTGATGGCCAGCCCTGTCTTCGATGGCCGATCCCTTCACTGAACCTCTCTCTACTGTCTACAAAGCGCTGTCCTTAGCCCTAGGAAGAAAAAAAAATATTCCAGTGAGATTTAGACACAGTCCCAGACCCCAATAATAATAATGATGGCATTTATTAAGTGCTTACTATGTGCCAAGCACTGTTCTAAGCACTGGGGAGGTTACAAGGTGATCAGGTTGTCCCACGAGGGGCTCACAGTCTTAATCCCCATTTTCCAGATGAGGTAACTGAGGCCCAGAGAGGTGAAGCGACTTGCCCAAAGTCACACAGCTGACAATTGGCGGAGCCAGGATTTGAACCTGTGACCTCTGATCCTAAAGCCCGGGATCTTTCCAGTGAGCCACGAAGCACCGTGGCTTAGTAGAAAGAGCGTGGGTTTGGGAGTCAGAGGTCACGGGCTCTAATCCCAGCTTTGTGGCTATGCACAAGTCACTTCACCTCTCTGTGCCTCAGTTACCTCATCTGTAAAATGGGGATTAAGACTGTGAGCCCCCCGTGGGACAACCTGATCACCTTGTGCCTATCCCAGTGCTTAGAACAGTGCTTGCCACATAGTAAGCGTTCAATAAAAGTCATCGTGATTATTATGATTACTACAGCAAGACCTAGTGACCCCGCTGTTGGGTAGCGACCATCTCCATATGTTGCCAATTTGTACTTCCCAAGCGCTTAGTCCAGTGCTCTGCACACAGTAAGCGCTCAATAAATACGATTGATTGATTGATTACAGCAAAACCTAGTGAGCCCGCTGTTGGGTAGGGACCGTCTCAATATGTTGCCAACTTGGACTTCCCAAACACTTAGTCCAGTGCTCTGCGCACAGTAAGCGCTCGATAAATACGATTGAATGAATGAATGAATAGAGCATGCGCATGGGAGTCAGAATCAATCAATCAATCGTGTTTATTGAGCGCTTACCGTGTGCGGAGCACTGTACTAAACACTTGGGAAGTACAATTTGGCAACATATAGAGATGGTCACTACCCAACAATCAATCAATCAATCAATCAATCAATCAATCGTATTTAACGAGCGCTTACTGTGTGCAGAGCACTGTACTAAGCGCTTGGGAAGTCCAAGTTGGCAACTTATAGAGACGGTCCCTACCCAACAGTGGGCTCACAGTCTAGAAAAGGTCACAGTCCAGGTCATGGATTCTAATCCCTGTCTGCTGTGTGACCTTGGGCTAGTCACTTAACTTCTCTGTTCCTCAGTTATCTCTTCTGTAAAAAAAATGGGGATTGAGATTACCAACTCTGCTGTATGTTGTGATACAATACTCATTATGGCAGCACTGTACTCTCCCAAGAGCTTAGAACGGTGCTCTGCATACAGTAAGCACTCAGTAGATACCATTGACTGATAATCTGTTTCTATGATAAAACCATGTTCCCCAGAATGCAATCATTTTCCCCCGTAATGCTATAGTGTAGGCCATATATGCTCTGGGCATGTTACTCCCCTCCTCAAAAATCTCCAGTGGCTACCAATCAATCTGCACATCAGGCAGAAACTCCTCACCCTGGGCTTCAAGGCTGTCCATCCCCTCGCCCCCTCCTACCTCACCTCCCTTCTCTCCTTCTCCAGCCCAGCCCGCACCCTCCACTCCTCTGCCACTAATCTCCTCACTGGGCCTCCTTCTCGCCTGTCCCACCGTCGACCCCCGGCCCCCGTCCTCCCCCGGGCCTGGAATGCCCCCAATCCCTCCGCCCATCCGCCAAGCTAGCTCTCTTCCTCCCTTCAAGGCCCTACTGAGAGCTCACCTCCTCCAGGAAGCCTTCCCACACTCAGCCCCCTCCTTCCTCTCCCCCTCGTCCCCCTCTCCATCCCCCCCATCTTACCTCCTTCCCTTCCCCACAGCACCTGTAGATATGTATATATGTTTGTACATATTTATTACTCTTTTTATTCATTTATTTTACTTGTACATATCTATTCTATTTATTTTATTTTGTTAATATGTTTTCTTTTGTTGTCTGTCTCCCCCTTCTAGACCGTGAGCCCACTGTTGGGTAGGGACTGCCCTATATATTGCCAACTTGTACTTCCCAAGGGCTTAGTACGGTGCTCTGCACACAGTAAGCGCTCAATAAATACGATTGATTGATATGCATATATGTTTGTATGTACTTATTACTCTATTTATTTTATCTGTACATATTTATTCTATTTATTTTAGTTTGTTAGTATGTTTTGTTTTGTTCTGTCTTCCCCTTCTAGACTCTGATCCCGCTGTTGGGTAGGGACCGTCTCTCTATGTTGCCAGCTTGGACTTCCCAAGCGTTTAGTACAGCGCTCTGCACACAGCAAGCGCTCAATAAATACGATTGAATGAATGAATGAATGAATCCCCATTTTACAGATGAGGTAACTGAGGCACAGAGAAGTGAAGTGATTTGCCCGGCCGAGGGCGCGTCCGATAGGCCGCCGGCCTGGGCGTCCCGGGCGCTGATTGGCCGGGAGGGCGGCGTGGGAGGAGGGAGGGGCGGGGCGGAGGGAAACCCGGCCGAGGGCGCGTCTGATTGGCGCCGTCCCGGGCGTTCCGGGCGCTGATTGGCCGGGAGGCGGGGGAGTGGCGGGGAGGAGGGAAACCCGGCCGAGGGTGCGTCTGATTGGCCGTCGGCTCGGGCGTCCCGGGCGCTGATTGGCCGGGACGGGGGAGGGGCGGGGAGGAGGGAAACCACGGCCGAGGGCGCGTCTGATTGGCCGCCGTCTCGGGCGTCCCGGGCGCTGATTGGTCGGGAGGGCGGGGTCGGTGGGGGAGGGGGCGGGCGGGGAGGAGGGAACCCTGGCTGAGGGCGCGTCTGATTGGCCGCCGGCCTGGGCGTCCTGGGCGTTGATTGGTCGGGAGGGCGGGCGGAGGGAACCCAGGCCGAGGGCGCGTCTGATTGGCCGCCGGCTCGGGCGACCGGGGCGCTGATTGCCCGGGTGGTGGGAGGGGCGGGGAGGAAGGAACCCCGGCCGAGGGCGTTTCTGATTGGCCGCCGTCTCGGGGGTCCCGGGCGCTGATTGGCCTAGAGGGGGGGAGGCGGGAACCCCGGCCTACGGCGCCTCTGATTGGCCGCCGGCTCGGGCGTCCCGGGCGCTGATTGGTCGGGAGGGCGTGGCGGGTGGGGGAGGGGGCGGGCGGGCGCTGAGGAGACGACGACGGCAAGGAGGAGGTGGAGGAGCGCGTCCAATGGCGGGGCCGCCGGTGGCGTTGCCGCCGGTGCTGCTGGTGGTGGTGGTGGTGGTGGTGCTGGTGTCGGGGGTGGAGGCCCTGTCGAACGGGCTGGCCCTGACCCCCCCCCATGGGCTGGCTGCACTGGGAGCGCTTCCTCTGCCACACGGACTGCGGGGACGAGCCGCTCGCCTGCGTCAGGTAACGGGGCCCCGCGGCCCAACGCGGCGCGGTCAGCGGCCTCCTCAGCATCAGCAGCAGCATCAGAACAGTCATCGTCATCAGCATCGTTTTTACAGTTGAGGTCACTGAGGCTCAGAGAAGTGGAGTGACTTGCCCAGAGTCACACAGCCGGCAATAATAAGAATGATGATGGCATTTATTAAGCGCTTACTATGTGCCGAGCACCGTTCTAAGCGCTGGGGAGGATACAAGGTGATCAGGTTGTCCCATGTGGGGCGCACAATCTTCATCCCCTTTTTACAGATGAGGTCACTGAGGCCCAGAGAAGTGAAGTGACTTGCCCAGAGTCACACAGCTGACAATAATAATAATAATGATGGCATTTATTAAGTGCTTACTATGTGCCGAGCACCGTTCTAAGCGCCGGGGAGGATACAAAGGGATCAGGTTGTCCCATGTGGGGCTCACAGTCTTCATCCCCTTTTTACAGATGAGGTCACTGAGGCTCGGAGAAGTGAAGTGACTTGCCCAGAGTCACACAGCCGACAATAATAATAATAATGATGGCATTTATTAAGCGCTTACTATGTGCAAAGCACTGTTCTAAGCGCCGGGGAGGATACAGAGTGATCAGGTTGTCCCATGTGGGGCTCACAGTCTTCATCCCCTTTTAACAGATGAGGTCACTGAGGCTCGGAGAAGTGAAGTGACTTGCCCAGAGTCACACAGCCGACAATAATAATAATAATGATGGCGTTTATTAAACGCTTACTATGTGCCAAGCACTGTTCTAAGCACCGGGGAGGATACAAAGTGATCAGGTTGTCCCATGTGGGGCGCACAATCTTCATCCCCTTTTTACAGATGAGGTCACTGAGGCTCGGAGAAGTGAAGTGACTTGCCCAGAGTCACACAGCTGACAATAATAATAATAATGAGGGCATTAGTTAAGCGCTTACTATGTGCCAAGCACCGTTCTAAGCGCCGGGGAGGATACAGAGTGATCAGGTTGTCCCATGTGGGGCTCACAGTCTTCATCCCCTTTTAACAGATGAGGTCACTGAGGCTCAGAGAAGTGAAGTGACTTGCCCAGAGTCACACAGCTGACAATAATAATAATAATGATGGCATTTATTAAGTGCTTACTATGTGCCGAGCACCGTTCTAAGCGCCGGGGAGGATACAAAGGGATCAGGTTGTCCCATGTGGGGCTCACAGTCTTCATCCCCTTTTTACAGATGAGGTCACTGAGGCCCAGAGAAGTGAAGTGACTTGCCCAGAGTCACACAGCCGGCAATAATAAGAATGATGATGGCATTTATTAAGCGCTTACTATGTGCCAAGCACCGTTCTAAGCGCCGGGGAGGATACAGAGTGATCAGGTTGTCCCATGTGGGGCTCACAGTCTTCATCCCCTTTTTACAGATGAGGTAACTGAGGCTCGGAGAAGTGAAGTGACTTGCCCAGAGTCACACAGCCGACAATAATAATAATAATGATGGCATTTATTAAGCGCTTACTATGTGCCAAGCACTGTTCTAAGCGCCGGGGAGGATACAGAGTGATCAGGTTGTCCCATGTGGGGCTCACAGTCTTCATCCCCTTTTTACAGATGAGGTCACTGAGGCCCGGAGAAGTGAAGTGACTTGCCCAGAGTCACACAGCTGACAATAATAATAATAATAATAATAATAATAATAATAATGGCATTAGTTAAGCACTTACTATGTGCCAAGCACTGTTCTAAACGCCGGGGAGGATACAAAGTGATCAGGTTGTCCCATGTGGGGCTCACAATCTTCATCCCCTTTTTACAGATGAGGTAACTGAGGCTCGGAGAAGTGAAGTGACTTGCCCGAAGCCACACAGTTGACAATAATAATAATGATGGCGTTTATTAAGCGCTTACTATGTGCAAAGCACCGTTCTAAGCGCCGGGGAGGATACAGAGTGATCAGGTTGTCCCACGTGGGGCTCAAAATCTTCATCCCCTTTTTACAGATGAGGTAACTGAGGCCTGGAGAAGTGAAGTGACTTGCCCAGAGTCACACAGCTGACAATAATAATAACAATGAGGGCATTTATAAGCGCTTACTATGTGCCAAGCACCATTCTAAGCACTGGGGAGGATACAAAGTGATCAGGTTGTCCCACTTGGGGCTCACAGTCTTCATCCCCTTTTTACAGTTGAGGTAACTGAGGCTCAGAGAAGTGAAGTGACTTGCCCAGAGTCACACAGCTGACAATAATAATAATAATGAGGGCATTTATTAAGCGCTTACTATGTGCCAAGCACCGTTCTAAGCGCCGGGGAGGATACAAAGTGATCAGGTTGTGCCATGTGGGGCGCACAATCTTCATCCCGTTTTTACAGATGAGGTCACTGAGGCCCAGAGAAGTGAAGTGACTTGCCCAGAATCACACAGCTGACAATAATAATAATAATGAGGGCATTTATTAACCGCTTACTACGTGCCGAGCACCTTTCGAAGCGCCGGGGAGGGTACACAGTGATCAGGTTGTCCCATGGGGGGCTCACAGAATTCATCCCCATTTTACAGATGAGGTAACAGACACAGAGAAGTTAAGTGACAGGTGCTGGGGGGGGGAAAAGGGGGAGAGCTCTGCACACAGTAAGCGCTCAATAAATACAATTGAATGAAGCTCTGCCACCTGTCTGCTGTGTGACTCTGGGCAAGTCACTTAACTGCTCTGGGCCTCACTCACCTCATCTGTAAAATGGGGATTAAAACTGTGAGCTCCATGTGGAAGGTGGTGTGTGTCCAATCGGATTAGCTTGAATCTACCCCAGGACTTAGTTCAGTGCCTGGCACCTAGTAAACACGTAACAAATACCATTTTTAAAAAATGAGCAGTTTACAGAGCACTATACTTAGCAGCGTTCAGTAGAGTAGTAGATATGATCCCTTGTCCTCAAGGAGCGTACAGTCTCGCGGGGGAGACAGATGCTAGAATAATGTACAGATAGGCATAGTGGATATGCCTATGATATCCAACTTGTACTTCCCAAGCGCTTAGTACAGTGCTCTGCACACAGTAAGCCTCAATAAATACGATTGATTGTTATGCAATAAGGCCACAAGTAGGAGTTGACAGGTGGTTCCCACTTGAATCCTCTTTCCCAGAGCCCAGTGCAGTGCTCTGCACAGAGGAAGTGCTTAATAAATACTACTTTACACGGGGGCAGTTGTTGCAGAAGTGGCAAATACTGTCAAATGGCGATATTTATCGAGGGCTGACAGAGTGTGCAGAGCAATGTATTAAGCACTTGGGAGAGTACAGTACAGCAGAGTCGATAAGCACTACCATCCTTCCCGTCTCACAAGCCCGCAACTTTGGTGTCATCCTCGACTCCGCTCTCTCATTCACCCCTCACATCCAAGCCGTCACCAAAACCTGCCGGTCTCAGCTCCGCAACATTGCCAAGATCCGCCCCTTCCTCTCCATCCAAACCGCTACCCTGCTAATTCAAGCTCTCATCCTATCCCGTCTGGACTACTGCACCAGCCTTCTCTCTGATCTCCCATCCTCGTGTCTCTCTCCACTTCAATCCATACTTCATGCTGCTGCCCGGATTATCTTTGTCCAGAAACGCTCTGGACATATTACTCCCCTCCTCAAAAACCTCCAATGGCTACCGATCAATCTGCGCATCAGGCAGAAACTCCTCACCCTGGGCTTCAAGGCTGTCCATCCCCTCGCCCCCTCCTACCTCACCTCCCTTCTGTCCTTCTCCAGCCCAGTCCGCACCCTCCGCTCCTCCACCGCTAATCTCCTCACTGTACCTCGCTCTCGCCTGTCCCGCCATCGACCCCCGGCCCACGTCCTCCCCCGGGCCTGGAATGCCCTCCCTCTGCCCATCCGCCAAGCTAGCTCTCTTCCTCCCTTCAAGGCCCTGCTGAGAGCTCACCTCCTCCAGGAGGCCTTCCCAGACTGAGCCCCTTCTTTCCTCTCCCCCTCGTCCCCCTCTCCATCCCCCCGTCTTACCTCCTTCCCTTCCCCACAGCACCTGTATATATGTATATATGGTTGTACATATTTATTACTCTATTTATTTATTTATTTATTTATTTTACTTGTACATTTCTATCCTACTTATTTTATTTTGTTGGTATGTTTGGTTCTGTTCTCTGTCTCCCCCTTTTAGACTGTGAGCCCACTGTTGGGTAGGGACTGTCTCTATGTGATGCCAATTTGTACTTCCCAAGCGCTTAGTACAGTGCTCTGCACATAGTAAGCGCTCAATAAATACGATTGATTGATTGATAATTAATTGGTGGTATTTGTTGAGCACTTACTGCATCATCATCAATCGTATTGAGCGCTTACTGTGTGCAGAGCACTGTACTAAGCACTTGGGAAGTACAAGTTGGCAACAGATAGAGATGGTCCCTACCCAACAGTGGGCTCACAGTCTAAAAGCCTTCCCAGACTGAGCCCCTTTCTTCCTCTCCCCCTCATCCCCCTCTCCATCCCCCCCATCTTACCTCCTTCCCTTCCCCACAGCACCTGTATATATGTGTATATGTTTGTATATATTTATTACTCTATTTACTTATTTATTTTACTTGTACATATCTATTCTATTTATTTTATTTTGTTAGTATGTTTGGTTTTGTTCTCTGTCTCCCCCTTTTAGACTGTGAGCCCACTGCTCGGTAGGGACTGTCTCTATATGTTACCAACTTGTACTTCCCAAGCACTTAGTACAGTGCTCTGCACACAGTAAGCGCTCAATAAATACGATTGATGATGATGATGATGATAAAAGGGGGGGACGGAACAGTACTGCACTGTACTGAGCGCTCGGGAGAGTACAGTATAACAGAGTTGGTAGACTGTGCCCACAACGAGCTGACGGTCCAAAGTTACCGTCCTTTCCCCAAGTCGGCCCCCTCCATCCCGGCCTGGGGGGGACTGTCCGGTGAGCCCTTCAAGGCCCTACTGAGAGCTCACCTCCTCCAGGAGGCCTTCCCACACTGAGCCCCTTCCTTCTTCTCCCCCTCGTCCCCCTCTCCATCCCCCCCATCTTACCTCCTTCCCTTCCCCACAGCACCTGTCTGTATGTATATATGTTTGTACATATTTATTACTCTATTTTACTTGTACATATCTATTCTATTTTATTTTGTTAGTATGTTTGGTTTTGTTCTCCGTCTCCCCCTTTTAGACCGTGAGCCCACTGTTCGGTAGGGACCGTCTCTAGATGCTGCCGACTTGTACTTCCCAAGCGCTTAGTCCAGTGCTCTGCACATAGTAAGCGCTCAATAAATACGATTGATGATGACGGTAGCCGTCACGAGCAGAGCTCCTCCAGTCGCCCATCCAGCTGCGGGCCCTCGGGTGTGGGGGCTCTGGCCACCCGCCCCCCCTCCCGGGCCGTGACTCCCGGCTGTCTGTCCTCAGCGAGCAGCTGTTCATGCAGATGGCCGACATCATGGCGTCGGAGGGCTGGAAGGACGCGGGCTACCAGTACATCTGCATCGACGACTGCTGGATGGCCCCCACCCGAGACGAGGACGGGAGGCTCCGGGCGGACCCCGTCCGCTTCCCCAGCGGGATCCGCCGCCTGGCCAACTACGTGAGTCGCCGCCACTCAGCCCGGCCTTCCCCTCGGCCCGGGCGTCCTTATTCGGGCTCGCCATCCGGGCGAGGATTGGGAAACGGCCCTCGTGACCCTTGTGAAACCCGTGGGTGCTGGGGAGGCCCCAGCCCCGGCCGAAGAGTTTTCATTCCCCAAGTACACGTTGAGTCACAGCCGCTTATCAGCCCCCTCTCTACCCGGCCGGGATGCCGGAATTTGCCCCATCTCTGGGGTGAGCAAGGACCGTGGGATTTGCAGTTATTATTGGCGGCGCACGAGGCCGGCTCTACCGCTCTTGGATAGGATTACTCAAGAGAATTTGCCCCATCTCTGGGGTGAGCAAGGAACGTGGGATTTGCGGTTGTTATCGGCGGCGCACGGGGCCGTCTCTACCGCCGGATTACTCAAGACACCACCTGAGATGTAGATAGTGCTTGCTGATAACTCTTTATCGTGTTGTTGTTGGAGGGCCTGAGCTGTTTTAGCTGATTCGGCTGGAATGCGCGGCCTTTCTCCCCAGAAAAACCCGTCTTGTCCAGAAGTATCTGGAAAGCGAAGGTCGTATCTGGATTGGGCTGCTGCTAGAATCTCTCTGCTTTTCTGCACCTTCCTACGGCCGTATTTTATTTTCATTGTAAATGCATATCTCTCCCTCTCCCTCTCCCTCTCCCCCTCTCCCTCTCCCCCTCTCCCTCTCCCTCTCCCTCTCCCTCTCTCCCTCTCCCTCCAGGTTCACTCCAAAGGGCTGAAGCTCGGGATCTATGAGGACGTGGGCAACCACACCTGTGCTGGTTACCCCGGCAGTTTCGGGGCCTACGAACTGGACGCCCAGACCTTTGCTGACTGGGGCGTGGACCTGCTGAAGTTTGACGGGTGCTATTGTGACAGTCTGGAACACCTGGCCGAAGGTACGGCCGGAGCTTTGGCTTGGATGAGGGGGTGGGGGCTGTGGAGTAAGTGTGTTATCATCATCATCATCAATCGTATTTATTGAGCGCTTACTATGTGCAGAGCACTGTACTAAGCGCTTGGGAAG
Organism: Tachyglossus aculeatus; assembly: GCF_015852505.1. Lineage (NCBI taxonomy): Eukaryota > Metazoa > Chordata > Mammalia > Monotremata > Tachyglossidae > Tachyglossus > Tachyglossus aculeatus. The sequence goes on from NC_052071.1 coordinate 48,673,838, forward strand.
TACAAATTGGCAACATATAGAGACAGTCCCTACCCAACAGTGGGCTCACAGTCTAAAAGGGGGAGACAGAGAACAAAACCAAACATACTAACAAAATAAAATAAATAGAATAGATATGTACAAATAAAATAAATAAATAAATAGAGTAAAAAATATGTACAAACATATATACATATATACAGGTGCTGTGGGGAAGGGAAGGAGGTAAGATGGGGGGGATGGAGAGGGGCACGAGGGGGAGAGGAAGGAAGGGGCTCAGTCTGGGAAGGCCTCCTGGAGGAGGTGAGCTCTCAGCAGGGCCTTGAAGGGAGGAAGAGAGCTAGCTTGGCGGAGGGGCAGAGGGAGGCCATTCCAGGCCCGGGGGATGACGTGGGCCGGGGGTCGATGGCAGGACAGGCGAGAACGAGGTACGGTGAGGAGATCAGCGGTGGAGGAGTGGAGGTTGCGGGCTGGGCTGGACAAGGAGAGAATGGAGGTGAGGTAGGAGGGGGCGAGGGGATGGACAGCCTTGAAGCCCAGGGTGAGGAGTTTCTGCCTGATGCGCAGATTGATTGGTAGCCACTGGAGATTTTTGAGGAGGGGAGTGATATGCCCAGAGCGTTTCTGGACAAATATAATCCGGGCAGCAGCATGAAGTATGGATTGAAGTGGAGAGAGACACGAGGATGGGAGATCAGAGAGAAGGCTGGTGCAGTAGTCCAGACGGGATAGGATGAGAGCTTGAATGAGCAGGGTAGTGGTAGGGATGGAGAGGAAAGGGCAGATCTTGGCAATGTTGCGGAGCTGAGACCGGCAGGTTTTGGTCACGGCTTGGATGTGAGGGGTGAATGAGAGAGCGGAGTCGAGGATGACACCAAGGTTGCGGGCTTGTGAGACGGGAAGGATGGTAGTGCCGTCCACAGAGATGGGAAAGTCAGGGAGAGGGCAAGGTTTGGGAGGGAAGACAAGGAGTTCAGTCTTCGACATGCTGAGCTTTAGGTGGCGGGCGGACATCCAGATGGAGATGTCCTGAAGGCAGGAGGAGATGCGAGCCTGGAGGGAGGGGGAGAGAGCAGGGGCAGAGATGTAGATCTGGGTGTCATCAGCGTAGAGATGATAGTTGAAGCCGTGGGAGCGAATGAGGTCACCAAGGGAGTGCGTGTAGATCGAGAACAGAAGGGGACCAAGCACTGAACCTTGGGGAACCCCCACAGTAAGAGGATGGGAGGGGGAGGAGGAGCCTGCAAAAGAGAGTGAGAAAGAACGACCGGAGAGATAAGAGGAGAACCAGGAGAGGACGGAGTCTGTGAAGCCAAGGTCAGATAACGTGTTGAGGAGAAGGGGGTGGTCCACAGTGTCAAAGGCAGCTGAGAGGTCGAGGAGGATTAGGACAGAGTAGGAGCCGTTGGATTTGGCAAGCAGGAGGTCATCGGTGACCTTTGAGAGGGCAGTTTCCGTGGAATGTAGGGGACGGAAGCCAGACTGGAGGGGGTCGAGGAGAGAGTTGTTGTTGAGGAATTCGAGGCAGCGAGTGTAGACAACTCGTTCAAGGAGTTGTCTACACTCCTTGAACTCCTTATTTGTACATTTGATATGTACAAATAAAATAAATAGAGTAATAAATATGTACAAACATATATACATATATACAGGTGCTGTGGGGAAGGGAAGGAGGTAAGATGGGGGGGATGGAGAGGGGGACGAGGGGGAGAGGAAGGAAGGGGCTCAGGACTTCCGTTCCAGTCAGTCATATTTATTGAGCGCTTACTTTGTGCAGAGCACTGTACTAAGCGCGTGGTTGAGTACAGTGTAACAGTATGACAGACATATTCCCTGCCCACAGCAAGCTTACGGTCTAGAGGGCCAGCTACACAGCCTTGGGTACAAATGCATCATGTTGGGAGACCTGGGGAGGATCAATTAATCGCTGGTATTTACTGAGCGCTTACAGTGTGCAGAGCCCTTTACTAAACATTTGGGACGGTACAGTAGAGCAGGGGCAGACATGAAACTAAATACGTAACAAATTGCTACATATGTGCTGTGGGGCTGAGGGTGGGGTGAATATTATATGGCGTAGTGGTTGGAGCACAGGCCTGGGGGGTCAGAGGTCATGGGTTTGAATCCCGGCCCCGCCATTTGCCGTGTGACCTTGGGCAAGTCACTTAACTTCTCTGGGCCTCAGTTCCCTCATCTGTGGATGTGGCTCAGTGGATAGAGCCCAGGCTTTGGAGCCAGAGGTCATGGGTTCAAATCCCGGCTCCGCCACTTGTCAGCTGTGTGACTTTGGGCGAGTCACTTCACTTCTCTGTGCCTCAGTTCCCTCATCTGGAAAATGGGGATGAAGACTGTGAGCCCCCCGTGGGACAACCTCATCACCTTGTAACCTCCCCAGCGCTTAGAACAGTGATTTGCACATAGCGCTTAATACCACCATTATTATTATTATTATCTGTAAAATGGGGATTGAGATTATGAGCCCCAAGTGGGACAAGGGACTATCTCCAACCCTATTTGCTTGTATCCACCCCAGTGCTTAGTACAGTGCCTGCCACATAGTAAGTGCTTAACAAATACTATTATTATTATTATTATATGCTCCAGCAAAACTAGTTGCCCTCTGAGTGAGCTCAGGCCCTGCCTCTAGGACATCCTTACTTGAATGTAGGTGCCATCCAAGTTCCTGGATTTCCAATCCACCCACCAGAGAGTTTTGGGGAACCCCCTGCCAATCTCTTCCCCATTCTAGATCCTCCTACTCCCCGTCCCTGGCAGCGCTTGATATTATTATTATTATTACTATTATCATCATCATCATCCGCTGGGGACCCTTTTATAGCCCAGGCCCGTATCCTTGAGCTCTGGCAAAGAGCCCCGGGCCAGGGCTGATGGCACTAGATTGTAAGCTGCTCCCACTGGGCAGGAAACTCCTTGAGGGCAGGGATCGTGTCTGACAAACCTATTATTCAGTCGTATTTATTGAGCGCTTACTGTGTGCAGAGCGCTGTGCTAAGCGCTTGGGAAGTACGTCGGCAACATATAGAAAGAAGCAGCGTGGCTCAGTGGGAAAGAGCCCGGGCTTTGGAGTCGGAGGTCGTGGGTTCAAATCCCGGCTCCGCCACTTGTCAGCTGTGTGACTTTGGGCAAGTCACTTCACTTCTCTGTGCCTCAGTTACCTCATCTGTAAAATGGGGATTAAGATTGTGGGCCCCCGTTGGGACAACCTGATCACCTTGTATCTGCCCCAGCGCTTAGAACAGTGCTTTGCACATAGTAAGCGCTTAATAAATGCTATTATTATTATTATTATAGGGACGGTCCCTAACCAACAACGGGCCCACGGTCTCGAAGGGGGAGACAGACAACAAAACAAAACATGTAGACAGGTGTCAATCATCAGAACAAATAGAATTATAGCTACAGTGGCTATAATTCTATTGTTGTACTCTCCCAAGTGCTTAGAGCAGTGCTCTGCCGACGGTAAGGGCTCCGTAAAAACCACCGGTTGATTCATGGATCGATCCCGGCTCCACCGATCGTCGGCTGTGTGACCTTGGGCAAGTCACTTAGCTTCTCTGTGCTTCAGTCACCTCATCTGTAAAATGGGGATTGACTGTGAGCCCCCACGTGGGACAACCTGATCCACCTTGTATCCCCCTCCGGCGCTTAGGACGGTGCTTTGCACATAGTAAGCGCTTAACAAATGCCATCATTACTATTATTATTAGAGGACAAGGCTTTTGCTGCCACTGCCTCTTGCGTTGAGCACTGCCAGGAGGAGCCGCCTGCAGGGAAACAACCAAATAAAAGTGCAGGGCCATCGTTGTGGTACCAAGAAGCAGAGGTGAGGCCCCTCTGGCTCTTGTGCTTAAAGCACACAGCCCCCCTCAATGCCCAGGACAACCAGTGGCAGACCCTGGCATCCCCTGCGTGTCTGGCACCGGCTCTCGGCCCCTGCTTCGCCCTCTCCACCACCAAGGGCACGTCCTCCCTGAAGCGGGCTTTGGTGACCGGCCCAGCTGGGCCATCCCCTGCCAAAGAGCCATCATCATCAGCAGCAATCGTATTTATTGAGCGCTTACTATGTGCAGAGCACTGTACTAAGTGCTTGGGAAGTACAGGTTGGCAACATATAGAGACAGTCCCTACCCAACAGTGGGCTCACAGTCTAAAAGGGGGAGACAGAGAACAAAACCAAACAGACTAACAAAATAAAATAAATAGAATAGATATGTACAAATAAATTAAATAAATAGAGTAAAAAAATGTGTACAAACATATATACTCGAGGAAGGCTCAGGCTGAGCTGAAGTGGGCCCTCGATGCAGCCGAACTGATTGAAGCAGCCTCAGTATCGACCAGTCGGTCCATCCGGGCTATTTATTGAGCGCTCACTACGCACTGGGCTAAACACCTGGGAGAGGACGGTGCAATAGAATCGGGAGACACGATCCCCGTCCTCAAGGAGCTCCGGATTTCCCCGTCTTTGCCGTCGAATCTAAGAACAGAATCCGAGCCTTCGGGCAGCGTCCGCCAGGAACCGGGAAGCCCCGTGCGCTCGCCTGCGAGCCGGAATCCGGGAGGTCTGAGGTTTTGCAGGCGGGGGCTTCGGTCAGCGGGGGTTTTGTCCCCCCTTCTTGACCGTGAGCCCGCTGTTGGGTAGGGACCGTCTCTATATGTTGCCAACTTGGACTTCCCGAGCGCTTAGTCCAGTGCTCTGCACACAGTCAGCGCTCAATAAATACGATTAATTGATTGGTTGATTGATTGTCCCGCAGGTTACCGGAACATGTCCTTGGCCTTGAACGGGACCGGCAGAAGCATCGTGTACTCCTGCGAGTGGCCTCTCTACCTGAGACCCTTCCAACAGGTGAGGGACCTAGCCCCCTTCCCTCCCCTCCCCTGCCTGCATACGGCCACCGGCCGGGCGCGGCCAGGCTTTAATCATCCCCGAGTTCCTTCGCTCCTCTCCCAGCCTCCCATCTGTCCCCTTCCTTGGTCTGTGCCGCACCATGTGGTGGAAAGAAGCAGAATCAATCAATCAGTCAATCAATCAACCGTATTTACTGAGCGCTTACTGTGTGCAGAGCACTGTACTAAGCACTTGGGAAGTACAAGTTGGCAACATATAGAGACGGTCCCTACCCAACAGCGGGCTCACAGTCTAGAAGGGGGAAACAGAGAACAAAGCCAAACATATTAACAAAATAAAATAGAATAGATATGTACAAAATAGAGTAATAAATATGTACAAACACATATACATATATACAGGTGCTGTGGGGAAGGGAAGGAGGTAAGAAGGGGGGATGGAGAGGGGGACGAGGGGGAGAGGAAGGAGGAGGCTCAGTCTGGGAAGGCCTCCTGGAGGAGGTGGAGAAGCAGCGTGGCTCAGTGAAAAGAGCCCGGGCTTTGGAGTTGGAGGTCATGGGTTCAAGTCCCAGCTCCGCCAACTGTCAGCTGTGTGACTTTCGGCAAGTCACTTCACTTCTCTGGGCCTCAGTGACCTTATCTGGAAAATGGGGATTAAGACTGTGAGCCCCCTTTGGGACAACCTGATCACCTTGTAACCTCCCCAGCGCTTAGAACAGTGCTTTGCACATAGTAAGCGCCTAATAAATGCCATTATGATGATATGAAGAACTCCAGACCGGGAGTCAGGAGACCTGCGTTCTAGTCCCAACTCCGCCACTTGCTTGCTGTGTGACCCTGAGCAAGTCACTAAACTTCTCTGGGCCTCGGTTTCCACCTCTGTAAAATGGGGATTCAAATTCGTGTTTTTCCGCACTTCGTAGCATTTCAGAAAGATACTAATAACGGGTAATGATGGCATTTACTAAGCATTTGCTAAACACTTAAGTAGGTAGAAGATAATCAGATCCTAGGAAGGAGCATAGCCGAGTGGAAAGAGCACGGGATTGGGAGTTGGAAGGACCTGGGTTCTAATCCTGGCTCGGCCACTCGTCTGCCACTTGACCTTGGGCAAGTCACTTCACTTTTCTGGGCCACAGTTACGTCATCTGTAAATGGGGAATCGAATCCTTCTCCCTCATACTTAGACTGTGAGCCCCATGGGAGACCAACAACGGGCTCATAGTCTAGAAACCAGGGAGACAGACATCAGAGTAAGCGCTAACATATGTTGTTGGGTAGGGATTGTCTCTATTTGTTGCCCAATTGTACTTTTCAAGCACTTAGTACAGTGCTCTGCACACAGGAAGTGCTGAATAAATGCAATTGAATGAATGACTGAATGAACGAACAAGTAAACAGGCAGGGCTGTTCAGCAGTCTCTTTCACACCTGCTTTGGGCACCTATAGGTGCCCAAACAAATCTCCTGGATTGCTTATCTGTCAGCTCTCCTCTGACCTCCAACCTGTTGTTTGTGGCCCTCCCTCCTCCCCTGGGTTTCCCTCCCACTTCAACTCTGCCAGGCCTCACTCCTGAAAACCCATCCTTCTCCAGGTACCATACCATTTATTGAGTGCCTGTCGCAGAGCACCTTACTAGACGTTCCTCTGCAGCGGTAGCAGAGGCCGAGGAGCCACCCTGTGACCCCGGTGTCTCCAGTTGCCCGAGCTGGGCAACCGTTATCCGTAGGAAGCCCGGGGGAGGTGAGATGGGATCGGGACCCCAAGAGAGAAATGTCCAGAAGATCCCAGGCACCCGCAGAGCCCGGGCCCAAACCGGGAAGCGGCTGGGATGTCATTCTGGCAACATTTGGACGTGCCTTCGTGGCAAACGGCAACTCCGTCCCTGCCCTGCTTGGACGTTCGCCGAAGCGGGTCTGGAGGTCCCCGAACGAGGCCCCGTTCCCCTCTCCCTCCCTCCCAGCCCAATTACACAGAGATCCGCCAGTACTGCAACCACTGGAGGAATTTTGGCGACATCTTCGACTCGTGGGACAGCATCAAGAGCATCCTGGATTGGACGGCCTCCAACCAGGACAGTCTCGTCAGCGCGGCCGGCCCCGGGGGCTGGAACGACCCCGACATGGTGAGCGGAGTCCCCGCCGTGGGATATGGGCGCTTCCTTCCTCCCGGCTTGGCTGCACCTCGGTTTCCCTAACTCGCTTCGCTCCGCCGCAGCTGGTGATCGGCAACTTTGGGCTCAGCTGGGACCAGCAGGTGACTCAGATGGCGCTCTGGGCCATTATGGCCGCCCCGCTGTTCATGTCCAACGACCTGCGCCAGATCAGCCCCCAGGCCAAGGCCCTGCTGCAGAACCGGGAGGTGATCGCCATCAACCAGGACCCTCTGGGCAAGCAGGGCTACCGGCTCAGCAAGGTAAAAAGGGCCCAACTGGGACGGTCTCCTCTGGTGTCCGAGGGGCACGCTGCTCAGAGAGGAGGGGAGAACGAGGGCTGGAAGCCACAACAGTTGGCAGGGATTTATGATTCAATCCTTTAATATCCAGTGAGCACTCAGATAGCACCGGCTGATTCACGGGAACCAACTGGCGAACAAACAGTTCCAGCTGTTTGGAGGGTGGAGTGGGATGGTGGGAGCTCTTGCATCACTCCCACAGCCGTGTCCCTGTTCCCCACTGAGCTCCTTGGGGGGCAAAGTCTGGAGCAGGGCATGAAGCCCTCCCCCCTTGCCCTTGAATCGGGCCGGCCCCGGGCTCTCCCACGAACCCCTCCCGTGTTGCGTTTTGTGTCCTCCGCGCGCAGGAAGACAACTTTGATTTGTGGGAGCGGCCGCTGTCCAACCTGACGTGGGCCGTGGCGATGGTGAACCGGCAGGAGATCGGGGGCCCTCAGCGGTACAGCCTCCCCCTCTCCGTCCTCGGCAACGGGCTGGCCTGCGACCCCGCCTGCCTCATCACGCGCCTCCTCCCCACGAGGGCGGAGCTGGGGCTGTTCAGCTGGGTGGACATCTTGAGCCAGCGGGTCAACCCCACGGGCACCGTGCTTCTGCGGCTGGAGGCTCCCGCGCAGTCAAGGCGGGCGCTGAGCGGCGGCCGGCTCCCGCGGCCCATCCTCTAAATACCCCGGGACCGCCCCCATCTACGCTCCCGCTGGCCGGGAGGTCCCCTCGGCCGCTGTGGCCGCCAGGGACCCTTTGCTCACTGTTCAAGTGGGGCTTCTACGGTGCTTTAAAAGCCATGACCTCAACCTGAGGAACTTGTCTTCCTTCTGCCGTTTACTTCCTTAATGCAAGGAATGGCGGTCAAGTAGAGCCCACCCCGCTAAGCTGATTCCATCTCAGCCGATTTGAAGTGCCCATCAAGGGACAATCTGGATCTCACCCTTGGCCGCAGACTCCTCTGAGGTCACCTGTGCTGCTGCTCTGTCTCTGATGGTTCTAGGCCCTTCCTCTGCTCAACTCTCCCCGCTCAGAATTGAAATTTAGAAAATGTAGGAAGCATAGGACAGATGGTTGGTTCCTTACAGTGACACAGCTGTGCTATTCCGGCCCTCCTCGGCCCTGTCCTTCCAAGCATTGTCAGTTGCTCAGGTCTGTTGTCCCCAGCTCAAGGCTGGGGCCCATCAGGATTGTGAAGGCTTGGAGGGATCAATTGGATTTATTGAGCACTTACTGTGTGCAGAGCACTGTACTAAGTGCTTGGGAGAGTACACTATAACGATGGTGGCTTACTGTCTTTTAATGAGTGCATCCACAAATCAGAAAGGGGGAAATTAAGAGAAAGGCCAGTTGAAGTGCCTTTGTAAATGTTTACCTAGAGGGGAGGTTGGAGAGCCTTGATTTGTTACAGCGCCGCTATTACAATCAACTATGTGAATAGAAAAAAATACAAGTCGATCATAAAGTGATTCATAATACTGTTGTACCTGGTGTCTTTTGGTAAGCAGGCAATGAATGTAGCTATCCCCCTTTGCCTTCCCCCTACTCAGCAGCCTTATGGAGTGTGGGTTGGGGGGAGAATGGAGCATAGAAACCACTTAGGAAACTTGCAGTTCCTTGGAGGGAGGAGAGGCATTGAGTCCTGCCTTGGGACAACTTCAGCCTAGACCACGCGTAACGTAATGGATTTCACTAGAATGACCCCAAGCAGCCCCGGTTGGCACCTTGTGAGGTCATACAGCTTTCCATTTTGCACAAAACGGCAGCTCCCCCCAGACACGAGACCAAACCCCAAACATACAATGGTTTCAGCATTTTAATTGCTCCATCAAAACAATCAAGCTGCTTAGAACTGGATCACCTGGCCCTAGAACAAAATACAAAAGACGTAGTGAGTAGAGGTATTTGGGACAGCACTGAAAAAATGAAACCCAAACCCCAAATCAAGCAAGTCTGCCCTTTACCGACTTTGTTGTACTGTACTTTCCGATGCATTTAGTACAGCACTCTTATAAGCGTTCAGTAAATCCCACTGATGTAGAACTACAGCATGGGGCCATTTGTCACAGCGGCTATGCACACTCCCCAGGCTGCAAGATGCCACACTACACAACCTACCTTTCTCTTCTTGTCTCCTCCGAGTTCAAAGTGCTTGCACCTCTTAATAGCCAGCATCCTCTTAGACCTGCAGTTGGGCTCAACACATTCCAGCCTCAACACAATCTTCTTTGTGGTCTTAGCCTGGGAAGAAAGATGTGTTCTTGTGGGTCAAACAATAAGCGTGGAGCAATTTTAATAAATGCTGCTCTGTGCCCAGCATTTTGTTAAACACTGGCTAGATGCGAGAGATGACTAGTTTACGGTCCCTGTCCCATACAGGGCTCTCCACCCGAGAGAGCGGGCAAGTATTTTGTCCCAAGTTAGCAGAAGGAAACTGAGGCCCAGAACTTACGGGACTCGCCCATGGCCATACAAATGGTAAGTGGCACTAGAATCCAAATCTGACTCCCAGGGCCATGCATTAAGGCAAACTGTCTCCCTATAAAATCACCCTTCCTTATACGTCCACTGCCAGCCCTTCTCTCAAGATTATCAGCTCCCTTGGAGGCCGGGGTCTGGGCCTACTTTTCAACCGTACACTCGCTTCTAGAATATGTTGTACTCAGCAGGCACACAGTAGTATTCTTATTCCACATACAGACTGAAGTGGAAGCTTTACAAATGGAGCCGTATCTCCATCCCAGTCTGCCCATGAGTTACCCTCAGGTCCCAAATGGAGGTGCTCGGAAGCCGTAATGTGGCAATTGTGGGGACTTATTTAACCTGACCATTCTACCCCCAAGTTGTGCCATACCTCATTTAACCTGACCACTTCACCCCAAAGCCGTGCCACACACCCCACGGTAGCCAGGAACCCCTCCGCCAACTTTCTCAACAAAAAGTCCATCAGCTTGCCCAAGTTCTGAACGTATCTGGACGTATCTAGAACGTATGCGGCTAGGCGATGCCAAGAGTAACGAAGAGCCCTCCCGCTTCGGCAGCGGGCGTGGAAATGGCCATTTCCATTTTCCTCCCAAGCCGACCCAGTTGGACCTTGTCGCAACTGCCAACCGTTGGGTCGGCTAGGGGGTGACATCCCCATTCTCCTTCCTCAGAAAAAGCCAATTGTGAAGTGAGTGTCTGTACAGAAACGCGCTCTGGGCATGTCACTCCCCTCCTCAAAAATCTCCAGTGGCTGCCTGTCAACCTACGAATCAAGTAAAGACTCCTCACTCTCGGCTTCAAGGCTCTCCATCACCTTGCCCCTCCTACCTCACCTCCCTTCTCTCCTTCTCCAGCCCAGCCCGCACCCTCCGCTCCTCTGCCCCTAACCTCCTCACTGTGCCTCATTCTCACCTCTCGCCGTCGACCCCCGGCCCACGCCCTCCCCCTGGCCCGGAATGCCCTCCTTCCGCCCATCCGCCAAGCTAGCTCTCTTCCTCCCTTCAAAGCCCTACTGAGAGCTCACCTCCTCCAGGAGGCCTTCCCACACTGAGCCCCCTTTTCCCTCTCCTCCTCCTCATCCCCACCTCTGCCCTACCTCCTTCCCCTCCTCATAGCACTTGTTCTGACGATTCTGACACCCGTCTACGTGTTTTGTTGTCTGTCTCCCCCTTCTAGACTGTGAGCCCGTTGTTGGGTAGGGACAGTCTCTATATGTGGCCAACTTGTACTGAGTACTCCGCACACAGTAAGCACTCAATAAATACGACTGAATGAACGAATGACCCACACGGGATGCAAAGAAAGCCAGATTCCTCCCACCTTAGGGAAGTCTCCCCCGATCTGCCCCATAGGACTCACCTTCTTCCGGAAGATAGGCTTCGTCTGCCCACCGTAGCCGCTCTGCTTGCGGTCGTATCGCCTCTTTCCTGGGGAGTGAGAGAGACACTGTCACGGCAGGTATCACCGTTCGGGAGTACGTGGTCAGCTGCAAAGGGCTCCCGTGTTCCTCTTTCATTCAACCGTACTTATGGAGCGCTTACTAATAATAATAATGGCATTTATTAAGCGCTTGCTATGTGCAATGCACTGCTCTAAGCGCTGGAGAGGTTACAAGGTGATCAGGTCGTCCCACGTGGGGCTCAGTCTTAATCCCCATTTGACAGATGAGGATGAGGTAACTCAGGCACAGAGAAGTTGTGACTTGCCCAAAATCACACAGCTGACAATTGGCACAGCCGGGATTCGAACCCATGACCTTTGACTCCAAAGCCCATGCTCCTTCCACTGAGCCCCGCTGCTGCTTACTGTGTGCAAAGCGCTGTATTAAGCACTTGGCAGAGTACACTAAACAACAAACTCATTCCTCTGCAGCCCAGGGCCCGGCCACCAGCCTAGGCCACACCGCCGTGTTGCTGTATTACTGCTCCACTGTGGCTGTATTGTACTATCCCCAGCGCTTAATAGAGTGCTTTGCACACAGTAAGCCCATGGCTCGGTGGAAAGAGCCCGGGCTTGGGAGCCAGAGGTCAGGGGTTCTAATTCCGCCTCCGTCCCTTGTCAACTGTGTGACTTTGGGCAAGTCACTTCATGTCTCTGCCTCAATTACCTCATGTAAAATGGGGATTAAGAAAGCGAGCCCCATGTGGGACAAGCTGATTACTTTGTACCCACCCAGCAGCTTGGAACAGTGCTTGGCACATAGTAAGCGCTTAACAAATGCCGTTATTATTAAATACAACTACATGAATGCGGCAGCACCAGGAAATGGGTTCCGGGTGATCACTGCGGCCCGTTTGCACCTTTCCCCGCCATCGACCCCCGGCCCGTGTCCTACCTCTGGCCTGGAATGCCCTCCCTCCTCACGTCGGCCAAACTAGCTCTCTTCCTCCCTTCAAAGCCCTACTGAGAGCTCACCTCCTCCACGAGGCCTTCCCAGACTGCACCCCCCCCCACGCTTTTCCTCTCCTCTTCCCCTCCCCATCGCCCCCACCCCCCTCCCGGCCCCACAGTACTCGTGTATATTTGTACATATTTATTACTCCATTTTATTGATGACGTATATGTATATATTTGTAATTCTATTTCTTTTGATGGTATTGATGCCGCTCTACTTGTTTTGTCGTTCCAGACTGAGCCCATTGTTGGGTAGGGACTGTCCCTGTGGCCGAATTGTACTTCCCAAGCGCTTAGTCCGGTGCTCCGCACACAACAGGTGCTCAGTAAAGACGACGGAGTGAATGGATGACACCTTACCCTGGGCATAGAGGGAGTCCTTGCCCTTCTTGTACTGGGTGACTTTATGAGGCTGGTGCTTGCCACACTTCTTGCAGTAGGTCCTGCGGGTTTTGGGCACGTTCACCTGGGGGCGAAAGCATGAGTTAGGCGATCGGTGCCCGACCCCCAGTCCTCGCTCCCTCGGCCCTAAAAGGGCTCCCCCTTTTAGACTGTGAGCCCACTGTTGGGTAGGGGCTGTCTCTATATGTTGCCAATTTGTACTTCCCAAGCGCTTAGTACAGTGCTCTGCACATAGTAAGCGCTCAATAAATACGATTGATGATGATGACGATGGGAAGCTCGGGGAGCCCTGGGAGGGCGGGCCGGCCCGCCACCTGCAGCGTGGCTTAGTGGAAAGAGCCCGGGCTTGGGGGAGTCGGAGATTGTGGGTTCTAATCCCGGCCTCCGCCAACTGTCAGCTGTGTGACTTTGGGCAAGTCACTTCACTTCCCTGGGCCTCAGTTACCTCATCTGAGAAATAGGGATGAAGACTGTATGCCCCTCCGTGGGACAACCTGATCACCTTGTAACCTCCCCGGCGCTTAGAAGTGTTTTGCACGCTGTAAGCACTTACATTATTATCATTATTATTATTATCAGGTTGTCCCATGGGGGGGGGGCTCACAGTCTTAATCCCCATTTTCCAAATGAGGTCACTGAGGCCCAGAGAAGTGAAGTGACTTGCCCAAAGTCCCACAGCAGGCAAGTGTCTGGGGATTATGAGTGTGAGCCCCACGTGGGACAACCTGATCACCTTGTATCCTCCCCAGCGCTTGGAACAGTGCTTTGCACACAGTAAGCGCATAATAAATGCCATTATTATTATTATTATTGTTACTATCAGGTTGTCCCACTTGAGGCTCAGTCTTAATCCCCATTTTCCAGATGAGGTCACAGTGCTTTGCACACAGTAAGCACTTAATAAATGCCATTATTCGTGGGACAACCTGATCATCTTGTATCCTCCCCAGCGCTTGGAACAGTGCTTTGCACACAGTAAGCGCCTAATAAATGCCATTATTACTGTTATTATTGTTACTATCAGGTTGTCCCACTTGAGGCTCAGTCTTAATCCCCATTTTCCAGATGAGGTCACAGTGCTTTGCACACAGTAAGCGCTTAATAAATGCCATTATTATTATTACTATCAGGTTGTCCCACTTGAGGCTCAGTCTTAATCCCCATTTTCCAGATGAGGTCACTGAGTCCCAGAAAAGTGAAGTGACTTGCCCAAAGCCCCACAGCAGACAGGCGCCTGGGGATTAGGAGCGTGAGCCCCATGTGCGTCAACCTGTTCACCTTGTATCCTCCCAAGCGCCTAGTACAGTGTTTTGCACATAGTAAGCGCTTAACAAATGCCATTTCATTCATTCAATCGTATTTATTGAGCGCTTACTGTGTGCAGAGCACTGTACTAAGCGCTTGGGAAGTCCAAGTCGGCAACATATAGAGACGGTCCCTACGCAACAGTGGGCTCACAGTCTAGAAGGGGGAGAAAGAGAACAAAACAAAACATAGTAACGGAATAAAATAAATAGAATAAACATGTACAAGTAAGATAGAGTAATAAATACGTACGAACATATATACATATATACAGGTGCTGTGGGGAAGGGAAGGAGGTAAGGCGGGGGGATGGAGGGGGAAAGGAAGGAGGGGGCTCAGTCTGGGAAGGCCTCCTGGAGGAGGCCATCATCATTAAGTGGCAGAGGCGGGATTAGCACCCGCGACCTCCGACTGCCAATCAATCAATCGTATTTATTGAGCGCTTACTGTGTGCAGAGCATTGTACTAAGCACTTTTAGACTGTGAGCCCACTGTTGGGTAGGGACCGTCTCTATATGTTGCCAACTTGTCCTTCCCAAGCGCTTAGTACAGTGCTCTGCACACAGTAAGCGCTCAATAAATACGACTGATTGACTAATTGACTGAAGTCCAAGTTGGCAACACATAGAGATGGTCCCTACCCAACAGTGGGCTCAGTCTAGAAAGGGGAGACAGAGGGCAAAACCAAACATATTAAGAAAATAAATAGAATAGATGTGTACAAGTAAAATAAATGAATAGAGTAATAAATACATACAAACGTATATACAGGTACTGTGCGAAAGGGAAGGAGGTAAGGCGTGGGGGGGATGGAGAGGGGGAGGAAGGAGGGGGTTGAGTGTGGGAAGGCCTCCTGGAGGAGGTGAGCTCTCAGTAGGGCCTTGAATGCCCTGATGACCTTGTATCTTCCCCAGCGTTTAGAACAGTGCTGGGCACATAGTAAGCGCTTAACAAATGTCACGATAATTACTGACAGGAAGCAGCTTGGCTCATTGGAAAGAGCCCGGGCTTTGGAGGCAGAGGTCATGGGTTCAAATCCCAGCTCCGCCAACTGTCAGCTGGGTGACTTTGGGCAAGTCGCTTCACTTCTCTGGGCCTCAGTGGCCTCATCTGTAAAATGGGGATTCAAACTGTGAGCCCCATGTGGGACCACCTGATCACCTTGTAGCCTCCCCAGCGCTTAGAACAGTGCTTTGCACATAGTAAGCGCTTAATAAGTGCCATCATTATGATTATAGTGACAATAATCAATCAATCGATCGTATTTATTGAGCGCTTACTGTGTGCAGAGCACTGGACTAAGCGCTTAGGAAGTACAAGTCGGCAACACATAGAGACGGTCCCTACCCAACAATCAATCGTATTTACTGAGCGCTTACTGTGTGCAGAGCACTGTACTAAGCGCTTAGGAAGTCCAAGTTGACAACATCTAAAGACGGTCCCTACCCAACAGTGGGCTCACAGCGTAGACAATAGTGACAATAATGGCCGTAGGCCGCAGGCCTTGACGAGGGGCTCCTGCAACCCATCGCCATCTTCCTCCCTATCCTCCCCGGCCGCGCATCATCGACGTCCCCCCCAATCCCTCAAGGTCCTGTCGGTCCCCAGAGCCCGATGCGAGCCCGGCTGGGGCCCCCGGGAAGAAGGATGGACGCGGATCCTGATCCCACACACATCCCCGCGCCTCCTACGACTCTCACCATGACGGCGGCAGCGGCACGAAGACGGAAGGGAAAGGACAACACCGGAAGCGGAAGTACATAAGGGCCGCCGGGCCGCGCGGCCTGATGGGAGAAAAACGACCATAGAGTCCCAGCCAGCGCAGCCTGCGACGCTGTGGAAGAGCGCCCCCTGCGGGGCGGCCGTTACCGCTTGCGGAGCCGGAGGACGAAGGGGAGAGTCATTTATTCAATCCTATTTATTGAGCGCTTACTGTGCGCAGAGCACTGGACTGAGCGCTTGGAGTCATTCATTCAACCCTATGCATTGAGCACTTACTGTGAGCAGAGCACTGGCCTGAGCGCTTGGAGTCATTCATTCAACCCTATGTATTGAGCGCCTACTGTATGCAGAGCACTGGACTGAGCGCTTGGAATCATTCATTCAATCCTATGTATTGAGCGCTTACTGTGAGCAGAGCACTGGACTGAGCGCTTGGAGTCATTCGTTCAATCCTATGTATTGATCACTTACTGTGCGCAGAGCACTGGACTGAGCACTTGGAGTCATTTGTTCAATCCTATGTATTGGGCGCTTACTGTGTGCACAGCACTGGACTGAGCGCTTGGAGTCATTCCTTCAACCCTATGTATTGAGCGTTTACTGTGTGCACAGCACTGGACTGAGCGCTTGGAGTCATTCGTTCAATCCTATGCATTGAGCGCTTACCGTGCGCACAGCACTGGACTGAGCGCTTGGAGTCATTCGTTCAATCCTATGTATTGGGCGCTTACTGTGCACAGAGCACTGGACTGAGTGCTTGGAGTCATTCATTCAATCCTATGTATTGAGCACTTACTGTGCGCAGAGCACTGGACTGAGCACTTGAAGTCATTCATTCACTCCTACTTATTGAGCGCTTACTGTGCATAGAGCACTGGACTAAGCGCTTGGAGTCATTCGTTCAATCCTATGTATTGAGCACTTACTGTGCACACAGCACTGGGCTGAGTGCTTGGAGTCATTCCTTCAACCCTACGTATTGAGCGCTTGCTGTGCGCAGAGCACTGGACTAAGCGCTTGGAGTCATTCGTTCAACCCTATGTATTGAGGGCTTACTGTGCGCAGAGCACTGGACTAAGCGACGAGTCATTCATTCAGTCCTATTTATTGAGCGCTTACTGTGTGCAGAGCACTGGACTAAGCGATTGGAGTCATTCATGCAATCCTATTTATTGAGCGCTTACTGTGTGCAGAGCGCTGGACTGAGCGCTTGGAGTCATTCATTCAATCCTACTTATTGAGCGCTTACTGTGCACAGAGCACTGGACTGAGCGCTTGGAGTCATTCGTTCAGTCCTATGTATTGAGCGCTTACCGTGCGCACAGCACTGGACTGAGCGCTTGGAGTCATTCATTCAATCCTATGTATTCAGCGCTTCCCCTTCTAGATTGTGAGCCCACTGTTAGGTAGGGACCGTCTCTGTATGTTGCCAACTTGTACTTCCCAGGCACTTAGTACAGTGCTCTTCACACAGTAAGCGCTCAATAAATACGATTGATTGATTACTGTGCGCAGAGCACTGGACTGAGGGCTTAGAGTCATTCATTCAATCCTATGTATTGAGCGCTTACCATGTGCATAGCACTGGACTGAGCACTTGGAGTCATTCATTCAACCCTATGTATTGAGCGCTTACTGTGCGCAGAGCACTGGACTGAGCGCTTGGAGTCACTCATTCAACCCTATGTATTGAGCGCTTACCGTGCGCATGGCACTGAACTGAGCGCTTGGAGTCATTCATTCAACCCTATGTATTGAGCGCTTACCGTGCACAGAGCACTGGGCTGAGCGCGTGGAGTCACTCATTCAACCCTATGTATTGAGCGCTTACCGTGCGCAGAGCACTGGACTGAGCGCTTGGAGTCATTCATTCAACCCTATGTATTGAGCGCTTACTGTGCGCAGAGCACTGGACTAAGCGATTGGAGTCATTCATGCAATCCTATTTATTGAGCGCTTACTGTGCGCAGAGCACTGGACTGAGCGCTTGGAGTCATTCATTCACTCCTATGTATTGAGCGCTTACTGTGCGCAGAGCACTGGACTGAGCGCTTGAAGTCATTCATTCAATCCTGTTTATTGAGCGTTTACTGTGCGCAGAGCACTGGACTAAGCGCTTGGAGTCATTCATTCAATCCTATTTATTGAGCATTTACTGTGCGCAGAGCACTGGATAAAGTGCTTGAAGTCATTCATTCAATCCTATGTATTGAGCGCTTACTACTACTACTACTAATAATAATAACGGCAATTATTAAGGGCTTACTATGTGCAAAGCACTGTTCTAGGCGCTGGGGAGGTTACAGGGTGATCAGGTTGTCCCACGGGGGGCTCACAGTCTTAATCCCCATTTTACAGCTGAGGTCATTGAGGCCCAGAGGAGTGAAGTGACTTGCCTAAAGTCACCCAGCTGACAATTGGCAGAGGCGGGATTTGAACCCATGACCTCTGACTCCAAAACCCGGGCTCTTTCCACTGAGCCACGCTGCTTCTCCTTCTTACTGTGCGCAGAGCACTGGACTAAGCGCTTGGAGTCATTCATTCATTCAATCGTATTTATTGAGCGCTTACTGTGCGCAGAGCACTGTACTGAGCGCTTGGGAAGTACAAGTTGGCAACATAGAGAGACGGTCCCTACCCAACAACGGGCTCATGGTCTAGAAGGGGGAGACGGAGAACAAAATAAAACAAGAAGACTGACGTCAATAGCATCAAAATAAATAGAATTACAGATATAAACACGTCATTAATAAAATAAGTAGAGTAATAGATACGTACAAAGATACAAGGGCGTCCTTAGCATCAAAATAAATAGAATTATAGACATAAACACATCATTAATAAAATAAGTGGGGTAATAGATATGTACAAAGATACACGGGCATCCATAGCATCAAAATCAATATAATTATTGATATAAACACATCATCAATAAAATAAGTAGAGTAATAGATAAGTACAAAGATACAAGGGCGTCCTTAGCATCAAAATAAATAGAATTATAGACATAAACACATCATTAATGAAATAAGTGGAGTAATAGATACGTACAAAGATACACGGGCATCCATAGCATCAAAATAAATAGAATTATAGATATAAACACATCATGAATAAAATAAGTAGAGTAATAGATATGTACAAATATACATGGGCATCCATAGCATCAAAATAAATAGAATTATAGATATAAACACATCATTAATCAAATAAGTAGAGTAATAGATATGTACAAATATACATGGGCGTCCATAGCATCAAAATAAATAGAATTATAGATATAAACATATCATTAATCAAATAAGTAGAGTAATAGATATGTACAAATATATACCAGTACTCTGGGGAGGGAAGGGGGTAGAGCACAGGGAGGGAGTAAGGGCGATGGGGTGGGGAGGAGGAGCAGAAGATGGGTAATAATAATAATAATAATAATAATAATAATAATAATAATAAATAGCATTTATTAAGCGCTTACTATGTGCAAAGCACTGTTCTAAGCGCTGGGGAGGTAACAAGGTGATCAGTTTTTCCCACATGGCGCTCACAGTCTTAATCCCCATTTTACAGATGAGGTAACTGAGGATATGATTCTTTAGGGGGCATTCTTTCTTGCAGAGAAACTGTGTCCTTGCTAAATAATAATAATAATAATAATAATAATGGCATTTATTAAGTGCTTACTATATGCAAAGCACTGTGCTAAGCGCTGGGGAGGTTACAAGGTGATCAGGTTGTCCCTCGTGGGGCTCCCAGTCTTCATCCCCATTTGACAGATGAGGGAACCGAGGCCCAGAGAAGTGAGGTGACTTGCCCAAAGTCACACAGCTGACAAGTGGCGGAGGCGGGATTAGAACCCGTGACCTCTGACTCCGAAGCCCAGACTCTTTCCACTGAGCCACGCTGCTTGGGGAATCAATCTGTGTGCTCTATGTGAGTTAAGGCCTAAATCCAACCCGATCGTCTTGTATCTACCCCACTGCTTGGTATGGTGACTGGGACATAGTAAGCGCTTAAAAATGCTCTAATTATTTTTATTACTATTAAGATTATTTATCCTTCTCGATCAGCATTTAGAAGCAGGTAGGTGGGCCCAGGGGACTCATTCATTCATTCAGTCGTATTTATTGAGCGCTGACTGTGTGCAGAGCACTGGACTAAGCGCTTGGGAAGTCCAAGTTGGCAACATAGAGAGACGGTCCCTACCCAGCAGCGGGCTCACGGTCTAGAAGGGAGAGACACACAAGAAGACAGAACATATTAACAAAATAAAATAAACAGAATAAATATGTACAAGAAAAATAAATATTCATTCATTCATTCAATCGTATTTATTGAGCACTTACTGTGTGCAGAGCACTGTACTAAGCGCTTGGGAAGTCCAAGTTGGCCACATCTAGAGACGGCCCCTACCCGACAGCAGGCTCACAGTCTAGAAGGGGGAGACAGACAACAAAACAAAACATATTAACAAAATAGATAGAATAAATATGTACAAATAAAATAGAGTAATAAATACGTACAAACATATATACATATAATGAGGTGCTGTGGGGAGGGGAAGAGGAAGGAGGGGACTCATTCATTCATTCAATCGTATTTACTGAGCGCTTACTGTGTGCAGAGCACTGGACTAGGCGCTTGGGAAGTCCAAGTTGGCAACATCTAGAGACGGTCCCTACCCAACCCAAGACAGAACATATTAACAAAATAAAATAAACAGAATAAATATGTACAAGTAAAATGAATATTCATTCATTCATTCATTCAATCGTATTCATTGAGCGCTTACTGTGTGCAGAGCACTGGACTAAGCGCTTGGGAAGTCCAAGTTGGCAACACAGAGAGACGGTCCCTACCCAACAGCGGGCTCACGGTCTAGAAGGGGGAGACAGACAACAAGATAGGACATACTAACAAAATAAAATAAACAGAATAAATATGTACAAGAAAAATAAATAGTCATTCATTCATTCAATCATATTCATTGAGCGCTTACTGTGTGCAGAGCACTGGACTAAGTGCTTGGGAAGTCCAAGTTGGCAACACAGAGAGACGGTCCCTACCCAACAGCGGGCTCACAGTCTAGAAGGGGGAGACAGACAACAAGATAGGACATACTAACAAAATAAAATAAACAGAATAAATTTGTACAAGAAAAATAAATAGTCATTCATTCATTCAATCATATTCATTGAGCGCTTACTGTGTGCAGAGCACTGGACTAAGCGCTTGGGAAGTCCAAGTTGGCAGCACAGAGAGACGGTCCCTACCCAACAGCAGGCTCACAGTCTAGAAAAGGGGGAGACAGAGAACAAAACAAAACATATTAACAAAATAAATAGAATAAATACGTACAAATAAAATAGAGTAATAAATATGTACAAACATATATACATATAATGAGGTGCTGTGGGGAGGGGAAGAGGATGGAGGGGGCTCATTCATTCATTCATTCATTCATTCAATCGTATTTACTGAGCGCTTACTGTGTGCAGAGCACTGGACTAAGCGCTCGGGAAGTCCAAGTTGGCAACATCTAGAGAGGGTCCCTACCCAACCCAAGACAGAACATATTAACAAAATAAAATAAACAGAATAAATATGTACAAGTAAAATGAATATTCATTCATTCATTCATTCAATCGTATTTATTGAGCACTTACTGTGTGCAGAGCACTGCGCTAAGCGCTTGGGAAGTCCAAGTCGGCAACATAGAGAGACGGTCCCTGTCCAACAGTGGGCTCACAGTCTAGAAGGGGGAGACAGACAACAAGATAGAACATATTAACAAAATAAAATAAACAGAATAAATATGTACAAGAAAAATAAATATTCATTCATTCATTCAATCGTATTTATTGAGCACTTACTGTGTGCAGAGCACTGTGCTAAGCAGTTGGGAAGTCCAAGTCGGCAACATAGAGAGACGGTCCCTACCCAACAGCGGGCTCACGGTCTAGAAGGGGGAGACAGACAACAAGATGGAACATATTAACAAAATAAAATAGAATAAATATGTACAAGAAAAATAAATATTCATTCATTCATTCAATCGTATTTATTGAGCACTTACTGTGTGCAGAGCACTGCGCAAAGCGCTTGGGAAGTCCAAGTTGGCAACATAGAGAGACGGTCCCTACCCAACAGCGGGCTCACAGTCTAGAAAAGGGGGAGACAGACGACAAAACAAAACATATTAACAAAATAAAATAAATGGAATAAATATGTACAAATAAAATAGGTAGAGTTATAAATCCGTACAAACATATATACATATAATGAGGTGCTGTGGGGAGGGGAAGAGGAAGGAGGGGGCTCATTCATTCCGGGCTGCCTGGTGTGACAACCGCCCTAGTTCAAGCCCAGCCAGACCCCGGGGGAGCCTGACCTGGCTTCCAAGAGCCCACTGTTGGGTAGGGACCGTCCCTATATGTTGCCAACTTGTACTTCCCAAGCGCTTAGTACAGTGCTCTGCACACAGTAAGTGCTCAATAAATACGATCGATTGATTGATTGATTGAGGCCAGGCGTGTGTCTGGTTGACCCTGAAGCTTCTGGCACCTTCAGTCCCAGCAAACACACCCGGAGAACTTCCTCTCATGTCTTCACCCGTGCTCTGCAGTGGGACTGGAGCCCGTCCAGGGAGAGTGCAGTAATCATTTTGGCACTGATCCATCTTCATTCATTCATTCATCCATCAATCAATCAATCAATCGTATTTATTGAGCGCTTACTATGTGCAGAGCACTGGACTAAGCGCTTGGGAAGTCCAAGTTGGCAACACATAGAGACAGTCCCTACCCAACGGTGGGCTCACAGTCTAGAAGGGGGAGACGGAGGACAAAATAAAATAAATAGAATAGATATGTACAAGTAAAATAAATAAATAAATAGAGTAATAAATCCGTACAAACATATATACATATATACAGGTGCTGTGGGGAAGGGAAGGAGGTAAGGCGGGGGGGATGGGGAGGGGGAGGAGGGGGAGAGGAAAGAGGGGGCTCAGTGTGGGAAGGCCTCCTGGAGGAGGTGAGCTCTCGGTAGGGCCTTGAAGGGAGGAAGAGAGCTAGCTTGGCAGATGGGCAGAGGGACGGCATTCCGGGCCAGGGGGAGGACGTGGGCGACGGCGGGACAGGCGAGAACGAGGTACGGTGAGAAGGTGAGCGGCAGAGGAGCAGAGGGTGCGGGCTGGGCTGCAGAAGGAGAGAAGGGAGGTGAGGTAGGAGGGGGCGAGGGGATGGATAGCCTTGAAGCCGAGGGTGAGGAGTGATTAAGTGATTGAATGAATTCCTTCATTCAATCGTAATTATTGAGCGCTTACTGTGTGCAGAGCACTGTACTGAGCGCTTGGGAAGTACAAGTTGGAAACATATAGAGACGGTCCCTACCCAACAGCGGGCTCACATCTTGGTGAGAGCGTCTATCCCAAATCCACTGAACCTCTTCTTGCCAGAGTTCGGAGTGACAAGGCCGGGAAAGAGCAGATCCTATGGGAAGTAGCTCCAAACCCTCCATTCATTCATTCATTCAATCGTATTTATTGAGCACTTACTGTGTGCAGAACACTGTGCTAAGCTCTTGGGAAGTACAAGTTGGCAACATAGAGAGACGGTCCCTACCCAACAGCGGGCTCACATCTTGAAGTGGTGAGAGCGTCTATCCCAAATCCACTGAACCTCTTCTTGCCAGAGTTCGGAGCGACAAGGCCGGGAAAGAGCAGATCCTCTGAGAAGATGCTCCAAACCCTCCATTCATTCATTCATTCAATCGTATTTACTGAGTGCTTACTGTGTGCAGAGCACTGTACTGAGCGCTTGGGAAGTACAAGTTGGCAACATAGAGACAGTCCCGACCCAACAGTGGGCTCACAGTCTAGAAGGCTCCAGAACGTGGGGACGGGCAGGAGGCTTCAGGGCTGACATTTTTATCAGCTGCAAACTCCTTTCCAAGCAAATGAGTGAGCCGAGAGGACGTACGGGAGGGCCCCGCAGCTTGGGGTCCCAGAGGAGGTTCGGCGTTTTTATGGTGAGGACCCCCTGCCCCTCACTTCCAAGTCTTGTGAGCCCCCCAAAAGGAGGATCCTGCAGTCTCCGCCTCACTCACCCTCCCCACTAACAAGTCCCCCGCCCCCACTCCCGCAAGATTCCTACAAAAGTGAAGTTTCTAGGCCAACCTTAGCAGGCCCACTACCAGCCTCAGTTAATAATATTCACTCATTCATTCTTTCAATCATATTTATTGAGCACTTACTGTGTGCAGAGCACTGTGCTAAGTGCTTGGGAAGTACAAGTTGGCAACATATAGAGACATATATACCCAACAGCGGGGACTCTCATTCCAGGTGGGGAGAGACAGATAAAGACCAGCGTAGGACCACAGCAAGTAGCAAAGCGATGGGGTCCAGACGAGGAAAAAGATGAGATGTCAGAGGCGTGTATCTTCGGCTGGATCCTCTTATAATAATAATAATAATGGCATTTATTAAGCGCTTACTATGTGCACTGTTCTAAGCGCTGGGGAGGTTACAAGGTGACCAGGTTGTCCCACAGGAGGCTCACAGTCTTAACCCCCATTTTACAGATGAGGTAACTGAGGCACAGAGAAGTGAAGTGACTTGCCCAAAGTCACACAGCTGATAATTGGCCTTCCCAGACTGTGCCCCCTCCTTTGTCTCCCCCTCCTCCCCCTCCCCATCCCCACCGTCTTACCTCCTTCCCTTCCCCACAGCACCTATATATATGTATATATGTTTGTATGTATTTATTACTCTATTTATTTTACTTATACATATTTATTCTATTTATTTTATTTTGTTAATATGTTTTGTTTTGTTCTCTGTCTCCCCCTTCTAGACAGTGAGCCCACTGTTGGGTAGGGACCGTCTCTATAGGTTGCCAACCTGTGCTTCCCAAGCACTTAGTACAGTGCTCTGCACACAGTAAGCGCTCAATAAATATGATTGAATGAATGAATGAATGGTGGAGGGGGATTTGAACCCATGACCTCTGACTCCAAAGCCCGGGCTCTTTTCCACTGATCCACGCTGCTTCTCTAGAGCGTCTCCCCTGGGTGAGTGGAGCGCAGGAATCTCTGTAAAGTGATTCTTCGGGGGTTCGGTCCCTAGCCGTGGCTCAGCGGAAAGAGCCTGGACTTGGGAGTCAGAGGTCATGGGTTCAAATCCCAACTCCGCCACTTGTCAGCTGTGGGACTCTGGGCAAGTCGCTTCACTTCCCTGGGCCTCAGTTAACTCATCTGTCAAATGGGGATTAAGATTGTGAGCCCCACGTGGGACAACTTGATCATCATGTATCCTCCCCAGAGCAGTGCTTTGTTAACAGCGCTTAACAAATACCAAAATTATTATTATGATTAGGCTTTTTCCAAGGACCCCCATCCTCCTCCTCGGCCTGGCTTTCCTCACACGCTGCGGCCTGAGCGATGGCGACTGGGTGTCTCGGGGACACAGGCCCCGAGGGGGGACAAGGAATTGCTTCGCACGTAGTAAGTGCTTAACAAATACCAAAATTATTATTACGATTAGGCTTTTTCCAAGGACCCCCATCCTCCTCCTCGGCCTGGCTTTCCTCACACGCTGCGGCCTGCGCGATGGCGACTGGGTGTCTCGGGGACACCGGCCCCGAGGGGGGACAAGGAAGTGCTTCGCACATAGTAAGTGCTTAACAAATACCAAAATTATTATTACGATTAGGCTTTTTCCAAGGACCCCCATCCTCCTCCTCGGCCTGGCTTTCCTCACACGCTGCGGCCTGTGCGATGGCGACCGGACGTCTTGGGGACACCGGCCCCGATGGAGGACAAGGAAGGCTCTTTCAGCGCACGACTCAGGGTGGCAGTGTCGGAGGTCCCACGCACGTTGAGGGGGAAGCAAGATACGGGGCTAAGAAGAAAAAAAAAGGGCAGGAGGGTGGTTGAAGTCAGGAAGCATAAAAAGGGGAACTGAGTGGCTGTGAAAGGGTGGGGTTTTGCTCAGTGTCCTTCCTCTCCGGGCTGCAAAAATATGTCTCCGGGCCCAGGTCCCGCTGCGATCGAGTCCAGCCACCCCGGGCCCGGCAGCGCGAGGCAGCGGGCCGGCCTCGTGTCCTGAGCCACGGCGGAGGCCCGAACGCGGAGTGGCGGCCGGCAGTGCGGCCCGCGGTGAGTCCCCTCTCTGGGCCCGTGGGGAAACGGGGTGGGAGCGCGGCTGCCGGCGGTGTGTTGGCGGGGGGAGCCAGGACGGGCAGGAGGAGAAGGTCAGAGGCTCCGGCAGGCCTTGCCCGGAGCTGGCGAGCCGGGCCACGAGGCGGGGCGAGGTCCGGCCTGAAGGAGCCGGATGGTCCCGGCCCGTTTCCAGCACGGTCCTAGGTGGGGAAGCCCCTGGATGGAGAGGAGCCTCTGTGAGGCGGAACCCCTGGGGATGGAGCCAGGGACAGAGGGAGCAGGATGCCCCCATCCCGGTGGGCCGGGGCACCGTGGAGTGGCCAGAAGGCCCGGAGCATCGAGAAATCTTGAAGCCCGCAGGGAAGATGTAGCGGAGCGGAGCCAGAGGCACAGGCCTCTCCTCCTGCCCCATCCAAACTTGGGGAGCAAAATCCCTGGATTTGAAGACAGGTCACGGACGGGCTGAGGTTCCCACCCAGGACTGGAGACCGTCTAACGGTCGCAGGTAATAGGAGGCTGCCGAAACCTCCAGACCAAGCATGGAGGAGTAGTAAGTGCCCTCTATCTGGAACATCTTTCTAAGCCTCCCGGGCTCTCGCCCCTCAGTCACATGCTGAGGTCCCCGGAGACGGCAGGCCCCAGAGATTGCGGCCCCCGGAATTTGTAGCCCCCAGAGTCTGTAGCTCCTGGGGATTGTGGCCCCCAGAGATCGCGGGCCCCGGAGAAGGCGGGGTGACACAGCAGGGTCGGGGGCGAAGGGGTGTAGTCCTGGCGCTCCGGTCCGGGATCCCCCCCCAGAGAGGACAGAGCCCAGAGAGGAGGGCGGCAGCTGCCCGCCTGGGCTCCACAGGGCTTGGAGGGTGCGCAGGAGGTGGCCAGAGAGGAGGGATCGCCTGAGCCGTGGGTGAAGGAAGAGGAGGAGATCGCGGAGGGGGACGATGAGGCCGGAGGAGATCGCGGCGGGTAAGAGCAAGGCAGGACAGTGGGGTAGGGTGGAATAAGAGGAGGGAGAGAAGGAGGAGAAAGAGGATGAGAACCAGGACGAGGGCAACGAGATGATGTCCCTGGGCCAGTCAGGTCGTGGCTGTGGAGTGGGTTATTTCTTTTTATCGCTATTAGGGGTCCATAGGCATTACCCGTGCTTCTCCTTAAGTGCTCGTCTGCAAGGACATTTGACCTTTCTCTTCTGTTACACTGCCATCTTCTTAATGGCATCTTCTTACACTTACATCTTCTTACACTGGCATCTTCATAAATGCCATCATTATTATTATTATTACTATTAAGGGGAGGGGCCTTGAGAACCAATTCTCCTCTTCTTCCTCCTCCTCCTCCTCCTCGGAATGCCCGGGGCAGCTTGGAACAGGGCTCTGTGCGCAGGAGGTGGTCCGTCCCCAGCGATGGCTGGCTGACTGGCTGGCTCTGGGGGAGTCTGGGGGCCACGGGGGTGCCGGCCACCCCTCCTCCGGCCTGAAGATGCCCCCCTCCCATAACCCAGTGGGGTGAGCACAGCGTGAGGGGCAGTGTTTCGTCCCGCTTTAGAAGCAGCCCATCTTAAAAGGAGAGGCAGGTCCCTCCCTGCCCCCTCTAACTCTCAGTTCATTCATTCGTTCATTCAGTCATATTTACTGAGCGCTTACTGTGTGCAGAACACTGTACTAATAATGATGGCATTTATAAAGCGCTTACTATGTGCAAAGCACTGTTCTAAGCGCTGGGGAGGTTACAAGGTGATCAGGTTGTCTCTCGTGGGGCTCCCAGTCTTCATTCATTCATTCATTCATTCATTTAATCGTATTTATTGAGCGCTTACTGTGTGCAGAGCACTGCACTAAGCGCTTGGGAAGTGCAAGTTAATAATAATAATAATAATGATGGCATTTATTAAGTGCTTACTATGTGCAAAGCACTGTTCTAAGTGTTGAGGAGGTTACAAGGTGATCAGGTTGTCCCTCGTGGGGCTCCCAGTCTTCACTCATTCATTCATTCAATCGTATTTATTGAGCACTTACTGTGTGCAGAGCACTGTACTAAGCGCTTGGAAAGCACAAGGTGATCAGGTTGTCCCTCGTGGGGCTCCCAGTCTTCACTCATTCATTCATTCAATCGTATTTATTGAGCGCATACTGTGTGCAGAGCACTGTACTAAGCGCTTGGGAAGTACAAGTCGGCAACATATAGAGACCGTCCCTACCCAACAACGGGCTCACAGTCTAGAAGGGGGAGATAGACAACAAAACAAAACATGTGGACAGGTGTCAAGTCGTCAGAACAAATAGAATTAAAGCTCACCTGTGGCTTGGCTTGCAGAGCAGGGCAAGAACAGGGATGATGATGATGGTGGTATTTGTTAAGTGCTTACTATTGACGATGGCATTTATTAAGTGCTTACTATGTGCAAAGCACTGTTTTAAGCGCTGGGGAGGTTACAAGGTGATCAGGTTGTCCCACGGGGGGGCTCACAGTCTTAATCACCAGTTTACAGATGAGGGAACTGAGGCCCAGAGAAGCGAAGTGACTGGCCCAAAGTCACACAGCTGACAAGTGGCAGAGCCAGGATTTGAACCCATGACCTCTGACTCCCAAGCCCGGGCTCTTTCCACTAAGGCACGCTGCTTCTCATGGGCAGGTCGAGGTGCTCGCAGAAGAGGGTAGGATCACGTGGGCAGACGGTATACAGGGTCGGTATACGGGGTGGGATGGGCACGGTGACGTGGGCCCAGTTGGGTGTACGAAGACAGTGGGCAAGGTGATTGTGCAGACGGTGGGCTGGATGGCATGTAAGTGCTTAGTACAGTGCTCTGCACACAGTAAGCACTCAATAAATACGATTGAATGAATGGTGCTGGAGGTGGACACGAGTCCCTGCTGGCTCAGCTGCCTCCGGTTTTCACACATTCCTCAACGTTTCGGGGGAGCCCATGGCAGGTAGGCGGCTCGTGAACTCGGAATCTGAAAGTTCATCCGGGGGCCGAACCCGGTGAGGGAAATAGACACAGCCGGCTCCCGCCTGCCCATTTATTTATTCATCCAATCATATTTATTGAGCATTTACTGTGTGCAGAGCACTGGACTAAGCGCTTGGGAAGTACGAGTCGGCAACATCTAGAGACGGCCCCTACCCAACAACAGG
Source organism: Tachyglossus aculeatus (assembly GCF_015852505.1). Classification (NCBI taxonomy): domain Eukaryota; kingdom Metazoa; phylum Chordata; class Mammalia; order Monotremata; family Tachyglossidae; genus Tachyglossus; species Tachyglossus aculeatus. The sequence continues at coordinate 48,702,729 of NC_052071.1, forward strand.
CTCACAGTCTAGAAGGGGGAGACAGACAACAAAACGAAACATGTGGACAGGTGTCAAGTCCTCAGAACAAATAGAATTAAAGCTAAATGCACATCATTAACAAAATAAATAGAATAGTAGCCAGGCTCTGATAAGAATAATAACTGTGGTGTCTGTTAAGCACTTATTATGAACCAGGCACTGTACAAAGTGCTGGGGTGAATACACGCAAATAATAATAATAATAATAATGGTATTTGTTAAGTGCTTACTATGTACAAAGCACTGTTCTAAGCGCTGGGGAGGTTACAAGGTGATCAGGTTGTCCCACGGGGGGCTCACAGTTTTAATCCCCATTTTCCAGATGAGGTAACTGAGGCACAGAGAAGTTAAGTGACTTGCCCAAAGTCACACAGCTGACATTTGGCAGAGCCGGGATTAAAGGGAATCGTCCCTGGGTGGGCTCGAACCACCAACCTTTCGGTTAACAGCCGAACACGCTAACCGATTGCACCACAGAGACCACAGCAAATCACAGCAAATCACATTGGACAGAGTCCCTGCCCCGTGCGAGGTTCTCAGTCTCGATCCCCATTTTATAGATGAGGTGACTGAGGCCCAGAGAAGTGAAGCGACTTGCCCAAGGCCACGCAGCAGACAAGTGGCGGAGCCGGGATTAGAACCCGTGACCTTCCGAGTCCCAGGCCTGGGCCCTATCTAAGAAGCCGTGCTGCTTCTTAGGGTGTAGCTTCCCCACCCTCCGGAGGGGAGGCAGCGGTCCGGCTGTGCTGGGGAAACTAGGCTGGGGAGAAAACGTGCTGGCGGGGATGGAGCAACCGGGCCCGGGGCCTGGACCTGACAAGGAGGAAGCGTCTTGGGGTCCCTGAGGGACTGGGATGAGAGGCCAGTGTGGAGCCAACTTGGTGGGATGGGGGGAAATCATATCTTCCAGTTGGCATCGAAGCCATTCAGCCCCATGAATCATCTCAGTCATCTACGGCGGGGGTCTCTGAAGGACTGGGATGAGAGGCCAGTGTGGAGCCAACTTGGTGGGATGTGGGGGGGAATCACGTCTTCCAGTTGGCATTGGAGCCATTCAGCCCCATGAATCATCTCAGTCATCCACGGCTGGGGTCCCTGAATTACTGGGATGAGAGGCCAGTGTGGAGCCAACTTGGTTGGGGGGGATGAGCGGTCACGTTTTCCAGTTGGCATCAGAGCATTCAGCCCCACGAATCATCTCAGTCACCCATGGCTGGGGTCCCTGAAGGACTGGGATGAGAGGCCAGTGTAGAGCCAACTTGGTGGGATGGAGGGGGGCAGTCACATCTTCCAGTTGGCATCGGAGCCATTCAGCCCCACGAATCATCTCAGTCACCCATGGCTGGGGTCCCTGAAGGACTGGGATGAGAGGCCAGTGTAGAGCCAACTTGGTGGGATGGAGGGGGGCAGTCACATCTTCCAGTTGGCATCGGAGCCATTCAGCCCCACGAATCATCTCAGTCACCCATGGCTGGTGTCCCTGAAGGACTGGGATGAGAGGACAGTGTGGAGCCAACTTGGTGGTAGGGGTGGTCACGTCTTCCAGCTGGCATCGAAGCCATTCAGCCCCACGAATCATCTCAGTCATCCATAGCTGGGGTCCCTGAAGGACTGGGATGAGAGGCCAGTGTGGAGCCAACTTGGTGGTGGGGGTGGTCATGTCTTCCAGTTGGCATTGGAGCCATTCAGCCTCACGAATCATCTCAGTCACCCATGGCTGGGGTCCCTGAAGGACTGGGATAAGAGGCCAATGTGGAGCCAACTTGGTGGGATGGGGGGGAATCACGTCTTCCAGTTGGCACTGGAGCCATTCAGCCCCATGAATCATCTCAGTCATCCACGGCTGGGGTCCCTGAAGGACTGGGATGAGAGGCCAGCGTGGAGCCAACCGGGGAGGGGGGTCACGTCTTCCAGTTGGCATCGGAGCCATTCAGCCCCACGAATCATCTCAGTCATCCACGGCCGACGCAGCTGCTGGACGGGCAGGTGGGCGGGGGGGCCGAACCTCCTCCGGAGCCTTGACGTAGCTGAGCAGATGTGGTTTTCGGTTTTAGAGGGGAGAGACGGGGAGAAGCGGGGAGGGGCACAGGTTTTTCCAGACCGAGGGCGGCTGGCGCGGACACCCGGTACCCAGGCCAGCCGTTAGCCTGTTTCTCGTAGGGTAAGTTTGAGAAGAGGCGTGGCTTAGTGGCTAGAACACAGGCCTGAGAATCAGAAGGACCTGGGTTCTAATCCCAGCTCCGCCACACATCTGCTGTGTGACTTTAGGCATGTCACTTCACTTCTCTGTGCCTCAGTTAATATGTAATATGAGTATATGAGCGTGAGCTCCAGTGTGGCTCGTTGGAAAGAGCCCGGGCTTGGGAGTCAGAGGTCATGGGTTCTAATCCCGGCTCCCCCACATGTCTGCTGTGTGATCTTGGGTGAGTCACTTAACCTCTCTGAGCCTCAGTTTCCTCATCTGTAAAGTGGGGATTAAGACTGTGAGCCCCACGTGGGACAACCTGATCACTTGTATCCCCCCAGCGCCTAGAACAGTGCTTTGCATCATCATCATCAATCGTATTTATTGAGCGCTTACTATGTGCAGAGCACTGTACTAAGCGCTTGGGAAGTACAAATTGGCAACATATAGAGACAGTCCCTACCCAACAGTGGGCTCACAATGCTATCATTATTATTATTATTATTACGTGGGACAGGGACTGTGTCCAACCCAATTAGCTTGTAACTACCCCAGCACGTAGAACAATGTTTGGCACATAGTAAGTGCTTGAGAAGTATACTATTACTACTAATAATAATGTTAACCCTCTGCTTCAGACCCCAGTCGAAAGGTCTAACCACCCAGGGAAACCCAGAATACTAATAATACAACCAGTATGCATCCCACCCTCAGCTCCACAGCACTTATGTCCGTATCCGTAATCCAGCTTAATTTTTGTCTCACCTACTAGACAGTAAGCTCACTGTGGACGGGGAATGTGTCTACCAACTCTATTATATCACACTCAAACACTTGGGATTGTGCTCTGCACACAGTAAGCACTCAGTAAATACCATAATTTGATTAATGGAATAACAATAATGCTCTTTGTACAGCACCTTTATTTCACCAAAGAGCTTTCACATCAATGTTGATATTTCATCCCTGAGAAGTAGGGCGAGGCAGGTGTCCTTATCCCCATTTTCCAGATGAGGAAACTGAGGCTCAGAGAGATTAGGTGAGATGTCCGAGGTCACATCAACATCATCATCATCAATCATATTTATTGAGCACTTACTGTGTGCAGAGCACTGTACTAAGCGCTTGGGAAGTACAAATTGGCAACATATAGAGACAGTCCCTACCCAACAGTGGGCTCACGGTCTAAAAGGGGGAGACAAAACCAAACATACTAACAAAATAAAATAAATAGAATAGATATGTACAAGTAAAATAACACAGCAGGCCGGGGCAGAGCCGGGATTCACACCCACATCTCCTGACCGCTTCCCCCGCCCCCCAGTCCCGTGCTCTTTCTGCTAGACTGCACTGAAATGAAAATAAGCTTTATTGGCTCCACTCTCCTACCACTGAATGACCAAAATTCTGGGCAATCTGGAGAGTTGGGGCAGGAGATGGTGGAAAATGGGGTCCGGAACAGCCGGCTAGTGTTGGCAAAGTGGAGCAGCTGGACGGGAGTAGGGACAGAGAAGAGAAGATGAGAATCGGGACTTGGCAAGCTCACTGCGGGAGGAAGGACAAGGTGGGCGGGCGGCCCGGTGACCACCCTAGAAATGGAGAGAGGAAGGCCAAAGTCAGACACGGAATCCACTTAGTCCCACAGGTGAGATTGCATCTGAAAACCAGGATGGCTACAAAGGGAAAGCTAGTCGAGTGGACCCCTCGGGTTGCTGCGTGGCATGGGAAACCACTTAAGATATTTCAAAGATGGCAGCGCCACTTGGCCCTTCTCCAAGATGGCGGCACCACCGCTCTTTTCCAAGGCGACCTTAGAGATAGGCTCTTCCACAAAATGGTGCGTGTGACTTTCTCATGTTAGGCTGCGTGCTCACCCAGTGGGATGGGATGGTACCTGACTGAATGTGTGGGTGGGGGGGACGGGGGCCTGGGATGGGAGAGGAAGACTTTTTGGCCCCATCCCAGAGTAGCTGAAAAATGGCTAAATTCTACCCTGCTGAAAACCTAAGAACCATCGCGAATGCTCGGATGTTGGAGGCAAACTTGCCGAGTCGTCCCTTGAATCCCTAGCCGACTTTCTCCTCGCGTCCACCGCCGCCCCGGGCCCTTCCCCGAGTCCAAGCCAAGGAGAGAGAAGCAGTCCACAGGTGGAATCCCAGGACCTGACCTCAGCAGCTGGAGAGACTGGACGATAGCGGCGTCCAGCTCACTCGCTGTCCCGAGCTCCAACAGCTGCTCTGAGCCCCTGACCACAGCATCCATCACTTCCCCCGCAGCCTATCTGGACTCAGCCACAGGGAAAAGCTTGTGGGCAACGGCCAGAGCCGAAATGATGGCCCTCGGTCCCACGGAGTTTCTGCAAAACGTGGCTTGCCCTTGGGGCTTTTCTGGGCAGGGTCTTCTGCTCTCTACCCACCCCATGATGATTGGGATCGTTGGTTGGGCCGGAGGTGGTCCGTGGACCGGCTCGCCTCCTCCCCTCCGCCCCACCACCGTCTTCCTACCGCCCATGGGTCGGGCCAGCCCTGTCCCCTCCCCAAAGCCGATCGTCAGGATGTCAGGGCCACCAGACACGTGAGTGAGACGCATGAGTTTGTTGGTTCTGACACCAGAGCAGGGGCTGTGGGGCTTAGCCCGTTGTCTAGCGGCTCAGCTTTCATCTGGGGGCAGATAACCGAAGCGTCATGTTAGCAGGAAGGAAAGGCAGCAGGCAGGAGGGAAACCAACACCCCCAGAACCCCTGCGCTTTCATTTTGATGACAACGGGGAGGTCATGAGCAGACGGAGTCGGGGAAACTCTGAAGGAAGGCTAGTGGGAAGCTCGTGGAACACCTAGGGTAGAGCTGTGGAGCTGAGGGGCTGTAGTGCTGAGGAACTGGGAAGGTGTGGAGCTGAAAAGCTGCAGAGCTGAGGAACTGTGGAACTGTGGAGTTGTGGAGCTGAGGAATGGTGAAGCTGGCACGGTGGAGGGAAAGGATGAGCTCAAATGCCCTGTTGAAGCCGAGACGGAGCCCTACGGTCCTAGGGCCGCCGAGTATGTAGGCCCCGTTTTACTGCCCCACGTCCGTGAGGGTCAGGCGAGTCCGAGGCAGTCCCCTGCACCACACAGGCGGGCGCTGGAGCCTCCATCCCGCCGTGGCCTCCTGCCCTCTCCTCCCACTGGAATGTCCCTGGAAGACGAGGAGGAGAGCTCGCCCGACTGCTCCCTAATGGTAGCCATTGCTCACATGCTCCGGCTGAAGGTAGAGGCTTCTCCCCTCGTGGCCGTGTCGCAGGGGCTGGAGTGTCCGGGGCCGGAGAGGAGGGCGGAGGAGGAGGAAGCAGAGCAGAGGCAGGCCTAGGTGTAACTGGGGAGGAGAGAAGGGTTTGCTGCCGGCCACCTCGACAACATTTGTGGCAACCCCCTTGTACGGCGGGCCAAAAGGAAAATGGTTTCAAGCTGACAGTAACGGGTTGGGTGTGGTGGGGGTGAGGGGGAAGCGTGAGAAAGTAGCCCAGTGCATGGGAAAGGCGGCTAGAGCAGAAATGATCGGGTGATCTGGGAAGAGGCCGCTGCACTGGAGCAGTCTCTGCCATCACCGTCACCGACACGGCCCTGGACAATCCCCCGTCTAGATGACCAAGTCTCTACTGGGTGCAGAGGACGCTGTACTAAGCGCTTGGGAGAGTACGCGAGTTAGTAGATGTGACCCTTGCCCTCAGGAAGGTTGCAATTCAGCAGGGGAGAGTCGCTGCAATACATTACAGAGAGGAGGAAGCGATGGAGTATGGAGGGGGTATGCAAGTGTCTCTGGGGAGGGAGGCCCATGGGGTCTTGGCCCTGGCCAGAGGGTCCCCAGCTGGGGCAAAAATACTCCAGGCCTCTCCAGCCAGCTTGGCCCTTCTGGACTGTGAGCCCGCTGTTGGGTAGGGACCGTCTCTATGCGTTGCCGACTTGTACTTCCCAAGCGCTTAGTACAGTGCTCTGCACACAGTAAGTGCTCAATAAATACGATTGAATGAATGCATGAATGAATGGCAGCTTCTTGAGGACAGGGATCTCGCCTGCTGATTTTGCTGTGTTCTCCTAAGCGCTTAGTGTAGCACTCTGTAACCCATGGGAGTACTCACTCCATGCTATTGACTGAGTGACCCAGCCTTTGGGTTTCACAAAGGACTCCTCGGGTCGGTCATCTGGGATGCCAACAGGCTATTGAGGAGCAGGATGGCCCAGCGGATAGAGTGCAGGCCCAGGAGTCAGAATAATAATAATAATAATGGCATTTGTTAAGCGCTTACTATGTGCAAAGCACTGTTCTAAGCGCTGGGGGGATACAAGGTGGGACCTGGGTTCTAATCCCAATCTGCTATGTGATCTTGGACAAGTCACTTCCATTCTCTGGGCCTCAGTCACCTCATATGTAAAATGAGGATTAAGACTGTGAACCCGATGTGGGACGTAGACGGTCTCCAACCCGATTTGCTTGTATCTATCCCAGCGCTTAGTATAGTGCCTGGCATATAATGATTATTATTCTATTTCCCTTGGTTCCCTTCTGTCTCAGTCTCCCCCTGTGCGATCAGCTGCTTGTGATTGTGTCTCCCGGGAGGGAGTCCTCTCATTCCCTGTGTTAGGGGGTCAGTGGAAAGACCTCTGTATCCAAACTCTGATCTGCCGTCTCTGTATGATGCCGAGTTGTACTTCCCAAGCGCTTAGTACAGTGCTCTGCACACAGTAAGCGCTCAAGAAATACGATTGAATGAACGAATGAATGCTTGCCCCTTTCCCGGGACCTTTCCTCTAACATTGGCCTCTGAGGTGCCCAGGGAAGAGAGGAAGTTCAGTGGTCCCCCTGGCTACTCCTGGCTGATCACCTTGTATCCTCCCCAGTGCTTAAAACAGTGCTTTGCACATAGTAAGCACTAAATAAATGCCACCATTATTATTATTATTACTCAGTCACCGGTAGCAGCCCGGCTTGAGCTGTCCCTAGGGGACAGGGGACAGTGACCTCCTACTGAACGTAGCAGCCCCTGGTAGCTCTCCAGAAATTTACTGGATGAGCTTCTGGATTCTTAGATGGGCTATATTCCTGCCACTTTTGATTGGACTTGACTCAGTTTCCCGCTTCTCCCTTTCAGGCTTGGGCTCCCAGTGGGCTAGCGAGGCATTTGCAGGGAGTCAGTCAGACAGTCAATTGTATTTATTGAGTGCTTACTGTGTGCAGAGCACTGTACTAAGCACTCAGGAGAGTACAATATAACAATGAACAGACACATTGCCTGCCCACAAGGGCTCCCAGTGGGCTAGCGAGGCATTTGCCGGAAGTCAGTCAGACAGTCAATTGTATTTATTGAGCGCTTACTGTGTGCAGAGCTCTGTACTAAGCACTCGGGGTTTACGATATAACAATGAACAGACACATTCCCTGCCCACAATGAGCTTACAGTCTAGAGGAGCAGCATGGCTCAGCGGAAAGAGCCCGGGCTTTGGAGTCAGTGGTCATGGGTTCAAATCCCGGCTCCGCCAATTGTCAGCTGTGTGACTTTGGGCAAGTCACTTTACTTCTCTGGCCCTCAGTTACCTCATCTGTAAAATGGGGATTGACTGTGAGCCCCCCGTGGGACAGCCTGATCACCTTGTATCCGCCCAGCGCTTAGAACAGTGCTTTGGACATAGTAAGTGCTTACAAATGCCATCATTATTATTAGAGGAAGGGCAGAAGCCCATTCTGTAGCTGGAGAACCCGGGAATGGGGCAGTCTGGGTCAGGAAGTGGGCCGGCCTGGTGTCAGGAGGACCTGTCTCCCGTGGAAATATTGAATGCAGAACATTCGCCGGAGTTTGGAAGGCTTAAGTGAGTCTTAGCCAAAGGAGTCTTTCCCCCCGGCTCCCTTGGCCATAGCTCACTTTGAGCCTGGAACCCGAGTTGAGGGAGAGAAATTGGGGAGTCTATTAAGGAAGGGGCTAGAGTGGGTGAGGGCTCAGGATTAAGCCATTCGAAACAGGAAAATAATCCCGGAGGTTTTCGGTCCGTATGCATGTAGGTGTGTGTTTGGCTCCGGCCCTTCCCTGCCCATCTCTCTGCAGGTACCGTACGTGGCCAGATCACAGATCACACATGTACGCGCGACCGACACTCATGAAGCTTCCGCCCCCTCAACAACACCTCAGGGTGTAAAGCTGGGTCAGTCCTGGGCGTGTTTCTTTTGTGGTTGACTTTCTTCTGCAGGCCGCTGCTGCTGCCGCTGTTAGGAAATAAGAGTCTTCCTCGAAAAGCCCCCCCCGGGGGCTGCTGTCAGGCTCCGGCTCCCAGATGACCCCCACGCACACACAAACACGCAGAAAGCAGGAAACGCCTCCGCTCTCACGCTCCTGGATGGATTAGTGTTTAGGGAGAAGAAACCTGGGAGTGCTCTCCCAAGCCTTGAGGAATCCAGAGGGAGAGGGATGGGGAGGGAGTTCCCACCTGCCCCGGTGGGGTGGGATGGGAGAAGATTCCCAACGCCACCGGGCGTGGCACAGCTCCCGGCTCTTCTCGGTGCTTCCGTGGAAAGTGGGCAGCAGCCGCTGTGGAACGATGCTCCTCTCCCAGGCCCTACCCCAGCTCGTTCCCACCATAGAAATCGAGGCTGCCTCTGTAACGAGACAAAAAAACACAATCCCGGCTGGTCTGGCCCTAGCCGGGATCGGTATCCTCAAAAGGCTGGCAATACCAGCCTTTCCCAAGTTCCTCAACCCGGATTCAAGGCCCAAAGTGAGCTATGGCCAAGGGAGCCGGGGGGAAAGACTCCTTCGGCTAAGACCCCCTTAAGCCTTCCAAACTCCGGCGAATGTTCTACATTCAATATTTCCACGGGAGACAGGTCCTCCTGACCCCAGGCCAGCCCACTTCCTGACCCAGACTGCCCCATTCCCGGGTTCTCCGGCTACAGAATGGGAAATATCTGGAGGGTGTACACCCCAAGATTGCTGCTCAGCTCCTTCTGATGTAAAAAGTACAAGCCCAGGAGGTCTCTGTTCACGCTCCCCGTCCTTCGAGGCAGGCGAGCCACCAAAATGATTTGAAAGCTCTTTTGTTTTCTCGAATTTTAGTTCTTGGGCTGTGATGCGGGAGGACTGCTTAGACTGGGAAAATAGAGGAGCTGTTTCGGGGTAGGTGAGTTGGCAGTTCCTGTGGTGGGCTAATAATGATGTGATAACTATTTATGGGTAGGTGACTATCTTTGGGGTTGCGAGGGGCCGGCGTTGGGCTGAATCAGGATGGAGGAAGCACCTCTGATTGGCCATAAGCCCCGTCGGTCAGAGAGGCTATTTAAACCAGGCAGTCCATCCGGAGGGAACCGGGGCCACAGGAGAACCCCGAGCTGGGCTTTCCCTGCTCCGTCATTTAGAACGAACCAAACTGAGTCGCTGCCGGAAAATGGAATAGACTAAGTAACCGGTTGATTATTCTACGGATCAGCTGGGTGACCTTGGGCAAGTACCTTAATTCACTTGGACCTCAGTTTCCTCGTCTGGAAAATGGGGATCCAATCCCTGTTCTCCCGCCCCCTTAGCCTTTGAGCCCCGTATGGTCCGGGGATTGGGTCCAACCGGATTATTTTTCTCTACCCCAGCACTTAGTACTGTGGGTGGCCTAACAAGTGTGGCAATTATTATGTCTCCTCTGGCTCCAATCGCCAGCTCTGCTTGACTTGGTGAGAACAGAGAGTTGATCACATTGCAGAGGACTCAATTCGGGACGAAGACACCGGCTTACAAACTTGGTGATGTGAACGTGTCTACCAACTCTGTTATACTATACTCTTCCAAATGCTTAGTACAGTGCTCTGCACGCATGAAGAGCTCAATTAATACCATTGCTTGCTTGATTGACCTAGGGGGGAGGACCACGTGGGGCCTACTGAGTAGGCACCATCCGTGGCAGTATGGCCTAACGGATAGAGCATGTTTGGTTTTGTTCTCTGTCTCCCCTTTTAGACTGTGAGCCCACTGTTGGGTAGGGACTGTCTCTATATATTGCCAATTTGTACTTCCCAAGCGCTTAGTACAGTGCTCTGCACATAGTAAGCACTCAATAAATACGATTGATGATGATGATGATGATAGAGCAAGGGGCTAGGAGTCGGGCCAGTCACGGCCTGGCCAAAGTCCAAATTAGAGAAACTAGAGAAGCAGTATGGCCTAGTGGATAGGGCATTGACTTGGAAGTCAGAAGGACCTAGCTCTGCCACTTTTCTGCCTTGCGACACTGGGCCGGTCACTTAACTTCTCCATGCCTCAGTTACCTCATCTGTAAAATGGGGATGGAGACTGGGAGCCCTGTGTGGGACAGGGACTGTGTCCAACCCGCTTCCCTTATATCAACCCCAGCTTGGCACAGTGCCTGGAACATATTAAGTGCGTAACAAATACCACAGTTATTATTCTTATTATCACTGCCCGGCAAAGAGAGCAGGTTGGGCAAATAAGATGTGGCTGTTAGGGGGGTCTTTGGAGTCAGGATTTTAAAAACACTCACGGAGCCTGGATCACACACCTCAGCATTATTCAGGATTTTCGTGGAAACAGACAGTCCTAGCTGTACTCCTGGGTCCTGGGTCTGGTACGGCACTGTGGTGCCGGTTGCCTCTCTGGGCCTCGGTTTCCTCGCTGACCAAGGATGGAGAGTAATACTGAGAGAGATGAGGCCGACAACCTTGCCGGGAGGAAGAGTGAGCCACATTTGTAGTTTGTTGAGGGGCCCGTGCGAGATCTGGGTTACGGGGAGTGGGGCCTGGTGGAGAGAACGCCCAGTTCTGCTCCAACCTGCGTCTCCACCCAACGGAAGAGCCGAGGAAACTTCAAACTCCCTGCGTCGGCCCATGGGTTGCGCCAGTAGATATGACAGAGGAGGAGATGGCCGGGCACCATCCTGTTCCACTTCCCAGCCTCTTCCTGACGGTTCCAAACGGTGCTTTTGTTTCGGCAGACCTACAGCACTTAATTCGGGAAAATAGCAGGGGCGGCTAGGATCCAAAGCCTTCCACTAGCGGCAGGCAGAACAACGATTTGGGAATTGGTAGCTTAGTATGTCAGTCATGGCGGTACCTTGGAACCATCCACCCCCCAATCTAGTTGTTCCTGCTGAATCAGGGGTTACTAGAACCCAATTTCCCCCAACCTGAGCTTCTTCTTGGAATAAAATAATGATAATAATAATAATAATAATAATAACAGCAAGTATGGTATTCTGAAGTGCTTACTCTGTGTTAAGCACACTCCCTGCATTCTTTAGTGCCATTCTTTCTGGGCCAGGGACGCTCATTACTTAGGTTCAGATGAAAGGAGAGAAGGCCGCACCGGTCCTCTTTTCTCTGTGGCCCGGCTGCCCCTGACCAGCTGCCCCGAAGGACAGGCAGAGGGGAGCCAGGCCGCTCCCCTGCTGACTCCTGGGCTCAGCCCCCGGATCTTCATGACCCGAGGACCCCGTATCATCATCATCATCAATCGTATTTATTGAGCGCTTACTGTGTGCAGAGCACTGTACTAAGCGCTTGGGAAGTACAAGTTGGCATCAGTGCCCAAAGCACAGCAGGGAGATGGGTCTTTGCCCCAGGGGTCACCAGTCTGGGGAACTCCCTCTTTGCCCCTTCTCCATTCGGGGTGGGTGGAAGCCTGGTGGTTAGAACACAGGCCTGAGAGTCAGAAGGATCTGGGTTCTAATCCCGGCTCCGCCACTTGTCTGCTGTGTGACCTTGGGGAAGTCACTTCAATTCTCTCATCTGTAAAATGGGGATTAAGACTCTGTGAGCCTGCTGTTTCTAGACTGTGAGCCCGCTGTTGGGTAGGGACCGTCTCTATATGTTGCCAACTTGTACTTCCCAAGCGCTTAGTACAGTGCTCTACACACAGTAAGCGCTCAATAAATACGATTGAATGAATGAATGTGGGAAAATGGGGATTAAGACTCTGAGCCCCATGTGGGACAGGAACTTAACTAGTATCTACCCCAGCACTTAGTACAGTGCCTTTCCCTCAGTAAGCACTTAACAAATACCATTAAAAGAAAAAAAAATCTGGCTCTCCACCGTTTTTAGCCTGGAGAGCCCACCTGGGTCAAATCCTAGTCCATGACCTCAAAGCCTCAAGGCCTCCTTTCGGAGCCCCTTCCCTCCCCAGAGGCCCAAAGAGCAGGGCCGCCTGAGGGCTGGTTTAAGTTGCACTGTCGTCCTGCCCAGGTGCAGAGCTCTGGGCCCCGCGAGACCCTCACACAGCTCCTGCTGGGGCCCGGCGCGGAAAACGAGCCCTACTCTCCAGGAAACTGATAACTGAAAGTCCAAATTCAGCCTCCTTAAAGTCCTGCCACCTGCAAAATCTCCTCTGGGAGGGGGTTGAGGGGTGGGCCCCTCTAAGTCTATTTCTGCCGACAGACCCCGGCTACAGACGCCCCAGGAAGAGGCTGGTGCAGAAGAAGAGGGGCCCCCCACACCAAAATGCCCCCCAGGGCCCTCGGTCGACTTGGGGCCTGCCAAGCTACAAGGGAGGCAGCCCCAGAGTCACCAATGTCAGGGTTAGGGAGCACCTGGTGCCTTGGAGATGCTGGGAAAAGTAGCATTCGGGAAGCCGGTCCTGAGCCTCGTCCAGCTGTAAATGCAAAAAAGGTCACTCCTCTCAGCCCCCAAGTACTTTACACAGAGCCGCTTCACCGTAAGCTCCTTGAGGGCCGGGATCGCGTCTCCTAGCTCTATGGTGTTTGGTTCTCCCAAACTCTTAGTACAGCACTCTGTAAGAGCTCAATCAGTTCCGCTGGTTGGTGCTTGAATTTTTGAATATAAATGCCCTCGTGTCTGAACTCCCCGGTGGCTGTTGTTGTCCCACCTGGCGATGGTCTCTGATGGGATGAGAGGTGGCAGAAAGGGGAAGCAGTGCGCTCTCTCATCATCAGCATCATCAATCGTATTTATTGAGCGCTTACTGTGTGCAGAGCACTGTACTAAGCGCTTGGGAAGTTCAAGTTGGCAACATATAGAGACAGTCCCTACCCAACAGTGGGCTCACAGTCTAAAAGGGGGAGACAGAGAACAAAACCAAACATACTAACAAAATAAAATAAATAGAATAGATATGTACAAGTAAAATAAATAAATAAATAAATAGAGTAACAAATATGTACAACCATATATACATATATACAGGTGCTGTGGGGAAGGGAAGGAGGTAAGATGGGGGGGATGGAGAGGGGCACGAGGGGGAGAGGAAGGAAGCCTTGAAGCCCAGGGTGAGGAGTTTCTGCCTGATGCACAGATTGATTGGTAGCCACTGGAGATTTTTGAGGAGGGGAGTAACGTGCCCAGAGCGTTTCTGGACAAACACAATCCGGGCAGCAGCATGACCAATTGGTCTCTGACCAATGACCGGCTCCAGTGGCGTGAAGCGGAGGGCTCTCTAACCTGCTACTGGTTCCACTGGTGTGGCTACTGAAGACAGGGGGTTAAGTGGGGGTGAAGAGAGGTGTGGGGAGACCTGGTGACCCCCGGGCCCTCACAGAGCCCCCTGCCCCGTGTCCCAGCATCCCCAGCACACAGACGAGCCCCCGGAGGAGGAAGCCATGGCTAGTGTGATCCTGGAGAGTATCTTTCTGAAGCGGTCCCAGCAGAAGAAGAAGACTTCCCCTCTGAACTTCAAGAAGCGACTCTTCCTCCTGACCACCAACAAACTCTCCTACTATGAGTATGACTTTGACCGTGGGGTGAGTCTCCACGGGGCGGACTGGTGGGGGAGGTGGAGGGGAACCTGTTCTTCACCGTTCTCTTCCGCCATACTGCTCAGGAAATACCACTGAATGAACGATGGGCTCCGTCCCTTGAAGAGTCTGTAGCCTCTGAAGGGTGAAGAAGGCCAATCTTCTCCAGAGAGGCCAGCATGTTGGGGATGGTGGGGGAGCATGGGGAGAGGGTGATGGGGAGAAGACTGAAATTGGGCCAGGGTCAGTGGAAGAGGGAAGAGGGATTAGAGATGGGACCAGAGCCAGTGATCATATATATTGAATATGTACTGAATGCAGGTGACAAGCACAGGCCTGGGTTTTAATCCTGGCTCTGCCACTTGCCCGCTGTGTCACTCTGGGCAAGTCTCTTACCTGCTCTTTACCTCAGTTCCTGCATCCGTCACATGGGGATTCAATACCTGTTCTCCCTCCTACTTAGACTGTGAGGCCCACGTGTGATGGGGACTGTGTCCAACTGGATTAACTTGCATCTATCCCAGTACAGTGGTGGGAACATAATAAGGGATTAACAAAATAATAAGAAATATAATAATAATGATAATAGTGGGCATGGCAGGTGAGTTAAGCTCATTCCAGTACCGGCTAGTGGACAGAGCCCTGCTTTGAAAACACTAGGCCTGAGTTCACGGGCAAAGCCGCATATGCACTTTGCCTCATGAGACTCGCCGTCCGTCTAGTTGCTCGTCACCCTTGGGCCCTAGCGGGGACCCAACCGACAGGGACTAGAGAGCGTGAGGGGTGCTGCGCAAGCCATTAGCACTAGAATCAACTCCTCAGCCTGGGATCTCCCCAAATGCCTTTCCAGTCCTGTAAGCCATTTCTTTTAAATAGTATTTGTTAAGCGCTTACTATGTGTCAAACACCGTTCTAAGCGCTGGGGTCAGTCCAAGTTAATTAGGTCGGACACAGTCTCCGTTCCCTCATGGGGTTCACAGTCTAAGAGGGAGAACAAGTATCCCCATTTTACAGCTGAGGAAGCAGTCGCAGAGAAGTTGAGACTCACCCATGATAACCCAGCAAGCAAGTGACAGAGCCAGCATTAATCAATCAATCAATCAATCAATCGTATTTATTGAGAGCTTACTGTGTGCAGAGCACTGTACTAAGCACTTGGGAAGTACAAGTTGGCAACATATAGAGACAGTCCCTACCCAACAGTGGGCTCACAGTCTAGAAGGGGGAGACAGACAACAAAACAAAACAAGTAGACAGGTGTCAATACCATCAGAATAAATAGTTTTAGTGGTATACACATCACTAATCAATCAATCAATCGTATTTATTGAGCGCTTACTGTGTGCAGAGCACTGTACTAAGCACTTGGGAAGTACAAGTTGGCAACATATAGAGACGGTCCCTGCCCAACAACGGGCTCACAGTCTAGAAGGGGGAGACAGACAACAAAACAAAACAAGTAGACAGATGTCAGTACCATCAGAATAACTAGTTTTAGTGGTATACACATCATTAATAAAACAAATATAGTAAATATGTACAAATAAAATAAATAGGGTAATATGTACAAATATATATAAGTGCTCTGGGGAGGGGAAGGGGGTAGGACGGGGGGGGTGATGGGGAGGGGAGGAGGAGGATGAGGAAGCGGAGAGGAAAAAGGGGGGGTTCAGTTTGGGAAGGCCTCCTGGAGGAGGTGAGCTCTCAGTAGGGCCCTCCTGCTGTCTCCCAGCGGCGCGGCAGTAAGAAGGGCTCGGTGGACATCGAGAAGATCACCTGCGTGGAAACGGTGGTTCCCGAAAACAACCCTCCCCCTGAGCGGCAGATTCCGGTGAGCGAGGAAGGGCTGGGGTGGAGAGCGGGAAGCGGGGAGTGGGGAGTGTTCGGCCGGGAGCAGGGAGGGTGCAGCGGGGAATGGCTGCCTCTTGGAATCTGTTCCAATAAGCTGCGGGATGTAGGCCCAACGCTGGGCCATCCAGACCGTGATGGGCTTGGGAGGGGGGCCAGAGTGGTGGACGTTTGAGGGAGCCGGGGACCATCCAGCTGCACCCGGGAGGTGGGGGACCTCTGTCCCCCAGTGGGGTGGGGAGTGGCAGCCCTGCTTGGCAGCCTGGGGATGATGAGTCTGCTCTGGGGGAGGCCTAGGAGCTGAGATGGCCCGGTAATGAGGGCAGGAAAAGGATTCTCCCATCTCCAATCAATCAATCGTATCTATTGAGCATTTCCTCTGTGTAGAGCATTCATTCATTCATTCAATCGTATTGACTGAGCGCTTACTGTGTGCAGAGCACTGTACTAAGCGCTTGGGAGAGTACAGAATGAGTTGGTAGACACATTTCCCGCCCACAACGAGTTTACATCTTCTGCTGGCTGGCTGGGGCCAAGACCCACCCAACCCTCCCCTCCTGGGGCTCAGTTCTCTCGGGGATGTGGCTCAGTAGAGACATGAACCCTAAGCCAAAGCGGGAACCCCCAGGGCAGGACGAGAGAAAGTATTAGGCTTGGGACAGAGGGAGCTGGGGCGGAGGGGACAGGCTGATGACAGAGAGGGCCCAGGCTGGGCCTTGATGAAGGTGGTCTGGTTTGGGATTGGAGGTCTTACGGTGAAATAGGGGGTCAGTTGTCTAACGTGCCAGTCAAATGTCGAACTCTCACGTAAACAACTACAGGCAGGCCTTTCCTCTCCTAAAGAGATGGGGGATGGTCTCTGAGGGAGGCCGGCCTGAGGGAAGCCGTGGGCTAAGCCGGCCTCCCGTTGGCTCCTCTTTGGGCTTGCCCGTGTGGCCCCTCTCCGAAGCACCCAGATCTTCTCAGGGCGCTGGCTAATGGCTAACGAAGAAGGGCTGCCAGCCGGGTTCCCGACTAAGCTCGCGACCACACTTAAGCTGATGGTTGGCACACTGACTTGCTGGAGATTTACTTTGTAGCGCAAGGGAGGCTGAGTCCCTAAGCAGTCGCCATCTCAAACCAGTCCACGGATCCATTCAGGCCAGTGTTTTGTCTCCCACCTTGACACTGAGCACTGCTTCCAGGAACAAGAAGACTAGTCATGGTTCCCTAACTTTTCCCTCTGGATCCATCCCAGACCTCCCATTCACGAATAGCAATTTTAAAAAGCCCAGTGGAAATAATAATAACTGGTCTCTGTGAGGTGCTTACTCTGTGCCAAGCACTAAGCTAAGTGCTGGGGTTGTCCCTTGCCCCCAGTGACCTGGCCATCCGCTTTATTAAGAAAATTGACACCATCAGGTGTGAGCTCCCTAAAATCGGCCCTGCCCCTCCTCAGTCCACCCCCCATTCCGGCCCCATCTTCAGTTCTCCCATCCTTCCCAGCAATATCTCTAGAGGAGCTCTCCTGCCTCCTCTCAAAAGCCTTAAAAGCCACCCCCTCCACCTGTGCATCTGACCCCATTCTTTCACACCTTATCAAAACTCTAGCCCTCTCCCTTCTTCCCTCCCTAACAGTCATCTTCAACCATTCGCTCTCCAAAGGCTTCTTCCCCACTGCTTTCAAACATGCCCATGTCTCCCCTGTCCTAAAAGAGCCCTCCCTTGACCCCACGGCTCCCTCCGGTTATCACCCCATCTCCTTCCTGCCAATCCTCTCCAAACTCCTTGAGCGAATTGTCTACACCAGCTGTCTCAAATTCCCCTCCTTCAATTCTCTCCTCGACTCCCTCCAATCTAGCTTCCATCACCTTCACTCCACAGAAACCACTCTCTCAAAGCCCACCAATGATCTCTTTCTTGCCAAATCCAAAGGCCTCTACTCCATCCTAATCCCCTTCGACCTCTCAGCAGCCTTCAATACTGTGGACCACCCCCTTCTCCTGGCAAAATTATCCAACTTTGGCTTCACTGACTCTGTCCTCTCTTGGTTCTCCTCTTATCTCCGTGGCTATTCATTCTCAGTCTCCTTTGCGAGTTTCTCCTCTGCTTCCCACCCCTTCTATTCTCCATCTACATCCACTCCCTTGGCGAATCCCTTGTTCCCATGACTTCAACTACCACCTCTAGGCGGATGATCCCCAAATCTACATCTCTAGCCCTGATCTGGCTCCCTCTCTCCAGTCTCGCATCTCCTCCTGCCTTCAAGACATCTCTACTTGGATGTCCTCCCATCACCTCAAACTTAAAATGTCCAAAACAGAGCTCCTTCTCTTCCCACCCAAACCCTGTCCTCCCCTTGACTTTCCCGTCACTGTAGATGGCACCACTTCCTGCCTCTCAAGCCGATAACCTTGGCGTTATCCTCGATTCCTCTGTGCCATTTAACCCGCATATTCAGTCCATCACTAAATCCTGTCGGTCCCACCTACCTTCACAGCCTCGCTAAAATTTGCCCTTTCCTCTCCATCCAAACTGCTACCACGTTAATACAATCACTCATCCTCTCCTGCCTGGATTACTGCATCAGCCTCCTTGCTGACCTCCCTGCCTCCTGTCTCTTTCCCACTCCAGTCCATACTTCACTCTGCTGCCCGGATCATTTTTCGACAAAAAACGTTCAGGACATGTCAACCCACTCCTCAGAAAACTAAAGCGATTGCCCATCCACCTCTGCATCAAACAAATACTCCTCACTGTTGACTTTAAAGCACTCCTATCACCTTGTGTATACAGCCCGGGCTTTGGAGTCAGAGGTCATGGGTTCAAATTCCAGCTCTGCCAATTGTCAGCTGTGTGACTTTGGGCAAGTCACTTCACTTCTCTGTGCCTCAGTTGCCTCATCTGTAAAACAGGGATTAAGACTGTGAGCCCCCCGTGGAACAACCTGATCACCTTGTAACCTCCCTAGCGCTTAGAACAGTGCTTTGCACATAGTAAGCGCTTAAGAAATGCCATCACCATCATTATTATTATTATTAAAATGGGGATTAAAACTATGAGCCCCATGTGGGACAGGGACTATATCTAATCCAATTATTTTGTATCTACCACAGTGCTTAGTGCAGTGCCTGGCACATAGTAAGCACTTAACAAATACCATAATTAATAATAATAATAATAATGGCATTTGGTAAGCAATTACTACGTGCAAAGCACTGTTCTAAGTGCTGGGGAGAATACAAGGTGATCACGTTGTCCCACGGGGGGTTCACAGTCTTAATCCCCATTTTACAGATGAGGTAACTGAGGCACAGAGAAGTTAAGTGACTTGCCCACGGTCATACAACTGACAGTTGGTGGAGTTGGGATTTGAACCCGTGACCTCTGACTCCCAAGCCTGTGCTCTTTCCATTGAGCCACACTGTTTCTCTGTTATAATAGTAATATAATAATAATAATAATTACCTCATTTCACTTCTTTCCTTCTACAATCCAGCCCGCACATTTCGCTCCTCTAGTGCTTACCTTCTCACTGTGCCTCGATTTCACTTATCTCACCCCCAACCTCTAGGCCACGTCCTGCCTGTGGCCTGGACCACCTTCTGACCTCCAATCCGATAGACAATTACTCTCCCCTACTTCAAAGCCTTAATGAAAGCCCATCTCCTCCAAGAGGCCTTCCCCGCTTTTCCTCATCTACCCATCCTTTTTGACTCATCCTGACTTACTCCCTTTGCTTTTCTGCCCCTCCCAGCCCCACAGAACTTGTGTGAATATCTGTAATTTTATTTATTCAATTGTATTTATTGAGCACTTACTGTGTGCAGAGTACTGTACTAAGCACTTGGGAATTACAAGTTGGCACCATATAGAGACAGTCCCTACCCAACAGCGGGCTCACGGTCTAGAAGACGGGCTCACAGTCTAGTTTATTTGTATTGATGTCTGCCCTCTAGACTGTAAGCTTGTTGTGGGCAGGGAATGGGACTGTTTATTGTTGTAATGTAGTACTCTCCCAAGCACTTAGTACAGTGCTCTTCACACAGTAAGTGCTTAATAAATATTATTAATAATAAATATTATTGAATAGATGAATGAATGAATGGTCAGTCAGTCGTATATATTGAGTGCTGACCGTATGCAGAGCACCATACTGAGCGCTTGGGAGAATACAACAATCAACAGATGCATTCCCTGCCCACAGTGAGCTTTCAGTCTAAAGACTGGGGGTAGGTAAAGTGCAATCAGATCAGAAACAGAACAGATGAATTTATTTAAAACCTTCTTGCAAGGATGGGATGTCACTCAGGTCCCCCAGAGAAGCCCAACTGGGTAGCCCCCACTCCCATTCCCACCCCTGTGCCCATCAGAGGTCTCTGAGGGTCCAGTGGCGTCTCCCAGACTCAAGAATAGAGCAACTCGGTGAGGCCTACAAGCTGGGATCGTAACCGCCTCCAGATTTCCGTCTGGGGCTACCCATGGCCAGGCATCTGTGAAGCCTGCTCCACGGGAAGTTTGGAGGGCCCCTCCTCCCCCTACCTCTGCCCCTGTGTCCTTCGGAAGCGGGCATGGCCCCCTGCCTCATTTGGCCTCCAAAAAGTCCCATCAGCCTTGCCCTGTCAAACACCAGGGCCCTTGGGGCACCCCTCAAGGATAGTGCTTGGTTGTCGGAAACTCCTGCGCTGGCATCCAGGGCTCCTGACCCATCAGCACCTCCGGACACTTCCCCTGAGGGTCGGCTGATAGGTCGGGAAGCGAGCCGGCCGCAGGGAGCCCCAGAAGGAGAGACAGAGTCGGGCTCTCCCTGTCCAAATCTTCCACATTATTACCTCACCTCACTTCTCTTCTTCTGCAACCCAGCCTGCACACTTTGCTCCTCTAGTGCTAACCTTCTCACTGGGCCTCCATCTCACCTATCTCGCCCCCGACCCCTAGCCCATGTCCTGCCTCTGGCCTGGAATGCCCTCTGTCCTCAAATCCATCAGACGATTATTCTCCCCTACTCCAAAGCCTTATAGAAGGCACATCTCCAAGAGGACTGCCAAGACTAAGCCCCACTTTTCCTCATCTTCCACTCTTTTCTGCATCATCCTGACTTGCTCCCTTCGCTCCTCACTCCCTCCCAGCCCTGGAACAGAACTCTGATGGGCTCGAGGGTCAGGCCTGACCCCTTTGAGAGGAGTATGCCCTGGCCCTGGGGATGGATGTCTTATTTGGGCCTGGGGCACAACATCTCTGTCCCCGGCTCCCCCCTGAGTAACCCTACAGTGTTCCAGGCAAATGGACTCCAGCCCTTTTGGGTGAGAAAAAATGGGGGGCCGGAGGGACCTGCGGTGGAGTCTCACTTGGGGTCAGCTGGCCATGAGATCAGGGGGCCGGACAAAAGCAGTTTCCCCACACATCAGCCACACTCTTCCCGTCTTCCCTCTGCAGAAAAAGGGAGAAGAGTCCGGGGAGATGGAGCAGATCTCCATCATCGAGAGGTTCCCTTACCCCTTCCAGGTGAGTCATGCTCCCTGCACCGCTCTCCTGATGGGAGTGCCTTGTAGAGAGCAGGCAGAGCGTGGGGAATGGGCAGAGCTGGGATCAGGTGGGGCTGGGGGGCTCACGGGGCTCCATAGAGGCATCACTGGGCCCCACTGCTTCTGCTCAGTTAGCCTCTCTGTCTAGAGATGCTCATGTGGGCCTGAGGCATGGGGGGTGAAGAGGATGGTAAATGGGAGCCACCGGCGAGGGTAATATTAATGACCAAAATGCAGGTAGGCATGGAGATAGAGGAAGGTAGGTTCTTGGAGGGAGATTTATCGGAGGAGCACACGTGCCCAGGTTCCATTTTCGGTGCTTGCTGGGTCCTCCGTCAGCCCTCTAGTACGCCAAGTCTTCCGAGAGAGCCAACCATCCATCCATCCATCCATCTCTTACCTTCATGAGCTTGGTTGGCCCGGCCCGCCCCAGCCCGTCACCCATCAAGTCAGATTTGGCGATTCTGCTCAGTGAGTTCCCCGGCCCACCGGCTCCAGGCCAGCTGGCCCCCCAGCCCCGCACTGAAAGGTAGAAGAGGAAGTGGATGGCGGATTTCTGTGAGCTCACGGCCACAGCTGCAGGAGCCCGGTTATGGTCTCGGGGAGGACGGCCTCCTCCGAGCCAGAGTGACAAGGCGTAGCTCCACCCCTGCCTCGGTTGAAGAGATTTCTTGTCCTACTGCTGTCTCTGCAGAAAGGAAGCTGTCTGAGAACACTGCTCATGAGTGGTAGTCTCTGGTTCATCTCCTCCTTCTCAGGGGCAAGAGGTAACACGGCCTGGTGGGTAGGGCCCAGGGCTGGGAGTCAGGAGATCCAAGTTCAAGCCCGCCTCCTCCTCTAACTTTCTACATGATCCTGGGCAAGTCAATCAATCAATCAATCAATCAAAGCCCTACTGAGAGCTGACCTCCTCCAAGAGGCCTTCCCAGACTGAGCCCCTTCCTTCCTCTCCCCCTTGTCCCCTTCTCCATCCCCCCCATCTTACCTCCTTCCCTTCCCCACAGCACCTGTCTATATGTATATATGCTTGTACATATTTATTTATTTATTTATTTTACTTGTACATATCTATTCTATTCATTTTATTTTGTTAATATGTTTGGTTTTGTTCTCTGTCTCCCCCTTCTAGACTGTGAGCCCACTGTTGGGTAGGGACTGTTTCTATATGTTGCCAACTTGTACTTCCCAAGCACTTAGTAGAGTGCTCTGCACACAGTAAGCACTCAATAAATACGATTGATTGATTGATTGATTGATTACATGATCCTGGGCAAGTCACTGAACAGGCCTCACTGGCTAGTAGCAACATGAATCAGTGGTATTTATTGAACATTTTCTGTGTGCAGAGCACTGTACTAAGCATTTGGGGGAGTACACTAATAATAATAATAATAATGGCATTTATTAAGCGCTTACTGTGTGCAGAGCACTGTTCTAAGCGCTGGGGAGGTTACAAGGTGATCAGGTTGTCCCATGGGGGGCTCACAGTCTTAATCCCCATTGTACAGATGAGGGAACTGAGGCCCAGAGAAGTGACGTGACTTGCCCAAAGTCACACAGCTGACAACTGGCGGAACAGGGGTTTGAACTCGTGACCTCTGACTCCAAAGCCCGGGCTCTTTCCACTGAGCCACGCTGCTTCTCACTATTACCGAGCTGGCGGACACGTTCCCCTCCCATAACGAGTTTACTATTAGAACGATGTTATCGGCGACTCAGCGAGACCCCCATACTGCGACCAAGCTTTGTGGACTGGAAAGATGTCAATCCTGGCGACAGGAAGGGGGTCCCGGAGGCTCGAGGAGCCGCTCGCCAGCGAGCCGGACCTTCCCATCTTGGACCGAGAGGACTCAGCGGGCCGCCCTGGGGGGTCCCCAACCACCCAACTGGTTCCCCCAGCCACGGGTGCAGACCCCAACTAAGGCCGTGGCTCCAGTGCGGGCACTAAAGGTCCTCCTGTGGTCCCTCTTTCAGGTGGTGTACGACGAGGGGCCCCTCTACGTCTTCTCCCCCACCGAAGAGCTACGCAAGCGCTGGATCCACCATCTCAAGAACGGTGAGGCCAATCTGAAAAAATGGATGCTTTCTCTTTCTGTTATTTTTTTAATAGCATTTTTTTAAATGGCATTTATTAAGCGCTTACTATGTGCAAAGCACCGTTCTAAGCACTGAGGAGGTTACAAGGTGATCAGGTTGTCCCCCGGGGGGCTCACAGTCTTCATCCCCATTTTACAGATGAGGGATCTGAGGCCCAGAGAAGTGAAGTGACTTGCCCAAAGTCACACAGCTGACAATTGGCAGAGCCGGGATTTGAACCCATGACCTCTGACTCCAAAGCCCGGGCTCTTTCCACTGAGCCACGCTGCTTCTCCATTTGTACTGAATACTGGGGTAGAGACAAGCTAATCAGGTTGGACACGGTCCCTGTCCCACAGGGAGCTCACAGTCTTAATCCTCATTTTACAGATGAGGGTACTGAGACACAGAGAAGTGGAGTGACTTGCCCAAGGTCACACAGCAGACCAGTGGTGATGATGATGGTATTTGTTAAGTGCTTACTATGTGCCACACACTGTTCTAGGCTCTGTGGTACAGAGAAGGTTGTCAGGTTGTCCTACGCGGGGCTCACAGTCTTAATCCTCATTTTACAGATGAGGGAACTGAGACACAGAGAAGTGAAGTGACTTGTCCAAGGTCACACAGCAGACAAGTGGTGATGATGATGATGATGATGATGGTATTTATTCAGCGCTTACTATGTGCCACACACTGTTCTAAACTCTGCGGTAGTTATCAGGTTGTCCTACACGGGGCTCACAGTCTTAATCCTCATTTTACAGATGAGGGAACTGAGACACAGAGAAGTGAAGTGATTTGCCCAAGGTCACACAGCAGACCAGTGGTGATGATGATGATGATGATGGTATTTGTTAAGTGCTTACTATGTGCCACACACTGTTCTAAGCTCTGCCGTAGAGAGAAGGTTATCAGGTTGTCCTACGCGGGGCTCACAGTCTTAATCCTCATTTTACAGATGAGGGAACTGAGACACAGAGAAGTGAAGTGACTTGCCCAAGGTCACACAGCAGACAAGTGGTGATGATGATGATGATGATGGCATTTATTAAGCGCTTACTATGTGCCTCGCTCTGTTCTAAACTCTGTGGTAGATATAGGTGAGGTAAATGAGGCACAGAGAAGTGGCAGAGCTGAGTTTAGAACCCATGTCCTCTGTCTCCCAAGACCGTGATCTTTCCACTAATAATAATGATGGCATTTGTTGAGCACTTACTATGTGCCAAGCACTGTTCTAGGAACTGGGGGGCGGCGGGGGGGAAGGAGGATACGAAGTAATCAGTTTGTCCCACGGGGTGCTCACAGTCTTAATCCCCATTTTCCAGATGAGGGAACTGAGGCCCAGAGAAGTGAAGTGACTCGCCCAAAGTCACACAGCTGGCAAGTGGCGGAGGCGGCATTAGAACTCATGACCTCTGACTCCCAAGCCCAGACTCTTTTCACTAAACCACACTGCTTAGAGGCCAGGGCTTCGAGGCGCGGTGGAGGCCCGGTCCTGTGACTTCCAGGACTGTGCTCTTTCATTATTCATTATTTCACTGTTGATTTCTTTTCGGTTCCGGGCTTGCAATCAGGAAAAGCTGAAACTCTCCCCAACTCAATTTACCATGCGGGTCGATCGATGAATAAGGCACGCTCACGGGGGCTTTCAGGGCTGGGAGGGCAGCAACGGCACCTAGGAGAAAGACCACAGGACCGGGAGTCAGGAGACTTGGGTTCGAGTCCCGGCTCTGCTACTGGCCTGCTGTGCGACCTCGGGCAAGTCACTCAACCTCTCTGGGCCTCAGTTTCCCTGTCTGTAAAGTGGGGATGAGATACCTTCTCACCCTCCCTGGACACCGGGTGCCCAGGGTGGAAGAAAGAGCCCGGGCTTTGGAGTCAGAGGTCATGGGTTCAAATCCCCGCTCCACCACTTGTCAGCTGTGTGACTTTGGGCAAGTCACTTCAATCAATCAATCAATCGTATTTATTGAGCGCTTACTGTGTGCAGAGCACTGTACTAAGCACTTGGGAAGTACAAGTTGGCAACATATAGAGACAGTCCCTATCCAACAGTGGGCTCACAGTCTAAAAGGGGGAGACGGAGAACATAACCAAACATACTAACAAAATAAAATAAATAGAATAGATATGCACAAATAAAATAAATAAATAAATAAATAGAGTAATAAATATGTACAATATGTACTTCACTTCTCTGGGCCTCAGTTGCCTCATCTGTAGAATGGGGATTAAGACTGTGAGCCCGATGTGGGTCAACCTGATCACCTTGTAACCTCCCCAGCACTTAGAACAGTGCTTTGCACGTAGTAAGCGCTTAATAAATGTCGTCGTTATTATCATTATTAAGGGGGACCGTGTCTGGTCCAGTGATCTTGTGTCTACCCTCCAGTTTTCACAGCACAGTGCTCGGTGTGTAGTAGGCACTTAACAAATCCCATCATTTAGACTGTGAGTCCACTGTTGGGTAGGAACTGTCTCTATATGTTGCCAACTTGTACTTCCCAAGCGCTTAGTACAGTGCTCTGCACACAGTAAGTGCTCAATAAATACGATTGATGATGATCGTTGCCCTAAGAGGGTGACAGCACAGTCTAGGGCCGGAAGTCCTCAGCTGGACGTCCACAGCTACCGCTCCCAGTACCGCATCGATGAGAGCGGGTTTCATTCTGGGCCGGGATTCAGTTTCTCCGTCTGAAAAAACGACCGTATTTAACGTGATGGGAACCCCTTAGATTTTGCCAGCGCCGTTTTCTTCGCCTGAGCAAACACGTTGGCCCCCACACCGCTCCTGAATGGTGGGGGGAGACAAGTGACTTTCCCAAGGTCACACGGTAGGCCAGCGTTCTGCCCATTTTACAATTGAGGAAACCAAGGCCCGGGGAGATTTGACGACCGGATTGCTGATCGTCGAGCGCGCGGGGCTCCAACGAAGGCAGGGTCTTGCTAAGTCACAACCGGCCAAGTGTCCTACGAGATAGCTTACTTCCGCGTTCTTTGTCTCCCGGCGTCAGGACCGGAGCACCGGCCGTTGCTTCTGAACGCCACTCGGACTCTGCAGGGTGGGTTTGTTTGAACTCAAGTGGTCAGATGCTGCACAGAACGCACACACCATCCACACACACACAAACACACATATTTAAATGTGGGAGGGTATATTTAGCCCCGTGTCTGTTGGTGACGGCGAGATTAGCCGGTTGACTTGACATCAGGAAAGGTTGCCAAGAGAAACAGGAAGGATGGCAGCTGATAGCGGCCCGTTCGGGTTATTGCATGACGGCTCCTCGTCTTTGCAGACTTTGAGGCCGCCGGGCAGCGGGCCCCTCTGGCCTCGCTCGTCGCCCCAAGTTGGGCAAGGTGTCGCCGGGAGAACTGGCGGGGGCCCTGGGGGGTCCAGGCGGGGTAGCGGGGCCAGACCGTCCTGAGGAGTCACGGCGGGGAGGTGCCGCGTGATGCGGTGCGCAATCAATCGTATTTATTGAGCGCTTACTTTGTGCAGAGCACTGTACTAAGCGCTTGGGAAGTACAAGTTGCTAACATATAGAGGCAGTCCCTACCCAACAGTGGGCTTACAGTCTAAAAGATGCACAGATGCTGTAGCCGGGGCTCCCCCCGGGCCTGGCCCAAGGTGGGCCAGAGAAGTGGCCGTGGGAGGGAGGGAGGTGGGCCAGATCACTTGAGCAGGCGTGCGGAGCGGTGATTGACACCTGCCGCTGCGGTCCGCACTGGCCTGAAAACGCCGGGCTGTTGGACGGGGGCCACGGGGGGTCTCTTGAGGGTTGCTTGGGCACCCTGAGGACCCCTTAATAGCCCGGGGGTCAAAAGGATAAGCATAAACCCTCCCCCATTCCACCCAGATCTCCGGGGCAGCCAGAGAGATGACCCAATCCAGGCAACGGTCCCTGGGTTGAAAGACGACTTCTCAGGGCCGAGGCGACGGCAACAAAGAGGGCCCCTGAGGTTGGAGCGGCCGACACCCCCTTCCCTCGGCTACTGAAGGTCTGCTGAGCTTGACCGTCTGTAGTCCATCCAATCCAGCTTTTAGAGACGCCCCAGCCCCCCGCGGAAGAAATCGAGCCCCGGAGCCCCACTGAGCCACCTTTTCCCCTGCCCAGAAGTCGTGCCTGCTCAATAAACCAGCAAAGCCGCAGAACTTTCCTGCCCTCCCTCAAGGCCAGAGTGGTAGTGGCAGTAACAGTGTGTATTAAGCGCTTATTGAATGCAGAGCACTGTACTAAGGACAGGTATAGAGTATTCCGGCGGGATTTAGGCAAAGACCCTAACCGTTGAAGGACTCACAGTCTATGAAAGAGCCTGGGGGGTGGTAACTGATGATAATAATAATAATGATAGTGTTTGTTAAGCACTTAATAAGTGCCAAGTACTGTTCTGGTAGCAGGGTGGCTTAGTGGAAAGAACCCGGGCTTGGGAGTCAGAGGTCGTGCGTTCTAATCCCGGCTCTGCCACTTGTCAGCTGTGTGACTTTGGACAGGTCTCTTAACTTCTCTGTGCCTCAGGTACCTCATCTGTAAAATGGGGATGATGACTGTGAGCCCCACGAGGGACAACCTGATCACCTTGTAACCTCCCCAGTGCTTAGAACAGTGCTTTGCACATAGTAAGCGCTTAATAAATGCCATTATTATTATTATTATCATTATTATTATTACTAAGGACAGGTATAGAGTATTCTGGTGGGATTTAAGCAAAGACCCTAACCGTTGAAGGACTCACAGTCTATGAAAGAGCCTGGGTGTCCCCGGGGGGTGGTAATTTATGATAATAATAATAATAATAATAATAATAATAATAATAATAATAATAACGATAGTATTTGTTAAGCACTTACTAAGTGCCAAGTACTGTTCTGGTAGCAGGGTGGCTTAGTGGAAAGAACCCGGGCTTGGGAGTCAGAGGTCATGCGTTCTAATCCCGGCTCTGCCACTTGTCAGCTGGGGGACTTTGGGTGAGTCACTTCACTTCTCTGGGCCTCAGTTACCTCATCTGTAAAATGGGAGTGAAGACTGTGAGCCCACGTGATCACCTTGTAACCTCCCCAGTGCTTAGAACCGTGCTTTGCACATAGTAAGGGCTTAATAAATGCCATTATCATTATTATTATTATTATTGTTATCATTATTCTCTGTGCTTCAATTACCTCATCTGGAAAATGGGGATCAAGACTGTGAGCTCCAAGTGGGGCAACCTGATAACCTTATATTCATTCATTAATTCATTCAATTGTATTTATTGAGCGCTTACTGTGTGCGGAGCACTGGACTAAGCGCTTGGGAAGTCCAAGTCGGCAACATATAGAGACGGTCCCTACCCAACAGCAGGCTCACAGTCTAGAAGGGGGAGACAGACAACAAAACGAAACCTGTGGACAGGTGTCAAGTCGTCTAAAGCTAAACGCACGTCATTAACAAAATTAATAGAATAGTAAATATGTACAAGTAAAATAAATAGAGTAACAAATATGTACAAACATATATATAGGTGCTGTGGGGAGGGGAAGGAGGTAAGGCGGGGGGGATGGGGAGCACTTAGAACAGTGCTTGGCACATAGTAAGCGCTTTAACAAATACCATCATTATTATTATCAGATTGTCCCACATGGGGCTCACAGACTTAATCCCATTTTACAGACGAGGTAATGAGCAGCGTGGCTCAGTGGAAAGAGCCCCGGCTTTGGAGTCAGAGGTCATGGGTTCAAACCCCAGCCCTGCCAATTGTCAGCTGTGTGACCTTGGGCAAGTCACTTCACTTCTCTGTGCCTCAGTTCCCTCATCTGCAAAATGGGGATTAAGACTGTGAGCCCCCCGAGGGACAACCTGATCACCTTGTAACCTCCCCAGCGCTTAGAACAGTGCTTTGCACATAGTAAGCGCTTAATAAATGCCATCATTATTTTATTATTATCATTATGATGCAGAGAGACGTGAAGCAACTTGCCTAAGGTCACACAGCAGACAAGTGGCAGGGCCGGGATTAGAAACCACATCCTCTGACTCCCAAGCCCGGGCTGTATCCACTAGGCCACACCCTGGGGGGACCGCGAGTCCGTCCAGGGCGATCGTTGAGGGGCCGGGGAGATTTTATCCTATCACACCGCACAAATGTGCAGCGTGGCTCAGTGGAAAGAGCCCGGGCTTTGGAGTCATCATCATCATCATCAATCGTATTTATTGAGCGCTTACTATGTGCAGAGCACTGTACTAAGCGCTTGGGAAGTACAAATTGGCAACACATGGAGACAGTCCCTACCCAACAGTGGGCTCACAGTCTAAAAGGGGGAGAGGTCACGGGTTCAAATCCCAGCTCCGCCCATTAGCTGTGTGACTTTGGGCGGGTCACTTAACTTCTCTAGGCCTCAGTTCCCTCGTCTGTAAAACGGGGATGAAGACTGTGAGCCCCATGTGGGACAACCTGATCACCTTGTAACCTCCCCAGTGCTTAGAACGGTGCTTTGCACGTAGTAAGCGCTTAATAAATGCCATTATTATTATTATTTTTTTTATTATTCTGAAATGTGGAAGTTCCCCAGAGAGCCGTGTGTTCCCCCAGCCAGGGCTCGCCGCCATTTGCTGGCGGGTCTGGGCTGTCTGGTCCCACGGGGCAACTTCGTGGTGCAGCTGGTAACGTTTCTGGTATTTCGGGGGGAACCCGCCGCCCGCCCCGCCTGACCCTGCTGCTCTCTTCCCTTTCCCCTTTTGGTCCCCTTCCAGCTCCTGCCAGTGCTCCCATCCCTACTTCCGCCACTCTCACCTCTATATGTCGCCCGCTTGGACTTCCCAAGCACTTAGTCCAGTGCTCTGCACACAGTAAGCGCTCAATAAATCCCATTAAATGAATGCTCCCGTTCCCGATCTCCTTCTCCTACTGCTTCATAGAAAAGCAGCGTGGCTCAGTGGAAAGAGCCCGGGCTTGGGAGTCAGAGGTCGTGGGTTCTAATCCCACCTCCGCCACTTTCGTTCATTCAATTGTATTTATTGAGCGCTTACTGTGTGCAGAGCACTGTACTAAGCGCTGGGGAAGTTCACGTTGGCAACATATAGAGACGGTCCCTACCCAACAGCAGGCTCACAGTCTAGAAGGGGGAGACAGGGAACAAAACAAAACGCCACTTGTCATCTGTGTGACGTGGGGCCGGTCACTTCACTTCTCTGGGCCTCAGTTACCTCATCTGTAAAATGGGGATTAAGACTGTGAGTCCCCAGTGGGACAACCTGATCGCTCTGTAATTTCCCCAGTGCTTAGAACAGTACTTTGCACATAGTAAGTGCTTAATAAATGCCATCATAATTATTATTATTATTCTCTGGGCCTCAGTTACCTCATCTGTAAAATGGGGATTAAGACCCCCGTGGGACAACCTGATCACCTTGTAACCTCCCCAGTGCTTAGAACAGTGCTTTGCACATAGTAAGCACTTAATAAATGGCATCATCATTATTATTATATTATTGTCCACTGTGTGACTTGGGACAAGTCACTTCACTTCTCTGTGCCTCAGTTCCCTCATCTGTAAAATGGGGATTAAGACTGTGAGACTGGGACAACCTGATCTCCTTGTCACCTCCCTAGTGCTTAGAACAGTGCTTTGCACATAGTAGGTGCTTAATAAATGGCATCATTATTATTATTTTATTATTGTCCACTGTGTGACTTGGGGCAAGTCATTTCACTTCTCTGTGCCTCAATTCCCTCATCTTTAAAATGGGGACTAAGACTATGAGCCCCACATGATGACCATGTATCTACCTACCCCAGTGCTTAGAACAGTGCATGACACATAGTAAGCACTTAACAACATTTTAATACCATCATTTAGAGAAGCAGCGTGGCTCAGTGGAAAAGTGCCCGGGCTTTGGAGTCAGAGGTCATGGGTTCCAATCCCACCTCCACCAAATATCAGCTGGGTGACTTTGGGCAAGTCACTTCACTTCTCTGAGCCTCATCCTTCATCTGTAAAATGGGGATTAAGACTGTGAGCCCCCCGTGGGACAACCTGATCACCTTGTAACCTCCCCAGCACTTAGAACAGTGTTTTGCACACAGTAAGCACTTAATAAATGCCATCATTATTATTATCATTATTATTATCACCACTGCTCTTGGTCCTATTCTTGCTCTGCTACGACTATAGGTAATGAGGGTGTTTGTTAAGGCTTACTATGTGCCAAGCACCTGCTCCTACTCCTCCAGCTACTCCTGTTCCTGCCGGTGGCTACTGTTGGAGTGCCTACTGGGGCTCTTCCAGCTATCCCTGCTTCTGTTCCCATCTCTGCCGCTATTCCTACTGATGTCCCCACCAATCTTACCAATCCTGGGATATGTGGGCTTTGACCTTCCGCTCTTTTAGACTGTGAGCCTACTGTTGGGTAGGGACCGTCTCTATACGTTGCCAACTTGTACTTCCCAAGCGCTTAGTACAGTGCTCTGCACACAGTAAACGCTCAATAAATATGATTGATTGATTGATTGATTGATTGATCACGTGCTGGTGACCGTAATCATTGTTCCCAGTTGTGAGAAAAACCCACTGAGATATCCTGAGCACTTCGGGTGGTATAAATGCAGGGCATCACCAAGGTTCAAGGGGCCCAAGACTATTCATTCATTCAATGGTATTTATTGAGCACTTACTATAATGATAGCACATATAATAATAATAATAATAGTATTTATTAAGCACTTACTATGTTTAAAGCACTGTTCTAAGCACTGGGGAGGTGACAAGGTGATCAGGTTGTCCCCCGGGGGGCTCACAGTTTTAATCCCCATTTTACAGATGAGGGAACTGAGGCACAGAGAAGTGAAGTGACTTGCCCAAAGTCACACAGCTGACAGTGGAGCCGGGATTTGAATCCATGACCTCTGACTCCAAAGTGGGCTCCTTCCACTGAGCCACGCTGCTTTGTGTGCAGAGCACTGTACTAAGCGCTACCTTGAGAAGCAGCTTGGCTCAGTGGAAAGAGCCCGGGCTTGGGAGTCAGAGGTCATGGTTTCTAATCCTGGCTCTGCCACTTGTCAGCTGGGTGAGTTTGGGCAAGTCACTTCACTTCTCCGGGCCTCAGTTCTCTCATCTGTAAAATGGGGATGAAGACTGTGAGCCCCATGTGGGACAACCTTGATTACCTTGGATCCCCCGAAGGCTCAGAACAGTGCTTGGCACATAGTAAGCACTTAACAAATACCAACATTATTATTATTTTTACCTTCCTTGGGAAGTTGCTGGGAGCCAGACGCCACCAGAGTATGCTCTGAATGCTCTCTTCTCTCTCTGATCGGGGCCTGGTAATAATAATAATAATAATAATAATGGCATTTGTTAAGCACTTACTATGTGCAAAGCACTGTTCTAAGCTCTGGGGGGATATAACATGATCAGGTTGTCCCATGTGGGGCTAACAGTCAATCCCCATTTTACAGATGAGGTAACTGAGGCTCAGAGAAGTTAAGTGACTTGCCCAAGGTCACACAGCAGATGTGTGGCGGAGCTGGGATTCGAACCCATGACCTTTGACTTCAAAGCCCGGGCTCTTTCCACTGAGCCACGCTGCTGGTACTGAAGGGGACGGGGGCGGAGAAGGGTGGAACAGTCATCACTCCGTCAGCCTCTCTGGGAAAACTAGGAAATCAATCGATCGATCGATCGGTTGGATTTATTGAATGCTTACTGTGGGCAGAGCATTGTACTAAGCGCCTGGGAGAGTACAATATAACTGAGTTGGTAGACACAGTCCCTGCCCACAACGAGCTGACAGTCTAAAGTCCGGCCTACTAGGAAAAGCATGAGACTGGGTGTCAGAGGGCCTAGGTTCTAATCCTGCCTCCTTCCACTTTTCATTCATTCATTCAATCGTATTTATTGAGCGCTTACTGTGTGCAGAGCACTGGACTAAGCGCTTGGAAAGTACACGTTGGCAACATATAGAGACGGTCCCTACCCGACAGCGGGCTCACAGTCTAGAAGGGGGAGACAGAGAACAAAACCAAACATATGAACAAAATAAAATACATAGAATAAGTATGTACAAATAAAATATATAATAAATAGAGTAATAAATATGGACAAACATATATACAGGTGTTGTGGGGAGGGGAAGGAGGTAAGGCGGGGGGGATGGGGAGGAGGAGGAGGGGGAGAGGAAGGAGGGGGCTCTACTTGTCTGCTGGGTGAACTTGGGGAGGTCACTTCAGTTCTCTGTGCCTCAGTTCCCTCATTTGCAAAATGGGGTTTCAATTCCTGTCGTTCCTCCCGCTTAAAATGTGAGCCCCATTTGGGACTCGGTTATCTCATCCGTACCCTAGTGCTTAGTACAGTGCTTGGCACTGACGAAGCACTTAGCAGATACCCTAATTAGTAAGCAAATCTTGGTGGTTCTGCTCCCTGAACCCGTGTGAGGGAGTCCCTGGGCTCTGAAGTGGACGCCCTTCACCCTCTCTTCCCTACTGAGGCAGCGCAGGCCCGGGAGCCAGGAGAAGCAGCGTGGCTCAGTGGAAAGAGCCCGGGCTTTGGAGTCTGAGGTCATGGGTTCAAATCCCCGCTCCGCCACTTGTCAGCTGTGTGACTTTAGGCGAGTCACTTCACTTCTCTAGGCCTCAGTTACCTCATCTGTCAAATGGGGATGAAGACTGTGAGCCCCCCGTGGGACAACCTGATCACCTCGTAACCTCCCCAGCACTTAGAACAGTGCTTTGCACATAGTAAGCGCTTAATAAATACCATCATTATTATTATCATCGTCATCATCATCAATCGTATTTATTGAGCCCTTACTATGTGCAGAGCACTGTACTAAGCGCTTGGGAAGTACAAATTGGCAACATATAGAGACAGTCCCTACCCAACAGTGGGCTGGTTCTTATCCTGCCGGCTCCACCGGTGGTATGCCATAAGACACTTGACTTCTCTGGTCTTTAATTTCCTCCTCTGTCAAATCTCTCGGATCGTGAGCCTGGCCGGGGAAGGAGATCGCATTCGATCCGATCGCCTAGTCTACCCCAGCGCTTGGCCCGGGGCTTGGCACTTAGTAGAGGCTCAGCAAATCCGCTCCTCACTGTTGTTGCTCTTCCAATCATTCCTACAGTGACCCGGTACAACAGTGACCTGGTCCAGAAATACCACCCCTGCTTCTGGATCGACGGGCAGTACCTCTGCTGTTCACAGACCGCCAAAAACGCCATGGGCTGCCAGATTCTGGAGAACAGAAATGGGAGTAAGGAATCCACCCCTCGCTCCCGCTGCTTGCTCCTTGCTTCTCTCTCCCCGTCCCCGGTTTCCCTCCACACCGATGCCCCTGATCTGCCTTTTCAGAGAGCAGCCTCCCCACCCACAGCATTCCCAGCCCGCTAACCGGGACAGCCGAGGGCCCCGGGCCCAGGCTACCCAGTTTCTTCCTTTTCAGGCTTGAAATCTGGGAGCTCTCATCGGAAAACCAAAAAGCCTCTTCCTCCCACTCCCGAGGATGAGCAGGTAGGGAACAGAAGGGGCCTCGGATGCAGAGAACGTCGGGCTGTCGGGGATTGGTGTGTGTGTTTGCGTGTCTGTGTTCATTCATTCATTCAGTTGTATTTAGGATAATAACAGTAATGATGGTATTTGTTAAGTGCTTACTATGTGCAAAGCACTGTTCTAAGCGCTGGGGAGGATACAAGGTGATCAGGTTGCCCCACGTGGGGCTCACAATTTTAATCCCCATTGTACAGAAGAGGTAACTGAGGCACAGAGAAGTTAAGTGGCTTACCGAAGGTCACACAGCTGACAAGTGGCGGAGCTGGTATTCAAACCCATGACCTCTGGCTCCCAAGCCCGCGCTCTTTCCACTGAGCCACGCTGCTTCCCCCAGTATTTACTGAGCACTTACTGTGAGCAGAGCACTGGACTAAGTGCTTGGGAAGTGCAAGTCGGCGACATATAGAGACGGTCCCTACCCAATCAATCAATCAATCAATCAATCGTATTTATTGAGCGCTTACTGTGTGCAGAGCACTGGACTAAGCATTTGGGAAGGACAAGTCTGCGACATATAGAGACGGTCCCTACCCAATCAATCAATCGATCAATTAATCGTATTTATTGAGTGCTTACTGTGTGCAGAGCACTGGACTAAGCGCTTGGGAAGTACAAGTTGGCGACATATAGAGACGGTCCCCACCCAACAGTGGGCTCACAGTCTAGAAGGGGGAGACAGACAACAAAACGAAACCTGTGGACAGGTGTCAAGTCATCAGAACAAATAGAATTAAAGCTAAACACACATCATTAATAAAATAGATAGAATAGTAAATATGTACAAGTAAAATAGAGTAATAAACCTGTATTCATTCATTCATTCATTCAATTGTATTTATTGAGCGCTTACTGTGTGCAGAGCGCTGTACTAAGCGCTTGGGAAGTACAAGTTGGCGACATATAGAGACGGTCCCTACCCAACAACGGGCTCACGGTCTAGATGGGGGAGACAGACAACAAAACAAAACATGTGGACAGGTGTCAAGTCATCAGAACAAATAGAATTAAAGCTAAACGCACATCATTAACAAAATAAATAGAATAGTAAATATGTACAAGTAAAATAAATAGAGTAATAAACTTGTATTCATTCATTCGTTCATTCAATGGTATTTATTGAGCACTTACTGTGTGCAGAGCACTGTACTATGCACTTGGGAAGTCCAAGTCGGCGACATATAGAGACTGTCCCTACCCAACAGCGGGCTCACAGTCTAGAAGGGGGAGACAGAGAACAAAACCAAACATACTAACAAAATAAAATAAATAGAATAGATATGTACAAATAAAATAAAAATAAAACATATACATGGGTGCTGTGGGGAGGGGAAGGAGGTAGGGCAGGGGGGATGGGGATTATCTTCTAGACTGTGAGCCCACTGTTGGGTAGGGACCGTCTCTATATGTTGCCAACTTGTATTTCCCAAGTGCTTAGTACAGTGCTCTGCACACAGTAAGCCCTCAATAAATATGATTGGTTGATTGATCGAAAAAGGGGGGCTCAGTGTGTCTGTGTGTACTCCTGCGTGAAGAGTTTTGCCCCCCGGTTGACTCCACGCAGATGCTGAAGAAGCCATTGCCCCCCGAGCCCTCAGCAGCCGCCCTGGGCGAGCTGAAGAAGGTGGTAGCCCTTTACGAC
Organism: Tachyglossus aculeatus; assembly: GCF_015852505.1. NCBI lineage: Eukaryota > Metazoa > Chordata > Mammalia > Monotremata > Tachyglossidae > Tachyglossus > Tachyglossus aculeatus. The sequence goes on from NC_052071.1 coordinate 48,739,230, forward strand.
TACGCTCCGATGAAGCCTCATGACCTGAAGCTGCAGAAAGGGGAGGAGTATTTCATCCTGGAGGAGAGCAACTTGCCCTGGTGGAGAGCCCGAGACAAAAACGGGTAAGGCCCCGGCCCTCCTAAACTTGCTTTGCCTTGCCTGCGCCATTATCCCTCCATTATCCCTCACTGGGCCATCTTCCTCCCTGTATTCCAAAATGGGACCCTTCCGACCCAGCCGGATGGCTCTAACCCCATCCCCTCTCACCCTCTCTCTTCCCGAAGCACTTGCATCCACTCCCCTGTGGGACAACCTGATCACCTTGTAACCTCCCCAGCATTTAGAACAGTGCTTGGCACATAGTAAGCGCTTAATAAATGTCATCATCATTCACCCTCTGGTGACTCCACTCTGCCTTCAAACATGCTCCTGTCCCCCCTCTGCTAGTCATACTAGTAGAAGTATTCATTCACTCCTTTAATCGTAGTAATTGATTGTAATCGTAGTAGTAATCGTAGTCGTCATAATAGTAATAATTTGTAATAATAATAATAATCATCATCATCAATCGTATTTATTTAGAGCTTACTATGTGCAGAGCACTGTACTAAGCGCTTGGGAAGTACAAATTGGCAACATATAGAGACAGTCCCTACCCAACAGTGGGCTCACAGTCTAAAAATGGCTTTTGTTAATCAATCAATCAATCAATCGTATTTATCGGGCACTTACTGTGTGGGTAGCACTGTACTAAGCGCTTGGGAAGTCCAAGTTGGCAACATATAGAGACGGTCCCTACCCAACAGTGGGCTCACAGTCTAGAAGGGGGAGACAGAGAACAAAACAAAACATATTAACAAAATAAAATAATTAGAATAAGTATGTACAAATAAAATAGAGTAATAAATATGTACAAACATATATGCAGGTGCTGTGGGGAGGGGAAGGAGGTAAGGTGGGGGGATGGGGAGGGGGACTCGCCCAAAGTCACACAGCTGACAATCGGCGGAGCCGGGATTTGAACCCATGACTACTGGCTCCAAAGCCCGGGCTCTTTCCACTGAGCCATGCTGCTTCTCTAGTAGTAATAGCAGTAGTCGTCATCATCATCATCATTATCAATCGTACTTGTTGAGCGCTTACTGTGTGCAGAGCACTGTACTAAGCGCTTGGGAAGTACAAATTGGCAACATATAGAGACTGTTCCTACCCAACAGTGGGCTCACAGTCTAAAAGGGGGAGACAAAACCAAACATACTAACAAAATAAAATAAATAGAACAGATATGTACAAGTAAAATAAATAAATAAATAAATAGAGTAATAGTCGTCATCATCATCACAGTAGTAATAGCATTCATTCAGCATCCAGGTGGTGCAGTGCACTGTACTAGATGCTTGGGAAGAACAGAATGAAGAAGGGACCCGTCCTCTGGATCCCACTGTAGCCTCCAGCTACTGCCCCGTCTCCCCGCTCCCCACAGCACAGCCGTGGCTGGCTCCTCAGAGCCCCACACGTGTCTGATTTCCCTCCATCGATCTTCGCTCAAATAAACCCCATCCCCGATGGAGTCCCTTCTTTTTCCCACGCGTGCCCGCGACCTTCCAAATGAACGTCCAAACTCACCACGAGCCCCCCCTCCTACTAGCTCTGGGGAAGCAGAATTCACCCTTCCTGCTCCGATGTCTCCGAGGCCAGAGATTTGGCCATGTGAACCTCCCACCCTCCCTCCCCATTGGCATCCTGCCGGGACTCTAACTCTCCGTCTTCTCCACAGGCAGGAGGGGTACATCCCCAGCAATTACGTCACGGAGGCCGAAGACTCCATAGAGATGTATGAGTGAGTAGGGTGGGCCCCGGGCCCGGACTTCCAGGAGGGCAAGAGCACCCATCTTCCCTTCCACCTGCACCTTTTATTTGAAAACAGACACTGAAATCCACTGTGGGCCCCAGGCCGGGAGAGGCCCCATCCTGAATCTGCCTCCTTCCACTCTGCCTTTCCCTCTCATTCGTTCAATCGTATTTATTGAGCACTTACTGTGTACAGAGCACTCTCGTGTCTTTTCTGATCCCTGGAAAGTTCAGGCCATGAGAAATCAGTCGATCCACCGGTGGTCTTCATTGAGTGTTCGTTCACTGGGTGCCGAGTACTGTACTAAGTGCTTGGGAGAGTTTGGGAGAGTAGGTGGACACGAGCCCCTTCCACACTCTGAGGCCAATTAGTGACCTGCCTGTCTTTCTTGAGTGCCCACAGGATTCATGCATTCATTCATTCATTCAATCGTATTTATTGAGCGCTTACTGTGTGCAGAGCACTCTCCTGTCTTTTCTGATCCCTGGAAAGGTCGGGCCATGAGAAATCAGTTGATCCACCGGTGGTCTTCATTGAGTGCTCACTGGGTGCCGAGTACTGTATTAAGTGCTTCTAGACTGTGAGCCCACTTCTCGACTGTGAGCCCACTGTTGGGTAGGGACTGTCCCTATATGTTGCCAACTTGTACTTCCCAAGCACTTAGTACAGTGCTCTGCACACAGTAAGCACTCAATAAATATGATTGATTGATTAATTGATTGGGAAAGTTTGGGAGAGTAGGTGGACATGAGCCCCTTCCACCCTCTGAGGCCAATTAGTGACCTGGCTGTCTTTCTCGAGTGCCCACAGGATTCATGCATTCATTCATTCATTCAATCGTATTTATTGAGCACTTACTGTGTGCAGAGCACTCTTGTGTCTTTTCTGATCCCTGGAAAGGTCGGGCCATGAGAAATCAGTCGATCCACCGGTGGTCTTCATTGAGTGCTCACTGGGTGCCGAGTACTGTACTAAGTGCTTCTAGACTGTGAGCCCACTTCTCGACTGTGAGCCCACTGTTGGGTAGGGACTGTCTCTATATGTTGCCAACTTGTACTTCCCAAGCACTTAGTACAGTGCTCTGCACACAGTAAGCGCTCAATAAATACGATTGATTGATTGATTGATTGATTGGGAGAGTTTGGGAGAGTAGGTGAACATGAGCCCCTTCCACACTCTGAGGCCAATTAGTGACCTGCCTGTCTTTCTTGAGTGCCCACAGGATTCATTCATTCATTCAATCGTATTTATTGAGCACTTACTGTGTGCAGAGCACTCTCCTGTCTTTTCTGATCCCTGGAAAGTTCGGGCCTTGAGAAATCAGTCGATCCACCGGTGGTCTTCACTGAGTGCTCACTGGGTGCCGAGTACTGTACTAAGTGCTTGGGAGAGTTTGGGAGAGTAGGTGGACACGAGCCCCTCCCACACTCTGAGGCCAATTAGTGACCTGCCTGTCTTTCTTGAGTGCCCACAGGATTCATTCATTCATTCAATCGTATTTATTGAGCACTTACTGTGTGCAGAGCACTGTACCAAGCGCTTGGGAAGTCCAAGTTGGCAACATCTAGAGACGGTCCCTACCCAACAGCGGGCTCACAGTCTAGAAGGGGGAAGACAGACAACAAAACAAAACATATTAACAAAATAAAATAAATATTTTGGCAGGGACCTGGGAGGTGGAAGCCTGGGTTAAATGGACCCCACCCTGCCCTGGGGGGGTGTAGAGTCTAAAAGGGGAGTCACCCACACCCCCATGGCCTATAAGCCGAGACCCGGGCCCTGAAGCTATTTTTCTGTCCCAGGTGGTATTCCAAGCACATGACCCGAAGCCAAGCTGAGCAGCTGCTCAAACAGGAGGTGAGTAGTGCGTGGCCACGATTGAGAAAACTTTGGGCTTCTTATGATCATTTTTATTATTATTATCATAAGCTGGAAGTTTCCTCAACAACAATAATAATAATAATAATAGTGGTATTTAAGGACTCACTATGTGCCAAGCACTGTACTAAACACAACATGATTAGGTAAAACAAAACCCCTGTCCCAGAACAGGAACTGAGTCCCCATTTTACAGTTGAGGAACCTGAGGACTTCCCCAAGGCCACATGGGACGAGTAGCAGAGCCCGGATCAGAAGCAACGTGGCTCAGTGGAAAGAGCCTGGGCTTTGGAGCCAGAGGTCATGGGTTCAAATCCCGGCTCACCAGCTGTCAGCTGTGTGACTTTGGGCAAGTCACTTCACTTCTCTGGGCCTCAGTTACCTCATCCATAAAATGGGGATTAAGACTGTGAGCCCCCTGTGGGGCAACCTGATCACCTTGTAACCTCCCCAGCTCTTAGAACAGTGCTTTGCACATAGTAAGTGCTTAATAAATGCCATTATTATTATTAGTATTTTATTAGGGCCTAGGTCTTCCGACCCCCAGGCCTGAGCTTTTTCCACTAGGCTTCACTGGTTGTCCCTTTGTCCCACAGGGCCCTGCCCCATTCCGGGCTATGTCCCAGTTCCTGGCTTCAGGCAGGATGCATCAGTGGTCCCTCCCGTATTCCCCCTTCTGTATCCTTGGGAAACGGGGCTGGGTTTGGTGGATGTGGTCCACAGAGAACTGGAGGAATTGTTGGGCTAATCGACTACTTGCATCTGCCCGGCTCACCATCGCCCGGAGAGGGACCACAGAATCCTAGCGCTTCAAGCGACCTTAAGAAGTCACCTGGTCCAGCCCCCGGATCCAGGAAGGCCAAAGTCTAAACCCAACAGGGATGGAGAATCCATCTTGCCTGGTCCAATGCCCCATCACCTTCAGCAGTACCATCACTTCGGGTCACTGGTCCTTCCCGCCCAGGGGTCTCCGACCGTGGCAGCAGTAGGCGCGGAGTTGCCAGCTGGTGATGGCTGCCCTGGTTGGCTTCTAAAAATCTTTTCTCATGCCCAACCCAACTCACTCCTGCTGAAATTTCAAGGTCAGGGCTGAGGGCTCTCCTCTTCATTGCAGGGGAAAGAGGGAGGCTTTATCGTCAGAGACTCCAGCAGAGCGGGAAAATACACCGTGTCTGTGTTTGCCAAATCTACCGGGTGAGTGCCAGCTGCCGCCCCACCGAGGGAGGAAGGAGTGGTCTCCCTGCCAATGAGGGTGCCCAGAGTGCCCTCCCTACTTCATCTTGGAGCTCCTCTGGCTCAGAGTAGTAATAGCTGTAGTAGTAGTAGTAGCATCTGTTAAGCACCCACTTGTGTTTTCCTGTACATGGCGTTTTGGAAGTTCAAAATAACAAAAAGTGGCACATTCCCTGCCCAAAAGGACCTTTCGCTCTCATGGGAGAGGACAGACGAAAAAGGATTTATGGTTGGACTGGTCAAAAATCAGTCAGTTCAATCAATTGATCAATTGTATTTATCGAACACTTACTGTGTGCAGAGCACCGTACTTTGTACTTGGGAGAGCACAACAAAGCAGAGATGGTAAGACTTGTTCCTCGCAGTCTAGAGGACCGAAATGAGCGGTTATATCCTCATGAGGGCTAAGAAGGGTGTAAAAAAGGTCCTAAGTACTAGAGTTGGCAAAAGGGATGATATGGTTCAGGGGGCTGGAAAATTAGTAAGGGAAAGCTGGTTGGAGGAGGTGGGATTTTCGGAGGATTTTCAGCGTGGAAAAGCTGTGGTCTGTCTGACGCGAGAAGGGAGGGAGTTCCAAGCTGGAAGCGGAGGTGGGAGGGTCGAGAGTGAGGAATAGCTAGCAGGTTGGCTCAGGGGGAGCGGAGACAGCAGGTTGGAGGTCTAATGGGGGGAAGAGAGCGGAGACAGCCAGTGGGGTGTCATGGAGCTGAGAGTGAAGAGTTTTCGTTTGATGCCGAGAGACGAGGAGAGGAGAGACGAGGGCCGAGTCAAGTTGGAAGTATAGCCTGCAGAGGGGAGAGGCCCCAGAACCCTGGGTCCCCCCGGGTCCTGACTGGGTTTCCGGCTGGTTCCTCAGGGACCCTCAGGGGGTGATCCGCCACTACGTTGTCTGCTCCACGCCCCAGAACCAGTTCTACCTGGCTGAGAAGCACCTCTTCGGCACCATCCCCGAGCTCATCAACTACCACCAGCACAACTCCGCCGGTGAGCCTGGGAGGGGCGGGGGTGACGTGGCCCTGGGAGGAGAGCGGGAGGAGCAGCGGGGAGGGAGTCCCTGAACGGCTGGGATAGACGGGGAGAAGGAGTGGGTGAGATTCTGCCATGGGGATCTTGGAAAAGAGGGAGACAGAAGCTGGTAAAAAGCCGGAGAACAGAGAACAGGCCAGGACAGACCCTGTCCTCCGTCTTCTTTTGGCTTTGTAGGGTAGAAGTGGTGACATTTATTGAGCATCTACTGAATGCAATACACTACACCAAGCCCACGAGCCCAAGACACTTTGCCTGTCCATAAGGAGCTTACCCTCTAACGGGAAACGGTGGGATGTCGGCGGGAGTGTAGGCCAGTGGGAGAGAACTGGGATCCAACAGGAACGCTTTGGTTCTCTTGGTCAGTAGGTCATTTGTATTTATTGAGCTCTTGCTGTGTGCAGAGCACTGTACTAAGCACTTAAGAGAGTACAATATAATATGAGAAGGCCTCCCGGTCCAGCTGCAGGAGCGGGTTCCCTGCAAGTGTAAGTCATGAGGGAGCTGGGAAGCCACCGAGCAGCATTCCCAAGGAAACCCTCCTCCTCTGTGTTCCAGGCCTCATATCCAGGCTCAAGTATCCAGTGTGTCAACGAAACAAGAACGCACCCTCCACTGCGGGGCTGGGCTACGGTAACGCTCCCTCCGTGGGGAAGGTGGGAGGAGGCGGGAATGCCGGCTCACCCTTCAACTCCCGCAGCGGCCCCGGGCCAGAGCGAAAGGCTGAAGACGGAGGCCCAGCCCCAACCCCAGCTTGGCCAGGGTGGGGTCCCGGCTGGGGGGTCCCCAGGTCTGCAGGGTCGAGCACGTGATGGCCTGAAGGGCTTGCCCGCACTTGGGGATGCGGTGAGGTCTCCAGACCCGTAGTTGCCAAAAGCCTAGCCGAGCCCGCCTAGAGCGATGGCCGGAAAGTCAATCAATCAGTGGTATTTATTAATAACAATAATAACGATGATAATGGCATTTGTTAAGCGCTTACTACGTGCGAAGCACTGTTCTAAGCCCTGGAGGGGGTACAAGGTGATCAGGTTGTCCCACGTGGGGCTCACGGTCTTAATCTTACTCTGTGCCTCAGTGACCACTCAGACAGACCTCAGCTTTTCCACGCTGAAAATCCTCCAAAAATCCCACCTCCTCTTACTCTTACTCTTAAGAGTACAGTGCTCTGCACACAGTAAGAGCTCAATAAATACAATTGATTGATTGATTGATTAATCCCCATTTAACAGATGAGGGAACTGAGCCTCAGGGAAATCAAGTCACTTGCTCAAGGTCACACAGAAGACATAATAATAATAATAATAATAATAATAATGGCATTTGTTAAGTGCTTACTATGTGCAGAGCACTGTTCTAAGCGCTGGGAGGAATACAAGGTGATCAAGTTGTCCCTCGTGGGGCTCAAAGTCTTAATCCCCATTTTCCAGATGAGGTAACTGAAGCTCCAAGAAGTTAAGTGACTTGCCCAAGGTCACACAGCAGACATGTGGCGGAGCCGGGATTAGAACCCATGACCTCTGACTCCCAAGTCCGGGCCCTTTCCACTGAGCCATGGTGCTTAGAGTCGTTCCCTGCCCACAAGGAGCTTACAGTCTAGGAAGAAGCTTTGGGAGGTCAGCCTCTCCCACGGTGAACTGGAGTAACAAGAGTGGGATTTGTGAAGCACTTACCATGCACCAAGCACTGTGCTAAGGGGCAGGGGAGATAATAACAATAATAATAATAATGGCATTTATTAAGCGCTTACTATGTGCAAAGCACTGTTCTAAGCGCTGGGGAGGTTACAAGGTGATCAGGTTGTCCCATGGGGGGCTCACAGTCTTAATCCCCATTTTACAGATGAGGGAACTGAGGCCCAGAGAAGTGAAGTGACTTGCCCAAAGTCACACAGCTGACAATTGGCAGAGCTGGGATTTGAACCCATGACCTCTGACTCCAAAGCCCGTGCTGTTTTCCACTGAGCCACGCTGTCCCTGTCCCTCATGGGGCTCCTCATCAAAGGGGTAGGGCGAACAGGCATTAAATCCCTATTGAACAGATGAGGAAACTGAGAGAGGAGAAGTTAGGTGACTCGCCCAAGGCAGCATCCCTTACACATCTGCAACAGTGGTCTGGGGAGCGCTGAGGCTGAGCTGAGAAGGTCTTGTTGACTCCTGGTTTCAGGGGCTCCTGACGGGAGGGAGGGGACAGGCTGGAAGAACTGTCCCTAAAGGGCCTCCAGTTGTCTGGGCTTTTTTTTAAAAAAATGGTATTTCTTAAGCACTTACTGTGTGCCAGGCACTGAACTAAGCGCTGGGGTAGATAGGAGTTAATCGGGTTGGACACAGTCCCTGTCCCACATATCAATCAATCAATCGTATTTATTGAGTGCTTACCGTGTGCAGAGCCCTGTACTAAGTGCTTGGGAAGTACATAGGACTCTCACAGGCTAATTCCCCATTTTCCAGCTGAGGTAACTGAGGCAAAGAGAAGTTAAGTGATGTAATACCAATAATAATAATTGTAATATTTGTTCCCCTCCTTCCTCTCCCCCTCCTCCCCCTCCCCATCCCCTCTGCCTTACCTCCTTCCCCTCCCCACAGCGCCTGTATATATGTTTGTACGTATTTATTACCCTATTTATGTATTTATTTTATTTGTACATATTTATTCTATTTATTTTATTTTGTTAATAAGTTTTGTTTTGTTCCCTGTCTCCCCCTTCTAGACTGTGAGCCCACTGTTGGGTAGGGACCGTCTCTATATGTTGCCAACTTGTACTTCCCAAGCACTTAGTACAGTGCTCTGCACACAGTAAGCGCTCAATAAATACGATTGAATGAATGAATTCGTTCTAAGCACTTACTGTGTGCCAGGCGCTGTACTAAGCACTAGGATAGGTACAGCAAATTGCCCAAGGTCACCCAGTAGACAAATCAATCAATCAATCAATCGTATTTATTGAGTGCTTACTGTGTGCAGAGCACTGTACTAAGCGCTTGGGAAGTACAAGTTGGCAACATATAGAGACGGTCCCTACCCAACAGTGGGCTCACAGTCTAGAAGGGGGAGACAGACAACCAAACAAAACATATTAACAAAATAAAATAAATAGAATAGATATGTACAAGTAAAATAAATAAATAGAGTAATAAATACGTACAAATATATATATACATATATACAGGTGCTGTGGGGAAGGGAAGGAGGTAAGGCGGGGGGATGGAGAGCAGGAAGAGGGCAACAAGAAGGAGGGGGCTCAATCTGGGAAGGCCTCCTGGAGGAGGTGAGCTCTCAGTAGGGCCTTGAAGGGAGGAAGAGAACTAGCTTGGCAGATGTGTGGAGGGAGGACATTCCAGGCCCGGGGGATGACGTGGGCCAGGGGTCGATGGCGGGACGGGCGAGAACGAGGCACGGTGAGGAGGTTAGCGGCAGAGGAGTGGAGGTTGCAGGCTGGGCTGGAGAAGGAAAGAAGGGAGGTGAGGTAGGAGGGGGCGAGGCGGTGGACAGCCTTGAAGCTGAGGGTAAGGAGTTTCTGCCTGATGCGCAGATTGATTGGTAGCCACTGGAGATTTTTGAGGAGGGGAGTAACATGCCCAGAGCGTTTTTGGACAAAGACAATCCGGGCAGCGGCGTGAAGTATGGATTGAAGTGGGGAGAGACACGAGGATGGAAGATCGGAGAGGAGGCTGATGCAGTAGTCCAGACAGGATAAGATGAGAGCTTGAACGAGCAGGGTAGTGGTCTGGATGGAGAGGAAAGGGTAGATCTTGGCAATGTTGCAGAGTTGAGACCGGCAGGTTTTGGTGACAGATGTGAGGGGTGAACGAGAGAGCGGAGTCGAGGATGACACCAAGGTTGCAGGCTTGTGAGACGGGAAGGATGGTAGGGCCATCAACAGAGATGGGAAAGTCAGGGAGAGGGCAGGGTTTGGGAGGGAAGATAAGGAGTTCAGTCTTGGACATGTTGAGTTTTAGATGGCGGGCAGACATCCAGATGGAGATGTCCTGAAGGCAGGAGGAGATGCGAGCCTGGAGGGAGGGCGAGAGAGCAGGGACAGAGATGTAGATCTGGGTGTCATCAGCGTAGAGATGATAGTTGAAGCCGTGGGAGCGAATGAGGTCACCAAGGGAGTGCGTGTAGATCGAGAACAGAAGGGGACCAAGCACTGAACCTTGGGGAACCCCCACAGTAAGAGGATGGGAGGGGGAGGAGGAGCCCACAAAAGAGACTGAGAAAGAACGACCGGAGAGATAAGAGGAGAACCAGGAGAGGATGGAGTCTGTGAAGCCAAGGTTGGATAGCGTGTTGAGGAGAAGGGGGTGGTCCACAGTGTCAAAGGCAGCTGAGAGGTCGAGGAGGATTTGTCAGAGCTGGGATCAGAACCTAAGTTCAGAAGGACTTCCAGGCTCATGCTCTATCCACTGGGCCCCACTGCTTCTCCCACTCCTCGGATGGGCTTGGGGCTCCTAGAGTTGGCGTCCCCCGTCTGGCCTTCCTCAGAGACTCCCCCTCCATTCATTCATTCATTCATTCATTCAATCCTATTTATTGAGCACTTACTGTGTGCAGAGCACTGTACTAAGCTCTTGGGAAGTCCAAGTCGGCAATATCTAGAGATGGTCCCTACCCAACAGTGGGCTCACAGTCTAGGAGGGGGAGACAGACAACAAAACCAAACACGTGGACAGGTGTCAGGTCGTCAGAACAAACAGAAATAAAGCTAAATTCATTCAATCGTATTTATTGAGCGCGTACTGTGTGCAGAGCACTGGACTAAGCACTTGGGAAGTAAATGCACATCATTAACAAAATAAATAGAATAGTAAATATGTGCAAGTAAAAGAAATAGAGTAATACATCTGTACAAACATATATACAGGTGCTGTGGGGAGGGGAAGGAGGTAGGGAGGGGGAGAGGAAAAAGGAGGCTCAGTGTGGGAAGGCCTCCTGGAGGAGGTGAGTTCTTAGTAGGGCTTTGAAGGGAGGAAGGGAGCTAGTTTGGCGGATGTGAGGAGGGAGGGCATTCCGGGCCAGGGGGAGGACGTGGGCTGGGGGTCGACGGCGGGACGGGTGAGAATGAGGCCCAGTGAGGAGGGTAGCGGGGGCAGAGGAGCGGAGGGTGCGGGCTGGGCTGGAGAAGGAAAAAGGGGAGGTGAGGGGGAGTTTTCCCAGAGGTCTCCATCTGCTCTAGGGTCCTGGGAGATCGACCCGAAGGACCTGACGTTCTTGAAGGAGCTGGGGACCGGGCAGTTTGGGGTGGTGAAGTACGGCAAGTGGCGGGGCCAGTACGATGTGGCCATCAAGATGATCAGGGAAGGCTCTATGTCCGAGGACGAGTTCATCGAGGAGGCCAAAGTCATGATGTAAGTCGGACCCCGCCCGGCCTTCCGGGCCTGTGGCGGAAAAGGGGAGCCGTGATGTCCGGGGGTCCCCACTCAGCGGGGTGAAGGCGCGGGGCCGGGGGAGGAGGAGAGGGCGGGCGGTGCCTCGGTGGGAACAAGATCAGTCCCAGAGGGTGGGCAGCGCGGTCTGGGCCTTCTCTGCTTCGACGGACACGTTGCCGTTGACCACAGTCAGTGGCGGTTTCTGAGCGCTTAACTGTTTACAGAGCACTGTACTAAACGCTTGGGAGAGTACAACAGAACAGAGTTTGCAGACCCGTTCCCTGCCCACAATGAGTTTACAGTCTAGAGGGGGGGACAGGCATTAATGTAAATAAATTCAATTTTGACTAACAGAGCTCCAGCGCTTAGAACAGTGCTTTGCACATAGTAAGCGTTTAATAAATGCCATCATCATTATTATTAATAATGGCATTTGTTAAGCACTTACTAATGACATTTGTTAATGCCATCATTAACCAATTATGAACATTATTATTATTATTGACATTATTATTAACATTAATAATGGCATTTGTTAAGCAGCGTGGCTCAGTGGAAAGAGCACGGGCTTTGGAGTCAGAGGTCATGGGTTCAAATCCCGGCTCTTCCAATTGTCAGCTGTGTGACTTTGGGCAAGTCACTTCACTTCTCTGGGCCTCAGTTACCTCATTTGCAAAATGGAGATTAAGACTGTGAGCCCCCCGTGGGACAACCTGATCACTTTGGAACCTCCCCAGTGCTTAGAACAGTGCTTTGCATGTAGTAAGCGCTTAATTAATGCCATTATTATTATTATTATTATTATTACTTTCATTCCTTCATTTATTCATTCAATCATATTTATTGAGCGCTTACTGTGTGCAAAGCACTGTACTAAGCACTGGGGAAGTACAATATAACAGAGTTTGTAGACTCATTCCCTGCCCACAATGAGTTTACAGTCTAGAGGGGGGGACAGGCATTAATGTAAATAAATTCAATTTTGACTATGTATAGTAATAATGATGGCATTTGTTAAGCGCTTACTAATGGCATTTGTTAATGCCATTAACCAATTATTAACATTATTATTATTAACATTATTATTAACATTAATAATGGCATTTGTTAAGCAGCGTGGCTCAGTGGAAAGAGCACGGGCTTTGGAGTCAGAGGTCATGGGTTCAAATCACGGTTCTTCCAATTGTCAGCTGCATGACTTTGGGCAAGTCACTTCACTTCTCTGGGCCTCAGTTACCTCATCTGTAAAATGGGGATTAAGACTGTGAGCCCCACGTGGGACAACCTGATCACGTTATATCCCCCCAGCGCTTAGAACAGTGCTCTGCACATAGTAAGCGCTTAACAAATGCCATCATCATCATCATCAGAGTAATAAATACGTACAAACATATATCCATATATCCCAAGCGCTTAGTACAGTGCTCTGCACACAGTAAGCGCTCAATAAATAGGATTGAATGAATGAATGAATATGTGCAAAGCACTGTTCTAAGCGCTGGAGCACTATATAAGTGCTATGGGGCTGAGCGAGGGCTGAATAAAGGGTGGAAACCCTAGTGCAAAAGGGAAATGCAGAAGAGAGTGGGAGAGAAGGGAATGAGGGCTTAGGGAAGGCTGCTTGGAGGAGATGCACTCCCTCTTCTGCTTAATAACCGTGGTATTCGTTAACCGCTTACTATGTGCCAAGCACTGTACTAAGCACTGGGGTAGATAAAAGACGTCCAGTTCAGATACAGTCCCTGTCGGGCCCAGGCTTTGGCTTCTGGGTTGACCCTGGCCTTCTCCCAGCTCTTTATCAATCAATCAATCAAACAGTGGTATTTATTGAGCACGTACTATGTGCAGAGCACTGTACTAAGTGATTGAGAGAGTACCATACAGCAGCTGAAGTTCAAGTTATTGCTGATGCCTCCCTCTCATTCATTCATTCAATTGCATTTATTGAGCGCTTACTGTGTGCAGAGCACTGTACTGAGCGATTGGGAGAGTACGATACAGCAGCTGAAGTTCAAGTTATTGCCGACGCCTCCCTCTTATTCATTCATTCAATTGTATTTATTGAGCGCTTACTGTGTGCTGAGCACTGTACTAAGCGATTGGGAGAGTACGATACAGCAGCTGAAGTTGAAGTTATTGCCGACGCCTTCCTCTTATTCATTCATTCAGTTGTATTTATTGAGCACTTACTGTGTGCAGAGAACTGTACTAAGCGATTGGGAGAGTACGATACAGCAGCTGAAGTTCAAGTTATTGCCGACGCTTCCCTTTCATTCATTCATTCATTCATTCAATCATATTTATTGAGCACTTACTGTGTGCAGAGCACTGTACTAAGCGATTGGGAGAGTACGATACAGCAGCTGAAGTTCAAGTTATTGCCGATGCCTCCCTCTCATTCATTCATTCAATTGTATTTTTTGAGCGCTTACTGTGTGCAGAGCACTGTACTAAGCGCTTGGGAAGTACAAGTTGGCGACATATAGAGACGGCCCCTACCCAACAAAGGGCTCACAGTCTAGAAGGGGGAGACAGAGAACAAAGCATATTAACAAAATAAAATAAATAGAATAAATATGTATAAGTAAAATCAATAGAGTAATAAATAGGTACAAACATAAATACATATATACAGGTGCTGTGGGGAGGAGAAGGAGGTAAGGTGGGGGGATGGGGAGGGGGAGGAGGGGGAGAGAAAGGAGGAGGCTCCGTCAATCAATCAATCAATCAATCGTGTTTATTGAATGCTTACTGGGTTCAGAGCACTGTACTAAGCGCTTGGGAAGTCCAAGTTAGCAACAGATAGAGACGGTCCCTACCCAACAGCAGGCTCACAGTCTAGAAGGGGGAGACACACAACAAAACAAAACATATTAATAAAATAAAATAAAATAAAATAAATAGAATAAATATGTACAAGTAAAATAAATAGAGTAATAAATAGGTACAAACAAATACATATATACAGGTGCTGTGGGGAGGGGAAGGAGGTAAGGCCGGGGGGAGAGGAAGGAGGAGGCTCAGTCAATCAATCAATCAATCGTATTTATTGAGCGCTTACTGTGTGCAGAGCACTGTACTAAGCGCTTGGGAAGTCCAAGCTGGCAACATACAGAGACGGTCCCTACCCAACAGTGGGCTCACAGTCTAGAAGGGGGAGAGAGGCAACAAAACCAAACCTGTGGACAGGTGTCAAGTCGTCAGAACAAATAGAATTAAAGACCCTCCAGACCCTTCCCCGCAGCTGACCCTAGGCCAGTGTGGCTGCAGGTCAAAGTCAGATCCGGGGACCTGGTGAAATTGGGGGGCCACACAGTGCTCAGCTGCGGCCCCGGGCACCCGCTCTCCTTGAGGCCTTGGGATTTGCAGAGGAACACGGAGAGGAGCCGGCTGGTTTCTGAGGTCCTCTCGGCCCCCATCCCCAGGAACCTGTCCCACGACAAGCTGGTGCAGCTGTACGGCGTATGCACTAAGCAGCGGCCCATCTTCATCATCACCGAGTACATGGCCAACGGCTGCCTGCTGAGCTACCTGCGCGAGACGCGCCACCGCTTCCAGTCCCTGCAGCTGCTGGAGATGTGCAAGGACGTCTGCGAGGCCATGGAATACCTGGAGTCCAAACAGTTCCTGCACCGGGATCTGGTATGCTCCCTGGGAGCCCGGGACGTTCCCTAGCGGGGAGAGGACTCGGGTGGGGAATAGGGATAAGGACGGGGGAAGAGTGGAGGGTGAAGGAAGACGCCAGACTTACATTCAGGCCAGACTGGGAATATCTGGGATTCCCAGCGGCTCCGTCTCTCCCAGTCTCCCCCGCCTTCCTTGTCAGTCAATCTGTGGTATTTATGGATACTCACTGCACGCAGAGCACTGCGCTACACAATTTCCTTGGCCCCTAAAGGACTCCCGATCTAAGAATAAACACCAGGGAAAAGGGGTTGGCGACAAACACCACTGATTGATTGGTAACAGTCACATTAGGAGCGATGCAACGACGTAGCGGAAGAGCAGTAGAAAAGGTGGGACAATAATAATAGCACTTATAATTTTTTTTTAGCGCTTACTGTGTGCACAGCACTGGACTAAGCGCTTGGGAAGTCCAAGTTGGCAACATATAGAGACGGTCCCTACCCAACAGCGGGCTCACAGTCTGGAAGGGGGAGACAGACAACAAAACCAAACATATTAACAAAATGAAATAAATAGAATAAATATGTACAAAGAAAAGAAATAGAGTAATGAATACGTACATACATATATACATATATACAGGTGCTGTGGAGAGGGGAAGGAGGTAAGGCGGTGGGATGGGGAGAGGAAGGAGGGGGCTCAGTCTGGGAAGGCCTTCACTTATTAAGCGCTTACTATGTGCAAAGCACTGTTCTAAGCGATTGGGAGGTTACAAGATGATCAGGTTGTCCCACAGGGGGCTCACGGTCTTCATCCCCATTTCGCATATGAGGGAACTGAGGCCCAGAGAAGTGTTATTATTAACAATAATAATATGTGAAACAGCAGCATGCTGCACTTGAGCCTGAGTTGCTGGTGTTGTCAAAGCAGCCGTTTGACTCCAGGCAGGCCTGACGCAAGATTGCACAGGGCCACCAAAGGACGGGGTTTTGCTATGCCTCAACTCTCGTGTCTCTCTCTCTTGCTTCCGCAGGCTGCTCGGAACTGTCTGGTAAACGACCAGGGGGTTGTCAAAGTGTCCGACTTTGGCCTGTCCAGGTCAGTCCGCCTCTGGCCTCTCCCTCCCCTCGCACTCCGTGCCGACCCCAGCCAGCTTTGTCATTCTCCTCCCACCACCCCTTCTCGTCCCGGTCTGCCTCGCCGGATCTCCCGCTCTTTCTTTCCGCTCTGAGAATCGTCCCCGGGGCGCGCCCCATCTACCCGCCTGTCTTGTTCCTTCCAGCTCCCTGTGTCTGGGTTTTTCTCTAAGTATCAGCAGCAACGGCATTTATTGTGCACCACGAGCGTGCCGAGAATTGTATTAGGTGCTTGGTGGACACGAAAAACAGAGGACGTGGTCCCTGCCCTCCAAGAGCTACTGTAATCTAATAGTCATTCACTTGTAGTCATCACCCAACAAACTCAATTATAAAACAGTAGAGAAATCCATGAATGCTGAGGTGGCTGATAGGATGGGTTGAACAGGGAGTTTAGGGAATGTCTAAAGTTTTTCACTTCTCCATTCCCCTCTTTCTCTGTGTCTCCCTTTCTCTCCCCCTTCCTCTCTCCTCTCTTTCTTTAGCTCTTTTCCCTCCTCCTTCTCTACCTCTTCCTCAGGCCTCTGTCCAGCACTTGGTCTCAATCTCGCCCCGCCTGCGGTCACCTGTCCATCCCTCCTTCCCAGTCATTGTCACAGTCAAATGGCTCGGGATGTTGGGGGTCCCAAGTGTGCCGGCCATGAGGCATCCCTTTGGTCTCAGGGCCACCGAGGTGAGGACCGACAAGCCAACCAGAAAAGCTAATCGGATGGGGGAAAGGCCACCGGTGAGGGGGCGGGCCCGAGGCGTTTACAACAGAGGCCCTGGAACCGAGGCCCTTCCTTCCTACTTAGACTACTTGTCCCTCTGTGGGACAGGGACAACATCCAACCTGATTATCTTGCATCTACCCCGGTGCTTAGAACCACGTTTAAGCGCTTAACAAATACCGTAAAGAAAAAGCTGGGTCAGCCCACCAGGAGACTCGTTTGGCTTCACAGTGCTCAGTTGGGGAAGTCGAGGCACTCCTCCGGCCTGCCGTGTGCACGCCCTGTTCTGCCCCCTCGCCGGTCCGAGGCCTCTCTGCTAGACCAGGACAGTAACTGACCTTTCGCCGGCTCAGGTACGTCCTGGACGACGAATACACCAGCTCTGTCGGGTCCAAGTTCCCCGTCCGGTGGTCGCCCCCCGAAGTCCTCATGTACAGCAAGTTCAGCAGCAAGTCCGACATCTGGGCTTTCGGTGAGTAGAAGGAGCTGCAGAGACGAGACCTTAACAAATACCAGTATTCTTATTACTATTATCGTTATGATTATCATTATTATTAAGACCGAGGAATAGGACAAAGCCGACAACCTCCTACTCGCCACCCCTGGGCTTCTGGGGGAGGGGGCTGCCCAAGATCAATCAATCAATCAATCAATCGTATTTATTGAGCGCTTACTGTGCGCAGAGCACTGTACTAAGCGCTTGGGAAGTCCAAGTTGGCGACATATAGAGACAGTCCCTACCCAACGGTGGGCTCCCAGTCTAAAAGATGGTCACAAGGAGAGAGACGATGACAGTGGTCCTCGTTGGCGGGGATTCCGTGAAGCTGAATGGACCCAGGGTGACACTTGGGATTTGAACGGCACTTTTTCACTTTTCCCCCAGTGAGGTAGAGGGAGGCAGGTGGGATCGCCCCCATTTTACAGGTGAGGAAACCGAGGCCCAGGCTGCGGTTCCCCCAGCAGGCGAGTGGCCGGTCCCCTGCCTCCCGGCCCCGGGGCTTCTTCCCATCATCATCATCATCATCAATCGTATTTATTGAGCGCTTACTATGTGCAGAGCACTGTACTAAGCGCTTGGGAAGTACAAATTGGCAACATATAGAGACGGTCCCTACCCAACCGTGGGCTCACAGTCTAAAAGGGGGAGACAGAGAACAAAACCAAACACACTAACAAAATAAAATAAATAGAATAGATATGTACAAGTCGAATAAATAAATAGAGTAATAAATATGTACAAACATATATACATATATACAGGTGCTGTGGGGAAGGGAAGGAGGTAAGATGTGGGGGGATGGAGAGGGGGACGAGGGGGAGAGGAAGGAAGGGGCTCAGTGTGGGAAGGCCTCCTGGAGGAGGTGAGCTCTCAGCAGGGCCTTGAAGGGAGGAAGAGAGCTATCTTGGCAAATGGGCAGAGAGAGGGCATTCCAGGCTCGGGGGATGACGTGGGCCGGGAGTCGATGGCGGGACAGGCGAGAATGAGGTACGGTGAGGAGATTAGCGGCGGAGGAGCGGAGGGTGCGGGCTGGGCTGGAGAAGGACAGAAGGGAGGTGAGGTAGGAGGGGGCGAGGGGATGGACAGCCTTGAAGCCCAGGGTGAGGAGTTTCTGCCTCCGCCTCGGCCTCCATCCCCCGTCGACGGTCTGAAGGTATCTGTCTCTCGCAGGAGTTTTGATGTGGGAGGTTTACTCGCTGGGGAAGATGCCGTACGAGAGGTTTAGTAACAGTGAGACGGCAGAGCACATCGCCAAGGGCCTGCGACTCTACCGGCCTCAGCTGGCTTCCGAGAGGGTGTATGCCGTCATGTACAGCTGCTGGCATGAGGTGAGTTCCCCCTTCACTCCTGCAAACCACCCGGCACGGTGCCCTGTCCCTGACCGTCCACGGTCCCGACGAGGGGTCATTCTGAAGCTTCCCCCTATTATTATCCCAGCGCTTAGAACAGTGCTCCGCACATAGTAAGCGCTTAACAAATGCCATCATCATCATTATTATTATTATTATCAAGTGCCATCGAGTCGTTTCCTATTCATAGCGACTCAAAGGCCTATAGAGTCGCTCCACCTGCTGTAAATTTATTTTAAAGCCTGTCTCTCCCGCTAGATGGGAACCTTCTCCAGAACAGGGATGGTGTCTACCAACTGTAACAAATAACGAATAATAAATAATAATGGCATTTATTAAGTGCAAAGCACGTTCTAAGCGCTGGGGAGGTTACAAGGTGATCA
Organism: Tachyglossus aculeatus; assembly: GCF_015852505.1. Lineage (NCBI taxonomy): Eukaryota > Metazoa > Chordata > Mammalia > Monotremata > Tachyglossidae > Tachyglossus > Tachyglossus aculeatus. The sequence goes on from NC_052071.1 coordinate 48,758,271, forward strand.
GGTTGTCCCACAGGGGGCTCACAGTCAATCCCCATTTTACAGATGAGGTAACTGAGGCACAGAGAAGTGACTTGCCCTAAGTCACACAGCTGACAAGCGGCGGAGACGGGATTTGAATCCATGACCTCTGACTCCAAAGCCCATGCTCTTTCCAGTGAGCCACGCTCCTTCTCGTGGCTGTATTGTAACTGTAGTGTATTGTCCTCTCCCAAATGCTTAGTGCAGTGCTCTCCCCAGACAAAGCTCTCAGTAAACACTATTGACTGATGGTTAGGCACGTAGGTAGCGTGGCCATTCACAAATATTTATACCGTACGGTCTGGTTTCCAGTTGTTTCATCTCTGGTCTGGTCCCTACACCTCAATGTCTGGTATTTTTACTTCTAATCCCCCAGCTTCCCTCGGTCTCGGCTCCCTTGATCGGTCCCGGGGCTCGGCAGTGGCCCCGGAGCTTGTGGAGGCCCGGGATGGGGACGCATCGCAGCCCTGACTCTGGAGCCAGGGATGAGGTCAGGGGTCCACCTGGCAGCACGCTCAATAACTATCACGGTTCATTCATTCACTCATTCTTTCATTCAATCGTATTTACTGAGTGCTTACTGTGTGCAGAGCACTGGACTAAGCCCTTGGAAAGTAAAATTTGGCAACAGATAGAGACAATCCCTACCCAACAACGGGCTCTCTGTCTAGAATCAATCAATCGTATTTATCAATCAATCAATCATATTTATTGAGCGCTTACTATGTGCAGAGCACTGCAGAGCTAGAAGGGGAGAGACAGACAACAAAACAAAACAAATGGACAGGCAAACGAAACAAGTAGAGACAGGCAAGTAGACAGGTTCGGCAAACTTCCGCAAAGAACCTTTCCGTCTGTGTCTTGACAGCACCCTGACTTCCACAGTAGGTCATAAGTAATGCACATCGTCTAGCGTAATCATCATCAATCGTATTTGTTGAGTGCTTACTGTGTGCAGAGCACTGTACTAAGCTCTTGGGAAGTACAAATTGGCAACATATAGAGACAGTCCCTACCCAACAGTGGGCTCACAGTCTAAAAGTCCAATTTCAGGCTTCCTGACTCCAGATCTTCCTCACCAGATGCAGCGGAGGGCCTTGCTCCTTAAGACTGCCTCAAAGCGACCCTCTTCTAATCACATCAACCTGTTTAGAGGAGGCTCTGAGGAGCTACAGATCTTCCTCACCAGATGCAGCGGAGGGCCTTGCTCTTTCTATGACTGCTTCAAAGCGACCCTCTTCTAATCCCATCAACCTGTTTAGAGGAGGCTCCGAGGAGCTACAGGCTGTGCCTCTCCAGAGCCGTGATTCCACCCTGGGCGAGATCCTACACGATCGGATCAGACACAGTCCCTGCCCCACTTGAGGCTCACGGCCTAAGGAGGAAGTAATAATAATATTCAGTCGTATTTATTGAGCGTTTACTGTGTGCAGAGCACTGTACTAAGCGCTTGGAAAGTACAATTGGGCAACAGATAGAGACAAACCCTACCCAACAATGGGCTCTCAGTCTAGAAGGGGAGAGACAGACAACAAAATAAAACAAGTGGACAGGCAAACAAAACAAGAAGATACAGGCAAGTAGACAGGTTCAGCAAAATTATCATTAATAACAAGATGATGGCATTTGGTAAGCACTTACTATGTGCACAGCACTGTTTTAAGCACTGGGGAGGATACAAGGTGATCAGATTGTCCCACGGGGGGCTCACAGTCTTCATCCCCATTTTACAGATGAGGGAACTGAGGCACAGAGAAGTGAAGTGACTCGCCCAAAGTCACACAGGTGACAATTGGCAGAGCTGGGATTTGAACCCACGACCTCTCACTCCCAAGCCCGTGCTCTTTCCATTGAGCCGTGCTGCTTCTCCATTCAGCTTCCTTTTACAAATGTGAAAACTGAAGCACAGAGAAGTTAAGCGACACCCCCAAGATGTGCGGCCGAGCCGGGATTTAAACCCAGGTCGCCCGACTCCCAGTTCTGTGCTCTTTCCACTAGGCCACGCTGCTTTTGTACAGGGGGTGGAACGGGGGTGACACTATCAGTCGATCAATCTGTCCATCGATCGATGTTATTTTTTGAGCGCTTATGCCGTCCTCAAGGCTACTCTTCCAGGGAACTTGGGGGAGGGAAGCATACTTTGGTGCAGGGAAACCCCAGACTTCGTAAGGTCCCTGAGGGGGCCGGCACTGCAGGATCCGTGGGTAGGTCATACCCTCTGGGGGCTGACGGACCCCTCAGTGGGCCCGCTTCTCCCCTCCATTCGTACGTCCCCTTTCTCACATCATCATCATCATAATCAATCGCATTTATTGAGCGCTTACTGTGTGCAGAGCACTGTACTAAGCGCTTGGGAAGTACAAGTTGGTAACATATAGAGACAGTCCCTACCCAGCAGTGGGCTCACATTCACGGAGTCACCGGGTTCTGGGAGCAGGTTTGTTCCTCCTCTGACAGGGACCCAGGGGCTCCCAGCAGCCCCGTTGCAAGCAACTTCACGTCCCACACCTTAAATGTCTCCAGGATTGTGTCTGTTCTCTCCCGCCCCATACTCGGTGTAATTCCAACCCCTCTGTGTAATTCCAACCCCTCTTCCTCTCCCTCTTGCTCCAGAAAGCAGACGAGCGTCCCACCTTCAAGACGGTTCTGAGCAATATTTTGGACGTCATGGACGAAGAATCCTGAGTTCTCCCTCCAGCCTGCCCCATTTACCTTCCCCACCTCCTTCTGCCCCGATTCACGCCTTTTCCACTTTCCTTGGAACCACTCCGCGGCCCCCTCCCCACCCTCGGGCCCGACGGCCGGGGCCGAGGTGCCCAGAACCGCCCGAGAACGCGTCCTCTCCCCTCGGACGGTGGACTTCGTCCCTTCTTCTGGCACAGGCCGAGAAACTGCGGAAGCCGACCCCTGGGCCGGGTCCCGCCCGGGAGAGAGAGCCTCCGGAGACCACAGGCGGTCTGGACTCTCAGTGGCCCAGAGAGGCGAGGAAGGCTATGGGAGCCATCCCTGGAGCTCCCGGATCCCCGGCGGGAAAGGCAGCCTCCCGTCGGGGGCCCTCGAACAGCACTGTAGACCAGAAATTGGCAGGGATTGAAGATGGTGGGTTTGCACGATGCTGAGCTCATGCGTTAGAGAGGGGAGGGGAGGAGGGGCGGATGGACAGGGACCTGTTTTTGATAAAATAAAACAGTTGGAAAACCCAGCCTCTTGCGTCTCTGTTCAGCATGCAGCCTGCCCTTGGGTAGCTCAGGCAGTCAGAGCCGGGTTTGCGGAGTCCAGCTTTCTCTCCCCAGAGAGGTCTTCCACGCGTGGACATATTCCAATCCCGGCCCTTCTCACCTTCTAAAAACACTAGCGCTCATTCTTCTTTCCCCGCCTGACCGCCATCTCCAATCTCTCCCTCTCTGGCGGTGACTTGATGATGGCATTTATTGAGCACTTACTATGTTGTAAGCGCTGGGGAGGTTACAAGGTGATCAGGTTCATTCGTTCATTCAATCGTATTTTTTGAGCGCTTACCGTGTGCAGAGCACTGTACTAAGCGCTTGGGAAGTCCAAGTTGGCAACATAGATGGTCCCTACCCAACAGCGGGCTCACAGTCTAGAAGGGGGAGACAGGGAACAAAACATATTAACAAAATAAAATAAATAGAATAAGTATGTAGAAATAAAATAGAGTAATAAATATGTACAAACGTATATACAGGTGCTGTGGGGAGGGGAAGGCAGGAAAATGGGAAGGGGGAGGAGGGGGCTCAGTCTGGTTGTCCCACAGGGGACTCACAGTCAATCCCCATTTTACAGATGAGGGAACTGAGGCACAGAGAAGTTAAGTGACTTGCCCAAAGTCACACAGCTGACAATTGGCTGAGCCGAGATTTGAACCCTGGACCTCTGATTCCAAAGCCCGGGCTCTTTCCACTGAGCCACGCTGCTTCTTCTGCTTCTACTTCCCTTCTGCCTTGGCACGCACCCCCTCTCCTGCATCTTACTCTCTCGGGATCCCTCGGCAGTCATCAGTTACCTATTGCCTCGCCTCCCTCTTCCTGTTCCCGTCCAAACTCCTCAAATGGGTTTCATTCACCCGCTGTCTCCACTTCCTTTCCTAAAATGAAACTTTTAGAACACTGGGAAAGCTGAAGTTGTTAAGGTTGTTGAATTCATTAATTCATTTGTCGTGCACTCCCCCGGGTACTTAGTACAGTGCTCTGCACACACTAAGTGCTCAAAAAATACTACTGATTTATTTGAAACAATCCGATTAGCACAGTGAGGTGCCCTAAACTCTTCTCCAGTAATCAATCAACCAACCAATCGATCAATAATCATATTTATTGAGTGCTTTCTGTGTGCAGAGCATTGTACAAAGTGCTTGGGGGGTGATATAACAGAGTTGGCAGACGGGTTCCCTGTCCACAAAGAGAAGCAGCGCGGCTCAATGGAAAGAGCCTGGGCTTGGGAGTCGGAGGTCATGGGTTCTAATCCTGGCTCTGCCGCTTGTCAGCTGTGTGACTTTGGGCAAGTCACTTAATTTCTCTGGGCCTCAGTTCCCTCAACTGTAAAATGGGGATTAAGACCGTGAGCCCCACGTGGGACAACCTGATCACCTTGTATCTGTCCCAGAGCTTAGAAGAGTACGTGGTAAGTGCTTAACAAATACCATTATTATTATTTTTATTATTAAAGAACTTACAGTCTAGAGGAACTACCACCTTGTAGAGAAGCAGCATGGCTCAGTGAAAAGAGCCCGGGCTTTGGAGTCAGAGGTCATGGGTTCAAATCCCCGCTCTGCCAATTGTCAGCTGTGTGACTTTGGGCAAGTCACTTAACTTCTCTGGGCCTCCCTTACCTCATCTGTAAAATGGGGATCAAGACTGGGAGCCCCCAGTGGGACAAACTGATCACCTTGAAACCTCCCCTGCGCTTAGGACAGTGCTTTGCACATAGTAAGTGCTTAATAACTGCCACTATTATTATTGTATCCATCATCCTTTTCTTCACCCCTATTTTACGGATGAGGTAGCTGAGGCCCAGAGAAGTGAAGTGACTCGCCCAAAGTCACCCAGCTGACAAGCGGCGGAGTCGGGATTTGAACCCATGACCTCTGACTCCAAAGTCCGGGCTCTTTTCATGGAGCCACGCTGCTTCACCTATTGCGTCACGTCTCTCTCCTGAAGACTGTGAGCCCCCCGTGGGACAACCTGATCACCTTGTATCCTCCCCAGCGCTTAGAACAGTGCTTAGCACATAGTAAACGCTTAATAAATGCCATTATTATTATTATTATTATTATTATTATTATTATTATTATTATTCACTTCACTTCTCTGAGCCTCAGCTCCCTCATCTGTAAAATGGGGATTGAGACCGTGAGCCCCACGTGGGACAACTTGATCACCTTGTACCCCCCCCCCCCAGCGCTTAGAACAGGGCTTTGCACATAGTAAGCGCTTAACAAATGCCGTCATTGTTATTATTATTATTATTATCATTATTATTGTTATGCCCATGCCCAGTAGATGAGCGGGCCGTCATAAGCGGGCGTGGCAGGAGAGGGCGGGGCGACGTAAGTGGGCGTGGCCAAGAGAGGCGGGGCGACGTTCTTGGGCGTGGCCAGAGGCGGGGCGGCGTGAGTGGGCGTGCCCAAGAGACGGCGTGGCTACGTAAGTGGGCGTGGTAAGGAGAGGGGCGGAACACCACCGGTGGGCGTGGCTAGGTTATGGGCGTGGCTGCGTAAGTGGGCGTGGCCAGGAGAGGGGCGGGGTGTCGTAATGGCGTGGCCAGGAGGCGTAAGTGGGCGTGGCCAGGAGAGGGGCGGGGCGACGTACCTAGGCGTGGCCAGAATAGGAGCGGGGCGGTGTACGTAGGCGTGGTCAGAATGGGGCGGGGCGACGTGCGAGGGCGTGGTCAGGAGAGGGGCGGGACGGCGTAGGCGGGCGCGGCCAGGAGAGAGGCGGGGCGACGTGGGTGGGTGTGGCCATGAGGTGGCGGGGCGACGTAAGCGGGCGTGGTCAGGAGAGGGCGGGGCGACGTGCGTGGGCGTGGTCAGGAAAGAGGCGGGGCGTCGTAAGGGCGTGGCCAGGAGAGGGGCGGGCGGCGTAGGCGGGCTCGGCCAGGAGAGGGGCGGTGCGACGTGGGTGGGCGTGGCCACTAGAGCGGCGGTGCGACGTACGTGGGCGTGGCCAAGAGAGGGTGGGGGCGACGTGCGTGGGCGTGGTCAGGAAAGAGGCGGGGGGGTGTAAGGGCGTGCCCAGGAGAGGGGCGGGGCGGTGTCGGTGGGCTCGGCCAGGATATGGGGCGGGAGCGACGTAAGGGGGCGTGGCCGGGAGAGGGGCGCGGCGCCGCGGGTGGGCGTGGTCTGAAGGGGGCGTGCCCCGCGCCTGCGCGGTGGGGTTGGTCAGGCGGCGTGAGCGGGGCGCGCGGCGGTTCCGCTTCCGGCGGGAAGGAAGGAGGGCGGGAGGACGGGCGGGCGTGGGGCGTGAGGGAGGCCCGTGAAGGTCGGGGGCGCCGCCATGGAGCCGTCGTTGTCGTCGGCGGGGGCGGGGGCGGGGGGCCCGGGCGGGCCGGGGGCCGGGCTGGGCGCCGTGGACCCGCAGCTGCAGCACTTCATCGAGGTGGAGACGCAGAAGCAGCGGTTCCAGCAGCTGGTGCACCAGATGACCGAGCTCTGCTGGGTGAGCGCCAGAACCGAGCGACCGCGGCCGGCCGGTCGGTCAGTCGGTCGGTCGGTCGGTCGGTCAGCCGGTCAGTCAGTCACTCCCAGTCATCGAGCCGCGCGCACTGTGTGCGGAACGCTCGACTCGGCGCTTGGGGAGGCCAAGCCGGACGCACACGGGGACACGGTCGAGAAGGGGGAGACAGAACACAAAACATATTAATAAAATAAAATAAATAGAATAGACACGTACGAGGAAGATGAATACGAGTAATAAGGGCCGGGGTGGTCCCAAGGCGATCAGGTCGTCCCACGTGGCGCTCACAGTCTTCATCCCCATTTTACACATGAGGGAACTGAGGCCCAGACAAGTGATTTGCCCTAAGTTATAATCATTCGTTCATTCAATCGTATTTATTGAGCACTTAACTATGTGCGGAGCACTGGACTAAGCGCTTGGGAAGTCCAAGTCGGCCACATAGAGAGACGGTCCCTACCCAACAGCGGGCTCACAGTCGAGAAGGGGGAGACAGACCACAAAACGAGACATATTAACAAAATAAAATAAATAGAATTAATATGTGCAAGGGAAATAACTAGAGTAATAAGCGCCGGGGTTGGCATCAAGGTGATCAGGTTGTCCCACGTGGGGCTCACGGTCTCCATCCCCATTTTACACATGAGGGAACTGAGGCACAGACAAGTGATATGCCCAAAGTTATAATCATTCATTCAATCGTATTTATTGAGCACTTAACTGTGTGCGGAGCACTGGACTGAGCGCTTGGGAAGTCCAAGTCGGCCACATAGAGAGACGGTCCCTACCCAACAGCGGGCTCACAGTCGAGAAGGGGGAGACAGACAATAAAACGAGACATATTAACAAAATAAAATAAATAGAATTAATATGTGCAAGGGAAATAACTAGAGTAATAAGCGCCAGGGTGGTCACAAGGTGATCAGGTTGCCCCACGTGGGGCTCACAGTCTTCATCCCCGTTTTACACATGAGGGAACTGAGGCACAGACAAGTGATATGCCCTAAGTTATAATCATTCGTTCATTCTATCCTATTTATTTTATTTTGTTGGTATGTTTGGTTTTGTTCTCTGTCTCCCCCTTTTAGACTGTGAGCCCGCTGTTGGGTAGGGACTGTCTCTATGCGTTGCCAATTTGTACTTCCCAAGCGCTTAGTACAGTGCTCTGCACAGAGTAAGCGCTCAATAAATACGATTGATGATGATGATGATGATTCAATCGTATTTATTGAGCACTTAACTGTGTGCGGAGCACTGGACTAAGCGCTTGGGAAGTCCAAGTCGGCCACATAGGGAGACGGTCCCTACCCAACAGCGGGCTCACAGTCGAGAAGGGGGAGACAGACGACAAAACGAGACATATTAACAAAATAAATAGAATAAGTATGTACAAGTAAAATAAATAGAGTAATAAGGGCCAGGGTGGTCACAAGGTGATCAGGTTGCCCCACGGGAGGTGCACAGTCTTCATCCCCATTTTACACATGAGGGAACTGAGGCACAGACAAGTGATTTGCCCAAAGTTATAATGATTCATTCGTTCATTCAGTCATATTTATTGAGCGCATACTGTGTGCGGAGCACTGGACTAAGCGCTTGGGAAGTACAAGTCGGCAACATAGAGAGACGGTCCCTACCCAACAGTGGGCTCACAGTCTAGAAAGGGGAGACAGACGACGAAACAAGACATATTAACAAAATAAATAGAATAAATATGTACAAATAAAATAGAGTAATAAATACATACAAACGTATATACATATATACAGGTGCTGTGGGGAGGGGAAGGTGGCAAGGCGGAGGGGATGGGGAGGGGGAGGAGGGTTTGATTGCGGTATTTGTTAAGCGCTTATTGTTGTCCCACGTGGGGCTCACAGTCTTCATCCCCATTTTATAGGTGAGGGAACTGAGGCACAGAGAAGTGATTTCCCCAAAGTTATAATAATAATTATGGTATTTGTTAAGCGCTTACTAGGTGCCAAGCACTGTGCTAAGCGCCGAGTTAGATGCAAGGCTATCAGGTCGCCCACGGGGGGCTCACGGTCTTCATCCCCATTTTACACATGAGGGAAGTGAGGCGCAGGGAAGTGATTTGCCCGAAGTTATAATAATTATTACGGTATTTGTTAAGCGCTTATTGTGTACCAAGCACTGGTCTAAGCGTCGGGTTGGTTAGATGCAAGGCTATCAGGTCGTCCCACGTGGGGCTCACAGTCTTCATCCCCATTTTACAGGTGAGGGAACTGAGGCCCAGAGAAGCGAAGTGATTTGCCCAAAGTTATAATTACAATAATAATAATAATAATAATAATAAATTATGGTATTTGTTAAGCACTTACTAGGTGCCCAGCACTGTTCTAAGCACGGGGTTAGATACAAGGCTATCAGGTGGTTCCATGTGGGGTTCACAGTCTTCATCCCCATTTTCCAGATAAGGTAACTGAGGCCCAGATAAGTGGAGTGACTTGCCCAAAGTTATAATAATAATAATAATGGTATTTGTTAAGTGCTTACTGTGTGCCAAGCCCTGGTCTAAGCACCGGGTTAGATACAAGGTGATCAGGTTGTCTCACGTGGGGCTCACAGTCTTCGTCCCCATTTTACAGATGAGGGAACTGAGGCCCAGAGAAGTGAAGTGACTTGCCCAAAGTTACACAGCTGACAAGTGGTGGAGCCGGGATTAGAACCCATGACCGCTGACTCCAAATCCCGGGCTGTTTTCCACTGAGCCACGCTGCTTCTCTAATAATAATAAAATAACAAATAATAACAAATAATAATAGTGATGGTAATGATGATGATACCACCATTACCATACCATAAATACAATAATAATGGTGGTATTTGTCAAGCGCATACTAGGTGCTAAGCACTGGGGGGATACAAGGTCTTCAGATTGTCCCACGTGGGGCTCATAGTCTTAATCCCCATTTTCCAGATGGGGGAACTGAGGCCCAGAGAAGTGAAGCGACTCCCCCAAGGACACACAGCAGACGAGGGGCGGAGCCGGGATTAGAACCCACGACCAATAACTCCCAAGCCCGCGCTGTTTCCACCGAGTCCACCTGACATTATTGCAGCCCGGGCTCCGGGATCAGAGGTCGTGGGTTCTAATCCCGGCTCCTCCCCTCGCCTGCTGTGTGTCCTTGGGCGAGTCGCTTCACTTCTCTGGGCCTCAGTTCCCTCATCTGGAAAATGGGGGTTGAGACTGTGAGCCCCACGGGGGACAGGGACTGTGTCCAACCTGAGAAGCTCCTATTCATTCGTTCATTCAGTCGTATTTATTGAGCGCTGACTGTGTGCAGAGCACTGTACTAAGCGCTTGGAAAGTACAGCTCGGCAACAAATAGAGACAATCCCTGCTGTATCTACCCCAACGTTTAGAACAGTGCTTGGCACATAGCAAAGCGCTTACCAAATACTATCATCATTAATATTATTAATGCCCCTTCCTGAGTGCGAATTGCATGCTGCAGAGCAATGCACTAAACCCTGGGAAGAGTCGAGTAGAGGAAGAAGACACGCTGTGTGTCCTCTGCTCTGCCCTTTCCCCCCCACCGAGTTTCCTCTTGTGACCCACGTGGCGGTGGAGAGGAGGAGGAGGTACTCTGATTAGCTTGTTCATCTTGTTTTTTATGGTCTCTGTTTAGTGCCTGTTATGTACTAAGACACTGTACTAAGCGCTGGGGTGGATAGGGGCTAATCGGGTGGGACACTGTAGCCCACTTGGGGCTCATCGTATTCGTCGCTACTTTGCAGATGAGGTAACTGTGGCCCAGAGAAGGTAAGCGGCTTGCCCAGGGTCACACAGCAGACAACGGGCGGGGTCAGGATTAGAACCCAGGTCCTCCCGACTCCCAGGCTTGTGCTGTACCCACTAATCCACGCTGCTTCTTTCTTCTCTGTCTTGCCAGTCAGGCGTTGGGGGGGGCAAGGGGGGTTTCTTCTTATATTACACTGGGACCCGACGAAGGGAAGGCACTCTCCACCCCTGCCCCCTGCCCCCTGCCCATTAAGGTACCAGGTTCTAATCCCGGCTTCTAGAGATGCCTGGCAGTTGACCTTGGGCAAGTCACCAGACTTCCCCGCTGCTTCTGTTTCCTCATCTGAAAATGGAGGTTCAATACCTATTGAACCTATTGGCGAGAAGCAGCGTGGCTCAGTGGCAAGAGCCTGGGCTTTGGAGTCAGAGGTCATGGGTTCGAATCCCGGCTCCGCCACATGTCTGCTGTGTGACCTCGGGCAAGTCACTTAACTTCTCAGAGCCTCAGTTCCCTCATCTGTCAAATGGGGATGAAGACTGTGAGCCCCACGTGGGACAACCTGATCACCTTGTATCCGCCCCCAGCGCTTAGAACAGTGCTTTGCACATAGTAAGCGCTTAACAAATGCCATCATTATTATTATTATTTTTCCTCCTGCTTAGACTGAGGTGCCACCCTAGCTCTTGGTACAATGTTTGGCACATATTAAGGGCTTAACAGGTACCACAGTTCATTCATTCATTCAATTGTATTTATTGAGCACTTACTGCGTGCAGAGCACTGTACTAAGCGCTTGGGAAGTACAAGCTGGCAACATATAGAGACGGTCCCCACCCAACAGTGGGCTCACAGTTATTATTATTAATCAGGCACTTGGTGCACTCTAGGTGCTCAGGAAATACGAATGATTGATTAATTGACAGGGAAATAATAATAATGATGGCATTTATTAAGCGCTTACTATGTGCAAAGCACTGTTCCAAGCGCTGGGGAGGTTACAAGGCGATCAGGTTGTCCCACGGGGGGCTCACAGTCTTAATCGCCATTTTCCAGATGAGGTAACTGAGGCACAGAGCTGTGAAGTGACTTGCCCAAGGTCATACAGCTGACAAGTGGCGGAGCCGGGATTTGAACCCCTGACCTCTGACCCCAAAGCCCGGGCTCTTTCCACTGAGCCACGCTGCTTCTCTAAATGCTTCCATCCTCTCAGACCCTGCTGGGCCTCCCCTCATTCAGACTAGGAGCCAGAGGGCTTTGGAGCTCCGGACCCCATTTATCGGTCACTGGGTATGACTCAGGCTCTCCCCAATCCTGGAATATTCTCCTGGAGTCCCACAGAGTTGGCGGCAGATACCTCTGCCGGTCTTGGATTTCTCCAGGTCAATCAACCAATCAATCAATCGTAGTTATTGAGCGCTTACTGGGTGCAGAGCACTGTACTAAGCGCTTGGGAAGCACATGTTTACTTGGTTTGTCTCCCTGGAAAAATCAATGAAATGTACTCAGCGATATCTCTCAGCTCTTGGTCAACAGTGGATCCCTTAGGTAATAATGCCTCTCTGGTCTGGATCCCAAGGAGTTGGGCGAGAGCGTGCTTGTGGCCACCGGCCGGAGCGAGGCCGGTTTCCAGTTTGGGGTCGGGCTACAGTGGCCCGCTGACCCCGGCGACTTATTGATTGTCCCACGTTCCTAGCATGTCCTCGTGTGTCGGAGAGGGAGTGAAGTCAGTGTGGGAATTGAGGTCCTTGGACTCGGTTTCCACCCATTTTCCATGCAGGCTGCCACTTCGTGAGCAGCATAGCCTAGGCGCCAGAGCCCAGGCCTGGGAATCACAGTTCCTGGGTTCTAATCCTGGCTCTGTCACTTCCCTGTTGTTTGACCTTGGGCAAGTCGCTTCCCTGTGCCTCAGTTTCTTCATCTGTAAAAGGGGGATGAAATCCTTCTTTTACGTAGACTGTCCAACCTGGTTAACTGGTATCTGCCCCAGTGCTCAGAACAGCGTTGGACACATAGTGAGCCCTTATCTGCCCCAGTGCTCAGAACAGCGTTGGACACATAGTGAGCCCTTAACAAATACTATCTTTTTTAAAAAAAAATTGGCTTACAAATCCCTTTCGGGAATCCTCCAGACTGGATCCCAGTCTCCCCCGACTAGCACTCGTGCAGACTCTCAGGTAACTTTTTACAATGTTTAGCGCCTGCCTTGAAGGTGCTTAGATTCTTCCAACTCCTTGGAAGGCAGGCAGCCTCTCTCTTTCCAGGGTGGGGAAACCCGGGCTCAGAAGCGTTATCATCATCATCATCATCAATCGTATTTATTGAGCGCTTACTATGTGCAGAGCACTGTACTAAGCACTTGGGAAGTACAAATTGGCAACGTATAGAGACAGTCCCTACCCAACAGTGGGCTCACAGGCTAAAAGTCTAATGACTGCGTTATGTCATTGATTCAGGACTGCCCATCAAACCAGTGGCCAAGTAAAAAAAAGGTATTATTTCATGAGACCAGACTACTTCAACGAGCCTCTCTTTGCCTGCTATATAACTGTGAACAACTCTCTTCACTTCTGTGCCTCAGTTTCCTCATCTGCAAAGTCTCACTTCTCTTTTCCCCTTAGACTGTGAGCCCTATAAGGGGTTTGTGCCAATCTGTTTTAAATCTGCCTCACGCATAGAAGATCTCTTGGCCCATAGGAAGCCCTTAACAAACACCACAGTTGCTCAGCGCTTAGAACAGTGCTCAGTAAGTGCTTAATAAGTGCCATCATTATTATTATTAGTGTGATTATTGTAAGTTCCTTGCGAATATTAAGCGCTGCACAGCCTGCAGAGGAGGTTTTTTTTTTCCTCACCTGAAACGTGAGAAACCTTCCCAAGACACCGGGTTTCTCTGGTCAGTGAGTTTCTCTTGGGGTCTGGAGGCCCGGCAGGGTTGCCGGGGAGGGGAGGGTTTCCCCGGCGGTTCAGCGTGCGTCTCGTTCCGCGCAGGAGAAGTGCATGGACAAACCGGGGCCGAAGCTGGACAGTCGGGCCGAAACCTGCTTCGTGAACTGCGTCGAGCGCTTCATCGACACCAGCCAGTTCATCCTGAACCGACTGGAGCAGACTCAGAAATCCAAGCCGGGCTTCTCGGAGAGCCTGTCCGACTGAGCGGGAGCGACCGCAGCGGGAGAGGCGGCCCGCCCCCGCCCCTTCTCCGCCGGAGGGATGAGCCACCTGCGGCTCTCGGCGGGGCTTGGGATCCGTGGGGGTGGAGGTGGGGATGAATTGTTTTTTAAGGTAATTTGGGGGAAATTCTGGGACAGATGAATGAATGAAAGGCTGCAGTGGGGCCCTTTGACTTTCCACGGGCCCCTCGGGGGCAGGGCCCGTCTGGCCGCTAGCTCTAAGCCACCCCACGCCGGGGCCACTTGGAGAGGAATCTGACAGCCGCCGCCGGGCCCGTCAGTGGCGGACACGCGGACGGGTACCGGGCAGGACCCTCGCCCGTCTCTTAGTGGGAGGGGCGGCCCGGCATCGTCACCGCCGGCCCCCCGCCCAGTCCCGTGCGCGCTGGCCCGGGTCTCCGCAGAAGCATCTCGGCTCCGAGGGTCGTCCGACGCCCTCGCTGACGTGTTTAACTTCTGGGTCTCTCGTTGGCTCCGCCGATGGAGCGGGAGGCAGAAGGTGCCAGGGTGGGGCATTGATGCCCCAGCTCCGAAGGCCGCCCTGGGCCCAGAAGAACCTACCCGGTGTTTCAGGGTTTGCGGTGACTGGAAGTAAACTCGGCCAGGTACCTAGCAGGCAGCTGCTTTCCGAAAGAGAGCGAGCTGCTCATCTGAGACGAATCAGGTCCGATTGATTGTTCCATTAACAGCGATGAAATAAAAGCCCGTACGCCTCTTTGCATTAGGTTGGCGTGTCTGATTGGGAAGGTGTCTTGCCCTGAGGGCTGCCTCTCCTCAGGAACAAAACGGGGCCAGGGAACACGTCTGCTAATTCCGTGGTACGTTTTCTCCCAGGCACCTAGTAATAATAATAATAAATGGTATTTGTTCAACGCTTACTATGTGCCGAGCACTGTTCTTAGGGCTGGGGGGAGATACGAGGTTGTCCCTCGTAGGGCTCACACTCTTAATCCCCATTTTACAGATGAGGGAACTGAGGCTCGGAGGAGTTAAGTGGCTCGCCCAAGGCCTCACAACAGACGAGTGGTGGAGCCGGGGTTAGAACCCACGTCCTCGGACTCCCAAACCCGGGCTCTTCCCGCTGAGCCACGCTGCACCTCGGTGCTCGGCACATTGTGAGTGCTCAAGAAATACCACCGATGGATTGATTTAGCCAGTGCTTACGCTGGGCAAAGCACCGGACTAAACGCAAGGGAGAGGTCAAAGCAAGAAATGTGGTAGACCAGATCCCTGTCCTCAAGGAGTTTAAGGTCTTGTGGGCTGTAATTAAGGCCTGGGGCTGTTGGACTCGGGTATCGAATGTCCGTCTGAACTGCCTCTCACTAGTCAAACCTACTTTTCGGCCCCCAAATTCCCATCGGGCTACACCGTGCAATACAGTGCTTCGCACACAGTAAGCACTCAATAAATACGATTGAATGGTTTTACGGTCAAGGTGGGCCCGGAGGATGAGTTGCCACCGCTTCTGCTTCTGGTTCTTGGTGGGGCCCGGGGCGGGTTCAGAGGGGTTGCCCCTTTCTAGAAGGGCCCGGTGATAAGACGGGAAAAAGAAACAGCGACAAAAACCCCCGGGGATTTTTCAAGGTAAGAACTGGTGCAATTTCTGGTTAAACATTGGCTGTTCCTTGCTGGCAGCCAGGGTGCGAAGGAGAGAAAAAAAACTTGTGACGGGTTTTGGAGAGGACCGAAGTACTGTGGTAGACAGGAATAAATGTGTTTCCCTGGATTCTAATCCCGGCTCCATCACTTGCTGCTGGATCACGTCTCCTCATCCAGGGAGCCTTCCCGGATTAACTTCTCGTCTTCCCCACCCTGCTACAGCAACTGCCCCTGAGGCACTTTTAGACTGTGGGCCCGTTGTGGAGTAGGGACCGTCTCTATATGTTGCCGACTTGTAATAGTAATGATGGTATTTGTTAAACGCTTACTATGTGCAAAGCACTGGGGGGATGCAAGGTGATCAGGTTGTCCCACGTGGGGCTCACAGTCTTAATCCCCTTTTTACAGATGAGGTAACTGAGGCACAGAGAGGTTAAGCGACTTGCCCAAAGTCATACATCTGACAGTTGGCGGATCTGGGATTTGAACCCATGACCTCTGACTCCAAAGCCCGGGCCCTTTCCACTAAGCCACGCTGCTTCTCTTGTAGTAATGGCATTTATTAAGCGCTTACTATGTGCAAAGCACTGTTCTAAGCACTGGCTCTTGTACTTCCCAAGCGCTTAGTACAGTGCTCTGCACACAGTAAGTGCTCAATAAATACAATTGAATGAATGAATATCACTTCAGAACGGGGATACTCAGCCTCTCTCTGTAGCTTTCATTTACGTACGTATCTTTACGCTATGCCTTGTAACTAATTTAGGAGATTGTAAACTCCTGGAACAGGGTAATGTGTACGGATTCCTTTCCCTCCCAAATGTACAGTTCTCCGTACAAAGTAATAATCTCTGTGGATGAGTCCCAGATCTTCATCTCCAGCCCTGATCTCCTCTGCAAGTGTCTTCTTTCCTCCTGTATTAAGAAAATCTCTACTTGGATGTCCTGCCGACACCTCGAGTGTAACATGCCCAAAATAGAAGTCCTTATCTTCCCACCCAAACTCTGTCCTCTCCCCTGACTTTCCCCATCGCTAGACAGCGCCAGGCTCACAAGCCTGAATAATAATGATGGTATTTGTTAAGCGCTTATTATGTGCTAAGCACTGGGAAGGTTACAAGGTGATCAGGTTGTCCCACGGAGGGCTCACAGTCTTCATCCCCGTTTTCCAGATGAGGGAAGTGAGGCCCAGAGAAGTGAAGTGACTTGCTGAAAGTCACACAGCTGACAGTGGAGCTGGGATTTGAACCCATGATCTCTGACTCCAAAGCCCGGGCTCTTTCCACTGAGCTCTCGACTCATCTCCTTCAACCCACATATTCAATCTCACTAAAGCCTGTTGGTTCAACATTGCTACAATCTGCCCTTACCTCTCCATCCAAACCGCAACCACATTAATGCACGCACTTATCCTGTCCCACTCGATTACTGCATCCGCCTCCTTGCTGACCCTCTTGCCTCTTCCCGTACTTTCTTCTGCTGCCCGGATCATTTCTGTACAAAAACTTCGGGTCCACGTTTCCCCAATCCTCAAGAACCTCCCCAGTGGCTGCCCACCCACCTCTGCATCAGACGGAAAAGCCTTACCACCGGCTTTAAAGCCCTCAATCACCTTGCCCGCTCCTACCTAGCCTCGCTGATTTCTCCTACTACAATCCAGCCCGCATACTTCACTCATTCATTCAATCGTATTTATTGAGCACTTACTGTGTGCAGAGCACTGGACTAAGCGCTTGGGAAGTACAAGTTGGCAACATATAGAGACGGTCCCTACCCAACAGTGGGCTCACAGTCCTCGATCACATCTTGGCTGATCCCTCGCCCACTCCCTGCCTCTGGCCCCGACCACCCTGTCTATGTCCAACACATCACCCCACTTTCAAAGCCTTATTAAAAGTTCATCTCCAAGAGGCTTTCCCCCAACTAAGCTGTTATTTCCTCTTCCCTTTTACACCATCCTCGCACCCTTTATTCACCTCTCCTCAGCCCCACAGCACTTGTGCACATATTCCTAATTTATTTATGTTCACGTCTGCTTTCCCCCTCCAGGACTTTAAGCTCGTTTGGGGCAGGGAACTTGTCTACCAAATCTGTTACGTTATACTCTTCTAGACTGTGAGCCCATTGTCGGGTAGGGACCATCTCTATATGTTGCCGACTTGTACTTCCCAAGCGCTTAGTACAGTGCTCTGCACACAGTAAGCGTTCAATACTACTGAATGAATGAATGTTTAATACAGTGCACTGCACTCAGTAAACGCTCACTAAGCACAATTGCTCGATGGTGGCATTTAAGCACTTATTCTGCCAAACACTGTACTGAGCGCCGGGGTAGATGCAGTTTAAGCAGATAGGACGCAGTCCCTGTCCCACACGGGGCTCATGATTGAAGGGGGAGAAAGAACAGGTACTGACTGAATCCCCATTTTATAGAGGAGGAAACTGGTAATTAAATGACTTTTAGACTGTGAGCCCACTGTTGGGTAGGGACTGTCTCTATGTGATGCCAATTTGTACTTCCCAAGCGCTTAGTACAGTGCTCTGCACATAGTAAGCGCTCAATAAATACGATTGATTGATTGATTGATTTCCCATGGTCATCGGGCAGGCAAGTGGTGGAGCCAGGATTAGAACCCAGGTCCTCTGGCTCCCAAGCCCGTGTTTGTTCCAATAGGCCTTCAAATACCGTCTGATTTTTTTGAAAGGGTGCACGCAAGGTAAACCATCCCAGAGAAGCAGTCAATCAATCAATCGTATTTACTGAGCGCTTACTGTGTGCAGAGCACTGTACTAAGCGCTTGGGAAGTACAAGTTGGTTTTCCACCTGCAGGCCATAAGCCTTCAACTACTCAAGCTGGCTGTGGAAGTATCCAAGGGTTGAACTCCATCACGGAGACTTAGGAGTAGAACAGCGATGCCACAGCCTATCTGTCGATGCTGATGTGAAGCAGTCTAGCAATTTTTCCCAACTTCCGATCTCCCAGAATCCCCGTCCCTTATCAAAAAAAAGCACATAGGCCGTCTCCCTCTTGGCATCCCGGCAATTTGTAGCCGCTCTGCTACGTACGTAGGACAAGAGCCTAAGTAGACACGCTCTCTGCCTTCAAGGAGCTTGCAGGCTTCAAGATGGAGGGGTGGGGGGACTACAGTGAACACAAGACTACTTAGCTCGCCTCGTTCGTAGAACTGAAGAATTTACAACTGCTCCCACCACCAGACTGCTCCGGCTTCCCCGTTTCCCCCAGCCAAGTTGGGGAGAGCCCACTGTTGGGTAGGGACTGTCTCTGTGTGTTGCCAATTTGTACTTCCCAAGCGCTTAATACAGTGCTCTGCACATAGTAAGCGCTCAATAAATACGATTGATGATGATGATGATGAGAGATTACTGAAGGTTGGGACAGAAAATCTTCCCTGACTTTCTCTCACAAGGCGAATTTAGTGCTAGTGAATTCACCAAGCCGCTATTTGGTCGTGTGGCTACTAAAGGTATTTTGGGCGGTTTTTAGGTGGAGGGCGACGAGCCGTGGCCATCTCCACAGCGCTGGGGAATATTGTCAAGAGGCCAGTGAACCAGGTCAGATGTTCAGGCTTGGAAGTGACAAGTGGCCTTTGTAGACGCTTGAAACTTTATTTAGAAAAAAACTGGGGGGCCCTCAACCCCCTTAAATACTAGTAAATGTGTGATAACACTTTAAGATCAACAGCTCACAGCTCTGGGGGGGGTTTCACGGAGTATTGCAGAATGATTCACCCGGACCCCAGTGTCAACAGGGAGAGAGGAGGCCCGAGTCTGGTGGCGGGGAAACGGCCCTGGAGGGGTACAGGATTACTCTCCAGCGGCTTGGTGGCTGAGTATTGATTTGTTCCTCTTCTAGTCCAGGCCTAGAGGTTGTCAGCCGGTCGGGGGCCCCAAAAGGGATCTTCAGGCTCCCTCCCCGTCCTCCCGGCCACCTTTGCCGGGGCCATCGGGAGCGAGGAGCGGCCGGCGCAGACAGCCCGGGGGAGCCTCCCTCTCCCGGCCCGGCCCCGGCCTCAGGAACAGGGGCAGCAGGTCGGGCGTGAAGGGGATGTCCCGGAAGGCGTGGAGCAGAAAGATGCCCAGGACGATGGTGAGGAAGCCACTGATGGTGCCGACGACGTTGGAGACCCCCATGTGCTGCCATTCCTTGAAGAGGATGGCCGAGCAGGTCAGGACGGCCGTGGTGAAGAGGACGTAGTAGATGGGCGTGACCACCGAGGTGTTGAAGATGTCCAGGGCCTTGTTGAGGTAGTTGATCTGCGTGCTGACGCAGATCACCAGGCAGAGGAGGAGCAGCCAGCCCAGGGGCTCCTTCAGGACCGGCTTCCCGGCAAACAGCTCCTTCAGGGCGATGCCCAAGCCCTTGACGCAGGACACCGACAGCGAGCCGATCGCCGAGCAGATGAGCACGTAGACCAGGACGTTGCTCTGGCCGTAGCGGGGTCCCACCAGGCAGATGAGGGCGGCGGAACTCACCAGCACGCAGGCGGCGAAGACGACGAATCCTGGGCGAGACGGAGAGAGAGACGGGTGCGCGGGGGCGGGCGCGGGCTGAGCTGGGTCAAGGGGGGGGTGGGGGGTGGAGCCGGGCCCGTCCTGCCGTACCTGGATCCTTCAGCTTCTCCGCCATCTCGGCCAACGTGGAGATCTCCTCCTCCTGGGGGGCGTGGAGCACCGTCACCGTGGAGCCCAGGATGCTCAGGACGCAGCCCATCTTCCCGTGGACGTTCAGTCGCTCGTCCAGGAAATAGGAGGCCAGGATGGCGCTGCGGGAATGATCAAAAGCTCAGTCGGTCGGGGTGTGTGCGTGTGTGTGTCTCTCTCTCTCCTCATCCCATCCTCTGGGGAGAAGGAAGACTGAGCACGGATCCGGCTGTCTTTCGGCCCGGCCGGACCGACCCGATCGTTCGGTCAATTCTCCAAGTGGGGTGGTTTTGGTCCGCAAATATCCCATCTGGAGAAAATAATACTGATGATGATATTTGTTAAGTGTTTACTACGTGCCAAGCGCTGTTCTAAGTGCTGGGGTAGATAGATACCGGGTAATCAGGCTGTCCCACCTGGGGCTCACAGTCTTAATCCCCATTTTCCTGACGAGGTAACCGAGGCCCAGAGAAGTGACTTGCCCAAAGTCACACAGCTGACAAGTGGCGGGGCCGGGATTATGATGGTATTTGTTAAGCGCTTACTATGTGCCAAGCCCTGTTCTAAGCGCCGGGGAGGTTGCAAGGTGATCGGATTGTCCCACAGGGGGCTCACAGTTTTAATCCCCATTTTACAGATGAGGTAACTGAGGCCCAGAGAAGCGAAGTGACTTGCCCAGAGTCACACAGCTGACAGTTGGCGGAGCCGGGATTTGAACCCATGACCTCTGGCTCCCAAGCCCGGGCTCTTTCTTCACGTACCTGGGGAAGCCCAGTCCCTCCCACAGGATTGGGTTGGTGGTTCATTCCTCCACTGAGGAATTCCAGGTAATGGGGAAACCCAAACTGGCTCCCAAGAATTTGGCCCCGCGGGGCTTTTCGGTCCTTCCGACAGACACGAGGACAACTGCCGCCTGACCTCGGGGTCGCTGGGAACAGAGGTTACACGGAGAGATTGGAATAAGAGGGTAACGACTGCCAGGGTGGGGAACTGGGATCAGTTAAGGAGAGTCGGAGAAAGCATCCTGGGCGGAAGTAAAAGAAGCACTCCTAGGGAAAGACCATCAGTAATAATAATAATAATAATGATAATGGCATTTACTAAGCGCTTACTATGTAAAAAGCACTGTTCTAAGCACTGGTGAGGTTACAAGGTGCTCAGGTTGTCCCCCGTGGGGCTCACAGTCAATCCCCATTTTACAGATGAGGTAACTGAGGCACAGAGAAGTTAAGTGGCTTGCCCAAGGTCACACAGCTGACAATTAGTGGAGGCGGGATGGAAGTAGGAATGGAGGAAGAAAGGGGGTGGCCAGTGTGAGGCGGGGAGATAAGGAGTAAAGAAGGATTTGGGTGGCTCGAGAGGCTCTTGGAACACACACCCAAACTTAGTCATAGTGTGTAGTAAGGGCCTACTGGGGACGCTGCACCGTATTAAATGCTAGGGAAAAAAAAAATCAGAGGTGAGAATTAAATATGACCCCCAGCTCCCAAGAGGCTCATGATCTAAATATAGTAGGGAAAGAGTCCGGTCTTGGGAGTCAGAGGCCATGGGTTCAAATCCCGGCTCTGCCAATTGTCAGCTGTGTGACTTTGGGCAAGTCACCTCAGTGCCTCAGTGGCCTCATCTGTAAAATAGGGATGAAGACTGTGAGCCCCAGGTGGGAAAATCTGATCACCTTGTATCCTCCCCAGCGTTTAGAACAGTGCTTGGCACATAGTAAGCGCTTAACAAATGCCATCATTATTATCATTAGGGGAGATGACGCATCAGGATGAGCCAATAAAAACCTCCAAAACAACCTAAAAGGCCCAAAGGCCACAATAAATACAGCAGGGTACTGTGGCTCGAGGAGCAGAGTTTCATCATCATCATCATCATCAATCGTATTTATTGAGCGCTTACTATGTGCAGAGCACTGTACTAAGCGCTTGGGAAGTACAAATTGGCAACATACAGAGACAGTCCCTACCCAACAGTGGGCTCACAGTCTAAAAGGGGGAGACAGAGAACAAAACCAAACATACTAACAAAATAAAATAAATAGAATAGATAGGTACAAATAAAATAAATAAATAAATAAATAGAGTAACTGCCATGGCCACAGCCACAGTCCAGCCAGTGTTCTGCAGATCGAGGCCGCTGATGATGATGATGATGATAATGATTTCTCACCCTTCTCGAGCTGCAGCAAAGGCTGATGGAAAGTTCTGGTGGCGAGGAGACCGGGCTGGGCAGCCCCGTCCCTGGTCGGCCTGTCTCCGGCTGGTGTGGTGGGAAGAGAGCACTTAAAAGCGGCTTACCTGACTAACACACTCAGGGCACCTAGGGGGGTGACCAAAGTGGCCGGGGCAAAGGCGTATGCAGCAAAATTGGCAGCTTCTCCGACTCCCACTGAAAAGGAGAGGCAATGCAACGGTCAGAACACAGTATCGGCGATGCTGGGTATAGCTATTCATTCATTCATTCATTCAATCCTACTTATTGAGTGCTTACTGTGTGCACAGCACTGTACTAAGCGCTTGGGAAGTCCAAATTGGCAACATATAGAGACGGTCCCTACCCAACAGTGGGCTCACAGTCTAGAAAGCGGGCTCACAGTCTAGCTACCGCCCATCTGGCGGTTTCCTTCTCCTCCTCCTGCCCAATCTCTTTGATATCATCAGTGGAAACGCTGCCGAGTCTCTGCCGGATTCGGATCAGAAACCCTCCGATCCGGGGATAAATGTCCCTCCAAACCGAGGGTGCTGATGGGCGAACGTATGAGTCAACAGGGGCGACAGCAGGTTGGCTTTTCGTTCCACTAGGATCAAGACGGTGCCACTCCCAAGAGCAAGCTCTGAGAGGTCGAGCATCTCTCAGTGACCCTCAAGTGCAACCGCAGAGCCCACCCCGCACCCTCCGCTCCTCCGCCGCTAATCTCCTCCCCGTACCTCGTTCTCGCCTGTCCCGCCATCGACCCCCGGCCCACATCCTCCCCCGGGCCTGGAATGCCCCCAATCCCTCTGCCCATCCGCCAAGCTAGCTCTCTTCCTCCCTTCAAGGCCCTAATGAGAGCTCACCTCCTCCAGGAGGCCTTCCCAGACCGAGCCCCTTCCTTCCTCTCCCCCTCGTCCCCCTCTCCATCCCCACCATCTTACCTCCTTCCCTTCCCCACAGCACCTGTATATATGTATATATGGTTGTACATATTTATTACTCTATTTATTTATTTATTTTACCTGTACATATCTATTCTATTTATTTTATTTTGTTAGTATGTTTGGTTTTGTTCTCCGTCTCCCCCTTTTAGACTGTGAGCCCACTGTTGGGTAGGGACTGTCTCTATATGTTGCCAACTTGGACCACCCAAGCGCTTAGTACAGTGCTCTGCACACAGTAAGCGCTCAATAAATATGTTTGATTGATTGATTGATTGAGAACCATCCAGGAAGGGGAGCTCACACAACTTCTGGCCTCCCCAGGCTGACTGAAATCCTAGGTTGGGCTGCCAACCCCCTCATTCATTCATTCAGTCGTATTTATTGAGCGCTTACTGTAAGTGCTCAGTAAGCGCTCAATAAATGAAGACTGTGAGCCCCCCGTGGGACAACCTGATCACCTTGTTAACCTCCCCAGCGCTTAGAACGGTGCTTTGCACATAGTAAGCGCTTAATAAATGCTATCATTATCATTATTAATAAATACGATTCAATGAATGAATGAATGAACCCAGGTCCGTCTGACTCCAGGCCCCTCTCTATTCACTAGGCCACACTGCTTCTTTTTCACCTAATTCCCACCTGTGTGTTCTCTCCCGCACTCGGTAGAGTGCTCTGCACAGAGTGGGCACTTAACAGATACTATTTTTCACCTTCATGGAGGGCCACAAAGCCTCGGGGTTAGGGTCACGCTCCAACTGACCGGAAAGAAGGGTCATGGTCCAGACTCACTGGACAGGCTGCTATTCCGTCAGGACACTTACTGGATAGAAGTCCGGCCCACCACAGCCATTCCCGCAGATACGCATGGCCACCGTGACCTAAAAAAGAGGCAGAGAGACGTTATGAACCCACCGGGCGGAACGACGGAGGGATAAACTTGTCCTTCCCAAGCGCTTCGTACAGTGCTCTGCACACAGTAAGCGCCCAATAAATACGATTGAATGAATGAATGAACCGACTGAGCCCCCTCCTTCCCCTCCCGCCTTACCTCCTTCCCCTCCCCACAGCACCTGTATACATGTATATATGTTTGTACAGATTTATTACTCTATTTATTTTACTTGTACATATTTATTCTATTTATTTTATTTGGTTAACATGTTTTGTTTTGTTGTCCGTCTCCCCCTTCTAGACTGTGAGCCCGCTGTTGGGTAGGGACCATCTCTAGATGTTGCCGACTTGTCCTTCCCAAGCGCTCTGCACACAGTAAGCGCTCAATAAATACGATTGAATGAATGAATGAATAAGCTGGAGCAACATTTTCCTATCAGTTTCGCCTCCTCCCTCAGCAAGTTCCTTTTCCAGACACGGTGCAGGAGAGCCAGCTGAGTCGTCTAACTTGTAAGGTGATGGATTAGCGTTTCCTTCCCTTTCCCTCCCCCTTCGATCTCTCCGGTGGAATCGTGACAGGTCGGAGTCATTCATTCATTCATTCAACCGTATTTACTGAGCGCTTACTGTGTGCAGAGCACTGGACTAAGCGCTTGGGAAGTACGAGTCGAAGGAAAGGGCCCAGAGAGTGGTAATAAAAATAGTGGTGTGTGGTATTTGTGAAGCATTCGTTCATTCATTCAATCGTATTTATTGAGCGCTTACTGTGTGCAGAGCACTGGACTAAGCCCTTGGGAAGTAGGTCGAAGGAAAGGGCCTGGAGAGTGGTAATAAAAATAGTGTGTGGTATTTGTGAAGCATTCATTCACTCATTCATTCAATTGTATTTATTGAGCACTTACTGTGTGCAGAGCACTGGACTAAGCGTTTGGGAAGTACGAGTCGAAGGAAAGGGCCCGGAGAATGGTAATAAAAATAGTGTGTGGTATTTGTGAAGCATTCGTTCATTCATTCAATCGTATTTATTGAGTGCTTACTGTGTGCAGAGCACTGGACTAAGCGCTTGGGAAGTACAAGTCGGCAACATATAGAGATGGTCCCTACCCAACAGCGGGCTCATAGTCTAGAAGGGGGAGACAGACGACAAAACAAAACATATTAACAAAATAAAATAAATAGAATAAGTATGTACAAGTAAAATAGAGTAATAAATATGTAAAACATATATACATATATGTATATATATATATATGCATTCATTCATTCAATCGTATTTACTGAGCACTTACTGTGTGCAGAGCAGTGTACAAAGTGCTTGGGAAGTCCAAGTTGGCAACATCTAGAGACGGTCCCTACCCAGCAGCGGGCTCACAGTCTAGAAGGGGGAGACAGACGACAAAACAGAACATATTAACAAAATAAAATAAATAGAATAAATATGTACAAGTAAAATAGAGTAGTAAATACGTACAAACATATACACATATATGTATATATATACATTTATTCATTCAATCGTATTTACTGAGCGCTTACTGTGTGCAGAGCAGTGTACTAAGCGCTTGGGAAGTCCAAGTTGGCAACATAGAGAGACGGACCCTACCCAGCAGCGGACTCCCAGTCTAGAAGGGGGAGACAGACGACAAAACAAAACATATTAACAAAATAAAATAAATAGAATAAAAATGTACAGGTAAAATAGAGTAATAAATACGTACAGACATACATACATATATGTATATATATACATTCATTCATTCAATCGTATTTACTGAGCGCTTACTGTGTGCAGAGCACTGTACTAAGCACTTGGGAAGTCCAAGTTGGCAACATATAGAGACGGTCCCTACCCAGCAGCAGGCTCACAGTCTAGAAGGGGGAGACAGACGACAGGCACTGTGCTAAGCACTGGGGTAGCTACAAGATAACCAGGCCAGAGGCAGTCCCTGTCCCACACGGGGCTCACCGGGTAAGTCGGAGAGAGAACGGGAATTGGATCCCCATTTCACAGATGAAGAAACTGAGGCACGGAAAAGTTCAGCGACTCGCCCAAGGTCACACAACAGTCGAATGGATTAGAACCCAGGTCTTCCAACTCCCAGGCCCATGCTCTAGAAGCAGCGTGGCTCAGTGGAAAGAGCCCGGGCTTTGGAGTCAGAGGTCACGGGTTCAAATTCCGGCTCCGCCACTTGTCAGCCATGTGACTCTGGGCAAGTCACTTCACTTCTTTGTGCCTCAGTTATCATCATCATCATCATCAATCGCATTTATTGAGCGCTTACTGTGTGCAGAGCACTGTACTAAGCGCTTGGGAAGTACAAGTTGGCAACATATAGAGACGGTCCCTACCCAACAGTGGGCTCACAGTCTAAAAGGGGGAGACAGACAACAAAACCAAACATACTAACAAAATAAAATAAATAGGATATGTACAAGTAAAATAAATAGAGTAAGAAATACGTACAAACATATATACAGTTACCTCATCTGGAAAATGGGGATTGTCTGTGAGGCCCATGTGGGACAGCTTGATTACCTCGCATCTACCCCAGCGCTCAGAACAGTGCTTTGCACGTAGTAAGCGCTTAATAAATGCCATCATCATTATTATTATTACGACCCGCCACTTTTCTGATACCAATCATTTTTGCAAGAACCAGTAATTGCCTATTTTTGGAGAGCGGCGAAGAAGGATGGGCATTTCTGTTTTCGAGGAATAAAAGATGCCCGGTCCTTTTCTCGAGCAATCTGACTCGGTTTTTAATTTTGCCGATTTGGGTGGCTTCTCTGTAAATGCCACCGTTACTGGCAAAATAGTCTTTGTTGTATGTTTAGGTTGGAAAAGGGAATTAATAGGAGTGCGAGCCCACTGAAGACTTAATTACCGTCAGACACCCCTCCCCTAGACTCGCTCAGCAGTGCTTTGCACATAGTAAGCGCTCACTGAATACGACTGGATGAATGACTCCTTGTAGTACTTTTTAAGCATATTTCTACTTAGAAAAGTCATATGCAGAGTAACTTGCAATTTTTAGGGAGTATTTAAAAGCCCGCGTGGCCACCACCTAATCTGCAAGTTTGAGGGGATGGATCTCGCCTTGCCGCAAATGCGCTCTTTGGGGAAAGGGACAAGAGGATAATCCTAGGAAAGAACGGGAGTGATTCCCCCTCTCCATCCCCCCCACATCTTACCTCCTTCCCTTCCCCACAGCACCTGTATATATGTATATATGTTTGTACATATTTATTACTCTATTTATTTATTTATTTTACTTGTACATATCTATTCTATTTATTTTATTTTGTTAGTATGTTTGGTTTTGTTCTCTTTCTCCCCCTTTTAGACTGTGAGCCCACTGTTGGGCAGGGACCTGTATATATGTATATATGTTTGTACATATTTATTACTCTATTTATTTATTTATTTTACTTGTACATATCTATTCTATTTATTTTATTTTGTTAGTATGTTTGGTTTTGTTCTCTTTCTCCCCCTTTTAGCCTGTGAGCCCACTGTTGGGCAGGGACTGTCTCTATATGTTGCCAACTTGTACTTCCCAAGCGCTTAGTACAGTGCTCTGCACACAGTAAGCGCTCAATAAATACGATTGATGATGATGATACCTCGGGCTGGCGGTTCTATACCTGCTCTAACGGCGCCCCGGCCGGAGAGCTTGAGAAGCCCCTTCTTCTTTAGGATGAAGCTGCCCCCGATGAAGACGCTGGAGCTCAGAGCTAAGCCTAGGCCAATGTAGAAGTCCGAGTGGCCAGGATTTCCCTCCATCCCGGCTTTCCTGCATTGGGGGTAAAAGAGATTTGAAATGGATGTGCCCTTGGGAGAAAAACCAATATCGACACTACCCAAGGCAGACCCGCGGGCAGCCTGGGGGCATCCTGCCAGGCCACAGTTGGACGGCATAACCCACTCCCCACTCGCCCACCCGACACATCACATACTAAGCGCTCAGTACATTCCACCAACGATGACCTCCCGAAATGGGAAAGTCACCCCCTTCATCGAATCCCGGCTCCACCACGTCTGCTGTGTGACTTTGGGCAAGTCACTTAACTTCTCTGAGCCTCAGTTGCCTCATCTGTAAAACGGGGGGGGTAAGACTGTGAGCCCCACGTGGGACAACCTGATCACCTTGTATCCCCCCAGCGCTTAGAACAGTGCTTGGCATATAGTAAGTGCTTAACAAATGCCATCATCATTATTATTATTATTATTCATCCACCTCAATCAATCAATCAATCAATCATATTTATTGAGCACTTACTATGCGCAGAGCACTGTACTAAGCGCTTGGGAAGTACAAGTACCTCAGCCCCACCCTCTTCATCTTCCCCAGCTACAATGACCCCCTTCTCCCCTTTCTCTGACAATAATGTTGATAATAATAATAACAATAATTGTGGTACTTGTTAAGCGCTTACTGGGTGCCATGCTGGGTGTCCATCCCCACAGCACTTGTATATATTTGTACATATTTATTACTCTATTTATTTTCCTTGTACACATTTACTACTCTATTTTATTAATGATGTGCATATAGCTATAATTCTATTCTTTCTGACGGTTTTGACCCCGTCTCCATGTTTTGTTTTGTTGTCCGTCTCCCCCTTCTAGATTGTGAGACCGTTGTTGGGGAGGGACCGTCTCTCTATGTTGCCGACCTGTACTTCCCGAGCGCTTAGTCCAGTGCTCTGCACACAGGAAGCGCTCAGTAAATACGATTGAATGAATAAAGACGATGGAATGAATGACTCACCTGTATATATGTAAATCACCTGTAAATATGTTTGTACATATTTATTACTCTATTTATTTTACTTGTACATATCTATTCTATTTATTTTATTTTGTTAGTATGTTTGGTTTTGTTGTCTGTCTCCCCTTTAGACTGTGAGCCCACTGTTGGGTAGGGACCGTCTCTATATGTTGCCAACCTGTACTTCCCAAGCGCTTAGTACAGTGCTCTGCACACAGTAAGCGCTCAATAAATACGATTGATTGATTGATTGAATGAAGTAAGCACTGGGACAGATGCAAGCTAATCAAACTGGACACGGTCCCCGTCCCACGTGGGCGTCACAGTCTTAATCCCCATTTTACAGGTGAGGGAACTGAAGCCCAGAGAAGTGAAGTGACTTGCCCCACGTCACACAGCCGACAAGCGGCCGGGCAAGGCCCAGGCCCGTCCGTACTCTATCACTAGGCCACCCTGGTACTCATTAAAATGCTGCTATGTGCCAAGTGTCGGGGTACCTACACTACGGATCACGTCCAGCCTCCGTCCCTCGTTCAATCGTATTTATTGAGCGCTTACTGTGTGCACAGCACTGTACTAAGCGCTCAGAAAGTACAATTCGGCAACGGACAGAGGCGGTCCCTACCCAACAACGGGCTCGCAGTCTAGAAGGGGGAGACAGACAACAAAAAGGCTTCACAGTTTCTCGCCTCACGTTGTTAATAATAATAATAATGATGGCATTTATTAAGCGCTTACGATGTGCAAAGCACTGTCCTAAGCGCCGGGGAGGTTACAGGGTGATCAGGTTGTCCCACGGGGGGCTCACAGTCTTAATCCCCATTTTACAGATGAGGTCGCTGAGGCCCAGAGAAGTGAAGTGACTTGCCCAAAGTCACACAGCTGACAATTGGCGGAGCTGGGATTTGAACCCATGACCTCTGTGCTCTTGCCACTGAGCCACGCAGCTTGTTAATAATAGCATTTATTAAGCGCTTACTATGTGCCAAGCACTGTTCTAAGCACTGGGGAGGCTACAAGGTGATCAGGTTGTCCCACGGGGGGCTCACAGTGTTAATCCCCATTTGACAGATGAGGGAACTGAGGCCCAGAGAAGTGAAGTGACTTGCCCAAAGTCACACAGCTGACAATTGGCGGAGCCGGGATTTGAACCCATGACCTCTGACTCCAAAGCCCGGGATCTTTCCACTGAGCCACGCTGCTTCTTGTTCTCGCCCGTCCCGCCTTGACCCCCGGCCCACATCCTCCCCCTGGCCCGGAATAACCTCCCTCCTCACATCCGCCAAACTAGCTCTCTTCCTCCCTTCAAGGCCCTACTGAGAGCTCACCTCCTCCAGGAGGCCTTCCCACACTAAGCCCCCTTTTTCCTTTCCCCTCCCCACAGCACTGGTATATTTTTGTGCATATTTAGTACTCTATTTTATTAATGATGTGTAGACATCTATAATTCTATTTTTCTGTTTTGATGGTAATGATGCCTGCCTACTTGTTTTGTCGTCTGTCTTCCCCTTCTAGCCTGTGAGCCCGTTGTTGGGTAGGGACTGTCTCTTTCTGTGGCCAAATTGTACTTTCCGAGCGCTTAGTCCAGTGCTCTGCACACAGTAAGCGCTCAATAAATACGATTGAAAGAGCCCGGGCTTTGGAGTCGGAGGTCATGGGTTCAAATCCCGGCTCCGCCAACTGTCAGCTGGGTGACTCTGGGCAAGTCAGTTGACTTCTCTGGGCCTCAGCTCCCTCATCTGTCAAATGGGGATGAAGACTGTGAGCACCCCCGTGGGACAACCTCATCACCATGCAACCTCCCCAGCGCTTAGAACAGTGCTTTGTACATAGTAAGTGCTTAATAAATGCCATCACCATCATTATTATTACTAGTCCACGGTAAGCGCTCAATAAAGACGATGAAATGGCTGACTGAGGAGGCTGAGGTGAGCAGCCGGAAGTCCTGAGGGGCGGCCCCCCCTTGGGTCGGTCATTCATTCATTCATTCATTCAATCCATCGTCTTTATTAAGCGTTGATTGTGTGCAAAGCACTGGACTAAGCGCTTGGCCGGCTCCGCCACTTGTCAGCTGTGTGACTTTGGGCAAGTCACTTGATTTCTCTGGGCCTCCGTTCCCTCATCTGTAAAAGGGGGATGAAGACTGTGAAGCCCCTGTGGGACAACCTGATCGGCTTGTAACCTCCCCAGCGCTTAGAACAGTGCTTGGCACATAGTAAGCGCTTAATAAATGCCATCATCATTATTATTACTAGTCCACGGTGAGCGCTCAATAAAGACGATGGAATGGCTGACTGAGGGGGCTGAGGTGAGCAGCCGTTAGTCCTGAAGGGCGGCCCCCCTTGGGTCATTCATTCATTCATTCAATCCATCGTCATTAAGCGTTGTGTGCAAAGCACTAGACTAAGCGCTTGGCCAGCTCCGCCACTTGTCAGCTGTGTGACCTTGGGCAAGTCACTTGACTTCTCTGGGCCTCAGTTCCTTCATCCGTCAAATGGGGATGAAGACTGTGCGCCCCCCGTGGGACAACCTGATCGGCTTGTAACCTCCCCGGCGCTTAGAACAGTGCTTTGCACATAGTGAGAGCTTAATAAATGCCATCATCATCATTACTAGTCCACGGTGAGCGCTCAATAAAGACGATGGAATGGCTGACAGGGGGCTGAGGTGAGCAGCCGGAAGTCCTGAGGGGCGGCCCCCCTTGGGTCATTCATTCATTCATTCATTCATTCATTCATTCAATCCATCGTCTTTATTAAGCGTTGATTGTGTGCAAAGCACTGGACTAAGCGCTTGGCAAGTCCCGGCTCCACCACTTGTCAGCTGTGTGACTTTGGGCAAGTCACTTCACCTCTCTGGGCCTCAGTTCCCTCATCTGTAAGAGGGGGATGAAGACTGTGAAGCCCCTGTGGGACAACCTGATCGGCTTGTAACCTCCCCGGCGCTTAGAACAGTGCTTTGCACATAGTAAGCGCTTAATACATGCCATCATCATCATTATTATTACTAGTCCCCAGTGAGCGCTCAATACAGACGATGGAATGGCTGACTGAGGGGGCTGAGGTGAGCAGCACGGGCGGCGCCCCTTGGGCTCATTCATTCATTCCATCGTCTTTATTCATTCAATCGTATTTATTGAGCGCTTACTGCGTGCAGAGCACTGGACTAAGCGCTTGGGAAGTACAGGCTGGCAACATAGAGAGACGGTCCCTACCCAACAGTGGGCTCCCAGTCGAGACTGAGCCCCTTCCTTCCTCTCCCCCTCGTCCCCCTCTCCATCCCCCCATCTTACCTCCTTCCCTTCCCCACAGCACCTGTATATATGTATATACGGTTGTACATATTTATTACCCTATTTATTTATTTATTTTACTTGTACATTTCTATCCTATTTATATTTTTTTGGTATGTTTGGCTTTGTTCTCTGCCTCCCCCTTTTAGACTGTGAGCCCACTGCTGGGTAGGGACTGTCTCTATGTGTTGCCAATCTGTACTTCCCAAGCGCTTAGTACAGTGCTCTGCACACAGTAAGCGCTCAATAAATACGATTGATTGATTGATTGATTGATTGAGAAGTGACTGAGGTGAGCAGTGAGCGCGGCCCCCCCACCCCCCCCCCGCGCACGCGCGCGCGCTCTCTCCCTTTCTCCCACCCCCCGCGAGACCAGCTAAAGGCGGGAAAACCTGTCCCCCCTACCTCACGCGGCGGCCACTTCCGGGATCCCCCCACTTCCGGGATCCCCCCACTTCCGGTTCCGGCGCGCAGACTTCCGGAGCCTCCGCCGTCGCCCGTGTGGTGAGCGCGCCCTGAGGGCCGGAGGGCGGGACTGGCAGACGGCCATTCGTCGATATCCGTCGATCGATCGATCGATCGATCGATCGGCCAGTCGATGGGTCAGTCAATCAGTCGTATTCCAGGGGGAATTCCCGGGTGCGGAGCGAGGGCGGCAGCAGGGACAGGGCCAGACCTGCCCCTCCATGTTGGGGGGGGCGGGACCTCATCACCTTCATTCATTCATTCATTTTCATTCATTCATTCATTCGGTTGTTGTTGGTATTGGTTAAGCGCTTAGTATGTGCCAAGCCCTGTTCTAAGCGCTGGGGAGGGGCAACCTCATCACCTTCATTCATTCATTCATTCAATTTTTTTGTTGTTGTTGGCATTTAAGCGCTTACTATGTGCCAGGCACTGTTCTAAGCGCTGGGGAGGGGCAGCCTCATCACCTTCATTCATTCATTCATTCATTTTGTTGTTGGTGGTGTTTGTTAAGCGCTTACTATGTGCCAAGCACTGTTCCAAGCGCTGGGAGGGGCCACCTCATCACCTTCATTCATTCATTCCTTTTGTTGGTGGTGGTGGTATTTGTTAAGCGCTTACTATGTGCCAAGCGCTGTTCTAAGCGCTGGGGAGGGGCAACCTCATCACCTTCATTCATTCATTCATTCCTTCAATTTTTTGTTGTTGGTATCTGTTAAGCGATTACTATGTTCTAAGCACTGGGGAGGGGCAACCTCATCACCTTCATTCATTCATTCATTCATTCAATTCTTTTGTTGTTGTTGGCATTTAAGCGCTTACTATGTGCCAGGCACTGTTCTAAGCGCTGGGGAGGGGCAACTTCATCACCTTCATTCATTCATTCATTCATTTTGTTGTTATCGGTATCTGTTAAGCGCTTACTATGTGCCAAGCGTTGTTCTAAGCACTGGGAGGGGCCACCTCATCACCTTCATTAATTCATTCATTCATTCCTTTTGTTGTTGTTGGTATTTGTTAAGCGCTTACTATGTGCCAAGCGCTGTTCTAAGCGCTGGGGAGGGGCAACCTCATCACCTTCATTCATTCATTCATTCCTTCAATTTTTTGTTGTTGGTATCTGTTAAGCGATTACTATGTTCTAGGCACTGGGGAGGGGCAACCTCATCACCTTCATTCATTCATTCATTCAATTTTTTTGTTGTTGTTGGCATTTAAGCGCTTACTATGTGCCAGGCACTGTTCTAAGCGCTGGGGAGGGGCAACTTCATCACCTTCATTCATTCATTCATTCATTTTGTTGTTATTGGTATCTGTTAAGCGCTTACTATGTGCCAAGCGTTGTTCTAAGCACTGGGAGGGGCCACCTCATCACCTTCATTCATTCATTCATTCATTCATTCCTTTTGTTGTTGTTGGTATTTGTTAAGCGCTTACTATGTGCCAAGCGCTGTTCTAAGCGCTGGGGAGGGGCAACCTCATCACCTTCATTCATTCATTCATTCCTTCAATTTTTTGTTGTTGGTATCTGTTAAGCGATTACTATGTTCTAAGCACTGGGGAGGGGCAACCTCATCACCTTCATTCATTCATTCATTCAATTTTTTTGTTGTTGTTGGCATTTAAGCGCTTACTATGTGCCAGGCACTGTTCTAAGCGCTGGGGTGGGGCAACTTCATCACCTTCATTCATTCATTCATTCATTTTGTTGTTATCGGTATCTGTTAAGCGCTTACTATGTGCCAAGCGTTGTTCTAAGCACTGGGAGGGGCCACCTCATCACCTTCATTCATTCATTCATTCATTCCTTTTGTTGTTGTTGGTAGTTGTTAAGCGCTTACTATGTGCCAAGCGCTGTTCTAAGCGCTGGGGAGGGGCAACCTCATCACCTTCATTCATTCATTCATTCTTTCAATTTTTTGTTGTTGGTATCTGTTAAGCGATTACTATGTTCTAAGCACTGGGGAGGGGCAACCTCATCACCTTCATTCATTCATTCATTCAATTTTTTTGTTGTTGTTGGCATTTAAGCGCTTACTATGTGCCAGGCACTGTTCTAAGCGCTGGGGAGGGGCAGCCTCATCACCTTCATTCATTCATTCATTCATTTTGTTGTTGGTGGTATTTGTTAAGCGCTTACTATGTGCCAAGCACTGTTCCAAGCGCTGGGAGGGGCCACCTCATCACCTTCATTCATTCATTCATTCCTTTTGTTGTTGGTGGTGGTATTTGTTAAGCGCTTACTATGTGCCAAGCGCTGTTCTAAGCGCTGGGGAGGGGCAACCTCATCACCTTCATTCATTCATTCATTCCTTCAATTTTTTGTTGTTGGTATCTGTTAAGCGATTACTATGTTCTAAGCACTGGGGAGGGGCAACCTCATCACCTTCATTCATTCATTCATTCAATTTTTTTGTTGTTGTTGGCATTTAAGCGCTTACTATGTGCCAGGCACTGTTCTAAGCGCTGGGGAGGGGCAACTTCATCACCTTCATTCATTCATTCATTTTGTTGTTATTGGTATCTGTTAAGCGCTTACTATGTGCCAAGCGTTGTTCTAAGCACTGGGAGGGGCCACCTCATCACCTTCATTCATTCATTCATTCATTCCTTTTGTTGTTGTTGGTAGTTAAGCGCTTACTATGTGCCAAGCGCTGTTCTAAGCGCTGGGGAGGGGCAACCTCATCACCTTCATTCATTCATTCATTCCTTCAATTTTTTGTTGTTGGTATCTGTTAAGCGATTACTATGTTCTAAGCACTGGGGAGGGGCAACCTCATCACTTTCATTCATTCATTCATTCAATTTTTTGTTGTCGTTGGTTTTTAAGCGCTTACTATGTGCCAGGCACTGTTCTGAGCACTGGGGAGGGGCAATCTCATCACCTTCATTCATTCATTCAATTTTTGTTGTTGCTGGTATTTGTTAAGCGCTTACTATGTGCCAAGCGTTGTTCTAAGCACTGGGAGGGGCCACCTCATCACCTTCATTCATTCATTCATTCATTCATTCTGTTGTTGTTGGTATTTGTTAAGCACTTACTATGTGCCAAGCCCTGTTCTAAGCGCTGGAGAGGGGCAACCTCATCACCTTCATTCATTCATTCTTTCAATTTTTTGTTGTTGCTATTTGTTAAGCGCTTACTGTGTTCTAAGAGCTGGGGAGGGGCAACCTCATCACATTCATTCATTCATTCAATTTTTTTGTTGTCGTTGGTATTTAAGCGCTTACTATGTGCCAGGCACTGTTCTGAGCGCTGGGGAGGGGCAATCTCATCACCTTCATTCATTCATTCAATTTTTGTTGTTGCTGGTATTTGTTAAGCGCTTACTATGTGCCAAAAACTGTTCTCAGCGCTGTGGAGGGGCAACCTCATCACCTTCATTCATTCGTTCAATTTTTTTGTTGTTGGTATTTAAGCGCTTACTATGTGCCAAGCACTGTTCTGAGCGCTGTGGAGGGGCAACCTCATCACCTTCATTCATTCATTCATTCCTTTTGTTGTTGTTGTTGGTATTTGTTAAGCGCTTACTGTGTGCCAAGCACTGTTCTAAGCTCTGGGGAGGGGGCAACCTCATCACCTTCATTCATTCATTCAATTTTTGTTGTTGGTAGTATTTGTTAAGCGCTTACTATGTGCCAAGCACTGTTCTGAGCGCTGTGGAGGGGCAACCTCATCACCTTCATTCATTCATTCATTCCTTTTGTTGTTGGTGGTGGTATTTGTTAAGCGCTTACTATGTGCCAAGCACTGTTCTAGGTGCTGGGGAGGGGCAACCTCATCACCTTCATTCATTCATTCATTCAATTTTTTTTGTTGTTGTTGGTATTTAAGCGCTTACTATGTGCCAGGCACTGTTCTAAGCGCTGGGGAGGGGCAACCTCATCACCTTCATTCATTCATTCATTCATTTTGCTGTTGTTGGTAGTTGTTAAGCACTTACTATGTGCCAAGCACTGTTCTAAGCGCTGGGGAGGGGCAACTTCATGACCTTCATTCATTCATTCATTCCTTTTGTTGTTGTTGTTGGTATTTGTTAAGCGCTTACTATGTGCCAAGCACTGTTCTAAGCGCTGGGGAGGGGCAACTTCATCACCTTCATTCATTCATTCATTTTGTTGTTGTTGTTGTTGGTATTTGTTAAGCGCTTACTATGTGCCAAGCACTGTTCTAAGCGCTGGGGAGGGGCAACCTCATCACCTTCATTCATTCATTCTTTCAATTTTTTGTTGTTGCTATTTGTTAAGCGCTTACTGTGTTCTAAGAGCTGGGGAGGGGCAACCTCATCACCTTCATTCATTCATTCAATTTGTTGTTGTTGTTGTTGGTATTTGTTAAGCGCTTACTATGTGCCAAGCACTGTTCTAAGCGCTGGGGAGGGGCAACCTCATCACCTTCATTCATTCATTCATTCAATTTTTTGTTGTTGTTGTTGGTATTTGTTAAGTGCTTACTATGTGCCAGGCACTGTTCTAAGCGCTGGGGAGGGGCAACCTCATCACCTTCATTCATTCATTCAATTTTGTTGTTGTTGTTGGTATTTGTTAAGCGCTTACTATGTGCCAAGCACTGTTCTAAGCACTGGGGAGGTTACAGGGTGTTCAGGTTGTCCCACGGGGGGGCTCACACAATTTTAATCCCCATTTTCCAGATGAGGGAACTGAGGCACAAAGAAGTTAAGTGACTTGCCCAGAGTCACACAGCTGACAGCAATCTTCTAGACTGTGAGCCCACTGTTGGGTAGGGACCGTCTCTATATGTTGCCAACTTGGACTTCCCAAGCGCTTAGTACAGTGCAATAAGCGCTCAATAAATACGATTGAATGAATGAATGTGTGCGGAGCACTGTACTAAGCACTTGGGAAGTACAATTCAGCCGCAGAGAATCCCTGCCCGCAGCGGGCTCACAGTCTAGAATAATAATAATGATGACATTTATTAAGCGCTTACTATGTGCAAAGCACTGTTTTAAGCGCTGATAATGATGGCATTTATTAAGCGCTTACTATGTGCAAAGCACTGTTCTAAGCGCCAGGGAGGTTACAGGGTGATCAGGTTGTCCCACGGGGGGGTGGGGGTGGGGGGCTCACAGTCTAGAATAATAATAATGATGGCTTTTATTAAGCGTTTACTATGTGCAAAGCACTGTTCTAAGCGCTGATGGCATTTATTAAGCGCTTACTATGTGCAGAGCACTGTTCTAAGAGCTGATAATGACGGCATTTATTAAGCGCTTACTATGTGCAAAGCACTGTTCTAAGCACTGGGGAGGTTACAAGGTGATCAGGTTGTCCCACTTGGGGCTCACAGTCTAGACTAATAATAATGATGGCATTTGTTAATAATTATGATGGCATTTATTAAGCGCTTACTATCTGCAGAGCACTGTTCCAAGTGCTGATAATGATGGCATTTATTAAGCGCTTACTATGTACAAAGCACTGTTCTAAGCGCTGGGGAGGTTACAGGGTGATCAGGTTGTCCCACGGGAGGCTCACAGTCTTTATCCCCATTTTACAGATGAAGTAACTGAGGCCCAGAGATGTGACTTGCCCAAAATCACACAGCTGGCAACTGGCGGAGCTGGGATTTGAACCCATGACCTCTGACTCCAAAGCCCGGGCTCCTTTCCACTGAGCCACGTATTAAGCACTTACTTTGTGCAAAGCACTGTTCTAGAGCACAGGGGAGGTTACAAGGTGATCAGGTTGTCCCATGGGGGACTCCCAGTCTTCATCCCCATTTTACAGGTGAGGGAACTGAGGCTCAGAGAAGTGAAGTGGCTTGCCCAAAGTCACACAGCTGGCAACTGGCGGAGGCGGGATTTGAACCCCTGACCTCTGACTCCAAAGCCCGGGCTCTTTCCACCGAGCCACGCCGCTTCTCCAGTGAGTCACAGTTGTTGACTGATGAAGGCCTGTAATAATGACAGTAATAATAATGGTATTTGTTAAGGGTTTCGTCTGTGCCAAGCACTGGGGTAAATCCAGAACCGTCAAGCTTAGCACAGTCCTTGGCACATAGTAGGCGCTTAACAAATGCCACCATCATTATGATTATTGAGGACGTTTGCCACAGTAAGCGCTCAATAAATACGATCGAATGGATGAATGCCAAACGCTTACCACGTGCCAACCACCGTGCTAAAAGCTGAGCGAGCTACAACCTGTTGGGTAGGGACTGTCTCTATATGTTGCCCATTTGTACTTCCCAAGCGCTTAGTACAGTGCTCTGCACATAGTAAGCACTCAATAAATACGATTGATGATGATGACAACCCTGTCAGGACAAAACCTCACCTCCTCCAGGAGGTCTTCCCAGACTGAACCCCCCTTTTCCTCTGCTCCTCCTCCCCTCCCCATTGCCCCACAACACTGGTTTATACTTGTACATATTTTTCTATTTATTTCATTATTGATTAGTATATAGCTATAATTCTGTTTATTTTGATGGTAATAATAATGATGGCGTTTGTTAAGCGCTTACTATGTATTGCCGCTTGTCTCCCCCTTCTAGACCGGGAGCCCGTTGTTAGGGAGGGACCGTCTCTATTTGTTGCCGATTTGTACTTTCCAGGCGCCCAGTACAGTGCTCTGCACACAGTAAGCGCTCAGTAAATACGGTTGAATGAACGAATACCGAAGGCCCATCTTGACTAAGCCCTCCTTTCCTCTTCTCCCACTCATCATCATCATCAATCGCATTTATTGAGCGCTTACTGTGTGCAGAGCACTGTTCTAAGCGCTTGGGAAGTACAAGTTGGCAACATATAGAGACAGTCCCTACCCAACAGTGGGCTCACAGTCTAAATGGCACAAAGCTTGGAAATGGCCAGGGAAGAGGAGAGGAGAGCGAAGAGGAAATACAGGCCCGCGTCAGACGGCTGATAACAAGCCTGGGAATGAGGGAATAGATTTATGGTATGTACTGAGCACTCACTGCGTGCGGAGCACTGTGCTAAGTGCTTGGGAGAGTACAATGTACAACAGAGCTGGTAGTCGCGATCCTTGCCCATAAAGAGCATAAAATCTAGAGGGAAACAACCAAAATCCTTTCAAAATTGGTCTGCAAGGCAACTTGCTGCTATCGCATCAACTCCAGTGCTTAGCACTTAAACACCACAATTATTATTATTGCAAATAATAATAATAATAATATCAATACTCTTAGCTACTACTTCTCAATGGGCCGGCTTCTCTGCTCTTTAGGTATGATAGAGCCGCACTTTGTGGGAGTTTGACCGTCATCCATCAGGGTTACTCTGGATTTCATTTGAGAATGCTCTCCATCCCCCAGTTGTTGCTTCATTTATATCTCCCAGCTGACTTTTTTTTTTTTCCTTTTACATTTATGTTTAGCTTTGGGGTGATTGAAGCATTTTTAATCCTTCGGTGAAGCAAGAAGAGGAGACATGACGATCACAAGTAATACATCTGTTTATTTTCTCTCTGGTATCGGGGTCTCGTTCTCTCTTTTCCTCTGGGAGAAAAAGCTGTCACAAATTGCCAAAACTCCCTACGCTGTTTGTATTTTGTCACGTTTGCCAAGCCAACATGGGGAGCTGAAATTATAGCCAGGAAAATCGAACCCTCATATGTCCATGTTCATTCTCTTTAGCCTCATTTCCTTGTGGGAGAATCGAATTTAGAACAATAATATTAATAGTATTTTTAAACACTGTGTGCCAAACACTGTACCGAGGTAGGGGCAGATACAAATGAATCAGGTTGGACACAGTCCGTGTCCTACATGGGGTTCACAGTCCAGCGCTTAGAACAGTGCTTTGCACATAGTAAGCTCTTAACAAATGCCATTATTATTATAAGGGAGAATAGGTATTTAATTTCCATTTTACAGGTGAGGCGCAGAGAAGTGAAGTGA
This sequence comes from Tachyglossus aculeatus, assembly GCF_015852505.1. Taxonomy (NCBI): domain Eukaryota; kingdom Metazoa; phylum Chordata; class Mammalia; order Monotremata; family Tachyglossidae; genus Tachyglossus; species Tachyglossus aculeatus. The sequence continues at coordinate 48,798,616 of NC_052071.1, forward strand.
CTTGCCCCAGGTCACACAGCAGGCAGGGAACAGAGTAAGGAGCCTGGGAAAAGCTAGGCCTCACGCCTAAGCGCTTAGTACAGTGCTCTGCACACAGTAAGCGCTCAATAAATATGATTGATTGATTGATTGATTGGGCATGAGGGCCCTGAAGCCCAGTTGGCCGACGGACGAAGTGGCATCGGAAGCAGAATGACCCAGCGGACAGAGGACCTGGGTTCTTATCCCAGCCTTGCCAGTTACTTGCTGTGTGATCTTGGATAAGTCACTTGACTTCTCTGGCCTCAGCTTCCTCCACAGTACAATGGGGATTCAGTACTTGTTCTCCCTCCTACTGGACTGTGAGCCCCATGCGGGACAGGGATTGGGTCTGACCTGATTAACAGTGTTTGACACGTCATAAGCACTGTACAAATGCCATTAAAAAAACCCAGTAACGCTGATCAGTTCATTTAGTCAGCAATGCGGAGCACCGTACTGAGCGGCGTGACCGAGTGCCATCGAGGTAGAAGCCACGGGGTGCCCGGTAAAATGCCATTGTGGCCGGTCACCCGCTCACTCAGTTGTCCGCTCTGGGCCCGTCGTCCGGCTGCCGGCGGGGCCCGGTGCCCCCTCCATCTCTGGGACTTGTCATTTTGGAAAGCCCAGAGGACCAATCTTTCATTTCTGCCTTCTCCCAAGACTTGGACCGACTGCTCTTAACGGGCCACCCGCTTAGACGGTTGGTCAGAAGGTGTCACAACTTGCCCCGAGTACCCCTCTGCCCCCCAGCGTACCTTCTCACCCAAGCTCCGCCAGCTAGGTGAGGTGCTCCTCTCCGTCCTGAACTGGGCCGCAAGGTTTTCCGCAGTCAAGGGGGGGTCTTGTCGATTGGGGTTGATTTCAGGCTCCCGTTGGCGTTCCTCTTTTTGGTTTTTTTCACCCTTCAATTCTTCCGACGGAGGAGCGCTCTGCAGTCGGGGAACTGCAGAGCGGCGGATCTCCTTGGAGCCCGCTGAAAAAAGCGGTGTCGCCATTACGGACATTAGACACTTAAGGGTTCATTTCGACAGAGATCGACGCCTGATCCTCGAGCCCTTTCTCGTCTCGCCGGGGCAGTGACTGAAAGGGGACGGGTGGGATGGTTGGGATGAGGGAGGGTTTGCCCAGCCCGTGCCGAGATGCTCCCCGGGGGTTGGCATATCTCGCACGCACCTACCTAAGCGTCGGCCCAGGGGGGAGGCGTCAGCAATGGGGCCGAGCGGTGACTGTCTGTCCGTCTGTCTGGTGTTTGGCACTCAAGAGCAAAAGATGAGCAAGAGCAAGGACGACGCCCCCCATGAGCTGGAGAGCCAGTATATACTGCGCCTGCCTTCGGTAAGCAGCCCTTCCCGGCGGCGAGAGGCTGCGGTCAGAGGCAGCGACAGAACTCGTGGAGGGGCTTTCCCGTCTCCCAACGTTCACCCCGATCGATGCCACCCACAGATACCTGGGGTGGCATCGTTGGCGCGCTGCGCCCCTCGGGCGAGCAGTGCCCTTCCTGGCTCCCTCTGGAAGGAGCTAATGCGGGAGCCCGCAGAAATGCGCCCCAGGCCAGAGGCCTCGGGGGGCTTTGGCCTGCCCCTTGGCCTGGTCCACCCACCCCTCCGTCTGCCTCGCAGGAGTGGGCCGCCACGGTGCGCAGGGCGGTGCAGTCCGCCAGCGTCAGCCCGAGGGACCGAGTGACCATCGAGCTGCACCGTGAGTAGGCAGACGCTGCCAACCTCCCCGGGTCCCTCGCGACCCCGGCTGGAGCCGGGGTGGGGCGGGGAGGTGGGGTGGTGGCGGCGTGATCCCCGGCCCAAAGGACCGGTTGACCACTGAGCTGCACTGTGGGTAGGAAGACTCTGCTTCCTGGGAAAAACGGGAAGCTGGAGCGGTGGGGTGGGTGGTGACGGGGCACTGGGATTGAGTCGCTTGAGAGCTTAGGGAGCAAGTCTGGGCGTTGTGGAGAAACCCACACGTGTGGCTCTCCCCCGCCCCGGGGAGGAGCCGGTGTCCTGGGCCAGAGAACTATCTGAAGTCTTGTCCTTGGACTCAGAGGAATGAGAAGAGTTGTGGCATTGGTTAAAATGGTTTACTATACTAAGCATTGGGAACGTACACGCAGTGCCATCAGATCAGACAGTTTCTGTCTCAGTGCTCCCAGTCTAAGGGGGAAAGAAAATGAGTTTAATTCCCATTTTTCCAATGAGGAAACCGAGGCAGAGATCAGTGACTGGCCCAAGATCACACAGCAGGCAAGTGGCGGAGGTTGAGATTCAAACCCAGGCACCTTGACTACAAAACCTTTCCTCTCTCCACTAAGCCACCTGCTGCTTCCCAAGTCCCACACACCTCTTCCTCCACGCTCCCCCTTCTCGGCCTCTCCCTGTCCTGGACCCCCAGACCCTGAAAGCGTGCAGGAGGCCAGCCGGATGAGAAGATCCCTTCTCTCCCTTTGGGGCCGTCTCTGTCTCCCCACTTCCCTTCAATCATTAAGCTCCCCTGTCAAACGTGGAGCAAATGCTCCTGGGCAGAGCAGGAGGCCGGGAGCCAGGAGATCTGGCTTCCAGCCCCTGGCCTGCTGCTGTGTGATGCTGGGCAAGACACTTAGCCTCTATAGGCCTCAGGTGCCTCGTTGGCAGAGTGAAGAGAGTAATACCTGCCTCTCTTGCGGATAAAATGAGGTCACTGATGGGGAAAATACTTTTGAAAGTGCCGAATCATTATTCTCTGGGTATAAGAAGATCCGTGCTCTATCCACTAGGCCACTCTGCTTCTCAGGGACCTCAGGGGTTTTGAGTCTGCACTCCAGCTAGGTGCCCAAATGGCCCCTCCGAGGCCCCGCTGGCGGACGGGCAACCCCACGGTGACTTACCTTCTTCTCGGCTGTCTTCCTGAACCGTCGCTTTCTGACGTACTTCAAGGGCAGCGTGACTTGAAAAAAAACAAACAAAGTGCCGTATTATTACTCTCTGGGTATAGGACGATGGTTATTCTCCAGTTAGGTTCAGAATCGGAAACACACGCATGCACGCGCCCCCTTCCACCCCCGCCTTCTTGAGCTAGCGTTAGGTAGGAAGCACTCTTGTGATGGGCAGAGTGGCCGTAGTTGGAAGGGGTCAGCTTCTCCCCTGTTCCCGCCTGCCCTGGAGGGGTGACCGCCTGAGCCCGTCCTTTTCAAGGGCTGTGTTAGGTTTCCCAGCAGGCCCCCGGTGTGTCGGTCCCGGGAGGCTCCGTGGCCTCGGCCGTGATCCCTCCCGCCCTCGTGTGTTTCCAGCGGACGGGCGTCACGGGATCGTCCGAGTGGACCGGGTCCCGTTAGCCGCCAAGCTGGTGGACCTGCCCTGCAGCATCGGCAGCCTGAAAACCATCGATAAAAAGACCTTCTACAAGACGGCAGACATCTGCCAAGTAGGCCCGAGCCCCCGATTCCGCCCCCGTTCCCCACAGTGGGCCTCCCTTCACCCCCGCCTTGTGACTGCCATCCCGGGGCTCTGTGCCCTCACGGACTCCAGTTCATTCATTCAATCATATTTATTGAGCGCTTACTCTGTGCAGAGCCCAGGATCTCTCCCTCCCTCCCTCCCGCTGCCGCTCCCAGAGCCTGTCCTCGCTAGGACGTAGAGACGGCGGTTTCAGCCACCTGCAGCGACTCTCCTTCGCAGGGCTGAAGACGGACCCTTGTTTGTCCTCCCCGTTGTTGCTTTTCTTTTTTTTTTATGGCATTATGTGCCAGCCGCTGTTCTAAGCGCTGGGGTAGATAACGACCTAATCAGATTGGTTGGACACAGTCTCTGTCCCATATAGGACTCACAGTCTTAATCCCCATTTTTAGACAAGGGAGCTGAGGCACGGAGAAGTTGCCCAAGATCAGTGGCGGAGCCGAGATTAGAACCCGGTTCCTTCTGAATCTCAGGCCTGGGCGCTATCCACTAAGCCACACTGCTTCTCTGTTGTTTTTTCTATTCTTTGTGACTCCAATTGGCAGGAGCCGTTTACCTCACAGGTACACTCCTTGTCTCTGACTAACCGGGGATGCACCTCGGTTTTGGGAACAGCCAGAGTGCCTCCGGGCCCCTACTTCTCCGAAGGCTTGGAGGGGGCAGCGGGTGGGGGGGTGAGCGCGATTGGCGTCCAGGTTTTTCCCAGCCCCCGCTCCCCTGTCCGTCGGGTTGTCCAGATGCTGGTGTGCACCGTGGACGGCGAGCTGTACCCTCCTCCGGAAGAGCCCGCGGCCACCACAGACCCCAAAGCGAGCAAGAGGAAGGACAAAGACCGAGAGAAGAAGTTCACCTGGAACCACGGCAGTGAGTCGGAGGCACCGGGGTGTCGGGCGGCCCCGTCCGTCTCCTGAGCCCCTTTGGGTCCCCCGCCAAAGCCAGACTGACGAGCCGGAGCGGGATGAATCCCTGCTTCGACTGCATCATTCATCCTTAGGCCCCCTCCGTACCCTCACGCCCACCAACAGCCGCGCAGCAGGGTGGCTCACGGTTCAGTTTTTTCTCCCGACCCGACCGGGTCCGATCTCCCGGCTTTCCTCCTCAGTCGTCCCCTCCCTCTCGGTGTGTTTTCTTCCAGTCACGCTGCCCTTGAAGAACGTCAGAAAGCGGCGGTTCAGGAAGACAGCCAAGAAGAAGGTGAGTCACCGTGGGGTTGTCCGTCCACCGGCGGGGCCTCGGAGGGGCCGTTTGGACACCTAGCCGGAGTGCAGGCTCAAAAGCCCCGAGGTCCCTGAGAAGCAGAGTGGCCTAGTGGATAGAGCCCACAGCACCTGTATATATGTATATATGTACATATGTTTGTACATATTTATTACTCTATTTATTTTATTTGTACATATCTATTCTATTTATTTTGTTTTCTTAGTACGTTTGGTTTTGTTCTCTGTCTCCCCCTTTTAGACTGTGAGCCCATTGTTGGGTAGGGACTGTCTCTATATGTTGCCAACTCGTACTTCCCAAGCGCTTAGTACAGTGCTCTGCACACAGTAAGCGCTCAATAAATACGATTGATTGATTGATAGAGCATGCGTCAGAAGGATGCGGCCGCTCCCGTCGCTCCCCATTCTTCCGGCTTCCAAACGTGCGGGGCCCCTGTTCCCTCCCGCCTCTCCCCGCCCCACCTTCAGTCCTTTCCAAAAGCGCTCCTCTCCCAGCCCATGTCCCCGATCTATTCCCAAACCCTCCTCCCCTCCCCACCCCCAGCACCCCCCGGCCTCCGGCTAGGCTCGGTTGCACACCTTCTCGGCCCTTCTGCAGCGTGGCGTAGTGGAGAGAGCGTGGGCCTGGGAATCGCAGGTCGTGGGTTCGTTCAATCGTATTTATTGAGCGCTTACTGTGTGCAGAGCCCTGGACTCGGCACTGGGGAAGTCCAAGTGGCAACATCTAGAGACGGTCCCCACCCAACAGTGGGCTCACGGTCTAGGAGGGGGAGACAGAGAACAAAACATAGTAACAAAATGAAATCAATAGAATATGTACGAGTAAAATCAATCAATAAATAGAGTAATAAATGCGTACAAACATATATACAGGTGCTGTGGGGAAGGGAAGGAGGTAAAGCGGGGGGGATGGAGGGGGAGAGGAAGGAGGGGGCTCAGTCTGGGAAGGCCTTTGGGTTCTATTTTTGGCTCTGCCACTTGTCTGTCGTGTGACCTCGGGCAAATCAATTCACTTAGAGAAGCAGCGTGGCTTAGTGGAAAGAGCCCGGGCTTGGGCGTCAGAGGTTCTAATCCCGGCTCCACCACTTGTCAATCAATCAATCAATCATATTTATTGAGCGCTTACTGTGTGCAGAGCACTGTACTAAGCGCTTGGGAAGTACAAGTTGGCAACATATATGTTGTCAGCCATGTGACTTTGGGCAGGTCACTTCTCTGGGCCTCAGTTACCTCATCTGTCAAATGAGGATTAAGACTGTGAGCCCCACATGGGCAACCTGATTACCTTGCCGCGTGGCTCATTGGAAGGGGCCCGGGCTTTGGAGTCAGAGGTCATGGGTTCAAATCCCGGCTCTGCCAATTGTCAGCGGTGTGACTTTGGGCAAGTCACTTCAATTCTCTGGGCCTCAGTTACCTCATCTGTAAAATGGGGATTAAGACTGCGAGCCCCAAATGGAGCAACCTGATCACCTTGTATCCTCCCCAACGCTTAGAGCAGTGCTTTGCACACAGTGCTTAACAAATGCCATCATTATCATTAATATTATTATTATACCCCAGTGCTTGGCATATAGTAAGCGCTTCAGTACCATCATCATTATTATTGTTGTTATTCTCTGGGCCTCAGTTCCCTCATCTGTCAAATGGGGATTAAGACTGTGAGCCCCACGTGGGCAACCTGATTACCTTGCATGTACCCCGGCACTTAGTGCTGGGCACATAGTAAGCGCTTAACAAATACCATCATTATTATTACTGTTGTTATTCTCTGGGCCTCAGTTCCCTCATCTATGAAACGGGAATTGAGACTGTGAGCCCCATGTGGGACAGGGACCGTGTCCTACCCGATTTGCTCGCATTCACCCCAGTGCTTAGTGCAGTGCCTGGCACACAGCAGGTGCTGAACAAATACCACAGTCATTCATTCATTGTCGTATTTATTGAGCGCTTACCGTGTGCAGAGCACTGTACTAAGCGCTTGGGAAGTACAAGTTGGAATGGTTATAGCTGGTAATGGTTATTATTATTCAAACCGGGCTGTGCTCCGTGGATCACGAGCCCTTCCCGGACCTGGGGCCATTTTTCCAGCCTGACTCTTTTCTCTGTCCTGTCCCTGCTGCAGTACATCGAATCTCCGGACGTGGAGAAGGAAGTGAAGCGACTGCTGAGCACCGACGCCGAAGCCGTCAGCGTCCGTATCCTTTTCCCTCCAAAGAGGGCCCCCCCCCCCCGGAGCGTCCGTTGGGGTCCGAGCATTACCCCGGGCCTGACCTTTAACCCCAGCTGGGCCCCAGGCTCTCTCTGGCTCCGTCTTTCAGGATGGGGCACATCCCTGGAAGCCAGGGCTTTCGGTCCCAGGCTTGGCCAGCTGCAAGTGCCCACCTGAGAAAGCATCCTTTTTTTTTTTTTTTTGAATGGTATTCAAGTACAGTACAGCGCAGTGGACGCTTAGTACAGTGCTCTGCACGCAGTAAGCGCTCCGTAAATACGATTGAATGAATGAATGGATGGAGCACTAGTCTATCCCGGCTCCACCTCTTGTCTGCTTTGTGACCTTGGGGAAGTCACTTCTCTGTGCCTCAGTTCCCTCATCGGGAAAATAGGGACTGAGTCTGTGAGCCTCTCACGGGACAGGGACTGTGTTCGACACGATTTGTTTGTATCCACCCCAGCGCCCAGTACAGTGCTTGGCACATAGTAAGCACTTAACAGATATCATTATTATTATTAGCAGTAGTGGTAGTATTATTATATGGCAAGCACCGGTCTACATGCTGAGGTAGATACAGCGCTTAATACAGTGCCTGGCATGTAGTAAGCACTTAACAAACACCATCGTTATTATACAAGGGGACCAGGCCAGATATGCATCCCTATCCCACACGGGGCTCCCAGTCAAGTAGGAGGCAGGACAGGTACTGAATCCCTATTTTGCAGTTGCAACAGGCACAGAGAAGTTAAGTGACTTGCCCAAAGTCACACAGCGGGCAAGTGGCAGAGCCGGGATTATTCATTCATTCATTCAATTGTATTTATTGAGCGCCTACTGTGTGCAGAGCACTGTACTAAGCACTTGGGAAGTCCAAGTTGGCAACATCTAGAGACGGTCCCTACCCAGCAGCGGGCTCACAGGCTAGAAGGGGGAGACAGACAACAGAACAAAACATATTAACAAAATGAAGTAAACAGAATAAATATGTACAAGTAAAGAGTTCATTCATTCCATCGTATTTATTGAGCGCTTACTATGTGCAGAGCACTGTACTAAGGGCTTGGGAAGGACAAGCGAAGAATGTACTCAGAGAATCAGCGTGGCTCAGTGGAAAGAGCACGGGCTTTGGAGTCGGAGGTCGTGGGTTCAAATCCCGGCTCTGCCAGTTACCAGCTGTGTGACTTTGGGCAAGTCACTTCACTTCTCTGGGCCTCAGTTACCTCATCTGTAAAATGGGGATGAATACTGTGAGCCCCCCGTGGGGCTACCTGATCACCTTGTAACTTGCCCAGAGCTTTGAACAGTGCTTTGCGCATAGTAAGCGCTTAATAAATGCCATTATTATTATTATTAAGTTGGCAACATTAGGACCCGGGTCCTCCGAGTCCTAGGTCACTGCATTTCTCCTGCCGCCCTCCCTGCCGAGTGGATCGGGACGCCTACCCAACCTAATGATCCAGGCAGTTGGGGGCCGGGGGCTCTGTCCTCCTTCGGAGCTCACCCCAAAGGCCACTTCCTCCAGGAAGCCTAAGGTTAGCCTCCCCAGACTCTGGCCCCTCCGGGTCCTCGCCGTTCCCCCCGGCTGTGTCAGGGCGGTAAGAGATGGTGGTAGGCCCCGCGCACGGCTGCTGTAGGTCTGTGGAATATCTGGGTCGGGCCTGCCCCCTGTACTCCTCACGCAAGACCATCAGCTTCTGGAGGGCCAGCGCCCTTTCTTTGTAGTCCTCTGCAGTTCTCTGCACTCGGGGCCCCAGTCAGTGCCGGGGACTGTCAGTCTGCCTGCCTGACTGTCTGCTGGCTAACCATCCATCCGTCCGTCCATCTGACTTACTGACTGGCCAGCCGGCCCCGAAGCCAGAAAGCCTCCTCCTCGGGAGCCTCCGGGCCGCGCCCTCGACCTCGTCTCTGGTTTTTCCTCGACTCTGGGCCCCGTTCGCAGGCTGGGAGGTCATCGCCGAAGACGAAACGAAGGAAGCGGAGAACCACGGCTCGCTCACGGACATCTCCTCTCCGGGGCTGTCTGGCCACAAGCAGGGCCACGGCTCTTCGGGTGGGTAGGGGGGCCGCGGGGAGGGAGGATGCTGTGGGCAGTGGGACAGGGCGGTTGGCAGTTTGCAGGGGGACTCCCGGACCTCTGTGTTAGCCCACCTCCCGCTCCGTGTCCACTCCTGGCATGTCTCCACCCCGGGATTCTTCACCGGTGGGACTCCTGAGAGTTTGGCCAGGGCTCAGTTGGGGACTCCAGGAGGCACACAGCCCGCCCACTGGGTCCAAGGCCTCCCTGAGTCCGCTCCCTGAGCGTGTCCAGGGAATCTGCAGAAACCGTCCATGTCCCCCCCGATTAATCCAGGCTCTGAACCCAGCCTCACCCCTTTTGAGGCAGAGCTCTGGGCTGCCGCGTCCACTGGCATTCCCGGAGGGCGGACGGGCGGGCGGTCGCTGTAGGCGTGAGGGAAGCCGGGCCGTGGCGGCAGCGGGACTGTGGTCAGGACGGTCAAGAGGCCTCAGCTCCCTGTCGGGCCTCCCAGAGCACGACGAGCTGCGGGAGATATTTAACGACATCAGCAGCAGCAGCGACGATGAAGACGAGCGGGATCACCACGACGACGAAGACATCAACATCATCGACACGGAGGAGGACCTGGAGAGGCAGCTCCAGGACAAGCTGAGCCAGCCGGACGGCCAGCAGCACCCGGAAAACGAGGGAGCCAATCAGATAGGCGAGTCCCCCGAGCCGGAGGGGGGACGTCAAGGGGGGCGGCCCAGGACTCCGCTTCCGCCAGGGCCGGGAAGGGGTGCCCGGCTCACAGCCTCTGTCGCTTTCTCAGTAATGGGCATTCAGAAGCAGATCGAGACCCTGAAGGGTAAGCTGCAGGAGACGCAGGAGAGGGCGAAACGCCAGGAGGACCTCATCATGAAGGTGGAAAACCTGGCCCTCAAGGTGAGTCGAGGCCTCCCTCACAGGCCATGCCCTCCCACCCTTCCCCCTAACCCCGGGCCCCTACTTGCCTGCCCTCCTGGGTAGCGGCGGCCAGCACGGTCACAAAACCAAGCCGTCTGCAGCACCCTCAACCAGGAGGCCCACCCTGCGCAAGGAGATCTGTTATCCGCAAGGGTGAGAAGACAGGCGACCCTTTCGTTCATGGCTCTTACCCGCACCGTCCCCCTTCCCGGGCAGACCCGGGGTCATCAGAAGCTTCTTCTGGTTCGCTGTGGTCAGCACCTGTGAGAATTTGAAGAGTTCACATTTTTCTGATTTTGTGGAGTGGGATCCCGCTGAAGGCAGGTGCGTCGGAATGCAGTGATTACAGGAAGCCACCGGGCCACGTCATTACCAGTTTATTACCGTGCTGTCTCCCACTGGGTCGATAGCATCTTTACTACGTACAGCCTGTCCAGCACGGGGACAAAAGGCACAGTAATAATAATAATAATAATAATGGTGACATTTGTTAAGCACTTACTATGTGCAAAGCACTGCTAAGCACTGGGGAGAGGATACAAGGTGATCAGGTTGTCCCACGTGGGGCTCACAGTCTTAATCCCCATTTTCCAGAGGAGGTAACAGGCCCAGAGAAGTGAAGTGACTTGCCCCAAGTCACACAGCTGACAAGCGGCGGAGCCGGGATTAGAACCCATGACCTCTGACTCCCAAGCCCGGGCTCTTTCCACCGAGCCACGCTGGGAAACCTTCCTTCCAGCAGATGCTCTGAGGGACACAGCAGGAACAGATGGAACATGGCTCGCGTCCGAGGCGGCCGCCTTCCTCCTTATGTTTGGCTGCCGTGGGGACATCTCTGAGGGCCGGGATCCGGCCCGGCGGATTTTCACTTACCGCGGATTTATACCTACCACGCATCTCCCGCGTGGTGCTTTCGAGCCGGGAACCACGTGGCATTCGGGGGCCCGAGGAGTCAGGGAGCTCACAGCCTCATCTGCCAAGCGGCCTCCATCAGCTAGTGATCCCGCAAGGCCTCGGACCAGCTGTGGGTTAGGAAATAGTTAAGAGGGGCGTGTGCTGACACTGCAGGCCCTGGAGTGTCTTTTTTTTTTTTAATGGGAGTCGTTAAGCACCTATGATGTGCCAGGCACTGTACTAAGCACGGTGCCTGGCTCATAGTAAGCACTTAACAAATGCCACTGTTATTATTACATGCTAATCTGGTCGGACACAATCCATGTCCCACGTGGGGCTTTCAGTCTTAACCCCCATTTTAAAGATGAAGGGACTGCGGCCCAGAGAAGTGAAGTGACTTGCTTGAGTTCACACAGCAGACAAGCGGTGGAGTCAGGATTAGAAAGCAGGTCCTTCTCACTTCCAGTCTTAACCCCCATTTTAAAGATGAAGGGACTGCAGCCCAGAGAAGTGAAGTGACTTGCTTGAGTTCACACAGCAGACAAGCGGTGGAGTCAGGATTAGAAACCAGGTCCTTCTCACTTCCTGTCTTAACCCCCATTTTAAAGATGAAGGGACTGCAGCCCAGAGAAGTGCAGTGACTTGCTTGAGTTCACACAGCAGACAAGCGGTGGGGTCATTCATTCATTCATTCAATCATATTTATTGAGCGCTTACTGTGTGCAGAGCACTGTACTAAGCGCTTGGGAAGTACAAGTTGGCAACATATAGAGACGGTCCCTACCCAACAGTGGGCTCACAGTCTAGAAGGGGGATTAGGATTAGGAGTCAGGATTAGAACCCAGGTCCTTCTCACTTCCAGGCCCCGGTTCTATCCATTAGGCCACACTGCTTCTCTTTCGGCCACCTAATGCTAATTCGGATATTTGTTAAGTGGTTGTATTCGTTAGAGTCAAATCAGATCCAGGCCCTGTGGGTTGTGGGGCTCAGTCTAAGATGAAACACAGGGGGTTTTCATCCCGATTTTACAGAGGGGGGAAATCAGTCCAGAGGAGCAAAACGTCTTGCCCGTGGCAGGGAAAGGGCGGAGCCGGAATCAGAGCCCAGGTTTCCTGCTTACCCGTCCTGGGCTCTTCCCACTTAGGCCACACTGCTTCTCACCTGGGAGGGTTCTTTGCTGTTGCTGTGTTTTGCCCCAGGAGCTGTTCCCCTCCTTGGCCTGCCCCCAGCCCCTCCCAGAGGCTCAGCAGGCATTTTCCGGGCTGTTGTTTTTCCCAGACTCGACTTCAGGCCGTGCTGGACGAGCATAAGCAACAGGAAGAGCGAGAGAAGCAGCAGGTGAGGACTGTGCCTCTTTAATTGGCCTGGAAAATGCAGGGCAGAGCCCCGGTCTCCTGTCCCCAGCTTGCTGCCTGCCTGCCCCCCCTCCCCCTGCTTACTCCCCTGGGGCCGGACTCGCCTGCCTTCCCTCAAGTTGGGACCGGGTGGTAGCCAAGCCTGGGAGTGGCTGGGCTCTCAGCCCCCTGGAGCGTTGGCCGCACGGGCCCTTCAGCCCCGATCCGGCGTGAGTCGTGCCCCCATCCACCCGGTCCTGGGGCCACACGGCCCTTCCTCATCCGGCTTCCCCCAGCAGAGAGAGGCCCCCCGGTCGCCCTGTGAGAGAGAAGTCATCCCAGCCCTCTCTCCGGCCTGCGACCGGTTCGGTCTGAGTTCATGGCTCGTGCCCCTCTGCCTTCTGCCCACAGCTCAGCTCCCTGCAGGAACAGATGGATTCCCTCCTGGAGAAGTGAGACCCGGCCCCTGCCCCCCAGCTGCCAGCCAACGGTGCCGACACAGACCGCAAACCGGCAAGCGCGTCACCCTCAGACCAGCTCCGCGCCACCACTACCGACCGGCCCGCAGCGGTCGGCCTAGCTGCGCTTTCCGGGCCTCAGCTGTCCCCAGCCGAAGCCTCCTTCTGGGACTCTTACGTGTCCCTGCCTCACGGGCGAGAGCGGGAATGGCGTCCGGAGTCCGGGGCGGAGCCGGGGGCGACGGCTGGCTGAAGATCGGTGGCAGTCAGGAAGCCCGCCGTCCCCTGCCCTGACGTGAAAGCGGTTTTCTTCTATACCGCTCTGAGGATCTCCGACCCTGAGGCCCCTCGTCACTGCTGCGTGTGAGCTCTCGTATGTGTTCTTTTATCGTACTCTCCCAGGTGCTTAGTACAGTGCCTTGCACACAGTAAGCGCTTAATAAATACAATTGAATGGATGAATCTTCCCCGGGTGAAATTATAGCCCTGAGGCTGTGTGGCCCACGGGCAAGCGTTGTAGCCTCACCCTCATCTGTCTAGTAGGAGCGTCTCCCTCCCTCCAGGTGAGCTGTCAGCCCATTCCCAGGACCGGCTGATTCCTGCCGTGGGAAATAAAGGTGACCTATCCCGGTCCTGGGCGGTCTGGGAGCACGGGCGGACGGAGGCAGAAGGACCGGGGCTCCCAAAGGGGCCGTGGAAAACTCCCCCCAAAAGCGCGTGGCTTAGTGGCAAGAGCACGGGCTTGAGAGCCAGAGGTTGTGGGTTCTAATCCTGGCTGCACCACTTGTCTGTTGTGTGATCTTGGGCAAGTCACTTAACTTCTCTGCCTCAGTTACCTCACCTGTGAAATGAGGATTAAGACTGAGTCCCACATGGGACAATTTGTACTTCCCAAGCGCTTGGTACAGTGCTGTGCACATAGTAAGCGCTCAATAAATACGATTGATGATGATGATGATGATGACAACCTGATTACCTTGTATCTACCCCAGCGCTTAGAACAATGTTTGGCATATAATAAGCACTTAACAAATACCATTATTATTATTGTTGTTGTTATTACGGCCAAAAATTACACCTCCCCACAGCCGGGGAGGAGGTTGAGAAAAACGGATTCCTGTTTAAAGAGCTGGCCCTTCCCTGGTCGGATTTGGTCTGGAAGGTCCCGATGGAAGTGTGGTGTTTCAGATCCAAAGACTGTTTCGAGCGGAGTACCGTCCCTTGTACGCAGACCCCGCTTCCGCTCTCAGCCTTCAGCCGCTGAGCCCTCAGTGCACGGAGACCAGATTTTGGGGTCCTGTAGGGAGATCGGGGGGCATTATGACCGCAGAGGATGTCTCTGCCTGTGTTGGGGGGGATGCCAGGAGGAGAGGCAGGACTAGGACAAGAGTGAGCCATTGTAATGAGTTGAGCAGAAAATCCCCGGATTAACCAAATGGGATTTGTCGGGGAAGCCCGGGGGGGTTGGGAGGGATTAAAGGAGCAGTTTCAGGCCACCGCCGCTGTCATAAAGCAGCTGGGAAGGAGGTCCGGCGGATGCTTCTGGGGACCACGGAGGCGACCACTCCCAACGACACCGGGGAACCCCAGGATTTCCCTGGGGGGACAGCAGGTGGGTCCAGCGGAGAAAGCGGGCTTGAGGTGCGAGAGCCCAGCCCCAGCATGGATGAAATAGCGCTGCTCGGCTTGGAGGGCATCAGGAAGAAGATCCTGCATGGAGGCCTGGGGGAGCTACCCGCCTTCCACGACGGGAGTAAGGTAACGGTGCGTGAGGGGCCGGCGGGAGGGGCCCGCCGCCCGGGAGCTCGGGCTTGGCCTTGACCAGACCCTGCTCCACCCCGCAACTTGGCTTCCTCTCCTAGTTGGGGAGGGATCCTGACCCATCCTCTCGTCACCTGCTCCCTGCCCACCTTCACCGGCCGTCAGAAACATGGGAAAGGTTTTATAGTTGAGTGCGTGCCCGCACGGGGTTTACCTATTGGCAAGACTCAGGGGGTGGGGATGGGGCTGGGGGCCCTTTTAAGCTGGGATTTGGGGCAGTGGCTAGGGTGGGACGGGAGCCCCGGCCAAGCTTGGCAAGCGAGGTACAGGAGAGAGAGTCCCCAGTTAGTCCTGGGGCTGGGGGCTGGAATGGCAGGGGTCAGGGACCTCGATGGGGCTGCTGAAGTCTCTCCATGGCTGGCATAGAGCGGGCACCACCAGTCCCAGCTCCAGTGAACTTCTGCATTCCTCCCAGGCCCTGGGTTCGATCAATCAATGGGATTTTGAGTGCTTACTGTGTGCTGCGCACTGTACACTCGGGCAAGTACAATATAACAATTGGCAGACACACCCTCTGCCCAGAGGGAGCTTTCAATCTAGCTGGGGAGACACATTAATATAAAGGAATGGCAGCTATAACAGTAACTGTAGCATTTGTCATTCATTCATTCACTCGTATTAATTGAGTGCTTACTGTGTGCCAAGCACTGTACTAAGCACTTGGGAAGTACAAGATGGCAACATAAAGAAGCACTTTGTTAAGCACTTACTATGTATTAAGCACTGTTCTATGCTCTGGGGTAGCTATGAGTTATGTTGGACGCAGCCCCTGTGCTCAGGGTAAGTGGGAGGGAGAACAGGGATTGAATTTGATTTTACAGATGTGGAAACTGAGGCACAGAGAAGTGACTCGCCCAAGGTCACTCGGCAGATAAGTGAAGGAGTGTGACTTAGTGGAAAGAGCACGGGCTTGGGAGTCGGAGGTCGTGGGTTCTAATTCTGCCTCCACCACTGGCCTGTTGTGTGACTTGGATGAGTCAATTCACTTCTGTGGGCCTCAGTTCCCTCATCTGTAAAATGGGGATTAAGACTGTGAGCCCCACGTGGGACAACCTGATAACCTTGTACCTACCCCAGCAGTTAGAACAGTGCTTGGTACGTTGTAAGCACTTAACAAATACCATTATTATTATTATTATTATTAGAATCTAGGTCCTCCAACTCCCAGGCCTGTGCTCTTTCCATTAGGCCATGCTGCTCCTCAGTGGCCATGCTAGAAATAATAATACTAATAATGCTATTTGTTAAGCACTTACTATGTGCGAAGCACTGTTCTAAGTACTGGGGGGGATACAAGGTGATCAGGTTGTCCCACGTGGAGCCACAGTCTTCATCCCCATTTTACAGATGAGGTCATTGAGGCCCAGAGAAGTTAAGCGACTTGCCCAAAGTCACACAGCTGACAAGCGGCGGAGTTGGGACTAGAACCCATAACCGCTGACGCCCAAGCCAGGGCTCTTTCCACTGAGCCATGCTGCTTCTCTAAATAAGTGCTGTAAGGTTAAGGGAGGGGTGAATAAACGGAGCAAATCCAGAGAAGCAGCGTGGCTCAATGGAAAGAGCACAGGATTTGGAGTCAGAGGTCATGGGTTCAAATTCCACTCCGCCAACTGTCAGCTGTGTGACTTTGGGCAAGTCATTTCTCTGTGCCTCAGTTACCTCATCTGTGAAATGGGGATGAAGACTGTGAGCCCCCTCTGGGACAGCCTGATTACCTTGTAACCTCCCCAGCGCTTAGAACAGTGCTTTGCACATAGTAAGCACTTAATAAATGCCATTATTGTTATTAAGTACAAGGGCAGGCCATGCAGAAGGGAGAGGGAGGAGAGGAAATAAGAGTTTAGTCTGGGAAGGCTTATTGAAGGAGATGGGATTTTAATAAGACTTTGAAGGTGGGGAGGGTGATCGTCTTATCGGATCTGGAGGGGGCAGGGGGATACCTGGGGTCACTGAGGGGTTGGGGCTCCTTGCCCAGAGAGCAGGCGATCCCAGCATTGGCCATTTTCCCTCCGAGGAGATTTATACCCTCTGGAGGCGGGCCCTCTTCCCCAACTCCCCGGGGTGGCCACCGAGTTGTCGGGGGGCCCTCCCCTTAATGGGGGGCCTGTCGTACCCCAGGTCACCTTCCACTTCATGACGCTGAAGGACGACGCGGAGCGCACGGTGATCGACGACAGCCGCCGGGCGGGAGCCCCCGCGGAGCTGGTCGTGGGGAAGCTCTTCAAGATGGAGGTGTGGGAGACCCTGCTCACCTCCATGAGGCTCGGAGAGGTGGCCGAGTTCTGGTGCGACGCCGTGGTGAGTCGGGCCGCCGGCCCTCGGGCTGGGATTGGGCAGCTGCTTGCTGGGGGTGCCCACGGCCCCTCTGAAATGTCCCCCGGCCTTTGGGACCCAGTGTTTCCCCGGGAGGGGCAGGACAGGCCCTGGGCTAGTTGCTGTGACCTGCCCCTCTTGGGCCCCCTCCCCATTAGAGAAACAGCGTGGCTCAGTGGAAAGAGCCCGGGCTTTGGAGTCAGAGGGCAGGGGTTCAAATCCCAGCTCTGCCAATTGTCAGCTGTGTGACTTCGGGCAAGTCACTTCTCTGGGCCTCAGTTTCCCCATTTGGAAAATGGGGATTAAGACTGTGAGCCCCCCGTGGGACAGCCTGATCACCTCGTAACCGCCCCAGCACTTAAAACAGTGCTTTGCACAGAGTAAGTGCTTAATAAATGCCATCATCATTATTATTATTATTAGGCCCGCTCAGAGCCAGAACCTCTGCCGGGTCTCTGAAAGGGAAACCCACAAGTTAGGAGTGTTCTGGTGCTGCAGGGAATGGCCCCCAAACAGAGCATCGCCATGGCAATGGTTGGGCCCTGCCCTGTCTTTTTGCATCCTTGGTCTCCCTTTCTTTGTCCGAGTAGGGCCGGGTGGAAATATCTCCTGGGGTCTGGGTTCGAGCCGCAGCAGGCCAGAGCGGGGTTGGAGTGTGGATGGGGCAGCTCCACCCTCCCTCTGCCCTCCCCTCAGTTCGGCAGGGAGTGATGGGCTGCCGTTTACCTAGGGCAGGTGTTAGCTTAGCCCCAACACAGCCTCCCAGCTACCAAAACGTTCCTCAGGATGCCTGGTCTCCGACTCCCACCCCTGTGGAGACCAGCATAAGGACACCCCCTTTCCCCCCAGCCCCACCCCAGGAGAGAGTGGAAAAAATGAAGAATCTCCATCACTGTGGGGGGATTGGCGAGAACCAGTTGGGAATTTATCTCAGACAGGTACCAGTATCTCCCACATGCCCAGAGCAGGGTATCCCTTTCCGTGGCTGAGGGAGCCCGGAGAAAAGTCACGATAAAAGAGGAAACAGTCTTTTTATGGGGTGGGTCCACAAACCCTGTCGGACCTCCACCTGGGCTGCCAGGCCCACCCAGTCCCTGCCGCGGAGACCCCCCGCCGCGCCGGCGACTGGCCAGCGGACCACCCTCGCTCCCGCTTCCAGCACACGGGCTTGTACGCGCTCGTGTCCAGGAGCGTGAGGAGGATCGCAGAGGGCAGGGACCCGGCTGAGGGGCAGAGGCACCGCTGCGGCATGGGCAACTTGTTCGACTACCACAGCACGGGCTACGGCGACCTGGACGAGCTGCAGAGGAGCCCGCGGCCCCTCATCTTCGTCATGGAGCTGCTCAAGGTGAGGAGGGCCCTCCTGCCCCCACCCCAGGAGCCCCGGGCAGAGCCAGTTGCTGCCTTCTGCGGCCCCCACGGTCCCACTCACTCTAGGGCGAGGGAAGCCCACGGGAAGGGAGGGAGAGAGGGAGCCCGGACCCTCAGGTGTCCGAGGTGGGCGTCTCCCCGTGCCTCCCCATGAAGAGAAGCCTGGGAGTTACAGGGGGCCGCGGTCTCTCCCGGGCAGGTGGAAGCCCCCTGGTCCTACAAGCGCGACACCTGGGCCATGAACCCAGAGGAGAAGCTGCAGGCCGTGCCCCTGCTCCACGCCCAGGGCAACCGGCTGGTCCTGCAGAGGAAGTTCGGCGAGGCGGCCGCCAAGTACCAGGAGGCTGTCGTCTGTCTCCGCACCCTCCAGGCCAAGGTTGGGGCCACGGGGTCTGCGATGGGGGGCGGGGGGGGCCGGTGGCTTTCTGCGAGGCGGTCAGGGGTAGTGGAACCCAGGGGAGGCCTTTGGGAGCAGAATCCTGGCACAGCACCCTCAAGGCAACATCCCGGGGAGCTCCTTGCCCTGCCTGGGGGTGCCCAAGTCCCTCTGTGGTCTGACCGCCAGCTCAGTAGGGAGGAACAGTCTCGGAGAGAAACTCAGAGGTCGTTATTGAGCGCCTATCGTGCGCAGAGCACTGGACTAAGCATTGTATACCAGCTCGGGGGGTGGAGGAGGAGTTCTGGGCCCATTGGGCAGCAGGGTCAGGCTACCTCCGCCAGGTCAGGGGTGGCGGGGGCGTCCAGGGCTGGGTGAAATCTTGGCTCATCCCAAGAGGGAGTGGAGGAGGGTTGGAGCCCATCCACTCGCCCCCTCTTTTCCCAGGGCCCAGGTCCCTGCAGAGGAAGCCCAGCTGACCCCGAGGCCGCGGTGTGGAGGGGGGGGGCTCTGCCCTGCTCCCAGGCCCGGTCGCCAGCTCCCTCCCCCACCTTCTCCCTCGGTGGTCCGCACGCAGCAAGCGCTCAGTAGATACCGTTGATTGATTGAGCAGGAGAAGCCCCTGGAGGCCTCCTGGTGCCACTTGGAGGGGCTCCTCACGCCGCTCATCCTCAACTACTGCCAATGCCAGCTGGAGTTGGGGGACCACTACGAGGTGCTGCAGCACACCACCGCCCTCCTCCAGAAGGACCCAGGTCTTCGGAAGCCCCCTCCCCTCCTGCTTCCGCAGCAGCAGAGCCCACCGCTCCCCCTCCTTCCCACCCACACCCACCCCTGCTCACTTCTGGCTGCCTTTGGCTCCCACACAGTGCTAGCAAGACTTTTTTCTTTTTTGACGGTATTTGTTAAGTGCTTACTACGTGCAAAGCACTGTTCTAAGCGCTGGGGAGGTTACAAGGTGATCAGGTTGTCCCACGGGGGGCTTACAGTTTTCATCCCCATTATACAGATGAGGGAACTGAAGCCCAGAGAAGTGAAGTGGCCTGCCCAAAGTCACACAGCCGACAGTTGGCGGAGCTGGGATTTGAACCCATGACCGCTGACTCCAAAGCCCGGGCTGTTTCCACTGAGCCATGCTGCTTCTCATAATGATAATGATGGCATTTATTAAGCGTTTACTATGTGCAAAGCACTGTTCTAAGTGCTGGGGAGGTTACAAGGTGATCAGGTTGTCCCACGGCAGGCTCACAGTCTTAATCCCCATTTTACAGGTGCGGTAACTGAGGCCCAGAGAAGTGAAGTGACTTGCCCAAAGTCACACAGCTAATTGACGGAGCTGAGATTTGAACCCATGACCTCTGACTCCAAAGCCCGGGCTCTTTCCACTGAGCCATGTACCTTCTGGCTGGGCTTGGGATTCCAGGCCTGGAAGTTAGAGGACCTGAGTTCTAATCCCACCTCTGCCACTGGGCTGCTATGTGTCGGGCAAGTCACTTAGTTTCTCCGTGCCTCAGTTTCCTCATCTGGAAAATGGGGCTTCAATAAGTGGTCTCCCTCCTACTGAACCCATGAGCCCCTTGAGGGACAGGGACTGTGTCCAATCTGATTATCTTGCATCTAACCCAGTGCACAGTACAGTCTGGGGCACATAGAAGGTGCTGAGCAAATACTACAATTATTATTTTTTTTATTCTTTTTTAATGGCATTTTTTCAATGCTTACTATGTGCAAAGCACTGTTGTTGTTATCCTAGCCTTACCGTGGCCCAAACTCTAAGCCCCTCCTGGCTCTCCTTGCCTCTGGGCCATCATTCCGGCACGTGACGTCCGAAAGCCGCTGCCGCCTCCTGCCTTGGCACCTCCCGGGTGGGAACGGTGGAATTAGGAGTCGGGGTGGGTCTCGGGTTCTCCCGGTCCCCTCCCCGGGCACCCCCACCAACCCCAGCCCGTCCCTACCCCCTCAGGGAACGTCAAAGCTTATTTCAAGCGCGCCAAGGCCCACGCGGCCGTGTGGGACGAGGAGGAGGCCCGGGCGGACTTCCTGAGGGCGGCCCGGCTGGACCCGACCCTGGCCGCGGCCGTGAAGGAGGAGCTGAGGCTGCTGGGAGAGAGGATGAGAAGAAAGAGGGTGGAGGAGCGGCACACCTTCCGCGGTCTTTTCCGGAGGTCGGGGCCCAAGGAGCCGGGAGCTGGGCACCAGGAGGGCGTGAAGGGGGCAGAGATCGAGGAAGGGGAATGGAGGGGACAGGCAAGGAGTGGGAGGACAGAGACCAGGAGGCAGGGGGAGAGTGGAGAAGCAGGATCAGGGGAAGAGGATGGGGCTGCGGGTGAGAATAGAGGAGATGGACTCAGACCTAAGGGCAGTGACACAGATGGAGAAGGGGAGCAGGATTCCCAGGAAGACGGGAAAGGGGCAGGAGTGAGAGAAGGAGCATTTGGGGGAAATAAGAAAAGTGGGGAAGGAGAGGGGAATTCCTTGTCAGAGGCTAAAGGAGATCCTGGGAGAGCAGCCGAGGAAGGTGGCGGAGGCTGCGGAAATGAAATGTGCTGAGGGGAAAACAGGATCAGGGGCAAGGGAGTTGGGAAAAAGCTGGAGAGCTTGGGTGAGGGGAGGACGGAGACCAGGGTTGAGGGAGGGAGGAGGGGCAAAGTCTGTGGCCTGCAGAGGGGCTGGGTGGGCGAGGCTGGTGGGGGCAGGGGGGGGGTGAGAGAGAGGCAGAGCAGTGCAGCAGCGAGAGGGAGGGCAGAGGGGCTGGGCCGGAAAAAAGTTCATCATCCCCATCCCTCTGGTCCCTGCCTCTGGGCGAAGGCCTGACCTCTTCTAGGCCTCATCCCCTCAGAGCCCGGGGCCAGATCATAAAAGCTGAGAATAAAGCTATCCTGACACGATGCTTTTTTTGTCGGGATTCTCTCTCCCTTTCCCAGCCCTGCCCACCCCCTCAGAGAAGTCAGAAGGGCCTTAGAGGGGCCCTGTGGGGCCGGCCCCTGACTATCCCCTGGGGAGATCAGTCTCCAAAGGGCCTTTACCACAAGCCACCGCTTCCTCCATCAGTCCACACCTCCACAGCCCACCCTCCGGGGCCCCCGGGGAAATGGGGCTAGGAGTCGGGGGAGCTTCCAATAAAGGGAAGAGGAAGGGGAAGACGACAGCCAAAGTACCCATAAATACAAATTTATTCTCTTCCAAAGCAGAACTCAGGGAGGGGGTGGGAAGGCGGGGAAGAGGATGGAACAGCACCAGGAAGACCAGGATGAAGGAGGCAAGTAGGGAGGAGAGAGTGGGCAGCACTAGGCAGTCTCCATGTCTCCTCACCCTCCCCTGCCTTCCTGAATAGCTCAAAGTGCTTCCACTGGACCAGACCCCAAATCTGGATTCCCCCCACCCCTAGCCTCTCCCCACCCACATGGCAGTCCCAGGACAGGCGGGGCAGGCCGCATGGCCCCATAGGAGTCACGAGCCCCGTAGGCATGGCAGGAGCTGCCAAAGTCCGGGGCTACCAGGGTAGCCGGAGGGCAGAGCTGAGCCCTCCTTCTCTGCCGCTAGTAAGTGGGGGCTGTGGCTGCCCTCGTCCCCCACCCCTGCAGAGGACTGCACTGCCCCCTCCATACCAGCTTTTATCAGTTAAAGCCCCAGGCTCAAAGCTGAACGGGAGGGCACCAAGGGAAACCGCACTCCTGGCCTGCTGGGTCAGGGGCAACGGGACCCCAAGACAACTTCTGCATTTACAGCCCCTTCAGTACGGCCCTCCCCTGCGGGTGGGATGGGGGGCGGGGGGGGCAGCGGGCCCCAAGGTGACTGCCGCCTTTGCAGTCCCCTCAGCGTGGCCCTCCCTTGCTCCCTCGGCCCCAGCTAGGTTTTCAGACGAGGCTTCCCAGTCCGGCCGGGCCAAGGGTGGGAGGCCTCACACTGGAAAACTTTGGGACGCGGGCCCGGCTTGGCGCGCCCGGGCCCCTCCGCCTGACTCGGTGGTGCTGACCCAGGCAGTCCGGGCAGTGGGCCCGGAGGAGCTGGGGCCTTGGCCACTCACCCAGAGCAGGGAAATGGCGCCGGACCGGGCATCGGGAAGTTGGGGCCCCGGGGCAGGACTGGCCCGGGCCTTCTGTCCCGTTTGGGTCCCGTCCCCGGCCCCACTCCGGCTAACTCCCCTCCCAAACCTGACCAACATCCAGCCAGTGACTGGGCCTGAGAATGCAGCCTTCCGAGCCTTTCCCAGAATCCTTCCCGGCCAACGTTCTCTGACCTTCTTACACTGTAACGCGGACCAAACACACAGACTCCCACCCCACCCCTCCCAGTGATGCAGAGCCCTCCAGCCATTCTGGCTTCTGCAGATCACCCAACAACACCCCACGGCACTTTGCAGCACTGCACAGGACGCCTCATCAGGAAACAACACAACCAACACCTACTTCGTGGACACACAACCTGCCCTGAACCCCAGCGGGCCAAGCGCCACATCCCCGACCTGAGAGCCTTAGCTTTTACGAACATCCTCAGCGTCAGGACTTAAATACCAGGAGCCCGGTAGACCAACCAGGGTAGGCCGGTCCCTCGGGGCGCACACCTCCCAAGCCCGGTCCTCCGGACATGGGGCACCCTACCCCTGCTCGGCTTCTGCTGCCCGCCGACCCCTGCCGATTTCAGCTCAGCCCCTGTATTCGGGAGCCCTCACACCTCAACACAGAAAACCTGACAACTGCATCCTCATCCAGTCCTCCCAGGGCTGAGGCCTACTGGGTGTAGAGTGGGTCCAGTCCCAGGGGACTGTGGTGGGCACCACCGGCCTCAAATCCAGCTGCCACCCAGCACACCCCTCCCCAGACCGTACCAGCTACTCTGGCAGCATCCCACCCCTTTCTCTCAGGCCCCACGGGGCCAGGGGCTGGGACCGAGTGGAGCCCAAGGAAGGTGGGGATCCCCCAAGAGCCCCAGCTCAGGATGTAGAAGAGAATCCCAAAGCCTTGGGCTGGCCCTGCAGTCAGTCGCTCTTCCTTCCCTCCACTTCCTCCTCCCGCTCCCCCAAGCTGGGGCCGTTTGAGGAGGGCGGCGGGCAGGCTGGGATTAACTGGGATTAGCCTGGACTGGTGCCTGAGCAGGTTGGAAAGAGAGGAGGCAGTGCCCTGGCAACCCCAAGGGACACCAGACTCTTTTTGCCTGGTGAAGAGCTAGACGGGGCCCCTGGTCGGGGCAACTCCATCCTGCAAAGTGGGCTGGCAGAGAGAGCGAGGAGGAAAGGGGACGCAGGATGAGGAATTAGGATTTAATGTGCAAGGGCGGAAGGTGGCTGTTGGGAGAATGGCTGATGCACAGAATGTATATATATATATACACAGAGAGAGAGAGAGAGAGAGAGAGAGAGAGAGAGAGAGAGAGAGAGAGAGAGAGAGAGAGACCCAAGCAGGTTAAATCTGCTCCAGGGCTCTTGGTTAGAGAGGTCGGCTTGGGAAAAGGCGACGGCCCGGACCCCGGCTGGGCCCCAAGCCTTGAACCGCCCCCCTCACCTGGCTTCACTGACTCGAGGCACCCCGGCAAGGCTGGGGGTGTGGAGGTCGCCCTGCCCCCAGGAGCAGAAAGCTGGCCTGTCCTAGTGGTGAAGGGGGCTGGGGAAGGCGACTAGCTCCTTGCCCTCGAGTCAGACCAAGCCCACCCGCCCTGGCCTGGCCGTTAGTTTCCTTTCTTCTCTCTGCCCGGTCAGTGGACGGAGCCCCTCTGTGTCCCAGGGCCGTTCTCCAGAGGTGGGCAGCCGGCGGCGGGAGGGCGAGATGGCGGGCTGTCCTGAAGAGGGGCGGCCGGACCCGGGGTGGATGCCCAAGTCCCAGCCGGGCCTGGCCAGCTCCCGGGAAGTCGGCAGAAGGGAGCGGGTGGAGCCGAGGGAAGGCGCGGCGGGGGAGCTCGGATAAGCCAAACCTGTTAGCGCTTCTCTGGTTCCTCCAAACATCAGCCGGCGTTGGGAGTAGGCCGCCGGGAGGGTCTGTCTGGCCGTGGAGGACCCAGGCGTACCCGGGCGCGGGGACGGCCCGGCACGGGCACCCAGCTGGCCTAGCGCGGCTTTGGTTAGCGAGGTTACTACTGGGCACAGCAGCTGGCAGGGGTGCTCACACAGGACCGTGGGCCACTGGTGGGCCAGGACTCTTGGCCAGCAGGCCACACCGGCCGGTGGATTTCCCTCCGGCATCCTGAGGAGCAGAGGGTAGTGACGCCAGTGCTGGGGGCTTCACTCCCACTTGGGCTGTGTTCCCCAGTGACCCCCCCACCCCCACTCTGGTGTCCCAGGAGCCCCCCGACCCTTACAGAAGGCAGCAGCCAGCAGTGAGGGCTGACCCCTGGGCTGGCCCTCGACACAACCCCCCCAGGGCCCAGACCCTAGGCAGTGGGGTCCCAGCATCCCGGCAGCAGGGATGAGGGAAAGGGCTGGGCCGGAGCAGAGACGGGGCCGAGCCCTGCCGGGCCGGAAGAGGGAGCGGGGCCGGTGACCTCTGGCAGGTCAAGAGGCCAGCAGAGTGTTAGGGGTCGGCTCGGGGCTGGGAGCGTTGGGGAAGGCATTCCGCAGCTTCTCCATGATGTCCTCCAGGCACAGGCTGACGTTCTGGCTCTTGGCGACTATTTCATCTAGAGGGCAGAGGGCGGACGGGATGGACAGATGGAGCGGGGCCCAGGAGCGCGGATCAACAGGGCGGGAAGGACGGACAGCACAGGGAGGACAGGCGGAAAGAGGGGACGGGGAAGATGAGCGGATGGAGATGGGCGGACGGGACGGGGATGAAGGACGAGGCTGCGCGTTTGCCGGTCTCCACCTTGGCTGGGAGCGGCGCTCAGCCTGCAAGACGGGGGCTCTGTGTATGTCCAGCCCAGGGAGTTTCCCATCCACCCCCAGTAGTTGTGACCGAGGGGAGAGGACGTGGGTCAGCGTCTCACCGGCCACCTCGGTGTCCGGGGTGTTGCGCTCCCTCTCCCTGGCGTGGCTTCCCTCCGACGGCTGCGGGGAGGAGGCCAGCGAGGAGCCGGCCGAGCCGGTCCCGTCCAAGTCTGCCGGGGGCTGGAGAGACACGCAGGGCCCTGACCCAGCCGCTCGGGACCCTCCAGTCCAGCTCCCTGCCTCCAGGGAAGGCCAGGCCTCATCCACCCGGAGCAGAGACGTGAATCCTAAAAGCCTTCAGAGCGGGTTTCCCATTCCCCTCGGGAATGGGCAGAGCTCAGAAGGCTCTTTTGATGTCTCTCCTACCTTCCTCTTGTTGCCGTTTTAGGTCATATTCAGAGAAACCTGAGCGGCCCACCCCATATCCCACATCACTTCCCATAGCTGCAGGAAATTGTGCTCTCCCCTCCTCTCTTCTTCAGGCCTGAGTGGCTGGAATGTCCCATCGGGATGCTCAAGGTGGGCTCTGGACAGCCCCCAATCAATCAATCAATTGTATTTATTGAGCGCTTACTGTGTGCAGAGCACTGTATTAAGCGCTTGGGAAGTACAAGTTGGCAACATCTACAGACAGTCCCTACTCAACAGTGGGCTCACAGTCTAAAAGTCCCGAAACAGGACTCTCGGGTAGGCCCCCACCACCAGAGATCATCAAGGTAAGAACCCCCGAGAAGCAGCGTGGCTCAGTGGAAAGAGCCCAGACTTGGGAGTCAGAGGTTGCGGGTTCTAATCCCGGCTCTGCCACTTATTAATAATAATAATAATAATGATGGCATTTGTTAAGTGCTTACTATGTGTCAAGCACTGTTCTTGTCAGCCGTGTGACTTTGGGCAAGTCACTTAACTTCTCTGTGCCTCAGTGACCTCATCTGTAAAATGGGGATGAAGACTATGAGCCCCACCTGATTACCTTGTATCTCCACCAGCGCTTAGAACAGAGCTTGGTACACAGTAAGTGCTTAACAAATACCATCACTATTCCCCTTCTAGACTGCGAGCCCGATGTTGAGTAGGGATTGTCTCTATTTGTTGCTGAATTGTACTTTCCAAGCACTTAGTACAGTGCTCTGCACACAGTAAGCGCCCAATAAATACGATTGAATGAAATGAATGAATGAATGCTCAACAAATACCATAGAAAACGAAATCAAAAAGTCCAGATATCCTTCCTCCCGACTTGGCTGCGTCACCCTGACTTGCTCCCTTCCTCCCCTCCTCCCAGCCCCACAGCACTTCTGTCCATATCTGTAATTATATTTATTTATATTAATGTCTGTTTCCCTTTCTTGACTGTAAACTCACTGTGGGCAGGGAATGTGTCTGTTATGTTGTACTCTCCCAAAGGCTTAGTACAGTGTCCAGCCTACAGAAAGCACCCAATTCATTCATTCATTCAATCGTATGTTTTGAGCGCTTACTGTGTGCAGAGCACTGGACTAAGCACTTGGGAAGGACAAGTCGGCAACATATAGAGAGGGTCCCTACCCAACAATGGGCTCGCAGTCTATGAACAATAATAATAATAATAATAATGACGGCATTTGTTAAGCGCTAACTATGTGCAAAGCACTGTTCTAAGCGCTGGGGAGGATACAAAGTGATCAGGTTGTCCCACCTGGGGCTCACAGTCTTAATTCACATTTTATAGATGTCACTGAGGCCCAGAGAAGTTGTGACTTGCCCAAAGTCACACAGCCGGCAATCAGCGGAGCCGGGATTTGAACCCATGACCTCTGACTCCAAAGCCCGGGCTCTTTCCAGTGAGCCACGCTGCTTCTCTTTATCAATACGACGGACGGACTGGCTGACTCGGCTCCAACTGTGGGTCCGCCCACCCAATCCCGGCTCCCCTCCTTGTCCCATCCCTCCGACCCCGGTACCCCCGGAGCCCCCCGGTCCCCCAGACCCACCTGCAGGAGCAGCTCCCGCAGGCGCTGCAGCTGAGACTCCAGCTGCTTGTTGTGGTCCTCCAGGATCTGCATGCGGGTCTCCAGGCGGCTCTTGTGCTGCCGCAAGATCCGAGCCTCGGCCAGGAGCTCCTCGTTGTGGGGGTCCTGGGCCGCCTCGGGGGTCCCGGCCGCCAGGGGAGGGGCCTCGCCCGCCTCCTCGTGCTGCCACTTGAGCCGTCGCAGCTCCCCTTGGAGGATCCTGCCGGGCCGGGGAGCGTGACGAGGGCCCCCCAGAGATGAGCCCCGCGCCCCTACCACCCCGGGCGGCCCAACTGGCTCCGGCCGGGGGCTCGGCCCCCCGTCCCAGGGCCCGGTTGCGATTCCTGAGCCCCCTCCGAATCATCATAATGATGATGATGGTACTTGTTAAGCGCTTACTAGGTGCCAGGCACCGTTCTAGAGTAAGCAGGTTATCCCACGGGGGGCTCACAGTCGTAATCCCCATTTTACAGATGGGGTAACTGAGGCTCAGAGAAGTGACTTGCCCAAAGTCACCCAGCTGACAAGCGGAGGAGCCGGGATTAGGCCCCACGACCTCTGACTCCCAACCCCGGGCTCTATCCACTGAGTCACGCTGCTTCTCAGCAGGCAAGGCCGGGCCCAGCGCCCCGTCTTCCGTTCTCCAGGGCAAGCCCCATCTCCCTCCCGCGCCCCCTCACCCGTCCCCCGGCCGCCCCCTCGCCGGCCCCCCACCGGTTCTCGTCCTCCAGGTGAGCCAGGATCTTCTCCAGCGTGCCCTTGTCCTCCTGGCCGGCCGGGCTGCCCTGGGCCTGCTGCTGCCCGCCGGCCGGCTCGCGGTCCGTGATGGGGCTGGAGTGCCGCAAAAGGTACTGGTCCTCGTCTCTGCCATGGGAAGAGTGGTGCCAGGAGGGGTCTGATGTGGGCACAGACACACCTGCATACCCAGGGCACGGGGGGTTTGAGGGGGGACACCTAGCCACCAATCCGGCCCTATCCTCCAACTGGGTTCAAACCAGGCCCCACCGCCCAGTCTCATTACCCCCCTGGGCCGGGGCCAAGCCTCCACCTTGAGACGCGGGGCCGGGCCACGCACCGCGGACTCACATGCTGTCGTCCGGGGACTGGCTATCATTGAAGAAGGAGCAGTTCTGACTTTCCATCTCGGCGAGCCTGGAGGGGTGGAGGGGAGCGGCGGTGACCCCACTGGCGACCCCGCCCAGGCCCCTCGGCTGCCGAGCCGCAGCCGGACAAGGGGCGGGAAGCCCGGGACCGAGCGAGGCCTCCGCCAACGATCCCCGACCCCCGTTATCTCCCCGCCGGGA
Source organism: Tachyglossus aculeatus (assembly GCF_015852505.1). Taxonomy (NCBI): domain Eukaryota; kingdom Metazoa; phylum Chordata; class Mammalia; order Monotremata; family Tachyglossidae; genus Tachyglossus; species Tachyglossus aculeatus. The sequence continues at coordinate 48,827,168 of NC_052071.1, forward strand.
CCCAGGTACCTGCTGGCAAAGTGCTCGATGCGGGAATGGGTGTCGGCATGGGGCAGCACCGGGGAGGAGGCCGGCCTGAAAGAACAGCCGAGGCCCAGAGTCCGGGCGGGCCGCCCACCGGGACTCGGAGACCCACCTAGCGCCCCACAGCTCCGGGACGGGTGCAGGGGAGGGGGCTGCCAGTGGCCTCAGAGCCATCTGACTCACTGCACAGAGGGGAATCCCCCTCCCGGAAGCTCAGACTGTGCTCGGTGGGGCCGGGGGCTCGGTGATGATGATGATGATGACGGCATTTATTAAGCGCTTACTGTGTTCAAATCACTATTCTAAGCGCCGGTGATCAGCTTGTCCCCCGGGGGGCTCACAGCCTTAATCCCCATTTTACAGATGAGGGAACTGAGGCCCAGAGAAGTGAAGTGACTTGCGCAAAGTCACACAGCTGGCGGAGCCGGCATTTGAACCCATGACCTCCGACTCCAAAGCCCGCGCTCTTTCCACTGAGCCACGCTGCTTGGTGGGGGCCTTACTTGGAGACCTCACGTCCCGGGGCTTGGGGCAGGACACCGATGAGGAGGAGCAGTCCCCAAAGGCTTCCTGCCCTCCTCGAACCCTCCTCCCCGGCCCCCAAATCCGGGTCACCCCCTCCCAGGATCACTGAGGTAATAATAATAATAATAATGATGGCATTTATTAAGCGCTTACTATGTGCAAAGCACAGCGCAACTCAGTGAAGACAGCCCAGGGGTGGCAGTCCCGAGACCCGGGTTCTAATCCCAGCCGTGGGACCGTCGTAATGTCTCCGGCCCACTGTTTTCAGATATATCAAATGGGGAGGAGACACCTACTCGCCCTGCCTTTTGGACAGGGAGCCCCTTTTGGGACAAGTCTGGTGTCTACTGAGATTTTCTTGTAAATTGTGTCAAGCTCAGGAGAGCAGTGGACACACAGTGAGCGCGGATCCACTGTGTGGTGACCGCCGCTTCCCTGCCCGCTCCTCTCCCTGCCCGGGCGCGCCACGGGGTTCGGCCCTCACGTCTCGCTGAAGTCAGCCTCCAGCACCGACTGGACGGGCAGGTAGCCCCTCTGGGGGTGTCTGCTGAAATACTGCTTCGACCGGAACTTGTTCTTCAGGGTGGTGGCGAAGTCCCGCATGTTCTCGCTGGACGTGGTCTGGGGAGAGGAGGGGCTCCCGTCACTGAGCCCCCGCGGCCCCAGTTTGGGTGTCCCGGGGATCGGGAGGGCGCGGGGGGCGAAGGGGGCGCGGCTCCTCACCGGGGTGTAGTACTCCATGATGGGGTAGTGGAGCTTATTGCCCTTGCTGGCGCGGCCCGTCAGGAAACACATCTGGCAGATGTCCACGTTGAACTGCTTCAGGCTGCGGTATCTGGGGAAGGACGGGACCGGAGGGAGTGGGCGGAGAGGGGCAGGGAGATCCAGAACCTCTCTGGCCCTCCCGGTGGGGGGGGCACGGCCACACGCTGGCCCCAACCCCTCTCCCATTGGCACCCCACCACGTGATGAGGATAATAACGGCAGCATTTGATCAGCGCTTACTATTGTCCACTGAACTAAGCGCTGAGGTCGATACGAGATAATCAGATCGGACACAGTCCCTGTCGCACATGGGGCTCACAGTCTAAGGGGGAGGGAGAACAGGCACTGAATACCCATTTTACAGACGAGGAAACGGAGCCAAGGTCACGCAGCAGTGCTGGGGATTAGAACCCAGGTCCCTTTCTCCCAGCTCCGTGCTCTCTCCACTAGGCCATTCATTCAATCATATTAATTGAGTGCTTACTGTGTGCAGAGCACTGGGAAGTACAAGTTGGCAACATATAGAGACGGTCCCTACCCAACAGTGGGCTCACAGTCTAGAAGGCCACACTGCTACTCACTGGGGGGGTCTCAAGGTTTGTTTGGGGCAGAAGTTTTGTTCCACCCCAGTTAGGAATTTAAAATGTGGGGTTACACCAGCCTTTTAAAATGAGCCCCATAATCTACCACTGCCCCCTCCCCTTCCCCCCCACCAGCCCACCCTCCACCATGGAAATACAATGGTCGTACTGGACAACAAACGAGAGGTTTCCCTCGGCCAGGTGGTCCTGTTTTAGCCAAAGAGGTAGCTAGAATTCAGAGGCAGTGGGCAGCACGGAGAGGCAAGCCCTTCCTGACTACCGCTCCTGGTGCCCAGGGAATCTCCCACAATTCCTGGTTGGGGCCAGAATGGTACGAGCCACGGGATCAGATGATGAAGTCCCTCCTGGGCCAATCATGCTGACACTCAATGCCCCGTTCCCCTGTTGAGGACGCCCCGGGTGACGCCCAGATGCTCTACCACCTCCACGGCTCGTAAACTTGAGTCCCCCAGGGGGAAGGCCCACTCAAACCCGGGGGGTGTGGACGGGGGGGTGCCCTCCACCTCCCCTAACGCCCAGCAGCCCCAGGTCTCGGTAGCTGATGGGGTGCCCCTCCCGTGTGGCCCTCGGGGTCTGGGGCCGGATGTACCTGAAGCCCTTGATGGGACAGTGCCTGCAAACCGAGCATTTGGTCTGGTGCTTCACCGGCTCAGCCAGGGCCACGCGGTGCAGCACGGACAGCCACACCATGGACTGCGGCTCCAGATTGGCCCACTCCAGGAACTGGGCCGCCTCCACCGCCGCCTTCCCTGCGCTCTGGGGACACAGAGGGACGGAGGGAGGGACGAAGGACTGAAGCCCGGCAGGCTGGGTGGCTCCGGTCCTGGGGGGTGGTAGACCCAGTGGCCTCCAAGGCCCCACCCTGTCCAGCATGGCGGGCTCTCGGGGACAGGGTGGACGGCCAGGATGCCCGGGCCCCGTCTCGCTTGCAGGCCTACAGCGGCCTGTGGGGCTCTGCATCCCCGCTTGCCCTCCTGCCCCACCCTCGGCCACCCCAAACAATCCCCCCAGATGCCCACATCAAAGCTGCCCCTGAGGGGTACCGGCAGGGTGGGTGGAAGAGAGCATCCGCTGACCCGGCCCCTCCCCTCCTCCTGTCAGCGTCTCCCCTCTCCCACTTCCCGGCGGCGGTGGGGCTGTCGGCCTGCCTCTGGGCCGGGTCTTCCCATCATCATCATCATCAATCGTATTTATTGAGCGCTTACTGTGTGCAGAGCACTGTACTAAGCGCTTGGGAAGTCCAAGTTGGCAACATATAGAGACAGTCCCTCCCCAACAGTGGGCTCACAGTCTAAAAGGGGGAGACAGAGAACAAAACCAAACATACTAACAAAATAAAATAAATAGAATAGATATGTACAAGTAAAATAAATAGAGTAATAAATATAGTAAAATAAATAAATAAATAAATAGAGTAATAAATATAATAAATTCCGGCCCGGGCCCAGCGCTTACAAAACGGAAGCAGCTGCGGATGCTGGGCTCCACGTTGCTGCCCCCGAAGGCCGCCACCTCCCCAAGTTGGCGTGGAACCTGGATGGCCTCGTGCAGCAGGATGCCCAGGTGCCTCTGGTCACACAGGCCGCCAGCGTGGGCCACCTGGCTGAAGAGGTCTGCCCGGGACCCGTGGTGGGGACGCGGGACAGGCCGGGGAGAGGAGAGGCCGGGCGAGGGGGGTCGGGATTGGAGGGGGAAAGACAGGCAGGGGATGGGGAGGAAGCCAAGTGCTTGTCAACCCGGCGTCCTTTTAGCCCGCTCGCTGCCCTTCCCAACTAGGGCTCGGCTACCACGGGAGCCTCCACCCCTGGCTCCCTGGGAGGAAAAGGACTCGGGGGTTCCGGGGCTCTCAGGCCCTTTGGGAATCCCAGGGCGATTGGCTGCCTGAAGGCCCCCAGCCTCCCGCTTGCCTTCCACTGCTGGGTGGGTCACCCCCGCCCGACCTTCAGCCCATCCCCACTCCTCCAAACATACCCCCGTTATCCCCCGGACCCCGAAGAAGGTGCCTGGAAGCTGACCCCCCATCTCTGCCCCCTTAGCCAGGACTCACAGCTCTTCTGAGGTAGGGTGGGGGGGAGGAGGTAACTCATTCCAACCCCACCCAGGACCCCCACAGAACAGATCCTCAAGACTCAGACACTCAGGGGTCCCTTTCCTGGGCTTCTTTCCCCTTCCCAAGATCCCCCCTGCCCCCCTTTCTGCCCTCCACTGAGTGGGGCACTGCACTCGGCCTGGCCAGCCCCCTCCCCCTCAACCCCGGGACTCACACTGGAATTTCTCTTTCACGTCTGTGCCGCACAGACACGCGATGCCCGTCTTAAATGAGAGGGCCCGCACCTTCCCACTGCGGCCGCTGATGGAGTGGACAGAGGTAGAGAGCAGTCAAAGGGTCAACCCTCCCTCCCCCGACACACGCCCCGTCGCAAGGGCCCCGGGGGTGGAAGACGTCCCTCACCGCAAGCCAGAACTAGGCCGGGCATTGTGACAATGCCCCTTGCCAGCTTCCTGCTGCCCTTAGAGCCCCAGGAAGTGTCTTGGGGTTGGGGGCGGAGGGGGGGACTGGAGGAGAGGGACAGACGAGATGGTGACCCAGAAAGGGAACAAGCAGGCTTCTGGGCGCCGGGCATCCAGACGGATTCTGGCTCTGTGCCCCCGCTCAGGAGGCCTGGCGACAGACTGGCTTTCCCCGACCCCCTGGGCTCCTTTTGGGACACTGAGCCCAATCGGAGCCTCGGGAGACTTCAGCCGGGCCTGGCCCTGAACTGACCATCAGCAGGTTGAGGGCAGCTGGGCCTCAGATGACCACCGAAGAGGTGGAAGGAGCTGGACAGGGGCACTGCCCACGCATGGGTCCTTGTCCTAGGCATCTCATGTATATGCTAGATGATTGGGTCCTCCCAGCCCCGGACCACCAGTGAGGGGCCCGAGGAAGCCCGAGACAAGGGTCGGCAGGGGCAGGGCTTCCTCTCGCCACTTCGGGTTCGTGGGAGACGGGCAGAGAGGGCACCGGGGTCAGGGGGCAGAGAGTGGAGCAGCAGGGGGGCAGAGGGGGGCACACCTGTCGTAGACATTGAGCAGCCAGTTGAGGGTCATGTCCACGCAGAGCGGCACATTGACCAGAATGCCCCTCTCCTCCTCCAGCCTCTCGTAGAGGGCGGTCAGGCAGTGGATGACCTCCACCACGTCCATCACGTGTTCCCCGGGCTGCAGCTCGTGCTCGCTGAAGATCTCCAGGGCTGTGTTCAGGGGGACCAGGTCCACTGGGACAAGGGGGAAGGCGGCAGTCAACCCTGGCCCCTGCCCCAGACCACCCGCCCACCCTCGTTCCCTCCGCTGACGGCCAGCCTCGGGCCCCAAGGGACCAGCGGGGTGACCTCCCAGGCCCAAAGCCGACAGCTGGCCAAAGGGATCCCTGATTATCTTGTAATCATAATAATAATGGCATTTATTAAGCGCTTACTATGTGCAAAGCACTGTTCTAAGTGCTGGGGAGTTTACAAGGTGATCAGGTTGCCCCACAGCGGGGTCACAGTCTTAATCCCCATTTTCCAGATGAGGTGACTGAGGCCCAGAGAAGTGACTTGCCCAAAGTCACACAGCTGACAAGTGGCAGAGTCGGGATTTGAACTCATGACCTCTGTCTCCAAAGCCCGTGCTCTTTCCACTGAGCCACGCTGCTTCTTGTATCTACCCCAGTGCTTAGTACGACGCCTGATACATAGTAAGCCCTTAAGAAATACCACAGTTATTATTATTACTGCCAAGAACTGTAGCCAGTGCTGGAGAGAAACAACAAGAGAATACACAAGATCCTATTTTGTTGTGGGGACTTTTTAAGCAATGGGGTTTCTAAATACATGAAACAGTGAGCCGGCAGTTTAAAACACCACACACTTGTTTAAACAAGCACAGGGAGTTTTGAGGGGTGTGTGTGTGTTTTTTTTTAACATTAACTTGGGTTGTAGACTGTGAGCCCATTGTTGGGTAGGGACCATCTCTATATGTTGCCAACTTGTGCTTCCCAAGCACTTAGTACAGTGCTCTGCACACAGTAAGCGCTCAATAAATACGATTGAATGAATGAATGCAGGAAGAGTGAGTGTTATACTCTGCAGATGACAACTGAATCTGCCCTGGCTGATCATGGCCTCTCTAGCCCCATTCCCCTGTGGCTCCATGTATAATAATGATGGTGTTTGTTAAGTGCTTGCTATGTGCCAGGCACTGTACTAAGTGCTGGAATAATAATTACGGTATCTGTTAAGCTTACTATGTGCCAAGCACTGGTCTGAGGGCTGGGGGTAGATATACGGTAATCAGGTCATCCCACATGGAGCTCACAGTCTTATCCCCATTTTACAGATGAGGTAACTGGGGCGCAGAGAAGTTAAGTGGCTTGCCCAAGGTCGCACAGCAGACAAGCGGCAGAGCTGGTTTTAGAACCCACGACCCCTGACTCCCGAGCCCGGGTTCTTTCCACTAAGCCACGGTGCTTGCCCCACATCCAGCGTTTGGCTTGTAGTTCCCAAGTGTTTAGTACAGTGCTCTGCACACAGTAAGCGCTCAATAAATACGATTGATTGATTGATTGATCCTGCTTTGGGCTGCCCAAGGGCAGTAGGTAACTCTGCTCACCAGCTCCGAGATGGGGACCCTTCTCCTCTGGCTTGGTCTGTTGGCTCCCTGCCACAGTAACACTGGGGACTTGTAACCCCTTGTGGGCAGGGAACGTGTCTACCAACTCTGTTATATTACAGTCTCCCAAGCGCACAGTACAGTGCCCCGCCCAGAATCAATCAATCGTATTTATTGAGCGCTTACTGCGTGCAGAGCACTGTAGTAAGCGCTTAAGGCACTTGATCCATATGACCGACTGCACCTCTCTGAGACACAAGGCCGGAAGCCTGTTAGCTCCCCTGCTGCAGGCTGGCCTTTGTACAGATTAATTACTCTATTTATTTTACTTGTACATATTTACTATTCTATTTATTTTACTTGTACGTATTTACTATTCTATTTTGTTAATGATGTTGCCAACTTGTACTTCCCAAGCGCTTAGTACAGTGCTCTGCACACAATAAGCACTCAATAAATACTATTGATTGATTGATGTGCATACAGCTTTATTTCTATTTATTCTGACGACTTGACACCTGTCCACATGTTTTGTTTTGCTGTCTGTCTCCCCCTTCTAGACTGTGAGCCCGTTGTCGGGTAGGGACCGTCTCTAGATGTTGCCGACTTGGACTTCCCAAGCGCTCAGTCCAGTGCTCTGCACACAGTAAGTGCTCAATAAATACGATTGAATGAATGAATCTAGCTTTACTTCTATTCTGACGACTTGACACCTGTCCACATGTTTTGTTTTGCTGTCTCACCTTCTAGATTGTGAGCCAGTTGTCGGGTAGGGACCGTCTCTAGATGTTGCCGACTTGGACTTCCCAAGCGCTCAGTCCAGTGCTCTGCACACAGTAAGCGCTCAATAAATATGATTGAATGAATGAATCTAGCTTTAATTCTATTTGTTCTGGCGGCTTGACACTTGTCCACATGTTTTGTTTTGCTGTCTCCGCCTTCTAGACTGTGAGCCCGTTGATGTGTAGGGACCATCTCTAGATGTTGCCGACTTCGACTTCCCAAGCGCTCAGTACAGTGCTCTGCCCACAGTAAGCGCTCAATAAATATGATTGAATGAATGAATCTAGCTTTACTTCTATTCTGGCGACTTGACATCTGTCCACGTTTTGTTTTGTTCTCCGTCTCCCCTTTCTAGACCGTGAGCCCGTTGTCGGGTAGGGACCGTCCCTAGATGTTGCCAAGTTGGACTTCCCAAGCGCTCAGTCCAGTGCTCTGCACACAGTAAGCGCCCAATAAATACGATTGAACGAATGAAAGGGCTACAGGACTTGGGGGCCGGTGGGAGGGGGAGGAAGAGGAGGGTCTGAGCTTGGCAGAGGGGAACGGGGAGGGAAGAGAGGCGGTGAGGAGTGGAGGGCGAGGCAGACGTACGGCGTAGGGCCTTCTGGACTCGGCGCAGCTTCATGGCCGTCCGGTACGCGGAGAACTTGATGTTGTTCAGCTCGGCTGGAAAGGAGCAGAGGGGAGCCCGATTGGGCTGGGGGTGCGGCCCTCCTCGCTTCCCCCACCCCAAGGTGGGGGCAGCCGGGCCAGCTGGACGGAACTGGAATGGCCAGCTCCACCCAGGCCCCGCAGCGTGGCTCGGTGGAAAGAGCCCGGGCTCGGGAGTCGGAGGTCAGGGCTTCTAATGATAACGATGAAGGCATTTATTAAGCGCTTACTATGCGCCAAGCACCGTTCTAAGCGCCGGGGAGGTTACAAGGTGATCAGGTTGCCCCACGGGGGGGCTCACGGTCTTCATCCCCATTTGACAGATGAGAACTGAAGCCCAGAGAAGTGAAGCGACTTGCCCAAAGTCACCCAGCTGACAATTGGCGGAGCCGGGATTTGAACCCATGACCTCTGACTTCAAAGCCCGGGTTCTTCCCACTGAGCCCCAGCTCTGCCACTTGTCAGCTGTGTGACTTTGGGCAAGTCACTTCACTTCCAGCGCTTAGAATAGTGCTCCAGCGCTTAGGACAGTGCTTTGCACATAGTAAGCACTTAACAAATGCCATCATTATTATTATTCTCTGGGCCTCCTCCTCCCCCTCCCCATCTCCCCGCCTTACCTTCTTCCCTTCCCCACAGCACCTGTATATATGTATATATGTTTGTACGAATTTATTACCCTATTTATTTTACTTGTACATATTCCATTTATTTTATTTTGTTAATATGTTTTGTTCTGTTGTCTGTCTCCCCCTTCCAGACTGTGAGCCCACTGTTGGGTAGGGACCGTCTCTATATGTTGCCAACCTGGACTTCCCAAGTGCTTAGTACAGTGCTCTGCACACAGTAAGCACTCAAATACGATTGAATGAATGAATGAATGGGCTTCAGTTCCCTCATCTGGAAAATGGGGATGAAGGCTGTGAGCCCCACATGGGCAACCTGATCACCTTGTAACCTCCCCAGTGCTTAGAACAGTGCTTGGCACATAGTAAGCACTTAATAAATGCCATTATTATTATTATCATCTGTGTCTCAGTTCCCTCATCTGGAAAATGGGGATGAAGACTGTGAGCCCCCCGTGGGGCAACCTGATCACCTTGTAACCTCCCCAGCGCTTAGAACAGTGCTTTGCACATAGTAAGCACTTAATAAATGCCATTATTATTATCTGTGCCTCAGTTCCCTCATTTGGAAAAAGGGGATGAAGACTGTGAGCCCCACATGGGACAACCTGACCACCTTGTATCCCCCCAGAGGGGATACTGAGGCACATAGTAAGCACTTAATAAATGCCATTATTATGATCTGTGCCTCAGTTCCCTCATCTGGAAAATGAGGATGAAGACTGTGAGCCCCACGTGGGACAACCTGATCACCTTGTATCCCCCCAGCGCTTAGAACAGTGCTTCGCACATAGTTAGTACTTAATAAATACCATTATTATTATTATTAATATTATGAGCCACACTCCTCCTCTCCCCTGGGGGTGGGGAGATGGGGGTGCGCGGCCCAAGCAGCTTTTCACCCACTCCAACCCCAGCTCCTCCCTCCCCACCCCACCCCACCCCACCCAGCCCATCCTGTGGTCCCCTTCTCACCCAGGGTTTGGTACAACTCGGTCATCTTGGGGTGGTCCCAGCAGGTAGTCTGAGCCTGGTGGCTGGAAACACGAGGGGCCGGCCCAGTCAAGGACAAACAGTGTCCCTTCTGCCCAGCCCGGGTGTGCGTTCTTGTGCGCGCCCACAACCTCACCCCCAATAGACCCCCACGGGCCCACAGAGCCAGAAACACAAGGACCTCCATTTACTCAATCAATCGTTTCTCCTGGGTGCAGAACACTGAGCCGTGAACTTGAGGGAGTCCAACCAATACCTATTTTTTATGGTATTCGTCCAGTGCTTACTATGTGCCAGGCACTAAACTATGCACTGGGGTAAATACAAGATAATCAGGTTGGACAGAGTCCACGTCCCACGGGGGACTCACACAGCTTTAATCCCCATTTTATAGATGAGGTAACTGAGGCACAGGGAAGTGAAGTGACTTGCCCAAGGTCACCCGGCAGACAAGTGGCAGAGCTGAGATTAGAAATCAGGTCCTCTCGGCACTCGGGCCCGTTCTCTTTCCTCTGGGCTTCTTAAGAGAAGTAAGAGACGGGATTTCGGCCCTCACCGAGCTACTGCTTTAATGGGGAGGCAGAGAGACGCCAAATTATTCAGTTGGGAGGAAACAGAAAACTTTAGCAAGTTCATCAGTTAGCAAGTTCTCGCCCCCATGGAGACAGACACACACACTCCTGCAGGCTCTCAGGAAAATCCCCTTTCCCGGACCATCCTGGCCCGCCGGCCATCCCAGGATGGAAGGGTCTAGGGCCATCCATCCGGGGAACCTCAGGAGAAGCCACCCATCCAGCGGAGGGGTGGGACCGGGAGAGCCCGGTAGGAAGGGGCCACCGGAGCCGGCCAACTCGGTCGCCCACAGCTCCTCCGGGGCCCGCTGACTCACTTGATGTAGTAGGGCACTTTATTGGGGGAAATGGCTCTTTCCCAGGGGACCTGGACAGAAGCTGTGGAGAGAGAGGAGACAGATGGATCTCATCTCACCGCTAACACACTTAGGAGCTTTCCCTGCCCTCCCCACTGAGACCAAGATTTGGGGTGGGGGTCCGGTGGCTCAGGGAACACCTCCAGGGCCAAACTCCCTCTCCCGAGGCCGGGCCCAAGACACACGGCGATTCCTGCGGAGGGTCCCAGCATCACCCAAGCCCCGCCGCAGCGCAGCCCCCCATCCGGCCCCCACTCTGGGCTGCCAAGAAAGGGTGTCCATCCCCTTGGCATCCCCAGGAGTCCATCCCCTTGGCATCCCCGGGAGTCCCCAGAAGTGGACGGGGAGCGGGGCCAATGGCGTCTCGGCGATGCCCTCCGGCTAAGGCCGCCCTCCCTGACACGGGGCACCAAGGTGACCCTAGGGGCTGGGCTGGGCTGGGCTGGGCCCCCCCCTTTCCCCACCCCAACCCCACCCCGGGGGGACGCCGCCGTTGCTGCTGCCGCTGCCTCTGCCAGCCAGCTCTGCTCACGCACTGGCCAGGAAGTGCTGAGACCCCGGCCCGAAGTCCCGGTGGGCGTCTTGCAGCTGCTTGAGTCGCTCGCTGACAGACGTCTGGGGGGAAGAAGAGCCAGGGAGGGAAGGGAAGGGGAGGAGAGGGGAAGAGTAGCAGCATGGCTCAGTGGAAAGAGCCCGGGCTTTGGAGTCAGACATCATGGGTTCAAATCCCGGCTCTGTCAATTGTCAGCTGTGTGACTTTGGGCAAGTCACTTAACCTCTCTGGGCCTCAGTTCCCTCTCTGGAAAATGGGGATTAAGACTGTGAGCCCCACGTGGGACAACCTGATCACTTTGTATCCCCCCCAGCGCTTTGAACAGTGCTTTGCACATAGTAAGCGCTTAACAAATACCGTCATTATTGTTATCAATCAATTGTATTTATTGAGCGCTTACTGCGTGCAGAGCACTGTACTAAGCACTTGGGAAGTACAAGTTGGCAACATATGGAGACAGTCCCTACCCAACAGTGGGCTCACAGTCTAGAAGGGGGAGACAGAGAACAAAACCAAACATATTAACAAAATAAAATAAATAGAATAGATATGTACAAGTAAAATAAATAGAGTAATAAATATGTACAAACATATATACATATACATGATATATTATATGATGCATATATGTTTGTATGTATTTATTACTCTATTTTATTTGTACATGTTTATTCTATTTTGTTAATATGTTTTGTTTCGTTGTCTGTCTTCCTTCCCCCTTCTAGACCGTGAGCCTGCTGTCGGGTAGGTACCGTCTCTAGATGTTGCCAACTTGGACTTCCCAAGCGCTTAGTACAGGGCTCTGCACACAGTAAGCGCTCAACAGTGCTCTGCACACAGTAAGCGCTCCATAAATACGACTGAATGAATGAATGAATAAATAAATACGATTGAATGGATGAATGATTAGGAACCTGGGGCAGCTGAGGCTTCCTAATCAGATCCCTTGAGAAGCCAGCAGGCCTCGGCCTACCTGCTGGTGCCACCTCCTCCTAGGCGTCCTCCCTTTCCCCCTGGCCGCTTCCCCTGCACCACCACCTCCCAGCTGCTCACCTACCTGTCCCCTTCTGTCCCCTTCTGTCCCCTCTCCCAGGTCCCAGGGCAGCCCCGCCTCTACCTGCAGCTGTTTCCAGCGGCTGTTGATCTGCTCCAGGGCCCGCGAGTTCTCCATGGACAGGTGCACGTCCGAGATGGCCAGTTGGTGGGCCCGGTCGTTCACCAGCTTCACCCCATCTTTCATGGGGGACAGTTCCTCTTTGAACAGCTGCAGCCCCGCCCGCAAGCCCGAGGGGAGAGAAGGAGCCGGCCTTCTGAACCAGCGTTCCCACGATGAGGGACCGCGGGTCACTGCCCCGGCCCCCACCCCGGGACCTCGCCCCTGCTGCCAACTTGTACTTCCCAAGTGCTCTGCACACGGTAAATACGACTGAATGAGTGGTGAACCGCGGCAGGGAGGAGAGACGTGAAGCGGCTGGAGAAAGCCCTGATGCAGCAGCGGCGACGACTCACCCGTCCCGCGTGGACCGACCCGCTCGGAGCTGGTGGCGAGCAGGAGCGGAGGGCCACAGGGGAGAGGGATCCCACCCCTCACCACGGCAGCCCCCTCAGGGCTGGCGAAGAGCAGAGGGGAGGGGACCGCTCGGCCCACCTTGGTGGTCTGGATGTGGTCGGGCAGGGAGTCGATGAAGAGGTCCCCGATGGGCTCCCAGCTGGCGCGGACGCCCTCCGCCTGGCCGAGCGAGGCGTCCAGCTCCTCCATGGCCCGCCGGACGTCCAGCAGCTGCTCCAGGGTGCGCTCGATGTGGCGGTGCTGGTCCAGGCAGCGGGCCGTCAGCTTCTCCCACAGCTCACCGGCCACCGTGGCCTGCTTCCACACCAAGCGGCTGCTGTTCTGGCCGCGGAGCCGAGGGGAGATATCTGCAGGCCGGGTGGGACGTGAGCCGGGGGACGGAGCAGAGCCGGGCCAACAGGCCGGACACCCGGGTGGGACTCAGCCAGCGGCCCAGGCGGAGGGGTCGGATACACACGTGCACATGCAAACATGCACACACTCTCTCTTTCTCTCTCTCTAATAATAATAATAATAATAACTACGGTAATTGTTAAGACCTTACTATGTGCCGGACACCGTACTAAGCGCTGGGGTGGATACGAGCAAATCGAGACAGGCCTACAGTCTTTGAACTTTTGACCAAAATGATCATGACTAAACAGTGACTGCATCTGGTCTTGGGTGGTGGATGCTTGCACAGAAAGCAAAGCGGCCTTTGTCCTGGAGTCTGGCTTCGCTTTCCACGGGAAAGCAGAACAAACACGCAGCGGAGGCCCCGACTACACACTCGAGCAATTCGCTGACCAGAGCGGTGGTGCCCGGGGAAGACTGACTAGCGAGGGGATTGGGCAGGTGGGTAGCAGTGGGGAGTGGAAGGGAGGAGGGAGGAGAGAAAGCCATCTGAGAGCAACAAGAGTGTTGACCCGGTACGGGACACATCCCTTTAGCCAGGCCCCCGCCCCCGGAGCTTGGCAGGCCGTGGCATGCAGAATCGGGGGGATTTCTACACCCTAGTATGCAGCACTAGGCGCTGCCACCGCTACTAGGTCGGTCCTCGGGGCCAAATGGCAACTACTCAGAAGCCCTTGAAGGAGAGGGGAGGTGGAAGCGGGCGACCACCTCACCTCTGCCCTCCGGCTGGGGCTCCTCCAGCTCCTCGAAGGGGTGCTGGGCCAGGAAGGTCTGAGCCGACTCCAGGACGGAGTAGATGTAAGGGCCCCGGGCCTTGACCTCTTCCATGAAGGCCTGTGGAGAGAGCGGCCGCGGTCGGTGGAGGCGCTCCCCGGGAGCCCAGGCTGCCCCCTCCCCAGGCCTGGGCTGGAGGAGAGGGGAGGGAATAGACCGAATGGCCTTTGAGACTGGGCGGATGCTGAGCTCCCAAGGTCCCAGCTCTGGGGCAGCGGGCAGGGGAAGTGCCCGTGGAAGACGCCCGCGGCGGGAACGCACCGCGTGTGTCTCCTTCTCCTGCTGCACCAACGCCACGTCCCCCCGGAGCGGCAGCTGGGCCGACAGCTCCTCATCCTTGTGGCCGAGCCAGTCGACGATCTCCTGCAGGGGGGCCTGCAGCTTCCCGCTCTGGTCGGAGAAGGCCTCCAGGCGAGCCCTGTGGGCGGGCGCGGGGCCAAGGCCCAGCCCGTGAGTCTGGGCGGGACCCGGGGACTTGGGGGGCTACTTCAGTCTGGACATCCCTGCCAATGCGTGCAGACCCCTGGGCAGCACCAGACAGGATCCAGAGCTCGGGACCCTCCAGAACCGGGCCGGCTCCCGAACCCAGGCCTCCCGAGAACCACGCCGGCCCCGGGCCGGTCCCGAGCTGCAGGCACACGGGGCTGACCTGCCGCAGGGCCAGGGGTCAGTCTACCCTGGAGAAGGCTCCAAGACAAGTCCTCATCCAGACCAGAAGAGACCACCTTCCCACCCCAGTCCAGAGGAGCAGCCCAGGCCTACCACATTGTCCTTAACTGGCCCCGGGGGACCCCAGCTTGGCCCCGGGATGAGGGTGAATTTGACCCCAAAATGTGTGGCTGGGAAGAGTAATCGCCTCTCTGAAAGAGGCGATTTCCACGGGAAAGAAAAGGGAAGAAAAGGAGGAGGAGAAGGTGAGGAGAGAGCAGAGAAGAAGGAATTCCCTAGGTTGGGAGGTAAGATGGCAGAGGCAAGATGGGAAATGGGCTGTGGAGAGAGCAGGGAAGACTGAGGATGAGAAGCTATGGAGAGAGCTGGGAAGGTGGAATCCCCCATTTGGGGGGTGAGGACGAGGGGGAGGATCAGAGGAGGAGACGCTGCGGAGAGAGTTGGGAAGGCTGAGGTTGGAGGATGAGACGCTAGGGAGAGAGCTGGGAAGATGGAATCCCCCAGATGGGGGATGGGAAGAAAAGGAGGAGGAGAAGGCGAGGAGAGAGCAGGGAAGAAGGAATTCCCTAGGTTGGGAGGTAAGATGGGAGAGGCAAGATGGGAAATGGGTGAATATTTTCAGTGAAGCAAAGACCAGGATGCAGCCCCCGGCCTTCCCTTGACCCTGTCGCCACCCCCATCTGGGGTTCCCGGGGCTCACCGAAGGCTGTGGGATTTCTTCTTGATCTCGCTCCAACACAGGTTCATGTCGAGGGGGGCCGGGGGCCGCCCAGGCCCGCTGGGAAGCTGCTGGCTTAGACAGGGCGAGGGCGGGCCGGCACCATCCTCAGTCCCTGCCGCCACCACCGTCCCCTGGATGGGTGTGTGCCCGCCGGCAGGCAGGCAAACGGACACATAGGCACCCACAAGAAGACACAGCTCCCCGTACGTGGACAGACCGCCCCCCCCCCCCCCCACACACACACAAAACACAACACACACAGAGACACAACACACCAATATAAGGAATCAGTCAACACAGGAGGCAGCCCCCAGGGATTCCAAGTCCCCATGGCCCGGAATGAGGGGGTGACACCCCACAGGGGAGCCACCCCGATCTCCTCTTTCCTTTAAATGGGCATTCCCACCCCTCAACCTCCTCCTCCTCCTTCTTGGCCCCTCAGATCCCCCTCCCCATCGCCCTACCTCCTTCCCCTCCCCACAGCACCTGTATAGGTGTTTGAACAGATTTATTACTCTATTTTACTTGCACATATTTACTATTCTATTTATTTTATTTTGTTAATATGTTTTGTTTTGTTGTCTGTCTCCCCCTTCTAGACTGTGAGCCCGCTGTTGGGTAGGGACCGTCTCTATATGTTGCCAGCTTATAATCAATCAATCAATCAATCGTATTTATTGAGCGCTTACTGTGTGCAGAGCACTGTACTAAGCGCCTGAGAATTACAAGTTGGCAACAGATAGAGACAGCTGCTACCCAACAGTGGGCTCACAGTCTAGAAGGGGAAGACAGAGAACAAAACCAAACATACTAACAAAATAAAATAAATAGAATAGATATGTACAAGTAAAATAAATAAATAGAGTAATGAATATGCACAAACATATATACATATATACAGGGTACATATATACTGTTAAGCACTCACTCTGCGCCAAGTAATAATAATAATAATAATAATAATAATAATGATGGTATTTATTAAGCGCTTACTATGTGCAAAGCACTGTTCTAAGCTCTGGGGAGGATACAAGAGAAGCAGTGTGGCAGGCATATGGGGCTCACATATGTACAAGTACATATATACTTGTACTTCCCAAGTGCTTAGTACAGTGCTCTGCACACAGTAAGCGCTCAATAAATACGACAATGAATGAATGAATTTAAGACCTGTGGATCCCAAGGAGAGCCAAGGCTGAGCTCTCAATGGATCCTCCCAGAAATGGGGTGGTGACTCCCACCAGGACCAAAGGCGTTCCTCACTCCTCAACCCCCAGCCCCTCCAAAATGGAGAACGGGGCCCCTACCCCAGCCGGGAGACCCTTGGGAAATCACAATTCTCCCAACATCTTTACAACCAGGGCAGACTGACAATGAGATAGTCTTCCCCCACCCTCCCCACTACCTATTGGCTCCCTTTGGGTACCCAAAGGTGGGGGTACCCTGCCAGAACCCAGACAGGGGACCCCCCCAAGAGCCGGAGCCAAACAGCCAATGGCGGAAGGGGGTGTGGAAAACTCCCGGATTTTAGGGAGTGGAGGAGGGAATGCATTCATTCAATCGTATTTATTGAGCGCTTACTATGTGCAGAGCACCGTACTAAGCGCTTGGGAAGTCCAAGTTGGCAACATAGAGAGACGGTCCCTACCCAACAGTGGGCTCACAGTCTGGAAGACCCAGATTTAGGTCTCCCCTCCCTACCACTGAGCTTCAAATCCTAGATCCCAGCCCATCCTCGATCCCCCCTCAAACACCCTAATCAATAAAGTCTCAAAGTAGCCTAAACCTTAAGCGCCCAAGTCATTTCTGAGTCATCCATATGAATGCTCCCCAATCTGCTCTGGGAGCCCGTGGGAGCCGGGACCTGCAGCCCTGCTCTGGGGAGCTTCCCATCCTCCAGGGTGCCAAGGGGCATCCCTCCTCTGCTCCGAGAAGGAATGCCCCTGAGGTCCGTTTTACAGATTGGGCAACTGAGTCAACCCCACAAGAGGCCTCCCTTGCCCGGGGTCGCCCAGGGAATGGCGGGTAAAGGCACGACTCGCAGCATCAGCTGCCCCAACAGTAGCTCTCACCCCCGTCCGACCCTAAACCTTGTGGCAGGAGCCCCCGCCCCACTGCAAGCCCCCTCCACAGCCTCCCCCCCCCAAACCCAGGCCAGCTCACCTCAGCCAGTGTCCCGGGCCCTCCCTGAGAGGGGCCAGACCACCGCTCACCTTATCCACCCCAGCCTAGAGAACCAGAGTTTCCTCCCCTGGCCACCACCAACCCAACTCCCACTCCCACCCAGAGCCCGTCTGGGCTCAGTAGAAAGAGCCCGGGCTTTGGAGTCAGAGGTCACGGGGTCAAATCCCGGCTCCACCGCTTGTCAGCTGTGTGACTTTGGGCAAGTCACTTCGCTTCTCTGGGCCTCAGTTCCCTCATCTGTAAAATGGGGGATGAAGGCTGTGAGCCCCCGGTGGGGCAACCCGATCGCCTCGTTAACCTCCCCAGCGCCTAAAACAGTGCTTTGCATATAGTAAGCGCTTAATAAATGCTATTATTATGATGATGATGATCTGGGGCCGGTCACATCCATTTCCTGGAGGACCGCCCCACCTCGGGCAGGGCAGAAGATATTTCTCCCAAAGCTGCTTCCCGCTACCCACGTCCCCACCACCAAACCCAGTCTCAGGACCGAGGGGCCGGGCAGCAACTGGGTGACCCAGGTCCTACTCCAACCCCCTGGTTCTCCAAGGGAAGATGAAGCCTCTCCTGGCTCTCCACGTCCTCGCCATCCCCCGTCCCCGTTGCCTACCTGCGTGGGGGTCGAGGCTCCACCATGGAGCCGGTCAGTGGCGGCTCTGCCCTCCTCTGCCCCCCACCCTCCGCCCCTCTCTCTCCTCTGGGACTGAGCTGCGGCTCCAGGCGAGGGGCAGAGGCCCAGTGGGCAGGGCAGGGCCGGCCGCCGGCTGGAGCAGGAGGGAGGAGATGGGCGGCAGGACGGGAAGCGGCCCGCAGCTCTGCCCTGTTTACTGACCCCCCAGGAATCTAGAGGGGGGCGGCTGTGGCAGGCCCTCGCTCGCGGGTCAATCACAGCTTTGTCCTCGGGAAATTCCTGCCTCCTCAGCCCCCCAACAACTCCACCCCAGGGAGCCGGCGGCTGTCAGAGGCTGGGTTGTGAGGGCGGGGTGGCGGGACGCGCAGAGGGAGCCGGAGGAAGGAGAGAAACTCTGAGCCCCCCAACACACAGGGGGGCCGTGGGGTGGGGACACCGTTGAAAGGAAAATCCCCTGGGCTGTGGGGAATACTCCTGGGACTAGAGTCCCAGAACACTTAATAATAATAATGGCATTTATTAAGCGCGTACTAGCAATCATATTTATTGAGCGCTTACTGTGTGCAGAGCACTGTACTAAGCGCATGGGAAGTCCAAGTTGGCAACATATAGAGACGGTCCCTACCCAACAGTGGGCTCGCAGTCTGGAAGGGGGAGACGGAGAACGAAACAAAACATATTAACAAAATAAGGTAAATAGAATAGATATGTACAAGTAAAATCAATAGAGTAATAAATGCGTCCAAACATATATGTTGTGGGGAAGGGAAGGAGGTAAGGCGGGGGGGATGGAGACGGGGGCTCAGTGTGGGAAGGCCTCCTGGAGGAGGTGAGCTCTCAGTAGGGACTTGACTATGTGCAAAGCCCTGTTCTAAGCGCTGGGGAGGTTACAAGGTGATCAGGTTGTACCACGGGGGGCTCACAGTCTTCATCCCCATTTTGCAGATGAGGGAACTGAGGCCCAGAGAAGTGAAGTGACTTGCCCAAAGTCACACCGCCGATATGTGGAGGAGCCGGGATTTGAACCCATGACCTCTGGCTCCAAAGCCCACGTGGCTCTTTCCACCGAGCCACACTGCTTCTTGCACAGGGGAAGGGGTGGAGGCAGGGACCAGAGCGAAACAGGTCCGATGCTCCCCGGCAATGGGAAGAGAAAACTAGAAGCAGTTTAAAGGAGCAGCTTTGAGAAGCAGCATGGCTTAGTGGAAAGATCACGGGCTTGGGAGTCAGAGGTCGTGGGTTCTAATCCCGGCTCCGCCAATTGTCAGTTGTGTGGCTTTAGACAAGTCACTTAACTGCTCTGTGCCTCAGTTCCCTCATCTGGAAAATGGGGATTAAGACTGTGAGCCCCATGAGGGACAGCCTGATGACCTTGCATCTCCCCCAGCACTTAGAACAGTACTTATGGGAAGCAGTGTGGTTCAGTGGAAAGAGCCCGGGCTTGGGAGTCAGAGGTCATGGGTTCGAATCCTGACTCTGCCACTTGTCAGCTGTGTGACCTTGGGCAAGCCACTTCACTTCTCTGGGCCTCAGGTACCTCATCTATAAAATGGGGATGAAGACTATGAGCCTCACGTGGGACAAATTGATCACCTTGTAATAATAATAATAATAATGATGGCATTCATTAAGCGCTTACTATGTGCAAAGCACTGTTCTAAGCGCTGGGGGGGATACAAGGTGATCAGGTTGTCCCACGGGGGGGGGCTCACGGTCAACCCCCATTTTACAGATGAGGTAACTGAGGCCCAGAGAAGTTAAGGGACTTGTCCAAGGTCACACAGCCGACAATTGGCGGAGCCGGGATTTGAACCCACGACCACTGACTCCAAAGCCCGGGCTCTTTCCACTGAGCCACGCTGCTTCTCTTGTGTCCTCCCCAGCGCTTAGAACAGTGCTTTGCACATAGTAAGCACTTAACAAATGCCATCATTATTATTATTATTACTTGGCACATAGTGAGTGCTTAACAAATACCATTATTATTATTATTATTATTATTAAACTAAGGAAGGGTGGGAGGTCAGGGAGTGGGGAGGCCAGGAGGTTGGGAGACAAGGGGGTGAGGGGGCTGGCTCTGGGGGTCCTAAGGCAGGTGGAAGGCTTGCAGAATCTCATGAGGGAAGACCCCGGCCGGCCCTGGCGTCCCCTGTAATTAGTGGGGGGCAGCGACAGAAGGGTCACGCCAGTCCCGCTGGAGCCATGGGAATCGAGTAACCATATCCTCGGCTTTTCCCAGTCCCCTGTTGTGGGACCATCCCCTCCTGTGTCCCCCCTGCCCCGGCCTCCGCCATCTCCAGCCCCCCACCACATTTCCAGTTCATTCATTCAATCACATCTACTGAACGCTTACTGTGTGCAGAACACTGTACTAAGCGCTTGGGAAGTACAAGTTGGCAACATATAGTTGCGGAACAGCTGGAACCACCTTTTGGGTGGGGGCCCCGCTCTCGCCTCTGCCATTTCCCTGCCCACCGCTGAGAGACCACCCCTCAGGTGCAGCCCCATCCTCACCCGGCCCAGGCCGGGCGCCGCCTGTGGAAAGGCCAACATTCCTGGGCGGGATCCCAGGATCCCACCCTCAGCCGGGGCGAGGGCACTTTGTTTTTTCCAGAAGGGCCCGTCTGTTCCCGCCCTTCTCCGACCTGCATTGTTTCCATGCTCCCCCTGCCCACGGGAATAGTTTCACTGCTCTCGGGCTCCTTCCCTTTGCGGGACTCGAACCGGACTTGGAATTGGGGGATAATAATAATGATAATAATGACATTTATAAAGCACTTACTATATGCAAATCACCGTTCTAAGCGCTGGGAGTTTACAAGGTGATCAGGTTGTCCCCTGGTGGGGGAGTTAAAGTCTTAACCCCTATTTTACAGATGAGGTAACTGAGGCCCAGAGAAGTGAAGTGATTTGCCCAAAGTCACAAAGCTGACAATTGGAGGAGCCAGGATTTGAACCCATGACCTCTGACTCCAAAGCCAGTGGCTCTTTCCACTGGGCCATGCTGCTTCTTAATGGGGTGGGGGAATGGCTGAGGCCCACTGGGGCCCGCTCGGTAGTTGTCCGGGCCATCGTGGCTGTGAGTCCCCCAATCAATCGTCTTTATTGAGCACTTACTGTGTGCAGAGCACTGTACTAAGCGCTTGGGAAGTACAAGTCAGCAACATATAGAGAGGGTCCCTACCCAACAGCGGGCTCACAGTCTAGAAGACCCCTGGGGCGAGCCAAGGGCCAACCTCGAAGGGAGCTCTGAGCCCGGCAGCTCTGAGGTTGCTTTTGGAGGCGTGTGCGGGAAGGGCCGGGAGCTGAGTGCTCTGCACATAGTAAGCGCTCAATAAATACGATTGATGATGATCTCTCCTCAGCCTCTTCCCCCTCCATCTCTTTGCAATTGTGGCTCAGTGGAAAGAGCCCGGGCTTTGGAGTCAGAGGTCATGGGTTCAAATCCCGGCTCTGCCACTCGTCAGCTGTGTGACTTTGGGCAAGTCGCTTCACTTCTCTGGGCCTCAGTTCCCTCATCTGTAAAATGGGGATTAAGACCGGGAGCCCCACGTGGGACAACCGGATCACCTTGTAAACTCCCCAGTGCTTAGAACAGTGCCTTGCACATAGTAAGTGCTTAATAAATAATAATAATGGCATTTATTAAGTGCTTACTATGTGCAAAGCACTGTTCCAAGCGCGGGGGAGGTTACAAGGTGATCCGGTCATCCCACGGCGGGGGGGGCGGGGGGGGCTCCCGGTCTTAATCCCCATTTTACAGATGAGGTCACTGAGGCCCAGAGAAGTGACTTGCCCAAAGTCACACAGCTGACAACCGGTGGAGCCGGGATTTGAACCCATAACCTCCTACTCCATAGCCCGTGCTCTTTTCCACTGAGCCGCGCTGCTTCTCGCGATTAAGACCGTGAGCCCCCCGTGGGACAACCGGATCACCCTGTAAACTCCCCGGCGCTTAGAACAGTGCTCTGCACATAGTAAGCGCTTAATAAATGCCATTATTATTATTATAATTGCCTGGGTGTCCTGGGAAAGGGAGGGCCTCGGAGCTTCCCAGAAGCCTCTGGGCTGCAGAGAGAGCACAACCACCCTCCCTCGGAGAGAGAGAGCGTCCAGACAGCTCAACCCAGAGCCTGTCAGCCCTTAGTGGGCTTATTGGGCACCTTAGCTCGGCCCACGGAGGAAGGAGCAGCAGGGAGAGAAGGAGCTTGGGGGGAAAGCTCTTACCTGAGGCTGCGGGCGGGGGTTGCTCAGGCTACTGCTGCGCTGGGCTTGGCCAGGTGCCCGCCACTCATGACATCGTGGAAGGGTGTGGGGGCATCCGGGCATGACCATGGGCTGCATCAGAAACGAGGCTCATGGGTGCGGGGCACTGCTTGAGGCACCTGAAAGGCAAGGAGTGAGTGGCTTGTGTCGGTCCTCAGCGAGGAGGTTGTCTTTAAAAATGGTATCTGTTAAGCACTTACTGAGGGCCGGGCACTGTGCTAAGCGCTGGGGTAGACGCAAGCTAATGAGGCTGGACACAGTCCGAGTCCCATATGGGGCTCACAGTCTTAATCCCCATTTTACAGACGCGGTAACTGGGGCACAGAGAAGTGAAGACACACAGCAAGGTCACACACTAGCTCTCTTCCTCCTTTCAATGTCCCTTAGAGAAGCAGCGTGGCTCAGTGGAAAGAGCACGGGTTTTGGAGTCAGAGGTCGTGGGTTCAAATCCCAGCTCGGCCAATTGCCAGCTGTGTGACTTTGGGCAAGTCACTTAATTTCTCTGTGCCTCAGTTACCTCATCTGTAAAATGGGGATTAAGACTGTGAGCCCCCCGTGGGACAACCTGATCACCTTGTAACCTCCCCGGTGCTTAGAACAGTGCTTTGCACATAGTAAGCGCTTAATAAATGCCATTATTATTATTATTATTATTATTATTACTGAGAGCTCACCTCCTCCAGGAGGTCTTCCCAGACTGAGTCCCCTCCTTCCCCTCCCATCCCCCTCACCTTACCTCCTTCCCCTCCCCGCAGCACCTATATATATGCTTGTATGGATTTATTACTCTATTTATTTGTACATATTTATTCTATTTATTTTATTTTGTTAATATGTTCTGTTTTGTTCTCTGTCTCCCCCTTCTAGACTGTAAGTCCACTGTTGGGCAGGGACCGTCTCTAGATGTTGCCAACTTGGACTTCCCAAGCGCTTAGTACAGTGCTCTGCACCCAGTAAGCACTCTATAAATACGATTGAATGAATTAATGAACAAGTGGTGGAGTCCTTCTGATTCCCAGGCCTGTGCTGTAGCCACTAGGCCATACTGTTTCCCTTTTGGGAAGGAGGCCCTGAGGAGGGATTCATTTCTCTCACCTATCATTTGGAGGGCTTCCAAACACGTATCAGACACTACCAACCCACACACTCCGCTCCCAGCGTGGCTCAGTGGAAAGAGCCCGGGCTTTGGAGTCAGAGGTCATGGGTTCAAATCCTGGCTCCGCCAATTGTCAGCTGGGTGATTTTGGGCAAGTCGCTTCACTTCTCTGGGCCTCAGTTACCTCATCTGGAAAGTGGGATTAAGACTGTGAGCCCCCCGTGGGACAACTTGATCATCTTGTAACCTCCCCAGCGCTTAGAACAGTGCTTTGCACATAGTAAGGGCTTAAGCTATCATTATTATGATTATTATTATTATTAATTCTATTGTATTTCTCCCACATTCTTCATGCAGTAAGCGGCCCACACTAGGTGCTTCCTAAACACTCTTGCTTGCTTGATTCATCTTGACGTATTTGTACCGTTGGCTGTTATATCCTAGTTCTCCCTCTGGCTCCCACTCTTTGTATAAATAATTTTTGTCTGATTATCATTTCCTCGGGAGGAGGGAGCAGGTGTATTACTTCTGTTGTAGTGTCCCAAGTGCTCAGCACAGCACTGTGCCCCCCTGCATGGCCCAGTCAATACCATTGGTGGGTGGGGGGCTTAAAGGTGCACCTTTGCACTGTAATCCCTCTCGGCTGCAGCGTAGCAGGGGGAGAAAGCTACAGGCTCCAGCCTGAGGCAATTCCATGATTAAAAACCACTTCTGGGAAGGAGGGAATTCCCCCTCCTATGGTCCAAGCCACATCGTGGTGGTACATTGCCTGTTGACTCACCAGTAGTAGTAAAGGTATTTATTAGGCTCTTACACCCCAGTCCCTGAGGCTTGCAATCATTTTCCTCCCCCTGTCCTGCGCAGACACAGCCCTGCAGCACAGGCGAGACCCTTCGCCCCCAAGCCCAAATGGCCAGGCCCTTTTCCCTAACGCAGAACCAAATGGACCACAGTGGGCCCCAAGAAGGACAATCCTGGGGCTATATGGAGATCGCTCTCTCTCACGTACATCCTCCTCTCCCCCAGAGCCTGGCCATGCCTACATTACTGATTTCGTCCCCCTCTCCATCCCCCCCCATCTTACCTCCTTCCCTTCCCCACAGCACCTGTATATATGTTTGTACATATTTATTACTCTATTTATTTATTTTACTTGTACATATCTATTCTATTTATTTTATTTTGTTAGCATGTTTGGTTTTGTTCTCTGTCTCCCCCTTTTAGACTGTGAGCCCACTGTTGGGTAGGGACTGTCTCTATATGTTGCCAACTTGGACTTCCCAAGCGCTTAGTACAGTGCTCTGCACACAGTAAGCACTCAATAAATACGATTGATGATGATGATGATTTTCCTCGCCCTGTCCTGCGAAGACACAGCCCTGCAGCACAGGCGAGACCCTTCACCCCCAAGCCAAAATGGCCAGGCCCTTTTCCCTAATGCAGAACCAAATGGACCACAGTGGGCCCCAAGAAGGACAATCCTGGGGCTATATGGAGAGCTCTCTCTCTCTCTCTCATGTACATCCTCCTCTCCCCCAGAGCCTGGCCATGCCCACATTACTGATTTTTCCCCATGCCACCTTCTTTCCTGGAGAACCCACACCTTCCACCCCCTGCCCACCAATTCCAAGTCACTTCCATTTCCCCTGAGCAAACCCACCCGGTCCCTCGCATGCCTTCCAAATGGCCCACCAGACTGCTCGGAAAAATCCTACAGTGGCCCGAGAGTCTTCGAAAAATCCTACAGTGGCCCAAGAGTCTTCTATGGCCAACAGAGTTTATTCCAGCCTCACCCAAATTCACCAGTGCCCGTTGGCCGGTCCAGGACCAACGGACTCAGCGTTTCCCCCAAGCCCAGCCATTCTAGACCTGCTCTTGGGAGCAGAGGGACCAGTTCTTCTACTCACTTTCCAGTAGCCCCTGGCAACAGCTCAATGGTTCCAAGACCTTGGGCGTTGAGGGCCACAAACCAAGGGGCCCAGATGTCCCAATTCAGTTGGGACAGGCCCCACATTTTAGAATGTCCTGCTGTACCATTTAGCGTCTTACAGGGCATTTGGGTCCTGAAAACCTAAAGGAGAAGGGGTGGGCACCTCGGGGTTCACACCGTCTGCTGGGTGATCTTGGGCGAGCCACTTCAGTCAGTCTATTGCATTTATTGAGAGCTTACTGTTTGCAGAGCACTATTCTGAGAGCTTGGGAGAGTACAATATAACCGACATTCCCTGCTCATAACAAGCTTACAGTCTAGGGGACAGGACAATCGAGAGGACTTCGCTTCGCTGTGTCTGTCTCCTTATCTGGAAAATGGGGATTAAATACCTGTTCTCCCTCCTACTTTGACTGTGAGCCCTGTGTGGGATAATAATAATGATAATAATGGCATTTGGTAAGCGCTTACTATGTGCCAAGGTACTGCGGTTGACGTTGTGTAGTCTGAAGAAAAGGGGGATAGGGACTTGTGTCTGACTTGACTACCCGTTGTTGGGTAAAGACTGTTTCTATGTGTTGCCGAATTGTCCTTCCCAAGCGCTTAGTACAGTGCTCTGCACACAGTAAGGGCTCAATAAATACAATTGAATGATCTTGGACCTTCCCCAATACTTAGTAGTGTGCTTAGCAAACTATAAGTGCTTAACGAAGATCACAACATTAGGGATGTGGGGTTTGGGAGATGGGGGGGGACTTGGGGACCCGCACAGCCGGGACGGGTCAGTCAGCTGGGAGGAGGGAGGGTGGACTCCACCCGTCTCCCGCCGGGAAGCCTGGTGGAGTCCGGAGCTTGGGCTGGAGGCCAGATCCTGTCATTCATTCAATCTTTGTGACCTTGGGCAAGTCACTTAACTTCTCTAGCCTCAGTTCTCTCTTCTGTAAAATGGGGATGAAGACTGAGCCCCACATGGGACAACCTGATCACCTTGTATCCCCCCCAGCGCTTAGAACAGTGCTTTGTACATAGTAAGTGCTTAACAAATGCCATCATTATCATCATTATTACTTATTGAGCGCTTACTGCGTGCAGGGCACCATTCTAAGCACTTGGGAAGTACAAGTCGGCAACAGATAGAGACGGTCCCTACCCAACAACGGGCTCACAGTCTGGAAGGGGGAGACAGACGACAAAACAAAACATGTGGACAGGCGTCAAGTCTTCAGAACAAGTAGAATTAAAGCTAAATGCACATCATTAACAAAATTAAGAGAATAGTAAATATGTACAAGGAAAATAGAGTAATAAATCTGTACAAACATGTATACAGGTGCTGTGGGGAGGGGAAGGAGGTAGGGCGGGGAATGGGGAGGAGGAGAGGAAAAAGGGGGCTCAGTCTGGGAAGGCCTTCTGGAGGAGGTGAACTCCCAGTAGGGATCTGAAGGGAGGAAGAGAGCTAGTTTGGTGGATGTGTGGAGGAAGGGCATTTCAGGCTGGGGGAGGACGTGGGCCAGGAGTCGATGGCGGGACGGGCAAGAACGAGGTACAGTGAGTGTCCCTCTTGGGCCTTGGGCTGACACCGCGGCTCAGGGCTCCGAGACGTAGCTCTGCTCTCCCGAGCTCACCCACTCCCCTTCAATCTGGTTTCAACAGTTTCTAACAACTCAACCTAAAAGCACCAGGCAGCAGCAACCTCCACCTCAGAAGGGTTGGGAGGCAGGAGACTTGGGTTCAAATCCACTTGCCTGCAGCCTGGGATTGGCTAAGTCGCTTAGCCCCCTTGGGCTTCAGTCTCCTCATCTGTAGAATGGGGGATAAGTTGTTTTATGCTTGCCAAGGACTTAATGCAGTGCACTGCACCCTGTGAGGGCTCAATAAGTGTAATTACTAATACTAGCAATTACCACGAGCAACTAGCACGGAAGCAGCGTGGCTCAGTGGAAAAAGCCCGGGCTTTGGAGTCAGAGGTCATGGGTTCAAACCCTGGCTCCGCCAATTGGCAGCTGTGTGACTTTGGGCAAGTCGCTTCACTTCTCTGGGCCTTAGTTCCCTCATTTATAAAATGGTGATTAAGACTGTGAGCTTTGCACTCAGTAAGTGCTTAATAAATGCCATTATTATTATTATTAGTATTACTACTGCACGCCTTCTCCAACGTACTTCTCCTCCAGCCCCCAGTGAGCCACACCAAGCCTCTGGACAACCGCGCATACTCGGCAGCTGTTGCTGCTTCATGGTCTGCTGGTGTGAATGGGCCTCTCCCAACCCCAGAGAATCATGAAACTGGAAGTGCTTGTACTTCCCAAGCGCTTAGTACAGTGCTCTGCACACAGTAAGTGCTCAATAAATATGATTGATTGATTGATTGGTCAAGCCCCCTGCCTCCATCATCCAGGATGGATCCGGTGTTTAATCCTCACGGTCAAGGATTCTTCTTGGAGTCCCCAGTTGCGCTCTGGACACGCTGCTGACCCTGGTTCTTCCATTTGTCCGGAGCACCTCCCCTCCCCGACTTTGCCTGAATAATAATAATAATAATAGTGGAATTTGTTAAGCACTCACTTTGTGCCAAGCACTGTTCTAAGCGCTGGGGGAGAGACACGGTAATCGAGGTTGTCCCACACGGGGCTCACATTCTTAATCCCCATTTTACAGATGAGGTAACTGAGGCACAGAGAAGGCACAGAGACCTCCTCCAGGAGGCCTTCCCAGACTGAGCCCCTTCCTTCCTCTCCCCCTCGTCCCCCTCTCCATCCCCCCATCTTACCTCCTTCCCTTCCCCACAGCACCTGTATATATGTATATGTCTGTACATATTTATTACTCTATTTTACTTGTACATATCTATTCTATTTATTTTATTTTGGTAGTATGTTTGGTTTTGTTCTCTGTCTCCCCCTTTTAGACTGTGAGTCCACTGTTGGGTAGGGACTGTCTCTATATGTTGCCAACTTGTACTTCCCAAGCGCTTAGTCCAGTGCTCTGCACACAGTAAGCGCTCAATAAATACGATTGATTGATTGATTGATTAAGTGACTTGCCCACAGTCACACAGCTGACAAGTGTGGGAGGTGGAATTAGAACCCATGACCTCTGCCTCCCAAACCCGGGCTCTTTCCGGGCTTATATGTATATATGTTTGTACATATTTATTACTCTATTTATTTATTTTACTTGTACATATCTATTCATTTTATTTTGTTAGTATGTTTGGTTTTGTTCTCTGTCTCCCCCTTCTAGACTGTGATCCCGCTGTTGGGTAGGGACTGTCTCTATATGTTGCCAACTTGTACGTCCCAAGCGCTTAGTGCAGTGCTCTGCACACAGTAAGTGCTCAATAAATATGATTGATTGATTGATTTCCACTGAGGCACGCTGAACGGACTTTAGGCCACCACTCCAGGCTTAGGGATGCTATTAGCTCAAAGAAATCCCTCTCTCTCTCTCTCTCTCCCTGGGCTGTCATTCAGACTCCTGACTCGAACCAAAGGGGGACAGCTGTGGTGGCCAGGGACAACACTTCAGGGGATTGGGGGCAGACAGGTGAAAGAAGAGCTGGGCAGGATAGCCCGCACTCCTGAGCCAGTCTCCCCCT
This sequence comes from Tachyglossus aculeatus, assembly GCF_015852505.1. Lineage (NCBI taxonomy): Eukaryota > Metazoa > Chordata > Mammalia > Monotremata > Tachyglossidae > Tachyglossus > Tachyglossus aculeatus. The sequence continues at coordinate 48,856,079 of NC_052071.1, forward strand.
TCTAGACTGTGAGCCCACTGTTGGGTAGGGACCGTCTCCATATGTTGCCAACTTGGACTTCCCAAGCGCTTAATACAGTGCTCTGCACACAGTAAGCGCTCAATAAACACAATTGAATGAATGAATGAATATGGGCTGAAGCCTCCAGTGGAGCAGCGTAGGGGTGCTTGGCAAGCAGCGTGGCTCAGTGGAAAGAGCCCGGGCTTTGGAGTCAGAGGTCATGGGTTCAAATCCCAGCTCTGCCACTTGTCAGCTGCGTGACTTCAGGCAAGTCACTTCACTTCTCCGAGCCTCAGTTCCCTCATCTGGAAAATGGGGATGAAGACTGTGAGCCCCACGTGGGACAACCTGCTCACCTTGTAACCTCCCCAGCGCTTAGAACAGTGCTTTGCACATAGTAAGCGCTTAATAAATGCCATCATTATTATTATTATATTATTAAGCAAGGCCTGAGCATGGAAAAATATTTACCAACATGACCTGGAGAGACTTGTGCCCCCGGTTAAGGGTCTGTGAGGCTTCCATCCCTTCTCAGCCCCGTGGGGAAGGCCCAACTCGAGGGTTCAAGGGTAGGGTTCAGTAGGGTGTCCCCAGGCCCCTCCCTGACCGCACCCCTGTGGGAAAACCCACCGAAGACCCTGCCCTTCTTTTTCATCCTCCAATATTATTATTATTATTATTATTATTATTATTATTATTTTTATCCAAGACACAAACTATGGGATGGTCTTTTGGGGCTGGGAGTTGCAGAAAGGGCAGGGGGTGGGATGTTCGGTAGTGTACTGCCCGGAAGATTCATGAGCTTCTATTCTCTTGATCAACTTGGAAGAAAAGGGAAAAAAAAAAAAGATGGGCTCCTTATCATTTATTCATTCAATCGTATTTATTGAGCGCTTACTGTGTGCAGAGCACCGTACTAAGCACTTGGGAAGTACAAGTTGGCAACATATAGAGACGGTCCCTACCCAACAGCGGGCTCACAGTCTTATCCTGGCTTGGCCCTGGGGACAGAGAGGTCGCCACATGATAATAATAATAATGACACTTGTTAAGCGCTTACTATGTGCAAAGCACTGTTCTAAGCACTGCGGGGATACAAGGTGATTCATTCATTCATTTCATTCAATCGTATTTATTGAGCGCTTACTGTGTGCAGAGCACAGTACTAAGTGCTTGGGAAGTACAATCAATCAATCATATTTATTGAGCGCTTACTGTGTGCAGAGCACCAGACTAAGCGCTTGGGAAGTACAAGTTGGCAACATAGAGAGACGGTCCCTACCCAACAGCGGGCTCACAGTCTTATCCCGGCTTGGCCCTGGGGACAGAGAGGTCACCACATGATGATAATAATAATAATGGCACTTGTTAAGCACTTACTATGTGCAAAGCACTGTTCTAAGCTCTGCGGGGATACAAGGTGATTCATTCATTCATTTCATTCAATCGTATTTATTGAGCGCTTACTGTGTGGAGAGCACTGTATTAAGCGCTTGGGAAGTACAAGTTGGCAACAAAAAGAGATGGTCCCTACCCAACAGCGGGCTCACAGTCTTATCCCGGCTTGGCCCTGGGGACAGAGAAGTCACCACATGATAATAATAATAATGACACTTGTTAAGTGCTTACTATGTACAAAGCACTGTTTTAAGCGCTGGGGGGGATACAAGGTGATTCATTCATTCATTCATTTCATTCAATCGTATTTATTGAGCGCTTACTGTGTGCAGAGCACAGTACTAAGTGCTTGGGAAGTACAATCAATCAATCATATTTATTGAGCGCTTACTGTGTGCAGAGCACCAGACTAAGCGCTTGGGAAGTACAAGTTGGCAACATAGAGAGACGGTCCCTACCCAACAGCGGGCTCACAGTCTTATCCCGGCTTGGCCCTGGGGACAGAGAGGTCACCACATGATGATAATAATAATAATGGCACTTGTTAAGCACTTACTATGTGCAAAGCACTGTTCTAAGCTCTGTGGGGATACAAGGTGATTCATTCATTCATTTCATTCAATCGTATTTATTGAGCGCTTACTGTGTGCAGAGCACCAGACTAAGCGCTTGGGAAGTCCAAGTTGGCAACATAGAGAGACGGTCCCTACCCAACAGCGGGCTCACAGTCTTCTCCCGGCTTGGCCCTGGGGACAGAGAGGTCGCCACGTGATAATAATAATAATGGCACTTGTTAAGTGCTTACTATATGCAAAGCACTGTTCTAAGCGCTGGGGGGATACAAGGTGATCAGGTTGTCCCCCGTGGGGCTCACAATCTCAATCCCCATTTTCCAGATGAGGGAACTGAGGCTCAGAGAAGTTAAGTGACTTGCCCAAGGTCACACAGCAGACATGTGGCGGAGCCACACCCGGTTGTGGGGCACCTGCCTGAGCCCCCATCCGGGCAGAGGTGGGGTCTTGGCCCGGTGTCCAGCTGCTCCGTCCCCTGTCCTGTGCTGAAGGCCGACGGCCCACCCTGATGGGGCTGGGGGGGGGGCTACTGGAGAACGACCCCTGGGGACCCTCCCCACGGTGGGGAGAGGCCAGAGGGAAGGAAATAGAACTAAACCGGCTGTCTGTCAGGCTTTGACAGCCCCCCACCCCCAAAACCCAACCGACCCCATCCCTCCCGCCGGCCTGTTTGCACCAGGGAAAAACTGAAGACCCCCCCCCACCTTCCCGCCCCCCTGGCAGACAGTCCCCTTTGGAAATTAACCCCACGATGGGAGGCAGGGGCAAAGAGGAGAACGCAAGAGAAGCAGCGTGGCGCAGTGGAAAGAGCTCGGGCTTTGGAGTCAGAGGTCATGGGTTCAAATCCCGACTCCGCCAATTGTCAGCGGTGTGACTTTGGGTAAGTCACTTTGCTTCTCTGGGCCTCAGTTACCGCATCTGGAAAATGGGGATTAAGACTGTGAGCCCCCCGCCATGGGACAACCTGATCACCTTGTAACCTCCCCAGCGCTTGGTACAGTGCTTTGCACATAGTAAGTGCTTATTAAATGCCATTGTTATTATTAAGATGGAAAAGGCGCCCCCAAAACAGGGAGAGCCGGGAATGCTCCCGATTTGGGTTTCTGGGCGTAGGGGGCTTTATTCCGGGGTCACTCCCAGGGAATCCAAACGGTGGCTACCCCGGGGGGGAAGGCCCCAGCTTCGGGCAAGTTAACCCCCCAAAGCAAACGCCCGTTGGGGAGAACACACTGATGGACGGACGGACACACACATGCATGGACAGACACACATTCTGTCCCTGGCCGCCTCGTGCTGAGCATCCCCGGCTGTGGGCCCCGGGCCCCTTCTCCTACCTTGCGCCCGTTGGTCCCGGGCGAGTGGGCGATGCCACCGGCAGTGGTGGGCGAGTAGGACCGGCTCGGCCTGGTCCGGCCCGCCTCTGTGAATCAGCAAAGCAGCCCCCGGGCCACAGCTGCCCACAGCCGCCGGGTCCCCGCCGCCTCCTCCTCCTCCTCCTCCTCCTCCATCCCGCGGAGCCGCCCCTTGTTGCTAAGCAACCCCGTTACCAGGAGGGAGGGAGGAAGGACGGGCGGCCGGATGGATGGATGGATGGATGGATGGACACCGACCTCACCTGTCCTGGATCGCCCTCCCTCCTCGAACCCACCAAGGGATCCCTCTTCCCCCCCCTTCAAAGGTCTACTGAAGGCTCACCGCTTCCGAGAGGCCTTCCCAGGCTGAGCCCCGCTTTCCCTCGGCTCCCCCCTCATTATCATCATCATCAATCGTATTTATTGAGCGCTTACTATGTGCAGAGCACTGTACTAAGCGCTTGGGAAGTACAAATTGGCAACATATAGAGACAGTCCCTACCCAACAGTCTAAAAGGGGGAGACAGAGAACAAAACCAAACATACTAACAAAATAAAAATAGAATAGATATGTACAAGTAAAATAGAGTAATAAATATGTACATACATATATACATATATACAGGTGCTGTGGGGAAGGGAAGGAGCTAAGATGGGGGGATGGAGGGGGGACAAGGGGGAGAGGAAGGAAGGGGCTCAATCTGGGAAGGCCTCCTGGAGGAGGTCTTCCCTCTTCCCCTCCAGCAGCCCAGCACTTATGTCTAGATCTGTAATTCTATTTATTTAGATTGATGCCTGTTTTTGTGTTGATGTCTGTGTCCACCCCTCCTGCTCTCGACTGTGAGCCCGTTGTGGGCAAGGATTGTCTCTCTTCATTGCTGTATTGTACTTTCCAAGCAGTTAGTACAGTGCTCTGCACACAGTAAGGACTTGGTAAATGCGATTGAATGAAAGAATGAATGAAAGCCCGGGGGACACACAAACAGTCAGGCGGCAGAGGAGAGGGAAAAGAGGAGAGGAGAGGGAAAGGGGGGAAAAGGGGGGAGAAGAGGGAAAGGGGGAAAAAGGGGAGAGAAGAGGGAAAGGGGGAAAAAGGGGAGAGAAGAGGGAAAGGGGGAAAAAGGGGAGAGAAGAGGGAAAGGGGGAAAAAGGGGAGAGAAGAGGGAAAGGGGGAAAAAGGGGAGAGAAGAGGGAAAGGGGGAAAAAGGGGAGAGAAGAGGGAAAGGGGGAAAGGGGGAGAGAAGAGGGAAAGGGGGAAAAGGGGGGAGAGAAGAGGGAAAGGGGGAAAGGGGAGAGAAGAGGGAAAGGGGGAAAAGGGGAGAGAAGAGGGAAAGGGGGAAAGGGGGGAGAGAAGAGGGAAAGGGGGAAAAAGGGCAGAGGGGAAAAGGGCAGAGGGGAGGGGAAAAAAGGGGGAGGAGGAGGCAGGTAGCCAGCCCGCGGAGATGGAGCCAGGCGCATGGAGCCCCACTCTGCTTGGCCTTACATGCTCCCCCTCCCACCCTTCACCCCCACCCAGGGTCCCCCTCAGTAGGGGCCGGGAGCTCATCGGATGGAGGAGATGGCCGAGAAGAGACATGAAAGCCTCATCGCAGGGTGTCCACTCTCCGGGGGCCCAGACCCGGCCCTGCCCATCCTCCATCCCCCTCCCACGTGGGGGACAACTTGCTACTCGGGAGCCGCTCTCCCTCCAACCCAAGCCCCCCCCCACCCCCCACCCCGGGACCTCCCTACCCAACCCCGCGACCAGTTCACCCCACTACACTGACTCCAAAGCTGTTTCTCCTCCAGTTCCCCAGTGCCAACAAACCGTATGCGGAAAGTATCTAGAGGTGCCAAGATGCCTGGACATTTTAGGGGACCCTTGGTGGGAGAACCGTTTGTAAGTGGCTAAGTCATCAAGTGATGAAAAGGATCAGGGGAAACACTTTCAGCCAAGCCTGAGCTGCAGGCCAAAAAAAAAAAAAAAATCAGGACAAAATGCTCCCTTCTCCACCCCTCCTCTGCCTCTCTGTAGGGTCATGGGTAACTTCAGGGCAAGCACCTCTGAGTACTTTGGACATCCACACACCCCCAAAATCTGGCTGGGAGCCCAACTCCTCTAGTGTTAACCTTCTCACCGGGCTTCCCTCTCACCTGTCTCACGGCTGACCCGTGGCCCACGTCGTGCTTCTGGCCTGAAACGCCCTCCCTCCTCAAATCCAACAGATAAATGCTGTGCCCCCTCTTCAAAGCCTTACTGAAGTCACATCCCCTTCAAGAGGCCTTCCCAGACTAAGCCCCATTTTTCAAATTACATTTATGGGCTTCTCACTGATTGGATTTTTATGCATCTTCCCTCATTTATTTATATTTTTTTTGGTTTCTGGATCTATCGATCCAACCTCTCAGAGACTGTTCCCACCTCTCTCCCTTCCTCTGTAACTCCCTGGAGAGTACAGCACTCTGCACCCAGCAGGATTCAATAAATACCAGACGATTGGCTGACCAGCCCACAGCCTGATTTCTTTTCAGCTGAACCTCATCACATTCAGATCCCGTAGGGGCCTGCCTGCTCCAAAGAAGGCTTCAATTGCTGAATTATATAACTCCGTCTCTAGTCCCTCATTGCTCCCAGCCTCTACCACTCTTCCTGAAACTCCTAGATTCCCCCAATGTGCAGAGAGAGATCCTCTAATCAACAGGTTATTAACAAGCCCTTTAGAGGGTCATTTTTTGCCACTGCTGTCCGCAGATCCCAAACCAGGGAGGGTGGTACCAACATTCCCATTTTTCGATGAGGAAACCCAGAGAGGGGAAGTGACTTACCCAAGGTCACACAGCAGGACAGAAGCAGAAACAGCGTTAGAACTTGTAAATCAGCGGTTCCCAGCTACTGCCTAGTCCTGTGATAATAATAATAATTATGGCATTTATTAAGCGCTTACTATGTGCAAAGCACTGTTCTAAGCACGGGGGAGGTTACAAGGTGATCAGGTTGTCCCACGGGGGGCTCACAGTCTTAATCCCCATTTTACAGATGAGGTCACTGAGGCCCAGAGAAGTGAAGTGACTTGCCCAAAGTCACACAGCTGACAAGTGGCGCAGCCGGGATTTGAACCCATGACCTCTGTCTCCAAAGCCCATGCTCTTTCCACTGAGCCATGCTGCTTCTCTCGGCCTCATGCCACACTCAGTTTGTACAAGTCATGTGTGAGTTTGACCCAACCACCCCAAAGAATGCCTTATTAAGGGTTTTGCCCTCAGGGATCCTCCTTGCCACCCAAATTCAAGCCCCTGCCCGGGGGATTTTGGGCTGCAGCGGGTGGAGGGCGAATGGGACCCAGCATTCCCAAAGAGGACACTAATAATAATAATAATAATAATAATAATAATAGCATTTGTTAAGCGCTTACTATGTGCAAAGCACTGTTCTAAGCGCTGGGGAGGATACAAGGTGATCAGGTTGTCCCATTTGGGGCTCACAGTCTTCATCCCCATTTTCCAGATGAGGGAACTGAGGCCCAGAGAAGTGAAGTGACTTGCCCAAAGTCACCCACCTGACAATTGGTGGAGCCGGGATTTGAACCCATGACCTCTGACTCCAAAGCCCGGGCTCTTTCCAAAAAGAGGGTGTCGTTCTGACATCCAGCGAGAGTAGGCAACTACCACAAGGTCACACAGCAGGGGAGTCAGAATTAGCTCCCGCAGCCCATAAGACTCAGTTCCCAGACTCCCGTTCCGTCTCCATAGAGAAGCAGCGTGGCTCAGTGGAAAGAGCCCAGGCTTTGGAGTCCGAGATCGTGGGTTTAAATCCCGGCTCCGCCGTGTGACTTCGGGCAAGTCACTTCACTTCTCTGGGCCTCAGTTACCTCCTCTGTAAAATGGGGATGAAAACCGTGAGCCCCCCGTGGGACAACCTGATCACCTTGTAACCTCCCCAGCGCTTAGAACAGTGTGGGACAACCTGATCACCTTGTAACCTCCCCAGCGCTTAGAACAGTTCTTTGCACATAGTAAGCGCTTAGTAAATGCCATTATTATTATTATTGTTATTATTATTATCTCCCCAACAGACTGGCAGACTCTCCCTCCCTCCTTGGGAAGCCCTCAGCCAAGTCAGCAGAGTGTTCAGGACCTCAACGACTTCAGCTGAAAATGAGAGTGGCTAGAAAAGGTCTCCTGGCAGCCAACACTTGCAACGGGGCTGAATTTGAGATAATAGTAATAGTAATAATGGCATTTATTAAGCACTTACTATGTGCAAAGCACTGTTCCAAGCGCTGGGGAGGTTACAAGGTGATCAGGTTGTCCCAGGAGGTGCGAGCTTGCCTTTGGCTCAGCAGCATTACTTTCTGCGGCTCTCGACCCTGATTTATTCACGGCATTGACATAATAATAAATAATAATAATAATAATAATAATAATAGTATTTGCCCATCCGCCAAGCTAGCTCTCTTCCTCCCTTCAAGGCCCTACTAAGAGCTCACCTCCTCCTGGAGGCCTTCCCAGATTGAACCCCTTCCTTCCTTCCTCTCCCCCTCGTCCCCCTCTCCATCCCCCCCTCTTACCTCCTTCCCTTCCCCACAGCACCTGTATATATGCATATATGTTTGTTCATATTTATTACTCTATTCATTTATTTATTTATTTTACTTGTACATATCTATTCTATTTATTTTATTTTGTTAGTATGTTTGGTTTTGTTCTCTGTCTCCCCCTTTTAGACTGTGAGCCCACTGTTGGGTAGGGACTATCTCTATATGTTGCCAATTTGTACTTCCCTAGTGCTTAGTACAGTGCTCTGCATCATCATCATCATCATCAATCGTATTTATTGAACGCTTACTATGTGCAGAGCACTGTACTAAGCACTAGGGAAGTACAAATTGGCAACACATAGAGATAGTCCCTACCCAACAGTGGGCTCACAGTCTAAAAGGGGGAGACAGAGAACAAAACCAAACATACTAACAAAATAAAATAAATAGAATAGATATGTACAAGTAAAATAAATAGAGTAATAAATATGTACAAACATATATACATATATACAGGTGCTGTGGGGAAGGGAAGGAAGTAAGATGGGGGGGATGGAGAGGGGGACGAGGGGGAGAGGAAGGAAGGGGCTCAGTCTGGGAAGGCCTCCTGGAGGAGGTGAGCTCACACAGTACACTGCACACAGTAAGCGCTCAATAAATACGATTGACTGATTGATTGATTGATAGAACCCACGACCTCTAACTTTCAAGCCCGGGCTCTTTCCGCTAAGCCACGCTCCTTCTCAATCCCCACGACGGATTCGGGTGGTGGGAAGATTGGTCTCAAATATGGAGAAGCAGCGTGGCTCAGTGGAAAGAGCCCGGGCTTTGGAGTCAGAGGTCGTGGGTTCAAATCCTGGCTCCGCCAATTGCCAGCTGTGTGACTTTGGGCAAGTCACTTCTCTGTGCCTCAGTTCCCTTATCTGTAAAATGGGGGATTAAGACTGTGAGCCCCCCGTGGGACAACCTGATCACCTTGTAACCTCCCCAGTGCTTAGAACAGTGCTTTGCACATAGTAAGTGCTTAATAAATGCCATTATTATTATTATTAAATAGGTCCCATTGTGTTCTGCTTAAATAATGAAATGGCAAGGCGCGTTACCGGAGAAATGACTAATTGATTTCCTCTCCTCCGTGGCCGCTCGCCCCTGTACTTTAGAATTCCCTTCCGGGGAGTCCGATTTCCTCGCCTATAATGGCACCCCTGGGATAATACGCCAGCCCGAAATGTACCTACTGAGGAGAAAAGGGTTATCGCGTCTTTCTTTCTATAAATGTGTTCTAACTCCATAATTACTGAAAAAATTACTAGTTTCACATGTCTCACTCCCTCTGACAGCCAGATGGGGAGACAAGGGGGGACTAAGAAAGGAGGGGGAACTGGTGGAAGTACAGGCTTGGTTTACTGGAAAGATCCCGGGCTCGGGAGTCAGAGGTTGTGGGTTCTTATCCTGGCTCCGCCACGTAGCCATGTGACTTTGGTCAAATCGCTTAACTTCTCTGTGCCTCAGCTCATCTGTAAAATGGGGATTAAGACTGTGAACACCACGTGGGACAACCTGATTACCTTATAATAATAATAATGATGGTATTTGTTAAGCTCTTACTATGTGCATAGCGCTGTTCTAAGCGCTGGGGGACATACAAGGCGATCAGGTTGTCCCACGTGGGGCTCACAGTCTTACTCCCCATTTTACAGATGGGGGAACTGAGGCACAGAGAAGTGAAGTGACTTGCTCAAAGTCACACAGCTGACAAGTGGCGGAGTTGGGATTTGAACCCATGACCTCTGACTCCAATATATCTTATATCTCCCCCACTGCTTAGACCAATGCTTGGCACATAGTAAGTGCTTAACAAATACTATCATCATCATGACGAACTTTTGGTAAATGACTAGACTTAGATTCCAACAAGGTCACTGTCGATCAAGAGAGTCATTAAGAAAAAAAAAACCCAAAAATACCATGTCCAGGCTTATTTAAGGTCCCAGGGTGCTTGTACGCTGTTCAGACTAAAGACAGGCAAGTAGGTAAAAATAATAATTATGATATTCTTTAAGTGCTTACTATATGCTAAGTGCTGTACTAAGTAGTACTCAGGGGGAAGCAGCATGGCTCAGTGGAAAGAGCCCGGGCTTTGGAGTCAGAGGCCATGGGTTCAAATCCCGCCTCTGCCGATTGTCAGCTGTGTGACTTTGGGCAAGACACTTCACTTCTCTGGGCCTCAGTCACCTCATCTGTAAAATGGGGATTAGGATTGTGAGCCCCCCATGGGACAACCTGATCACCTTGTAACCTCCCCAGTGCCTAGAACAGTGCTTTGCACATAGTAAGCACTTAATAAATGCCATCGTTATTATTATTAGGAGGGTAAACGGATATTGAATCCCCATTTTACTGATGAAGAAACTGGGGCTCAGAGAAATGAAGGGACTGGCCCAAGGACACACAGCAGACAAGTGAGCCCACTGTAGGGTAGGGACTGTCTCTATATGTTGCCAAATTGTACTTCCCAAGAGCTTAGTACAGTGCTCAGCACACAGTAAGCGCTCAATAAATACGATTGATGATGAAGTGGCAGAGCTGGGATTAGAAATTGGATCCTCTGATTCTCAGGCCCCTGCTCTTTCCACTAGGCCTCACTGCTTTGGGTGTATGGTGGAAAAAGATTGCCCTTTGTTTCAGAGGACAGTGGAGACATAAATACTACCAAATTTCACTTGGGAACTGGGAGTCCTGGGGCTCGGCACAAAACACCCTGCTTCGCTCCGGGCCATACCTGGGGAGGCTGGGAGAACCTGGAGCAGAGGAGGCCGAGGGAGCCTGGATCCGGGATCCAGTAATTATGATAATAATAATAATAATAATAAAGGTATTTGTTAAGAGTTTACTATATGCAAAGCGCTGGGGTTGATACAAGGTAATCAGGTTGTCCCACGTGAGGCTCACAGTCATAATCCCCATTTTCCAGATGAGGTAACTGAGGCCCAAAGAAGTCAAGTGACTTGCCCAGAGTCACACAGCTGGTAAGTGGCAGAGACGGGATTAGAACCCACAACCTCTGACTCTTTCCACTAAGCCGTGCTGCTTCTCATTAGGGGGTGGTAGTGGGGCCCAGCCCTTTCCTGAAGATAATAATAACAATAATTAATAGTTATGGTATTTGTAAAGTGCTTACTACGTGCCAAGTACTGTTCTAAACACTGGGGTAGATACACGGTAATCAGGTTGCCCCATATGGGGCTCACAGTCTTAATCCCCATTTTATAGATAGCAGGCACAGAGAATTTAATAACTGTAATAAAAATGATGGCATTTATTAAGCGCTTACTATGTGCACTGTTTTTAGCACTGTGGAGGTTACAAGGTGATCATGTTGTCCCACAGGGGACTCACAGTCTTAACCCCCAGTTTACAGATGAGGTACCTGAGGCACAGAGAAGTGAAGTGACTTGCCCAAAGTCACACAGCTGACAAGTGGCGGAGCTGGGATTTGAACCCATGACCTCTGACTCCAAAGCCCATACTCTTTCTACAGAGCCACGCTGCTTCCAAAAAAAAAAAAACCACTGTTCTAAGCACTGAGGGGATACAAGGTGATCAGGTTGTCCCATGTGAGGATCACAGTCTTCACCCCCATTTTACAGATGAGTTAACTGAGGCACAGAGAAGTGAAGTGACTTGCCCAAAGTCACACAGCTGATGAGTGGTGGAGACGGGATTAGAACCCATGACCTCTGACTCCCAAGCCCGGGCTCTTTCCACGGGGCCACGGTGAGGCCCAAGGCTTGCCCGAGGTCACACAGCAGGTAAGTGGCAGAGCTGGGATTAGAACCCTTCTAGACCGTAAGCCCGCTGTTGGGAAGGGACCGTCTCTATATGTTGCCATTTGCACTTCCCAAGCGCTTAGTACAGTGCTCTGCACACAGTAAGCGCTCAATAAATACGACTGAGTGAATGAATGAACGAACCCATGTCCTCTGATTCCCAAGCTTCGGCTTTTTCCACCCAGCCACGCTGCTTCTCTAAAATGATGATGGCATTTGTTAAGCGCTTACTATGTGCAAAGCACTGTTCTAAATGCCCCTGGAAGGCCAGAGGGGCCTTCCTTGAGGGGAACCCAGCCCTCTGGAGAAGGGGCAAGACTGAGCACCTGAAGACAGCAGGGATTGCTGTGGGGCTGAGGCATAGCACAGTGCTTACTGCACTGCTTGGTATACAGTAGGCGCTCAATACACCCCGCGGACTGACTGATCACCTGGTTGAGTTGGGACAGTTCTCAATTGTTGTAGGCTGTCAGGAAAACAGGCAAAAAACCAAAAAAAAAAAAAGACGCAGATGTCCCAGGATTGACCCGTACCTGGCTAAATCGGACACCCTGCCATACACCAATCGATTAATGATATTTATTGAATGCTTACTGTGTACAGAGCACCGTACTGAGTGCTTGGGAAAGTACAGCACAAGAGAGTTGGTATATAGGCTTCCCGACCACATGGCGTTTACATGGAGAGAGGAAGCGCTCAGTAAATACGATTGAAGGAAGAAGGAAGGAGAGACAGACATTAAAATAGGTCTTATGGATAAGGGGAATAGAATAGTATACGGATATTTACATAGGTGCTGTGGGGCTGGGATAGTATGAAAGTGTCAAATGCCTAATCGACACAGAGGGGAGGTTGGACAGAGGAAACGAGAGCTTAGTCTGCGAAGGCCTCTTGGAGATGCGATTTAAGGAGGGTTTGGGAGGTGGAGAGAGTGGTGGTTTGTCAGATACGAAGGAGGAAGGAAGTTGCTGGCCCCGTCCTCTGGCTGGCAACCTTGAAACGCAATGCATTTTCATGTAAATAATCTTTCTCCTATTAAATCATTTTATGCCCCCATGTGCTCAACTCAAAAAGAAAAACAAAAGCCTTCCGTTGTTCTCTTAGCTGTGCCTGGACTGCCCGGCTCAGGCTGTCATATCATCACCATCAATGGTATTTATTGAGCATTTACTATGTGCAGAGCACTGTACTACATCAGGCAGGCCCCTGCGAAGGACTTCTTGTTCTGAGGGGAGAGTATGGGGAGGTCCCTGGGGTCCTGAACCTCTGGATGGTGGGATCTGCTCTGTGCCCAGACCCCTCATCCGGAGTTCAGGACACGGCCCTGGAGCTGGGCCAGGGGAGGAGGCGGATGTTGTCTTCAGCCTGGCTTTTGGTGGGGTGGGGAGGGTGGGAAGAAGGGAGGAGGGGCAGGCTGGGGACGGGGAGAAAAGGGAATGATGTACCCCAGGGCAGGTCCATTGCACCCCAATTCCCCGGAGGCATCACAGGACAACAGCTCTTCTAGCTCCGCTTTCTTCAATCAGCAGCAACAGCCCTCTTCCACCTAACGGCAACACTTCCCGATTCCACTGGCCACCGCGGCGTCCGAGGGAAGGGACGGTTGATGAGAGAAGTTGGGCTCTGCTTCCGTTGTCCCTTCTCCACATTCCACGCAGACGGCCAACAGAGCAGAGACCAAAACCACCTGAAAGATACAAACTGTAATTTTACAGTTACCTCATCTGTAAAATGGGGATTAAGACTGTGAGCCTCACGTGGGACAACTTGATCCCCTTGTATTCCCCCCCGCCCAGTGCTTAGAACAGTGCTCTGCACATAGTAAGCGCTTAACAAATGCCATCGTTGTTATTATTATACAAACAGAAGGAGGAGAAAAGAAAAACTGACCGGCAAAACCCTTCTTATTCCAGTTCGCCTTTCCTAGTTTGAGCTGACTAAACTTGGGAAAGTTTGGCATTTATAAACATGGATTTCACTCTTTCCCAATAGACCATTTTCAGTTAATCTATTCAGAGAACAGATTTCAATTCATTTTTAATGGAGAGAGGAACCCAAAAGCAATTTACAGAATGTACAGATTTGAGTGGAAGAATTCCAGCTGTTGCAAAGCGTGGCTGTGGAAGGCAACAACCGCCTCAGGCGAGTCATCCCTGAAAGCTAGGGCCCCGGGGCAGTTAGTTAGGGGCCGCCCTGCCCCTTAAAGCCGGCAGGGAACTCAGTCACTCCGCGGAAGGCTCTGGCGAGCTCTGGGAGGCCACTCAGATGGGGAGAAATCAAGTCACCGTCTCATTTCATACGATTCCGGGGCAGGCAGAGCCTCCCACAGAGAAGTCACACGTGTCCTGCCACGGGCCCTGCTAGATGTGGTCAGTGAAATACTGAACGAAAGCCTGCTGTTTCCTGGAACCACTTCCGTGGGGAGCCGAATCTCAGCAGCAGGCCGGAGACGGGGCCAGCCACCCAGCCTGAGGCTCAACCCTAAGTCCAATGCTTCTTTCTTCGATGGGGACAGTCTGAGAGCAGCGCAGGGTGGACGCCGAGGGAAGAGAAGCAGCAGATGTTCGACGGTTGCTTCCTAAGGGTCAGTTTATTCCGGCCGGCCATCAAGTTTGGGAGTGGGAGGAAACGCGATTGATGCTGCTCTCAATGAAGAGTTTCAGGCCCTGCAGCCCCTCAGAATAGAGATATTCCAAATACCAGTTCCACTTCTTTCCCTTTGGGAAAAGAAAAGGCGAGAAAGTTACTTGGTTGACATTCACGCCGTCCTTGTACTCAGCCTCCCCCAGGTCACTGATGAAAGGGTAACGTGGTCCTTAGATACAGGCACATAAACACAAACACACACATCAATCAATCAATCGTATTTATTGAGCACTTACTGTGTGCAGAGCACTGTACTAAGAGCTTGGGAAGTACAAGGTGGCAACATATAGAGACAGTCCCTACCCAACAGTGGGCTCACAGTCTAAAAGGGGGAGACAGAGAACAAAACCAAACATACTAACAAAATAAAATAAATAGAATAGATATGTACAAGTAAAATAAATAAATAACTAGAGTAATAAATATGTACAAACATATATACATATATACAGGTGCTGTGGGGAGAGGAAGGAGGTAAGATGGGGGGGGATGGAGAGGGGGATGAGGGGGAGAGGAAATCTAAACCCAGAGATCCTGGATTCAGACGGGGCCAGTTACTTTTACAGAAAGAAGGTGATTCAGATTCAACCTTGAAAACGGTCCAAAGACCAATAGCTACTTAGCGCCTTCTTATATCCTCAGTTAGAATTATTTTTTGTTCACCTGCCTAATGTGATAAAGTGTATAGTCTAACTTAGTCCACTGCTCAGTGCTCTGCACACAGTAAGCGCTCAAGTGATTGGTGTAGGCATGCAGAGAAGAACAAACACCCATACAGGCACCTGTTCAACAAAAAAGGTGTCGACAGCAAAAGCCAAGCCCACGACTATTTCCACCGTAACCAAATTTCAGCGTTTGTAGGGTTGGCACTGTAAAATGGGGGTGTTGGGTAGGTGCATTCCCCTTTTAGATCGTAAGCTCATTGTGGGCACGGAATGTGTCTGTTGTATTGCTGTGGTGTACTCTCCCAAGTGCTAAATATAGCGCTCTGCATACACGAAGCACTCAATAAAAACAACTGATGGATTAACTGCATGGAGTGAAGAACAATAGCAGTAACAATCTGTGTTTAACCAAGTAAAGCTCTGAGAGGGGATTTTTGGAGAGTTCAGAAAGACTATGACAGGGTCGGAAGTTGGGGTGGGGAACCTTGGAACCAAAGGAAGGCCTGGGGTGAGGGAAAGAAAGGAAAGAGAAGAAGGAAAGAGAAAAGAAAAAGAAGGAAGGAAGGAAGGAAGGAAGGAAGGAAGGAAGAAAGAAAGAAAGAAAGAAAGAAAGAAAGAAAGAAAGGAAGGAAGGAAGGAAGGAAGAAAGAAAGGAAGGAAGGAAGAAAGAAAGAAGGAATGGCCACTTATCACTTACCTTAATGGAACTCAAATTCAGTTCTTTCTTCTCTGGCCAACCCTTTAAAAAAAAAAGCCAGAAGAGGAAAAAAACGAGTTAAGGGAATACTTAGAAGTCTTCAAAAACCACTCCCTAGCAACATTGCTGGGGAAATGTCCTTCTTACTTGTCCTAATCTGGGGCCCTTATGAAACTAGTTTCAACCTTTCTGATGTCCTTCCCTGCAAAAGTCTGTTGAAGCATCATTCAATCATATTTGTTGAGCACTTACTGTGTGCAAAGCACTGTACTAAGTGCTTATGACCTAGTTAATAATATCGATGGTATTTGTTAAGCGCTTACTACGTGACAAGCACTGTTCTAAGCACTGGGGGAGATATGAGGTAATCAGGTTGCCTCACGTGGGGCTTACAGTTCTTAATCCCCATTTGACAGATGAGGTAGCTGAGGCCCAGAGAAATTAAGTGACTTGCCCAAAGTCACACAGCTGACAATGGCGGAGCCGGGATTAGAACCCATGACCTCTGACTCCCAAGCCCGGGCTCTTTCCACTAAGCCACGCTGCTTCTCTAATTAATGGATAGAGAATGGTCCTGGCATTGTGAGGACTGTGAGCCCTTTGTGGGACACGGTCTGTGTCCAATCGGATTAACTTGTATTTACCCCAGTGTTGTCCGCCAGCGAACTTGGCATGACTGACTCCATCTTGTGCATACCAACAGTAACCCTTTATTTTGTGCAGACCGAAAGCACTCCAGTGTGTAACATTAACCCAAGCGGCTTCTCTCTGTCTGGAATGTCCCCATCCTGTGTTGACCGTTATCTCCTGATAACATCTTGTAAACAGGGATTTTAACACTAACCAAACCATGACAAGCAAACGGTTGTACTTTAACTTGGGATCTAGGAATGCCAAGGCCTCACGCGCAGCACTACTCTCGGGAATCCTTTGAGTAGCTCGGATTTGAAACCCAATAAAAGAGGAAGAAGCGGCTGGGATCGGGGCTGCTTGTCACTCGTACCTCTCCCGGGAGGTGAACGGGCAGGTAACCACTTTCCTTCTTTACTGCTCTATCTGAACTCATGTCTCCGAGTCATTTTTCCTATCTGCGTCACCACCTTGGGTACACGAACCCTGCGGCCGATTTACACCGATTAACCTATTTTGCACCCTACTTTTCGATAACACGCCACGATTAGTACAGTGCCTGGCACATAGTAAGTGCTCAAAAATAGCATTTAAAAATAAAATAAAGGGGAGGAGGTAGCAGCAGAAGCAACAATAGCTACACAGACTGCTTTTTCTCGTTATCTATCCTCTGGCCTCCTCAGCTCTCTTCCCTAGGCACCCGGACCTCCCTTTGGAGGCTGTGTTAGAGCAGCAGGAATTTCAATCTCCTCCCGGGCTCCCAAACTTCCAATCGGCAATCCTAAGCAAAGAGGCTCTTTGGACCTTTTCCCAAGCAACTTCATGGCACTCCGTTCAAAAACCTCCAGAAGGGAATCGACTGCACAGCCCACGCTAGCAAACTTCGTGCCACTGGAAGTGAAGGCATTTGACGAGGTGGAGGTGGCAGAGTTACTGGGGTTTCAGAGGCTCGGAGTCACCATCTCGGAAGAGTCATTAGCATTCAAATCGGGAGATTTTTCCAGGTCCACATGGAGCCAGCAGACGCTTGCTTGGGAGCAACACAGTTACAAAAACAACTTTCCAGGCTGCTGCTGAGCCGGGCTCTCTGGTGCTGCAGAGGGAATTAGTCCTCCCAGAGAACCAACGATCTGCATTTCTTTCCTTAAGCGCCTTAAAATCCACATTCTAATCCCACGGGAATCAAACCCTGGGCCTAAAGCAATGAGTTGGCTTGACCAGATCATCAACTCATCAATCGGCCTTTGCTCTCAATTGTCAATTTGTTCCACTTATTTTGAGATCACCACCTGCTTTTAACAGTCGTATCTGTTTTCACTCTTTCTTCCCACTGAACAGATGCAATTCACGTCTGCCTCCGTACGCCATTAGATCGTCAGGGCCCGTAACTTCTCGGTTTTGCTCCTAAGTGCTGGACTCAGTGCTCTGGACACAGCAGGTGCTCAAAAAGCCTTGCTGAGATTGACAATCCATGCCCAAAGAAACAGGCCCCAAGAACCCAGAATTTCAGGGGGTGAGTCTCTCAGAAAATCCCAGAGGAAACCTCCCCACGTAGATATTTGATTGGGGAGGAACCATCACATAGGGCTCTAGAACTAATTCATAGTTAGAAACGGTCTAATAATTCGTAGAAACGGTCCAATAATTTGTAGAAAAGGTCCAAGCAGAACTTGGGTTAGGGATGAGACCAAAGTAAGGGAACCGGGTTACCGGAAAACACAAATTACCCAAGATTAGACTGTGCCAAAGCAGACTGCAGGCAGGGATTCACCATTCCTTGGCACAATCAATCGTATTTATTGAGCGCTTACTGTGGGCAGAGCACTGTACTAAGCGCTTGGGAAGTACAAGTTGGCAACATATAGAGACAGTCCCTACCCAACAGTGGGCTCACAGTCTAAAAGGGGGAGACTCAGAGACATGAGTTCAGATAGAGCGGTAAAGAAGGAAAGTGGCTACCTGCCCTTTCACCTCCCGGGAGAGGGACGAGTGACAAGCAGCCCCGATCCCAGCCGCTTCTTCCTCTTTTATTGGAGACAGAGAACAAAACCAAACATACTAACAAAATGAAATAAATACACTGAACATCCATAATGGGGGAAAAAAAGATCAGGCTTTTAGCAGGGGAGCTAAACTCGATTACCTTGAGATGGACACATCCTCTGTGGTTCTCTGAAGCCAACGCAGGGGTCACAATAAACAAAACCCAGTCGGGAACAGATGACATTTCGTACCTCTACTCCAGTGAAGGGTGGTGGGAATGGGCATTCAGTCCTCCCCATCCCTCCCGATCTCCCCCTCCCAGCTTTTCCCAAAACACGCCACTCCACCAATCCAGAACCGGCGCACCAGTGGCACGCACAAGTGACTCCCAAGAGTGCACTCTTGTTCTCTGCCTCCCTAGGGACCGCTTTGGCCCAGACACTTGGACAGCGCAGGATTTCAATCTTTGCAAATGGAGATTTGCAGCGGTTCGTCCTTTCAATGGAAGAGGCAACAGTCACCAACAGGCTGAATTATGCGGTGGCTACAAGGAACTCGGAGGAGAGCTACCAGGACGCCGAGGAGCAGGGAGTCCCGTAAAGAGTGCATCGCAAGGAAGCGTGTCCCAGCGGGAAGAGCATGGGCCTGGGATCTAATCCCGGCTCACCCACTTGCGTGACCTGGGATAAGTCACGTAACTTCTCTGTGCCTCAGTTTCCTCAACTGTGAAATGGGGATTCAATACCTGTTCGCCTTCCTACTTAGACCATGAGCTCCACTTGGGGCAGGGACTGAGTCCGATCTGATTAACTTGCCTCTGCTCGGTAAGTTCATTATGGTCAAGGAACAGTCCCCCTTCTAGACTGTGAGCCCGTTGATCAATCAAACAATCGCATTTATTGAGCGCTTACTGTGTGCCGAGCACTGTACTAAGCGCTTGGGAAGTACAAGTTGGCAACATATAGAGACGGTCCCTACCCAACAGTGGGCGCACAGTCTCGAAGGGGGTTGATGTTGCCGACTTGTACTTCCTAAGCGCTTAGTACAGTGCTCTGCACACAATAAGTGCTCAATAAATACGACTAAATGAATGAACAGGTGTGCTGATTGTTGTACCGCCCTCTCCCAAGCGCTTACAACAGCGCTCTGCACACAGCAAGAGTTTAATTAATACCATTGATTGATTCATATACCCAGCGATTAGAACAGTGCTAGCACACAGTAAGTGCTCAACAAATATCATTATTATTACCATTATTATTACTAGAAGGAGCATGTAGAGGATGTACATGTAGCATGTACAACTACCTGTACAAGCATGTAGAGCATGAAGCAGTAGCATGGGAGAAGCAGCATGAGCTTGGGAGTCGGAGGATGTGGGTTCTAATCCCTGCTCCGCTACTTCTCTGCTGTGTGACCTTGGGGAAGTCACTTCACTTCTCTGGGCCTCAGTTAGTTCATCTGTAAAATGGGGAGCCCCATGCAGCATGGCTCGGTGGAAAGAGCCCGGGCTTGGGAACCAGAGGTCATGGGTTCTAATCCTGGCTCTGCCACTTGTCAGGTGGGTGACTTTGGGCAAGTCACAACTTCTCTGTGCCTCAGTTACCTCATCTGGAAAGTGGGGATTAAGACTGTGAGCCCCATGTGGGACAACCTGATCACCTTGTATCCCCCCCCCAGCGCTTAGAACAGTGCTTTGCCCATAGTAAGTGCTTAACAAATTCCATCATTATTATTATTGTTATAACCTGATTACCTTGTATCTACCCCAGCGCTTACAACAGTGCTTAGCACATAGTAAGCGCTTAACAAATACAATAGTTATTATTATTATTATTATCACCATCACTAGTACTATTGCTGGGCCCTTACCTGCTGCAGAAAGAGGGCAGCGTAGCCTAACAGCGCTGGATGATGGACCATATTTAAGCAGTTCCTGACTTCGGGCACTCCGGTTTTTTCCAGCACTTCTTGGTCCAAGGAAATTCCTTGAGAATGGATGTTCTGGAAGGGCTTGGATGTCCACAGGCAGTCGACGATCGCTATTACATACTGGTTAAACTCTTTGTAAGTCCTACTGCTGAAGTTGAATTGCCGCCTTGCCTGGAGGAACCGAGGTGGGGGAGACACCTAGTCACTACTGGTGTGAAAATAGCTTTCCTTCTCCCCCTTGCCCATCTCTTTATCCCCAAATTGTTGCCGCCTATGTTTGGTTTCTGACAATGATGCCTCGATGATCAGATGAATGCTCAGTACCTTTTTTATCAGCTCGTTTTCCTTTGCAGCGACCAGGTTGGCTCGGTATCTAACGGGAATAAAGGTGGAAAAGTTAATGCCATCTGATTGCCTTATCTCTCACGGGAAGTGGTGTGCCTGAGGGGAAAGACCTGTATATATGTATATATGTTTGTACATATTTATTACTCTATTTATTTATTTATTTTACTTGTACATATCTATTCTATTTATTTTATTTTGTTAGTATGTTTGGTTCTGTTCTCTGTCTCCCCCTTTTAGACTGTGAGCCCACTGTTGGGTAGGGACTGTCTCTATGTGTTGCCAGCTTGTACTTCCCAAGCGCTTAGTACAGTGCTCTGCACATAGTAAGCGCTCAATAAATATGATTGATGATGATGATGAAAGACCACGGGTCTCGGAGTCGGAGGACCTGGGCTCTAATCCAGGCTCTGCCGTTTGCCTGCTTTGTGGCTTGGGCAAGTCACTTCACTGTCCTTTAATTTTCTCAGCTGCAAAATGAAGTTCAGATACCCGTTCTCCCTCCTCCTTAGATTGTACACATTTATTCTATTTATTTTATTTTGTTAATATGGTTTGTTGTCTGTCTCCCCCTTCTAGACTGTGAGCCCACTGTTGGGTAGGGACCGTCTCTATATGTTGCCAACTTGGACTTCCCAAGCGCTTAATACGGTGCTCTGCACACAGTAAGCGCTCAATACGATTGAATGAATGAATGAATGAATTGTGAGCCCCACACGGGACAGGGACTATATTCAACCTGATTATCTTGTATAATAATAATAATGGCACTTATTAAGCACTTACTATGTGCAAAGCACTGTTCTAAGTGCGGGGGAGGTTACAAGGTAATCAGGTTGTGCCACGGGGGGCTCACAGTCTTCATCCCCATTTTACAGATGAGGGAACTGAGGCGCAGAGAAGTGACTTACCCAAAGTCACCCAGCTGACAAGTGGCGGACCCGGGATTTGAACCCGTGACCTCTGACTCCAAAGCCCGGGCTCTTTCCACTGAGGCACGCTGCTTCTTATATTTGTATCGTATCATATCATATTTGTATCTGCCCCAGCGTTTGGTTCAGTGCTTGCCAATACTACTTTCATTACAATCACCACCATTATTAATTCTGATTTGTACAAACACCGGAAAAAGGTGGCCAAAAAGTTATCTCATTCAGTTGCAGCTACTTTTGAATCCTTCAGCTCTTGTGGGCCGGGAGCTTGTCTACCAGCTGTTATATTGTACTCTCCCAACCGCTTAGTACAGTGCTGTGCACACAGTGAGCACTCCATTCATTCAATCATATTTACTGAGCGCTTACTGTGTGCAGAGCACTGTATTAAGCGCTTGGGAAGTACAAGTTCGCGACATATAGAGATGGTCCCTACCCAACAGTGGGCTCACAGTCTAGAAATAAATACTCAATAAATACGATTGATCTTCTCGTCTAGATTAGGAGCTCGTTATGGGCAGGGACTGTGTCTGTTGTATTAGACTCTCCCAAGCACTTGGTACAGTGCTTTGGACACAATAAGCGCTCAATAAATACGACTGAATGAGTGAATTCAGAGAGGAGACTTCTCAAGAATCCTAAGAGAAGCATTGTGGCCTAGTGGAAAGAGCACAGGCTTGGGAGTCCAAAGGACTTGGGTTCTAATCCTGTCTCCACCACTTGTCTGATGTGTGATCTCAGGCCAGTCACTTAACTTCTCTGTGCCTCAATTACCTCATATGTAAAATGGGGATTATGACCGTGAGCCCCATGAGGGGATACGGACTGTATCCACAACCTGATTAGCTTGTATCTACCCCAGCACTTAGTATAGTGCCTCACACATTGTAAACACTTAGCATTTTATTTTATTTTTATTTTTTTTTTTGAAAAAAGCTCACCTCAGAAAATAAACAGTAACAGAAAGAACAAGTCAAAAGGAAGGTGCCCCTTTTCTCCCCTCCAAAGGGGAGGAAAAGGGCGTGAGAAAGTGAAAAAGGGATGTAGAGCCAGACTACTTTCTTGCCTGAGAAATCGGTTCTGTCCATACTGGGGACGAAGAACCGTCACACAGTTTGACAGGCTGTGCTAGAATCAAATCATTCAATCCATCAATGCTATTTATTGGGTGCTTACTGTGTGCAGAGCACTCTACTAAGTGCTTAGGAGAGCACAATATAATAGAGTTGGGAGCATATTCCCTGCCCACAGTGGAAGAGGTTTAGGTAACACTGGAAGCCTTAGAGAGAAGGAATTGGAAGTCCCAGGAAATCATGGCAACTGCCGGCTGTTCTATATAAACAGCCTCGGGTCCCCTCATCGTCCGGAGAATTGCCTGTGTGATTACCTTAAAAGTCCCTCAAGGAAGCCACAGAATATGTCCTATTCCAGTTGCCAGCAAACAGCTCGTTGTGGAGAGGGAATGTGTCTGTTTACTGTTAAATTGTAATAATAATAATTGTGATATTTGATAAGCGCTTACTATGTGCCAGGCATTGTACTAAGTGCTGGGGTGGATGCAAACAAATGGAGTTGGACACAAGTCCCTGTCCCATATAGGGTTCACAGTCTCAATTCCCCTTTTACAGAGGAGGTAACTGAGGCACAGAAATGTCAATCAATCAATCAATCGTATTTATTGAGCGCTTACTGTGTGCAGAGCACTGTACTAAGTGCTTGGGAAGTACAAGTTGGCAACATATAGAGACAGTCCCTACCCAACAGTGGGCTCACAGTCTAAAAGTGAAGTGACTTGCCCAAGGTCACACAGCAGACTAGTGGCAGAGCCAGGATTAGAACCCCTGATCTTGTCTCCCAGGCTTGTGCTCTATACACTTCACCATGCTGCTTCTCCCAAGCCCTTAGTACAGTGCTCTGAGCACAGTAATAAATGACTGAATGAATTAATGGCTATTTTTCCCCTACAAGAGCCCCAGAATGACCAGTGTTAAGTTACTCCCAGGCGTTGCGGAGTCCCGAATGAGTAGCCCTTGCCAGGAAGACTCACACCAATCCCTCAGGATTCCCCTCAGGAGTCTCCTAGGCCCCGGCGAGAAACCAGCCGAGGATACGGCCTGCGGTTAAAACGTACCTGAACATAACGTAACAGAGACGGTTCAGGGTGACGGCGTCCATGCTGAGCAGTGCTGGGTAGAAGATCCCCGGAGGAAGCAATACCACTATGGGAAGGTTATAATTCAGATGTATGTCACACACCTTTAGGAAGGAAGCGAACAATTACCCACGTGCGTATTACTCTCCAGTCTCCCCGTTTTTGGGTTGGCCAATCCGTCCATTATTGGCATTCACTGAGTGCTCGCTGTGTGCAGGCAGTGTCGCTGTTTGAGGTCTCCAGAGAGACATCGGCTCAATTCCGATCGCTCTGCCTCCCCGCCTTTCTCTCTTCCTTCAATCGATCATATTTACTGAGCGCTTACTGCGCGCAGAGCACCGTACTAAGCGCTTGGGAGAGGACAACACGAGTTGGTAGATATGTTCCCTGCCCACGAGGAGCTTAGAGTCCTCATATTCCCTGAACACTTCCACTCAAGAACGTCCCCACTCTTGCCTGTCACCAACCAGCTCTGTCTTCACCCGTCTCTATCCTTCTCCACCCGCCACCTTCCTGGATTCCCCATGGTCCCTCTGCTTCCCCGCCAGGTTTGGGAAGCGGATGAGCCCCAGGAGGGCTGCCTGCTTTCACGACACTCTATCCGAACAACAGAGTGAAAATAATAATAATAATAATGTTGGTATTTGTTAAGCGCTTACTATGTGCAAGGCGCCGTTCTAAGCGCTGGGGTAGATACAAGGTAATCAGGTTGTCCCACGTGGGACTCACAGCCTTCATCCCCATTTTACAGATGAGGGAACTGAGGCCCAGAGAAGTTAAGTGACTTGCCCAAAGTCGCACAGCTGACAAGTGGCAGAGCCGGGATTTGAACCCACGACCTCTGACTCCAAAGCCCGGGCTCTTTCCACTGAGCCACGCTGAAAACACGTTTCCCGAAAGAACAGGGAGTATCTATATAGAGAAGCAGCGTGGCTCAGTGGAAAAGAGCCCGGGCTTTGGAGTCAGAGGTCATGGGTTCAAATCCCGGCTCCGCCAATTAGCTGTGTGACTCTGGGCAAGTCACTTCACTTCTCTGGAACCCAGTTACCTCATCTAGAAAATGGAGATTAAGACTGTGAGCCCCGCCGTGGGACAACCTGATCACCCTGTAACCACCCCAGCGCTTAGAACAGTGCTTTGCACATAGTAAGCGCTTAACAAATGCCATTATTATTATTATTATTATTATTATATTGAAGGTTGACCACCAAATGGCATCCCCGCAAAAATAGGCAGTAGTGGGTGAGTGCTCATTACCCTAGCAGTTGGAGCAAGAAGTTGGGCCTGGTGGAAAGAGCAGGAGAGCTGCGTTCAAATCCTGGCTCCACCACTTGTCTGCTGGGTGACCTTGGGCAAGTCACTTAACTGCTTGGTGCCTCAGTTTCCTCAACTGTAAAGTAGGGATTAAATAGCTGTTCTACCTGGTATTTAGACCGTGAGCCCCGTGAGGGAGTCTGACCTGATTGCGTCGAATCTACCCCAGTGCTTGGTACCCACACTGGCACATAGTAAGCGCTTAGTGAATTACTATTAGGACTTGGACAGCAGGATTATTTCCCTTCCTTTCCCCAACCCTCCATGGGGTCAAGAAAGTAGTTACGCTACAACTCATGGGAAGAGAGTCCCTCCTTTCCTCCTCCCCCCACACCTAGAAGTAACTGCCCATTCGAGCAGTGGCAGAGGTCGGCATTTACAATTACGGGTTAAAGTTAAGCAGTGGCTGCCGTTATCGGGACGGCAGCCACGAGGCCTGAGTGAAAGGAGATGGGTGCTTACGGTCTCGTAGAAATTCAGAATAAAGTGCATCAGGAAAGTGCTGTTGTTCTCCAGGCGCACCGCGTTAGTGGACATCCAGCCGACAAAGTGAATGAGCTCTGCCATGGAGTTCACCAGGCCAGCCAGAGTAGTGTTCCTATAAAACATCAATTCATTCATTCATTCAATCGTATTTATTTATCGTATTTATTGAGCGCTTACTGTGTGCAGAGCACTGTACTAAGCGCTTGGGAAGTACAAGTTGGCAACACATAGAGACAGTCCCTACCCAACAGTGGGCTCACAGTCTAGAAGACTGTGGGGAGCCTTATCTGGGAACTACACGCCTTCCAACCCCCGGATGACAGAGGACCACTCAAAGCCCGAGATAGTGGATGGAATTCAGAAAAATCCAACTGGATTCGATTAAACCAAACAAAATCCAACTCTGAACCCTAAGGCAATGGAGGCCATCCAACCATCCTAGGGTGGTCCCCGATCGGAAACCGACGAGAGGCTTCCTCCCCTTCCCCCAGATGCCGAAATCCAAACTCTCCTCCCCTTGGTAACTCTAGGCCCTTCTCCCCTCCAAAAATCGCCATGGGCATCCGTCGTATCGCTCGGCTCCTGGGCTAGTTACAGCCTGACGGGAACCCGTGCTGCAACATGGCACGACGGACCCTTAGGGCGGTATCGCATCGCTCTATCGGCCCGGCACTTGCAACTTCATGTCTGAGAGCTCCAGTTCCAAATCTTTCCTGCCACGTAAACTTCGGTGGCTCTCGACCTCTTGATTTTCTTATCTAAAAGGTGGAGTTACCCATGTTAACCTACCTGAAAAACTTACCGAACTAGTGACTACCGATAAGCATTTGCAGGATGTTAAATAACATCGAAAAACATCGATATCGACCTCTTGATTTTCTTATCTAAAAAGTGGAGTTACTCACGTTGACCTACCTGAACAACTTACGGAACTAGTGACTACTGATAACCATTTGCAGGATGTTAAATAATATCGAAAAACACTCAGAGATCTCTGAGGCATTACAAGTTCCTTGCCATTTTGTAGCATGTGGTTTTTCTACACAACAACTTCTTTCAAAGGCTCGGGGTCACTTACAGAGGACTGTTTATTATGGGCTCCTCATCCATCTCTGTGGCATGCGACAAGAGCCAGTTCTGCAGTAGCTCTCTCAAGGTCTGAAGGACGCTACACTAAAGAAAGCAAAGCAAGCAATACATTACCCATAGCGTACTGGATATCTCCATCAACATACTTTATCGACTGCTTGTATGTGGAGCAACGTACTAAAAACTTGAGAGAGTACAATGAAAGAAGACATGATCCGTGTCCGTGAAGCGCTTTTTTAGCCAGTAGAAATTATGCAAATATCAGGAAAATTACTGTCCCACGTTCCTTATGATGATAAATGATAAACCAAGACCGTGAGCTCGTGGTGGGCAGAGAATGTGTCTGTCTATTGTTGTATTGTACTCTCCCAAGAGCTTAGTTCAGTGCTTTGCACACAGTAAGCGCTCAATAAATACGATTCAATGAATAAGATGCAAATTCTCAACTGAAATTTTTTTTTTATACCCTTATTTAAACAACGGGCAGTTAACAATGAGCACTACGAGGTAAATGTGGTCAAATACATCCTAAGTCGGAGAAAGTTATCATGGCGCATTGCAGCCAAGGAAAAAGGGTGGGCTCTTCACTTCATAAGTGAATAAATGCTGGGTTGAAATACGAGAAGCAGTGTGGCCTAATGCTAAGACCACAGGCTATGCCATTTATTTTATTTTAGCATTTACTAAGGGCTTACTATGTGCAAAGCACTGTTCTAAGCGCTGGGGAGGTTACAAGGTGATCAGGTTGTCCCACAGGGGGCTCAAAGTCTTAATCCCCATTTTACAGATGAGGTAACTGAGGCACAGAGAAGTGAAGTGACATGCCCAAAGTCACACAGCTGACAGTTGGCGGAGCCGGGATTGGAACCCATGGCCTCTGACTCCAAACCCCATGCTCTTTTCCACTGAGCCACACTGCTTCTCTACACTGCCATTTCATTCACTCATTCATTCAATCATATTTATCGAGCACTTACTCGATGCAAAACACTGTATTAAGTGCTTAGGAGAGTACAGTACAATCAACAGTCACATTCCCTGCCCGCAATGAGTTTGCAGTCTAGAAGTGGGGGGAGACAGACATCAATACAAATAAATAAAATGACAGATATGTATGTAAGTGCTGTGGAGCTTGGATTGGGGAAAACCAAAGGAGCAAGTCAGGGTGACACAGAAGGGAGTGGGAGATGAGGAAAGGTAAGGCTTAGTCTGAAAAGGCCCCTTGGAAGAGTTGGGCCTTCAGTAAGCCTTTGAAGAGGGGGCTTTCTCCTTTATCTGAGAACCTAAATTTGGGCCAGAGAATTTTCTATAAAATAAGCCAGCTAGGAGCCCTTCATACCCTGTCTTCATTTAATAATGATATTTGTTAAGTGCCCTCAGAACTGGGGTAGACATAAAATAATCTTTGAAGATAATCTTTGAAGAGGGGGGCGGAGGGTGACTGTCGGATTTGAGGAGGGATGTGGGCTACAGGTCAGGGGTGACACAGGTGAGATGGAGGCCCAGTGAGAAGGCTAGCACTAGAGGAGTGAATTGTGCGGGCTGAGTAGCAGAAGGAGAGAAGTTAGGTGAGGTAGGAGGGGGCAAGGCGATGGACTGCTTTAAAGCCAATGGCGAGGAGTTTTTGTTTGGTGTGGCGATGGATGGGCAACCGTTGGAGTTTTTTGAAGAGCGGGGTGACACGCTGTGAACGTTTTTGGAGAAAAATGATCCGAACAGCCGAGTGAAGCATGGACGGGAGTGGGGAGAGACAGGAGGCTGGGAGGTCAGCAAGAAGGCTGATGGAATAATCCAGGCGGGACAGGATCTGTGATTTCTGTGTGACCCCGGGCAAGTCGCTTCACTTCTTTGGGCCTCAGTTTCCTCAACTGCAAAATGGGGATTAAATCCTAGTGCCTCCTAATTAGACTAGGAGCCCCATGTGGGATGGGATTTGTGCTCAACCTGATTATCTTATATCTACCCCAGTACTGAGGGCACTTAACAAAAAGCCAATGGTGAGGAGTTTTTGCTTGGTGTGGCGATGGATGGGCAACCATTGGAGTTTTTTGAGGAGTGGGGTGACACGTTGTGAACGTTTTTGGAGAAAAATGATCCAGACAGCCGAGTGAAGCATGGATGGGAGTGGGGAGAGACAGGAGGCTGGGAGGTCAGCAAGAAGGCTGATAGACTAATCCAGGCGGGACAGGATCTGTGATTTCTGTGTGACCCCGGGCAAATCTACCCCAGTTCTGAGGGCACTTATCAAATGAAGACAGGGTATGAAGGGCTCCCAGCTGGCTTATTTTATAGAAAATTCTATGGCCCAAATTTAGGTTTTCGGACAAAGGAGAAAGCCAGGAAAGAATGTGGGAAGTTGAGCAGGGGCTAAGGACACCAAGAGAGCTTGGAGGAAAGAAAATCCAGAAGGGACCAAAGGAAAAGAAAACGACACGCGTGATATGATTGAGCTAAGGAGAAAGATAAAAATGTCAGCGATTAACCGAAAGAAAGCCAGAAAGAAATCCAAACAACTTGGGATGCTCTGGGGCAATGTTTAAGATAAATGAGAAAAGCGGGACAAAAATGCACGGGAATAATTTCCACTGGTCAGGCACTGAAAAACACAATTGGCATGACAATTTGAAGCAATGGGTAGGGAGGTTGCATATTGGCATTGTCTGGCTGCAAAACAATGTTAAATCTGCAGCATTGATACAATTGCAATACCATGTCTTATGGTAGAAAAATGAGTTCTAGAAGAAGAAAAGGCTGCTTTGAAAAATCTCCACCCTTATTGAAACAGGAGTGACCATTTTAGCCAGCCTATGAGATGGCCCGAAATATCAGGTTCACGGTGGTGAAAGCCCCCTTTGTAGTCAACTGAAGTCGAAAATTTACCTTGAAATAAATGGAGGACGTGAAGAAGAGCTGCGCTAGAGGTTCGCAAAGAAGTGCCTTTATTTCTGGGAACAGAAATGTAAGAGAGAGACTTCAGACACCTCCCAACCTTCCGATCCCAATTAGCCAAGAAGACCCTCCCCCCCCAAATTCCCATGACACCCACCTGAGAAGGTCCGAAGGGGAATCCAGCTCACGAGGGGAAGTATTTGGGAGCGAAAGCCGAATCCATCCCAGGAAGGCAGGCTCTTATACAGGAACTTTTCACATGAAGAAAATCCCTCCTGCAAGAATATTAGGTCCAAATCTTTAAGGAGCAACTTGGAGGAAGGGGATACTGAACTGTTCCTTGCTTCGTGTTTATTGAGCAGCCACTGGGTGCAATGGACCGCACTGAGTGGCTGGGACAAAACAGAAATAAGGGACGGGTTCCCAGTCCTCAAAGAGCTTTCCCTTATCGGTCCTCCAAGCGGTAAAAAATATTTCCACAAAGAGTAATCAAAATCAATACTAGAAAGTATCACTGACTAAACGAAGTGAGGGTAGGTATTTATACATCACTGCTAAAGAGAATTGTTCAGTTGATAGGACTTTGGCTGCTGGGAGTTAAATTGGGGAAGAGTTTTCGTGTCTTTTCCACTTGAGCCGCAAGCCTTCCTCCTAAGGAAGACGATGTCATGCGGTTTTCATGGCATCACCACTTTTGGCAACACTCATTCATTTAATCGTATTTATTGAGCACTGACTGTGTGCAGGGGACTGTACCCTAAGCGCTTGGAGGGTACAATTCCAAGCAACTTCTGTTCCAGACACGGTATAGGAAGCGAAGCTTTGGAAGGGGGCCCTCCACCCTTTGAGGGAATTCAGAGCGACAGCAGTGGAGACTTGGACAGTGCGCGCGTCAAGCCAGAGGTGCAGTCGGAAGACGCCTCACCTGTAAGAAGCATTCGGTTCTAAAAATAAGGTCCAGGAATTCCTTGAACTCTTCCTTCTCCAAATGGTCACTGGTGTGGTACCAAATACAGTCTGAATCACAGATGATATTGAATAAGAACATCTAGCTGCAGAAGAATGAAAACTGCACAAAAGCTTGAAAGCAAAGTTACCCCAAACTAACAATTTCCTCTAGGCTGTGAGTTCTTTGTGGGCAGGGAAAGTCTGTCTTGTTTTTTTTTGTACTCTCCCAAGTGCTTAGTACAGCAGTAAGCACTCCATGAATACGATCGAATGAATATTAAAAACACACACCCAGGTTATCAGGCATGTTCCATTGGGTTTATGATACATGTGGGTACTGATGACATAAGGACGAGAAGGCCAAATTTAGGTTAAAAGGCAGGAAACTTTAATCCAGGATGTTCAGGGTAGCATTCTCTGCGACATGGGGCTGATTTCATACAAAGGGCCTCGAGAGGCAAGCAGGGATGAGCCAGTGGTATAGAGAGGAGGGTTGAGATACATTTGGAACTGGGGTACATTTCGGGATGCTGGTTCAGGAGGGGTAAACTCCATCTGACTCTAAATCGCACCAGCTACTGGCCCTAAAAAGTTTAAAGGCAACAAAACCCGGGGGGGAACCCAATGAACGCGACTCAGAGACACGGAAGAACTGAGGGACGGAAACAAATGTGCAATTGGAGGAAGACGAGGAGGACAAAGAAGATGGTCCATAACTGGGGAAGCTGGCGGGTGCATTATAAATGTACTAGTTAGGCATGTTAGATTTCTAGACTGTGAGCCCGCTGTTGGGTAGGGACCATCTCTATATGTTGCCAACTTGTACTTCCCAAGCGCTTAGTACAGTGCTCTGCACACAGTAAGCGCTCAATAAATACGATTGAATGAATGAATGGCACAACCCTAACCAGTCAGTGGTATTTATTGAGCGCTTATTATGTGCAGAATACCATACTACTACTACTACTAATAATGATGGCATTTGTTAAGCGCTTACTATGTGCTTAACACTGCTCTGAGCGCTGGGGATGTTACAAGGTGACCAGGTTGTCCCACGGGGGGCTCACAGTCTTAATCTCCATTTTACAGATGAGGTCATTGAGGCCCAGAGAAGTGAAGTGACTTGCCCCAAGTCACACAGCTGATAGTTGGTGGAGGCAGGATTTGAACCCATGACCTCCGTCTCCAAAGCCGGGGCTCTTTCTAGAGCCCAATACAACAGAGTTAATCGTGAAGAATGCTGTCAAGGAGGACAACCACAGTCATGATTCCCCCTCCTCCCAGTCTGAGCCCCCTTCTTCCTCTCCCCCTCCTCCCCACCCCCCCGCCTTACCTCCTTCCCCTCTCCACAGCACCTGTATATATGTATATATGTTTGTACAAATTTATTACTCTATTTATTTTACTTGTACATATTTACTATTCTATTTATTTTATTTTGTTAATATGTTTTGTTTTGTTGTCTGTCTCCCCCTTCTAGACTATGAGCCCGCTGTTGGGTAGGGACCGTCTCTATATGTTGCCAACTTGTACTTCCCAAGCGCTTAGTACAGTGCTCTGCATACAGTAAGCGCTCAATAAATACGAATGAATGAATGAATGATCCAGTTCCTTAAAGCACCTCCCGATGCCACTATTGGAAACAGAATCCCAAGTTGGATAGACCACCGGTCTGATTCGATAATGGCCTTGCTTATGCTCTTCTATCTCTAATCAAGTGATTCTGTTTTCAAATGCTCCCATCAGCACTTAGAACAGTGCTTGGCACATAGTAAGCGCTTAACAAATACCATCATTACTATTATTGAATATAGTCCTGTTAAGGTACAGATACAGGGTCCGAAATTTGTTACTGTAATAAAAATGATCCCTTCACAGAAGAAACTTTCTTCTGCTTCCTCCTTCTCCTCCCCATCCGCTATCTAGGGCTTCTCCTTCAGAGAAGAGAAGCAGCGTGGCTCAGTGGAAAGAGCCCGGGCTGGGGAGCCAGAGGTCCTGGGTTCTAATCCTGCCTCCGCCACTTGTAAGCTGTGTGACCTTGGGCAAGTCACAACTTCTCTGGGCCTCAGTTCCCTCATCTGTAAAATGGGGACGAAGGCTGTGAGCCCCATGTGGGATAACCTGATTACCCAGCGCTTAGACCAGTGCTTGGTACATACTAAACGCTTAACAAATACCAACATTATTATTATTATTTTCCACAGACACTCTGAATTCTTAAAGTACATCTGTAAATGTACTTTACAGAGAAGCAGCGTGGCTCAGTGGAAAGAGTCCGGGCTTTGGAGTCAGAGGTCATGGGTTCAAATCCCGGGTCTGCCAATTGTCAGCTGTGAGACTTTGGGCAAGTCACTTAACTTCTCTGTGTCTCAGTTACTTCATCTATAAAATGGGGATTAAAACTGTGAGCCTCCCGGGGACAACCTGATCACCTTGTAACCTCCCCAGCACTTAGAACAGTGCTTTGCACATAGTAAGCGCTTAATAAATGCCATCATCACCTACCTTCTCTGGGCCTCAGTTACCTCATCTGTAAAATGGGGATGAAGACTGTGAGCCCCCCCGGGACAACCTGATCACCTTGTAACTTCCCCAGAGCTTAGAACAGTGCTTTGCACATAGTAAGCACTTAATAAATGCCATCATTATTATTATTAAACACCGAAGTTAGTTCTGTGAGACTCTAACCCGAAAGTCCTAACACCTTACCCCACCCAACAAGAAAACTACCTTTGTTGGTTATCTGCAAAATTTATCTGCCACGTCCAAAAGGGCTAGGACAGTTCGTCTTCTAGGGCTACCAACGGCAAACTGTTGAAAGATTAGGGGAGAAAGAGAAGAAGAAATGCAGAGGAGGGGCTGGGGCCAGGAGAGCCCGTGAGGCGATTCTAATTCCTACCTTCCTTCAGGGTGTTGTTAATCCAGTAATGAAGCCTCAGTAAGACGGATTCGTCTTTGATGCAATTGATATAGTGAAGCAGCAGAGAGTTCTTCAGCACGGAGCCCATTTGGGAAGGAAGCTGTCAAGGGAATCAGGGCAGTCAGTGAGCGGCAGGAAACTCCGATGAGAACACCGAGTCCCCGAAGACGTAGGTTCGCGGTCATTTCTCACCTCTAAGCGGTGGACATTCTGCAGCAGTTGGGAGAAGCTGTGAAGTTGCTCCGGTGGAAACGATTCATCAGTGTTGAGGACGTGAACGAGTTGGAGTTCTCTGCTTCCGCTCCGCGGGTTGGAATCCTTGCTGCTACACAGCGGCACAACCAAACTGGTATTCCATTTCTGAAGAGACACACCAAGAGCTCAAACTTCGTGCGTGGTAAATACAAACGTAATCGACAAACGTACGGGATTGTCACTCTTTATTGCTGCAAACTGTTCTTTCCCAAGTGCTTAGTACAGTGCTCTGCACACAGGAAATCCTTAATATATATGATTGAATGAATGGATAAATAATTGTGACACAATCCATTATAAAGTAACTTTACTGTGGCAACTTATTTAGAAAGATCCCCAAATGCCTGGGTTATCAATCAATCAATCAGTGGTATTTACTGAATGCTTACTGTGTGCTCAGATCTGCACTAAATGCTTGGAAAAGTCCACTGCAAAAGAGTTGGTAGATGTGATCCCTGCCTACAAGGAGCTTATGGGAAACAGACATTAATCGACGAGACCCAGACCAACCACCTTAAGAGACACCGGAATGCAACACGGGGCATTTGTTGGAAGAAGCGTTCTGCTGCCACAGTTAGGGTTTCGAACACTTACTCTCCTTCGGGACTGGATGCTGGACGTTCCCAGAATCAGTTTTGGGGAGCCTGGAGAAGGTCCTTGGTTTCTTTGCTTCACAGCACTGATTGCTGTTTTCCACAGACACTCGGAATCCTTAAAGTACGTCTGCAAATACAAGAGCCGATCACGACTATGAGACACAAGACCTGCCCCCACACTCCAAAATCCACTAGCCTTCTCCAAATTCACCTGCTGTGTTCGAAAGGGCTACCAACAGCAAACTCTCGAGGGATGAGGGGAGAATGAGAAGAAGAACCGCAGTGGAGGGGCTAGGGACGAGGAGGGACCATGATTTTCCGGGAGGTGTTCTTCTTTTAATGGTAAAACTGCTTCTTAGAGATTTTCCCCAGGATGGAAAGTCCCTGAAAAGCACCTCTTTTAATTTTATTATCCCAAATCCCTTCTCCTATCGTGCCCGTAAAGCTTAATAAATGCCATTATTATAAGGGTCAAAGTGTCTGTGCCCTGAAGGGCATGAGGCCATCACAAACCCCCAGGATGGCTGCAGGTATGCCCTGAACTCTGGACTCCGAGGAACATGAAATTCTGCTCACAGGACCCAACTGATTTGGTTTTAATTGTGTATATTTGTTCGCCCCGGGTTTTCATATTTCATTTTTCTAATGGATCTGTCTCCAGTCCCTTCTCCCCACTTTTACTCTTAGACTGTGTGTGAGTCCTCTGGGGGGACTGGGCACGTGCTAGATTCCCCGCTTTGTACTTTCTCCCAGTGCTTAATACAGTGCTCTGTACACAGTAAGCCCCTAATAAAAACTCTCACTACCACTTTGATTTCACTGCTCTTGGCAAGTAAGTTTTTACCTCGCTGCAGACAAAGTTTTAAAGCAATGTCTCTGTTCCCCTTCTGGACTTGTAAATGAACTGGTTGATTCTTGATTTTGACAGAAAGTTAAATTTTCTTGCATTATTTAAACCAAATTTATGCTTATTCAGCTCTTTCCCACGGCCTACCAACGGTCCTAAAGGCGTTTTAGATTATATTTTCCCCAATCTTAATTTCTGCACAATTACTATCCCTTCTGAGAATTAGATCCTATAAAGTTTTGGTCATCATAATTCATATATGCATTATAAAATGTTATATGATAAAATAATAGGAAATAATCATAAAGACTAATAACATTGAATTTATAATTTAATTGCAATCTGTCACCCAATTCCTCAGAGAGGAATTGGTGACAACCCATATTTCTGCAGCCTTCTCTTTCGTGGCCTCTTACCTTCCTATTCGTGGACAAAGATATGGAAACCAGCTCAGGACAAAAGAACTTGTAGATTGACAACAGGGCCTGAAGATGAGGATGCATTCCCTGTAGGGTAACAAGATTGACAGAGTTTAAATTTCCCATTCTGCAAGTGATTGAAAAGAGCAGCCAAGGGAGAGAAAACCCAAGGGACCCTTATAATTCCAACAAGATCCTCACTTCTCTAGGCCGCAGTGGGCACGTGTATTTCAACCATTGCGAGGCACAGACATAACATCCTTCTAGCCAATAAATCAAAAAGACTTGGCTGGAAATAGAGAAATCTCAAAATAACGACAATTTCAGAAACTATCACTACTACTGCTACTAATACCAATAATCGTGGTATTTGTTATGCGCTTACTAGGTGCCAAAGACTGTCCTAAACACTGGGGTAGACACAAGATCATCAGGTGTCACGTGGGGCTCACGATCTGTAATTTTATTTATTTGTATTGATGTTTGTCGCCTCTCCACCCCCAAGACTGTGAGCTCGTTGTGGGCAGGGATTGTCACTCTTTATTGCTGCAAACTGTTCTTTCCCAAGCGCTTAGTACAGTGCTCTGCACACAGTAAGTCCTTAATATATATGATTGAATGAATGAATACATAATTGTGACATAATCCACTATAAAGTAACTTTATTGTGGCAACTTATTTAGAAAGATCCCAAAATGCCTGGGTAATCAATCGATCAATCAATGGTATTTACTGAATGCTTACTGTGTGCACAGCTCTGCACTAAATGCTTGGAAAAGTCCACGGCAAAAGAGTTGGTAGACGTGATCCCTGCCCACAAGAAGCTTATGGGAAACAGACATTAAATGAGATTAGGAATAGGAGAAATAGTAGAATAAGATATGATTGTTCGGTTAATAAAGTCACGACAAGTAGGGAGCCACTAAATAATAATAATGGCATTTATTAAGCACTTACTATGTGCAAAGCAAACCAAATCCCACCCCACTAGGCCAGGGAACCCTTACTGAAGTTGGAGATGCTACATAAACGTTGGTGATGATGATGATGGCATTTGTTAAGTGCTTACTATGTGCAAAGCACTGTTCTAAGCACTGGATGGGTAATTCTGCAAGCACGAGGTTGTAATAATGATGGCATTTATTAAGCGCTTACCATGTGCAAAGCGCTGTTCTAAGCACTGGGGAGGTTACAAGGTGATCAGGTTGTCCCACAGGGGGCTCACAGTCTTCATCCCCATTTTACAGTTGCGGGAACTGAGGCCCAGAGAAGTTAAGTGACTTGCCCAAAGTCACACAGCTGACATTTGGCGGAGCCGGGATTTGAACCCATGACCTCTGACTCCAAAGCCCGGGCTCTTTCCGGCATTTGGAATTTGTTATTCCAGGAAATTGTAGTGGCTGGGAAATTAATTTAAAAGGGGGCTTGATAAATTCCTGGAAGGTCCACACTGAGTTTGAAGAAAAATTTAAGGATGAAGGCAGGGTTAACCAAATTCAAGGACAACTGGTGCCCCGATTGATCATTAGTGGTAAAAATGAAAGCATTCTTTGACATAGGCATGGATAGTAAGATGGCCCTCTCGACTGTAAACTCCTTGTAGGCATGGAACGTATCACCTAACTCTGTTGTACTAGGCTCTCCCAAGTGCTTAGTACATTGCTGTGCACACAGCAGTGCTCGGCAAATACCAAGGATTGACAAAATATTGAGGTGGATGAGGCTTTGGCTGGATTCCACAGGATACTACTGCAGCGTGCCTTAATGCAAAGAGCGCAGAACTATCCCAGCTCTGCCACGAGCCCTCCGGGTGCAAATCAAGCTTGACTTCTCTGGGCCTCGGTTTCCTTATCTGTAAGACGGGGCTGAAATACTTGTTCTCACTTCCCCTCAGTCTGTGAGCCCCATGTTGGGCAGCGACTGTGTCTGATCCAATTGTAGCTACCGTAGCATTCAATACAGTGCTTGGCATGTAAATAAGCCCTTCACAAGTACTACAATTAGTATTACCTCTTATACATTCAGTTACTTGGGAAACATGAACTTCTTGGATGTATATTTAAAATGTCTCTTTGCATTTTAAAGAAGACAAAAAAACTCTCCACACTGGAGCAATGTTATTTTAGCTTACTCTGGCATGGACCAACTTGAGGCAAGGAACGCGAGACAAAACAAAAAAATAGTTATATGATCATATTGCACTCCTGAATCCTCTGCTGTTAGACCACACTTGGCAAGCACCAAGATCAGAAAGTTTCACGGGAGACTTTACTATACACTGCGAAAAATAAGATAACTCAGTGTGAAAATGGACTTCTTCTTCTTCAATCGTATTTATTGAGCACTTACTGCCTCTTCCCTAACTCTGGCCTAAACCCAGTAAAGTGTCCAGACTGTAAGCTCCCCCTTTAGACTGTAAGCTCTTTTTGGGCAGGGAATGTCACTGTTTATTGTTGTATTGTACCTTCCCAAGTGCTGAGTACAGTGCTCTGCACACAGTAAGTGCAAAACAAATACAACTGAATGAAGTCCCCTTACTGAACTCCAGGTTTCTGAGTAACAAAACTACCCCGCTGGATCTGATCCAATTGCCACTTCTTGCGGAAAGATGACACTTCCATCTTTTGCATAGAGAAGCAGCATGGCTCAGTGGAAACAGCCCGGGCTTTGGAGTCAGAGGTCATGGGTTCAAATCCCGGCTCCGCCAACTGCCAGCTGTGTGACTTTGGGCAAGTCACTTAGCTTCTCTGCCCCTCAGTTACCTCATCTGTAAAATGGGGATTAAGACTGTGAACCCTGCGTACGACAACGTGATCACCTTGTATCCACTCCAGTGCTTTGAACAGGGCTTGGCACATAGTAAGCGCTTAACAAATGCCATTATTATTATTATTATCTCCTTCTGAATATTCAGGTTCTGCTGCTTTTCCGACAGGCATTTCACTCCCTAGGGCCCTGGACTGGGAAAGTCAGTCCTCCCTCCACTGCATGGAAGTTGCCTGATAGACTGTGAGCCCGTTGTTGGGTAGGGATTGTCTCTGTTGCCGAACTGTACTTTCCAAGCGCTTAGTACAGTGCTCTGCACACAGAAAGCGCTCAATAAATACAATTGGATGAATGAATGAATGAATGATTATAAGCTTCCACACTGAACAGCCAGATGCCATTGATGAGCACTGCCCAAGGCAAGAAACTTAACCTCCATCTTGCTTAATTTTCTTTCCAAGACATCATTCTAAATTACCTCAGACACCCTCAAGCCTAGTTCCTCCATAATAATAACGCTATTTGTAAAGCGCTTATGTGCCAAGCACTGTACTAAGCGCTGAGGTAGATATGATACAATCAGGCTCCACGTGGGTCTCACAGTCTAAGTAGGTAGGTGAACAGGTAGTGACTCCCTATTTTGCAGATGAGGGTACTGAGGCACAGAGAAAAGTGAAAATTAAGTGACTTGCCCACGGCCACACAGCGGGTATGTGGCTGAGGAGGGATTAGAACCCGAGACTCCTGATTCCTAGATCCATGCTCTTTCCACAAGGCCACGCCGCTTACCAAAGGATCTCTTGAACTTCTTAGTATTCCCTTGGTTACTCTTGCATATCAATAATAATAATGGTGGTATTTATTTATTAAGCGCTTATTACGTTACTTACCATCTTGGCCTGAAGATCGAGTAGTTTTCTCACCCGAAATGGTTTGACTGGGAAAACAAGAGTGGGAAAAATAAGGTTTCAGTATTTAAAAAAACAACAACCGAAACTCCTAACTACTGGGGTGGATTGTGAGGTGGACTTGGGATGGGTAGGGGGATGAAGGATTGTGAGCCAAAGAGGCGGGATGGAAGCACACTAAGGAGAGACTAGGTGGAGATTATTTTCAAGAACAGCAAACAAGAAGAGGTGCAGATTATTCTTAAGGACAGTAATAATAATAATAATAATGATATTTGTTAAGCACTTACTATGTGCAAAGCAAACAAGAAGCGGTGCAGATTATTCTTAAGGACAGTAATAATAATAATAATAATAATAATAATAATGATGATGATGGTATTTGTTGAGCACTTACTATGTGCAAAGCACTGTTCTAAGCTCTGGGGAGGTTACAAGGTGATCAGGTTGGCTCACAGTTTTAATCCCCATTTTACAGATGAGGTAACTGAGACACAGAGAAGGTAAGTGACTTAATAATAATAATAATGATGGTATTTGTTAAGCGCTTACTATGTGCAAAGCACTGTTCTAAGCGCTGGGGAGGTTACAAGCTGATCAGGTTGTCCCATGGGGGGCTCAAAGTTTTAATCCCCATTTTACAGATGAGGTAACTGAGGCCCAGAGAAGTGAAGTGACTTGCCCAAAGTCACACAGCTGGCAGTTGGCAGAGCCGGGATTTGAACCCATGACCTCTGACTCCAAAGCCCGGGCTCTTTCCACTGAGCCACGCGGCTTCTCTAGTGGAAAGAGTAAGATAAGGGTGGTAGGGGGAGACTCTCGATCATAAAGACCCTTGACAAAGATGACGTTGGTTCTGCTCTCGATCACAAAGACCCTTGACAAAGATGACGTTGGTTCTTTGAGAAGACTGTGTAGAAACCACGAAGAGGATAAGCGGGGAAAATGAAACCAGACCAACCTCCTCCTATGGGACCCCCTCGCCTCCAGGAGACACATCAGAGGCGAGATGTCTCCCCCTTCTAGACTGTGAGCCCACTGTTGGGTAGAGATCCGTCTCTATATGTTGCCAACTTGGACTTCCCAAGTGCTTAGTACAGTGCTCTGCACACAGTAAGCGCTCAATAAATACGATTGAATGAATGAATGAATGAATGAATGAGAAAGGCCACCTGGGGCAGGATCGGAGAAAGGAACTTGGGATGTTGGAGGGGATCTAAAGGACTTATTGCACTGTGATCTTTGCTCTGCCGCCGGCTAGATCACCAAGAGTGTGTGTTGGTGTTAAGGGCTGGATGGCCTGTAATAAACCACAAAAAGTGGCTCTTGGCATCTGTCCGTTGGGTGACCAGATGCCTGGAAAAATGGCAGGCTACGAGTCGGACGCGGTGGTCGAGCGGGGGGCCAGTAGCACTGAGCGCTCCTAGGTCACTCGGTGCATACATCCTTCTTGGCCCAACAGAGACAATGGACTTGGGCAGGTGACAGCCAGCACGATCAGGTAGAGTCAAGAAGCAAATGAAGCCCCTTTATTTCTGAGCACCTGAAATGAGTCTACGTAACTGAAGCTAACATGTACGTACGGCTCCTACGTTACTCATAGTAAAACATTTCAGTGGCGGGGAAAGACGCACCGTTCTCTCTTCTGGTCAGCAGATAGAGCAGGTGGCAGACGTACGGGCACTGCAAAGAAAGGCACCAATAAACAGCATGACAGATATTCCTGAAATATGTCCCTCTGCGTTTTGGAAATTTGTTGTTGTATTGAACGATTTTCTCATGCTCCATAGGAGGTGAAAAGGACCACTATAGCGGTGCAGATTTCCCGGTCATTTTGCAAAACCCAGAAACACATTTTGCAAAATTACTCTCTCTCACCATAATAATTACTATGGTACTTGAGTGCTTACTGGGTGCCAAGCACTGTTCTAAGCACTGGGGTAGATACAAGTTAATCAGGTTGGACACAGTCCGTCCCACGTGGGGCTCACATTCTTATCCCCATTTTACAGAGGAGGTAACTGAGGCACAGAGAGTGAAGTGATTTGCTCAGGGTCAAACAGCAGACGTGGTGGAGCAGGGATTAGAACCCAGGTCCTTATGACTTCCAAGCCTGTGCTCTATCGACTAAGTCATGTGTAAAATACGGTCAATTCTTTTCATTTTAGCATACTTTGCCTATCCAAGTTTATTTGATGATTATTTATTCTAGGCGACAAAGAGTCAAATCTAACCCAGATCTTTAGGGTATCTTTGAATGATGCCAGGATTGAGAATAGATTAAAAATTTTCTTTTTCCACAACTACAGTTTAGCCATTATAATTGTTACGACCCAAAGACAGCTTCACCATGCGATCCTGCCTCACCCGTGTTTGCTAATTGAGTCAGAGACGGACTCAATTGGACTGAATTTAGTGCCTGAGTGCTGCTATTAAGTAGTTATTTCTTTCCTTTTTTTCCCCGTAAAGAGTGATTGATCACCGCGACGGTTATTTCTGAAAGTGTCTGTCACACTAAAATAGCTAGTAGGATTGGGGATCATTAACTGCCCAATTCTGGAATGCCAAAGAGTGAAATGGAAGTGTCTCAAACCCAGACACATAGATTATGTTCCCCAATTCCTGGAACTGTGTCATCCTCTTCGACATCCGTAAAATACAACCCGTTCGCTTCCCTGACAGCATAAGCAGCCCCACCCAAACCTTCATTAACTCCCCATTTTGGAATTCACCGAACTACAGCTTGAGGCTCTGAGGAGTGAGGCTCCTAGCCAAGTAACATTTTGATTTCCCACCTCGACTACTGCATCATTCTTGTTGCTGACCTCCCTCCATTCTGGTTCTCCCCACTCCAGTCTGAACCTCACGCAGGTGCTAGATCATTTTTCTGAAAAGCTATTCAGCCTGTATTCTGCCAGGGGTTGCCCATCTATCTCCGCATAAAGCAGAAACACCTTGTCATCGGCCTTAAGGCGCTCAATCGGCTCTCCCTCTATCTTACATTGCTGATCTCCTACGATCCAGCCCGCACACTCGCTCCTCTAACATTCCCTCAGTACTTGAATGTTGTTTATCGCACCACCAACCCTTTGATACATTAAGTAGCGTGACTGAATCTTGTGCATTTGGGGAATAATCTAAGGCTACTGTCACTTCCTCTACAGTGTGGTCTAGTGGAAAGAGCAAGGGCCTAGGAGACAGAGGACCTGGGTTCTAATTCTGGCTCCGTCACTGTCTGCAAGGTGACCAAGGGTGACTGTGGGCAGGTCAATTAAAAAAAAATTGCATTTGTTACATATTTAGTATGTGCCAAATGCTATACTAAGTGCTGGGGTAGATACAAGATAATCCGGTTGGACGCAACACAGTCCCTAACCCCACACGGGGCTCACAATCTTAATCCCCATTTAACAGATGAGGTAACTGGAGCCCACAGAAGTTAAGTGACTTGCCCAAGGTCACGCAGCAGACAAGGCTTAACTTCTTTCTGTGCCTCAGTTCCCTCATGTGCAAAATATTCACCTCTCCTTCAGCCCCACAGCACTTCCGAACTTCTATCCATAATTGTATTCATTTATATTAATATCTGTCTCCTTCTCAAGACTGTAAACTTGTTGTGGACAGGGAATGTGTCTACTCGCTGTTACACTGAACTTTCCCAAGCACTTAGTACAGTGTCCTGCACACGGTAAGTGCTCAATAAATATA
Source organism: Tachyglossus aculeatus (assembly GCF_015852505.1). NCBI lineage: Eukaryota > Metazoa > Chordata > Mammalia > Monotremata > Tachyglossidae > Tachyglossus > Tachyglossus aculeatus. The sequence goes on from NC_052071.1 coordinate 48,898,875, forward strand.
ATTTATTGTTGACTGAAATACAGGATGAGTTTTAGGGTGAGTGGAGAAATCAAATGGTCAAGGAAAAAGTTGGTCATACATCCCTGTCAGCAGACCTCGGCACGAGAGAGAGAAAGAACTTCCTCCCCAGAAACCAAGACTTCATCCCAGACCAGCCAGCAGTACTGGAAACTCACTCACTTCCTGTTGCCATGGAAGACGTGGGAATGATGGAGCCATATCCCAGCTTCATGCCTCGTGCCCAGTTTTTACTTACCAGCTTCTCGTCTTGCAGGGAGGCAAAAAAGAAGCCATAGAGGGAATTAATCTGCTCTTTGCGATCGACGAAATCAAACATTGCAATCAGCCATCGAAAAAAGAGAATCTGCCAAGAGACAGGATGCCGTTATCCTCCGATAAATGCGATCTCTGCATACCTTCGCGCCGCTCCTACCCGTGGGTTATTTGAATGTTTCGATGTCGACAGGTAGCCCCAGAAATGGTAACACGATGATCCACCTTGGTAAGAGCACTCTGAGTAGCGTGCCTGAACCCTGAGCAACCCAGGAACAATGTAAGGCCACTGTCACATTCTGCAGGTGGCTCTTGATCATTGCCCCACGAGTCTCTCGAGACCCAATCGGAAGGCAGTCTCCCACCTCGGGACTGTAATAATAATAAGAATAATAATAGTAATGGCATTTATTAAGCACTTACAAAGCACTGTTCTAAGTGCTAGGGGAGATACAAGGCGATCAGGCTGTCCCACAGGGGGCTCACAGTCTTAATCCCCATTTTACAGATGAGGCAACTGAGGCGCAGAGCAGTTAAGTGACTTGCCCGAAGTCCCACAGCTGACAAGTGGCGGAGCCAGGATTTGAACCCATGATCTCTGACTCCAAAGCCCAGGCTCTTTCCACTGAGCCGCGCTGCTTCTCTGCAAGCTTGTTCATTCATTCAGTAGTATTCAATATTCAATAGTATTCAATATTCAGTAGTATTTATTGAGCGCTTTACCTAATAAACACTGTATTAGGCACTTGGGAGTGTACAGTATCACAATAAACGACACATTCCCTGCCCACAAGCTCCCAGACTGCTGATTCTGATGTATTGTACTTCCCGAGTACAGTGCTCTGCATATATTAATCGCTCAAAAAATACCATTAACTGATTGACTGGTTGATCGGTAGAGGATTACCTTGTTGCTGCCAGAGCACCTGCCGACACAAAGCCAGGAGACGGCTGCCACCACTGACGTCTCTAGTATCAGAGTTGTTGGAATCATACACTTCAATAGCCGCGTGTTCACAGCTTCCGCTAGAAAGCAGACCACACGCTGTCAATCAATCATCAATCAATCAATCGTATTTATTCAGCGCTTACTCAGACGACATCCCCGGTTTCTGGCTCTAGGCCACCATCCTGTTCCCTTTATCTTCTCCCATAAAGGTGACATCAACTCACTTCAAGCATCAAACAGAAAACAATGGAGACTCTCTCACCTCTTCTCTTATCTTCACCACAACAGTGTGACCAGACTAAAGATAACTGTGGGACCTTTCTGGTCATTCGATTTGCCGACACAGCTAAACAAAATGTACATATGGAAGGGAAAGGGATGGAAAGGAAGGGACTCGGATTATTCGTTTCTCTGAATTAGCCCGGAGAAAGGTCACGTAGCTAAACCAGCCTGATCCACACCTGGAATGAATGGCAGAGTCTCCCTAAAATAGCTTTTCCTCTTGGGCTCAGAGAGATTAAAAACTACGTGTACCCTTATTCGCCCACCAGCACCTATTCCCACCTCACTCTAAGTACCGCCTTACCACTTCTGTTAAAAACAAATGGGAAAATGTGTTCTCTTCCTAAAGAACAAGACTTTCTAAGAACGACAATGTTTCCAGTTTGAGAAATTTACTCTTCCCCACTGTCAATCCAAAGCTACAGTATTATCACTCTAGACTTACTTTATTATTATTATTATCTTCTAGACTGTGAGCCCACTGTTGGGTAGGGACCGTCTCTATATGTTGCCAACTTGTACTTCCCAAGTGCTTAGTACAGTGCTCTGCACACAGTAAGCGCTCAATACATACGATTGATTGATTGATTGATCACTCATTCTTAGAGTTTAACATTTGAGATTACCATTATTAATGTTTATCAAGCACTTACAATGTGCCAAGAACATACTAAGCGTTGAGCTCCTTACCCTCCCCAAATTAATTCATTCACGATTCCTGGACCTTAAAGGATTACCACTCTAAGCAGGGGAGGACAGATGAATAACAATAAGGGCACAATCCAAACAACGTGAAAGTAAGTTAAATGTCAATAATCGATAGTAGAATCAATATATGTGGGAGAGAAGTGCCTAGTCACAAACTGAGACTTAAAAACAAGCCTAACATTCCAGGAAACCAAGCTACCAAGAGGCACATATGAAAGCAGATCCCAGCAGTAAGTGAAAATCCTCCTTTCAACCTACCAAACCTGCCACTGAGCGCCACATTCAGCAGGGTGTCGATTGATTCCGGGGGTAGCCCCGTCCGCCAAGCAACGTTTTCTACGGTCTCCAAGTGTTTTTGCAGGGTTGGATTTTTCCTCAGGGGAACTGAGATTTGTCCTAGAAAATTGGACATACAGGCATTTAAATATGACACCGTCACAGAGTGCAACCCCTGGCCCATTTACAATCAGGCTACCTTCTTAGAAATAATCATTTTCTTAGCGTTATAAAACTCTTAGCCACATTAATTCCATCCTCCCCGGGGCCCCCCTCACCCTCCTGCAAGAAACCCCCCCACAAAAATCGATCGTTATACTGTTTTTGAATACTGGTCACATAAGCTGGATTTTTTAATTTCAACGGCAGAGAATAATGTTTCTGGCTATTGCTGTTATGTGTACAGCCAGGATTCATTGGAAGAAAAATAAGGGAGAAAGCATTAAACCCTTGAATTAAATGCATACTCTTCTTCCAAAGAACTCAGTGTTCTCACGTACCATTTGAGGATGGGGGAGACGGACAGTAGGGTAAACTAAGTATTGCGCGATTAAGCAATTTGCGGATGACATCCAGTGGCAGAGCCAGGATTAAGTCTGGTTCTGATTGTACCCTATTGTTCTTCCCACTGGAGACAGAAAGACATTGCACAACCTGGGAAGAACGGGTGACGGAGGTGATGGAGGAGCCCCTCACATCCAATCCGTCACCAAAACCTGCCGGTCTCACCTCCACCACATCACCAAGATCCGCCCTTCCCTCTCCACCCAAACCGCTACCTTGTAGGTTCAAGCTCTCATCCTATCCCGACTGGATTACTGCAGCAGCCTCCTCTCTGATCTCCCATCCTCCCGTCTCTCCCCACTTCAGTCTATACTTCACTCTGCTGCCCGGATTATCTTTGTACAGAAACGCTCTGGGTGTGTCACGCCTGTCACCCTACGAATCAAGCAAAAACTCCTCACTCTCGGCTTCAAGGCTGTCCATCCATCCCCTCACCCCCTCCTACCTCACCTCCCTTCTCTCCTTCTCCAGCCCAGCCCGCACCCTCCGCTCCTCTGCCGCCGTTCACCTCCTCACTGTGCCTCGTTCTCGCCTGTCCCGCCGTCGACCCCCAGCCCACATCCTTCCCTTGTCCTGGAATGCCCTCCCTCCACACATCCACCAAACTATCTCTCTTCCTGCCTTCAAAGCCCTTCTGAGAGCTCACCACCTCCGGGAGGCCTTCCCAGACTGAGCCCCCTTTTTCCTCTCCTCCTACCCATCGCCCCCCAGCCCTACCTCTTTCCCCTCCCCACAGCACTTGTATATATTTGTACAGATTTATTACTCTATTTATTATACTTGTACATATTTACTACTCTATTTTATTAATGATGTGCCTATAGCTATAATTCTATTTATTCTGACAGTTTTGACACCTGTCTCTGTGTTTTGTTGTCTGTCTCCCCCTTCTAGACTGTGAGCCCGCTGTTGGGTAGGGACCGTCTCTATATGCTGTCAACTTGTACTTCCCAAGCGCTTAGTACGGTGCTCTGTACACAGTAAGCGCTCAATAAATATGACTGAATGAATGAATGAATGAAAGGAGAAAAGGGACAATTCGTTCTCCAAAACAAAAAAAAAACCTAAGATGGATTTTATAGTTCTACTTTTCTCCACTGTACCCCAAAACCGCCACAGTTTTTGGCATAGGGCAGAGAGGGCAATTTAGTGCAAGGGAACAAGTTGCTAGGTGAAAATTTTGTGACCCCAAACTCTCCTCTGGGCAAACAGAACATTCCTGGGGGCTAGCGAAAGCACTAATGGTTCTTAGTCCTGTTCACGTGTCCTCAACTTTTCTACAGGAAAGAAAGCCCAAGGATTTTGTGGAGTTGCCAAAGTTACAGATGGAGTCTCTCGCACTTTCTAGAAGAGAGGACTACTTAGAAGCTCTTGGAGAAAATGGAACTAAAGAGCATTTTGATAGCAAGTAAATAAGAAATTAATATAAGCAACTTGAAGAGAGAAGAAAATGGACTAAAAGACATGGCCCCTACTGTTGAGGAGCTAACAGTATAAACTTTGTTTGTATTTTATGGTATTTGTTAAGCGCCTACTATGTGCCAAGCACTGTTCTAAGAGCTGGGGGGATACAAGGTGATCAGGGATATAAGGTGATCAGGTTGTCCCACGTGGGGCTCACAGTTTTAATCACCCCCATTTTATAGATGAGGGAACTGAGGCACAGAGAAGTTAAGTGACTTGCCCAAAGGCGGAGCCGGGATTAGAACTCGTGCTCTTTCCATTGAGCCACGCTGCTTCTCTGCCATGCACTGTACTTACAAGCCAATCAGGCTGGATACAAGTCCAGCCCATGGGGGTCACTGGTCATAATCCTCATGCTACAGATGAGGTAAAAGATACAGGGAAGTTAAGTGACTTGCCCAAGGTCACAGAGCAGGCAGGTAGTAGAGCCGGGATTAGAACTCAGGTCCTCTGACACTCTGTGCTCTAACCACTAGGCCATGCTGCTATCCAAGCTGGAACACGGAACCACAGTTACTGAAATCTACCTGAAATATACATATATACCTGTATATATGTATATATGGTTGTACATATTTATTACTCTATTTATTTATTTATTTATTTTACTTGTACATTTCTCTCCTATTTATTTTATTTTGTTGGTATGTTTGGTTCTGTTCTCTGTCTCCCCCTTTTAGACTGTGAGCCCACTGTTGGGTAGGGACTGTCTCTATGTGTTGCCAATTTGTACTTCCCAAGCGCTTAGTACAGTGCTCTGCACATAGTAAGCGCTCAATAATACGATTGATTGATTGATTGATTGACTGAAATCCCTAATGGGCCATCTATTAAAAGTATATTCAACTCTGTCACAATGAATGCTTTTACCATGCAACTGGGGATGCTGTTAGTTGGGTAGGGACTGTATGTGTTGCCAACTTGTACTTCCCAAGTGCTTAGTCCAGTGCTCTGCACACAGTAAGCGCTCAATAAATACGATTGATTGACTGATTGATTAGGGAACACTCTCCTGCCAAATGAGGCTGCTTAGAGTCTGAGAGATGCGGTATCGGATGGAACGGTTTAAGGCTGCACACGTGGCCTCTGACATAATGAGTCCTTGTACGCCTTAACTTGGGCTTGCTCGAACGCAACCTCCAACGTCCCTTGGGTTGCAAATTGAACGCTCATTATGTAGGGGTTTGAACGCACCGAAAGCTAGCCACCAGAATTCCCACAGTTCAATTCCTGCATTCGAACGGTTGCTACTTGTCCCGACAGCCCCACAAATCTCCGAATCGACTAAAGCTGGCGAATCAAGTCGCCCTTACCTTTCTCAAAGTATCGCAGTGCTTTCCTTAAGGAATCTTGCTCCCCATCCTGCGCCTGGTCATCGTCCGATGCAAAGTCTTCCTCACGTGGCTTCTGTCCGCTCTGGAGGTTCACCGGTTTTGAACCACTTGTCCTTTCTCCTCCTCGCCATGCTGCAAGGTCAGTTTGGGTGCTGCTGCGACCCCGAGAAACTCTCTTTCGTTTCTGGGGGCATAAGGATAGCATTCCCGCGCAGTTCATAGGTGGAGGTGAGCCTCAAGTTACCGTGCATCCGCTGACCTGACTCTCACACCGTTCTCCACCATGGTAACGGTAGCAATCCGGGCAACGCAAAGGACACGTTGCTACTTCAGAAGGCCTGCGAGAAAGAGACCCCAAAATGTTGGTATTCCACGGATGACGATGCACGAGCCAGCATCCGGTTCAGGCCAAAATGCGGAGACGGGTTCAAGGAGTACGAGACCTATACGCAGTCTGAATGCCAACGGGGCCCCAACTTGCAGATTGTTGGAATTTGTATTTCCAAGGAGAACACACGGGCCTCTAAACAGGCCTGACTTTCAAGAGGACTATGGGTGGTGACAGAATTCCTGAACTTGCCAAGGACTACCTTTCTCTAAGGGAGTCTGTACGGGCCGTTAAGGCAAACTCGGGCCACTATTGTGGCCCGAAGGCTGGCCTTCCTCCTCTTGAAGCCTTGAAGGTGGGGATAAGCGATCATCTTTAGAGAAGCGGCATGGCTGAGTGGATAGAGTGTGGGCCTAGGTGTCGGAAAGTCATGGGTTCCGATTTCGGCTCTGCCACTTGCCTCTCGTGTGGCCTCGGGCGAGTCGCTTAACTCCTCTGTGCCTCACTTACCTCATCTGCAAAATGGGGATTGAAAGTGCGAGCCCCGTGTGGGACAACCTGATTGCCTTGTATCTACCCTAGGGTAGAGCTTGCAAGCGCTTAACAAATATCATACTTATTATTATTATTATATTCTCTGGGCCTCAGTTACCTCAGCAGTAAAATGGGGATTAAGACTGTGAGACTGTGTACTTCCCAAGCGCTTCGTACAGTGCTCTGCACATAGTAAGCGCTCAATACGATTGATGATGATGATGATGACTGTGTCCAACCCGATCTGCTTGTATTCACCCCAGAGCTCAGTACATTGCCTGGCACATAGTAAGCACTTAACAAATGCCACAATTATCATTATCATGATTTATTATTATTCCTGTTCACCTCGCCTCTGATCAGCCCAACCTGTACAGTTTAACAGCTAAATGAATAGTCCAGCTCCAGCCAAATGGGTGAGGAAGAGCTCGGCCATCCTGCTTCTTTCCCCGGTAACGGGGCTACTGTGACTTGTCCCCGTGAACGGGCTGAAGCCTGAACACACTGCTCTTCCCAGACTTGCTCCCTTTTTATTTATCCCCCCCTTTCAGCCCCACAGCACTTATAATATTTATTAATAATAATCGTGGTATGTTAAGCATTTACTGTGTGCCAGGCACTGGGGTGGATACAAGCAAATCAGGTTGGGCACAGTCCCTGTCCCCCCTGGGGCTCACAGTCTTAATCCCTATTTCACAGATGAGATAACAGAGGCACAGAGAAGGGAAGCGACTTCCCCAAGGCCACAAAGACGACAAGTGGCGGAGCCGGGATTAGAACCCATGACGTTCTCACTCCCATGCTGCTCCAGATGTACACCTCCTGTCATTTATTTATTTATACTAATGTTTGAATCTCCCTCTTCTAATAGCAATAATAATAACTGCATTTGTGAAGTGTTTACTACGTGCCAAGCACTGGGGTAAATACCAGGTAGTCAGATTGTGCCCTGTGGGGCCCGGTATGTCAATCCCCATTTTCCAGATGAGGTAACGGAGGCCCAGAGAAGTGAAGTGACTTGTCCAAGGTCACACAGCAGACAAGTGGCGGAGCTGGGATTAGAACCCAAGTCACTCTAGACTGTAAGGCCACTGTGGGCAGGGAGTGTGTCTGTTATAGTGTACTCTCCCAAGCGCTTAGTACAGTGCTCTGCACACAGTAAATGTGCCTGTCTTGCCACCGGCCCCTGGCCCACGTCCTACCTCTGGCCTCCCTCCTCAAATCCACCAATCACTCTTTCCCCCCTTCAAAGCCCTTATGAAGGCACACTTCCTCATTCATTCATTCTTTCAATCGTATTTATTGAGCGCTTACTGTGTGCAGAGCACTGGACTAAGCGCTTGGGAAGTACAAGTTGGCAACGTCTAGAGACGGTCCCTACCCAACAGCGGGTTCACAGTCTAGAAGGGGGAGACAGACAACAAAACAAAATGTATTAACAAAATAAAATAACATAAAATTGAGCGCTTACGGTGTGCAGAGCACTGTACTAAGCACTTGGGAAGTACAAATCGGCAGCATATAGAGAAGGTCCCTACCCAGCAGCGGGCTCACAGTCTAGAAGGGGGAGACAGACACCAAAACAAAACGTATTAACAAAATAAAATAAAATTGAGCGCTTACTGTGTGCAGAGCACTGTACTAAGCGCTTGGGAGGTCCAAGTTGGCAACAGCTAGAGACGGCCCCTACCCAACAACGGACTCAGTCAGTCATTCATTCAATCACATTCTAGACTGTGAGCCCACTGTTGGGTAGGGACCGTCTCTATATGTTGCCAACTTGTACTAACCATGCGCTTAGTACAGTGCTCTGCACACAGTAAGTGCTTAATAAATACGATTGATTGATTGATTGATTGGTCCTAGGGGCCTTCCCAGACTAAGCCCCCCTTTTCCTCAGCTCCCCCTTTCTTCCGCATCACCTCAACTCACTCCCTTTGCTCTACCCCCCTCTCCCCACCCCACAGCACTTGATGATGATGGTATTTGTTAAGCACTTACTATGCGCTAAGCACTGCTCTAAGCGCTGGGGGGGGATACAAGGTGATCAGGTTGTCCCACGTGGGGCTCACAGTCTTAATCCTCATTTTACAGATGCATACATGTATATACCTATAATTCTATTTTGATGTCTGTCTCCCCCCTTCTAGACTGTAAGCCCGTTGTGGGCAGGGATTGTCTCTCCTTATTTGTTGTATTGTAATAATAATTATTATGGTATTTGTTAATCGCATACTATGTGCCAAGCACTGTCCTAAGCGTTGGGGTAGATACAAGGGGCTCAAGGTCCCAGGACCAGCTGACTCCTGCTGTGGGAAATAAAGGTGAACAATCCTGGTCCTGGACGGTCTGGGAGCGTGGGCGTTGGGGTACTACATAATAATAATAATAATAATAATAATAATAATGATGATGATGGCATTTGTTAAGCGCTTACTATGTGCAAAGCACTGTTCTAAGCGCTGGGGAGGTTACAAGGTGATCAGGTTGTCCCACTTGGGGCTCACAGTCTTCATCCCCATTTTACAGATGAGGTAACTGAGGCCCAGAGAAGTGAAGTGACTTGCCCACAGTCACACAGCTGACAGTTGGCGGAGCTGGGATTTGAACCCATGACCTCTGACTCCAAAGCCCGGGCTCTTTCCACGGATCCACGAAGGTGATCAGGTTGTCTCACACAGGGCTCACAGTCTTCATCCCCATTTCCCAGATGAGGTAACTGAGGACCAGAGAAGTGAAGCCCCCTCCTTCCTCTCCCCCTTCCATCCCCTCGCCTTACCTCATTCCCTTCACCACAGCACCTGTATAAATGTATATATGTTTGTACGTATTTATTACTCTATTTATTTTACTTGTACATATTCTATTTATTTTATTTTGTTAATATGTTTTGTTTTGTTCTCTGTCTCCCCCTTCTAGACTGTGAGCCCGCTGTTGGGTAGGGACCGTCTCTATAATGTTGCCAACTTGGACTTCCCAAGCGCTTAGTCCAGTGCTCTGTACACAGTAAGCGCTCAATAAATATGATTGAATGAATGAATGCCAAGCACCGTTCTAAGCAATGGGGTAGATACAAGGTAATCAGGTTGTCCCCTGTGGGGCTCACAGTCTTCATCTGAGGAAACTGAGGCCCACAGAAGTGAAGTGACTTCCCCAAGCTCACCCTGCAGACAAGTGGCAGGGCCGGGATCGGAACCCACGTCCTCTGACTCCCAAGCCCGTGTTCCTGCCCCTAGGCCAGGCTGCTTCTCATAATAATAATGGCATTTATTAAACGCTTACTATGTGCAAAGCACTGTTCTAAGCGCTGGGGAGGTTAGAAGGTGATCAGGTTGTCCCACGGGGGGGCTTGCAGTCTTCATCCCGAGTTGACATCATCATCATCATCATCAATCGTATTTATTGAGCGCTTACTGTGTGCAGAGTACTGTACTAAGCACTTGGGAAGTACAAGTTGGCAACATATAGAGACGGTCCCTACCCAACAGTGGGCTCACAGTCTAAAAGGAGGAGACAGAGAAGAAAACCAAACATACTAACAAAATAAAATAAATAGAATAGATATGTACAAGTAAAATAGAGTAATAAATATGTACAAACATATATACATATATACAGGTGCTGTGGGGAAGGGAAGGAGGTAAGATGGGGGGATGGAGAGGGGGACGAGGGGGAGAGGAAGGAAGGGGCTCAGTCTGGGAAGGCCTCCTGGAGGAGGTGAGCTCTCAGCAGGGCCTTGAAGGAAGGAAGAGAGCGAGCTTGGCGGATATGGGGAGGGAAGGCATTCCAGGCCCGGGGGATGACGTGGGCCGGGGGTCGATGGCGGGACAGGCGAGAACGAGGCCCGGTGAGGAGATTAGCGGCAGAGGAGCGGAGGGTGCGGGCTGGGCTGGAGAAGGACACAGAAGGGAGGTGAGGTAGGAGGGGGCGAGGGGATGGACAGCCTTGAAGCCGAGAGTAAGGAGTCTTTACTTGATTCGTAGGTTGACAGGCAGCCACTGGAGATTTTTGAGGAGGGGAGTGACATGCCCAGAGCGTTTCTGGACAAAGACAATCCGGGCAGCAGCATGAAGTATGGATTGAAGTGGGGAGAGACATGAGGATGGGAGATCAGAGAGAAGGCTGGTGCAGTAGTCCGGACGGGAGAGGATGAGAGCTTGAACGAGCAGGGTAGCGGTATGGATGGAGAGGAAAGGGCGGATCTTGGCAATGTTGCGGAGCTGAGACGGCAGGTTTTGGTGACGGCTTGGATGTGAGGGGTGAACGAGAGAGCGGAGTCGAGGATGACACCAAGGTTGCGGGCTTGTGAGACGGGAAGGGTGGTAGTGCCGTCAACAGAGATGGGAAGGGGAGGTCACTGAGGCCCAGAGAAGGGAAGTGACTTGCCCACAGTCTCGTACTTCCCAAGCGCTTAGTCCAGTGCTCTGCGCGCAGTGAGCGCTCAATAAATACGACTGAATGAATTCATTCCTTCACCTCCCCAGCGCTAAGAGAAGTGCTTTGCACATAGTAAGCACTTAACAAACACCATCATTATTATTATTATCAACTTGTATGAAGTACTTCCCAAGCGCTTAGAACAGTGCTCTGCACACAGTAGGCGCTCAATAAATACGACTGAATGAATTCATTCCTTCACCTCCCCAGCGCTTAGAGCAGTGCTTTGCACATAGTAAGCGCTTAACAAATACCGTCATTATCATTATCAACTTGTATGAAGTACTTCCCAAGCGCTTAGAACAGTGCTCTGCACACAGTAGGCGCCCAATAAATACGACTGAATGAATTCATTCCTTCACTTCCCCAGCGCTTTGCACATAGTAAGCGCTTAACAAATACCGCCATTATTATTATTATTATCAACTTGTACGAAGTACTTCCCAAGCGCTTAGAACAGTGCTCTGCACAAAGTAGGCGCTCAATAAATACGACTGAATGAATTCATTCCTTCACCTCCCCAGCGCTTAGAGCAGTGCTCTTCCCAAGCGCTTAGAACAGTGCCCTGCACACAGTAGGCGCTCAATAAGTACGACTGAATGAATTCATTCCTTCACCTCCCCAGCGCTTAGAGCAGTGCTTTGCACATAGTAAGCGCTTAACAAATACCACCATTATTATTATCAACTTGTACGAAGTACTTCCCAAGCGCTTAGAACAGTGCTCTGCACACAGTAGGCGCTCAATAAATACGACTGAATGAATTCATTCCTTCACCTCCCCAGCGCTTAGAGCAGTGCTCTGCACATAGTAAGCGCTTAACAAATACCATCATTATCGTTATTATTATCAACTTGTACTTCCCAAGCGCTTAGTCCAGTGCTCTGCACACGGTTAGCGCTCAATTAATACGATTGATTGATTGATTGATTGATTACAAGTCGGCCACATAGAGAGCCGGCCCCTACCCCCACAGTGGGCTGACAGGACTGGTCCCTCGCAGCTTCCGCGGGGAGTCAGGCCAAGCCGCAAAGCCTTCTGGGCCCGCCGCAAAGCACTCTGGGGGGATGTCAAGGCTCCGGCCTCCCCATCCCCTCAGGCCTTTCCCTGCAGGGGGTGGGGAGGCTGAGGGCGGTCCCCACGCTCCCCTCCGCAGCCCCTTCGTCCCCCTCCCCTGAAGCAGAAGAAACAAAAATGTCCCCCTCTCCTCACCTGATCGCTGCGGCCCTCCTCCGCGCCCTCAGATTCAAATAATCGCGCCCCGCCCCGCGCATGCGCCCTTTGGGGGGGTGAGGCGGGCCCTCCCGTGACGTCACGGGCGCAGGCGTAGTAGGGGCGCCCCGGGCGGCGAGGCGCAGGCGCAGAAGGGGCCGCGGAAGCTCCCGCGGACGCCATTTTGAGTGAGGGCGAGACGCCGGGCGGGGGGGCGGCGCCTGCGCAGTCGCGTCGAGCTGCGAAAAGCCGGGAACGCCGGGCTAAGGAGGCGCGGCCTAGTCGGAGGACGCTTGGGGGTATTTCATTCATTCATCCGTTCGTCCATCCATCCATTCATTCATCCATCCATTCATTCATCCATCCATTCATTCATTCAGTCGTATTTATTGAGCGCTTAACTGTGTGCAGAGCCCTGTACTAAGCGCTTGGGAAATCCAAGTTGGCAACATACAGAGCCGGTCCCTACCCAACAGTGGGCTCACAGTCATTCATTCTTTATTTTATTTGTACATATTTATTCTATTTATTTTATTTTGTTAATATGTTTTGGGCTCGCAGTCATTCATTCTTTATTTCATTCATTCTTTATTTTATTTGTATGTATTTATTCTATTTATTTGATTTTGTTAATAGGTTTTGGGCTCGCAGTCATTCATTCTGTATTTTATTTGTACAAATTTATTCTATTCGTTGCATTTTGTTAATATGTTTTGGGCTCGCAGTCATCATCATCATCAATCGTATTTATTGAGCGCTTACTGTGTGCAGAGCACTGTACTAAGCGCTTGGGAAGTACAAATTGGCAACATATAGAGACGTTCCCTACCCAACAGCGGGCTCACAGTCATTCATTCTTTATTTTATTTGTACATATTTATTTTATTTATTTGATTTTGTTAATATGTTTTGGGCTTGCAGTCATTCATTCTTTATTTTGTTTGTACAAATTTTTTCTATTCATTGTATTTTGTTAATATGTTTTGGGCTCGCAGTCATCATCATCATCAATTGTATTTATTGAGCGCTTACTGTGTGCAGAGCACTGTACTAAGCGCTTGGGAAGTCCAAGTTGGCAACATATAGAGCCGGTCCCTACCCAACAGCGGGCTCACAGTCATTCATTCTTTATTTTATTTGTACGTATTTATTCTACTTATTTGATTTTGTTAATATGTTTTGGGCTCGCAGTCATTCATTCTGTATTTTATTTGTACAAATTTATTCTATTCATTGCATTTTGTTAATATGTTTTGGGCTCGCAGTCATCATCATCATCAATCGTATTTATTGAGCGCTTACTGTGTGCAGAGCACTGTACTAAGCGCTTGGGAAGTCCAAGTTGGCAACGTATAGAGACGGTCCCTACCCAACAGCGGACTCACATTCATTCATTCTTTATTTTATTTGCACGTATTTATTCGATTTTGTTAATATGTTTTGGGCTCACAGTCATTCATTCTTTATTTTGTTTGTACAAATTTATTCTATTCATTGTATTTTGTTAATATGTTTTGGGCTCACAGTCATCATCATCATCAATCGTATTTATTGAGCGCTTACAGTGTGCAGAGCACTGTACTAAGCGCTTGGGAAGTACAAATTGGCAACATATAGAGACGGTCCCTACCCAACAGCGGGCTTACAGTCATTCATTCTTTATTTTATTTGTACATATTTATTCTATTCATTTGATTTTGTTAATATGTTTTGGGCTCGCCGTCATTCATTCTTTATTTTATTTGTACAAATTTATTCTGTTCATTGCATTTTGTTAATATGTTTTGGGCTCGCAGTCATCATCATCAATTGTATTTATTGAGCGCTTACTGTGGGCAGAGCACTGTACTAAGAGCTTGGGAAGTACAAATTGGCAACATATAGAGACAGTCCCTACCCAACAGCGGGCTCACAGTCATTCATTCTTTATTTTATTTGTACATATTTATTCTATTTATTTTATTTTGTTAATATGTTTTGGGCTCGCAGTCATTCATTCTGTAGTTTATTTGTACAAATTGATTCTATTCATTGCATTTTGTTAATATGTTTTGGGCTCGCAGTCATTCATTCTGTATTTTATTTGTACGTATTTATTCTATTTATTTTATTTTGTTAATATGTTTTGGGCTCGCAGTCATCATCATCATCAATCGTATTTATTGAGCGCTTACTGTGTGCAGAGCACTGTACTAAGCGCTTGGGAAGTCCAAGTTGGCAACATATAGAGCCGGTCCCTACCCAACAGCGGGCTCACAGTCATTCATTCTTTATTTTATTTGCACGTATTTATTCTATTTATTTTATTTTGTTAATATGTTTTGGGCTCGCAGTCATTCATTCATTATTTTATTTGTACAAATTTATTCTATTTATTTTATTTTGTTAATATGTTTTGGGCTCTCAGTCATCATCATCAATCGTATTTATTGAGCGCTTACTGTGTGCAGAGCACTGTACTAAGCGCTTGGGAAGTCCAAGTTGGCAACATATAAAGACGGTCCCTACTCAACAGCGGGCTCACAGTCATTCATTCTTTATTTTATTTGCACGTATTTATTCTATTTATTTGATTTTGTTAATATGTTTTGGGCTCGCAGTCATTCATTCTTTATTTTATTTGTACGTATTTATTCTATTTATTTTATTTTGTTAATATGTTTTGGGCTCGCAGTCATCATCATCATCAATCGTATTTATTGAGCGCTTACTGTGCGCAGAGCACTGTACTAAGCGCTTGGGAAGTCCAAGTTGGCAACATACAGAGCCGGTCCCTACCCAACAGCGGGCTCACCGTCATTCATTCTTTATTTTATTTGTACGTATTTATTCTATTTATTTGATTTTGTTAATATGTTTTGGGATCGCAGTCATTCATTCTGTATTTTATTTGTACAAATTGATTCTATTCATTGCATTTTGTTAATATGTTTTGGGCTCGCAGTCATCATCATCATCATCAATCGTATTTATTGAGCGCTTACTGTGTGCAGAGCACTGTACTAAGCGCTTGGGAAGCACAAATTGGCAACATATAGAGACAGTCCCTACCCAACAGCGGGCTCGCAGTCATTCATTCTTCATTTTATTTGTACGTATTTATTCTATTTATTTGATTTTGTTAATATGTTTTGGGCTTGCAGTCATTCATTATTTTATTTGTACAAATTTATTCTATTCATTGCATTTTGTTAATATGTTTTGGGCTCGCAGTCATCATCATCAATTGTATTTATTGAGCGCTTACTGTGCGCAGAGCACTGTACTAAGCGCTTGGGAAGTCCAAGTTGGCAACATACAGAGCCGGTCCCTACCCAACAGCGGGCTCACCGTCATTCATTCTTTATTTTATTTGTGCGTATTTATTCTATTTATTTGATTTGGTTAATATGTTTTGGGCTCGCAGTCATTCATTCTTTATTTTGTTTGTACAAATTTATTCTATTCATTGTATTTTGTTAATATGTTTTGGGCTCCCAGTCATCATCATCATCAATCGTATTTATTGAGCGCTTACTGTGTGCAGAGCACTGTACTAAGCGCTTGGGGAGTACAAATTGGCAACATATAGAGACAGTCCCTACCCAACAGCGGGCTCACAGTCATTCATTCTTTATTTTATTTGTACGTATTTATTCTACTTATTTGATTTTGTTAATATGTTTTGGGCTCGCAGTCATTCATTCTTTATTTTATTTGTACAAATTTATTCTATTCATTGCATTTTGTTAATATGTTTTGGGCTCGCAGTCATCATCATCAATTGTATTTATTGAGCGCTTACTGTGTGCAGAGCACTGTACTAAGCGCTTGGGAAGTACAAATTGGCAACATATAGAGACAGTCCCTACCCAACAGCGGGCTCACCGTCATTCATTCTTTATTTTATTTGCACGTATTTATTCTATTTATTTGATTTTGTTAATATGTTTTGGGCTCGCAGTCATCATCATCAGTCGTATTTATTGAGCGCTCACTGTGTGCAGAGCACTGTACTAAGCGCCTGGGAAGCACAAATTGGCAACATATGGAGACGGTCCCTACCCAACAGTGGGCTCATAGTCTAGAAGGGGGAGACAGAGAACAAAACCAAACATACTAACAAAATAAAATAACTAGAATAGTTATGTACAAGTAAGATAAATGGAGTAATAAATATGTACAACCATATATACATATATACAGGTGCTGTGAGGAAGGGAAGGAGGTAAGATGGGGGGGGATGGAGAGGGGGATGAGGGGGAGAGGAAGGAAGGGACTCAATCTGGGCAGGCCTCCTGGAGGAGGTGAGCTCTCAGTAGGGCCTTGAAGGGAGGAAGAGAGCTAGCTTGGCGGAGGGGCAGAGGGAGGCCATTCCAGGCCCGGGGGATGACGTGGGCCGGGGGTCGATGGCGGGACAGGCAAGCGGGATTCATCCATCCATCCATTCATTCATCTTTATTGAGCGCCTACTGTGTGCAGAGCACTGGACTAAGCGCTTGGGAAGCAGCGTGGCTCATTGGAAAAGAGCCCGGGCTTTGGAGTCAGAGGTCATGGGTTCAAATCCCAGCTCCGCCAATTGTCAGCTGGGTGACTTTGGGCAAGTCACCTTCTCTGGGCCTCAGTCCCCTCATCTGGAAAATGGGGATAAAGACTGTGAGCCCCAAGTGGGACAACCTGATCACCTTGTATCCTCCCCAGCGCTTAGAACAGTGCTTTGCACATAGTAAGCGCTTAACAAATGCCATCGTTATTATTATTCCCTTCTCTGGGCCTCAGTCCCCTCATCTGTAAAATGGGGATTGAGACTGTGAGCCCCCCATGGGACAACCTGATCACCTTGTAACCTCTCCAGCGCTTCGAACAGTGCTTTGCACATAGTAAGTGCTTAATAAATGCCATTATTATTATCATTATTATTATTCTCTGGGCCTCAGTCCCCTCATCTGTAAAATGGGGATAAAGACTGTGAGCCCCCCATGGGGCAACCTGATCACCTTGTATCCTCCCCAGCGCTTAGAACAGTGCTTGGCACATAGTAAGCACTTAACAAATGCCATCATTATTATTATTATTATTCCCTTCTCTGGGCCTCAGTCCCCTCATCTAGAAAATGGGGATTAAGACTGTGAGCCCCCCGTGGGACAACCTGATGACCTTGTAACCTCCCCAGCGCTTAGAACAGTGCTTTGCACATAGTAAGCGCTTAATAAATGTCATTATTATTGTTTTTCTCTGGGCCTCAGTCCCCTCATCTGGAAAATGGGGATTAATCAATCAATCAATCAATCAATCGTATTTATTGAGCGCTTACTATGTGCAGAGCACTGGACTAAGCGCTTGGGAAGTACAAATTGGCAACACATAGAGACAGTCCCTACCCAACAGTGGGCTCACAGTCTATAAGGGGGAGACAGAGAACAAAACCAAGCATACCAACAAAATAAAATAAATAGGATAGAAATGTACAAGTAAAATAAATAAATAAATAAATAGAGTAATAAATATGTACAACCATATATACATATATACAGGTGCTGTGGGGAAGGGAAGGAGGTAAAATGGGGGGATGGAGATTAAGACTGTGAGCCCCCCGTGGGGGCAACCTGATCACCTGGTATCCTCCCCAGTGCTTGCAACAGTGCTGTGCACATAGTAAGCGCTTAATAAATGCCGTTATTATTATTATTATTATTATTATTATTATTATGAAGTACAATTCGGCAACAGAGAGAGACAATCCCAATCCAACAACGGGCTCCCAGTCCAGAAGGAGGAGACAGGCAACCACACAAAATGAGGAGACAGGTGTCAATACCATCAGAATACACAATACAAAATAGCTACATTTATGGGCTTGAAAGTCGGAGGAGCAGCACACCTTAGTGGAAAGAGGAAAGGACTGGAAGTCAGGAGACCTGGGTTCTAATCCTGGTCGCGCTACTTAATTTAATTTAATAACGGCATTTATTAAGCGCTTACTATGTGCAAAGCACTGTTCTAAGCGCCGGGGAGAATACAAGGTAATCAGGTTGTCCCACGGGGGGCTTAGTACGGTGCTCTGCACACGGTAAGCGCTCAATAAAGACGATTGAATGAATGAACAAATACCATAATAATAATTATTATTGCAGTATAGCAATAAGGAGAGACAATCCCTGCCCACAACGGGCTTACAGTCTATAAGGGGTGAGGCAGATATCAATATAAATAAATCCCTATTTTACAGATGAGGGAACTGAGGCCCAGAGAAGTGAAGTGACTTACCCAAAGTCACCCAGCTGGCAAATGGCGGAGCCGGGATTTGAACCCATGACCTCTGACTCCAAAGGCCGGGCTCTTTCCACTGAGCCACGCTGCTACTTGCCTGTTTGGTGATCTCGGGCAAGTCACTTCACTTCTCTGGGTCTCAGTAGGGATAATAATCATGATGGTATTTGTTAAGCGCTTACTATGTGCCAAGCACTATTCTAAGCGCAGGGATAGACACAGGGTAATCAGGTTGTCCCACGCGGGCTCACACTTTTAATTCCCATTTTACAGATTTTACAATTTTACAGTAGAATTCCCGTTTTACAGATGAGGTAACTGAGGCACAGATAAGTGACTTGCCCAAAGTCACACAGCAGATATAATAATAATAATAATAATGGCATTTATTAAGCGCTTACTATGTGCAAAGCACTGTTCTAAGCGCTGGGGGGATACAATGTGATCAAGTTGTCCCACATGGGGCTCACAGTCTTAATCCCCATTTTTACAGATGAGGTAACTGAGGCTCAGAGAAGTTAAGCGACTTGCTCAAGGTCACACAGCAGACTTGTGGTAGAGGCGGGATTCGAACCCATGACCTCTGACTCCAAAGCCCGGGCTCTTTCCACTAAGGCACGCTGCGCTGTCCTCTTTCCCCCTCGCCTTGGACGATCAGCCTCTTGTAGTAATAATAAATAATGATGGCATTTATTAAGCGCTTACTATATGCAAAGCACTGTTCTAAGCGCTGGGGAGGTTGCAAGGTGATCAGGTTGTCCCACGGGGGGCTCACAGTCAATTCCCGTTTTCCAGATGAGGGAACTGAGGCACAAAGGAGTGAAGTGACTCGCCCAAAGTCACACAGCTGACAATTGGTGGAGCGGGATTTGAACCCATGACCTCTGACTCCAAACCCCGGGCTCTTTCCACTGAGCCACGCTGCTTCTCATCTTACCCCTTGTCTTCCACCCTTGGTATTTTCATCGTTTTCCTTGTGTATCTGTCCCTTCCCCCAACCCCTTAGCTTCGAAACTTAGGGTGTCCAGTGTGCTTTAACTTGTTTTTTTTTTCCGAGCGCTCAGCACAGCGCTTTGCCCCCAGTAAGCACCTAGTAAATACCCTTGAACAAGCGGGTGAGCTTGGTGAGACCCAGATCTGCCATTCAGGAGGAGATGAGGGAGCAGGAGGCTCAGCAAGTTCATGCGTGGCCTCGTGAGCCTATAATCAAGCACTTAGTACAGTGCACTGCACACAGTGAGCACTCAATAAATACGATTGAATGAATGGATGAATAATAATAATGATGGTATTTGTTAAGCGCTTCCTATGTGCAAAGCACTGGGGTAGATACAGGGCAATCAGGTTGTCCCACATGGGGCTCACAGTCTTAATCCCCATTTTCCAGATGAGGGAACTGAGGCACAGAGAAGCTAAGCGGCTTGCCCAAAGTCACACAGCAGACAAGTGGCGGAGTCGGGACTGGAACCCACAACCTCTGACTCCCGTGTTCTTTCCGCTAAGCCACGCTGCTTCTCTAATAGCGGGTAGAGCCCAGGCCTGGGAATCACGCGGTCATGGGTTCTAATCCTGGCTCTGCCACTTGTCCGGGCAAGTCACTTCACTTCTCTGGGCCTCAGTTTTCTCATCTGGAAAAGGAGTCTTAAATATCTTTTTGCCCTCCTACATAGGACTGTGAGCTCTCTGTGGGATAGGGACTGTGTCTGACCTGATTATCTTGTAATTTGTACTTCCCAAGCGCTTAGTACAGTGCTCTGCACGCAGTAAGCGCTCAATAAATACGATTGATGATGATGATGATGATGATTTATCCCAGCGCTTAGTACAGTGCCTGGCACATAATAAGCATTTAGCAGTACCACTGTTATTAGTGAAAGAAGAATCCCAATCCAAGATCTTAAAGGAGAGTTGATGTTAAGGGAGTAAGGGAAATGGACCCTTTATCCAGTGCTACTTATTGAGCGCTTCCTGGGTGCGGACCTCTGTACTGAGCGCTCAGCACCGCGCTAACCCCTTGCCCATTCATTGTCGCATTTATTGAGCGCTTACTATGTGCAGAGCACTGGACTAAACGCTTGGGAAGCAGTGTGGCCCAGTGGAAAGAGCCCGGGCTTTGGAGTCAGAGGTCATGGGTTCAAATCCCGGCTCCAGCTGTTGTCAGCTGTGTGACTTGGGGCAAGTCTCTTCACTTCTCTGGGCCTCAGTTCCCTCATCTGGAAAATGAGGATTAATAATAATAATAATAATAATAATGTTGGCATTTGTTAAGCGCTTACTATGTGCAGAGCACTGTTCTAAGCGCTGGGGGGGATACAAAGTGATCAGGTTGTCCCATTTGAGGCTCACAGTCTTAATCCCCATTTTACAGATGAGGTAACTGAGGCTCAGAGAAGTTAAGTGACTTGCCCAAGGTCACACAGCAGACAGGTGGCAGAGCCAGGATTCGAACCCATGACCTCGGACTCCAAAGCCCGGGCTCTTTCCACTGAGCCACGCTGCTTCTCTGCGACGATTAAGACTGTGAGCCCACTGTTGGGTAGGGACCATCTCTATATGTTGCCAACTTGGACTTCCCAAGCGCTTAGTACAGTGCTCTGCACACAGTAAGCGCTCAATAAATACGATTGATGATTAAGACTGTGAGCCCCACGCGGGACAACCTGATCACCTTGTATCCCCCCGGCGCTTAGAACAGTGCTTTGCACATAGTAAGCGCTTAACAAATACCATCATTATTATTATTATTATTATTGTTGTTGAAACCGTTAATTATTGCAAAAATTGGTTGTAGCAGTCCCAGGTCTGAAAGGTCAAGAAGCTGTGACTAAACAAATCATCAAGTGACGATTTTTGTTGTAATGGCAGATTATATTAGAGAGCTAGAGGAGGTACCAGTTTCGGGCCGGTTTGGTTTCGGGGGAAAATGCAGTGGATCTGAGTTCGAACTCAGTTTAGAGGGTCAACCCTGGCCCTGAGGCGACCAAATGGATTCCTAAATTCTGGGAAAATAAGTCGCTCCGAGATCAGTCCAGGGATGACCCTTGCTGTTCTGGGCCTGGGCCTTTTAGACTGTGAGCCCACTGTTGGGTAGGGACTGTCTCTATATGTTGCCAATTTGTACTTCCCAAGCGCTTAGTACAGTGCTCTGCACATAGTAAGCGCTCAATAAATACGATTGATGATGAATTAAGTGGACTTGAATCCTGCCAGTGCTCCTGAATCGTCCCGACCCTCATCCGGATGCTTTCTCCCTCTTGACTGGAAGATCGCTGTGGGCGGGGAACTTATCTTCCAACTCTGTTGCATTGTACTCTCTGAAACACTCAGTACAGTGCTCTGCATACCGTAAGTGCTCAATAAGTACCATCGATTGATTCGCTGGGCCAGCAGGATGACCCCGAGCTAATCCGAAAACCCCCCAGTGCCCCCACCTTCAAGTTCACTGGGGGCTCTCCCGCTGTCGGGTAGGGACCATCTCTATATGTTGCCAACTTGTACTTCCCGAGCGCTTAGTACAGTGCTCTGCACACAGTAAGCGCTCAATAAAGACGATTGAATGAGTGAACAAATACCATAATAATTATTACTATTGCAATATAGCAATAACGAAAGACGATCCCTGCCCACAATGGGCTTACAGTCTATAAGGGGTGAGGCAGATATCATCATCATCATCAATCGTATTTATTGAGCGCTTACTGTGTGCAGAGCACTATACTAAGCGCTTGGGAAGTACAAATTGGCAACATATATCAATATAAACAAATAGAATTATATGCAGATATACATATAAACATCTGTAAAATGGGGATTAGGACTGTGAGCCCCCCGTGGGACAACCTGATCACCTTGTATCCCCCCCCAGCGCTTAGAACAGTGCTTCGCACATAGTAAGCACTTAACAAATGCCATCGTCATCAAAAGATACGGCTGTGCGTGTGGAGCAACTTGGATGGCCATTGGACTCCTTACAGTGGTCCCGACTCCTCCAGTTGTCAGCTGTGTGACTTTGGGCAAGTCACTTAACGTCTCTGTGCCTCAGTGACCTCATCTCTAAAATGGGGATGAAGACTGTGAGCCCCAGCTGGGACAACCCGATCACCTTGTAACCTCCCCAGCACTTAAAACAGTGCTCTTTGCACATAGTCAGCGCTTCATAAATGCCATCATTATTATCATTATTGTTGACACCCACATCCTGGTTCCTCCCCAAGGGCTAAGCAGGAAGGAATAATCATCACCGCCACACACAGAGGAGAAAAAAAGGGAACAGCAAGTGTTTAGATGAAAGAAAGAAAACACTAAGCCTATGGGACATGCAGTAAAAGTTTCAACCGATTGAACAAAGGCAACTGCTGCCGGCTCTCAAACCATTTCACCGTCGTTCGGGAGGACCCAATGAAATAGACGCCTGGCCGCTTAGTGCCTCGTATTTTTTTCCAAACCATCTTCTCAAGTGTTGACACCCTGAATCTTGGGCATTTTGCAACCTGGAAATTTACAGTTTAAAATTTCCGGAAGATGTTAGTAAGGCTTTCTCCTTCAGGTGATCACTAGTCCCTCCCTGCAAGGGGGAAGCCTCGAATTCGGCTCCTCCGACTCTCGCCTGGACCCCCTCCAGTCTGGCTTCCGCCCCCTCCACTCCACTGAAACCGCCCTCTCAAAGGTCACCAACGACCTCCTTCTTGCCAAATCCAGCGGCTCCTACTCCATCCTATTCCTGCTCGATCTCTCAGCTGCCTTTACCAATGTGGACCATCCCCTTCTCCTGAATATGTTATCCGACCTTGGCTTCACTGACTCCGTCCTCTCCTGGTTCTCCTCTTCTCTCTCCAGCCGTTCATTCTCCGTCTCCTTCGTGGGCTCCTCCTCCCCCTCCCAACCCCTAACTGTAGGGGTTCCTCAAGGATCAGTTCTTGGTCCCCTTCTATTCTCCATCTACACCCACTCCTTTGGAGAACTCATTCATTCCCATGGCTTCAACTATCATCTCTATGCCGATGACACCCAAACCTCCATCTCCTCCCCTGTTCTCTGTCCCTCCCTCCAGGCTTCAGGACATCTGTACTTGGATGTCCTCCTGCCACCTAAAACTCAACATGTCCAAGACAGAGCTCCTTATCTTCCCTCCCAAACCCTATCCTCTTCCTAACTTTCCCTTCACTGTGGACAGCACAGCCATCCTTCGTGTCTCGCAAGCCGGCAACCTTGATGTCATCCTTGACTCCACTCTCTTATTCAGCCCACATATCCAGTGCGTCACCAAAGCCTGCCAGTTTCACCTCTACAACATCACCAAGATCTACCCTTTCCTCTCCATCCAAGCTAGTACCACCTTAGTACAATCACTCATCCTATCCCGACTGGATTACTGCAACAGCCTCCTTTCTGACCTCCCAGCTTCCCGTCTCTCCCCACTTCAGTCCATACTTCACTCTGCTGCCTGAATTATCTTTCTACAGAAATGTTCTGGCCATGTCACCCCCTCCTCGAAAATCTCCAGTGGTTGCCTAGCAACCTCCTTATCAAACAAAAATTCAAAGCTCTCCATCACCTCGCCCCTTCTTACCTCACCTCCCTTCTCTCCTTCTACATCCCAGCCCACACCCTCCAGTCTTCTGGTGCTAACCTTCTCACTGGGCCTCGTCCTCGCCTGTCCCACCATTGACCCCCGGCCCACATCCTACCTCTGGCCTGGAATGCCCTTCCTCCTCAAATCTGCCAAACTAGCTCTCTTCCCCTCTTCAAAGCCCTACTGAAGGCTCACCTCCTCCAAGAGGCCTTCCCAGACTAAGCCCCCCTTTTCCTCAGCTCCCCATCTTCGCATCACTCCCTTTCCTCTACCCCCTGTCCACCCCACAGCACTTACATATATATGTATATATCATAATCCTATGTATTTATATTGATGCCTGTTTACTTGTTTTGATGTGTATAGATCTATAATTATATTTCTATGAATGCCTGTTTACTTGTTTCGATGTCTGCGTCCCCCCTTCCAGACTGTAAGCCCAGTGTGGGCAGGGATTCTCTTTATTGCTGAACCGTACTTTCTAAGCGCTTAGCACAGTGCTCTGCACACAGTAAGTGCTCAATAAATGTGATTGAATGAATGAACGAACGACTGGAAGGGCAGTTGGGGGCCCTGAGCTCCTTGAGGACTATTCGTTCCCAGAAATTGAGTATTTCTTCAGTCACATTTCCTCCAAATTTCCAAAAGTTTATTTCGAAAGAATGAGACCAAAAACAAAAAGGACAAACACCGAAACCGCAACCAATTCAAAAAAAAAAAAACCAACAACACAGTAATCATCCCAATGAACCCCGACCCCAGCACAACAACAGTCAAAACAAAACAGATCTAACAACATTCAGGGACGCGGCGGCCTGTGGCCGTGGAAGCAGCTTCTCAGACTAACGGCCCGGCTCCATCTGGGCCGTTCCCCTGACCAAGTGGGGAATAGTTGTGGAGTCTTGGGGAAGCTTCGGAAATCCACTCGGAATAGCCACGGGTAATACTGTTACATTGAAGTGAGGATTCAGCGGGGAAGGGAGCTCTCTCCGCAGAGACGCCTTTATTGCAGCCCCTCCGTTTTGCCCACACTCACACAAGCCGAGGATTAAACCTTACTCCCCACCCTCCTGGCCGATAAAGCACTGCTCCCGCAGCCGGGACAGCAGCCACATCCTGGTGGGAAAGGTGGAAAGGTGGCAGTTTTAGGCTCAGGCAGAACAGGAAAAAACAAAAATCGTCGACTTGCTTCATTATTTTCAAGCTCGAGGGGGGACTAGGTGGGTTGGGGTTGCAGTCGACCTCAGCTTCTACTGCTGACACATTTAGACGCTGCTAACTCTAGGGCTGGTCGAGGAGCAGAAACTGCTTTGGCTCCCGCACGCACACGCAAACGGTCGAACTACATTTTCACACGTACCACACAGTCACATGGTTGCTACAGCCAGCCTCGCACGCTCATGTTTGTGCAAGATGCGAGCATCTCCCCGGACCAATCAAAGGGGCGCGTGGGCGCGTATGTGTGTCTGTCTGTGTTACGCAGCGGGAGGAAGAAGAGGGTTTGGGGGCTGGGGGTGCAGAAGCCATCACGGTCGCCCTCCTTCCTTTCTTTCAATAATAATGATGACGATGGTATTTGTTAAGCGCTTACTACGTGCAAAGCACTGTTCTAGGCGCTGGAAAAAAACCCAGATGGAAGTGAACCAAAGGAAAGGACAAAAGGCGCGGAAATCTTCCTGGGCATTTCGGAGGCAGCCTCCTGGAGCGTCCCTGCGTCGGTGCTCCCCTAAGACACCTTCACTTTGCCCTTCTCGGGGGCCCCCGCGGGGGCACAGGGCTGCTCCTCGCCGTCGAGGGACACGGCCCTCTTCTCGGCAGGCTGCTCCTCGGGCTGGCGGGCGATGAGCAGGCGGCAGGTGAGCAAGATCCCGAAGACGAGGGCGTGGGCGTAGCGTTTGAGGGGGTCGCCCACCAGCTGGTGAAAGAACAGCACCGCCAGGACCAGCAGCAGGAGGAAGAAGTTAGCCACATCTTTGGGACGGCCGGGCACCAGCGTCATGACGATGCCGCAGGCCACCTCCAGAGCCCCGATGCTCTTGCGGAGGAGGATGGAGCTCACCCCCATCTTCTTCAGCAGGGGAAGGGCCCGGATATAGCTCTTGTAAGCGCGTTTCTGGAATTGGAACACCACCGGGAAAATTCCGCATTAACCAAGGTTTTCGTGCGGGTGAAAAGACCACGTTTGGGATCCTATTTCTGGGTCACCTTCCCTCCGCACCGGGCCGAAGACCAGCTTTCCCACTCCCTTCTCGGGCTGCTCCAGGTACAGGGAGCCAAAGAAGAAGCACAGCCACGGGAGCCAAGATTTTGGACAACGGCTCGACTTAAACGCGGGAGCGAACATGTTGGGGTTAGTCATAAAAGCGATGTTACCGTGCTGTTAGTCGATTATCATCCATTAGATAGCTTGGCCTATCGTTTTCGAAAATCATGATGGTTAGAAATATGGCATTCTGCTCCCGCGATAGAAATCTGCCAGTGTCACCTAAACCCTGGCAGCTCTACTTTGGCCCGAGGGTCTCCAGATCTCCTGGATGAAAAGACCGTGCCGGCAGAAATTGTTCTGGAAACAAGGCGAAGAGAACGGGAAAAGAGAGGCAGAGTGGTTCCACCCCTTATGGTGTCCCGATGGCTTTTAGGCCACGAGGATGCATCGATATTTATTAGGTACCCAGTGGGTACTGCTCTTACATGGTGGTTAGAAATTCTAACCATCTGATCTTGGATCTTCGCCCTCCAAGCACTTAGAGGTTCATCACATCCTCTTCCCCTCCCAGGACTTTTTTAAAAATCGGTATTTAAGTGCTTACTTTGTGCCAGGCACTGTACTAAGCGCCGGGGTGGATGCAAGCAAATCGGGTTGGACCTGCCCCTCGTGGGGCTCACTGTCTTAATCTCCATTTTACAGATCGGGTATCAGGCACAGAGACGTGAAGTGACTTTCCCATGGTCACACAGCAGACAAGCGGCCAAGTCGGGACTAGAACCCAGGTCCTCTGACCGTCAGGCCCGTGTTCTTTCCATTAGGACACGCTGCTTCTCGTGTACATATGTGGACTTTGTGTGCGTATCTTGAAACTCTGTTGCATCCTGCTAGCTGGAATTTATTTTAAGTATCTACTTTCTCCCCCTCACTCCCTCCCTCCCCCCACCGCCCTACTAGACTGTAAGCAGGGATCCTATCTGCTATATTGGACTTTCCAAAAGCGCTTAGTACAGTGCTTTGCAAAGTAAGCACGTCATAAACGCTACTTATTGATTGATTGATTGAGTTTAGGTAGACTTTCCAGAATGCTACCAGGAGGCTTTTCACTAATGCCAACCACGAAGGCATTGTAACCTTTGCGTGAGCGGAATTGGCCGGGTTTTGTCATTGTTAGGAATGAGCGGTCTTCTGAATTTTGTCCTGAGAAAAGCCTGAAATGTTCAGCCTTTGTATCTGAAAACGTGCGGCAGTTTGCATCTTTTAACGTTGAAAATATAAGTGGCTCGTTGTTCTAAGGCTTCCTGGGTAATTTTGGAAGATAAGCTAGAAGTTTTGCTCCTCAATAGCAATTCTGATTGTATCCATCTCCCCTTTCAGTGCTGTGAATAATAATAATAATAATAATAATAATAATAATAATAATAATAGCATTAGAGAAGCAGCGTGGCTCAGTGGAAAAGAGCACGAGCTTTGGAGTCAGAGGTCATGGGTTCAAATCCCGACTCTGCCAATTGTCAGCCGTGTGGCTTTGGGCAAGTCACTTCACTTCTCTGGGCCTCAGTTCCCTCATCTGGAAAATGGGGATTAAGACTGTGTAAGCCCCCCGTGGGACAACCTGACTACCCTGTAACCCCCCCAGCGCTTAGAACAGTGCTTTGCACATAGTAAGTGCTTAATAAATGCCATTATTATTATTATTTGCTAAGCGCTTACTATGTGTGAAGTAGTGTTCTAAGCGCTGGGTTGAACGAACATTAATAATTCCATTGCACTTGAGTTATGTGACATCCCCCTTTTAGACTGTGAGCCCACTGTTGGGTAAGGACTGTCTCTATATGTTGCCAACTTGTACTTCCCAAGCGCTTAGTACAGTGCTCTGCACACAGTAAGCGCTCAAAAATACAATTGATTGATTGATTGATTGATTAAAAGGGAGATTTAACACGCGGACCCTTGCTGGAAAGGAGCTGTAACAAATCGTCAACATTCCAGCAACTAATGGCATAAGCATTAACACATCCAATTATCCAACATTAAATAATCACATCCTCCCTATATCCTTACATCCAAAATCCAAATAAACCCTAACCCTTTGCCCTAATGCACTTCATCGTCAATGAAATGTGCCTGACCCTTAATAGTCTGAGTTTCAGGTTATTCAGACTAGGGAAGCAGCGTGGCTCAATGGAAAGAGCCCGGGTTTGGGAGCCAGAGGTTGTGGGTTCAAATCCTGGCTCCGCCACTTGTCAGCTGTGTGACTGTGGGCAAGTCACTTCAGTTCTCTGGGCCTCAGTTCCCTCATCTGTAAAATGGGGATGAAGACTGTGAGCCCCACGTGAGACAACCTGATTACCTTGTATCTACTCCAGTGCTTAGAACAGTAGTTGGCCCATAGTAAGCGCTTAGCAAATACCAACGTTATTATTATTATTCAACAATTTGTCATCAAGAAGAAGGCATGATTTTCTGGGCCATAATAATAATACTTATGGTATTTAATTCGGTTCTAATCCCGACTCCGCTACATGTCTGCTGTGTGACCTTGGGCAAGTCACGTAACTTCTCTGAGCCTCAGTTCCCTCATCTGTAAAATGGGGATTAAGACTGTGAGCCCCAGGTGGGACAACCCGATCACCTTTTATCCCCCCAGCGCTTAGAACAGTGCACATAGTAGGCGCTTAACAAATGCCATTGTTATTACTATTATTATTATTAAGTGCTTACTACATGCACTACTCTAAGCGCTGTCCTTATTAGAGCTCTTGGGACCTGAGGCCCTTATAATGATGATGATGGCATTTATTAAGCGCTTACTATGTGCAAAGCACTGTTCTAAGCGCTGGGGAGGTTACAAGTTGATCAGCTTGTCCCCTGGGGGGCTCACAGTCTTCATCCCCATTTTACAGATGAGGTAACTGAGGCACAGAGAAGTGAAGTGACTTGCCCAAAGTCACACAGCTGGCAATTGGCGGAGCCGGGATTTGAACCCATGACCCCTGACTCCAAAGCCCGTGCTCCTTTCCACTGAGCCACGCTGCTTCTTCGTATTTCTTCCAGTATTTTCTTCTTCCCTCTAGACTGTAAGCTCGTTATGGGCAGGGAATGTGTCTGCTAATTCTGTTGAATTATCCTCCCCTAAGCTGGTAGTACAGTGATCTGCACATAGTAAGCGCTCAATAAATACCATTGATTGATTGGCTGAAAGCTCACTGTGGGCAGAGTCTGCCAACTCTGTTGTATCTACTCTCCCAAGTGCTTAGTACAGTGCTCTGCACACCGTAAGCGCTCAATAAATACCACTGATTGATTCTCCCAGGCAGGGCTGAACCTTGAGAGAAGAGAACCAGCAAGCCACCCGCAAAAGTTGTACCGAAGTGTGAGAAATGCTTCCTCTGGGCTAGTAATGGAGCAAGAAAATGGGCGGGAGGGGAGAGGAGGGAAGCAAAACTGAGTTAAGGGGGTCAGATTTGGCAACACTCACCTGGAATTGGGCAGTGTCAACTCCGGGAAAGGTTGGAGAGAAATCCAGACAGGGAAGCAGCGTGGCTTAGTGGGTAGAATACACGACTGGGAGTCAGAAGGTCATGGGTTCTAATCCCGCTCCACCGTGTGACTGTGGGCCAGTCACCTTACTTTTCTGGCCTCAGTTACCTCATCTGTAAAATGGGGATTGAGACTGTGCGCCCCATGTGGGACAGGGACTGTGTCCAACCGCGTCTGCGTACATCCACCCCGGTGTTCAGTGCCTGGCACGTAGTAAGCACTTAACAAATATCACAATTACTGTTCAAATTTTTAAAAATCGATTTTTAAAAAAACAGAGAAGCAGCACGGCTCAGTGGAATGGGCATGGGCTTGGGAGCCAGAGGTCATGGGTTCTAATCCCGGCCCCGCCATTTGTCAGCTGTGTGACTTTGGGGAAGTCACTTCACTTCTCTGGGCCTCAGTTCCCTCATCTGGAAAATGGGGATTAAGACTGTGAGCCCCACGTGGGGCAACTTGATTACCTTGTACCCTCCCAGTGCTTAGAACAGTGCTTGGCACATAGTAAGAGCTTAACAAATGCCATTATTATTATTATTATTATTATTATGTAGAAAAACAGGAGCAGAAGCCCACTGTAGCGGGAGGAGGAATGAGAGAAAAGACGCGGGTGGGGGAAGTCCTCTAGGTATAAAGGGGAGAGATAAAGGCCCTGGAAAACCGTCCATCGATGCCACATGCTCCCGGGAAAATGGCAGCTACTCAGGAAGTGCCGTCCTTAATTTAAAAAAATACAAGTAGGCCCGGGAGGCAGTGACTCGGAAATGTAGGTCGCTCTCTAATACGACGAACACGGCAAGTGGGACAATTTCTTCCTCCTGTGGCTTCTGAGTCAATGCCTCGACGGGCTGGCTTGGTTCCGGAGGGGCTGCCATCATCATCATCATCAATCGTATTTATTGAGCGCTTACTGTGTGCAGAGCACTGTACTAAGCGCTTGGGAAGTACAAGTTTGAAACATATAGAGACAGTCCCTACCCAACAGTGGGCTCACAGTCTAAAAGACGGTGAGCCTGCCCCAAATCCCCCTATTTCTGGCCATTTGCAAGCCCGGCTCCGTGACAACGCTTCAGCTATTTCAATCATGTCCTTCGGGTACCACTCCTCCTCTCAACTGCAGCCCGGACCCGAATTTGTTTGCTGTCACCTGTTAAATAACAACCGTAATCGTTCTCTATCTGATTGCGTAGGCTGGGGCGTTTTAAAAATGCTTCGCGGCGTGAACATAAACCAAACACAATGTTTGCTTAGTAGGTGATAGAGAATTATTATTACATCAGGTTTATGTAACACCCTTCTTTTAGGTAGGAGGAGGAACCCGGGAAAGAAATTCTCACTGACTCTCACCCAGTTGTCTGCAAAATGAATTAATGGTATTTACCGAGCGCTTACTCAGTGTAGGTCTGTACTAAGCACTTGAATGTTGCAGCATTCCCCCCTTCTAATAATAATAATAACAATGATGGCATTTATTAAGCGCTTACTTTGTGCAAAGCACTGTTCTAATCAGTCAATCAATCAGTTGTGTTTATTGAGCGCTTATTGTGTGCAGAGCACTGTACTAAGCGCTTGGGAAGTCCAAGTTGGCAACATATAGAGACGGTCCCTACCCAAAAGTGGGCTCTGTTCTTTGAGAAAGAAAGAATTCTTCCCAATGGGTAGGAGCTATAGAAGTGAAATGATCCTCCAGTCTCAAAGCTCTTGGGGGAGAAATAGCTTGGACATTCAGTCAATCAATCAATCGTATTTATTGAGCGCTTACTGTGTGCAGAGCACTGTACTAAGCGCTTGGGAAGTGCAAGTTGGCAACCTGTAGAGACAGAGAGACACTTCATCTCTGTATATCAGGATTCCTTCACTCGGAGACCAAAGGAAGGTTGGCTGTTGTGTACCAACTAATAATAATAATAATTGGCATTTGTTAAGCGCTTACTAGGTGCAAAGCACCGTTCTAAACGCTGGGGAGGATACAGGCTGATCAGGTTGTCCCACGTGGGGCTCACAGTCTTAATCCCCATTTTACAGATGAGGTAACTGAGGCCCAGAGAAGTTAAGTGACTTGCCCAAGATCACCCAGCAGACATGTGGTGGAGTCGGGATTCGAACCAACTCTGTTATATTGTACTCTCCCAAGTGGGACAGTGCTCTGCACGCAGTGAGCGCTCAATAAATACAGTCGATCGATTGATTATAGGCAGGGATTGGGTCTTCTTCCTCTGTTGCACTTTCCCAGGCACCACCAAGGTGCTCTGCATGCAGTAAGTGATGAGCAGTTATAAACCGTGGAGATAGTTGGGTTTCCGTCATTCATCCCGAATGAGGGGGGATCGCCCGGTCTCTCCAACCGAACGGCTCCTAGTGTGGTGACAGTCAGACAGTAGGTTGTGTGCTTCAAGGGCAGAGACTGGGTCTCCAGGACTTCATGTTTCATGGAAAGAGCCCGGGCTTTGCAGTCAGAGGTCGTGGGTTCAAATCCCGGCTCCACCAGTTGTCAGCTGTGTGACTTTGGGCAGGTCACTTCACTTCTCTGGGCCGCAGTTCCCTCATCTGGAAAATGGGGATTAGGATCGGGAGCCCCACGTGGGACAACCCGATGGCCTTGTATCCCCACAGCGCTTAGAATAGTGCTTTGCCTATAGTAAGCGCTTAACAAATATCACTATTATTATCTATGTGTCTGATGTTATATTGCACTCTCCCAAGCGCTGAGTACTGTACTTTGGACTCAGTAAGTGCTCAATAATATGATTATTATTAATAATAATAATAATCCAAAGGCCAAGGGATGTTATATTCTTGGGAATGGCTAGGTCATTTCCGAGTTCCCTCTGAGGGCTGGAATGACAGGATTGGGAAATGCCCAGGCAGACGGGCGTATTTTTATGGTATTGGTTAAGCGATAATATGCGTCAAGCACTGTTCTAATCACTGGGGTAGGTACAAGTGAATTTGGTCTGACGCGGTCACTTCCCCGCATGGGGCTCACAGTCTTTATTGGAGCCTGCTGTTGGGTAGGGACCGTCTCTATATGTTGCCAACTTGGACTTCCCAAGTGCTTAGTACAGTGCTCTGCACACAGTAAGCGCTCAATAAATACGATTGATTGATTGAGGGAGAACAGGTGTCGAATCCCCTTTTTGCAATTAAGGAAACTGAAGCACAGAGAAGTTAGTCGACTAGCCCGAGGTCCCTCAGCAAGCAACAGGCAGGGCTGGGATTAGAACCCAGGTCCTCAGGTGCCCAGGCCCATGCTCTGATCCACTAGGCCAAGCTGCTTCTCCCTACGCGTCAGACGCTTTGCTCCTCTGTTCCCTTGAACTTCACAATACCAGGACACTCTAGCCCTGGGAAGTTAGCTGAAGAAACCCTGTCTATTTATTTTATTTTGTTAGTATGTTTGGTTTTGTTCTCCGTCTCCCCCTTTGAGACTGTGAGCCCACTGTTGGGTAGGGACCGTCTCTATATGTTGCCAACTTGGACTTCCCAAGCGCTTAGTACAGTGCTCTGCACACAGTAAGTGCTCAATAAATATGATTGATTGATTGTATATATTTATTACTCTATTTTATTTGTACATATTTATTCTATTTATTTTATTGTGTTAATATGTTTGGTTTTGTTCTCTGTCTCCCCCTTCTAGACTGTGAGCCCACTGTTGGGTAGGGACCGTCTCTATATGTTGCCAACTTGTACTTCCCAAGCACTTAGACCAGTGCTCTGCACACAGTAAGCGCTCAATAAATATGATTGATTGATTGATTGTATGTATGTATTTATTACTCTATTTTATTTGTACATATTTATTCTGTTTATTTTGTTGTGTTAATATGTTTTGTTTTGTTCTCTGTCTCCCCCTTCTAGACTGTGAGCCCACTGTTGGGTAGGGACCATCTCTATATGTCACCAACTTGTACTTCCCAAGCGCTTAGTACACTGCTCTGCACACAGTAAGCGCTCAATAAATACGATTGATTCATTGATTGTTGGGTAGGGACCGTCTCTATATGTTGCCAACTTGTACTTCCCAAGCGCTTAGTACAGTGCTCTGCATACATATATACAGGTGCTGTGGGGAAGGGAAGGCGGAGAAGCAGTGTGGCTCAGCGCAAAGAGCCCAGGTTTGGGAGTCGGAGGTCGTGGGTTCGAATCCCTGCTCCGCTACTTGTCAGCTGTGTGACTTTGGGCAAGTCACTTCACTTCTCTGGGCCTCAGTTCCCTCATCTGTAAAATGGGGATTAAGGTTGTGAGCCCCATGTGGAACAACCTGATCACCTTGTATCCTCCCCAGCACTTAGAACAGTGCTTTGCACATAGTAAGCACTTAACAAATACCAAAATTATTATTATTATTGTAAATAGGACAGATTGGTCTATCAAGACCCTATGGTTCTGCACTTCCACCTCATCTATTTTACTGCCAGCCTTCCTAGTTAGGGGGAAAAATTTTCAATTGCCCGTATGGATTTTTCTCTCAAGTCAAACCTCATCCCTATGGTCCAACAGCCCTCCACCCAGCCAGCTGGACACATTTCCAGAATCCGGATTCCTGGGAAGAACTTCAGGACTGAGGCCTCTAGGAACTGGGCAATCCTGGGCGGATAGGGTGCCAGTTATTTACTCGGCGGTTTCCACCTGATGTATCTGTGCTTTTTCCTCCTTGTCTTCCCTCCTGCTTCCACTATTTTTGCATCATTTGGGCCTGCTTCTCTTCCCATTTGACCTTATTAATAATAATAATAATAATAATGGCATTTATTAAGCTCTTACTATGTGCAAAGCACTGTTCTAAGCACTGGAGAGGTTACAAGGTGATCAGGTTGTCCCATGTGGGGCTCACGGTCTTAATCCCCATTTTACAGATGAGGGAACTGAGGCCCAGAAAATAATAATAATAATAATAATGGCCTTTGTTAAGTGCTTACTCTGTGCAGAGCACTGTTCTAAGCGCTGGGGGGGATACAAGTTGTCCCATGTGGGGCTCACAGTCTTAATCCCCATTTTACAGATGAGGTCACTGAGGCCCAGAGAAGTGAAGTGACTTGCCCAAAGTCACACAGCTGACAAGTGGCAGAGGTGGGATTTGAACCCATGACCTCTGACTCCAAAGCCCGTGCTCTTTCCACAGAGCCACTCTGGTACTACTATTATTACCACAAGGCTCGACGTGCTTGGTTCGAACATGAGAGATACCACCCTCATTTGGTTCTGCTCTACTTCCCAGAGTAATAATAATAATAATAATAATAATAGTAATGATGGCATTTATTAAGCGCTTACTATGTGCAAAGCAGTGTTGTAAGCGCTGGGGGGATACAAGGTGATCAGGTTGTCCCACGTGGGGCTCACAGTCTTAATGCCTCTCCATCCCCCCATCTTACCTCCTTCCCTTCCCCACAGCACCTGAATATATGTATATATGTTTGTACATATTTATTACTCTATTTATTTATTTATCTTACTTGTACATATCTATTCTATTTATTTTATTTTGTTAGTATGTTTGGTTTTGTTCTCTGTCTCCCCCTTCTAGACCGTGAGCCCACTGTTGGGTAGGGACTGTCTCTATGTGTTGCCGACTTGTACTTCCCAAGTGCTTAGTACAGTGCTCTGCACACAGTAAGCGCTCAATACAATAGATTGATTAATCCCCATTTTACAGATGAGGTAACTGAGGCCCAGAGAAGTTAAGTGACTTGCCCAAAGCCACACAGCTGACAAGTGGCAGAGCTGGGATTTGAACCCATGACCTCCGACTCCAAAGCCCGGGCTCTTTCCACTGAGCCACACTGCTTCTCTAGGTTTGGAGACTCTCGGGGGCTTGTGAAGTTCCCATAGTAGTAATTTGAATTACTGAGCAGTCACTAGGCGCAACACACTTAGGGCTTGGAAAAGTACAACAGAAGCGTGAGACACGTTCCTTGCCTTCAAGGAGCTTCCCCTCTAATGGGGGAGACGTACATAAAAATGTTTACAAATAGAGAACTCAGAATAAATAGGTGAATGGGGGACTCCAGAGCCAGTTGGGGCTGGACCAGGCCGGGGGTGGCGGGGAGTTAAGGGGTGGGAGCCCACTGTTGGGTAGGGACTGTCTCTATATGTTGCCAGCTTGTACTTCCTAAGCGCTTAGTACAGTGCTCTGCACACAGTAAGCGCTCAATAAATACAATTGATTGATTGATTGATTGATTGAGGCCTGAGGTTATAGTGGTAGAGGAACAGTGCAGAGGCAGTAATTCCCTATGTGGGGAAATGTCCACAGCTCCGTGGAAAGAGCACGGGCCTGACAGTCCCCCCAAAAAGCTGGAATTACCGGCAGAGTCCCCATGGTGACCCCGGTTTCTCTGGGAGTTTTCCTCCCAGACTGAGCCCCCTCCTTCCTCTCCCCCTCCCCATCCCCCCCGCCTTACCTCCTTCCCCTCCCCACAGCCCCTGTATATATGTATATATGTTTGTATGGATTTATTACTCTATTTGCACATATTTATTCTATTTTATTTTGGTAATATGTTTTGTTTTGTCGTCTGTCTCCCCCTTCTAGACTGTGAGCCCGCTGTTGGGTAGGGACCATCTCTATATAATAATAATAATAATAATAATGGCATTTATTAAGCGCTTACTATGTGCAAAGCACTGTTCTAAGCCCTGGAAGGTGATACAAGGTGATCAGGTTGTCCCACGTGGGGCTCACAGTCTTCATCCCCATTTTACAGATGAGGGAACTGAGGCACGGAGAAGTGAATTGACTTGCCCAAAGTCACACAGCTGACAATGGGCAGAGCCGGGATTTGAACCCATGACCTCTGACTCCAAAGTCCAGGCTCTTTCCACTGAGCCACGCTGCTGTTGCCAACTTGGACTTCCCAAGCGCTTAATAAAGTGCTCTGCACACAGTAAGTGCTCAATAAATACGATTGAATGAATGAATGAATGAGGCCAAGGGCGTGGGTTCTAATCCCTGCTCTGCCACTTGTCTGCTGTGTGACTGTGGGCAAGTCACTTAACTTCTCTGTGCCTCGGTTCCCTCATCTGTAAAATGGGGATTAGGACTGCGAGCCCCCCATGGGGCAACCCGATCACTTTGTAACCTCCCCAGCACTTAGAACAGTGCTTTGCACATATTAAAATGGGGATTAGGACTGTGAGCCCCACATGGGACAACCCGATCACTTTATAACCTTCCCGGTGCTTAGAACAGTGCTTTGCACATAGTAAGCACTTAATAAATGCCATTATTATTATTATTATTCTCTGCACTTTGGTTACCTCATCTGTAAAATGGGGATTAAGACTGTGAGCCTCACACGGGATAATCCGATTACCTCGTATCTACCCCAGCACTTAGAACAGTACTGGGCACGTAGTAAGTGCTTAATAAATGCCATTATTATTACTATTATTATTATTATTATTATTATTATTATTCTTATTATTATTCTCTGTGCTTCAGTTACCTCATCTGTAAACTGGGGATTAAGACTGTGAGCCCCACACGGGATAACCCGATTACCTCGTATCTACTGCAGCACTTAGAACAGTACTGGGCACATAGTAAGTGCTTAACAAATACTGTAATTATTATTATAAAAGTGGTTCTGCCCTCAGTGCAATGCCCTATTGCGGCCCTGTGGCTAATCCTAATTAGCTAATAATTAACGTCTGCCTCCCCCTGTACACCGTAAGCTCAGTGTGGGCAGGGAATGTGTCTACCAACTCTTGTTATATTGTACTCTCATCTCCCACACGCTTAGTTCGGCGTTCTGTGCACAGTAAGTGCTCACTAAATAATAATGGCATTTATTAAGCACTTACTATGTGCAAAGCACTGTTCTAAGCGCTGGGGAGGTTACAAGGTGATCAGGTTGTCCCACGGGGTGCTCACAGTCAATCTCCATTTACAGATGAGGTAACTGGGGCACAGAGAAGTGAAGTGACTTGCCCAAAGTCACACAGCTGACAGTTGGCGGAGCCGGGATTTGAACCCATGACCACTGACTCCAAAGCCCGGGCTCTTTCCACTGAGCCACACTGCTCCTCTACAACCAATTGATCCTGGAGACTGGGACCGGGCTAGAACCCCTGACGTTGCTCTAATCGAATCTAGTCTGATCTTCTAGACTGTGAGCCCACTGTTGGGTAGGGACCGTCTCTATATGTTGCCAACTTGGACTTCCCAAGCGCTTAGTACAGTGCTCTGCACACAGTAAGTGCTCAATAAATACGATTGATTGATTGATTGAGGGGCCCATCATCTCCTCACTGGGCCACAACAGGCCTCTAGGAATTGAGGGTGAGGCCCGGGGTGCATAGCCCTAAATCCTCTTCATGCCCCCTGACTGAAGTTGGGGCAGCGGTCGGACAGCTGGGATAAGAACCAGAAGGAAAATGTCCCAATTTGAATCCGCTGTTGGCACTCCAGGACTTTAAAAAGAATTATCAAATGGCATAAAGAGAGCTAAGAACAGCGCTCTGCATATAATAATGATAATAATAATAATAATAATAATAATATGATGGCATTTATTAAGCGCTTACTATGTGCAAAGAACTGTTCTAAGCACTGGGGAGGTTACAAGGTGATCAGGTTGTCCCATGGGGAGCTCACAGTCTTCATCCCCATTTTACAGTTGAGGTAACAGCCCCAGAGAAGCTAAGTGAATTCCCCAAGGTCACACAGCTGACAATTGGAGGAGGCGGGATTTGAACCCCTGACCTCTGACTCCAAAGCCCGGGCTCTTTCCACTGAGCCACGCTGCTAAAAAGCCCTCATTAAATAATAATAATAATAATGGCATTTATTAAGCGCTTACTATGTGCAAAGCACTGTTCTAAGCACTGGGGGGTTACAAGGTGATCAGGTTGTCCCACAGGGGGCTCACACTCAACCCCCATTTTACAGATGAGGGAACTGAGGCCCAGAGAAATTAAGTGACTTGCCCGAGGTCACACAGCTGACAATTGGCAGAGCCGGGATTTGACCCCACGACCACTGACTCCAAAGCCCATCATGCTCTTTCCACTGAGCCACATTAAATACCACTGATGAGGAGGAGGGAAAGGACTAATGTGGACTTTATTTGTATTTCTATTACTTTGAAGCTTTGCTCGGACACTTGTCTTCCCTCCTTGTATTTGCCCTTTCATCTTTTCCTATCAGTTCTTTCATCGTACCCTGATATTATCCTTGGGAAACAGGGAGCTGATATCGGCCAGTATTTTTGTCCCCATTATACTACAGCGCTTAGAACAGTGCTTGGCACATAGTAAGCGCTTAACAAATACCATTATTATTATTATTATCATTAGCCGTGGAAACTGAAGCACAGAGAGGTCAGCCGTTGTCTGGTATTTCCGGGACATCCACACTGGGCTTGGGTCATTATTATCGTATTTATTAAATATTTACTTGGGGTCAAGCGCTGAACAGGGACACGCTAATCAGCTCAGAGAAAGCCTCTCGCACGCAGGACTCATAGTCTAGGAGGGAGGGAGAGCTGGTATCCGAGCCCCCATTTAATAGTGGAAAACGACATTCCCAAGGTCACAAAGCAACCGGACAATGACGGGGCTGGGACAAGTGCCCGGGCCTCTGTCACCCAAGTACATTATTTAGGCTGGGCTACGTCTCCTGTTTTGGGGGGACTCCTTTTCTGGCCCCCCGGGGAGCTCTGTAATAAGCTCCGGGGCTGATTGTTCTTGGTCATTCCCCTGCCTCAGTGTCCCCTCCCACTCATCTTGGCCCAACCCCAGTCCCAGGGAGTTTATCCTTTCCTTTCCATCTTTTTCTACCCAGCCCAAGAGGGTCTGTATTCAATGCCCCCAAGCTAGGTCCCAGAGGTTCAGGTCACAGTTCTCTCAGCAGCATCATCAGTGGGTATTTATTGAGCGCTTACTATGGGCAGACCACTGCACTAACCACTTGGGAGAGTAATAATAATAATAATAATAATAATTGTGGTATTTGTTAAGTCCTTACTATATGCCAGACACTGTACTAAGCACTGGGGTAGAAACGAGATAATTGTTTTTTTCATGCTATTTGTTAAGCGCTCCCCCTTCTAGACTCTCCCCCTTCTAGACTCTCCCCCTTCTAGACTGTGAGCCCACTGTTGGGTAGGGACCGTCTCTATATGTTGCCAACTTTTACTTCCCAAGCGCTTAGTCCAGTGCTCTGCACACAGTAAGCGCTCAATAAATGCGATTGATTGATTGATTGATTACTGTGTGCCAGGCATTAGTCTAAGCGCCGAGGTAGATACAAGTTATTCAAGTTGGACAGTCCCTGTTCCCCAGGTCAGAGTAGGCTGACATTCCCTGGCCACAACGAGCTCACAGTCTAGAGGGGGAGACAGGCGTTACTATAAATAAATCGTTTATAATATGTAATTTAAATATATAGTTAAATCCATAATTTTAAATCACGTGCACAGTCCGCGGGGAGTGGAGGGGGGCTGAGCAGGCTGACAGGTGCGGGTGGAGGGGGATGGGTGGAAGGTTGCGGAGGGTTTTTTTGGGGGGGGGGCAGTGCAGACAGGAATGCTGGAAACGTCCACCGTCATTTCCAGGAATCATTGCAACCCACCGGCCCCCTGATTGAGGGCCGAAGGGGAGAGGCAGGGGCTAGATGGGGCTGGCCAGTCCTGTCTCCGTTGGCCGAGGGTGAAAATCTGCAGAGGCCTGGGCCTGCAGATGTGCCCAGGTTATGGATGTGCTGATGGGCCGACGGGCGATGGCCCGGAGAGGCACATCGCCGGCCTTGCAGATTAGACTAGCCTCTGGGGAAAGGTGATGGACCAAAGGGGAGACTTCACCTTCCCTGACCTCTGTAGGGGCAAGCACCCCAACCGCCCCACAAAAACCCAAACCAACCCATCAGTGAGTTACTAGCGATTTCTTCTCAGGGCCTACCTTGCTTCAACCCGCTCCCAAAGCTGCAGACTTGTTGTTGTTTTGCCTCCCCTCCTCCTCCTCCTCTCCGTGTCCACCCCGCACCCCGCTCTTTTGTTCTGCCTAGGGAATTGCTTGCCGCCGCCGACCCTCCGGCCCAGCCTGGGAGCCCGCATCCCGACCCGTGGGGGATCCACACTTGGAGGCCCGGATCCCGGGGTCTGGGGATGCGGGTCCCCCGGGTCAAGAGGGCCGGATCGCCGAGTTTGGGGTCCAGGCGGGTTGTTGCTGCCGTGTGATAGCACTTGGTGCTACCCTGGGCCTGGCTCGGCCTTGGGGCCAGCTATGTGGGGTCTGCCCAGACCCCAGAGGAAATTCCTCCGTGTTTCCCGGGCAGAGTTGCTGGGGCGGAGGAAGGCCAGTGGAGGCCAAGGGCAGGGGAGTCCCCCAAGTCTGCAAGGTGCTTTCCCCTCCGCCCCGGCTCCCGCGCTTACCATCTCGCTATACGCATCCTTGCTGAGCCGGGGGGTCAACTTGATGGTCCCCATGAAGACGAAGAAGAGCCCCAGGGCCACCGAGAGAGCCACGATGGTTACGGTCCTGGGGGAGGCCATGGGGTCACACCTCGGGCAGGGCCTGGCGGGCCCTTCTCGCTCCGTCTCCCTGCCTGGCTGAGGGGCAGGCGGTCACCATTGAAGGAGATCAGGAGGGAGGCTGCGGAGGCAACGAGGATGACAAAGACAGGGGAGGGGAGGGAGCCAGAGGGAGAGAGGAGGCGGAGGGAGAGGAGGGGGGACACAAAGAGAGAGGAGGGATGGAGGGAAGGAAGGAAGGAAGGGGAGAAAGAGACAGAAAAAGAGGAAGGAGGGAGATTCTCCCTCTCCCACCACCATAGTCTCTGGGTCCTAATGCCCTATTTCACTCCGCTCACCGCATTATGTACTACGCCCTTGGCGGGCATCAACATGGTCTGATGGCCGTTGCCCCCTCCAGAAGGAAAGGCAGTGCCACCGAAACCAGTCTTGCCCGCTCAGCCCCCTCATGCGAGCGTGGCTCAGTGGAAAGAGCCCGGGCTTTGGAGTCAGAGGTCAGGGGTTCAAATCCTGGCTCCACCACTTGTGTGTAACTGTGGGCAAGTCACTTCACTTCTCTGGGCCTCAGTTCCCTCATCTGTAAAATAGGGATTAAGACTGTGAGCCCCCCGTGGGACAACCTGATCACCTTGTATCTCCCCAGTGCTTAGAACAGTGCTTTGCACATAGTAAGCACTTAACAAATACATTATTATTATTATTATTATTATTATTATTATTATTATTATTATTTGCCTCCTATCAGAACCAACCAACTGGAATTCCTCCTGCACCCACTTGATGGGAAGCAGCCCAGCCTAGTGGAAAGACTCTGGGGCCTGGGAGTCCAGGACCCGGGTTCTCATCCTGCCTGTTGCCTACCAGGTGACCTTGGGCACACTTCTCAGTGCCTCAGTTTCCTCACCTGTAAAATGGGGATTCAGTATTTAGACTGTGAGCCCCAGGAGGGACAGGGACTGGGTCTCATCTTCTAGACTGTGAACCCACTGTTGGGTAGGGGCCGTCTCTATATGTCGCCAACTTGTACTTCCCAAGTGCTTAGTACAGTGCGTTGCACACAGTAAGCGCTCAATAAATACGATTGAATGAATGAATGAATGCTTATATTTTATATATATATATGTATATATATATATATATATATATAATATATGCTTCCCCATATGTATATATATATGGGGAAGCAGCATGGCTCGGTGGAAAGAGCCCAGGCTTTGGAGTCAGAGGTCAGGGGTTCAAATCCCAGCTCCTCCACTTGTCAGCTGTGTGACTTTGGGCAAGTCACTTCACTTCTCTGTGCCTCAGTTCCCTCATCTGTAAAGTGGGGATTAAGACTGTGAGCCCCCCGTGGAACAACCTGATCACCTTGTAACCTCCCCAGTGCTTAGAACAGTGCTTTGCACATAGTAAGTGCTTAATAAATGCCATCATTATTATTATATTACACCTACATCAGGGCTTAATAAAGTGCTTGGCACATACCATTCATTCATTCATTCAATCGTATTTATTGAGCGCTTACTGTGTGCAGAGCACTGGACTAAGCGCTTGGGAAGTACAAGTTGGCAACCTAGAGAG
Source organism: Tachyglossus aculeatus (assembly GCF_015852505.1). Taxonomy (NCBI): domain Eukaryota; kingdom Metazoa; phylum Chordata; class Mammalia; order Monotremata; family Tachyglossidae; genus Tachyglossus; species Tachyglossus aculeatus. The sequence goes on from NC_052071.1 coordinate 48,941,861, forward strand.
GCGGTCCCTACCCAACAGCGGGCTCACAGTCTAGAAGGGGGAGACAGAGAACGAAACATATTAACAAAATAAAATAAATAGAATAAATATGTACAAATAAAATAAATGAATAAATAGAGTAATAAATCCGTACAAACATATATACATATATACAGGTGCTGTGGGGAGGGGAAGGAGGTAAGGCGGGGGGGATGGGGAGGGGGAGGAGGAGGAGAGGAAGGAGCGGGGCTCAGTCTGGGAACTGACTATACTAACTGACTCATACTAATTATACCACAATTAGTATGATTAAAGTGCCTGGAGTCCAATTAATGCAAACAGAGTGTGGATGAGGAGAGAGCAGTCTTGTACTTCCCAAGCGCTTAGTACAGTGCTCTGCACACAGTAAGCGCTCAATAAATACAATTGAATGAAAATGAATGAATAGTTTACCGCCTCAGGGGTGGAAGAGGAAAGGCTGATCCTTATCCTTCCCTCCTCCCTCACTAATTAGACAAGCAGCGTGGAAGGAGCACGGGTTTGGGAGTCAGAGGACGTGGATTCTAATCCCGGTTCCGCCATTTGTCTGCTGTGTGACCTTGGGCAAGCCACTTAACTTCTCTGTGCCTCAGTTACCGCATCTATAAAATGAGGATCAAGACTGTGAGCCCCACGTGGGACAACCTGATTACCTTATATCTACCCCAGTGCTAAGAACAGTGCTTGGCACATAGTAAGCACAAATACCATCATTTTTATTATTAGTGGATAGAGCACAGGCCTGGGAGTTGGAAGGACCAGGGTTTTAATCCAAGCTCTGCCATTTGTCTGCTCTGTGACCTTGGGAAAGTCAGTTAACTTCTCTATGCCTCCATTCCCTCATCTGTAAAATAATAATAATGATGGCATTTGTTAAGCGCTTAATATGTGCAAAGCACCGGTCTGTAAAATGGGGATTAAGACTGTGAGCCCCATATGGGACATGGACTGTGTCCAAACAGTTTAGCTTGTATCTACCCCGGTGCTTCGTTCAGCCCCTGCCACATAGTAATTACTTAACAAATACCTTAAAAAAAAATAAGTGGGGTCAGTCAGACTCTGTTTTGGACTGCTTTGTTCCATGGATTTCTCTTCAGATGCAAACGCTTGGCTACCTGCTTTAATTTAGTTACTGCTTAGGAGGCTCCTGGAGTACACAGCCGCTCTCCCTGACGCGGTGCGATTCCATTCCCTCTTCCCAGACCTTTCCAGCACTTATCTGATAGTCTTCAGAAGAAGAAAGGCAATTTTCAACTGTGAACAACTGTTTTCACACCCAGTGAAGGCAGACGCAAGTGGGGACTCACTGGTGCATCCTGTAATAATAATAATTGTGGCGTCTGTGAAGTAAACCTCCAGCGGTTGCCCATCCACCTGCACATCAAAGAGAAATTCCTTATCATCGGCTTTAAGGCACTCAATCAGCTCTCTCCCTCATCATCAATCGTATTTATTGAGCGCTTACTATGTGCAGAGCACTGTACTGAGCGCTTGGGGAGTACAAATTGGCAACAATTTGTATCCTATCTAACCTTGCTGATCCCCTACTAAAGTCCAGCGCTCACACTCCGCTCCTGTAGCACCAACCTGCCTAATTGTACTACGATCTCATCTACCCTCCCACTGTCCCCATGTCCATATTCCCCCTCGGGCCTGGAATTCCCTCCCTCTTTATATTTGACAATCCACCACGCTCTCCCCGCTTTCAAAGCCCTCCTAAAATCACGTCTCCTCCAAGACGCCTTCCCAGACTAAGCACTTTATTTAGAATAATAATAATGATGATGGCATTTGTTAAGCGCTTACTGTGTGCAAAGCCCTGTTCTAAGCACTGGGGAGGTTACAGAGTGATCAGGTTGTCCCACGTGGGGCTCACAGTCTCAACCCCCATTTTACAGATGAGGCAACTGAGGCACAGAGAAGTTATTTCCCCATCCTCCTTCCCTCTGCATCGACTGTGCGCTAGTCTGTGTACCGCTTAAGTACTTTGATATAATAATAATGGCATTTATTAAGCGCTTACTATGTGCAAAGCACTGTTCTAAGCGCTGATATTCATCTCAGCCCCACAGTACTTATGTAACTATTCTTATACTCTACTATTTCGCTGATCTCTAATCTCCCTCAATGTCTGTCTTCCCCTGTAGGCTGGAAGCTCTCTGTGGGCAGGGGTCTGCTGTATTTGTACTTACCCAAGCTTTTAGAATTGAGCAGTAAACGCTCGATAAATGCCATTGCTTGATTGACTGATAGATACGAAGCATTGGGGTAGATGCGATACCAACGGATCGGACACAATCCCTGTCCCACACACTTGACTCATAGTCTAAGAGGGAGGGAGAGCAGGTTTTGAATCCCCCTTTTACAGATGAGGAAAATGAGGTATAGAAAAGTCAAAATGATTTGCCCATGGCCATATAGCAGGAAAATGTCAGGGTTAAGATTAGAAGTCAAATCTTCGGACTCCCAGGATTGTATGGTTTTTTTTAAATGGTATTTGTTCAGCGCTTATTACGTGCCAGGCACTGAACTAGGTACTTGGGTAGATACAAGCTAATCAGGTTGGACATGGGGCTCACAATCTTAATCCCCGTTTTACAGAGGAGGAAACTGAGGCACAGAGAAGTAAAGTGACTTGCCCAAGGACACACAGCAGATGAGAAGCAGTCTGGCCTAATGGATGGAGGTCTGGCATGGGAGGTGGAAGGACCTAGGATCTAGCCCCTCCTCTACCACTTGTCGTGGTGGGTCTCCCTGGAACTCTTACCCTGTGGATTTCATAATGATTAATAATTGTGGTATTGGTTAAGCACTTACTATGTGCCAAGCACTGTACTGAGTGATGGGGTAGATACAAGATAATCAGGTCCAGCACAATCCCTAGTCCACGAGGGGCTCACAGTCTTAAGTAGCAGGGAGAATAGGTATTTCTACCCCATTTTGTAGATGAGGTCACTGAGGCCCAGAGAAGTGAAGTGCCCTGCTTAAGGCCACTCATCAGGCAAGTGGCAGAGTCAGGATTAGAACCCAGGTCCTCTGACTCCCAGTTTCCTGCTCTTTCCACAAAGCCACGCTGCACCGTCAGTCCCACAGATTACCAGCGGTTTTCATTGATTTCTTTCCGTTCAGCCCGGCGGATGGGCCCCCGCAGCCGCACTCCTCCTTCCCAGGCCCAGGAGTGTAATGGCCTCAGGGACTGTGTCCCTCCTGTGTCCCTCCTGTATATATGTATATATGTTTGTACATATTTATTACTCTATTTATGTATTTTACTTGTACATATCTATTCTATTTTATTTTGTTAATACGTTTGGTTTTGTTCTCTGTCTCCCCCTTCTAGACTATGAGCCCACTGTTGGGTAGGGACTGTCTCTGTATGTTGCCAACTTGTACTTCTCAAGTGCTTAGTACAGTGCTCTGCACACAGTAAGTGCTCAATAAATGCGACTGATTGATTGATTGATTGATTATCTTGTTCAGTGCTTAGTACAGTGCCCGGCACAGCGTAAGCACTTAACAAATACGTGGCCTAGTAGATAGAGCATGGTCTGGGAATCAAAAGGACCTGCGTACTAGTCCTGGCTCCACCACTCGTCTGCTGCGTGACCTTGGGCAAGTCACTCCCTCCATGCCTCAGTTACCTCATCTGTAAAATATGGATTAAGACTGTGAGCACTATGTGGAACAGGGATCATGCCCACCCTGATTACCTTGTATCTACTCCAGTGCTTAGAACAGTGCCTGGCATATAGTAAGTGCTTAACAAATACCATAAAAATGCTGCAGTTGCTGTCATTATCGTCATTATTATTATCATCAAGGGACCCAGTGAAGGAGCGAGAGGGCGACCCACAGAGAAGTCTGGCCATTTCCGACCCTGTCCCTCCTCGCTTTATGTGAAAACGGATGGTAAAACGGTGCTTTTTGGTTCAGTTTGCAGAATGGATTCGGGAGCGCTGGAGAAGAAGTCAGAGAAGACACAGGAGGCCCCTGGAACAGCAAGCAGAGATGAGGGGACCCACCCTTTAGCTCGGGAGAGGGACACTGGACCTAAATGGAAATCTGAGCGGGAGGGCCCGGAAGCCCAGCTTCTGACAGAGGCCTCCCGTCCAGAGCAAGAAGTTTCCGTCAGCCCCACAGCCTCCCCCGGGACATCCAAGACCCTCAAACCCACCAAGAAACGCCCAGACTCCGAAACTTGGCCCTACAACAGGAACGACTTAGATGTATTGTTCTCAGAGCTTTCCCTAGAAAATTTCACCATCTTTCCCCAGTCCAGTGTGCAGGAAGGACCATTTTCTTCTAGCACCTCCAGCCCTAGCACCAGAAAGCCTCTGGAAGAGGTGTTATCCTATGTCTCCGACAGTGATTTGGACAGTAAGGCTCCGGGGCTGGAGGGATTTGAGGGAGCGAGGAAAGAGCCAACTGGCTCAAATTCACAGGCACAGGGAGGGGCCTCTTTGGGTGAGGTGGGAAGGGAGGAAGGAAAGGCCTGGAGACAAGCCCTCTTCTCAGCCCTCCCGCCCCCCAAATCCCACTGCCGCTTAAGCGGCTTAGGGTTTCCATTTCCGAAGCTCTGAAGTGAGGCACAATGTCCCGAGGAATTAGGACCTGGGTTCTAATCCCAGTTCCGTCACTTGTCTGCTGTGTGACCTTGGGCAAGTCACTTAACTTCTCTGTGCCGCTGTTTCCTCATCTGTAAACTGGGGATTAAGACTTTAGCTCTAAGTACAACAGGGACTGTGTCCAACTCGATTATCTGGTATCTACCCCAGTGTTTAGTAAAGTGCCTGGCACATAGGAAGCACTTTGCAAATACCGTTTAAACAAAAAAAATGAGGAAGGCAGGGGAAAAGCTATCCAAGGATAAGAGCTTGACACTTCCAGAGCTGTTGACTCATCATTTTGCTTGCCATCCTGCCCAATTCATTCATTCAGTCGTATTTGTTGAGCACTTACTGTGTGCAGAGCACTGTACTAAGCTCAATGCCATTTATCTGCTACAGCGAGATTGGTCCCCCGGATTGTTAACTTCTCGAGGGCTGGGTTGTGTCCACTAACTCTGTGTAGTCCCCCTAGCACTTAGTCCAGTGCTCGGTGCACGCTAAACACAGGATAAATACCACCGATTGGTTGATTGATTTTTTCCTTTTCTCAGATTTGGACTATCCCTACCTCAAGGACATTCCAAGAAAGACTGGGGTCCTGTCCAGATCTAAAATAGAGGTGATTCCCGAGAGATCAATAAGTCAAGCTTCCATGAAAGCGCTGATGGTGTCCATTCAGGACCACTTGAACAGTGAACAGAAGGTACGTGTGATCCCTGCCCCAAAACACACACAAACACACACACCCATGGAGGTCTCTTCACTCCTTCCTTACTTCTTGTGGACAGACTTTTCTCTGAAACATTCCCGTTTAAAACCTGACACTACTCCATCCGTTTAGTGCCGAGGGCAGCCTACTTTGGTAGGCATTCAGGCGATAAAATATTTGTGAAGAACATTACCGTGCCCGTTAATACATTAAAATGTGTCTTTATAATTGTACATATAAATGTAACGATAACCAAATCCCAGTCTTTTGGGTTGCATTCTATTTGGAGACTGTGAGCCCGTTGTTGGGTAGGGACCGTCTCTATATGTTTCCGACTTGTACTTCCCAAGCGCTTAGTACAATGCTCTGCACACAGCGCTCAATAAATACAATTGAATGAATGAATGAATTTGGAGCCCTCTCTCTGAATTTCAAACCTCCCATGCCTTTTCTGTTTGCTCCTTTTAATCCAACCATTTTTTGGGTTCCTGCCATTTATTGGTATGCTTAGCCTCGGGGCCATTCAACTCTAGCTAGAGATTATTAATCAGAAGTATGGATGTGATGAAACTCTAGGGTCACAGATTTCCACGCTCCCCTCATTTTCCCCCAGACTCACAGTGAGGCGGAGAAGCTGACATTCTTGAGGAACCTATCCACCCTCAGCAAGACTTTGTCCTGGAGTGCAAACAGTGTGACGTTCATTAAGAGTTACCTAGAGAAAATCACCAAGGCCATCCATGTGAGTATTTCTGCTTTACCAATGGCTTTCAGAAACGATTGCTGACAAACTTTTTATTGCTCCCCTGACTTCCACTAACGCCACTTCCTGGCCCTCCCGTCTAGCCTCGTCTTCCTCCTTCGCTCCTCAAATGAAAAGCCAGTTTACAGCAAATTCAGCTGGTGCTCCCCATCAATCAGTAGTATGGATTGAGTGCCTCCTGTGTGCCGAGCACTATTCCAAGTGCCCGGGGGAGTCTTTACCAGAAACAAAAGCAGGAGACTCCAATCAGTCAATCAGTGGTACTTATTGAGTGCTTCCTATGTGCAGAACACTGGACTAAGCTCTTGGCCCACATGAGCTCGGTCTAAGAGGGAGGGGGAACGGATCTTTTATTTCTATTTTACAGATGAAGATACTGAGGCACAGGTGAAGATACTTGTCACAGTCTTTTAGACTGTGAGCCCACTGTTGGGTAGGGACTGTCTCTATATGTTGCCAACTTGTACTTCCCAAGTGCTTAGTACCGTGCTCTGCACACAGTAAGTGCTCAATAAATATGATTGATTGATTGATTGTCCAAGTCACAGTGGCAGAGCTGGGATTAAAACCCAGGTCTCCTTGACTTCCAGCCCTGGACTCTTTCAACTAGGTCATCCTGTAAGAGAATGCCATTTTAAAGAGAGACTTTTGGTGTGAACCCCCCCTTCCCACCCCTCCGCTCCTGACGCAGCCGGTACCCAATCTTTCAAGGTGAACGTGCCACTCGGGGATCCATTCTCTGTCTTTTCAGATGATTGTTATGACAGAGTCCCTCCATTCCCTCGTCAACACGGTGCTCCAGGAGGCTTTCATCACTGTCACCAACTTGAGGTGATCCCCTCTCTGGCTCTCTTTTGGTCCCCTTCTAGTCCAAGAAAGGCCATCTGGCCATGCCCTCAGACCCGACCAGGCCACTTCTAGCTCCAGGAGCCATTTGGGGAGGGAATTAGGAGAACCACTGGATACTTTGGGGGTGGGACTTGGATTTCACCAGTTCTTTTTAATTAAACGGTGGGTATTATTTCCTCCAGCTCCCCTAACATAAGTGTTGGTTCGTCCCCGAGATGGCGTCCAAAGCCTCTTGGCCACTGCTCAGCCCCTTCTGTCCCTCTCGTTTTCTCGTAGCTTACAGAATATCCATTTGCTGCTCACATCGCCAGGGGGATCCTCCCTCTTCACCAATCTCACCAGAAGCATGATAGCCTTGCCCTCGGTCAAGACCCTAAGGAGGCTTGAATCAGGCAGATGCAATGGGCCGCAAAAGACAGAGGTAAATACTCCCGACTGAAAAAAACATTGTCACTGCTGCTTATTTCGGGTCCTTCGACTTCATGATTCTGGACCAGAAAAAGGGAAGCCCAAGAAGGTTTGGGGAGGTGAATTCTTGGAACATTTCAGGTCTACTTCTGCTCCCTGTAATCAACCGGATGACCTCGCTTCATGAGAGATTCATTCCTGTCCTTTGGGTGCCAACCTACATAACCCATTGTCCCAGGTCAGTTGACCTCGGTCTTTCTTTCAGGATAAGGAAGGACGTGAGACATGTCAGCTGGTTTATCTACTGCAACAATTCATAGTGTCACCGATTTCCTGGGATCTGGCCTCAAGGTGCCCCAGGAGGGAAATGCTCATCTTAGGTTCATTCATTCACTCGATCATATTTATTGAGCGCTTACTGTGTGCCAAGCACTGTACTGAGTGCTTGGGAGAGCACAGAGGTGGTGGTACTGATGTTGTGGCTTTTCAGGTTCTCTACAGGCAGACGCTTCTGGCATTCTGTGAAATGCTCCAAAGTTTGGTGATGTCGGATCCTCATTTAGATAAACTGGAGACCATTTTGGAGGTAAGCGGGGTTTAGGGGCGAGGGAGCTGGTGAGGAAGAGCAGTCGTGCTTCTTTGGCCATCGCTACTTGGCTACAAATTTGGTGGAGCCTGATCTTCATTTTTTCTGGACGGTAGAGGTTCAGGTGGTACATATAGGACGAAATTTGTCAATTGGGAGTTGGGGCAGTGGGGAGTGGGCGGAATCTGGGGAGGTCACGGAGCCTGAATCTACAGTATAGGGATGTTGAATTCTCCTAAACTACACTCCTGGCGGGTACAGAGCTCTGAAGGAGGTGGGGTGTGGGGGCTGCTACGTTAGGGAAGAAAAGAGGGAGGAAAGGGAAGGGAAGGAAGTTAAAGAGGTGGTAAAGCAACTCAAGAGGAGGAGGGGGAGAGAAGTGGGAGGAAGAAGGGAGGAAAGGGAAAGTGCGGGCTAAGGAAAGGAAGGTCAGTCACGGGGAAGGGATGTTTCCCCACCCACACTCTCTGGGCTCTGAAGTCAGGCCAGGAGCTCCCTCAGCAAACCCCTCCTAAACAGGCAACCGTCAGTGTGATGGAGGAAAGGGGATTTGGGATTCGCATGTATTTCCCAAGCTAACCCCCTTGGATTTCCCTTCCTCTAACCACAGCACTTGGACCCTTGGCTACAGTCCAAGGTAGATCACGAGCGAGAGAGGGCTGTGATCAGCCTGTGCCTCGCCCTGAGATGCCTGACCCGAAATCTCTCCTTGAGAGTAAGTAACTGGTGGTTCTGACGGCAGTGGAGTGTGGAACCTCCCCAGCCTCTCCTGCCGGATATCTCACAGATGGACTCCTTCCTCGGCGGGTCTAGGTGGGCTCGAGCCTTAAGTGGTTTCCAAAATGGTCCTGGGGGGGACCCTCTCCCCTTTTGCCAGCGCGGGGCTTCCTTCCTCATCCTCTTGGTTCTAATCCAACCAGGAAAGGTCCCAGGCCTTGGGCCGCCACTTGTCAGCTGTGTGACTTTGGGCAAGTCACTTAACTGTTCTGGGCCTCAGTTACCTCATCTGCAAAATGGGGATTAAGACTGTGAGCTCCACCTGGGACAACCTGATCGCCTTGTATCTCCCCCAGCGCTTAGAACAGTGCTTGGCACATAGTAAGTGCTTAACAAATACCAGTATTATTATTATTATTATTAAAGGATGCCAGCTCTGAGACCCTGCCAGATCTGCCCCAGATTTGCACCCTAGAGTAAATATTCGAGGAGAGGATGCGCCTGCTGCCCGATTCTCCTTTTTCCTCCCCATTAGCCCCCTGTCCAGCTGAAGAGACTCGGGCACTTGGTGGCCCTGCTGGCCCTGCTCTGCGGCGACAGTGTGGAGGACATCTCCCTTGAGGCCTCAGAGAGCACGTATCACCTCCTCCGGATCACGGTCCACCTGAAGTGTAAGTCGGCCGGGCGGCCCCCGACACCAAACGGGGCCGAGCCCGAAACTAGCTCTTCCTTCCCTCTGCTCTCCTGCTTCATTCATGCAATCGTATTTATTGAGCGCTTACAGTGTGCAGAGCACTATACTAAGCGCTTGGAAAGTACAATTCGGCAACAGAGACAATCCCTACCCAACAACAGGCTCACAGTCTAGAAGGGGGGAGACAGACAACAAAACAAAACAAGTAGACAGGCATCAATAGCATTAATATAAATAAATAGAATTATAGATATATACACATCATTAGTAAAATGAAGAGAATAATAAGTCCATACATATATAGCAGCGTGACCCAGTGGAAAGAGCATGGGCTTTGGAGTCAGAGGTCATGGGTTCAAATCCCGTCTCCGCCAATTGTCAGCTGTGTGACTTTGGACAAGTCACTTCACTTCTCTGTGCCTCAGTTACCTCATCGGTAAAATGGGGATGAAGACTGGGAGCCCCCCCGTGGGACAACCTGATCACCTTGTATCCCCCCAGCGCTTAGAACAGTGCTTTGCACATAGTAAGCGCTTAACAAATGCCATCATTATTATTATTATTATGTACACAAGTGCTGTGGAGCGGGGAAGGGGGTAGAGCAGAGGGAGGGAATTGGGGTGATGGGGAGGGGCGGAGGAGCAGGGGAAAAGGGGGGATCAATCTGGGAAGGCCTCCTGGAGGAGGTGAGCTTTCAATAGGGCTTTGAAGTGGGGAAGTGTGTGCTAGTTTGGCAGATGTGAGGAGGGAGGGCAATCCAGGCCAGAGGTAGGACGTGGGCCGGGGGTTGACGGCGGGACAGGCGAGAACGAGGCAAAGTGAGGTGGTTAGCGGCAGAGGAGCGGAGTGTGTGGGCTGGGATGTATTAGGAGTGAAGGGAAGTGAGGTAAGAAGGGGCAAGGTGATGGAGAGCTTGGAAGCCAATAGTGAGCAGTTTGGGCTTGATAAAGCTCTCCTGCTTCAGAAAGTGATCAGAAGACAGAAAGTGTTTGAACCTGTCAAATGCCCAGCCCTCCCCCTGCTGCATCCTGGCCTAGTCACATCCGTCCCCCGGGCCTCTCCCCCGGGTCTTGGATGATCACACAGCCTGCTCATTTTACGCGGATGGGCCCCCAGTTAGAATCTTGGGGCCCTTCTTTCTTACCCCCATTGCTGGAATTCTCTTGGGGTTCCTTGCGAATGCACAGTCCACCTCTAATAATAATAATTGTGGTATTAGTTAAGCGCTTACTCGTGGCTCAGTGGAAAGAGCACGGGCTTGGGAGTCAGAGGTCATGGGTTCTAATCCTGGCGCCGCCACTTGTCAGCTGGGTGACTTTGGGCAAGTCACTTAACTTCTCTGTGCCTCAGTTACCTCATCTGTAAAATGGGGATTCAGACTGTGAGCCCCACGTGGGACAACCTGATCACCTTGTAACCTCCCCAGCGCATAGAACAGTGCTTTGCGCATAGTAAGTGCTTAATAAATGCTATTATTAATCATCATCATCATCATCAATCGTATTTATTGAGCGCTTACTATGTGCAGAGCACTGTACTAAGTGCTTGGGAAGTACAAATTGGCAACATATAGAGAGAGTCCCTACCCAACAGTGGGCTCACAATCTAAAAGGGGGAGACAGAGAACAAAACCAAACATACTAACAAAATAAATCAATAAATGCTATTATGAAGTTGAATGCCCATTGGGTGCGATGCATTCTGCTAAGGACTCGGGAAGTACTGTAGAAGCAAGGGACAATATTCCCTTCCTACAAAGATCTTGCATTCCGCCGGGGATCGGTGATGGGGAGGGACCATCAGACAGGTATTTACCAATTATCGAACGTAGGCAGCTGGAGGAAAACGTTTCTGGCCAGGATTCTGCCTCTCTGGTAGGCAATCCTTCTCCAAACTTGACTCCCTCTTCCCAGCACGGGAGCAAGAGCTGCAGTAAAGCTGCCCTTAGCAGGGGTGACTAATGAGAAGGGGAAGCGTCCCTATCGCTCCAAAATAATAACGATAGCATTTATTAAGCGCTTACTATGTGCAAAGCACTGTTGTAAGCGCTGGGGAGGTTACGAGGTGATCAGGTTGTCCCACTGGGGGCTCACAGTCTTAATCCCCATTTGACAGGTGAGGTAACTGAGGCACAGAGCAGTGAATTTGGCTTGCCCAAAGTCACACAGCTGATGATTGGCTCCCCAAATCCCTTTACCATTGGCAAAATAGTCGAACAGTAGAAACTCTGTTGAAGTTCTGCCCCGTCATGAGGGGTCCAGCCTGTGAGACAGATTCAGCCCAGAGACCAGTATGATGATGATTATAATAATATAATATATGGCAGTAATATTTGTTCAGCTTTGACTATGGGCAAAGCACTGTACGAAGTCCCTAAGATAATCGGGTGGGACGCAATCCCTGCCCCACCCAGGACTCAAAGTCTAATCAATCAATCAATCAATCAATTGTATTTATTGAGCGCTTACTGTGTGCAGAGCACTGTACTAGGCACTTGGGAAGTACAAGTTGGCAACATATAGAGACAGTCCCTACCCAACAGTGGGCTCACAGTCTAAAAGGGGGAGACAGAGAACAAAACCAAACATACTAACGAAGTAAAATAAATAGAATAGATATGTACAAGTAAAATAGATAAATAAATAGAGTAATAAATATGTACTAACATATATACAGGTGCTGTGGGGAAGGGAAGGAGGTAAGATGGGGGGATGGAGAGGGGGACGAGGGGCAGAGGAAGGAAGGGGCTCAGTGTGGGAAGGCCTCCTGGAGGAGGTGAGCTCTCAGTAGGGCCTTGAAGGGAGGAAGAGAGTGAGCTTGGCGGATGGGCAGAGGGATTGGGGGCATTCCGGGCCCGGGGGAGGACGTGGGCCGGGGGTCGATGGCGGGACAGGCGAGAACGGATTGAAACATCTAGTGGGTTTGGGTGGGGTGGTCCACACTTCTGCTACTACCATCGATCGTCAGAACAGGGAATCCCACTTGGGTCCTGTCACATTATTGGAAAACAAGCAGTGAATGTGGCTGGAATTTGCCAGTCTTTTGGAGTTCAGAGGACACCTTCATCGAGTACACTTTCCAACATGTTTTACAGATCTCACCTTTGGTTCAAAGAGCCTTTTGAAAATGAGGGGACTGATGAGGAAGTGCAACGAACTCCTCAAAGTCTACAATACCGAGAAATTCTTCAACAACCCATACAAGATTGCTGAGGTGATTTTCATTCATTCATTCATTCATTCATTCAATCGTATTTATTGAGCGCTTACTGTGTGCAGAGCACTGGACTAAGCGCTTGGAAAGTACAAGTTGGCAACATATAGAGACGGTCCCTACCCAACAGCGAGCTCACAGTCTAGAAGGGGGAGACAGACAACAAAACAAAACTTTGAGCTGGGATTAGACAGCAAGACATTAATTGAGCCGGAACCCAACCCTTCTGTCATTCATTCATTCATTCAATCGTATTTATTGAGCGCTTACTGTGTGCAGAGCACTGTACTAAGAGCTTGGGAACTACAAGTTGGCAACATATAGAGACGGTTCCTACCCAACAGCGGACTCACAGTCTAGAAGGGGGAGACAGACAACAAAACAAAACATATTAACAAAATAAAATAAATAGAATAAATGCGTACAAGTAAGATAAATAAATAGAGTAATAAATATGTACAAAAATATATACATATATACAGGTGCTGTGGGGAGGGGAAGGAGGTAAGATGGGGGGCATGGGGAGGGAGAGGAGGGGGAGAGGAAGGAGGGGGCTCAGTCTGGGAAGGCCTCCACAGAACCTTGCCCCTTTTCATTCATTCAGTCGTATTTATTGAACGCTTACTGTGTGCAGAACACTGTACTAAGCACTTGGGAAGGACAAGTCAGCAACATATAGAGACGTTCCCTACCCAACAACGGGCTCACAGTCTAGAAGGGGGAGACAGACAACAAAACAAATGGCTTTATTTTGAGGACCTTGTTTTTTTCCTGGGCCACTTTTCTAGTCAACCAATTGATTGTGTTTATTGAGCCTTTTTCTGCACAGAGTCCTGGAGTAATAATAATAATAATGGCATTTATTAAGTGCTTACTATGTACAAAGTACTGTTCTAAGCACTGGGGAGGTTACAAGGTGATCAGGTTGTCCCATGTGGGGCTCACAGTCTTAATCCCCCTTTTACAGATGAGGGAACTGAGGCACAGAGAAGTGAAGTGACTTGGCCAAAGTCACACAGCTGACAAGTGGCGGAGCTGGGATTTGAACCCATGACCTCCAACTCAAAATCTCCCGCTCTTTCCATGTAGCCAGCTGCTTCTCGACTCTGTTGTATTGAATTTTCCCAAGTGCTTAAAACAATGTTCTGCATACAGTAAGGGCTAAATAAATACCATTGTTTGATTGATTGATTGATTGTGAGAATACAGTAGTGGTAGTAGACTTGAACCCATGGGGGATAAATAAACAAATAATACTATTTATTGAGCACCTATTATGTGCAGAATACTGTATTTAACACTTACAAGAGAAGCAGCCTGGCTCAGTGGAAAGAGCCCGGGCTTTGGAGTCAGAGGTCATGGGTTCAAATCCCAGCTCCTCCAATTGTCAGCTGTGTGACTTTGGGCAAGTCACTTCACTTCTCTGGGCCTCAGTTCCCTCATCTGTGAAATGGGGATTAAGGCTGTGAGCCACATGTGAACCTGATCACTTTGTATCCTCCCCAGCGCATAGAACAGTGCTTTGCGCATAGTAAGCGCTTAATAAATGCCATTATTATTGCAAGACAACAGAGATGGTAAACACAATCAATATTGTTATTATTCCAGAAACACCCTGAGGAAAGCAGTGATATTCTCTGCCTTCTTACTTCTCCCCCTTCTCTCTCTCTCTCTCTCTCTCTCTCTCTCTCTCTCTCTCTCTCTTTTTTTCTCTCTTCCCTCCCCGCCCCCCATCCCCCTGTGCTTTCCCTAGTGTTTTGGCTGATAATCTTTCTGTTGTCAGCAGGAGACTGACTTTCCATCACTTCCTGTTGGAGGCCCCCGGAGCTGTGGTAGTTGACGCCACTGGGGTAAAGCTTGCTTGTCCCCATCATTTCAGGTCTTCGAAATTTTTCTCAGCCCGGCGGAGCTCTCCCAGTTTATCATGACCGTCCTGGATGGCCTGAAGAACCTGCAACATCTCTGCATCCAGGCAACGGCTGGACCGCTGCTGGCGATATTGGTGAAGAACGCTAGGACCCGCCTAGAGAAGGTGAGGGCCTAGGCTGCTGTCCCTTCACCTCAGGCTGGATTTGGAGCTGTGACATTAAACCGCAACCCTGAGAACGCCCCGTGGTCGGGAGTGGGAACCGGGAGCCCCCCGTGGAACAACCTGATCACCTTGTAACCTCCCCAGCGCTTAGAACAGTGCTTTGCACATAGTAAGCACTTAATAAATGCCATTATTATTATTATACAGGGGGGCTCACAGTCTTAATCCCCATTTTGGCAGAGTCAGGATTTGAATCCACGACCTCTGACTACAAAGCCCGGGCTCTTTCCGCTGAGCCATGACCTCCCTGCCCTTTCACATCTGAAAATCCACTACTCTCCCCATTTCAAAGCTGTCCAAAAATCTCACTCCTCCAAGACGCCCTCATTCATTCATTCAATCGTGTTTATTGAGCGCTTACTGTGTGCAGAGCACTGTACTAAGCGCTTGGGAAGTACAAGTCGGCAACATAGAGAGACGGTCCCTACCCAACAACGGGCTCCCAGTCTAGAAGGGGGAGACAGACAACAAAACGAAGCATGGAGCCTTCAGTGACTAAGCTCTCATTTCCCTTCTCACTGTGCCTCCATCTCACCTGTCTCGCCGCCGACCCCTGGCCCACGTCCCGCCTCTGGCCTGAAATGCCCTCCCACCTCAAACCCTCCAGACAATTATTCTCTCCCCCTTCAAAACCTTACTGAAGGCCCATCCCCTCCAAGAGGCCTTCCCAGACTAAGCCCCACTTTTCCTCATCTCCCACTCCCTTCCGCGTCACCCTGACTCTCTTTGCTCTGCCCCCCACCCCACAGCTCTTATGCATTTATCTGTAATTTTATATATTTATATTGATGCCTGTTTACTTGTATTGATGTCTTTCTCCCCCTGCCCCCAGACTGTGAGCTCACTGTGGACGGGGATTGTCTCTCTTTATCGCTGTATTGTACTTTCCCAAGTGCTTAGTACAGTGCTCTGCACACAGTAATTCTTCGATAAATATGATTGAATGAATGAATGAATGAATTTTCCCTATCCACCCTCCCCTCTGCATTGATTATTGAGAAGCAGCGTGGCTCAGTGGAAAGAGCCCGGGCTTTAAAGTCACAGGTCATGGGTTCAAATCCCCGCTCCACCACTTGTCAGCTGTGCAACTTTGGGCAAGTCACTTCACTTCTCTGGGCCTCCGTTACCTCATCTGGAAAATGGGGATTAAGACTGTGAGCCCCACGTGGGACAACCTGATCACATTGAAACCTCCCCAGCGCTTAGAACAGTGCTTTGCACGTAGTAAGCACTTAATAAATGCCGTTATTATTATTATGCACTGTGCCCCATAAGCACTGCCATATTCACCCCAGCCCCACAGGTCTTAAAGAAATATTCTTATACTACCCTGTTTCCCCTATTCCTAATCTATTTTAAAAATAATTATGGTATTTGTTAAGGGTTTACTATGTGCCAAGCACTGTTGTAAGCGCTGGGGTAATACAAGGTAATCAGGTTGTCCCACTTGGGGCTCACAGTCTCAGTCCTCATTTTACAGATGAGATAACTGAGGCACAGAGAAGTTAAGTGACTTGTCTTCACCCGTAGACTTTCGGCTGCTTGTGGGCAGGGATCACGACTATCAACTCTGTTGCTCTGCACTTTCCCAAGCGCTTTGTCCAGTGCTCTGCCCATAGCAAGCACTCAATACATACCACTGATTGATGCTTAGTGCTTAGAACAGTGCTTTGCACATAGTAAGCGCTTAATAAATGCCATTATTATTATTATTATTATTGATCGATGAAGCAGCGTGGCTCAGTGGAAAGAGCCCGGGCTTGGGAGTCAGAAGTCGTGGGTTCTAATCCTGACTCCGGCCCTTGTCAGTTATGTGACTTTGGGCAAGTCACTTAACTGTGCCTCAGTTACCTCATCTGGGAAATGGGGATTAAGAATGTGAGCCCCCCCGTGGGACAACCTGATGACCTTGTATCTACCCCAGCGCTTAGCACATTGCACATTGTAAGTGCTTAACAAATACCACCATTATTATTATTATTATTGATGGATACCTACTCTGTGCCTCAAAAATCCGGCCTTTTAATAATAAATAATAATAATGACGATGGCATTTGTTAAGCGCTTGCTATGTACAAAGCACTGTTCTAAGCGCTGGGGAGGTTACAAGGTGATCAGGTTATCCCACGGTGGGGGCTCACAGTCTTAATCCCCATTTTCCAGACGAGGTAACTGAGGCCCAGAGAAGTGAAGTGACTTGCCCAAAGTCGCACAGCTGACAGTTGGCGGAGCGGGGATTTGAAGCGCTTAGTACAGCGCTCTGCACATAGTAAGCACTCAATAAATACGATTGATTGATTTGAACCCATCGCCCCTGACTCCAAAGCCCGGGCTCTTTCCACTGAGCCACGCTGCTTTTTACCAAGCAGCGGTAGCAGCGACAACAGCAGCGGCATTACCTGTCCAAAGCAAGAACCTGGATGGGGTTTTGTTTTTTTCATTCAATCAATCAATCAATCAATCAATCGTATTTATTGAGCACTTACTATGTGGAGAGCAGTGTACTAAGCACTTGGGAAGTACAAATTGGCAACATTCCTTTCCAGGTGCCAGAAATTGTGAGGGCCATCTGCATCCGCCTGCCCTCCATTGACCAGCACACTGCCCGGCACCAAGTCATGGGCCTCGTGAGCCTGCTGATCGCCGAACCCAAGTCCACCAACGAAGTGCTCAACTACCTTTTATCTCACCCTGTCCCCTATGACAAGTAGGTCATCCAACTCTCGGAAAGCTTGGGAGCAGCCAGACCTAGATAGATCATGGAATCCGGGAGTCAGGATGACCTGGGTCCCGGTCCTGGCTCCGCCACTTGTCTGCTGGGTGACCGTGTGGCCTGGCACATAGTAAGCGCTTAAATACCATAAAAAAATTCAATCAATCAGCCGGGCTGGGATAGGTATAAGCTAACCAGGTTGGGTACAGTCTATGTCCCACATGGGGCTCCCAGTCTTCACCCCCATTTTTACGGATGTGGTAACTGATGCCCGGAGAATAATAATAATAATAATAATAATAATAATAATGGCACTTGTTAAGCGCTTACTATGTGCAAAGCACTGTTCTAAGCGCTGGGGGGTTACAAGGTGCTCAAGTCCCACGTGGGGCTCACGGTCTTACTCCTCATTTTACAGACGAGGTAACTGAGGCTCAGAGACGTTAAGTGACTTGCCCAAGGTCACACAGCAGACATGTGGTGGAGCTGCAGCGTGGCTCAGTGGAAAGAGCCCGGGCTTTGGAGTCAGGGGTCATGGGTTCAAACCCCGGCTCTGCCAATTGTCAGCTGGGTGACTTTGGGCAAGTCACTTCACTTCTCTGGGCCTCAGTTGCCTCGTCTGTAAAATGGGGATTAAGACTGTGATGTCCCCGTGGGACAACCTGATCATCTTGTAACCTCCCCAGCGCTTAGAATAGTGCTTTGCACATAGTAAGTTCTTAATAAATGCCATTATTATTATTATTATTATTATTATTATTATTATTATTATTAAGTGACTCACCCAAGCAGCAGACAGGTTTCGGAGCTGGGTGGGAACCAAGGTGCTTCTGACTCCTAGGACCAAACTTTATTTATTAGGCCATGCTGTTTCCCTAAGCTGCTTGTTAATCACTTACTATGGGCCAAGCATTGTTATAATAAGAATGATGGTATTTGTTAAACGCTTACAATGTGTCCCACACTGTTCTAAGCGCTGGGGTAGATACAAAATAATCAGGTTGTCCCATGTGGGGCTCACAGTCTTAATCCCCATTTTACAAATGAGGTAACTGAAGCACAGAGAAGTTAGGTGACTTGCCCAAAGTCACACAGCAAGCAGCTGGCAGAGCCAGATCTGTAAAATGGGGAATAAGTCTGTGATCCCTATGTGGGATAGGGACTGTTTCCAACCCGATTTGCTTACATCCACCCCAGCGCTTAGTACAGTGTCTGGCACATAGTAAGCAGTTAACAAATACTATAATAATAACAATAATAATAATAATTAAGTACTTAGTATTATTAAGTACTTAGTACAGTGCTCTGCATGCAGTAAGTGCCCAATAAATACAATCAATTGATTGACTGATTGTAATAATAATAATAATGATGGCATTTATTAAGCATTTACTATTCAGTCCTTACTATGTGAGCCTGTTGTTGGGTAGGGACTGTCTCTATATGTTGCCAACTTGTGCTTCCCAAGCGCTTAGTACAGTGCTCTGCACACAGTAAGCGCTCAATAAATATGATTGAATGAATGAATGAATGAGTCCTTACTATGTGAGCCCATTGTTGGGTAGGGACCGTCTCTATATTTTGCCGACTTGTACTTTCCAAGCGCTTAGTACAGTGCTCTGCACACAGTAAGCGCTCAATAAATAAGATTGAATGAATGAATGAATATGTGCAAAGTACTGTTCTAAGCTCTGGGGAGGTTACAAGGTGATCAGGTTGTCTCACAGGGGGCTCACAGTCCTAATCCCCATTTTACAGTTGAGGTAACTGAGGCAGGGATTGTATCTTCTTCCTCTATTGCACTTTCCCCAGCACCCAGCAAGATGCTATACATGCAATAGGTGATCAATAATTATAATTATATATTTGGGTTTTCGTCATTCATCCCGAATGAGGGGAGATTGCCAAGTCTCTCTCCCGGACTTCACATTTCTTCCATGTGTTTGATGTTATACTGTACTCTCCCAAGCTCTTAGTACAGTGCTGTGCACACAGTAAGCGCTCAAGAAATACGATTAATAATAATAACAACAATAACCCAGGTCCTCATGCCCGTGCTCTTTCCTCCCCCTTTCATGAGTCCAACCAGCGTGGGAAGAGCCGGAGGGTGATGGAATAACAAATATGTTGTACCCCGTCTATGCCTCGTGTGCATATTAAGTGGGCAAATTTTTAGAGAAGCAGTGTGGCTCAGTGGACAGAGCTCCAGGCTTGGGAGTCTGAGGTCATAGGTTCTAATCCCAGCTCCACCACTTGTCAGCTGTGTGACTTTGGGCAAGTCACTTCACTTCTCTGAGCCTCAGTTACCTCATCTGTAAAATGGGAATTAAGACTGTGAGCCCCACGTGGGACAACCTTGATTGCCTTATATCCCTCCCCAGCGCTTAGAACAGTGCTTGGCACATAGTAAGCGCTTAACAAATACCAACATTATTAAATACATAGAGAGAAGTGACTGGCCTTGCCTGGCTACTTATCTTCCTCCTACAGCAGTGGTTTGCACATCGTAAGAGCTTAATAAATGCCATCATTATTATTATTATTATTATTATTATTAATTGAGGTGGTTGGTCTGCCTTGCACAGGCTTCCAGTAGGCGACAGGGATGCCCGGCCCCTCAGGATGATGTAGTGAACTAATTTTCTGAGCCTGATGAGAATCTGCTGGGTTTCTAGACACATAGCTGAGCTCTGGAGGTCCCTGGAGGTGGAGGAGACCTGCAACGCCTGGATCCTGTGGCAGCTGCTGAGGAAACTGCAGAAGTGTCACTCCACCAGTCGGAACAAGATGGCCTACGTCGCCGTTGCAGTGAGTTCTCGTGCTCTCACGTCCCTGGCAAAGTAGGTGGAAGCCCGCTGGGGCGGGACGGATCACCAGCTGGGCACTTCCCATCCGCAAACCTGCCGGGGACAGCACTGTCGCTTCTGCTGCCCATCCTGGAGGTTGGTCCCTAGGCCCCTAGCAGGCTCTGCTTCAGGGCAGGGGTCCCGTTCTTCGTGCGAGGAGTGGGGAGGGGGGTGGGTGTCTTCTTCAGTTCGGGTCTCTTTTCTGACTCCCGCAGACCACGGACGCTCTCTACGAGGTGTTTGTGGCCAACAAGTTCCGGCCAGCCATGTTCCGACTCTTCCCTCAGCTTCTCATGACGCTGCTCATCCAAGTGCACCACAGCATTGGCCTGAAGACCTCGGATGTCTCTTTCCCCCACAGCATGTCCAAGGGGCAGGGGTTCCCCTCCAATTTCACCCCTTTGAGGTATTGCCAAACTGAAGCAGAATTTGACGCCCAGCCCCAGCACCGCCCCCCGTTCCCCCCACAGCCCCTCTCTGGCCGGGGCAGAGATTTGCTGCCTCCCCAAATCAGTTTTCCGTTTTGATCCTTGCTGTAATTCCGCTACTGCCATCCATTCTCGTCATCCTCATCCTTTCCCATGGGTCACACTCCCATTTCCACTGCCCAGGTCGAGCAGGCCCTTCCGTGCCCAGCGGGCTCTGCTCTGTGACAGGACCCGCCTTTCCTAGAAATGGGAGGGGATTGAGGGTGGGGAATGTGGAGCGAATGGTCCATCGGATACTTCCCTATCCCCACACCGCAGGAGAAGAAATGGGGTTGGATTCAGTGAGGCACCTCCATGGAGCTGGGCAGTAGCTCTCTAGACTGTAAGCTCCTTGTGGGCAGGGAACTTGTTTACCAACTCTGTTCTGTTGTACTCTTCCAAGGGCTTAGTACAGTGCTCTGCACACAGTAAGCTTCCAATAAATACCATTGATTGATGGATGGAAGGAAGGTCAGTGCAGTGTTCCGAACATAATAAACGCTTAACAAATACCACAATTATTTAAGAAGGGCGGCCGGGGTGGGGGGGCGGCGGGAGACTTGCAACCGTTAACATGTGAAATCCATTGAGAATATTCTTGGACAGTGATGGAGTTTATCTCCATAGAGATGGGCCTTTCTCTACATGTCCTATAAGAACCTGCTTCTGCTTAGGAGGTTTATTTGAGTGGACTGAGTTCTTAGAGGGAGAGGACCCAAGTCACCCACTAAAATTTATTCCCCACTGCCTGGAATTCCCTCCCGTGTCAAATCCTCCAAACCATGTCCCTTTCTACCAGTAAAACTCTCCTTCTAGGCTGTGAGACCGTTGTTGGGTAGGGACCGTCTCTCTATGTTGCCGACTTGTACTTTCCAAGCGCTTAGTCCAGTGCTCTGCACACAGTAAGCGCTCAATAAATGCGATTGAATAAATGAATGAATCTCCTCCAAGAGGCATTCCCTGACTAACCCCCATTTCCCTTCTGGATCACACAGCCCTGAGAGCCACCTTAGCACTCCTAATAATACTACGTGCCAAGCACTGTACTAAGCGCTGGGGTAGATAGATACAAAATAATTTGATCAGACACAACAATAATGATAATGCTGGTATTTGTTAAGTGCTTACTATGTGCCAAGCGCTGTTCTAAGCATTGGGATAGATACAAGGTAATCAGGTTGTCCCATGTGGGGCTCACAGTCTTCATCCCCATTTGACAGATGAGGTCCCTGAGGTACAGAGAAATTAAGTGACTTGCCAAGGTCACACAGTTGACAAGTGGCAGAGCCGGGACTAGAACCCAAGCCCGTGCTCTTTCCACTAAGCTACGCTGCTTCTCAATCCCCATCCCACCTGGACTTCACGGTCTAAGAGGGAAGGAGAACAGATATTTCATCCCCATTTTGCAGATGAGGAAACTGAAGCCCTCTTGCATATGGCTGTTGGTTTGATTATTTGCTAGGTAGTGGGTTTTTTGTATCATTTGTGTCTCTCTCTTACTCTTACGCCTATTGGATATTTGACCGGTGCTTATGTTCCCCCATTAGATTGAAAGTTCCTTGAGGGCAGGGACTGTGGCTTTAATTCCCATTGTATGTTTCCCAAGCACATAGTATAGTGCTCTGCACCCAGTAGACACTCAGTGAATGCTATTGATGATGGTGATGGTGATTGTCCTGGATTTAGCTGTGCCATTCAAGCCTCCAAGGCCTTCCTTATAAGAACCTGTTGCTGGCATGAATTAAACACCATGGAAAGAGAAAGGGGCTGGGACCTTCTGGAAGGAAAAAACGACCATCTTCAAGGAGTGTGTCTCCTCGCCAAGTAAGGGCACCGGCTATCCCGCAACCATCTCGCTGCTCTGCTCGGCCCAATTCGAAATTAAAATGTCCTTCCCGAAACCAGACTCCCAGGATCATGATACTGTACTGACGGTCTATTTTGTAGTGCCTTGCTGGAAAAAAATTCCATCTTTGCTCAGAGGATCTTGTATTTGCTGGTCCCTCTTCTTAACCGAGGAAATGAAAGGCATAAGCTCACATCAGCTGCCTTCTTCGTTGAGGTAAGATCCATAGCTTAAATGGCTGCATTCATTCTCAGAATGCAGAGGGGTACACGGTCATGGCCTTCCCTCTTCCCTCATCACTCTAGCTGGCCAGCCAGAAGGAGGACGAGTCTACCTCTTTAGAGCAGGCCAGATGAATTTTCAGAGGAAGAGGCAATGGGAGAGAGAAGGATAAACTTGTCTCTCTCTTAACCCAGCCCCCAGGCCTCTTAGAGGGAGGAAAGAAAACCTGCCGGCTTCCTTCCATGGTACCTCTCTGGGCTGGCTTCTCCCATCCAGATCGCCTGGGTATGGAGGGAATCGGATTGCAGAGCCTGGACAATGAGCAGGAGCATTGACTTATCCTTGCTGCCGATCTTCCCGGAAAATAGCAGTGGGGGCAGAGGGATGGAGTTTGAAAGTCACACGAGGTCCTGATTTGCTTTGTTCCTTTAGCTCCTCCAAAGCCCACTGTCCAAGAGACTCCCCAGGAAATACACCACCGGCAGGTTAGGCCAGTGGCTGCGGAGTGAAAACGAACTCTTCCGGACCCTCGGCCTGCGGGGACTCAGAAATCTTCTCTGCCATCAGGGAAAGGTGAGCCACGAGGCCCGGAGCCAGCATCGGTCGCAAGGAAACAGGACCTTGGGTTAAGTGACCCTGGTGGCATTTGTCTCCTCATCCTCAACTTCAAGCTCAGTGTTCCTCCCTGAGCGATGCTTTACGAAGCAAGGTGAGCAGGCCTGGCCTGTCCAACCCATTGGTGCAGACAAAGTAGACGTGGCCAGCATGCAGACAGCACCGTCCTCCCACTTGGGTAGAAGCAGCAAGGCCTGGTGGATAGAGCCTGGACTGGGAGTCAGAAGGTCCTGGATTCTAATCCCGGCTCTGCCTCACTGTCTGCTCTCTGACCTTGGACAAGTCACTTAACTTCTCTGTGCCTCAGTTACCTCCTCTGTAAAATGAGGATTAAGACTGTGAGCCCCATGTGGGACAGGGACTGAGTCCAACCCAGTTATCTTGTATCTACCCCAGCGCTTAGTACAATGCATGACACATGCTGTTGTTGTCTTATGCTGTCGAGTCTGACCCATAGCGATGCCATGGACGCATCTCTCCCAGAACGCCCCACCTCCATCTGCAGTCATTCTGGTAGTTTACCCATAGGGTTTTCTTGGTAAAAATACAGAAGCGGTTTACCGTTGCCTCCTTCCTGCACAGTAAACCTGAGTGTCCGCCCTCAACTCTCTCCCATGTCGCTGCTGCCCAGCACAGGTGAGATTTGACTTGTAGCAGATTACCTTCCACTCGTTATCCACTGCCTAAGCTAGGAATGGAATGGATATGCCTCTACTTGACTCTCCCTCCCATAGTTGAGACTGATAGAGTACTGGAAACTCTCCAGATGCGACCCTGAGAGGATGCAGGACACATAGTAAACACTTAACAACACCATAATTATTATTTTTATTACTAATAACAGAGACCTAGGGCAGGCAGAGAAGCAAGCCCTGGGACTCCACAGGGAATGATTCATTCAATCATATTTATTGAGGACTTACCATATGCAAAGCTTACTAAGTGCTTGGGAGAGCACAATACAACAAGAAACATGCATATATTCCCTACCCACAACAAACTTATGGTCTAGAGACAAGCTTATAGTGTAAAGGAATACCCAATTCCAACTGAAATCCCAGAATGCTGTAAGGGGCCAAAATCATGGCTCCTGAGAAACCATTCGGGGCTGGAACTGGAAATTTGTATTGACCAATGTGGGCAGGGACCCAGATTCCCAGAGCTGCCATCGTTCAACTCCCCAAAAGTACCCCTGCTTAGTTTCCAAGCAGCTCAATCTTAGGCTTTGTCTATTATATGTTTAGCGATTTCTGTCCACTTGGATCCCCAGTCAGACTATAAGCTCCCTGAAGGCAGGACCTGTGTCTTTAACTTCTATTGTGCGTTCCCAATTGCCTTGTTTTCCGCTCTCCTCAATGTTTTTAATGGTGATGGCTGATCCCTTAAGTGTAGCTCGGCTCTTCAGCCTGGTGCTAATTTAGAGGGTGACAGGTATTGTTTTTAAACCCGTCTGGGCCTTAGTCCTCTTGGCTGTAAGCTCACTGTGGGCAGGGAATGTGTCTGTTATAGTGTACTCTCCCAAGTGCTCTGCACACAGTAAGTACTCAATAAATGTGATTGACTGACTGACTTATCCCCTGCAGTCAAAACCCATCATTTGCTCCAATCCCTCTCCCTGGCTCCTTTTTCCCCTAGACTTCTAGGTTTCGCTCTCATGTTTCTTCTTCCACTTCTCCCCACTCCACTGGCCCTGGAATTGTTTCTGCCTTATCACATGCAGGCCCCATAGTTAGTGGCTAGACAGGGCAGAGGGGCTAGAGAGAATCCGAGCCTGGGGTGGCATGGGGCTGGGGAAAGTGAAGAATCACTTTGGAGTTGAGGCAGGAAGATCTAATGGTGTTGGAATGGCTAGAAGCCAACAAGCCTGACAGGTTTCCACACATGTGAAGGAACGCCAAGACTTCAAAGGCAACTTCGGCTTGAGACAGCAGGAAGGACAGGAGGGAACAAAAAAGGGAAGATCGAATGTCAGGTTTTCCATTCTCTGGTTCCATTCTGGACATTCGAATCGTCCCCACACCCACCTTTTCCCATGGCCACACCAGGCTGGTGTCAAAGGGGGGAAAGTCGATGTTAAAACATCATTTCCCATCTGACCTATTGCTCTCCTTGACCCTAACACGCTTTCCTTGGAAAGCAGGTGCAGGTGGAAGAGATAAAGGAAATGCTCCCGTTCATCTCCAGCAGCTTACACAAGAGGAGTGAAAGGGAAGTGTTGTTTGCAATAGATGTCCTCAGAAAACTTCTTGGCAAAATGGACTTCAGGACGCTCACTAGCATCATCACGTCTCTGCTGCTTCTGCTCGGTGATGTGAGACGACCATTCGCAAGACTCTTGTGTCGTGTCTGGGGACAGAGGCGGGCGGGGAGAGGGTGTAGAGAGAGGATCCGATACAGAATCTCGCTTCAGAGCTCTTAAAGCAGCTTCCTTCGGGCCGCTTTCCATCGCATTTTCTTCCGTGTTTCTCTCCGGGGAGGCGCGGATATCCTGCTCTACCTGCCATCCGTGGGGCCCATTGGGACCATCAGTTCTGGTGATCTTTGACTGGAAGAACTGCCTGGTCTCTCTAGAGGTGACAGAAAGCTGTTAAAAGAGCACCCACCTCTACCCCAGCCTGGGAGCCCCTCTGGGGCCCACTAATCCTTCCCTCAGTATTCCCCAGGCGACCAAGTTGGCGAGGAGAAAAGATGAGATCATGTGACATTGCAGCACTGTCAGTAGCCGTGTCTCCCTCGGGTCCAGGGAGATGGGAGTGACTCACTGGATCAGAGTGTGGGCTCTGGACGCTGTTGAAAACGTACCTAACCTCCAACCTGCCGGGATCCGCCAACACCCTGTCCCCTTTCCGTGCCTCTTCCTTAGGTGAGACAGGATGTCCGTCTCTCGGCTGTGTCCCTCTTGGGAGATTCCATAAAGGTTGGGAAAGGCAAGGATAAGGAGAGAATGAAGACCCATGTCTTCCAAAGCTTGGTACCACTGATTCTGCACTTGCAGGATGAGGATATAAGAGTGGCCAAGGTGCGTGCCTAGGACAGGGACTGTCCTGCTGGATTCATCCTAAAATAATAGAATCACAAAATCATAATCATGGTTTCATTAAGAACTTTTGGGAGCTGAGCCTTTGGCTAAAGGCTGGGTTAGAAACAACACAATCGGATCGTTATGTCTCCATCCGACTGTACAGTCTTCTTCCCAACTCTGCGGTCGAACTTGCCTTTCGGAGTCGGCTCTGTCCTTCCGGAGGGAGTGCTAAAGCCCAGAGGATCATGGGGCGGCTCTAGTGGAAAGACCCGGGCTTTGGAGTCAGAGGTCGTGGGTTCAAATCCCAGCCCTGCCACTTGTCAGCTGTGTGACTTTGGGCAAGTCACTTCACTTCTCTGGGCCTCAGTTCCCTCAGCTGTAAAATGGGGATGAAGACTGTGAGCCCCACGTGGGGCAACCTGATCACTTTGTATCTACCCCAGTGCTTAGAACAGTGCTTTGCACATAGTAAGCGCTTAACAAATACCAACATTATTATTATTATTATATATGAATGGGGAGGTGGTTATATGTGTGTGTGCATTGGAGGATGGCATCAACCAATCAATCAATCAGTGGTATTTATTGAGCGCTTTCTACGCGCAGAGCACTGTACCAAGCTCTTGGGAGAGTACAATACAACAGAGCTAGCAGACATGTTAGGCCAGGAATGACCCTCCTTGATCCGGAAGTTGATCCTAAGGTGTCATGATGAGGGAACTTGATTTTACACTAGGTGAAAACTGCAAATGTTTAAGGCTCAAATAAGGGCCGTGTTGCTCTGTCAAAGTTGGCAGTGCCAGTCGTAGGGTGGGAACCGAGGCTCAAATTAGACTGTGAGCCCACTGTTGGGTAGGGACCGTCTCTATATGTTGCCAACTTGTACTTCCCAAGCGCTTAGTACAGTGCTCTGCACACAGTAAGCGCTCAATAAATACGATTGATGATGATGAAATAAGGGCAGTGTTGCTCTGTCAAAGTTGGCAGTGCCAGCCTTAGAGTGGGAACTGAGGGTGGTCCCAGCTGTGCCTCCAGGAGGGCCACCCTGATTTTCCCAGGGCCACCAATTGTAGTCCTGCTTACAGCTGCAGGATTCAGCTCGAACCGTCTTTCCTCACTGGGGGAGGGACGGGGGATGGGGCCCAGTGGAGATTCCCCACTTCCTTCTTCACTCTGGAAGCAGTAGTGTGAGGAACACTGTGAGAAGCAGCATGGCCTAGTGGAAAGATCACAGGACTGGGAGTCAGGAGACCTGGGCCAGTGGAGATTCCCCACTTCCTTCTTCACTCTGGAAGCAGTAACGTGAGGAACACTGTGAGAAGCAGCATGGCCTAGTGGAAAGATCACAGGACTGGGAGTCAGGAGACCTGGGTTCTCACCCCAACTCCCCCACTTGCCTGCTGTGTGACCTAATCACTTCACTTCTCCATGCCTCAGTTTCCTCTTATGTAAAATAGGATTAAATACTTAGTACAGTGCTCTGCATGCAGTGAGCACTCAATAAATACGATTGAATGAATGGAGTGAAAATTCCCGTTCTCCCTTCCCCATAGACTTGAGACCCATGGGAGAGTGGGACTGTGCCTGATCTGATTACATTGTCCCTTTGAGAAACAGCCTGGCTCAGTGGAAAGAGCCTGGGCTGGGGAGCCAAAGGTTGTGGGTTCTAATCTCGCTCCGCCACTTGTCGGCTGTAAAATGTACAGAAAATGTACATCTTCTTCCCTCATCTGTAAAACGGGGATGAAGACTATGAGCCCCACGTGGGATCATCTGAATACCTTGTGTCTACCTCAGTGCTTAGAACAGTACTTGGCCCATAGTAAGCGCTTAACAAATACCAACATTATTATTATAGTGCTTAGCACCATGCTTAACACATAGTAAGCACCCATACCATTATTATTATTCTGGAGCCTTTCAGCTCTTGCAGGGTGGAGCCTGTGAGGGCCAGAGGCAGAGTTCTGCCTTGTGAGCCTTAGTCTCTGCCCTTCTCCTGCCAGGGTGCCAGGTCTCTGGGCATCTTGCCCGTGATCTTCACCCTAACAGAGCTGTCCTTGCAGGAGCTGGCATCTGGCTGTCTGTGGGGAAGCTTAGCTGAAGAGGCTTTGTCCAAAAGACAGCACTTACGCGCATATCTGTAATTTATTTATTTGTATCGATGTCCGTCTCTCCCCTATAAACTGTAAGCTCGTTGTGGGCAGGGAAAGTGGCTGTTCATTGTTGTACTTTCTCAAGCGCTTAGAGTGCTCTGCACACAGTAAGCACTCAATAAATACGATTGAATGAAGGAATGAATAGCCCAAGGCTGGGTGTTGTGGCACTGGGCAGCAACTAGATGATAGCATGGCTGAGCGGTCCAAGGAGCAAGGAGGTGGATTAAGGCTCCAGTCTTTTTTCGGAGAAGCAGGGTGGCTCAGTGGAAAGAGCCTGGGCTTTGGAATCAGAGGTCACGGGTTCAATTCCCGGCTCCGCCAATTGTCAGCTGTGTGACTTTGGGCAAGTCACTTAACTTCTCTGGGCCTCAGTTCCCTTATCTGTAAAATGGGGATTAAGACTGTGAGCCCCATATGGGACAACCTGATTACCTTGTAACCTCCCCAGCGCTTAGAAAAGTGCTTTGAACATAGTAAGGGCTTAATAAATGCCATTATTATTATTATTATTACTAGTCGGCACCAGTGAGAGGCAAGGTGGGGGCAAGGTGGCGGGCAGCTCAGTGCCCCAGCCCGAGGAGAAGCTCGGTGGGCTCAGGGGTGTGTGTGCTGAGCTAGGGCATCAAAGAGTTGCCTGCCTGGCTGCTCATTCATTCAATCATATTTATTGAGCGCTTACTGTGTGCAGAGCACTGTATTAAGTGGCTGCTCATGCCCAGGACTCACAGAATCCTTGGAGATGCAGCCAGAGTGGAGGATGTGGGTGAGGGCCAAGGTCAGGGATTGTTGGGGGTGGGGGGAGCCCAGATTTCTGTTTGCATCAGCTTTGGAGAAGGCTACAAAGCCCGGGCTCTTTCCACTGAGCCAAGCTGCTTCTCTTAAGTAAACATAAGCAAATAAAATAAGTAAACAGGCATCAATATAAATCGATATTATTATAGATACATATATACATAAGTGCTGTGGGGCGGGGGGAGAAGCAAAGAGAGTGAGTTGAGGTGATGTGGAAGGGAGGGGGAGCTGAGATAAAGGGGGCTTAGTTTGGGAAGGCCCCTTGGAGGAGGTGTGCCTTCAGTGGGGCTTTGAAGGAGGGGAGAGTGATTGATAGAACAGTGCTTTGCACATAGTAAGTGCTTAATAAATGCCATAAAAATAAATAAAAAATAAAAATTGATGGATTTGAGGAGGGAGGGCATTCCAGGCCAGAGGTAGGATGTGGGCCAGGGGTCGGCGGTGAGACAGGTGAGATGGGAACACAGCGAGAAGCTGAGCACCAGGGGAGCGGAGGGTGTGGGCTGGGATGGAGAAGGAGAGAAGGGAGGTGAGGTAGAAAGGGGCGAGGGGATGGAGACCTTTAAAGCCAGCTTTGCACACAGTAACCACTCAATAAATATGACTGATTGAATGAATGAATGAATGGCTGGAAGGAAGGGGTACACATTCCTCAATCACATGCTGGGCCTCTGCTCCCTTCTCTCTCCGTGCTGCTCCTTCAGAGCAGCAGGAAAAAATGGGAGGGAGAGGCGAGGAATTGGGGGCGGAGGGTGGAGCCCGTTCCCTCATACAGAGTCACCCTGGCTAATGAAGGCAGGGTGAGTGGGTTTCCAACGGGTTTTCGACACACCCTGACTTCATCTCCTTCCTCCTCCCAGGCATGTAGAAAGGTTCTTGGGCTGAGTGGGCAATTCCTTGGCTGGAAGCTGCCCCGACAGGTGAACAGTCCCCATCCCTGGTACAGCCACCCTTCTGCAGCGGAAAAGACCTGCCAGTTCTTTGTGAGTGGGCACTTCTGTTTCTTGAACCTATCTTGACATTTAATTGTGCTCAACCGTACAGCATCGGGACCCTGTACAGAGCATGTCCACAGCATGTACAGTTTATCCTTTAGGAATTCTCACTGTTCTATTTTTTTCCCCCATTAGGAGAAAAATTGTAGGGGAAAATTTAACATCCTGGACCAGAGCCTAGAGTTCACCAAGAGCCCACAGTTCCAAATCAGACGGGCTTCGTCCCAATTTATAGGTAAACAATCAATCAGTTAATCAGTCAATTGTATTTGAGCCCCTTCCTTCCTCTCCCCCTCGTCCCCCTCTCCATCCCCCCCTTACCTCCTTCCCTTCCCCACAGCACCTGTATATATGTATATATGTTTGTACATATTTATTACTCTATTTATTTATTTATTTTATTTGTACATATCTATTCTATTTATTTTATTTTGTTAGTATGTTTGGTTTTGTTCTCTGTCTCCCCCTTATAGACTGTGAGCCCACTGTTGGGTAGGGACTGTCTCTATATGTTGCCAATTTGTACTTCCCAAGTGCTTAGTACAGTGCTCTGCAAATAGTAAGCGCTCAATAAATACGATTGATGATGATGATTTATTGAGTGCTTTCTATGTGCAGAACACTGTACTAGGCGCTCGGGAGAGTACAATGCAACAGAACTGGCAGATACAGTCCCAGTCCATAAGAAGCTTACTGTCTAGAGGGAGAGACAGACATTAATAAAAATCAGGTGCTTTCATTTCTGTGATGAGAGTCCCTCTCCCCTGGCTGTTTCTCCCAGAATTTAGCAGTTTTCTGAGGAGCCAACTGGGGGAGAAAGGAATAATGATCGGTGCAGGTAATCAAAAGTAGCCAATCCTCTGGACTGACTGACCTGACGGGTGTCAGCCATTATTAGGGAAGCAGCGTGGCTCAGTGGAAAGAGCCTGGGCTTTGGAGTCAGAGGTCATGGGTTCATATACCGACTCCACCAACTGTCAGCTGTGTGACTTTGGGCAAGTCACTTAACTTCTCTGTGCCTCAATTACCTCATCTGTAAAATGGGGATTAAAAAACTGTGAGCCCCCCGTGGGACAACCTGATCACCTTGTAACCTCCCCAGCGCTTAGAACAGTGCTTTGCACATAGTAAGCACTTAACAAATACCATCATTATTATTATTATTGCGTCGACTGCCTAGTTTGCTGGAAGAGAGAAACTCTTAGGCTGTGGTGCCCAAGGATGTGGTCCACACCTGAGGGAAGCACATCCGGGAGAATCAATCAATCAATCAATCGTATTTATTGAGCGCTTACTGTGTGCAGAGCACTGTACTAAGCGCTTGGGAAGTACAAGTTGACAACATATAGGGGCAGTCCCTACCCAACAGTGGGCTCACAGTCTAAAAGGGGGAGACGGAGAACAAAACCAAACATACTAACGAAATAAAATAAATAGAATAGATATGTACAAGTAAAATAAATAAATAAATAAATAGAGTAATAAATATGTACAAACATATATACATATATACAGGTGCTGTGGGGAAGGGAAGGAGGTAAGATGGGGGGGATGGAGAGGGGGACGAGGGGGAGAGGTAGGAAGGGGCTCAGTCTGGGAAGGCCTCCTGGAGGAGGTGAGCTTTCAGTAGGGCCTTGAAGGGAGGAAGGGAGAAGCAGCGTGGCTCAGTGGAAAGAGCCCGGGCTTGGGAGCCAGAGGTCATGGGTTCGAATACCGGCTCCGCCACATGTCTGCTGTGTGACCTTGGGCAAGTCACTTAACTTCTCTGAGCCTCAGTGAACTCATCTGTAAAATGGGGATTAAGACTGTGAGCCCCACGTGGGACAACCTGATCACCTTGTATCCCCCTCCAGTGTTTAGAACAGTGCTTCGCACATAGTAAGCGCTTAACAAATGCCATCATTATTTATGATTTACCTGAGTCTCCTTTTTTCCATCCTGCACCCAGGGCTTGTAGTAAAGAACATGAAGCCCAGCCAGCTCTGCATGAAGAGGACCGACTGGATAGAAGATGGTCAGTACCTGCCCTTGGTCTGGGAAGGTTTGTCAGATGGGGTCTCCAGCGGAGTCCTTTGCCTTTTCTCATCGCTAGGGCACTGTTTGGGGTCAGCCAATCAGTGGTATTTAGTAACCACTTATTCTGTTCAGAGCACTTTAATAAACATATTAGAGTAAATAAACACAATCCCTACCCTCCAGGAGTTTACTATTTGTGGGGGGAGATGAATCACAGGAAGAGGAGGCAAGTAGGGAAAGGGAAAATGCATAAAGATATGCCCATAAATGCCGTGGGTGGCATAAGAGAAGCAGCGTGGCTCAGTGGAAAGAGCCCAGGCTTTGGAGTCAGAGGTCATGGGTTCAAATCCCAGCTCTGCCAATTGTCAGCTGTGTGACTTTGGGCAAGTCACTTCACTTCTCTGGGCCTCAGTTACCTCACCTGTAAAATGGGGATTAAGACTGTGAGCCCCCCGTGGGACAAACCTGATCACCTTGTAACCTCCTCAGCGCTTAGAACAGTGCTTTGCACATAGTAAGCACTTAATAAATGCCATTATTATTATTATTATTATTATTATTATTATAGGGGTGAGTGCCCAAAGTCTTAGAGGGTTTGAACTCAAGTGCACAGATGTTGTAGCAAGAAGGGAAATAATAATAATAATGATAGCATTTATTAAGCACTTACTATGTGCAAAGCACTGTTCTATGCGCTGAGGAGATTACAAGGTGATCAGGTTGTCCCACGGGGGGCTCACAGTCTTAATCCCCATTTTACTGAGGTGCAGAGAAGTTGTGAGATTAGTCAGAGGTTAGATCTGCCCCCTCTGAGACTGAATAATACCGATGGTGTTTGTTAAGCACTTACTATGTGCCAAGCACTGTTCTAGGCACTGGGGTACATACAAGATAATCAGGTTGTCCCACATGTTTCTCTACTGAATGTAACTGCCTACAGGGCTGGGGCATTGTCTTCAATCGATCAATGGTATTTTATTGAGTGCTTACAGTGTGGGAGCACTTGGGAGAGTACAATGCAACAGAATGTTCTCTGCCCACCAGGAACTACCAATTCCTCTTCACTTCCTCTCAGCAGCTGCAACAGCCAACAGCCCAGATGATGCGGATGATAATGATAATGTTGATGGTTTCCCTGCCCCTCCTGGGAGCATGGGAAGTAAAACTGCCACTGCTGTCCCACCCCCTGCACTTTCTCCTCCCCAACCACGGGAAATTCACGACCCTGCCCATAATTCAGTGGCACGGAGGGTGAGAACGAGCAGGGCAGCTCCTTCACCGGAGCAGCGGAGGAAACTGAATCGCTGCTGCCTTCGGCCTCCTCGGGCTGATAGCGGGTGACAGTGCCAGGGATTTGTGTGCTCCTAAAACACCACTTCTTCCCTGGAAATAAAGCCTAGGGAGAAGCATGTCTTCCCTGGAGCTGTTCTGATGGGTGACTGTCTCTGGAACCCCGTGTCTGCCCGCCAGGAACTCTCGCGCTCCTTAACTCCAAACTGTGAGCCGGGGGAGGCCGTAAGCAGCAGCTCTTTGTGTTTCCTCTCTCGCTTTTTTGGTGAAGAAGCTGACCAGTCTGTTCTCACACCCAGCCATCTTAGAGCTGCTTATCACCTGTGGGCCCCCTTCTTTGGGAGGAAGAGGCTCACGGGCAATGACAAGCTTGTCCGGTGCCCAGTGCTAAGGACCTGGAGAATTCGGGAACTTTCTGTCAGATTTGCCTGGGGCGTTGTGGCTCTTGCCCATGAGGGTGACGACCACTAAATAATCAGAAGACCGTAGAGACGTGGTGGGGAAGAAGGAAAGGACAGAAGGAAAGGGAGACAGCCTGGCCAAACACAATGGTGGAGGAGAGAACCAGATCCAGTTTTCAACCTCCAAATTCAATGTGTTTTCCTGCATCTTTTCAGGCCCTGGGTGCTGGGCCAGTGCTAGTTCCCGGGGCTGGGGGGATTTGAGATGGTGCCTCTGACCTGCTTCTCTTCTCCGTTCAGCCCTGTCACCTCTGTTGAATGACCATGAGCCCTCTGTGCGCATCATCGCAATCCAGGCCCTCAACAGAGTCCAAAAGGCAGTCATGGAGCCAGAGCCCAAGCCAGTGTCCGGGTGGAGGAAACTCTTTAGCCGTGTCTCTTCCTAGAAATGTCTGGGCCACAGAAGGGCACAGGTGAGAGCCATCGCTTCCGGAAGACCCAGGGAGACCCCCTCTCCATCCCCCCCCCCCCCACCTTACCTCCTTCCCTTCCCCACAGCACCTGTATATATGTATATATGTTTGTACATATTTATTACTCTATTTATTTATTTATTTATTTTACTTGTACATATCTATTCTATTTATTTTATTTTGTTAGTACGTTTGGTTTTGTTCTCTGTCTCCCCCTATTAGACTGTGAGCCCACCGTTGGGTAGGGACTGTCTCTATATGTTGCCAACTTGTATTTCCCAAGCTCTTAGTACAGTGCTCTGCACACAGTAAGCGCTCAATAAATACGATTGATTGATTGATTGATTGACTCTATAGAATAGGCCTCCCTCTGTCGGTCCACCCCTTTAGACTCATGACAGAGGAGCAGCGTGTCCTCAGGGCCATTTTTTAAATGGCATTTGATGAGTGCTTACTAGAAAGAGCCCGGGCTTTGGAGTCAGAGGTCATGGGTTCAAATCCCAGCTCCGCCACTTGTCAGCTGTGTGACTTTGGGCAAGTCACTTCAGTTTTCTGGGCCTCAGTGACCCCATCTGTAAAATGGGGATTAAGACTGTCCTCCGTGGGACAGCCTGATCACCTTGTATCCTCCCCAACAAATGCCATAATAATAATAATAATAATAATAATGATAAAGATGGCATTTATTAAGCACTTACTATGTGCAATGCACTGTTCTAAGCACTGGGGAGGTTACAAGGTGATCAGGTTGTCCCACAGTGGGGCTCACAACCTTAATCCCCATTTTTACAGATGAGGTAACTGAGGCCCAGAGAAGTGAAGTGACTTGCCCAAAGTCACACAGCTAATTGGCGGAGCTGGGATTTGAACCCACGACCTCTGACTCCAAAGCCCGGGCTCTTTTCCACTGAGCCACGCTGTTATTATTATTATTATGTGCCAGGCGCTGTACTAAGCTGGGGTCGATACAAGCAAATCGGGCTAGATACAGTCCACGTCCCACCTGGGGTTCACAGTCTTAATTCCCACTTCGCCGATGAGGTAACTGAGGCACAGAGAATTGAAGTAGCTTGCCCGAGGTCAAGTGGCAGAGCCGGGATCAGAACGCAGGTCCTTCTGATTCCCAGGTCCATGCTCTAGCCACCAGGCCACACTGCTTCCCTTTTAAAGGTGCAATCAGGATGGGCCATCCTGGAGGGAGGAGGACACCTTGGCCCTCAGACCTTCCCAAACAGAACCTCTTGGAAGAACAATGTCTTGTCTGATTCCCATACTAGGAGCCTTTCCTCTGTGAAAGAAGGGAGGTTTGGGACTGGGGGCAAGAGAGGAGGAAGTCTTTTAGACTGTGAGCCCACTGTTGGGTAGGGACTGTCTCTATATGTTGCCAACTTGTACTTCCCAAGCGCTTAGTACAGTGCTCTGCATACAGTAAGCGCTCAATAAATACGATTGATGATGATGAAGTTGATTTGATTGAATCACTCTGTTTTTTTCTCTCATTTGCAGACCCCTCTCCTCATCCTTGGCTGAGGCACCAGGATGCCTCTGTTGGTGGCCGTGCCCTGTGGCCCGTCCTGATCTAATGTGGAGCTCGTGGTGGAGGGCCAGGGAACCAAACAGTTCTGGAGGAAGGCTTAGATTATCTCTTCCCCGGGCCCGTTTCCCAACTCTGTATAGGACGGTCCCACCATCGGCCCCTTCCACCCTCACTTTCCCCATCACCTACATCTTCCCTTAGCTCGTCACTTCTTTCCCCCACAAAATAAAGTTTGGGGTAAAGCCTAGTGTCTTGGGGTCTCTGAGGACTGGGAGAAGGGAGGTAAGGGAGTGAAGAAGAAGGAGGCAGGAACATGGAAAGGAGGAAAGAAAGGAGAAGAGTAAAGGGGTTTCCTGAGCTCACCAAAGGGTAGAAGGTTCAGTGCAGTTTTGGGTTTTTTTTTATGGTATTTGTTAAGCATTTACTCTGTGCCAGGCAGTGTTCTCAACTCTGGGGTAGTTACAAGGTAATCAGGTAGGACACAGTTCATATAATAATAATGATGGGATTTATTAAGCACTTACTATGTGCAAAGCACTGTTCTAAGCATTCAGGGGTTACAAGGTGATCAGGTTGTCCCACAAGGGGCTCGCAGTCTTAATCCCCCTTTTGCAGACGAGGTAACTGAGGCGCAGAGAAGTGAAGTGACTTGCCCAAAGTCACCCAGCTGACAGTTGGCAGAGCCGGGATTTGAACCCATGACCTCTGACTCCAAAGCCCAGGCTCTTTCCTCTGAGCCACGCTCAGAAATGCCAAGAAATGCCAAGGTCACACAGCAGACAAATAGTCATGCCTGAAGTCTGTGCGCCTGTGTCAGGTGGGACCTCCCTGCCCCTTTTCCCCCCTCACGCCCACCACGGGCACAACATGTTGGGTTGTGTTGCCAACTTGTACTTCCCAAGCGCTTAGTGCAGTGCTCTGCACATAGTAAGCGCTCAATAAATACGATTGAATGAATGAATGAATGAACAACAGGGTCCTTGCTGTAGAGAGGTATCTATGTACTCCAGAGAATCGAGCTGATTGAGGGCTTGTTTCCAGACCGTTTCCCAGACCTGTTCCATGATCTGGTCAGACGCTGGAGTCAGAGTCCGTAGCCCAACCGGCTTTCGGCCTTGCCCAAATTAAGGAGGTTTCGTTGGTTTCCGGGAAATCCAAAGTACAGCCAGATTATTTTGGACCCTGGCAAGTGAGGAGATTTCACTTGAGCCCGGGTCAGTTACTCTATTCTTCTTGTGCAGAAGGCACACAAGGAGCAGAATCATTCAGTGAAAACCTGGGCTCCCGAAATAATAATAATAATAATGATGGCATTTGTTAAGCGCTTACTATGTGCAGAGCACTGTTCTGAGAGCTGGGGGTGGATACAAGGTGATCAAGTTGTCCCACATGGGGCTCACAGTCTTAATCCCCATTTTACAGATGAGGGAACTGAGGCTCAGAGAAGTTAAGTGACTTGCCCAAGGTCACACAGCAGACATGTGGCGGAGCCGGGATTCGAACCCATGACCTCTGACTCCAAAAGAAACTCAAATGGCCTAGGCTTGAAGTAAATATTCTCTGGCAGAACAGCACACCGGAAAACGAAGTGGTTTTTCTGTTAATGAACCAAACACCAGTCAAATAGCTCCGCCAATTATCAGCTGTGTGACTTTGGGCAAGTCACTTAACTTCTCCGGGCCTCAGTTACCTCATCTGTAAAATGGGGATTGACTGTGAGGCCCCCGTGGGACAACCTGATCACCTGGTAGCCTCCCCGGCGCTTAGAACAGTGCTTTGCACATAGTAAGCGCTTGGAGTCGGAGGTCATGGGTTCAAATCCTGGCTCCGCCAATTGTCAGCTGCATGACTTTGGGCAAGTCACTTAACTTCTCTGGGCCTCAGTTCCCTCATCTATAAAATGGGGATTAAGACTGTGAGCCCCACGTGGGACAACCTGATCACCTTGTAACCTCCCCGGCGCTTAGAACAGTGCTTTGCACATAGTACGCGCTTAAGAAATGCCATTTTAAAAAAATAGGTTCACAGAGCTAAGGCCCTTGTTGCCACAGAGACCAGGTTACAAGGTACCACACAGAGATATACATATTAACCAGGAGATTCAATGACATCCTTCCAGGAAGTTTCTTCCTACGTAATGGGCCAAAAAGGCTTCTTTCTATCGCCTCTCTGAAGACAAGAGAGGGGTCTATTTGCTCCGAATCTCTATTATCCTCATTCTTTTTTTTTTCTTTCTCAGAACCGGGATCACAGAATTCCTTGCACAAAAGGGTATCAAATTTCTGGAGATTTCGTGGTGGGCTAATTTGGGGCCTTGAATTAATCATGCTGGACAATATTAGAGAAGCAGCATGGCTCAGTGGAAAGAGCCCGGGCTTGGGAGCCAGAGATCGTGGGTTCTAATCCTGGCTCCGCCACTTGTTAGCTGTGTGACTATGGGCAAGTCACAACTTCTCTGGCACTCAGTTACCTCATCTGTAAAATGGGGATTAAGACTGTGAGCCCCACATCGGACAACCTGATCACTTTGTATCCCCCCGCCAGCGCTTAGAACAGTGCTTTGCACATAGTAAGTGCTTAACAAATGCCATTATTATTATTATTAAACATACTTTGTTTATGCCCACTCCGGACTTGACAGTGGTGGACGTTCACCTTTTCTCCAATACTGAACGTCCGTTTCCCTCCCTCATAATGGTGTACTCTCCTACAGGAAACTGTGGTTTATCTCCCTGAAAAGTAATTCACTGTGTCAAGGTGAATCAATCAATCTGGTATTTAAAGTAATTCACTGTGTCAAAGTGTTCACTATGAATCAATCAATCTGGTATTTACTGAGCGCTTACTATATACGGAGCACTGAACTAAAGCCTTATTTAATAACATCTCTTTTCTTAACTTCTCTTTGTCTGAGTCCTAACTTTTCAAATAGACGACCGTGGTTTCACATGGTTTCTGTGGAGATCAAGGAATTCCTCACGGAGGGGCTTCCATTTCCCCGTTAGGCTGGGAGAAAGACAGAAGAGGGAAAGAGTGGTTACCTTGGTTATCTTGTCTTCCCTGGGTGCCTCCTCCATATTAGTTTTTCCCGTTGCCCTGAGGATAATCACTGATGCAAGAACAGCCATCTGGATTCATGAAGCAGGGGGTAAAACCATTGGTTTCCTGTCCCAATTTGTAATTTCGTAGTTTTAAGCTATCAAATCCCCGAGATCTCTTATTTCAGCTCCTAAACCCCTCTGGCCATTCATTCATTCATTCAACCGTATTTATTGAGTGTTTACTGTGTGCAGAGCACTGTGCTAAGCTCTTGGAAAGTATAATTCAGCAACAGAGACAATCCCTGCCCACAGCGGACTCACGGTCTAAAAGGGGGGGAGACAGACATCAAAACAAGTAAACAGGCATCAATATAAATAAATAGAATTATAGATATATACACATCAGAACAAGTAACCAGGCATTAATATAAATAAATAGAATTATAGATATGTACATATATACACAAGTGCTGTGGGGTTGGGGGGGCAGGTAGAGCTAAGGGAGGGAGTCAGCCAATTCATTCAATCATACTTATTGAGCACTTACTATGTGCACAGCACTGTACTAAGCACTTGGAAAGTATAATTCAGCAACAGATAGAGACTATCCTTACCCACCAATGGGCTCACAGTCTAGAAGGGGGAGACGGACAACAAAACAATAACGTCAATAACATCAAAATAGATAAATGGAATTATAGACATATACACATCATTAATAATAATAATAGCCTTTATTAAGTGCTTACTATGTGCCAAGCACTGTTCTCAGCACTGGGGAGGTTACAAAGTGAACAGGTTGTCCCATGGGGGGCTCACAGTCTTAATCCCCATCTTATAGATGAGGTAACTCAGGAACAGAGAAGTGAAGTGACTTGCCCAAAGTCACACAGCTGAGAATTGGTGGAGCTGGGATTTGAACCCATGACCTCTAACTCCAAAGCCCGGGCTCCTTCCACTGAGCCACGCAGCTCCTCTAATAAAATAAATAGAATAGTAAATATGTGCAAATACCTACGCAAGTGCTGTGGGGTGGAGAAGGGGGTAGCCGATGACTCTGGTGTTGCTGAAACATCTGCAAATAATAATAATAATAATAATAATGGCATTTATTAAGCACTTACTATGTGCAGAGCACTGTTCTAAATGCTGGGGAGGTTACAAGGTGATCAGGTTGTCCCACGGGGGGGCTCACAGTCTTCATCCCCATTTTACAGATGAGGTAACTGAGGCCCAGAGAAGTGAAGTGACTTGCCTAAAGTCACCCAGCTGACAATTGGCGGAGCCGGGTTTTGAACCCATGACCTCTGACTCCAAAGCCCGTGCTCTTTCCACTGAGCCATGCTGCAAATAGGGCGAGGGTCCTGAATTAGCCCACTAGAAAATCGAACAATGGGACAGTAAACCGACGAGATGAAATAAATTATGTATGACAAACGATTAATCATTTAAAATGATATATTTATATTAATGTCTGTATCCCCCTCTAGAGTGTAAGCTTCTTGTGGGCAGGGAATATGTCTACCAACTCTGCTGTATGGTACTCTTTCAAGCACTTACTACAGTGCTTTGCACCCAGCGCTCAACAAATACCATTGATTGACTGAATTACGCAATTCCTATTTTAAAATTAGGAAAATGATTTTCCGGAGATCTCCTGGAAATGCCACTAGTGAAGCCTAGTGGCGATTGGAAGTCATGCTCCAAGTCATGGCATAGCTTAAAATAATAATAATAATAATAATAATAATAATAATAATAATAATAATAATAATAATAATAATAACTGAAGCAGCGTGGCTCAGTGGAAAGAGCCCGGGCTTTGGAGTCAGAGGGAATGGGTTCAAATCCCCCCTCCGCCAATTGTCAGCCGTGTGACTTTGGACAAGCCACTTAACTTCTCTGTGCCTCAGTTACGTCATCTGTACGATGGGGATGAAGACTGTGAGCCCCCCGTGGGATAACCTCATCACCTTGTAACCTCCCCAGTGCTTGGAACAGTGCTTTCCATGTAGTAAGTGCTTAATAAATGCCATTATTATTATTATTATTAATCCCATAATTTTAGGGAGTCCGGAGGTCAACTGTTCGTTCCCTGCTCTTGCCAAACCAGGACCTCCAAAGTAGAGGATTTCACAGCCTCCTCTGGAAACCTGTCAGCATATTTATTCTATTTATTTTATTTTGTTAATATGTTTTGTTTTGTTGTCTGTCTCCCCCTTCTAGAGTGTGAGCCCACTGTTGGGTAGAGACCGTCTCTATATGTTGCCAACTTGGACTTCCCAAGCGCTTAGTACAGTGCTCTGCACGCAGTAGGCGCTCAATAAATACGACTGAATGAACGAATGAATCCTTAGATTTAACCACAGCACGTTGCCTTATTATTTTGATCAACTTCATCATTAAAAAATAATAAATAATAATAACAATGGTATTTGTTAAGTGCTTACTCCTTGGCAAGCACTATTTGAAGCGCTGGATAATAATAATAATGATGGTATTTGTTAAGCACTTACTATGTGAGCCCTCTGTTGGGTAGGGACCGTCTCTAAATGTTGCCAACTTGTACTTCCCAAGCGCTTAGTACAGTGCTCTGCACACAGTAAGCGCTCAATAAATACGATTGATTGAATAATAATAATAATAATAATAATAATAATAATAATAATAATGTTGGTATTTGTTAAGCGCTTACTATGTGCAAAGCACCATTCTAAGCGCTGGGGTAGATACAAGGTAATCAGGTTGTCCCACTAGGGGCTCACAGTCTTCATCCCATTTTACAGATGAGGGAACTGAGGCCAAGAGAAGTGAAGTGACTTGCCCACAGTCACACAGCTGACAAGTGGCGGAGCCGGGATTTGAACCCATGGCCTCTGACTCCAAAGCCCGGGCTCTTTCCACTGAGCCACGCTGCTTCCTTTTTGAATGACTGAATTGAATGACTGAATGACTGTGCCAAGCACTGTTCTAAGCACTGGGGTAGATACATGGTAATCTGGTTGTCCCACGTGGGGCTCAGAGTCTTAATCCCCATTTTACAGATGAGGCACAGAGAAGTGAAGTAGAGAAGCAGCGTGGCTCAGTGGAAAGAGCCTGGGCTTTGGAGTCAGAGGTCATGGGTTCAAATCCCGGCTCTGCCAATTGTCAGCTGTGTGACTTTGGACGAGTCACTTAACTTCTCTGTGCCTCAGTTGCTTCATCTGTAAAATGAGGATTAAGACTGTGAGCCCCACGTGGGACAACCTGATCACCTTGTAACCCCCCAGCGCTTAGAACAGTGCTTTGCACATAGTAAGCGTTTAATAAATGTCATTATTATTAAGTAACTTGCTCAAAGTCACATAGCAGACAAGTGGCGTAGCCGGGATTAGAATCCATGACGTCTGACCCCCTTACCACTAAGCCACGCTGCTTCTCTAAAAACACTGCCGAAGAAGCGAGCCAGTGCTTAGAACAGTGCTTTGCACATAGTAAGCGCTTAACAAATGCCATCATTATTATTATTGTTGTTGGGCAGGGATTGTCTCTTGTCGAATTGTACTTTCCAAGTGCTTTGTAAAGTGCTCTGCACACAGTAAACGCTTAATAAATACGATTGAATGAATGAATGGATAAAGAGACAGGTGGGTGTTTTGCCTAATCCCAAAAGATCATCATCACCATTTAGTAATTATGTCCTAATACCGGTATAATTTTCACTTAAAAATTTCTCTGCCAGTTATGCATATGATATATCTGGCAGTAGTTCCATTTCATTCATTCAGTCCTATTTGTTGAGCGCTTACCGGGTGCAGAGCACTGTACTAAGTGCTTGGGAGAGTATAACAATCAATCAATCAATCATATTTATTGAGCGCTTACTGTGTGCAGAGCA
Organism: Tachyglossus aculeatus; assembly: GCF_015852505.1. Taxonomy (NCBI): domain Eukaryota; kingdom Metazoa; phylum Chordata; class Mammalia; order Monotremata; family Tachyglossidae; genus Tachyglossus; species Tachyglossus aculeatus. The sequence continues at coordinate 48,984,826 of NC_052071.1, forward strand.
CTGTACTAAGCGCTTGGGAAGTCCAAGTTGGCAACATATAGAGACAGTCCCTACCCAACAGTGGGCTCACAGTCTAGAAGGGGGAGACAGAGAACAAAACCAAACATACCAACATTTTACAGATGAGGTAACTGAGGCACAGAGAAGTTAAGTGACTTGCCCAGCACAGGATAAGGTGTCAGGTCACCACCACCTCTAAGTAAAAAAAAAATAATAATGATGGCATTTGTTAAGCACTTACTATGTGTGAAGCACTGTTCTAAGCACTGGGGAGATACAAGGTGATCAGGTTGTCCCGCATGGGCTCAGAGTCTTAATCCCTATTTTACAGATGAGGTAACTGAGGCACAGAGAAGTGAAGTGACTTGCTCAAGCCCAGGCTCTTTCCACTGAGCCATCTCACTACATTGGTTGCGGGGGTATCAAAGCCTTTGGGCTCTAAATTCCAGTCCCCGTAGCCAGTGGAGAAGTGGGAAACTGGTAGCCCGGTTGCCCAGGAACTCGGCTACCAGCTGGCCCATGCGACCAGGTCCATTTTGCTGAACTGCCCTGAGAGGCCTGCTTTGTCCTTTTAGCCCCTGAGGTCGATTTTGGTTCCCAGCAGTGGTGATTAAGAGTGTGGGATTACTGAGTCACCCTGGAGCTCATTTCAAGTGGTTTAATAACTACCTTCTGCCATTCCCAGCCCACTAGTCACTGGCCCACCCGCAGCCCCAACTGCCACCTTGCTGGCAACCCCACTACGGCGAGGGGAGGGCCTACTGAGAGCTCACCTCCTCCAGGAGGCCTTCCCAGACTGAGCCCCTTCCTTCCTCTCCCCCTCGTCCCCCTCTCCATCCCCCACATCTCACCTCCTTCCCTTCCCCACAGCACCTGTATATATGTATATATGTTTGTACATATTTATTACTCTATTTATTTATTTATTTTACTTGTACATATCTATTCTATTTATTTTATTTTGTTAGTATGTTTGGTTTTGTTCTCAGTCTCCCCCTTTTAGACTGTGAGCCCACTGTTGGGTAGGGACTGTCTCTATATGTTGCCAACTTGTACTTCCCAAGCGCTTAGTACAGTGCTTTGCACACAGTAAGTGCTCAATAAATACGATTGATTGATTGATTGATTGATTGAGGGGAGGAACGGCAGGGGGGTAGGAAGCCTAGAACTGTCTGCTCCCCATCCCATGGGCTGCCACTCATTGTGAGGCAATGCCTGCATTTCCAATACTCACCCCATCCCAGGGATTCCATTTTTAAAAATAATGTATTTGTTAAGTGCTTACTATGTGCCAGGTACTGTACTAACTGCTGGGGTAGATGCAAGTTAATCAGGTTGGACACAGCGCCCGTTCCACATAGGGCTCACAGTCTTAATCCCCATTTTACAGGCGTGGCAACTGAGGCCCAGAGTCTGCTCCCCATCCCATGGGCCGCCACTCATTGTGAGGCAATGCCTGCATTTCCAATACTCACCCCATCCCAGGGATTCCATTTTTAAAAAAAAATGTATTTGTTAAGCGCTTACTATGTGCCAGGTACTGTACTAAGTGCTGGGGTAGATCAATCAATCAATCAATCAATCGTATTTATTGAGCGCTTACTGTGTGCAGAGCACTGTACTAAGCACTTGGGAAGTACAAGTTGGCAACATATAGAGACAGTCCCTACCCTACAGTGGGCTCACAGTCTAAAAGGGGGGGAGACAGAGAACAAAACCAAACATACTAATAAAATAAAATAAATAGAATAGATATGTACAAGTAAAATAAATAAATAGAGTAATAAATATGTACAAACATGTATACATATATACAGGTGCTGTGGGGAAGGGAAGGAGGTAAGATATTTTATTTGTACATATCTATTCTATTTGTTTTATTTTGTTAGTATGTTTGGTTTTGTTCTCTGTCTCCCCCTTTTAGACTGTGAGCCCACTGTTGGGTAGGGACTGTCTCTATATGTTGCCAATTTGTACTTCCCAAGCGCTTAGTACAGTGCTCTGCACATAGTAAGCACTCAATAAATACGATTGATGATGATGATGATGATGGGGGGGGGGGAATGGAGATGCAAGTTAATCAGGTTGGACACAGCGCCCGTTCCACATAGGGCTCACAATCTTAATCCCCATTTTACAGGTGTGGCAACTGAGGCCCAGAGAAGCGAAGTGACTTTCCCAACATCATGCAGCAGACAAGTGGCAGAGCCGGGATAAGAACCCAGGTCCTTCTGACTCTGATCTATCCACTAGGCCACACTACTTCGTCCTCCTGGTGACCAAATTATGTGGAGAGGTGTCATTTGAATCTGAGTCCTCCCTCAATCCTATTAATTACCTTTTCCTTCCATTGCACACAGTAAGCGCTCGATAAATACAATTAGCATGTCTATGATGCTTGGGTATGTGGGTGGAGGTAGACCTGGACTCTAGAGAGTCAAAATACGTATAATAAGAGGAGGGACCGTCACTGCCTTAATGCACACGGCTGCAGACCAGGACCCATTAGAAAATTAGAAAACAAACACGTTTAAACATTGAACAAGATGAAAGGTTAATTCGGATCTCGGTCTCAGAGTTAGGAAGCCCATTGAACGGTCAGTCAGTCAATCAATCGACAGTATTTAGTGAGTGCTTGCTGTGTGCAGAAAACTGTAGTAAGCATTTGGAAAAGTACAATCTAATAGAGTGGACAGTCTACCGTACATTATGTTTCTAATCGGTAACTCCAAGATAGTCTTAAATGCTCAAACTGGCCTCAGGGAAAATGGCAGCATTTTCTCCTCAGGCAAGTTATTCCAAATGAAAGGCCACATAATAATGAAAATAAAAATAATAATAATAGCATTTATTAAGCGCTTACTATGTACAAAGCACTGTTCTAGGTGCTGGGGAGATTACAAGGTGATCAGGTTGTCCCACGGGGGGGCTCACAGTCTTCATCCCCATTTTACAGATGAGGTCACTGAGGCCCAGAGAAGTGAAGTGACTTGCCCAAAGTCACACAGCTGACAATTGGCGGAGCGGGGATTTGAACCCATGACCTCTGACTCCCAAGCCCGTACTCTTTCCACTGAGCCTCGCTGCTTCTTGTGGGGATGTCCTTCACAGCACCTGTATATATGTATATATGTTTGTATGTATTTATTACTCTATTTATTTTATTTGTCCATATTTATTCTATTTATTTTATTTTGTCAATATGTTTTGTTTTGTTCCCTGTCTCCCCCTTCTAGACTGTGAACCCACTGTTGGGTAGGGACCGCCTCTATATGTTGCCAACTTGTACTTCCCAAGCGCTTAGCACAGTGCTCTGCACACGGTAAGTGCTCAATAAATACGACTGAATGAATGAACATGGGATGTGATGTCCTTCACATGGGGATGAAGGACAGTGCACTGGAACTCTTGCATCCTCCGGGATGGTCATTCTTGTGGTGCTTCGAACAGTGCTTTGCACATAGTAAGCGCTTAATAAATGCCATCATTATTATTATTATTATTATTGTGGTGCCCCTCTGTTGGTCCCTTTGACTTGTTTCCAGGGTAACAGGCTACTCACCTGACAAAGTTCTCCCCGCCATGGGCTAGCCCGGCTTAGTAGGCAGTAGGAGGAATGGAGTCCGGCAGCCTGACGAAGGGTTTTGGGAACCTCCGACCCCAGACATTTTCACCAGCTTGCAGAATTGCATTGATTCCCATCAATGCCCAGCTCCCCCTTTGCCAGTTGCCTGACTCTCGCTTGCCCTGTGAGGCTTGGCATCCCTGGCCCACTCTCTCCCACTAATCAATCCCTTGAACCGATGGACAGGCAGCATTCATCGTATTCCTCTTAGGCTTGCAACATTTGGCCCTCGGCATTTTCTCATTTCGGTGGCAGCTTCACTGACTAATTTCCTATATTTCTTTTCAGCTCGTATGCCCCTGGGCCTGAGACCGGACTACACCCGAGAAGCAGGAATGGCCTAGTGGAGAGAGCGTGAATCTGGTTGAGTATTAATCGCACGTCTGTCACTTCCCTGCTGTGTGATCTTGGGCGAGTCCCTTCTCATCATCAATCGTATTTATTGAGCGCTTACTATGCGCAGAGCACTGTACTAAGCGCTTGGGAAGTACAAATTGGCAACACATAGAGACAGTCCCTACCCAACGGTGGGCTCACAGTCTAAAAGGGGGAGACAGAGAACAAAACCAAACATACCAACAAAATAAAATAAATAGGATAGATATGTACAAGTAAAATAAATAAATAAATAAATAGAGTAATAAATACGTACAACCATATATACATATATACAGGTGCTGTGGGGAAGGGAAGGAGGTAAGATGGGATGGAGAGGGGGACGAGGGGGAGAGGAAGGAAGGGGCTCAGTCTGGGACGGCCTTCTCATTACCTCAGTTCCTTCGTCTGGAAAGTGGGGATGAAATCCTAGTCCCTCAGACTTAGATCGTGAGGCTCAGGGTGGCCCAGAGACAGTGTCCAATCTGATTAACTTGTATCTACCCCAGCGCTTAGAACAATCAATCAATCAATCGTATTTATTGAGCGCTTACTGTGTGCAGAGCACTATACTAAGCGCTTGGGAAGTACAAGTTGGCAACATATAGAGACAGTCCCTACCCAACAGTGGGCTCACAGTCTAAACACAGTGCTTGACATATAGAAAATGCTTACTATAAATTCATATTAATAATTATAATTCCTTTCTGGAACTGCTCCTTTGCCTCTGGACTCCCCTCTGCAAAGAGAAAGGGGCTGATTGTTCCTTGGGGCCAAGGAAAGAGGAGGAGTGGGAGGTAGTGAGGTGACTAGGCATGGATGTGGGCTGGTGGAACCCTTCACTGAGGGAGCAAGGAAGCATAACAGATCTGGAAAACGCCGTTGGGATTCCTTTCTTCAGGGTGTGAGCTCTGAGGACCATTTCCTTCTGCCTTGGTTCATTTTCAGAGCCACCATCGCTCTCCGATACAAATCTAGATCAAGGAGAAAAGACCCTCAGTAAGAACACGCGACAGATGTTTGTACCCTCCCAAACCTCACATCCTTGTCTCCGAGGCCATGGGGTGTCCGTGGTCTAAGGGGACATATATATATGCATATATGTGTGTACATATTTATTATTCTATTTATTTATTTATTTATTTATTTATTTATTTTGCTTGTACATAGCTATTCTATTTATTTTATTTTGTTAGTATGTTTGGTTTTGTTCTCTGTCTCCCCCTTTTAGACTGTGAGCCCACTGTTGGGTAGGGACTGTCTCTATATGTTGCCAATTTGTACTTCCCAAGCACTTAGTACAGTGCTCTGCACATAGTAAGCGCTCAATAAATACGATTGATGATGATGATGAAGGGGGAACCCAGTGGACTGTAGGTCCAGCCAGGCGCCTCGCCTCTCCCTTCCGCTCTCGGAGAGATCACTGACCAAAGGTGCCTGAGGTGACTCCATCCGGCTGCTCCAGGGACAGCTCCTGGGATTTTACTTTCTTCTTCACTTTCTTCCTTTTCTTCTTTGTGTTCTGCCCTGGGATAAGGGAAACTCAACTGGATTTCAACTGGGGACAAAAGTCAGGGGAGTTGCTAATCAACCTTAGGTAAAACTCACCGGCAACACGTCTGGAAATCAGGATACCTGGGGTCTCATCCCAGCTTTGCCCTGGGCCTCCTGTGGGGCCTTGGGAAAGTCAGTTAACCACTCTGTGCCTCAGTTCCCTCATCTGTAAAATGGGGATAAGATATCCGCTGTCCCTCTGTCTCAGACCGTGAGCCCCATGTGGGACAGGGACTGTTTGATTTAATTATCTTCTACTAATGCTCAGCAAATGGCAAGGGCCTACTTAAAAAATGCCATTCTTATCTTCTACCAAATGTTCCACGGATAGACCTCACAACTGAATTTCTTTTACCCCAGCTTGCCACTCCGCCAAGCTTAGCCAAAAAATTCCTGGGGCGAAGGTCATGGAAAAATTCCACAGGCCAGTGTCCTGCTCAGGGAAGCCTCAGCTCTTCTAATTAGCCCAAATCTTGACCAGCTGTGTGCCCAAGATGCTATGGTAGGTGCCACAGGTGCAGGGGTGGGGAGGACATGGTCATGCCACCTCTGACCCCACTGCTGACTGCTTGCTGAGGTAGGAGGTGGGCAAAGAAGGTAGGTTGTTATTGATATCTGCACTCATAGAGAAGCAGCGCGGCTCAGTGGAAAGAGCCCGGGCTTTGGAGTCAGAGGATGTGGGTTCAAATCCCAGCGCCGCCACTTGTCAGCTGTGTGACCTTGGGCAAATCACTTCACTTCTCTGTGCCTCAGTTACCTCATCTGGAAAATGGGGATTAAGACTGTGGGACAACCTGATCACCTTGTAATCTCCCCAGAGCTTAGAACAGTGCTTTGCACATAATAAGTGCTTAATAAATGCCATTATTATTATTACTATTTGCCTGTCCCTGCAAAGATAGTGCTTAACAAATGCCATTATTATTATTATTATTATTATTACTATTTGCCTGTCCCTGCAAAGCAAAAGGGGGTGGGAAGAGGAGGGCTGTGGAGAATTCACACATGCCATCGGAAAAGTACTGTCCAGCCTCGCCCAGTTTTGGTGCTTCTGCTGGAATCGTCGAGGGGGAGTGTCAGGAGGGCATGTAGACAGAGTCCTTTCTCTTATGTCTGCCTGTAAAGGGATTCTTTGGGACTGGAGAGAGCCCAAAGCTATCCTAAACACTTAACCTTACACATAAGCTTTCCAACTCAGCGTGGCTCAATGGAAAGAGCACGGGCTTGGGAATCAGAGGTCATGGGTTCAAATCCAGGCTCTGCCAGTTGTCAGCTGTGTGACTCTGGGCAAGTCACTTGGCTTCTCTGTGCCCCAGTTACCTCATCTGTCAAATGGGGAATTAAGACTGTGAGCCGCACATGGGACAACCTGATCACCTTGTATCCTCCCCAGCGCTTAAAACAGTGCTATAATAATGGTATTTGTTAAACGCATCCTATGTGCAAAGCACTGTTTTAAGCGCTGGGGGGATACAAGGTGATCAGGTTGTCCCACGTGGGGCTCACAGTCTTAATCCCCATTTTACAGATGAGGGAACTGAGGCCCAGAGAAGCAAAGTGACTTGCCCAAAGTCACACAGCGGACAATTGGAGGAGCCAGGATATGAACCCATGACCACCAACTCCAAAGCCCGTGCTCTTTCCACTGAGCCACACTGCTTTGCACATAGTAAGCGCTTAACAAATGCCATCATTATCCAATGCTTAGAACAGTGCTTTGCACATAGTAAGCGCTTAATAAATGTCATTAAAAAAAACCCAAAACTCATATTTAAAGCTCCTTAGGGAGGCGACTGACAGATGATAAGAACTGTGGTATTAAGTGCTTACTAGTTGCTGAGCATGGTACTAAGCAGCGGAATAGACAAAAGACAATCAGATCCGAAACAGTCCCTGTCCCATAACGGGTTCGTGGTCTAAGAGGGAGGGGGAACAGGTATCTAATCTCTGTTTTACAAATGAGGAAAGTAAAGTACAGGGAAGTTAAGTGACTTGCCCAAGGTCATACAGCAGGAGCTGGGAATAGAACTAGTTCCCAGACCTCTACCCTTTCCTCTAGGCCACACAAGGAATTGTTATTAGAACCAGGAGGCTACAACATTAAACCACCTAAACGTCCATCTGGGGAGACTGGTGCTTCCCCCATCATTTCTATTATGTGGGAAATTCCTCTCTGCCTGCCCTGAAACAGCATACCTCACGGGTATGAGAAGCAGCGTGGCTTGGTGGAAAAGAGCCCGGGGTTTGGAGTCAGAGGTCATGGGTTCAAATCCCAGCTCCGCCAATTGTCGGCTGGGTGACTTTGGGCAAGTCACTTCACTTCTCTGTGCCTCAGTTCCCTCATCTGTAAAATGGGGATTAAAACTGTGAGCCCCACATGGGACAACCTGGTCACCTTGTAACCTCCCCAGTGCTTAGAACAGTTCTTTGCACGTAGTAAGCGCTTAATAAATGTCATTATTATTATTATTATTATTATTATTTGGAGTCAGAGGTCATGGGTTCAAATCCCAGCTCTGCCAATTGTCGGCTGGGTAACTTTGGGCAAGTCACTTCACTTCTCTGTGCCTCAGTTCCCTCATCTGTAAAATGGGGATTAAAACTGTGAGCCCCCCGTGGGACAACCTGGTCACCTTGTAACCTCCCCAGTGCTTAGAACAGTTCTTTGCACATAGTAAGCACTTAATAAATGTCATTATTATTATTATTATTATTATTATTATTATTATTATTATTTGGAGTCAGAGGTCATGGGTTCAAATCCCAGTTCCACCAATTGTCAGCTGTATGACTTTGGGCAGGCCACTTCACTTCTCTGGGCCTCAGTTTCCCTCATCTGTAAAATAGGGATTAAGACTGTGAGCCCCACGTGGGACAACCTGATCACCTTGTATCCCCCCAGCACTTAGAACAGTGCTTTGCACATAGTAAGCGCTTAATAAATACCATCATCATCATCATGTGACTGTTCTGTCTAAGCAATTCCTCCAGTCTGATCAAAAATATCTCTCGGATGGAATGGATAGAGGGCAGGGGATGAATCAACAGTAGAATTAGCAACAAATATATAGATTTTTAAGGACCCATAAATACTGCACATGGACCCTGGGTAATTGCAGTCAAAACCAAATGAATGAGGAGTGACTTAGATTCCAGGCTCTTTCAAGTGTTTGGCAACCATACTGTCATTGCAATTACAATCCTTATGGCCTTCTCTGAATGTTGGTTTACTAGAGTTCATGGGGGAGAAACCAGTGAGAAGTTCCAACTTAATCCATTATTATTATTCTTATTGCTAATAATAATAATAATAATAATAATTGGACTATTTATTAAGTGCATACTTTGTGCAAGGCACTGTATTAACTGCTCAGGTGGATACAACCAAATAAGGTTGGACACAGTTCCAGTTCCACTTGGGGCTCACAGTCTTAATGCCCATTTTACAGATGAGGTAGCTGAGGCCCAGAGAAATGAAGTGATTTGCCCAAGGTCACGCAGCAGACAAGTGGCAGAACTGGGATTAGAACCCAGGTCCTTCCCAAACCATCTCAGTAATTTTAGACATGGGGAAAGGTGCATTATAATAATAATAATAATAATGGCATTTATTAAGCGCTTACTATGTGCAAGGCACTGTTCTAAGCGCTGGGGAGGTTACAAGGTGATCAAGTGGTCCCAAGGGGGCTCACAGTCTTAATCCCCATTTTACAGATGAGGGAACTGAGGCCCAGAGAAGTGAAGTGACTTGCCCAAAGTCACACGGCTGACAAGTGGCGGAGCAGGGATTTGAACCCATGACCTCTGACTCCAAAGTCCGTGCTCTTTCCATTAAGCCACGCTGCTTCCCTGTAAGCAGCGATCCAGAGGCTCACATTTCGTTCATGAAAACAAGCTTCGATAAGCACACGAGATGCCGTAAACGTTCAGGCAAATCTGAAGGCCCTGCACTCCCAGACGGACGGGCCCACTAGCCAACCTGTAGGATTGCTTCTCACTCCCTTCTGCACCGCCCTGGCGCTTGGATTTGCACCCTTTATTCACCCTTCCCTCTGCCCCCTGGCACTTATACACATATCTGTAATTCATTTATATTAATGTCTGTCTCCTCCCTCTAGACCATAAGCTTGTGGGCAGAGAACATGTCTACCAATTCTGTTACATTGTACTCTCCCAAGCGCTTCGTACGATGTTCTGCACACAGTAAGTGCTCAATAAATATGACTGATTGATTGAGTGAGTACTTTCTTCTCTGGCCTGGTCACATTACCTGCTAGGATGGACCGGACCAGGGTGGGATTTGGATTCTCCTGGCCCACTCTGTTGCTGGGGAGGAGTCCAGTCCCTGTGCCAGCCAAGCTTTCTCCACTTCCTCTCTCTTCTGCTTCACTGCTAAGGGTGGCGATCACACCTTTCTTCTTCCCCTTCACCTTCCCTTTCTTTCTTTTCTTGGACATGGGATCTTCCTTCCGCAGCAGGAGGAAGAGGGAGAAAATCTACTGGATTTGAAGAGCGGACAGGCTAATGCCGGGGCAAGAAGATTCAAAGGGCTTGTTACCTGGGGGAGGGGGTAGTGGTCTCCTCCTGAGGGGACATGGAAGGCCTCCATTTTGGTTCCACTCTCTTGGGATTGCTCCCGTCTGGCTTCCCTAAAAGGGGAACAGGTTAGGGAGAGGAAGAATCAGCAGTAGATATGGGCCTTTTCAAGCCTCTTAAGCTTTCTATTCTCCAAGTCAGTCACTGTTATTCATTCATTCAGTCGTATTTATTGAGCGCTTACTGTGTGCAGGGCACTGTACTAAGCACTTGGGAAGTCCAAGTTGGCAACATATAGAGACGGTCCCTACCCAACAGTGGGCTCACAGTCTAGAAGTTACTCCTTCTAGACTTCTTAACTATAAGTTATTCCTAACTTCCCTCATTAAATTGTAAATTCCCTGAGGGCAGGAAGAATAATAATTGTCGTATTTGTTGTCAAACACTATAATAGTGTTGTCCAACATTACAATAAGCACTGGGGTAGGTACAAGATAATCAGGCTGCACACAGTCCCTGTCCCACCTGGGGCTCACAGTCTAAGTAGGAGGAAGAACAGATATTGAATCCCCACTTAACAGATGAGGAAACTGAGGCCTAGAGAAGTGAAGTGACTCACCCAAGGTAACACAGCAGGCAAGTGGCAGACCTGGGATTAGAACCCAGGTCCTCTGCCTCTCAGGCCTATGCTCTTTCTATTAGGCCATGCTATCATGTCTTCTTACTCTACTGTACTCTCTCAAGATTGAAAGCTGAAGGTGCTCAATCAATCAATCAATCAATCAATCGTATTTGTTGAGCGCTTACTGTGTGCAGAGCACTGTACTAAGCGCTTGGGAAGTACAAGTTGTCAACATACAGAGACCTCAATAAATACTATCGATGAACCCACCTTCTTTCTTCTTGTAAAACCTCCCAGATTGCCTATGTATTCCCCACAGTAGTACTAGCAGCATCCATTCTAGGAATTGGGATTGGTTTAACACAACCTGTCTTATAAGACCTCAAAGGTGGACACGCAGGCTGGGGCCCAAAACAGTAAAGACACCCAAGAAGGGGAACGAAGACTTAGAGAGCAGGAAAAGAAGGAAAAGACAAGAAGGGAAACCAAGGGCAAAGACACAGAAAGAAGGAAATAGGAAAGGGAAAGGAGATTGGGAGCTCCTTAAAGGCAGAGGTTACGTCTATTTATTCTCTCTTTTTCTCCCAAGCCCTTAGTACAGTGTCCTGCACAGAGAGAGTGCTGAATAAATACTACTGACTGATTAATTGAGAGATAAATGAGGGAGAGAAATAGGGAAGAAGGGGAGTGAGAAGGAGTAAAGGGAAAAGAAGAAGAGGGGAGAGGACTTAATGGGCTCTGGGTGTGCAACCCCACTCTTATGGTCTTCTTCTCCCAGGAATGTCCCCCCACCCCTTAGCCCCAGACCCCTGTTCCAGGCCAAACCAGGCAGTTAAACTCATGCGCTCAGACAGAAATTCATTCTGTCTCTCTGTTTCTCTGTCTGTCTCTGAATCTCTCTTTCTCTCTCTCCTCTCCGCTTCCCTGTCCCCCCTCTCCTTCCCTCACACCCCCTTCCTCCTCTTTCTCCCTTTCCCCTCCCATCCCCCTCTTCTCCTCTCCCTCCTTATGTGAGGCAGGACTCCTGATGCCTGGCTAAACTCCATAGGTCCAGTTTAGGTTTGGGGAGCCCAAATGTTTCCCTCAGAGTGTAAAGCAAGAGGTGGGACCCAGCACTGTGGGTCTATCCCTTCTAAATATGGGCAACTGGTCACATTAGGTTAGTGGAGATTTAAACCCATGATCTCTGACTCCAAAGCCCGTGCTCTTTCCACTGAGCCACGCTGCTTCTCTTGTATCTACCCCGAAGCTTAGAACAGTGCTTCTAGACTGTGAGCTCACTCTTCTAGACCGTGAGCCCACTGTTGGGTAGGGACCGTCTATATATGTTGCCAACTTGTACTTCCCAAGCGCTTAGTACAGTGCTCTGCACACAGTAAGTGCTCAATAAGTACGACAGAATGAAACAGTGCTTGGCACATAGTATGCAATTAACAAATACCATGATAATTATTATTACACTACAACAATAAGGAGAGAGCTCACCTGAGAGCTCACCTCCTCCAGCAGGCCTTCCCAGATTGATCCCCCTCCTTCCTCTCCCCCTCCTCCTCCTCCCCATCACCCCCGCCTTACCTTCTTCCCCTCCCCACAGCACCTGTATATATGTTTATACAGATTTATTACTCTATTTATTTTACTTGTACATATTTATTCTATTTATTTTATTTTGTTAATATGTCTTGTTTTGTTGTCTGTCTCCCCCTTCTAGACCATGAGCCTGCTGTTGGGTGGGGACCGTCTCTAGATGTTGCCAACTTGGACTTCCCAAGCACTTAGTACAGTGCTCTGCACACAGTGAGCGCTCACTAAATACGAGTGAATGAATGAATGGAGATGGTTTTTGGCGAACCCCCTCTCAGTGCAATGGACTTCCTTGGGAATGTACAGTGGAAGCTCCAGATCTGCTCCCTGCCCACCAGGAGCTTACAGTCTGACAGAGGAGAAGGACACAGAAATCCTGACCACTGGAGGTTAGCTTGCCCTGCTCAGGGCAACAGATTCAAGCAAGGGAGGCCGAGCGGATCCGGGACTGCCCTGCCACCAGAACTGCAAGCCGCAAAACTCACTCAGGAGAAGAGGTTCCAGGCCTGCCCTTCTTGAGGTCGCCCCGCGTTCCTCTGGCCCCGGGCCCGGGCCCGGGGCAGTCCTCCCGGAGGCGAGCACTCAGCTGACCGTAATGGGCGGCGATGGTGCGGAGGAGCCAGCGCAGGCCGCGCAGGACCGTCGTTGGGTGCCGGGCTCCCGGGAGGGCACTGGTGGCTGAGCACGGCTCCTCAGGGACAGAGGGAGGGGAGGGGGGTGAAGGTGGTAGAGACATACCGGGGACAGGGGGCTCTGGCTACAAAACACGGGTGAACCCGGCCTCAGCTCTAGGGTTAGAGTGGGCCTGTCCAGTCCTCCCACCCAGTGGCATCTCCATGCCAGAGTTGGGTGAGGATCGGGCGGCAGACAAGCCTCCGGGAGCAGACGATCTCCGTGAGGCTGGGGAGACTGGGATATTGAAATGACAGGAGACACGGTAGCTGTCGTGGCTTCCTCTTCTGGGATCCTGTCCTTCATCAATCAATCGACCAATTGATCAATCAGTAGTATTTATTAAGTGCTTACTGTGAGCAGAGCACAGTACTAAGGGCTTGGGAACCTACAAGGAGCTTACAGTCTAGAGGAGGAGCTTAGAGACCAGCCGCCTCCCCAAAATACTTCCCCTGAGTTCTCCTTCAGTATCCACCCCCTCCCCCTCCAAATCACCTGATATTCAGCATAGGGAGCCTGATTTTTAAAACTTAATCAAAAGGGTGTGTGGTTTTCAAACAATTTGGTACTTCTGACTGGTTGAATGACTGACAGTGAGTCTTTTTTTGGTTCAGAATGGAAACTGAGACAAAGTAATAATAATAATGATGGTATTTGTTGAGCACTTCCTATGTGCCAGGCACTGTACTACCCAGCCCAGCTAGGGGTGAAATTTGCCCATTGAGGTCCAAGTGGCACAGGTGAGGGAGGATGGGTCATGTTAGTTATGAGCTCTGGGACTCAATTTTCCTAGCTGTAAAATGGGAATGATTCAACTGCCCTTCCCCATCCCCTCCCCACCTCCGTCATCTCCTAGCAATCTTGGGAAGCACCTAGAGATCTTCGTCCTAGGGGGCACGAAAGGACCTTGAAACCAGAGAAACAAGCCAAGACGATTGGTGATATCAGAGGCTGTGAGGGTTGGAGAGCAGAAGATGGAAGACGAGGGACAGGAAAAGGTGCTCCGGCTTTCAGGGGCTCCAAGGAGGAGAAGAAATGATAAGTGGCGACTCTTACCATCCGGCACAGGGACTTGTTCTCATTCACCAGCTTGTCCAGGGTCAGGCGCTCGATGAGTTCGCAAGGGTGGAGGGCGTCTGCTTCATCCTGTTTGTTTGCCAGTCTGGGAGAGAGCATGGTGGGAAGAGAGAGGGAGGGATGGAGCAATGGAGAATGGGAGAAAGGAAGGGGTCTGCACCTGCCTTCCTCTTCAGAGGAGCAGAGGGAATTAGATTTCGGGAGTTGCCATTCCCGCCAACTCTCCATTTCCCATGGGAGCAAGGGGCATGAGCAGCCGTCCCAACGACCCAATCCCAGTTCCCTCAGCTTGCATGGGAGCTGCCCAGCCTCTGAAAGTTACCCTTGATCTTTTCCAGACTTCTGACCTCCTGCTGGATCATTGAGCCCAGCCGCCGACTCCAAGGCCCATTCCAAACATGGCGCCGGGAGCACGTGTCAGTTCCTTTCCCGCAGCAGGGAAGGGACAGGAGCATGGTGTGGTTTGTGGTGCTTTGAAGAGTTGTCTGGGAGTGGGAAGTGGACAGTCAGGGCTTGAAGGGGGGGCCTGGAGGCCCTGACTTCAGTGGTGGGAGCCTGGAGATGAATGAAGGGGAGTTGGTGCCACTAAGTGCTTAGTACAGTGCTCTGCATACAGTAAGCACTCAATAAATATGATGGAATGAACTAAGAGCCACTTGGGAGATGAAATCCTCCAGGGGACATGTCTCTCCTGCTCCCCCCTGCCCAATGCCAAGGTGGGTCCTCGTCGCCCAGGGTGGCCTAGTGAAGAGAGCATGGGCCTGTGAATCAGAGGACTTGGCTTCTAATCTCTGCTCTGCCCCTTTTCTGCTGTATGACCTTGGATAAGTCACTTCACTCCCTCCGTGCCTCAGTTACCTCATCTGAAAAATGGGGATTAAGACCGAGAGCCCCATGTGGGACAGGGACTGTGTCCAACTTGATTAGCTTGTACCCTGAGACCCTGTAACCCAAGGGCTTCCGAACGGGCCCCGGAGACTATTTCTGAGGTGGAGGGAGGCTCGGAGTTCAAAACCCATACCCAAGATGTACAGGCATCCGGTGCCTTCTCCGAAACGGGTGGGGGACATTCCAGATGAAAACCAGACAGTCTGGGAAAAGCCAGATGAATGGTCAGCTCAGTAGTGAAAGAAGCAGACTTCGGGCCACAAGGTTTCAGGAGGAAGAGGGGGATGATAATAATAATGATGGCATTATATTAAGCGCTTACTATGTGCAAAGCACTATTCTAAGCACTGGGGAGGTTACAAGGTGATCAGGTTGTCCCACGGGGGGCTCACAGTCTTCATCCCCATTTTACATATGAGGTAACTGAGGCACAGAGAAGTTAAGTGACTCACCCAAAGTCACACAGCTGACAATTGGCGGAGCCAGGATTTGAAGCCATGGCCTCTGACTCCAAAGCCCGTGCTCTTTCCACTGAGCCACGCTGAAGGAATGAAGGGCCTGCATTGGCCTTCCCGCTGACTCAGTCACCCAGGGCAGCTGGAGGCTTCTGATCCTGAATTGGGCTTTGGGCGAGCCCAGTGAGCACAGTTCGAATGGGGACGAGGGTGAGGCCGGGGGTCGGCGGGGCGTGGGTGGGTGGAGGGAGGACGGGTGGGTGTCTTACAGCAGGAGGGGTTTCCCTGCTATGCTGGGGTGGCTCAGCACCCGAGTGAGCGTCCTGCGGGCTTCCTCCAGCCGGGCCATGTCACTGGAGTCCAGGACGAAGACGATGCCGTGCACTTGGTGGTAGTAGTTCCGCCATCTCCCCCGGCCCCGCCGGCTCCCATTCAGGTCCAAGATGGAGACGGCAAACCTACCCACTTGGAGTTCAGTTGGAGCGGGGTCGGCATCGGCAGTCCCGGCCGCCGCTTCACAGGACAGCCCTGGGAGCGGGGCAGGGAGAGAAGGGCCGGGAAATACCCCGGAAATCCCATGAGAGCCCAGACCCGGGCAACACGCTAATGTCCGGAGGAGGACCGCACAGGTGTTCGGGCCCTGTCTTGGCAACGCTGCCCCACGGGACTCCTGCCTGGGTGCAAGTCAATGCGCTGCTCCGTTCTTGCCGCCTCCCTGCTCGGTGGCTCAATCTGGACTCAAATCCCAACCCGTCGAACTGGCCCTTCTGGGCCGCCCCTCCCTCCACCACCTGGCCCGGTGGCAAGCTGATGCAGCCGAGGTCTTCAACCTCCCTGTGCCTCCCCCTCACTCCTCCCATCGCCAGCTCCTTGCTCGCACCCTCCCTCCTGTCTGGGTTCTTTAGGGGGTCGTAATTCAACCCCTTCTCTCCAATGGCTTCTCCCGCACTACTCAAATCTCCTCTATCCTCAAAAAGCCCTTCCTTGACTTCACGGCTTCCTCCAGTTATCGCCCCATCTCCCTCCTATCTTTCCTCTTCAAACTCCTTAAGCGAGTTGTCTACACCCTCTGTCTCAAGTTCCTCTCCTCCAGTTCTCTCCTTGACCCC
This sequence comes from Tachyglossus aculeatus, assembly GCF_015852505.1. NCBI lineage: Eukaryota > Metazoa > Chordata > Mammalia > Monotremata > Tachyglossidae > Tachyglossus > Tachyglossus aculeatus. The sequence goes on from NC_052071.1 coordinate 49,001,323, forward strand.
TTCCGATGTGACTTCCGTCCCCTTCACTCCACAGAAACCGCCCTCTCAAAGCTCACCGGTGATCTTCTTCTTTTCAAATCCAATGGCCTCTACTCCATCCTAATTCTCCTTGACCTCTCAGCTGTTTTTGATGCTGTGGACACCTCCTTCTCCTGGAAGCATTATCCAACCTCAAATTCACTAACACTGCCCACTCCTGGTTCTCGTCCTATCTCTCTGGCTGCTCATTTCCAGTGTCTTTGACGGGCTCCTTCTTTGCCTCTGCCTCCCACCCCCTAACTGTGGGTATCTCTCAAAGTTCAGCTCTGGGTTCATTCATTCATTCATTCATATTTATTCAGCGCTTACTGTGTGCAGAGCACTGTACTAAGCACTTGGAAAGTACAATTCGGCAACAGATAGAGACAATCCCTAGGCAACAACGGGCTCACAGTCTAGAAGGGGGAGACAGACAACAAAACAAAATAAAATAGGTTCCCTTCTATTCTCCATCTACACCCACTCCCTTGGAGAACTCACTCCCATGGCTTCATATGCCACCTCTATGCAGATGATTTCCAAATCCACATCTCCAGTCCTGATCTCTCTCCCTTTGCAGACTCACATTTCCTCCTGCCTTCAAGACACCTCCTGGTGCCACCTCAAACTTAACATGTCTAAAACAGAACTCCTTATCTTTTCACCCTGTCCTTCCCTGACTTTCCCATCATTGTAGACAGCACCACTAGCCTTCCTGTTTCAAAGCCCGTAACCTTGGCGTTCTCCTCTCATTCGATCCTCATATTCAATCCTGTCTGTTTAACCTTCATCACATCACTATGTTGCCAACTTGTACTTCCCAAGTGCTTAGTACAGTGCTCTGCACACAGTAAGTGCTCAATAAATACGATTGAATGGATGAATGAATGAATCACTAAAATCTACCCTTTCCTCTCCACCCAAACTGCTACTATGTTAATCCAAGCTCTTACCCCATCCCGCCTTGATTACTGCGTCAGCCTCCTTGGTGACCTCCCTGCCTCCTGTCTCTCCGCACTCCTGTCCATACTTCATTCTGCTGCCCAGATCATTTTTCTACAAAAACGTTCAGCCCACATTTCCCCACTCCTCAAAAACTTCTAGTGGTCACCCATCCACTTCTGCATCAAACTGAAACTCCTTCCCATCAGCTTTAAAGCAGACAATCTCCTTGCCCCCTCCTACCTTCCCTCACCTCGCTACTTTCCTGCTATAAACGAGCCCACACATTTAGCTCCTCTAATGCCAAACTACTCATTAAACCTCAATCTCATCTACCTCGCCGCTGACCTCTCGTCCCCATCCATCCTCTGGCCTGGAATGCATCCCCACTTCATATCCGATGGACAATTGCTACCCACCTTCAAAGCTTTACTGAAGGCACACCTCCTCCAAGAGGCCTTCCCTGATTAAGCCCTTATTTCCATTTCTCCCACTTCCTTCTGCGTCACCCTGACGTGCACCCTTTATTCGCCCCCCTCAAGTCCCACAGCATTTAGGTACATATCCATAATTTATTTATTTATATTAACATCTGTCTCCCCCTCTAGACTGTAAGCTCATTGTGGGCAGGAAATATATCCATTATGTCGTTGTGTTGTACTCTCCCAAGTGCTAGTTGCACACAGTAAGTGCTCAATAAATACAAATGATTGCTTGATTGATAGTAGTAGTAGTAGTAGTAGATAGTAGACTGTGAGCCCACTGTTGGGTAGGGACTGTCTCTATATGTTGCCAATTTGTACTTCCCAAGCGCTTAGTACATTGCTCTGCACATAGTAAGCGCTCAATAAATACGATTGATGATGATGATGATAGTAATATCAGTATTTATTGAGTGCCCACTGGGTGCAGCTTACTGTACTAGGGACTTGGGAAGTACAAAATAAAAAAGTGCCCCAATAGCTGCCCATCAGGAACATGAGTAGTTCATATGGTGATCTAAAAGTAATAATAATAATACTAATTGTGCTTGTTAATCAATCATTGGTTTTTATTGAATACTTATGTGCAAAGCACTGTACTAAGCACTGGAGTAGATGCAAGATCACCCTCTAGACTGTGAGCTCTTATGGGCAAGACACGTGTCTGCTAATGCTGTTGTATTGTACTTTCCCAAATGCTTAGTACAGTACTCTGCACATAGTAAGCACTCAATAAATATGACTGATTGATTGATTGAGCGCTAGAACAGTGCTCCAGTGCTTAGAACAGTGCTTTGCACATAGTAAGGGCTTAACAAATGCCATCATTATTATTATTATTATTGAAAGGAATGTGTCCAACCCAACTTGCTTGTATCTACACTATTGATTAGTACAGTGCCTGAAACATAATAAGCACCTAACAAATACCATCATTTTTATTACTGTTATTGAAAGGGATTGTTTCCAACCCAACTTGCTCATATCCACGCCATTGATTAGTACGGTGCCTGAAACATAATAAGCACTTAACAAATACTTGTATGTATTTACTACTCTATTTTATTAATGATGTGCATATAGCTATAATTCTATTTATTCTAATGGTTTTGACACCTATCTTCTTGTTTTGTTTTGTTTTCTGTCTCCCCCTTCTAGACTGTTAGCCCATTGTTGGGTAGGGACGGTCTCTATATGTTGCTGACTTGTACTTCCCAAGTGCTTAGTACAGTGCTCTGCACACAGTAAGCGCTCAATAAATACGATTGAATGATTATAATGATAATAATAATGGCATTTATTAAGCGCTTACTATGTGCAAAGCACTGTTCTAAGCGCTGGGGACGTTACAAGGTGATCAGGTTGTTCCACGGGGGGCTCACAGTCTTCATCCCCATTGTACAGATGAGGGAACTGAGGCATAGAGAAGTTAAGTAACTTGCCCAAGGTCACACAGCTGACAATTGGCAGAGCTGGGATTTGAACCCATGACCTCTGACTCCAAAGCCCATGCTCTTTTCCACTGAGCCACGCTGCTTCTCGCAATGAATGAAATACCACAGTTATTATTATCATCATTGTTATCATTATTATAATTATTCAACTTTCCACTGTACTAAACTGGAGAGGGTCTGAGTGTCTCAGGATTTGCCAGTTCCTGGAGTTAACGTATCATTTGAGCAGTTCCACGTAATTAAGAAAGCAGCATGGCTTAGTGGAAAGAGCCCGGGTTTGGGAGTCAGAGGGCATTGGTTCTAATCCTGGCTCTGCCTCTTGGCAGCTGTGTGACTCTGGGCAAGTTACTTAACTTCTCTTTGCCTCAGTTACCTCATCTGTAAAATGGGGATTAAGACTGTGAGCCCCACGTGGGACAACCTGATAACTTTGTATCTATCCCAGCGCTTAGAGCAGTGCTTGGCATATAGTAAGTGCTTAACAAATACCACCATCATCATCATCATGTAATTAAAGCTCAAAAGCTTCCCGCCTTTGGTATGTCAAACTGTGCTCTTGTCAAGCCCTACTTCCATACTAGTTGCATTGCTGAAACTTGTTACTGGATCAAATGTGCTTTAAAAAACAATCAATCAATCAATCAATCAGTCAGTCAGTCATATTTATTGAGCACTTACTGTGTGCAGAGCACTGTACTAAGTGCTTGGGAAGTACAAGTTGGCAACATATAGAGACAGTCCCTACCCAACAGTGGGCTCACAGTCTACAAGGGGGAGACAGAGAACAAAACCATACTAACAAAATAAAATAAATAGAATAGATATGTACAAGTAAAATAAATAAATAGAGTAATAAATATGTACAAACATATATACATATATACAGGTCAATAAGTCAATCAGCTATTTTCTCAGCACCCACTGACTATCCTTTAGACTGTAAGCTTGCTATGGGCAGGGAACATGTCTGCTAATTCTGCTGTACTGTTCTCTCCCAAGGCTTAGTACAGGCTCTGCACTTAATAAGCACTCAATAAATACCATTTGTTGATTGATTGATTGATTGATTGTAGAACACTGACCAAGTCAAGATTCCTGAGATGCTGGAGTCAGGCCCTCGTGCCTCGTGAATAACTGGGAATGTTGAGAAGCAGCATAGCCCAGTGGAAAGAGCATGGGCCTGGCCATCAGAAGACTTGGGTTCTAATCCCGGCTCCTCCACTTATCAGCTGTGTGATTTTGGGCAAGTCATTTTAACTTTTTTAACTTTTTAACTTTTTTAACTTCTCTGTGCCTGTTACCTCATCTGCAAAATGAGGATTAAAACTGTGAGCCCCATGTGGGACAACCTGATTGCCTTGTATCCCCCACAGCGCTTAGAACAGTGCTTTGCACATAGTTAGCACTTAACAAATACCATTATTATTATTATTATTATTGTCTGCTGTTTGACCTTGGACAAATCACTTCACTTCTCTATGCCTCAGTTACTTCACCTGTAAAATGGAGATTAAGATTGTGAGTCCCATGTAGGACAAGGGCTGGGTCAATCAATCAATCAATCAATCAATCATATTTATTGAGCACTTACTGTGTGCAGAGCGCTGTACTAAGCGCTTGGGAAGTACAAGTTGGCAACATATAGAGACAGTCTCTACCCAACAGTGCGCTCACAGTCTAAAAGGGGGAGACAGAGAACAAAACCAAACATACTAACAAAATAAAATCAATAGAATAGATATGTACAAGTAAAATAAATAGAGTAATAAATATGTACAGACAATATGTATCTGATTATCTGTATCTGATAATCCAATCTGATTATCTTGTATTTACCCCAGTTGCTTAGTAGCGTGTCTGCCACACAGTAAGTGCTTAACAAATACCACTGAAAAAAGGAGTGTGGAGGCAGAGTGCTCAGGGGATGGTAGAATGGAGAAGAGGCTCAGCTTGTTGTCATCTGGAAGGCAAACCCAGACAACCTGATCACCTTGTATCCTCCCCAGTGCTTAGAACAGTGCTTTGCACATAGTGAGTGCTTAACAAATGCTATTATTATTATTATTATTATTCTGTGGTTCCCAAAGCTGTCTGACTGCTGGAATCACTTGGCTCCTCACCCTTCTGGATCTCTGCCACCAGTGAGGTTTTCCCAGCGTTGTCCAGTCCGATGGTCAGGAGTGTCACTTGCCTGGGAGAGGCCAAGGCGGAAAGTTAGCCGTGCTGTCAAGCATTTACTACGTGCTAAGTCCTCGGATGGCTATCGGATAATCAGGTTGAACATAGTCCCTGTCCCACAGTGGGCTCATAATCTAATTAGAAGGTATTGAATCCTCCTCTTAAAGAAGGGGAAACAAGCACAGAGAAGATAAGCGACTTGCCCAAGGTCACACAGCAGGTGTGTGGGGGAGATCAATCAATCGGTCATATTGGCTGAGCGCTTACTGTGTGCAGAACACTGTACTAAGGGTTTGAGAGAGTACATCACAGCAATATATAGGATTAGAGCTCAAGGTCCTCTGTCTGTCTCCCCCTTCTAGACTGTGAGCCCACTGTTGGGTAGGGACCGTCTCTATATCTCGCCAACTTGTACTTCCCACGCGCTTAGTACAGTGCTCTGCACACAGTAGGCGCTCAATAAATACGATTGAGTGAATGAATGAATGACTCTCAGGCCTGCGCTCTTTCCAATATGTCACGCAGCACCCAATATTCCCTCAGTCATTCATTCACTCAATCCTATTTATTGAGTGCTTACTGTGCGCAGAGCACTGTACTAGGAGCTTGAGAAGCGGCGTGACTCAGTGGAAAGAGCACGGGCTTTGGAGGCAGAGGTCATGGGTTCAAGTCCCAGCTCTGCCAATTGTCAGCTGTGTGACTTTGGGCAAGTCACTTCACTTCTCTGGGCCTCAGTTCCCTCATCTGTAAAATGGGGATGAAGACCGTGAGCCCCCCGTGGGACAACCTGATCACCTTGTATCTACCCCAGCGCTTAGAACAGTGCTTTGCCCATAGTAAGCGCTTAATAAATGCCATTATTATTATTATTATTATTATTACAATTCAGCAACAAATAGAGACAATCCCTGCCCACAACAGGCTCACAGTCTAGAAGGGGGCAGACAGGCATGAAAACAAGGAAACAGGCACTATTGATACCCCACTTCTTAATCCTCTATTACAGAACCTCACTTGGCTGAGGGGCCAGAAAGAACTCCCCTAAACTCTTCTAGACTGTAAGTTCACTGTGGGAGGGGAATGTGTCTGTTTATTATTCTGTACCATAGAAACAGACCCTTGACTCCAAGCATCTTTTCCCCTTACCCTTCCACGATGGGACCTCCTTCCCTTCCCCACAGCACCTGTATATATGTATATATGTTTGTACATATTTACTACTCTATTTATTTATTTATTTTACTTATACATATCTATTCTATTTATTTTATTTTGTTAGTATGTTTGGTTTTGTCCTCTGTCTCCCCCTTTTAGACTGTGAGCCCAATGTTGGGTAGGGACTGTCTCTATATGTTGCCAATTTGTACTTCCCAAGCGCTTAGTACAGTGCTCTGCACATAGTAAGCGCTCAATAAATATGATTGATTGATTGATTATGCGAAACTGACCCGTCACAATTTGGACGAAGTAGATTGTTGCCCACCTGATGGGGCCTTTAACCTCCTGGAGCCACGACCAACAGGACGACAGGAGGTGGAACATCATTCGGATGTCAACCCGCTTGCTTCCAGCTCGCTTCCGGAATACCAAGGGATCCGATCAATTGTATTTACTGAACTCTTACTCTGGAGCGCTGTACTTGGGAGGAAAGGAAGCAAAAAAAAACATTCCAGGGTAAGAAATAACCAGTAATCCAACTATAGGCTGAGCATTCTGTACCCAGGGGGACCCTGGACCACTGGGAATAGAAGAGCTGCTCATGGGGGTAGGAGAAACACGGAGATGACTGGAGGGGTAAATGGAGTCTTTCTACTCTCTGTTCCAGCCAGTAATTGTCCCAGGTGTTTGTCTCCATATGAGCTTGCCCATAAGATTCAGAAGGCACAAGGAAGTCCTGGGATTTTCATTAACTTCTTGTACCACGGGTTTCCAATACGTAGAAATGCTGTGCTGCTAATGCATTCATTCATTCATCCATTTAATAGTGTTTAATGAGCACTTACTGTGTGCAGAGCACTGTACTAAGCGCTTAGAAAGTACAATTCAGCAATAAAGAGAGACTTTTAGACTGTGTGCCCACTATTGGGTAGGGACTGTCTCTATATGTTGCCAACTTGTACTTCCCAAGCACTTAGTACAGTGCTCTGCACACAGTAAGCGCTCAATAAATACGATTGATGATGATGATGATAATCCCTGCCCACACTGGGCTTACAGTCTAGAAGGGGGAGACAGACATCAAAAGAAGTAAACAGGCATCAATAGCATCAATATAAATAGAATTATAGATATGTACACATCAAAACAAGCAGGCATTAATATAAATAAAATAGAATTATAATTATGTACGTATATACACAAGTGCAGTGGGACGGGGAGGGGGTAGAATAAAGGGAGTGAGTCGGGGTGATGGGGAATGGAGGGGGAGCTGAGGAAAGGGGGGTTCGTCTGGGAAGGCCTCTTGGAGGAGGTGAGCCTTCAGTAGGGCTTTGAAAGGGGGAAGTGCGATTGTTTGGTGGATTTGAGGAGGGAGGGCATTCCAGTCCAGAGGCAGAACATGGGCCAGAGGTCCAAAGTAATAATAATGACATTTTTTAAGCACTTACTATGTGCAAAGCACTGTTCTAAGCACTGGGGAAGTTCCAAGATGATCAGGTTGTCCCACTGGGGGCTCACAGTCTTAATCCCCATTTTACAGATGAGGGAACTGAAGCTCAGAGAAGTTAAGTGACTTGCCCAAAGTCACACAGCTGGCAATTGGCGGAGCCGGGATTTGAACCCATGACCTCTGACTCCAAAGCCCGGGCTCTTTCCACTGAGCCATGCTGTGAGCGCTTACTGTGTGCGGAGCACCATACTAAGTGCTTGGAAAGTTCAATTCAGCATCAAAGAGAGACAATACCTGCCCACAAGGGGCTCACAGACTAGAATCCGGCCTTCTGACTCCTGAACTCATGATTTTTCCCTCTAGGCCATGTGGCTTCAAGACTGTAACCTTCTTGAGGACAAGGATCATGTCGACCAACTCTGTTGGGCTTTCTCAAGTGCTTAGTACAGTGCTCTTAACCCACTAAGTGCTCAATAAATATGACTGATTAATTGAGTGACTGACTGATGGAAGCAGCATGGCCCAGTGGAAAGAGCCCGGGCTTTGGAGTCAGAGGCCATGGGTTCAAATCCCGGCTCCGCCAATTGCCAGCTGGGTGACTTTGGGCAAGTCACTTCACTTCTCTGGGCCTCAGTTCCCTCATCTGTAAAATGGGGATTAAGACTGTGCGCCCCACGTGGGACAACCTGCTCACCTTGTAACCTCCCCAGCGCTTAGAACAGTGCTTTCATTTATTTTATTTATTTAAATGGCATTTATTAAGCGCTTACTATGTTCAGAGCACTGTTCTAAGAGCTGGGCTTAATAAATGCCATTATTATTATTATTATTGTTATTATTACTACTCCAACTAACATCACCTTGTGATCTCTCTCAGCCTCTCTGCTTCTTTGGAGTCTCAACTAAGAATGTCTGGGGCTGGAATTCTTTCCTGTCCCCTTTATTGCTACCACCCTTCCCCGTCCACTATGACAACATTTATCCTTCATTTATCCTGACATGACAGTTCTGGGTTCTTTCAGACAAGGGATGGACCTAGTTGAAGTCACGGAGGGGAATTCGAGGAAGGGGCTAGGCTGGTAAACGTGAGCAATTCAACTCTCCAGATTCCTAGGGGACGGCACTCCTCTCTTTCAACACCTTTCTGCTCTGAGGACCCCCTTGAATCGGGCTGCTGCTCCATCACCCGGTGGTTGCCCACAGAGATAGTGAAGCACCGTGGCTCAGTGGAAAGAGCCCGGGCTTTGGAGTCAGAGGTCATGGGTTCGAATCCCAACTCCGCCACATGTCCGCTGTGTGATCTTGGGCAAGTCACTTAACTTCTCTGGGCCTCAGTGACCTCATCTGGAAAATGGGGATTAAGACTGTGAGCCCCACATGGGACAACCTGATCACCCTGTATCCTCCCCAGCGCTTAGAACAGTGCTTTGCACGTAGTAAGCGCTTAACAAATGCCAATTGAAAAAAAAAAAAAGATAGTCTGAGAAGGAGCATGGCCCAGGCTCTAGCCACTGGGAGTCCGAAGGACCTGGGTTCTAGTCCCGGCTCCACCAGTTGTCTGCTGGGTGACTTTGGGCAAGTCGCTTCACCTCTCTGGTCCAAGTAACTTCATCTGTAGAATGGGGATTAAGCGCTCAATAAATACGATTGAATGAATGAATGAATGACCATTATTATTAATAACTTTTCTCTGTCTCAGTTTCCTCAACTGCAAAATGGGGGTACATGTTCTCCCTCCTACATAGGTGGGGAGTCTCACGGGGGACAAGGATTGTGTCTACCCCAGCTCTTAGAAGAGTGCTTGACCAATAACGCTTAGCAAATAACATAATAATTAGTATTATTATGAGGCAAAGGGGTAGTAATAGTAATAATAGGCCCGTTGTTGGGTAGGGACCGTTTCCATGCGTTGCCAAGTTGTACTTCCCAAGCGCTTAGTGCGGTGCTCTGCACACAGTAAGCACTCAATAAATACAACTGAATGAATGACTCCCCGCAGCACATATGTATCTATCTGTATATATCTGTAATTGATTGTTTTATCTATTTGTATTAATGTCTGTCTCCCCCTCTAGACCGTGAGCTCGTTGTTGGGTAGGGACCGTCTCTATATGTTTCCAACTTGAACTTCCCAAGCGCTTAGTACAGTGCTCCACACACAGTAAGCGCTCAATGAATACGATTGAATGAATGAATGAATTGGGAGTCCCATGTGGAACAGGGATTGTGTCCAACCTGATTAGCTTGTATCTAGCCCAGCACTTAGTAATAATAATAATAATAATAATGGCATTTATTAAGCACTTACTATATGCAAAGCACTGTTCTAAGCGCTCGGGTGGTCACAAGGTGATCAGGTTGCCCCACGGGGGGCTAACAGTTTTCATCCCCATTTTACAGATGAGATAGCTGAGGCCCAGAGAAGTTAAGTGACTTGCCCAAAGTCACACAGCTGACAGTTGGTGGAGCCTGGATTTGAACCCATGACCTCTGACTCCCAAGCCTGTGCTCTTTCCACTGGGCCACGCAGTGCCTGCTAAATAGTAAGCGCTTAACAAATACCATCAAAAACAAAAAATAACAACGAAAAAACCCAGTCCAGGCTCCTTCCCCTGGGTGGGCTCCCCTACCAACTTTCCTCTGCTTCCAGTGGTAAAACTTTTCCTTGGATTTTCTCCCGGCTCCCACAGTGGGGCTAAGCTGATCGGGACCATCAAAATGGGTCCAAAATTAGGACCCCCCATCCCCAATTCTGTTCCAGAAGAAGATACCATGTGACAGGTTATTTCTCAGCAGGGACTGAGCCCCATGTGCCCTGATTCAATTTTCATCAGGTTACCTCCTCTTTAAAGGAATAAAAAACCCCAAATACTCACGCCAGATTTGCTTCAGTAGCCCAGCTCTTGGTTCACTCCCTTCTCTCGTCCTAAGTGCCCTGATGTACTTAGTCAGGATTTAAATGATTAAACACTAGTAGTTTCCTTAATCCCAGACTGGGGTTCAGATCAGAGCACTTGTGCGTCCTGGGAAATGGAGTTCAGAAGATCTTGCCTGTTTCCTCTACATGGAACAACAGATAAATGCGCCTCATTTAATAATGATGGTAGTGTTTGTTAAGCACTTACTGAGTACCAAGCACTGTATTAAGCTCTGGGGTAGACTCAGTCAGGTCAGTCACAGTTTCTGTCCCACAATGTGGCCTTGGGAAAAGAGGATCTGAGTTCTAACATCCTCCCTTTAATCAATCCAAGTTTTTAGTGAGCACCTATTGAGAGCAAAGCGCTATTCTAAGCACTTGGGAGAGTACAGGTAGAAAGAGAAGCGGCATGGCCTAGTGGAAAGAGTATGGACCCCCAAGTCAGAGGACTTGGGAGAAGCAGCGTGGCTCAGTGGAAAGAGCCCAGGCTTTGGAGTCAGAAGTCATGGGTTGAAATCCCACAACTAGCTAGCTAGCTCTCTTCCTCCCTTCAAGGCCCTGCTGAGAGCTCACCTCCTCCAGGAGGCCTTCCCAGACTGAGCCCCTTCCTTCCTCTCCCCCTCGTCCCCCTCTCCATCCCCCCATCTTACCTCCTTCCCTTCCCCACAGCACCTGTATATATGTATATATGGTTGTACATATTTATTACTCTATTTATTTAGTTATTTTACTTGTACATATCTATCCTATTTATTTTATTTTGTTGGTATGTTTGGTTTTGTTCTCTGTCTCCCCCTTTTAGACTGTGAGCCCACTGTTGGGTAGGGACTGTCTCTATGTGTTGCCAATTTGTACTTCCCAAGCGCTTAGTACAGTGCTCTGCACATAGTAAGTGCTCAATAAATACGATTGATGATGATGATGAAATCCCGGCTCTACCACTTGTCAGCTGTGTGACTTTGGGCAAGTCTCTTCACTTCTCTGGGCTTCTGTTCCCTCATCTGTAAAATGGGGATGAAGATTGTGAGCCCCACATGGGACAACCTGATTACCTTGTAACCTCCCCAGCGCTTAGAACAGTGCTATGCACATAGTAAGTGCTTTATAAATGCCATTATTATTATTATTAATCCTAGCTCAGCCATTTGCCAGCTGTGTGACCTCCAGCAAGTCACTGAACTTCTCTGGCCCTCAGCTTCCTCATCTGTAAAATGGAGATTTAATACCTTTCTCCCTTCTTCTTAGATTCTGAGCCCTGTGTGGGACGGAGACTGTGTCCAATCCGCTTCTGTTGTGTTTACCCGAATGCTTAGTACAGTGCTTGGCACAAAGTACATGCTTAACAGATACCACGATTTCTATTACATTCCCCGCTGTCAAGGAACTCATAATATAAAGTTTACCTCATCTGCAAAAAGGGGATTAAGATTGTGAGCCCTATGTGGGAGATAGAGTGTGTCCAATCCAAATACCTTGTATCTATCTACTCCAGAGCTTAATACAGTGTCTGAGACATAGTAAGCGCTTAATAATAATAATAATAATAATAATGGCATTTATTAAGCACTTATTATGTGCAAAGCACTGTTCTAAGCGCTGGGGAGGTTACAAGGTGATCAGGTTGTCCCACGGGGGCTCACAGTCTTCATCCCCATTTTACAGATGAGGGAACTGAGGCCCAGAGAAGTGAAGTGACTTGCTCAAAGTCACACAGCTGATAATTGGAGGAGCTGGGATTTGAACCCATGACCTCTGACTCCAAAGCCCAGGATCTTTCCACTGAGCCACACTACTTTGCTTAACAAATGCCACAATTATTATTACTATTATTATACCTGTATATATGTATATATGTTTGTACATAGTTATTACTCTATTTATTTATTAATTTTATTTGTACATATTAATTCTATTTATTTTATTTTGTTAATATGTTTTGTTTTGTTCTCTGTCTCCCCTTTCTATCAATCAATCAATCAATCAATCGTATTTATTGAGCGCTTACTATGTGCAGAGCACTGTACTAAGCGCTTGGGAAGTACAAATTGGCATCACATAGAGACAGTCCCTACCCAACAGTGGGCTCACAGTCTAAAAGGGGGAGACAGAGAACAGAACCAAACATACCAACAAAATAAAATAAGTAGGATAGAAATGTACAAGTAAAATAAATAAATGAATAAATAAATAGAGTAATAAATATGTACAACCATATATACATATATACAGGTGCTGTGGGGAAGGGAAGGAGGTAAGACGGGGGGATGGAGAGGGGGACGAGGGGAGAGGAAAGAAGGGGCTCAGTCTGGGAAGGCCTCCTGGAGGAGGTGAGCTCTCAGCAGGGCCTTGAAGGGAGTAAGAGAGCTAGCTTGGCGGATGGGCAGAGGGAGGGCATTCCAGGCCCGGGGGATGACGTGGGCCGGGGGTCGATGGCGGGACAGGCGAGAGCGAGGTACAGTGAGGAGATTAGTGGTGGAGGAGCGGAGGGTGCGGGCTGGGCAGTAGAAGGAGAGAAGGGAGGTGAGGTAGGAGGGGGCGAGGTGATGGAGAGCCTTGAAGCCCAGGGTGAGGAGTTTCTGCTTGATGCGCAGATTGATCGGTAGCCATTGGAGGTTTTTGAGGAGGGGAGTAATATGTCCAGAGCGTTTCTGGACAAAGATAATCCGGGCAGCAGCATGAAGTATGGATTGAAGTGGAGAGAGACACGAGGATGGGAGATCAGAGAGAAGGCTAGTGCAGTAGTCCAGACGGGATAGGATGAGAGCTTGAATGAGCAGGGTAGCAGTTTGGATGGAGAGGAAAGGGCGGATCTTGGCAATGTTGCGGAGCTGAGACCGGCAGGTTTTGGTGACGGCTTGGATGTGAGGGGTGAATGAGAGAGCGGAGTCGAGGATGACACCGAGGTTGCGGGTTTGTGAGACGGGAAGGATGGTAGTGCCGTCAACAGAGATGGGAAAGTTAGGGAGAGGACAAGGTTTGGGAGGGAAGACAAGGAGCTCAGTCTTCGACATGTTGAGCTTTAGGTGGCGGGCGGACATCCAGATGGAGATGTCCTGAAGGCAGGAGGAGATGCGAGCCTGGAGGGAGGGGGAGAGAGCGGGGGCAGAGATGTAGATCTGGGTGTCATCAGCGTAGAGATGATAGTTGAAGCCGTGGGAGCGAATGAGGTCACCAAGGGAGTGAGTGTATATTGAGAACAGAAGGGGACCAAGCACTGAACCTTGGGGAACCCCCACAGTAAGAGGATGGGAGGGGGAGGAGGAGCCTGCAAAAGAGACTGTGAGCCCACTGTTGGGTAGGGACCGTCTCTATAGGTTGCCAACTTGTACTTCCCAAGTGCTCAGTACAGTGCTCTGCACACAGTAAGTGCTCAATAAATACCATTGAATGAATGAATGAATGAATACTATAAAGTGGAGACAGGCGGAAAAATAGAAACTATCAGTACAACAATGGGAATGGGAAGCTATAAAAGGAAATCAATCAACCAATCAATTGTATTTATTGAGCGCTTACTGTGTGCAGAGCACTGTACTAAGCGCTTGGGAAGTACAAGTTGGCACCATATAGAGACGGTCCCTACCCAACAGTGGGCTCATGGTTCAATCAATCAATCAATCGTATTTATTGAGCGCTTACTGTGTGCAGAGCACTGTACTAAGCGCTTAAGTTCAAGTGTCTCAGGATGAAGAGTGATCTTCACAGTGACCCAGGCCTGTGCTCTTTTCACAAAGCCAAATCGTGTGACCGGAACTGTGACTGAATATGTCACTGAATATACCGATGAAAATCTACTTATATGCGTAAGTTCTGAAAATAAGAAATGAAGTAAAATATGTAAGAGTGGAGAGTACCATTGGATTGACGTAGCTGAGGAGTGGGGGAAGGCTTCCTGACAGATGTGAGGTTTTAGGAGGACTTTCAAGATGCGGAGGGCCCAGGCTCTGGTAGATTTTGGGGTGGAAGGGCGAGCCAGGCCAGGGGATGGAGGTGGGAGATTCAGTGAGAAGTGAGCTTGGGGGGAAAGATGAGTACAATCTGGGAAATAGTAGGTAAAGAGAGTGGATCTCTTGGATGTGGAGAACTCTTGGAGAACCTGGAAGTCTGGGATGAGCAGCTTCTATCTGACGCAGAAGGAAATGGAAGTCACTGGAGGTCTGTCTCTATATGTTGCCAACTTGTACTTCCCAAGCGCTTAGTACAGTGCTCTGCACACAGTAAGCACTTGATAAATACGATTGATTGATTGATTTGAGGAGCAGAGAGGTGTGTGCCGAGTGATGCTTCAAGGAGATGATCCGAGCAGGAGCCGATAGTGTCTCAACAGGAAGTGGCAGAGGCAACCCAGCTGCCTGGTTTGACTGCATTCTTTAGTGGAAAACAGTCACCAATGCCAACAGTTCCCACAGAGAGTAGTTGCAGCTATTCAGCCATTGAGCTATCTTGTCCATGTTCCAAGAGACAAAGGAATGGGTCTTTGATCATCTGTTCAATGTAAAGCCCATGCTTAGGGCAGAGAACCTGGATGGAGCACTGAGAAACCCCCCCACCCCATCATCAATCGTATTTATTGAGCACTTACTGTGTGCAGAGCCCTATACTAAGAGCTTGGGAAGTACAAGTTGGCAACATATAGAGACAGTCCCTACTCACTGAATTGCCTCTGCCCTCCACCGCTTTATCACACCTGATCGGTTGAACAGGCAATCAATCGATTGTATTTTTTGAGCAACACCGTACTAAGAGCTTGGGAGAGTCCAATATAATGCATAGACACAATTCCTGCTCTCAAAGAGTAGACAATCTAGCCAAGAAGAGAGGCACTAAAATGAACTACAGGTAGGGGAAAAAACAGAGTATAAGTTCTGTGGAGAGAAGGGTGGGGACGGGACCTAAGTGCTTAGGGGGAAAACAGTAGGGAGGCAGTGGGAAGATGATTTAAGCCTCCCAGCATTCTCAATATGTGGGTACAACATGCGGGTATAGAGAAGCAGCGTGGCTCAGTGGAAAGAGCACGGGCTTTGGAGTCAGTGGTCATGGGTTCAAATCCTGGCTCTGCCAATTGTCAGCTGTGTGACTTCGGACAAGTCACTTCACTTCTCTGGGCCTCAGTTCCCTCATCTGTAAAATGGGGATTAAGATTGTGCGCCCCACGTGGGACAACCTGATCGCCTTGTATCCCCCCCAGCGCTTAGAATGGTGCTTTGCTTAACAAATACCATCTTTATTATTATTACAATATTGTCTCCTCAATTTTCCAGAGCCGGGAAGGACCCAGGAAGGTTTGCCCCAGATTCTCCACTGAGTTGGTGGAAGACTCACTAATCAGAGCACCAGGAAGCAGACAGTCCCAAAAGCCCATCGCCTCTCGGACCTGGTTTACCAGTGGAGACTTCGTCAGTTAAACTGGCACAAAACCCACCAGAAGATCAGGAGGCCTCTGCCCCGCCTTTCATCAGTCAATCAATCCGTGGTATCTGTTGAGCGCTCACTGTGTGCAATGTACTAAACTAAAGTACTTTGGAGAGTACAGTTCAACAAAGTATTGTAGGAGAAGCATTGTAGTCTAGCGGATAGAGCCTAATCCTGGGAATCAGAAGGACATGGGTTCTAATCCCAGCCCCACCACTCGGCTGCTGTGTGACCTTGGGTAAGTCACTTCAATTCTCTGGGCTGCAGTCACCTCATCTGTAAAACGGGGATTTAAGAATACGAGCTCCACATGGGACATGGAATGTGTCCAACCTGATTAGCTTGTATCTACTCCAGCGTTTAGTACAGTGCCTGGCCCTCAACAAATACTTAACAAATACTATAAAAAAAACCAAAGTCAGTAGACACAGTCCCTGCTCACAAGGAGCTTACAGTCTAGATGGGCGTCTTCAGTCTTTGGGGTGGAGATTTGGCTGCCAATTAAGGAAAGAGATAAAAGTTCTCTTTAACAGAGAGCCTTGCTAGGGGATGCTTAACTTCCCAAGCTCCTTGTTTGCATCTGTTATATGATTGGAGTCTGTTCCACTGTTGCTGGGGCGGGAAAATCCACCAGCTCACGAGATTCTAAGATAGTAATAATAATAATAATAATAATAATAATAATAATAATAATGGCATTTGTTAAGTACTTACTATGTGCAAAGCACTGTTCTAAGCACTGGGGTAGATATACGGTGATCAGGTTGTCCCACGTGGGGCTCACAGTCTTAATCCCCATTTTACAGATAAGGCAACTGAGGCACAGAGAAGTTAAGTGACTTGCCCAAAGTCACACAGCTGACAAGCAGCGGAGTCGGGATTAGAACCCATGACCTCCGACTCTCAAGCCCGTGCTCTTTCAACCGAGCCATGCTGCTTCTCTAAGATGTCATTATAGATCTGCATAATGGCAAAAGAAAAGGTATATATAATAATAATAATAATGATGATGGCATTTATTAAGTGCTTACTATGTGCAAAGCACTGTTCTATGCACTGGGGAGGTTAACTAGGTGATCAGGTTGTCCCACACGGGGCTCACAGTCTTCATCCCCATTTTACAGATGAGGGAACTGAGGCCCAGAGAAGTGGAGTGACTTGCCCAAAGTCACACAGCTGATAAGTGGTGGAGCCAGAATTTGAACCCATGACCTCTGACTCCAAAGCCCGGGCTCTTTCCACTGAGCCATGCTGCTTCCTAGACGGTGATTCCTTGTGGGCAGGAAATGTGTCTACCATCTCTGCTGTATTGTAGTCTCCAAAATGCTTAGTACAGTGCTCTGCACCCAAAGAGCACTTGATAAACCCAATTGATTGTTGACGTGTGTACATACCCACACCCATATGTATGTTTTTGGTTTTTTGGGGAGGGGGTAATGTGGATGTGTGGATTTTTTTTGTACATATGTGTGTGTGTATGTCCACTGAGTCTGTAGAGGCCAGACTCCTGGGTCCTAATCTGTTCCAGGACCCCCGATTTATAATCCGGAACTAATATTCAGAAAGGCTGCAAGTTTATTTCAGGTTAATTTTGCTATAGGGAGAAGATTGTTCTGTTTCTCCGATGCAGCACTCTTGTCTCTTTAAAGGAGAAGAGTGGGCTACCCTCCCCAAATGGTCAACTCTTACCGTTAGAGGCCTCTTTACATCATCTTCTCCAAGAGGCATGGTGAGGATTCACTGGATACCTTCAGGCCTGCTCTTTGTTACTAAAGATCATCATCATCATCATCAATCGTATTTATTGAGCGCTTACTGTGTGCAGAGCACTGTACTAAGCGCTTGGGAAGTACAAGTTGGCAACATATAGAGACAGTCCCTACCCAACAGTGGGCTCACAGTCTAAAAGCTAAAGATGATGAATGAAACCTGGAGTTATAGAAACAGCACAACAGAGCAGTGTGGTCTAGTGGAAAGAGCATCGGGCTGGCCTCTCTTCTATGTTGGGTTTTTTCCAAGCGCTTAGTACCGTGTTTTGTACCCAAGAGGTACTTAAAATTAACTGTTAAATGAATGAATGAATGGGTGTCAGGGGTTAATATGTGTGACCTTGAATGACTCCAAACCAAGAAGGAGCCACTTTCGGTGGAAAGCGGCTATGGGGTTTTCCTCCCCCAACAGAGCCAGTGGTCCACAGGCGAAAATAATGATCCACCCTGGTTAGGGGGTGGAGCACTAGTTTGGGCAACAACAAGCTTGCTTCGTATTGCCAGAGACCAGGAGTCACTGGTCTGTTCACTCTTAGCCAAGCACAATTTTAATTCCTTCATCTCCTAAAATGGAGGAATATCACACTCCCTCCCTCCTTCCCATGGATTTGGATTACAGGGTTGTTGAAAGGACAAGGAGAAGCTTGTAAAAAGGGCTTTGAACGGCTTGATGGGGTGGTGGTTTCACTGCCTCGCTTCCCTGCATTCCTAGAAGTCTATAATTCAGCCGCCTTGGCTTCCCCAAGATGCCATCCCCACCCCACCTTCCCTCCCTTCACTCTTCTGTGCCCGGTGCCCTCACCCTCATCAATCAATCAATCAATCAATCAATTGTATGTATTGAGCGCTTACTGTGTACTCTCATCCGCCTCGTCCACAGCCTGATGCCCCCCCAGGGGCAGTAGGAGGCTGTTTCACTGCACCTGCTCAGAGTGGCAATGGTCAAACACCAAATTAAAGGTTTGACCCTTCCCACTGCAGTGTAAAGCCATGAAGAGGATGAGGCCAAAATCAACCGCAGCCTCACTGAGTCAGTGAATACTTCCGTATGGAACCCAGCCTGATCAGAAGGGGCGATGGCCCTGCCCCAGAGCCATGGGGGAAGGGGGGGCTTCTCTGGGAGTATCTCTCCGTGATCCTGGTGCAGACCACCATGGGCTCTACAGATGTTCCAGCTGATGCTACCGAGGCTCTTATCAAAGGCCGGCAAGGAAAAAGTTACCGAGCGGTGTCTTGGTCACCCAAAGTTGCCCAAAGCTGCAGGATCAGGGTCCTCTTGGGTTGATTATAATAATAATAATGATAATTGTTAAGCACTTACTATGTGCCAGGCACAGTACTGAGCGCTGGGATGGATACAAGCAAATCAGGCTGGACTCAGTCCCTGTCCCACATGGGGCTCACAGTCTCAATCTCCATTTTACAAATTCATTCATTCAATCATATTTATTGAGCACTTACTGTGTGCAGAGCACTGTACTAAGCGCTTGGGAAGTCCAAGTCGGCAACATCTAGAGACGGTCCCTACCCAACAGTGGGCTCACAGTCTAGAAGGGGGAGACAGAGAACAAAACAAAACATATCAACAAAATAAAATAATTAGAATAAATATGTACAAATGAGGTCACTGAGGCCCAGAGGAGTGAAGTGACTTGCCCCCGTTTACACAGCAGACAAGTGGTGAAGCCGGGATTAAAACGTGCTCAGTAAATATGATTGAATGACTGAAAGAATGAACCTATAACCTAACCTTCTGACTCGAGGCCCATGCTCAATCCCCTACGCCAAGAGCCGCGCTGCTTCTCTTAGGAAGTGCTCAATAAATAATGCTGATCGATTGACTGGAATGCCCTCCCTCTGCC
This sequence comes from Tachyglossus aculeatus, assembly GCF_015852505.1. Lineage (NCBI taxonomy): Eukaryota > Metazoa > Chordata > Mammalia > Monotremata > Tachyglossidae > Tachyglossus > Tachyglossus aculeatus. Next base: position 49,020,965 of record NC_052071.1, read on the forward strand.
CATCCGCCAAGCTAGCTCTCTTCCTCCCTTCAAGGCCCTACTGAGAGCTCACCTCCTCCAGGAGGCCTTCCCAGACTGAGCCCCTTTCTTCCTCTCCCCCCCGTCTCCCTCTCCATCCCCCCATCTTACCTCCTTCCCTTCCCCACAGCACCTGTATATATGTATATATGTTTGTACATATTTATTACTCTATTTATTTATTTATTTTTCTTGTACATATCTATTCTATTTATTTTATTTTGTTAGTATGGTTTTGTTCCCTGTCTCCCCCTTTTAGACTGTGAGCCCACTGTTGGGTAGGGACTGTCTCTATATGTTGCCAACCTGTACTTCCCAAGCACTTAGTACAGTGCTCTGCACACAGTAAGCGCTCAATAAATACGATTGATGATGATGATGATGATGACTGTTTGAGTAAGAGTATAGCTGTAAGACTGTTATTGTGTTGTTACAGCCTTCAGTCTTGGTGAGAGATGTCCTGTTCAGGACGTCCAAAAGTTCCTCTTGAAGGTGGGTAAGAGATTGGACAAGAAGGACAAGAAAAACTACATTTCCCAGAAAGCCAAGGGGCTGACCTCTGACCTCTGTGCAGCATCATAAGAGGTGGCTCTGAACAGAGCCAACCCTTCAGCAACCTTGGTAGGCTTTGAGGACGGTTCTTTACTGTCTTCCTTGAGGCCCCTGGAGTGACGAGGGGTTGCATCCCCATGGGTAAGAAGTCTCTATGTCCTAATTCATTCATTCAGTCTTATTTATTGAGCGCTTCCTGTGTGCAGAACACTGTACTAAGCGCTTGGGAAGTGCAAGTTGGCAACATATAGAGACGGTCCCTACACAACAATGGGCTCACAGTCTAGAAGGAGGGGGGACAGACAACAAAACAAAACATGGAGAGAGGTGTCAAAATCGTCAGAACAAATAGAATTATAGATGTATGCACATCATTAACAAAATAAGTTGAGTAGTAAATATGTACAAGTCAAATAAATAGAGTAATAAATCTGTACAAATATATACAAGTGCTGAGAGGAGGGGAAAGAGGTAGGGAAGAGTGGGATGGGGAGGAGGAGAGGAAAAAGGGAGCTCAGTCTGGGAAGGCCTCCTGGAGGAGGTGAGCTCTTAGTGGGGCTTTGAAGGGAGGAAGAGAGCTAGTCTGGCAGATGGGCGGAGGGACGGCATTCCAGGACAGGGGAAGGACATGGGCCGGGGGTTAACGGCGGGACAGGTGAGGACGGCGGGACAGGTGAGGACGAGGCCTTTTTTTTCTTCGTGTTACGGCATCTTTGAGAAAGACCCAGCGGATTGGGAGTCAGGGACGCCATGAAGACTCCCTGGAGAGCTTTTGGGAATGATGAGGAGCTTCAAGATGAGGTAACTGAGGCTCAGAGAAGTTAAGCGACTTGCCCAAGGTCACACAGCAGACATGTGGCGGGAATCGAACCCATGACCTCTGACTCCAAAGCCCGTGCTCTTTCCACTGAGCCACGCTGCTTTTCTAGAGATGAGGAGGCTGCACGTGGAGCGGGGAAGGATGAGCCGGAATGGGCGGCCTGATGCCAAGCTAGTGGCCCACTGGGTCACCCCTTTGCAGTTGGAAGGTGGGTGACGCGTTGGGGCGATGGTTTTTTGGAGCACGTGACTCTCTGCCCCTCGTCCCCCTCTCCGTCCCCCCATCTTACCTTCCCCACTGCACCTGTATATATGTATATATGTTTGTACATATTTATTACTCTATTTAGCAGCGCGCATGCGCCCTGGAGGGAAGGGGGCTCTTCGATGTATGTACATATCTATTCTATTTATTTTATTTTGTTAGTCTGTTTGGTTTTGTTCTAGTGGACTGTGAGCCCACTGTTGGGTAGGGACTGTCTCTATAGGTTGCCAACTTGTACTTCCCAAGCGCTTAGTACAGTGCTCTGCACATAGTAAGCGCTCAATAAATACGATTGATTGAGGCCCAGTGAGGAGATTAGTGGCAGAGGAGCGGAGGGTGCGGGCTGGGCTGGAGAAGGACAGAAGAGAGGTGAGGAAGGAGGGGACGAGGTGATGGACAGCCTTGAAACCAAGAGTGAGGAGTTTTTGCTTGATGCGTAGGTTGACAGGCAACCACTGGAGATTTTTGAGGAGGGGAGTAACGTGCCCAGAGCGTTTCTGGACAAAGATGATCCGGGCAGCAGAGTGAAGTATAGACTGAAGCGGGGAGAGACGGGAGGATGGGAGATCAGAGATGAGGCGGTTGCACTAATCCAGTCGGGATAGGATGAGTGATTGAACCGGCAAGGTAGAGGTTTGGATGGAGAGGATAGGGCGGATCTTGGCGATGTTGCGGAGGTGAGACCGGCAGGTTTTGGTGACGGATTGGGTGTGTGAGGTGAACGAGAGAGCGGAGTCGAGGATGACACCAAGGTTGCGGGCTTGTGAGATGGGAAGGATGGCAGTGCCGTCTACAGTGATGGGAAAGTCAGGGAGAGGACAGGGGAGGGAAGATAAGGAGTTCAGTCTTGGACATATTGAGTTTTAGATGGCGGGCAGACATCCAGATGGAGATGTCCTGAAGGCAGAAGGAGATTTGAGCCTGGAGGGAGGGAGAGAGAGCAGGGGCAGAGAAGTAGATTTGGGTGTCATCAGCGTAGAGATGCTAGTTGAAGCCGTGGGAGCAAATGACTTCACCAAGGGAGTAAGTGTAGATCGAGAACAGAAGGGGACCAAGAACTGACCCTTGAGGAACCCCTAGAGTAAGGGGATGGGAGGGGGAGGAGGAGCCCGCAAAGGAGACTGAGAATGAACGGCCGGAGAGATGAGGAGAACCAGGAGAGGACGGAGTCTGTGAAGCCAAGGTCGGTTAGCGTGTTGAGGAGAAGGGGGTGGTCCACAGTGTCAAAGGCAGCTTCAGAGGTCGAGGAGGATTAGGACAGAGTAGGAGCCATTGGATTTGGCAAGAAGGAAGTCATCGGTGACTTTTGAGAGGGCAGTTTTGGTGGAGTGTAGGGGACGGAAGCCAGATTGGACGGGGTCAAGAGAGAGTTGGCGTTGAGGAATTCGAGGCAGCGAGTGTAGACGACTCGTTCTAGGAGTTTGGAAAGGAAGGGTAGGAGGGAGATAGGGTGATAACTGGAAGGGGCAGTGGGGTCAAGAGAGGCTTTTTTTAGGATGGGGGAGATGTGGGCAGGTTTGAAGGCAGCGGGGAAAGAACCAGTGGAGAGTGAATGAAGCTGATGAAGTTGACGGGAGGGAAGGCCAGATAACGGTCTGGATGAAAGAACATGAACCTAGAAGTTAGAGGACTTGGATTCCAATCGTTCTTCTGCCATTTGCCATTCTATGCCGGTGATTAGAACGGTGCTTTTATTTATTTATTCATTTAATTATTTTTGGAAGTTCACTGTGGGCAGGAAACGTTTCTAAAAACCTTGTTATATTGTATTCTCCCAAGCGCTTAGTACACTGTTCTGCACCTAGTAAGTGCTCAATAAATACCATTGCTTGATTGATTATGGTATTAAGTGCTTACTAGGTGCTGGGCACTGAAGCGGTGTGGCTTAGTGGAAAGAGCCCGGTCTTGGGAGTCAGAGGTCGTGGGTTCTAATGCCGGCTCTGTCACTTGTCAGCTGTGGGACTTTGGGCGAGTCACTTCACTTCTCTGTCCCTCAGTTCCCTCATCTGTAAAATGGGGATTAAGACTGTGAACCCCATGTGGAACAACCTGATAACCTTGTATCTACCCCAGTGCTTAGAACAGTGCTTGGCACATAGTAAGTGCTTAGCAAATACCATTGTTATTATTATTGGTAATAATAACAATAAGTGCTGAGGTAGATACGAAACAGCATATCTCAGTGGTAAGAGCCCGGTCTTGGGAGTCAGAGGTCATGGGTTCTAATCCTGGCTCCCCCACTTGTCAGCTGTGTGACTTTGGGCAAGTCACTTAACTTCTCTATGCCTCAGTTACCTCGTCTGTAAAATGGGGATTAAGACTGTGAGCCCCCTGTGGGACAACCTGATCACCTTGTAACCTCCCCAGTGCTTAGAGCAGTGCTTTGCACATAGTAAGTGCTTAATAAATGCCATTATTATTATTATTATTCTCTATGCCTCAGTTACCTCATCTGTAAAATGGGGATGAAGACTGTGAGCCCCACGTGGGACAATCTAGTCACCTTGTTTCCCCCCAGCGCTTAGAACAGTGCTTCGCACATAGTAAGCACTCAACAAAACCATCATCGTTATTATTATACAGGCTAACCAGGTTGGACACAGTTCATGTCCCACATGGAACTCACAATATTCACCTCCATTCTACAGATGAGATAACTGAAGCCTAGTAAGCCCTTAGCAAATATCATAAAACAATTGGAGTGATGTATTTGGGGGTTTTCCTGGTATAATCGATCAGTGGTATTTATTGAGCACTTACTATGTGCAGAACACTCTACTAAGCACTTGGGAGAATACACTACAACATAATTAGCGGATACGTTCCCTGCCCATAGCAAGCTTAATCTTACCCTGTGGTTTGAAATTGCTTTCTGCATTTACTGTCTTTTCAACAAAACAGTATTTGGTAGCAGATGGGTGTCATCAGAGTTTTATAATTTTTCAAACTACTCAGGTAATAATAATAATAATGATGGCATTTGTTAAACTCTTACTATATGCGAAGCACTGTTCTAAGCGCTGGGGGGATACGAGGTGATCAGGTTGTCCCAGGTGGGGCTCACAGTCTTAGTCCCCATTTTACAGATGAGGTAACTGAGGCTCAGAGAAGTTAAGTGACTGGCCCAAGGTCACACAGCAGATATGTGGCGGAGCTGGGATTAGAAACCCGGGCTGTTTCCATTGAGCCATGCTGCTTCTCAATTCTCTTTCTGGTAGAATTCCCTTTTTGATTCTGGCCAGATTCATTCATTCATTCATTCATTCATTCATTCATCCATCCATCCATTCATCCATCCATCCATCCATCCATTCATTCATTCATTCATTCGTATATATTCAATCAATCGTATTTATTGAGCGTATTAATAAACTCTCCCCCTCTTCCCCCCTCCACCCTGCATCTTACCTCCTTCCCTTCCCCACAGCACCTGTATATATGTATATATGTTTGTACATATTAATTACTCTATTTATTTATTTATTTTATTTGTACATATCTATTCTATTTATTTTATTTTGTTAGTACATTTGGTTTTTGTTCTCTGTCTCCCCCTTTTAGACTGTGAGCCCACTGTTGGGTAGGGACTGTCTCTATATGTTGCCAATTTGTACTTCCCAAGCGCTTAGTACAGTGCTCTGCACAGAATAAGTGCTCAACAAATACGATTGATGATGATGATTGAGCGCTTACTGTGTGCAGAGCACTGTGCTAAGCGCTTGGGAAGTACAAGTCGGCATCCCTTTTGTTCCATTTGAAGGTCTGGTCTGCAAAAGGGCTCTTAAGGCTTCCCATTCTAGGAATTCTAACTAGGTAGTGCCTCCCTAATGATAGCCTCAGATGCTCAAAAGGAAACTAAGCAAATAAGAAATAAACAAAACGGTGCCTCTCATGATCCAGTTCAACCTCCAGCTCAGACGAACTGTGTCCTGGAGGAAATTGGATAACCGAGAAATCAATCAATCAATCAATCAATCAATCGTATTTATTGAGCGCTTACTATGTGCAGAGCACTGTACTAAGCGCTTGGGAAGTACAAATTGGCAACACATAGAGACAGTCCCTACCCGACAGTGGGCTCACAGTCTAAAAGGGGGAGACAGAGAACAGAACCAAACATACCAACAAAATAAAATAAATAGGATAGAAATGTACAAGTAAGATAAATAAATAAATAAATAAATAGAGTAATAAATATGTACAACCATATATACATATATACAGAAACCCCTCCGTGGTCAGAAGCCTGCTTGTCACGAGGTGTTGGAGGGGACCTACACTCTGCGGGAGAGCAGGGCTAAGGGGGTGACCACTTAGTTTTCACTCGGGACAAAAGTGAGAAATTTTTCAGCTCAGGGCGCCTCTGCATTGCCAACAGGATGGTGGAAAACCTGCCTTCCGATTGGCTTAGCGTCTTTCTCATCGGAAAAGTCCTTCGCAGGCCTCAAAAATGACAGAAGAGATCATCTTTGTCAAGGGTCTTTATGATCGAGAGTCTCCCCCTACGACCCTTTTCTTACTCTTTCCGCTAGAGAAGCCGCGTGGCTCAGTGGAAAGGGCCCGGGTTTTGGAGTCAGAGGTCATGGGTTCAAATCCCGGCTCTGCCAGCTGTGTGACTTTGGGCAAGTCACTTCACTTCTCTGTGCCTCAGTTACCTCATCTGTAAAATGGGGATTAAAACTGTGAGCCCCCCCCATGGGACAACCTGATCACCTTGTAACCTCCCCGGCGCTTAGAACAGTGCTTTCCACATAGTAAGCGCTTAACAAATACCATCATTATTATTATTATTATTAAGTCACTTAACTTCTCTGTGCCTCAGTTACCTCATCTGTAAAATGGGGATTAAAACTGTGAGCCCCCCCATGGGACAACCTGATCACCTTGTAACCTCCCCAGCGCTTAGAACAGTGCTTTCCACATAGTAAGCGCTTAACAAATACCATTATTATTATTATTATTATTATTATTAAGTCACTTAACTTCTCTGTGCCTCAGTTACCTCATCTGTAAAATGGGGATTAAAACTGTGAGCCCCCCATGAGACAACCTGATCACCTTGTAACCTCCCCAGCGCTTAGAACAGTGCTTTCCACATAGTAAGCGCTTAACAAATACCATCATCATTATTATTATTATTAAGTCACTTAACTTCTCTGTGCCTCAGTTACCTCATCTGTAAAATGGGGATTAAAGCTGTGAGCCCTCCGGGGGACAACCTGATCACCTTGTAACCTCCCCAGTGCTTAGAACAGTGCTTTGCACATAGTAAGCGCTCAACAAATGCCATCATCATCATCTCCCCTGAAAACCTGAGTGTGAGCATGGGCCTGGGGACCGGACGAACCTGGGTTCTGATCCCAGCTTCGCCATTTATCTGCTGTGTGACCTTGGGCAAGTCACTTCACTTTTCTGTGCCTCAGTTACCTCATCTATAAAATGGGATTTGTTTGATGGTTTGATGGTATTGGTTGAGCGCTTACTCTGTGTCAAACACTGTTCTAAGCGCTGGGGTAGGTACAAGTCAAATAGGTCGTACACAGTTCCTGTCCTGCGTGGGGCTCACTGTCTTAAGTGAGACGGAGAACACGTATTAAATCCCTCTTTTACAGTTGAGGAAACTGAGGCACAGAGAAGTTAAGTGAAGGGAGAACGCATATTGAATCCCTCTTTTACAGTTGAGGAAACTGAGGCACAGAGAAGTTAAGTGAAGGGAGAACACGTATTGAATCCCTCTTTTACAGCTGAGGAAACTGAGGCACAGAGAAGTTAAGTGAAGGGAGAACACGTATTGAATCCCTCTTTTACAGCTGAGGAAACTGAGGCACAGAGAAGTTAAGTGAAGGAGAGCACGTATTGAATCCCTCTTTTACAGTTGAGGAAACTGAGGCACAGAGAAGTGACTTGCCCAGGGTCACACAGCTAGCAATTAGCAGAGCAGGATTAGAACTCAGGTCCTGTGACTCCCAAACCAGTTCTCTTTCCACTAGGCCACACTGATTGTGAACCCCATATGGGACAGGGACAGTGTCTAAACTGATTATTTCACATCCACCCCAGTGGTTAGTACAGTGCCTGTCATGGTAGTAACTGTTTAACAAATGCCAGTAAAAAAAAAAGAACAACCTGGTACAGATTGTCCACAATGCCAGTAAACCACCACTGCAGAGTCCTCCAGACTGTAAGCTGGTTGTGGGTAGGGAATGGATCTGTTTATTGTTGTATTGTACTCTCCAAGTACTTAGTACAGTGCTCTGCGCACAATAAGAACTCAATAAATACGATTGACTGGGAGATCCGCTCAGGGATTCTTCTAAGGTGCCTGATAGGGAACGTGGTGTCTTGTCGGGAAATGCTTTTGGCAGGGAAGAGTTCTCGGCACCTTGCCAGAGCTCAGGAGAGCCTCGGGGGATGACTGGAATTTGTTGAGAAAGAGTCTTGATGGTGATTGTATGTATTGGGCGATTATTCTGTGCTAAGCGCTGGGTTAGATACAGGATAGTCAGGTGGGACATGGTCCCTGTCTCCCTTAGGGGCTCGCAGCCTGAAAGGGAGGGAGACCTGAGAACTGACCACCAATTTGTAACCCAGTTCTATCCGAGAGCAAGAGACCCCAAGGTGGAACCTCTCCTCCGACCGTTGGGGATTGGATTCCGGAGGTTCCGTTTTCAGAGGACGGCATTCTGTTGGGTTTTCCATAACCGCCCGTCCCACCATTGGTTCTGGCTGCCGTGGGGCTGAAATAGAGGACGTGGCGCTGGGGGCTGGGGCTGGTAAGCCGACGTGGTGTTCTTTCCAAAGTCTCGGGGATTTGAGGTGACCAGGTTTAGGTGGATGGACCCCAAATTTCCATCTGGGCCCCATCCCTAACCACTTAGGTTCTCTGGGGCCCGTTGGTGTCCAGAAGAAATGATTGGCTGGGATGCATCTGGTTCTCTGCCAACGGGAAGAACCACCCAGGGATGGAGGCGTGGGCCCACATCGCTCGCAAGTCCCTCCCGCCCGTGACAGGGACGAGGAGGAATCTGGGGGAGGAGACGGGGCAAGAAGGCCACCACCCAAGCCTGAGGGTTCAGTGGCCACATGACCCCAGACAGATCGCCGCCCCTGGCCCAGCGTTTCTGCCACCACAACCTGGATAAAGTGGTGGCAGCAGGCCTGGGCCTGGGCCCGGACCCGGTCATGTCTGCTGGGGCCACCAGGCCAAAGCGGGAAAGCTGGTGAGTCCTGTCTCTTAGTTGCTACACCCTCTCTCCTCCCCTTTTGCTCTTTGCCTCTGCTCCTCTTTGCTTTTCCCCTCCTTTCTCTCCCACCCCTCTGTCCCAGGACTGTTTTCTAACCCCTCCCCCATTTTGGCACCACAAGAATCCCACCCGGGTTCATTTCTCCTTTTCCCATCCTCTGCCCTCCCTACTGCCACACTTCAGCACTTCCATACCGCCTAAGCCCTTGGGTACTTCTTCCCCCTATAATAATAATAATAACGATGGCATTTATTAAGCGCTTACTATGTGCCCGACACCTCCTCCAAGATGTAATAATAATAACGATGGCATTTATTAAGCGCTTACTATGTGCCCGACACCTCCTCCAGGATGTAATAATAAAAACGATGGCATTTATTAAGCGCTTACTATGTGCCCGACACCTCCTCCAAGATGTAATAATAATAACGATGGCATTTATTAAGCGCTTACTATGTGCAAAGCACTGTTCTAGGTGCTGGGGAGGTTACAAGATGATCAGGTTGTCCCACGGGGGGCTCACAGTTTTAATCCCCATTTTACAGATGAGGGAACTGAGGCACAGAGAAGTTGAGTGACTTGCCCAAAGTCACACAGCTGACCGTTGGCGGAGCTGGGATTTGAACCCCTGAACTCTGACTCCAAAGCCCGTGCTCTTTCCACTGAGCCACGCTGCTTCTCCATGCTGATTTTCTCTATCAATTTTGTATGTATCTTTATCCCTTATTACTTCCACCTATCTGTAATATGCTATAGTGTCCGGCTAGTGAGCTCCGGCTCGTGGGCGAGAATCCTATCTGCCAATTCTTTTGTTCTCTCCTGAGCTCTTGATGAAGTGCTTTGCACATAATAAGCACTCAGTACATACCACCGATTGATCTACCGGCCGAAGGTGACCAGATTTCTGACCACCTTATTCTATTTTCCTGGAGTCAGAGCTCTTAATGATCCCAGCCCCTGGTATCTGAGATACCATCTTTGGTCCGCAGAAGATCTCGCCAAACTGGATTGTCCTTCGACTTAATTCCAACACCCTCTCAACAGGGATGGGAGCCCGGGATTTTCAGTTAGGAAACCTGCCAGCCGGAGAACTTTGAAACCACTGCCATCTGCAGTTGACTGGCTGGGAAATCTCAATAGATAGCTTTTCTCACTAACTCTACAAGCCTTTGGAGTTTAATGATCAAGTTAAACAGACAAAGAGGACCTCCCTCCCTCCCAGACCTCTCTTGGTCTTAGCACTGATCCTGACGTCCTCTGACATCTCCTCCTGCTACCTTTTATTTCCTGATTTAATAACTGTGGGTTTTGCTGAACACGCCACCAAGCACTGGGGTGGATGCAAGTTAATCAGGTCAGGTACGGTCCCTGGCCTACTTGGGGCTCACTGTCTAAGAGGGAGGGAGAACATGTATTCAATCCCCATTTCACAGATGAGGAAACTGAGGCCCAGAGAATGGACGTGCTTTGCCCAAGGTCACACAGCAGGTAAGTGGCGGATCCAGGATTAGAACCCAGGTCTCCAGACTCCCGGGCCTGTGCTCGTTCCACTAGGCCACGATGCTGCTCACTGCTTCTAGACTGTGAGCCCACTGTTGGGTAGGAACCGTCTCTATATGTTACCAGCTTGTACTTCCCAAGCGCTTAGTACAGTGCTCTGCACACAGTAAGCGCTCCATAAATACGATTGAATGAATGAATGAATGCTTCTCCGATAACTGCAGGGGACTTTTCAGAACATTTATCCTCATTTGGCTCAATATCCTTATCGATACCACACTGAATTTGTTATTATTCCTTTGGTTGGCTCCAGCTGAGCAGACAATAAACTAGACAAAGATGAACTGGGTTAAGTAAATTTGATCCAGGATGGGAAACGAAGAATACTCTCACGAGGTGACTCATTCTGGCTGGGGTTAGGGTTGTTGTCATTGGTTCTTTGTCGAGGACCCCCCAGATGGATAATAATGATAAGAATGGCATTTGTTAAGCATTACTATGTGCAAAGCACTGTTCTAAGCGCTGGGAAGGGTACAAGGTGATCAGGTTGTCCCACGTGGGGCTCAAGGCTTCATCCCCATTTTACAGGTGAGGTAAGTGAGGCACAGAGAAGTGACTTGCCCAAAGTCACACAGCTGACAATTGGCGGAGCCGGGATTTGAACCCATGACCTCTGACTCTCAAGCCCGGGCTCTTTCCATTGAGCCACGCTGCTTCTCTGATGTTTTTAGACTGTGAGCCTAGGGACTGTCTCTATATGCTGCCAACTTGTCCTTCCCAAGCGCTTAGTACAGTGCTCTGCACACAGTAAGCGCTCAATAAATACGATTGATGATGATGATGATGATGATGTAGATTTGGAGTAGACTGAATGCGTCAGATTGGGCCTGGGGTTGTGAGCACCATTAGAATGATTGAGTGTTGATGACTGGTAGAATGATCTGTGTGTTTTCTTGGGTCTCCTGTGGCTGCTTCTCCGCAGAGACTCTCCTGGGAAGGCTGGGCCAGGCCGCTTCCCGTGGAACGCTGAGTTTGAATATTCTTCATATTAAAGATTGGCTTCCCAAGCCGACTCTGCTGCCTCTTTCCTGGAGAGGGTCACTGAGAACCAAGCCCAAGAGGGTAGTGGTGGGGACCTACGACACGTCCTCAGGAAAAGCTATATCTGAGGATGATTGGGAAAGATTGTCTCAATTTCCTTTTGCTGCCTTACAGTAATAATGATAACAATAACAATAATAATAATATCTGTTACACATTTATTCAGTGCCAAATCCTGGGGTAGATACATTTCGATCAGATCAGCGTGGCTCAGTGGAAAGAGCCCGGGCTTTAGAGCCGAAGGTCATGGGTTCAAATCCCATCTCCGCCAATTGTCAGCTGTGTGACTTTGGGCAAGTCACTTCACTTCTCTGTGCCTCAGTTACCTCATCTGTAAAATAGGGATTAAGGCTGTGAGCCCGCCGTGGGACAACCTGATCACCTTCTTACCTCCCCAGCGCTTAGAACAGTGCTTTGCACATAGTAAGCGCTTAATAAATGCCATTATTATTATTATTAGATCAGACCCAATCTCTCTTGGGGCTTACAGCCTATTGGGAGTGGGGAGAGAACAAGTATTTAAATCCCCATTTTATTGAGGAGGTCACTGAGGCACAGAGAAGTGAAGTAACTTGCCCAAGATCACACAGCTGACAAGTGGCAGAGCTGGGTTCAGAATCCAGGTCCTCTGACGGGTGGAGATAGGGCTGGTGGACTAGGGCTGGAGGAATAGGGTTGGAGAGAGAAGTAGACCGTTTTCTTCATTGCTCACAAAATCATCATCATCAATCGTATTTATTGAGCGCTTACTGTGTGCAGAGCACTGTACTAAGCGCTTGGGAAGTACAACTTGGCAACATATAGAGACAGTCCCCACCCATCAGTGGGCTCACAGTCTAAAAGGGGGAGACAGAGAACAAAACCAAACATCCTAACAAAATAAAATAAATAGAATAGATATGTACAAGTAAAATAAATAAATAAATAGAGTAATAAATATGTACAAACATATATACATCATCATCATCAATCGTATTTATTGAGCGCTTACTATGTGCAGAGCACTGTACTAAGCGCTTGGGAAGTACAAATTGGCAACATATAGAGACAGTCCCTACCCAACAGTGGGCTCACAGTCTAAAAGGGGAAGACAGAGAACAAAACCAAACATACTAACAAAATAAAATAAATAGAATAGATATGTACAAATAAAATAAATAAATAAGTAAATAGAGTAATAAATATGTACAAACATATATACATATATACAGGTGCTGTGGGGAAGGGAAGGAGGTAAGATGGGGGGATGGAGAGGGGGACGAGGGGGAGAGGAAGGAAGGGGCTCAGTCTGGGAAGGCTTCCTGGAGGAGGTGAGCTCTCAGCAGGGCCATTGATGGCTCTCAGCAGGGCCATCAATTAAATATGATTGATGATATATACATATATACAAAATGCGGATCAATTCTCTGTTTAGTGTCACTGAAGTTTCGGCAGAGTTTCTGAAGGTTTCCCTCATGAAGCAGGCCATCACAACAGTGAGGCTGTCCCCCGGGAGCTGGAAGGGGAATCGCTCACTCCGATTCCCAGCTGACTGCTTCTCCGGATGGAATCCAGCCACACCTGCCAGATGAAGGGATGACCCGGGGCTGGGCATGAGTCTAAACAGCTGCCGTGCCCATCTCACCCACTTCCAATCTCACGTCAGCCTCTGCCGTCTGTTCAGAATCGAACTTCTGGCCGTAGCGCTTGCTCAGCATCCAGTGAGACCTATAAACACGGTCGAAGCTCATTTAGGGGCCCTTGATGTGGGATGGGAGACGCCAGGGGCTGTGCAGGGGTGAACTTGGCAGAGCCTTCCAGTTGGGTGGGTCAATTCCCCACCTGCCGGGTCACCGGATGGAGCTGCTGAAGGAGCAGGGGGCAGAGAAGCAGCGTGGCTCAGTAGAAAGAGCCCGGGCTTTGGAGTCAGAGATCATGGGTTCAAATCCAGCCGATTGTCAGCTGTGTGACTTTGAGCAAGCCACTTCACTTCTCTGGGCCTCAGTTCCCTCATCTGTCAAATGGGGATTAAGACTCTGAAAAAAAAAGCACAGTACTAAGCGCTGAGGTAGACACAAGATAATCAAGTCCCCCATGGGGCTCACAGTCTGAGTAGGAGGGAGAACAGGCATTGACTCCCAATTTTGCAGAAGAGAGAACTGAGGCAAGGATAAATTAAGTGACTTGCCTAAGGTCACCCAGCAGACAGTTGGCAGAGCTGGGATTAGAGCCCAGGTTCTCTGATTCCCAGGCCCAGGAGCTTTCCGCTGAGCCATGGGGCTTTATAGTTCATTCATTCATTCAATCGTATTTATCCTGTGGGTTAACTTGATCGCCTTGTAACCTCCCCAGTGCTTAGAACAGTGCTTTGCACAAAGTAAGCGCTTAATAAATGCCATTATTATTATTATTATTATTATCTGGGAATTGGGGTCATCTGAGTCAGCTAGGAGGTCACCAAAGGGTGGTGGTAGGGGCAGCCCACGTGGGGTGGCATTCTGACTGTAGGATGGCCATTATTCATCGTTAAACAAGAAAGCCTGAGCAGTGGAAAGGAAGCCAGGCCAGCTTTTGATCACCCCAAGAACTGTGGTGGTGGTGAGTGCAAACCACTATGTGATGAATGATTTCGAAGACCAGCCTTATCAGGAATCCAAACTGGGGAAATCCATCCCCGCAGGGATATCACTTAAACCGTTAAGCCAAGAACAGGCCTAAAAGGAGAGGGGCAGTCAGCCGATCTGGGGTCGGGGTGGGGAGGTGTTGTCTGATGGCTGGCCCGGAGACCAGGCTGCCCTGAGGACCAGGAGTCTGCAGTTGGACCAGGGGTGGCGAGTTTTCCTCGACTTCCTCACTTGTGTCTTGCAGTTCTGGCCTGAGGAAGAAAGAAAAACTGATTGACAAGTAATAATAACAATAATAATAGCATTTATTAAGTGCTTATTATTTGCAAAGCACTGTTCTAACCGCCGGGGTAATAATAATAATGGCATTTCTTAAGTGCTTACTTTGTGCAAAGCACTGTTATAAGAGCTGGGGAGGTTACAAGGTGATCAGGTTGTCCCACAGGGGGCTCACAGTCTTAATCCCCATTTTACAGATGAGGTAACTGAGTCTCAGAGAAGTGAAGTGACTTGCCCAAAGTCACACAGCTGACAATTGGCGGAGCTGGGATTTGAGCCCATGACCTCTGGCTCCAAAGCCCGGGCTCTTTCCACTGAGCCATGCTGCTTCAGTAGGGCTGAGCCTAAGCCCTCAGTGCCTGAGGATTGGTTTTGTTTTTTTTCAATGATATTTTTTAAGTGCTTAATTATGTGCCAGGCAGTGTACTAAGCACTGGGATAGAAAAAAGCTAATCAGGTTGGACACCGTCCATGTCCCATATGGGGCTTACAGTCTCAATCCCCAATGTACAGATGAGGTCACTGAGGCCCAGAGAAGTGAAGTGACTTGCCTGAGTTTACACAGCAGGTAAGTGGCAGAGCCAGGATTAGAGCCCATGTCCTTCCGACTCCCAAGCCCGGGCTCTATCCATTAGGCCAGGCTGTTGGGAACTTTTGTTGCGGTGGGGTTGGTGGAGGGAGGGTGAGTGCTGGTGAAGCACCTTACAATCAATCAATCAATCAATTGTATTTATTGAGCGCTTACTATGTGCAGAGCACTGTACTTGGGAGAGTGCAGTATTTCCCTCCCAGGCCACTGTGATGGAGGGAGTGTAGCCCCTCTCCTTGAGCAGGGGAGGGAGAAGCCCCACTTCATACAGCCCTGTACCACTGGAGGAGATGACTTTAAATAGGATGTCTCGCCGGCCCGCCTCTCCCATCCTGACAGGAAGTTTTTCTGGCTCCATCCCAGCTCCAAGGAAGCGTTTGGGCCTGCTGAATGCCGCTCCAGGCCAGAGGAAGCCCAGGAAATCAGTGGCCCTTATTGAGCGCTTACCGTGCAGTAAGTGCAGCACTGTACTAAGAGCTCAGGACAGTACAATGCAGTTGGTAAATAACAATCCCCACCTACAATCCCGGACCCCGCCAGACTCACCTCAGCCCAAAAGACCCAAGGAAGTTCTGAGGTTTGGGAACCACTCTGGCGGGCTCATTTCTACCCAAGCCCACCCCAGCTTGACTCAGAGGGGCCCCAGGTGGCAGATCGGGTCCTAGGACCACTCTGGCCTCCCCTCGGGTCGCCGTAGCAGGGGCAGCGGTGGCTTCTGTGGACTGGAGGAGAATCCCCGGGCCGGTTCTCTGAATCAGGAGTGAGGTGAGGGAAGGCTGGGGGCAGAAGATGTGGGTGTTTGGGTGCGGGGGGCGGGGGGGAATGGCGCACCTTGTCCATCCTTTGCTCACCTGCTGAATTTCCAAGACAGAACCTGGCAGTGTCAATATCCGAACCAGCGGACCATCATCATCATCAATCGTATTTATTCAGCGCTTACTATGTGCAGAGCACTGTACTAAGCGCTTGGGAAGTACAAATTGGCAACATATAGAGACAGTCCCTACCCAACAGTGGGCTCACAGTCTAAAAGGGGGAGACAGAGAACAAAACCAAACATACTAACAAAATAAAATAAATAGAATAGATATGCACAAATAAAATAAATAGAGTAAAAAATATGTACAAACATCTATACATATATACAGGTGCTGTGGGGAAGGGAAGGAGGTAAGATGGGGGGGATGGAGAGGGGGACGAGGGGGAGAGGAAGGAAGGGGCTCAGTCTGGGAAGGCCTCCTGGAGGAGGTGAGCTCTCAGCAGGGCCAGTGTTTTCACATGCCTTTTGGGTGCCAGGCTCTGACTGAAGCCTTTGATAGTCCTCTGTTAATACCTGTTCCCTTTCTGCTTACTGAAGGAACTTGCTTTTCAGGTTGGAGTGGTTTGGCCAGGAAGCCTTGCCCAGTGGGTGGGCTCTTTTTCTCTGTCTCTCTCTGTCTGTCTGTCTGTCTGTCTGTCTCTGTCTCTCTCTCTCTCTCTCTCTCTGTCACTCTCACTCTCAGAGGAACAAGGCGGTGGGAACTTTTCTGCAGCTTCCCAGGGTCCTCGCCACCCCCGAGGCCGCAGCCTGCCCAGGTCCATGGCTCATTGGGTGGGGGCGGCATCCTGCACTAAGCTGCCAGGGGCCTTCTTCCTTGATGATAATAATAATGATGGCATTTGTTAAGCACTTACTATGTGCAAAGCACTGTTCTAAACGCTGGGGAGGATACAAGGTGATGAGGTTGTCCCACGTGGGGCTCACAGTCTTCATCCCCATCTTACAGATGAGGTAACTGCAGCACAGAGAAGTGAAGTGACTTGCCCAAAGTCACACAGCTGACAATTGGCGGAGCCGGGATTTGTACCCGTGACCTCTGATTCCCAATCCCAGGCTCTTTCCACTGAGCCACGCTGCTTTTCTATGGGAACCTTGATGGTTCCCGGCACCCAGCGAACTCAACTGTGTTAGCCCAGTTGAAAGGAGATGTTGTCTTCTTTCCTCCATCCTTCAGAGCTATGCCAAGCGGGTGAGGAGAAGAGTTGCCGCCCTTGCCGTGGGGAGAGCCTGGTGACAGCAATCTAGCTGGCCTGCATAGCTCTCTTGAAACCCACCCACCTTCGTCAACAAACCTCTCCTTGCTCCTCTTCCTTCTCGCTCTCCCGCCCGCCTGTAAAAAAAGTATTTTGTCTTCCTGCCATGGCCTTCTGCCAAGGACTTAAAAGTGCCATAACTAACCTTCCACCTCTCCTCTCCCCTTTCCCCCGCCCGGCCCTCTCTCCCCCACCCCGTATCAGTGCTTACCCCAGTGTGCGTGTGGAAAAGTTAAAGGAGTGACTGACCATCGGCATTAAATGACCATGGGTCAAATCATCAGCCTCGATTTCCTGATGTCCACCAACGCTGACGCCCCGGATGCTGCCGATGCTGCTGACTCTCCAGAAGCTGCTGATGCTCCCGACTCTCCAGATCTTGCCGATGCTCCCGATACTGCCGACGCTCCATATTCTCACGACTCTGCCGATGCTGCCGTTGCGCCAGATTCTCCTGACTTTGATGACTCTCGGGATGCTCCCGACTTTGCGGACGATCCCGATGCTCCGGATTCTCCCGACATTGCCGACTATCGGGATGCTCCCAACTTTGTCGACACTCCAGATGCTCCGGATTCTCCCGATTTTGCTGACACTGCCGTTGCTCCGGATTCTCCCACCTTTGAAGACTCTCGGGATGCTCCCGACTTTGCCGACGCTCCCGTTGCTCTGGATTCTCCCGACTTTGCCGACTCTCGGGATACTCCTGACTTAGCCGACACTCCCGGTGCTCCAGATTCTCCCAACTTTGCCGACTCTCGGGATGCTCCTGACTTTGCCGACACTCCCGGTGCTCCGGATTCTCCCGACTTTGCCGACTCTCGGGATGCTCCTGACTTTGTCGACACTCCCGGTGCTCCGGATTCTCCCGACTTTGCTGACTCTCGGAATGCTCCCAACTTTGCCGACGCTCCCGATGCTCCGGATTCTCCCAATTTTGCCGACTTTCGGGATGCTCCCGACTTTGCCAACGCTCCCGATGCTCCAGATTCTCCTGACTTTGCCAACGCTCGGTATGCTCCTGAATTTTCCGATGCTCCCAACTTTGCTGGCAGTCTGGATGCCTCCAACTTTGCCGGCAGTCTGGATGCCTCCAAGTTTGCCAGCGCTTCCAGCCTTGCGGATGCTCCCGGTGGCCCGGAGGCTGCTGCAGCTGCGGGTGGCCCCGCTCGGTCCAAGAGCCCAGACCGTGCCATTGACAACCGCCACACCACCCTGTGAGTGCCAGGCCTCCCTCCCTGCCCCGCCGATTGATTGATTGATTGATTGATTGATTGTAAGATGCTTCCCCACCACTCCCCACCTCAACAAAGGTTCCCAGCAGCTTGGTCTAATGGATAGAAGCTTGGGAGTCAGGGGGACCTGGGTTCATTCATTCAATCGTATTTATTGAGCGCTTACTGTGTGCAGAGCACTGTATTAAGTGCTTGGGAAGAACAAGTTGGCAACATATAGAGACGGCCCCTACCCAACAGCGGGCTCACAGTCTAGACAGGGGAGACAGACAACAAGACAAAACATATTAACAAAATAAAATAAATAGAGTAAATATGTACAAATAAAATAAATAGAGTAATAAATACGTACAAACATATGTGCAGGTGATGTAGGGAGGGGAAGGAGGTAAGGCAGGAGGGGATGGGGAGGGAGAAGGGGGGAGAGGAAGGAGGGGGTTCAGTGTGGGAAGGTCTCCTGGAGGAGGTGAGCTCTCAGTAGGGCCTTGAAGGGAGGAAGAGAGCTAGCTTGGCAGATGTGCGGAGGGAGGGCATTCCAGGCCAGGGGGATGACGTGGCCTGGGGGTCGACGGCGGGACAGGCGAGAATGAGGTACGGTGAGGAGATTAGCAGCAGAGGAGTGGAGGGTTCAGGCTGGGCTGGAGAAGGAGAGAAGGGAGGTGAGGTAGGAGGGGGTGAGGTGATGGACAGCCTTGAAGCCGAGGGTGAGGAGTTTTTGCCTGATGCGTAGGTTGATTGGTAGCCACTGGAGATTTTAGAGGAGGGGAGTAACATGCCCAGAGCGTTTCTGCACAAAGACGATCCGGGCAGTGGCGTGAAGTATGGATTGAAGTGGGGAGAGACAGGAGGATGGGAGATCGGAGAGGAGGCTGATGCAGTAATCCAGACGGAATAGGATGAGAGCTTGAACGAGCAGGGTAGTGATTTGGATGGAGAAGAAAGGGCGGATCTTGGCGATGTTGCGGAGCTGAGACCGGCAGGACTTGGTAACGGCTTGGATGTGAGGGGTGAACGAGAGAGTGGAGTCGAGGATGACACCAAGGTTGCGGGCTTGTGGGACGGGAAGGATGGTAGTGCCGTCAACAGTGATGGAAAAGGCAGGGAGAGGGCAGGGTTTGGGAGGGAAGACAAGGAGCTCAGTCTTCGACATGTTGAGCTTTAGGTGGTGGGCAAACATCCAGATGGAGATGTCCTGAAGGCAGGAGGAGATACGAGCCTGGAGGGAGAGAGAGCAGGGGCAGAGATGTAGATTTGGGTGTCATCAGCGTAGAGATGCTAGTTGAGGCCGTGGGAGCAAATGAGTTCACCAATGGAGTGTAGATAGAGAACAGAAGGGGACCAAGAACTGACCCTTGAGGAACCCCTACAGTAAGGGGATGGGAGGGGAAGGAGGAGCCCGCAAAAGAGACTGAGAATGAATGGCCGGAGAGATAAGAGGAGAACCAGGAGAGGATGGAGTCTGTGAAGCCAAGGTTGGATAGCGTGTTGAGGAGAAGGAAGTGGTCCACAGTGTCGAAGGCAGCTGAGAGGTCGAGAAGGATTAGGATAGAGTAGGAGCCGTTGGATTTGGCAAGCAGGAGGTCATTGGTGACCTTTGAAAGGGCAGTTTCCGTGAAATGTAGGGGATGGAAGCCAGATTGGAGGGGGTCGAGGAGAGAGTTGGTGTTGAGGAATTCGAGGCAGCACGTGTAGATGACACATTCGAAGAGTTTGGAAAGGAATGGTAGGAGGGAGATAGGGTTCTAATCCTGGCTCTGCCTCTTGTCTGGTGTGTGCCTTTAGGCAAGTCACTTCAATTCTCTGGGCCTCATTGACCTCATCTGTAAAATGGGGATTGAAACTGTGAGCCTCACATGGGACGGGGACTGTGTCCAACCTGATTAGCTTGGATCTTTCCCTGCCCCTGTCCTGGGACCCCTCTGCCGCTGCCCTGGGACTCTGCGCGCTCCCCCGCCCCCAGGAGCAAAGTCCGGGAAGGAGAGGGGCTGTGCCACTTGTAGCATCCATGGGAATGAGAGGGGCTGTGCCACTCGCCATCCATCCGCCTCCAGGGTCGACCCTTCTCCCACCAAGACTCTCAGGGGCCGCCTCTGGCTAGCTAGTGAAGCCGTCCCGACAACAGAGTCAATCAATCGATGGTATTTACTGAGCGCTTCCTGTGTGCAGAGCACTGCACTGAGCGCTCGGCCCTCAGCCCACCTCTGGCCAAGCAGCGTGGGGCAGGGAACCTTCCCTTCCATCACCGCCTCTTTCCCGTTCCCCACCCAAGTGTCCTCTGCCCACTTTTCTGACTTAAGAGATGCAGCCGTTCCGGAACTGGGCTCGGGGAGGTAGCGGTATAATAATGATGATATCGTTTGATAATACTTACTCTGTTTCAAGCACTGTGCTAAGTTCATTCATTCTATTGTATTTATTGAGCACTCACTGTGTGCAGAGCACTGTATTAATAATAATAATGATGGCATTTATTAAGCGCTTACTATGTGCAAAGCACTGTTCTAAGCGCTGGGGAGGTTACAAGGTGATCAGGTTGTCCCACAGGGGACTTACAGTCTTCATCCCCATTGTATGATGAGGCCCAGAGAAGTGAAGTGACTTGCCCAAAGTCACACAGCTGACAACTGGCAGAGCTGGGATTTGAACCCATGACCTCTGACTCCAAAGCCTGGGCTCTTTCCACTGATCTGCACTGCTTCTCTAAGCAGCTACTAAGTGCTTGGAAAGTACACGATGGGAAGCAGCGTGGCTCAGTGGAAAGAGCACGGACTTTGGAGTCAGAGGTCATGGGTTCAAATCCCGGCTCCGCCAATTGTCAGCTGTGTGACTTTGGGAAAGTCACTTCACTTCTCTGGGCCTCAGTTACCTCATCTGTAAAATGGGGATTATGACTGTGAGCCCCCCGTGGGACAACCTGATCACCTTGTAACCTCCCCAGCGCTTAGAACAGTGCTTTGCACATAGTAAGCGCTTAATAAATGCTATTATTATTATTATTATTACAATTCAGCAATAAAGAGAGACAATCCCTGCCAGGATAGATACAGGATAACCAGATCAGATACCTTCCCTGTCCGTCATGGGGTTCAGAGTTTACGAAGGAGGGAAAACAGATATCTTAGCTCTGTTTTACAGATGGGTATACTGAGGCACAGACACGATCAGATCACAGACCCAGGGAGCAGTGGAGCCAGATCTAGGACCCAGCTCTCCTGACTTCCAGCCTTGGGGTCTTTCCACGTGACCACACTGCCACAAGGATGGGCTTGTGCTTTGGTAATAATAATAATGGCATTTATTAAGTGCTTACTATGTGCAAGCACTCTTCTAAGTGCTGGGGGGATACAAGGTGATCAGGTTGTCCCAAGGGGGGCTCACAGTCAATCCCCATTTTACAGATGAGGGAACTGAGGCACAGAGAAGTTAAGTGACTTGCCTAAAGTCACACGGCTGACGGCAGAGCCGGGATTTGAACCCATGACCACTGACTCCAAAGCCCGGGCTCTTTTCCACTGAGCCACGCTGTACAGTGCTCTGCACACAGTAAGCGCTCGTTTTATAGCTGAAAAGACCGTAAACCAGGCCTCTTCCCAGGAAGTAAAGGGATCTGGGGATTTTTCCCGCCAAGGTGATTTTGACAACAGCCACCTCGGAGACCCTAAGGAAAATCCTTAAGCTCGTTGTGGGCAGGGAACGTGTCTGTTAACTCTGTCGAGGTGTACTTTCTCAAGCGCTTAGTCCAGCGCACTGCACGTAGTAAGCACTCAATAAATAGCACTGAAACCTTAGTGGGATGCCATGGGTCTTATCATTTCAGAACTGAACTGGACGAGGTGGTCTCCGCCAGCCCCCAAGGGGCAAAGAAGTACCAAGGGCCTGCCTGTGTGCTCACTATCCCGAAGACGGAGGAATTGACAGAAATCCTGGTTGAAGAAAGCGCAAGCTCCTTAGAAGAGAGTGTAGTAAAACTGGGGTCCAAGACCCACCTCACCTTCCCGCTGGGCATCATCTTCACCACCTTTCTCTACTGCGGGGAAGCCTCCAGCGCGCTCTACATGGCAAATATCTACCGAAAGAACAAGGATTCATTCTGGATGACATTCACCTTCCTCTTCTTTTTACTGTCATCCATCATGGATCAGTTTACCCTCGTTTTCATCCACCGGGATTTGGCCAAAGATAAGCCCCTCATGGTGTTCACACACCTTCTACTCTTGGGACCGATTTTCAGGTGAGTAGCTCCTTCGGAGTTCCCCATTCCCTCAGAGCAAAAATAATAATAGTTATAATGATGGTATTTGTTAAGCGCTTACTATCTGCCAAGCACTGTTGGAAGGAACCTCTTCAGATCCCTCTCTTTTTCCCCCTCTCTCCCTCCCAACCCCCTCCCCATCCAGAGACGCATCTACGGAGGCTCCAATATGTCACTTGGCTTCTCTGTGCCTCAGTTACCTCATCTGTAAAATGGATATTAAGACTGTGAGCCCCACGTGGGACAACCTGATCACCTTTTAACCTCCCAAGCGCTTATAACAGTGCTCGGCACATAGTAACCGCTTAATACATGCCATTCTTATTCTTCTTATTATAAATACCATTGATTAATTGATTGATTTTGGGCAACGACTGCTCTGAAAAAAAGGAAAGTCCCCATGCTTAGATACCTAGCATATGCATATCCTGAAAACTGGGTTACCAAATTTTTGGCTGTGATAAACATTTAGAGGGGTGTGCTATTTATATTCAAGTCGCTATGTATATATGTTTGTACATATTTATTACTCTATTTATTTTACTTGTACATATTTATTCTATTTATTTTATTTTGTTAATTTGTTTTGTTGTCTGTCTCCCCCTTCTAGACTGTGAGCCCGCTGTTGGGTAGGGACCGCCCAACTTCTACTTCCCAAGCGCTTAGTACAGTGCTCTGCACACAGTAAGCACTCAATAAATACGATTGAATGGATGAATGAATGAACAGTAAGCGCTCAATAAATACGATTGGATTAATGAATGAATAAATGAATAAGAGATGGGCGATGGTCTGTCTGGTGTGGGGAGGGAGGGAGTTCCGAGCTGGGGGAACAGAATGAGGCCAAGATTGAGGTCCAGCTGAGAGCCCCGCTTGGGAGGAGCTGGGGTCGAGTGCGTGAAGATAGATACGATGGAGTGAATTGGAGGAGGGACAGATTTTATTCATCATCTCCTTTTCTCCCAGTAGTGAACCCACAGTCAAGCCTCTTCTGTCATTCAATAATTCTAGGCAAAAAAGTTTTCTTTCAGAGACTGGAGGTGTGTTTTTAGAAGCTGTCAACTTTAGAGCTACCCTAAACATGCAAAACTGATTTTGTTTCATTTTCCATCTCTGGAGCAAATAGATTTTAAAGCTCAATCTTGGTTACAAGAACCAGTCATAGCTTCTCCACAGGTACGGTACCCACCAGATGATCACGCTTGATTTACTCATGTTTTTCCTGTGCGCTTGACCTTGTGAGGCTTGCGGGGACTGCCTCCACAGCTTTCAGCCAGCTTCGCCAGAGAACTCCCGGCTCCCGGCTCCGCCAACTGTCAGCTGTGTGACTTTGGGCAAGTCACTTAACTTCTCTGGGCCTCAGTTACCTCATCTGTAAAATGGGGATTAAGACTGTGAGCCCCCCGTGGGACAACCTGATCACCTTGTAGCCTCCCCAGCACTTGGAACAGTGCTTTGCACATAGTAAGCGCTTAATAAATGCCATAAAAAAAAAAGAAGAGGCCCATGAGTGGAAAGAGGCAGGAGACGCGACCCACCAAAACACACCCAAATGTTTGTACATATTTATTACTCTATTTATTTATTTATTTATTTATTTATTTATTTAACTTGTACATATCTATTCTATTTATTTTATTTTGTTAGTATGTTTGGTTTTGTTCTCTGTCTCCCCCTTTTAGACTGTGAGCCCACTGTTGTGTAGGGACTGTCTCTATATGTTGCCAACTTGGACTTCCCAAGCGCTTAGTACAGTGCTCTGCACACAGTAAGTGCTCAATAAATACAATTGATGATGATGATGATGATGACCCAGATAGCTCCCCAAAAGGCAGCACTGGCCAAACTCACACAATACTTCGTTCTTGCAGATGCCTAGAGGCCATAATTATGTACCTTAATCTGGGGAAGAAGGTGGAGGAGGAACCCTACGTCGGCATCATCCGCAAGAGATTGTTCTACGACGGCATGGAAGAGTTGGTAGAATGGGAGGTTGGCCACTCGATCCGAATCCTGTCCCATCACCGCCACGCCTTCAAACGTATGGCTGTGATGCAGGCCTACTTGGGCTCGGTGCCCCAACTGACCTATCAGACCTACGTGACCCTCATATCCAACGAATTACCTCTTCCAAGAGGTGAGTCGAATCAGCGGCGGGCGCTGGGCTGTGATGACACTCAGAAGCTCAACGGGCCGGAGGCCAGGGGATGATGATGATGATGATGATGATGATGGCATTTGTTAAGCGCTTACTATGTGCAAAGCACTGTTCTAAGCGCTGGATCTCGGGAAGTTGGACGGTGACCTGATGGTCACCAGTCTACTGGCTTCTGGCGTTTCTGTGGGACTGCCATTCTGTCAGGTAGCTGATCTTGCTCCATCCTCAGACTGGGGCCCTCGGGGGCCTAGGAGGAAAACCCAGCGGCAACAGCAGTCAAGAGGACCAGAGGCTTGTTTCCTCTTACTAACGATAACGCCAAATACGGTGACATTTATTAAGCACCAATTAGGCAGAGGCCCAGCCCGGTTCGGCAGCTCTGCCAGTGGCCCGGTGTGTGAATTTGGGGCAAGTCACTTCACCTCTCCGGACCTGTTTCCTCATCTGAAAAATGGGGAAACGATAAAGAGGGTGAGTCCTTTGTGGGGCAGGGACTCTGCCTAATCGGTACTTAATAAATGCCCCACAAAGGACTCACCCTCTTTATCATATCCCCATTTTTCAGATGAGGAGACATGTCCAGCGAGGTTAAATGACTTGCCCCAAATTCACACATCAGGCTATTGGCAGAGCTGCCGAACCCGGCTGGGCCCAGGTCTGCAACCAGGCTCAGGAGTGGGATGGGGTTGGTTTCTTATTTCATTCATTCATTCATTCATTCATTCATTTATTCATTCAATCGTATTTATTAAGCGCTTACTATTTGGCTTAAGACAGTTCTCCCATCCCCATGAGGAGACTGAAAAGGGCAGAAGTCCAAGCATGAGCCTCAAGATCGGGAAAACTATAACCCGAGCCCCAGTTTGGACCTTCTCTGTGATTTAGGGGAGATTGCTGAGCCAGCCACCCCCTTGACGTCTGCATTGGGTACCAGGTGGATTCTAGGATGGTGACGATCTGCTTGCGAGAGTACTCCCCAGCGCTTAGAACAGTGCTTTGCACATAGTAAGCGCTTAATAAATGCCATTATTATTATTATTATTATTATTATTATTATTATTACTGGTGGACAAATGAGCTAATTTCTTTTTCTTTCAAACGATATCTGTTAAGTGCTTACTACATGCCAAGCACTGCATTAAGCGCTGGAGTAGATACAAGCTAATAACAATAATAATAATAATTTTGGTATTTGTTAAGCGCTTACTATGTGCCAAGCACTCTTCTAAGCGCCGGGGGAGATACAAGGTAATCAGGTTGTCCCACATGGGGCTCACAGTCTTAATCCCCATTTTCCAGATGAGGGAACTGAGGCACAGAAGAGTTAAGTGACTTGCCCAAAGTCACACAGCTGATAAGTGGCGGAGCCGGGATTAGAACCCATGACCTCTGACTCCCAAACCCGCACTCTTTCCACTGAGCCACTCTGCTTCTACTCAGGTTGGACACGGTCCCTGCCCCACATGGGGTGCACAGTCTTAATCCCCACTGTACAGATGAGGGAACTGAGGCACAGAGAAGTGAAATGACCTTCTAGACTGTGAGCCCACTGTTGGGTAGGGACCGTCTCTATATGTTGCCAACTTGTACTTCCCAAGCGCTTAGTACAGTGCTCTGCACACAGTAAGCGCTCAATAAATCCGACTGAATGAATGAATGAATGACCTGTCCAGGGTCACACACAAGACCACTGGTGGCGCCGGGATTAGAACTCAGGTCCTTCTGACACCCAAGCCTGTGCTCTATCCACTAGACCACGCTGCTTCCACTAGGGCAGTTTAGTTGAGTGCTCCATATACAGTAAGCGCTCAATAAATGTGACTGTTTGGTTAGTGGTTATTTCGACGAGGCGTGTTTTGCTTTGCTACCAGGAAAATTTTGAGTTGAATATACAGGGTGCGGACTCGGGGGTTGTGTCGGCCGAGGGTTCCTATTGTCTCCCGAAGGCTCTCGTTCTCTAGTGGACTCACATTCTGGCTCAGTGGAGAAGAGCCTGGGCTTTGGAGTCAGAGGTCATGGGTTCAAATCCCAGCTCCGCCAATTGTCAGCTGTGTGACTTTGGGCAAGTCACTTCACTTCTCTGGGCCTCAGTTCCCTCATCTGTAAAATGGGGATTGAGACTGTGAGCCCCACGTGGGACAACCTGATCACCTTGTAACCTCCCCAGCGCTTAGAACAGTGCTTTGCACATAGTAAGCGCTTAATAAATGCCATTATTATTATTATTATTCTCCCCCTTCCTCCGGGCCATACTGCAGTGTCAGTGCTGTGGTCTACAGCCACCATTCCTTGCCTTCCCCTGCTTTGCTGGGAACCTGGGAGGGTCTTCAAGCCCACCCAGGCACCCGGGGCAGGGGCGCGGAGGGTAGACCGCACACCAAGACCTGCAGATCATCACCGGCAACCGGGGCCCTCCGTCGACCCACTCATCCATCCATCCATTCATTCAGTCGTATTTACTGAGCGCTTACTGTGGGCAGAGCACTGGACTAAGCGCTTGGAAAGTACAGTTCGGCAGCAGATAGAGACAATCCCCGCCCAACAACGGGCTCACGGTCTAGGAGGGGGAGGCAGGCAACAAAACAAAACAAGTTGACAGGCATCAATAGCATCAAAATAAATGGAATTATAGATATATCTCTAGGAGAAGCAGCGTGGCTCAGTGGAAAGAGCACTGGCTATGGAGTCAGAGGTCGTGGGTTCAAATCCCGGCTCTGTCAATTGTCAGATGTGTGACTTCGGGCAAGTCACTTAACTTCATCTGTAAAATGAAGATTAAGACTGTGAGCCCTCTTTGGGACAACCTGATCACCTTGATGATGATGATGATGGTATTTGTTAAGCGCTTACTATGTGCCAAGCACTGTTCTAAGCACTGGGGGAGATACCAGGTAATCAGGTGGTCCCACATGGGGCTCACAGTCTTCATCCCCATTTTACAGATGAGAGAGCTGAGGCCCAGAGAAGTGAAGTGACGTGCCCAAAGTCACACAGCTGACAAGTAGCGGAGCCGGGATTAGAACCCATGACCTCTGGCTCCCAAGCCTGTGCTCCTTCCCGTTGAGCCACACCTCCCCAGCGCTTATGTGCTTTGCACATAGTAAGCGCTTAATCAATGCCATCATTACTGTGACTATTATTATCTATTTTGATGCTATTGATGCCTGTCTACTTGTATCGCAGCATGGCTCAGAGAAACGGAACATTGGACTGGGAGTCAGAAGGACCTGGGTTCTAATCCCGGCTCCGCCACAAGTCTGCTGTGTGACCTTGGATGAGTCACTTCACTTCCCTGGGCCTCAGTTACATCATCTGTAAAATGGGGATTAAGAATGCGAGCCCCCCGTGGGACATGGACTGTGTCCAACCTCGTGTCAACCCCAGCGCTTAACACAGTGCCCAACACGTAGTAAGCAGTTAACAAACCCCACGGTTGTGATTATTATTGATTGAGTTCCTACTGTGGGCAGAACGCTGTACGAAGCGCTTGGGAGGGTGCAATACACTAGCGGTGGCAGACCCGATCACTGCCCGCAAGGAGCTTACAGTCGATCGATCAGTCAATCAATCATCGGTATTTAATGCGTGGAGAAGCAGAGTGGCTCAGTGGAAAGAGCACAGGCTTTGGAGTCAGAGGTCGTGGGTTCAAATCCCAGCTCCACCAACTGTCAGCTGTGTGACTTTGGGCAAGTCACTTCACTTCTCTGGGCCTCAGTTACCTCATCTGTAAAATGGGGATTCAAACTGTGACCCCACCCCGTGGGATAACCCGATCGCCTTGTGACCTCCCCAGCGCTTTGAACAGTGCTTTGCGAGTAGTAAGCGCTTAAGAAATGCCATCATTATTATGATTATCGAGCACTTCCTGAGTGCAGAGCACCTCTCTAGGCCATCCCTCCCGCGCTCTTGTGCGACGGTAGCTCTCGGGGTCGGTTCTCCGGCCCGCTCCCCGCTGAGCGATCGTCCCTCGGGCCCCACAGCCCCCCGGGTTCGCCCTCTAACCTCCTCCGTCTCCGCTTTCCTCCGCCCCGACTCGCAGCGGTGCTGATCGGCTTCTCCCTGGTTTCGGTGACCTTCGGGTCCACCCTGTCCACCACGTTGACCCTCCAGATCAAGTACGACGAGTACAAGACCCGCCTGGGGTTTTGGCAGTTCGTCTGCATAGTCACCTGGCGGACCCTGGAGATCATCACCCGCCTGGCCATCCTCGTGGTCTTCTCCCTGTCCATGAAGCTCATGGCGCTACCCTTCATCTTCGTAAACTTCCTGGCCACTCTCTTCGAGCCCTGGGTGCGCTTCTGGATGAGCGGCGCCAAGTTGCCCGTGATCGAGCGGACGCTGACCTGCGTGGGCACCACGGTGGTGCTGATCACCGTCACGGTCATCCATACCGGCATCAACTATTTCAGCTGGTCCGCCATGCAGCTGCGGCTGGACCAGCCGGAGCTGATGAAGACCACGCCGGGTTGGGGCGCCATGATGTTGCACTACAGCATCCGGCTGGTGGAGGACATCACCCTGGTAACCATCTGGCTGGTCCGGCCCGAGAAAGTGCTGGCCCTGCAGAACCTCTGCCGCCCCTACATCGCCGTGCAGCTCCTGGTCGGCCAGCTGCTCTCCTTCGTCCTCCTGCTCTTTTTCTTCCAGTACCTGCATCCGTTCCGCGCTCTCTTCCCCGAGTCCATTTCCGAGTACATCCACAGAAAGTGCCGCTGGCCCTGCTGGGCTAGGGCGAGGAACCCGGCCCCTCGGGACGGCGTGGTGTGACTCGCCCGCCCGGGGAAGCTCCTCCGGGGTGGCTGTCGGAGTTGTGACTGGAAGCGTCCTTGACGGGTGGAAGAAAGGAGCCCCCTTCTCGTTCCAGCAGCCGTCTCGAGTGTTGCGTCGCTTGCCGGTGGATCCGTCTTGGTGGGGTTTCGGGGGTGGGCACCCCCCTTCCCGTGGGGGGTTCAGGGTTGGGAGCCGCCAAGACTCCGCCAGTCGGTCCCTAGGCACCAACCTTGGGTGGGGGTGACCCAAAGCCAGGGGAGCCATTGTGTCCCAGAATCCGCTTTGCCGTTCAGCCCCGAAGATGGGGGTGGGCTCCCGGGGCTTCTCAGAGCTGGATGGGGACGTTCGGCTGAAAGGGGAGCTGCCATCGCTCCCCTCCCTGCTTAACTCCCACCCACTGGGCAGAGGGTACCCAACTGAAAGCTGCAGGGGTGACTGGGGAGCCCCTCTTGAGCCAGAGGTTCCTGGGTCCCCGACCTGCTAGGGAAAATTGGGGACAAGGCTAGGGTCCCTCTCCCAACTTCCAGGCCCCGGTAGCCAGTCGGGGACTCTTTGTGTCCCTGTGGGACCAAGCATTGTCTGAGCTCCGACTGGGCCCTAGCGCTAGACCCAGGCGAGCTCGGAAACTCGGGTCGGGGTGCTCTCCAATTCTGCCAAGCACCCGGGGTGGAAAGGTCGAGACCTTTCGCCGGCCTCAGGGGCCAGAATGAAGGCTTCCATCTCCTGAAAGTGTCAGCCCCGTGGAACCCCACCTCCCCGGGAGCCCCCCGACTCTCCATGGTGAAAAGTTTCTATGGTCCACAGGAGCCTTAGGGATCCCTTGCCTGCAGGGTTTTCCAGCTCTGGGAGCAAGGCCATTGTTTTCTCCCCCAACCTTTTCGGTAGGAATCCCAGCTTCCCTCGGCCTAGATCTCCAACGGGACCGGAGGGCTTCTTAGCCTGGCTGAAGAGACCCTCCCGAATCAGGTCTTTCCGACTCATTCAGTTTTGGAAGCCTGCCTGCCAAATCCCAAACTTCAGAGCCCGTCCCACGTGCTCTCCTTTCAAATGTTCTGCCCCACTTTCACTCCCTCACATAATGAAAAGGGGACACTGGGCTCACAGAACTGAATTTTAATTAGGGCCACGTGCGGGCTAGGTGGAAATCTAAAAATCAATTAGAATTGGCTATAAAATAAAATCTTCCACTCCACTGTGAAAATTAATTTTCCAATTTAAGGTTTACTCATGTGTTCTAGCAATAATTATGTTTTTCCCCAAGCTGTGGAGGGTTTTACTGATCTAAAAATGAGTGAAGATATGGGTTTTTCTTGCCGGAGATCACACCACCAGGGATGTACAGCCATTTAGACTGTAAGCTCCTTGTGGGCAGGGACTGGGCTTCTTTATTGTGTACTGCCAAGTGCCTCGGTCAGGGTCTGCCCAGACTAGGCACTCCTTAATAAGGATGGAGTGTTGCCCATTCCCTCCAGAGGAAAGCCACACTGATTTTTCAGAAAATTTGGATTTTGCATGCCTTTGCAGAATGATGAATGAGCTTTTTTTATGGTATTTGCTAAGCACTTACTAGGTGCCAGGCACTGTTCTAAGCACTGGGGTAGATACAAGATAATCAGATTGGACCCAGTCCATGTCCCACATGTGGCCCACAGTCTTAATTCCCATTTTATGGATGAGAGAATTGAGGCACAGGGAAGTGAAGTGACTTGTCGTCTAAGGTCACACAACAGACCTGTAGCAGAGTCGGGATTAGAACCAGGTCCTTTTGACTCCATTCATTCATTCAGTCGTACTTATTGAGCGCTTACTGTGTGCAGAGCACCGTACTAAGCGCTTGGGAAGTACAGATCAGCAACATAAGGTGACGGTCCCTACCCAACAATGGGCTCACAGTCTACTCCCAAGCCAGATCAGTCCTCTGACATGTTGATTAAATGGGTTGTTTCTCTGAAGAAACAGCAGGCAGCTGAGCAGTGAAACAGTTCCCAAAGATGGGCAGAAGTGATTCCTCAGGCTTTGGGGAGGGTAGGAGAAGGGATCAGGAGGAATAGGCCAAGTGTCTTTTAGACTGTGAGCCCACTGTTGAGTAGGGAATGTCTCTATATGTTGCCAACTTGTACTTCCCAAGCACTTAGTACAGTGCTCTGCATACAGTAAGCGCTCAATAAATACGATTGATTGATCGATTGAAGTGTCTCCCCCTTCTAGACTGTGAGCCCACTGTTGGGTAGGGACCGTTTCTATATGTTGCCAACTTGTACTTCCCAAGCGCTTAGTCCAGTGCTCTGCACACAGTAAGCGCTCAATAAATACGATTGAATGAATGAATGAATGAATGAGAAGAGGAAAAAGGAGCCTCACAGGAGGCAGGCACGTTCAATCAGGGATGACTCACTCGTTCACACCATCGCACACTCAGACCCACAAACACAGAGAAATACACACCCTCAGAAATGCATACTCCCTCAGATACCTTCTCCCCCAGCCCCCCCAATCCACTATAAAGACTCAACAGTGCCTGGCACATAGTAAGCACTCAGCAAATACCATAAAAACAATAAAACAGCCGGTCAGACATTGAGGCAGACACACCCAGACTTACTCAAATCAGGCCCTTGCCCAGGGCCTGGCAAGAGGTACATTTTCCGCCCAGGCAATTGGCCGTTCACCTCGAGACTGATGATTAGCCGGTCCCTGAGGTAGATGCTAGACTGATGCCTGGTTTTCAGTTGCTATGGTTTTGCCTTCACCTCAGGCGTAAACATTTTTCCTGTCCCGTCTCCTCTGTACTAGAAGAGGGCAGGATGGGGGAAGGCCTTCTTTCGGAGAAACAGTGCCCCGGAAGGACCCTAAACACACAGACACCCTCCTGCAAACCATCTCTTCTCTCTCATGGGGTCTTCCCGATATCTGCTTCTGAGGGAGGAAGGAGTCTCCGGCAGAGACTCCTTTCTGTTGTTGTGGGAAAGGGAGCATTTTCAAGCCCGCTGAGTTTTTAAGCCTTAGTAGACTCCCGAGGACCCAGGCTTTGTGTTTCTGGGGAGGCAAATTTCGTACTATACACGGGACCTCTCATCTTCATATATGGTCTGACCTGGTCCTCGGCAGGGTCAGGCCTAGGAAAAGGAACGAGGAATCTGTGTTGATCATCGACAGTTTCTGTTCAGAGCTCAATATGTGTAAGGTGCCCGGGTGGGTGCCGTGGAGTGGAGAGACACAATCCCTGCCTTCAAGGTGCTAATTCAAGGGGGGCTTAGTCTGGGAAGGCCTCTTGAAGGAGGTGAGCTCTCAGTAGGGCTTTGAAGGGAGGAAGAGAACTAGGTTGGCGGATGTGCGGAGGGAGGGCATTCCGGGACAGGGGGAGGACGTGGGCCGGGGATCGACGGCGGGACGGGCGAGAATGAGGCCCAGTGAGGAGGTGAGCGGTGGCAGAGGAGCGGAGGGTGCAGGCTGGGCTGGAGAAGGAGAGAAGGGAGGTGAGGTAGGAGGGGGTGAGGGGATGGACAGCCTTGAAGCCGAGAGTGAGGAGTTTTTTCTTGATGCGTAGGTTGACAGGCAGCCACTGGAGATTTCTGAGGAGGGGAGTAACATGCCCAAAGTGTTTCTGCACAAAGACGATCTGGGCAGCAGAGTGAAGTGTTACCATCTCTTCCCCTGCTAGACTTTATACTCCTCGTGTTACAGCCCTGGGAATGTGAGGATTGCAACCAACAGGGTGTGAAGGGAACTTCCAACCTGAAAAACCTGTCACCTTTTAAAAGAAGGTAGAAGGTGAGTGGAGGCTCATCCCAAATTTTGCCCGAAGCAATCCCCCGGGACAGGCGACCCCCTCAGCTCAGCCCAGTGTTGCCCGAAGGGGGTATGATCCGAGAGGGAAGGACTGTATTCATTCATTCATTCAATCGTATTTATTGAACTCTTACTGTGTACAGAGCATTCATTCAATCGTATTTATTGAAGGCTTCCTTGACTAGCCTATTAGCCACTCACCCAATTCTCCCTCCCTTCTGCATCACCTCTGCACTTGGCTCTGAATTGCCCTAAACCCAAGGAGCAGCGTGGCTCAGTGGAAAGAGCCCGGGCTTTGGAGTCAGAGGTCATGGGTTCAAATCCCGGCTCCCCCAACTGTCAGCTGTGTGACTTTGGGCAAGTCACTTAACTTCTCTGGGCCTCAGTTCCCTCATCTGGAAAATGGGGATTAAAAACTGTGAGCCCCTGTGGGACAACCTGATCACCTTGTAACCTCTCCAGCGCTTAGAACAGTGCTTTGCACATAGTAAGCGCTTAATAAATGCCATCAAAAAAACCCCTAATACTCATCCCCCCGACCACCACCACATATCTTTATAATCTTCTCCTTTCCCTATCTGTAATTTATTTTAATGCTTGTCTCCCCCACTAGATTGTAAGCTCTTTGAGGGCAGGGATTATGTCTACCAACTCTATTGTACTTTTTTTTACACTCTTTGCTAAGTGCTTACTAGATGCTGGGCTCTTTACTAAGCATTGGCGTAGATACAAATCTGTGTCCAAAATAGGGCTCAGTCTTAATCCCCACAGAGAAATTAAGTGATTTGCCCAGTGTCACCCAGCAGACAAGTGGCAGAGCTGGGATTAGAACCCAAATCCCAGGCCCATTATCTTCCCATTAGGCTATGCTGCTTCTCAAGTACTGAAACATTGATGTTTCAAGATGAAAAAATCAAATTCTTAAGTTTGAGCACCTACTGTGTGCAGAGCACTGTACTATGCACTTGAAAGAGCCCCATAGAGGAAGTAGACACAAACCCTCCTCTCAAGGATTGTACAGTATAGCTGGGGAGACAGACACTTTAAATAAATGCTTGCTCTGGAGCAGCTGGTTCATGCTTGGCAATGGCCCCACCCAGCTGGATCCTGTTTGGCTGTGATTTCCCCAATCATCTCTGCTTGGAGTGCCGGCACATCTCATCGCTCGGCAAGGTAAGAGCTCCCTCTTCTCCCTGTAGCCAAGAGTTGAATGAGTCCTTTCTTTGCCAGGTGAGTCCAAATGTCCAAAATCCTGCCAAGACCTGCCTGCCTGCCAGTGGAAGGTCCCCAGCCGTGAAGCCACGTGCAGGCCTCGGCCCTTAGTCCTGCATTGTCCAACGGGCCGCAACCAGCCCTTCCTTGGAGTTGTTTTCCTGGCCCGTCAGGTTATCTGTACTTCCCAAGCGCTTAGTACAGTGCTCTGCACACAGTAGGTGCTCAATAAATATGATTGAATGAATGAATCTGTAGTCCCACTGTGTCCACGTGGGCCACGGGGTTCGAGTCTGTAGTTCAAAGCTTCTCTGAGAAGGCCGGAGAGCCGTTTTTCTCCTCTGGAAACAGCCTCAATTTGCAGCACTTTTGAAATTCAAGCCCACAAAAGCCTTCCCTTGGTCCTTCCTGGTTTTCCAGGTCCCCAAAATGACATGTGTGACCCTGCTCTTCCAAGCCCTCCTGAAAAATTCTCCTCCTCCAGAAGGCATTCCCACATTAAGCTCCAACTTCCCAGCCCGTTTCTTACAACAACCACCCTAAACCCTTCTGCATATTCTGGGCTTATTTTAACTTTATTTATTTAACCTTCCATTTTTCTGCTATCCACAACCTTGGCAATGTTTTTTTCTCCTCTTCCAGCTATCTGTGGAAAAGCTTGTATCTATTAGTCTTCCCCTTAGACTGCCAGCTTTTGGGGGACAAGAATTGGTTGGGTCTCTTACCCCGTTCATACCCTTGAAGTGCTTAGTACAATAATCAATCAATGATATTTATTGAGTACTTACTGTGTGCAGAGCATTGTACTAAGCAGTTGCGAGAGTACAATACCAGATGACAGAGTTGGCAGACACATTCCCCGTCCACAGTGAGTTTTCAATCTAGAGGGAGCATACACTATAGTACTATATGAACTCTAGCAATGTGGCCCAGTGAGTGGATAGAGCATAGGCCTGGAAATCAGAAGGACCTGGGTTATAATTACGTTACTGCCACTTGTCTGCTTGGCGAGCTTAGGTAAATCACTTTAAGTGATTTCTCTTCTCTTTTCTGTGCCTCAGTTACCCCATCTGTAAAATGGAGATTAAGACTCTGAGCCCTTTGGGGAAAAGGGACTGTGTCTGCCCTGATTATCTTGTATCTATCCCAGAGTTTAGAACATTACCTGGTACATAGTAGAAACTTAACAAATGCCACAGTTATTATTATCTATTATTACATTGCCCTGCTCACATTAGGCACTCATTGACTGGTCAGTTGCTAATAATAATAATAATGACATTTATTAAGCGCTTTTATGTGCAAAGCACTGTTCTAGCACTGGGGAGGTTACAAGGTGATCAGGTTGTCCCACATGGAGCTCACAGTCAATCCCCCTTTTCCAGATGAGGGAACTGAGGCACAGAGAAGTGAAGTGACTTGCCCAAAGTCACACAGCTGGCAAGTGGCGGAGCCAGGATTTGAACCCATGACCTCTGACTCCAAAGCCCGTGCTATTTCCGCTGAGCCACGCTGCTTCTCATGCATTATAGTTCCTATGGTGTCAGGCATATTTTCATTTTTATTCCCATTCTTCCTCACAGTCTGTTTTGTTTTAGGCCCAAACTAATTTCTTTCAGACCAGGCTGCATGGCTCGGTCACGGGGGAAAACCGGGAACCCCTCCACATCGGATCCCCTCTATACTGTGAGCTGCTTGTGGGCATGGAATCTGTGTGCTTATTGTTATATTGTACTCTCCCAAACGCTTAGTACAGTGCTCTGGTGACACAGTAAGCGCTCAATAAATACTATTGAATGAATGCATGAATGAATCCATCTGGAACGAGAAGGCAACAAAACTGCATTTAACCTCAGCTTGGATTCCAAAATACTAAAGGGCTAACTAAAGGAGTGGTACAGCTAGGGTCCTTTAAAAAGAATTTAGCTGTTAATAATTGTGATATTTAATAATGATGGCATTTACTAAGCGCTTACTATGTGCACAGCACTGTTCTAAGCGCCGGGGAGGTTACAAAGTGATCAGGTTGTCCCACGGGGGGCTCACAGTCTTCATCCTCATTTTACAGATGAGGTAACTGAGGCCTAGAGAAGTGAAGTGACTTGCCCAAAGTCACAGTCACACAGCTGACAATTGGCAGAGCCTGGATTTGAATCCATGACCTCTGACTCCAAAGCCAGGGCTCTTTCCACTGAGCCACGCTGCTTCAGCACTCACTATGGGCCAGGCACTGTGCCCAAACACTGGTGGACAACTTAATTAACTTGATTAAATGTACATATGTATATTAAATGAATATATGTTTGTACATATTTACTACTCTATTTTACTTGAACATATTTATTCTATTTATTTTATTTTGTTAATATGTTTTGTTGTCTGTCTCCCCCTTCTAGACTGTGAACCCGCTGTTGGGTAGGGACTGTCTCTAGATGTTGCCAACTTGGACTTCCCAAACGCCTAGTACAGTGCTCTGCACACAGTAAGCGCTCAATAAATACGACAATGAATGGAATAGACTGTGAGCCCACTGTTGGGTAGGGACTGTCTCTATATGTTGCCAACTTGTACTTTCCAAGCACTTAGTACAGTGCTCTGCACACAGTAAGCGCTCAATAAATACGATTGATTGATTGATTGAATAGAAACAAGATAGTAGGGTTGGACACAGTCCCTGTCCCAAATAGGGCTCACAGTCTTAATCCCCATTTTACAGATGAGGTAACTCAGGCACAGAGAAGTGAAGTGACTTATCCAAGGTCACACAGCAGACCAGTGGCAGAGGTGGGATTAGAACCCGGGGCCCTGTTCTTTCCTCTAGGCTGTGCTGCTTCTTGGGGAACCAGCTGTTGAGAATGTTTGGCCATGTTCCTGCCTGTTGCAAGGGGATGGATAAAATGATCTCTCAAAGCCCTTTCCAGCTCAGATTCTATTCATTCTTTCAATCAATCGTATTTATTGAGCGCTTACTGTGTGCAGAGCACTGTACTAAGCGCTTGGGGAGTACAAGTTGGCAACATATAGAGACGGCCCCTACCCAACAGTGGGCTCACAGTCTAGAAGTCACATTCTAAGAATATATTTGGTTAAAGGTTTTTTATGGGTGGTTTTGTGGGGGCGTTGTTTGTTTCCTATTTCCTCCACAGCAGAAATTGTCCTCAAACAGAAATCTTTGGCGTTTGCCTAGCAAATCTCAGGCTTCCCTTCTTCTAGGCAAGGGGCTTTTGTGGGCTTGTCTTTGACTTGATTGTTACGTTAAATGAAGGGGAAAGGAAACTGGTCAAAAACCCCATTGCCAGTCTCTCCTCACTTTGATCCTTTTAGAGATATCCATCGCTTGGAAAAGCGGGAGGGATGTGGTCACTATGGCTGCATTGCCGATATGGCTCATTGCCACCTCTTCTGCTTACACAAGCAGCCTCTCCTTCTGGGGTGACTGGGCTGCTGTAGTTGGTAAAATTGGGGATGGCGCGAGGGGTACGCTTTTCTCTGGGGAGAGCTATGGAGTTTACCGTACGCCAGGCACTGTAACAATCAATCAATCGTATTTATTGAGCGCTTACTGTGCGCAGAGCACTGTACTAAGCGCTTGGGAAGTACAAGTTGGCAACATATAGAGACAGTCCCTACCCAACAGTGGGCTCACAGTCTAAAAGTAACAGTAACACGCCAGGATAGGTACAAGCTAACCAGGTTGGACACACCACACGTCTCACGTTGGGCTCAGAGTATTAATCCCCATTTTACAGATGAGGTAACTAAGGCACAGAGTAGTTGAGTTACCCTAGGTCACATAGCATTTGTGGAGGAGCCTGAATTAAAAACCGGGTCCTTCTGATTCCCTAGTCCATGATCCATCCATTAGCACGTGCTGCTTCTCAACTGAGGGGAGGAAAGGGAGGAGAGGAGCCGAACATTTAGGGGCCTAGGACTGCTATGGGGAAGGGAAAATTGGTCCCTTTATCTCCCCTTTCCCCATCCGTACCCAGGGAATTTGGAACCACTTGAGGAAAGTTACGCGACCCCGTGTCCTCCTTCCACACACCCTCCAAGCTAGCTCTCTTCCTCCCTTCAAAGCCCTACTGAGAGCTCACCTCCTCCAAGAGGCCTTCCCAGACTGAGCCCCCTTTTTCCTCTCCTCTTCCCCATCCCCCCCGCCCTACCTGCTTCCCCTCCCCACAGCACCTGTATAGATGTTTGTACAGATTTATTACTCTATTTCACTTATACATATTTTACTATTCTGTTTATTTTGTTAATGATGTGCATTTAGCTTTAATTCTGTTTGTTCTGACGACATGACACCTGTCCACGTGTTTTGTCTTGCTGTCTGTCTCCCCCTTCTAGACCGTGAGCCCGTTGTTGGGTAGGGACCGTCTCTGTTGCCAACTTGTACTTCCCAAGTGCTTGGTACAGTAAGCCTGCCGGTCTCAGCTCCGCAACACCGCCAAGATCCGCCCTTTCCTCTCCATCCAAACTGCTACCCTGCTCGTTCAAGCTCTCATCCTCTCCTGTCTGGATTACTGTATCAGCCTCCTCTCCGATCTCCCATCCTCCTGTCTCTCCCCACTTCAATCCATACTTCACGCCGCTGCCCGGATTGTCTTTGTCAGAAACGCTCTGGGCATGTTATTCCCCTCCTCAAAAATCTCCAGTGGCTACCAATCAACCTACGCATCAGGCAGAAACTCCTCACCCTCGGCTTCTAAACTGTTCATCCCCTTGCCACCTCCTATCTCACCTCCCTTCTGTCCTTCTCCAGCCCAGCCCGCACCCTCCGCTCCGCTGCCGCTAATCTCCTCACCGTTAGGCCTCGTTCTCGCCTGTCCCGCCGTCGACCCCCGGCGCACGTCATCCCCCGGGCCTGGAATGGCCTCCCTCCTCACATCCGCCAAACTAGCTCTCTTCCTCCCTTCAAGGCCCTACTGAGAGCTCACCTCCTCCAGGAGGCCTTCCCACACTGAGCCCCCTCCTTCCTCTCCCCCTCCTCTCCCTCTCCATCCCCCCCCGCCTTACCCCCTTCCCTCCCCCACAGCACCTGTATATATGTTTGTACGTATTTATTACTCTATTTTACTTGTACATATTTATTGCATTTTATTCTGTTAATGTGTTTTGTTTTGTTCTCTGTCTCCCCCTTCTAGACTGTGAGCCCACTGTTGGGTAGGGGCCGTCTCTGTATGTTGCCAACTTGTACTTCCCAAGCACTTAGTCCAGTGCTCTGCACACAGTAAGAGCTCAGTAAATACAATTGAATGAATGAGAGTATAAATACGATTGAATGAATGAATGAATAGGGACCATCTCTATATGTTGCCAGCTTGTACTTCCCAAGCGCTTAGTACAGTGCTCTCCACACAGTAAGCGCTCAATAAATATGATTGAATGAATGAATGAATACGGACTGTCTCTATATGTTGCCAACTTGTACTTCCCAAGCGCTTAGTACAGTGCTCTGCACGCAGTAGACACTCAATAAATATGATGGAATGAATGAATGAAAGAATCGCCAATCCCCCCAACCAACCCCATCCTTTGGCTCACCTGGATTTTGATGCGGAAGAAGCAGGACAGCGTCTCCCCAGAGGCCCACCCTCCTCAGTGCATTCCCATCCAACCCCTCCCCTGCATCCCACCCCATTAACCTGTCCCAGAGCCACCTCTCATCCCCCTCCCCACGTCCCCTCCTCACAGCCTCATCCCAGTGAGGCCTGGGAATCCCCGGCTCCATCCCGGGGCAGTTTTCCTTCGGCCTTGACCCGTTCCTGACCCGGGCACTGCCCCTCTGCGCCATCACTATCTCCAGAGGCCCGGTCTCCCTGCCGCTCTCTCCGGGAGCGGGGGGCTCATCTTCTCCTACTCCCCCAGACTCACTGGGAAAAGGAGAGGAGTGGGCTTTCTCCTTTTTCTCTCCAAGGCCGCTATTGCGTTATCCCACCTCTCCTATCCTCTTTCCTTTCCTTTGAAGCCCATATCATCCACCTCTACCACCCGCTCCAATTATTAGCCACAGTCATCTACCACCCCCCAGGCTCCTCCTCCAATTTCCCTCCCCATTTTGATCCCTTTCTCACATTCCCTCTCTCACTCTCCATCCTCTCATTGATCATTGTGGGCTTCACTATCCATCCATCAATCAATCACTCGCATTTATGGAACGCTTACTGTGTGCAGAGCACTGTACTAAGTGCTTGGGAAGTACAAGTTGGCAACATATAGGGACGGTCCCTACCCAACAGTGGGTATCCCCGATGATCCTCCCACTGCCGGTCTCCTCTCATTTCTCTACTCCAATGACCTGCTTCATCCTTGCTTCGCGTGATCGCAGCATGTTAGCCCTGTGTTATCCACGTGACCGCCGTGTGATATCCTCTACCACCATAATAATAATAGTTATTATTATTAAAATAATAATAAGCACTGAATAAATACCATCATAATAGCAAATCGGGTTGGGCACAGTCCCTATCCCCATTTAACAGATGAGGTAACTGAGGCACCGAAAAGCTAAGTAACTTGCCGAGGTCACACAACAGGCAAGTGGCGAAACTGGGATTAGAACCCGTGACTTTTTGACTTCTAAGCCCATGCTCTATCCACCACTAGAGAAGCAGCATGGATCAGTGGAAATAATAACTATTATTACGGCATTTATTAAGTGCTTACTATGTGCCAAGCACTGATCTATGTAATAATAATAATGGTGTAGATATTTGTTAAGCACTTACTATGTGCCAAGCACTGTTCTAAGTACTGGGGTAGATACAAGGTAATCAGGTTGTCCCAAGTGGGGCTCACAGTCTTAATCCCCATTTTACAGATGAGGTAACTGAGGCCCAGAAAAGTTAAGTGACAACCAAGGTCACACAGCAAACAAATGCAGAGCTGGGATTAGAACCCATGTTCTCTGACTCCTAAACCCATGCTCTTAATAATAATAATGATGATGGCATTTATTAAGCACTTACTATGTGCAAAGCACTGTTTTAAGCGCTAGGGGGAATACAAGGTGATCAGGTTGTCCCACGGGGGGCTCACAGTCGTCATCCCCATTTTACAGATGAGGTAACTGAGGCCCTGAGAAGTTAAGTGACTTGCCCAAGGTCACACAGCAGCCAGGATTCGAACCCATGACCTCTGACTCCCAAGCCTGGGCTCTTTCCACTGAGCCACGCTGCTTCTCTGCTTCTCAATGGCATGCCCATGTGATAATAAAACAATAATAATAATAATAACGGTATTTGTTAAGCGCTTACTATGTGCAAAGCACTGTTCTAAGCACTGGGGGGTATACAAGGTGATCAGGATGTCCCACGTGGGGCTCACAGTCTTAATCCCCATTTTACAAAT
Source organism: Tachyglossus aculeatus (assembly GCF_015852505.1). Lineage (NCBI taxonomy): Eukaryota > Metazoa > Chordata > Mammalia > Monotremata > Tachyglossidae > Tachyglossus > Tachyglossus aculeatus. The sequence continues at coordinate 49,062,774 of NC_052071.1, forward strand.
GAGGTAACCGAGGCACAGAGAAGTGCCTTGCCCAAGGTCACACAGCTGACAAGTGGAGGAGTCGGAATTCAAACCCATGACCTCTGACTCCTAAGCCTTGCTCTTTCCACTGAGCCACACTACTTCTCCAATAGCCTCATGATCGCCTCATGATCCATGATCATGATCGCCGCATGATCCAATAGCCCCGTGATAGACTCATGATCGCGGTATGCCCCACACACGATCAGAGTGTGACACTCCCGTGACCACCACGTGATAGCATGGTGATGTCCCCTTTCCCCCATAATCATTATGGTATTTGTTGAGCGCTTGCTATGTGCCAGGCACTGTGCTAAGCACTGGGGTAGATACAGGCAAATCGGGTTGGACACAGTCCCTATCCCCATTTTACAGATGAGGTAACTGAGGCACCGAAAAGCTAAGTGACTTGCCAAGGTCACACAACAGGCAAGTGGCGAAACTGGGATTAGAACCCATGACTTTTTAACTTCCAGGCCCATGCTCTAGCCACCGCTAGAGAAGCAGCGTGGCTCAGTGGAAAGAGCTCGGGCTTGGGAGTCAGAGGTCGTGGGTTCTAATCCTGATTCCGCCACATGTCTGCTGTGTGATCTTGGGCAAGTCGCTTCACTTCTCTGTGCCGCAGTTCCCTCATCTGTAAAATGGGGATGAAGACTGTGAGCCCCCCTGTGGGACAACCTGATCACCTTGTATCCCCCCAGCGCCTAGAACAGGGCTTCGCACATAGTAAGCGCTTAACAAATGCCATTATTACTATTATTACGCCATGCTGCTTCTCGTATCCCCAAGTATTGTGTAAGCGTTTTTATTCATTTTGCCATTCCTGCCTGTGAATATTTTGTGTTCGTGAGCCCACTGTTGGGTAGGGACTGTCTCTGTATGTGGCCAATTTGTACTTCCCAAGCGCTTAGTACAGTGCTCTGCACATAGTAAGCGCTCAATAAATACGATTGATGATGATTAGAATCTGCGCCTCTTGCCTTTTTCACTCAATCCCTAGTTCATTCATTCAATCGTATTTATTGAGCGCTTACTGTGTGCAGAGCACTGCACGAAGCACTTGCGCTCTAGAAACGAATTATGTGCTTTTCACCCATTAATGGAATCAAACCTGTTCACGCCTCTGTTTGCCCTGAAACCCCTCTTGTTTTAAATAACAAATTCCAGGAACCTCCCTTTGGACCCTGGGGTTATCTGATAAATGTCGGGGACCCCCTTCACACCTGCAATCCACTTCATCTCGCCCTGAAAGCCTGTCGACTTGCCCAAGGTCACAGGGCAGACCAAGTGGCAGAGCTGGGATTAGAGCCCATGTCTCACCCATGTCACCCGTGTGATTTTTCTGCTGCTGCTCATTCCTTCATTCAACCGTATTTATTGAGCGCTTACTGTGTGCAGAGCACTGTGTAGCGCAGTGGAAAGAGCACGGGCTTTGGAGTCAGAGGTCATGGGTTCAAATCTCAGCTCCACCACTTGTCAGCTGTGTGAGTTTGGGCAAGTCACTTAACTTCTCTGGGCCTCAGTTCCCTCATCTGTAAAATGGGGATGAAGACTGTGAGCCCCATGAGGGACAACCTGATCACCTTGTCACCGCCCCAGCGCTTAGAACAGTGCTTTGCACATAGTAAGTGCTTAATAAATGCTATTATTATTATTATTATTATTAATTATTATTATTATTATTACTAAGCGCTTGGGAAGTACAAGTCGGCAACATAGAGAGACGGTTCCTACCCAACAGTGGGCTCACAGTCTAGAAGAGTCACAGTCTAGGCTCATGGGAACAGGCCATGCTGGCCATGAGACCGCTGCGTGAAAACCCCTTGCGGCCCACGTGACAGTCAGGTGATATCTCCGTATGCACCACATAATAATAATAATGATAGCATTTATTAAGCGCTTACTATGTGCAAAGCACTGTTCTAAGCGCTGGGGAGGTTACAGGGTGATCAGGTTGTCCCACGGGGGGCTCACAGTCTTTATTCCCCATTTGACAGATGAGGGAAGTGAGGCACAGAGAAGTGACTTGTCCAAAGTCACACAGCTGACAGTTGGCGGAGCTGGGATTTGAACCCATGACCTCTGACTCCCAAGCCCGTACTCTTTCCACTGAGCCTCGCTGATGGCATTTATTAAGCGCTTACTGTGTGCAAAGCACTGTTCTAAGCGCTGGGGAGGTTACAAGGAGATCGGGTTGTGTCACGAGGGGCTCACAGTCTTCATCCCCATTTTCCAGATGAGGGAACTGAGGCACAGAGAAGTGAAGTTGGGGATGAAGACTGTGAGCCTGTGGGACAACCTGATCACCTTGTAACCTACCCAGCGCTTAGAACAGTGCTTTGCACATAATAAGCGCTTAACAAATACCAACATTATTATTATTATTGACTTGCCCAAAGTCACACAGCTGACAATTGGCAGAGCTGGGATTCAAACCCACAACCCGACTCCAAAGCCCGGGTTTTCCACCGAGCTACGTTGTGTGTGTGCATTTTTATCCATTTTGCTGTCCCTACCTGTGAATATGTTTATATTTGTCATCCCCTGCCTTTCCCCCTAAATTCCTAATTGCACTCTGAAAATGTACTATGAATTTATCACCTATTAATTGAACCAAACCTATCTGCCCCATGTTTGATCTGAAACCCCTTTGCTTTAACAACAAAATTCCTGTCCCCTTCCTTTCAGCCAGGGGCTTATCTATTAAGTATTAATTGCCTCATCCCCATTCATTCATTCAATCGTATTTATTGAGCACTGTACTAAGCGCTTGGGAAGTACAAGTCGGCAACATATAGAGACGGTCCCTACCCAACAACGGGCTTAGTCTAGAAGACATCTTTTGGAAAATTTGATGATTGCCCATTGATGGGCTGATAGCACCTGAGAGTGTACATATCTGCAAATGTCTGTCTCTCTCCCTCTAGACTGTAAATTCATTGTGGACGGGTAACGTGTCCGTTTATTGACGTTCCCGTGGGTCCTGCCCTATTCACCAAGTTGTCGCCTGTTGTCAGTGGGATAAGATTTGTGCTGAATAATCCGTCAGGACCCTCAAGTGAGAGGGTCAATTGGCTGCAGCGGGAAGTACATGTCTTGGAGGCGGAGTGCGGTGTGAACTATTTCTCTTGGGGCCGGGTTATAAACCTCCTCTTGCTCGGGCTGTGCCAGAATCAGCACTTTTCAGGATTTTGGCACACTGACAGGAAAGAGACTGGAGAGCTTTGGTCCCGACAAGCTCTATTAACACAAAAACCCACAAAGAAATCCGGCCTGATCATCCTCATGAGCCTGGCCCCTGCTAATATTAAAATGCACTGCCAGATATCAGACTTTTCGAGGCAAATCCGAAGCCCAGCCGTGCAGGGGTGGATATTTAATGGTTCGACGGCTCCCAATGGAGTTGATTTCCTAGTCCCTACTGGTAGAATCAGCAAGCAGGGAAGATGGGTGGCTTGCGAGGGGTGGGCCAGCGGTAGAGGCGACAAACCAAAACATGATTTAGGAAATCGTTACTCCTGAGACCCCCGGACAAAGACTCTGAACAAGAGAAGCCAACTAGAAGAGTAGGAGAAGTAACGACCTAAAAGGCAACCAGGTTTCTGGAACAATGGGAACAACCTGGCTGCGGGAAAAGCACGAGGCCCATTCGAAAAAGGCGTTCAGAGCTCGGCCTCCCCAGCCTGGAATTCTATGGAGAAGAACAAAAAAATCCCTTTTAATGTCGATGGGGCTGAACCCAATTCCCATTCCAAGTTTATTTGCAGACTGACACATGCCAATGACAGTGACCACGGAGGGAAAAGGAGAATAGGCAAGGTCTCCTTGGCCCGCCCCCAACGGGGGAAGAGCCTGGCCCCAGCTCCTCCGCCACCACTGTCGTCCCCGTCCATTGTTTGTCGAGCTGCGGAAGCTGCCAGGTCCCGTCCCTTCTTCTTGCTCAGGGACTGGGGGTCCGGTGGAACCTGCAGGGGTAAATCGAGTTTTGACAGAGACCGTTAGACGACATGAAATGGCCAGTGACCAGAGAAGTCAGCCATCCCTGGGGGCTTTTCTTTGCGTGGTCGGGGTGGGTGGCTGCCCTGCTGCCTCGCCAGGGCTGTAAAGAGGAGCCCAGGGACTCGGAAATCTGCGGGGGACGGGAGACGGGCAGAGTGACCGAAGAACACGGGGTCACGGAAGGAGAGTGGCCAAAAGAATGACTCGGGAGAAAACCAGAGGTAGGGAGGGAGAAAGAAGAGGACGATGGACATCGCCCATCCCAGGCACGAAATGGCCATCTCTGTTCTCTCGTCGCTGGAGACGAGAGCCAGAATGTGGCAAGCTTGGGCAGCCGGAGTTCCCCCGGGGAACGGCAAGGCGGCCCAAGATTTTTCGAGTATTTCCCAGGCCCGAGACCCTGGACCGTGTGCTCTCACTCAGCCCCACAGGGATACCCGTGGCTGGCTGAAGTCAGGGGTTGGCAGCCACCAGTGCATGTGCTGCCTTCTCGTCTCACGGTCCCTGAATGGCTTTTTGACACGGCTTCCCCTTCCCCTCTGAGCCCTCTACTCTGGGAGGAAGCCGCCTGATGGGAGGAGGCCACCCAACTCTGCTCTAGGTGGTGCTGGAAGGAATACAGCCGGCAGCGGGATGGAATTTGCCATCTGATGGGAGTCAGCACAGACTGGGGCAGCCCGTCTCCTTCTGGGTGCATAGCCAGGTGGCATCATCTTCTTCTCTGGCTCGGGACCCTACCAAAAATCACCCTTCTGAGCCTGCTCAGGGCATGTCCAGGGCTCTGACTGACCATTTACATATACTTGGCAACCCCGTGTGGGGCAGAAAGCGCCCTGAACACCCCACCACAAAAGGACCAGAGGTGTTGCTTCCCCTGATGCAAGAAGCCGAGGGGAAGGAAGAAGAGAAAGACGCATCTGCTCCGGCCCAGGGACCACGTGAATTTTGGCTCCAACTGGGAGACCGAGTGTGCAGCGCAGAATAATAATAATAATAATGATGGCATTTGTTAAGCGCTTACTATGTGCAAAGAACTGTTCTAAGCGCTGCAGAAGTTTTGGATATTTGGCCTTCGCCCTCTGGAGCTCCATGATGAGCCCATGGGGGCACTGAACATCCACACAAGGCCCGGGGCCCTTGCAAGTCAGATCGGAGAAAGCTTGGGGGGGACCTGCTGCCGCTGGGGAGGGTGGGGAAAGGTCAAGCGGCTCCGGGGCGTGGGCGGCCTTACCTCTCACGGGGCCCCCGTGGACTTCTGTATCTGTTCTTTGAGGATCAGGATGCTCTGCCGCTGCTCGGGAGGCAGCATGGCGATCTGGTCCGCGGTCAGCTGGAGGACCTGCATGATCAGAGCAGCCTGCGGGACCACAAGGGAGACCGTTAGGGAGCGGCCGGGCTGGCCACCACGCGCCGGTCACCTCGGTGCCAACTCGCGGGGGGAGGCGAAACAGGAAAGGGACCGGAGGAAATAGAAAAACGGCCCCAAGAGCAGTAGGAAGCCAGAGGCTGCAAGGAACGGCTGGCGGAGAATGAAAAGCACTCAGAGTCAGGAGACTGGAAACCCCAACACCCTTGCTGGATGAAAAGTCACTGGGGAAGCTCTGTGGGAGCCCTGGGAATCATGGGGAAACAGTGTGGCCTAGCGGAAAGAGCGTGGGCCTGGAGTCGGAGGACAAGGGTTCTAATTCCGGCTCTGCCACTTTCCTGCGGTGTGACCTTGGGCAAGTCACCTCAACATCTCTAGGCCTCAGCTTCCTCATCTGTAAAATGGGGATCCGATACCCGTCCTCCCTCCCGCTTAAACTTAGATCCCCATGTGAGACGGGGACGGTGTCTGATCTGTACTATATCGATCCCAGCGCTTAGTATATAGATTGCTTGATACCCAGCAAGTGCTTTAACAAATAAGTCAACTATCACTGACTTGCTTCTGCCAACTGACTTCTGTCACCAACTCTTCAATTCCCTCCACTTGGAATGGCAGTGGTTCCCGACAACGCTTTCAATAGAAGAGCGGCAAATGACCATCGTCTCTTTTGGGGCTACAGCCTTCTTTTGGGGGGCTCTGGTCTGCCCAGCCTTCACCCTAACCCTGTCTCTACCTCCGAACTTAACCAGACTGAGGCAGCCTCTAAACTGGCCTCCGTGTTGGAGTAGTAATGATGGTACAGATTTAAGTGTCCACTGGGCCTTATCCACTGTACTAAGCGCCTGGGGCAGGACAACAGAAGCATTACATCTTTCATTGTCTTGGCGGAGGAATAGGAGAGGAGAGACAAATGTAGAGAAGCAGCGTGGCTCGGTGGAAAGAGCCCGGGCTTTGGAGTCAGAGGTCATGGGTTCAAACCCCAGCTCCGCCAGTTGTCAGCTGTGTGACTTTGGGCAAATCACTTAACTTCCCTGTGCCTCAGTTACCTCATCTGTAAAATGGGGATTAAGACTGTGAGCCCCCCGTGGGACAACCTGATCACCTTGTAACCTCCCCAGCACTTAGAACAGTGCTTTGCACGCAGTAAGCACTTAATAAATGCCATCATCATCATCATCAAATGTACAAAATATTTACAATTTATCAGAGCACGTAAAAAGACAGTACAATAAGTTACACATGCATATGTGCAAGTAGCAGTAGCATGTATTGGATGTGTACTACTAGAAGTCGGGGAAGTATAGTATATAGAATTGACGCATTTCCTGTCCAGAAGGAGCTTATGCTCTAAAGGGGGAAAAAAAGATATAAAATACATTTTCAGCTTGAGTGGTCAAAATAAAAAACTGAGCGCACATATGTGTGTATATATATATATATATATATATATATAATAATGATGGCATTTATTAAGCACTTACTATGTGTAAAGCACTGTTCTAGGCGCTAGGGATCAGGTTGTCCCACGGGGGGCTCACATATATATATATATAATGTTCATGAACTCACTGTGGGCAGGGAAAATGTCTGGCCAATTCTATGGTATTGTTGTCTCCCAAGTGCTTAGAACAGTGCTCTGTGCAAGTAGGCACAATACATACCACTGATGATGAGTGCTAAGGTGGGTAGGGCAAGGATACTTGGGTGCTAGAGGTGGCCCGAGTTATAGGCTAATCCCGTGCTTATGTATCAAGAAAGAGCCGCGTCACGGCCAACTGAGGGCCAGAGGAGGGTCCTGAGTAATGGTGGAGAGAGGAAGCCTAGAGGCCTGCCCTCTCAGGGGGAGGAGTGAGGAGAGATCTACGTCACTCCCCTCTCTACAGACTGAATCGGAGACTTACCTTCTCATGGTCTTGGGGAGTGACCTGGCTCTGGCCAGGGCTGAAGCCCCCGGGCTGTCCTCCTCCCTGCATGCCGGGAACCTGTCGGCCCAAGAAGCAAGGTGAAGCGGGGTTCTGAGCCCAAGAAGCCCCAACCAGCAAAACATAGCCCAAGTGCAGACGGGGGTCCTGGGACCCTGGGGCAATCGGGCAGATGGGTGGGGAATGGCACGGAAGGGCCTAGATGGAGGTTAGCACGTGGGAATCGGGCTCGGTCATTACTAACGCGATGCCATCAACCGAGCACCGGCCTGCAGAGCCCTGTGACAAGGAAAATGTCCATGGGGGAAAGATGCCAGCATTCTGGGGCCAGGAGCGTTCGGGGGTCCCACAGTCAAGTACCGAGCGACTGCCGGCCGGGTCTGGGGAGATTGAAGAAGGAGCACGTGTGGTCCCAGCTGCCAGGCAACTGGCTCCCCTAAATTCAGCATTCCTCATTCGCCTTGATTCAGTTGGCTCAGAGACCCCAGGAGGCAAATCAGAGAGCTGCCCAGATGGGCAAGGGCAGGTCTCTTGGGGTCACAAGAGCTCTGACCCCAATACAGTTTTGAAATGGTGACGGGCCTCCCTCTCTGAGAACTCCGACAGCAGGAGCGGGAGTTGGGCGGAGGTAGACCGGAAACAGGGTGAGCGGCGACGTGCCGAGATGAACGGATGGCAGAGCAGCTTGACCGCTTTCCACTCTCCACAATCCAACCCCGGCCACCGAGGCAAGATTCTGCTCGGGAACCTTTTGGACACATTATTTACCCCTTTGAAGTCTGGTCCCGGACAGAGTCCGACTTTAAAATCTGAGGTAAGCTGAAGTCCTCAGAAGTGTTAACTACTTTACATTTTTGCATTTTGCGCGTTGCCAGATTATCCTTCTACCTACATAAAATCAACTGGAGCTGAAGGAGAGTCACATGGCCTGGGGAGGACCACAATAAGTAGCAAGCCAGTCACCGGACCTCGACTCCTTTTATCACTCAGGGTCTCCTGGGAACATCAGACAAGCCCAGTGGGGCCTGGACAGACCCGTCCCAGCACTGATCTGGACTGCGGTGGCCCAGGATTCGGGGACGGCGGGGAAAAGCAAAGACTTCGCCTCGAGCCGGGAGCCTGCCATCTCTCTACTTACAGTGAGGACCAGATAACCCAGAAACTTCTCTGTACCAACTAGTTTTGATCTCTCCTTTCACCAAATCCCTATCAGGGCTGCTAATGAGAGCTAAGGACCAGCCCTTCCCCTTCCTTTAGCTCAGGGAAGGGACTAAGGAGCAGAGGAATGACAGAAAGAGGGGAAGGAAGCTTCGGGACCTGGGGTGGGACCGGATAACAGAGAGCTGGTGGACGCAGGGGGCTGCCTTTACCTGTCTGGGCCCCTGAGGGCCACTCGCCCCCATGTTGATGGGGCCGCCGGGACCCTGGATGCCCCCAGGCATAGGACCCCTGGGTCCAGGCCCGGGACCCCTGGCCTCCATGCCACGTGCTTCCATGGCCCTGGTCTCCATGCCACGGGGCTCCAAGCCTCGAGCTTCCAATCCCCTGGCCTCCAGCGCCCGGGCATCCAGGCCTCGGGCCTCCATGGCTCGGGCTTCCAATGCCCGGGTCTCCAGGCCGCGGGCATCCAACCCTCGGGGATCTCTTCCCCCTGTGGGAAAAGTTGTGGCGTTAGAGACACCCCGGGGAACTGGAATGCTGCCCCGGCTGTTACCACGATGACTGAGGGGACCACTTTCCAGCGCTAGGCAAAGGACTGTTGCAGATGACGACGTCTACCTCTCCATCCTCTCGCGGCCCCACCCAGCGCGCTCTCTCTCTCTCCTCATGACCCCGCAGCTGCTTCGTGAGCTGGCCCGCCCTTCATTTGAGCCCCGTTAAATCTCGTGCAGGTGAAAGCTAAATATCAGCGGCCCACCGCCCCCGGCCGGCTCCTGCTGCCTGGAGCACACTGGTAGGAAAATCACTCACAGCGGGGTCATTATCTGCAGCCTCGGAAAGCGGGTGAGGCGCTTCCTCCGCCACTAGTTCCAACCGACCTCCTTCCCTTAACGCGGCCCCTCGTCGCCCGCTTACCTCGGCCGTCCATGGGCGGGCCTCTCTGATCTAACATGGGCCCCCGGGGTTCTCCCATCAGCGGCCTGGGCTCACCCATGGGCCCGCCTCTCATTTCGTGGGGGGGAGGGCCGCGGCTATCGTGGCCCGGGACGTGGTGCATGGCTGGGCCTTGGTGAGGGGGTCCCAGGTAGCCTCTGCAAGCGGGGAAAAGACAGACACATTAGACCCGGGACCGGCCCCATCTCGTACCGGAGTACGCCCAGGGTGGGGCGGAGGCCGGACTCTCCCGGCACTGAGCAGGTCTCAGCTATGGGAGATTCCGCGACGGCGGGTAAGAGCAAAGACTGGACCCGGTGGGTCCCGTCGAAAACAAGCGCCAGCCGGCAGAGAGGGCCGGTTCACCTGCACAACCGGGACCCCCGCGCCTCTCACCGACAGACACCGCCACCCGCCCAGCCCCAGACCCTCTTCTTTATCAGTGGCCGGGAAGCCGAGCAGCTTGTGTCTCTGGGTGTAGGAGTGCACGCTCCCATTCTGGAGCGCTAGATCGGGAAGGAGTTCTGAAACGGTAGCCAGGTGCCGTGGACCTCCGGCCCCGCCCCGGGAGGCCGAGGCGAAGACGGAGGGACCGGGCAGAGGTAACCCACCGGCACGGCTCAGCGCCAGGGGCCCAGCTTCTCTGCACAGTGGCCCAGGAGGGAGGCCACAGGAAGGCTCGTGAGCCGCATCCTGACGGGGCTGAGAGATGTCTTCCCTCCGATTTCTTCTCACTCACCTGGGCTCGACTTCCCCAGTGACGGAGAGCAGGGTCCCTCCCCGCGGGTCATTCGGAGCGTCCCCCAGGAGGCCTCGGGGCGGCGGGCCGCCTGCAGGCATGGGTCCCCGCTGCATCGGGGCCCTGGGATCTGGCATGGGCACTGTCAGGGAGACAAACGGCAGGGGAGGAGTGGGAAATGACTCACGTGCAAAGAGAGACCAGTCGCACCTTGAAAGCCCTCTGACCTTCAGGCAGACACCTTCGTGCGGGTGAAAACTCACCACAGTTACACTCTCCTGTCAGCGGGGCTAGAACCAGGGGCTGGGTGGCGGCTGTGCTGAGCCTGGGGAAGGATGGACGGACGGATGGATGGAATCGGTCTTTAAGAGCCGAATGCAGGGCAGCCCGCTTAGGACCGGCACTTCAATCTGCCAGAATTTGAGCTCCGGGGTTTCCCCAGGAGTTGGCATTTCAGCCCACTTTATCCAGCCCAGGAGACACCTCCGAGCGTCCGACGGCCCTGCCGAATCTTCCAGAACCCTCCTGCTCTTCCATGATTTTCCTTGCTCAAAATTGCCGTTCCATCCAGGCCTCCTGACACCGGGAACTCCGGGCAGGTCAGCCCAACTCCACCGTCCCCAGGCACCGTGGTGCAAGTGTGCCCCAGTGGCCCCAAGGAGCGTCCAACACATGCCTTGGGGTTTAGGACGGAAGGCTGACGGCAAAGCTCAGCTCTTCTCCTCTCATCCCACCCTGGACCCCCGCAAGCAGAGGGAACCCGCAGTTACTAAGGGTACCTTGAACTCGCTCAATGGGTGCAGGCCCGGTGGGTCCCACGGGCGAGTGTTGTAGGGTCCCTTGGTGAGCAGCAGGTAAAGAGAGGGAGAAAGAGCAGACACATAAATAGCTTACACACACACACACACACCCCTGGAGACCTACATGTTCGCTTGGAGACACAGACACACACGTGCACCCACGCTAACACACACAGAGACACACAACGAAGACCAGGACAGAGCTGGGGACTGACACATATTCAACCACGCAGGTGGCTGTCAGCTCATTCCGTTGACTCATCCAGGCTGCACAAACTCCCAGCCTAGGTCCGTTTCACGGTGTCAACGTCCAGCTGTGTTGTGAAAGGACCACTGGGCTAGAGAAGCCAGCCAAGACTGTGTCCAACCTTTGTTTGTATTCACCCCAGCGCTTATTACAGTGCCCGGCACATAGCGAACGTTTAACAAATATCACAGTGATTAAATCTGCCGAATGAGGTCTTCTTGACCTGTATAAACGTTCCCCTGGCCTTTCCGTTGCTCACGGCCCACCTGTTCGGAGACTCTCCTGGGCTGCAGCAGAGGCCCGGCCGTTCCCAATTTGCCCTCTACTATGACCTAATTTCTATCCTCTCGGGGAAGGAAGTGGGTGGAGTCTCAGATCTCGCCCTCAGCAGAAAAAATTGGAAGTGTGCTCTCTGGATCCTGAAGAGGGACTTCACTTTAGAGAAGTCCCATCCAGGAAGTGGAGATTTGGGAAAGGAAAGATTCACACTACAGGAGTTATCCTGGTCCAAAGGGGCACTTGTGACGACAAGCTGAGCGCCGGACCACAGGACGCATGGCATGCTCATGGGACAATACCACACAGGTGGTAGGGGCCAGGAGAGACAGACACCCTTCTTTTCCCATCCCCAATACACACTGCGGGTCCTGTTGGAAGGGACAGGAGAGGCTAGGGTTAGGTGGGGAATGAAAACCTCCTATTACCTCTGATGGCAGACACAGGAAAAACCTAAAAGGAGTTGAGATTGGGTAGACTGGAGTTCGGTGAGTGCCCACGAGATGTACTTGCCTGACATGGTTGTGACACGGGACATGGCTACCTAGGGATAACCCTCCCTACCCCTTTCCTTCTGCCCGGGAAATCAGCCTGTGGCCCACTCAGACAAAATTTGGATTGAGACCAGGGCTCCTGGGATCCAGAGTCCAAGCTGCGCCGGCCTCTGCTCCCCCTCCGCCTCTGGTGGCTGTCTCTAGGAAAAAATTCACTCACATGGCCCACCGGGCACCCTGGCACCTGCCCACTCTTCACGCCCCCAGAAAAAGAGACAGAGAACCGCCGGTGAGGGAAATGGGATGGAGATCCAGCTCGGGAGGGCTCCTGGCTCGCTCTCGGAATCCGGCGTGGCCGGGCTAGCCTGGCGTGAACGTCCGCTTACCTTGTCCCCTGTCCAGGGGCACTGGTCCGCCTCCCGGCATACCGACTTGGGGCTGCATCCCTCCTGGTGGGAGCAAAGGCAGAGAAATTACAACTCGGACAGCAGCCGGGCCTACGGGCTCCCCCTAGACCTGTGACACCACGCAGGATCGTGACTTTAAGGACCATGCCCCTGACAGCCGCCGCCGCCCTCTCCTCCTCTGGTACTGACCCATGCCCAGACCGCTGAAAGGGCTGCCAATCCTCTGAAGGGGCCTCCGCTTTTCCCCACCACAGAAGAAGTGGGAACACCAGAGTCTTAAGGGACACCCACCTCCGGGTGCCAGGGGGCCCGGGCCGGGTCCTGGAACCGCGGCTGCCATCGGGCCTGGGGCTTGGACACTGGCCTGGAGAGGAGCCGGCATCAGAGGAGGTGCTCCGTTCACATGCAGGCCACCCTGGGCAAGGAGAGAAAACAGACAGTCCATGTGCCATGCCCCAAAGATACTGGTGATACTGACCACAAGAACCTCTTCAAACTGGTACGTGCCAACCAGCCCCTCCTTCAGAGCCAAACCACACCCGTCTTCCTATGTAATTAGAGGCAGAGTCCTTTCTGGATTCCAAGTCGCATTAACTGGGAGTCATTTCTGAGCATCAGGGGGCCATCATTCCCAGCTGAGCACAACGGGAACAAAAACCGCCCCCCGCCCCCGCCGGGCCTCGTTAAAAAGGTGGAAGGTGCCACTTTCTGGACTTTAAGTACCCCTGGATGGTTTATCTTGGGGAGAGAAAATACCCGGCATCAACCCAGAGGCTGATGGGGAAAGAAAGGGGATTTCTGGAAGAAATAGAGAGAAGCACCCAAGGCAGAGGTTCAGGGAGCATTCTGAGCTCCCTGGAGAAGGCAGGGTACGAAGGCAAGAAAATCAGGGGAAGGATCCTCGGCCTTCCGCAATCCGGGTCACGCCACACCCAGGAGCTGTGCTGCCCAAACCTCCTCTTAGATGGCCCTCCCGTAGCCGTGGGGAGGGCAACCACCTGAGGCAGATGCTCTCCAGCCAAGCACACGCCTACCATGGGCTGAGGCTGGGCGGCTGCGGGATTCTGCTGGGACATCGGGGCGTTGGGCCCGGGGCCGGGCACGGGCTGCGGGTTGCCCGGAATCAGAGGCGGGACGTTGGTCTGCCGGTGCAGAATTTTCTAGAGCGACAAAGGACCCCAGTGAGCCGCCGGGCCGGCGGGCCCGTCCCCCTGGGGTCCCCGCCCCGCAAGACAGGGGGCTGGGGCCTCCCTCTCCGAGACTCGGAATGACCCACCAGGGCAATCTCTGGATCCACAATCCTCATCACCACTTGGGCCTGCAGCAGGGCATAGGCCAACTGAGGATTCTGGAGCAGCATGTTCCGGGCTTCCTGGGGGCTGTTCTGGACGCACAGCTGAGAGGAAACAGACACCCGGTTAGGGCTGATGGGGGCTGCCCACGCTGGGACCCCTCACCCCCCACCCCACGGGGCAAGACTCCGGGAAGCACATTCCAGCCCCGGTGGGCCCCTCCTCTCGACTTGGTACTCTCTTGGCACGAGGGGAAAGAAGGGACCTTGAGGGGGCTGTTGGAGAATACGTGTGCGGGCACGCCTCCATGTCCATGGACAGCCGGGTGCACATCGGACAAACCCGCGGGGCCCGTGACTCTTGCCGATGCTGGAAGCGGTCCTCCTCAGACCCGCCCCCACCCCCAAGAAGAGCACCCCCTCCCCACCACCACCAGGCCTCAAGCCAAGTCCCCGCTGGCCTCCGGTTCTCCCCTCCCACCTTCATCTGCTTCATCAGTTCAAACATCTGCTCTGGGGGGAGGCTGGCGACGGCTCTGCTGATGGACTCGGGGGCATCCTCGGGATTGATGGGGTCTCCGTAGGGCGACTCTATGATGGGGGCTCCCGTGCCCAGGCCTGTTCAGGAAGAAAGGACCGCGACTGTGAGAATTAACGCGTTTGCCTCCGGACACTACTGTTCTCTCCCGAGAACTTAATCCAGTCCTCGGCACACAAGAAGCGCTCGGCAAACACAGGTGGGTGAGCTGCTCTTTAGTTGGGCTTTACCTTATGAAGCCTCTTGTCTGAGGCCCTTTCTGATCTCAGAAAGCTGGGAACGGGGTGGCCCGGGTGCTTAGTACAGTGCTCTGCACACAGTTGGCGCTCAATACATACGATTAAATGAATGAATGAACGAATAACCGTGGCCCACCACCATCCTTTAGGAAAGACTGATGCTGACATCCCGGCACGTTCCCCGCACGACTGAGCCCGCCGACGCCCACGGGACTCACTCTTTAGCTCCTCTTTGTTCTTCTCACTGGCCGCATTGTCCACACGCAACGCTCTTCCGCTGAACTCCCGCCCGTTCAGGTTCCGCATGGCGCTAAGCGCCGTTTCTTGGTCTTGGTACTCACAGAAGCCATAACCCTTCGGCTTTCCCGTTTCCCTGTCATACACCAACCTGGAGGCGGAAAAGAGGATGAGACCCTCCCGCGGTGGACCCAACGGGCCCATCCGGTGCAAGGGAAGCAGTGTCGCTTAGTGGAAAGACCACAGGCCTGGAGTCAGAGGACCTGGGTGCCAATCTGCTTGTTGTGTGACCCTGGGTAAGTCACTTTTAACTTCTCCGTTCCTCAGTTCCCTCATCTGCAAAATGGGGATTAAATACCTATTCTCCCTCCTACTTAGACTGTAAGCCTCACGCGGGACAGGGACTGTGTGCAACCTAATTAACCTATCCCAGCACTGAGAACAGTGTCTGACACATAGTAAGTGCTTGACGAGTACCATTTAAAGAAAAAAAATAAAGAGGCCTGTAGGGTTCTTGATTATTTCATTACCATCATCCTCCAGCCTTCGCCTGGCCTGCTTTTGGGGGGCGGGGGGTTGAGGAGTGGCACCCTCATTTTGATCCTGCTACTCAGGCTCTTCCCCTCTGAAATCCTCTCCCAACAGGGTCAAAGCAGCCCTAATTTTACAGCTGGAGTGCAGCTGCCATGGCTCCCGCCGGGAAATTCAAAAGCAAGTACTTCCCAAGCGCTTAGTACAGTGCTCTGCACACAGTAAGCACTCAATAAATACGATTGAATGAATGATTGAATGAAAAGTAGCCAAAACAATCGAGTCTCACCTGAAACTGACAACGGGTCCCACTTCGGAGAAGATGTCCTTCAGCTGCTCCTCTGTAGCCTCATATGGGATGTTCCCCACTAAAGAAAAGAGCAATCAATCATTTAAGGGCTTTTTTATTGTATTTGCTAAGCGCTTACTATGTGCCAGGCACTCTACTAAGCGCCGGGGTAGATACAGGGCAAGCAGGTTGGACAAAGTCCCCGTCTCACACGACACTTGGTCTTAATCCCTATTTTACAGATGAGGGAACGGAGGCCCAGGGAAGTGATCTGCCCAAGGTCACATGGCAGACCAAGTGGCGGAGTCGGGATTAGAACCCAGGTCCTTCTGACTCCCGGGCCTGCGAGAAGCAGCGCAGCCCATCGGCAAGCAGTGTGGCTCAGCGGAAAGAGCCTGGGTTTGGGAGTCAGGGGTCACGGGTTCTAATTCTGGCTCTGCCACTTGTCAGCTGGGTGACTTTGGGCAAGTCACTTGACCTCTCAGTGCCTCAGAGACCTCATCTGTCAAATGGCGATTAAGACTGTGAGCCCCATGTGGGACAACCTGATTACCCTGTACCCCCTCAGCGCTTAAAAGAGTGCTTGGCATTCATTCATTCAATCGTATTTATTGAGCGCTTACTGTGTGCACAGCACTGTACTAAGCGCTTGGGAAGTACAAGTCGGCAACAGATAGAGACGGTCCCTACCCAACAACGGGCTCACAGCCTAGAAGGGGGAGACGGACAGCAAAACATAACACGTAGGCAGGTATCAAAATCGTCAGAACAAATAGAATTATAGCTATAACAAAGAGAATTATAGCTAGGCACATAGCTTGGCACACAGTTTGCACTTAATAAACGCTATTATTATTACTATTAACAAGAGCCCGGGCTAGGGAGTCAGAGGATGTGGGTTCTAATCCTGGTTCCACCACCTGCCTGCTGTGTGACTTTGGGTAAGTCACTTAACTTCTCTGTCCCTCAGTTCCCTCATCTGTCACCCAGGGATGAAGACTGTGAGCCCCCATCTTCCCTCCTTCCCTTCCCCACAGCACCTGTATATATGTATATATGTTTGTACATATTTATTACTCTATTTACTTATTTATTTTACTTGTACATATCTATTCTATTTATTTTATTTTGTTAGTATGTTTGGGGTTTTCTTCTCTGTCTCCCCCTTTTAGACTGTGAGCCCACTGTTGGGTAGGGACTGTCTCTGTATGTTGCCAATTTGTACTTCCCAAGCGCTTAGTACAGTGCTCTGCACATAGTAAGCGCTCAATATGATTGATGATGAGCCCCACATGGGACAACCTGATCACCTTGTATCCTCCCCCCCCCCCCCCCCGCCACAGTGCTTGGCACACAGTAAGCGCTTAACAAACACCGTCATTATTATTATTATCTGTCTGCTGCGTGACCTTAGGCAAGTCACTTCACTTCTCAGTTCCCCCATCTGTAAAATGGGAATTAAGACTGTGAGCCCCACGTGGGACAACCCTGGCACACAGTACGCGCTTAACAAACACTGTCATTATTATCTGTCTGCTGTGTGACCTTGGGCAAGTCACTTCACTCTCTGTGCCTCAGTCCCCTCATCTGTAAAATGGGGTTGAAGACCGTCAGCCCCACGGGAGGCAACGCTTAGAACAGGGCTTTGCACATGGTAAGCGCTTAATAAATGCCATTATAATAATAATGATGATAATCAATCAGTCAATCGTATTTATTGAGCGCTTACTGTGTGCAGAGCACTGGACTAAGTGCTTGGGAAGTCCAAGTCGGCAACATAGAGAGACGGTCCCTACCCAACAGTGGGCTCACAGTCTAGAAGGGGGAGAGAGGCAACAAAACCAAGCATATTAACAAAATAAAATAAATAGAATAGATATGTGCAAGTAAAATAAATAGAGTAATAAATACGTACAAACATATATACATGTGCTGTGGGGAGGGGAAGGAGGTAAGGCGGGGGGGATGGAGAGGGGAAGGAGGGGGAGAGAAAAGAGGGGGCTCAGTCTGGGAAGGCCTCCTGGAGGAGGTGAGCGCTCAGTAGGGCCTTGAAGGCCCTACAAATTATTAATTAATTATTATTAATAATAATGATGGCATTTATTAAGCGCTTACTGTGTGCAAAGCACTGCTCTAAGCGCTGGGGAGGTTACAAGGTGATCAGGTTGTCCCACGGGGGGCTCACAATCTTCATCCCCATTTTCCAGATGAGGGAACTGAGGCGCAGAGAAGTGAAGTGACTTGCCCAAAGTCACCCAGCTGACAACTGGCGGAGCAGGGATTTGAACCCACGACCTCTGACTCCAAAGCCCGGGCTCTCTTCCACTGAGCCACGCTGCTTTTCTAACCTTGTATCCGCCCCGCCACCCCCACCCCGGTGCTCAGAGCAGTGCCTGGCACGTAGTAAGCGCTTCACAAATGCCGTTATGATTGTAATTGTTATATGGTGGTCGTCGTCGTCGCCCCCCCGACGGGCCTGACCGAAGACGGAGCGCAGGGAGCGGTCCACCGCCGGGTCCCTCACCGACAGGCCCGCCATCATCACCCCGCCCCGGGGGATGCCGGGACACGCGCCTCGCGTCACTTCCGGGAGACCGACGCACGCGTCACTTCCGGGGAACCACACGCTCGCGTCACTTCTGGGGACCGACGCACGCGTCACTTCCGGGGGAATCCAAGGTCGCGTCACTTCCGGGACTGGCAGGCGTGCGCTGCGCACGTCCCGCCTGGTGGTGGTTTGGGTGGCTGGGCGGGCGACCGAATTCATTCATGCATTTATTCCATCGTATTTATTTATTACTCTATTTATTTATTACTCTATTATTTATTTATTTGTTACTCTATTTATTTATTGCTCTATTTATTTATTTATTACTCTATTTATTTATTGCTCTATTTATTTATTTATTTGTTACTCTATTTACTTGTTTATTTTACTTGTACATATCTATTCTACTTATTTTATTTTGTTAGTATGTTGGGTTTTGTTCTCTGTCTCCCCCTTTTAGACTGCAAGCCCACTGTTGGGTAGGGACCGTCTCTATGTGTTGCCAATTTGTACTTCCCAAGCGCTTAGTCCAGTGCTCCGCACACAGTAAGCGCTCAATAAATACGATTGATGATGATGATGATGGTGGCATTTGTTAGGCGCTTACTATTCACTCATTCATTCAATCGTATTTATTGAGCGCTTACTGTGTGCGGAGCACTGGACTAAGCGCTTGGGAAGTCCAAGCTGGCAACATAGAGAGACGGGCCCTACCCAACAGCGGGCTCCCGGCCTAGAGGGGGAGACAGACATTAATACAAATAGATAAAACAATCAATTACAGATATATACAGATAGATACCTCTGTGCTGTGGGGAGTCATTCATTCAGTCGTATTTATTGACTGTGAGACTGTGAGCCCACTGTTGGGTAGGGACCGTCTCTATATGTTGCCAACTTGGACTTCCCAAGCGCTTAGTACAGTGCTCTGCACACAGTAAGTGCTCAATAAATACGATTGATGATGGTGATTGAGCACTTACTGTGTGCGGAGCACTGTTCTAAGCGCTGGGGGGGGATACATGGTGATCAAATTGTCCCACGTGGGGCTCACAGTCTTAATCCCTGTTGGGTAGGGGCCGTCTCTAGATGTTGCCAACTTGGACTTCCCAAGCGCTTAGTACAGTGCTCTGCACACAGTAAGCGCTCAATAAATACGATTGATTGATTAATCCCCATTTTACAGATGAGGTAACTGAAGCTCGGAGAAGTTAAGTGAGTTGCCCAAGGTCACCCAGCAGACGTGTGGCAGAGCGGGATTCGAACCTCTGACTCCATAGCCCGGGCTCTTTCCACTGAGCCACGCTGCTTTCATTGAGCGCTGACTGTGTGTAGAGAACGTGGCTCGGTGGAAAAAGGCCCTTCTGAGAGCTCACCTCCTCCAGGAGGCCTTCCCACACTGAGCCCCCTCCTTCCTCTCATTCATTCATTCATTCAATCGTATTTATTGAGCGCTTACTGTGTGCAGAGCACTGGACTAAGCGCTTGGGAAGTACAAGTTGGCAACATAGAGACAGTCCCTACCCAACAGTGGGCTCACAGTCTAAAAGGGGGGGAGACAGAGAACAAAACCAAACATACTAACAAAATAAATAGAATAGATATGTACAAGTAAAATAAATAAATAGAGTAATAAATATGTACAAACATATATACATATATACAGGTGCTGTGGGGATTGATTGATTGATTGCACAAAATAAAGGGTCACTGTTGGTAGGCACAAGATGGAGAAGACTCAGCACACAGTAAGTGCTCAATAAATACGATTGAATGAATGAATGAATGAATGAGCCACTTTGGTTAACGTTACTTTACAAACACTGGAGTGCTTTCGGCCTGCACGAAATAAAGGGTCACCGTTGGTAGGCACAAGATGGAGAACACTCAGCACACAGTAAGTGCTCAATAAATACGATTGAATGAATGAATTATTACTTATGCTTATATATGTATAAGTATATCAATCGATCAATCAATCAATCGTATTTATTGAGCGCTTACTGTGTTCAGAGCACTGTACTAAGCGCTTGGGAAGTCCAAGTTGGCAACATAGAGAGACGGTCCCTACCCAACAATCAATCGTATTTATTGAGCGCTTACTGTGTGCAGAGCAGTGTACTAAGCGCTTGGGAAGTACAAGATGGCAACATCTAGAGACAGTCCCTACCCAACAGTGGGCTCACAGTCTAAAAGGGGGAGACAGAGAGCAAAACCAAACATACTAAGAAAATAAAATAAATAGAATAGATATATACAAGTTAAATAAATAGAGTAATAAATATGCACAAACATATACATATATACAGGTGCTGTGAGGAAGGGAAGGAGTTAAGATGGGCGGGATGGAGAGGGGGACGAGGGGGAGAGGAAGGAAGGGGATCAGGCTTACAGCGGGCTCACAGTCTAGAAGGGGGAGACAGAGAACAAAACCAAACGTATTAATATATACGTTTAATATAATTAATATTAATATATATTAATATATAGTATATTATAGTATAGTATATAATATAGTATAATATATAGTATAATATAGTACAACATATATAGTATATAGTATAATATAGTATATAATATAGTATAGTAATAGTATACTATAGTATAGTAATAGTATAGTAATATAGTATAATATAGTATAGTATAATATATAGTGTATTAATATATACATATATACACCTGTATATAGGTATATGTGTATATATGTATGTATATATATGTATATATATGTATATATATATATATGGTTGTACATATTTATTACTCTATTTATTTTACTCGTACATTTCTATCCTATTTATTTTATTTTGTTGGTATGTTTGGTTCTGTTCTCTGTCTCCCCCTTTTAGACTGTGAGCCCACTGTTGGGTAGGGACTGTCTCTATGTGTTGCCAATTTGTACTTCCCAAGCGCTTAGTACAGTGCTCTGCACACAGTAAGCGCTCAATAAATACGATTGATTGATTGATTGAGTAACAAAATAGAATAGATATGTACAAGTAAAATAGAGTAGTAAATATGTATATACTTATACTTATTACTGCCAACTTGTACTTCCCAAGCGCTTCGTACAGTGCTATCTGCACACAGTAAGCGTTCAATAAATATGAATGAATGAATGAATGAATGTGGGCAGGTGTCAAAGCCGTCAGAACGGGGGGCCGTGCGCAGAGGATGGGGAGGGGGCCGTGCGCAGAGGATGGGGGAGGTACGGGGCCGTGCGCAGAGGGCGGCTGTGCGCAGGCGCGTCCCGTGCGCGTTCCCGTGGCCCGGCACGTGGCGTTGTGATGAGCGGTGGCTGCTCCGCCCTTGGTAAGGGAAACGGACCCTTCGTCCAGTGCTACTTATTGAGCGCCTCCTGGGTGCGGACCTCTGTACTGAGCGCTCAGCACCGCGCTAAACCCTAGCCCATTCATTCAGTCGCATTTACTGAGCGCTTACTGTGTGCAGAGCACTGGACTGAACGCTTGGGAAGCAGCGTGGCTCGGTGGAAAGAGCCCGGGCTTTGCAGTCCGAGGTCATGGGTTCAAATCCCGGCTCCACCAGCTGTCAGCTGGGTGACTTTGGGCAAGTCTCTTCGCTTCTCTGGGCCTCGGTTCCCTCATCTGGAAAATGGGGATGAAGACTGTGAGCCCCACGTGGGACAACCTGATCGCCTTGTACCGCCCCAGCGCTTAGAACAGTGCTTTGCGCATAGTAAGCGCTTAACAAATACCATTATTATTGTTATTGGGAAGGACAAGCTCTCAGGAAGCCCTCCTGAGAGCTCACCTCCTCCAGGAGGCCTTCCCAGACTAAGCCCCCTTTTTCCTCTCCTCCTTCCCCTCCTCACAGCACCTGTCAATCAATCAATCAATCAATCAATCGTATTTATTGAGCGCTTACTGTGTGCAGAGCACTGTACTAAGCGCTTAACGATATGTTTGTACAGATTTATTACTCTGTTTTACTTGTACCTATTTACTATTCTATTTATTTCATTTTGTTAATATTTGTTGTTTTGTTGGCTGTCTCCCCCTTCTAGACTGTGAGCCCGCTGTTGGGTAGGGACCGTCTCTAGATGTTGCCATCTTGGACTTCCCAAGCGCTTAGTACAGTGCTCTGCACACAGTAAGTGCTCAATAAATACGATTGATTGATAGTACAGTGCTCTGCACACAGTAGGCGCTCAATAAATACGATTGAATGAAAGAATGAATGCCAAGTTGGCAACATATAGAAACAATCGTCCCCACTCCCTCCCTTTCTCTACCCCCCCGCCAAACAGCACTTGTGTATAATATGTACATAGCTATAATTCTATTTATATTAATGCCTGTTCACTTGTTTTGACAGGTCCGTATCTATAATTCTATTTATTTCTATCAATGCCTGTTTACTTGTTTTGATTTGTAGACTGTGAGCCCACTGTTGGGTAGGGACCATCTCTATATGTTGCCAACTTGTACTTCCCAAGCGCTTAGTACAGTGCTCTGCGCACAGTAAGCACTCAATAAATACGATTGAATAAGCGAATGTCTGTCTCCCCCCTTTTAGACTGTGAGCCTGTTGTGGGCAGGGATTGTCTCTCTTTATTGCTGAATTGTACTTTCCAAGTGCTTAGTACAGTGCTCTGCACACAGTAAGCGCTCAATAAATACGACTGAATGAATGAATGGGCTAAGCGCTTGGGAAGGACAAGTCGACAACATGTAGAGATGGTCCCTACCCAGCAGCGGGCTCACGAGAAGCAGCGAGGCTCAATGGAAAGAGCCCGAGCCCGGTCATGGGTTCAAATCCCGCTCCGCCACTTGTCAGCTGGGTGACTTTGGGCAAGTCACTTCACTTCTCTGGGCCTCAGTTCCCTCATCTGGAAAATGGGAATGAAGACAGTGAGCCCCCCGTGGCACAACTTGATAATAATAATAATGGCATTTATTAAGCGCTTACTATGTGCAAAGCACTGCTCTAAGCGCTGGGGAGGTTACAAGGTGATCAGGTTGTCCCCCGGGGGGCTCACAGTCTTAATCCCCATTTTACATTTTACCTGATCACCTTGTATTTCCCCCAGCGCTTAGAAGAGTGCTTTGCACATAGTAAGCGCTTAATAAATACCATTATTATTATTTATTCCTCCCTTCAAAGCCCTACTGAGTGCTCACCTCCTCCAGGAGGCCTTCCCAGACTGAGCCCTCTCCTTCCTTTCATTCATTCAATCGTATTTATTGAGCGCTTACTGTGTGCAGAGCACTGTACTAAGTGCTTGGGAAGTTCAAGTTGGCTCTCCCCCTCCCCATCCCCCCGCCTTACCTCCTTCCCCTCCCCACAGCCCCTGTATATATGTATATATGTTTGTGTGGATTTATTACTCTATTTTACTTGTACATATTTATTCTATTTATTTTATTTTGTTAATATGTTTTGTTTTGTTGTCCGTCTCCCCCTTCTAGGCTGTGAGCCTGCTGTTGGGTAGGGACCGTCTCTAGATGTTGCCGACTTGGACTTCCCAAGCGCTTAGTACAGTGCTCTGCACACAGTAAGCGCTCAATAAATACAATTGAATGAGTGAATGAATGAAAAGTCGTGGGTTCTAATCCAGGCTCCGCCACTTGTCAGCCGTGTGACCTTGGGCAAGTCACTTCACTCCTCTGGGCCTCAGTTATTGCCTCATCTGGAAGAGAAGCAGTGTGGCTCAGTGGAAAGCGAATGGGTTGTGGAGTCTAGAGGTCATGGGTTCCAATCCTGGCTCTGCCACTTGTCAATATGTGACTTTGGGCAAGTCATTTCACTTCTCTGGGCCTCAGTGACCTCATCTGTAAAATGGGGATGAAGACTGGGAGCCCCCCGGGGGGGGCAAGCTGATCACCTTGTAATCTTCCCAGCGCTTAGAACGGTGCTTTGCACAGAGTAAGCGCTTAGTAAATGCCATCATTATTCTTATAAATTCCGGCTCCAGCACTTGTCAGCTGTGTGACCCTGGGTAAGTCACTTAATAATGATGGCATTTGTTAAGCACTTACTATGTGCAGAACACTGTTCTAAGCGCTGGGGGGGATACAAGGTGATCAAGTTGTCCCACGTGGGGCTCACAGTCTTCATCCCCATTTTACAGATGAGGGGACTGAGGCCCAGAGAAGTGAAGTGACTTGCCCAATGTCACACAGCTGACAATTGGCGGAGCCGGGATTTCGAACCCATGACCTCAAAAGCCCGTGGTATAATAACAAAGACCATTATTGTTATTATTTATCGCAAATGCCGAGAAGCAGTGTGGTCTAGTGGAAAGAGTACAGGCACCTGGCTGCTGATCCCGGCTCTGCCAGTTGCTTCCTGTGTGACCCCGGACAAGTCACTGTACTTCTCTGTGCCTCGGTTTCATTGACTTTAAAATGGGGATTAAATACCCGTTCTCCCTCCTACCTATACTGTGAGTCCTATATGGGACAAGGCTTTTGTCTGACCCAATTACTTGTGTCTACCCCAGTGCTTACAATATTACATAACACATAGTAGGCGTTTAACAAATAGCATAATAATAATAATGATCCGTTGGTATGGCAGTGATGGTGAGGACCTTAGCAGAAGGTCATTCTTCCAGCTCACACTTCAACACGATCACAGTGATTTTTTTCTTCCAGGTCTCGGAAAAAGAGAAACGAAGGATGGAAAGGCCATGGAGGTATCTGCCATTGTTACAGAGACTCGGTTTACCCAGCCGTACAGGTATGGTAGAAGACATGGGGGGAACCTGGGAAATATCTCAGCCTCCATAAAGAAGGTGAATGATGGGTTGTGGGGGGAGTTTGAATTGTAGGGGGATCAAAGGAAGATCGAAAAGGTCCAGGAGACAAGGGGCATCGAGGGGTCTTGGTGAAACTTGAAATCAGAACCCAGTTACTGCAGTCCGTGCCGCCGGGCTTCTTGGAAAGATTGGGAGAGCAGAGGGATCCGGACCGGTCTGAGCGTGATCAATCAATCAATCAATCGTATTTATTGAGCGCTTACTGTGTGCAGAGCACTGTACTAAGCGCTTGGGAAGTACAAGTTGGCAACATATAGAGACAGTCCCTACCCAACAGCGGGCTCACAGTCTAAAAGGGGGAGACAGAACAAAACCAAACATACTAACAAAATAAAGTAGAATAGATATGTACAAGTAAAATAAATAGAGTAATAAATATGTACAAACATATATACAGGTGCTGTGGGGAAGGGAAGGAGGTAAGATGGGGATGGAGAGGGGGAGGAGGGGAAGAGGAAGGAAGGGGCTCAGTCTGGGAAGGCTTCCTGAAGGAGGTGAGCTCTCAGTAGGGCCTTGAAGGGAGGAAGAGAGCTAGCTTGGCGGATGGGCAGAGGGACTGGGGGCATTCCAGGCCCGGGGGAGGACGTGGGCCGGGTGTCGATGGCGGGACAGGCGAGAATGAGGCACGGAGAGGAGATGAGCGGTGGTGGTGGTGGTGGCGTTCCCCTTTCTTTGCTCCTTAAGGCAAAACCTCAGCAGCACATTTTGTGATCAGCTCAGCCTCCGGGGCCTCAGAGAGCCGTCCAACGTAATCCGTCCTCGGTCTTGCAGGGAGTATCTGGAGAGGCAGCAGCTCCTAGATAAGAGGCACCGGGTGAAGAAGTTGCCGGGGGACACCGTGGCGTTGCCTGTGGTTGGGGAGACCTTCACCGAGCAGCATCTACAAGAGCTGAAGATGCACGTGGCTCCGGAGAGCACCTGCTTGCTGGCCCGGATCCAGGTCAGCCTGTTTTTTGTTTTTTTAATGGCATTTGTTAAGCGCTTACTAAGTGCCAGACCCTACTGAGCCCTAGTGTAGATACAAGTTAATCAGGTCGGTCACAGTTCCTGTCCCGCATAGCTCACCTAGGGCTCGCCGTCCTCTTTTACAGATGAGGGAGCTGAAGCCCAGAGACGTGAAGTGACTTGCCCACAGTCACACCACAGACAAGTAGCAGAGCCGGGATTAGAACCCAGGTCCTTCTGGCTCCTAGGCCGTGCTACTTCTCATTAATCGAAGTGCCGATTGGATTGCTTCCCCGGGGAGGGGTTGGGCCTGGGGAGTTAGAGGGCATGTCACCCCAAGAGAGCACATCACTCTAAGTTTTGCGCTCACGGCTGACTTCTGCCGCACTGCCGGACAGGCTCTGCAGCAGGATGCCCATCCCCGAGAGGGCTCTGGTGTTTGAGGGCCGTTTGCAGTGGGGGCCGTTGGCCTCCCAACCAGACTGACGTATTCCGGTCTCCAGTCTCTCGTTTTCCATTTCCTCTTTCCTGCCCGCCCCATGCAGTTTTTTTCCTGTCCCTTTCCCAGAACCCTGTTCTCTCAAAGAGGGCTCAACTCTGCTCGCCCGCCCAGAAGCTGCGATGGGCGGTTCGGTGCTTGGTGGAGGGCAGGGGAGTCCCCTGGTCCGCCGGTCTGGAGCGAGACCTGCCCCGTTCTTGGCAGCGACACGGCGATCTGCTGCTGGTGAGCGAGGACTGCTTCCGAGCCCCGCTTTGGGAGGAGCTGGGTAAGAGAAGGAAACCTGGCGGGGAGGGCAGGGGGCTCGTCCGGGACGCTTCAGCCGCCGTCCGGACCCGTCCCCGTTCATTCATTCACTCAGTCGTATTTATTGAGCGCTTACTGTGTGCAGAGCACTGTACCAAGCGCTTGGAAAGTACAATTCGGCAACAGATACAGTCCCTACCCGACGACGGACTCACAGTCTAGAAGGGGGAGACAGGCGACAAAACAAGTAGGCAAGTGGCAATACCATCGAAATGGATAAATAAAATCATAGATATCTACACGTCCCCATCCGCGTTCTCCTCCGGGCACTTTCTCCGACAGGTCCGGAGCTCTGGGAGACGGTGGCTTCTGCTTTGGGGGTCCGGCGTGTAGCGAAGCGAGGGCGCGTGGCCCCGGGCGGAACCCGAGCCCCCAGAGTGACGCTGCTGCTGGGGGACGATGGCTGGGTGGAGCACGTGGACAATGGAATCAGGTAGGCAGAGAGCCAACGGGGGTGGAGACGGCGGGACGGGCGCGAGGCTCGTGACCTCAAGGCGAGTTTCCCGGCGTGCCCCTCAGTCTAAGGGGGGCTCCCCTGCTCCGTGTAGGTCGGGGACGATGGGTGGCAGGTTGCCTCTTCTCCCTCGCCCGATCCTGCGGTCCGGGCCTGGCGGGTGGCGTAAGTGACGCCATGGTGTCCCCTGGCCCCAGGTATACGTTCGATGTAACCCAGTGCATGTTCTGCCCCGGGAACGTCACGGAGAAGCTGCGGGTGGCATCGTTGCCCTGCACGGGGGAAGTGCTGGTGGATCTCTACGCAGGTGACACCTCCTTTCATCGCTACTAACGCCGTGCGGTCGGCGCTTACGACGTGCCAAGCACTCGGTTAGACCCAAGGTTTTGGGGTTGGACACGGTCCCCGTCCCACGTTAGGCTCACGGTCGGTCTTATCCCTGTTTTACAGGTGAGGGCACTGAGGCCGAGCGAGATTTAGTGACTCGCCCGAGGTCATACATCCAGCAGGCCGGTGGCAGAGCCGAGTCTCCAACCCAGGCCTCTCAACTCCTTGTGTTCTTTCCACTGGGCCACGCTGCCTCCTTTTCAGGGGAGATGGCCTAAGGGGACCCCTGGGAGGGGTCCCCAGTTCCTAGTTTGCCATCGCGGGCTCAAAGAGACGAGTCTCGTCGGGTCTCCGTTTTTGGAAAGCATAACTGCAGGGTGGTGATGATCCCTCCTCCTCTCCTGACTGAAATTCCCTGGCTGGAATAAGAGGTGGAGTCCTGTAGACTCTGAGAGACTAAGGGGTGTTGAGGGCTATCGCAGCTGGAGAAAGCATCCCCGGGCCCTGCTCCTTCCAGAAGGGGAGCTCTGGACCGGGGTTCATTCATTCGATCGTATTTATTGAGCGGTTACTGTGTGCAGAGCACTGTACTAAGCTCTTGGGAAGTCCAAGTTGGCAACATCTAGAGACAGTCCCTACCCAACAGCGGGCTCACAGTCTAGAAGGGGGGAGACAGACAACAAAACAAAACATATTAAGAAAATAAAATAAATAAAATATGGACAAGTAAAATAAATAGAGTAATAAATATGTACAAACATATCATCATCATCAATCGTATTTATTGAGCACTTACTGTGTGCAGAGCACTGTACTAAGCGCTTGGGAAGTACAAATTGGCAACATATAGAGACAGTCCTTGCCCAACAGTGGGCTCACAGTCTAAAAGGGGGAAACATATAAACATATATACATATTTATAGGTGCTTGGAGTGAAGACCGAAAGGCTAAATTCATTCATTCATTGTCGTATCTATTGAACACTTACTGTGTGCAGAGCACTGTACTAAGCACTTGGGAAGTCCAAGTTGGCAACATCTAGAGACGGTCCCTACCCGACAGTGGGCTCACAGTCTAGAAGGGGGAGACAGACAACAAAACAAAACATATTAACAAAATTTAATAAATAGAATAAATATGTACAAGTAAAATAAATAAACAGAGTAATAAATATGTACAAGCATATATACAGGTTGCAATGGACCAGTAAACCTAGAGGGTGGTTGTGATCGGTAGCTTGAAGAAGAAGGCCAGATTCGCTTTCCCTGTTTGAGGCCAAAGTCTTTATAGTCAGTCAATCGTTGGTATTTATCACGTGCCTGCCATGTGCAAAACACTGTCCTAAGCACTAAGGGGAGTACCACAGACATGTGTCCTGCCCTCAAGGATCTTACAATCTAATGGGGGAGACAGACAACAATGGTTTACAAATAGAAGGAGCAGGGGGACTCCCTCAATCAGCTGAAGCAGTTGCAGCCTAGTGGATAGACAATAATAATGGCATTTATTAAGCACTTACTATGTGCGAAGCACTGTTCTCAACGCTGGGGAGGTTGCGAGGTGATCAGATTGTCCCACAGGGGCTCACGGTCTTAATCCCCATTTTACAGATGAGGTAACTGAGGCACAGAGAAGTTAAGTGACTTGCCCAAAGTCACACAGCTGACAGTTGGCAGAGCCAGAATTTGAACCCATGACCTTTGACTCCAAAGCCCCTGCCCTTTCCACTGAGCCACGCCGCTTCTCTCATGGGCCCGGGAGTAAGAAGGATTACACTATTATTATTATTATTAATCAGTGGTGTTTACTGAGCACTCGTTGCGCACAGAGCACTGTAGCAGAGGCTTGGGAAAGGACCATGTAAGTACGTTGTGGGAGCGGAGATCTCAGTTTCCCGGGTCGCTCCCGCCTGCAGGGATCGGCTACTTCACCCTGCCGTTCCTGGTTCACGCCGGCGCGGCCTTCGTCCACGCCTGTGAGTGGAACCCGCACGCCGTGGCGGCTCTGAGGAGGAACCTGGAGCTGAACGGGGTGGCCGACCGCTGCCAGATCCACCCCGGGGACAACAGGAAGGTGAGTGGCGGAGGCTCTGCCCGGGGGGCTCTCCGGCGGGAGAGCCGGGCCTCCCCGTCACTGCGGCATCGCGCTCCGGGTCTCGGTTCCACCCAGAGATCAGGGTGGAGGGAGGTGAGGGCCTTTTAAGGTGACTGGGGGTTAGGGCGGGAAAGGAAACGGAAGGGGAATCGAACGTAATTTTTCCGGAATACAGCACCAAAGCCACTGTGGCCTTGAAGGGGATGGTTGACCAGGTGAAGCACGGTGAGGGCGGGAAAGGAAACGGAAGGAGAGTCGAACGTCATTTTTCCGCAGTACGGCACCAGAGCCATTGTCATCATCATCATCATCAATCGTATTTATTGAGCGCTTACTATGTGCAGAGCACTGTACTGAGCGCTTGGGAAGTACAAATTGGCAACATATAGCGACAGTCCCTACCCAACAGTGGGCTCACAGTCTAAAAGGGGGAGACAGAGAACAAAACCAAACATACTAACAAAATAAAATAGGATAGATATGTACAAGCAAAATAAATAAATAAATAAATAGAGTAAGAAATATCCTTGAAGGGGATGGCTGACCAGTTGAAGCATGGTGGGGGTAATGGGGGAGCAGGCCGAGCCCTCGGGAAGGGAGGCGTTGGCTTGTCCTCATTAGGCAGGGGGACTGGAGAGAGCCCTTTCAGAGCAGCAGCTTTTGGAGAAGAGGTTGTCGAGCCCCATTGTCCTCCCGCCGGGCCCTGGGCTGGTGGTGCCACCTTTGCCTCGCTTTTGTTGCTGTCGCTGCTTCCGCTCCTGTTTTTCTGTGCTCACACTGTCTTCTCCCGTCCCAGCTGGACCTGGAGGACCGGGCCGACAGGGTGAACCTGGGGCTGATCCCCAGCTGCCAGGAGGGCTGGCCCGTCGCCTGCCGGGCGCTGCGGCGGGACCGTGGGGGCGTCCTGCACATCCACCACAACGTGGAGACGTTCCCGGCCCCCCAGCCCCTTGGCCCCGGGGCGGAGGGGCCCCCGCAGCCACCCCAGGGACTCCCCGCTGGGGGAGAGGAGCCCCGCTCTGCCGGGGATCGCGGGAGAGAGGCCCCGGCGACGACGGCGGCCCCGAAGCCGGAATGGCGGAGGTGGGCAGAGACCACAGAAGCCCAGATTGGGATCCTGCTGGAACAGCTGCACGGGAAGCCGTGGAGGACCCGGATCCTCCACATTGAGCCGGTGAAGTCCTACGCGCCCCACGTGGATCACGTAGTCCTCGATTTGGACTGCCGCCCCCTCCCCAGCTGATGGCAGGGGGGCCGCGGCCAGGTGGAAGCGAGCTCACGGTTCGGGACCTCCCCTAGCAGATGGCCTGACCCCACGAGCCCCTTCCCTCCTGACCACTTTTTAAAAATAAATGAGAGTAATTTTCCTAAAGAAATTATCTTTCAAGAAGTCCCTGGAGGTCATGATGTCTCTTCGGCCTTTCACCTTATCACCAGGAATGACAGAGGTGTTGTCTGTTTTCCCCGATCGGTAGGGCCCGGTAAGAAGTGCCGCCTGTTAACCTGAGAACAGACCCTGGAGATGGGAAGTCTGGACCCTCCCCCGGCTCGGGGTGGCCTGGCAGGCCTCTTCTAATCATCGGATCCCTCCCGGGTCGCCCTGTCCGTCAAGCAGGACCCTCGGGGCCAGGCTCACCTGCCTGTTGCCCAAGTGCCGGTGGGAGCGAAAGATGTGAAGTGTGAGGGGAGGGCCCCGGGTGACTTGGTTAGAATGAGAGAGGCAGACTAGTTTTAGGAAGAGGCAAGGTGGCATCCTGGGAATTGGGCTTTTTGGATGCAGCCTGTCCCTCTCCCTCTCCTTTTCCCTTTCCCTTTCCCTCTCCCTCTCTCTCCTGCTGGATCTGAGGAGGTCTGTGGTTTGGGCTCTGGAAAACCAGCCCCGGCCCCGATGGAAGCTAGAGCTGAGAGAGTGTTGAGAGGGCCTGGGCAGCCTCTCTTTTTTTAAAATGGTATTTGTTTTAAGTGCTTACTCTCTGCCAGGCATTGGGGTGGATACAAGGTAATCAGGTAGAGCACAGTCCCTGTCCCACAGGGGACTCACAGTTTTAATCCCCATTTTGCTGTTGAGGGAATTGAGAACGGAGAAGTGAAGTGACTTGCCCTAGGTCACACAGCACACAAGTGGCAGGGGCAGGACTAGAACCCAGGCCCATACTCTATCCACTAGGCCACCCTGCTTCTCGAACTCTCTGGAGCCAGCCGGAATCGGGGAGTGGCCCCTGCATCCCCTGCATCCTCAGTGCAGGGCAAGAGCGTGCGGATGAGGGGACCCTGGCTGCAGCCCCTTGCTTTGGAAAGCTCTGGGTTGGAGTCAGAGGTTGTGCGTTCGAATCCTGGCTCCACCACGTGTCTGCTGTGTGACCTTGGGCAAGTCACTTAACTTCTCTGCACCTCAGTTACCTCATCTGTAAAATGGGGATTAAGACTGTGAGCCCCACGTAGGACAACCTGATCACCTTGTATCCCCCCCCAGGGCTTAGAACAGTGCTTTGCACATAGTAAGTGCTTAACAAATGCCATCACTATAATTATTATTATTATTCTGCTTTGACCAGCTATGGCCCTCCCTCACTCTTGCCGGGACCTTTTTTTTTTTTTGGCACCTGGGTGGTCTCGGGGTCTCTGCAGGTGGACACCCCACAGACTCCAGTCCAGCCCCCCACCTTAGAGGTCTTCACCGGTTACTCCTGCTCACGTCGGTAAAATCCCATGAGCTGACCCAGCCCCCTCACTTTTTCTCCAAACTCTTTCCTCAGGTCTTCCCCACGGAGCTGTTGGAGCAGAGGGGAAACCCTGCTGCTACTTCGGAGGCCCAGAACACACCCTGAATTTCTTTTGTCCTTGAATCCAAATTTTCCCTCTGGTTTCTCTCCAACTTGAGAATTTCAAAAGGATACTGGTTGGCCGAACAAAGTGTGTGTTTGCATTTAAGCTCTGAATTTAAGAGATTCTTTAAGAGATCTTGTCCACATCCTGCCCCTGGCCAGGAATGCCCTCCCTCTTCATAGCCGACTGATGATGGAAGCCCAGAACACACCCTGAATTTCTCTTGCCCGTGAATCCAAATTTTCCTTCTGGTTTCTCTCCAATTTAGGAATTTCAAAAGGATACTGGTTGGCCAAACAAAGTGTGTGTTTGCATTTTAGCTTTGAATTTAAGAGATTCTTTAAGAGGTCTTGCCCGCATCCTGCCCCTGGCCAGGAATGGCCTCCCTCTTCATAGCCGACTGATGATCACTCTTCCCACCTTCAGAGTCTTATTAAAAGCACATCAATCAATCAATCAATCGTATTTATTGAGTGCTTACTGTGTGCAGAGCACTGTACTAAGCACTTGGGAAGAACAATTTGGCAACATCTCCAACAGACCTTCCCCAAGCCCTCATTTCCTCTTCTCCCACTCCCTTCTGCATCACTCTTGCTCTTCATTCATTCAATCGTATTTATTGAGCGCTTACTGTGTGCAGAGCACTGTACTAAGCACTTGAATTCACACCCTTTATTCATCCCTTCCTCAACCCCACAACACTTATACGCATAGGCATAATTTTTCATTCATTCAATCGTATTTATTGAGTGCTTATGGTGTGCAGAGCACTGTACTAAGCGCTTGGGAAGTCCAAGTTGGCAACATAGAGAGACGGTCCCTACCCAACAGTGGGCTCACAGTCTAGGAAGCAGTGTGGCTATGGAAGCAGCGTGGCTCAATGGAAAGAGCCCGGGCTTTGGAGTCAGAGGTTGTGGGTTCAAATCCTGGCTCCGCCACTTGTCAGCTGTGTGACTTTGGGCAAGTCTTCTCTGGGCCTCAGTTCCCTCATCTGTAAAATGGGGATGAAGACTGTGAGCCCCTCGTGGGACAACCTGATTACCTTGTATCTACCCCAGCGCTTAGAACAGTGCTTTGCACATAGTAAGCGCTTAACAAATACCAACATTATTATTATTATTATTATTATTATTAGGAGGGGGAGACAGACAACAAAACATATTAACAAAGTAAAATAAATAGAATAAATATGTACAAATAAAATAGAGTAATAATAATAAATTTCTGTTAACGTCTGTCTTCCCCTCTAGACTGAGCTCATTGTGGGCAGGTAATGTGTCCACCAATTCTGTTGTTGTGTATTCTCCCAATGAGTCATTGAGTGAGCACTCCCTGTGTGCAAAGCACTGTGCAGAGCACTAAGTGTTTGGCAGCGTATACTCAGAATCAGTAAATACGTTCCCTGCCCACCACAAACTCCCAAGCATTAGTGCAGTGCTGTGCACACAGTAGGTGCTCAATAAATAGGACTGATTGATCTCTGCAAAGTCTCTGGGTGACGGACGCAAGAATGGAGGTGACTGTAACAAGAACCCAGGCCCTGCGGTCCATCCACTGTCCCCTTATGTCTTCGAAGGACAGAAACAGCAAGTGGAAAACTTCCTATGTGGTAGTTTGTGGGTAGCTTCTGGGCTGCCTGACATATCCTAATAGTAGTAGCAGTTGAGCACACAGTAAGCGCTCAATAAATACGATTGAATGAATGAAAAGGATGGTATGTGTTGAATGTCTTCCGTAGTAGCAGTAGCAGCAGTTGAGCACACAGTAAGCGCTCAATAAATACGATTGAATGAATAAAAAGGATGATATGTGTTGAATGTCTTCCGCAGGAGCAGTAGCAGCAGTTGAGCACACAGTAAGCGCTCAATAAACACGGTTGAATGAATGAAAAGGATGGTATGTGTTGGATGTCTTCTGTAGTAGCAGTAGCAGCAGCTGAGCACACAGTAAGCGCTCAATAAATACGATTGAATGAATGAAAAGGATGGTATGTGTTGAATGTCTTCCGTAGTAGCAGTAGCAGCAGCTGAGCACACAGTAAGCGCTCAATAAATACGACTGAATGAGTGAAAAGGACGGTATGTTGTTGAATGTTTTCCGGGTGCCTCGCACTGTACTAGGGGAATGCCGGGCAGCAGCGTGGCTCAGTGGAAAGAGCCCGGGCATTGGAGTCAGGGGTCATGGGTTTGAATACCGGCTCCACCAATTGTCAGCTGTGTGACTTTGGGCAAGTCGCTTCTCTGGGCCTCAGTTCCCTCGTCTGTAAAATGGGGATTAAGACTGTGAGCCCCCTGTGGGACAACCTGATCACCTTGTAACCTCCCAAGTGCTTAGAACAGTGCTTTGCACATAGTAAGCGCTTAATAAATGCCATTATTATTATTATTATGTCGAGTGGCTCAGCGGAGCAAGGTGGCCACATCTCGAAGGGCGACTCTGGCCCCGGGGCAGTGCCAAGGTACCGGATTGCTGTGCCCTCAGGCTTGTTAGCGTGAGTGGTGCTTTCGCCTCGAGGGGCAAAGGCCCTCCGGAGCGATGTCTGAGGGGGTGAGAGGGGCCCAGGGAAGAGATGACAGTCCCCCCACCCACCCACCCACCCAGGGTCAGTTTCTCTGCTTGGGACTTGCTGTGCCCACCCTGAGGGAACAGCCAGCTGCCCCAGGCTCTCAGCAAAAATATCCCCCGCACAGAGCTGACCATGCAGTTGCAAGACCAAGCCCAGGAAAACTACTTTTTTGTTACCCTACAGTGAAGCAGGCTCCCCACGGTGACTGCTCACGGGATGATCTTTTAGACTGTGAGCCCACTGTTGGGTAGGGACTGTCTCTATGTGTTGCCAATTTGTACTTCCCAAGCGCTTAGTACAGTGCTCTGCACATAGTAAGCGCTCAATAAATACGATTGATTGATGATCTACCCTTACCCGAGTTGACCACCTCCAAACGGACTCTCGGTCATCGCGTCGGGCCTTCCCGGGAGAAACAGCCCCGTTGCTTATACCAAGAACATCCTGTCCCGGTGTCCACTGCCACCCTCCTTGGCATTAGGGAAACCCCGGTTCATCAGCCCTGCAGCAGTTGAGTTGACATCCCTACCTCCTTCCCCTCCCCACAGCACCTGTATATATGTTCGTACAGATTTATTACTCTTATTTTACTTGTACATACTTATTTTGTTAATGTGTTTTGTCATGTTCTCTGTCTCCCCCTTCTAGACTGTGAGCCCGCTGTTGGGTAGGGACCGTCTCGATCTGTTGCCGACTTGGACTTCCCGAGCGCTTAGTCCAGTGCTCTGCACACAGTAAGCGCTCAATAAATACAATTGAATGAATGAATAAAGGGAATATGGGGGGCTGTGCTGTACAGGTTCCAGGGAGACGTGGGGTCAGGGAAAATTGAGAAACTACTGTCCTGAGAGGTGGGGACAGCTGGTCAGCCAGTCCCGACTCTAGCTGACAACTCCCAATTCTGCACTGACATTTCTCAGCTGACCAGTTCCTTGTCTTATGCTGTCAATCAATCAATCAATCAATCAATCATATTTATTGAGCGCTTACTGTGTGCAGAGCACTGTACTAAGCGCTTGGGAAGTACAAGTTGGCAACATATAGACATTATGCTGTCGAATTGTCTCCAACCCATTAATAATAATGATGGCATTTGTTAAGCGCTTACTATGTGCAAAGCACTGTTCTAAGCGCTGGGGGGGATACAAGGATCCCCTCCTCCCCCTCTCCATCCCCCCTGCCTTACATCCTTCCCTTCCCCACAGCACCTGTATATATGTTTGTACGTATTTATTACCGTATTTATTTATTTAACTTGTACATATTTATTCTACTTATTTTGTTAATGTGTTTTGTTTTGTTCTCTGTCTCCCCCTTCTAGACTGTGAGCCCACTGTTGGGTAGGGACCATCTCTATATGTTGCCAACTTGGACTTCCCAAACGCTTAGTACAGTGCTCTGCACACAGTAAGCGCTCAGTAAATACGATTGAATGAATGAATGCAAGGTGATTAAGTTGTCCCACGTGGGGCTCAGTCTTAATCCCCATTTTACAGATGAGGTAACTGAGGCTCAGAGAAGTTAAGTGACTTGCCCAAGGTCACGCAACAGACATGTGGTGGAGCTGGGATTCGAACCCATGACCTCTGACTCCAAAGCCCGGGCTCTTTCCACTGAGCCATGCTGCCCTTCTGGACTCCCAGAACGCCCCACCTCCTTCAATCTTTTTGGTAGTGTATCCGTAGAGTTTTCTTGGTAAAATAGGGAAGTGGTTTACCATTCGTTCATTCATTGTTGTATTTATTGAGCGCTTACGGTGTGCAGAGCACTGTACTAAGCGCTTAGGAAGTCCAAGTTGGCAACAGATAGAGACGGTCCCTACCCAACAACGGGCTCACAGTCTAGAAGGGGGAGACGGACAGCAAAAGAAAGCATGGAGACGGGTGTCGAAATCGTCAGAGCAAATGGAATTAAAGCTAAATGCACATTAACAAAATAAAGGGAATAGTAAATATGTACAAGTAAAATAGAGTGAGGGAGGCAAGACAGGGAACTCTCAATCTGTGGTATTTATTGAGCACTTACTGTGTACAGAGCACTGGACTAAGTGCTTGGGAGAGTGTAATACAACAGAGTCGGTAAATGTGTTGCCAACTTGTACTTCCCAAGCGCTTAGTCCAGTGCTCTGCACACAGTAAGCACTCAATAAATACGACTGAATGAATGAATGAATATGTTCCCCCTCCTCCTCCTCCCCATCCCCCCGCCTTACCTCCTTCCCCTCCCCACAGCACCTGTATATATGTATATATGTTGGTATGTATTTATTACTCTGTTTATTTTACTTGTCCATATTTATTCTATTTATTTTATTTTGTTAATATGTTTTGTTTTGTTGTCTGTCTCCCCCTTCTAGACTGTGAGCCCACTGTTGGGTAGGGACCGTCCCTAGATGTTGCCAACTTGTCCTTCCCAAGCGCTTAGTACAGTGCTCTGCACACAGTAAGCAGCTCAATAAATCCGATTGAATGAATGAATGGATATGTTCCCCTTCTGCTCCCCATCCCCCCCCGCCTTACCTCCTTCCCCTCCCCACAGCACCTGTATATATGTATATATGTTTGTATGTATTTATTACTCTATTTATTTTTCTTGTCCATATTTATTCTATTTATTTTATTTTGTTAATATGTTTTGTTGACTGTCTCCCACTTCTAGACTGAGAGCCCGCTGTTGGGTAGGGACCGTCCCTAGATGTTGCCAACTTGTCCTTCCCAAGTGGTGCCCTGCACACAGTAAGCGCTCAATAAATCCGATTGAATGAACGAATGAATGTGTTCCCTGCCCACATGGAGCTTACAGTCTGCGACAGTTTTCCCATTCATGCAAGCGTCAACTATCGCCCTTTGGGTGGTCTAACCAAAGGAACACAGACTCGGCAGCTGCATTCTCTGGTCAGGGGAAGTGGACGTTTTTGAGAGCAGAAAAGGCTGTTATTTCCTCTCAATTGTCTCAGTTGTCCCGGGCTTTAGAAAAGGAAACAATAGAGAAGAAGTGGAGAGGAGCCAGTCACAACTCACTGTGTATTGTGAAGGGCTGGAGAGAGCCATCCTTATTCACCTACTGATAAATTCAGTAATGACTCCAGTTTCCCTAGACTAAACAAACTTTCCCTTGTTCTGTCAAGGATAGGATAGACAACCCACCAGGTTCCTATCTTTATGACTCTGCCTCTCCCTCATCCCCTTAGCCATGAGCTGCCTGGGCGGTGCTTCCTGGTTCAGCAATCAATCAATCAATCAATCAATCGTCTTTATTGAGCGCTTACTATGTGCAGAGCACTGGACTAAGTGCTTGGGAAGTCCAAGTTGGCAACAGACAGAGACAGTCCCTACCCAACAGTGGGCTCACAGTCTAGAAGGGGGAGACAGAGAACAAAACCAAACATATTAACAAAATAAAATAAACAGAATAGATATGTACAAGCAAAATAAATAAATAGAGTAATAAATCTGTGCAAACATATACATATATGCAGGTGCTGTGGGGAAGGGAAGGAGGTAAGGTGGGGGGGATGGAGAGGGGGATGAGGGGGAGAGGAAGGAGGGGGCTCAGTGTGGGAAGGCCTCCTGGAGGAGGTGAGCTCTCAGGAGGGCTTCCCCTGGGAACTGGATCCCTGCTGATAACATCCTGATAACAGGGATTTTGACACTAACCAAATCATGACAAACGAAGGGTCGTGATTTAATTCAGGATCTAGGAATGCCAAGGTTTCACGTCTGGCCCGTGCGGGAATCCTTTGTGTAGCTCGGATGGGGAACCAAATGAAAGAGGAAGATGTTGTCCACCAGCGGACTTGGCATGACTGACTCCATCTTGCGCATACCAACAGTCACCCTTCATTTTGTGCAGACTGAAAGTACTCCAGTGTGTAAAGCTACATTAACCAGAGTGGCTCCACTTTGGGTTGTCCCCATCCTGTGCCGACCGTTATCTCTTGATAACATCCTGATAACAGGGATTTTGACACTAACCAAATCATGACAAATAAGGATTGTAATTTAACTCAGGGTCTAGGAATGCAAAGGTTTCACATCCGGCCCATGCGCAGGAATCCATTGTGTAGCTCTGATGAGGAAGATGTTGTCCACCAGCGGACTTGGCATGACTGACTCCATCTTGTGCATGCCAACAGTAACCCTTCATTTTGTGCAGGCCGAAAATACTCCAGTGTGTAAAGCTACATTAACCAAAGTGGCTCCACTCTGTCTGGGATGTCCCCGTCCTGTGCTGACCGCTATCTCCTGATAACATCCTGTGTGCAGAGCAGCCTGGCTCAGTGGAAAGAGCCCGGGCTTTGGAGTCAGAGGTCGTGGGTTCGAATCCCTGCTCTGCCACATGTCTGTTGTGTGACCTTGGGAAAGTCACTTAACTTCTCTGCGCCTCAGTTAACTCATCTGTAAAATGGGGATTAAGACTGTGAGCCCCACGTGGGACAACCTGATCACCTTGTATTCCCTCCCAGCGCTTAGAACAGTGCTTTGCACTTAGTAAGCGCTTAACAAATGCCATTATTATTATTATTATTATTATTATTATTATTATTATTAAACAGGAATTTTGACACTAACCAAACCATGACAAATAAAGGATTGTAATTTAAGTCAGGGTCTAGGAATGCCAAGGTTTCACGTGCGGCCCCAGTGGGAATCTTTTGTGTAGCTCGGATGGGGAACCAAATAAAAAAGGAAGAAGCAGCTGGGATCGGGGCTGCTTGCCACTCGTACCTCTCTCGGGAAGTGAACAGGTAAACAGTCAACTTTCCTCCTCTACTGCTCGATCTGAACTCATGTCTCCGAGTCATTTTTCCCATCTGCGTCACCACCTTGGGTTCTCGAGCCCTGCGGCCGATTCACACCGATTAAACCTATTTTGCACCCTACTTTTCGGTAACAGTACTCTCCCAAGTGCTTAGGACAGTGCTCTGCACTCGGTAAGTGCACAATAAATACCATTGATGGTGATGTTTTGGAGTCAGATGCTTTTGGAGTCAGAGGTCATGGGTTCAAATTCCGGCTCTGCCAACTGCCAGCTTTGGGCAAGTCACTTCACTTCTCTGCGCCTCAGTTCCCTCATCTGGAAAATGGGGATGAAGACTGTGAGCCCCCTGTGGGGCAACCTGATCACCTTGTATCTCCCCAGCGCTTTGAACAATGCTTTGCACATAGTAAGCGCTTAATAAATGCTATCATTATTATTATTATGTTCTCCCTCCCCCTTAGACTGAGACGGGGACTCTGCCCAATCTAATTACCTTCTAATAATAATAATAATAATAATGATGATGACATTTATTATGTGCTTACTCTGTGCAAAACAGTGGTCTAAGCGCTGGGTAGTAGTAGTACTCATCAGTGGCATTTATTGAGGGCTTACTGTGTGCAGAGCACTGTACTAAACACTTGGGAGAGTACGGTAGAACAATAAACAGACCCATTCCCTGCCCACAAGGCGCTTACAGTCTAGTAATGGTGTATATTACATGTGGCTCTGCCACATTCATTCATTCAATCGTATTTATTGAGCGCTTACTGTGTGCACAGCACTGTACTAAGCACTTGGGAAGGACAAGTTGGCAACATATAGTGTCGGTCCCTACCCAACAACGGGCTGCCACATGTCTGCTGTGTGACCTTGGGCAAGTCACTTCACTTCTCTAAGCCTCAGTGACCTCATCTGTAAAATGGGGATTAAGACTGTGAGCCCCCCCATGGGACAACCTGATCACATTGTAACCTCCCCAGCGCTTAGAACAGTGCTTTGCACATAGTAAGTACTTAATAAATGCCATCATCATCATAGTAAGCACTTAGTCCCCTCTCCCCTTTTTTTTAGTTTTAGATTGTCAGCCCCCTGAGTGAAAGGGACCATTTTTAATTTCCATGCATGTGTTCTTCTCCAGTCCTTACTGCACACAATAAGTGCTTAATAAATTCTACTCTCACGTTGTCAAAGCTCTCTAAAATCACATCTCCTCCAGGAAGCCTCCCCAGACTATGCTAGCATTCCCTTATCTGGCCTTTCCTCTGCTTCGCCTATTCACTTGGGGGCCTATTCTTGCAAGCTGTTTTGTTAGTGACCCCAGCCCCAAATCATAATAATAATAACGACATTTATTAAGTGCTTACTATTTGCAAAGCACTGTTCTAAGCGCTGGGGAGGTTACAAGGTGATCAGGTTGTCCCACGGGGGGCTCACAGTCTTCATCCCCATTTTCCAGATGAGGTAACGGAGGCACAGAGCAGTTAAGTGACTTGTTTGAAGTCACACAGCTGACAAATGGCAGAGCCGGGATTTGAACCCATGAACTCTGACTCCAAAGCCCCGGCTTTTTCCACTGAGCCACGCTGCTTATCACTTAGATAAACACTATTGTACTTCTAACTATAATTTATTTCAATGCCTGTCTCTCCCTCTAGCCGGTAAGCTCCTGTGAGTCTAACCAACTCTATTATATTGTCCTTTTTCCTTTCCTTTCCTTTCCTTTCCTTTCCTTTCCTTTCCTTTCCTTTCCTTTCCTATA
The DNA here is from genome assembly GCF_015852505.1 of Tachyglossus aculeatus. NCBI lineage: Eukaryota > Metazoa > Chordata > Mammalia > Monotremata > Tachyglossidae > Tachyglossus > Tachyglossus aculeatus. The sequence continues at coordinate 49,104,136 of NC_052071.1, forward strand.
AATACCATTAATTGATTGATTGCTCCTGCAGTACCACCGGACAATGCTCCCTCCTAAATGGCCCTGTGTGGGTGACAACATTTTTTTTGAAATCAATCAATCAATCAATCAATCGTATTTATTGAGCGCTTACTGTGTGCAGAGCACTATAGCCATGTAGCCATATATCACTTTTTTAAAGGTGATAGTGGCAAAACCCAGGAAGCCAAGTGAAATCTTCTCTTCAACTGGGTGCCTAATATTATTCTTGTTCATTCACTCATTCATTCATTCAATCAATCGTATTTATTGAGTGCTTACTGTGTGCAGAGCACTACGTATTTGCTACTCTATTTTATTTGTACATATTTATTCTATTTATTTTATTTTGTTAATATGTTTTGTTCTCTGTCTCCCCCTTCTAGACTGAGCCCGCTGTTGGGTAGGGACCATCTCTAGATGTTGCCAACTTGCACTTCCCAAGCGCTTAGTCCAGTGCTCTGCACACAGTAAGCGCTCAATAAATACGATTGAATGAATGGATATATAGTATAAAAATAGTGCAAATATATATATACCTGTATATATGTTTGTACATACTTATTACTCTATTTATTTATTTTATTTGTACATATTCTATTTATTGTATTTTGTTAATATGCTTTGTTTTGTTCTCTGTCTCCCCCTTCTAGACTGTGAGCCCGCTGTTGGGTAGGGACCATCTCTAGATGTTGCCAACTTGTACTTCCAAAGTGCTTAGTCCAGTGCTCTGCACACAGTAAGCGCTCAATAAATACAATCGAATGAATGAATATATATGTAGTATAAATATAGTGCAAACATATATACCTGTATATATGTTTGCACATACTTATTACTCTATTTTATTTGTACTTATTCTATTTATAGTATTTTGTTAATATGCTTTGTTTTGTTGTCTGTCTCCCCCTTCTAGATTGTGAGCCCGCTGTTGGGTAGGGACTGTGGATGTTGCCAACTTGTACTTCCCAAGCGCTTAGTCTAGTGCTCTGCACACAGTAAGCGCTCAATAAATATGATTGAATGAATGAATCTTCCATTCTCCCTCCTTCCCTCCCTTCCAGAGTCGGTGTCTACTGGACAGATGACCAGGTTCAAATCCCCACTGAGTTAGGGCTTCCTGGAGGAGGAGACCTTGGGACATTTCCCCACCTGCTTGTCCATTTTTCAGCATCCTCCATCTGAGAGTGAATTGTACCCTCTCAAGCGCTTAGAACAGTGCTCTGCATTCAATCTTTAGAATAATAATAATATATTATAATTATATAGAATTATAGAATTGTACCCTCTCAAGTGCTTAGAACAGTGCTCTGCATTCAATCTTTATAATAATAATATATTATAATTATAATTAATATTAATTATTATTAATAATGGTATTTGTTAAGCATTTACTTTGTGCCAGGGACTGTACTAAACGCCGGGGTGGGTACAGGCAAGTTGGGTTGGACGCAGTCCCTGTCCCACCTGGGGCTCACAGTCTCAATCCCCGTTTTACAGACGAGGGAACTGAGGCCCAGAGAAGCGAAGCGACTTGCCCAAGCCTACACAGCAGACAAGCGGTGGAGTGTGGATTAGAACCCACGACCTTCCCAGGCCCCGGCTCCATCCGCTAAGCCGTGCTGCTTCTCTAACGTGCTTATTATCTCCAGAGCACTGTACTAAGCGCTTGGGAGAGTTCGGTATAAAATAAACAGATGCATTCCCTACTCACAAAGGGCCTTACAGCAAGCACTCGATAAATACTATTGATCGACTGACTGAGGTTGGGCTGGAAGAAAAAATCAGTGGTATTTATTGAGCGCTTACTGTGAGCAGGGACATTGGGCAAATCACTTAACTTCTCTGAGCCTCAGTGACCTCATCTGTAAAATGGGGATGAAGACTGTGAGCCCCACGTGGGACAACCTGATCACCTTGTATCCCGCCAAAGCTTGGAACAGTGCTTTGCTCATAGTAAGTGCTTAACAAATACCATTATTATTATAATTATTATGTCTGCTGGGTGACCTTGGGCGAGTCGCTTCACTTCTCTAGGCCTCAGTTCCCTCATCTGTAAAATGGGGATGAAGACTGTGAGCCCCACATGGGACAACCTCATCACCTTGTATCCCCCCAGTGCTTAGAACAGTGCTTTGCACATAGTAAGCGCTTCACAAATGCCATTATTATTATTATTATTATTATTGTTCTCAGGTGGAGTCGAGATTTGAACCCACGACCTCTGACTCCCAAGCCCGGGCTCTTACTACTGAACCACGCTACTTGTCTCTGTGTGGGTGGGCGGAGGGGAGATGGCGGGTTTTTCATTCATTCATTCATTCATTCATTCAATCGTATTTATTGAGCACTTACTGTGTGCAGAGCACTGTACTAAGCGCTTGGGAAGTCCAAGTGGGCAACATATAGAGACGGTCCCTACCCAGCAGCGGGCTCACAGTCTAGAAGGGGGAGACGGACAGCAAAACAAAACATGGAGACGGGTGTCAAAATCATCAGAACAAAAGGAATTAAAGCTAAAGAGAAGCAGCGTGGCTCAGTGGGAAAGAGCCCGGGCTTTGGAGTCCGAGGTCATGGGTTCAAATTCCGACCCCGCCCCTTGTCAGCTGTGTGACTTTGGGCAAGTCGCTTCACTTCTCTGGGCCTCAGTTCCCTCATCTGGAAAATGGGGATGAAGACTGTGAGCCCCACGTGGGACAATCTGATCACCTTGTATTCTCCCCAGCGCTTAGGACAGTGCTTTGCACAGAGTAAGCGCTTAACAAATACCAAAATTATTATTATTTATTATTATTAAATGCACATCATTAACAAAATAAGCAGAACAGTAAATATTCATTCAATCGTATTTATTGAGCACTTACTATGTGCAGAGCACTGGACTAAGCGCTTGGGAAGCACAAGTCGGCAACATCTAGTGACAGTCCCTACCCAACAGCGGGCTCACAGTCTAGAAGGGGGGAGACGGACAGCAAAACAAAACATGGAGACGGGTGTCAAAATCCTCAGAACAAATGAAATTAAAAGTAGATGCACAGCATTAACAAAATAAATAGAATAGTAAATATGTACAAAGATGTACAAATATGTACAGAGAAGCAGCGTGGCACAGTGGAAAGAGCCCGGGCTTTGGAGTCAGAGGTCATGGGTTCGAATCCCTGCTCTGCCACGTGTCTGCTGTGTGACCTTGGGCAAGTCACTTCACTTCTCTGAGCCTCAGTTCCCTCATCTGTAAAATGGGGATGAAGACTGTGAGCCCCACGTGGGCCAACCTGATCACCTTGTATCCCCCCCCAGCGCTTAGAACAGTGCTTTGCACATAGTAAGCGCTTAACCAATGCCATTATTATTATTACAAGTAATAATAATACAAGTAAATTATTTTACAAGTAAAATATTATTTATATATATTGTATATAATTTACATATTTATATATTTATTATTTTACAAGTAAAATAGAGTAAGAAATCTGTACAAACATATATATGTATATATGTTTGTACATATTTATTATTCTATTTTACTTGTCCATATTTATTCTATTTATTTTATTCTGTTAATATGTTTGGTTTTGTTCCCCGTCTCCCCCTTCTAGACTGTGAGCCCGCTGTTGGATAGGGACCGTCTCTGGAGGTGGCCAACTTGGACTTCCCAAGCGCTTAGTCCAGTGCTCTGCACACAGTAGGCGCTCAATAAATACGGTTGAATGAATGAATGAGTATATAGAAGTGCTTAGTCCAGTGCTCTGCACACAGTAAGGGCTCAATAAATACGATTGAATGAATGAATATATACAAGCGCTTAGTCCAGTGCTCTGCACACAGTAAGGGCTCAATAAATACGATTGATTGAATGAATGAATGAATGAATATGTACAAGCGCTTAGTCCAGTGCTCTGCACATAGTAAGCGCTCAATAAATACGATTGAATGAATGAATATATACAAGCGCTTAGTCCAGTGCTCTGCACACAGTAAGGGCTCAATAAATACGATTGATTGAATGAATGAATGAATATGTACAAGCGCTTAGTCCAGTGCTCTGCACATAGTAAGCGCTCAATAAATACGATTGATTGAATGAATGAATATATACAAGCGCTTAGTCCAGTGCTCTGCACACAGTAAGGGCTCAATAAATACGATTGATTGAATGAATGAATGAATGAATATATACAAGTGCTTAGCCCAGTGCTCTGCACATAGTAAGCGCTCAATAAATACGATTGATTGAATGAATGAATATATACAAGCGCTTAGTCCAGTGCTCTGCACACAGTAAGGGCTCAATAAATACGATTGATTGAATGAATGAATGAATGAATGAATATATACAAGTGCTTAGTACAGTGCTCTGCACACACAGTAAGGGCTCAATAAAGACGATTGAATGAATGAATGAATGAATCTATACAAGCGCTTAGTCCAGTGCTCTGCACACAGTAAGGGCTCAATAAATACGATTGAATGAATGAACATGTACAAGCGCTTAGTCCAGTGCTCTGCACACAGTAAGGGCTCAATAAATACGGTTGAATGAATGAATGAGTATATAGAAGTGCTTAGTCCAGTGCTCTGCACACAGTAAGCGCTCAATAAAGACGATTGATTGAATGAATGAATGAATACATACAAGCGTTTAGCCCAGTGCTCTGCACACAGTAAGCGCTCAGTAAAGACGATTGAATGAATGAATGAATCTATACAAGCGCTTAGCCCAGTGCTCTGCACACAGTAAGCGCTACAATAAATACGATTGAATGAATGAATCTATACAAGCGCTGAGTCCAGTGCCCTGCACACAGTAAGCGCTCAGTACAGACGGTTGGATGAATGAATGAATCTATGGAAGCGCTGCGGGGAGGGGAAGGAGGGAAGGAGGGAAGGAGGGAAGGAGGGAAGAAGGAGGGAAGGAGGGAAGGAGGAGGGAAGGAGGGAAGGAGGGAAGGAGGGCGGGCGGGTTTTTGTGGGGTCGGGGGGGGGAGGCCGGGGCCGGTGGCGGGGGGCCTTTAAGGCGCCCCCCCCTCCCCCTCTTCCCCTGTCCCTCCCTCCAGTCCCTCCCTCCCTCCGTCCGTCCGTCCCTCCCTCCCTCCGGCCCCTCCCCGCTCCTGGGAAAAACTTTCTGCCTTTTCCGGCTCCCGGCCCGGTTCCTCTCGGCTCCCGGCTCCTCCCGGCCCGGCGGCCCATCGTCCGTCCAGGTGAGTGGCTGCCGGGGTGTCCCGGCCCCTCCGGGGCCCCTCTCCTCTGTCCTCTCCTCTCTCCTCTCCCCTCCTCTCCCCTGTCCCGTCCCGGCCCCCCATTTCCCCGGCGCCCTCCCTTTGGCTCCCCCCGCCCCCCCCCGGCCGCCCTTTCCGCCCCCTTTCTCCCCCCTGCCTTTTCCCGGAGCTCCGTCTGCCTCCGCCCCATCCTAACCCCCGTCCCATCCTAACCCCCCGCCCCATCCTAGTCCCCCGCCCCCAGCCTAACCCCCCACCCCATCTTAATCCCCCACCCTACCCTAACCCCCATTCCAACCCCCATTCCAACCCCCTTACCCCATCCTAACCCCCCGCCCCACCCTAGTGCCCCGCCCCATCCTAGTCCCCCGCCCCATCCTAGTCCCCCGCCCCATCTTAATCCTCCACCCTATTTTAACCCCTATTCCAACCCCCATTCCAACTCCCTCACCCCATCCTAACTCCCCTATCCCATCCAGCCCCCCACCCCATCCTAACCCCCCCCACCCCATCCTAACCCCCTACCCTATCCTAACCCCATCCCAACCCCCTTACCCCATCCTAACCCCCCTATCCCAGCCTAACCCCTTTACCCCAGCCTAACTCCCCTATCCCATCCAGCCCCCCCACCCCACCCTATCCTAACCCCCCACCCCATCCTAACTCTCCACCCTGTCCTAACCCCCCAGCCCATCCTAATCCCCCACCCTATCCTAACCCCTTTACCCCATCCTAATCCTTTTACCCCACCCTAACTCCCCTATCCCATCTTAACCACCACCCCCCGCCCCATCCTAATCCTCCACCCTATCCTAACCCCCATTCCACCCTAACCCCCTCACCCCACCCTAACCCCCCACCCCACCCCATCCTAATTCCCTATCCCATCCTAATCCCCGTCCCACCCTAACTGCCCCACCCCATCCTAGCCCCCCACCCCATCTCCAGAGGGAGAGTGGCGGCAGGGCCGGGGCCTGGGCCGAGGGAGCAGTAGGGTGGGTGGAGGGGAGAGGCGAGGCGAGGCCGGCCCCCGGAGCTGCAGCTCCATCCCCGATCTTGGGGTCCCCCAACTCCCCACCCCCACCCCAGGTAGCCCCCAAAGAAGGTCGCCGTGTGATCGCATCCCCTCTTGGACCTCTCGGGGCCCAGCCTGGCCCCAGCAGCCACTCCTCGGCCCCCCGCGGTAAGATAAAGCACAGAGGGGCCCTGCAGTGACCCCCCCACTCCCTGGACACTCTCACGCTGTCTAGGGACCCTAGGGTCAGAGCTGGGCCCCTGGGGCCGAGGGGTAGGGGGAGGTGGGCCCTGTCACAGGAGCTCACGACAGAGGCTTTCAAGTCTTGGTAAGAACCGTGCCATCCTTTAAAACTTCCACAGCTCTTTTGTTATTATAGTAATAATAATAACGATGGTATTTATTAAGTGCTTACTATGTGCAAAGCGCTGGGGAGGTTACAAAGTGATCCGGTTGTCCCATGGGGTCTTCATCCCCATTTTACAGATGAGGGAACTGAGGCCCAGAGAAGTGAAGTGACTTGCCCAAAGCCACACAGCTGACAGTTGGCGGAGCTGGGATTTGCACCCACGACCTTTGACTCCAAAGCCCGCGCTCTTTCCATTGAGCCACGCTGCTTCTCGTGGTAGTTGTTAAGCGCTTACTTTGTGAGCCCACTGTTGGGTAGGGACCATCTCTATATGTTGCCAACTCGGACTTCCCAAGCGCTTAGTCCAGTGCTCTGCACACAGTAAGCGCTCAATAAATACGATTGATTGATTGCTATGCACCAGAGTGGATACAGGTCATCAGGGTTGTCCCACCTGGGGCTCACGGTCTTAATCCCCATTTTGCAGATATGGGGTAACTGAGGCACAGAGAAGCGATGTGGCTTGCCCAAGGTCACACAGCAGACAAGTGGCGAAGTCAGGATTAGAACCCACGACCTCTGACTCCCAAGCCCGGGCTCCTTGCACTAGGAACCCAGCTTACTTGTGGAGGAGACTTCAAGGTGCAAATGGGTGGGGCTGGGGGATGTAGAAAGCTGACTAGGCGAAAGGTACTTTTCCGAACAATTAATAGAGTGTGAGACGCCCAATAGGTCATCGTCATCATCCGTGGTATTTATTGAGTGCTTACTGTGTGCAGAGCACTGTACAAAGCACTTGCGGGAGGGTACGGTACAACAGATGTGGCAGATACATTCCCTGGCCACAGTGAGCTTACAGTCCCCAAGACTCAATATTCATTTATTCAATCGATCGTATTAAGCGCTTACTGTGTGCAGAGCACTGTGCTAAGCGCTTGGGAAAGAACAATGCAGCAATGAAGAGAGACAGTCCCTGCCCACAACGAGCTCACAGTCTAGAGGGGAGGAGACAGACATGAATACAAATAAATAAAACGACAGATCGATACTTCAGTGCCGTGGGGCTGGGAGGGGAGAGGTGAACAAGTCAGGGCCACGATGCAGAGGGAATGGGAAATGAGGAAAAGTGGGGCTTAGTCTGGGAAGGCCTCTTGGAGGAGATGGGCCTTCAATAAGGCTTCATTGTTCAATAAATACCGTAGCATTGCTAGCCAGACTCTCCATTTCACCCGATCACCTCAAGCAGGCAAGCGCTTTGCTGATCAAACTGTGTTTTTTTTTTTTGATGGCATTTATTAAGTGCTTACTATGTGCAAAGCACTGTTCTAAGCGCCGGGGAAGTTACAAGGCGATCAGGTTGTCCCTCAGGGGGCTCACAGTCTTCATCCCCATTTTACAGATGAGGTAACTGAGGCACAGAGAAGTGAAGTGACTTGCCCAAAGTCACACAGCTGACAATTGGCAGAGCCGGGATTTGAACCCATGACCTCTGACTTCAAAGCCCGGGCTCTTTCCGCTGAGCCACGCTGCTTCTCTTTTAAATTGTCCGTGTTGAGGCTGGCCGGGATCATCCGCTTTCTGCTGTTCGCAGACGTCGAATGAGGTGGTTGTGGCCACTTGCTGTACGCCGTGACTGCTTGAGAAGTAATTGACCCTCTATGGGCAACTTTTCTCCCACGAACAGTGCCGCTGGAGATCCCCAGGGACCCGAGGGGGCTGATGGATGCAGTAAGCGCTCAATAAATACCACTGATCGATTGGTTTGGGAACCAGTACTGTCCTTCCCATTCTCCACCCCTTTCCCCTCAGGTGCCAGCCCACCGTTGGGTAGGGACCGTCTCTGTGTGTTGCCGACTTGGACTTCCTAAGCGCTTAGTACAGTGCTCTGCACCCAGTAAGCGCTCAATAAATACGATTGAATGAATGAATCTCCCTCCAGGCCAAGCCAAGCGTGCCAGACCCATTCTGGGCAGCTGGTTTTCCAGCCCGGAGGGAGCAGCGGAAGCGTCCACGGCCCGCCCGGCTCCCGCTTGGTCCGTCTCTAAAAGGGGCAAACGGATCCTTGGAGTATCTGCTCCTCGGAGGGGGATGGAGGAGCAGCGTGGCTCAGTGGAAAGAGCCCGGGCTTGAGAGTCAGAGGTCATGGGTTCTAATCCTGGCTCCGCCACTTATCAGCTGTGTGACTTTGGCCAAGTCACTTAGCCTCTCTGTGCCTCAGTTCCCTCATCTTTTAAAAGGGGACTGTGAGCCCCACGTGGATTACCTGATTACCTTGTATCTGCCCCAGCGCTTAGGACAGTGCTTGGCACATAGTAAGCGCTTAACAAATACCATTGTTGTTGTTATCCCATCGATGAGGACTGAAGCACCACAATTGCCCCTTCCCTCTTTGTCAAGCTAAATCGAATGCAGGGAATAATAATAATAATAATAATAATAATAATGGCATTTATTAAGCACTTACTATGTGCAAAGCACTGTTCTAAGCGCTGGGGAGGTTACAGGGTGATCAGGTTGTCCCATTGGGGGCTCACAGTCTTAATCCCCATTTTACAGATGAGGGCACTGAGGCCCAGAGAAGTTAAGTGACTTGCCCAAAGTCACACAGCTGACAAGCGGAGGAGGCGGGATTTGAACCCATGACCTCTGACTCCAAAGCCCGGGCTCTTTCCACTGAGCCACGCTGCTTCTCGGCATTTATTAAGCGCTTATTGTGTGCAAAGCACTGTTCTGAGCTCTTGTGAGAGTACCGTATAACAACAAACAGACCCATTCCTGCCCACAGTGAGCTCACAGTCTAGAGGGGGAGACAGCCATTAATATAAATAAATATAGATAAATACATAATGTGCTGTGGGGATGGGAGGGAGCATGAATGAAGGAGCAAGTAAGAGCAGCACAAAAGGGAGTGAGAGGAGGACTTAGGGAAGGCTTCTTGATTGAAATAATAATTATCGTATTTGTTAAGCGCTTACTATGTGCCGAGCGCTGGTCTGAGCACTGAAATGGAAGGGCTGGGATTAGAATCCAGGTTCCCGACTCTCTGTTAGACCACTCTGCTTTTGGAGGGAGTGGGCAATCTCTCACTGAGGGGACCACAGGGACTCTAAGGCCTAGCTTGGCCAGTTCATCCCCAAGGCCTCAAGAATCAGCCGAAATCTTGTGTCCTTCCTCTCCCTCTCCTTTCCCATCTCGTGTTATTATGCACCTTTCCCTTGCGATTCTCAAGCACTTAATACAGTGCTTTGCGCAGGGCGCTCGGTAAACCGATTAAATGAATAATGGAAACTCGGATCCAGTTGGAAGCTTGGGCGGCCTGGAATTCCAAGTGTTGACCAGATCCCCAAACCGGAGTTTCTTAATGGCAGGAAGCGGGTGGGCTAGAGGTCTTGCTTCCTACCGAACACTTGGCAGGCTAATCCGGAGCCTGGAGAAAACCCGCTGTGAAACCTGGGAACTGAGCAGCTGCTTGTGGGAAATAGCCAAGGAAAGCGGGCCCCTTCCTCCTGAGTGTCCCGTATTACCGGGAGTGAGACGGACACGTAGCTACAAATTCCATTTCATTCATTCGTTCACTCCGTCGTATTTATTGAGCCCTTACTGTCTGTAGAGCACTGTACTAAGTGCTTGGGAGAGGACAGTGCAACATTCACTGCCCGCAACAAGCTCACGGTCTAGAATGGGGGAGACAGTCATCAGTACAAATAAATAAGTTACAGATAAGGACATCATAATAATGATAGCATTTATTAAGCACTTACTATGTGCAAAGCGCTGTTCTAAGCGCTGGGGAGGTTACAAGACGATCAGGTTGTCCCACGGGGGGCTCACAGACTTAATCCCCATTTTCCAGATGAGGTAACTGAGGCGCAGAGAAGTGAAGCGACTTGCCCAAAGTCACACAGCTGACAAGTGGCAGAGCCGGGATTCGAACCCATGTCCTCTGACTCCAAAGCCCGGGCTCTTTCCACTGAGCCACGCTGCTTCACCTCACTCCCGGCATAAGTGCTGTGGGTCGCGGGGGGCAGTTGGGTTGAGAACTGACTCAGTTCTTGTGTGGCTCAGTGGAAAGAGCCCGGGCTTTGGAGTCAGAGGTCACGGGTTCAAATCCCAGCTCTGCCAGTTGTCAGCTGTGTGACTTTGGGCAAGTCACTTCACTTCTCCGTGCCTCAGTTACCTCATCTGTAAAATGGGGATTAATACTGTTGAGCCCCACGTGGGACAACCTGATCACCTTGTAACCTCCGCAGCGCTTAGAACAGTGCTTTGCACATAGTAAGTGCTTAATAAATGCCATCATCATCATTATTATTATTATTATTATTATTATTGCCCATCTTCCCCAGGCACTTCCTGGGGTGGCTCCATGTAACCAGGGATTGTAGAATGAAGGACAAGGTGCCCAGACCCTGCCAGCAGCTCTTTACCAAGTACATGAGTCATGTAGATGTGTCTGAAATCAATCAATCAATAGTATTTATTGAGCACTTACTGTGTGCAGAGCACTGTATTAAGCATTTGGGAGAGAACAGTACAACAGAGTTGGTAGACACGTTCCCTGGCCACAATGAACTTACAGTCTAGAGGATCCAAGCAACAAATTCAATCAGGAATTGGGAAGCAGCGTGGCTTAGTGCCAAGAGCATGGGTGTGGAAGTTAGAGGACATGGGTTCTAATCCCGGCTCCTCCCCTTGTCTGCTGGGTGACTTTGGGCAAGTCATCTTACTTCTCTGTGCCTCAGTTACCTCGTCTGTAAAATGGGGATTAAGACTGTGAGCCCCATGTGGGACAACCTGATTACCTTGTGTCTACCCCAGTGTCTAAAACGGTGGTTGGCACATAGTAAGCGTTTAACAAATACCATAATTATTATTATTATCATGTTTATTGAGTGCTTATTGTGTGAAGAGCACTGTACTAAGCACTAAGAGTTGGAAGAAACATCCCCCCTCCTCCCCTCCCATAACGAGCACTGTGGTCAATCAGTGAAGCAGCATGGCTTAGTGGAAAGAGCCCGGGCTTGGGGCTCAGAGGTAGTGGGTTCTAATCCCTCCTCTGCCACTTGTCAGCTGTGTGACTTTGGGTAAGTCACTTGACTTCTCTGGGCCTCAGTATTTACCGCATCTGTAAAATGGGGCTGAAGCCTGTGAGCCCCACGTGGGACAACCTGATTACCTTGTATCTACCCCAGCGCATTGAACAGTGCTTGGCACATAGTAAGCACTTAGCCCATATCACTATTTGTACTTTCCAAGCGCTTTGTACAGTGCAGTGCACACAGTAAGCGCTCAATAAATACGATTGAATGAATGGTCTGAAGGGTTCCTAGGAGCAGCACGTATGTGTTAGACCTGGTGGGATTATAAGGAAGGGAAAACACGGAAAGAGGATAAGAAAATGCCTGTCCGATGCTTGGACCCCTGGAAGTAGGAGAGGCGGTCGACAGTCCACCCTCGGATTTTACGGTCTGATGGGACATCAGCTGAGGGATCATCGTCATCATCAGTTGTGTTTATTAAGCGCTCTCTGTGTGAAGAGCACTGTACTAAACGCTTGGGAGAGTCCAGTGCATCAGAGTTGGTAGACATGCTTCCTGCCCACGACAAACTTGTCATCCATCCGTCAATGGGATTCATTCATTCATTCACTCGATCATATTTATTGAGCGCTTACTGTATGGAGAGCACTGTACTAAGCACTCGGGAAGTACAAGTTGGCAACGTATAGAGACGGTCCCTACCCAACAGCGGGCTCACAGTCTAGAAGGGGGAGACAGACAACAAAACAAAACATAGTAACAAAATAAAATAAATAGAATAAATATGTACAAATAAAATAAATAGAGTAATAAATCCGTACAAACATATATACAGGGATGGTCTGAGGAGCTTGTAGGAACGCCACTGTGTGTGTTAGACCTGGCGGGATGCCTGCGCTTCCCCCCGGAGACAAGTGTGGAGGAAGGGAAAACACTTAAAGAGGATTAGAAAACGCCCGTCGGGTGCTTGGACCCGTGGAAGCAGGGGATGCAGTCGACTTCCCGCCCTCAATCAATCAATCAATCATATTTATTGAGCGCTTATTCTGTGAAGAGCAGTGTACTAAGCGCTTGGGAAGTCCAAGTTGGCAACATATAGAGACAGTCCCTACCCAACAGTGGGCTTCGGATCTTATTGTCTTATTGTTTTTTTTTGATGTGGAGGTGGAAGTTCTTGAGGACTGGGAAAACATAGCCTGAGCATTCCTGTAGAAAAATTATCTGTGCAGAAGAGTGAACTATCGACTGTCTGACGTCAAGATAGCATCAGCTGAGGAATCATCGTCATCACCAGTGGTGTTTATTGAGTGCTTACTGTATGCAGAGCACTGCGCTACACGCTTGGGAGAGGACAAGACAGCAGCGTTGGCGGATGTGTTCCCTGCTTACAATGAGCTTACAGTCCAGAGGTTATATGGTAGATAAAAGTCTGGGAGACTAGATAAAAATACCAAGTGTAAGTGGAAAAATCAGTGACTGTGAAGAGTTGGTACATCAGGTGTTGCCTGTGGGCTGAGGGCATGGTGTGTCTGGAGCCAGGGGTGGGCATGGGGCAGTGGGGGGACAAGAGTCTTAGTCTGATATTTATTGAGCGCTTACTGTATGCACAGCAGTGTACTAAGCGATTGGGAGAGTACAATATAACAATAAACAGGCACAGTCCCTGCCCACAATGAGCTTACCGTCTTTGTGGGGGGGAAGACATTAATATAAATAAATAAAATTACAGCTATGTACAGAAGTGCTGTGGGGTGGGGAGGGGGATGAATAAAGGGAGGGAGCAAGTCAAGGGGACAGAAGGGACTGGGAGAAGAGGACAGGAAGACTTAATCAGGGAAGGCCTCTTGGAGGAGATGGGCCTTCAATAAGGCTTTGTGAAGCCGGGGAGAGTAATTGTCGGATAGGAAGAGGGAGGGGGTTCCAGGCCAGAGGCAGTTCGTGAGTGAGAGGTCAGCGGCGAGATAGACGAGATTAAGGTACAGTAGAAGGTTGGCATTAGGAGCGAAGTGATGGGTCTGGGTTGTAGTAGGAGAGTAGTGAGGTGAGGTAAGAATGGACAAGGTGATGGAGTGCTTTCAAGCTGATGGTGAGGAGTTTCTGTTTGATGTGGAGGTGGATGGAGTGGGGAAATATGGCCTGAACATTCTTGTAGAAAAATGATCTGTGCAGCAGAGGGAAGTATTGACTGGAGTGGGGCTCTTTATACAGACCTGACTGAAAACTGGGTGTCAGTGACACCATTATTATTGCAATCATTACTATTATTATTATCACGGCGATGCCCCCGTGATCGGGAAATCACTCGTCCCCGTCGGCGGTGAACTGTCTGCCTGGAAGGGGCCCAGTGTGGGTGCCTGGAAAGGTCTAGCGTCTGTGGCTTTGCTACACACTGGGCTCTGGACCTGCTCCCCCAGGACGTCGGGAAGCGGGAGCCCGGGACCCGAGGGAGCGCACCATGTCCGAGGCCGTCGACCTGTCCTTCCTGTCGGAGGCGGAGCGGGATTTGATCCTGCGGGTCCTGCAGCGCGATGATGAGCTCCGGAAAGCTGAGGAGAGGAGGATCAGGTACCGGAGGCGCGAGAGGCTGGGGTGGGCGTCCGGGGCCCCTCCTGACGGGAGGCCGGAGGGGGCCGGAATAAGCCATACCTGATGTCTGCACCCCTAGGGACCCCCCGCCCCCACTTCGACCCTCCCTCCTTTGTCCCCCTGCCCCTTGGACCACTCTCCCGCCCAACCCACTGCCCTGCCCTGCCCGCGGCTCTCCCCGCCCCCCGCCCCTGACTGCAGCGGGGTGCCTCTCTGCGTCCGTCGAGCAGGCGGCTGAAGAACGAGCTGCTGGAGATCCGGAGGAAGGGGGCGAAGCGCAGTAGCCAGCGGTACAGCGAGCGGACGTGTGCCCGCTGCCTGCAGAGCCTGGGGAGAGTCGCCGCCAAGACCAGCACGTGCCGGGGCTGCAACCACCTGGTGTGCCGAGACTGCCGGGCGGCGGGCGGCCCTGATGGGGCCTGGCGGTGCAGGGTGTGCGCTAAGGAGGCGTGAGTAGCCGCGGGTGGGGGCTGGGACCCCTAGCCGGGGGAGGCCCGCATGCCCAGGTGGTCCCACGGGGACCCAGTTGGCGGGCGCGGGGTGATTCGAAACAACCTTGACCGTGTGGATGGAGAATCCACAGAGAAGCAGCGTGGCTCAGTGGAAAGAGCCCGGGCTTTGGAGTCCGATTTCAAATCCCGGCTCTGCCAATTGTCAGCTGGGTGACTTTGGTCAAGTCGCTTCACTTCTCTGGGCCTCAGTTACCCCGTCTGGAAAATGGGGATGAAGACTGTGAGCCCCCCCGTGGTACAACCTGATCACCTTGTAGCCTCCCCAGCGCTTAGAACAGTGCTTGGCACATAGTAAGCGCTTAATAAATGCCATTATTATTATTATTATTATTAAAATCAGCGGAGTGAGCGTACTCGTAATCGCGGTGCTTAAGCGCTTACAATGCACCAGACACTGTGCTAAGTGTTGGTGCAGATTCCAGGTAGATCAGAAAATCCCTGGGGTCTCGTGGTCTAAGGGAAGCTTGGGAGAATAGGTATCTCATCCCCCCTTTTACAGATGGGGAAACTGAGGAACAGAGAAGTTAAGTAACCTGAGGTCTTTCCCCTAGACCACGCTGCCTTTCAAAGCCCGTTGTTGGGTGGAGATTGTCTCTACCTGTTGCCGAATTGTACCTTCCAAGTGCTTAGTACAGTGCTCTGCACACAGTAAGCGCTCGATGAATACGATTGAATGAAAGAATGAATCCTCTTCCTCCCTGCAGACATTCGCAGCCTCCACCAGTTGACAGGGCGGCGCTTACTGTGTGTTAGACACTGTACTAAGCGCTGGGGTAGGTACGAGATAATCAGTTTGAACGCAATCTACATCCCACATAATAATAATAATAATAATAATAATGTTGGTATTTGTTAAGTGCTTACTATGTGCCAAGCACTGTTCTAAACACCGGGGAAGATACAGCGTAACCGGGTTGTCCCATTTGGGGCTCACAGTCTTAATCCCTATTTTCCAGATGAGGTAACTGAGGCACAGAGAGGTTAAGTGGCTTGCCCAGGATCACACAGCAGACAGTTGGTGGAGCTGGGATTAGAACCCACGTCCTCTGACTCCCAAGCCCATGCTCTTTCCACTAAGCCAGGAACTGAGGCAAGTTAAGTGACTTGCCTAGGGTCACACAGCAGACCATATTTATTCTACTTATTTTATTCTGTTAATACGTTTTGTTTTGTTGTCTGTCTCCCCCTTCTAGACTGTGAGCCCGTTGTTGGGTAGGGACCGTCTCCATATGTTGCCGACTTGTACTTCCCAAGGGCTTAGTACAGTGCTCTGCAATCAATCAATCAATCAATCAATCATATTTATTGAGCGCTTACTGTGTGCGCCCAATACGCACTCAATTCAATATGATTGAATGAATGAATGAATGGTCCTGGGATTAGAACCTTAGTCCTCTGACTTCCAGGTTCTTGCTGTCCTCAGTAGCCACGCTGCTTACTTAGCACCTTCTGTGGGCAGAGCATTCAGCACTTAGTACAGTGCCTGGTACATAGTAAGCACTAAACAAATACCATTATTATTATCACTAAAGTGCTTGGAAGAGTTCCAGGGAGTTACGGACCTGCTGTCTGTCCTCACGAAGCCTACTATCTAGGCAGCAGTTTTGAAAAGTCCTAGACCAGGTTGCCTTTTGTTGGTCGACTTTGAGAAGAGAAACCCCAGACCTCCCTGTGACCCTTCTTACCCACTCAGAGAGCTGAAGAAGACGACTGGAGACTGGTTTTATGACCAGAAGGTGAACCGCTTTGCTGACCATGTGGGGAGTGACCTAGTGCGAATGTCCCTGCGTCGGAAGTCTCCAGGTAGGAGGTGATGGGGGTAGATGATAGGGGGGTGTCTGCGGAATCAACCTCGGAGTCCCAGCCTCGAGTTTAAGCCCTCTGGACTTGGGGTGGGAGTGGCTGGAAGCCTCGCAGCTCTGCCCGCTGGAACGAGGTGAAGGCCTGCTCACCTTCACCTTTCGGAGCATCTCCTGAAAGGGGCTGGTGTCAGGGTGGAAGTGCTGTTTTGGGACCATTGGGGTCCCTGGGCCCCCGAGCCAGCCTCCACCACGCTCTGAAAAATGGAGGGAGGAACAGTGGTGTAGGACCATCTAGGTTATCAGCCTATGTGTGTGCGCACATCTTTTATAAATGATTTTCCCTTTCCTCTGAATTGATTTTTTTTTTTTTAGCCAGTAAAAGGGAGACAGTGGGACAGTGTCTCCTGCAGCAGTCCCAGATGGGAGACCCCCGAGCTGGCCGGAAGAGCCCCCAGGAGCGACCGAAAGGGCTCCGGTAAGAGCCAGATTCTTGCCTTGGCCACTCTTCTCCCCAGTCCTGCAGCTCACAAACGGAACCGTTTTGAGGGTCAATGTCAGAGGAAATGCCGGGGTCCTGGAGGTGCTGTACTTTCTGACTCACCCTTCCCGGCCCTCCAGGGAGAAGCCCAGCTTCTCACAACTCCAGCTTGTGCTTCCCAAGCGCTTAGTACAGTGCTCCGCACACAGTAAGCGCTCAGTAAATTCGATTGAATGAATGAATGAACTCCCCAGGGCCTGGGCCAGGACCTGGGCTAGGCCTGGTCCAGGTAGAGGAAAAGAATAAGAGGCTATGTACTTAGCCTGCTGAGAACTGGGGGTGCCAGATGATGAGTGTAAAGGCGTTGGCTGGCTGGCGGCTGGCTCATCTCCCACCTAAAAGTTCTGTCCGAACTACGGAGAAGCAGTGTGGCCTAGTGGGTAGATCCCAGGGCCGGGAGTCAGAAGGACCTGGGTGCCAATCCTGGCTCCGCCACTTGTCTGCTGTGGAACCTTGGACAAGTCACTTAACTTCTCTGCGCCTCCGTTACCTCATCTATAAAATAATAATAATGGCATTTATTAAGCGCTTACTACGTGCAAAGCACTGTTCTAAGCGCTGGGGACATATCTATGCATATATATTTTGTACATATCTATTCTATTTATTTTATTTTGTTAGTATGTTTGGTTTTGTTCTCTGTCTCCCCCTTTTAGACTGTGAGCCCACTGTTGGGTAGGGACCGTCTCTATATGTTG
This sequence comes from Tachyglossus aculeatus, assembly GCF_015852505.1. NCBI lineage: Eukaryota > Metazoa > Chordata > Mammalia > Monotremata > Tachyglossidae > Tachyglossus > Tachyglossus aculeatus. The sequence continues at coordinate 49,121,909 of NC_052071.1, forward strand.
CCAATTTGTACTTCCCAAGCGCTTAGTACAGTGCTGTGCACATAGTAAGCGCTCAATAAATACAATTGATGATTGATGATGGGGAGGTTACAAGGTGATCAGGTTGTCCCACAGCGGGGCTCCCAGTCTTCATCCCTGTTTTACAGATGAGGTAACTGAGGCCCAGAGAAGCGAAGTGACTTGCCCAAAGTCACACAGCTGACAATCAGAGGAGCTGGGATTTGAACCCACGACCTGTGACTCCAAAGCCCGGGCTCTTTCCATTGAGCCACGCTGCTTCTCTAAAATGAGGATTAAGTCTGTGAGCCCCATGGGGGACCTGGTCTGTGTCCAACCTGATTACCTTATATCTACCAGCGCTTAGAACAGTGCCCGACACGTAAGTAAGCGCTTAACAAATAGCATTAAAAAAAAACAAAAGAAGCAGCAAACCCCCTCCCCATCTGTCCTTGTTTGAGAGGTAACCCCCTTTGGATAAACTCCTCCCCACAGCCTGATTGCGTTTGCTATCTTGAGGGCTGAATCCGGAGATTAAAAAAAAAAAACTTTGGTTTTTTGGAAGAGAAGGGAACAGGGATTGGTAACAGAATAGAAAACCGGGAGCGAGATCAAGTGCTGTCCTGCTTGTCTCCCTCTCCACGAATTAATTAATTAATTAATTAATTCATTCATTCAATCGTATTTATTGAGCGCTTACTGTGTGCAGAGCACTTGGGAAGTCGAAGTTGGCAACATGTAGAGACGGTCCCTACCCTACAGTGGGCCCAGTCTAGAAGGGGGAGACAGAGAACAAAACAAAACATGTTAACATTCATTCATTCATGCAATCATATTTATTGAGCGCTTACTGTGTGCAGAGCACTGTACTAAGCGCTTGGGAAGTACAAGTTGGCAACATATAGAGACATCCCTAATAATAATAATACTAATACTAATACTAATAATAGGCATTTGTTAAGCACTATGTGCAAAGCACTGTTCTAAGCGCTGGGGAGGATACAGGGTGATCAGGTTGTGCCACGTGGGGCTCACAGTCTTAGTCCCCATTTTACAGATGAGGTAACTGAGGCCCAGAGAAGTTAAGTGACTTGCCCAAGGTCATACAGCAGACATGTGGTGGAGTCGGGATTCGAACCCATGACCTCTGACTCCAAAGCTCAGGCTCTTTCCACTGAGCCACGCTGCTTCTCTACCTACCTGCTTCTCTCTTCCCTACCCAACAGTGGGCTCACAGTCTAGAAGGGGGAGACAGACAACAAAACAAAACATGTTAATATTCATTCATTCATTCAATCGTATTTATTAAGCGCTTACTGTGTGCAGAGCACTGTACTAAGCGCTTGGGAAGTCCAAGTTGGCAACATATAGAGACAGTCCCTCTCCTACAGTGGGCTCACAGTCTAGAAGGGGGAGACAGAGAACAAAACAAAACATGTTAACAAAATAAAATAAAGAGAATAAATATGTACAAATAAAATAAATAAATAAATAGAATAATAAATACGTACAAACATATATACAGTATACATACACTAATGGCTGTCACCTCTCCCTGCACCAGTTGGTCGTGTGACACTGTCTTTAGGACTTTATGAAATCTCAGCCACAGACCCCTGTAAGAGTCAGGCTACAGCGAGAGGTGTGGTGTCGTGGATGCCGGGGAAACAACGGGGATTTCTACAAACGGCTTCCTTTGTTCCCTTTGTTTGACTGTGTTCCCCTCCCTAAATTGCTCTGACTCTCTTCAGGAAACCTAGGGGGCTTTCTGGCCCAAAGGGCAAAACTCAGGCTTCCACCGACACATTCCGGAGAGAAATAAGGCCAAGGTGCACTTTGGTGGCTCGGTTCAAAGTCGTCCTCACAGTCTTCATCCCTATTTTACAGATGAGGGAACTGAGGCCCAGAGAAGTGAGGGAACTGAGGCCCAGAGAAGTGAAGTGACTTGCCCAAAGTCACACAGCTGACAATTGGCGGAGCCGGGATTTGAACCCATGACCTCTGACTCCAAAGCCCACGCTCTTTCCACTGAACCATGCTACTTTTCTGGGCCTCAGTTCCCTCATCTGGAAAATGGGGATTGGGACTGTGAGCCCCCCGTGGGACAACCGGATCACTCTGTAGCCTTCCCAGCGCTTAGAACAGTGCTTTGCACATAGTGAGCGCTTAATAATTGCCATCGTTATTATTATTATTATTATGTGTATGTTTGTACATATTTATTGCTCTAGTTATTTTACTTGTACATATTTACTATTCTATTTATTTTATTTTGTTAATATGTTTTGTTTTGTTGTCTGTCTCCCCCTTCTAGACTGTGAGCCCGCTGTTGGGTAGGGACCGTCTCTATATGTTGCCAACTTGTACTTCCCAAGCGCTTAGCGCAGTGCTCTGCACACAGTAAGCGCTCAATAAATACGATTGATTGATTGATTGGTTATTTGGGGATTTGAGGTGACTGGGGTCACACAGGCCTGAAGCCCTGTTCTTTTCCTAGGGTGGCTCTGAGACGAGAATTGAGAGCTAGCTATTCTGAAAGTCCTCCCCTAGAGAAGAAAGTTCTGCCTGGGGTGGGAGCAGGGGGGTGCAGAAGGTACCCCCACTCTCCCAAGCATTTTTACCTTTATGTTGCTGAACAGTGCTTTGCACATAGTAAGCGCTTAATAAATGTCATTATTATTATTATTATTATTATTATTATAATACCTTCCCAGAATTATTTTCCCCATTCCCCCAAGCATTTTTACCTTTACGTTGCTTATACCTTCCCAGAATTATTTTCAAAACCTACTGTGAGCCCCCCGTGGGACAACCTGATCACCTTGTAACCTCCCCAGCGCTTAGAACGGTGCTTTGCACATAGGAAGCGCTTAATAAATGCCATCATTATTTATTATTATTATAACCCAGTTGGGCCACTGAGCAGAGGAGGAGGTGCCTAGGCATGACATAAGACTTAGAACAGTGCTTTGCACATAGTAAGTGCTTAATAAATGCCATTATTATTAGAAGACTTCCCCTTCCTCCTGTAGGGAGAGGGAGAGAGAGAGGGACAGAGAGAGACAGACAGACACACTTACAGTCACTGACGACTTTGGCCTGGCTTAGGCTTTTCACATTTGAAACTTCCATTGCTGACTTGCTCCTAAACTTGGGCGAATAATAATAGTAATAACTGTGGGATTTGTTAAGCACTTACTATAATCAATCAATCAATCAATCATTTATTGAGCGCTTGCTGTGTGCAGAGCACTGTACTAAGCGCTTGGGAAGTACAAGTCGGCAACATATAGAGACAGTCCCTACCCAACAGTGGGCTCACACAGTCTAGAAGGGGGAGACAGAGAACGAAACCAAGCATATTAACAAAATAAAATAAATAGAATAGATATGTACAAGTCAAATAAATACTTAAATAAATAAATAAATAATCAATCAATCAATCAATAAATCAAAACAATCAGGCCAGACCTGCTTGAGAAGCAGCATGGCTTAGTGGAAAGAGCACAGGCTTGGGAATCAGAGGTCATGGTTCTATTCCCAGCTCCACCACTTATCAGCTGTGTGACTTTAACCTCTCTGTGCCTCAGTTACCTCATCTGTAAAATGGGGATTAAGACTGTGAGATTACCTGGGATCTACCCCAGCCCTTAGAACAGTGCTTGGCACATGGTAAGTGCTTACCAAATACTATTATTATTATTATTATTATTAGTCCCAGTTCCACATGGGGCACCCAGTCTGAGGGGAAGAGCTCCTCTCTAGGCAGTAAGCTCTGTAGACAGGGGTCCTATTTACCAACTCTGTCGTATTGTGCTCTCCTACATGCTTAGTAGAGCGCTTATAGATGTATCTGCGTGGCTCAGTGGAAAGAGCCCGGGCTTTGGAGTCAGAGGTCATGGGTTCAAATGTCGGCTCCGCCAATTGTCAGCCGTGTGACTTTGGGCAAGTCACTTAACTTCTCTGTGCCTCAGTTACCTCATCTGTAAAATGGGGATTAAAATTGTGAGCCCCACATGGAGCAACATGATCACCTTGTATCCTCCCCAATGCTTAGAACAGTGCTTTGCACATAGTAAGCGCTTAATAAATACCAAAATTATTATTATCATTATTTATATTAATGTCTGTCTCCCCCTCTAGACTGTAAACTCGTTGTATGCAGGGAATGAGTCTGTTATATTGTTGCATTGTATTCTAGAAGAGAAGCAGCGTGGCTCAGTGGAAAGAGCCCGGGCTTTGGAGTCAGAGGGCATGGGTTCAAATCCCAGCTCCGCCAATTGTCAGCTGTGTGACTTTGGGCAAGTCTCTTCACTTCTCTGGGCCTCAGTTCCCTCATCTGTAAAGTGGAGATTAAGATTGTGAGCCCCAAGTGGGACAATCTGATCGCCTTGTATCCCCCCCAGCGCTTAGAACAGTGCTTTGCACATAGTAAGCGCTGAAAAAATACCATCCTCCTCCTCCTCATCATCATCCCAAGCATTTAATACTGTGCTCTGCACACAGTGTGTGCTCAGTAAATATGACTGACTGCTCTGCAGAGTAAGCACTCAATGAATACATGACAGATATTTCAGTCCAATTTTGCAGAGAAGGAAACGGAGGCACTATTAATCAATCAATCAATCAATCGTAGTTATTGAGCGCTTACTGTGTGCAGAGCACTGTCCTAAGCGCTTGGGAAGTCCAAGTTGGCAACATATAGAGACAGTCCCTACCCAACAGTGGGCTCACAGTCTAAAAGGGGGAGACGGAGAACAAAACCAAACATACTAACAAAATAAAATAAATAGAATAGATATGTACAGGTAAAATAAACAAATAGAGAAATAAATATGTACAAACATATATACATAAGTGACTTGCCCAAGGTTGCACAATAGGCAAGTAGAGAGCTGGGATTAAACGCCAGGTCTCCTGACTCTCAGGCCTGTGGTCTTTCCACTGAGCTCCACTGCTTCTCTTGGGTTTGAGCCAACTACCCCAACCCTTCCTCCGATGAGCCCCAAAGCCCCCCTTCTGCCCCGCGGCACCTGGCCGCCCTGGACAGAATTTTCCCTGGCCTCCTCCCTCCAGGGTGCCGACGGAAACTGCACAGCCCAAGCGAGGAAAGAGCAGCCTGGAGGCGGAGGACGTGAGCGTGGACAGTCGCAAACCCACCTCCTCCAGGCCGGGCAGCCCCTTCCGGTGAGGAGTTCTGATCTCGCTTCATTCTCGGGTCCTGCCGCTACGGTGCCAAGATGCGGGGTTTCTGGAACTGAGACCGGGGGTGTGGGGAGGGATTGGAGAGAGCTGAGCTGCAAAGTGCTCTACTGTGCAAAAGTGGATATCCTTCTTCTATGAACAAAATCTGAAACGTGCGTTCGGATTTGACAATTAAAATGGCTGCCAGCAGGCCCCTGCCCTTCTCCGGGCTTCGTTTTCATCAGGTTCAGCCCTTAGTGGAAACGCTGTCTCTTTCCCTCGCTCTTTTTCTTTCCAGAAGCAATTCTCTGAAGAAAGCTGCTACTCTCCAAGAGGGAAGGAGACGCCCAGGCCCCACGGGATCACCTATGTCCTCTCTGACCGTCCCTGTTGGTTTCAGGGACCCCTCTCCCTCCCGCGTGGAAAGCGTAAGCTTCGGAGTGGTTTCCTTCAAAGGATGGGGGTGTTGGACTATCCCATGAAGGCTCCGACGCCTCCTTGTCTTTCTTCTCTGAGCTTAAGGCCTCTCTCCCTCCTGTTTATCCCCTCCCTTCCCTTTTCAGGAAGCTTGGTCTGGGGTCTGCAGTGTGGGATCGGCAGATGAGAGTGACATTTTGTTCAAGAAGAATCCCAGAAGAATCCGGAGGCCTTCAGGTGGCTTTGGCAGCTGAGAGGAGGGATATTCTGGCTGGGGTTGGGGAGGGAAAGGGGGCTTGGCATCATCCCAGAACCCTGCCCAAATTGGAGTGGTTTGTTCGGTCTCTCAATCAGAATACACCAAGTCTGTGATAGATTTGCGCCCAGAAGATTCTGGGAATGAAAGTGGCTTCTTGGGAGACAGAAGCAAATCCGTCCCAGGGCTCAACGTAGACATGGTGAGTGCGGGCGTCTGATCCGGGGCTCCGTTTTGGGATTGATTGAGTACGTGCATTTGAGCCGCGGGGATTTTGCTGCCATCCCAGCTGGAGATCCAAATCGGAAGTCCTGGCTGGCAGCACCCCGCTGGCTGACATCTAGTGATGTCAGAGGGGCGGGGCGTTTGGCCTTGGCACTTGCTTCCTTCCCTGCCACCTGTTCCCCGGTTTTCTTTATTCCCTATTGTCTATGAAGAAGGTTTTTCTGTGGTCTTTGTATTTATGGTATTTGTCTTTTGTGGTATTACCAAGTGCCGGGCACTGCAGTAAACACTGGGATAGATACAAGAGAATCACGTCCACGGTCCCTGTCCCGCATGGGGCTCGCAGACTTAATCCCCATTTTGCAGGTGAAGTAACCTCGTGACTTGTCCAAAGTCATTTCAGACAAGGAGATGAAGGGGCAGAGCCGGGATTAGAAACTGGATTAGGGAAGCAGCGTGGTTTAGTGGATAGAGCAAGGGCTTTGGAGTCAGAAGGGACCTCGGTTCTAATCCTGGCTCTGCCACTTGTCTGCTGTGTGATCCTGGGCAAGTCACTTAACTTCTTTGGGCCTCAGTTGCCTCATCTGCAAAATGGGGATTAAGAGTATGCATGTGGGACAGGGATTGTGTCCAATCTGATTAACTTGTATCTAGCCCAGCACTTAGGACAGTGCTTGCCACATAGTAAGTGCTAAACAATTACTATTATTGTTATTAATAATTAATAATATTAATAACAACAACAATAATAATAACCCAGATCCTCCTGACTCCTAGGGCCATGCTCTATCTACTAGGTAACTCTGATTTTTATTTATTTTATTTAATTTTATTTTATTTTGTGGTGCTGGGTGGGCAGGGCACTGGGTTCCTAATTCCCAAGACCAGGAATCCAGGCCCTCCTTGGGAGAGAGTCAGAAGATCAATCAATCAATCAATCGTATTGAGCGCTTACTGTGTGCAGAGCACTGTACTAAGCACTTGGGAAGTACAAGAAGATGTACGGGAGAAGCAGCGTAGCCAAGTGGATAGGGCACGCAAGTCTGGGAATCAAAGGACCTGGGTTCTAATCCAGGCTCCCCCGCTTCCTGGCAGTGTGACTTGGGCCAAGTTACTCAGTTTCTCTGGGCCTCAATTTCCTCATCAGTCAATTGGGAATTCAGTACCTGCCCTCTCTACCATTTAGACAGTGAGCTCCACCTGGGACAGGAACTGTGTCCTACCTGATTATCCGGTATCTACCCCAATTCTCAGTGCAGTGTTTAGCACACAGTAAACATTTAACCAACATCTCAGTTATTATTTTGCAAAATAATAATAATAATAATGGCATTTATTAAGCGCTTACTATGTGCAAACCACTGTTCTAAGCACTGGGGAAGTTACAAGGTGATCAGGTTGTCCCACGTGGGGGCTCACAGTCTTAATCCCCATTTTACAGACGAGGGAACTGAGGCCCAGAGAAGTGAAGTGACTTGCCCAAAGTCACCCAGCTGACAATTTGCAAAGCTGGGATTTGAACCCATGACCTCAGACTCCAAAGCCCGGGCTCTTTCCACTGAGCCACGCTGCAAAGTTGCAACATGAACCTGACTCTCCCTCTCGCACCACAGTGGGGACACGAGAGTGATGGATTTGTGAAAGAAGAGGAAGTGCTTGTGTGTTTCTCTGTGTGTGTGTGTGTGTGTGTGTGTGTGTGTGTGTGTGTGTGTGTGTGCGTGTACCTGGGCACATATGTGCAGGGTTCCCCCTGGATCCTGAGAGTAGATGATCTTTGGTCCAGGAGGAGGAGGAAGAGGAAGACATTGACAACCTGGTGGAGATCCATCGGCAGAGGACGGCCAGGAGCAGTCTACGCAGCGGCTCCTCCATGGTGAGGCGTGGGGGCCGCGGAGGCTGCCGGGGGAGACGGTGTGGCCCTCCTTCACGGTGGCCGGGGTTGAGGCGGCAGGGAGGCGGCGTGGAGAGGAATTCTTTGGGCAACCTGGATTTGGCTCAATGGAAAGAGCCCGGGCTTTGGAGTCAGAGGTCATGGGTTCAAATCTCGGCCCCGCCACTTGTCAGCTGTGTGACTTTGGGCAAGTCACTTCTCTGGGCCTCAGTTCCCTCATCCGTAAAATGGGGATTAAGACTGCGAGCCCACTGTGGGACAACCTGATCACCTTGTAACCTCCCCGGCGCTTAGAACAGTGCTTTGCACATAGTAAGCACTTAATAAATAATAATAATAATAATGGCATTTATTAAGCGCTTACTATGTGCAAAGCACTGTTCTAAGCGCTGGGGAGGTAATAATAATAATAATGATAATAATAATAATAATAATGGCATTTATTAAGCGCTTACTATGTGCAAAGCACTGTTCTAAGCGCTGGGCAGGTAATAATAATAATAATGATAATAATAATAATAATAATGGCATTTATTAAGCGCTTACTATGTGCAAAGCACTGTTCTAAGCGCTGGGGAGGTAATAATAATAATAATAATAATAATAATAATGGCATTTATTAAGCGCTTACTATGTGCAAAGCACTGTTCTAAGCGCTGGGGAGGTAATAATAATAATGATAATAATAATAATGGCATTTATTAAGCGCTTACTATATGCAAAGCACTGTTCTAAGCGCTGGGGAGGTTACAAGGTGATCAGGTTGTCCCGGGGGGGCTCACAGTCTTAATCCCCATTTTACAGATGAGGTAACTGAGGCACAGACAAGTTAAGTGACTTGCCCAAAGTCACACAGCTGACAGTTGACGGAGCCAGTATTTGAACCCATGACCTCTGTCTCCAAAGCCTGTGCTCTTTCCACTGAGCCACGCGTTATTATTATTATTTTACCCCTCCCCCGAGAGGGTTTATCCAGCTCTAGATTTTGGCTGGGGCCTTGGGTAACCGACTCCCTCCCAGATAACCGCTCCCTCAGGCCCCATTTCAGCCGTTCATTCTAACCTCCTTTCCCACAGAGTCCTTTAGATGAGCTGCTCCCAAGAAGTCAGATGACCTGGCTGGCGGTTCCCCTTTTCTCCCTAGCCACTTTCCCACCTTCTAGCGAAATGTCGATTGTACGGTGCGATGGATGAGAGGCAGGCAGGGTGGAAGCATAAAGCACCGGCCCAGGAACCGAGAGACCCTGATTCCAGTCCCGATTCTGCCACTTGCGTGCCGTGGGTTCTTGGGCAAGTCACTTAGCCTCTCTTTCCCTCAGTTTCCTCATCTGTAAAATGGGGACTGAATACCCGTTCTCCCCTCTCCTTCGAATGGGAGCTGCGGGAAGGATAGAGACGGCCCAATTGGATTTTCTCTTTGCTTAGCACAGTGCCTAGCTCATAGTAACTGTTTAATAACTGTCATCATCATTATTTTTATTGGGCAGTAGGAGAGGAGAGTAGTACACTGGGGAGAGAGTGAGCTGTAGACTCAACGGATGACGTATTTGCCAAGCGCATATTGTTTCTCTGCCAGGGCCTGTTGGCCAGCCAACCTACTTTATAAGCCAGGAAGCTCCCGCTGGCAAGCCCGGATGGCGTTTTAGCAGGAGGGTGGAGGGCGGCAGGGTTGACGGCTGTGGGACGCCAGGCCCCCTCTTCCTCAGAGCACGCTGGGCAGCATGGCCAGTCTGTACAGCGAAGCGGGGGACTTCGGGAACATCTTCGTGACGGGCGAGATCCGCTTCTCCCTGCGCTACGACCAGCACACCCAGACCCTGCTGGTCCACGTGAAGGAGTGCCGCCAGCTGGCCTACGCCGACGAGGTCAAGAAGCGCTCCAACCCGTGAGTTGCCCTCCTGAAGCCGCTCTGGAGGAAAGGGGAAGTTGGGGGCTCCGCCACCCTGATCACCCACACCGGGCAGGGAGAAGGCGGCGGCGGCGTGCGTGGGCCGGGGCGAAGCCGGCGACGGAGGGGGCCGCGGGATGGCTGGACTGGCGGTGGGATGGCGAGCTCTCCCCTGGTGACTGCTGGGGCTCTGTTGGGGGACCAGATACGTGAAAACTTACCTGCTGCCCGACAAGTCCCGCCAGGGGAAACGGAAAACCACCATCAAACGAGGCACCGTCGACCCGCTCTTCGACGAGCACCTCTCGGTGAGCCCCGGGGCTGGAGGATGGAAGCGATGGGGGGCCGGCCGACCTCTATTATTACTCTATTGATTTATTTCACTTGTACATATCTATTCTATTGATTTTATTTTGTTAGTATGTTTGGTTTTGTTCTCTGTCTCCCCCTTTTAGACTGTGAGCCCGCTGTTGGGTAGGGACTGTCTCTATATGTTGCCGATTTGTACTTCCCAAGCGCTTAGTACAGTGCTCTGCACATAGTAAGCGCTCAATAAATACGATTGATGATGATGATGACCTCTCCCTGCAGTGTTTCCTTTGTGGGATTCAGCAGGCAATCCCGCATCTTGGTGTGGCCTAGTGGAAAGAGCACAGGCTTGGGAGTCGGGAGATCTAGTGGAGCCAGTGGGCAAGTCACTTCACTTTAGTAGTCTTTTAGACTGTGAGCCCACTCTTTTAGACTGTGAGCCCACTGTTGGGTAGGGACTGTCTCTATATGTTGCCAACTTGTACTTCCCAAGCGCTTAGTACAGTGCTCTGCACACAGTAAGCGCTCAATAAATACGATTGATTGATTCACTTCTCTGTCCCTCATCTGTAAAATGGGGATTAAATACCTCTTCTCCCTTCTGCTAGTATGGTGCTCTGCACACAGTAAGCATGCAGTGATACTATTTTACTACTGCTACTCCTACTTGAGAATCAATCAATCAATCGTATTTATTGAGCGCTTACTGTGTGCAGAGCACTGTACTAAGCGCTTGGGAAGTACAAGTTGGCAACACATAGAGACGGTCCCTACCCAACAGTGGGCTCACAGTCTAGAAGAGAAGCGACATGGCTGAGTGGAAAGAACACGGGCTTTGGAGTCAGAGGTCATGGGTTCAAATCCCGGCTCTGCCAATTGTCAGCTGTGTGACCTTGGGCAAGTCACTTCACTTCACTGGGCCTTAGTGACCTCATCTGTAAAATGGGGATTAAGATTGTGAGCCCACACCGTGGGACAACCTGATCACCTTGTAACCACCCCAGCGCTTAGAACAGTGCTTTGCACATAGTAAGCGCTTAATAAATGCCATCATCATCATTATTATTATTATTACTTAAACTGTGAGCCCCAAATAGGACAAAGACTGTGTCTGACCTGATTATATTGTATCTACCCCAGCATATAGTATAGTATAGGGATAGTATAGTATAGGGAAGCAGCATGGCTCAGTGGAAAGAGCCCGGGCTTGGGAGTCAAAGGTCATGGGTTCTAATCCTGGATCTGCCACTTCTCAGTTGTGTGACTTTGGGCAAGTCGCTTAACTTCTCTGTGCCTCAGTTCCCTCATCTGTAAAGTGGGGATTAAGATTGTGAGCCCCACGTGGGACAACCTTGATTACCTTGTATCCCCCCAGCACTTAGAACAGTGCTTGGCACATAGTAAGCGCTTAACAAATACCAACGTTATTATTATTATTATAGTACGAGGACCATCATAAGGGCTTGAGAAATACTGCTATACTAGTGATGATGATAATAATAATAATGATGATAATAATATTAAGAAGAAGAAGCATGGCCTTGTGGACCTAGGAATCAGGACTTGGGTTCTAATCCTCCATCTGCCACTTAATCTTTTGTGTGATCTCACAATATTTCTGTGCTTCAGTTGCCTCATCTGTAAAATGAGGATTAAGACTGTGAGCTCCAGTCGGGACAAGGATTGTGTCCAACCTGATTATCTTGTTACCCAGAGCTTAATGCAGGGCCTGGCACAGAGAGCTCAATAAATACCATTTAAAATAAAATAATGATAGTAATAATAGGATTTCAGTTACTCTCTAGCTCTTGTAGAGTACACAACGCAGATGGGTAGATCCAGTATCCTGGCTATTGTCAGACCTGACTGTAAGATCCTTAGTACAGTACTCTGCACACAGTAAGCACTCATTAGCGTGGCCTAATTCATTCATTCATTCATTGTATTTGAGTGCTTACTATAATAAGCGCTTGGGAAAGTACAATACAGTGACAAAAATACACAGTCCCTGCTGATAATGAGCTCGCAGTCTAGAGGGGGAGACAGACATTAATATACATAAATAAATAAATGGAAAGAGCATGGCCTGGGAGACAAAGAACGTGGGTTCTAACCCCAGCTCTGTCAGCTGTCTGCAAGTGACCCTGGGCAAGTCACCTAACTTCTCTGTGCCTCCGTTTCCTCCTCTGTAAAATGGGAATTAAGCCTTACCTCCTCCTACTTAGTGAGCCCCATGTGGGCAGAGACTGTGTCCACCCTGATTATCTTATATCTATCCTTGCACTTGGTACAGTACTTGGAACATAGTAAGCTCGTAACAAATATTATTATTACTGTTATTTGTGGATGAATATCCCAGTTTGAAACGTCCTTAAGGGTTAGGGATTTACTTTGGTCCCCCCACTTTTCCTCATCCTCAGACTCTGTAGCACAGAATGGCCATCCCAAGCACTCTTGAGACCCTCCCCCGAATCACCACCACCACTGACCCTTTCCTGATGTCCTTCTCCTTTTCGTCGTCCTCCTCCTCTTTCTCCTTCCATACTTCTACATCCCCTTTTGAGATTCTGGGTCACTTCCATCCTGTCCCAACTTAGTCTCACAGCGGCAAAGCAAGTAGACTTTCCTGTTGCATGCAGTGTGGTGGGTTTTCTCCATGTTTCCATGCTTCCATGCTAATCTCCGAAACAGTCCCCTTCCCACAGCCACAGGGATGATCTTGCCCTCAGAGTTATCCCGGCAGAATTTCTGGTACTCACAGAAGGCCAGGGCCTCTCTTCTTTTCTGCTGCCATCCCCGGTGAAGGCTCAGAGTTTCCCTGCTCCCGAAGGAAAACTGACTCTTTATTGGGGACAGAAGGAGAACGTGACAGGAATGGGAAGTTGATTCTTTGAAGGCCAATGCGAGGATTCATCTGGAATCCCGTCTGCCACGGGGGGACGAGGGAGGACGGGGAGGAAGGAGGATGTCGCTGGGTGGGAGGTGAAGGGGTAGTGCTTGGGAAAAAGTAGTGCAGAGCGGCTGATTCTCTTCACCCAGAGGCTTCTGCCTTCTTCTGTCATAGTACGAGATCTCTGCATCCGTCCTGGCCACGAGGACTTTGCAGTTCTCCGTCTGGCACCATGGACGCTTGGGCCGGAACACATTCCTCGGGGAAGCAGAGGTCCACATGGACTCCTGGCAGTTTGACCGGCCAATGGACGACTGTCTCCCTTTGCATGGAAAGGTACAGCAGCTTTCTTCCTTGTGCCTCTTCGTGCCTCCTCATGTCCGCTCTGCCCGGCCCTCAAGAACTTCACAATAGCTACTCCCACTGGGCCTGGCGTAGCTAGACGGGTCTCTGCAGGGAGGTGTTGGGGCATATGTGTATATGGTGTGTGACACCCCATACCTAGCCAGGATCTGGCCAGGTTCCTTGGATGTATTTGCCAGTAGGACGATATGCTTAGGTAGAAGATGGGTACCTTCCCTGTCCTGGGCACCCAGGCCCAGGGCCCGATTCTGTAGGGCACCGCTTATGTTCTTCTGTGTGAAACCGTTAATCTCTTGATCTCCGTAGATGTGAGCCCACTGTTGGGTAGGGACTGTCTCTATATGTTGCCAACTTGGACTTCCCAAGCGCTTGGTACAGTGCTCTGCACACAGCAAGCGCTCAATAAATACGATTGATTGATTGATTGATTACTCTATTTTACTTGTACATATTTATTCTATTTATTTTATTTTGTTAATATGTTTTGTTTTGTTGTCTGTCTCCCTCTTCTAGACTGTGAGCCCACTGTTGGGTAGGGACTGTCTCTATATGTTGCCAACTTGGACTTCCCAAGCACTTAGTACAGTGCTCTGCACACAGTAAGCGCTCAATAAATACAATTGATTGATTGATGTCCCGTCACAGTGAGGATGGAGAGGCCCGTAGCCCTGCCTGGCTCGTGCCTCCCTTGGGTGGGGGTGCAGTTAGCGGTGGCTTCGGGGAGCTCTGTGTCAGTTCAGGTGCCTCAGTGGTGGGGTTAACTGCTCTCTCACTCCACTCCCCATCTGTGCTCCTGCTGCTTCACCTTGGTGGGCCCCTTCCCTCCAAGATAGGCTAGGTGGTGGGAGGAAGGGGCCCGAGGCCCCTCCCACCCCCCAACAGCTCTTAGTGCGAATCTTCTGAGGGGGCTGGCACCCCCGGCTGGCATTTGGAGTGGGAAGGAGTAGCCGAGTGGTCTCCAAGAATAGAGCCAAAGTACTGGGAGGAGAACCCCTCAAACGCCCAGGATGCTCCCTGCCGGGAGTCTGGCGACTGCATCGGTCCCCGGACTGTACCTTATCTGAAGGTGCCAGGGAGCCTGTGGCACTGTTGTTCGCAGCTGCAAGATCCTAAGAGTCCTGGGTTCGCCTCTGTGGACTGGAGAGCCACCCAGTCTGTTCCTCATCCACAGAGAGAGAGTTGGAGTGAGATAGTGACCGCTCCTGGCTCCTTTGGCCGTGAGGGTCCAGGAGGGAAAGGCCGGGATCCATGGGGCGGTGTTGGGCGGGCCCCATAGAGGGAGTGGGGAATGGGAAAGGAAAGGAGTGGTCAGCCTGTCCTTGGACGGGGACCAGCTCTGACCTTCAGGGGGGCATTTGTGTTTCAGATCAGCAGCGAGCCCCTGGCAGGCTCCGTGCCCCATAAGGGCGAGTTGGTGGTTTCCCTGAAATACATCCCAGCCTCCAAACCCACTGTGGGAGGTGATCGGAAAAAGAGTAAGTCTACTCTTGGGCCTTGGGGTGGAGTTCCTTGTCCCAGGCTGCTCTGTTCCCCATATGGGGCCAATCTGTGGCACTGAGGGGCGTACTGGGTGGACTGTGGACTGTGTAGGGCTCTTGGGTGTTTGGGGGTCTGGGGCTTTTCCTCCAGAACAACTTCCTTAATAGCATTTTTTGAGCACTTACTCTGTGTACAGAGTGCTGGAATATGGGATTGGGAGAGTACGGTAGAGTTAGTGGACATGATACCTGCCCTCAGGGAGCCTATAGTCTTCTAAATAAAGCTCTCTGGCTTGAGAGGAATTGGCTTGCTGGTTTAGTGTTCCAGCTTTGCGCTGAAAGAGGCTTAGTCTCAGTTCATCCCCGGCCTGTACCGGCCTCTGGACGAGTGCCGTTTGTGGGCGCAGAGGGTGGTGGTCCTTGGTGGGTCTTGGGGGGCCATCGCTACAAGGACCTCTCCCCACAGGCAGAGCTGGGGAAGGAGGAGAGCTGCAGGTGTGGATCAAAGAGGCCAAGAACCTGATGGCTGCCAAATCTGGGGGCACTTCAGACAGCTTCGTCAAGGGGTGAGTTGGGTTTTTGTCCAGTTCTGACCTAACCAGTATGGGAGGGAAAGCAAAGTGGGGTGAAAGGAGGAGTGACCGGGGCCTGGCTCATCATCATCATCATCATCATCATCATGGCATTTGTTAAGCGCTTACTGTGTGCAAAGCACTGTTCTAAGCGCTGGGGAGACTACGAGGTAATCAGGTTGTCCCACGTGGGGCTCACAGTCTTAATCCCCATTTTACAGATGAGGGAACTGAGGCACAGAGAAATTAAGTGACTTGCCCAAAGTCGCACAGCTGAGAATTGGCAGAGCCGGGATTTGAACCCATGACCTCTGACTCCAAAGCCCGTGCTTTTTCCACTGAGCCATAATGGCAGGAATGCCTGCTGCTTCTGCTTTGGCTGCAAGAGGCACGTGTTTTCGTGTGTCTGTGCGTGCCCGCCTTTGTGCACGGGTGCTGGGATCCATGGAGCCAGCTGGGCGGGAGGGACACACCAAGCAGCCCCCATCGCCAGCTGTCGTCTCCTTGGTTCTCATTTTCTCCCTCCCGCTCCCTGGCTCTCGCCCGCTGCCCCGACACTGACCATCAGGTACCTGCTGCCCATGAGGACCAAGGCCAGCAAGCGCAAGACCCCCGTCCTGAAGAAAACCCTGAATCCACACTACAACCACACTTTTGTCTACCACGGGGTGAGGCTAGAGGACCTGCAGCACGTGTGCCTGGAGCTGACCGTATGGGACCGCGAACCCCTGGCCAGTAACGACTTCTTGGGTGGAGTCAGGCTGGGCGTAGGCAGTGGTGAGAGTCTCCCCGCTCCTCGTCCCTCCCCCATCCTGCAAGCTCGCACGTGTTGGGTTCACAGAAGTTGGCCCCTTCCTCCTCTTTGGTGCCTTCAGAGCCTTGGAGATGTGGGCCTCCGGCCCACATCATCCCCCTGGCCCGGAATGCCCTCCCTTCCCACATCCACCAAGCTAGCTCTCTTCCTCTTCAAGTCCCTACTGAGAGCTCACCTCCTCCAGGAGGCCTTCCCACACTAATCCCTCTCCTTCCTCTCCCCCTCCTCCCCCTCTCCATCCCCCCCGCCTTACCTTCTTCCCTTCCCCACAGCACCTGTATATATGTGTATATGTTTGTACGGACTTATTACTCCATTTATTTCTTTATTTTACTTGTGCATATCTATTCTATTTATTTTATTTTGCTAATATGTTTTGTTCTCTGTCTCCCCCTTCTAATAATAATAATAATGATAGCATTTATTAAGCGCTTACTATGTGCAAAGCACTGTTCTAAGCGCTGGGGAGGTTACATGACGATCAGGTTGTCCCACGGGGGGCTCACAGTCTTCATCCCCATTTTCCAGATGAGGGAACTGAGGCCCAGAGAAGTGAAGTGACTTGCCCAAAGTCACACAGCTGACAAGTGGCGGAGCTGGGATTTGAACCCCTGACCTCTGACTCCAAAGCCCGGGCTCTTTCCACTGAGCCACGCTGCTTCTCTAGTCTTCTTCTCGACTGTGAGCCCGCTGTTGGGTAGGGACCGTCTCTATATGTTGTCAACTTGTACTTCCCAAGCGCTTAGTACAGTGCTCTGCACACAGTAAGCGCTCAATAAATACAATTGATTGATTGGGGATGGGGGCGGGGGTCCAGCCCTGAAGGGGCTGACCTGAGCTCTGACTCTGACAGCCAGAGTCGGTGTCCCCTGAGGCTAGCGTGAGTGGGGCCGCGTGCGCATCTGCAGACTGAGATGTCTTGGGCTCGGGCTGAGGGTGGAACCTCGTCGGGAGGTCAGTCAGTCAATTGTTTTTATTGAGTGCTTACTGTACTAGGTGCTTGGGAGAGTCCAGTACAATAGTAGACACATTCCCTGCCCACAACGAGCTCACAGTCTAGTGGCAGTGTGTCTGAGGGTGGTGGTCCCTAGAGAGCTCTCCCTCTAGACCATCGTTAATAACCCGTGACCTGACCCCCAGTGACCCCGTCCACCCCGGCTTCCCCCGCAGGACTCAGTAACGGGCAGGAGGCTGACTGGATGGACTCCTCCGGGGAAGAAGTCAGCCTGTGGCAGAAGATGCAGCAGTATCCGGGCTCCTGGGCTGAAGGGACACTCCAGCTCCGCTCCACCATGGCCAAGAAGCCGGGGCTGTGAGCCCAGAGCAACCCCGGGGAATTGGAGCCCAAGCCACGGAGGGGCTGGGAGCGATGGGGGGGGATCATTGGAGCCCCCCCGGGGGCTGGTGGGAGATTCGCTGCAATGAGCGCAACTGCTTAAGAGGTCGCAGAATTAGGACATGAGGATGTATAGCTTCATTCTATCTCTGAGTGTATGCAGGTAGAATTGGCTGTTACACGATATAGTGATGGGGAATTGTTACTCTTAAAGCAGACTTACGTATAAGGATCTATTCTTGGTAAACTTTTATTTATTTATCTCCATCTGTCAGATTCCACTTCGGCCTTCTCTTTTTGAGGTTCAGTACTTTAAGACGTGTAAAATTCATAGCTTTCCCCTTCCTTCTCTGTTTTTTTTCCACCCACCCAAGGAGTGAAAGGTGGTTGTATTCATGTGTGTTGGGGGTTAGGCAGGAGGGCAATGAACAGGGCCACAAAATTCACGTTGCCCCCTTCCTGAGGAACCAGGGTTGGAGGTTGCAAGGTGAGTTCACTGGGGAAGGGAAGGGGGAGAGAGAGCGTGAATGAAACTACCCTCCTTTTGATGGTTGTTTGATTGAACCCAGATTGTCTCTGGGGGAGGCCGTAATGGATTCCTAAACCTGAGCAAGTCTTGGGCAAGGCTAGTTAAGGAAGAGAGGGGAGGGACAGGTCATTAGCCACCCACCCACAGGCCCCCATCTGGACTTAGAAATCTGGTGTCAGATCGATCCATCATGACTTGAACTCATTTCTAGACATCACACTTTCCTCTTCTTCTTACCAATTGATTTAACTGATCAAAGTCTATTGCCAAGTGACTCAGGCTCAGCAGAGACCAAGCCTTTCCCAGGAGCCCGGTGGGCCAGCTGGCTCTGCCATAGAGTGGCCGGAGTTGGGGGTGAGGGGGTGAGGCCGCTGTTGTGAAGAGCCCATTGGTGGTTAGGGAGCGGGTGTGGGGCCTGGAGCAGGGGACAGATGAGGGTTGAAGGGCTGGTGGCGGGAGGACGGTGAGGTCCCCAGTTGTAACTCTCTCATCCTGATCTCCCAGAAGCACATCCGTTTCAATAAAGCTTTCTTCCTCGTCTCTGCCCCGGCGCTGGCTTTGTGTGACTCTGATACCCTCAAGTGCTGCCGCCATCTCCCCGTGTGATGGACGGAAGGATGGAGCCCCTGGTGATCAGTCCTCCCCGACCGGACAGTTTGGCCTGCTGCTGCTTGGCCTGATGGATTGATTGTGATTAATAGGCAGTGGGCCCATTTGACTCCTCTTTATCAGTCCCCCTGCCCTTACTGGATGCCAGCATTCCCCTCGCTAGTAGCACATGGGCCGGCAGGGAAGGGGGTTGTGGGGTTTGTGTGAGGAGCAGGACTTTGGCTCCTCGCTGGGGCTGCTGCGGTGAAGCTGGTTATCGTTTCCTCCATGCTGCCATCACTATCCCCTACCCTCCACGCAGACATTTTGCTCATCTGCCTGACTCTGCTCTCCTTAGCCAAGCGTGACCTGAGCAGGGGTGCTTCCCCTACTCAAACAGCCTTCCTGGACTAGCGCTGGGCCCTTAACTTGGCTGACAGCAGGATGAGGGGTGGCTGGCACCCGGTGTTGGAGGCTGAGGGCTTTATTGGGGAAATTCAAGGTGGGGATTAGCCAAGCAAGCCCCCCGTTAAGGGGTCAGTCCCAGGGCTGGCCGGCAGCCCCAGCCCTAGCTAGTGGGGGGTTCGGATGGAGGAGTGCCACAGGCCATGGCCGGGATCCCTGAAGCTCCGCTGTGTGGGGGCAATGTCAAGCACTGCTCTTCCACTGTGACTGGCCTTTGCCCTCTGAGCTGTTAGTCCCGCTCTCCCCCTGGACTTTCCCACAGCAGGTGATGCCAACGTCAGCGGCACTCTGGCCTCTGCACACGGTCTGCCTGCCGCCTACCTCACCCCTCGGTCTGTCCAGAGAAGATGCCTGGGAAGATGGACTGACGGACCCCACCTCGGGGGTGGGGAGGAGAGGGTGTCTTCTTCGGGCTTATCCCATTTACTACAGTGGCTGTTTGGCTTTTGCTTTCACTTTTTGAGAGATTTTCATAAAATCCCAGTGTAAGCAGTCCCTTTGTGGCTGTCTGGCTAGGGCTGGCCACCCCCACCTTTCCTGCCCAGTGGGATCGGTCTGGGGCCCTTCCGCTGTCCCTGGCTAGCCCTTTACCCCTCCCCGGCAAAAACCGGAATGCCTGATTCTCCTTTCCATGCCAGGGAAAGCAAGTTCACTGGTGTAAGAAAACCATCAACATCCCCTTCTGTCTGGTGGGGCCTGGGGGAATGTGCGTCCGAGCGAGTGGGAAGACTGCCGCTGGCTACTGGAATTCTGCTGTTTGCCAGAGCGCGTGGGTCCTGCTGGGAAGGGAAGCCGAGGTCCCGCAGCTGTCGTCTCCTGAGTCGCAGGGCCCTACTGTTGCCATGACAGTGCCTCTGGACTGCAGGGGCCTGAATGCTGAGCAGAAGCAGCTGGCCCTGCACCTCAGCAATGGCCTGTGCCCGCGAGGTGGGGAGAAAAGGGAATTCTTCCCTTTGCCTTGATCCTTCTCTGCCGTCCACTCGAGGGTCAAAGTCCTCACCATCACTGAGACTGACTTCACCTTGTTTTATCTCCCCTCCTCACTTGCTTCCTCCAGGCCACCCTCTTAAAAGTGAAAGCTTGAGTGAAAAACTGATTGGAATTTCCAGGGTTTCCAGGTCCTTCCTTCCTTCTCCTCCCCACCCTCCCCTGCATGCGGGGAAGAAGCAGCACAGTAGTTTTCCAAGACCTCCACTGTGGCCCCAGGGGGAGCAGACTGCCCGGCTGGGGAGACACGAGACAGACGGGGATCCATGCGTGAAGCTGCAAGTCGCTCCCAAGCGCTTAGTACAGGGCTCTGCACACAGTAAGCGCTCAATAAATACAATTGAATAAATTAATGAATGAATGTCGCTGCCATCTCCGCAGCAGGAGGAGCCCACATGGACAGCTTCCCCAGCAGCAGCAATCGATCAAAGGTATTTATTGAGTGTTTAATGTGTGCAGAGCACTCTACTAGGCGCTTGGGAAAGCACAGTACAATGGAGTTGGTAGACGCGATCCCTGCCCATAAGGAGTTTATGGTCTAGCAGCAGCTGCAAGCTGACTCGAGGACTAAATTTACTCTTCCATATCTTTCCTTTAGCCTCTCTCCTAGCCTGCCCTGTTAATAGATAAGCAGCCCCCCAGCATCCTGTCCTTGTCTTGGTCTCTGGCCTCTGGGAGAGAGGAGAGTGACCCCCCCGCCCCCATGCCTCCGGAAGCCCTTCCTTCCTTGCTGGTTGATGGGGGGGGGGCCTGGAGAGGAAGGAGAGGGGGCCAGGGAGGGGGAATTCTGCCCTTCCTCCCCTTCCTAGCCGCAGACATCAGCATATAAGCCCCAAGGACCGGTCAGAGAGTGACTCCTCTCTGGACTCTTTTGAAGGGCCGTGGCCATTGACGCTGCTTCTGCTGTCACTGGTGCTGTAGGTTCAGAGCTGAGGGAGCTAACGTGGCCTTGTTTGTGAACGAGTCCAGGGAATAATAATAATAATAATAATGGCATTTAGTAAGCGCTTACTATGTGCAAAGCACTGTTCTAAGCGCCGGGGAGTTTACAAGGTGATCAGGTTGTCCCACGGGGGGCTCACAGTCTTCATCCCCATTTTCCAGATGAGGGAACTGAGGCCCAGAGAAGTGAAGTGACTTGCCCAAAGTCACACAGCTGACAAGTGGCGGAGCCGGGATTTGAACCGATGACCTCTGACTCCAAAGCCCGGGCTCTTTCCACTGAGCCACGCTGCTTCCCCAATTGTAGGGAATCTACTTCTCTGAGCTCGGAAGGAGTCTGGCTTGGGGATATGGGATGGGAAGGAAGAAAGGAGAGGAAGGGGAACCCCTGACCCCCCCCTCCCAACTCAGGCAATGTTCCGGAGTCCTTTGCCGCTGCCCTGAGCCAGGGTTGTTTACCCCACAAGCCCACCCCTCCCCGCGGCCCCCAGCCCCAGCCCATCGATTGCTGTCCTTGCCGGAGAACAAACCCTTCCCTGTGGCCGTGGGCCACTTCTTCCTGCACCCGAAGTCCAAGTGAAGGCAACTCGGGGAGTCCCGGAGGCCCCGGGGTTCAGCATTGGAAGCCAAGGTCCCCCTCGCCGCCAGCTCTGCTCCCTGCCCCACTCATTCACAGAAGTCCCTCTGCGCTCTGCGCTGGGCCAGCTCCTGGTTGCTCAGAAGGTAATCGTCGATGAAGGAGAAGATCTCCTCGGCCGTGACAGGCTCCATGTAGCGTTCGCGGTCCAGGCCCAGCTTGTCGATCAGCACCATGTTGAAGTAGGAGCGGGTGACGCGCTGGAACTGCCTGGGGAGGGGAGACCGGGGTGAGGGGAGACCCTGTCGCCGTTGCCCCCATCCCCTCCCCGGTGTCCCTGCTGGGCTTGTCTTCCTTTCCTGCTTCAGAACTCAGTCGTACGTGACAGACCACTACTCCTTCAAATCAGTCAATTGTATTAGTATCCCACAAGCTTAGTATATGCTCTGCACATAGTAAACTCTCAATAAATATCATTGATTGAGTGCTTAGTGTATGCCCACTGTGAGCCCTCTGTTGGGTAGGGACTGTATATGTTGCCAACTTGTACTTCCCAAGCGCTTAGTACAGTGCTCTGCACACAGTAAGTGCTCAATAAATACGATTGATTGATTGATTGATTGCAAAGTAGTGTACTGAGCGGTCGGGAGAGTACACTATAACCGAACTGGTAGAAATGTTTCCTCCCCGAGATGAGTTCTCCAAGAGGCTGTCCCCGACTAAGCACTCAACTCCTTTACTCCTCTCCCTTCAGGGTTGCCCTTGAACTTGAGTTGGTACCCTTTATCTACCCGCCCTCAGCCCCTCAACACATATGTACATATGCATAATAGATTTATTTATTCATTCAATCATATTTATTGAGCGCTTACTGTGTGCAGAGCACTGTACTAAGCACTTGGGAAGTCCAAGTTGGCAACGTATAGAGACGGTCCCTACCCAACAGCGGGCTCACAGTCTAGAAGGGGGAGACAGACAACAAAACAAAACATATTAACAAAATAAGATAGAATAAATATGTACAAATAAGAGTAACAAATACATAGTACTCTGCACACAGTCTGTCTCCCCCTCTAGACTGTAAACTCCTTGTGGTCAGAGGGCATGCCTACCAACTCTGTTGTACTGTACTAACCCAAGTGCTTGGTACAGTGCTCTGCATGCACAAAGCACTCAATGAAGAAGCACTTTAAAGAAGAGAAGGAGTGTGGCTCAGTGGAAAGAGCACAGGTTTGGGAGTCAGAGGTCATGGGTTCTAATCCCAGCGCAGCCACTTGTCAGCTGTGTGACTTTGGGCAAGTCACAACTTCTCTGTGCCTCACTTACCTCATCTGTAAAACGGGGATTAAGACTGTGAGCCCCGTGTGGACCACCTGATTACCTTGTATCCCCCCGGTGCTAAGGAAGCACTTAACAAATGCCATTATTATTATTATTAATAATAAATGCAATTGCTTGATCGATTGACTGACTGACTACTTAACTGGCCGGCATCTCACCACCCCCTCTCCCCTCCTCTGCTCTCTCGGAGCATCCGTGCTGTTTCTGAGCCTGTAGAGAACTCTTTTTTTCTTCGTCTACTCTTCATTCCGCCCAAACTTCCCAGACTCCGAATCCCGGCTCCACTCTCTGCTTTCCCTGGCCCCTACAGCTCTCCCCACCTCAAAACCCTTGGCTCATCTGCCATCCACCCTACCTCCTCCACGAAGCCCTGCCCCACTCCCACCCTAACTCAGTTTCTTCTCTCCTCAGCAGCTCTACACTCACAGTCACCTGTGCACTTCCAGCTGCGCTGATTTAGCCACTCTGCTCTCTGAGCTTGAGTTCTCTCTCCTTGGCCCTCTCTTCATTCTCTTTTTCTCTTAGTGGTCATTTATTCTGGGTCTCTCCTTCGCTACTTTGTAAGCTCTTTGAGGGCAGGGATCGTATTTTACTTCTGTTGCACTGCCCCAATGCTCTGCATACAGCAGGTGCTCTATAACTAGGATTGATTGATTGATTCAGCTCTCTCCTTGCCACCTCCTTTCCCTCCCGCCCTGATCCCTGCCATGAGGCAGCAGCTTCGGCTCCCAGAAGGCCCCCCAACTCCCATGCTTCCTGTCTCCCAGTTTTCCGACAGGCCCCATGGCCCCCAGCCCGGACCTGAGCTCCTCGATGATGCCGGCTGACAGCTGTTGCTCCCGGATACGCCCCACCTCCTGGGGCGGCTGCCCCACCAGCTCGATGATGGTTACGTGACGCAGGTCCAGCCCGCACGTGGCTTGCTGGAGGGCGAGAGAGGGAAACAGTCAGTCCTCCCGGGAATGGGCCCGGTGGTGCCCGGAGCAGGTGCGGAGGCGCCGGGCCCTGAGGCCTGGCTGACCTGGAGCATTGAGATCTGCATCTTGTAGTAGCGGTCGGAGGGGTCGGGAGCAGAGACGAGGAGGAGACGCCGCTTCTCGTAGAATTGGTCCAGGAGGGCCGTGGCCGAGTTGACGTTCACGTTAATCTGCATGGCTGAGGTGGGAGCAGGAGAATGGGGCCGGTCGGCCAAGATGGCAGATCCAAGGGCGGCACCCTCCTTCCCTCCCAGATCACCCCTGTGATAGCAGATAAGTGCTTCCTTAGTAACAAGCACTCTCCTAAGCACTGGGGTAGATCCAAGATTATCAGATAGGACAAAGTCACTGCCCCTCATGGGGTTCACGATCTAAGTAGCGGGGATGACAGGTATTAAATCCCCATTGTACAGCTGAGGAGACTAAGACACCTTCTAGACTGTGAGCCTGCTGATGGGTAGCGACTGTCTCTATCCGTTGCCGAATTGTACTTTCCAAGTGCTTAATACAGTGCTCTGCACACAGTAAGCACTCAATAAATACGATTGAATGAATGAATGAATAAGGCACAGAGATGTTAAGTGATTTGCCCAAGGTCACATAGCAGATAAGTGGTGGACCCCGGATTAGAACCCAGGTCCTCTGACTCCCTGTCTCCTGGAGTCTCCCGGTCACCCGTGCCCTGACTCACCTACGCAGGTGGGCTGGCTCTCTGACCACTGGCGGCTGGACTGGCAGACCCGGGAGGATGTGCCCCTGCGCTCATAGCCCCCGTCACAGTGGTACTCGCAGATGGCACCGTAGTTGTTCCCCTCGGAGGTGCAGGTGAGGTAGCCGTGCTGGGGTGGCTGAAGGGTCGGGCAGCGCCTCACTGGCAGGGGAAACTCAAGTCAGGGGGCTTCAGCAGTGGAAGGGGTGTGGGGGGCTCAGGGTTGGGGGGTAGTGGAGCAAGCAGAGGGGCCTAGGCTGGCAGGGAGGGAGCCGTGGGGGCTGGAGGAGAAGCCCAGCGGTGGGATCTGTCAGCCGAGGGCTGCTTGGGATTCAGGCCACCCTGTCTGGATCTGGGGCCCGGAGCTTGGGAATGTGGGAGGAACAGTTGAGCGCTTGGGGGCCTCTCTCTGAGAGGGAGGTTAGGAATGTGTGGCTCCCTGAGATCCTGGGCACAGGGTAAGGCCAGGTGGGCCCTTTCGGGGGACACCTGTCTACATGTTTTGTTTTGTTGTCTGTCTCCCCCTTCTAGACTATGAGCCTGTTGGTGGGTAGGGACTGTCTCTATATGTTGCCGACTTGTACTTCCCAAGCTCTTAGTACAGTGCTCTGCACACAGTAAGCGCTCAATAAATAATTTGAATGAACGAGCCAGGAGACCCAAAGGCACCAGGTTGGCTCGGATTCTGGAAGCTACAGGGGGTGGTCCCTGGGGGCCGAGGAAGCATCTGCTGGAGGCCGGTAGGGACCTCAGTGGACGGGCATGGGCCCGACGGGGCCTCGGGGACTTCTTTCTGGGCTATCTCTGTTATTGGACACTCTTCTCCCTCAGGCGTGTTACTTTTGAGAAAGAGAGAGGGGGTAGTGGGCGGGGAGAGGGGTGTGGAGGTGGGAGTGTTGGGGCCTGTGTGTGTATGTGTGTGTATTTGTGTGCATGCTGGGGTCTGTGTGGATGCAACGTGTGTGTAGACGTGTATGGGTGTGAGAGACAGAGAGAGAGGGAGGGAGGGAGAGAAGGAGAGAGAGAGTGTGTGTGTACGCAGGCAGGCTTTGATTGCCAGAGCAGGATCAGGGACACATACGCGCATTCTCTCTGACCTTGGACCTTCACTATGAATTTGCAGCTGGCCCTGTTGTAGGCCCGGTCGTAGGCGGTGTACCGGATCACGTGCTCCCCTTCTGGCAAATCCGAGCCGGGCTCTGGGCCTCGCAGCGTCAGTCTGGATGGGGCCGGGAGAGCCAGTTGGGCTTGGATGGGGACACCGGCAAGTTGGGTAGCGCTGCTTCGGGCCGGGACTGCCGGGGCCTCGTGGCACTGGACAGCTAGACTGTCTTCCCTGTGCCCTCCCCTGCAACCCACTAGGCCCTCGGGCCCCTCCCCCCAGCGCCAAGCTCCCAGACCCCACTCCCCGGGCCGCCCCTGGACAACACCCCCAACGTGGCCCCCCAAGGCCACCCCTGCGCGGAGCCCCCAGAGCCAACCTGGTGATGGTGCCATCGGCCGAGTCCTTGGCAATGGGAGGGTCCCAGTACACCCTGGCGGTCAGCTTCTCTGGCTCGGCCATCTTCTCACGGG
Source organism: Tachyglossus aculeatus (assembly GCF_015852505.1). Lineage (NCBI taxonomy): Eukaryota > Metazoa > Chordata > Mammalia > Monotremata > Tachyglossidae > Tachyglossus > Tachyglossus aculeatus. The sequence goes on from NC_052071.1 coordinate 49,148,218, forward strand.
ATTGAGGGCAGCGGATCTTGGGGGGCTCGAGATCTGACAGAAACCGGAACCCAACGTCCAGCCGTCAGGACAGTCGAAGCCTGCACGGGTCGACCGCGGAGGCCGGGCCCGGACCTTGCCAGTCCAACAATCCCAGAAAAGGTGGCCTGGACCGGATACTCTCTTGAGGTCCCTGAGAGCTAGGTCGGGTTGCGGTGGAGGAGCGGTCCGGCTCAGCCTGGGTGAGGAGGGTCTGGGATGCTGGAGCTCACCTACACACACGGGATCCCCTCCGCTCCATCGCCCATCCTCCATGCACAGGCGACTGCGGTCGCCCTCCAGGTGGTAACCACTGGTGCAGCTGTAGTCGCAACGGGAGTCGAGCGCCACTCCGTTGGTGCACATGTAGGAACCGCTGGTGGGCAGGGACAGCACGTGGCACCTCACCTCTACAACAGAAGAAGTTAGGGCGATGCTCTGACGGGGAGATCGCCTTCTCTGGTCTTTAGGGTTCCTCGGGGCTTTCCCTAAGTACCTCAAGGCTGTGAGCCCGTTGTTGGGTAGGGACTTTCTCTATATGTTGCCAACTTATACTTCCCAAGCGCAGAGCACATGGTAAACACTCAATAAATACGATTGAATGAATGAATGAATGGGGAGGGAGGAGAGGAGGCAGGGGTCAGGGAGACAGAGTTGGGGACCGAAGGCACAGCAGAGTGGGGGACAAAAGTGTGGGTGTCCTGTTGAGCTTCGGGCCCAGAGTGAACGTTTACCTGCCCCTGAGGGGCAGACACCTCTGGGGAGGTGTGTGGCTGATGGCGCAACATCGCCAAGATCCGCCCTTTCGTCTCCACCCAAACCGCTACCTTGCTGGTTCAATCTCTCATCCTACCCTGACTGGATTACTGCGTCAGCCTCCTCTCTGATCTCCCATCCTCCTGTCTCTCCCCACTTCAGTCTATACTTCACGTTGCTGAACTGGTTCATCTTTGTGCAGAAACACTCTGGGCATGTTGCTCCCCTCCTCAAAAATCTCCAGTGGCTGCCAGTCAACCTATGCATCAGGCAAAAACTCCTCACTCTCAGCTTCAAGGTTCTCCATCCCCTCGCCCCCTCCGACCTCACCTCCCTTCTCTCCTTCTCCAGCCCAGCCCGCACCCTCCGCTCCTCTGCTGCCTCTAACCTCCTCACTGTGCCTCGTTCTCGCCTGTCCCACCATCGACGCCCGGGCCACGTCCTCCCCCTGGCCTGGAATGCCCTTCCCTTCCCTGCCCTCTTCCTCCCTTCAGAGCCCTACTGAGAGCTCACCTCCTCCAGGAGGCCTTCCCAGACTGAGCCCCCTTTTTCTTCTCCTCTTCCCCAACCCCCTCGCCCTACCTCCTTCCCCTCCCCACAGCACCTGTATATATATTTGTACAGATTTATTACTCTATTTATTTTACTTGTACATGTTTACTATTCTATTTATTTTGTTAATGATGTGCATCTAGCTTTATTTCTATTTATTCTGATGACTTGACACCTGTCCACATGTTTTGTTGTCTGTCTCCCCCTTCTAGACTATGAGCCCGTTGTCGGGTAGGGACCATCTCTATATGTTGTCGACTTGGACTTCCCAAGCGCTTAGCACAGTGCTCCGCACACAGTAAGTGCTCAATAAATACTATTGAATGAATGACTGATGGTGTTCAGCTGTGCACGGGTGAAGTCGCGTAGGGATTTTCTGCCAGGGAGAGCAGCTAGACGCACATCTCAAGGTGTCGGTCTGGACGTGAGGGGCCGGGGAGCCTCTCAAAGGGAGGAAGTTGAGGTCCTCAGAGGGCAAGAGGCTGGCTGAGAGTCACACGGCAAGTCCTCGAGGCTGGGGCTCCATGCCGCTGTAGGCTGAGGCAGGGCTTCGGAGAGTCATAGTTAGTGCTGGGTCTCTTACAGAAGGAAGGCTAGTCCTCTTGGTGTCTGGTGGCCCTCCACCTTGGCCACGTTCTCCCTCGCTGCTCAAGCCAGCAGGGCTGTGCTAGGCTCCAACCCATCATCAGAAAGACAGGTCTGCCCTACGAGGCTACGGGAGGTATGGCGATGGGTGGGAGAGGTGACCGGGGTGGGGAGGATAGGACTTTGGGGCTCACCAAGGGGGCCGAGGGTACCAGCTCTCCTCACACACACATACGCCTGTGCACAGCAGACACGCACAATGCCCACATGCCTGTAAACAGACAGACACTCACGCCTGCAGTAGCCCATCCCAGACCAACGCCGGCTTGGCAGGCACTGGACAGACCGGCGTCCGATCAGCCGGTAGCCGCGGTCGCAGGACAGCTCACAGCGGGTCCCCAGGCTGCTGTGATAGTTCCCTCCCCGGGGGGAGTAGCAGGTGGCCTCTCCATCCTGGACATTCAGGGTGTAGCACCACCGGGGAACTGTGGAGAGACGGAGGAGGGTCGGGCAGAGGAAAGAGACAGAGAGACCCAGAGGGGGCCAACAGGGAAACCGCAGAGACACAGAAAGAGAGGGACAGACTCAGAGAAAGAACGGGAGAGACAGACAGAGAGACCCCGAGATTCAGAGAGGGAGAAGAGGGAAATCACAGAGGCAGAGAAAGAGAGGGGAGGAGATATGCAGAGGCAGAGAGGCAGAAAGGAAGAGACAGACAGAGAGACCCAGAGAGGGAGAGAGGGAAAAGAGGGAAACGGAAACTCAGAGGCAAAGATAGAGACAGAGAGTCATCTAAAGTTCTTACTGTGTTCCAAGCATGGAGGTAGACACAAGATCATGAGAATAGGCACATTCTCTGTCCCACATGGAACACATGATCTAAGAGGGAGGGAGAACTGGCTTCCTATCCTCATTTTAAAGATGAGAAAATGGAGGCAGCGAAGACGGTATGTGACTTGCCCAGGTTCCCACAGCAGGCCAGCGCCAGAGCCGGGATGAGAACCCAGTTCTCTTGACTCCCAAGCCTGTGCTCTTTCCACTAGGCTACACTCCCCACCTAGGGAGCAGAAACCAGGGCTGCCTCACGGGTCTGCCCTGGAGCTGGCTGGCTGAAAGCAGAAGCCATTTGGTAAAGGGCTCAACCCTCAAGTTCATATATTGTACTCTCCCAAGAACATAGTACAGTGCTCTGCGCTTAGTAAGGGCACAATAAATACGAGTGAATGAACGAATCCGTGAATCGTGAGCCGGCCTGTGATAGGTAGGGTCAGAGGGGAAGGACTTCTCATCACTGAGGAGGAAGAAGAGACTCTCAGATACAACAAGCAACTTGCTAAGGATCACACAGCAGAACCGCTCTATGGCTTCCGACCTCAAGGAGCCTCAGGGAAGTGGTTGGGGCTGGGGATTCTCCTGAGGGAAGGGAAGGAGCAGTTTACCTCTGTAATCCAGAGCAGGGGCCTGAGGGGGCTGTTCCACATACACTTCGTTGTAGCTGTCATCAGGGTGATAGCCTGAGCCTGCGGTGGAGAGGAGAGAAGCTGAGTGAGTTCTTGACCGAGTCCTTGGGTGGGGGGGGGGGGGGGGGGTGTTTCTACTGGGGGCTGACCACTGCCTCCAGGTGGGCCTGACTCCACCTCCATACCATCCCATGAGAAGCAGCGTGGCTCAGTGTAAAGAGCGCGGGCTTGGGAGTCAGAGGTCATGGGTTCAAATCCCAGCTCCGCCACGTCAGCTGTGTGACTTTGAGCAAGTCACTTAATTTCTCTGGGCCTTAGTTCCCTCATCTGTAAAATGGGGATTAAGACTGTGAGCCCCACGTGGGACAACCTGATCACGTTGTATCCTCCCCAGCGCTTTGAACAGTGCTCTGCACATAGTAAGTGTTTAACAAATGCCATCATTATTATTATTATTATTATTATTATCCCGAAGGGCCCTGAAAAGTGGTTAAGCTCTTCCCAGCCCGGGGATGCAGTGGACACTGCCGGACTGGGCAGGCCCCTTGCACCTCTTAGGTTTTTTTTTTCCAGTGGCATTTATTGAGCGCCACTGAGTGCCAGACATTGAGCTAAGTGCTAGGAAGAGTCCTCTTAGACCGGGAGCCGCCTGTGGGTTAGAGGCTGTGATCGATCTGATTATATTGTATCTATCCCAGTGCTTAGTAAGTACTCAACACATAGGAAGCGCTTAACAAATATCACAATTATTATTATTATTATTGACAGAACTACAGGAGGAAGGTCCACATTCCCTGCCCTCCAGGAGCTTCCAGTGTAATAGGGGAGACACACTTAGGTGGCCCAGCTGAGACTGGCGTTGGGGCCGAGGCCCTCAGACAGACTAAACAGTGGGTCTCCCTGGACAACTTGATCATCTCAGGGCATTGGTCTCGTAGGTGACCTAATTGGGAAACAACTTAGTTCTCTCAGGAGAGAAATTCCAGAAAACTCTCCTTCCAGCTCCCCTGTTCCAGGACTTCCTGCAACTGACCAGCGGCCGGTGGGAGGGTAGGGGCATTCCTGGAGGCTGGGCTCCCTGGTGGAGCGGCGGAAAGAATCACGGACCAGGACCACACCCAAACTGAGGTCTCCTCACCACCCAGGGGAGCGCTGCGGCCCGGGGTTACGGGTGGGCAAGAGAGGGCTAAATTCTGAGGCTGCTCTAATTCCCCTCTTAGTCACTGGCCACAAACCAGACCAACTTGGAGAACAAGTGAATGAGTAAAGCTGAGCACTGGAGTTATGAAAGCATGTCCTCCTGGGTTTCCTCTCATTCCTGAGGAAAGAGCTCATTGCTCTACTTTCTCACCCCTTTTCTCTCTCTCCCCACTCCTCTCCATCTCTCTCTGCATGTATCTCTATCTGTCTCTCTGCCTTTCCTCTTTCTGCCTCTCTCATCTCTCTGCCTGTCTCTCTGTCTCTTTTTATATCTCTTTGTCTCTCTCTCCTACTTCCCCCCCATCTCCCCCATCCTTCTGTGCTCTTCTTATAATTTCCCTTTCTTTTCTCCCAACCCCTTTCTCTTTCCCATTTTCTCGTATTTGCAGCTCCCAGTCTGACTTTCCTTTCCCACTTTTGTATCCTAGCACATCCTTTTGGCCAGTATTATCCTCAGGGTCACTGGCCACCTTGACCCAGGGCCCAGCAGTTCTCGAGGTGTTAGCTAGAGGACCACCTTCCCTCTGAAGGGAAGTCCGGAACTAAATCCGCCGGGGGAGATCAGAGTGGGAGACCTCTAGGGAGAAGAACCAGCCTCTGCTTTTGAACTGGAATATTAGAACTCGGGCCTTCATCCCTCTCAGAGGCTAAACTCCCTGCGTGGGAGTGTTCTCTCCGGGGAATAAGGTCCTGGGAGAATTTTCAGCCAGAAACATAAACCCACACTTTGTGTAACCCTGTCTTTTCAGTGTAGGATCAAAGTGGAATAGGCTCTTTGCCTGGGTTCAGCATTACAGGGGATGTGGGAAATGGGAGGGGGAAGACCACGAAGAAGATAATTATAGTCTGCGACGGGTGCAGGGATTTTTGGAGCAGAACCAGAGCACAACCATGTTGGCTAGGAACTGCTTCTGCCCAGTCTACTGACGCCAGCTGGATGGCTTTCCTACCCCCTTGCCCCATCCCACCCCACCACCTTTCTCTTTCTTCCCTGCTGGAATGCTGAGCTGGAGTAACCAATCAATCAATTAATCAAGTGCATTTACTGAGCTCTTATTGCATCAGAGCACTGTACTAAGCACTTGGTAAAGAATAATATGACAGAGTTGGTAGACATATTCCTGGATAAAAGGGTGGGAAGGAGACCTGACGCTCCCCCTCCCAGTTAACTTCTCTTATTAATAATAATAATACAAATAATGATGGCATTTGTTAAGCGCTTACTATGTGCCAAGCACTGTTCTAAGCACTGGTGTAGAAAGAAGGTAATCAGGTTGTCCCTTGCGGGGCTCACAGTCTTAATCCCCATTTGACAGGTGAGGTAACTGAGGCCCAGAGAAGTGAAGTGGCTTGCCCAAAGTCATACAGCAGACAAGTGGCAGAGGGGGGATTAGAACCCATGACCTCTGACTCCCGAGCCCGGGCTCTTTCCATTAAGCCACGCTGCTTCCCAAAAGTAGCTTCTGAAAAGAGAAAAGGACCAGGAAAAAGAGTTTCTGCTCCTCTTGTTGGAGCAATCTGTCTTCCCAAGACCACTAGGTGCCTGGTGTGGACCAGGTGCCACTAAAGTGTGCTGATCTCACAGTGTAACTTACACTAAGTAATGTGCATTGCTTAGGTCACAGTACATCAATCAGGGCCCTGTAAGGACACTCATGGAAAGTGAAACAGTGAAAGTTAGTGAGCGTGTCAGCGGGCAGACCCCTGACACCCTCCCCAGCTCCAGAGTCAGGGTTCTAGTGCTTTCCCCTTCCCGGGCCCCTGTAAACTCTGGGGCCACTGCCGAGCCACCAGACCGATCACGGGAGCCGAGACGGAGGGAAGCTGGAGGCTTATTAATGAAAATCATAATAATATAGCAGTGTGTCATTTGTGAAATGCTTACTATGTGCCAAGCACTGGGGTAGCTACCATACAATCTGATCAGTTCCAGTTTCATATAGGGTTTGCAGTTTAAGGGTGAGGGTGACAAGGTATCTTATCCCCATTTTACAGATGAGGTAATTGAGGCACAGAGAAGGAAAGTGACTTGTCTCTGGTCATTCAACAGGCAAGGGGAGGAGCCGGGATGAGAACCTAGGCTTCCTGATTCCCATTCCTATCCTCTTTCCATTAGGCCATGCAGCTTTCACTAAATTATGCTTAAAAATCAAAACCCCAGGCATAGATTCATTCTGCTCTATGTCAGCATCAGACTGGGGCAAACCAATCAATCAGTCAATCAATCAATGTGCCAAGACTGTGAGCCCACTGTTGGGTAGGGACCGTCTCTATATGTTGCCAACTTGTACTTCCCAAGCGCTTTGTACAGTGCTCAGCATACAGTAAGCGCTCAAATATGATTGAATGAATGAATCAATCAATCAATTAATGGTATTTATTGAGTACTTTTATGTATACAGAGCAGTTGGGAGAGTACAGTAATAATTAATAATTGTGGTATTTTGTAAGAGCTTACTGTCATTCATTCATTCATTCAATCGTATTTATTGAGCGCTTACTGTCTGCAGAACACTGTACTAAGCGCTTGGGAAGTACAAGCTGGCAACATATAGAGACGGTCCCTACCCAACAGTGGGCTCACAGTCTAGAAGGGGGAGACAGAGAACAAAACCAAACATACTAACAAAATAAAATAAATAGATAGGTATGAGTAAAATAAATAAATAAATAAATAGAGTAATAAATATGTACCCACATGTAGCTCACAGTCTCAATCCCTGTTTTCCAGATGGGGCAACTGAGGCATAGAGAAGTAAAGTGACTTGCTCAAGGTCTCACAGCAGACAAGTGACGGAGCTGGGATTAGAACCCATGACCTTCCAGCTCCCGGGCCCATGCTCTAGAGTTGGTCAGAGCGGCTGAAGATGGACTGTCTGCTATGAACCTGAGGGAATGTCCACCTTGAGTCTTGTTCCTACAGCCTCTCCGGTCTCCCCAGCCCCTTGGCCTCCTGCCCCCAAACTGCTTGGAGAACGGTCGGGCCAATGGGCTCTGCAGGGCCGCTCGCACGCTGGACTCCCGGCCCAGAGTTGCTTGGGTGGGGCTCTGCTCCAAGCCAGACCTAGGCTCACCTCCATCACCCTCTGCCAGGTGACTGAAGCCCAGGAGGGAACCAGGTTTGCCTCTTGGCTTGAGGCTCAGGGCAGCTGTTCCAGACTCTTTCCCCCCTGCCAGACACTTCTCCCCCCTCCACCCCCCACCTCTTCCCCCAGGAGCTCGGGGCATGTGGAAAAGTTTAGCTCCTCTGACTGTGGCCACAGCGGGAGCAGTTTGTTATTTACTCATCTGTGGATATTTTCCGAGCCCCGCTGCTTGGACCTGTCTCCTTCCTCTTCCCTTCTCCACCTCCCTCCCAGCTGCGGGGAGGACCCAGGTCCTGGAATGCCAGCCGGGCCCCCTCTAGAGCCTCTGCTGCTGTTTGTTAGTCTCTTTATTCCCCCCCTACTTGCTCCTCCAGCCTTCTGTCCTGTGGCCACCTTGGGTCAACAAGAGGGAGATTTCAGGGTATAGGACGTCCAAGGAGTGAGTTTGGAGGGGCCCTCCAGCCCTCCCCCAAGGTGACAGAGATGTCTCTGGAGGCAGCAGCTCAGGACCCAGGGGACCCCCTCTAAATTCCTGAAGGAGTAGGAAGAACCCAAACCAGAACCATTAGCAAAAGACAGTTTGAGTGAGGAAGAAAGTGGGAGGGACCTAGAGCCTGACGCTGGGCAAGCCCCTCAGAGAGAGAGAGGGACCCAGAGAAAATGAGAGTCTCCTGGGAAAAGTTCCCTAAGATTGTTTCTGACTCCCATCTTTCTGATATGGACAGGGTCTGAGCTGAATTGTCAATAAAGTAGTGAGATGCCCTCTCCCCAAAGGGCAAGGGGGATTTCAGGATTTTAAATGCAGAGAGAAGTTGTGTGGCCTTGTGGAAAGATCACAGGCTTTGGAGTCAGGGGGTCTAGGTTCTAGCCCTGGCTTTGTCACCTCCCTGCAGTGTGACTTTTGGCAAATCACAACTTTTCAGTGCCTTAATTTCCTCATCTGTAAAGTGGGGATTAAATACCTAGTCTCCCTCCTACTTAGTCTGTGAGCCCCATCTGAGACAGGGACTCTGACCTATCTTTTATCTACCCCAGTGATTTGTACAGTATTTGGCACATTGTAGTGCTTAGAACAGTGCTTGGCACATAGTTAGCGATTAACAAATACCAAAATTATTAATTACTAATATTAACAAATGCCACTATAATTATTAAGGAAGGAACTGGACTGACCTTAAGGTTGGACTGACCTCAGGAGGTCATTTCATCCATGCCCCTGCCTCCAGGCAGGGCTTTATCTAATCTAAGGAGACCAAAATTCCACTGCCTAAGAAGGATAGGGCCTGAAAGTGATGGAGGATGGGGCAGAGAGGAAGGAGAGACTGAGAAGAAGGAGAGTAAAAGACAGAGGGAGAGGGACAGAGAAAGAGACAGCAATAGTGACACTGACAGAAAAATAAGGGAGGGAGAGAGATAAGCAAAAAGAGGAAAAGGTGAATGGAGAGAGGATGGGGAGAAGGAGTAAAGGAGAGCGGGGGAAAAGGAAAAAGGGAAAACTCTGAGGGGAATGAATAGCACCCAGAGAGAGATGGAAATGTCTCTGGCCCTGCTGCTACTTCTCTCTTGTTGGGCCATTTCAGCCAGAATCACCAAGGGCTGTTGGCACTTCTGTCCAGACTATTCGACCAACACTGTTCCCCCTGAGCTAATCCACGTGGGCTGTTCCACTGGGCTATTCCAGTGGGCTGTTCCACGTGGTTTGTTCCATGTGGACTATTCTACCTGGGTTATTCCATGTGCCCTGTTCCACGTGGGCTGTTCCACATGGGCTGTGCCACCCAGGTGGCAATGGAGGTAGGGGTGCTGACAGCAGACTCAGGATAAATTGATCCATTCTGACTACATTGTGCCTGGCCAGAGTGGTGACAGCCCTGGCCCTTGAACTGGCTGAATTAGTCTACTTATGGCCAGGAACAAATGGGGTCCTACCTTTCAGGCCCTTCGAATGGCAGAGCAAAATCCTCCAAATCCATGACCATCCTGGCAAAGGCTAGACATCTACTCATACTACCTTAACCACCCGGAACAGACAATATGTACCTAATGCTGTACTAAGTACTGGGGTAGATGCAAGGTAATATCAGGATGGACACAATCCTTGGCCCACAGACGGCTCACAGCCTAAAGGGGAGAGAGACCAGGAATTGAATTCCTCTTTCAGAGATGAATATACTGAGGCACAGAGAAGTTAAGGACATGCAGGAGGGAAGTGGTGAGCGGGGATTAGAACTCATGTTTCCTGACTCCTGGGCCTGTGCTCTTTTTCTAGGCCTTGCTTGGCTGTCCCTGCTGAAAGATTCCCCAAGAACAAGAGTTCTGCTTCAATCTTTGCTAGCCCGTGCCAGGTGTAACTACCCTTATTATCCAGCAGAAGCTCATCCCTGAGTTAGCCTGGTCTCTGGCTGCCTCGTCCTCGGCCCCCTGGGAGATAGAGAACAGCCTCCCTGCATTATTCCCTACCACCCATGCCACCCAATCAGCAACTCCCGGAACTCACCCGCGTACCACGTCGGTGTTGCCACTTGGGCGAGGAAGAGCAGCAGAAAGGGGGCATCTCTGGCTGCAGGCTGACAGCCCATCCCAGAACAGGGCCGGGGCTGAGGTAGGGGGGGTGTGCAGGTGGAAAAATCGAGGTGGGAAAAGGTGGGGTGGAGGGAGGGAGAATTTCCAATCTGAGATTTTCAGCCGGCTGGCATCACCACGGTCCAAAACCCGGGAGAGGTTGTGGCGTGAGACCTGGAAAAAAAAAGACAGATTTTATTAATGAACGTCTGAGTGGTTGGTTCTCTCCCTGCCCTCTCTGGGACTGTTCAATTTTCTGGATGTCGAGACTCTGTCTCGACCTCACCCACGTCACCCTCCCAGGATGTTCTAAGGGCTCTCAGTTTATGGACAGACATTAGCTCATCCAAGCTCATACCACCCTGCTGAGGTAGTGGGTGAATATTCCTGTCCCCATTATATGGATGGGAAGACTGAGGCTCAGAGACACAATCAGGCCACCCCTAGTCACCCAGCCAATCCAAGGCAGAGCCAAGGAAGAGAATCTAGCTACCCTGGCTCCTCTCCATCCAGGGGCTCTGACTCGGGTCAGAGTTTCCAACTGCTGGGCTGCAGACTCTAGTCCCCAGGGCTGGTCTAGCCAGTCCTAGATGCAACTTTTCCTTTCCCATCTATGACGCCTGTCCTGGCTCCGGCTCCAGCTTGGGGCTTGGGGATACAACAACCTCAGCCTCAGACTGATGATTCCCACCACAAGCTCCGTCATGGAGTCAGACTGGCCCAGGAGGGCTGGAAGGGGCAACAGGGCATTCCTGTCCTCTCAAACCAGCCGATCCCTAGCCCAGTGCTCTGCAGGGGGCTCTGGCCTGAGAAACTGTTGATGAGAGATCCAGGTAGCTGAGAACTGTGACCCAAGGTCAGGCCTCCACAGTCCTGAAACGTCCTAGAATCTGCCCAGTCCTCAAAACTACCCCTGAGACAAATAGATCCTCCCACCTAAGCCATTGGAAGACCTTACACTGTGTCCTGCGGATGAACTAACCAGATTCTGTATCAGAACTAGCCTGAAATTGTGCCTGGAAAACAAATCAACCAATCCATCAGTCTATAGTACTTATTGAGCACCTATAGTGTGCAAGACACTATACTAAGTGCTGGGGAGGGTACAATAGAGGCACATTCAAGGAGACCCTTTGAACCCTCCGAGGACCCATCCAGGATGTCAGGATGAGTGGAACCATTTGTCTATGAGCTATCATTACTCCTGAAGGATTCCTTTTAGCACAGATGGAAAGATCTATTGTATGTATTGAGCGCTTATTACGTGCAAAGCAATGTCCTAACCACTTGGGAGAGTGCACTATAACAGAGTTGGTAGACATGTTCTCTGTCCACAAAGAGCTTAGAGTCTAGAGGAGGAAGCAGATATTACTATGCTATCATTACTCCTGAAGGATTTCTTTTATTATAAGCAGAAAAAGAAGAAGTATAAGCAGAAAGAGTATAAACAGAAAGAAAGTGGACCTGGTTAAGGAAGAGAGGAAAAGAGTGAGTCAAAGGGGCAGGGCAGAGAACGGAGAAATACAAGGAAAGGGAGACAGGAGGAAGGGAAGATGGACAAGGTGAGGAATCCAGGAAAGAAATGGAAGATGGCAGAATTAGACAAACCAGAGCGAGGGAGGGAGCAAGAGGGTCCCCACTCTCCAGCCTTAAAACCAAGGCAAAAAAATTGACCAAGAGAACAACCTTGCTGATACTAGTGGTACAATAATTGTGGTATTTGTTAAGTGCTTACTATGTACCAAACACTGTTCTAAGTGCTGGAGTAGATAGAAGATAATCAGGTCCCACATAGGGCTCACAGTAGAAGGGAGAAGAGGTATTGAATCCCCATTTTGCAGATGAGGGAACAGGCACAGAGCAGTTAAATTGAGGCACAGGGCAGTTACACGACTTGTCCAAGGCCGCACATGACAGGTAAGTGGCAGAGCCAGGACTAGAACCCGGGTCCTCTAACTCCCAGAGCCGTGATCTTTCCACCATGCCACATTACTTCTCTAATCCCAGCCCCAATCCCATCCTTTGTCCCGGAGCAGCTGGTCTCTTCGTACACTTCTGGCTGGGAGCAGAAGAAAGTCTCCCCACCATCACAGGTCTAAGACTTTGGTTGTCCAAGAGCCTTATGACCACCCCATCGCAGACAAAACCAGGGACACTGCTCCGGAGGCTGCTGATATCCCCAGTGTCTCTTAAGCTATCCCTTTTCCTTCCCCGCGACCTCCCCTGGGGATGACCTGAGAGTCAGGGGAATGGGGGAGAGCCCGATCTTACCCGACTTCCTTCCAATCGGTCTTTCCTTCGCTGCTCTCAGCCACCAGAGCAAACTTTTACTTTAACATTCCTAGAATGAGCGACTCCGGCTCTGTCCGAGGCTCCCGTTAACACTCCCCAGATGTGAGCATGTGTGTACGCCAAATGTTCTCTTAAAGCTATACCATCATCCCTCCAACTTAGGTCCCTCCCACCTACCCCTGAAGGAAAAGCCAAACGGGGGGGCTAGAAGATGAGTTAGAGTAAGAGGAGCCTCGTCACTGGGGGAAGCTGGAGTGAGGGAGGAGGGCTTACAGCTGGTTTAGAGACCCTGAATTGAGAAATGATGAGCAGAGACTGTTTAAAGGGGCCTTGGAGAGATGGTTTACTGAAGAGTTTGACCCCCATGACACAGCTCTAATGATGACATTTTTAAACGCTTACTATGTGTCAAACAATGTTCTAAGCTCTGGGGTAGATACAAGCTAATAAGGTTGAGCTCAATCCCTGACCCACATGGGGCTCACAGTCCGAATCCCTGCTCCACCACTTGTCAGCTGTGTGACTTTGGGCAAGTCACTTAACTTCTCTGGGCCTCAGTTACCTCATCTGTAAAATGGGGATTAAGACTGTGAGCCCCCCGTGGGACAACCTGATCACCTTGTAACCTCCCCAGCGTTTAGAACAGTGCTTTGCACATAGTAAGCGCTTAATAAATGCCATCGTTATTATTATCAAACCCATTTTACAGATCAGGGAGCTGAGGCCCAGAGAAGTGAAGTGATTTGCCCAAAGTCACACAGCGGACAAGTGGTGGAGCTGGGATTAGAACCCAGGCCCTTCTGACTCTCAAGCCTGTTGCGCTTTATCCCACTGGGCCGTGCTGCTTCTAATGAAGGGTCTGACGAGGGTCTAATGCTCTAATGAGAATCGAACACCGGAGCAATGAATGGGGAGAGTAAGTAACGGATCAGACTCTTCTGGAGGGGAGCAGAATGTCCAGCTCTCTCCAGTCTCTGTGGTCCTGGAGGGCAAGTGAGAATACTGGGCATAGAGAGAGGCCCATGACGTCAATTCCGTGATGCCACTGTTTTGTGAAAGGAGGCCGGGTTCACCCAAACCTGCAGCGTGTCTTCAGGGGGACTCCTGACCCACTCCTAGCTCCAGAGACATTGGGTCTATCTGCCAGGACCTTCCAATCATGGCGGGCACTTCTTGGCTGCAGATATGGGCAGCAGGGGTGGTGGTGAAGCAACTCTCTCCCCTACTGAGAGCTCACCTCCTCCAGGAGGCCTTCCCAGACAGAACCCCCTTTGTCCTCTAGACTGTGAGCCCGCTATTGGGTAGGGACCGTCTCTATATGTTGCCAACTTGTACTTCCCAAGCACTTAGTACAGTGCTCTGCACACAGTAAGTGCTCAATAAATATGATTGAATGAATGAATGAATCCTCTCCTCCTCCCCATCTCCCCCACCCTACCTCCTTCCCCTCCCCACAGCACCTGTATATATTTTTGTACAGACTTATTACTCTATTTCCAACTTGTACTTCCCAAGCACTTAGTACAGTGCTCTGTACACAGTAAGTGCTCAATAAATATGATTGATTGATTGATTATTTATTTTACTTGTACATATTTACTATTCTATTTATTTTGTTAATGATGTGCATCTAGCTTTATTTCTACTTATTCTGATGACTTGACACCTGCCCACCTGTTTTGTTTTGTTGTCTGTCTCCCCCTTCTAGACTGTGAGCCCGTTGTTGGGTAAGGACCGTCTCTATATGTTGCCAACTTGTACTTCCCAAGTGCTTAGTACAGTGCTCTACACACAGTAAGCGCTCAATAAATATGATTGAATGAATGAATGAACTTGCCACTAACCCATCACTAATGAGAAACAGCATGGCATAGTGGATAGATACCGAGCCTGAGACTCAGAAGGTCATGAGTTCTAATCCCGGCTCTGCCATTTGTCTGCTGTGTTACCTTGGACAAATCACTTCACTTTTCTGTGCCTCAGTTACCTCATCTGTAAAATGGGAATCGAGACTGTGAGTCCCACGTGGGACAGGGACTGTGTCCCTCTCGATTTGCTTGTATCCCCTCCAGGGCTTAGTGCAGTGCTGGCATATAGTAAGTGCTTAACAAATGCCACAATTATTACTATTATCGTTAACCCTGCCTTAGGGCTTGGCTTGGTAGCCATGACATTAAAAAGTCTGCTTGATTGACAGATCTCCTTTAGGCCTTTCCCATCCCTGTCCCTGCTATCCTGCAGGTTCCTTCTCAGGGATTTCCCAGAGTCCATGCAGTCTGGCAGTTGGGTGGGGAAATAGTGCTGAGCTTCCCATGGATTTGCAGAGCAACTGTCAATCAGGAGAATCTCTGGTCACCTGGGTTCATCCACACATTCAATCAAGAAGCTCCAAATTCAGGTCTGCAAGGGATGAAACTGCGGTGCCTAAAAGAGCCCAGTAAAAAGAACTCTTTGTAAACCCCCCTTTTATTGAGCTGTAAATTAATCTACTCCCTTTAGTAGGATGTGGAGTTGAGTTTTTGTGAACATTGGTCTGACTCCTGCTGGGTATGGCCGGTGAGTGCTCAATAAATACTTCTTACTTGCAGACAGATCATTTGATGCCTCCTTCCTGGCTCTCTAACTTTTCTGTATCTGACTTGTTTGTTGTCCTCGAGGCGCTCAAGCTCCTTGCCAGCAGAGGAAAGTGTTATTACTTTTCCCACGGAGAGAAGTGTAGAGGGAAGGCATGTGGGGAGGAGAAAGGTGGATGGGGACATTTAATACCCTAGGAGGCCCACGGTGGGGAAGATGGTGGTGGCAGACCTCAGATGATCTGTGAAGGATATTTCACTGATAGTTTGCTTTTCCATTCAGGATGTGTAATGTTGAATCTGTTGGACAGAGGGCTTTATAGTCCTCCCCTTGAGTGAAGCTGTCTTCAGTCTCTAGTGGCACACTTTTTTTTATGGTATTGGTTAAGCTCTTACTTTGTGCCAGGCACTGTACTAAGCATTGGGGTAGATAATAATAAGAATAATATTATTTGTTAAGTGCTAGATAATAATAATAATTATGCTATTTAATAATAATGATGATGACATTTATTATTTATAAATAATAATAATATATAAACATATATAAATTATAATAATTTATAATGATATCACTTACTATAATAATAAAATGGCATTTATTAAGCACTTAGTATATGCAAAGCACTGTTCTAAGCACTGGGGGGGATAAAAGGTGATGAGGTTGTCCCACGTGGGGCTCACAGTCTTAATCCCCATTCTACAGATGAGGTAACTGAGGCACAGAGAAGTTAAGTGACTTGCCCAAAGTCACACAGCTGACAATTGGCAGAGCCGGGATTCAAACCCATGACCTCTGACTCCAAAGCCCGGGCTCTTTCCACTGAGCTACGCTGCTTCTCTTACTATGTGCAAAGCACTGTTCTAAGCACTGGGAAGGATACACGGTGATCAGGTTGTCCCATATGGGGCTCACAGTCTTAATCCCCATTTTATTTGTTAAGTGCTTGCTTTGTGCCAGGCACTGAACCAAGCCCTGGGGTGGAAAAAAGCAAATCAAATTGGACACCGTCCCTGTCCCACATAGACTCACAGTCTTAATCCCCATTTTGCAGATGAGGTAACTGAGGCACAGAGAAGTGAAGCGACTTGCGCAAAGTCACACAGCAGACAAGAGGTGGAGCCGGGATTAGAACCCAGGTCCTTCTGATTCCTAGGCCCGTCCTCTATCCACTAGGCCATGCTGCATCTCTATCTCCAGTGATAGGAGGTAGCGATCCCAAGCAAAGACAACTTTCCCTAGGAACAGATCTTGCTTAAGGTGGCCAGCAGGGTAATTGCAGCATTCCATGAATGGGATTTTCAGATGGAAGAGAAGGACAAATAAGTTCAGATGACTTTGCAAAGGCAAAGAGGCATTGCATCTATTAAGCAATGTTCACTTTGGATTTCTGTTGGAATGTGGTCCTGGTGTGGGCTTGCATTTCACCAGTACTAGTGTCAGGGGAATGTGTAGCACACAACCTGGTGAGTAGTCTGGGGCAGGAACCAGTGATGATGGTATTTGTTAAGCACTTACTATGTGCCAAGCACTGTTCTAAGCACTGGGGGAGATACGTTACCAGGTTGTCCCAGGTGGGGCTCACAATCTTAATCTACATTTTACAGATGTGGTAACTGAAGCACAAGGAAGTTAAGTGACTTGCCCAAATTCACACAGCCGACAACTGGCAGAGCCAGGATTAGAACCCACGACCTCTGACTCCCAAGCCAGGGCTCTTTCTGCTAAGCCACAGTGCTTCTCTGCAGTGGCCACTAACAATTTGTGTGAATCCCTTCCAATGAGTCATATTTACTGAACACAAACTATGAGCAGAACACAAGTACCATAGATTCAGAGTACCGGAGGAGACTCAACCTCTGTCCACAAGAAGATTACAATCTAACTGGACAATCCCCTTTAGTTGGGATCCCTCGTGTGGGACCTTAGTTATGGTTTAGGTCTGCCCCTCTAGACTGTAAGCTCCTCGTGAGTGGGAAACATGTCTACCAACTCTGTTGTCTTGTACTCTCCCAAGTGCTTAGTACAATGCTCTGCATACAGTAAGCACTCAATAAATACCATCGATTGATTGATTGCCTGGATCATTCACTCTTAAAAAATACATTTGACTACATCAAGTCCAAAGTTTGTCCTGAAATAACCCAGATAAATGTCTGCTGTGTGACCTTGGGCAAGTCACTTAACTTCTCTGTGCCTCAGTTCCCTGAAGCAGCGTGGCTCAGTGGAAAGAGCCCGGGCTTTGGAGTCAGAGGTCATGGGTTCAAATCCCGCTCCGCCAACTGTCAGCTGTGTGACTTTGGGCAAATCATTTCACTTCTCTGGGCCTCAGTTACTTCATCTGCAAAATTAGAACAGTGCTTCCAGTGCTTAGAACAGTGCTTTGCACATAGTAAGTGCTTAATAAATGCCATTATAAAAAAAAATGGGGATTAGGATTGTGAGCCCCATGTGGGTCTACCTGAAAATCCCCCTCCCCATCCTCCCCACCTTACCTCCTTCCCCTCCCCACAACACCTGCATATATGTATATATCTTTGTACGTATTCATTACTCTATTTATTTATTTATTTTATTTGTACATATTTATTCTATTTATTTTATTTTGTTAGTATGTTTTGTTTTGTTCTCTGTCTCCCCCTTCTAGACTGTGAGCCGGCTGTCGGGTAGGGACCGTCTCTATATGTTGCCAACTTGTAATTCCCGAGCACTTAGTACAGTGCTCTGCACACAGTAAGTGCTCAATAAATACGATTGAATGAATGAATGAATGAATAAAATGGGGATTAAGACTGTGAGCTCCATGTGGGACAAAGCAATTATCTACTTGTATCTACCCCAGCGCTTAGAACAGTGCTTGGCACATCGTAAACACTTAACAAATACCATCATCATTACTATTATTATAATGAAAGTATTTATTCAGTGTTTAACATATGTTAAATACTGGGGTCGGTATAAGTGCATACAGCTTCTCTCCCACACAGGATTCACATACTAAGAAGGAGGAAGAACAGGTATCTTAACTCCAACTTACAGATGGGGGAACTGAGGCACAGAGAAGTTAAACAACTTGCCTAAAGTCACATAGCAGGGCATTGGTCAAGTAGGGAGTAAAACACAGGTCATAATAATAATAATGATGGCATTTATTAAGCGCTTACTATGTGCAAAGCACTGTTCTAAGCGCTGGGGGGATACAAGATGATCAGGTGGTCCCACGGGGGGCTCACAGTCTTAATCTCACTCCCAGACCCACGCTCTTTCCACTTGACCAAACTGATAATTTCTTTAGGTGTGAATGTTCTGATAATTTGGAGACGTGACCCAAGCAACGGACATTCGTCCGACTCCAAGTATGAAGTGTTCTCAAAATGCTGAAGGACATGAATGGCGCTCTCTAGGAAGTCCAGCTCACTTGAGCCAGCTTCAAGCGGATGTGCATTTACCAAAGTGGGCCCTGGTACAGCTCGGAGATGCTGATGACCCCGTTTTAAGACCGCAACTGGGCAAATCCGTTTCCATTTTCAGATCACTTTCTGACACCTCTTCAGATCCCACCGCCCCAGCCACCACACGGAGGTTTCATGTTCAAGGCCTCGAAGCTTTCAACAGGGCTGAGCGGCGGGCAGCAGGAGAGCCAAGTGGTCAGAGTGATGGTGGCATTTCAACCACTGCCCTTTCCCACATTTTCTTCTGCATTTGTCACATCTGAGTCTGCACGGAGACCCGTTGATGTAACGCGTTTGCCGGATATTTTTACTGTGGAATTTTCTGAATCATTTCACCCCCGTCTTTCCAGCTTGTGGTCTGGAGGCTCAGTGCTAGCTACCTCAGAACAGCGTGGGACTGTGAGTCTCAAACTGCCTCCAATCGATCAATGGGATTTAGTGAGTGCTTACTGCATGCAGAGCACTGTATTAAGCGCTTGGGAGAGTACCGTGCAATAAGGTTGATCGAACCTGTGCCTGCCACAAAGAGCTTACAGACTAGTGAGGGAGACAGAGAATAAAAAAGAGAAAGGAGAGGAGGCAGAAAGATTGGGGAGCCTTAAAGATTGCCCTGGTAGGAGAGGGGAAATTAAGAGAAGCAGCATGGTCTAGTGGATGCCTGGCAGACAGAAGGGCCTGGATTCTAGTTCTGGTTCCGCCAGTTGTCTGCTGTGTGACCTTGGGCAAGTCAGTTCACTTCTCTGTGCCTCAGTTATCTCATCTGTAAAATGGGGATTAAGACTGTGAGCCCCATGTGGGACAGCGCTTAGTACAGTGCTCTGCACACAGTAAGTGCTCAATAAATACGATTGAAAGAATGAATGAATGACAGGGATTGTGTTCAACCTGATTACCTTTATCTACCCCAGCACCTAAAACACTGTCTGGCCCATAGTAAGCGCTTAACAAAAGCCATAAAAAAAGAGGACCCCACCAGACCATGGAGGTCAGCTCCCCCATCTATCTATCTATCTATCTATCTATCTATCTATATCTATCTACCTATCTATCTATCTATATCTATCGATTGATCTATCTATTTATATCTATCTATCTATCTATCTATCTATCTATATCTATTGGTATAGATATAGATAGACACATACCTCACCATTATATATGTACATATATAGCTATAATTGTATATATAAGTATAGTTATAAATATATAGATATATTGGTATAGATATCTAACTATATATACATATATATATACATATATATTATATGTATCACTCTGTATTGATGGTATTTATAAGTGCCGGGAAAGATACAAGATAATCAGGTTGGACACAGTCCCTGTCCCACGTGGGGCTCACAGTCTAAGTAGGAGGGAGAATAAGTACTGAATTCCCATTTTACAGATGAGGAAACTGAGGCCCAGAGCAGTTAAGTGACTTACCCAAGGTCATAAAGTCACACAGCGGGCAATAGGCCTAGTCAGTACTAGAACTAGGGGGGTCTCCTGGCCCCAGTCCCATTGTCAGCAGGGACGCCTATCCTAAACCACCTGGCAGGAAGTTCAGAAGCAGAATGTAGACTAGTGGAAAGAGCCCCAGGCTTGGGAATCAGAGGACATTCATTCATTCATTTATTCATTCATTCAATCATATTTATTGAGGGCTTAATGCGTTCAGAGCACTGTACTAAGCACTTGGGAAGTATAAATGGGTTCTAATCCCTGCCCTGCCACTTGTCCATTGTGTGACCTTGGGCATTCCACTTGACCTCTCTGTGCCTCAGTTACCTGATCTGTAAAATGGGGATAAAGACTGTGAGCCCCACATGGGGCACCAGATTACCTTGTACCTACTGCAGTGCTTAGAACAGTAAGTAAGTGTTTAACAAACACCATTATTATTATTATTATTATTATTGTTAATAATACTGGGAAGTCCACAGCTGGACTGGTAAATGAGGCTACGATTGTGACCATGGGACTCTGAGGCGGCCGATTTCCAAACTCTTCAGGCCATGGTGACCTACTGATTTGTTGATTTTATATTTATATTTATCCCTGTCCTGGTCATTTACGTTGACTTTGTGTTTATATTGTTTTAGATCTCTTTATGTGTCTGTCACCAGTCCCCCTTTCCCCTTTATGTTAAGACTGTTAGCTCCTTGAGGTGTGTCTAATTAGACTGTGTCTAATTCTCATCCAGGTAAGCCTTTCCCGGCACTTAACATAGCGCTTTGCACCCAGGAAGCACTTTATAAATACTGTTATTGCCACTACTCTTTTCCCTATTGCATCACAATAGAGAGAAGAGGGCTGGGGGAGAAGGGGGTTAAGGGTGGGAGGAGGGAGACGTAGGCACAAACGGCGCGCAATGCTGGGAGAGAAACGAGAAGGAAAACTGAGAAGAAGAGGATGGAGAGACTATGGCAAATCAAAGAGGAATCAATGAAGGCCTTAGTGAATGAGGGAGAAGATGAGCAAGGAAAATGGCTAAGAAAAAAAGACCAACATAATGGAACAGAAGGCAGAGGAAATGAGGAAGAGGCAGTCTATTGAAGAGAGAGAAAAATGGACGATTTCCCCTCATTGTTATAAACTCCTAAAAAAAAAAAGCTATTACTCACACTGGCATAAAAGGCGACTCAAGGTAATCTGATTTCTCTACTAAGTGGGCATGAGCTAAGAGATATTTGAAGACAGCAAATGTAGTATCAATTTTCAGACACTCCGATGGGCCAAAAGGAACCTGCAGAGAAAAGAGAGCTGTAAGGAGGATTTGAGATGGTGCTAGTGGTGGGATGATGGTTCCCTAATGGTATTTGTTAAGCTCTTACTGTGTGCCAAAAGCTGGGGTAGATAAGCGCTTAGTACAGTGCTCTGCGCTCAATAAATACGATTGAATGAATGAATACAAAATAAATCAGGTCAGGCAGTCCTTGTCCCGCACAGGACTCCCAGTCTGAGGGGAAGGGAGAACAGAAGAGGAGCAGCATGGCCTAGTGTCAAGAGCACACGGGCTTGTAAATCAGAGGTCATGGGTTCTAATCCCAGTTTTGCCGCTTGTCTGCTGTGTGACCTTGGGCAAGTCACTTAACTTCTCGGTGCCTCAGTTACCTCATCTGTCAAATGGGGATTGAGACTGTGAGCACCACGTGGGACAATCTGATTACCTTGTATTTACCCCAGTGCTTTGAACAGTGCTTGGCACATAGCAAGCGCTTGCCAAATACCCAAATTATTATTGTTAATTATTATTAACAGATACTGAACCCCCATTTTACAGATGAGGAAACCGAAGCTCAGGTAGTTAAGTGATTTACCCAAGATCACACAGCAAGGACAAAGTAGAGATGAGATTAGAACGCAGGTCTCTTGAAACCCCCCCCACCACAAGATGTACTCTCCCAAGCGCTTAATACAGAGCTCTGCACACAGTAAGTGCCCAATAAATATGACTGGCTGACTGACTGTTCTTTCCTCTAGGCCAGGCTACTTGCCACACCCTTAGTACATACCCAATAAATAGCATAATAGTTGGTTGGCACAACACTACACAATAAAATGTGCAGCTGAGTATCTCAGGCTCCATCCTGGATTCCACCCAGGAGATCGAAGTCTAGAGAGACAGCATTTGGTAACAGAGCAGAGGAAAGTAGGGTGGAGGAAGTGGAGAGGGGATGGGAGAAACTTAGCTGAGCATGTAGATCAGGGAAGGTGTTTGGTTCTGGCTTTGCTTTCTGCATAACTACTGGAAAAGTAAAGCAGTAGGACACAGACTTCTTTCAATCTAGCTCTTCACAAAACTAATTTCCAGCTAGACAGGAGCACAAGTAGGGTCCTTGTTAGCAGCTCTGGCAACACTTCAGGAAAGGCTTATTGAAATATTTTTGTCCATTTCAAATCCTTGCTGTCGTTTCTGTAAGGGCCTTGGTCCCTTTAGCTACTCGCTCTGCCCTGTGTTGCTGAGCGGCAGTTAAACAACTGCCACGTTTCTCCCCAGAGTGGGCTGCATGTCAGTGATGAGAGAAACAGAGAGGTTGGCTGCAGGATTCCCTCAGACAGAGCAATGGCCTTGTCCAGCCAAGACCTGGAAAATTGTTCAGTGTGGCTGAGGGGTGAAAGGTTTTGGAGGAGCAGTAAGGTCGGCGAAAGATGAAGAAAGATTTTATTAAGGCTTCTTGTTCCCAACACCGCTATCTAGTAATGCCATTTATTGGGTACTTGCTGTGTGCAGAGCACTGTACTAAGCACTGGGAAAGAGTATGCAAGAAGGAATTAGACATGGACCCTTTCCCTAGAGGGGCTCACAGTCTGAATAAAGGTGGGGAAGAGGACTGGAGACAGACATCAGTAGCAATAAAACCTAAAGACAGTAAAAGAGACAAGGACAAAAATACAATAGACAAAATAAAAACAAAAGTCAGTAAGGAGCTGTGCTGGAGGGGCAGATTTTCAGGCTCCTCATGATTGAGAATCCACGGCATACCTAAAATCAGTCAATCAATCAATCATATTTATTGAGCACTTACTGTGTGCAGAGAACTGTATTAAGCGCTTGGGAAGTCCAAGTTGGCAACATATAGGGATAGTCCCTACCCAACAGTGGGCTCAAAATCCTAGCAGTGGTTACTGTGGCCTTCCCAAGAAGGCCTCGTGCTGCAGGTGCTGTTCTCTTTCCCACCGGGGCGGTGAAAATCAGGATGGGATGTAGTCTCCTCGAGGTTGAAGGGGGAAGTCGGTGCCAATTCCTCGGATATTAGAGTTGTTGGTGCACAGAAGATGTCGGAGGTAGGCAGAGAGTTCCTCAGCCATGGAGCAAGGGAGGCGAAGCAGCGATTACCAGATGTTCTGCTCAGCT
This sequence comes from Tachyglossus aculeatus, assembly GCF_015852505.1. Classification (NCBI taxonomy): domain Eukaryota; kingdom Metazoa; phylum Chordata; class Mammalia; order Monotremata; family Tachyglossidae; genus Tachyglossus; species Tachyglossus aculeatus. Next base: position 49,171,610 of record NC_052071.1, read on the forward strand.
GGAGGTGAAGAGGGTCTGAAAATACAGAGCCTCGGCTTTTATATCCAGCCCGGCGTGTGCGAGCATGCTATGGGCAGGCAGAGAGTTCCTCAGCTGTCGTGGGAGGGCTGAGAACACACAGGGGGCACATTTCGCTTAGCTGTGAGGGAAGACAGGAAGGGAGCGGGCCTGGAAATGGCATCTTGTGGTCAGGGAACGTGTCTACCGGAATAACTTGTTCTCTCACACCAGACATTCTCGTACTCTTATTGTACTCTTATTGTACTTATTGCAGAGGAAGCAGCGTGGCTCAGTGGAAAGAGCCCGGGCTTTGGAGTCAGAGTTCATGGGTTCAAATCCCGGCTCCGCCAATTGTCAGCTGTGTGACCTTGGGCAAGTCACTTAGCTTCTCTGTGCCTCAGTTACCTCATCTGGAAAATGGGGATTAAGACTGTGAGCCCCCTGTGGGACAACCTGATCACCTTGTAACCTCCCCAGCGCTTAGAACAGTGCTTTGCACATAGTAAGCACTTAATAAATGCCATTATTATTATTATCAGTGCTTAGAACAGTGCTTTGCACATAGTAAGCACTTAATAAATGCCATTATTATTATTGTTATTATTATTATTATTATTATTATTATTATTATTATTATTATTATTATTACTCTCCTAGGTGCTTAGTCCTGTGGTCTGCACACAGTAGTCACTCAATAAATACCACAGCTGAAGTGATGTCAATGAAATCACCCTTTAGGACCTGAGCCAACGATCTGATTGTTTGGCCAGGGAAGGAGGCTCACTCCCCATTTCTCTTTCTCCGCTGGGGTGGGGACTGGGGCTGCTTCTGGCTGTTTGATTGGAGAAATCAGCTTTGGATTCTAGTTCTTCTAGACTGTGAGCCCACTGTTGGGTAGGGACTGTCTCTATATGTTGCCAACTTGTACTTCCCAAGCGCTTAGTACAGTGCTCTGCACACAGTAAGCGCTCAATAAATACAATTTGATTGATTGATTGATTGGAAGTGATTATACTCAGTAGGACATCCTTCTCCTCCTATCTCCTCTTCACTCACAGCTCTATTCCAGGGGGCTAGTGGCTGTCCATCACCTCGCCCCCTCCTACCTCACCTCCCTTCTGTCCTTCTCCAGCCCAGCCCGCACCCTCCGCTCCTCTGCCGCTAATCTCCTCACCGGGCCTCGTTCTCGCCTGTCCTGCCATCGACCCCCGGCCCACGTCATCCCCCGGGCCTGGAAAGCCCTCCCTCCCTCTGCCCATCTGCCAAGCTAGCTCTCTTCCTCCCTTCAAGGCCCTACTGAGAGGCCCTCCTCCAGGAGGCCTTCCTAGACTGAGCCCCTTCCTTCCTCTCCCCCTCGTCCCCCTCTCCATCCCCCCCATCTTACCTCCTTCCCTTCTCCACAGCACCTGTATATATGTATATATGTTTGTACATATTCATTACTCTATTTATTTATTTATTTTACTTGTACATATCTATTCTATTTATTTTATTTTGTTAGTATGTTTGGTTTGGTTCTCTGTCTCCCCCTTTTAGACTGTGAGCCCACTGTTGGGTAGGGACTGTCTCTATATGTTGCCAACTTGTACTTCCCAAGCGCTTAGTACAGTGCTCTGCACACAGTAAGTGCTCAATAAATACGATTGATTGATTGATAGTGAGGCCTGAGTCCTGCTCTGGAGGTTTGGAGTAGCCTGGAAAAGTCTGCGTGACCCACGGAAGGCTGGGGTCACTGCCCCCTGGACTGCCTGACCAGAGCTCAGGCCCAGATAGCTGAACTCACCCTAGAGGGGCCGGCATCATCCACCCCTGGCTCAGCCTGGGGATGGTCCCAAGTTGGGGAGATGGACTCCCTTTGACCGCTCTGGCCTGGGGCAGACCCCTCCATTTGGACTTTGGTTTGATTTGGCCACCAGCTGTTCAAACAAAGCAGTGCTGTAATCGGCCCGGAAATGGGAGCTGGGGAAAATCAGCACATTCCCAGAAATCTAATTTTGGGTTTTGTTTTAGTGATTTGGAGGCACAGTTGTTTGCTCCCAGAAGAACCCCTTTCCGGTTTACCAACTCAAGTTGTGAGAGAAACATTTCCACTACTATAACAACAATTTACAAGAATATCCTCCTAAGCATTGCCATTTCTTTTAGATCTTTTCTAGAAACCCTCCCTTTCAAGAGGGCACCATTTGCTAAAGAGAGGGCCTTGTACCCGGGGATTAGCGCTATAATCAACAAATCATTCAATGGTATTTATTGAGTACTCACTATGTGCAGAACACTGTATTAAGCACTTGGAAGAGTACAATGCAACAGAATTAGCAGACTCGTTTCTTGTCCATAATGAGCTTACAGATTACAGGGGTTGTCTTTCCTTGGCAAGGCTACCTTTTGACAGGCCTGGGAATGAGGGGAACTGGGTTTTAATCCAAGCTCGGCCACTTACCTGTGACTTTGAGCAAGTTACTTAACTTCTCTGTGCTTCAGTTTTCTCACCTGTGAAATGGGAATTAAATATCTTCCCCCTTGGGACTGTCGAACCCCTTCTGGGACAGAGGCAGTACCAACCTGATTATTTTGTATCCACCCCAGGACTTAGCACAATATATGTAAGTACAGTACACAATTCTTCTTTTTATTTTGACGGCCCCTCAACTTAGAGAATTAGAGAAGCAGCGTGGCTCAGTGGAGAAGAGCCCGGGCTTTGGAGTCAGAGGTCATGGGTTCAAACCCCCGCTCCGCCAATTGTCAGCTGTGTGACTTTGGGCAAGTCACTTAACTTCTCTGTGCCTCAGTTCCCTCATCTGTAAAATGGGGATTGAGACTGTGAGCCCCCCGTGGGACAACCTGATCAACTTGTAACCTCCCCAGCGCTTAGAACAGTGCTTTGCACATAGTAAGTGCTCAATAAATGCCATTATTATTATTATTATGATTATTAGTATTAGTATGTTATAAAGAGCTTTTCATTCACCCATCCCAGATCCTTGCAAGACCAGACAATTCCAATTTCAGGCATTTTGGTGTCCGCATCAAACTTGGGTAGTTTTTGCAACCCCAAGGGGTCACTTCCTTGGGCACATGGGGGCCTGGGCTGTTGCTCCGGGGGTTGGTCCTGGGTCAGGATTCCAAAGGTTGCTGTCGGGATGGGTTTGGAGCACAGGGAGGCTCTAGTTCGGCTCCGTGGGCAGATATTTCCAGTTCTGGAGCTTTTTGCAGCAAGCAGGCACTAGGAACGTAGGGACCCAGGAGGGAGAGGGGATCACAAGGAACCCGGTTTGTTTTTCAGCTTTCTTCCAGGCCTTTTCCTAGCCTGGAGGCAGTAGTCCAGAGAGGACTTGTTATATCTGTATATCTGTAATTTATATTAATGTCCGTCTCCCCTATAGACTGTAAGCTCATTACTGGCAGAGAATGTGTCTGTTTTATTGTTCTACTGTACTCTCCCAAGTGCTTAGTACACACAGCTCTACTCACAGTAAGCGTTCAGTCCATACAGTTGACTGACTGACTGAGGGACCTATCAGACAGCCAACCAGAAACTGGGTTTTGCCCTAGTCCTGGCAAAGAACCAGGCCTCCAAGGTACCAGGGAAAAGACTGTGATTTCTGGGAAAGGGAGGATGTCTCTATACGTTGCCAATTTGGACTTCCCAAGCGCTTAGTACAGTGCTCTGCACACAGTAAGTGCTCAATAAATACGATTGAATGAATGAATGAATGAATGGAGATATTGCTGACAGAGACGGGGAAGAAGTTAGAAAGGGGGAGGCTTAGGGGAGTGGAAATGAGGAGTTTGCGTTTGAAGTGTGGGTGGGACATTCATGAGGAGATTCCAGGAGGCAAGAGGAAGTGTGAGGTTGTAAAGCAGGAGAAAGGTTGGCAGGGATGAGGAAGATGTAGGAATCATCTGTATAGAGGGGTAAGTGAGTGGATGAGCTTCCCAGAGAGTGAGTGCCCAGCGAGAAGACAAAGCCTTGTGGGAGGCCCAAAATTTAAGGATGAAAGATGGGAGAATTGTGTGTGGACGACCCCAAGAAGGAAAAATCAGAGATGTAGGAGGAGAACCAGGTGAAGACCGTACCTGCAAAACCAAGGCCAGATAGTGTATCCGGGATGGAAGGGTACTCGACAGTCTCAAAAATGGTAAAATCAATCGGTATGACTCACTGAGCACCTACTCTGGGCAGAGCGCTGAACTAAGTGCTTGAGAAAGTGCAATGAAGTCAATAGACATGATCCTTGTCCTCAAGGGGCTTTGAATCTAGCTGGGGAGAGAGAGACACTGAAATGAATTGCAGGGAGGAGAAGTTCCAGAGGATTAGAACAGGACAAGTTTCCTTTCTAATGTTCAAAGTGAAGATAAAGAATATTAGGTCCTTGAGGACAGAGAATGTATCACTTTTTTTTTAATACATGCCAAGCAGGCAACAGGTACTCCCACCAACTGGGTGCTTAAAAATGCTATTACTACTCCTACTGTTACCTCAGGAAAGAACTGGATAATAACAGTGTGGATTAGTGAAAAGAACACGGGCTTGGGCGTCAGAGGTCATAGCTTCTAATCCCGCCTCTGCCACTTGTGTGTTGTGTGACCTTGGGCAAGTCGCTTCACTTCTCTGTGCCTCAGTTAGCTCATCTATAAAATGGGAATTCATTCATTCATTCAATTGCATTTATTGAGCGCTTACTGTGTGCAGAGCAATAAATACGATTGATTGATTGATTGCAGAGCACTGTACTAGGCACTTGGGAATTACAAGTTGGCAAATATAGAGATTGTCCCTACCCAACAACATGCTTACAGTCTGTGAGTCCCATGTGGGGCAACCTCATTACCTTATATCTACCCTAACGCTTAGAACAGTGCTTCGCACATAGTGATTTGTACTTCCCAAGTACTTAGTACAGTGCTCTGCACATAGTAAGCACTCAATAAATATGATTGAATGAATGAATGAACAGCAACTTCTGTGTTTATTTAGCAGTTGACACTTTCCTACCATAATCTCCCTTTTTCTGAAAACATCTCTAGTTTTCTGCACACAGTGAATGCTCAACAAATGCAATTGATTGATGGATTGATTGGTCTCGAGGAGGTAAGCACCCTCCCCTCTTTAATTCTGGGGAAACATGCTCAGAGAGGTCAAGACACTTGCCCAAGGTAACAGCCATGGCCCAGGGTTAGAACTAGGTTTCCTGAAGGGAGAAAATGTGATGCTGAGGGAGGTGATCAGGGATCAGCTGTGACTTCTTTCCTGGTAGGTCAATGTATCAGGGAAGAATGGTACCCCCACCTTCAAAGCCTTATTGAAGGCCCATCTCCTCCAAGAGGCCTTCCCAGACTAAACCCCACTTTCCTCATCTCCCACTCCCATCTGCATCACCCTGACTTGCTCCCTTTGCTCCCCCCTCCGCCACCCCTAGACCTAACACACACATATATATGTATATATATATATATATACACATATATATAATGGCATTTATTAAGCACCTACTATGTGCAAAGCACTGTTCTAAGCACTGGGGAGGTTACAAGGAGGTTACAAGGTTGCAGGAGGCCTTCCCAGACTGAGCCCCTTCCTTCCTCTCCCCCTCGTCCCCCTCTCCATCCCCCCACCTTACCTCCTTCCCTTCCCCACAGCACCTGTATATATGTATATATGTTTATACATATTTATTACTCTATATATTTATTTATTTATTTTACTTGTGCATATCTATTCTATTTATTTTATTTTGTTAGTATGTTTGGTTTTGTTCTCTGTCTCCCCCTTTTAGACTGTGAGCCCACTGTTGGGTAGGGACTGTCTCTATATGTTGCCAATTTGTACTTCCCAAGCGCTTAGTACAGTGCTCTGCACATAGTAAGCACTCAATAAATACGATTGATGATGATGATGATGATACAAGGTGATCAGGTTGTCCCACAGGGGGCTCACAGCCTTCATCCCCATTTGACAGATGAGGTAACTGAGGCCCAGAGAAGCGAAGTGACTTGCCCAAAGTCACACAGCTGACAATTGGCAGAGCTGGGATTTGAACCCATGACCTCTGACTCCAAAGCCCATGCTCTTTCCACTGAGCCACGCTTCTTCTTAGGAAGGGCTTCCCAGACAAAGCCGGAAAACCTACTAGACAAATTCTAAAAGAGCTGTAACACTGTAACATGTATATATGTTTATCTGTAATTTTATTTATTTCCATTTATTTGTATTGATGTCTGTCCCCTCCCCCCTACCCTTCCCTCTACACTGTGAGCTTGTTGTGGGCAGGGAATGTGTCTGTTTATTGTGTACTGTTGTATTGTACTTTCCCAAGTGCTTAGTATAGTGCTCTGCACAAAGAAGCAGCGTGGCTCAGTGGAAAGTTAGTAATAATGATGGTATATGTTAAGCACTTACTATGTGCAAAGCACTGTTCTAAGCGTTGGGGGGGATACAAAGTGATGAGGTTGTCCCACGTGGGGCTGTCAGTCTTAGTCCCCATTTTACAGATGAGGGAACTGAGGCCCAGAGAAGTGAAGTGACTTGCCCAAAGTCACGGGCTTGGGAGTCAGAGGTCGTGGGTTCTAATCCCGTCTCCGCCACGTGTCTGCTGTGTGACCTTGGGAAGGCCAAGCGAAGCAGCGTGGCTCAGTGGGAAGAGCCCGGGCTTTGGAGTCAGAGGTCATGGGTTCGAATCCCGGCTCCCCCACATGTCTGCTGTGTGACCTTGGGCAGGTCACTTAACTTCTCTGAGCTTCAGTTACCTCATCTGTAAAACGGGGATTATGACTGTGAGCCCCACGTGGGACAACCTGATCACCTTGTATCCCCCCACAGCGCTTAGAACGGTGCTCTGTACATAGTAAGCGCTTAACAAATGTCAATATTTTTTAATTTATTTCTCTGTGCCTCAGTTTCCTCATCTGTAAGATGGGGATGAAGACAGTGAGCCCCACGTGGAACAACCTGATCACCTTCCATCTCCACCAGCGCTTGGAACAGCGCTTGGTACATAGTGAGGGCTTAACAAATACCATTATTATTATTATCATATCATTATTATTATTAATAATAATTAATGATAACAATAACAATAATAATAAATCCTATTGAATGAATGAATGACCCGTGGGGTTTTCCCGGAGCGGAGAATGTGCACGTCCAGGGTGGTTTCCGGAGCTTCCCGGCAGGGGGCGCTCGGCCCTCTCCGCTGGTTTCCCGGCGGCGTTCGACGTTCCTCCTCCCTTCGTTCGTTCGGGGAGGGCTCGGCCCCGTCCGAAGGGGCTCGGCGGCGGCGCTCGGCTGTTCGGCAGTTTCCGGAGCGGCGGCTCGGGCCAGGCAGCGCCGGGGTCGGGCCGGTCGGCGGCGCTCGCTCGGCTGTTCGGCTGTTCGGCTGTTTCCGGAGCGGCGAGCGGCGGCGGCGGCGGCGGCGGCTCGGGCGAGGCAGCGTCGGAGCCTGTGGTCGGGGCTGTGGTCTGGTCGGGGCAGTCTGTCTGTCTGTCCGGTCGGTGGCCATGGCGTCCTCGTCCCGGAGGCTGCAGACCAAGCCCGTCATCACCTGCCTCAAGACCGTCCTGCTCACGTACACCTTCATCTTCTGGGTGCGACCTGACGCCTAAGGGGCTGGGGGACTGGGGGCCGGGGGATGGGGGCTGGGGGACTGGGGGCCGGGGGATGGGGGCTGGGGGCTGGGGCCTGGGGGATGGGGGCTGGGGGATGGGGGCTGGGGCCTAGGGGATGGGGGCTGGGGGCTGAGCTGGGGCTGGGAGCTGGGGGGGGCTGGCCTGGGGGCTAGGGGATGGGCTGGGGGCTGAGCTGGGGCTGGGAGCTGGGGGGCTGGCCTGGGGGCTAGGGGATGGGCTGGGGGTTGGGGGCTGGGGGCTAGGGGATGGGCTGGGGGCTGAGGGCTAAGGGGGGGCGCTGGGGGCTGAGGGCTAGGGGATGGGCTGGGGGCTAGGGGATGGGCTGAGGGCTAAGGGGGGGCTGGGGGCTGAGGGCTAGGGGATGGGCTGGGGGCTAAGGGGGGGGGGGGGCTGGGGGCTGAGGGCTAGGGGATGGGCTGGGGGCTAGGGGATGGGCTGGGGGCTGAGGGCTAAGGGGGGGGCTGGGGGCTGAGGGCTAGGGGATGGGCTGGGGGCTGAGGGCTAGGGGATGGGCTGGGGGCTGAGGGCTAGGGGAGGGGCTGGGGGCTGAGGGCTAAGGGAGGGGCCGGGGGCTGAGGGCTAGGGGATGGGCTGGGGGCTAGGGGATGGGCTGGGGGCTGAGAGCTAGGGGATGGGCTGGGGACTAGGGGATGGGCTGAGGGCTGGGGGGCTGGGCTGGGAGCTGGAGGTTGGGGGCTGGAATGGGGGTTGGGGAATAGGCTGGGAGCTGCGGGGCTGGGCTGGGGGATGAGCTGGGGAGCGAGCTGGGGGCCCCAGCTGCCGCCCGTTTTGGGGGTGGTAATCCTGTCCTCTTCCTTTAACCGCTTCCTCCGAGGGGAGCCCCCAGCCGGGTGAGTGGGACCCCTTCTGCCCACCCCCCCGCTCAGCCCCTCGCTGCCAACCCCCGCTGCCCAGGCCCCCGCTGCCCACCCCCTGCTGCCCAGCCCACTGTCCACTTCTGGCTGCCCACCTCCACTGCCTACCTCTGCTGCCCAACCCCCTACTGCCCACCCCCGGCTGCCCACCTCTGGCTGCCCACCCCAGGCTTCCCACCTCCACGGCCCACCTCCGCTGCTTAGCCCCTCTGCCAACCCCCTATTGCCCACCCCCGGCTGCCCACTCCCAGCTGCCCACCCCCGGCTGTCCACCCCAGGCTTCCCACCCCCGGCTGCCCGTTCCCGGCCTCCTGCCCCACTGCCCACCCCCGGCTGCCCAGCCCCCTGCTCGGGGGAAGGGAGACTGGCCGTCTTGAATTCCCAAACACTGTCCAACAAAACAAGTTTTCTTCGCGAGGCTCAGCCGGAGCCTAAAGGAGGAAGTTTGAATTTTCCCGAGGCCACGATGCCTTGGGTTCCCGGCCCGGCCCATTGACGTAAAACCAGATGGAAGCCAAAGTTCAGGGGTTTGATATGATGCTTTCCTAGACCAGGTCCCACCCACTTAGGCCTGCCAAATGACCCACTGGAAGCAGTTGGGCGGATGGGCCCGGACCCCCATTCCCCCGGCGTCTTTAAGAATAATAATTATGATATTTGTTAAGCGCCGACTGCGTGCCAGACACTAGACGCCGGGGTGGATACAAGCAAATCGGGTTGGATGCAGTCCCTGTCCCACGTGGGGCTCACAGTCTCAATCCCCATTTTACAGATGAGGTGACTGAGGCCCACAGAAATGAAGGGATTTGCCCAAGGTCAACCAGCAGACAGGTGGCAGAGCCGGGGTTAGAACCCATGACCTTCGGACTCCCAAGCCCGGGCTCTATCTGCGAGGCCGTCTCTCTGGGAAGCAATCCCTCTTCCCGCACCCCAGCCTTACCACCCACTTCCACTGCTCCCTGTAGCCCGGTGGCAACCATCTCTACTCTGGCTTATCCCTGTCATCTCCTTTCTCCTACATGATTATCCTTCTTGTACTTCGATATGGTCCAATGCAACTGTAACTGATTTTCTGATGTTTTCCTCAGTTTACAGGTGTTGTCCTTCTTACAGTTGGCATCTGGGGGAAGGTGAGCCTGGAGGTCTACTTCTCCCTGTTAAATGAGAATGCCACCAATGTCCCGTTCATCCTCATTGGCACAGGCACGGTTATTTTCCTCCTGGGGACCTTTGGCTGTTTTGCCACCTGCCATGGAAGCACATGGATGCTGAAACTGGTGAGTGCATATTTGCCAGTTAAAAAGCCTTCAGTGTTCATCATTCTCATACATTTCAGCCCCTTCTACTTTGTGATGGCGTTTTTCTTTAGGAATAATACTAATTGTGGTGTTTCACTCAGTAATAATAATGATGGTATTTAAGCGCTTACTATGTGTGAAGCACACTCAGTAGTATTCGTTAAACACTCACGAGGTGCCAGGCGCTGTACTAAGTGCTGGAGTGGATCCAAGCAAATTAGGTTTAGACCCTGTTCCACGTGGGGCTCATAGTCTCAACCCCCATTTTACAATCAATCAATCAATCAATCAATCATATTTATTGAGCGCTTACTGTGTGCAGAGCACTACTAAGCGCTTGGGAAGTACAAGTTGGCAACATATAGAGACGGTCCCTACCCAACAGTGGGCTCACAGTCTAGAAAATGAGGTAACTGCGGCCCAGAGAAGTGAAGGGACTTACCCAAGGTCACACAGCAGACAAGTGGCCGAGCCGGGATTAGAACCCATGACCTTTTGACTCCCAGGTCTGCTAACTCCTAAAACTAGAAGTTTAGCCTCACTTTTGTGTCAGGCTGTATCGATCAATCAATCATGCACTCACCGTGTGCAGAACACTAAACCAAGCATTTGGGAGAATGCACTTCAGTAGAGTTGGGGGATAGGATCCCTGCCCACAGGGAGTTTACAGTCTACAGGGGGAGACATTAAAATAAGTTACAGGATGGGAAAATGGCAGAATATAAGGATATGGATATCAGTGGTGAGGGTGGGGAGAATATCAAGTGCTTTAAGGGTGCGGATACAAGTACATAGGCTTTGCAGAGGGGAGGGTGGGTGTGTAGGGGAAATGAGAGCCTAGGGAAGGCGCCCTACTATTTTAGAAATAGTAAAGGGCTGACTGGGAGTAAATCAAATCAATCAAATCAATGATGTTTATTGAGCACTTATTGTGTACAGAGCACTGTACTAAGTGCTTGGGAGAGTACAATGAAACAGAGCTGTTAGACATGTTCCCTGCCCACAGTGAGTTTACAGGCCAGGTGATTCATTCATTCAATCGTATTTATTGAGCGCTTACTGTGTGCAGAGCACTGTGATGCAGAGCAGGTGATGACGTTGTTTCTTTGTGCCTCCCAGCTGGAAGGTGTTGCCTACTTGTGCTGATTTGGACTTATTTTCTGTCCTTAGTATGCCATGTGCCTGACCCTCGTTTTCTTAGTTGAGCTGGTGGCTGCTGTGGTAGGATTTGTTTTCCGACATGAGGTAAGTTGGAATTTCAGATCTTGGTTGAGTTGGGGTCTAAACCTTAGAGGGCCGACGGAAATGGTGAAACACTTTACACAGTCGAGTTGTAGAAGTGCTAGGAGTTCTTTAAGAGCCCAAAACTGTCTCTCCCTCTGAGTGAAAATAGCTAACTTTTCTAATATGGCTCTTTGCGGTACTACAGCCAAAGAGGTAGCTAAAGAAAATCACAACTTCATTTCTGAAAAGGTTTTGACAAATTCCTCATTTTGAAAAAGGGAATCTCTAGGCACAGAGGCACACAATAGTTGGGAAACAAAATAAACGCTTTTCCCACTACGCCACACAATCTTGCTTATTTTCTGGGGGAGTGCAGATAGTTGAGAAACTGGAAACAGTTGAATCAATCAATCAATCGTATTTATTGAGCGCTTACTGTGTGCGGAGCACTGTACTAAGCGCTTGGGAAGTACAAGTTGGCAACATATAGAGGCGGTCCCTACCCAACAGTGGGCTCACAGTCTAGTTGAACAGTTGTGTGGCTTAGTGGAAAGAGCGTGGGTCTGAGAGTCGGAGGACCTGGGTTCTAATCCCTGCTCCTCCGTTTGTCTGCTGTGTGACCTTGGGCAAGTCACTTAATTTCTCTGTGCCTCAGTTACCTCATCTGTAAACTGGGCACAGAATCTCTGTCCCTAGTGATTATCTTGTGTCTGCCCCAGCATTTAGTACAATCCTGGCACAAATTTATGTAGCTGTAATTTATTTACATATCTGTAATTTATATTAATGTCCGCCTCCCCTTCTAATAATGATGGCATTTATTAAGCACTTACTATGTGCAAAGCACTGTTCTAAGCACTGGGGAGGTTACGAGGTGATCAGGTTGTCCCACGGGGGGCTCACAGTCATCATCCCCATTTGACAGATGAGGGAACTGAGGCCCAGAGAAGTGAAGTGACTTGCCTAAAGTCACCCAGCTGACAATTGGAGGAGCTGGGATTTGAATCCATGACCCCTGACTCCAAAGCCCAGGCTCTTTCCACTGATCCACGCTGCTTCTAGACTGTAAGCTTGTTGTGGGCAGGGAATGTATCAGTTTATTGTTACATTGTACTCTCCCAAGCGCTTAGCACTGTGCTCTGCATATAGTAACCACTCAATAAATACGATCGACTGACTTAGTAAGCAATTAAATACCGTAAAAAATTAGAGGATTAAGAATATAGAGTGTGTGGGTGATCCTTTACGGTGTGAAACAAGACTTGCTCTCCATAGCCAGTTTCTAGACAAGGTTCAGTAGTGGTGTCTTCACGTGAAATTCAAAAGCTCACCAATTTTTTTTCCATCAGAAGCCTTCTGCTGGCGTCAAATCCAGGCTCAATTCGAAGCAGTGTATAACCGATTGGGAGGCAGTTTTAGAAGGAGAGGATAATGTGTACTGTCATGAAGCACACGGAAGTGGGGTATTAGGGCTGATCAGGAAACCCTAGCTTCAGTATGGGCTGGTCAAAAGTCTGATGACCAAACATTTGAGAGGCAGTGTGGCATAATGTGTAATTTCTACACTGTGAGCCCGCTGTTGGGTAGGGACCGTCTCTATGTGTTGCCAGCTTGTACTTCCCAAGCACTTAGTACAGTGCTGTGCACACAGTAAGCGCTCAATAAATCATCATCATCATCAATCGTATTTATTGAGCGCTTACTATGTGCAGAGCACTGTACTAAGCGCTTGGGAAGTACAAATTGGCAACATACAGAGACAGTCCCTACCCAACAGTGGGCTCACAGTCTAAAAGGGGGAGACAGAGAACAAAACCAAACATACTAACGAAATAAAATAAATAGAATAGATATGTACAAGTAAAATAAATAGAGTAATAAATATGTACAAACATCTATACATATATACAGGTGCTGTGGGGAAGGGAAGGAGGTAAGATGGGGGAGATGGAGAGGGGGACGAGGGGGAGAGGAAGGAAGGGGCTCAGTCTGGGAAGGCCTCCTGGAGGAGGTGAGCTCTCAGCAGGGCCTTGAAGGGAGGTTGAGTGAATAATGGAAAGAGCACAGCACTAGTAGGAAGGAGACCTGGGTTCCAGCAGAAACATGACAGAGCTCAGCAAGGGATTTATGACAAGTAATTGATTGATAATCCGGTGACTAGTGTCCACAGGTGCCTTTTGGGCTGCCTGTGAACAAGCGCTTAGTGAAGCAGCAGGGCCTAGTGTCAAAAGCACACGGGCTTGGGGGTCAGAGGTCATGGGTTCTAATCCCGGCCCTGCCGCTTGTGTGCTGTGTAACCTTGGGCAAGTCACTTAACTTCTCTGTGCCTCAGTTACCTCATTTGTAAAATGGGGATTAAGACTGTGAGCCCCTCGTGGGACAACCTGATTACCTTATATCTACCAGTTCTTAGAAGAGTGCGTGACATGTAGTAAGCACATAACAAATACCATAACTATTATTATTATTCAGTGTTCTGCACGTATTTTGTGCTCAATAAATGCCATTGATTGATTGGGTCCAGCTAATCAATAACCTGAGCACTTGTATATATTTGTACAGATTTACTACTCCATTTGTTTTACTTGTACATATTTACTATTCTATTTATTTTGTTAATGATGTGCATATAAGCTATAATTCTATTTTTTCTGACGATTTTGACACCTGTCTACGTTTTGTTTTGTTGTCTGTCTCCCCCTTCTAGACTGTGAGCCCGTTGTTGGGTTGGGACCGTCTCTATATGTTGCCAATTTGTACTTCCCAAGCTCTTAGTACAGTGCTCTGCACACAGTAAGCGCAAAATAGATACGATTGAAGGAATGAATGAAAAACCCTTATGTCTAATTTCAGCAAATCAATCAAGCATGGGTATTTATTGAGCACTTACTGTGTATGAGGCACTGTACACAGTACAATGGAATTGGTAGAAATGTTTCCTGCCTACAAGGAGCTCGCAGTCTAGACTCTCCTTGCAAGCTTACTCCTCTAAGAATAGAGTAAGCGCTTAGTACAGTGCTCTCCACACAGTAAGCGCTCAATAAATACGATTGATTGATTGAATAGAGACCTTCTGTGGCTTGAAGTACTTCCTCGGGCCATTAATTCACCTTAATTATTGAACCCATTGCCACCGTGCAATTTTTTGCACACTTGGGTGCCCTGCCCCCGGCTCCCAGCACTAATTTGCATAATTGATGAAAAACACGTCCAGGTTCCTTCATATCAACTTATTAATGTCTGTCTCCTCCTCTAGACTAAGCTCATTGTGGACAGGGAACGTTTCAGCTAACTCTGTTGTATTGTACTCTCCCAAGCGCTTAGTACAGTGCTCCTCACATAGTAAGCCCTCAGTAGATACCATTAATTGATCGATGGATATTGTTAAGTAAACAAGTAGAGTCAGCCCACAATGATTTTACTTGCTGTCCTCAACAAGAATACATATTACAGTGTCTTGTTCAGTGCTTTGCACACAGCAAGTGCTCAATAAATACCATTGGTCGATATTGATCAACACTGTCGATCAATGAAGCCTACATTATTATTCTTTGTCTGCCTGCATTCATGGTTTGCCTCAGTATTTTCAGGTTCTTACAAATCAGTAACCACTTTTCTTTAACCACCCAACCTCCTCCTGGAAGTAGATGTTCATGGGAAAGGAAATGAGGTCATCACTATTCTTTATAATTTCCATGGCATAAATTGTTATTTTCTATGGACAAATGTTTATCTGGAAGGCAGGGCACAAAGCATATTTTTTCACAGAATTCTTCAACCCTGGCAGATGAACTCTGGGGAAGAGAAACAGTGCTTTGCACATAGTAAGTGCTTAATAAATGCCATTAAAAAAAAAAAAAGAGAAAGCCCCCCACTTCTCAGGCACCTTAGGATCCACAGATTGGGGAACCTTGATTTCTGTAAAATCAAAGAACAGGTTTATCCATGCTAGCAGATTCATTCATTCATTCAATCGTATTTATTGAGCCTCCTTCCCTTCCCCACAGCACCTGTATATATGTATATATGCTTGTACATATTTATTACTCTATTTATTTATTTTACTTGTATATACCTATTCTATTTTATTTTGTTAGTATGTTTGGTTTTGTCTCCCCCTTTTAGACTGTGAGCCCACTGTTGGGTAGGGACTGTCTCTATATGTTGCCAATTTGTACTTCCCAAGCGCTTAGTAGAGTGCTCTGCACACAGTAAGCGCTCAATAAATACAATTGATGACGATTGATGATTGAGCGCTTACTGTGTGCAGAGCACTGTACTAAGCGCTTGGGAAGTACAAGTTGGCAACATATAGAGACGGTCCCTACCAAAAAATATGGAAGGTATTTTCTAGAGGGTTTTGTGTGTTGACATTTGTTTTTCCTTGCTGCAGATCAAGAGTAGCTTTTATGCCAACTACATGGACACCTTAAAAGGATACAATGGGACGAAGGATCACAGAAGTGAGGCAGTGAACACCGTCCAGAGAACCGTAAGTGGTTAGATTTAGGGGCTGTTTTCCGACAAGTTCTTCAAAGTTTAGTCAGAGGGCACTTTAGTACGGTGCCCTGTCACATAGTAAGTGCTTGACAAATACCATAATTTTTATTACTTTGGACCAGGCTGTATTCTGAGGGTGGCCTAACATTTTGGAGATTGAGAAGTTTTGCCCCTTCTTACCTCAACCCCCTCCTTTTGTACAGTCCAGCCCGCACACTCCGCTCCTCTGGTGCTAACCTTCTCACTGTGCCTCGTTCTCGCCTGTTCCACCCTTGACCCCTGGCCCTTGTCAATCAATCAGTCAATCAATCAATTGTATTTATTGAGCGCTTACTGTGTGCAGAGCACTGTACCGTCCTGTCTCTGGCCTGGAATGCCCTCTCTCCTCACATCTGCCAAACTAGCACACTTGCCCCCTTCAAAGCCCTACTGAAAGCTCACCTCTTCCAGGAGGCCTTCCCAGACTGAATCCCCTTTTTCCTCTGCTCCTCCTCCCCGCCCCACGGCTCTTGTGTATGTATGAACATGTTTATCATTCTATTTATTTTATTAATGCTGTGTATATATCTGCAATGCTATTTATTTATATTGATGCTATTGATGCCTGTCTACTTGTTTTTGTTTTGTTGTCTGTCTCCTCCCTTTTCTAGACTGTAAGCCCACTGCTGGGTAGGGATTGTCTCTACATTGCCAAGATCCGCCCTTTCCTCTCCATCCAAACCGCTACCCTGCTAATTCAAGCTCTCATCCTATCCCGTCTGGACTACTGCACTAGCCTTCTCTCTGATCTCCCATCCTCGTGTCTCTCTCCACTTCAATCCATACTTCATGCTGCTGCCCGGATTATCTTTGTCCAGAAACGCTCTGGACATATTACTCCCCTCCTCAAAAACCTCCAATGGCTACCGATCAATCTGCGCATCAAGCAGAAACTCCTCACCCTGGGCTTCAAGGCTCTCCATCACCTCGCCCCCTCCTACCTCACCTCCCTTCTCTCCTTCTACTGCCCAGCCCGCACCCTCCGCTCCTCCACCACTAATCTCCTCACTGTACCTCGCTCTCGCCTGTCCCGCCATCGACCCCCGGCCCACGTCATCCCCCGGGCCTGGAATGCCCTCCCTCTGCCCATCCGCCAAGCTAGCTCTCTTCCTCCCTTCAAGGCCCTGCTGAGAGCTCACCTCCTCCAGGAGGCCTTCCCAGACTGAGCCCCTTCTTTCCTCTCCCCCTCGTCCCCCTCTCCATCCTCCCGTCTTACCTCCTTCCCTTCCCCACAGCACCTGTATATATGTATATATGGTTGTACATATTTATTACTCTATTTATCTATTTATTTATTTATTTTACTTGTACATTTCTATCCTACTTATTTTATTTTGTTGGTATGTTTGGTTCTGTTCTCTGTCTCCCCCTTTTAGACTGTGAGCCCACTGTTGGGTAGGGACTGTCTCTATGTCTCTATGTGATGCCAATTTGTACTTCCCAAGCGCTTAGTACAGTGCTCTGCACATAGTAAGCGCTCAATAAATACGATTGATTGATTGATTGATTGATTGATTGTCTCTATCTGTTGCCAAATTGTGCTTAGCACAGTGCTCTGCACAAAGCGCTCAATACATACAGTTGAATGAACAAATAGAGGGTTGTGCACACCCCCTTTCCTCCCAGTTTTCTCTATCTGGAGCAATATTATTTTTCTGGACAGAATCGTCAAAATTCAGAGACAGACATTTATTTCTAGGTTTGCTGTCCCAAGTGGTTTGGTATTCAGGGATTAGAAAAATGAGTTCAGTGAGGGCCACTGTGAGACTTCTAGACTGTGAGCCCACTGTCGGGTAGGGACCATCTCTATATGTTGCCAACTTGCACTTCCCAAGCGCTGAGTACAGTGCTCTGCACACAGTAAGCGCTCAATAAATACAATTGAATGAATGAATGAAAGGGTCACAGTAAGACCTTAAATAACCCTTGCTGGCCACTTTAGTCTTGCAGGCCACCTTGTCAACATCATTTTCTACGCTCATTCCATTGTGTTCATCATCATCTACGTTTATGTCGATTTTCAGTTGCAGTGCTGCGGTGTCAGTAACTTTACAGACTGGAACAAAACTGACTATTTCAAAGAGAAAGGAATTCCTCAGAGCTGTTGCAAGGACCCAGGGGACTGCAGTGAGAGTGATCTGAAAGATCCAAGTAAATTCCCAAGCAAAGTGTATCATGAGGTAAGAGGCATCTTTGGACCTATCAGGCTGGGACAGGAGCCCCGAGCCATTTAGCAATTTTTCAACCTAGTAAGCAGGGCCTGAACTTGGAGATGAGAGATTTTGTGTGCTGAGAAGGGACAGCCTTGAGCTTCAACCGGTTTTTGTTTGCACTGCACAGAAGGAGCCCACCCTTCCTTTCTGAAAGTGAATCACGCTCCTTGGGTCTCTTGTTGGTCTTTGCTATGCAGAATAGCTTGTACCTGCTTCCAGCTATGAAAGCAAGATTGTTGTCTGGGCTCACAAGTTTTCTCATTTTTTCCTCAGGGCTGCCTTTCAAAGGTAACGACTGTCATTGAGTCCAAAATGAGCATTGTGGCAGGGATTTCCTTCGGTGTGGCTTGTTTCCAGGTAAGGTCTTGTTAAGGCCTTGTTCCTTTGAAGATCTCCTCTCTCTCCAGAGGGTTTTTTTTTAAACGGTATTTGCTAAGTGCTTACTGTGTTCCAGACACTGTACTAAGTGCTGGAGTAGATAAAAGAGAAGGGGGTGGCCTAGAGGGAAGAGGGAGTCAGAGGATCTGAGTTCTAATTCCAGCCCTGTCACTGGTCTTGTATGTTTGGTTTTGTTCTCTGTCTCCCCCTTTTAGACTGTGAGCCCACTGTTGGGTAGGGACTGTCTCTAGATGTTGCCAATTTGTACTTCCCAAGCGCTTAGTACAGTGCTCTGCACATAGTAAGCGCTCAATAAATATGATTGATGATGATGATGGTCTGTGTGACCTTGGGCCAGTCACTTAACTTCTCTGTGCCTCAGTTACCCTATTTGTAAAATGGGGATTAAGTCCGAGCCCCACATGGGACATGGACTGTCCCCTACCTGATTATCCTGTGTCTACTCCAGTGTTTAGTACAGTGTGTGCCACAGAAGTAAGCATTTAACAAATATTATTTAAAAAAGGATAATCAAGTCGGGCACAGTCCATGTCCCAAACGAGGCTAATAGTCTCAATCCCCATTTTACAGATGAGGTAACTGAGGCACAGAGAAGTTAGATGACTTGCCCAAGAGCACACAGAGGTTTGATATCAACCATTGTTGGGTAGGGACCGTCACTATATGTTGCCAACTTGTACTTCCCAAGCGCTTAGTACAGTGCTCTGCACACAGTAGGTGCTCAGTAAATACGATTGAGTGAATGAATGAACCACAGGGCAGCCACCAGCACTGCTAATAAGGGACCAGATGTGGACGTCCCTTTCAAAGATTTGGAGGGAGGGAATTTTCCACAGAGGCTCCTCAACTTTGGAATCCCCTTTCCCTCCGGATTCCAGAAATGGATGGAACAAAACCCTCATGTTAGGATTTCTAGGGCCCAGTGTGGGTGCCCAATTCCAAACAGGCCATGTCTGTCATGTTCGAAAGGGCTGAAGCTGGTTGTCACGGTTTTTATCGAGTGCCCACTTGGTGCAACCCATCGTATTCTGTGCTTGGGAGAGTAGGAGCCATTCCCTGCCCACGAGGAGCTTATACTCTAAGGTGAGGTGGAACCTCAGATAGCTTCACTACTGATCCTGAGCGTATGCAGGCAATAGGGGGAAGGAGGCAACTTGCCTAGTGGAAGGAGCATGAGACTGGGACTCAGGAAGTCAAGTCTCCTCAGCTTCCCTGCTGTATGGCCTTGGGAAACTCACTTAACACTTGGCCTCCTTATTTGTAAAATGGGAATACAATCCCTGATCTCCATATACATATAGAGACAGTCCCTACCCAACAGTGGGCTCTCCTTCCTGCCCTCTTTGTCTGTGAGCCCCCATTTTGGGCAGAGCCTGAGTCCAATCTGATCATCTTTTGTTCACCCCAATGCTTGGCACATGGTAAGTGCTTAATAAATGGCATTATTAATACTATTAGCATGAGATTTTAATTCCTAAGAATATACAGGTCCAAAAACGCCCCCACAAAATCCATGAAATCCCTTTGGCTGTTCTCTTTTCAGCCTGAGACACTCTTGACTCCCATCTGAGGTTTGTTTTCTTCATATGGGTAAAATACCCTTCAACTACAACTAAAGAGGAAACAACAAACTCTTCTTTGAACTTGAATTCCATTTGACCTTCTTCCCCCCCCCCCCCCCCCCCCCCCCCCCCCCCCCCCCGCCCTTACCCCACCGTGGCCAGTGATGTCAATAATTTTAAAAAAGAACGCTTACAGTTAACTCTGTGGGCAGGAATCGTGTCTACCAACTCTACTTTATCATACTTTTCCTACACATTTAGTAATAGTACCTTGCACATAGGAAGCACTCCTTACCACTTATAGATTATTTGATAGAAGCATACCTTTCTTTGCGTGAGAGCGATTCATTGAGGAAAACACGTCAGAGTTTTGTTGGCTTTTCAGAACTGCGATTCATTTCCCAAGCAAAATAAGGAATCCCTCTTCTTAAGCAGACATTACCCCTCAGGACATTGAGAGCAGGGAATGTGTCTGTTTTATTGTTGTATTGTACTCTCCCAAGTGCTTAGTACAGTGCTGTGCACACAGCAAGTGTTTAGTAAACACAATTGATTGACTGTCTCTATATGTTGCCAAATTGTACTTCCCAAGTGCTCAGAGTGCTCTGCACACAGTAAGCGCTCAATAAATACGACTGATGATGATGATGATGATTGAGAAGCTGGGGTTATGAGGTTCTAAATGCTGGGGTTACGGGGTTCATTCATTCATGCAATCGTATTTATTGAGCGCTTACTGTGTGCAGAGCACTGTACTAAGCACTTGGGAAGTACAAGTTGGCAACATATAGAGACGGTCTGTCTCATATGGGACTCACAATCTTAACCTCTATTTTACAGATGAGATAACTGAGACACGGAGACTTTACCGTGTATCCACCCCAGCGCTTAGTACAGTGCATAGTGAACATTTAAATACCATAAATAAAATAAATTATTTAGATTCCCTTTTCGGCATCTAACTTCCCAAGGGGCACACCATTCCATCTCTAGAATTTATATGATCGCCCACAGATATAGAGTTTTGATCTGGGCAAATATCAATTAAAATGTAATACCACCAGCTCAGCTCTGCCATGAACGAAATATTGGCCCTCTTTCTGTATCAGTCAACTGGGGCTCAGTGTCTTGTTTCTCAGCCTGCTTTCAGGAAGTGTTTCTATTTAAAGGTTTGATTATTTTGCATTCTGCGATAGTAAGACTCCAAGCAGGAAGTTATTCAGAGGGTTTTGCCTCTTGCTCCTCTCATGTTGAATTAATTTGGAACTTCATCTGACCCAGGGAACAGATTTTTAGAATAATCTCCTGTACCTTCTGGAGACCTCCAGGTATTTTAACAGCTGTAGAGGCTTCCCTAAGGAAACTTGAGACTGTGTAAATGGAGCCTGGGTGTTTCACTTTAAGTTGCCTGTGTTTAGGCAGGCTCCTCCTACCCTGATCTCTGGCTCCTTGGTCTGTACAGTCAGACATGTGTCGGGACCCCCTTTTAGTTGCTCTGCAGTGTGTCACTTTGGGTAGGGTTGGGTCTGGCTTCTCCCAGTGAAGAAAGGAAAACCGTGACTTCCAAGAATTCCCGTCCCTTTGAAGTTACACCTCCGGTTCCGGAGGGATTGCAAGTGACGGCTGTGAACGTCACAGATTCACAGAGGAGTTTACTGTTGTTAAATAGTCTGGGTTTTTCATCTGAGCCAAGGCGAGGTTCTGCAGAACAGCAAATTGTGCAACTAAGGAAGCAGTGTATCCTAGTGGAAATAACACGGGCGGATGTGGGTTCTAATTACCGCTCTGCCAGTTGATTGCTGTGTGACCTTGGCAAATCACTTAACTTTTCTGTGCCTCAGTTTCCTCAACTGTAAAGTGGGAATTGAAGCCTACTCTCTCCTACTTAGACTGAGAGCCCCGTGTGGGACAGGGACTCTCCAACCACATAAACTTGAATCTGTCCCAGCACGTAGAACAGTGCTTGACACATAGTAAGCACTTAAGAAATACCATAAAAAAGTAAGCTGTCCCTCATCCAAAAGGTAACTGGAAACGGTGAAAAGTGATATGGCTGCAGATTGCGTTCCCTAGGCCCTGTTTCCTGTGTCTGATTCTGGTGGTGTTTATTTCTAGCTGATCGGGATCTTCCTTGCCTGTTGCTTTTCCCGCTCCATCACAAATAACCAGTATGAAATGGTGTAACCAAGTTGGCACGTAGGACGGCCGCCTTAGGATCAAGGTAAATCCATTCATCCACATCTGTAGTCTGGATCGTTTGTGTCCGACTTTGGATCGCGAAGGTTCTCGGACTTCCCATGATTGGGTCTTAGCCTGGGCATGGGGTTTGAGATCCACAATGGCGCACATGCTTGTGTGATAACATTTGTGAAAGGGTAGGAGGCCCTTAATATGTGCCTGCCTGTGTGCAGTGCCTTTATGCCAAGGACTAAAGGGCATCCCCCTGCTCCGTGGGACAACCCAATCACCTTGTAACCTCCCCAGCGCTTTGAACAGTGCTTTGCACATAGTAAGCGCTTAATAAATGCCATCATTATTATTATAATAATCTTAATCTAATAATCAAAACGACTTCTTTTAGTTTAGACTTTTCAATGGTGCCGTATCGTTAGTATGTTGGCATTCTTTTCGTCAAGTGCATCGGTAAACACACTCATTTCCTTTTACCAGCTCAGTCACTTCCCGAGGCCATCGACCCAGCTCTGGTTGGGCAAATTCTAGCCAGTGCACATTTTGACATCTTGGGCATGTCAGTCTTTTCAAGTGAAAGAGGGATTTGGTGGTAGGAATCAGAGTCTTTCAGGGGTCAAGGTGAGATCCATCATCTCCGGCAACACCCTCCCCAACTTTGCACCCCGGGATACTAGTTGTAACTGGTCCTTGGACCCTCTCCTCAGGCCCAGATTAACAATGGGGCAGTGGACAGTCCAAGACCAGCGGCAGGGTGGCCACAGGGTGGGTGAGTGGCCACCCCCTCCCTAGTGAGCTGGGGGCTGGGATGTGGGGTGCAGGGCCAGGTGACCCCAGGCTGGAAGGTAGCATGGCATCTGAGTAGAGGATGTGGTGTGGTGACTATCCACCCTGTGGAAGGGTAGGTTGAGGGCTGAGGAACCTCACGCCCTCTGCCCACAGGGTGCCCAGGAAGAGGAGAGAGTGTATGAGGTGGTTGAGTCTTTGTGAGTCCAGATATTGAAAATGGGAAGTACTGAAGTAGGGTACTTTAGTGGAAAGTGTGAGCCCACTATTGGGTAGGGACTGTCTCTATATGTTGCCAACTTGTACTTCCCAAGCGCTTAATATAGTGCTCTGCACACAGTAAGCGCTCAATAAATATGATTGATGATGGAAAGAGCACAACATCAGGAGTCAAGAAACTTGGATTCTAATCCCTGCTCTGCCACCTGCCTGCTGAGTGACCATGGGCAAGTCACTTAACTCTACTGTTCTCGGTTTTCTCATCTGTAAAATGCGGATTCAGTACTCGTTCTCCCCCCATAGACTGTGAGCCCCATATGGAACAGAACTGTGTCCTACCTAATTATGCTGTGTCTACCCCAGCGCTTAGTAGAGCGCTTACCACATGGTAAGTGCTTAACCAGAACCACAGTTATTACTATTGTAATTGTTGTTAAGTACGTTGATCCAATTTTTTTTTTTGTACATTTAGGACACTCTTTCCCTTCTCTTCCTTCTGAAGAAAGCACTTCACGGCCTTCTTCTATCCCCAACCTGCTGAAATCGCATTTGAACACCGATTCCCCCAAGAGCTACTCAAACAATTACGAGGCCCGCGTCGGCTCCATCCGGCCCAGGGTGCTGTTAGGCCGGAGAGCATTCCGGGCTAAGAGTGCCAACCTGGCGGGAGCGAAGTCCTAAAAGCTGCACCATTCCAGTGCCTTACCCCTTCCTGGTCAGAGCGGTGCTCTGAGGGAGATCTTCCACTAGATTATGAAATGCTACCTCGAGGTAATTGGCTGTGATACAGATCTTAGCTTTACTCTTGGACCGTCTCCTAGCTGTCTGGTAAAGTGACTCCGCTCTCCCTTTCCCTCCCCGCTCATTAACTGACACTTTTCATCTTGATCGACTGGAAAAATGTGTGACTGGCCTCAGTAAGATTCCAGGCTCACGTGCCCATTTGTCCTTTCTGCTCGACCGACAGGAAGCAGGATTTCATTGTGCAATTCAGCCCCTGCCCACGACCCAACCCAAGGGTCCATCGATGAGCCGCCAGACCCTGGCAACCATCTTTGGCCCAACTTGCCCTCCGCTAGGCAGGTCTTCTGGGCTAAACAGGATTCTGCCACCCTCCCCCCTTCTTTTCCTTTTTGTTCCTTTTTGTTCTATGGTTTTGGAGGGATCTTTTCCATTTATTATTTCTTTTTGAAGACCCTAATTCCCTCTTAATCGTGCTGTAGCAATTTTCTTTTCTACTGCCCCACCCCCTCTTCCCTCTTAAGTTGTAGCAGGGCCTTGTGGTATAGCCGAGAGTCCCTTTAGCCTTAAATGGTATTCATCCAACAGTTGACATGACTTAATTGTCAGTATTATGTGCTGCTTTTTTTTTGTTTTTTTTTTAGGTTTATTTTTTTTTCTTTTGGTCATTAAATTAAAATTCCAATTGTCCAATCACAATAAATGTTTTACTATTTTCCTCTAAGAAAATGGCTGGATTTTTTATTGAGGATTTTGATGGAGTTGAAGAGATAATAATAATTTAATTATAATAATGGTACTCGTTAAGTGCTTGCTGTGTGCCAGGCACCATTCTAAGTGCTGGGGTAGATACAAGTTAATCAGGTTGGACTAAGTCCCTGCCCCACATGGGGCTCTTACTCTTCATTCATTCATTCGTTCAATCATATTTATTCATCATCATCATCATCAGTCGTATTTATTGAGCACTTACTATGTGCAGAGCACTGTACTAAGCGCTTGGGAAGTACAAATTGGCAACAAATAGAGACAGTCCCTACCCGACAGTGGGCTCACAGTCTAAAAGGGGGAGACAGAGAACAAAACCAAACATACTAACAAAATAAAATAAATAGAATAGATATGTACAAATAAAATAAATAAATAAATAAATAGAGTAAAAAATATGTACAAACATATATACATATACATACATTTATACATATATATATACATTTATTGAGCACTTACTGTGTGCAGAGCACTGTACTATGCGCTTGATCCCCATTTTACAGATGAGAAGTGAAGTGACTTGCCCAAGGTCACACGGCAGACATGTGACAGAGGTCCTTCTGACTCCAGGCCCGTCTTCTGTTCGCTAAGCTATGCAAACAATTTCCTGCCTATGCAGTGCCTCGGATTTGAACCAAGCTTCCTTGCGGCCTGAACGCAGAGCACTAACTACTATACGATGACGGCGAGCTACCAAAGAACCTAAAAAGAGGGCATAACCTTGGCCTCGGGCTCAGTGAGCTGAAGGGACCAAAGCCATCACTGGAGACTGGTCTGGTGATGTGGTTCAGTGAGGTTTCTGCAGTTGTGGCCTGCCTCTGCTAGCCCCAGAAGCATGCCTAGGTGCATGCCGGGCTGGTCTATAGAGGCATTAGTGGGGCAGAACTGGATGCACTGTGAAATCATTTCATCATGCAACCCACCATCACACACACGTGAGGTCATAGCATCGATCGCCCCGCCACCCGCCAGCTCCACACGCGTGTCCACAGGGCACATCCCTTCAGAAACCCCTCGCAGCGGTCAGTCGCGTCCCCACTGAGGAGTCCATCTGGGAGGCTGTTCTGCTTGGACCGTGCAGTTCAGATGAAGTGGAAGACCAAGGCCATGACCCCCTGTGTTCATTCTGTCACTGCTCATGAAGGGATCCCCCTGTTCGCCGACCAGATTGCCGTTTGGGGAATTTCATGTGTTCACTTAAAATTCCCCCGAGGAAGTTGTGATGTTCCATCCAGAACACCTCTGGGAGAGGGGATTGTTACAGAATGTCTGCTGTTCTCTTCCCCACTGTTTTCCAACCTTTTCCATTTCTTGTGAGTGGGCTTTGAAAGATGCAACAAGCTCCCCTATCCCACAATCAGTAGTGTGTATTGAACACTCACTGTGTGCACAGCACTGTACTAAGTGCTTGGGAGAGTACAATTAAGTAGATGCAGTCCTGTCCTCGAGTTACTTACAATATTTGATGGTGAGAGGAGTACAGGGGGAATTTCCTTATGGACAAAAGGTAATTTAAGTTGGTGATCCCAATAGCAGAAGCTGCACAGGGCCTCTCCCAATCAAACAATCAGTAGGATTTATTGAGTCCTTACTCTTTGCAGAACACTGTACTAAGCACTTGGGAGAATATAATAGACATGATCCCTGAACCCCAGGTAACTTCTAATCTACAGGGGAGACATGCTGAAAGAAATTACAGGCAGGTGAAGTACTTAGGACAGTGCTCTGCTCACAGTAAGTGCTCAGTAAGTACGATCCATTGATTGGGAAGCAACTGAGTGTTAAGATGTGTACCTAAGTGCTATGGAGATGTGGGGGTGGATGAGTAAGTGCGTAAGGGATGTGGACTTGAGGTGATGCAGATAGGGGAAATACCATGTTTGATGGGAAGCATCCAGATGTTCTGGAGTGGCCAAATAATAATGATAAAAATGATGGCATTTGTTAAGCACTTACTATGTGCACAGCACTGTTCTAAGTGCTGGGGGGGATAAAGGTTGTCCCACCTGGGGCTCAAAGTCTTAATCCTCATTTTACAGATGAGGAAGCCGAGGCACAGAGAAGTTAAGTGATCTGCTCAAGGTCACACAGCAGAAAAATGGCAGAGAAGGGATCTAGATGTGAGCCCACTGTTGGGTAGGGACCGTCGCTATATGTTGCCAACTTGTACTTCCCAAGTGCTTAGTACAGTGCTCTGCACACAGTAAGAGCTCAATAAATACGATTGAATGAATGAATTAATTTTGGCCACACCCACCCCTCTTTCCTCCTATTCCCTACACAGATAAAATTTCTCTGTCAACAACACATCACCTTCAATTCCAAGGGCAGCTGGGTAGCTATCACACATGTAAACAATTCCTCCCAGCTCCCATTGTTTCAGGAATCTGCGCCCTTCCATCTGACCTGATTACAGGAAATATCTGGAGGGAAGAATTCAGCCTTCTTGATCAGTTCTTTTGACTTCAGGGATTTCCTTTCCTCATCCACCCTCCTGAAAAAGGTTTGGGCCTGTGGGAGCAACTTCTAATCTCCTGGAAGCTTACAGTAAATGATCGTTTTCATCATTGTTATTATTATTATGGAAATAGTTATATGCTTAATATGTGTCAGGCACTATTCTAAACGCTGGGGCAGGCACAAGATAATCAGGATGGACATAAATGCACCCTATTTTTCTATAACCGTCTCTGTCCGACGCCGGGCTCACAGTTTAAGGGGGAAGGAGAACAGGTATTTATTGAGTCCCCATTTCACGGAGGAGAAAACAGCCGCAGAAAAATTAGGACGCTTGCTCAGGGCCACACAGCAGCGTGCCCTAAGTAGATAGAGCACAGTTTTGAGAGTCAGAAGGCCCTGACTCTGCCACTTGTCTGATGTGTGACCTTGGGCAAGTCACTTCACTTTTCTGAACCTCATCTGTAAAATGGGCCCCAAGTGGGACAGGGACTCTGTCCAACCAGATTAGCTTGTATCTACCCCAGCTCTTAGAACAGTGCCTGGCACCCACTAAGCGCTTAACAAATGCCATAATTTAGAAAAAGCAACTGGCAAAGTCAGGATTAGACTCTAAGTCCTATGCTTTTGGCCTGAAAAGAGTTGGGTCTGCCTCTCCCTATAATAATAATGGCGCTTAATAGTGTGCACTTAATAAATGCCATTATTATTATTATTATGTGCAAAGCATGATTCTAAGCACTGGGGAGGTTACAAGGCGATCAGGTTGCCCCACGTGGGGCTCACAGTCTTAATCCCCATTTTACAGATGAGGGAACTGAGGCCCAGAGAAGTGAAGTGACTTGCCCAAAGTCACACAGCTGACAATTGGCAGAGTCAGGATTCGAACCCATGACCTCTGACTCCAAAGCCCATGTTCTTTCCACTGAGCTAAGCTGCTTCTCCCTCTAGACTAAGTTACCAGAGGCCAAGGGTCACATCTTTTAACTCTAATGTTCTCCCCTGAGTGCTTAGTACTGTGCTCAGCACACAGCAGGCACTCAACCAATACCATATTGTAGCGCTTAACAGATACCATGATGATGGTTGTTCCTGGATATTATTGTTATTATTTTAATATTTTAATGTCCATCTACCTCTCTAGACTGTAAGCTCACCATGGGCTGGGAGCGTGCCTACCAACTGTTATAGTGTCGTATCCCCAGCATCTAGTACAGTCCTTCGCACACAGCAGGTGCTTTATAAATACAATTGATTGATTCATCTCCTTCATTCATTCAATCATATTTATTGAACGCTTACTGTGTGCAGAGCACTGTATTAAGCACTTGGGAAGTATAAGTCGGCAACACATAGAGACGGTCCCTACCCAACAAAGGGCTCACAGTCTAGAAGGGGTAGATAGACAACAAAACAAAACAGGGAGACAGGTGTCAAAACCGTCAGAATAAATAGAATTATAGCTATATGCACATCATGTTGCCAACTTGTACTTCCCAAGCGCTTAGTACAGTGCTCTGCACACAGTAAGCACTCAATAAATACTATTGATGATGATTAACAAAATAATAGAGTAGTAAATATGTATGAGTAAAATAAATAGAGTAATAAATCTGTACAAATATATACAAGTGCAGTGGGGAGGGGAAGGAGATAAGGTGGGGGGCATGGGGATGAGGAGAGGAAAAAGGGGGCACTGTCTGGGAAGGCCTCCTGGAGGAGGTGA
The DNA here is from genome assembly GCF_015852505.1 of Tachyglossus aculeatus. NCBI lineage: Eukaryota > Metazoa > Chordata > Mammalia > Monotremata > Tachyglossidae > Tachyglossus > Tachyglossus aculeatus. Next base: position 49,200,236 of record NC_052071.1, read on the forward strand.
GCTCTCAGTAGGGTTTTAAAGGGAGGAAGAGAGCTGGTTTGGCGGATGTGTGGAGGGAGGGCATTCCAGGCCAGGGAAGGGACATGGGCCAGGGGTTAATGGCGGGGTGCTGAAACCCCGGAGATCACTTTAGAGATCACCAACTAGTTATGGAGTGCAAGAGAATACTTCCAGGGAGTTTTTTTTTTTAATGGCATTTATTAAGCGCTTACTATGTGCAAGGCACTGTTCTAAGCGTTGGGGGTATACAAGGCGATCAGGTCCCACAGGGGGCTCACAGTCTTCATCCCCGTTTTACAGATGAGGTAACTGAGGCCCTGAGAAGTGAAGTGACTTGCCCAAAGTCACACAGCTAACAAGTGGCAGAGGCAGGATTCGAACCCATGACCTCGGACTCCAAAGTCCGTGCTCTTTCCGCTGAGCCACGCTGCTTCTCTGAGGAGTTCTGGTGGGAGGAAGGTTCTAACTGCACAGGAATCCAAATGGACCAGCCACGGCCTACTGCTGGGATGATGATGGTATTTGTTAAGTGCTTTCTATGTGCACAGCACTGTTCTAAGTGCTGGGGAGGTTACAAGGTGATCAGGTTGTCCCACGGGGGGCTCACAGTCTTAACCCCCATTTTACAGATCATCTTGCATCTACCCTCGTGCTCAGTACAATGCTTGGCATATGTATGCTCAACAAAATACCACAATTACCATCCTGGAACTAGTCAATTAGTACGAAATTACATTTTCCAGTGCCTTCTGCTTGCAGAGTGCTGTACCATGCGCTCGAGAGAGGACAGGAGAATTAGGAGTCACAATGCCTGTCCTCGAGGAATTTATAATCTAGCCGGGGAAACAGATGTTGAAACAAATTCCAGACAGGAGGGAGAATAATAATACTACTAATAATAATGATGGCATTTGTTAATCAGTCGGGATATAAATTCCAGGTGAAGACTGGGGAGAGATTAACTGTGGCGGCTGACAGGTAACCATCACCTCACTCGGACCTTTGATAGTTGGTGCTTTGCTTGTCTTTGGGGCAGCATTTCCCAGCCCTCACAGCTGCCTCCTTTTTCTCTTCATCGTCCTTCACGCAGGGTCATCGTGTTTTCCTCATCTCTGGGCCTGGAGATGACGCAGGACTGCTCGAACCCTGAGCCGCTTGGGGGTGGTTGAGGGGAGTCATCCTGAATCTGACTCCTTTGATGACTGTGAGAAAGTTACCGAATTTCTCTATTTCTAAATCACGGCTTCCCTCATGGCAGTTACTCTTTAATAATAATTGTATTTTTTTTAAATGGCATTTATTAAGCGTTTACTATGTGCAAAGCACTGCTCTAAGCACTGGGGAGGTTACAAGGTGATCAGGTTGTCCCATAGGGGCTCACAGTCAATCCCCATTTTACAGATGAGGGAACTGAGGCCCAGAGAAGTGAAGTGACTTGCCCAAAGTCACACAGCTGACAACTGGCAGAGCCGGGATTCGAACCCACGACCTCTGACTCCAAAGCCCGGGCTCTTTCCACTGAGCCATGCTGCTTCTCACAGCACTTGTTAAGTTTTTGTATTTGTATTTGCACACATTTGTACAAATGTGTTTGTATTTGTTAAGCACTTATGGTGTGTTTAACTACTTACTATGCCAGGTATCTACTCCCCATTCTACAGATGAGGGAACTGAGGCACCGAGAAGTTATGTGATTATGTGATTTGCTCCAGAGCAGGGCAGGCAAGGTTTAAGAACCCAGGTCTCCTGATTTCCAGACCTGTGTTCTCTCCATTAGAGCCGCTCTGTTTCTCTGATTAGTTGTGATGATGATGATGATGGTGGCATTTGTTAAGTGCTTACTATGTGCCAAGCACTGTTCTAAGCACTGGGATTGATACAAGGTAATCAGGTTGTCCCACGTGGGGCTCATAGTTTTAATCCCCATTTCACAGGTGAAATAACTGAGGCACAGCTAATAATAATAATAGCGGCATTCAATAAATACGATTGAATGAATCGTATTTCATTCAATACCTCTTCTCCCCCTCCTCCCCATCCCCATCACCCCGTCTTACCTCCTTCCCCTCCCCACAGCACCTGTATATATAATATATATGTACATATTTATTACTCTATTTTACTTGTACATACTTATTCTATTTATTTTATTTTGCTAATATGTTTTGTTTTGTTGTCTGTCTCCCCCTTCTAGACTGTGAGCCTGCTGTTGGGTAGGGACCGCCTCTATATGTTGCCAACTTGTACTTCCCAAGCGCTTAGTACAGTGCTCTGCTCACAGTAAGTGCCCAATAAATACGATTGAATGAATGAATGAATGAATGTTGGGTAGGGACCGCCTCTATATGTTGCCAACTTGTACTTCCCAAGCACTTAGTACAGTGCTCTGCACACAGTAAGCGCTCAATAAATACGATTGAATGAATGAATGAATGAATGTTGGGTAGGGACCGCCTCTATATGTTGCCAACTTGTACTTCCCAAGCACTTAGTACAGTGCTCTGCACACAGTAAATGCTCAATAAATACGATTGAATGAATGAATGTTGCTGAATTGTACTTTCCAAGCACTTAGTACAGTGCTCTGCACACAGTAAGCGCTCAGTAAATACGGTTGATTGAATGAAGACTGCAAATCCAAGTGCAAGGGTGATGCAGAAGGGAGCTGGAGAAGGGGAAATGAGGATTCAAATGGGGAAGGCCTCTTGGAGGAAATGTGATTTTAAGCAGCCTTTGAAGGAGGGGAGAGTGATGAAGAGGGAGGGCACTCCAGGCCAAAGACAGGATGTGGGTGAGGGTTGGTGGCTTAGTACAGTGCTGTGCACACAGTAAGCGCTCAATAATATGATTGAATGAGTGAGATAGATGAGACTGAGGTACAGTGATTAGGCTGCTTTTGGGGGAGTGAAGTGTGCCGGCTGACATGTAGTAAGAAAGGGAGATAAGTAAGTTAGGAGGGGGCAAGGTGATTGAATGCTTTAAATAATAATGATGGTATTTGTTAAGAGTTTACTATGTACCAAGTACTGGTAGAGAAGCAGCATGGCTCAGTGGAAAGAGCCCGGGCTTTGGAGACAGAGATCATGGGTTCAAATCCCGGCTCCGCCACTTGTCAGCTGTGTGACTTTGGGCAAGTCACTTCACTTCTCTGGGCCTCAGTTACCTCATCTGGACAATGGGGATTAAGATTGTGAGCCCCACATGGCACAAGCCGATCAAGGTAAATCCATTCATCCGCATCTGTAGTCTGGATCGTTTGTGTCCGACCTCGGATCGCGAAGGTTCTCGCGCTTCCCGTGATTGGGTCTTAGCCCGGGCATGGGGTTTGAGATCCGCAATGGGGCACATGCTTGTATGATAATATTTGTAGCGTGGCTCAGTGGAAAGAGCCTGAGCTTTGGAGTCAGAGGTCATGGGCTCTAATCCCGACTCCCCCACTTGTCAGTTGTGTGACTTTGGGCAAGTCACTTAACTTCTCTGTACCTCTGTTACCTCATCTGTAAAATGGGGATTAAGACTGTGAGCCCCCTGAGGGACAACCTGATCACCTTGTAATCTTCCCAGAGCTTAGAACAGTACTTTGCACATAGTAAGCGCTTAATATTATTATTATTATTATTATTATTCTTTTGTGAAAGGGTAAGAGGCCCTTATTATGTGCCTGCCTGTGTGCAGTGCCTTTATGCTAAGGACTAAAGGCCTGCCCCCCCCACTCCGTGGGACAATCTGATCACCTTGTAACCTCCCCAGCGCTTAGAGCAGTGTTTTGCACATAGTAGGCGCTTAATAAAATGCCATTATTATTATCATTCTAAATAAGGTGCTTCTGTTTGATATAAATGTGGATGGGCATCCACTGGAGGTTCTTGAGGAGTGGGGAAGCATGCACTGAATGGTTTTGTACTTATTTTACTTGTACATATCTATTCTATTTATTTTATTTTGTTAATATGTTTGGTTTTGTTCTCTGTCTCCCCCTTCTAGACTGGGAGCCCACTGTTGGGTAGGGACCGTCTCTATATGTTGCCAACTTGGACTTCCCAAGCGCTTAGTACAGTGCTCTGCACACAAGCACTAAATAAATACGATTGATTGATTGATTGATTTTTGTAGAAAAAATGATCCAGGCAGCAGAGTGAAGAATGCCCTGGAGTGCACAGAATGCACAATGTGGATGAGAATGCACAGGGCTGGGTTTCCTGAAGTGTGGGTTCAAGTGTGGGTCATGGGTTCAAATCCTGGCTCCGCCACTTGTCAGCTATGTGACTTTGGGCAAGTCACTTCACTTCTCTGCGCCTCGGTTCCCTCATCTGTCAAATGGGGATTAAGACTGCGAGCCCCCCCGTGGGACAACCTGATCACCTTGTAACCTCCCCAGCACTTAGAACAGTGCTTTGCACATAGTAAGCGCTTAATAAATGCCATCATTATTGTTTCCTCCCCCGATTCAATTAATGGTATTTATTGAGGACCTCACTGTCCAGTAAGCAGTTGCAAGAGTACAAAGGTTGGCAAAATCCCTAACTTCATGAACTTATGTGTCTTCTGCTTTAAAACTTGCACCATAATTATGCTGAGTTCAGCAAGCCACCAGGCAACTGGCCCACGTCCCTGCCGGAATCTGTAAAATAATAATAACAATAATAATGGCATTTATTAAGCACTTACTACGTGCAAAGCACTGTTCTAAGCACTGGGGAGGTTATAAAGTGATCGGGTTGTCCCACGGGGGGCTCATAGTCTTCATCCCCATTTTCCAGATGAGGTCACTGAGGCCCAGAAAAGTGAAGTGACTGGCCCAAAGTCACACAGCTGACAACTGGCAGAGCTGGGATTTGAACCCATGACCTCTGACTCCAAAGCCCGGGCTCTTTCCACTGAGCCATGCTGCTTCTCAAATTATTTTGTTAATATGTTTGGTTTTGTTGTCTGTCTCCCCCTTCTAGACTGTGAGCCCGCTGTTGGGTAGGGACCGTCTCTATATGTTGCCAACTTGTACTTCCCAAGCGCTTAGTACAGTGCTCTGCACACAGTAAGCGCTCAATAAATACGATTGAATAAATGAATGAAAGTAGGGGACAAGGGGGTTGCTTTCGGTGTTTGGGGTTGGAGTGGCGGTGCATTGAAACCTGCCAAGTACAGCCGAGTAAGTTGAGGTGGAGTCTTGATGACTAATTTAATTCCCCCTGGGACAATCCCAGCCTGGAAGGGAAACCCTGACTTGGTTTCCCTGCTCAGCGACGATTGAATTGTGATGATTTTGGCAACTGGTAGCCAGTGATGAATAAATAACACTTTCAGTTAAAGCAGCGTGGTGTAGCAGATAGAACACGGGCCTGGGAATCAGAAGGTCATGGGTTCTGGTCCTGGCTCCATCACTAGTCTGCTGTGTGACCTTGGACAAGTCACTTAACTTCTCTGTACCTCAGTTACTTCATCTGTAAAAGGGGGATTGAGACTGTGAGCCCCGTGTGGGACAGGGACTGTGTCCAACCTGACTTGCTGGCATCCACCTAAGCGCTTAGTACAGTGCCCGGCGCACAGTAAGCGCTTAACAAATACTACAGTTATTATTATTAAATGAATTGGCGCTATGACCCCTCTGGTTGCTCCCTGTTGGACGCTTATCCATGATCCTTTCTGATTTTGCAGCTGGGGGGTTGCCAGTGGGGGTTTCTGTTGTCTGCTAATTTTATTGTATGAGTGAATGAATGAATTATATTGTAGTAATAATAATAATTATGGTATTTGTTAAGCGCTTAACTATGTGCCAGGCACTGTGCTAAGCACTGTGGCACTGTACTAAGCACTGGCACTGTACTAACCACTGGATAGTATCCCAAGAGCATAGTATACTGGATTGGGCATGACAATATATCACCTGTATAAAAGTATGCATGTTTGTACATATTTATTACTCTATTTTATTTCACTTATACATATCTATTCTATTTATTTTATTTTGTTAATATGTTTGGTTTTGTTCTCTGTCTCCCCCTTCTAGACTGTGAGCCCGCTGTTGGGTAGGGACCGTCACTACACGTTGCCAACTTGGACTTCCCAAGCGCTTAGTACAGTGCTCTGCACACAGTAAGTGCTCAAGCAGCGTGGCTCAGTGGAAAAGAGCCCGGGCTTTTGAGTCAGAGGTCATGGGTTCAAATTTCGGCCCCACACATTGTCAGCTGTGTGACTTTGGGCAAGTCACTTCACTTCTCTGGGCCTCAGTTACCTCATCTGTAAAATGGGGATGAAAACTGTGAGCCACATGGGGGACAACCTGACCTTGTATCCTCCCCAGCGCTTAGAATAGTGCTTTGCACAGAGTAAGCGCTTAACAAATTCCAAAATTATTATTATTATTGTTAATAAATGCGATTGATTGATTGACAAGTGCTTAGTACAGTGCTCTGTGCACAGTAAGTGCTCAATAAATACGATCGAATGAATGAATGACTCTGGGAGTCAGAAGGTCATGGGTTCTAATCCCGCCATTTGTCTGTTGTGTGATTTTGGGGAAGTCACTTCATTTCTCTGTGCCTCAGTTCCCTCATCTGTAAAATGGGGATTGAGACTGTGAGCCCACGTGGGACAGGGACCATGTCCAACTCGATTTGCTTGTATCCACCCCAGCACTTAGTACACTGCCTGGCACAAAGTAAACACTTAACAAATACTATCATTATTACCGTGCTGTGCACATAGAGCTCAATAAATAGGACTGATTGAACAGTGTTTAGCACACAGTAAGTGCTGAACAAATACCATAGAAGCAACGTGGCTTAGTGGAAAGGGCACGGGCTTGGGAGTCTGAGGTCGTGGGTTCTAATCCCGGCTCCACCACTTGACAGCTGGGTGACCTTGGACAAGTCACTTAACTTCTCTGTGCCTCAGTTACCTCATCTGTAAAATGGGGATTCATTCAATGGTATTTATTGAGCACTTACTGTGTGCAGAGCACTGTACTAAGCGCTTGGGAAGTACAAGTCGGCAACATATAGAGATGGTCCCTACCGAACAACGAGTTCACAGTCTAGAAAGGGGAGACAGACAACAAAACATGGAGACAGGTGTCAAAATCGTCAGAACAAATAGAGTAATGGCTATATGCACATCATTAACAAAAGAAATAGAATAGTAAATATGTACAAGTAAAATAAATAGAGTAATCGTGGCCCAGTGGAAAGAGCCCGGGCTTTGGAGTCAGAGGTCATGGGTTCAAATCCCAAATCCGCCAACTGTCAGCTGTGTGACTTTGGGCAAGTCACTTCACTTCTCTGTGCCTCAGTGACCTCATCTGAAAAATGGGGATTAAAAACTGTGAGCCCCCCGTGGGACAACCTGATCACCCTGTAACCTCCCCAGCGCTTAGAACCGTGCTGTGCGCATAGTAGCGCTTAACAAATACCATCGTCATTATAATTATTATTATTAAATCTGTAGAAATATATGCAAGGGCTGTGGGGAGGGGAGGGGGAGAGGATGAAGACTGTGAGCCTCACGTGGGACAACCTGATTAGCTTGTATCTACCCCAGCATTTAGAACAGTGCTAGGCCCATAGGAAGCGCATAACAAATACCAGGTTTATTATTATTATTATTAGCATACACCTAATAATAATAATAATAATATTTCTCAGTGTGAAAACCTTCTCTTTAGTGGCCTCAGATTGGGCTCTGAGCAGCAGGGGGCAGAGGCAGCCTGCTGATGGCCCAGCTTGGAGAATTCCTTGCAGGCCTCATCCCAAGAAGTTCATCTTCTTGGATTTAATCGGGAAAGACAGGATCCTTCATGGCCAAGGGGGACATGGGGACCCGCAGATGGGAAGATGACACGGGACGAAATCTTCGTGACTGGAAAAACCTAAGTCCGGGCCCCTCCACAGAATGGGAGCACCCCTTTCCTCCTTTTATTTATATAATGGCATTTATTAAGCACTTACTATGTGCAAAGCACTGTTCTAAGCGCTGGGGAGGTTACAAGGTGATCAGGTTGTCCCACGGGGGGCTCACAGTCTTAATCCCCATTTTACAGATGCTGAGGCCCAGAGAAGTGAAGTGCTTGCCCAAAGTCACCCAGCTGACAATTGACAGAGCAGGGATTTGAACCCATGACCTCCGACTCCAAAATCCGTGCTCTTTCCACTGAGCCACTTTGCTTCTCCTATTGTTCCTTCTTGCAACAAGCATTTCAGCCGAGAGCGTTGGAGCAGAGCAAGGAATGGGGAGAAACTTGAAGGCAGGTTATAAATGTTGTATCGTTTTGTATATGAAATATTACGTAAGGGAAAAAGACACTCGGAAGGGAAAACCCGATGAATCAGAGCTGGGGCTTTTTGCAGTTTCAGGGGTTTTCTTGCAGATCCCCTAGAGACTTGTCATTTTCAGAAGGAAGACTGGAAGACGTAAGACGTATCTCTATAGCTATAACTAATATATATATATATATATGTATTAGACTGTATTGAGACTTTGAGTCCCACGTGGGACAGGGACCGTGTCCAACTCAATTTGCTTGTATCCACCCCAGCGCTTAGTACACCGCCTGGCACAAAGTAAACGCTTAACAAATACTATCGTTATGACAGTCCTTCTAGACTGTGAGCCCACTGTTGGGTAGGGACCATCTCTATATGTTGCCAACCTGTACTTCCCAAGCGCTTAGTACAGTGCCCTGCACGCAGTAAGCGCTCAATAAATGCGATTGATTGAATGAATGAATGAATACAGTGCTGTGCACTTAGTGCTCAATAAATAGGACTGATCGAATAGTGCTTGGCACATACTAAGCATCGAACAAATACCATAGAAGCAATGTGGCTTAGTGGAAAGAGCATGGGTATATATATGTGTGTGTATATATATATATATACACACACACACATATACACATATACAAATATATGTATATATATATATATACACACACACATATACACATATACAAATATATGTATATATATATATATATACACACACACATATACACACACATACACACACATAATATTGTCCTATGTGCCCAAACTATACACCATTGATGGTGGACCATTACTTATAGGTATCTGTGCTCTTGAAAAGGCCAATGGGAGCACAGTCCCTACTGCATAGTTCACACACAAAGACTGACCTTTGTTGTGTAGTCATGTTTGTTGTTTGCAGCACATTGGCAATGTTTTCACTTTGGCCTCTGTATCTCACTATCCTCTAGAAACTTCTACTCAAAAACAACAGCTCCTTTCTTGAATGCAGGGGCCACAGCCATCTACCCCTTGCAATGGACTCTCAGTTTGGTGTTTTTTATGGTATTTGTTAAGTGCTTACTGTGTATCCAGTTCTGTGAGCTCATTTTGGGCAGGGACTTTGTCTGTTTGTTGTTGTATTGTTCTCTTCCAAGTGCTCAATAAATATGATTATCATAGATAAGCAGCATGGCTCAGTGGAAAGAAAACGGGCTTTGGAGTCAGAGGTCATGGGTTCAAATCCCCACTTGTCAGCTATGTGACTTGGAGCAGGTCACTTAACTTCTCTGTGTCTCAGTTACCTCATCTGTAAAATGGGGATTAAGACTGTGAGTCCCCCGTAGGACAACCTGATCATCTTGTAACCTCCCCAGCGCTTAGAACAGTGCTTTGCACATAGTAAGTGCTTAATAAATGCCATTATTATTATTATTATTATTAAAGAGCATGGGCTTTGGAGTCAGAGGTCATGGGTTCAAATTCCGGCTCTGCCAATTTTCAGCTGTGTGATTTTGGGCAAGTCACTTCACTTCTCTGTGCCTTAGTTACCTCATTTGTAAAATGGGGATTAAGAATGTGAGCCCCCCATGGGACAACCTGATCACCTTGTACCTCACCAGCACTTAGAGCAGTGCTTTGCACATAGTAAGCACTTAATAAATGCCATTATTATTATTATGATGATGATGATTGAATGAATGACTGTTCTAAGCACTGGGGTAGACACCAGATAATCAGATTGGACAGAGTCCCTGCCACACATAGGGCTCACAGCCTAATTTAGAGAGAGGCAGATTTTATTTGTATTTTTTAGATAATAATGATGGTACCTGTTAAGTGCTTACTAGGTGTCAAACACTGGTCTAAGCACTGGGGTGGATACAAGCAAATTGGGTTGGACACAATCCCTTGTCCAATTTGGGGCTCACAGTTTCAATCCCCATTTTTACAGATGAGGTAACTGAGGCATAGAGAAGTGAAGTGACCTGCCCAAGCCCATACAGCAGATGAGCGGCGGAGTCAGGATTAGAACCCATGACCTTCTGACTCTTAGATCCATGCTTTATCCACTATGCCATGCTGCTTCTCCAGCAACTGAGGTATAGAGAAGTTATTCATTCATTCAGTCGTATTTACTGAGCGCTTACTGTGTGCAGAGCACTGTACTGAACGCTTGGGAAGTACAAGTTGGCAACGTATAGAGGCGGTCCCGACCCAACAGCGGGCTCACAGTCTAGAAGGGGGAGACGGAGAACAAAACAAAACATATTAACAAAATAAAATGAATAGAATAAATATGTACAAGTAAAATAAATAGAGTAATAAATCTGTACAAACATATTTACATCTATACAGGTGCTGTGGGGAGGGGAAGGAGGTAAGGCGGGGGGGTTGGGGAGAGGAAGGAGGGGGTTATGTGACTTGTCCAAGGCCATACAACAGTGAAGTGGTGGAGCTGAATTAGAACCCAGGTCCTCATTCATTCATTCAATCGTATTTATTGAGCGCTTACTGTGTGCAGAGCACTGTGCTAAGCGCTTGGGAAGTACAAGTTGGCAACATACAACATGGAGTCCTCTGACTCCCAAGGCCTGCCTGTGTTCTTTCTATTAGGCCACAGTCAGTGTTTACAGATGAGATGCAGCATTGCCCCAAGCTGGGTTTTACTTTGTCCCTCAATCCTCCTAAGGAACTCAGAGGTTAGAACAGTGCTTGATACAAGTAATTGCTTAATAAATACTGTTATCGAAAAGTCAGGTGCAAAATAGGGAAAATGACTCGGAGACATGAGTTCAGATAGAGTAGGGAAGGTAGGAAGGTTGACTGCTCTCCTGTTCACCTCCTGAGAGAGGTACGAGTGGCAAGTGGCCCCGATTCCAGACGCTTCTTCCTCTTATATTTATCAATCGTATTTATTGAGTGCTTACTGTGTGCAGAGTAACACATTATTTGGTTCCCTATCCGAGCTACACAAAGAATTCCCTCGCACGTGAAACCTTGGCATTCCTAGATCCTGAGTTAAATTACAACCCTTCGTTTGTCATGATTTGGTTAGTGTCAAAATCCCTGTTATCAGGATGTTATCAGGAGATAATGGTCGGCACAGGATGGGGACATCCCAAAGTGGAGCCACTTTGGTTAACGTAGCTTTGCACACACTGGAGTGCTTTCGGTCCGCACAAAATGGAGGGTTACCGTTGGCATGCACAAGATGGAGTCAGTCATGCCAAGTCCGCTGGCGGACAGCAAATACCATAATAGCAATCTTTTAGGAATAGTAATAATAGCATTTAGTAAGTGTTAAATGTCCGTGTGAGGATTATTAAGTGCTTTCTAAGTGATGAGCATTGTGTTAACTGCGGGTGTAGTTACAAATAAACAGTTCAGATGGTTCCTCTCCCAATCTACATGGGAGAGGACAGATCTATAGAAAACATTTAACTTGTGAGCCCCACGTGGGACAGGGACTGCGTTTGGCCCGACTAGAACAGTGCTTAGAACAGTGATTGTTCGTTCTTTCGTTCAATCGTATTTATTGAGCGCTTGGAGTCAGACATACTGCTGTGTGACTTTGGGTAAGTGACTTAACTTCTCTGTGCCTCCGTTACCTCATCTGTAAAATGGGGAATAAGACTGTGAGCCCCATGTGAGACCTGGACTGTGTCTAACCTGATTACCTTGTACCTACTCCAGCACTTAACAAATACCATAAAAAAAAATGATTGTGCATCGTTTGCAGTCTTGGCCACAGTGAGTATTGTAGAATACATTTTCCTTAATGTGGGGATCTGCAAGAATGAAAGCCCTTGCCCCTCAAACCCATGGGTGAGATGCTATTAGCATCTCACTGTCCCTGCCAGAGGTGGTCCTCTATATGAATATGAACAACTGATGTGAAGGTAAATTATTGCTCCGCGAAAGCCGAAGGAAATGACCGAGAATGGTGATCATCGAAAGCATGACTTTGGCTGGCTTTGAATGTTCTTCTCTTGACACTGTTAGGTTATTTCCTGGTATACCTTCTTTATCATGGCAATTAAAACTTGTCTGCTAGGTTTCTCTCAGGGTGAAACTTACCTGAAGGGTGATATTCATTTTCTTCTATAAACTCTGACCTTTTCAAAATGGTGGTCGAAAGTTTTGATCCAGAGCTCAGGTGTGATGTGCGGTAACTCCTGGAAGGTGGCTTTCAGCACCACCTGATGCGATTGAGAGAGTTTATGCTGGATTGTCCGAGATCCTTTGTACATTTACATTCTTTGTCTCAAGTTAAAAAACATATACCTTGTACCTGGGTTAATAGCTAGCAAGCTGAATTGCTTCCATGATATAGCCGACTTTTACCACAGTGGAAGTGAAATAATCGTCCCTGCCTCCTTCTCCCACCTAGAGAAGCAGCATGGCTCAGTGGAAAGAGCCCAGGCTTTGGAGTCAGAGGTCATGGGTTCAAATTCCTGCTCCGCCAATTTTCAGCTGTGTGACTTTGGGCAAAGTCACTTAACTTCTCTGTGCCTCAGTTCTCTCATCTGTAAAAATGGGGATTAAGACTGTGAGCCCTCTGTGGGACAACCTGATTGCCTTGTAACCTCCCCAGCACTTATAACAGTGCTTTGCAAATAATAATAATAATGATAATGATAGCATTTATTAAGCACTTACTAAAAGCACTTACTTGTAAGCGCTTAATAAATGCCATCACTATTATTATTATTAGTCCATCTCTTTAAGCACCCTTTATGCAGACTTTTTTCTCCCACACCAAGACTTTTAACCTTTTTTTCAGGTTCCCTGTGGTGGTAGTGCGCTTTCTGCCCACGCACAACCTGGCCCACTTCTTTAAATTGTTTCCTAGCCAGAGCTGGCCTCTTGATTTGCTCTCATCTCTCTCAGTGTTGTCCTCTTGCTCTCACCCTCCCTCTGGCTTGGAGCTCCCTCCTTCATATCCTGCTACCATCACATGTCCTCCAGGAAGTCTTCCCTAATTAATCTCTCATCCCCCTGACACCACCCTATTTCCCTCCCTACTGCATCATCTATGCACCCGTGAATCATCATCCCCTAAACTCATATCCCATTTCCCAGCCCGACAGCACTTACATATATATCTTTATACTCAGTTGCCTCCTCTACCTCATATCTACACTGGCCCCATAGATTGTAAATTCTTTGCAGGCAAGAACCAAGTCTACTCTCCGAAGCACTTAGTACAGCTCTCTGCTTGGAGTAAGTGCTCAATAACTACTACTGATTGATTTTATTTTTGATGCATCCTTAGAAAAACCAGCCTGGCACTCCTCTCTCCTCTCTCCTAATACTTTCTGCACCCTCTACTACTACTACCATTACTACTACTACTACTAATAATAATGGCATTTATTAAGCACTTACTATGTGCATAGCACTGTTCTAAGCGCTGGGGAGGTTACAGGTGATCAGGTTGTTCCACGGGGGGCTCACAGTCTTAATCCCCATTTTACAGATGAGGTAATTGAGGCCCAGAGAAGTGAAGTGACTTGCCCAAATTCATACAGCTGACAAGTGGTGGAGCTGGGATTTGAACCCATGGCCTCTGACTCCAAAGCCTGGGCTCTTTCCACTGAGCCACGCTGCTTCTCTGCTACTACTATTACTACTACTACTAATCACTATGGTATTTGTTAAGCATTTACTATTTGTCAAGTACTGTACTAAGTGCTGGAGTAGCTACAAGTTAATCAGATCCCTGTCCCCCTTGGGAGTCACGGTCTAGAGAAAGGGAGAGGAGGTATTGCATTTATGTTTATACTGTCTTACTCTTTGCTTACTAAGAGCAGTAGAGGTTGGATATCTGATGCATGTCCTCACCTCTGTAAGCAAATCGTCAACCCAAATACCTGCTGACAGTGGCAAGTCCAGAACAGAACACAACAGAGGATATTTACATAGCAAAACACCTGGACATAAATAGCTCTGTACGGTTCATAGTCTTGTCTGTTAATGGTCACTTTACATGATGGAGCTCTTTCATTCATTAGAAGCAGCATGGCTCAGTGGAAAGAGCCCGGGCTTGGGAGTCAGAGGTCATGGGTTCAAATCCCGGCACCGCCGCTTGTCAGCTGTGTGACTTTGGGCAAGTCACTTAACTTCTCTGTGCCTCAGTTACCTCATCTGCAAAATGGGGATTAAAATTGTGAGCCCCACATGGGACAACACGATCACCTTGTATCCTCCCCAGTGCTTAGAGCAGTGCATTGCACATAGTAAGTGCTTAACAAACACCAAAATTGTTACTATTATTCACCCCACTGGGGGACATATGGGGGTTTCCTTTGTTTCCCTTGTCCTGCTAGTTTAACCCCTCATTCTGAGTTGTCCTAACAAGGGCCCTGGCTGAGAGATGGGAAGAACAGTAAGTGAAATGCAGACTTAGCATAGACAGGCTACCACACTCCCCAGGGTGGTGGTGCTCTGAGAGGGCTACTGGGAAAGCCAGAATTGAATGTGCATATAAATGAATGAGCAGTGCAATCGATAGGTAAGTGGTTTAATTGAACATTGATTGAAAGTACCCATTGTCATCTGATGACACATCAGCTGGGCTTAGGTGACATTGTGCATGAATGCGCATGCATGTTTGTATGTGTATGTATGTATGTGTGTATATAGCTGTATGTACCAGCATGGAATTTGGGTTTGATTTCCCATTCAGGAATAACTAAATTAATTTTTAGGTTATAAATCAAATAGGCCCATGGGTTTCCTGACTCCTGGAAGGAGAAAACCCAGATTGATTGGACTAAGCTATCGAGAGCCAAAGACACAATTTTCGATTGAGCCAGACACTGCGCATATGTATGGATTACATTTTGGATTACATATATATATATAATACATATTATATATACATATAATCTACATATTATATATAATACATATTATGTATATATATTCCAAAATAGATTTCCTTTGCTCTTGGTAATGGGAGAGAGTCATTTGGGATGTGTAGCTGTCTGGAAGGGAAAGGGGTAAGATGTCCCTCCTTCTAGACTGTGAGCCCGTCGTTGGGTAGGGACTGTCTCTATATGTAGCTGACTTGTACTTCCCAAGCGCTTAGTACAGTGCTCTGCACACAGTAAGCACTCAATAAATACGATTGAATAAATGAATGAATGAAAGCACATCACCCACTTTATCTTCCGATAGGTAGCAAAGTTTGGTGCAAACTCTGTTGCATCTTCCACCCTAGAAGCTTAACCTGAAAATCCCAAGTAAATCTGAAAATTTGGTGATATTTGAACATACTTTTGACCATTTTTCTTTCTCAACCCTGGCATAATAGAAAACTGAGGGGAAAAATGCTAAAGAAGTTGAATGTGTAGGAAAAGGATAATGAGACCGCTAGAATCAGAAGAGGAGAGGCTGAGTCTTTCAGAAATGGATTATAATAAGTAATGATAATTGTGGACTTTGTTAAGCATGCCAAGTATTCTATTAAGCCCTGACATAGATACAAGATAATCAGGTCGGTCACAATTCCCGTCCCACATGGTGCTCACAGTTTAAGCAGGAGGAACAGGTATATTATCCCCATTTACAGATGAGGTAACGGAGACACAGAGAAGTTAAGTGACTTGCCCAAGGCCACATAGTATAGCTTAGTGGATAGAGCACAGGCCTGGAATCAGTAGAACCTGGGTTCTAAATCCAGTTCCACCACTTGTCTGCTGGGTGGGTGACCTTGTGTAAGTCACTTCGCTTCTCTGTGCCTCAGTTACCTCATTTGTAAAATGGGGATTAAGACCGTGAGCTCCATGTGGGACAGGACTGTGTCCAGTCTGATTAGTTTGTATCTAACCCAACATTTAGAACAGTGGTTGACACAGAGTGCTTAACAAATACCATTATTTTAAGAGGGAAGTGGCGGAGACGGGATTAGAACCCAGGTCTTCAGATGGGGAGTTAAGGAGGGAGATGATGCACTTTTAATGTCTCCGGCCTGGCCTGGTTTGAATGAGTATCTCAGGAACCCTTAATGGCGTGTTTGAGAAGGTGTCCGCTCTGCCTTTTAGAACACTTCAGTGCCCTTTAAGAGGAAGCAGCAGGGCCTAACTGTCAAAGCACCACAGTAGGAAAGAGAAGAATCAAATCTTTTTTCTATTCTTAGTCTCTGGGAGTTTGTCCATCCCTAATGTGAAATCCACTTTGGGATGAGATTGGGAGAGCTCACCACCCCAGTGGCTCTGCCTGCATAGGGAACAGTGTGGGGAAGAAATCTGAACTGTGATTGGGACAGGAATTTATGGATTTCTCAACATGTGGCTGTGCCTGGTTTGGCTGTTGCCAGCTCTTGTGTTTGTACATAATTCTATTTAACCAATCAGTGGTATTTATTGAACACTGCAGAGGATGGTACTAAGTGCTTGGAAAAGTACAATAGAGTTAGAAGACACAATTCTGGCCCTCAATAATATTAATAGTAATTATGATAATAATTATGGTATTTATTTAATGTTTACTTTATGCCAAGCACTGTACTAAGTGCTGGAACAGATACAAAATGATCGGGTCCCACATGGGACTTACAGTCTAAGTAGGAGGGAGAACAATGATTGTATCCCCATTTTGTAAACGAGGTTATGGAGGCGCAGAAAAGTTAGGTGACTTGCCCAAGTTCACAGAGCTGACAAGTGGCAGAGCTGGGATTAGAACTCAAGTCCTGTCATTTCCAGTCCTGTGCTCTTTCCAATAGGCAACACTGGGGGAAAATTAACTTCTCCAAGGGAGGTGGATCTGTTTTTGCTCTTTTCTCTACTGGGTGTGATGGGTATTTTGGGCCTGGGGGCCTCCCTGTATGTCCTCCAGGTATGACAGCTACTCAGGTAGTGGCTGCACAGGATCAGGCGGGGATATAATCTATCACGACACTGCAGGGGAGAAAACATTTCTATGCATATAGAAAAATATATTGCCAGTTGCTCATGTCTATACAAAGCCATTAAACACACCGCTGTATTTGGGAACCTGTTCTACTGCATTAGTGAGTTTGCCATCCCCCTCCATTCCTCCCCAACACACTTGTGAGTGTATATATACCTGTATATATGTATATATGTTTGTACATATTTATTACTCTATTTTACTTGTACATAATCTATTCTATTTATTTTATTTTGTTAGTATGTTTGGTTTCGTTCTCTGTCTCCCCCTTTTAGACTGTGAGCCCACTGTTGGGTAGGGACTGTCTCTATATGTTGCCAACTTGTACTTCCCAAGTGCTTAGTACAGTGCCTTGCACACAGTAAGCGCTCAATAAATACAATTGATTGATTTATTGTGAGTGTCCCCCCCAGGTTTTGCCTGTGAGTGTCCCTCCAGATCACACCCATGGGTGTCCCTCCATATCACACCTGTGAGATTCCCTCCAGATCACATTTGTGATCATCCCCGCAGATGGCACCCACGTGTGCATGTGTCTCCCTCCAACCCCGCCGCTCCAGAGTTCACACCTGCGAATGTCTCCCCACGTCACATCTTATCTGTAATTTTATTTATCCTTTTGGTCTTCCCCCTCCCAGCTCCAAACCCCTTATGTACGTATCTGTCATTTTATTTACTTGTACTGATGTCTGTCTCCCCCCAGTCTAGACTGTGAGCTCATTGTGGGCAAGGAAAGTCACGTTTATGGTTATAGTGTACTTTCCCAAGTGCTTAGTACAGTGTTCTGCACACAGTAAGCGCTCAATAAACCCAGTCGAATGAATGAATGACTGCGTCCCCCCCTCACCTCCCCGCTCATGTCACACGTGCGAATCTCCCTCCAGGTCATACCTGTGTGTACTACCTGGCAGCAGGAGGTTTAACATTCATGGTGGCGGGAGAACTGCTCAGTAATCAAGCCATCGAGGAGGTACACATTTAAGATAGCGATACAGATGCTGTTGCGGGAAGAGAGTTGATGGGAAGCATACAAGGGCCTCGGGGGCATAGATTCTCTGCTACGCGGTTATAACGCATTAGCCATCATGAGCTCTAGCTATCTGCCACCCTACACCCTCCCTAGCATCCGGGCCACCCACCAGTTGCAGGGCATGATGATCCGACAGATGACTCGCCCTCCTTGGTAGCAGTACGGATAGGGGTAGAAGCCCAGGAGAGGCTCGCAGACCCGGCGGCAGTATCTGTTGGCCCGGCGACAGGAGATGCAGCAGTAGCCTCTCTCATCCAGGCTGGGGTCGAATTCAATGCCGTTTTCAGTCTACAAGGAAAATGAAGAGGTGAGGAAAAATCAGCCCAATGGTTGGACTGATTGAACACCTGCTTGCGTGCAGGGCACTGTACTAAACAGAGGATGGTACTAAGTGCTTGGAAAAGTACAATAGAGTTAGAAGACACAATTCTGGCCCTAAATAATATTAATAGTAATTATGATAATAATTGTGGTATTTATTAAATGCTTACTTTAAGCCAAGCACTGTACTACGTGCTGGAACAGATACAAATGATCTATTACTAGATAATAGTAATAAGAATAATGATGGCATTTATTAAGCGCTTACTATGTGCAAAGCACTGGGGAGGTTACAAGGTGATCAGGTTGTCCTACCAGGGGGCTCACAGTCTTAATCCCCAGATGAGGTAACTGAGGCCCAGAGAAGTGAAGTGACTTGCCCAAAGTCACACAGCTAACAAGTGGCGGAGCCGGGATTTGAACCAATGACCTCTGACTCCAAAGCCCGGGCTCTTTCCACTGAGCCACGCTGCTTCTCCTAGTAGATAGACATGTTCCTGGACCTCAAAAGGCTTACAGTCTAGTGGGATAGACAGACATTAAGCACATAGTACACTGCTCTGCACACAGTAAGTACTCAATAAATAAGATTGAATGAACATTAATTTATAATGCAGGTAGGGGAAGTAGCAGAGTATAAAAATAATAATAATGGTGGTATTTGTTAAGCGCTTACTATGTGCCAAGCACTGTTCTAAGTGCTGGGATAGATACAAGTCATCAGGTTGTTCCACGTGGTGCTCACAGTCTTAATCCTCATTTTACAGATGAGGTCACTGAGGCCCAGAGAAGTTAAGTGGCTTTCCCCACAGTCATACAGCAGACAAGTGGCAGAGCCGGGATTAGAACCCATGACCTCTGACTTCCAAGCCCGGGCTCTTTCCACTAAGCCTTGTTGATTCTCTTAAGGGTATGTACGTAAGTGCTCTGGGGCTGGAGATAGAGTGCAGATCAAAGTAGTGATAATAATAATAATTATGGCATTTGTTAAGCGCTTACTATGTGCCAAGCACTGTTCTAAGTGCTGGGGTACATACAAGGTAATCAGGTTGTCCCACGTGGGGCTTACAGTCTTAATCCCCATTTTTACAGATGAGGTAACTGAGGCCCAGAGATGTGAAGTGACTTGCCCAAAGTCACACAGCTGACAATTGGCACAGCCGGAATTTGAACCCATGACCTCCGACTCCAAAGCCCGGGCTCTTTCCACTGAGCCACGCTGCTTCTCAGGTGGCCAAAGGGATTACATTGAGGTACTGTGAATATTTATTTCTCACTCTGGGAAGAGACTTCTTGTCCCACTCATCATGGGAGGGTTTCACAACAGAAAGGGTGTGCTGCTAATTACTATCGTTTGCCAAAATCCTTCTTGAAAGTAGTTTCTAACCAAAATCCAAAGTAGTTGTCTTCCCAGTCTCATCATCATCATCACCATCATCATCAATGGTATTTTAGTGTTTATTGTGTGCAGAGTACTGAACTAAGCACTTGGGAGATTGCAATATAACAGAATTGGTGAGGAGCAGCATGGACTAAGTGGAAAGGGAATGGGCCTGGAGGCAGAAGGACCTGGGTTCTGATCCTGCCTTTCCCACTTATCTGCTGTGTGACCCTGTGCAAGTCATTTCAGCGTGGCTCAGTGGAAAGAGCCCAGGCTTGGGAGTCAGAGATCATGGGTTCTAATCCTGGCTCTGTCACTTGTCAGCTGTGTGACTTTGGGCAAGTCACTTCACTTCTCTGTGCCTCAGTTACCTCATCTGGAAAATGGGGATTAAGACTGTGAGCCCCATGTGGGACAACCAGATTATCTTGTATCCCCCCAGCGCTTAGAACAGTGCTTTGCACATAGTAAGCACTTAAAAAATACCGTTATTATTATTATTATTATTATTTCACTTCTCTGTGTCTCAGTTACCTCATCTGTAAAATGGGTTTTAAGACTGTGAGCCCCATGAGGGACAGGGACTGTGCCCAAGCTGATTAGCTTAAGTATGCCTCAGTGCTTAGAACAGTACCTGGCACAAAGTAAGCACTTAACAAATACCATTTAAAAAACAAAACAAAGCATTCCCTGCCTACAACAAACTTACAATCTATCCTCCCCACCACCCCAAAGTTGATAACGTTATTTGGTTGCCATGACAGGTAAGGTGTTAAGATAAACAATGAGGCATGTATTAGTTTCCCCACTATTTCTAAGGACCCCCTTTCTCTTGAACAGTTCAATCAATCAGTGGTATTTATTGATTGCTTTCTCTGTACAGAGCCCTATACTAGGTGCTTGTCACAGTATGATAGAGTTAGTAGAAACAATCCCTGCCCTTCAGGAGTGATTGAATGGTGAATCCGTAAATAAATCATCCTAAACTGTCATGTGGTTGAGGCCTCACTTCGTGGCCTCATTAAGAAATCTTTTGAGCACATCAAAAGTAGCTTCAGCCAGAGCAGGAGAAGGGAGAATAATAATAATGATAATAATAATTGTGGTATTTAAGTGCTTAACAATGTACCAAACACCGTACAAAGTGCTTCAGATCTTACACAATCCCCATCGCACATGGGTTTCACAGTCTGAGGGACACCGGGGAGCCTATCCCCATTTTTATAGATGAGGAAACTGAGGCACCGAAAATTAAATGACCTGCCCACGGACGCACAGCAGGCAAATGGCAGAGAAGCGATGGAGTCAGGACTCTGGGTGAACTCATTAGCTTTGCCCCCACGGCTTTTTGGGCCGTCTGTCCTATCCCCCACTCTGAAATGGAGGGCAGCTGGAAATACTAGCTTCGATGAAACTTCTGGCTGTAGCTTTGACCCGACCTTGACCTCAGCAGGAAATGGTTACCCTGGGCCAGCCCCGGCCCTAGCCTGAACGGGCTCCATGCCAAGCCCTGACCAGTTCCTTTGTGGGCCGCCAACCAGCCCGTTGTGTGTCCACGTTTCTCATTCCTTCCTTGCCCTGTGTGGGAGCACACCCCCACCCCTCCAATCCAAATGTGTCCAGTCTCTCATGCCCCAGGTCCATGGTGGGAGCCTCCCCCTCCCAAGGGCACCCCCAAGTTGGCCTCCAATGGACGTTTTAAAAGCAGCACCAGTGTGGGGCTCGTGGTCCCACTGCTGTGCACATCCTGAGTTCCCCGCGGCCCCCGAGGGCCCAGACTCACATAGTCGTTCACGGGAAGGTCCTGCTCCGTTAGCTGGCGGGCCCGACGCCGCTTCTCCGGCTTCAGGCCAGGATTGGTCCCGTGTTTGTCAGGTTTCACCCCCTCTTCTGGGCTTGGGAGAAGGGGGACCTCTTCATCCCCCTCTTCCTCAGAGGCTTGGAGCACAGGGGCTGAAAGGGAAAGGGAACGATTCGGGTTGACGCTTTGTCAAGATCCACTTTTGGGGGACCCACGTGGTGGTGGGGTCCGAAGACTGGCCCCAAGACTTGTCCACGTTGCTCTGGCCCCTCAACTTGCTCCCCTCCGTCAATTGAGTTTTAGGGGATTTTCAAAGCAAAGAGCTCATGATCCTCCTGGGCACAGATCTCTAATGCCCCAAATTTTTTAAAATATTTGGTAGAGGTGATTGTTTCTATGAAGTGTTGATGATTTTGGCATGCATTAAGCACTTGCAATGTAATAATAACTGTGGTACTTGTTAAGTGCTTACGATATGTACTTCCCAAGTGCTTAGTACAGTGCTCTGCACACAGTAAGCACTCAATAAATATGATCGAATGAATGAATGAATCAGAATAAGTAGAAGTAAAGCTAGATGCACATCATCATCATCTTTGTACTTCCCAAGCGCTTAGTACAGTGCTCTGCACACAGTAAGTGCTCAATAAATACAATTGAATGAATGAATGAATGTAGGATAAGTACTGTGCCCAACCTGATTAACTTGCATCTAACCCAGCATTTAGAACAATGTTTGGCACACAGAAAGCTCTTAACAAGTACCATAATATATACAAGTATATATTATAGAGAAGCAGCGTGGCTCAGTGGAAAGAGCATGGGCTTTGGAGTCAGAGGTCATGGGTTCAAATTCCGGCTCTGCCGCTTGTCAGCTGTGTGACTTTGGGCAAGCCACTTAACTTCTCTGTGCCTCAGTTACCTCATCTGTAAAATGGGGATTAAGACTGTAAGCCCCCTGTGGGACAACCTGATCACCTTGCTTAGAATAATGCTTTGCACATAGTAAGTGCTTAATAAATGTCATTATTATTAATTTTATTGTATATCCAGAGCCTTTGTGTTCCCCAACAGGCTCCTGTGACCACAGGCACTGCTTCTGAGTCTGGGCACCTGGCGGAGGGAGGCTGGATGCTTAATTAATTGATTAATCAACTAATCAATGGTATGTAATAATAATAATTTTGGTATTTGTTAAGCACTTACGATGCGCAAAGCACTGTTCTAAGCACTGGGGAGGATACAAGGTGATCAGGTTGTCCCATGTGGGGCTCACGATCTTAATCCCCATTTTACAGACGAGGTCACTGAGGCACAGAGAAGTTAAGTGACTTGCCCAAAGTCACACAGCTGCCAAGCGGCAGAGTTGGGATTTGAACCGATGACCTCTGACTCCCAAGACCGTGCTATTTCACGAGTGTTTACTGTGTGCAGAGCACTGCACTAAGCTCCTGGGAGAGAATGATACAACAGAGTTTAAAATAAAAAAATCACCCGGCCTGAAGGCCCATCTCTATCAGACGGATACGAACCAGCTGCGGAGTGGATGTCCTGGTTTAAAACCAGGTCCCTGCCCAGAGTAGGGGCTCAGTAAATACTGGTGAGGATGGCAATATGAGGCAAGGCGTGGCAGGCCGAAAGATGCCATTCTTTTTCTCCAGGAGCTCCCACATCCAAAAGAGAGAGATTTTTTTTCCCAAATGCTCCTCAAAAGGTGTTCTCGTGTAGTTGAATCATGCTGGGTTCATTCATTCAATTCATTCATTCAGTCGTATTTATTGAGCACTTACTGTGTGCAGAGCACTGTATTAAGCACTTGGGAAGTACAAGTCGGCAACATATAGAGACGGTCCCTACCCAACAACTGGCTCACAGTCTAGAAGATAATGGCATTTGTTAAGCGCTTACTATGTGCCACGCACTGTTCTAAGCACTATACAAGGCGATCAGGTTGTCCCACGGGGGGCTCACAGTCTTCAAGCCCATTTTCCAGATAAGGTCACTGAGGCCCAGAGAAGTGAAGTGACTTGCCCGAAGTCACACAGCTGACAAGTGGTGGAGGTGTGATTCGAACCCATGACCTCTGACTCCAAAGCCTGGGCTCTTTCCACTGAGCCACACTGCTTCTCTACTGGAACACCTGGGTTCCTACTGGGGACTGGAGAGGGGCTGGCAACAAGGACGTGAACAGATGAGGAGGGTACCAGGGAAAAGCCAGGGGCAGGCTAGAGGTTCCAACTTTACATTTTGAATGTCGGGGGGAGAAGAGGGAGTGGATTTAAGGGGACGATGAGGAGGGGACGGACTTCAGAGAGAGATAATGGGCCTTTTAGACTGTGAGCCCACTGTTGGGTAGGGACTGTCTCTATATGTTGCCAATTTGTACTTCCCAAGCGCTTAGTACAGTGCTCTGCACATAGTAAGCGCTCAATAAATACGATTGATGATGATGATGATAATGGGACCCAAAGCCACCAGGGTCCAGGGGTGGGGGGAAGGGTGTTCAGCCCCGCTGGGAATCTCACAGGGTTTGTTGGGGAGGAATCAAGCTCACTCTGGTGTAAGCACTTAGTACAGTGCTCTGCACACAGTAAGTGCTCAATAAATACGATTGAATGAATGGTGCGGGAGCCATCCTCGCCTTTGAAGAGGGTCCCTATATCTGTGGGAGACCCTGCCTCTCCTCCCTGCAGACTCTTGGAGCCACCACCAACCTTCCCAGTTTCCACAGCAGATAGGGAAGCCGCAAAGTTCTCAAAGGAGACGGAGGCGGAAGCCACAGGCTTTGCCCGCTGTTGGTTCAGACCCAAGCCACCCTTTCATCTTCATATCATTGAACTGAACCAAGGAAGGGCAGCTTCAAGGCTTCTGGGGGGCCCAGCATGCAGTTGTGTTGGCTGCCAGCTAATGGGGTGTCAGTTTGCTCCCCTTGCCTTTTGGTTTGTCTTCAGTGCATCCAAAGAATCATTATCATCACCAGTGGTCTTTATTCGTTCATTCGTTCAATCAATCGTATTTATTGAGCGTTTACTGTGTGCTGTACTAAGCACTTGGGAAGTACAAGTTGGCAACATATAGAGACAGTCCCTACCCAACAGCGGGCTCACTTTACTATGGGCAGAGCACTTTTTTATGGTCTTCGTTAAGCGCTTACTATGTACCAGGCACTGTAGTAAGCGCTGGGGTAGATCCAAGCTAATCAGGCTGGACACAGTCCATGTCCCACATAAGGCTCACACTCTTATTACTCTATTTATTTATTTATTTTACTTGTACATATCTATTCTATTTATTTTATTTTGTTGGTATGTTTGGTTCTGTTCTCTGTCTCCCCCTTTTAGACTGTGAGCCCACTGTTGGGTAGGGACTGTCTCTATGTGTTGCCAATTTGTACTTCCCAAGCGCTTAGTACAGTGCTCTGCACATAGTAAGCGCTCAATAAATACAATTGATTGATTGATTGATATTTTGTTAGTAAGTTTGGTTTTGTTCTCTGTCTCCCCTTTCTAGACTGTGAGCCCACTGTTGGGTAGGGACTGTCTCTACATGTTGCCAACTTGGACTTCCCAAGAGCTTAGTACAGTGCTCTGCACACAGTAAGCGCTCAATAAATACGATTGATTGATTGATTGATTAATCCCTGTTTTACAGATGAGGTAACTGAGGCACAGAGAAATGAAGTGACTTGTCCAAGCCTGGATTAGAACCCAGGTCCTTCTGACTCTCAGGCTTGTGCTCTATTCAGTAGGCCACACTGTTTCTCTAGCACTGCACGAAAGGGTTTGAAGCCATGCTTTTGGAACAAACAACTCACAGCCCCTCTGGCCAGATCTTCCGGGTGCCACCTCTCTCGGTTAAAAATCCCAGTTGCTGGCAGTGAGGGATTGTTTTTGAACTTCAATTCTGCTGCAGTGATGGACCTGGTGTGGTCTGAGCAATGAGTTGGTAGACTGAGTGGAATGAATACAGATATGTAATGAAAGACGGATCGGCCCTTTGCTATCACTCGCTACACAAGTGCAACGTTACCCTTGCTTTATATTTAAGAGCCTGTCAGCATTCATTTATCTGATTTATCACTCGGCTGGGAAAATTCCCTCCGTGCTGGCACTTAGCATACACGGTCTCATCTAGGAAGATATAAGCCGATGATTCGTTTTACTAGGAATTCAGTCTCCGGATTGTCAGGCCGTTAACCTGTTCCTGGCTTTGGAGAGAAGCAGACGGCCTACCTGCTAGCACTGTTGGATGAATCCAGTGTATGCTCACGTTCTTGCAGACCTCAGAGATTTTCGAGTTTTTTAAGAACTCTTTGTTTTCAATTGGCTTTTCTCCCGGAACCCACACCACAGACTGCTCGAAGTATGTTGTTGTGATGGCACCGTCCTGAAAGAGGAATGCGGTTGGGGGAAAAAAGGAGAAATGGCAAAATTTCAATGCGCAGCTGCAGAGGGTGGGACGACTGCCCCTCCCCAGCATGGGCTAATTCTCAGACTCCGGGGCCCGGGAAGGCTGGAGCTGTGGCTATGGAAGTGTAAACACCGGGGTTTGGTCCATGAGCCATTACTCAAATGTCCAAATGGAAGAACAGGTATTTAATCTCTATTTCACAGATGAGGAAACCGAGGCACAGAGAAATTGTCGCGTCTCCGTTAAGTGGGAAGCAGCATAGGCCTAGTGGAAAGAACACAGACCTGAAAGCCAGAGGACCTGGGTTCTAATTCTGGCTCTGCCTCTAGCCTGCTGTGGGACTTGGGGCAAGTCATTTCACTTCCCCATTCCTCAGGTTCTTCTGTATAATGAGAATTTATTACCTGTGAATTTAGCCATGAACTCTGCGTTGGACAGGGATTTTGTTGGACTTGATTAACTTATCTCTACTCCAGCGCTTAGTTTGGTGCCTGGCATATAGTAAGCACTTAGCAAATACTGCAATTATTATTATTATTGTTATTGTTGTAACATACCTGGGGTCACACAGCAGGAAGGTGACAGAGCCAGGGTTAGAACCCAGGTTCTCCGACTCCTAGGCCTATGCTATTTCCACTTGGCCACACTGCTTCCTGTCTAATCAATCAATAAATGGTGCTTAATGAGCACTTACTGACTGCAGAGCACTGTAGTGAACACTTGAGAGAGTACAATAGATTCAGTATGGTACAACTGAGAGCAGAGTGGCTCAGTGGAAAGAGCACGGGCTTTGGAGTCAGAGGTGGTGGGTTCGAATCCTGCTCCACCACATGTCTGCTGTGTGACCTTGGGCAAGTCACTTAATTTCTCTGAGCCTCAGTTCCCTCATCTGTAAAATGGGGATTGACTGTGAGCCCCATGTGGGATAACCTGATCACATTGTATCCCCCTCAGCGCTTAGAACAGTGCTCTGCACATAGTAAGCGCTTAACAAATGCCATTATCATTATTATTATTATTACAATGCCTCCTGTCAAGGAGCTTACAATGAATGCTCTATAAAACTGGGACCAACAATTAACCAGATCAATCCTGAATTGTTCTGCCACAAACTACTCTTTGTTCTTTTAGAATTCTGGCTCCCTAGAAGGATTTGATTTTCATTTATAGTATCTACTGAGCATCCACTGAATGCAAAACACTGTACTGTGCTCTTGGAATAGTACAATAGAATAAAACTAACATTTGAACACCAATATAGATTAAAAGAAAGATTGGCTCTTTGCTTTACCATTAGATTTCCCTGGCCTTATCTTCTAGAGCTGCTCACCTTTCTTTCTGCTTCTCTAGGGCTGTTCTCTCACTTGCTTTAAACAATCTTTCTACTTCGTTCGTTTTGAATAGCTGTCCTCTAATCCTCTCTACTGATTTTTCTCTTTTTCAAGCTTTTCCCCCCCTACCAATGATGAGATCTCAATTTCTCCCTCTCTGTTACCTGTGTTATGATTTTCTCTGCTTGAATTTCTTCTCTAAAGAAAGCAGCATGAAATAGTGAAAAGACCACAGGATGGGGAGTAGAGTCCTGGGTTCTAATCTCTGCTCTGCCACTTGCCTGCCATGTGGCACAAACTCTCTGTACCGGTTTCCTCGTCATTAAAATGGGGATTTAATTCCTGTTCCCCTTCTCTATTAGACTGTGAGTCCTCTGTGGAACAGTTTACTCATCTGCAAAATGGGGATTAAATATTCATTCATTCAGTCAGTTGTATATGTTGAGCACTTACTGTGTGTAGAGCACTGTACTAAGCACTTGGGAGAGTACAATACATCTATAAACAGTGATATTCCCTGCCCACAGTGAATTTACAGTCTAGAGACTGTTCTAAATATCTGTTCTCCCTCCCCTTTGGGTTATATTCCTCTAGACTGTGAGCTCATTGTGGGCAGGGTATGTGTCTGTTGTTGTACTGTACTCTCCCAAGCATTTAGTACAGTGCTTTGCACACAGTAAGTGCTCAATAAATACGACTGAATGAATGAATGAATGAATGAAAGGAACAAGAACTATGTCTGATCTGATTTTATTGTACCTACTCCAGGACTTAGCCTAGTGCTTGGCACATAATAAGTGCTTAATAAACACTACAGTTATTATTATTATTATTATTAACAATAGTAAGAATGCCTGTAATCATCTGTAATTCACCATTCAGCGCTCTCTTTGGCCTTGGATTACTTAACTCTGCAAGGAACTTGGAATCCAGTGGAAGATATTATGGTAGAAAAAATGTTGTTATTGGATCAAATTGCTGGCCAAACTGTGCCTGTTTTTGCACTTTGGAACTGGAGGAGACACATGGCTTTGACACTAAAGTGCAGAGAATTATGTGATAGAAAAGGAAGCAGCAGTCACTTTGATGCTATAGTCTTATGTCGAACCCTAGATGTGACTGTCTGTAGATTGTGAGCTCATTATGGGAAGGGAGCATGTCTGCTAATTCTGCTGTATTGTGCACTACTCCCAGCACTTAGTACAGTGCTCTGCACATAGTAAGTGCTCAAAAATACCATCGATTGGTTGACTGATATAAAAATATAATTTTCTTGTACCTCTTGTCCAAGATGAACAACTTTGCATATACGATTTGGCAAAATCAACAGGGAAATGAATCAGGGAAAAAAATTTGCCAGAATGAGAGTTTATGGGCCCATGTCTTCATCAGCCCCTGAAAATAAATTCTGGTAATGCATCCGTCAAACTGCTCGGCTGCTGGCTGATTCTTCTAGAATGATTATGGATCAATTTTATTCCCAAACTGACACATGATATTACTTCCAGGTGATGCTTAGTTGGACTGTTGCTTCCATTAGGCTCAGCTCCTGTAATACTGCCTTATCCTGGAAGCCTGTTTTTTCCCCAAGTCCGCTTTTTCTCTCTTTTCTGTAATTTATTATTGTATCTGTCTCCCTCGCTTGATTGCACACTCCTTGTGAGCTGGGATCCTGTCTACTAAATCTATTGTGCACATTTTTAAATTTTATTTTATTTTATTATTATTTTTTTTTTGTGTGTGTGTGTGTAAAAGCTTCCTTTGGACAGAGAACCTATCTACTAACTTTTTTTAATGGTATTTGTGAAGTGCTTACTATATGCCACGCACTGTACTAAGCACAGGGGTAGATACAAGCTAATCAAGTTGGACAATGTCTCTGTCCCAATTGAGGCTCCAAGTCTTAAACCTCATTTTACAGAAGACGTAGCTAGGGCACAGAGAAGGTGAATGATTTGCCCGAGGTCACACAGCAGGTAAGTGGTGGAGCTGGGATTAGAACCAAGGCCTCTTCAACTTCCAGGCCCATGCTCTATCCACTAGGCCATTCTGTTATATTGTATTCTCCCAAGTGCTTAGTACCATGCTCTGCACATAATAATAATAATAATAATAATATCATTTATTAAGCACTTACTAGGTGCAAAGCACTGTTCTAAGCGCTGGGGAGGTTACAAAGTGATCAGGTTGTCCCATGGGTCTTTATCCCCGTTTGACGGATGAGGTAACTGAGGCACAGAGAAGTGAAGTGACTTGCCCAAAGTCACACAGCTGACAATTGGTGGAGCCGGGATTTGAACCCATGACCTCTGACTTCAAAGCCTGTGTTCTTTCCACTGAGTCATGCTGCTTCTGCAGCGTGCACATAATAAGCACTCAATAAACAGGGTTGATCAATATAATGTGTGTGTGTGTGTGTGTGTGTGTGTGTGTGTGTATGTGTATAAAAAAGAGCATTTTTCTAGGTGGGTTTTGGGCAGGGAATGTGTCTGTTTATTGTTATATTGTACTCTCCCAAGCACTTAGTACAGTGCTGTGCACATAGTAAGCACTTAATAAATACAAATGAATGACTGAATGTGTGACTTCGATTATGAGCCCCTAGTGGGACGGGGGTATGTTTTAATTGATAACCTTGCATTTACCCACTGCTTTGTGTGTGATAAGCATTTAATAAATGCTAATAATAATAGCTGACTTTAAGTATAGCTGCATATAACTGTATGAATTTTAATACTTCAACTCAGTCTGAGAAGCAGTGTGGCTCAGAGGAAAGAGCCCGGGCTTAGGAGTCAGAGGTCATGGGTTCTAATCCCGGCTCCGCCACTTGTCAGCTCTGTGACTTTGGGCAAATCACTTCACTTCTCTGTGCCTCAGTTACCTCATCTGGAAAATGGGGATTAAGACTGTGAGCCCCATGTGGGACAAACTGATCACCTTGTAATCTCCCCAGCGCTTAGAACAGTGCTTGGCACATAGTAAGTGCTTAATAAATGCCATCATTATTATTATTACCTCAACACAGTTCAGTTCCATTGTTCTTTTTTTTTAATGGCATTTGTTAAGTGCCTATATGTGTCAAGCACTGTTTTAAGCACTGGGGGAGAAACAAGTTTAAAGTGCTCAGCAAATACCACAATCCTTATTTTTATTGAAATGGAGTGAGGCCTGCCACATTGAACACCTTATGTAATGATATTAATTGTGGTAATGGTTAAGTGCTTACTATGTGACAAGAGATGAGTTGAGGGCTGGGGTAGATTGAAAATAATCAGATCATTCTCAGTCCCTGTCCCATCTGGGGCTCATGGTATATGGGGGAGGAGAGAAGGACCAACAGAACCCCCCTCTAGACTGACACTCCCTCTCCTTCCTCTCCTTTCTCTCCTCTTGCTTCTCCTGTACCACTTTCCTAGCACTTGCCTTCACTTCTACTCTTCTGTGTGGGTCCTGTCCTGACACACCCCTGGCAATGCCAGGAGGAGAGGGATGCAAACACACAAACTGGAAGTATGTTGGGGTGGGGTGGGATGGGGTGAGAAAGCCTCCCTCAGTCGAGCTTCATTCATTCATTCATTCATTCAATCATTTTTATTGAGCGCGTACTGTGTGCAGAGCACTGTACTAAGCGCATGGGAAGTCCAAGTTGGCAACATATAGAGACGGTCCCTACCCAACAGTGGGCTCACAGCCTAGAAGGGGGAGACAGAGAACAAAACAAAACATATTAACAAATTAACAAAATAAAATAAATAGAATAGATATGTACAAACAAAATAAATAAATAAATAGAGTAATAAATACGTACATATATACATATATACAGGTGCTGTGGGGAAGGGAAGGAGGTAAGGCAGAGGGGCAGGGCATTGGGAGGGCCTCATTATTTCTTATTATTAGTTGTAGAGGTATTAGTAATTGAGTATTAGTAGTTGAGAAGTTGAGAAGCAGCGTGGCTCAGTGGAAAATATACGGGCTTGAGAGTCAGAGGTCATGGGTTCGAATCCCTTCTCCACCACTTGTCAGCTGTGTGACTTTGGGCAAGTCAATTTCTCTGGGCCTCAGTTACCTCATCTGTAAAATGGGAATCAAGACTGTGAGCCTAGACTGTGAGCCCGCTGTTGGGTAGGGACCGTCTCTATATGTTGCCAACTTGTACTTCTCAAGAGCTTAGTACAGTGCTCTGCACACAGTAAGCACTCAATAAATACAATTGAATGAATGAATGAATGAGCGCCTTGTGGTATAACCTGATTACCTTCTATCCCCCCCCCCGCCCCCCGACCAGTGCTTAGAAAAGTGCTTGGCACATAGTAAGCGCTTAACAAATGCCATTATTAATTAATAGTATGGTACTTGCTAAATGCTTACTATGTGCCAAGCACTGTACTAAGCATCTAGGGAAGATACAAGATAATCTGGTTGGACACAGGCCCTGTCCCTTATAGGGCTCACAGTCTAAGTACAACTCTGTTAAATTGTGCTCTCCCACATGTTTAGCACACAATAAGCATTCAGTAAATACAACTGATGATAATAAGTAGGAAAGAGAACAGGTATTGACTCCCTATTCTAGAGATGAGGAAACCAAGGCACAGAGAAGTTAAGTGATTTGCCCAAGGTCATACAGTAGGTGTGTGACAGTGGAGATTCGAACCCAGGGCTGTGCTCTTTCCACTAGACCACATGGCTTCCCATTGCCATTAGTGATTCACCCAGGACACCTAGAATGTCCTGTGGGAAGAATGGCCTCCTCCCTTTGAGGTCAAAGGAGTCAAGTTGTTGCCAACTTGTACTTTCCAAGCACTTAGTTCAGTGCTCTGCACTCAATAAATACGATTGAATGAATGAATGAAAGGAGTCCCATGTGGTCCGCTTGGCTGGAGGAGCGTTACACCTACCTCCAATTCTTCCACCTCTGCTTCAGCAGGTTCAGGAATCATTTTAATCTGAGTCTTGATGAAGCACTTTTGAAGTCCAACCAAGAAGATCCCAGTGAATCCCTAAAAACCAGATAAAACACATTCCTGGTAATGAGGCACGAGGAAGAACTGAATGATAATAATAATAACTGTGGCATTTCTTAAGCATTTATTCAATGTTAAAGACTGTACTAAGCACCGGGGTAGATTCAAGATAATGAAGTCCAACACAGTCCCTGCCCCACATGAAGCTCACATTCTTAGTAGGAGGGCGAATGGGTATTGAATCCTCATTCTGCCCATGAGGGAACTGAAGCACAGAGAATTGAAGTAATTTGCCCAAGGTCACCCAGCAAACAAGTGGTGGAGCTGAGATTAGAATTCAGGTCCTTTAACCCCAAGATCTGTGCTCCTTCCACTAGGTCATGCTGCTTTTCATCTGGGTCATCGTGCAGTTTGAGAAGATACCTGATGGTTGGAATACCAAAATAGAAAACTGTGCATTCGATATTAAATTGTGGTTGAGAATTGGATACCTTTCTCCAGAAACCTAAGCTTGCCCCCGCCACCCACTCTAGAAAAAAAAAAACCTCCCTCCTTACATTTTTAAAGTCGTGTATCTCCAGAATTTCTTTGCTGCCATTTCCACTTCTAAACATCTCGGTCCTGGTGAAAGGGTCGATTTCCATCCGAATTTTTTTCTGCGCTCCATTACTGAAGAAGGTATGCTCCATGTCGTAAAACTAGGCCCAGGGGAGAAGAAAAACATCAAGATGCTATCAGGTTACGGTCCCTAACACAGATTGTTTGTGCCTAATGGAATTTGCAGGAGGCATAACACAGTAACAGGACATCTGGGGAAAGGATGAGGACTGTAGCAAGTTCCAGGCATCAATCAATCCATTAGTGGTTTTTATTGAGCACTTACTGTGTGCAGAGCACTGTACTAAGTGCTTGGGAGAGTGTAATACAACAAAGTTGGTAGACAGGATTCTTGCTCACAGTGAGCTGCCCCCAAGGAGCTTGTAGACTACAGGAGGAGACAGACATTAAAAGAATAAAAGAATGTTTATCTAAGTACTGGGGTCTAGGGTGAATATCAAAGTGTCTAAGGGATACACAGCCAGTGTGGAAGTGATGCAGAGGAGAGAGAGGGTAGAGGAAATGACCATGTTTCTAGAGCTCTTAATGTAAGTTTATTATGGATGGGAAACGTGTCTGCTAATACTGTTGTTTTGTGCTCTCCCAAGCAGTTGGTACAGTGCTCTGCACATAGCAAGTGCTCAATAAATATTGACTGATTGATTGATTGATTAATGGTGGCATCTGAGTTGGGTGTGGTTCTTGCCATTGGGAAGATTCTACAGGAAGTTGCCATTGCTGTTCCAGCTGGATTGGTGATAACGGTGAGGTCATTGTGAATGAAGCATCTCTAATGGTAAGACCTGCCTGGAGAGCTTGAGTCTGCTGCTGTTTAGTCGTGGCCTGGTCCTGGTAGTGGAAAGCAGCATGGATTAGTGGATAAAGCAGGTGACCGGGAGCCAGAGGACCTGCGCTCTAATTTCAGCTCTACCGCTTGCCTGTTGGGGTGACCTTGGTCAATACACTTCACTTCTCTGCGCTTCAGTTTCCTCAACTGAAAAATGGAGATTGAATACATAGTCTTCCTCTTACTTAGACTGTGTGCCCCAAGTGGTATAGGGACTGTACCTGGCCTAATTAGCTTGTATCTCAAGGAAGCCTACACTCGGATGGGTGAGAGCGACATAAAAGTATTTCCAAATGGGAATTATTGACTTTACAGCTGAATATACATTTACACGCAAGTGCTGAAGAAGGGGAGAAATACAGACGTAAGTGGTAGAGGTGGCTTCTTCTAGAGTGTATCTTCTAGACTGTGAGCCCGTTGTTGGGTAGGGACCATCTCTTTATGTTGCCAACTTGTACTTCCCAAGCTCTTAGTACAATGCTCTGCACACATTAAGCGCTCAATAAATACGATTGAATGAAAAAGGTGGCTGTCGAGTTGATCTGATGGGGTTTTGAGAATTAATCAAGGAAGATTTGTTGGAGGAGGGAGGAATTTTAGGAGGGCATTGAACGCAGGGATAGCTGCTGTCTGTTGGATTCGGGGAGGGAGGGAATTTCAGGGAGCTG
Source organism: Tachyglossus aculeatus (assembly GCF_015852505.1). Taxonomy (NCBI): domain Eukaryota; kingdom Metazoa; phylum Chordata; class Mammalia; order Monotremata; family Tachyglossidae; genus Tachyglossus; species Tachyglossus aculeatus. The sequence continues at coordinate 49,234,745 of NC_052071.1, forward strand.
TGACGGTGAGGGGTTGGAAGTCAGACATTTGAGTGTGAGATCTGATCTGGAGTTCCTTGTTAGGCATTTCTGCGTATAATCATCAAGGGTTGCTTGCAGGGTCTGTTACAGGAGGATTGCTGAGAAGCAGCATGGCTTAGTGGATAGAACATTGGCCTGGGACTCACAAGGGCCTGGGTTCTATTACCAGCTCCACTGCTTGTCAGCTACGAGATCTTGGACAAGTCACTAAATTTCTCTGGGCCTTCAGTTACCTCATCTGCCAAATGGGGATTAAGACTGTAAGCTCCATGTGGAGCAGGGACTGTGTCCAACCTGATTTGCTTGCATCTATTAGTTTGTAAGGTGGCACTTAGTACTGTGCCTGGCACATAGCATTTAACAAATGCCATTAAAAAAATTGCTCGGAAGGACAAGGTACTCAGACTGCAGAGAGGTCTGAAGCTGAATAAGGGTTTTCCTAACAGAGATTTCCTTGGCTGATAAGAGATACTACTGAGTTATTTCTCTGGGGAAGAGTTTGTTCACCTTAAACAACAAAAGCCAAATCAAGCCTTCATTGTCCTAAGGCATACTGCCCAATTCACATCACTGAGCCATGTTTAAGACTCCTAGTAGATCAGAGACTTAAAGGACCTCCAGCTGTAATCCAGTCATTCATTTCCGTCTCTCCAGGGCTATTTTACCCGTGAATTCGTTTTCACTGGTAGATTTCGGTCTCGGTTAAAAATATCCTGGGAAGGAGATTCTGTGATTTTTCGTAGAAATTCTTTCCAACATTTGTCAACCTTTCCTGTCAGAAAGTCTTAATCAAGAGTCTCTCTGCTGCGGTCAAAGCCAATTTTTTTCCTGATCGGTTCTGACTGGAGAGATCTGCATTTTAAGAGAAACCTCCCTTTCTGCTTTTGAAGATAGGTATTTTTCCTCCTCTTCATTCTCTCTTTTGGATCTCCTCTGTATTCTTAACTTTTACTTGTAGTTTCTATTTTCCAATCCTAAATCATTTGTCATTTTTGTGGACCCTCTCCAAATTCTTTACCTACCACTCAGTTATGGCGATAGCTGCAGTTTGTAGATGGTCCTCAGGATTGAATCAGACCTGGGGTCTAATCCTGCACTGCCACTTATCTGCTGTGTGACCCTGAAAAAGTCACTTGACTTCTCTGTTAGGGGAAGCAGCATGGCCTAGTGGAAAGAGCATAGGGCCGGGAGTCCAAGGCCCTGGGTTCTACTCCCACCTCCATCACATACCTGCTGTGTTACTTTGGGCAAGTCACTTACCTTCTCTGTGCCTCAGTTCTCTCATTTGCAAAATTGGATTTCAATACCTGTTCACCCTCCTACTGGCCCATTGTTGGGTAGGGACATCTCTATATGTTGCTGATTTGTACTTCCCAAGCACTTAGTACAGTGCTCTGCACACAGTAAGCACTCAATAAATATGATTGAATGAATGAATGAATGAATGACCTGGTTAACTTGTATCTACCCCTGTGCTTAGTTCAGTGCTTGGCACATACTAAGGGCTTAGCACAATTACTATTGTTGTTTTCCAGTTTCTTCATCTGTAAAATGGGGATTAAATACCTTCCCCCACCCTTACCAATCAGTGGTGTTTATTGAGCACTTACTCTGTGCAGAGCACTGTACTAAGTGCTTGGGAGAGTACAATAGACAGAGTTGGTAGACACTTTCCTTGCCCACAACCAGCTTACAGTCTAGAGAGGGAAGCAGACATTAAAATGAATAAATTATGGATACAATAAATCTTAGTCTGAGAGTGCTGTGTGGGATAGAGACTGTGACTGATCTGATTGTATTGTATCTACTGCAGCATTTAATAGAGTCCTTGTAAACATTTATCAAATACCACAATTACTGTTATCACAAGGCACAGCGGTCCCTGAATGTTCTAACTTGCCTAGCATCATTCCTGAAAAAACAGGTGGCAGCTCTATTCTCTAATTGGCAGGATGTCGAGTATATGAAAAATATTTCCTCGACCTTTAAGTGGACAACTATTTCTTCCTGAATTCTGTCTGTCCATCCCCAAACGCATTGGCTCAGTCAGACTCTGCTACCCTGAAGCCTGTGTCCTATTCATTCAGATAATAATTATAATAATCATTCTGGTATTTGTTAAGTGCTTACTGGGTCACAGGCACCTGTACTGAGCGCTGGGGTGGATAAAAGCAAATTGTATAGGACAAGTCCCTGTCCCACATTGGGCTCACAGTCTCAATCCCCATTTTACAGGTGAGGAAGCTGAGGCACAGGGAAGTAAAGTGATTTTCCCAAGGTCATACAGCAGACAAGTGGAAGAGCCGGGATTAGAACCCACAACCTTCCGGGCCTGTGCTCTTATCCACTATGCCAAGCTGCTTCCTATCTGAGCTCAAATCTGAGCCCTCGGGTGGATTTTCCTTCGTAAACAAGAGTGGGGGCAAAAAGTAGGCCCTGGGCAGAGAACAAAATCAGGGTGGCTTTTGGGTGGCTTTCGGACAGTCAGAGGGGCAGGTCCTGGATAACTTTTTTGTCCGTGTGTATGCTGGAGTCTGAATATTAACTTAAGCTGGTCAGTTTGTTCCCAGCTCGAGAAGAGAAACCAGCTGGAAGGGTCTGAAGTGATAGATGGTATTTGAAACAATGGATCTGAGTTGGAAAAAAAAAAAAGACGGATCATCTATTTTTTTCTGGTGTCAAAAACGGGTTTCTAGAGAGCTTTCAAGCCAGGGGCAGGTTTTTTTTTATTTTTTTAAATGGTATTTGTTAAGCACTTGCACGTGCCAGACATAGTTCTAAGCACTGGGGTAGGCACAAGTTAATCAGGTTGGACACAGTCCCTGACCCATGTGGGGCTCACAGTCTTAATCCCCATTTACCAAATGAGGTAACTGAGGCACAGAGAAGTGAAGTGACCTGCCCAAGGACACCCTGGAGAGGAGGCTGATCTGGGATTAGAACCCAGGTCTTCTGACTCTCAGGCCCGTGGGCTTTCCACAAGGCCTAGATGCCACTCAGAAGCCGAAAGAGGAAGAGGTCTGTGGCAGCCACAGAGTTAGCTAATCAAATCTGTATTAGTGTGCAACAGGTAGCAAGTGCCCTTAGGCTAGGTATTTCCTTCTGACTCTCATTACATTCTTATTTACTGCTCAGAAGCCAGTTTAAGGGAGGAGAAGCTAACATCAATGGTGAATACATTGAGCCGCAGGCCAGCCCAGCGGAGAGAGAGGCAGCCAGTTAAGGAAGATCCATTAAGGTCCATTACTAGCCACTGTTGCCAGGACTCCCAGAAAGATGGGATTTTGTTGAGAAATATTAGCTGTTGCCTAGATAAACTCTGACACCACTAACCATCTCATTTTATTTTTTTTTTATCAGAAACACTGTTGATGGATCGCTGGAAGGAAAAAAGAGGTTAGAGGCGGCGGGGAAGTGGGGTGTTGGAAAGCTGTCTCCCTGGACAGAAGGAAAGTACTGCACAGTCATCAGCCCCGGGCTTGGATTACTCAACATTCTTTAGGATTTCACGCTCCAGCTGGGGAATGATTTTTTCCGTAGTTCTGGGGACGTGAGAGTTGGGAAATTGGACTATCCAGAGCTCAGCAGATCACAGCCATTTCCATGGCTCTCTTAAATGAAGATCAGACTGACCTTGACCCCCAAAACCCCAAATCAGGTCCCCAAACCAGCTGTCTCAGCCTGCTGGCTCACTGAGTCCTTGAGGCTTCAATCATTCATTCAATCGTATTTATTGAGTGCTTACTGTGTGCAGTGAACTGTACTAAGCGCTTGGGAATTACAAATCGGCAACATAGAGAGACGGTCCATACCCAACAACAGGCTTGATCCCTTGAATGTGAAATTCATTCATTCAGTCAGTCATATTGAGCGCTTACTGTGTGCAATGCACTGTGCTAAGCACTTGGGAAAGTACAATACAGCAATAAAGAGAGACAATGCCTGCCCTCAATGAACTCACAGTCTAGGGTGTGTGAGGGATGTTCCAGGGAGGGGCTAAAAGGGGGAATGTAAGACTGGGGCATCTCTACACCAGCCTCTCCTGAGATAGGCTGCTTTAGGTTGGTCAGATGGTTTGGGGTCAGGGACCAGTGGAATATCTTCAGAAGAGGGACAGTTAACTAGCTTCCTCTTTGATCAGTCAATCATATTCATTCAGCGCTTACTGTGTGCAGAGCACTGTACTAAGCGTTTAGGAGAGTACACTATAACAGAGTTGTAGACGTGTTCCCTTCCTACAATGAGCTTATGGTCTAAAGGATTTGATTCTTCCACTGGAGCTTGGGAAGAGCCTGGGGAAACCAGATCAGTTCCAACCCAGACCCAACGGGACCGGATCCCCTTCCCACTCCCAAAGTAATGTTGCTTGGCTTTTTCAGATTCCAGATCGGGCACCAGATTCTACACCTGCAATCCAGAAATCCAAAGTTTCTCCTGGAGAGGCAGGAGTGCAGTGGCTTTTCTTGCCCAAGGCAAATGGAAATCCAAAGGAGGAATGGGTGTTTGGGCCTTCTCAGATCCCTGGTCTGAACCCCTGTCTCTCACTTTTTTTTGGCTGGTTCAGGAAAAGAGTGAACTGGAAAATTTATGATCTATAGGAAAAGCAAAATATAAGAAAATGGTGCTGGAAGAAATCCTGGATAAAAACCACCTTCCCCTTCCTCCAGTCCTCCCCCTTCTTCCCCCCACCCTACCGCACACATTCCTTTTTCTGTCCAGAAATTCTTTCTTCAATCTATTTTAATCTTCCTGCTCAGGCAGTAAATGGGTCTTCTCATCCATTTTTTATAGTTTTTCACTTTTTTCTCTTTTGATGCAGTAGTCCCTGAGGTCTGAGAGGGACGTTTCCTGGAGGAGAAAGCAGCTTCAGATGTGGTGTGATGGATCTGCAGAGGTGTGAGGTGGTTTTGCCTGTCCTGAGAGGGAGTTGAGGACATTTGGTTCAGTTTTCTTTTGAAATCTGGGATTAATCTAGAGACTCTCCTCCCCACTGTCATCCTTCAATGTCTCCTTTTGAGACACCCTTTCAGAAGCTGAAATGCACACCAAAAAATGTGGTTGGCAAGCCAATGCTCACTGTGTGAGGGGAGTCCCAGGTTTTCTAGTCTATCCTTAAATGGAAGTTTCTCCATTTCACTCTCTGTACCAGCTCAGGTCTTTTGTGTTCTTTCTGGAATCCTGCAAATGGAACCACACCCTGGATGACAAGAGTGGGTGCTCTATGGTTTGTTATTATTGTTATTGTCTCTCGCCCTCATTAGTTTGTAAGCTCCTTTGAGGGCAGGATCAGGAATGCCATCTCTATTATTTTTTCCCACGTGTTTAGTACAGTGCAGTGCTCTGCATACTTTAAGCACTCAATAAATACTGTTTACTGATTCATATGATGTAGGGTCAAAATGGCCTCTTCTATCACCATCTCCAACACGCCTGGTTTACTACAGCTTAAAACGATGCTCACTGTGCCAGTGTGTTTGTGATTTGCATTTCAAATACCATCCTTCCCCACCTCTTAGAAAATTGAGGGGGCCACCCTGTCTCACATCAGCAGCTGGAAAAATTTTGGTCTGTGCAACTTTTTCCTCCTTTTGCACAAAGCTGAGAATTTTTTTCTCTGCACTGTCAGACCCAAAGCTATGCCAAGGGGCTTGTCTTTAATAATTGTGGTATTTGTTTAGTGCTTGCTATATGCCAAGCATAGTACTAAGTGCTGGGATAGATGCAAAGCAATCAGATCAGATATTCTCCTTGTTCCAAATGTCGCTCACCGTCTAAGGGGGCAGGAGAGCAGGTATTGAATCCCTGCTTTACAGATGAGGAAACAGGCAGAGAGAAGAACTCAAGTGACTTGCTCAAGATCACACAGCAAGCAAATGGTGGAACCAGGATTAGAACCCAGGCCTCCTGACTCTCAGGCCTGTGCTCTTTCCAATAGATGACGCTTCTCTTGCTGATTCTTTTGTCTGACCATTGTTGACTGGTGAGAGAAAGTGCTTGTCTTCCCCTTGAGGGATCTAGTCTGTTGTTCCACTGACAGAGCTGAAGAGTGTTTTCCACCAAGACGCAGGTCATCCCCTGTCCCATGTTCGTAGGGCCTGCCACTATTTGATGTGGGGGAATTGCCACGTGTCAGCTGTATAACCATGAGCAAGTCACTTAATTTCCCTGTATCTCAGGTACCTCCCCTGTAAAATAGGGATTAAGATTGTTAGCCCTATGAGGGACGTGGACTGCATACAACCTGATTTGCTTGTATCTACCCCAGTGCTTAGTACATAGTACTGTAATAATAATAATGGCATTTATTAAGTGCTTACTATGTGCAAAGCACTATTCTAAGCACTGGGGAGGTTACAAGATGATCAGGTTGTCCCATGTGGGGCTCACAGTCTTAATCCCCATTTTACAGATGAGGTAGCTAAGGCACAGAGAAGTTAAGTGACTTGCCCAAAATCACACAGCTGAAAACTGGCAGAGCCAGGATTTTAACTCATGACCTCTGACTCCAAAGCCCGTGCTCTTTCCACTGAGCCATGCTGCTTTTCTCTTTGCACTATATACAAAGTACTGGCACATAGTACATTCTTAGCAAACACCATTAAAAAACCCAAACTGACCATCCCTGAAGGCAGACCCACCAGAAAGCTATTTCAGGCCAGTACATTGCCCTCCCAGGAGGTCGCTGTGGGACAGTGAGCAGTCAGAGCCTTATTCTCTAGTTGTCTGTGATAATGCAGTATGATGGGAAATCAGCAGAGTGCTTGGCACAGTTAATTAATCAGTGGTAATTATTGAGTACTTACTGAGTGCAGAACTCTGTACTAAGTGCCTGGGAGAGTTACAATGCAATAAAGTTGGTAGATGTGAACGCTGTCTGTAAGGAGCTTATAGTCTACAGGTACACTCAATAGCAAAAAATGATGGTCACTCCACCACTGGAGATACTGCTGGTCCATTCTGCTGGCAGACACTCCTGGGCAGTGATCCTTAGTTTCCCACTCTGTCCCTGGAAGCATCCAACTTGACAGGAAAATGCCCACTTAGTGTCTGCAGCATTCCCAGGGGGCTCCGTGTTCATGGTGGCATGGACGGGCAGCAAGATGGAGTGTCATGGCAGGACCAATCAAAGTCGGATTCAAGTCTTGGAATGGACGAGTGTGAAATTTTCAGGAATGGTCTGGGAACCAGAAGAGAATGGATCCCAGTTCAATCCTAATAGAATAGGGCTTCCCAGGAAGGGACAATGTGATCTTTGGGAATTCCTCTGTGTATCTGGCGTGGAGTGTGCCCAGTGAAATCTGGATGGCACCACCTACCCCCTTGCTGAAGATGCTTGCCGGGGCTCACCCTTCTCATTCCCCCCAACCCCAGCTTCCCTCCCTGATGTCTGCCTGGGGGAGACCAAGCAGAAACTGGGGAGGAGAAGGAGGAGGAGGTCTGCATTTCCCATGTGCCAAAGAGCAAAGCAGATATGTTTGGGCTTTGCACCAGATGTTTGGAGCACAGAAGAAAGAACTATACTCACTTGCCCAAGTTGGGGGTGTGAGGGGGTGTGAAAGACTCCGGCTGAATCTCAAAGAGCTGCGTTTTCAGTGCCAGGATCATCATCTGGGAATCAGTTAAGGGCTTTCTAGGGAGAGTCTGGCGGAAGGAGCCTCCCCAGGGGACCTGCTGGCCAACGCGTGAGTCAACACCACCTCTGAACCCACTGAGCACATTGGAGAAAGGCACAGAAACAAACACTAGGGAGCCATGACCTCCTCTCCTACCCAGAGAAAGGCTCCATAGACTGGCTGGGGAACAGTAGCGGGCAGTCTGTATCTTCCTCCAAGTGTACTGCCCTAGGACTTCTTTCTGTACTGTTCAAGGACAGTGACTGCCTCAAATGTGTATGTGTGTATATGTGTGTTTGTGGTGCTGAGTACCATGCCTGGGAGGCCTGTCAGGTGCCAAGAGACTCCAGAACCCCCCACCTCAGAGGCTGCAGCCAGTCGGTGGAGCTGCTGGAATTGCCTGTGGAGTTGGCATAGAGAGACCCAGGCTCCAGTGGAAGAGAAGGGAGAGGTCAAGTGGGCTTCACTTGACTTCGGAATTCAAGGAGCTGGGCCAGGGAAGACTGTGAACCCGTTGTGGGGAGGGATTGTCTCTATTTGTTGCTGTATTGTAGTTTCCAAGCATTAGTACAGTGCTCTGCACACAGTAAGCACTCAATATGTAAGATTGAATGAACGATTGAATGAATGGAGAGGAGAGAAGACGGGGAGGGGAAGGGCAGAGGAATGAGAGCCTAGGGGCAAGGAAACCCACTCCCCAAACCCCTCCCCAGCTCCTCCTGCCTATTTCAGCCCTTCCAGGCTGCGACATTGCACCCTAATAAAGCATTAAGCTGAAACAGTAAACACCTGGCATATCTCCTCTGTGATCTCGGAAAGTCACTTTACTGCTATATGCCTCAGTTACCTCATCAGGAAATTGGGGATTAAGACTGTGAGCCCCCAATGGGACTTGGACTGTGTCTAAGTGATTGGCTTGTATCTACCCCAGCACTCAGTACAGTGCCTGGTACATAAGTAAGCACTTAACAAATACCATTACCAAAAAAAAAAGCCACCTTAATTGTTTGCTATTTTCAAGTGGATCTATGTGCTGAGCACTGGAGTGGGCACAATGCAATCGGAACAGACACAGTCTTTGTCTCATATGGGTCTCACAGTCTAAGGGAGAGGAAGAACTGGTATTCATTCATTCATTCAATCGTATTTATTGAGCACTTAGTGTGTGCAGAGCACTGTACTAAGTGCTTGGGAAGTACAAATTGAATCCTCATTTTATAGATGAGGAAACTGGCCCAGAGAAGTGATTTGCCCAAGGTCACACAGCAGACCAGGGACAGAGATTGAGATTAGAACCCAGTTCTTCTGACTCCCGGTCCCGTGCTCTCTCCCTTAGAACACACAATAGCCAGTCCTTAGACGATCAAGGGTTCTTAGCTGTTATAGAAATCCCTGTGTGGGGTGATCTAGCTTGGGGAAAGACATCCCTTAAAACCCATGACTTAGGGCTACTCATCAGCAAATTCCAATTGTCTGTGTTTCTGAAAATTAAAATCAATAACCTCTGTTATTGAAAAGCCTCATTAGGACTGGGCTGGGGCTGGGATTGGGATTTCGTTAAGGGGACTGGATTTTTGGATGATTGGATTTTTGATATCAGCTAATTACTTGACTGTCGGCTCCTTATGGGCAGGGAACTTGTCCACCAACCCTGTTGTACTCTTCTAAGTGCGTAGTACAGGCAGAGGCAGCTTAGTCTAAGGAAGGTGGAACAGGAGACAGAACTAAAGCACAGAATTGGGAGTCAGGGGATCTGGATCCTAATTTTGGCTCCAGCAATTCTCTCTCTGTCTCAATTTCCTCATCTGTAAAGTGGGAAAGGGTTTTCCTTTTCCTTAGACAGGGAAAGGGTTTGTCTTTGCTCCAGTGATCTTGTATCTAGCCCTGTGCCTGGCACTTAGCATATTATTAACAAATAATGTTACTATTATTATTATCGTTGTTGTTATTATTATCATTATTAAAATGGACATTCTAAGCTACTCATTTGGGTTCTTTCTGGTTTTCAACTCTTGTAAACAAAAGCCAGAAACCTCTCCCTAGTGCATCTGTTTGCTGGGATTCTTCTACTCTCCACAGTGGTCACTCATAATAATTAGAGAAGCAGCATGGCTCAGTGGAAAGAGTACAGGCTTTGGAGTCAGAGGTCATGGGTTCAAATCCCGGCTCCATCAATTGTCAGATGTGTGACTTTGGGCAAGTCACTTAACTTCTCTGTGCCTCAGTTACCTCATCTGTAAAATGGGGATTAAGACTGTGAGCCCCACATGGGACAACCTGATCACCTTGTATCCCTCCTAGCGCTTAGAACAGTGCTTTGCATAAAGTAAGTGCTTAACAAATACCATCATTATTATTATTATTATTACTGTTATTATAATGGTGGCATTTGTTAAGTGCTTACTATGTGCCAAGAATTGTACTAAGCACTGGCATAGATACAAGATAATCAGGTTGGATACAGTCCCTGTCCCATACGAGGTTTGCAGTCTAAGTCAGAGGGACAACAGGAATTGAATCCCCATTTTACAGATCATGTGTAATTCTCCCTTTTTCGTTTTTTATTAATGGTATTTGCTACATACTCACTATGTTCCAGGCACTGTGCTACGTTCTGGCTCAGATGCAAGATAATCAGGTTGGACACAGTCCATGTCCCACATGGGGCTCACAGTCTTAGTCCCTGTTTTACAGATGAGGAAACTGAAGCCCAGAGAAGGGAAGTGACTTGCCCAAGGTCACCCAGCAGAGAGGGGAGGAGCTACGATTCGAACCCACATCCTTCTGACGTCTAAGCCTGTGCTCTATCCACTAAGCCACAGCTTATCCCCTCTCATGCTGGCTTTCACCTCTCGGGCTTTCCACACTGGAAAGCAACAGCCGGGATGAATTCCACTGTGACATGGGGTTTGAACCATGCACTTAGACAGAGACTTGAAACTGAAAGCTTTTAGCAGTGAGGTGGGAGGTGGAGGAAGGCTGGAATGAAAATGCCAGCCCCTGATAATAATAATAATGACAATAATCATGGCATTTGTTAAGTGCTCACTATGCACCAAGCACTGTTCTAGGCCCTGGGGGGCATACAAGGTAATCAGGTTGTCCCACATGGGGCTCACAGTCTTAATCCCTATTTTACAGATGAGGTAACTGAGGCACAAAGAAGTGAAGTGACTTGTCCAAAGTCACACAGCAGACATGTGGCAGAGCCGGGATTTAAACCCATGACCTCTGATGTGGGATTTTAAATAAACCCTGTTTATTTTAAACAGATAAACAAAGTCAAAGTGATGAGGAAAAAGAAAGCCAAGGCGGAGACTTTCAGGCGACTGAGGGTAGCAGGAGATGCTCCAGTGGTTAGAGGAAGCTGCAGATATGGTCCCATTCTCCTGAGGGGGAAAGAGAGTCTCCAAGAGCCAGGCCCTGGAGGAAAATGCTCTTAAGGGAGCATTCTAATTAGGGAATGCAAGACCAGCCCAGTGAGGCCCCCAGCTCGGCCTAGTGGATGGAGCATGGGCTTGAGAGTCAGAAAGACCTGGGTTCCAATCCTGGCTCTGCCTCTTGTCTGTTGCGTGACGTTGGGCAAGTCATTTCACTTCTCTGTGCCTCAGTTACCTCCTCTGTAAAATGGGGATTAAGACTGTGAGTCCAATGTGGGAGGGGAACTGTGTCCTAGACTCGGTTTGGGCAGGGATTGCCTCTTTTTATTGCTGAATTGTACTTTCCGAGTGCTTAGTACAGTGCTCTGCACACAGTAAGTGCTCAGTAAATATGATTGAGTGAAGTGTCCAACCCAATTATCTTGTATTTACCCTAGTGCTTAGTACAGCTCCTGGCATATAGTAAGTGCTTAAAAAATACCATAATGCTGAAGGTGGCAGGTTCAAATAAACAAAAGAAAGCATTTCTTCACAGAGGAGGTGGTCAGGGGTTGGTATTCTCTCAATGCAAGAAGTTATACGGGCAGAAGTTTTCTATAGGTTCAAAAGGGGCATGGACAAATTCAATGGAGATTTATGTACTCGGGTTTGTACCCCTTAAGAACTTGTTATTCACCCCACCTCAGCCTCACAGCACTTATATCCATAAACTTACACTCTGAATCTGTAATTTCTTTTAATGTCCAACTCCCACTCTGGGCTGGAAACTCCTTCTGGGCAGGAATCATCTCTATCAACTCTATCATATTGTACTTTCCTAGTGCTTATTTCCCCCTCTCAGCGTCACAACTGGAGAGTTTCCAGTCCTCTACCAGTCTCGGCTATGGGAAGGAGAGTCAAGCAGAGGCCTAACCATTCCATTCCTAGCTTGGGCAGTGGCTAGCGAGTGGAAGGCATTCTGCTATAAATCAAAAGTCACCCATGCTGGCAGCAGCGGCATGGAAGAGAGTCGAGGGTGGTGACTCGAGTTTACTGCGCGGAAGGCGTCAGTGGTAAATGTCTTCTGTATTTTTACCAAGAAAACTCCATGGATCCACTACCAGAACGATTGCAGATGGACAGTGGGGCGTTCTGGGGGATGTGTGTCCATGGTGTCGCCATGGGTCGGAAATGACTTGACGACATAAGACAAGTGCTTATTTCAGGGCTCTGCACACAATAAGCACTCAATAAATACATTGATTGATTAATAATGAGGAGCGGTTCACAGTGGGTCCTTAGAAAACTAGGGAGATATGGGAAAAGTTAAAGTGGTTAGGGAGTTCATCCTTAACTATTAGGATGAATGTCAAGGACTGCATCACCACATTACTCCTCTAAGCATGCTGTTCACTCATTCATTCATTCAGTTGCATTTATTGAGCACTTACTTTGTGCAGAGCCCTGTACTAAGCACTTGGGAAGTACAAGTCGGCAACATGTAGAGATGGCCTCTACCCAACAACGGGCTCACAGTCTAGAAGGACTGTTGCCACTGTTGGAAAAATAGTACTGGGCTGAATGGATCGTTAGCCTGACCGAGTAATGACATTGCTTACAATCTTATGCTTATTAGAGAAGCAGCATGGTCTAGTGGAAAGAGCAGGGACTTGGATGCTAAATCTGGCTCCACCACTTACCTGCTGTGTGACCCTTGGCAAGTCACTTAACTTCTCTGGGCTTCAGTTCCCTCCTCTGCAAAATGGGGATTCAATACCATCTTGTATCTTCCCAAGTGCTTAGTACAGTGCTTGCCGCATAGTGCTTAACAAGTACTATTACTATTATTATAATAACTATTATGATTATTCACTGGGAAAATCATCCCATTTTACCATCTTCATTTCCTCCTCCTTCTCACCCTCCTTCTCATCCCCCTTCTCCTTTGTCTTTTTTCGACTGTACTCTTCCATTTGCTCCTGTCCCCCCAATTTACTTCTACTCTTCCTCACCTCCTTTTCTCTCTTACTGTCTCCTCTCATCATCTCGTTGGTTTTCCTGCTTTTCTTTCTCACTATTTGTTTTCCTCTGCCAAAAGAATGAAAAATCCAAGACCAGAGAAAGAGAAAAATATCTTATTCTCCCGAGGATTTAGCATAGTGCGCGGCACCCAATAAATTCTTAATAAATTCTTAATAAATTATTATTAAAAATTATTAATAAATTATTTATTCTTAATAAATTAAAAATAATTAATAAATTCTGCCAGCTAAGGATTGATGGAAAAGTAGCGAAAGAAGAAAAATGTTTAAATAGAGGGTTTTGCCAACTTCCAAAATATAGGGGTATTTTTAAATGACCTATACTTTGTAGACTGGAATATTATTATTATTACTATTATTATTATAAGAAATAATTATTAGCAATAATAATAATTGTGGTATTTGTTAAGCACTTACTATCTGCCAAGCACAATTCTAAACACTGATGTCGATACAAGATAATCAAGTCAGTCAAGCTCCTTTCCCACATGAGGTTCACAATCTAAGTAGGAGAGAGAACAGGTATTGAATCCCAATTTTACAGATGAGGAAACTGAGACTCTGAGAAGCTAAAAGACTTGCCCAAGGAGGGATTAGAGACCAGATCTCCTGATGCTTAGTCCTGGGCTCTTTCCACTAGTCAGGTTGCCATGGTTGGTGAGGGCTGAAAACTGCTAATTAAAGAAGCCACAAATGTGATTAGAGTCAGCTGAGCTGCTCCCAGCGAAAGGAAATCAGTCTCATCCCCTTTTCATGTGGTAGATGCAATAAAGTCAGAAATACAATCTCTGAAAACCCCTTACTGCTCTACTATGGCTGTTTCTCTTTATGTGGCGGTATAATTGCTTTTCCACCAGTTCCTGGCAAGATAACTGAAAGAGAGATGGAAAGTATTTTCCTTCCTTCAATAAAACTTTTCTGTCAATAAGAAGCAAGCAACCTTAACTCCTTAAATCCAAATGCTATAGCAGTCCAGGTATAGCAGCCCACGTAATGTGCCACCTGCCAATACCAAACCAAAATGAGAGATGTGTAAAAAAGAAAACACCAACTTCCCCCAATCATCGGTTACCAGAAAGTTAATACACATGACCTTTAGCAATTGTAATTTTTAAAACACGCAGTGATTTCAACAAAGGCAGTTTGTACCCAGAAGATTGAGAATATAAAGGGTTGGATCATAATATGAATTCACTTACTTTTTTGGGTGATGGGTTCCAGAAATGCCTGCTGCCCATACACAAAAGAACGAGAGAAAGGGCCAGGATACTGAAGATCAATCCCCAAATCTTATATCGCCTATAAATCTTTCTGTTGGATTTAGTTGCTTCTGCCTAAACAAAAAAAAAAAAAAAGAAGAAAGAAAAGACAAACCTCCTCAGATATTATGAAGTCATTCCAAGTAACCATCCCTTTCACTGCCCAATACTCTTATCCCATGGAATAAATAAATTAGCGAAATGTCCTAGGGAGGATCTCCATCCACTTACATCTAGGACATGACAGTCCTCCTGGTTCCCTGGAGGATTCTTTCCCATGATTTCTCCAAGTAAACTTTTCTTTCTGGTGCGCAGGGAGGAATCGGAGAGGCCACTGCCGAGGTGGAGCTCCAAGTGAGCTGGATCCCAGATGCCAGAGGGGAGAAACTGGATTTGTATGACTAAAATATGTCATCCCAAAGCCTGCTGTATTGTGGGGGCTCCAGGAGGGCAACGAATTACTGTAGATATATAAGGACAAATGCAGCAGATTCAGCACAAAATAATAGGAGAAGCAGGTAATAGTGAAGCCTGTTGTCCTGAGGTTTGGAGAGAGACCGAGAATGGGGAATGCTGAAAAGTTTTTTTCTACTAGATTTTTTAGGTTGTGAGCCCGCTGAGAGCCAGGGGCTGAGTCTCATTCCCACCTGAATATTCTTTCCCAGTGCTTAGGACAGTTCACTGCACACTGTAAGCACTTAATAAATACTCTTCCTGTTACTAGAATGCCTTGCATACACTAAGTGCTTAGTAAATACTATTACCATTACTACTACTATAGGAAATCTAAAAACCAGCGTACCCACCCCCAAATTTTGTGTCCCCCCTCCTTTTATTTCCTGCCCTATGGCATATTTTTCTTTCCGTCTTCTCTAGAGACACCTTTCTTTAGACTTCTGGGTCCTTTTGAAGCGTTTTTGAACTGTTGTCCCTTGATTTCTTCCCTCTCCAATTTCTCCCCAGGCCTTATTGTTGGTTGCAGTTGCAGTTAGTCCAGTGAAAAAGTGATGCTCTGAATATCAGGAAACCTGGGCTTCAGTTCCATTTCTGTCTGTAGCTGGCTAATGTGGGCAAAGATCACACATGCACTTTGCAATGTGCTGCATTGCCAGGCAGGGACGAGAAAGTGCGGGTGATGAGGCGCAAGCCACTAGTACTAGAATCAGTTCCTCTGCACAGATCCTGTTGTACTTGTACTCTCCCAAGCGCTTAGTACAGTGCTTTGCACACAGTAAGTGCTCAATAACACTGATCGATTAGCTGATTGCACTCTCAGGATCATAGCTCCATTGTAATTATCAAGTTCCCCTTAAAATTGGAAGTATTCAGCCAATGCTGTAGTCTGTGAGCTCATTGTGGGCAGGGAACAGGGAATGTGTGTGTTATATTGTACTCTCCAGAGCACTTAGCATGGTGCTTTGCACACTGTAAGGGTTCAAAAAATACTATTGAACTGAACTGAACTTTTGGGTTGTCATAGAATAGGGTATTAAACTCAGCACCAGAATTTTCCTGTTTTTCCTTTTTTCTTCCAAACACAGTTGAGGGCAGTAAAAGGAAGAGGGAAAGAGGGAGACAAAGCGTGTTTAAAAGGAACAGTCTTTCTTTACATAAAATGAGAACTCCTAAGCATTGGCTTCAAGGCTCTCCACTAGCAATTTCCATCTTAGCTACCCATTCTCTGCTCCCACAGTTCCCCATCTTACAATGTTTGCTCCTCCCCAGGTAACCTTCTAACTCTTCCTCACTTATGATTTTCTTGTTTCCAACCCTTCACGGACATCTTTCTCCCCGCATAGAACTTCCTCTCCTCTCAAATCCACCCAACCCCATCCCTTCCCAATTTCAAACCTGTCCTAAAAAGTCACCTCCTCCAAGAAATAATCACAGGTTTATCACCACTTTAGCAGGGAATGTATCTGCCAACCCTGTTGTACTGTATTCTCCCAAGGGCTTAGAACAGTGCTCTGCACACTGTCACTGCTCAGTAAATTCCACTGATTGATTGATTTGCACATGTGTATCTCTGTAGAAAAGCAGTCTGGCAAAGTGGATAGAGCACAGGCCTGGGAGTTGGAAGGTCATGAGTTCTAATTCTGGCTCTGCCACTTGTCTGCTGTGTGACCTTGGGCAAGCCACTTCACTTCTCTGGGCCTCAGTTACCTCATCTGTCAAATGGAGATTGAGACCGTGAGCCCCATGCAGGACAGGGACTGTGTCCAATCTGAGAAGCAGTGTGACTCAGTGGAAAGAGCACAGGCTTTGGAGTCAGAGGTCATGGGTTCAAATCCAGGCTCCACCAATTGTCAGCTGTGTGACTTTGGGCAAGTCACTTAACTTCTCTGTGCCTCAGTTTCCTCATCTGTAAAATGGGGATGAAGACTATGAGCCCCCCATGGGACAACCTGATCACCTTTTAACCTCCCCAGCACTTAGAACAGTGCTTTGTAGGTAGTAAGCATTTAATAAATGCCATCATTTTTATTATTATTATTAGCTTGTATCTACCCCAGTGTTTAGAACAGTGCTTGGCACATAGTAAGTGCTTAACAAGTACCATAATTATTATTATTATTTGCTGTTTTTAATTAATTTTTTAAACTTTTGCTCTTTGTTAAAAAAATAATTATACATCCTTTTTAAAAACCTGTTGTATGGTTTGACAATTTGGATTTACTTAATGTCCTCTAGACTGTAAATTCTTTGAGGGCAGGGACTGTGTCTTTTATTTTTGTTGCAGATTCTTAAAGTACAAGAGCCTTGCACAATAGCCTGTCCACAGATGATGATGTTGATGATGTTATGGAGAACACACACATACACATACGTCGAAAAGCCTCAGTGAGACATAGTGGAGAAAGCAATCTATCGGTCAATTGGTCACATTTATTGAGATCGTACTGTGTGCGGGGCACTGTAGTAAGCACTTAGAAGAGTACAACTCAACAATATGACAGACACCTTCTCTGCCCGCAACAAGCTTACAGTCTAGAGGAAGTCCTGTAATCTGTCCCTCAGTGTAGCAAGGGGCATCAAGGAAGGCAAGTGGAAAATATTACATTTGGCCAAAGATCTTTTGATTTTATACCTTAGAGAGTGAACAATAGGAGATAAGGGATGGACTCCAGTGTAGTCTGGAAAATCGATTACAATCGTTATCTAGGTACTGATTCAGTTAGGCCTCTTCCTAGTGTAACAGAGCTTATGATTATATAAAAATCTTTGTGCCTGGAAATCTTAGCCTGAAAGATTCCTTGTGAGCTCCCAGAAGGGATTTCACGTAAATAGAAATGAAAGGAAAAACAATCCATTCCAGTGTACAGATATCCCTCTCTCTACCTCCCCCTCCTCTCTCCCCCAAATGGATTATATTGCCTCCCTCTTAGGCTGTGAACCCCATGTCAAACAGGGACAGGGTCCAATCTGATTATCGTGTATCTACCCCAGAGCTTAACACATAATAAGCACTTAATAAATGCCATCATTAAATACCATCATTATACAGGACCCAGATTAAACCATGGAAAGAGTAGTGTTTGGGCTTCAGGGAAACTGTTTCAAAACTTTCCATGCTCTTTGTTCTAATGCAAACCTTCCTAAAGTCAGAATGACAGTGGCTGCCTGGGGGCAATAAGCTTGGAAATCAAATCTGAATATTAATTCACAGTGGCTTCTAACTCCCGGCAAGAAATCCCTGCTGGGTTTGGAAGACCTGGATTCCCTCTAGGTTTGGGATGTCAACGGGTACCCCAGCTCTCCCTCCTTGAGCCTCTTGCCAAGGCCAGGAGTTCAAACCAGTGTGATCCCAGCCCTCCTCCTATCCAATTAGGAATACGTCTTTCCTTGGGTTGGGACAAAAGGTTAGACAAATATTAGGACTGGCAAGGAGCAGGATGACAGATCAGCCTGTCTCAGCTGGGATGACATCCATGGCATTTTCTCCTCTGCAGCAGTCTGGGCAGATTCAAATCTCTGATCTTCATCTTCAAAGACTTGGTCTTTCAGCTGCAGGCTAATATAGCGCTTCTGAATGTATTGATTTGCATACCTTATTATTTAAGCACTAACTCATATGTATAACCACTTCTTCCTATTTCACCTCGCTGCTTTCCTACTACTACTAATAATAATGATGGGCCTTTATTAAGCACTTACTATGTGCAAAGCACTGCACTGCATCACAGCCTGAACACTTCTCTAATGGCAACCTACTCACTGTACCTCCATCTCATCTCTCTCACTGCTGACCTTTCGCCCACGTCCTTGCTCTGACCTGGAAAGCCCGCCCTCTTCACATTCACACATGACTCTCCCCACCTTCCAAGTCTTATTGAAGGCAAGTCTTCTCCAAGAGGCTTTCCCTGACTAAGCCCTCATTTCCTCTTCTTCCACTCCCTCCTGCATCCCCCTGATTGCATTCATTCATTCAATCATATTTAATGAGTGCTCACTTTGTGCAAAGCACTGTACTAAGCACTTGGGAGAGTACAATATAATAACAAAAAAGACATAGTCCTGCCTACAAGGAGCTCACAGTCTAAAGGAGGAGACAGATGTTAATATAAATAAATAAATAGATAAAGGAATAAATAAATTACCGTTATATAGTTATATACATATGTGCTGTGGGGATGGGAGGAAGGATGAATGAAGGATCATTCATTCATTCATTCATTCATTCAATCGTATTTATTGAGCGCTTATTGTGTGCAGAGCACTGTACTAAGTGCTTGGGAAGTACAAGTTGGCAACATATAGAGACGGCCCCTACCCAACAGTGGGCTCACAGTCTAGAAGGGGAAGACAGAAAACAAAACAAAACATATTAACAAAATAAAATAAATAGAATAAATATGTACAAATAAAATAAATAAATAGAGTAATAAATATGTACAAACATATATACATATATACAGGTGCTGTGGGGAGGGGAAGGAGGTAAGGTGGGGGATATGTGGAGAGGGAGGAGGGGAATCGAGTAAGAGCCACACAGAAGGGAGTGGGAGAAGAGGAGAGTTTAGTCAGGGAAGGCTTCTTGGTGTCTATCAATCATTATCAACATCAGTAGTATTTACTGAGTAGCTACTGCATGCAGAACACTTCGTTAAGTACCTGGGGTCCATCATCAATCGTATTTATTGAGCGCTTACTGTGTGCAGAGCACTGTACTAAGCGCTTGGGAAGTACAAGTTGGCAACATATAGAGACAGTCGGCAACATATAGAGACAGTTCCTACCCAACAATGTGCTTACAGTCTAAAAGGGGGAGACGGAGAACAAAACCAAACATACTAACAAAATAAAATAAATAGAACAGATATGTACAAGTAAAATAAATAAACAAATAAATAAAGAAAGAAAGAAAGAAAGAAAGAACAAAAGAGTTTCCTACCTCAGGTCTTACAGGATCCTCAATGCCCACTACAGCAATGCACGTAAGACCAGTGACAATATCATTTTCATTATCCCACTCTGGCTCAGGTTCTCCTGCTGGGAAATCTCTGTATGCAAGACATATAGTTCTTAATCCTTCTGACGCCATAGGTTCAATTACAGTTTTTACAATATCATCACGATCTCTTGGTCTGAATACCTTTGCTTCACCATTAGCGCTCAAGATTTTAAAGCACTTTTTGAGAATGATCTGGGGTCGTTACAGTAGAGTTAGTTGGCAGGTCTTCTAAGAGTTTACGTGTAAAATGTACACAGGCGGCTCAGTTTGGGAAGGCCTCTTGGAGGAGGTGACCTCTCAGTAGGACTTTGAAGGGAGTGAATGAAAATTGTTGGAGTCTCATTATCTTGTGCCTGGAGGCTCAGGTGGACATATGTATGGCACCTGAATGGGAGAAGAAGCGTCTTCCTCTGTGCCAGAGCTACCTCAAGGAAACTCTAAAGGCAGCCCAATTTAATGCCAACAAAGCACTGTCTTAAATAAGGAATCTTGGGCTGGAGAGCTGTGCTTAGTGGAAGCTCACACCCTCAGTAAGATCCTTGAGGATAGGGATCGTGCCTACCAACTCTGTTGTACTTTAATAATAATTTTGGCATTTGTTAAGCACTTACTATGTGCAAAGCACTGTTCTAAGCGCTGGGGTGGATACAAGGTGATCAGGTTGTCCCATGTGGGGCTCACAATCTTAATCCCCATTTTACAGATGAGGTAACTGAGGCACAGAGAAGTGACTTGCCCAAAGCTGAGAAGTGGCAGAGCTGGGATTTGAACCCATGACCTCTGACTCCCAAGCCTGTGCTCTTGCCACTGAGCCACGCTGCTTCTCACAAGCACTTAGTATAGTGCTCTGCACACAGAGCACTCAATAAATACCACTGATTGACAGGGGGTAGTGAGTTGGGTGCATTCAGAGAAGCTGCGTGGCTTACTGGAAAGAGCATGGGCTTGGGAGTCAAAGGTCATGGGTTCTAATTCTGGCTCCACCACTTGTCAGCTGTGTGACTTTGGGCAAATCACTTAACTTCTCCGTGCCTTTGTTACCTCATCTGAAAAATGGGGCTTAAGACTGTGAGCGCCACGCAGGACAATCTTATCACCTTGTATCTCCCCCCCAGCGCTTAGAACAGTGCTTCACACATAGTAAGTGCTTAACAAATGCCATCATCATTATTATTATTTGTTGAGCACTTAGCCTACTGGATTCAGAGCACTGTACTAGGTGCATAGGAAAATGTAGAAATCAAAGTTATCATTGCTTCCTTCAAGGAGTTAATCTAATATTTTGCACTCCTTATGCAATGCTAATACTTTGCCATTCAGACCTATTGTCTCAGTTTTAATCTTCTTCTCCAATCCTTTCAGTTGGAATAACTCTTTTCTTCACCCATCTCTCAGCCCCATGGCACTTATGTACATATCTGTAATTTATTTATATTGCTGCCTGTCTCTCTCTCTAGACTATAAGCTCCTTGTATGCAGGGAACATGTCTACCAATTCTGTTATATTGGACTCTTGCAATTGCTCAAGCAGATAAATCTATCATTTCATAGGAGCAGACCATTCCTGATGGAAGTTCCAGACACTTAAAGGGCTAAATAAATATGATATCAGACTTTCTTTTTTTCCATTTTCCTGCTGGAGAGGAGGGATTTGAGAGATTTATAAGAGCAGCACTTGGTGCCGAAGCAGAGTAAGTAGGGAGGGAATTTTTTAGCTGTTTTTCAATTTGCACTGCTTTGAAAGAAAATCGTCAAGAACCTTAGGAGAGTAGCATTTTCTAAAATGATTGTGTCCCCAGGATGACCATAGAGGTGAAATTCAGAAGGTGGGCTCATGATCAGATTTCTGGGCAGACATGGTTGAGACTATTTGAGCTGTGTTTCAAGAAAGTGTGAAGGGCTTTTGTCTCAGTGAATCAATCAATCAATCATATTTATTGAGCACTTACTGTGTGCAGAGAGCTGTACTAAATGCTTAGGAGAGTACAATATAATGGGGTTGGTAGGCATGTTCCCTGCTCACAATGAATTTACAGAGTAGAGGGAGAGACAGGCAGTAATATAAATAAATTGTGTATGTGTACCTAAGTGCTGTGGGGCTGAGGGAAGGTTAAATAAAGGGTACAAAACCATGTTTACAGATAGATTCACCCTCGGTAATGGTGGTGTGAGCCCACTGTTGGGTAGGGACCGTCTCTATATGTTGCCAACTGGTTCTCCCCAAGCGCTTAGTACAGTGCTCTGCACACAGTAAGCGCTCAATAAATACGATTGATTGATTGATTGATTGATTAATTCCAACTGAAAGGGTGGGAGATTAAGATTAAGACGAAGGAACAGGACTGAATGGCAAAGTATTAGCACGGGTGTAAGGAGTTCCATCCATTAGTTTAAATCCCTTGAGGGAAGCATTGATACCCTTTACCTTTTTATGGTATTTGCTAAGTGTTAATTACCTGCCAGGCACTGTTCTAAGTGCTGGGGTAGATACAAGATAATTGCTTCGGACCCAATCCCTGTCCCAGGTAGGACTCACAGCCTTAATCCCCATTTTACTTCAGAAGTAACTGAAGCACAGAGTAGTTAAGTGACTTGCCCAAGGTCACATAGCCGACAAGTAGCAGAGGTGGGATTAGAACCCAGGTCCTTCTGACTCTCAGGCCGGTGTTTTTTCCAGTAGACATTTCTATCACATTTTGTCATGCACTTTATATTGTGCAGAGCACTCAGTAGATGAGGTGCTCAATAAATGCTGCTGATGCAGAGAGCGATCACATAGATCCAGACAAGACCCACTTGGCTGTGCCAGAGAAAGGCTGATTCTCATTTCCCTCTCCCCCTCCAAGACCAGAAGCTCCTTGAGGGTGGGGATCGTACCTACTAATGTCTATTGCATTCTCTTTCAAGAATTTAGTATTGTGCTTTGCAAGCAGCAGGCCCTCAATCAATATTGTTGATTGCCTGATTTACGGCCTGCTTGCCTGTAATTCGAAGTGGGGTCTATAGGAGTGGAGATGTGGCTAGAGGAAGCTGGCTCCGTTAGGAAGTGGTAAGGAAAATGGAATGGAATAATCCACCCCGTCCAAAGCTACTCTGGGAACGAGGTCAACTGGGAGGGAAAAGTGGGGGAAGACTGATAGAAAGAAGAATTCATTTATATCCCAGAAAGGTGAGATTTTTCTCTGAAGCATATTCTCTTAAGCACTGAAGTCAGTGCAGATATTATTGTGGGGAGAATTGGAAAGATGAGAAATCTGTTCACAGGAAAGAAAAGATAGTTTAGAAAGTGGCCCCACCATCTCTTATCTGTGCCCATGAATATAACCAGCTCTTGTTAGGGAGAAATGAACAGGGTGAAAGTTTTTTAGAAATGCAGTTTCCTTCTATGGGATGTGGGTTATTCCATCTGTTAATACAATCGAATAGTTTAACACATAACAGGTTTGGAGGTGGGTCAGAAAGACAAATCCACCCAAAACCTTCAAGACTCAAACAGTCAGGATGAGAGTAGAGGGCAGCAGGCAGTTGTTGAGGGAAGAGGATGTCTGAGAGTGTGGGAGGAAATGGATGGGAGGCTGGCCCATGGATAGGGAGACCAGATGTCCTGCTTTGGGCAGAAGGGCCCCACCATTTGAAAGGTCTAAGGCCAGACACATTAAGGGTTTCCCTTTAGGTTGGGATAATAGGACGAGACTCCATAGCCATGGATGTAGGAATAATAATAGTGAAGGAGACAGAGAATGTCAGTTTCCCTCTCTTCCCTATCTGTCCCTCTTTTTTCCCATCACTTCTCATCTCTCCTTTCAATCAATCAATCAGTTGTATTTATAGAGCCCTACTATGTGCAGAGCTCTGTACTAAATGCTTGGGAGAGTACAATTCAACAAAGTTGGTTGACACATTCCCTGCCCACTTTCCTTTTTCCTATCTTTCCTCCTTTTCCAGTTTCCTCCCTCTACCTTCTCTTTCCTCCGCTCTCCTCTCCTTTTCTCCTCTGCTCTATACTCCTTCACTCCTCCTCCTCTCTCAGCAAACACCTATCCACCTTTAGGTCCCCTTCCCTTGAGACACCCCCAACCTCCCATCCCACCTAGGGAGACCAGATTTCTGGCCCCTTTATCTCCAGGAAGGGTGCAAACGCATAGTTATGCCAGCACCACTTCCCCAGAAAGAGCCACATGGAGTCTAGTGGGGAAAAGGAGAGGGAATCCAGCCCTCTGGTTAACTCCTTTGTTGACTATGAAGCAGAAGGGAGAATGAAACATTCCTGTTCATTTTTTTTTTTTGCATTTAGGAAAGGGGGTAAGACAAAATGTTTCTGGGGACTATATGAGCCCTCCAAAACCTGACGATTTGGCTTTGCCCTAGTTTAACCTGGTGCCTGTGGCTTGAGATCTGAAAGGGTCCTGGGCTGAATCTGGCTCTGAGCCAGGCCCAGGATCTTCCTCCCCAAGGAGAAGCAGCGTGGCTTAGTGGAAAGAGCATGGGCTTGGGAGTAAGAGGTTATGGGTTCTAGTTCCGGCTCCTCCACTTGTCATTCATTCATTCATTCAATCATATTTATTGAGCACTTACTGTGTGCAGAGCACTGTACTAAGCACTTGGGAAGTACAAGTTGGCAACATATAGAAACGGTCCCTACCCAACAGCAGGCTCACAGTCTAGCTGTGTGACTTTGGGCAAGTCACTTTGCTTCGCTTCTCTGTGCCTCAGTTACCTCATCTATAAAATGGGGATCAAGACTGTGAGCCCCACGTGGGACAACCTGCTTACCTTGTATCTACCCCAGCGCTTAGAATAGTGCTTGGCACATAGTAAGTGCTTAACAAATACCAAAATTATTATTATTGTTATCGACAAGTAGGGTGCAAAATAGGTTAATCGGTTTAAATAGGCGGCAGGGTTCATCTACCCAAGGTGGTGAAGCAGATAGGAAAAATGACTCGGAGATATGAGTTCAGATAGAGCAGTAAAGAAGGAAAGTGGCTACCTGCCCGTTCACCTCCCCAGAGAGGTACGAGTGACAAGCAGCCCCGATCCCAGCCGCTTCTTCCTCTTTTATTGGGTTTCAAATCCAAGCTACACAAAGGATTCCCGAGAGTTGTGCCCAATGTGAGGCCTTGGCATTCCTAGATCCCAAGTTAAAGTACAACCGTTTGCTTGGCATGGTTTGGTTAGTGTTAAAATCCCTGTTTACAAGATGTTATCAGGAGATAACGGTCAACACAGGATGGGGAAATTCCACACAGAGAGGAGCCACTTTGGTTAATGTTACTTTACAAACACTGGAGTGCTTTCGGTATGCATAAAATAAAGGGTTACTGTTGGCATGCACAAGATGGAATCAGTCATGCCAAGTCTGCTGGTGGACAACAATTATTATAAAGTGTGAGCCCGTTGTTGAGTAGGGACCGTCTCTGTATGTTGCCGACTTGTACTTCCCAAGCGCTTAGTACAGTGCTCTGCACAGAGTAAGCGCTCAATAAATACGATTGAATGAATGAATAAAGGGAAAACGAGGGCTACCTTCGGATGAACAGAGGAAGTTGCACAAATACAGTTGTTTGAACTTATCCGTAATCCTGGCTCTTTAATGTATAAAGGGTCTTAATCATCTAACAAGTGCTTAGTACAGTGCTCTGCACACAGTAAACGCTCAATAAATACGATTGATATATACTAAGGTTTGCTTGGAATTTATAGTGATGAAAGAAATTTTGAATTTACAGCGTTGAGGACCGTACTGGTTATTGACACAACTCTGCCACCTGGTGGCGTGTCTAGCAAATAACGCCCACCTCCGGAGGGAAAATTCATTCATTCATTCATTCAATCGTATTTATTGAGCGCTTACTGTGTGCAGAGCACTGTACTAAGCGCTTGGGAAGTACAAGTTGGCAACATATAGAGACTGTCCCTACCCAACAGCGGGCTCACAGTCTTAGAAGGTGGAGACAGACAACAAAACAAAACATATTAACAAAATATAATAAATAGGATAAATATGTACAAATAAAATAAATAAATAGAGTAATAAATACGTACAAACATATATACATATATACAGGTGCTGTGGGGAGGGGAAGGAGGTAAGAAAATGAAGCTGTTGAAGCGCTTACTATGTGCCATTCATTCAATCGTATTTATTGAGTGCTTACTGTGTGCAGTGTGGCCCAATGGAAAGAGCATGGGCTTTGGAGTCAGAGGTCATGGGTTCAAATCCCGGTTCTGCCAATTGTCAGCTGTGTGACTTTGGGTAAGTCACTTCACTTCTCCGGGCCTAACTTACCTCATCTGTAAAATGGGGATTAAGACTGCGCTGTACTAGCTGTACTGTACTAAGCGCTTAGGAAGTACAAGCTAGGAAAAGCAGTGTGGCTCAATGGAAAGAGAACGGGCTTTGGAGTCAGAGGTTATGGGTTCAAATCCCGGCTCTGCCAATTGTCAGCTGTGTGACTTTGGGCAAGTCACTTAACTTCTCCGGGCCTCAGTTACCTCATCTGTAAAATGGGGATTAAGACTGTGAGCCTCTCATGGGACAAGCTGATCACTTTGTAACCTCCCCAGTGCTTAGAACAGTGCTTTGCACATAGTAAGCGCTTAATAAATGCCATCATTATTATTACAAGTTGGCAGCATATAGAGACGGTCCCTACCCAACAACGGGCTCACAGTCTAGAAGGGGGAGGCAGACAACAAAACAGATGCATACATAATCATCTTTCTTCGATCCATATGACACAATAATATCAGCATGTTTCTCCAGGAACAGTGTACTCGGAGCATCAGATTTTATTATTATATCCTTCTGAGGTGTCCCCTTTCAATAAACCAAAAATTCTGTTCAAACAAATTATGCATATCACAGAAGACTTACATTCCTGATCAAATACCCTATGGCATCAATATTCTTAATAATAATAAGAAGAACTGAAGATTCAGGCAGTGGTGTCAGGCAGTGTACAAAGCGTTAGGGTCAGGTTGGGCACAGTCCCTGCCCCACATGGGGCTCACAGTCTTAATCCCCATTTTACAAATGAGGTAACTGAGACACAGAGAAGTGAAGTGACTTGCCCAAGGTCACACAGCAGGCAAGTACATATTAACTATTCTTTGTACATATTTACTATTCTATTTATTTTACTTTGTTAATATGTTTTGTTTTGTTGTCTGTCTCCCCCTTCCAGACTGTGAGCCCGCTGCTGGGTAGGGACCAACTATATGTTGCCAACTTGTACTTCCCAAGCGCTTAGTACAGTGCTCTGCACACAGTAAGTGCTCAATAAATATGGTTGAATGAATGAATGAAAGTAGCAGAGCCAGAATTAGAACTCATGTCCTTCTGATTCCCAGGCCCCATGCTCTTTCTAGGACATGCTGCTTCTCATGAGCTTTCCCCAGTATTGAATTTCTTCATTGCCTCAGTTCCCTCATTTGTAAAATAGAAGAAAGCTACCTGCTTTCCCTTCTTCCTCATAATATTGGAAGTTATCAAGCATTAACTATAGGCTAAGGGCTAGGGTAGATACAAAATCATCAGATCAGACTTGCTTAGAATCTATTTTGTCCCTATTTTGCATGTGAGGAGATGGAAGTCTAGAGAGATTAAGAGACTTGTCCAAAGTCACACAGCAGGCCAACAGAGAAAGTAGGACATGAATGTTGCTCTCCTGACTTCCAGTCTTGTACTCTTTCCTCTTATTTTTAAATGGTTGTTGAGTGCTTTCTATGTGCCAGGAATTGGGGTGAATACGAGACAATCAGGTTGGACATAGTCCCTGGCCCATGTGGGGTTCACACTGTGCGTAGGAGGGGGTAGGATTTACTCTCTATTTTACAGGTGAGGAAACTGAGACAGTGAGAAATTAAGTGACTTTCCCAAGCTCACGCAATAGAAAAATGGTAGAGGCAGGATTAGAACCCAGGTCCTCTGATTCCTAGGCTTGTGCTCTTTCCACTAAACCACACTGCTTCCCTCCTAGATAGACTGTGAACCCTCATGTAGAACAGAGACTGTATTTGAGCTGATTACCTTGCATATACCTCAGCGCTTAGAACATAGAAAGCATTTAATACGTCATAATTATACTCAGTTTCGCAGTGTTCACATTTCACAGCTCCTGTTCTTCAACAGAACATCAGAGCACTGGGGCTGTGCAGTTTACACCTATTTTGACAGTTGCTGACAATATTTCTTTGTCCGATTGGAGATCTCATTTCTGGGCCTAGCCCAGCGACAACTATTCTCTGATATTTTTTCCCAGGAGGAAAAGTTTCCAATGAGAACACTGCTTGGTTTTTCCAAACAAAGCAGTTTTCTTTCCAGGCGCCGTTGATGTTTATGGTTGTGTTTTCACCTTTCAAAGATAATGTCAGAAATTAGAGCTGTTAGTCTAATGAGCAAAGCCATATCAAAATGCTTTTCAACATGAAATCTGTAACAGGATGTTCCTTATCACGAACTCAGAATCCTTTTCCTACGGGCTTATCTCTGCCACTGTCAGATTGAGAATTAACACCTCTTGATTTTTGGGAGTATTTTTGAAACATGTCCACCACCCTCTCTTTTATAAATGCAAGTGAATTTTTCGTGGAGTATCTTCCTTAGAGTTGGTATTTATTAATAATAATTACAGTATTTATTAGGTGCTTATTTAAAGCCTTATTGAAGACCCATCTCAAGAGGCCTTCCGAAACTAATCGACACTTTTCCTCATCTCCCGCTCCCTTCTGCATCAACCTGACTTGCTCCCTTTGCTCTTCCCCCCGCCCAGCCCCACAGAACTTATGTACATATCTGTAATTTATTTATTTGAACTGATGTCTTCCCCCTCCCCTCCCACCCAAGACTTAGCTCATTGTGGGCCGGGGAGGGGGAAGACATTTTTTGTTGTGTTGTACTTTTCCAAGCTCCTAGTAGGATGCTCTGCACACAGCAAGTGCTTAATAAATATGATTGAATGAACAAAGTTTCACATTTGAAAGGGGGGGGTTAATATAGTGCTCTGCACACAGTATGTGCTCAACAAATACGATTGATTGAAGGTATTTTAACTCAGTTTTGTGGATGAGAAAACCGAGGCCCAGAGAGGTGAAATGACTTGCTCAAGCTCATAGAGTTGCAGGTGAAAGAGCCTGTACAGAACCCGGCTCTCCTGACTCTGAATACCAGGCTCTTTCCACCAGGCCTACTGCTTCACTTATTTACATTTTTATATTATTCATGGTAATTTTCTTAAAGCTCTTGAATGTAAAGCAATGACATAACTTGTAAGGTATGTATATCGTCAACAATGGTATTTGTTGAACTTTCTATGGACAGAGCACTGTACAATGCACTTGGAAGAGTACAATGCAACAAAGTTGGCAGACACTTTATCCACGGGTGAGCTTACAGTCTAGAGATGAACCTTTTTAATCATTTGAAACACTGTATGACTGGTTGAAAGTGACTATCCAATATCATTTTAGTAAGATTTGCCTTTCTGTACTTTCTCAGTCAATCAACTGATGTATTTATTGTGTATTGCAGAGCACTGTACTAAGCAACAATACAACAGAGTTCGTAGACACATTATCAGCACACAAGGAGCTTACAGTCTAGAGGGGAAGACAGCTCACTGTGGGCAGGGAATCTGTCTGTTGTTAAAGTGTCTCTCCCAAGGGCTTTCGTACAGTGCTTTGCGTACAGTAAGCGCTCAATAAATATGATTGAATAAATGAATTAAAATAAATTACAGATCTGAACAGAAGTGCTTGTGGTGCTGAGGATGTGGTGAACAAAAGGTACAAAACCAAGTGCTAGGGAAATGCAGAAAGGAGAGGGAATAGGGGAAATGAGGGCTTAGGTAGGGAGAGGGAATAGGGGAAATGAGGGCTTAGGTAGGGAAGGCCTCTTTGAGGAGATGTGATTTTAATAAGGCTTTGAACGTAGGGAGAGTGATGGTCTGCAGATATGAAGTGGAGGGAGTTCCAGATCAGGTGCCGAATCTGGGTGAGATAGACAGAATTGAGGTACAGAGAGTAGATTGGCCCTCGAAGACTGAAGTGAGGATGCTGGAAAATCAGTGAGGTAAGATAGGAGGGAGCAAGGAGATGGAATACCTTAAAGACAATGGCAAGGAGTTTCTGTTTGATGCTGAGGAGAATGAGCAACCGATGGAGGTTTTTGAGGAGTGGCGAAACATGGACTGAGTGCTTTTTGCAAAACATTTTCCAGGTAGCAGAGTGAATAAAGTAAGGACTGGAGGCAGGGAGGTCAACAAGATGGCTGATGCAGTATACAAGGCGGAATAAGTGTCTGTGGCAAGCTCAGTCTGATAAATTCCCATAGTCCAGTATTCTTTATTCTGGTCCAGATTACCCTGTGGTCAGGGCATCTAATCAAGTTTTCCTTTGTTAATGTGGCCAGATGTCTCACTTGAGCTGGGAAAGTCCTGAAATTTCTTGGTTTCTTGAAGTCTTGGTTAGGGAATTGGTCCTCATTGCATTTTTCTTGGCCTCTAAGCAGCATGGCTTAGTGGAAAGAGGCTGGGCTTGGAAGTCAGAGGTCCTGGGTTCTAATCCTGGCTCTGCCACTTGTCTGCTGTGTGACCTTGGGCAAATCACTTAGCTTCTCTGGGCCTCAGTTACCTCATCAGTAAAATAGGGATTAAGACTGTGAACCCCACATGGGACAACTTGACTACCTTGTATTTATCACAGTGCTAAGAACAGTGTTTGGCACATAGTAAACACTTAACAAATACCATCATTATTGTTATTGTTATTATTATTGTCACCCAGATTATACAGGAGTGGGCCAGGTGGGCAAAGAGTTGACTCCCCGCAAAAACTGACTCCCTACAAAAGCTGTGCATATAATCCTAGAAGGCTCTGGATATTCAGAGGGAATCAAGATGGTTGCCAAACATTTCCTTCAGAGCATCCTCACAGACATCTAGTTTTCCTAAACCCTTGCAAGACATACGCCTCCCATTCCCTTAAAGTCTGAATCTTCTTTAGACTGCCAAATACATGATCAACTCACCATTAATTCTTTCCTAATGAAAAGTGACAGGTGATGGTCCTCTCCAATTGATCCTTTCCCATGTTAAAAGCCAAACTAACAGGGCAAAATCTTGAGACCATTTCCATTAATCTATCAGCTTGGATTTCACATCCAGAAGGCACACATTTCAGGCCAGACTTTTGGAACCCAAGTAGCTTTATCCAGCATCCTTTTTGACACTAGTCTTGGCAGCATTTGCAAAATGGCCTAATCTGATTCCAGATTAATGATGGGCCAGCATGGATGATTCCTTTAAGGAGTCACCCTTTAAGGAATCGCCTCCCTTTTGAATAACTGCATTCTGCACAGGTCTGTTCCTGGGCTTTCTAGGTCCTTCAAGTCCCCGAACATATCACCCTCTGCGTAGCACTGAAAAAACTGAAAAATTCCTTCGTTCTGACTGGGTTATATATTGGACACTGCCATTTTGAAGATGAACAGACTCATAATAATAATAATGATAATGATAATAATAGTATTTTTAAGAGCTTACTATGTGCCAGACACTATATTAAGCACCGGCGTGGAAACAAGCAAATGAGGTTGTTTTAGTATTACGGTGTTTGTTAAACATTTACTACAGTGCTCTACGCACAGTAAGCACTCAATAAATATGATTGAATGAATAAATGTGTCAGGCAGTGTTCTAATCACTGGGGTAGATAAAAGATAATTAGGTTGGATACAGTCCCTATCCCACATAGGGCTCACATTCTTAATCCCCATTTTACAGATGAGGGAACTGAGGCACAGAGAGGTTAAGTGTCTTGCCCAAGGTCAGACAGCAGACAGCTGGAAGAGCCAGAATTAGAACCCATGATCTTCTGATTCCCAGGCCCACGCTATATCCACTAGGCCATGCTGGGTGATGTGTTCATTTTGTGTTCAGTGCCCGTTGTAAGGGGGTAATTTCCCCCAGAGCTGTTTGAACTGGAGTTTCAGCCTTACTTATCCCGTATCCCAAAGCTTCGGGAGTTTTCAGTCAGATTATTATTAATTATTATTATCATTATCATTAAGAGCCGTCGAGTCGTTTCCAATTCAATGCGACTCCACGGATATACTTTCTCCAGAACGTCCTGTCCTCTGCCATAATCCACAACCTTTCTAATGGTTCTTCCTTTATCGTTGTTATGGTCTCTATCCATCTAGTTGCTGATCTGTCTCTTCCACATTTTCCCTGGACTTTTCCTAGCATTAGTGTCTTCTCGGGAGAATTAGTCCTCCTGATTATGTGTCCAAAATATGCTAATTTTTAAGTCAAGTCATTTGGCCTTCCAAAGACCACTTTGGTTTAATTTGCTTCAAAAATCCATTTGTTTTCCGGGCAGTCCGTGGTATTCGCAAAAGCCTTCTCCAGCACCACATTTCAAAAGAATCAATGTTCTTTCTATCCTGGTTTTTCACTATCCAGCTTTCCGATCCATATACTGTCACTGGAAACAGAGTTGACAATAGCAGATCCCACATGGTGGATTTCTTACTGAATAAGTAATATTATTGATGATTGTGGTAATTGTTAAGCCCTTAACTATGTTCCATTATTGTATTGTGTACAATAAGACACAGCCCCATGTCCATGTGTACTGCTAAGGGAGAACTGGAATTCAATCCCCATTTTCCAGCTGAGGAAACTGAGGCACTGAGGAGTTAAGCAACTTGTCCAAGGTCACCCAGTGGGTAAGTGGCAGAGTTGGGACTGGAATGCAGGTCTCCTGGCTCCTTTATTTTTAATGGTATTTGTTATGTGCCGGACACTGCACTAAGGGCTGGGAAGATACAAACTAATCAGGTTGGACACAGTCCATATAATAATAATGATGGTATTTGTTAAGTGCGTACTATGTGCAAAGCACTGTTCTAAGTGAATGGGGGATACAAGGTGATCAGGTTGTCCCACATGGGGCTCACAGTCTTAATCCCCATTTTACAGATGAGGTAACTGAGGCACAGAGAAGTTAAGTGGCTTGCCCAAGCTCACACAGCTGACAAGTGGCAGTGCAGGGATTCAAACCCATGACCTCTGACCCCCAAGCCCGTGCTGTTTCCACTGAACCATGCTGCATATCCCTTTGGGGTTTACAGTCTTAATCCCCGTTTTCCAGATGAGGCAACTGCGGCACGGAGAAGTTAAGTGAATTGCCCAAGGTCACCCAGTAGACAAGTGGCAGAGCTGGGATTAGAACCCAGGTCCTTCTGACTTCTAGGACCGTGCTCTATTCAATAGTCCAATTTGCTTCTCCTATTCCTATTCTCTTCCCACTAGACCTTGCTGCCTATTAGCTCTTTGAGATCCATCCCCTCCCAAATCTCATCCCTCAAAATCTCTGCTTTATTCCTCTCCCCCACCCAAATAATAATAATTATGGCTTTTGTTAAGCATTTACTATGTGGTAAGCACTGTACTAAGCACTGGGGTAGCTACAAGATAATCAGGAAGGGCACTGTCTCTACTCCACATGTGGTTCACGTCTAATGGGGAGGGAGGACAGGTAAACCCCATTTTATTCATTCAATCGTATTTTTTGAGCACTTACTGTGTGCAGAGCACTGTACTAAGAGCTTGGGAAGTACAAGTTTGCAACATATAGAGACGGTCCCTACCCAATAGCGGGCTCACAGTCTAATGATGAGGACACTGAGGCAGAGACGTGGCTCAGTGGAAAGAGCATGGGTTTTGGAGTCGGAGGTCATGGGTTCAAATCCCGGCTCTGCCACTTGTCAGCTGTGTGACTTTGGGCAAGTCACTTAACTTCTCTGGGCCTCAGTGACCTCATCTGTAAAATGGGGATGAAGACTGTGAGCCCCCCGTGGGACAACCTGATCACCTTGTAACCTCCCCAGTGCTTAGAACAGTGCTTTGCACATAGTAAGCACTTAATAAATGCTATTATTATTGTCATTATTATTAAGTGGCTTGCCCAACAAGCAAGTGGTAGAGTGGAGATAGAATCTATGTCTTCTGACTCCCAGCCCTGTGTTCTTTCTACTAGGCCACTGATAGTTATCATGGTAGTGACACTTGGATCAGGGACGAGAATTTGTTCCCGTCTGTTTGGCCTCGGAACCATTGCTGTCTCCATCCAATAAAAAATGGTGCAATAAGGAAAAACAATTTTTCTACCCACTTGGAGTCCTTTGTCATTTTTATGGACCAAGGTTTATCGGTATAATTATTGTAAATGCAGAGCACGAGAAGATGGCTCCAACTACATTTTTAGAGCGTAAATACCTGGTAATGAATTTCACAGCAAGCCATACCAACCTGCTCTCCCTGAAAGCTACCAGCGGGAGAATCATAATGTTAGGCGGATGACAAAGAGGAGGAAACATCTCATAATCTTTCCTCCTTTAAATATTCAGGACCTCTAGCCCATGGAGCTCATAAAGGCTTTCCATGTTGTCTGCTCTATTTAAAGGTTCTTCTACCCCTAACCTCTAGTTCTAAATGACTCAATGATGGAGATGAGCAGAGTGGTCCCAGAAGTTGATTAAACAATCTAGACCTGGCCAGCCCTCCTGAATAAATTAGCTACTCCAAATCCGAGAAGAACGAAGTAACGACAAAATCAGTCCACTGGATTCACGACCGTCCTCTTCATTGACTTGCCAGCAAGCAGGGTCAGGAGAAAATGGAGGACGTTGTTTCCTGATTTGTGGTTGTTCATAAACTCTCTGGGTCCTGGGCTGAAAGATGGGTCCTGCCAGAAGACAGCCCGGCTTCCAACCTTCAAACAAAGCCCCACACTGTGAAAACCCAGGTTATTGCCCATCCTATGGATGATTAGAATCAAGAAATAAGGACACGCAGCTGCTGCCGCCGGGGCTGGCTCAAATGAAGCAGAGCGGTGCCTTGCGTCATCCTGGTAAATAAAATAAGTTCAAATCCCGGTCAGGCATTTGCATCTGAAATCTCCCCCCAAATTTAGAGGGAGCTGACAGAGGCCGGTGAGCCTGAATCTCATTTCCTGATGGGTCTGAGAATCTTTTAGAAATAGTTCATTTAAATAGTACTGTGTTCCCTTTCGCCATTTGTCCAGGAGTCGTTTTGCATCTGGTTGGAAGGAAGGTTGTTGCAGGTGGTATTTTCTAGCAACCAGGCTCCTTTCGGGATGGGATTCAGAACATTATGTATCTGCTGGAAGTCCCTTAAAATCCATAAGGGATTAAACAGGAACCCAGGTTTACAGTATAAACCTTTAGGGTAGCTGTGTGTTTTCCTTCAGCTTTAGGTTTTAAAATGTCTATCGGCTAGATATCGTGTGACTAGGGTATGCACGACCATTGATATTGCAGTGGCATTTGAGATGAAAAAGGTTGCAATATTTGGGAAGGAGATAGAATCTCGGAGGATAATTATGTGGGTAGCAGCATGGGCACAACCAGGAAGTTAAACAGACTTATCTGAAGCTTCTAGAATTGAAAAATGTAGAAATCGCTGGAAGATTAGGTGATATCAGTCCCTTGCTTAAACCCCCTCTGGCCCTACCTTCAAAGAAGGGTTAATTTCCTGACTGCCAGTCAACTGTGGTCTGATTAGAGAGAGCTGGATAAGTCCAGGTCAAAGGTTGAGCTCCTGAGCAATTTCAGATGGGTTTTCTTAACTCTGAAACACAGCGGGGGAGAGAAAGAGTGAGGGTTAGTTCTGGAAAGACTCAGAAAAAGTGGCTCATGTGAAGCTTATATTCATTCCCATCAGAATCTTTTCATAAAAGCTTGGATGTTTGTACTTATTGTACTTTGCACATAGTAAGTGCTCAATAAATGCGACTGTTTGGTTGAAGTGAGGGTTACCGTTGTTACAGTTCAGATATTTACATTCTTCATGAAAACTGGAAACTTCTCGAGGGTGGGGACCTGATTTTTTTTTCTATTATAGGTTTCCTAAGTGCCTAATACAATGCTCTTGTCATCCAGTAGATGTTCAAAAACATGCTGATGTGGCGATAAAGGGTTCAAATATTACCGGTCTTGAACGTCTACTGACTGACCCTGACTCCCTGTGCTGTTTCTCTCAGCTCCTTCTGTTCAACTGGTTCTCTATCTTTTCTATCTCTCCATCTCCTAAGAGTCCATCTCCCTTGCAAATTCCACCCTGAAGTAGCATTAGCAAGGCCTCAAATCAATTTCTCCAAATACTTT
This sequence comes from Tachyglossus aculeatus, assembly GCF_015852505.1. Taxonomy (NCBI): domain Eukaryota; kingdom Metazoa; phylum Chordata; class Mammalia; order Monotremata; family Tachyglossidae; genus Tachyglossus; species Tachyglossus aculeatus. The sequence goes on from NC_052071.1 coordinate 49,270,683, forward strand.
CACAGTGGTTCTCCTTTGTCCTCAAGGTAATCCTGGAAGATAAGGTAAAACAGATGTTGTGATGTCCATTTTGCAGATGAGGAACTGAGGTTCAGGAAAGTTAAGTAACTTTCCCAAGATCACACACCAGGCCAGGGGCAGAGTAAGGATTACTGCCTGGCCACTTTTGACTAGAATGTGCTGCCATTCCATGTTTATAATACATAATAATTGTGGTGTTGTTGAGTGCTTACTACGTGCCTGTTGAGCACTGAGGTAAATTCAATAGTCACAGTCTCAGAGGGAGGTAGAACAGATATTAGTAGAAGCAGTGTGGCTCAGTGGAAAGAACACAGGCTTTGGAGTCAGAGGTCATGGGTTCAAATCCCAGCTCCGCCAATCGTCAGCTGTGTGACTTTGGACAAATCACTTAACTTCTCTGTGCCTCAGTTACCTCATCTGTAAAATGGGGATTAAGACTGTGAGCCCCCCGTGAGACAACCTGATCACCTTGTAACCTCCCCAGCACTTAGAACAGTCCTTTGCACATAGTAAGCACTTAATAAATGCCATTATTATTATTATTATATTAAATCCCCCCCCTTTACAGATGAGGAGAGTGAGGCAACTGATTTCCAATCCCACCTTCTCTCTCAAGAATGGAAAGTTCTTGAGAGCTAAAGTAGATACACTGTAAGGCCTAAATACCCACTGATTATGGTAATTTTTCAGAAAGACAGAAGTGGAGGTGAGGAGAGGGGATCTTGAGTTAAAATGAATGAATGAATCATTCAGTGATACTTACTGAACATCTCCTGAATGCAGAGCTCTGTTCTAAAAACTGGGGAGAGTACATCATTAGCAAGACCCTTATTTCTTACATTCACTGAGTTTTCACAATCTGATCAAGGAGAAGAAGTGTGCCTTAGTGGAAAGAGCCCTGGCCTGGGAATCAGAGAATGTAGGTTCTAGTCCCAGCTCCCTCACTTGTCTGCTGAGTGACCTTGAGCAAGTCACCTAACTTCTCTGTACCTCAGTTACTTCATCTGTCAAATGGGGATTAAGTCTGTGAGCACTATGTGGAACAGGGTCTGTGTCCAACCTGATTAGCTTGTATCTATCACAACGATTAGTACAGTGATAGGCACATAGTAAGTGCTTAACAAATGCCATAAAAAAAAAAAAACTAGTTGTATTTTGATGAGCTCCAATCTCTAAACTGGGGCTGAAAACAGTTTAGGGAAAGTCCTGTGTGAGGCACTGGAGCCCAAAGGTAGGTTACTAATTGTTTGTCATTAATAGGAGTGGGGGTGTCCCGTAGGGGTCGAGGGGAGCAGGAAGGAAGGCTGGGGTAGCAGCCTCAGGACAACCATCCAGGGGCCTGCATTCTCCCATTCATTCATTCAATCATGTTTATTTAGCACCTACTGAGCGCAAAGCACTATACTAAGTGCTTGGGAGAGTACACTGCAACAATACACAAACATGTTCCTTGCCCACAATGAGCTTATTCCTGTTTTGTCTCCCTCCTCATGCTGGAAGACCCAAAAGGATGTAAGCATAAACCCTGCCATGTTCCATCAAACTGCAATATGTTCTCTGTGGCCTTTTTACGCCTCCAAATTCCGACAGACATTACCGCTGGGGTCTCCTCTTGGCCCTGCATTGAATTTAAGCAGGACAAGATCAGGATTGCTAACCAACAAAGGCCTTTTACCGTCAGGCCAGTCAGCCTAGCACCACTGAAGGCAGCTAAATTTATTGATCAATTAAAACAAAGGGAAAACGGGAATGCAGCAATCACACACGCTACATTTGCCTAGCCGGGAAGCGACTCTCCCTCTAATGTTTCTGGTCTGCTGCAATTTGAAGTACTTTCCAACACTCGGCTCTTCATTAAGTATAAAACTTAATTGTTCTGACAGCAAGGTAGGACAAAATGCTACCAATGACCCATCACACAGAACCTCCATAAGAAATTACAGTTCCTCGCCCATTGAAGGACATGCATCACTAATACTGCACAACAGATCTCTCAGAACAACAAAAAAGGAGAAAGACCTTTGAGACAGTGCTTTTATGGTGCTTATTAAACTCCTACTTTGTGCCAAACACTGTACTTAGCACTGGCAGTAGCTACAAATTAATCAGGTTGGACACAGTCCGTATCCCACATGGGGCTCACAGCCTAAGTAGGAGGGAGTAGGATTTAATCTGCATTGTACAGTTGAGGAAACTGAGTTACGGAGAAGTTAAATGACTTGCTCAAGATCACACAGCAGTGAAATGGCAGAGCAGGGATCAGAACCCAGGTTTTCTGACTCCCAGGCGTGTCCCCTTTCACTAGGCCACACTGCTTTTTTCCTGTCTTGAAAAGCTTGAGAGCACTTTATTCAAGTTGGGCGTTATACAATCATGCAGCTAGGATAAACAGGCAAAGTGGTGAAGCTGTTTCTAATCTTTTTCATTTGTCTAGTGTAGAAATGAAGGCTTCGTGGATCAGTGGAAAGAGCCTGGGCTTTGGAGTCAGAGGTCATGGGTTCAAATTCCGGCTCTGCCAATTGTCAGTTGTGTGACTTTGGGCAAGTAACTTAACTTCTCTGGGCCTGTTACCTCATCTGTAAAATGTGGATTAAGACTGCGGGCCCCAAGGGGGACAACCTGATCACCTAGTAACCTTCCCAGTGCTTAGAATAGTGCTTTGCACATAGTAAGCCCTTAATAAATGCCATTATTATTATTATTATTCTAGGAAAATCCGGTAGGTTGAGTTCTTGTTTAAAATGAAGCCTCCTTTTCCAATCCAGGCTGAAATAACAAATGGATCCTCAACAGCCATGGTGGCCGGAGTCCTTGTGGCCACTTGAGACAGTAGCCGTGTCCAGTGTGCTTCCTCCACCACTGTGGAGAGCTCCGGGACAGTCCATTACCAGGGAGATAGGTAGGGAGGTGTTCCCAGAATTCCAGAACTGGCACGGAAGAGGTGGACGGGAATTGGGAGCCTCCTCTCCAATAAACAATGGAGATTTCATAGGATGTGACTGGTGATCGACAGGTGAACGGGGTGAGGAAGGGAATGCCTCGTTATCTGCCCTCGGAAAACAGTAGGGAACAGGCTCCATCAGTATCTATTTCCTAGAAAATCTTTCCCCTCTCACTTCCTGATTATAACCCAGGAATGTTTCCATGTTGAAAAACAATGATAGTCTCTAGCTCACCCCAAACCCCACAGCACTTATGTGCATGACTTTACAGTTTAGGTGATAAATTATTTGTTCATATTAATGTCTGTCTCCCCATCTAGACTGCTAGCTCCAGTGCTTTGCACATAGTAAGTGCTTGACAAATGCCATCATTATTATTATGGGCAAAGAACATGTCTGCTAATTCTGCTGTACTGTACTCTCCCAAATGTTTAGTATAGTGCTCTGCAAATAGTAAGCATTTAATAAATATGATCGATTGCTGCCCCGCTGTTTAGAAAACTTATGATCTTCTCTTGGCCCAGTTGCTAATTGCCTAGAGCTAGGAGATTGTTGCTAGCAGGGAGTCATAGATCTGCTAGCCTCCTGGTGACTAGAGACCTTAGTAATAATAATAATAATAATAATACTGATGGTATTTATTAAGTGCTTGCTATATGGCAAGCACTGTGGTAGATACAAACTAGTCAGATTGGACAGAGTTCCCGGCCCAGATGAAACTCACAGTCTAAAACGGAAGGCGAACAGCTGTTTCTATCTTATCCCTGGTTTACAGATGAGTAAAATGAGACATGATTAAATGATTTGTCCAGGTTCACACAGGAGGCATCAATCAATCAATAATATTTACTGAGTGCTATTTTTTGAGTACTTGCTGTGTGCAGAGTACTGTTGTACTAAGCACTTGGAAGAGTACTTAGAGTTGGTAGATACATTCTCTATCCACAAGGAACTCAGTCTAGAGGTGGAGACAGGCATTAATATAAATAAACAAATTCCGGATATGTACATACATGCTGTGGGGCTTAGGGAGGGAGGGGTGAATAAAGGGAGAAAATCAGGGCAATGCAGAAGGAAGTGGGAGAGCAGGAAATGAGGGTTTAATCAGGGAAGGCCCCTTGGAGGTGATGTGCCTTAAATAAGACTTTGAAGGTGGGGAGAGTAAATGTCTGTCAAGGATGTGAAGAGGGAGTTTCAGGCCAGAGGTGGTGAAGACAGCATTAGAACCTAAGTCTTCTAACTCCCAGGCCAGTGTTCTTTCCATTAGGTCACACTTCCTGAGCCTCTCTCTCAGCCTGCTTTGATTTCTCCTGCTTTCTGAGTGAGAAATCAGACAAACAGTGGGTCGAGCATTGTCCCAGGAAAATGCACTGATGACCTTATAGAGAAAAGTGGGAAGCAAAGTGGCCTAGTGGAAAGAGTAGAGGACTGGGAGTTAGAGGACCTGGATTCTAATCCCAGTTTTGCCTCTTATCTGCTGTATGATCTTGGGCAAATCACTTAACTTCTCTGTGCCTCAGTTACCTCTTCTCTAAAATGAGGATTCAGTACCTGTAAAATGGGGATTAAGGCTGTGAGCCCCATTTGGGATGGGGACTGTGTCTGACCCAATTGCCTTCTATCCACCCCAGTGCTTAGAACTGTGCTTGGCACATAGTAAATGCTTAACAAATACCACAGTTATTTATATTATTATACCTGCTATACCTTCTCCTGGGAGATCCACGTAGTACAGGGACTATTTCTGACCTGATTATCTTTTATTCATTCATTCATTCAATCATATTTATTGAGCACTTACTGTGTGCAGAGCACTGTACTAAGCGCTTGGGAAGTAGAACAGTGCTTTGCACATAGTAAGCGCTTAATAAATGCTATCATTACAAATCGGTAACATATAGAGACGGTCCCTATCCAACAACTGGCTCACAGTCTAGAAGAAAGTGGTATTTATTTGTTAAGCACTCACTATGTGCCAAGCACTGTTCTAAGCTCTGGGGTAGATATAAGGTAATCAGGTTAATTAATTAATGATGGCATTTGTTAAGCACTTACTATGTGCAAAGCACTGTTCTAAGCACTAGGAGGGATACAAGGTGATCAGGTTGTCCCACGTGGGGCTCACAGTCTTAATCCCCATTTTACAGATGAGATAACAGGCTCAGAGAAGTGAAGTGACTTGCCCAAAGTCACGCAGCTGACAAGTGGCAGAGCCAGGATTAGAACCCATGACCTCTGACTCCCAACACGTGCTCTTTCCACTGAGCCACGCTGCTTCCCTTTTATCTACCTCAGCGCTTAGGTAGATCAAGCACTTAGTACAGTGCTCTGCACACAGTAAGCGCTCAATAAATACAATTGAATGAATCGGTGCATCGCACATAATAAGCACTTAACAAGTATGATTTTTTTAAGAGAAACGAGTGCTGTCAAAATATTGGGGAGACGTTAATGCCACTGCAATCTACCTCCTTTTTCCCCCCTCCTAGTTCCCCCACTCATACCCAAGGGCAGGGAGAAGAGACCTCCCCTAACTTAGTTTCTCTCCTTGGAACCCTGCTGACTGCCAGATCTCCCCTTGCATAGCTGAGTTAGCTCCACAGCTCTCCCACAGAGTTGTGGCTGTCATACCCTCGAGGCAGCCACATTTAGTTTTCTGTAAGGAAAGAGACAGACCAAAGCTCTTTACTAATCTTCCTTTAAAAAAAAATTTAGCAACTTCTCTCAAAATTAAAAAAAAAAGATAAGTGAAGTCTTTAAACCTTCTAATCAATCTCTCTGCCCTCGGATTGGCAGATGAGGACTCTTGACATCTGAATGATTTATTATGACTTAAGGTCCATACATTACAGTACTTCAGTTTGATTTCTTCACCAGTACAGGAAGAGGTGGAAGGAGACAGATGAAAGTCAGGGAGAAACAGGCCAGTAGTGCCTGATGGGATGGAAGATCAAATCATGATTTTCCTGCCCACATTTACCCCACCGCAGAACTCAGCCAAGGGTATTCATTTGTGGTGGAGGGGGAAGAACTGGGGCCTGGAAGCCAGGATGCCTGAATTCTCTTTCCGGCCCTGCCACGGGCCAATTGGTGACCTTGGGGAAGTGACTTAACTCACCCCCCTGGGCATTTCTGCATCAGAGCTGTCAAGTGGCCAGGGATGGCTGTCCCCAACTGTCAGAGAGAGAGATTCTGTTCAGTCAGGTCTGAAGATTAATTTCCCACACACTCTATGCCCATTTGCTCCACCTTCATTCATCCTCGCTCCCACAGCATCGATCCTATAATAATGGTCACTGTAGACGGCACTACCATCCTTCCTGTCTCACAAGCCTGCAACCTTGGTGTCATCCTCGACTCCGCTCTCTCATTCACCCCTCACAACCAATCCATCACCAAAACCTGCCGGTCTCACCTCCACAGCATGGCCAAGATCCGCCCTTTCCTCTCCATCCAAACTGCTACCTTGCTGGTTCAATCTCTCATCCTATCCCTACTGGATTACTGCATCCGCCTTGTCTCCGATCTCCCATCCTCCTGTCTCTCCCCACTTCAGTCTATACTTCACTCTGCTGCCCGGATTATCTTTGTACAGAAACGCTCTGGGCATGTCACTCCCCTCCTCAAAAATCTCCAGTAGCTGCCTGTCAACCTACAAATCAAGCAAAAACTCCTCACTCTCGGCTTCAAGATTCTCCATCACCTCACCCCCTCCTACCTCACCTCCCTTTTCTCCTTCTCCAGTCCAGCCTGCACCCTCCGCTCCTCTGCCGCTAACCTCCTCACTGTGCCTCGTTCTCACCTGTCCTGCTGTTGAACCCCAGCCCACGTCCTTCCCCTGGCCTGGAATGCCCTCCCTCCGCACATCTGCCAAGCTAGCTCTCTTCCTCCCTTCAAAGCCCTACTGAGAGCTCATCTTCTCCAGGATGCTTTCCCAAACTGAGTCCCCTTTTTCCTCTCTTCCTCCCCATCCCCTCTGCTCTACCTCCTTCCCCTCACCACAGCACTTGTATATATTTGTACAGATTTATTACTCTATTTATTTTACTTGTACATAATTACTATTCTATTTATTTTGTTAATGATGTGCGTATAGCCATTATTCTATTTGTTCTGATGATTTTGACACCTGTCTACATGTTTTGTTTTGTTGTCTGTCTACCCCTTCTAGACTGTGAGCCCGTTGTTGCATAGGGACTGTCTCGATTTGTTGCCGACTTGTACATCCCAAGCGCTTAGTACAGTGCTCTGCACACAGCAAGTGCTCAATAAATATGATTGAATGAACAGTAAGTGCTCAATAAATACGATTGAATGAATGAATGAAGAGTAATAATTGTAGTATTTGTTAAATGCTTACTATATGCTGAACACTGTATGATGTGCCGGAGGAGATACAAGATAATCAGGTCAGAAACAGTGCCTGTTCCACATGGGACTTACAGTCTAAATGGGAGGTAGACTAGGTATTGAATGCCCATTTTACAGATGCGGAAACTGAGGCACAGAGATGTTAAGTGAATTGCCCAAGGTCACACAGCAGACGAGTCTTGGTGCAGAAGTTAGAGCCCAGATCCTCTAACTTCCAGATGCCTGCTTTTTCCACTAGCTCATGTTCTTGCCTTTTAAAATGAACATTTGACCACCTGTTAAGCCTCAGTCCCATTTTTGCTCCACCACCCGGCCACACCACATCTTCTGCCCTGCCCCTCCCCATCCAGATTCACCTGGATCTGACAACAAGTTTCTTGCTGGGGATGTCAGTGGTAAGTTAGCCAATCTGACAAGATAGCTCTGGGGCCTCAATTCCCTCTTTTGTAAAATGGAAATAACAATACCTGCCTCATCCTCTCTCCTACCTCCTGGTTGTGAGACTAAAACAAGTTAATAGCGGTGGAAGTCCTCCAGAAAATGAAATCACTTTAGACGTTCTTGGTATTGTTGTTATGGCAATTGGAGGGGCCAGGGGGTGGACTGGTGCGGGGGGCGATGGAAAGTGCAGGTGTTCCGACTGTGAAGAGACAGTGAATGGAGAGGGGGCAATCAAGAAACCAAATGCCAAGTTTCCAGTTCAGAGAGATAACACAATCTAATCCACTCTCAAAACTGTTAAACTCTTCACCCCCTTTATCTCGATAGCAGGAGTTTATGAATATATTTATGAATATGTTTGTGAATAGTTATGCATATGAACTCAATAACTTAGGTCCCATGTCGCAGCCTGAAGCTACCTTCAGCTGGATGCTGTTTTCATTGCCTTCAGCAGCAGGAGGGGTGAATCGATCCTGGGGACCCCAGGAGGAGATCGGGGACCCAATTCTTTTTGCCGAAGGATATCTTTACTCCCCCTTCCCCACTCCACCAGGAATCTATCCTTGTATTCTCTTTCCCAGCTCACAGTCTGTGTCCCTAACAAAATCCCAAATGGAAAGGAGGAAAAGATGTTTGCCTGGTAAATTTGCATCCTGTATTGTTTCTTCCAGTGAGTAGTCAGGATATATTTACATGTTGGGCTGGCTGGCAGTCCGAGGTTGATCCCGAGGAAGGCTGAGGGCAAGGATTTGATTTTTGCATTCAAAAGAGGGCCCAGTGATCGTAGTACATGCAAATGGCATGTAAATGGCATGCACATGAATGGGGGTGGGGATGGTGTTATGTTTTCTTTGGAAAAACTAAAGAAATTCAGTGCAAAAAATAAGTTCTGCCCTAATGCAGGATCATGATGGAATCTGTGCAAAAAAGCAAGTCAGGGGATCCAGCTTGGACTTTCTCCTGGCAGTGCAGTTTCACTGAACACCCAGTAATCGTAGATGCTGTGTTGGAGTTCATGGGTTCTCACTGGGGAGGGTGGGTTCTTGTCCATTTGGTCTCTTGCCCAGGATCATGCTGGCTGGTGTAAATGAGAAGGGGGAGCCTCTGGTCCCTTTTCCAGTTCAGTCTGCACCTCCCAGAGGGCTCTTAGCCAGGGTAGAACTGTAGGCTCTGGAGGGGTGGGTGTGCTGAAAGACTGCTAGTGGGAAATCGGCACAGGATCCCCCTAAAATGGAGGCATGGGGGACTTTGGGAGCTCACTCAGTCAAATGTACCGGTGGCACACTGTGTGCAGAACACAGCACTAAGCACTCGGGAGAGTTTACTAAAATTGAGTTGCTAGGCATGTTCCCTGCCCACAAAGAGTTTACAGCTTAGTCATGATTGAGTCTAGAGCCAATTAGTCCTAGTCATGATTGGTCCTGGATAAACTTGGTCCTTGTCATGATTGGATCCAGAATCAGTTAGTCCTAGTTGTGACTGGTCCTGAATACACTTGACCTTAGGTATCCAGACATCTGTGCCATGGCTACAGATTGTCAGTGGGCTCCAGACTGCTGTAGGTTCCTGCTGGCCTCTGTTGGCTGGTTGGGGGTTTCAATCGTATTTATTGAGGGCTTACTGTGTGCAGATCACTGTACCAAGCACTTGGGAAGTACAAGTTGGCAACATATAGAGACGGTCCCTACCCAACAGTGGTTTTGCTTGTCTTGCCTTATTCTGTCGAGTCGTCTCCGACCCATAGTGACACCATGGACACATCTCTCCCAGAATGCCCCACCTCCACCTGCAATCATTCTGGTAGCGTCTCCGACGAGTTTTCTCCGTACAAATACAGAAGTGGTTTACCATTGCCTCCTTTCGCATGGTAAACTTGTTTCCACACTCGATTCTCACCCATGCTGCTGCTGCCCAGCACAGGTGAATTCTGGCTTGTAGCAGATTGCCTTCCACTAGCTAGCCACTGGCCAAGCTAGGAATGGAATGGATATGCCTCTGCTTGACTCTCCCTCCCATAGTCAAGACTGGTAGAGGACTGGAAACTCCCCTGGTGTGACCCTGAGAGGGGTGGGGATTTGCAGGGGGGCTCGATTCAGCTGATGGGTTCTAGGATATCCAGTCTTGCTTTCGGTGGAAACATCATCCAAGTGCCTACAGAGCATTAAGCTACCTGTCAGGTCCTTAGCTGAGGTTTCCGGTGGGTTTTTACCATTAATAACCAAACTAGTTTCTGCAGCCTTAAACATGCCTTTGAGACACACAGGCTTTGAAGGGGGCCCCGGGTCAGTAGCTGGTTGACTTTAAGTCTACTTTCCTGATAAAGTGTTGTTCGAATGCCAACCAAATGAACATTTCTCATGTAGCCTTTTGGATCTACTGCTTTGCTAGAACAGTTGAGGCATGAAAGAAATAATTTTTCTGTCCCATGATTCTCTCTGGCTGAACAGAGCTGGACAAAACACAAGCAAGTGCTGAAATAGCCTTCATCCTTGCCACCCGCCACAGATTGGAACTCCTAAATCTGCCTGAAGGTTTGCTAACTCTTCAAGTCTTGCAGAGCATCTGCAATCCAGGAGGCAGAAAAAGCAAGGCAGACTGAAACCCCCGGTTATTATTATCTTCAAACCACTTAGAATCCCAAGTGAAATGGAACAAGTTTTAGGCTTCGTGTACCCACAGCCGATACCGAAAATGCCACGTGGCGCCGTTCGCTTCCTCCAGATGCTGTTGAGGAAGTGGCAGCTCGAGTCATTGTGAAGTCTCTTTGTGTGCACAGATTCCTGGGTGAGTCTGTGAGCCTGTCTATCCCCTGCTTTACAAGCCAGGCTGAATGTCATTCCCTCAGTTTCCGCCATCTGAACCTCTCTGGTCCATCACATAATGTTTGAAGGTTGTGAACCACGATGCTTGACCCTCTGGCAGTGTTCCATCAAGTGCTTAGTACAGAGCTCTGCACACAGTAAGCGCTCAATAAATATGATTGAATGAATATGTGCAGATTCACCTGGCTCTCTGGGAAGTAGCTCTGGAAAAGACAAACAGCAAATGCAGATTCATTATGATTGTCAGACCCTCCAATTGGCACTTGGAAACTTCCAGGGGTTTTTGTCAACTTGCTGGCTTTTGGTCTGGGAAATGCAAATGACTTTTAATTAATAATAATAATAATAATAATAATAATAATAATAATGGTATTTATTAAATGCTTACTATGTGCAAAGCACTGTTCTAAGCACTGGGGTGGTTACAAAGTGATCAGGTTGTCCCTCGGGGGGCTCAGAGTCTTAATCCCCATTTTACAGATGAGGGAACTGAGGCACAGAGAAGCTAAGTAATTTGCCCAAAGTCACACAGCTGACAATTGGTGGAGCCGGGATTTGAACCCATGGCCTCTGACTCCAAAGCCCCTGCTCTTTCCACTGAGCCACGCTGCTTCTCTGCTTCTTTGCTGCTTCTCTTTTAATTGCGAGCAATGTTGGATTTTGAATTCGGTTTTCATTTGTTCTGTCCAAAGGCAGGGCTTGTGTTTTCCAATTCTGTTGTACTCTCCCAAGTGCTTAGTAGTGCTCTGCACACATTCAGTGCTCAATAAATACAATTGATTGATTGATTGATACCCCCACCCCCACATCATCCCTCTGCTGGCCCCCGCCACTTTAACTCAACAAAAACTCCTGGACTCTCCCTTTCCCGCTACCCTTAGTATTCAGAATTGTAACTTGCTTCAGAGGCTCACTTGTTGTCACCAGGATGGAATTTATAGCCAAAACATATTTCCCACCCTGGTAAGCACCCTGGGCCTCCATCCCTCTCCTACATGTGTCCCCCGGTATTTGAGAAGCAGCTTGGCTTACTGGAAAGAGCAAGAACGGTAGTTAGAGGACCTGGGTTATAATCCCAGCTCTGCTACTTGCCTGCTGAGAGACCTTGGGCAAATCTCTTAACTTTTGTGTGCCTTACTGTCCTTACCTGTAAAATGGGGGGTCAACAGTGCTTTGCACATAGTAAGTGCTTAATAAATGCCATTAAAAAAATTCCTGTTCTTTCTCCCTTAGTCCCTTGTATGATAGGGGCAGCATCTGACCTGATTATCTTATGTCCACCCCAGTACTGAGTACAGTGATTGCCACATAGTGAGTGCTAACAAATACCATAGTTATTATATCTTTCCTTGCTTATTTTGAGGGCTGGACAGGGACAAGGTTACAGTAAATTTAAATATAGAAAATCGAAGGGCCAGTCGTGGTGGTTTGCGCTGTATTCTCACAGCTGAACAGTCATGCTGGAATCTCACCTTAAAATACATTATCTCTCTCCATCAAGGCAGGACTTTCATCTCGGACCCTTGGATTAAGGGCAGGTCAAATTATTATTGCCTATAATTGTCCCTACCATAAGCTGTAACCTTCTTTCTTTACAGTCCGGTGGCACTCAAAAAGGGCGTGAAATCCTCTCCTGCCAGTTTGTCAGCGACATCAAAGGGAATGACTTTCCATCTGATCCTTCTAGGCCAACCCTGACTGATGGCTAGGAGGGAACACAAACATCAGAATCAACAGGAAATGGCATTTGGAAAGTGAGCTTTGATCTCCAAAGTGGCCAGGTTGCAGACTCCAGCCAGTGATGAGGAAAACCAAAGCAGCACTGAAATTGCCGTTTGGTGTGATACCCCCTGAAATTGTGCCTGCTCCCATTAACTGAGGAAAACAGATGGCCCAAGCCCAGGGAGCGATATGCAAACGCTAATTGCCATTCCTCACTGAGTTCCTCAAAGCTTGTCAATGGGAGTGTTCCCAGGAGACAGCGATCAAGGCAAAGATCTAGCAGAAAGGGGCTCTGGTTGAGGTTAGGGTAGCAGTGGCCACAAAACCAAATGGAAATTACATCCTCCCTCTTAGTGGGACATGGCTCCTGGTTTGGGCTGATCTTTGATGTGTTAGTTTGGCCATTTGTGATGTGGTCACAGAGGGGTCTTCCCGCCTTAGGGGTGCTGGTAAACAATTGCAAACCATCTGGAACTTGCATTATTGCTGTGTTTTTATCATTCCCAAAGCTGGGACTGGTGGAGTAATGCAGAGTTCATAGAGGACATCATGGAACACTCTGGCAGGGCCAGAAGCACTATTCATTCAATTGTATTTATTGAGCACTGTACTAAGCACTTGGGAAGTACAATCAGAGACTCACTGGTTTCTTTAGAAAGAGAATAATAATAATAATAGTATTTGTTAAGTGCTTACTATGTGCAAAGCACTGTTCTAAGCGCTGGGGAGGTTACAAAGTTATTAGGTTGTCCCACGGGCGGGGGGGGGGGGGGGGGGGGGGCTCACAGTTTTAATCCCCATTTTACAGATGAGGTAACTGAGGCACAGAGAAGTTAAGTGACTTGCCCAAAGTCACACAGCTGACAGTTGGCGGAGCTGGGATTTGAACACATGACCTCTGACTCCAAAGTCCATGCTCTTTCCACTGAGCCACACAAACAGACCTGTGTGCTAGACCAGGGGATGTGCGCAAATGAAATCTGGGGAGTTTGCTGGGTCTGAGAGAATGAAGACAGAGGCAGGAAAGGAGGGAATTTTGAAGCTAAGGACAGAGGAGACTCAAGGACTCTTCCCTCTCAGCAGCGATACTCTGCCCTACCCCCTTCCCCTCCCCACAACACTTGTATATATTTGTACAGATTTATTACTCTATTTTACTTGTACATATTTATTACTCTATTTTTTTAATGATGTGCAAATAGCTGTAATTCTATTTATTCTGACGGTTTTGACACCTGTCTACATGTTTTGTTTTGTTGTCTGTCTCTCCCTTGTAGACTGTGAGCCCGTTGTTGGGTAGGGACCATCTCTATATGTTGCCGACTTGTACTTCCCAAGCACTTAGTATTGTGCTCTGCATACAGTAAGCGCTCAATAAATACGATTGAATGAAGGAATATATTCGGCCCAGAGTGGACTTGGGGAACAGCCTGCCCAGGTGAATTTTGGAGAGGAGGAGAGGAAAGGGAGGGGAGGGGAGGGAAGGAGAGGGAAGGGAAGGAAGGAAGGAGAGGGAAGGGAAGGAAGGAGAGGGAAGGCCTCCTGGAGGAGGTGAGCTCTTAGTAGGGCTTTGAAGAGAGGAAGAGAGCTAGTTTGGCAGATGTGTGGAGGGAGGGCATTCCAGGCCGAGGGAAGGATGAAGGCCAGGGCTCAATGGCAAGACAGGTGAGAATGAGCCCAGTGAGGAGGTTAGCGGCAGAGAAGCAGAGGGTGCGGGCTGGGCTATAGAAGGAGAGAAGGGAGATGTGGTAGGAGGGGGCAAGGTGATGGAGAGCCTTGAAGCCTTGAATATAAGTGCATTAATAATAATAATAATAATAATAATAATGGTATTTAAGTGCTTACTATGTGCAAAGCACTGTTCTAAGTGCTGCGGGGGGGGGGGGGTTACAAGGTGAATAGGTTGTCCCATGTGGGGCTCACAGTCTTAATCCTCATTTTCCAGATGAGAGAACTGAGGCACAGAGAAGTTAAGTGGCTTGCCCAAAGTCACACAGCAGACAAGTGGCAGAGCCAGGATTAGAACTCATGACCTCTGATTCCCAAGCTCGTACTCTTTTCACTGAGCCACGCTGAGGACAGAGAATGGAAGGGACTATGTGCTCTGTAGAGAGGGCTTGCTGGCTGGGCCTAGCCTTCTGTCTCACCAGCTGGCCCTAAGGTGTCCACTGACAGCCCTTGACAGGGTAGAGAGGGAGATGCACAGGACATCCCACATGTTATGGCAGGAATGCTGAGTAGTGCAGTGACAGCACATCTGCCATTTTGCAGAGATATGCAGATATCACCGTGGGGGACCCTCAGACTCCATATTTTCTCCTCCGGTCTCCTCCCTTCTCTGGCCTATTTGAACTCTGGCACAGCAACCGAACCTGGAAACCAGCAGCGAGAGCCATGGCCCCAAGACCTACAAGCATCTAGGTCTGGATCAGTTCTGTGCAGGGGACGGGCCCCCAGAAACAGAATGAGATGACTGGTAAATCTGGTGTGGGCAAGGATTGCTGAATTGTAATAATGATGGCATTTGTTAAGTGCTTACTATGTGTGAAGCACTGTTCTAAGCGCTGGGGTGGATACAAGGTGATCAGGTTGTCCCACCTGGGGCTCACAGTCTTAATCCCCATTTTAAAGATGAGGTAACTGAGGCTCAGAGAAGTTAAGTGACTTGCCCAAAGTCACACAGCTGACAAGTGGTGGAGCCGGGATTAGAACCCATGACCTCTGACTCTCAAGCCCGTGCTCTTTCCACTGAGCCACGCTGCTCCTTGAATTGTATTTTCGAAGTGCTGTGTGCTTTGCACACAGTAAGCGCTCAATAAATATGAGTGAATGGCCAACTTAACTGTCACTGCTGTGTCACACCCTCTCTTGAAGCCGGGGAGGAGGAGCCTTGAAAGTAGCCCCTCACCCTCCTTCCCTAACCCACTCATCCCCTCCCAGCCAAATCCCCCAAGATTAATCTTGTCATCCTCTGGCAGAACGAAAGGCAAAGGTCACCTGAAAAGGTGCCGTCTGGGGAAGGAAGAAGGAAGTACATTAATTCCCTGTCCCCCACCAGATGCTATTGTTTGATTAAAAATAGAAATACCCGAAATTTTCCACTGAAATCACTTGGCAAGATCCAGTAGTCCAGAGGCTCCAAGGAATCTGTATTTAATTAATTAATTCATTCATTCAATCGTATTTATTGAATGTGCAAAGCACTATACTAAGCACTTGGGAAGTACAAGTTGGCAACATATAGAGACGGTCCTTATCCAACAGCGGGCTCACAGTCTAGAAGGGGGAGACAGACCACAGAACAAACAAAACATATTAACAAAATAAAATAAATAGAATAAATATGTACAACTAAAGTAAACAAATAGAGTAATAAATATGTACAAACATATGTGAGCCCACTGTTGGGTAGGGACTGTCTCTATATGTTGCCAACTTGTACTTCCCAAGCGCTTAGTACAGTGCTCTGCACACAGTAAGCGCTCAATAAATACGGTTGATGATGATGATATATACATACGCACAGGTGCTGTGGGGAGGGTAAGGAGGTAAGGAGGGGGAGAAGAAGGAGGGGGCTCAGTCTGGGAATGATGTCTATTGGCCTTGCCTATTGCCTATTGGCCTTGGAAGGAATAGGGTGTGGTTCATGGGGAACAACCCGCAGTCCCTCAGAGAGGTACACAACTATGAAATGTTATTTCTCTTGTGTGCATGGTGGGAGGCGAGAGAGATGAAAAGCAGTTTAGACTGTAGAACTTCAACTATTGGCCTAGGAAGGAATAGGGTGTGGTTCATGGGGAACAACCTGCAGTCCCTCAGAGAGGTACACAACCAGGAAATGTTATTTTTTTTGTGTGCATGGTGGGGAGCAAGGGAGATGAAAAGCAGTTTAGACTGTAGAAATTCAACTATTGGCCTTGGAAGGAATAGGGTGTGGTCCATGGGGAACAACTCCCAGTCTCTCAGAGAGGTACACAACGAGGAAATGTTATTTCTCTTGTGTGCATGCTGGGGGGGCGAGGGAGATGAAAAGCAGTTTAGACTGTAGAAATTCAACTATTTCTCCCCCTCCCCATCCCCCCCGCCTAACCTCCTTCCCCTCCCCACAGCACCTGTATATATGTATATATGTTTGTACGTATTTATTACTCTATTTTATTTGTACATATTTATTCTATTTATTTTATTTTGTTAATATGTTTTGTTTTGTTCTCTGTCTCCCCCTTCTAGAATGTGAGCCCACTGCTGGGTAGGGACCGTCTCTATATGTTGCCAACTTGTACTTCCCAAGCGCTTAGTACAGTGCTCTGCACACAGTAAGTGCTCAATAAATATGATTGAATGAATGAACTATCCTGCAGAGTGAAAATTGGTCTTCTCCCTCTAGAGGGTACCTCTCTCCCTCATTTCGATTCTGCCAAGTTTCTGGTAGCGTTTTGCTGACCTGCTTAAGCATTTCCCTTTGTGAGACGATTTTACCAGTCTCTGTGTAGTAATTTACTGTACTTGGATCCCGAGTTGACAAGGACAGTCATCAACTAAAGTTAAAAACTCCATCCAAACCACTGGTTGGTCAAATGTGAATGCTCAAGGCTGAATAGGAGAAGGAGCCTTGGCCGGGATATTCTCCGGAGTAATTTCGGTCAGAAATGAATGAGTGAGAAAGAGTCGATGTCAGACAAGATGCAAATTAGACAGGACACGCTGGCTGAGGGGCTGAAAGGAATCAGCTTGGAGAAGCAGTGTGGCCAGGACACGGGCCTCGGAGTCAAAGGACCTGAGTTCTAATTCCAGCTCTGGCACTTTTTTTATGATGGTATTTGTTAAGCACTTACTGTAATAATAATAATAATAATAATGGCATTTATTAAGTGCTTACTATGCACAAAGCACTGTTCTAAGTGCTGGGGGGTGGGTTACAAGGCGATCAGGTTGTCCCACGGGGGGCTCACAGTTTTAATCCCCATTTCACAGATGAGATAACTGAGGCTCAGAGAAGTTAAGTGACTTGCCCAAAGTCACACAGCTGACAGTTGGCGGAGCCGGGATTTGAACCCATGACTTCTGACTCTAAAGCCTGTGCTCTTTCCACTGAGGCATGCTGCTTCTCCTTCGTGACCTTGGGAGAGTTGCTTAACTTCTCTGGTCCTCAGTTTCCTCAACTGTAGAAAGGGGATTAAATCCTGCTCCAAGCAACGTGGCTCAATGGAAAGAGCTTGGGTTTGGGAGTCAGAGGTCATGGGTTCTAATCCCAGTTCTGCCACTTGTCAGCTGTGTGACTTTGGGCAAGTCACTTAACTTCTCTATGCCTCAGTTACCTCATCTGGAAAATGGGGATTAAGACTGTGAGCCCCGTGTGGGACTACCTGATGACCTTGTATCCCCCCCAGCGCTTAGAACAGTGCTTGGCACATAGTAAGCGCTTAACAAATGTCATTATCATTATTAGTATTATTACTTGGACCACAAGTCCCAAGTGTCACAGTGACTGAGTCCTACCTGATTATCTTGTATTCACCCCAGCACTTAATGCAGCGCTTGACACCTAATAAGGACGCAACAAGTATCATAAATATTAGGACTAATAAACACTTTTTTTCTTGTGAAAAAGACAACTTAGCATTTCCCGTTAAGAAGCGGGGGAGCTGACAAATGCAACAAATCTTGTAAGTCCAAGCTCTATTTGCTCAACGGATTTCCCGGGGTTAGACCCATCTGGGTTTCTCGTTGGCCTTGGCAGGCAGTTCTCTCTGAACCACAGCTGGGCCCTCTGTCATCCAGGCCGGTACTGGAGCAGGCTCCCACAGACAGAACCTTTGCAGTAAGGAGTTGCCGAAGTTTCTCCCATTCATCCAAGTGTCCCCCACAGCCTCCCTCATTATCTCTCCTCCTTGATCTGCGGAAATCAGTCTGCCCGTTTTAATTTCAGCTGAGCCGAGGAGCGCGAACAAAGAGAGGAACAGGAGAAGCAGATGGTGGGTTCCAAAGTTCTAATTGGTGCCAAAGAATCAGCAGAGGAGGGCAGCTTCTTTCAGGAGGCGGGGGGCCCGCGTGAGACGGTGGACGCGGAAACCGACTGGGGCCGGATGATATTTTCAAAAGAAAACGCTGTCCTGGCCTCTCCTGGCTCCATGAATAGGACGGAGGCTGCGGTCCAGCTAAACGGCCTCTAAGGCCAGTCCCTGTGGACTCTTGGGCTCCCGTTGATTAACTTTTTAAAGACCCCAGGACCTTTGGCCGAACTGCAGCGGCGACAGGGGAAACAGATGGAGGCCCGGGTCTGGAGGAATATTGTGTTCAGCACGGAGAACTATCCCTGTCTTCCCCTCTCTGCTCCATCAGCAAGGCTCCCATTGTCCTTCCACCTCGGTCCCCTCCCTCCCCGCAATGTCGCCGAATAATTGGCTGGAGAAATAGGCTCAGAACGAAATGTTTCTAGCTGATTGCCTGTGGGTTCAATAACCCAGAGGAGCTTGCAAAGATTTTGTAGGAGAACTGCAGTGATTTGGTTAGTTAATAAGGACTTAGCTTGGCTGTTACAGCCCTCTCCAGGTGAAAATGAGCGAACGAATTGATGAATAAATTCACTGTGGGTATGGAAAGTGTCTACTGACTCTGTCGTATTGTATTCTCCAAAGCACGTAGTACTGTGCTCTGCACACAGTAAAGAGCTCAATAAATACTAAAGAGCTCAATAAATACCACTGATGATGATGGTGAATGCCACCCACTCTCCTCTCCGGCCCTTCAGGAGGCCTGAATGGCCTAAGTACCCAGGGTGTGTCGGGTCTCAGTGGTCCAGCACCCCCATAACCACATTTGTATCTCTCCTCCCTCTCTGTCCCAGGCACCTCCACAGGCAATTGAAGATCATGCTTCAGAACAGATAACACCCGCTTGATGGGGTGGTCTCTGAAGTGGTAATCAAGAGTGTGTTTGGATGTGGAGAAGCTGGGTAGCCTAGTGGAAAGAGCACAGGACTGAGTTTTAGTCCCAACTCTGTCACTGGCCTACTTGGTGACACTGTGCAAGTCCCTTGACTTTTCTAAGCCTTGGTTTCCTCATCTGTAATACAGGGATAAGATATCTGCCCTCCTTGCCTCTGAGATTGTGAGTCCCGTGTAGAACAGGGACTGTAGCCGATCTGATTACCTCGTGTCCAGCCTGGTGCTTAGTACAATAATGTTGATGGTGATGATAATACTTTGCTAGTAATGATTATTATATATAAATCACTGTTAATATGATTTTCCAGCAGGGTTTGTTTGTGTGTGCGTATGTAGGGGGGATCTCTGTCTTGCCCCTTTCTTCTGAATGTTGGGTGACCTGGGTTTTCCCAAGACACTGCCAGGAGAGGTCTGCAGCTTTGCCTAGTGGATACAGCCTGCATCTGGGAGTCGGAGGGACCTGAGTTCTAATCCCGGCTCTGCCGCTTGTCTGCTGTGTGACCTTGGGCAAGACACTTCACTTCTCTCGGTCTCAGTTACTTCATCTGTAAAATGAGGATTGAGACTGTGAGCCCCACATGGAACAGGGACTGTGTTCAAACCGATTTGCTTGTACACCAGTGCTTAGTACCATGCCTGGCCCATATAAGTGCTTAACAAATTCCACGGGTTTTTAAAAAAACAATAATAATAATAACAACAATAATAGTGAGTAGAGGAGCTGGGACTAGAACCCCAATCTGTTGACTACTAGTCCTATGCATTTTCCACTGGGCCACAGATTTTTTTTTTGGAGAGCCCAGAGGGGATGGCATCCTTCCAATCTGTGCCTGGCATGGTTGGGGGACTGCTGTTTGGCCTAAACTACCAGAACTCTCACTTTCAGACTGTTAGGATGAAGGTGTCTTCTTTCCCTCGTTTTAATTGTTTTCTTTTATTAACTTTCCAATGGATTTTCTCCTCTCTGTAATTAGATGTGCTGATTAGAATCTGTAGAGTTTGCTGTTTAAGTACCAGGAAGTGTTAAAGTACTAGGGAATATGAAAGCAAATGGCTGTTTTAGTTGCTCCCTGTGAAAAGGGAGGGTCTGAGCAAACGTTGAACTGTTCCAGCATTGTTGATTTACAACACTCAATGAGATCTGAGACAAAAGGGGGGCTTCCTAACACGAATCCGTGTGGGAGATTACATTTATTCCTCTATTGGTGTGGGCCACTGATTTTTAAGTGGCCTTTCGATCTTCCCAAATGCATTTTGGTGGTGAAGGGGTTACTACTTTGCCACCTTTTTAAAATGGAAGAATGTTTCTCCCCTCGACTTTAAAAGTCTCAGGGACACATAATCCAAATCGCTCTGTGTACATGGAAATATGTTTTCCTGTGAAACGTTGATTTCGAATTTCATTTTTGAATTTCATGGAACTTGTCCATCTCCTTTGGGGAGGTGGAGGAAAGCATTTTTAATGGTCCTAAGGGAGGAGATTTGGCAGAACAAGGAAAGAATCCAGAGGAGTTGCTCAAGGCCAAATTATTCCAAGAGAATTTCCCAGCCTGAACTTTCCTTATGAACCTAGTTGGGG
Organism: Tachyglossus aculeatus; assembly: GCF_015852505.1. Classification (NCBI taxonomy): domain Eukaryota; kingdom Metazoa; phylum Chordata; class Mammalia; order Monotremata; family Tachyglossidae; genus Tachyglossus; species Tachyglossus aculeatus. The sequence goes on from NC_052071.1 coordinate 49,291,528, forward strand.
AGGCTTAACTGTTGCACTGGAGCATAGTAGTGGAAAGGCAAGGCACAATGCTAGTGGTTGTAGAGGTTAGGGAAGGAAGAGATCTGGGTTCTAATCCTGTTCTATGACTTGTTTGCCCAAATGACCTTGGGCAAGTCATTTAACTTCTCTATGCCTCTGATACTTCATCTGTAAAATGGAGATTAAATGCCTTTTCTCCCTCCTATTTAGGCTGTGAGCCTCATGTCGTTGCAGGGACTGTTTCCCTGATCACCTTGTCTCTACCCCAGTGCTTAGTACAATGCTTGGTCCATAGTAAGTGCCTAACAAATACTGCAATTATTAATACTGAGTAGACATAAAGGTGACCAATATTTGAGAGTGCATGGGATGTAATGCTCATTGGACACTGAAAGAAGCTGATATGGAGGTTTATCCTTTGGAGGTTTAGAAAAGCAGCATGGCTCAGTGAAAAGAGTACAGGCTTGGGAGTCAGAGGTTGTGGGTTCTAATCCCAGCTCAGCTGCTTGTCAGCTGTGTGACTTTGAGCAAGTCACTTAACTTCTCTGTGCCTCAGTTACCTCATATGTAAAATGGGGATTAAGACTGTGAGCCTCATGTGGGACAACCTAATTACCTTGTACCCCCCCAGCGCTTAGAACAGTGCTTGACACATAGTAAGCACTTCACAAATACCATCATTATTATTATTGAGAAGCAGCGTGGCTCAGTGGAAAGAGCACGGGCTTTGGAGTCAGGGGTCATGGGTTCAGATCCTGGCTCTGCCAATTATCAGCTGTGTGACTTTGGGCAAGTCACTTAACTTCTCTGTGCCTCAGTTACCTCATCTGTAAAATGGGGATTAAGACTGTGAGCCCCACGTGGAACAACCTGATCACCTTGTAACCTTCCCAGCGCTTAGAACAGTGCTTTGCACATAGTAAGTGCTTAATAAATGCCATTATTATTATTATTATTATTATCAAGTAAAGATTTGGCCTCTCAGTGGTAGGAATTCTTACACTATGAAAGGCAACATCATCAGTATTGATTGAACATCAAATAGGCCTGCCCTCGAGGAATTTCCACTCTAATGGGGAAATGGAAGAAGCACAAACATACAAACCCTAAACTTAAATGGCAAAGGGATTAAAGCATGCCCAAGCTACATGAGAACACAAAGGATGGAAATTACACCTATGCAGTGATATTAATAACTGTGGTAATTGTCAAGTACTTACTATCAATTAATCAATGGTGTTTTTGGAGCACTTACTATATGCAGAGCACTGTACTGAGCACTTGGGAGAGTATAGTACAACAGAATTAGCGGGCACATTCCCTGCCCAGCACTGTACTAAGCGCTGGAGTGGATATGATGCAATCAAATCAGACACTGTCCCTGTGTCACAGAGAGCTCACAGTCTAAGAGGGAGCGTAAACAGTGCTCAGCATTTAGAATAGGGCTTGGCACACAGTAAGCGCTTAACAAATACCAAAATTATTATTATTAACAGGTATTGAAACCCCATTTTACAAATGAGAAAACTGAGACACAGAGAAGTTAAGTGACTTGCCTAGGGTCACTGAGCAGGCAAGTTGTGGATCAGGATTAGAACCCAGGACCTCTGACTCTCAGGCCTGTGCTCTTTCCACTCAGTCATGCTGCTCTCAAGGCCCAGATTAATGTTCTGAGGTACTCCTGGAGTGGTAAGAGGGCCACTTTGATGTAGAAATATAAAGACAAGGATAGATTGATGTGGGCAAGTAGTTTATGAGAAACATGTCCATCCCCACAGGATTGAATTGGGAGAAATTAAATCCACAACCAAAAGTTCTGGAATGCTTTTCTCCATTTTTTTCTTTTTTCCCCAGGATTGATAAAAAGCATCTAGAGAGGATCAGATGATACTAATCAAAGACAGAGAGCCTTATGCTCTCGGGTTGCAATAGTTGTTGGGTTTCTCTGTGTGTGAACTGGATGACAGACAAGAAATCTTCCCATTTGAGGGGCCAGATGGGAGTGATACTAGTGTAACTTCATTCCCCTGGAGAGGGAAGGGTGGAGAGGCAGTTATTTGGGAAGGAATTTAGTATTAGGTTCTGTGTTTAGGCCCCAGTGAACTAATAATAACAACACTTACAATGTGGCCATTTGTTAAGCACTTACTGTGGACCAAGCACTGTACTAAGAGCTGGAGTAGAAGCAGGATAATCAGGGGCTCACTGTCTAAGTAAGAGGTAGAACAGGCATTGAATACCCATTTTACAGATGAGGTAGCTGAGGCACAGAGAAATGAAGTGACTTGCCGAAGTCACACAGCAAGTAAGTGGCGGGGCTGGAATTAAAACCCAAGTCTTCTGATTCCCAGGCTTGAGCTCTTCCCACCAGATCAGATATAAAATTTTTGATTATTAGCAAGAGAATCAATCATCCAAGCCAGGTATAGGTTTCCCAAACATATCCCAGCCTGGAATTGACTGCCTAACAATAATGATGATGGTATTTGTTAAGCGCCTACTATGTGCCAAGCACTGTTCTCAGTGGTTCACCCTGTGACATAATATTACTGTCCCCCACTTCAAAGCCTTATTGAAGGCACATTTCCTCCAAGAAGCCTTCCCTGACTAAACCCTCCTTTATTCTTCTCCCACTCCCTTCTGTGTGGCCCTGACTTGCTCCATTTATTCATCGCCCCTCCCAGCCCCACAGCACTTATGTACATATCTGTAATTTATTTATTTATGTTAACGTCTGTCTTCCCCTCTAGAGTGAAAGCTCATTGTGGGCAGGGAATGCATCTGTTATGTTGTTACATTATACTCTCCAAAGGGCTAAGTACAGTTGTTCTGCACACAGTAAGGGCTCAGTAAAGACGACTGACTGACTGAATGGATGAATGAATTGTCCTGTGAACCAAAGGTCTGGTTCAGTCATTTTCATTAACTCTGAGCCAACATCTGATTAGAACTCCCCAAAGTAGGTGGACTAAGCCCAAAATTTCCAGAGGTCCCTGAGCAAAGTGTTTCTTTTATAACTTCCCACTCCGGAAGCCGATGTCACCCACCCTTCTGGTAGAAGCAGGGTGGATACATCCCTCTGGATCTTCTGTTTTGGCCTGAATCACTCCTAATTCATGATTTTTTTTATCAGATTTACCCTGAGGACTGAGGTAAGCCCCTCAACAAGGGGCATTGATCCTTGAAAAGGATAATTACCGTCTAAATTGTGCACCTTGCTCAGTGGATGGGCACTCAGGGAGAAAGAGATGGGGTGGACTGTGTGTGTCTCTCACCCTGGAGAAGAGTCAGAGAAGGGGCAGGTGGGGGAGATGGAGAAGGGAGGAAGGAGCAGAGGGGAAAGGGAGCATCTTTCCCCTTCGAGGGACTCAGGGGAGAAGCAGGCAGGGGGAAAGGGAGGAAGGAGCTGAGGAGTGGCTGATTGCGGGGTGAGGGCAAAGCTGAGATGGTGAGGTAATGAATCAGGGAAATCCCCTTAGAGGAGGTGGCATTTTAGAAGGGCTTTGAAGGACTGGAGGGAGGCGATATGGTCTCTCATTCATTCAATCATATTTACTGAGAACTTACGGTGTGCAGAGTACTGCGGCCCACCCCATCTGGACCATCCTGAGTGGGTATTTCACTTTGAACCTTCTGTTCTGGCCTGATGCAGAGGCATTCTCTCTCCTCGGGTCCATCTCCACTTGACCATTTTGGATGGATATTGCACTCTGGGTTTTCTGTTCTGGCCTGAAGCAGAGGCATTCTCTCTCCCCTGGCCCATTGGTGCTGCTAGCAGAGGGAACGCTGTCCTTTCCTGCCACTGGAGAGGTCGTGGAGCCAGTGACCTCCAGATCAGATATAAAATTTTGGTTATTAGCAAGAGAATCATCCAAACCAGGTATAGGTTTCCCAAACGTATCCCAGCCTGGAATTGACTACCTAACAATAATGATGATGGTATAAGCGCCTACTATGTGCCAAGCACTGTTCTCAGTGGTTCACCCTGTGACATAATATTACTTAACAGAGAGGATGAACAGGGTGAACAGAGCAGGGATGCATCCCCAGTACAGCGGTGGGCTGGAACAGGAGTCAGTGCAGCTTTCAAGAACTCATGGCAGGAGGAGAGACAATAACTGTGTCCTCCTGGTACTAACCCTTTGGATTCAAGTGGTACTCTATGAGGTCATTAGGCAGTGTGGCCTAGTGAAAATAGTATGGGCCTGGGAGCCAAAGGACCTGGGTTCTAATCCTGGCAATGCCAATTGCTTGCTGTCTCATCTTGGGCAAATCACTTAACTTATTTTGCCTCAGTTTCTTCAACTGAAAAATGTAGATTAAATACCTATTCTCCCTTAGGCCAAGAGCACCCTGTGGGACAGGGATTGTGTCCAACCTGGTTAATTTGCATCGACCATAGCAGTTAGAATAGTGCACGGCACTTAGTAAGTGCTTAATGAATAGCACAATCATCATCACTAGTAGCAGTAATATTTATTGAGCTCTTTCTTGGTGCAGTGTGCTCTACTAGGCTCTTGGGGAGAACTGAATAAATAGATAACCCATTCCCAGACCACAAGGAGTCTATACTCTTTCACTTTCATAGAAGCCCGTGAAATTCTACCTGTAACTCCTCCTATAAAAATTTAGCCACACTGCCACCCCCTGCATACCATATGTGTTCATCTCTGTCCCTTCTCCCTGGCATCCCACCCCACAAACTCACTACCATTTCTTTCTAGGCAGTCTCCCTGTACTCCCCACCTCTCCACATCCACTCCATTTTCTAAATGAGTTCCACCCACCCCATTACATAAACCTGTTATGGCAGTCAGGCCATGGGACACCAATCAATCAATTGTATTTATCGAGTGCTTACCGTGCAAAGAGCACGGTACTAAGCGCTTGGGTGAGTACACTATAAGAGACACAGCTCAAGGGTGCTCCCTCCTCATCCCTCTTCCACCTCCTCCAAGAGGCCTTCCCAGACTGAGCCCCCTTTTTCCTCTCCTCCTCCCCCTCCCCCCACCCTACTTCCTTCCCCTCCCCACAGCACCTGTGTATATATTTGTACAGATTTATCACTCTATTTATTTTACTTGTGCATATTTACTATTCTATTTATTTTGTTAATGGTGTGCATTTAGCTTTAATTCTATTTGTTCTGAGGACTCAACACTTGTGTACATGTTTCGTTTTGTTGTCTGTCTCCCCCTTCTAGACTGTCAGCCCGTTGTTGGGTAGGGACGGTCTCTAGATGTTGCCAGCTTGTACTTCCCAAGATGCTTAGTACAGTGCTCTGCACACAGTAAGTGCTCAATTAATACGATTGAATGAATGAACGAATCCCTACACCTGCTTTCTCTTTCCTTTTAGTCCAGCTGAATGGGTAGCCCTGGAAGTTTGCATTGTCAGGGAACTGTTTAATCCGCTCAATCATAAATTCCTTGAGGGCAGGGATTTTGCCAACTAATTCTATTGTGCTCTCCTAAGCACTTAGTACTCTGCTCTGCCCATTCATTCATTCATTCATTCATTCATTCAATCGTGTTTATTGAGCGCTGTGTGCAGTGCACTGTACTAAGTGCTTGGGAAGTACAAGTTGGCAACATATAGAGACGGTCCCTACCCAACAACGGGCTCACAGTCTAGAAGGGGGAGACAGGCAACAAAACAAAACATGTGGACAGGTGTCAAGGCATCAGAATAAATAGAAATAAAGCTAGATACACACAGATGAGGAAGCAGCAGCATGGAAAGGTTAAGTGACTTGCCCAAGGACATGCAGCAGATCAGGTGACGGAGCTGGGATCAGAACCTGAGCATTCTGACCTCCTAAGACCACATGCTATTGAATTTCACTTAGCCTCTTTCTCCAGCATCCACTTGGCACTCCAAACTCTGTGACCCCTTGATTGAAAGCAGCATGGCTCAGTGGAAGGAGCCCGGGCTTTGGAGTCAGAGGTCATGGGTTCAAATTCCACCTCCACCCATTGTCAGCTGTGTGACTTTGGGCAAATCACTTCACTTCTCTGTGCCTCAGCTACCTCATCTGTAAAATGGAGATTAAGACTGTGAGGCCCCTGTGGCACAACCTGATTACCTTGTAAGTTTACCAGCGCTTAGAACAGTGCTTTGCACATAGTAAGCGCTTAATAAATGTCATCATTATTATTGAAGAAACTGCTTCTGCCCAGAGGCAGAAGAAGTGGCGTCTGAGAGGGGTTAATAAAAAAATAGTAATAATAATTAATAATAATTATGGTATTTGTTAAATGTTTACTATGTGCCAAGCACTGTTCTAAGTCCTGGGGTAGATGCAAGATAATCATTCATTCATTCAATCATATTTATTGAGTGCTTACTGTGTGCAGATCACTGTACTAAGTGCTTGAATAATGAGTTTGGACACAGTCCCTGTCCCACAAGGGACTCACGGTCTTAATCTCAATTTTTCAGAGGAGGTAACAGAGGCACAGAGAAGTTATTTGAATTGCCCAAAGTCACACAGCAAACATGGGGCAGAGCTGGGATTAGAGTGATGTCCTCTGACTCTCAGGCCCGTGATCTTTCCATTAGCCAGTGGTTTTGGCCCCAAAGTACTCCAACTTGTTGGAGATGGGTCCAGTAAGGGCTCACTCTCTGTTCAGGGGCCATTCTCTGTGGAGGATTATCGGAGAAACTATTCTTTGACACTGAGGAGGCTTTTGGGAGCAACTTTTCTGTGACACGATACTTAGGACCGAGAGTAGTATGGGTAAACCCGTTGGGTAGGGATTATCTCTATTTGTTGCCTAATTGTACTTTCCAAGCGCTTAGTACAGAGCTCCGCACAAAGTAAGCATTCAGTAAATACGACTGAATGAAATTCTGTGGCCCAGGAACTAGAAAAACCCTGAAAATCACCATCGTTGACAGCGTGGCTCAGTGGAAAGAGCACGGGCTCTGGAGTCAGAGGTCATGGGTTTGAATCCCTGCTCTGCCACATGTCTGCTGTGTGACCTTGGGCAAGTCACTTAACTTCTCTGAGCTTCAGTTACCTCATCTGTAAAATGGGGAATAAGACTGTGAGCCCCACGTGGGACAACCTGATCATCTTTTATCCCCCCCAGTGCTTAGAACAGTGTTTTGCACATAGTAAGCGCTTAACAAATGCCATCATCATCAGATAAGCAAATTTGAGAGGATGGGCAGCGGACAACGCCTTCATGTTAGGAGAAACTTAGTGCTGATTTACAGGGTCCTTGATTGCTTCTAATAGGTTTTTGTTTTTGATGATTGAATTTATTCATTTCTGGTGATTGAGCAGGCTCCTGGGTGAGGGTGGGTTTCTGTGACCTTTTTAACTCTGTAGCACTTTAATGCAAAGGAAATTTAAAAAAGCAACGACAATGAAATCCTTTTCTAAATATGTTTATAATCAAATATATCCCTGGGTAATTTGATTTGTAGGAAATGGCAGAGTGCAGCATTGCAAATAGAAGCTTTTCAATAATTCATCATCATCCTGTCGATGTGTAAGCCCCTCAGCTAAGTTAAAGGATGCAGTATTCTTCCCCTAGTCCCATGTTAGGGAAAACGCTCTCCATTCCTTCAACGGACCTCCAGCTTGACCTCTCCCTTGTTAAGAGGGCTGCCTTTTGGGGACTTTCAAACTTCACTGGGGCCCATTAGCACTCTCGGGAAACTGTAAGGAATTTTAAGGTTTTGATATTTTGGGGTCTAATTTACCCCCTTTTTCCTCCTCCCCATCCCCCCTGCCCTACCTCCTTCCCCTCCCCGCAGCACCTGTATATATGTTTGTACAGATTTATTACTGTATTTATTTTGCTTGTACATATTTACCATTCTATTAATTTTGTTAATGATGTGCATCTAGCTTTATTTCTATTCTGATGACTTGACACCCGTCCACATGTTTTGTTTTGTTGTCTGTCTCCCCCTTCGAGACTGTGAGCCCGCTGTTGGGTAGGGACCGTCTCTATATGTTGCCAACTTGTACTTCCCAAGCACTTAGTCCAGTGCTCTGCACACAGTAAGCACTCAATAAATGCTATTGAACGAATACCCGGTTCCTATTGAGCACCTTAGATGATTAATTAGATCGATTGTCAGATCTTCAGCAAATTCTGCTCTAGCCATACACAGAGAAGCAGAAGTGGAAAGAACCCGGGCATGGGTGTCAGAGGACATGCGTTCTAATCCCAGCTCTGCCACATGCCTGCTGTGTGAAGTTGGGCACGCCACTCAATTTCCTTGTGTCTCAGTTTCCTCAACAGTATGTTGAGGTGTCAAAATCATCATAACAAATAGAATTATAAAATAAATAGAATAGTAAATATGTACAAGTAAAATAAATACAGTAATAAATCTGTACAAATATATATATATAAGTGCTGTGGGGAGGGGAAGGAGGTAGAGTGGGGGGATGGGGAGGAGGAGATGAAAAGGGGGCTCAGTCTGGGAAGGCCTCCTGGATGTGGTGAGCTCTCAGTAGGGCTTTGAAGGGAGGAAGAAAGCTAGTTTGGTGGATGAGAGAGCTAGCTTGGCGGATGTTCTCTTGGCAGAGTACTCTTCTGCTCTGAGGCTGGCCACAAGACTCTCACAGCATGTTAGCCAGCAAGTGAGGGTTCACTGGGTGCACAGCACTGGGTAGAGTACAGTGCCAGCTGCCTGAAGAACATATTGAAGAGTAGGCTTGGCACTGGCCTCATAGGTGGAGGGGGCCGTTCACGTGTAGTAAATAGAGCACAGACCTGGGAATCAGAGGGTCGTGAGTTCTCATCCCGACTCTGCCACGTGTCTGCTGTGTGACCCTGAGCAATAACAATAAAAGTGATGGCATTTATTAAGCACTTACTATGTGAAAAGCACTGTTCTAAGTGCTGGGAAGGTTACAAGGTGATCAGGTTGTCCCATGGGGGTCTCACAGTCTTCATCCCCATTTTACAGATGAGGTAACTGAGGCCCAGAGAAGTGAAGTGACTGGCCCAAAGTTACACAGCTGACAATTGGCGGAGCTGGGATTTGAACCTGTGCCTTCTGACTCCAAAGCCCGGGCTCTTTCCACTGAGCCACTTAACTTCTCTGTGCCTCAGTTACCTCATCTGTAAAATGGAGATTGAGACTGTGAGCCCCAAGTGGGACAACCTGATTACCCTGTATCCACCTCAGTGCTTAGAACAGTGCTTAGCACACAGTAAGCGCTTAACAAATACCATTATTATTTTTTATTAAGTGGCAGAACTGGGATTAAACCCCAGGTCCTCTAGCTCCTTGGGCAGTGCTCTTTCCACTAGACCAAGCTGCTTCTACTCTGTTTTATTAACTTTGCCAAGCAGTTAGTACAGTGCTCTCCACACAATAAGCACTCAGTAAATACCATTCATTAATTAATGGAGGTTAGACCAGCCCCCTGGAAGCTCAAATTTGTTAAGTGTTTTTTAGCTCCAATTCCAGCTTTGCTGAGTGTGGAAGGGTAGGTAGCCAGGTGAGGGTGGGGTTTAGCCATTAAAGCCCGGGGTAGTAGGAGTACTGGTAATAGTTTTTATTGATTGCCTTCCTAGGGAAAGGACAACAAAAGCAGCAGACACATCCCGTGCCCTCAGGGAGCTTCCAGACTAACCCCGAGCCAAGAGGCAACTGCTGGTTTAGAGTCAGAGAGATGAGCCTTGAAGTTTTCACTTGTTATGTACTGCACAGAAACTTTGTGAAATCATTGATCCAACTTCAATGAACCATAATACTATTGATTGGGTGTCAGGTCTCTGGTAGGTGCTTGAATGACAACTTGACGTGATGTGATGCTACATTTAAATTGTCCTTTCTGTTTGCCTTCCAGTTGTCAAGCCCTCTTGATATAGTGAGGGCTGCCAAATGCCTGTTCAATCCTTATTAGTGTTCAACGGCCAAAGGTCTGTATTGCAATTCTGAACAAAATGCCCGGTGCTTTTCCCAGTTCAATTTTATTATTTTTTTTATATAATTTTGATGCTTTGAGTATTGCTTTTCGTGGATGGATGATTCATGCTTTTTCCCTCTTGCCCCTGGCTCATCCTCCGATTCACCCAGTTTAAACTTCCGTCAGGGAAATCGAGGCCAGAGAAATGACACAACCTGCTTAAGGTCACGCGGCTGGTTTAGGCCGGATCATAATCAGATCTCTAGCTGGGTTGCTAGCCCTGGCCTTGAGTCACACCTTCCTTCCCCTCCCCTGGGCAGCCCTCCATTGCTCCTAGGGCAGATGGGGCAGGGAGGGTCAGTTATTTGGGCAGGTGGGTCAACTTGAAAGCAGAATGGCCTAATGGAAAGAGCACAGGACTGGGAGACAGGAGACCAGAGTTCTAATCCTGACTCCACCACTTTCCTGCTGCTTGACCTTGGGCAAGTACCATAACTTCTCTGGGCCTCAGTTTCCTCATTTGCCAATGGTGATTAAAACCTGTTCGCCCTCCCAGTTAGACTGAGCTCTCCTTGTGATACAGGGACTGTCTGATCAGATTCAGGCAGCGTGACCTAGTGGATACAGCACGGTCCTGGGAGCCAGAAGGACCTGGGTTCTAATTCTGGCTCCGCTACTTGTCTGCCGTGGGACCTTGGGCCAGTCACTTAACTTCTCTGTGCCTCCGTTACCTCATCTATAAAATGGGGATTAAGACTGTGAGCCTTATGTGGGACAGGGACTGTGTCCAACCTGATAAGCTTGTTTCTCCCCAGCACTAGTGCAGTTCCTCTAAACTGTAAACCCACTGTGGGCAGGTAATATGTCTGTTACATTGCTGTTTTGCACTCTCCCAAGCGCTTAGTCCAGTGCTTTGCACACAATAAGCACTCAATAAATACAGTTGATTGATTGATTACAGTGCCAGCACAGAATAAGCACTTAATTAATGCCATTTTTTTAAAAAAATCTATCTCGATGCTTAGCCCGGTGATAGTCACACAGCATTGGCTTAACAAATGCCACAGTTGTTGTTATTGCCCAATGTTCTAATGATAATAATAATAAAAACAATAATTATGGTATTTAAGTGCTTACTATACGCCAAGCACTGTTGTAAGCGCTGGAGTAGATACAAGGTGATCAGGTTGTCCCATGGGAGGCTCACAGTCTTTATCCCCATTTTACAGATGAGGTAACCGAGGCACAGAGAAGTTAAGTGACTTGCCCAAAGTCACACAGCTGACAAGTGTCAGAGGTGGGACTAGAACCCAAGACCTGTGACTCCCCCAAGCCCGGGCTCTTTCCACTAAACCAGTTGACAAGGCTGTCATGGAGAGGGGGAATAGGTAGACATAGGTTTAAGAAGAGAAGTGACTCTCTCTGCCCGTCAGGACTCTTAACAAGCTCCAAAACTTCTGGGCACACGGTCAGACCCCTTGGAAAGTGACGGCCAACCCCGTGCCTCGGTCTGTCTGGCAGTCAATCATACTTATTGAGTGTTTACTGTGTGCAGAGCACTGTACTGAAAGCTTGGGAGAGTACAATACAACAATATTGGAAGATGACTACCTACACTGCAATATTTCACTCACCTAAGTGCTTACCATAGTGCTCTGCATACAGTAAGCACTCAATAAATAGGATTGATTGATCCATCCAGTGGCCTGTATCTGTCCCAGGGACAAGAACGAGTCATTTTTTTATGGCATTTTTTAAGCTCTTACTATATGCCAGGCACTGTTCTCAGTGCTAGGGTAGGTACCAAGTAATCAGAATGGACACATGGGGTTCACGGTCTTAATCCCCATTTTACAGATGAGGCAACTGAGATACAGAGAAGTGAAGTAATTTTCCCAAGGTCACACAGCAGACAAGTGGCAGAGCCGGGATTAGAACCCAGGTCCCTCTAGCTCCCGGGCCTGCACTTTATCCCCTAGGCCATGCTACTTCCCTACTTGGCAGGCCAGCTCTGCCTAACAAATCATATTCATCCCCTGAGGCTCAGGTCTTCATGCATCTGCGTGGCTCAGGGGAAAGAGCCCGGGCTTTGGGCTCAGAGGTCATGGGTTCAAATCCCGGCTCCGCCACTTAGCTGTGTGACTTTGGGCAAGTCACTTAACTTCTCTGTGCTTCAGTTACCTCCTCTGCAAAATGGGGATTAAGACTGTGAGCCACACATGGGTCAACCTGATCACCTTGTAACCTCCCCAGCGCTTAGAACAGTGCTGTGCACATAGTAAGTGCCTAATAAATGCTATCATTATTATTATTATTGCCACTGCCCGGGACAGAGTTCTGGACTGGGCCTGGGGGACAACAACTGGTCTAACCCAGGAATGTCAACTCCTGGACTTTTTAAATAGTGTTTTATGTGGTTCGCAAACATGGGCTCTGGGGCTCTGCCTGATGCTTGCCTGTGGCTGATTTCTGGTCATGGTGGCTTGCGTCTGGAGAGAGGAGGAGAGTCAACCTCTGGAACAGAAATTGCGTATTAAAGGGAACAGACCCGGATCAGCTAGAGAGCGAGCCATGGGGGACCACTGCTGTTTGAACATTAGGAGCGAGAGGAGTGGGGAGAGTCGAAGGGGTGGGAATGCTGCTCGGGTCTCAGGCCCAGAGCGAGTCACCTTTCCGGGATCTCAGATGAGGGTTGAGGATCCCGGGAAAGGCCAGAAGCAGCCAAAGATACAAGGGAGGAATCTGTATGCAGGGCGAGAGGCAAACCTCTTCCTCCTTGTTTTTACTTAGGGGTTTGTTTACCAAGGACTGAGCGGAGGCCCAGCCAGAGTCCATTTAGGAATGACGAGGACCACTAATCTGGGATTTACCTGCATTTGCCGCAGGTGAAAGAGGCAGCTACTAAATTATTTCAAGTGAACGGAGCTGGTTCAGGGAGCGCTCTAGCTATCTGGCTAGAGCAAGGGCTTTGACTTAATGCTTCAGCCCGTGACAGTAGAAGGAAAATCCTGAACTGGATTTCCATGCCTGTCTAATATAGATTCAGGCAATCGCCCGAAATGAAGATTGAAGCCTTTGTTTGCTTAGGAAGGCCCGTGGAATTTCAAGTAGCTTAATTTCCATAATTCAGTGGTTGAAATGTGATCCCTAATCACACGGTAGGGTTGACTTGGCTTTTCACTGGCTGGTTTCAGAGGGGAAATGTTAACCTCTCTGGCATTAGCCCGTTCACAGCTCTCTGCGCTCTCGCTAATGTAGTTTGTATCGTCCCACAGAGTCAAGAAATCCCACCTCCCAGCATCAGGAGGTTAAATCCCGGCTCTGCCACTTGTCTGCTGTGTGACCTTGGGCAAGTCACTTCACTTCCCTGGGCCTCAGTTATCTCATCTGTAAAATGGGGATTAAGAGTGTGAGCCCCTTGTGGGACGGGGACTGTGTCCAACCTGATTAATTTGTATCTACCCCACAGTTTGGAACACTGCTTGGCACATAGTAAGCGCATAACACACATTCCTCACTATTGGCTTTAAAGCTCTCCATCACCTTGCCCCTTCTCTCCCTTCTCTCCTTCTAATCCCAGCCCACACACTACGCTCCACTGGTGCTAACCCCTCTGTGCCTCGATCTTGCCTGCCTCGCCGCTGACCCCTGGCCCATGTCTTACCTCTGGCCTGGCTCTCCCTCTGTCCTCAAATCCACCGGACAATCACTCTTTCCCCTTTCAAAGCCTTACTGAAGGTGCACCTCCTCCAAGAGGTCTTCCCAGATTGATCTGCTTCTCACCCCCCTCCCTTCCATGTCACCACTACTTGCTTCCTTTTTTTATGGCATTTATTAAGCACTTATTATGTGCAAAGCACTGTTCAATTCACTCCATGTCATGCCCTATTTAAGCACTGGAGAAGATACAGGATAATCAGGTCAGAGACAATCCCTGACTCACATGGGGCTCACGTTCTAAGAAACAGGTATTTAATCCCCATTTTACAGATGAGGAAACTGGGGCAAGGAGAAGCTAAGTGGTTTACCCAAGGTCACACAGCAGAAAAGTGGCAGAGTCAGGATTAGAACCCCCACCTCCCGTCCCCACAGCACTTACGTATATGTGTATAGATCTATTATTCTATTTATTTATATTGATGACAGTTTACTTGTATTGATTGTCTAGACTGTGAGCCTGTTGTTGGGTAGGGACCATCTCTATATGTTACCGACTTGAATCAATCAATCAATCAATCAATCGCATTTATTGAGTGCTTACTGTGTGCAGAGCACTGTACTAAGTGCTTGGGAAGTACAAGTTGGCAACATATAGAGACAGTCCCTACCCAACAGTGGGCTCACAGTCTAGAAGGGGAGACAGAGAACAAAACCAAACATATTAACAAAATAAAATAAATAGAATAGATATGTACAAGTAAAATAAATAAATAGAGTAATAAATATGTACAAACATATATACATATATACGGGTGCTGTGTGGAAGGGAAGGAGGTAAGATGGGGAATGGAGAGGGGGACAAGAGGGAGAGGAAGGAGGGGATCAGTCTGGGAAGGCCTCCTGGAGGAGGTGAGCTCTCAGCAGGGCACAGTATGCGCTCAATAAATACGATTGAATGAATGAATGAATATACCAGGGGTTGATGGCCAGAGTGATGAGATCCTTCTAGATTGTAAGTTCCTTGTGGGCAGAGAATGAGTCTACCGACCCTGCTGTATTGTACTCTCCCAGTGCTTAGTACAGTGTTCTGCACACAGTATGTGCTCAGAAAATACCATTGATTGATTGATTGATTGATAGGAGGGAGACAGCCGATTGAGTGCTTTAAAGCCAATGGTAAGAAGTTTCTGTTAGGAGTTTCTTCAGTACAGGCCCTTCCTCTGACTTGGACCTCTAGACTGTAAGCTCATTCTGGGCAGGGAACATGTCTGCTAATACTATCCTATTGTACTCTCCCAAATGCTTAGAGCAGTGCTCTGCACACAGTAAACACTCAATAAATAGGATTGATTGATTAATTGACAGTCAGCAGCAACAGTCCTCTTCAGTGCTCAATGTGGGGAAGGCTTTGGGCCCCTGAAGAATTGGATCCTGCCCCGAGGCAGGTGCTTAGGAAGATGGTTTGGGTTCTTGGGTGACTGAGTAAAATTTACAATCAATCTTTAAACTGGCTCCTCCAACTCCCACCAACCACAGCTATCCATTATGGTTAATCGAACAGCGCCTTAGTAACCCTAGCTGACCAATGCTAGAGAGAATGATTAATCTCGTGGCCCACAGACACTGAGAACTATTTGTTAAACTCCCATCTGAGAACAGGTAGGCATCAAGAGAAATGGAGGGGCCCTTGCTTGATTATAGGAAGGGAAGACTACCTGATGGAGTCACAGGGTTAGAAGAAACAGGTTTGGAAGAGACCATTTGCTCTCCATAATGGAGTCCTGGCATGTCCTCTGTCTTAGGTTATGAGGGACAGGGATCATGACTCATTCCCTCCTGTGTCTCCTCTTTTAGCACTTATTACAGTGCTTGGCACATAGTGAGCACTTCATAAATACTATCACTACCACAAACACTGTCTGCTCTAAGGAGTTAACTACAATCAAGGTAGCCTCTTGGGCCCTTGTAAGTTCCTTGTAGGCTTGGAACTTCCTTCCCACAAGGAACATGTCTACCACCTCTGTTGCACTTAGTACAGTACTCCTCACATAGTTAAATGCTCAATAGATACCGTTGATTGAAGAGAACAGTGAGGGTGCTATCTGGTTGTAGTCCTTTCCTTCCTCTATGGATACGGGGAGTTGAAATTTTGCTGAGTTTTAGAGACAGAGTCAGAACCAAATAGCTTTTAAAGCAGCGTGACCTAGTGGAAAAAATCCCAGGCCTGGGAGTCGAAGGACCTGGGTTTTAATCTTGACTCCACCATTTGCCTGCTGTATGACCTTGGGAAAGTCACTTGATTTCTCTGTGCCTCAGGTCCCTCAACTGTAAAATGGAGATTCAATACCTGTTCTCCCTCCTACTTAGAATGTGAGCTCCATGTGGGATCTGATTATCCTGTATCTACTTCAGTGCTTAGTACACTGCTTGGCACATAGTAAGCGCTTAACAAATACCGCAATTATTATTATTGTTATTATAATCATTATTATTATTAACATTATTGGAATAAGTGGATCCTGGCCCTGGGGTTGACCTCCATGACCAGGCAGAGACACCCAGGAGAACAATAGGCAGGAAACAATAGGGGAACAAGGGCATGTCAGCCCCCTTCTCAAAAATCTCCAGTGGTTGCCTATCAACCTTCACATGAAGCAAAAACTCCTCACTCTCAGCTTCAGAGCTCTCCATCACCTCACCCCCTCCTACCTCACCTCCCTTCTCTCCTTCTACAGCCCATCCCGCACACTCTGCTCCTCTGCCACTAACCTCCTCATTGGGCCTCATTCTCACCTGTCCCACCATTGACCCCTGGCCCACATCCTACCTCTGGCCTGGAATGCCCTCCCTCCTCAAAATCTGCCAAACTAGCTCTCTTCCCCCCTACAAAGCCCTACTGAGAGCTCACCTCCTCCAGGAGGCCTTCCCAGATGAAGCCCCCCTTTTCCTCTGCTCCTCCTCCCCTCCCCATCACCCCTACTCCCTCCCTCTGTTCTCCTCCCTTCCCCGCCCCACAGCACTTGTGTATATTTGTACATATTTATTATTCTATTTATTTTATTAATGATGTGTATATATCTATAATTCTCTTTATTTATTTGGATGTTATCGATGCCTGTCTACTTGTTTTGTTGTCTGTCCCCCTCTTCTAGACACTGAGCCCGTTGTTGGGTAGGGATTATCTCTATCTGTGGCCGAATTGTACTTTCCAAGCACTTAGTACAGTGCTCTGCACACAGTAAGTGCTCAGTATATATGATTGAATGAGTGAATGAATAGGGAGAGAATCTTCCACTGTTCTTTCCACCATACAAGTCAGACAGGTCTGGGCTCATGTGGGAGATTTTTGTGTCTAGCATTGGCCATCTGGTAGCTTTCAGACACACCATTTAATTTTCATTATGCCAAGGCAAAGCCTCATGATGATTAATCATGGGATTGGAACAGACTACACCCCAAGTCCAGGCATCAGAAATATGTACAGAGTTGGAAAGTGCTAGTGCAGTGCTCTGCACAAAGTAAATGCCCAATAAGTACCACTAGTTAGTGAAGCAGCGTACCCTAATGGAGAGAGCATGGGCCTGGGAGTAAGAGGCCCTGGATTTTAATTCCGGCTCCACCACGTATCTGCTGTATAACCTTGGGCAAGTCACTTAACTTCTTTGTGCCTCAGTTCCCTCATCTGCAAAATGGGGATTTGGTAGACATTATCCCTTCCCGCAAGGTGGTTACATGAAGAGATTTTTCAGGGTTCCTGAGGCAGTTAATTTGCCTTGGTGAAGTGACAGAAAAATGAAAACCTCAGGTTTGACATTATCATATCATAGGGCTGAGGGCAGAGTATCCTACTACGTTTTCTTAGTAGGATACTGATAGGATTTCTTAATAATTTATGTATTTATATTAATTAGTCTCCCCCTCTAGACTGAAAACTCCTTGTGGGCAGGGAACGTGTCTACCAACTCTGTTATACTGACTGCCCTCTGCCAAGCACTTAGAATAGCGCTCTGCACAAAGTAAGTGCTCAATAAATACAACTGATTGATCGATTTCTTTTAAGTCTTTCAAGTGCCGTGGTACCCAGGACCAGCTGAAATTAACTGCCTAGCAGACTTGAATCTTCAACTGCCATTGTTACTTAGCATTACCAGGGTAATTTATATCTTCAAATCCGTTCATAAAACTTTTTGTTATTTTGTACTACAGATCAAACAACCCCATGCTGGAAGCCTTGTAGAATCTTCAAAGTGTTAGACTTTGACAAAGAACAACATATTTTAGAGGATCTTCGGTTAAGCTTCAGTCAGATCTGCCTCTCAAGGAGGGAATGTACTTCATGGATCTTTGCCTTCTAGAGCTGTTCCGGAGTCTGCAGGTATGACAGCCGTTTCCTTCTCTGATACTGAGGAGCTAAGACAGGCAACTTTATTTTACTCTATGGGGATAGAGAAACCCAAAGTTATATTGGAGCAGTCAGTGGACTGTTAAGTGGTATCTAGATCCAGGTGTTAGAGTAAGCTAACCTATTCAATGTGCTTCCTTCTTATCTTTCGTACCACTGAACGCTTGCTCATTCCTTTCCCCAGCCTGGAAATCCCTCCTTCTTCGTGTCCTAGTGAACACAACTCTCCCCAACCTCAAAATCCTTCTGAGATTCCATATCGTTGAAGAGGCCCTCCCTTAATAATCTCTACCCTTCCCACCCTATGTTCCCCATCTGTCACATGGGCTTTATTTTTTCTTTTAAAGATACAGTGGCAGCTGGGAGAGGGGAGTGCTAATAGTGGCATTGGTGGTGCCAACTTTTCCTTCCCTTCACTTCATCATCAATCAATCAATACTACTAATAATAATGATGGCATTTGTTAAGCACTTGCTATGTGCAAAGCACTGTTCTAAGCGCTGGGGAGGATACAAGGTGGTCCCACATGGGGCTCGCAGTCTTAATCCTCATTTTACAGATGAGGTAGCTGAGTCACAGAGAAGTTAGGTGACTTGCCCAAAGTCACACAGCTGACAAGCGGCAGAGCTGGGATTTGAACCCGTGACCTCTGACTCCCAAGCCCAGGCTCTTTCCACTAAGCCATGCTGCTTCTCTAATCATACGGTAGTATGTACTGGGTACCTACTCTAGACAGTTCTTTACTAAGCACTTGGGACAATACATTATCTAACTGGACACACATCATCTGTATTTGCTGAGGGCCTACCATTTCAGAGCATTTGTGAAAATTCAGTGAGAGTCAATGGAAAGAGTATTGGCCTGGGAGTGAGAGGCCCTGGGTTCTAATTCCAGCTCCGCCATTTGCCTGCTGCTTGACTCTGGGCAAGTCACTTAAGCTCTCTTGACTCCATTTCCTCACCTGCTAATTGGGGATTCAATACCTATTCTCCCTCCTACCTAGGTTGTGAGCCTCATGTGGGATACGGAGCCCAACTTTTCCTCATCTCCCACTTCCTTCTGCATCACTCTAATTTGCTTTGCAGCATGGCTTGGTGGAAAAAGCCCGGGCTTTGGAGTCAGAGGTCATGGGTTCAAATCCCGGCTCCACCAATTGTCAGCTGTGTGACTGTGGGCAAGTCACTTCACTTCTCTGGGCCTCAGTTCCCTCATCTGTAAAATGGGGATTGACTGTAAGCCCTCTGTGGGACAACCTGATCACCTTGTAACCTCCCCAGCACTTAGAACAGTGCTTTGCACATAGTAAGCACTTAATAAATGCCATTATTATTATTATTATTATGGGTTCAAATCCCAGCTTCGCCAATTGTCAGCTGTGTGACTTTGGGCAAGTCACTTCATTTCTCTGTGCCTCAGTTACCTCATCTGTAAAATGGAGATGAAGACTGTGAGCCCCCCTTGGGACAACCTCATAACTTTGTAACCTCCCCAGCACTTAGAACAGTGCTTTGCACATAGTAAGCACTTAATACATGCCATTATTATTATTATTATTTCCTCCCTGCCACCAGCCCCACAGCACTTACATATAGATTAGTAATTTTATTTATTTGTATTGATGTCTATCTCCCCGGCTCTAGATTCTGAGCCTGTGGTGGTAAGGGAATGCCACTGTTTATTGTTTTATTGTACTCTCCCAAGTGCTTAGTAGAGTGCTCTGCACACAGTACGTGCTTAATAAATACAATTGAATAAATGAATGCATTTGACCTGCTTATGCCCCAGCACTTAATTCAGTGACAGAGTAGGTCAAAATTATTATTATAAAGTAGATGACCTGGGTATCAGCAGAGTTTCAAGGGGCTCCATGTGGGTAGTTTCCACCTGCCTTAGACACTGTCAAATCCCGGTATGGCCTTGCTCCTGAAGTGTATAGTAATTTTAAGTCAGTCAATCAATCACTTTATTGAGCATTTACTATGTGCAGAGCACTGTACTAAGCACTTGGGAGAATACAATGCAACAGAATTAGCAGACACGTTCCCTGCCCATAACGAGCTTACAGTCTCAATAAATATGATTGATTGTAGTGGTAATGGTATCTGAACACGCATTGAGGGCAAAGCACTGTACTAAGTGCTCAGAAAAGTACAATAGAAGCACCAGCTCCATCCCCTGCCCACAAAGAAGTGCCCCTCCAGCCGAGGGGAGATAAACATCTTCACCCTGACCTATGCTGAGGGTTAAATCAGGTGGGAGAATAGGCTCTCTTATCTGGTATCTTCTTGTTTCTAGCATAAAAGAAAACTATATCTTCTTTCCGCACTCCGGGGTGAGGCTTGGGAGAAAAATCTTTGGCATAAAAGAGAGAGACCTGAGACCGATTTTTGTTTTTATCACCAATGCTCTGGTCTCTGCTATGGAGCATGCAATCTGATTACCCTGCTACTGTTCCTTATCTTGCATGACTAACAAAATTATTAATAGCTGGAAAATTATTCAGGCCCTTAAAAATCCAGCCCCACTGCTTGTCTCCACGGCCTCTTTGCAAGCAGCGAATTCCACAGGCTGATTAGAAGCTGCATACAAATTTTGGTTTTAAATTCATTTCCCCTTACTGTAATTGTCATCTCCTCCTCTCCTATGATGGGACCAAGGAAAGAGAGAAGAGTCTGCCTGCTTTTCCCACCACATCCTCCGTAGTCTGAATAATTCAGGCTTGGCCATTTTACTCATCTCCAGGGTAAATAAACTTGTGGAAATCTTTCTCAATTTATCATCTGTTCCTACATTACCCTCACGTTGACCCTGCGCTGGTAATCTGAGATCCAAATGTACTGGTGGGGCCGGAGGCAGGGCAGGGGACAATGGTGGGTATCAGCTCTTTAAGACTGTGAGCCCACTGTTGGGTAGGGACTGTCTTTATATGTTGCCAACTTGTACTTCCCAAGCGCTTAGTACAGTGCTCTGCACACAGTAAGCACTCAATAAATACGATTGATTGATTGATTGATCAGCAGGTGGATTCCCCCAAACCGAAACTTCGGTGCTTTAAGCCTCTCTCAAGTTGGGGGCCAAATGCCACCCTGTTTTCCTCATTCTCCTCCCCTTCCTCCTTCTCCTTTTCCTCCTCATTCCATTCCTTCTCCTCTTTCCCTTCCTCTTCCACCTCTCTTCTTCCTCCCCGTCTCCTTCCTCTTCTTCTCTTTCTTCCCCCTTGCCTCCTCTTCCTCCCACTCCTCTTCTTCCTCCTCCATCTTCCTCCTCGCTTCTCCTTCTCCTTCCTCCTCCTCCCCACTCCTGCCTCCTGCAGTTGTCACTTGTCACACAATGGAAAAACAGCCGCTTTATTTATTAGGCAACTTGAAAAAGAAGAAAGACAAGCAAAGCGGGTGCTCTTCCTTTGCCGCCCTCCCCCTCTCCTTCCCTCGGGCACTCCTTGGCCCTGTGTCCCCCGCCCACACCACACATCTATTTTAGAAGTTGACTCTTGGCTTTGGATCATTTGGCTGGAGCTGCACTCAAGTAGTTAATGGATCTCATTTTGAGGTCCCAGGGGGCCTGTTCTCTCTGCTCAGCATCTCTGGAGCCCAGGGACTGTTCTCATGTACAGCTTTGGGCAGGGCAGCCGGGGCAAGGACTGCTAGGACCAGCGCCAGGCCCCTGGCCGCGGCCTCCTCCTGAGAGATGGCGATCGTCCACCGGTCATGACCGTGCTTGTGATCTGAAAACAGAAGCCCAGGCTGGATAGTACGAGGATTTAATCTCATTTCACTGCACGGGATACCCTCCACAAACCCAGCCTGGCTGCTCCCCTCTGGGCCTCAAAACTGGACTTTTTAAGGGGAGGTCAGTCAGTCATATTTATTGAGTGCTTACTGTGAACAGAACACTGTACTAAGCTCTTGGGAGAGTACAGTAAATCAATGTAACAGACACATTCTCTGCCCACAGTGAGTTTACAATCTAAAGGGGGAGACATACATTAATACAAATTTGACACCTGTCCACATGTTTTGTTTTGTTGTCTGTCTCCCTCTTCTAGACTGTGAGCCCGTTGTTGCAGAGGGACCGTCTCTATATGTTGCCTACTTGTACTTCCCAAGCGCTTAGTACAGTGCTCTGCACACAGTAAGCACTCAATAAATACGATTGAATGTATGATTCATTCATTGTTGAGACAGACAACAAAACAAAACATGTAGACAGGTGTCAAAATCGTCAGAACAAATAGAATTATAGCTATATGCACATCATTAACAAAATAAATAGAATAGTAAATATGTACAAGTAAAATAAATAGAGTAATAAATCTGTACAAATATCTATAAGTGCTGTGGTGAGGGGAAGGAGGTAGGGTGAGGGGGATGGGGAGGAGGAGAGGAAAAAGAGGGCTCAGTCTGGGAAGGCCTCTTGGAGGAGGTGAGCTCTCAGTAGGGCCTTGAAGGGAGAAAGAGAGCTAGCTTGCCAGATGTGTGGAGGGAGGGCATTCCAGGCCAGGGGAAAGGAAGGGTAGGAAGGAGATAGGGTGATAACTAGAAGGAGCAGTGGGGTCAAGAGAGGGTTTTTTTTAGGATGGGGGAGACATGGGCATGTTTGAAGTCAGAGGGGAAGGAACCAGTAGAGAGTGAGCAGTTGAAGATGGAAGTTAAGGAGGGGAGGAGGGAAGGGGTGAGAGTTTTCATAAAATGAGAGGGAATGGGGTCTGAAGCACAGGTGGATGGGGTGGCACTTGAGAGTAGGGAGGAGATCTCATCTGAAGATACTGCTGGGAAGGATGGGAGAGTAGTGGAGAGGTTTGAGAGCCGTGGAGGGATGCAGAGCGGGGAGGGTTGACTTTGGGGAGCTCAGACCTGATGGTGTAAATTTCACTAATGAAGTAGGAGGCCAGATCGTTGGGGGTGAGGGATGGAGGAGGGGGAGGAACAGGGGGCTGAGGAGGGAGTTAAATGTACAGAACAGCTGATGGGGATGATGCACATGGGTGTCAATAAGGGAGGAAAAATAGTTTTGCCGGGAAGAGGAGAGGGCAGAGTTAAGGCAGGAAAGGATAAATTTAAAGTGAACAAGGTTGGCTTGGTGTTTGTTAAGCACTCACTATCTGCCAAGGACTGTTCTAAGTATTGGGGCAGATACAAGTAAATCAGGTTGGACACAGTCTATGTCCTACACAGTGCTCACAGTCTAAGTAGGAGGGAGAACAGGTATAGAATCTCCATTTTACAGTTGAGGAAACTGAGGCACAGATAAGGTCACACAGCTGGCAAGGGGCAGAACCTGGATTAGAACCCAGGTCCTTTGGCTCCTAGGCCTCTGTTTTATCCACTGAGCCATGGTGCTTCCGGTAGCTCCTACATTCCTTGAGGGCAGGGTCTGCTAACTCTCTTGTACTCTCCCAAGTGCTTAATACAGTGCTCGGCAGACAGTAAGTGATCGATAAATACCATGGATTGAATGATGGATGGGACCCCAAATATGGATGGTCCCTCTCCCCCAGTGGGCTTTCATCTTGGCTTATACAAATAAAATGGTGCTGCAGCCACCCCAAAATGATTTCTCTGTCACTCCCGTTTTCTCCATTCCTTTTGTACTGCTTTGTCTGCTTCCTTGTGGGATCTTCTTCTTTCAGCCTAGTCTCCACTGCCCCGGGGCTTGTCATCCTGAACAGATATTGTGGGTTATGCTGTTAGTGGCATACGTGACATGCCTTTGGTACTTACAATACCAGCCCAGGTAGTGTAACTGCAGCTGTCAAATAGTCAGTTCTTCATGTTTATTACTTTTCTTTCTTTCCCTCTTAAACTTGTCATTAGTCACCTAGTGAGTTCCGGAGTTCATTCTGGAGCCAGTCTCCAGATGAGCACGGAAATGGAAAAGATTTAGTTCCCTCCCATTCACAGAAACAGCATGGGTCCTGGCATCAGAAAATCCGGGTTTTAATCCTGGCTTCCCACTGGTCGGCTGTTTGACCTTGGGCAAGTCACTCAACTTCTCTTTATTGCTGTATTGTACTTTCCAGCTCTTAGTAGAGGGCTCTGCACCCAGTAAGTGCTCAGTAAATACGATTGATTGATTGAATAAATGAATGAATGAATAAGTGAACTTCTCTGTATCTCAGTTTCCTCTCCTATAAAATGGGGATAGGCTACCTATTCTCTTTCCCTCCTAGGCTATGATCTCCAGGTGGACAGGGATTTTGTCAAATCAGCTTATATTGAGTTTACCCCAGGCTTGGCACAAAGTAAGTGCTTAACAAATCAATCAAACAGTGGTATTTATTGAGAACTTACTGTGTGCAGAGCACTACACTAGGTTCTTGGAAGAGTACCACAGAGTTGGTAGACACCTTTCCTGATCACCAGGAAATTACTACTAGGATTTATGGGGAATCTATTGTTCAGTAGTAGGTGCTTGGGTGGGTACAGTATAGTGGACATGATCCCTGCCCGCAAGGAGGTTACCGTCTAGCAGAAGCAGGAGCATGTCCTTGGGAGAGTCAGGAGAGTTGAGTAGAAGACTGCCTGCCAGGTAGCATTTTTTAGTGAATACATATATGGCAGTGATCAGCTCAGCTGAAATTTGGTTTACACACCCAAGAGAAAAATGGGGAATCAGTATTGCCTAGTGGAAAGAGCACAGGCCTAGAAGTCAGAGGGCCTGTATTCTAATCTCAACTGTGCCACTTCCTTGCTGTGTGACCTTGGACAAGTCACTTAACTTCTCTGTGCCTCAGTTTCCTCAACTGTAAAATGGGGTGTGAGCCCACTGTTGTGTAGGGACTGTCTCTATATGTTGCCAATTTGTACTTCCCAAGCACTTAGTACAGTGCTCTGCACATAGTAAGCGCTCAATAAATACGATTGATGATGATTCAATACCTGTTCTCCCTCCTCCTTAGACTGTGAGTCCCTTGTGGGACAGGGGCTGTGTCTGACCCGATTAACTTTTATCTACCACAGTGCCAGAACAGGGCAGGGATTGTCTCTCTTTATTGCTGAATTGTACTTTCCAAGCGCTTAGTACAGTGCTGTTCACACAGTGAGCGCTCAGTCAATACGACTGAACACATGAACAATGCTTGACACATAGTGTGCAAATAATACCATTAAAAAAAAAGCAAAAAACCCAGTTAGGCCGTCAATCTGAAATGGCAGGGCGATTTATTCATTCAATCATATTTATTGAATGCTTACTGTGTGCAGAGCACTGTACTAAGCACTTGGGAAGAACAAGTTGGCAACATATAGAGACGGTCCCTATCCAACAACGGGCTCACGGTCTAGAAAAGGAGAGTAGGTGAGCATTTGGGTGTCACTGACCCTGGCAGTAGCACAAAACATATGGCAAAACCTTCTCAGCCCCCCTGCTGTATTTTATACATTTCTTTCTGGAAGACCTCCAAGTGCATTGCAATTCTCCTCTGAATGGGTCCCTCCTCCGTGTGTACGTGTGGTATGCACCGGTATGCTGTAATTTGGACTATTTACATGAACATCCAGTTATTTGGGCAGCCTTTTTCTCCTCCTGTGTTGGTACCCCTTCCTGCTTTCTTCTTGTTCTTCCTCCTGCTCTCGCTATTTGAGTATCGTTTTTGTCTCTCTAGCCCCTTAGATGGTAAACTCCTTGAGGGCAGGGAATATGTATTTTGGTTCTGTTGTACACTCCTAAGACCTAAGTTTGGGTGCCTAGCACTCAGTAGGCACTCAATAAATACCACTATTTATGAGCCTCGTGGGGGACAGAGACAGGATCTGATTAGCTTCTGTCTACACCCGCGCTAGGTACAGTGCTTGCCGTGTATGAAGCACATAACAAATACCACAATTATTAAGTGGATATCAGTCCATCAGTGGTATTTATTGAGCACTTACTATGTGGTGAGCACTGAGCTAAGCGCCTTGGGAAAGTACACTACAACAGAGTTGGTAGACACGTACCGTATCCTCAGCTAGCTTTTGTTGGTATTAATGTCTGTCTCTTCCTCTAGACTATAAGTTCTTTTTTGGGCAGGGAACCTGTGTGTTAATTCTGTTGTATTGTGCTCTCCCAGGTGCTTAATAATAATAATAATAATGGTATTTGTTAAGCACTTACTATGTGCCAAGCACTGTTCTAAGCGCTGGGGTAGATACAAGGTCTCAGGTTGTCCCACATGGGGCTCACAGTCTTAATCCCCATTTTACAGATGAGGCAACTGAGGCCCAGAGAAGTGACTTGCCCAAAGTCACACAGCTGACAAGCGGTAGAGTCGGGATTAGAACCCATGACCTCTGGCTCCCGAGCCCGTGCTCTTTCCACTGAGCCACGCTGCTTACACAGTGCTCTGCACATACTAACTGGTCAATAAATACCATTGATTGATTGATTAATAGATCTTACAGCCTGTGGGGGGAGGGAGACATCAATATAAATAAATTACAGATATGTACGTAAATGCTGTGGGGCTGAGGGTGGGGTGAATATCAAGTACTTAAAGGGTACAGCTCCAAGTGCATAGATTATTCAGGAGGGACAGAGAGCTGGGAAAAGAGGGTTTATTAGGGAAAGACTGATACGTGTTATGTGTGTGTAGGGTACGTTTTATATACGTGATCGTGTGTGTAAAAATTCCCACTTGCTTGGGTGAGGAACTGCATCCAGTTCTACAAGGGCAACAGCTTCCTAAAACAGCAGGAAGAATAGTTAGCAGGGGCGTGGAGGAGGCTCCATACCTTTTACAGAATGATCCCCGGGGATCTCCCAAATCAATTTATTACTCAGCGGGATTTACTGAGAGCCAGCTGTGGTCAGAGCTGTGAACTAAGCGCTTGGGCTAGAAAACAAATCCAAGCCAACCAGCTGTGAAGAGGACAGGTGAGAAGACCTTTCCCCCACATCCGATGGAAAACTCAACCCCTTTCCCAGCTTTCCTCATCTCCTGCCTCCCCTCCAGCCCCGGCTTCCAATCTGCTGTGCCAGTCCCATCACCTTATTTTTTTTTATTTTAATGGTATTTGTTAAGCGCTTACTCTGTGTGAGGCACTGTAGTAAACACTGAGGAAGCTACAACTTAATCAGGTTGCACACAGACCCTGACACCAACTAGGGCTCACAGTCTCAATCCCTCCTTTCTGGATGAGGTCACCGAGGCCCAGAGAAATGAAGCGACCTACCCAAGGCCGCACAGCAGACGACAGTGGCGGATCCGGGATGAGAATCCCAGATCCTCTGACTCCCAGCCTCGGGCTGGAACCACTAGGCCACGCTGCTTCCGAGCATCACCTTCCTCGGAAACAGCACGGCCGAGAGAATTCTTCAACCAAGGGAGTTGTGTGACACGTTTTAATGACATTTTAATTATATTGTGATCTGGCTCAGTGGAAAGAGCATGGGCTTGGGAGTCAGAGGTCATGGGTTCAAATCCCAGCTCTGCCAATTGTCAGCTGTGAGACCTTGGGCAAGCCACTTAACATCTCTGTGCCTCAGTTCCCTCATCTGTAAAATGGGGATGAAGACTGTGAGCCCCACGTGGGACAACCTCATCACCTTTTATCCTCCCCAGCGCTTAGAACAGTGCTTTGCACATAGTAAGCGCTTAACAAATGCCATCATCATCATTATTATTATTTTTGATGGTACTTGTTTTGTCATCTGCCTCCCACTTCTAGACTGTGAGCCCATTGGTGGGTAGGGATTGTCTCTGTTGCCGATAAGAGCTTAACAACTGCCATCATCATCATTATTATTATTTTTGATGGTGCTCGTTTTGTTGTCTGTCTCCCCCTTCTAGACTGCGAGCCCGTTAGTGGGTAGGGATTGTCTCTGTTGCCGAATTGTACTTTCCAAGTGCTTAGTCCAGTGCTCTGCACACAGTGAGCGCTCAATAAAGTAAGACCTGAATAGAAGCAGCGTGGCTCAGTGGAGAGAATTGTACTTTCCAAGCGCTTAGTCCAGTGCTCTGCACACAGTGAGCGCTCAATAAAGTAAGACCTGAATAGAAGCAGCATGGCTCAGTGGAAAGAGCCTGGGCTTTGGAGTCAGAGGTCATGGGTTTGAATCCCAGCTCCGCCACACGTCTGCTGTGTGACTTTGGGCAAGTCACTTAACTTCTCTGAGCCTCAGTGACCTCATCTGTAAAATGAGGCTTAAGACTGTGCGCCCCATGTGGGACAACCTGATCACCTTGTATCCCCCCCAGCGCTTAGAACAGTGCTTTGCGCATAGTAAGCGCTTAACCAATGCCATCATTATTAGACTGTGAGCCCACTGTTGGGTAGGGACTGTCTCTATATGTTACCAACTTGTACTTCCCAAGCGCTTAGTCCAGTGCTCAGGGCACAGTAAGCGCTCAATAAATACGTTTGATTGATTGATTATTATATATGTATATAGACTGTGAGCCCTCTGTTGGGTAGGGGCCGTCTCTATATGTTGCCAACTTGTGCTTCCCAAGCGCTTAGTCCAGTGCTCTGCACACAATAAGCGCTCAATAAATACGATTGAATGAATGAATGAATGAATGAATGAATGAATGAATAAAGGCGACTGATTGAATGAATGAACGAATGATTGCCGTGTTTTAGGGAGCAGAGCCGAGGGAGGACGGGAAGTACCCGCGGACGGCCGCTAGATGGCGCCCTTGCGTCTCTTAAGGCGCCGCCGCCGCTTCCCCCGGGAGCCGAAGAAATGCAGGCGGGGCCACACTGCACGTAGAAGACAACTTTTTCTTTTTTGGTGTTGTTTCTTAAATGCATTACGCCTTTATTCGATCAAATAATATATTCTGGATCAAGAAGGTGCCCGCGGTTACCCGTTCGGTCGATTGGGATGTAAAAAACAAAACAAAAAAACCCCAACCCCCCAATCCCCAAAACCCGGGAGGGCGAAAGGCACTTTTTAGTCTAAGAGGGGCAGCAGAAGGGGGAGACGGGCTAATTCTTTGGCAACGGTCACTCTGGGCGGATTTCAAAAACAAACAGATCCAGCCCCACGGCTGCTTTGCCGTTTGCCGCCCCCGGTGGGTGGCCCGGGACGGGTGGGCTGAAGGGGGGCAGGGAAAGCACCTTGCCAAATAATAATAATACTGGCATTTATTAAGCGCTTAACTATGTGCAAAGCACTGTTCTAAGAGCCGGGGAGGTAACAAGGTAATCAGATTGTCCCACGGGGGCTCACAGTCTTAATCCCCATTTTACAGATGAGGTAACTGGGGCACAGAGAAGTTAAAGTCACACAGCCGACCGTTGGTGGAGTCGGAATTTGAACCCATGACCTCTGATTCCAAAGCCCGGGCTCTTTCCACTGAGCCACGCTGCTTCTCCTCCCAGGCGCAGAACGTGTCTCGGCGATGCCGTCGCCCAGGTGATACCATTTTACCCGAATTGAATTCTATTTATCTTTTAAAAGACGGCAGACTATAGACATTCTATTAGGCCTCCCTGAGGTAAGAGATCTGATGCCTCCTTATGTGGTTGGGTGTATCTTTTTATATTTTTTTTTAATGCCACTGTGATGTTGTTAATTTTACCTGAGTAATTCTTCCATTTCTGGTTACCTGGGGGATTGTTAATGGCCGAGACTCTATTCAGACGTTTTTCTCCAGCTCAATCAAATCTCGGAGGCGCCAGTTTACTTTTATTGATCAGTGGGTTCCTGACAGGCTTTGCCACAAGGAAGCAGCATCATCCTTTCTTAACTCGAAGGGGGAAAAGATCGCCTTCAAGTTTACAGCTAAAAGCCTCTAAGCATAGCATGCAAACATTTTAGTAGGCTGCTAATTGTTCTGTTTAAATAGTCCAAGCGATATTTCAGGGAGCCGCCAAATGCACAAATAACATCCTGGGACGAAGGGCAGAAAACCTTTCTAAAATACCTTTTTTTTGATCTTTTTAATTACGCTAAATGTACTTTATTCCCACCCACTCATATCAAAGGTAAATAACTCTGATAAATAAAATGGAGCTTTTCTTTTTTCTTTTTTTCCCCCCAAAGGCCTGAGGTGCTGCTGACAATATTGCCATTCTGCCTGTGGAGTTTTTCCACATCAGGGAGGCAGTAAGCCCTTAAAAAAAAAGCATAACCCCACCCCATCGCCCAAATGCCCCGAATTAAATTTTCTTCCCCAGATAGGCCATTGGACGAGTCTTCATTTCCTCCTTTATGTCCCTGGACAGAGAAGCTTCCTTCATCCGGCCGCTTCAGACCCAACTGGATGGTTTAAATGGGTGTCGTTTACTCTCCACTCTCTCCTCTTTGTGCCTGTCCTGTGGGCAGGGTACTCGATACGGCTGGATCTCGGCCCCGTGAGAGCCTATTTTCCCGTAGGCGAGCTGTCGTTCATCCCCAAAATTAAAAACCAGGAAACTGGGCCCTTTCGAGTGAATCCAAACCAGCCAAGAAGGTAGATGAGTTGGGCCGTAGGAGCGGTTGACAGTTTAAAGTCCAGTGTGCATCCATTTCATTTTGCTCTGCTCTGTCACCGTGAACAGAGAAGCCACCCAGCAGTCTCCTTGCCAGCGATCAGTCGTATTTATTGAGCGCTTACTGTGTGCAGAGCACTGTACTAAGCGCTTGGGAGAGTACGACACAAGCCTTTAGCAGGCACGTACCCTGCCCACAACGAGCTTACAGCCTGGAGGCGAGAGACAGATGTTAATATACAGAAATAAATTACGGAGATGTACTTAAGCGCCGTGGGGCTTGGGGGAAGGTTGGTTGAGAAGCAGCATGGCTCAAAGGAAAAGAGCACGGGCTTTGGAGTCAGAGGTCATGGGTTCAAATCCCGGCTCCGCCAATTATCAGCTGTGTGACTTTGGGCAAGTCACTTCACTTCTCTGGGCCTCAGTGACCTCATCTGTAACATGGGGATTAAGACTGTGAGCCTCCCGTGTGACAACTTGATCACCTTGTAACCTCCCCAGAGCTTAGAACAGTGCTTTGCGCATAACAATCGCTTAATAAATGTCATTATTATTATTATTAAAGGGAGCAAATGTGGACGACGCAGAAGGGGGTGGGAAAAGAGGAAATGAAGGCTTAGTTGGGGAAGTCCTCTTGGAGGAGATGTGTCTTCAGTAACGCTTTGCAGATGGGGGGCGTAGATGGGACTTTGTCCGTTTGGCGGAGGGTTGCGGGTGATTATCAATTTGCTCACCTAATCAATCAATCAATCGTACTTATTGAGCGCTTACTGTGTGCAGAGCACTGTACTAAGCGCTTGGGAAGTACAGGTTGGCAACATAACCTGGCAACACCTAGCCTGCCCGCAAATCCACGTTTTGCAGCCTGGGCCTCCCCCACTCTGAGCTGTGCCCTTTTGTTGTTCTGACAACCGGGAAAGCGTTTCCCTTGGCTGGAGGCTCTTCCAGGTTTCCGTGTTAATGATTTAAACAGACAGTGTACTCCTTTGGAAAAGACTCTACCGGGGGGAAGCTCTTACCACCAGGGATGAAACTTGTGTGCCAACAGAAAAGGAAGGCCCTCCTTCTCCGCCTCCTCCCCCTTCTCCCCCCAACGGACCGGGCATCCCGACCGATCTGATCTGGGGCTTGGGCATTTCCGAGGACCTTCTCCCACCGCTAAAATGGGAGATGATGGGGCATCCCCTTCTCCAGTGTCCGCCCCCCGCGGGCTCCATCTCTTTGGCAAGCAAGTTATTCAGCGGAGCCGTCGCTATTGACAGCACCAGTGACCTTAATTAAGAGCCCCAGTGGGGAGCGAGGCGCTGCCCCCCTCCATCCCTCTTTTCCTGCGTGCCAGGCGAGCTGATGTCATGCCTTCCACATTCCAGCGCCGCCGACTGAATGAAATCTCCTTCGGAGCTTGGCAGCACCATCCTCTGACCCCAACCCCCGTTTCTAGCCCCCTCTCCCCGCCTGGCATCCATCCATTCCTTCGTGCATGCAATCGTCTTTACTGAGAGCCGACTGCGTGCAGAGCACTGGAGTAAGCGCTCGGAAAGTACAATCCGGCCACAGAGAGAGAGAATCCCTCCCCAACCGCGGGCTCACAGGCCAGAAGGGGGAGACGGACGACAGAACGAGTAGACAGGCGTCAGTAGCATCAAAATAGATAAATAGAATTATAGACGTATACGCATCACTGATAAAATGAATAGGATAATAAATATGCACCAATCTGGGGCTGTGGGGCGGGGGAGGGGGTAGAGCAGAGGGAGGGGCAGCAGAGGAAAAGGGGGGCTTTATTTCGGCCCCCTCTCTGTCTTCGCCATCCTCGGCACCGACTTTAGGGAGGGAGTGTGTGGGTCTCTATGTGTGTGGTTTCTGTGTGTGGTGTGTGTGTGTGTGTGTGTGTGTGTGTGTGTGTTGGGGGGGGGGCGTTACTGCTGTGCCTTTACATTTCAGCGGGAACGGCTAAAAAAAAAAAAATGGCCCGACTGCTACGTCCCCCAGCTGCTCCATCGCGCCACCAAATTAGGCTTTATTAGGCAATGAAGACGAGTGACTAGGAGGGCACAGAGCTAACTGCCAAGCTCAGCGCCTGGTCCGAGCGCATCCGGCGCCACCATCTTCCGTGATAATAATAATAATAATAATAATAATAATAATAATAATAATAATCATGGCATTTATTAAGCGCTTACTATGTGAAAAGTAACCCTCCGACCCAGGCGCTCCGGAGAAAACAGCCTCCTGCCCACAGACAGACAGACACACAGGCAGGCAGACAGAGACAAGAAGGTGATGGATGAAGAAGAAGGGCAGCTCACCGCCAGCCCGCGCCCCTCTCTCCCCTCATTCATTCATCGAATGATATTTATTGATATTTAAATA
Organism: Tachyglossus aculeatus; assembly: GCF_015852505.1. Taxonomy (NCBI): domain Eukaryota; kingdom Metazoa; phylum Chordata; class Mammalia; order Monotremata; family Tachyglossidae; genus Tachyglossus; species Tachyglossus aculeatus. The sequence continues at coordinate 49,324,244 of NC_052071.1, forward strand.
TATTAATGCTATTCACTGAGCGCCGACTGTGTGCAGAGCACTCCCGCAGCCCACTTCTCCCGCAAACCCGGGCTCATTCATTCATTCATTCCCTCGTACGTCTCGAGCGCTGACTGTGTGCAGAGCACAGGACTAAGCGCTCTCCCCCCACGGGGAGAGGCAAAACCGTGCTGCCCAACGTGGCTCGGTGGAAAGAGCACGACCTTTGGCGTCATTCATTCATTCATTCAATCGTATTTATTGAGCGCTTGCTGTGTGCAGTCAGTCAACGGTTCGAATCCCGGCTCCGCCACTTGTCAGCTGTGTGATTTTGGGCGAGTCACTCCCCCGCCCTCCCCTTTTAGAGTGTGAGCCCACTGTTGGGTAGGGACTGTCTCTATATGTTGCCAACTTGGACTTCCCAAGCGCTTAGTACAGTGCTCTGCACACAGTAAGCGCTCAATATGATTGATTCTCTGGGCCTCATCTGTAAAATGGGGGTGTGGGCCCCCCGTGGGACAACCTGATCACCTGGTGAACTCCCCGGCGCTTAGAACAGTGCTTTGCACATAGTAAGCGCTTAATAAAATGCCATTATGATGATGATGATGATTAATCCGCGTGTCTCACTGGAGGGAGCGGGAACCCCGACCGGGCTACCAGTTGGCAGGGTGGGAAGTTTGGTCGGGCTGGGGCGCCGGCCACTCCCCTTTCGGGTGCTAGCCACACCTCTCCCGGAGCTAGCCACCCCTTTTTTCTGGTGGTGGCCCCCGCCCCCCGGTCCCCGATTGGCTGGCGCCCGGCGTAGCTCGGATGGGGAGCCTCCCTCTCTCCGGGCTCCGCGGACACTAGTTTGCGGCACCGGGAGCGACAGCATCTTGGGCGGCTCCAGGCCCGGCTCCGGCCCCGACTGCATCCCCCGGCCCCGCGGAGAGCAGAGCCCAGAGGAGCCGGCCGCGGGCCCCGCTCCCGCACCATGCACGGCACCGCCGGGGCGGGATCTGCCACCGCCCCAGCCCCCCCGGCCAGCCGCCAACCGCTCCGCCCCGGGATTTCGGACGCCGGGATTTTTTTGAGAACTTAAAGAAAGCGCCCCTTCGCCCGCCCCCGCGGGAGAGAGCGCTCCCCCGAGCGCCCCGAGGCCGCCCGCGCCGCGCCCTGTGCCCGGGGGCGAGCCCGGCATCACCAGGATTGGGGGAGTCTAACTTTCCCCGCAACAGACCCCTGCTCGACCGGATGGCTGCGAGCTGAGGATGAGCTGAACAAACGGACAAAAAAAAAAAAAGGGATTTATCCGTCAGCCCTGGGCGATCCGCTTCGCATCTCCGCCCCCAGCCAGAGGTGGAAGGGCGGTCCTCACCTGCCGGGTCTCCGTCTCGCCCAGATTCCCCCCTCCTCCGCCTCCCTGCTACTTTCCCCATCCCTCCTCGCCTTTCCTCCCGGAGATCGGAAGGACTGGGACTTTGATTTCTCCGGGAGAATCCCCAGGGCAGCCGCCCCTCTGCTCCTCCTTTCCCTGGCCGCTCCCTCCCGGCTGGCCAACTTGGGGGTGGTCGCTCAGCGTGGGGTTTTTCCGAAGGCGAGATCCTCCCGTGAGCCCCGACTTTCCCCGGGCTAACGGTCCCCCGACCGTTGATGGAAGCGAAACGGTCCGCAGCCCGAGGAGGAGGATCAATCTCCCGCTCCCCGGGCCCGCCCCCGTTTTAGCTCAGGCTTGGGGCGAAGCCCCCCCCTCCAGCCCTTCGCCCCGACCTCCGCTTCACCCTTTGATTTTTTTTTTTTTCCCCTGGCTCCAGATTTTCCCGGTACGATCAGGCTCACTGGGGAGCGGGTGGGAGCCAAAGGCGAGGACGCCTTGAAAGTGTGCCTGGTCTCTGCAGTGAGCCGGGCGCCTTGAAAGTGTGCCTGGTCTCTGCAGTGAGCCGGGCGCCTTCTGGCTGGGGGGCCAGGGGGAGACTTTTGCGCAGGCCAGGGGCCAATCCGTCTCACTCGCCCACTTTGCGGATGCGCCCGTTCTCCTCCTAACAAGTGGCCCTCCGACCCGGCCGGACCTGGCCCGGGGCAGAGGCCCCCGCCGGCCCCGCGCTCCCCTCCCCGATTGTTCGGCTTCTGCTCGATGCCAACTTCAAGGAAGGTGACAGCGCCCGGCCGGGGAGGAGGGGAGCGGCGGAGCCGTCTCCGTCTCCCTTCCCTCCCGCATCCCGGCGTTTTCTAAAGCCGGGTCTTTCTGCCGGCCCTTGCAAGATAAGGTCCGGCTTCTCCTCCCTCGCCTGTCCCTTCCCTCTCGTTCATCGATTCATTCCTTCCGTCGTATCGACTGAGCGCTTGCTGTGTGCAGAGCACTGGACTAAGGGCTTGGGAAGTGCATCCCTCTCCTCCCACCCCGAGGAAAAGGGAGCCTAAAGGGGACCACCCTCCCTCCCCACAGGGAACCTAAAGGGGGGGGACCACCCTCCCTCCCCACAGGGAGCCTAAAGGGGACCACCCTTCCTCCCCACAGGTACCCTAAGGGGGACCACCCTCCCTCCCCCCAGGGAACCTAAAGGGGGGGGGACCACCCTCCCTCCCCACAGGGAGCCTAAAGGGGACCACCCTCCCTCCCCACAGGGAGCCTAAAGGGGACCACCCTTCCTCCCCACAGGTACCCTAAGGGGGACCACCCTTCCTCCCCACAGGTACCCTAAGGGGGACCACCCTTCCTCCCCACAGGGAGCCTATAGGGGAGTACCCTTCCTCCCCACTCCAGGGACCCGAAAGGGGACCTCCCTCCCTTCCTCCCCATACAGGGCCCCTAAAGGGGACCACCCTTCCTCCCCACTCCAGGGACCCGAAAGGGGACCTCCCTCCCTCCCTTCCTCCCCCCTCCAGGGATCCGAAAGGGGACCTCCCTCCCTCCCTCTCTCCCCTATTACAGACACCCTAGAGGGGACCCCCCTCCATCCCTCCCTCCCTCTCTCCCTCCCTCCCTCACTCCCCTATTACAGACACCCTAGAGGGGACCCCCCTCCATCCCTCCCTCCCTCCCTCCCTCCCTCCCTCACTCCCCTATTGCAGACACCCTAGAGGGGACCCCCCTCCATCCCTCCCTCCCTCCCTCTCTCCCCTATTACAGACACCCTAGAGGGGACCCCCCTCCATCCCTCCCTCCCTCTCTCCCTCCCTCCCTCTCTCCCCTATTACAGACACCCCAGAGGGGACCCCCCTCCCTCCCTCCCTCCCTCCCTCCCTCCCTCTCTCCCCTATTACAGACACCCTAGAGGGGACCCCCCTCCATCCATCATCACCATCACCATGCCCCCCGGCGCCGCGAGCCGTAAGGAGAGCCGGTCGAGGGGAGGGGGAGCGGGGCCGGGGCGGCGGGGCGGGGGGGCGGCGGGTCGGGCGTGGCTCCCCCTGACCTGCCTGCTGGCGTCCTGGCTGTGTCCGGGGTCGCGGGGCCTGGTGACCCTGCAGTACGCGGTGGACGAGGAGCAGCGGGCGGGGACGGTGATCGGCGACGTGGGCCAGGACGCGCGGGCGGCGGGGTTCGCGCCGGCGGGGCCGGGGTTCCGCGTGGTGTCCAACTCGGCCCCGCACCTGGTGGAGCTGAGCCCGGGGTCGGGCCTGCTGGTGACCAAGCAGCGGATCGACCGGGACGAGCTGTGCGGGCCGAGCCCGCGGTGCGTCATCGCGCTGGAGGTGATGTCGGGCTCGCTGGAGATCTGCGCGGTGCAGGTGGAGGTGCGGGACCTGAACGACCACGCGCCCAGCTTCCCGGCCGACCCGCTGGAGCTGGAGATCTCGGAGGCGGCCAGCCCGGGGACGCGGCTGCCGCTGGACAGCGCCCACGACCCGGACGCGGGCCCGTTCGGGGTGCAGGCGTACGAGCTGAGCCCCCGGGACCTGTTCGGGCTGGAGGTGCGCACCCGCGGCGACGGGACGCGCTTCGCCGAGCTGGTGGTGGAGAAGCCGCTGGACCGGGAGGCGCAGGCCCGCCACACCTACCGGCTGACGGCGCTGGACGGCGGGGACCCGCCGCGGCGGGGCACGGCGGCGCTGACCATCCGGCTGACCGACTCGAACGACAACCACCCGGCCTTCGCGCAGCCGGCCTACAGCGTCAGCCTGCCGGAGGACGCGCCGGCCCGCACGCCGGTGATCCGGCTGAACGCCTCGGACCCGGACGAGGGCACCAACGGCGAGGTGGTCTACTCGTTCGGCGGCTACGCGGGCGAGCGGGCCCGCGGCCTGTTCCGCATCGACGCGCGCAGCGGGCTGGTGACGGTGGGCGGCCCGCTGGACTACGAGGAGGCCCGCGCCTTCGAGCTGGACGTGCAGGCCAAGGACCGCGGGCCCAACGCCGTGCCGGCGCACTGCAAGGTGACCGTGCACCTGCTGGACGTCAACGACAACGCGCCCGTCATCACCCTGCTGTCGGTGCACGGCGACCTGGTGGAGGTGAGCGAGGCGGCGCCGCCGGGCTACGTGATCGCCCTGGTGCGGGCGTCCGACCGCGACGCCGGCGCCAACGGCCGCGTCCGCTGCCGCCTGCTCGGGGCCGTGCCCTTCCGCCTGCAGGACTACGAGAGCTTCTCCACCGTGCTGGTGGACGGCCGGCTGGACCGCGAGCGGCGCGACCGCTACAACCTCACCCTGCAGGCCCGCGACGGCGGCTCGCCCGCCCTGCAGGCCGCCCGCTCCTTCGCCGTCCGCGTCACCGACGAGAACGACAACGCGCCCCGCTTCTCCGAGCCCCGCTACCGCGTGGCCGTGCCCGAGAACAACACGCCCGGGGCCTTCCTGCTGGCCGTCACCGCCCGGGACCCGGACCTGGGCCCCAACGGCACGGTGGCCTACCAGATCGCCCCGTCGCAGGTGCGGGACATGCCCGTCTTCACCTACGTCAGCATCAACCCGGGCTCCGGCCACGTCTACGCCCTGCGCTCCTTCAACCACGAGCAGACCCGGGCCTTCGAGTTCCGCGTCCTGGCCCGCGACGGCGGCAGCCCGCCGCTGCAGGCCAACGCCACCGTCCGCGTCGTCGTGCTCGACGCCAACGACAACGCGCCCGTCATCACCGCCCCGCCGCTCGTCAACGGCACGGCCGAGGTCTCCGTGCCCCGCCGCGCCGGCCCGGGCCACCTGGTCACCGTCGTCCGCGCCGACGACGACGACGACGGCGACAACGGCCGCCTGGCCTACGAGGCCGCCCCGGACGCCGGCGCCGACCGCGCCTTCTTCCGCGTCGACCCCGACAGCGGCGAGGTCCGCACCGCCCGCGACCTGGACGGCGCCGCCAAGACCGCCTTCGAGCTGCTCGTCGTCGCCCGCGACCACGGCGACCCCGCCGCCCTCTCCGCCTCCGCCCTCATCCTCGTCTACCTCGCCCCGCCGGGGCCCGACGCCCGCGAGGCCCTGGCCTCCGTCAACCTCTCCCTCATCTTCATCGTCGCCCTGGGCTCCATCGCCGCCATCCTCTTCGTCACCATGATCTTGGTGGCCGTCAAGTGCAAGCGCGACAACAAGGAGATCCGCACCTACAACTGCAGGTAGGCCCCGTAAACCCTCGCCGGACGCCCCGACCGACCGACCTGCCGACCCACCCACCCCCTCGCCGCACGACCCGAACGACCGACCCACCGACCCAGCCGCCGCCTTAGCCCCTCTCGAGCCTCCTCTCTAGCCAGCCCCCCCTTAGCCTCCTCTTGAGTCTTCTTAGTCTCCTCCTCAGTCTCCTCTTTAGCCCCCTTAGCCTCCTCCTTGCTCCCCTTGGCCTCCTCCTTGGCCCCCTTGCCCTCATCTTTAGCCCCTCAGCGCCCTCTTTAGCCTCCTCTTTAGTCTCCTTAGCCCCCTTGGCCTCCTCTTTAGCCTCCTTAGCCCCTTTGGCCTCCTCTTTAGCCCCTCAGCACCCTCTTTAGCCTCCTCTTTACTCTCCTTAGTCTCCTCCTTAACCTCCTCTTTAGCTTCCTTAGCCTCCTCTTTATCCCCTTAGCGCCCTCCTTAGCCTCCTCTTTAGCCCCTTAGCGCCCTCCTTAGCCTCTTCCTTGGCCCTCTTAGTCTCCTCTTTAGTCTCCTTAACCTCCTCTTTAGCTTCCTTAGCCTCCTCTTTAGCCTCTTAGCGCCCTCCTTAGCCTCCTCTTTAGCCCCCTTAGCCACCTCCTTGGCCCCCTTAGTCTCCTCTTTAGTCTCCTTAGTCTCCTCCTTAACCTCCTCTTTAGCTTCCTTAGCCTCCTCTTTAGCCCCTTAGCTCCCTCTTTAGCCTCCTCCTTGGCCCCCTTAGTCTCCTCTTTAGTCTCCTTAGTCTCCTCCTTAACCTCCTCTTTAGCTTCCTTAGCCTCCTCTTTAGCCTCTTAGCGCCCTCCTTAGCCTCCTCCTTGGCCCCCTTAGTCTCCTCTTTAGTCTCCTTAGTCTCCTCCTTAACCTCCTCTTTAGCCCCTTAGCGCCCTCCTTAGCCTCCTCTTTAGCCCCCTTAGCCACCTCCTTGGCCCCCTTAGCGCCCTCCTTAGCCCCCTCATTCATTCATTCATTCATCCAATCATATTTACTGAGCGCTCGGAGAGCACAGTACAGCAGTGGAGAGAGACAGTCCCTGCCCACAACGGGCTCACGGTGTCGCCTCCTTAGCCGGAGCCACCCCGAGAGAGCCAGCCGGCGGTCTCTCAGCCAGCGCCGACCGCGTGCCGCAGCACTGTGCTGAGCGCTCGGGAGAGGAGTACGGTGCCACCGAGTTGGCAGAGGCGATCCCTGCCCACGGCGAGCTAGCAGTCCACGGGGAGGAGGGGGCGGGGGCAGGGGCGCTGACTCTGGGCGAAACCCTGGGGGCGAGGGGGAGGAGAGGAGGGGAGGGTATATATACCTGTATATATGTAAATATGTTTGTACATATTTTTTACTCTATTTATTTATTTATTTATTTTATTTGTACATATCTATTCTATTTATTTTATTTTGTCAGTACGTTTGGTTTTGTTCTCTGTCTCCCCCTTTTAGACTGTGAGCCCACTGTTGGGTAGGGACTGTCTCTATATGTTGCCAATTTGTACTTCCCAAGCGCTTAGTACAGTGCTCTGCACATAGTAAGCGCTCAATAAATACGATTGATGATGATGATGATGATGAGGGGAGATCACATCGGGCACAGTCAGACCGGACCCTCATGGGGGGGGGGGGGGAAGGGGGGAACCAGGGGAGCTTATCCCCGTGGGACAGGGGAGGAAACTGAGGCACAGAGAACGGAAGTGACCTGCCCCGGGGGGCACACCGCAGGCCGTGGGCGGAGCCGGGATTAGAACCCAGGTCTCCCGGATTCTTTGTTTTAGGCCAGCAAGGAGGGGTGGGGGCTTCTTCAACTGCAGCTCGCCCTGTCGCATCCACGAGTACCCCAAGTTGACCGAAAACACTCTTTTTTTGGGAGGTGGGAAGGGAGAAGGCAAGTCAGTGGATCAACTCTTCTTGATCTGCCCCCCGGGCTTTAGCAAACCCACCGTTCGCCATTGGGCAGCCCCCTCTGCACCCAGGCGGGGAATGGCACCCGCTCAGCCCGGCTTCCGAACCGCGGCACAATAGGGTCTGGGGGGCCGAAGCTGCAGGGAAGCAGGTCCTGCCCAGCTGCGCAGTCCTGGTTGATGGAGGAAGCCCCCCGGACGCATGAAGAGGTGGGTGGGTGGGGGATCGACGAAGCAGCGTGGCTCAGTGGAAAGAGCCCTGGCTTGGGAGTCAGAGGTCATGGGTTCTAATCCCGACTCCGCCACTTGTCGGCAAGCCACTGAACTACTCTGGGCCTCAGTTACCTCCCCTGTATAATGGGGATTAAGACTGTGAGCCCCACGTGGAACAACCTGATTACCTTGTACCCCCCCCCCCCCCCAACAATCTAGCTCTCTTCCTCCCTTCAAGGCCCTACTGAGAGCTCACCTCTTCCAGGAGGCCTTCCCAAACTGAGCCCCCTCCTTCCTCTCCCCCTCCTCCCCCTCTCCATCGCCCTCGCCTTACCTCCTTCCCTTCCCCACAGCACCTGTATATATGTTTGTACGTATTTATTACTCTATTTATTTATTTATTTTACTTGTACATTTTTATTCTATTTATTTTGTTTTGTTAATATGTTTTGTTTTGTTCTGTGTCTCCCCCTTCTAGACTGTGAGCCCACTGTTGGGTAGGGACCGTCTCTATATGTTGCCAACTTGTACTTCCCAAGCGCTTAGTACAGTGCTCTGCACACAGTAAGCGCTCAATAAACTACGATTGAATGAATGAATGAATGAACAATGCTTAGAACAGTGCTTGACACCTAGTGAGCGCTTAACAATTCTCTGGGCCTCAGTTACCTCACCTGTAAAATGGGGATTAAGACTGTGAGCCCCACGTGGGACAACCTGATTACCTTGCATTCCCCCCCCCCCAGTGCTTAGAACAATGCTAGACACCTAGTGAGTGCTTAATAATAATAATAATAATAATAATAATAATAATAATTGGCATTTGTTAAGCACTTACTATGTGCGAAGCACTGTTCTAAACGCTCGGGAGAATACAGGGTGATCAGGTTGTCCCACGTGGGGCTCACAGTCTTAATCCCCATTTTACAGATGAGGTCACTGAGGCCCCGAGAAGTTAAGTGACTTGCCCAAGATCACACAGCTGACATGTGGCGGAGTCGGGATTCGAACCCATGACCTCTGACTCCAAAGCCCGGGCTCTTTCCACTGAGTCACGCTGCTTAACAATTCTCTGGGCTTCAGTTACCTCACCTGTAAAATGGGGATTGAGACTGTGAGCCCCACGTGGGACAACCTGATTTCCTTGTATTCCCCCCCCCCCCGCCCCCGCTCCCTCCCAGCGCCTAGAACAGTGCTTGGCACCTAGTGAGCTTTTAACAAATGCCATCATCATTATTATTAACGGCAGGAGCCCCTGCGCTGGGCCGGCTGGGGACGTCTGTCGTGATATTTGCATTCCGTCCCAGCCAGAGGATGTCACTGTGGACATTTGTGTCTGTTTTTTCCCCTCTTCGGGAACGGCAGCGGGCAGCCAGGAGAAGAGGAGCCTGGGCACCGCAGAGTGAAAGATCAGAGCAGGAAAGCCCATCCTTTCACACACCCCCCTCCCCCAGCGACCCCACTAAGGAGACCTCTTCTTGGAATTTTAGCCTCCAGGTCCTTGAATTTTAAGTAAGACCGCATGGCCAAAGGAAAAAAAAAAAGGACTGGTCCTCAGGCTGGGTGAGGTAGACGGATCGGTTTTTGCGGCTCAGCAAGGTGTGTGCTTCTGACACCCGCACCATCAACAGGGCGTCTTTATTTTATCCTCTGGGCTGGCGTGCAAAGAAGTCAAAATATAGCCCTGCAAATCAGCTCTGTCTTTGAGGGGTGGCTGTCCTGAACGCTAGGATGGGATTTTTCGAGGCCTCTGAATATTTAACACGCGTGCAATTATTGTTTCCCTTTTACTATTCTCTGTGTTACACAAGTTAGTAGACAAATGCTAACCACACATGAATATCAATCAGGTGCCATAAAAGAGCAGCTGCGACGCCTCATAAATGGTTTAATCCAGTTAATAGTGAAATAGCCAGGACTTCTCTTTCCTTCAGCACCGAGCCATTGCAGATGGGAGAAATGGAAATTAATATTGCTCCTTTCTACCTTTGAAACCTGCAGCTGCCTGGAGTAGGGTTTCTTTCTTTCTTTTTTTTTTTTACGGGGAAGAAAATAGGTGGTCTATACAGTTTTATTTCTACATTCATTCATTCAATCGTATTTACAGAGATAATGATGGAGAGTTCTCTTCTTACACCATGTCCCGCCTCCCCCCATCCGCCCCCCCAAACCCCCAACCCCCAACATAAAGCGAATACTAAGCCTTTTTCCTTGATGAAAAAGAAATCATCTTGAAATAAGGATACGTAGGAGCTTTGCAGTCTCTCTATGATGCATAGCTCTGAGGGAGAGTTCTCTTAGATTGCTCTCCAGATAGGTCCATTAAGCAAGGAAGGATACGATTTGAATTGATAAAAACAGATTTCGGTGGCCTGCAGTGTACTTCACGAACCAGTTGGGTCAGAGGCACTGGTGACGGATTAATGAGATACAGTTTAATTAAATAATCGGTCAATAAAGACACGACAGCGCAATAAATGCCTTGGCTGAAAAATGAGAACTTGCATTGCCAAACTTAAACATTTAGGTAAACAAAATAATTAAAACTTCATTGACCAAAGCCAGTGTTGAGCCTCTAACCAGGAGGCTTACGGATTGTCGTCCTGACAGAGTTCCAGAGTGGAGTTGGGCCGGGGTGGGAGGCAGGGGATGGGAGTTTCCCAGGGCCGGGAGCACCGATCTTCTAGCGGTGGAAAAATATCTGATCAGGGGCACAGGCCGTAAACGGCAGAAGGGAAGGACAGAACCGCTCAGCTCCGTGAGCCGGTCCATGCAGACTCCAGGGTAGCCGCTCTGACTTTCTTGAAACCTCCAAGTCCAGTGGATTGCTTTTCTTTCTGTTTATTCTTCTAGGGTTTCTCCCAAACATTCATTCATTTAGGAGGCCCAAGAGGTCACATGGGATAGCTTTTTCAATTGGTGTTTCTTTTTGTGTTCAGATAATTGGCTTTTCAGAGAGAGAACACTGCCACCCTATATGCCTCATTGGAGAAACCCATGTTATTTATGAAGCTTCCTCTTTTCCTGAGCAGAGAGAGTGATTTCCAAACAATACAGTGTATCTTTTTTTTTCCAGAAAAGTAACAAGTGTCTCTTAGAACCTGGCTGCATTTGAATGCATTTCATCCGATATGAATCACACCCTGTAGATCTCCAAGTCCGGGTCGATGTTCATTAAGCCAAATTCCCCGTGATAGGATAACAGCCCGGTTGTTTCCAGAACCACCTGAATGGAGTGCCTTTTGCTAAAGGCAACTCACCTTCACATTAATTCCCAGTAATTGCTGACCCGTCGCCCGTCTCCTCTGCTGTTACTCTAAAGGACAACCCTGAAAACGTCTGCTCTGGGTGGCTTTCTCTCTCCTAAGCAGGTAGTAATTCCAAATAAAGAGACAGGAGAAAACGAACCTAGGAAGCAAGGCATTTCCCCTCAATAGCCTGACCCTGGCCTGAAATGCTCTCCCTCCTCACATCCGCCAAGCTAGCTCTCTTCTTCCCTTCAAAGCCCTACTGAGAGCTCACCTCCTCCAGGAGGCCTTCCCAGACTGAGCCCCCTTTTTCCTCTCCTCCTCCCCATCCCCACAGCACTTGTATATATATCTGTACAGATTTATTACTCTATCTTACTTGCACATATTTACTATTCTATTTATTTTGTTGATGTGCATATGGCTTTGATTCTATTTATTCTGACAGTTTTGACACCTGTCTACTTGTTTTGTTTTATTGTCTGTCTCTCCCTTCTAGACTGTGAGCCCGTTGTTGGGTAGGGACCGTCTCTATATGTTGCCGACTTATACTTCCCAAGCGCTTAGTACAGTGCTCTGCACACAGTAAGCGCTCAATAAATATGAGCAAATGAATGAATGTGTGGGTCCCTGCAGCAGGAGGAGAAGATGCTGACTGACCTAGGTGCTGCCGGAAAGGGGCTTGGGAAAAGAAGCAGAACGAGGTGCGAGGAGATGAACAGGTGTGAGGGGAGGCGTTTCCCCAGTGGCATCATTTCAAGGGCTAGCCACCTGGCTTGGGGCTGGTGGAGGAAAGATGGGATTGAGGGCGCGAGCCATCCTGCCTTGGCTTGTCGGTATTTTTAAAGATTCTCACTCCACAAGAGAGCACATTCAGGTGTCTTGCCGACTCATGGGTTGGAAGCGTTCACTTTCCTGTTTTCTGCCAATAAGACACCCGTGATTATAAATAGTGGACCCGAAGGGCAGTGTGTGTATGTGTGTGTGTGTGTGTGTGTGTGTGTGTGTGTGTGTGTGAGAACTCCCCCCCTCCACCCCTCAGTTGTTTGACCTGAAAACTTTATAGTCTTTTGACTTATTTTCATATGTATCAGGCGCCACAAAAAACCACATGGTGTAATGTGCATGAATAAGAGGCTTAAGCCGAGACGGGGCTCACCCTCTGGGTTCTTCATGTTTATTAATCAGTATATAGTGCTGGTTGGCGTTAGATATTCATTTTGCCTTTTCTGTCCCACAGAATTGCTGAGTACTCCTATGGGCATCAAAAGAAATCAAGCAAGAAGAAAAAAATCAGCAAGAATGACATCCGTCTGGTACCCCGGGACGTGGAAGAGACAGATAAAATGAACGTTGTCAGCTGCTCCTCCCTTACTTCATCGCTCAACTACTTCGACTATCACCAGCAGACCTTGCCCCTGGGCTGCCGCCGGTCGGAGAGCACCTTCCTCAACGTGGAGAACCAGAACACGAGGAACGCGGGCTCCAACCACATCTACCACCACACGTTCCCCGGCCAGAGTCCCCAGCAGCCGGATCTGATCATCAACGGGATGCCGCTGCCGGAGGTGAGTCAGGTACCCAATTGGAGGTGGTAGGGCCCGGTTCCCCGGCCTTCCCTGGGTCTGCCCCAGGGGTGGCACAGCCATCCGCGGTGTGACACGTTTTTCATTTCTGAAGCACTGTCTTGAGTCGTGACACTGCCGGGATACAGGGTAATAACCGGCCTACATTTCACCGCCTGTGTCATGAGCACGGATCCAAGGCCCCTGGGGGGGCATTTAACAGAGGTCTCCATTCTGTGGCCTTCCACGGGAGCATTCTGCTGGCCCCGGTTAGGGCAGTGGCCATTGTCATGCCACAGTGGACTTGGGCTTATTGTGGCCTCCAGGGAAGAGGCGGGGGTTTACTGTCATTCTCGGCTGGTCTTCTCTGAGCCCCCACAGAGGGTAGGACAGGAAATTGCCATTACAGAGAGAGAGATAGACAAGGGATGGGGTGTTTTCAAAGGAAGGCAGCTCTTCCGGTGCATTGACCTCTCAGGTATCTGGGAGGGATTCATTCACATCCCCGCTTTCCTTTTGCTAAATGATTCAAACTGCCTCCCTGCTGAATTAGCCCCTTTGCTGTAAGAAGGCAAGGGAAAGAAGAAACATTCTGTTGGCTAGTTGGGAGGAATGCTGATAAAAGCTGGGTAGGAAAGGGGAGCGAAAATATGGGTAGAAATTCAAATTTTGGATTATCCGGGAATTTAAATTTTCCATGTTATCCCTAGCCTCATTACCGTCCTCAGTAGAGGTAGCTGGTAGATTCATTCCTTCCTTCCTTCCTTCATTCAATCGTATTTATTGAGTGCTTACTGTGTGCAGAGCACTGTACTAAGCACTTGGGAAGTACAACATACAGAGGCGGTCCCTACCCAACAACGGGCTCACAGTGTAGAAGACGGGCTCACGGTCTAGAAGGTTCCAGTTGTGCTTCTCAGGGAAACATTTTCTTCAAGACCTAAGAAGTTAGTTGCTGGCTGAGGAAAAGCTGGGAGAGAGAGAGTGAACAGAGCTCACAATTGGAACTCCTTAGGCCAAACTATTTTCGTTCATTTGTTCATTCAGCGGCATTTATTGACTGCTCACTGTGCACAGAGCGCCGGGCTGGACACAAAGAGACTCATGGATCTTATCTGGTCTCTGGTGAGGATCACACCTCATGCTGCTAAACAGTAATGGTCTGAAAGGTTAGTTTAATGATCTGAGATAATGGGCTTTGGTCGAGGCCTGTGTCATATTCAGGGAGTTAGTGAGACTTGAGTTTGAGGTGGTTGGGGATGGGTGAGAATATTTCAGCTTGGCCCTTCTGAGACCCAGGATCCACAGCCCAAGTGAAGCAGACACTTGTTTGTCATCTGCAGTTCTGTGTTCTAATCCAGTCGCAGCTGCTGACTATCTTTGAAGCCTCACTAAGGGCATGCAGTTTGACCTCTCTATAACACCTTGAGAAAACAGAGCTTCCTTTCCCTTCCATAATGATTGATGACCATCAGAGCACACACCAATGCTGCCTTGTAATGCTTTCACTAGCTCGTTCCATGTTCCTTCCATCTCCTCTAGTTCTGGGTCCAAGTTAGGGGACCTAATGTTGCTGGTTTATTTGGGGTTCATTGTTCTGTGGAATAAAGTTTGAAAAACCAGCCAAGTAGACGTGAGTTCCCTCTTGTTAGAAGAACAGAGGGGTCGAGCGAGTCTCTGTGGGAGACCTTTTTAGTACAGGAAGGGGCCTTGTTGTGAGAGACAGTTTGTCTGTGTGTCTGGAGCATTCAAGGTCTAAGGTCCGGAATGAGGTGCTGAACCAACTGTGGGAGAAACTTATAGCTTTGATTTCTCCCCGGCACTGTTTTTGCTGCCACACTCACCCCTGGGGTGGATGTGAGCCCCATGTGGGACAACCTGATTACCTTGTATCCCCCCCAGTGCTTAGAACAGTGCTTGGCACATAGTAAGCGCTTAACAAATGCCATCATTATTATTATTATTATTATTATTATTGTTATGTGGAGCCCGGTTGTGATGACCAGCCACATGGCTGCAATCTGATCGTGGATGGTAGAGAAGACCCAGTCATTGTCATGTGATTCCCTCTTCTTTCTGGAACCTTCCCAGTGTATCGTGGTTACGTTTTCTTCACCCCGTTCCCTCTCAGCTCTCTCTGTTGCGGTCTCCTCTTTCTGCCAGAGCAACACCAGGCATTTATGTGCAGTCTTGCTATTTGACTGTCAAGGTTATCCACTTAGATGCTGAATTGAGGAAACTTCTGCATCAATGCACAAACACATAGAGCCAAGCCCAAATAGAGCAGCCTATAGATGCGAGGAGCAAGAATGATTTTAAATGCAATTAGAAAGATAAGGCAGATCAAATGGAGCACAATTACAGAGAATCAGAACCCACCATAACTTCATCATAAAAGCCTCTAATCTGGTCGATCAGTTTAGAAACGTAGATAATAATTCACCTGTTACCTAATGGATGCAAGGAAGTCAGCAATAGACCCTAGGTTTAGGCTACAGTGTGGTTGTTGAGAACTTGTTTAGGGCCCAGTTCCTCAGGATTAGTTAAGTCTGGAATCTTGTCAACATTTTTAACTCAAAGAATGTCCTGGGTTTTACACAGAGTGATATGTTGTGTCCTGAAATTTTGATTAGGTATCAAGAGTGTGCATGTGGGTATCATCAATCCATCAATCAATGAATAGTATTCTTTTATGGTATTTAAGTGCTTACTATGTGCCAGGCACTGTACTAAGCGCTGGGGTAGATACAAGATAATTGGATTGGATACAGTCCCTGAACCCCCAGAAGCCTCGCAGTCTAAGGAATAGGATTGAATTCCTATTTTACAGAAGAGGTAACTGAGGCACAGAGAAGTTAAGTGACTTGCCCAAGGTCACGCAGCAGACAAGTGGCAGATCCAGGATTAGAACCCAGGTCCCCGTCTCCCAGGCCCATACTCTTTCCACTAGGCCACTCTGCTTCTCTAAGCAGTGCTTCCTGTGCGCAGGTCTCTGTACTAAGTGCTTGGGAAGGTACAATACAATAGAGTTGGTAGATGTGATACAGGCTATAGAACGAGTGTGGGTGGGCTTTCTGAATTATGGAGCCAGAGTGTCAAGGGCGCTTGCTGCCATTTTATGGTAAACAGCTGTAGGTTCCGGCACATTTGTTTAAGAGGGTCCCAAGAGCTATTGCCAAGCTAAGAGGGCCCTCTACGTGATGCCGGTGCAGTGGTGTTGCATTGCTGGAGACTTTTAGAGGGTGAGATTAAAGGGGAAGATCTGATTCTCCTGATTCGCCTATCGCATGTGGATGGTAACGTAAGTAATAATAATAATGGCATTTATTAAGCACTTACTATGTCCAAAGCACTGTTCTAAGCACTGACATGAGCAGCTCAAAGAGAGTGTGAATCAGGGGCCGAGGGGGAAAGAAGATAAAGGAGGCATCCTAGCAGATACACTGACCAGGCCCTTAAGAAGCAGAGAGCTCCTTAGCATGGCGTGTACTTTACAGATTATGTAATGCTTTAAGTTTAAGAGTCTTCAGCTATTTGAGTGATCTGATTGGCTGAAAATCCCGAAGCGTTGCATCTGAAAGCCCATCAAAAGACAGATTTGTAAATTACTAGGTAATTAATGGGGACGGCTGAGCTGGTTTGAATAAAACGGGAAATGACACCAGCCATCTTCAATCGCAAACCACATCTTTTCAGTTGAGTTCTGAAGAGGTCACTGGCTTGGGGATGGGAGAGTGGCCAGAGGAGAGATTCTTTTTCCCAATGAGATCATCGGAAGTAACTCACAAGAGGGTAAATTTGAAGGCGGGTCAATTAATTCATTCTTTCAGTCATATTTATTGAGTGCTTACTGCATGCAGCGCACTGTACTAAGCACTTGAGAAGTACAATTGGGCAACGCATAGAGAGACCATCACTACCCAACAACGGGCTCCAAGGAGCAGGCAGAGCTGGAAGAACCAGGTGAAAACTTTCTCCCAAGCTTCTGCAGGGCTCTTAAAAGTTGGGAAGCATTTTAGACACCGTGTTTCATTCATTTATTGCGGTGGGAGCTTTGAGGGCTTTGAATTTCCCCAGTAGGAAGAAGTGAATGAGCAGGCTTTTAAAAAGGCCTGTTTCTTATGTAGCCCACCATCTGGCAAAGTAGCTCATTCTCCTATCCTACATACATTATTCCTAGAGCATTTTTTCTGGCTGGAGGGGAATGAGGAAAAGCGGAGTGGGGGTGTGGGGGGAGGAAATTTAATCAAACATTTCAGATAGGCTGCTCGCTCCTCCATTATCTCCTCTCGATTGATGCAGAACTGAGTCGGTTTTACATTAGTCTTCACTAATTCGTTATTACCATGGCTTATTAGCAATTAGCACGTTACCTGCGAGATCTCCTTTGTCCCCATGCACCTCTGCAAAAGTCACGATTAGCTGAGGGCTCTGGTTAATGATCCTGAGATGTCAGACCCAAGGGTCTGGAGGTAGGACGTTTTCTGTAAGGGGCCTGGGGTGTTGGAATTCTTTTTGCGATCAGCTCGAGCCCGGAATGACCTCTGGGACATGCTGCAAGGACCAAGGTCTTGGATTGGCCTTTTCCTCATTGGCAGCCAGTCTGATTGGATTGGAGGACCCGCAGACCATCCACTTCCCCTCTGCCTGTCACATATTTGTACTGCATGCCACATGAGTCCCCGGGAACACAGTCTACGGACCCGCTAATTATGAGTCTGATAAGTAAGATCAAGGAATAAATCACGATGATGGAGGTGGTGAGCCCCGTGTGGGACAGGGGCTGGGTCCGATCTGCTTATTTTTGTACCTACCTCAGCGCTTAGCGCAGTGCTTGGCCCATAGTGAGCATTTAATAAACGCCATCCTTATTATCATTTTGGAGGGGCTATGGGTGTTTCAAATGGTGACTACTCCACGTGGTTTCTTTTCAAGGCCCGAGACTGAGCTCTGTGTGTTACAGTGTTTGAGGTTGGGGAAGATTAGCCCATTTGAACAAGAGATGTCTGTTCGAAATAAGTGAACCTTTCTATAGCTACTATTTTCCCCACCAGGAGGAGACTAGATTTCTTGATATGGGGCCGGACTTTAATGTGAGCCTAATTTGCTTCTAGCAATTGAGAGCCTTGAAGTAAAAGTCCCCGTGGATCAGTTGTTTGTAGAGGGAAATGCTCTTCAAGTTCTATTTCCTCTCTGGCTCTAGTGGACTTACCAGTGGTTTGGGATTGGGTGGCCTGGTCAGAGTAGATGTCCAGTCCATCCAGCTGGCCCTCACCGTGCCCACTGGCTCGGGTGAATAATGATTCCTAGGATCAAGAGAGCATTTTCCCGCCAATCGGCTTGGAGTGCATCCTGTCCCATTTTTCTCTACGGTTTAGTTTTCCTGGAAAAGTTTCAGACACAACCTGATCTCACAGCATCCCTGCCAGGTTGGAAGGAGCCTGGTATTCATTTCCAAATGGGAGAACTGAGGCACTGAGCAGAGAAGAGAAGAGCCTGGGTTACCCAGCCATGTTGTTGGAATTTGAACCCAGGATTCCTCCCGGCCAGGCCCCTGCTCAAACCACCCAACTCCACTGCCTTTGGCCTGTTGAGGGCCAAAGGTGCTCTCCCTGAAACACTTGGAGGGTTGGAGAGGCAGCTCCAAGGGCAGCCCACCTCTTCTCAAGGCTGCTGCTTCTGTCTGCAGGCCCTACAGGCTCTATCGTACTCACTTCCAGGATTCTTAGAAGGAAATAACTCTCAAGCTTCTCTCCCTGTCTACTGTGAGCCCCATGTGGGACAGGGACTGTGTCCAATCTAGTCCTTGTGTCCACCAAACACTTAATACGGTGCTGGTTGCGTAGTAAGCTCTTGACCAGTACCCCAGTCAGTACTGTTATTACTCTAGACTGCAAGCTCGTTATGGGTAGGGAATGTGTCTGGCTAATTCTCTTCTATTGTACTCTCCCAAGAGCTTACTACAGTGCTCTGCACATAGTACACCTTGATAAATATCATTGATTGATTGTTATTGTCACATGAGCCAGTGGGATAGTGTCTGGGCCTAATTCTTGTATCCACCCAGTGCTTAGTACAGTGCTTAATTCATTCATTCAATTCATTCAATTGTATTCATTCATTCAATCGTATTTATTGAGCGCTTACTGTATGCAGAGCACTGTACTAAGCACTTGGGAAGTACAAATTGGCAACATATAGAGACGGTCCCTACCCAACAATGGGCTCACAGTAAGTAAGCCCTTGAGAAGTACCCCAGTTAGTACTGTTATTACTCTAGACTGCAAGCTCATTTTGGGCAGGGAACGTGTTTGCTAATTCTCTTATATTGTACTCTCCCACGCGCTTACTCCAGTGCTCTGCACATAGTAAGTGCTCAGTTTAAAATCATGATTGATTGAATGAGTGATTGCTATTGTTGTGTGAGCAGATGCAGACAGGGAAGAGGCTTCTGGCTGAAAGGGACAGCTCCCAGCTGGGCATCAGTTTCCTGGCCTGGAAATTGTCTTTCCCAATGAAAAGTTCTTGTTCGGCCATTGATCTTTTGGGGGAGACCTCTGGGGAGGGATACACCTATTAAATTTCCCATTGGAGATTTGTGTGAGTGTGCATCTGTATATGTGTGTGTGTGTGTGTGTTTGGGGGGGAGTATATATGTATGTTTGTTGGGGGGGGGCATTGGGGACAGCTTTCTCAGTGGCCCTCAGGGAGAGCATCTTGGACTCCCCCAAGGGGGAAGCCCAGAAGAAAGCTATGAAACCCCATTTCTTGTCTACCTCAATGCTCGTTTCATATCACCAGGACTTTGGAGCTGGATGGTTCGACGTGTGTTTGATGGGCACACTCTTCTGATGTTCCTTAAAGTCTCTGAGCTTGAGAAAGACTAGTTTTGAGATTTTTCCCACTGGGTCCCATCTTGCTGCGGCTGTTAAGAAAGCCTCATCCCTTTCTGCCACCAGCGGCAGTCTCTACAGTGTCCATTTGAATGCGAGGATTTTGCTTGACATCTTCTTTTTGGACCAAAAAGGACAGTCGTTACACATCTCATTGTATGGTTTGAATTTTGAAGTAAAGCAGATTGCCTTTCTGCCACTGGCCTGCTGTGTTATCTTGGGCAAGTCACTTAGCTTCCTTGGGTCTCAGTTCCTTCGTCTGTAAAATGGGTATAAGATACCTGTTCTTCCCTCTTAGAATTCCAGGAAGGGCAGGGATTGTGTCTGATCTGATTGTCCCATATCTGCCCCAGAGCTTAGCACAGTGCCTTGTCACAGAGGAAGCCTTAATAGATACCATAATGGTTATTATTATCAACAGTAATAATAACATCATTATTCATAAACCAGAGAATCCAACAACTCTTTTTAATTGAGACTCTGATGAGCAGGGATTGAAGTAATGGTTACTTGGCATGTGCCTCAGTGATGAAAGTAAGTTCTAGAGGATTTCAGTCGAGGGAATTGAATACTTGCTCGCTAGCTTCCCCTCTCATGGACCTTATTTCTATCCTTAGTTGCCCCTTCTGCCCCGTCTTGCTTATGTTCTCCTAGGCTGGTTGCCCCCAAGCCAGAAAGGGTTTAATCAGGATCAGAACAAACACCCTCACTTTAATGTGCACCGTGGGAAGATACCTGATTTTTGTCTGTTCGTGGGTACCAAATTGTAGCTAATAAACCATGTTGTTTAGGAATGCATCACCCACACCAGTACAAAATGCAATAAAACTTCAGACTGCAGTCTGAAGGGGATTTGTTGAACTTCCTAGAGAAGCTATTTTAAAACTAAAACCGAGATCCTGAACCCTAGCCAGCATTCAGGTTGGCAACCTCCTGGACTCCGTGGACAACTGGAACGAGTAATGACAACTACTGATGCTACTACTGCTAGTAATGATGTTTATTAAGGGCTGGCTATATGCTAAGTGCTGGGGTAGAATCGAGGGTATCAGATTAGGCACAATTTCTGCCCCACACCGGGCTCACAATCTCTCTTCACTCCATTTTACAGATGAGATAACCGAGGCCCAGAGATGCCAAACAACTTGCCCCAGGTCAGATGGCAGGTTGGTGGCAAGGTTGGGACTAGACCCCGGGCCTTTCCACTGGATCCCACTGCCTGTCCCTGAAGAGCAAATATTGGAGTAGCTACTGAGGATAAGGTGGATTTGGTCCACGGTCTTGCCATCCCGGTTGGCTCTGCGGAAGCCCTCCCGAAGGCAGCACGCTTTTTACGACTTGCACCGCCCGTGATCTCTGATCTCGGTGTACGGGTTATTCCTCTAATTGGTGCATCTAATTTTTTGAGTGTAGCCTTTCAAATGATATAGTATGCTAATGGCAACGTTTGTTCCTAAGAGCTCAGGGGAAGGAACACAATGGTATTTGTATTAAATAATGACTTTTTTCAGAGTGGGCCTTTGCCTCATTTTTTTCATTAACTGCGAAACAATTTATGTTAGTTATGGGCCTCTGGAAATGCATCTCAAATGCTACCTCCGAAATGGCAGTGCTCTGTGCGGCCCGAGAGCTTACTAATGGGATGCGTGTCCTTACACCTCGAGGTCACCAGTTCCAATCTAGACTCCACTAATATTTCTTTAGGAACAAGAAAGCAGCGTGGTGGCTACAGACGTGACCCAGCAAGTGCTAGTAGTTGGAAGAAATACAAACAGGAAATGGTTGAATTTGGAAGCTAAGCTGCCTTGCTGCCATCCGCTCCCTGTTCATCATCATGGAAGGAACACCAGGCCCTGTATCCCCATAAATGACTGATCTTCCCACTGTTCACATCATAACTGAGGCCTTAAGACTGACCCCAGGTTCCAGAAAAGACAGAAAGATTCCTCCTAGATGAAAGGAAAGGCATAGTCACTCTGAGGTCACTGGGAGACAAGACATGATAGCATTTTAGTGTTTACTGTGCGCCAATCACTGTAGCAAACACTAGGGTAGATACAAATAATCAAGTTGGGCACAGTCCTTGCCCTGTATTGGCTTCGGGGAGGGAGAACAGGTACTGAATCCTCGTTTTACCGAAGAGGAAACTGAGGCCCAGAGACGTTAATTGACTTGCTCAGGATGGCAAAACAGGCAAGAGGAGGAGCCATAATTAGAACCGAGATCTCTGACTCCAAAGTCCAGGCTTTTTCCCCAAGGCCATGCCGTTTCCCCTGAGGAGCTTTGCAGAACAAAATGACTGTGATTTGTAGACTGAAGCCACAGCTTCAGGGTAACCATTCAAGTGGTTTTATAGTGGACAGTCTGACTTTTAGCTGGTCTGCCCTCATCCGGAGCCGTGGCTATGGGGGTAGGCAGCAAAAGGTGCCCAATATTGTTGGGTGTCACTAGTGGTCACCCTACACCGCAGTCGTCCTAGCATGAGGGAGTGCATTTCATGCGGCTAATGTCACTTACTTACTAGACCAGTGCTTTGGTGCTGACAGTGTCTTTTAGAAGTCTTCAGGCTAAGTCCAAGAAGAGCATGTTGTCAATACTCTGATCTCGAGATGTCACAACTATGGAGGATAAAAAAAACGTTTCTTCCTTTGACCCTTTCATGAGTATTATGTTTTGGTAGCTGTGCCCAGATGTGCAAATTATCGGATTATTCAGGTCTCCACAAATCACTTGAGTCTGGACTTCTGGATTTTTCCGGCAGATTAATATTTTTATTTTTATTTTTGACGAGCTATCAAGATAATTCTCACCAAAGGGCATTTTAGAATCCAATTTTCCTAGTAACTTGAATGCAGAGACTATCCATAACTGGGGAATGAGAGTCATATATGTAGAACCTCAATTTTATCAGTCTGTCGTTCCTTTCTCGGTTGATGTCCTCTAACTCTATTGTATTCTCCCAAACACTTGGTATTTTATGGAATAGGTTCTCAGTAAATATGATTTATTGACTCTCCCTGCCCTATGGAAGCTAAACCAGGTGGGTGATGCCATCATGATGACAATTGTCAGAGGCCCCAGTTTCAACTTGATGGTGGGAACTAGGCTGGGCCCTCCTGGCGAACACTGGGGGAAGTGTGCCATCAGCCCTCAGAGTGAAGAACAAAAGTGGATTTTTTTTTTTTTTTGGTTTGAATGACACACATTGACTACTAGACCCCCAGATAATGGTGGAAATCTGCTCTCGCATGGGACCATGGCAAGGCTGATCATCCATATGGTTTTCTAGTGGGGTGTCAAGTTTTCAGCTGGTCTGTTCTTTGTCAAGTCCCATTACAGAACCAGGCACCTTTTATGTCTATGCATTTTAATATTCTTAGTAATAACTTGTGGTATTTGTTGGGTGTTTGCTATGTACTAAGCTCTGGGGCACATAAGGCTCTCAGACTTAGTCCCCAGTTTACAGATGAGGTAACTAAGGCACAGAAGAGTTAAGTGACTTGCCCACAGTCCCAGAGCAGGCAAGTGGCAGAGCCAAGATGAGAACCCCGGTTCTCCTGACTTCTGGCCCATGTCCTATCCACTAGGCCATGCCGTTTCTCTTTATTTTTAGCACCAAACTTCCCTCTGCTCTGATTTCTGCTGCCTAGGTCCCTCACTCAGACAAGGTGGCAGACTGACTTTGGAGTGAGGGGAGACTCACCATGGGGAAAAAAAAATCCAGAACTTTGGAATTGTGAGAAATAGGTTTATTTACACATATTGGACAATGTGACATCACTATCATCAGCATAAAATGTGTGATATCATGAACCTCTCCCTGGAGTAGTTGTAGTGTAGTGTCTATTGAGTGCCCACTTGTATTTTTAGGCCCTTGGTAAGTACAGAATAACCAAGTGACATATTCCCTACCCACAAGGAGCTTATGCTCTAATGGGAGATGAACCCAAAAAATGTTTTACAACTTGAATAGCCAAAGTAAATAAACTGAGCAGACATATGTTCTGCACATAATAAGTGCTCCATAAATACCATTGATTGATTGGTTGATATGGGAGTGCTGAAAAGGGTGTAAATACGTTCACAAATGCTAGAGCTGACTGCAGGGACGACATGGCTTAGCTTGCTGGGAAATCAATTAGGGAAAATTTGTTGGAGGAGGTGGGATTTGAGGAGGGCTGTGAATGTGGGGAAAGCTGTCATCGGTCTGGTGTTGTGGGGCGGGAGGGATTTGTGGGCGATTCCTTGCCTGGTACTTGTGAGGGCAGATGGTGGACACCCTAAATATTGCTTGAAGGGGCTGTGGAGAGAGGGCTGGCTCAGCCTGCGTGGGGGAAGGCGGGGGTAAGCAGTCGATAGACAAGGGACAGGCAGAGGGGCAGGCAGAAAATGGGCTGAGGGGCTGGCAGGGAGTAGGCAGCCAGGAAGGAACCAGCACTGGGACTGCCCGAACTGTGCTGGCTCTGATGAGAAGTAGTGGGCTTGGTCCTCAGGCTAGCAATCCAGACCTTTCAGGAAAGCTAAAATTCACTTACATATAAATTATGTTTATTATTACTATACATAAAATTCACTGAGCTGAAAGGCACAGAGATCTCCTTCTCAAGTAAGCCATTCCAGAACTGTTTTGTATATCATGATACATTATCTAACCTTTTATAACATTGGAGGCCAACAGTATGGAAATAAGCAGCTTTTTATTCCATTTTAAGGTCAGCCTAACCAAATTATACATCTTCTAATGCAATTGCTTGAAGCTTCCACTTTGAAAGTTTTTTTCATTTTAATACCTTGCAACAGAGATAAATATTGTAGCTCGTATTCATACTTAACAATTTATTTCACCAACTGTCATTTTCTTTGTGGCGTTGGTTGGCCCAAGAGCCCGGTTCAAGTCAGCTTTGTTCATGTTGGCTGTTGTGTTGCAGATTAGCAGCAAAGAGCCAGAATTCAATAAAAAAATATATATTTTTGGATTCCAGGCCAAATGAGGCTGAGAAAACCCTTTAGAAATCAATGTGTGAGGCATTTGTGGTTTTGCATGGAAACCAGTGATGAGGTGGATGGCTTTTTGATTCTAGCTTTGACCCCAGAATTATTGACTGATATGTGGGTACAACGAGTGCTGAGTTCTTGGTTCAATTGACAGCTGGACAGCATCTGTGGCCTGTCAAACTCGGGTTCTCTTGTGTGGAAACTGTTCCCTGGGAGGTGGAAAAGTGCTGGGAGTTCGAATGGACTTCTTCAGGCTACTAGGGTATCTGGTTCCGAGTTTCCTAAATATTCTTCTCTTTCCCTTCCTCCTCTCTAATCTATTCCTCTCCCCTCCTTTCCCCTTCCTTCTCCTTTCCTCTCCCCTCCTCTCTGCTCTCCCTCTCCCGTGTTTCAAATCCTGTTACTCTGAGGTACTTTCTCCATTGCTTTTCAAATCATTATTCTTATTGGAGGAGCAGCATTGCCTAAAGAGCATGGACTTGGGCCTCAAAGGACTTGGGTTCTAATCCTAGTTTTGTCACTTGCCTGCTGTGTGATCCTGGGCAAGTCACTTAACTTCTCTGTCCCTCTGTTTCCTCATCTGCAAAATGGGGATTTGATACCTGTTCTCCCTCGTAGTTAGACTATGAATCTCTTGGATCAGGTACTGTGTCAGACCTCTACTCCAGTGCTTAGAACAGTGCTTGACCCCTAGTAAGTACTAAACAAATAAGTAATAATAATTATTATGAATTTTTATTGCTTTCAAATAATTCATTTTGAAAGTAAATTTTCTTGGTCATTTATTTTTAAATTTGGAAAATCCACACCATGTGAGAAATTATTTTACTGCTCTTACCCCCATCTTACCTCTGTGAATAGTCTCTGTAACCTTATCGTCTTCTTACCCATGTTAGATATCTGGTTTCTCCAGTATTATTAAGAAGGTGGATTTTAAAATGTCATCTCAACCAGTCAATAAAAGGCATTTATTGAACATTTGCTGTGTGCAGAGCACTGTAGTAAGTGCTTGGGAAGTAGATATGATTCCTGCCCTTAAGGAACATATATGTGTGTGTGTGAGTGTATGTGTGGAGGGGAGACTGACATTAAAATAAATTAAAGGTAGGGAAGGCAACCAATTCTAAGGGTGTGGATATAAGAAATGCAGAGGGGGAGATGAGTTACCTAACTACCTAGGGAATATGGACTCAAGGGCAAAGATGACATAGGAGGGAGGAAAAATCTGGGAAGGCTTCCTGGAGGAGGTGTGACTTTAGTAGAGCTCTGAAGATGGGGAAAGTGGGAGTCTGTCAGATCTGAAGGGAGAGGGAATTCCAGGCAGGAGGTGAGCAGGGGTTGATGACGAAAGCTTCCGATTATAGATCAAAAGAAACGTGGGTAACGTGTTGATATTTGAAGTGGTATTTTGTAAGCTCCTTGAGGGCAAAGACTGAGTATTTTGATTTCATTTTACTCTCCCAAGCACCTAGGGTAGTGCTGAGCACAGAGTAGGCACTCAACAAATTCATTCATTCATTCAATCATATTTATTGAGCACTTACTGTGTGCAAAGCACTGTACTAAGCACTTGGGAAGTACAAGTCGGCAACATATAGAGATGGTCCCTACCCAACAAATATGATTGATTGACGTGTTTACAGGCCATAACCAAGAGTACAGATGCTGGTGCCTAGGGCTTTTTTTTTTTTTTTTTCCAAGGGAACACACAGGAACAGGAGTTCCAGAACCTCTACTAGGGCAATAAAATTGGCCCACAAAAAGGCCCAGTAAATAGTCAGAATCAGAGAGTGAGAGAGTTGGAGAGTATACTCCTAGGCTAGGTAGAGCTCAGGGGAGGAGGAGGTTTTGGAAAGTGCCCTCGAGACTAGGTCCCCGCTATCCAGAGCTACCCATCTTTATGGTCTCTGGGTCCGATAATATTAGAACCCAATTTAACACCATCCAATTCACTGTACCTCGATCTTGTCTATCTTGCTATCAACCCCTTGCCCGTTTCCTGCCTCTGGCCAGGGACTCCCTCCCCCTTCATGTGTGACAGAAAATCACTTGCCCCACTTTCAAAGCCTTATTGAAATCACATCTCCTCCGAGAGGCCTTCTTTGACTAAGCCCTCATTTCCCCTACTCTCTCTCCCTTCTGCATACCCCTGGCACTTGGATCTGTACCCTGTTTCTGGAGAAGCAGCGTGGCTCAGTGGAAAGAGCCCAGGCTTGGGAGTCAGAGGTTGTGGGTTCTAATCCTGGCTCATCCACTTGTCAGCTGTGTGACTTGGGCAAGTCACTTAACTTCTCTGTGCCTCAGTTCTCTCATTTGTAAAATGGGGATGAAGACGGTGAGCCCCACGTGGGACAAACTTGATTACCTTGTATCCCCCCCAGCACTTAGAACAGTGCTTGGTACATAGTAAGCACTTAACAGATACCAACATTATTATTATTATTACCCTCTAAAGATTTGATAATCACTCCACCCTCAGCCCCACAGCACTTACCTACACACATGTAATTATTTGAATGTCTGTCTCCCCCACTAGATTGTAAACTCCTGGTGGGCAGGGAATGTGCCTACCAACTCTGTTGTACTCTCCCAAGTGCTTAGTACAGAGCTCTGTCCTAAGTGCTCAGTAAATACCATTGATTGATTGATCGATTGAGGCATAGTACAATAACTAGCCTTTCCCTGCAGCTAGTTGGTGCAGCCCGATTTACGGCGAAAGAGACCCACAACCTCCTGGCTTCCTTGCAGCCACAAATCCTGAGAATGAGGTCCCCAGCCTCTCGGAAGCCCCACCCAATGCCCTGGTTTTTCCTTTGAAAATCTGCTCTGGAATTTATAAATATGCATCGCTATCCATGTCAGGGAAGTGCAAGGTATTCTTTAGGTTAGTTGGAGTTTCAGTATAAAAAATTATACCAAGGCCTCAATCATCTGGGTCATTTCATGGTATAACTACCCTTACTCTTGAAATTTCTGAGTAATAGGGAAGGTTGGACTTGAATTACTTAGATCATCTCTCTGTATATGTCGATAAAACCCAAGTGTTTTATACAGGTTTATGGCTGAAGATTCTAGAATGTAAGCTCAGTGTGGGCAGGGAACGTGTCTACCAACTCTGTTATATTGTACCCTGTCAGTCAATCATTTATTGAGCACTTACTGCATGCAGAGCACTGTACTAAATGCTGGGGAGAGTACAGTACAACAGTAAACAAATCCAGAGTCTAGTCTCTTCCTTTATTGGAGAGGCAGGAGGGCTCTATCATTATCTTGTTTATGGGGCTGAGCACTGCCCTGGGGGTTTTGAGATTGTTTACCATGGAGGTGCCAACTGCTGATGGTATCGGAATCTTTGTGCTTCACCCTGATACCCCAAGGACAGACTGGAGCTAAAGCTGTGGCTGAGATGTTTGGTTTCAGTTGTTCAACTGGGTTTTTTTTCCTGCTGGAGAAGTTCCCGTTATTTTGAGAGGGAAATTCCCAAGGGGAGACGGAGCCACATCAGGAGCTACAGAGCCATGGGACCTCCAGCTCCCCTCCCTCCATCCCACCACCACCCTCAACTAAGTGAGTTTTGAGGGCTCTAGGGCCCCTCTTGGGTTTGCTGTGGTCCAGAGTCTTTCTCTCCTAGATCTTACCCTGTGGTTCTCAACAGTTCTAAAACTCTTTGTGGCTGAAGACAGTGTTTTTGGTGCCCTATATAATTCTTTGGATGCAATAAAACATGTGGGCAGCTCCTAGGCAGGGCCCATTCCTGTTGGTGATAGTTGTCCGGGTAAACTAAATGTCCTAACTCAATTTTGGGCTCTTTCTTTCCTTCCTTCCATCATTGTGGCTGACATTGTCTGTTTGTAATCTTTTTTAAAAATTATATTAATAATAATAATAAATAATAATGGTATTTGTTAGGTGCTTACTACGCGCCAACCACTGTTCTAAGTGCTGGGGTGGATACAGGTAATCGGGTTGTCCCATGTGGGGCTCACAGTCTTAATCCCCATTTTACAAATGAGGTAACTGAGGCAGAGAGAAGTTAAGTGACTTGCCTAAAGTGACACAGCTTACAAGTGGCGGATCCGGGATTAGAACCCATGACCTCTGACTCCCAAGCCGGTGCCTTTCCACTAAGCCAGGCTGCTTCTCACTGTGGCATTTGTTAAGCACTTACTCTATGGCAAGCACTGTACTAAACGCTGGGGTAGATGCAAATTAATCAGGTCCCATTTGGTGCTCACAGGGTAAGTAGGAGGAAGAACAGTTATTGAATCCCCATTTTGCAGATGAGGGAACTGAGGCACAGGGAAGTTAAGTGAGTTGCTCAAGATAACATAGCACAAACATGGCAGTGCTGAAATTAGAACCCAGAGGTTCTGACTCTCAGACAAGTGCTCTTTCCACTAGGTCACACTGCTTAAAAACCTGATCAGTTTAGGGGAAACAATCTTCCTGTAGCCAACGTTTCCAGAGGTGACTGAAGTGGATTTGAATTAGGCCCAGTGACATAAGCAAGGCCGTGCAGACACCAGTCAGCCCTGGCAGATGGAAGGATGAATCATTGGATCCTAAGGCAGAAAGAGTCGAGGAAAGGTCACCTAGCCGAGCCACGAGGCCGGTCTTTACCTAAACTATTGCTGAAAAAGAAAATATTTCCAGAGAAAGATGTTGCACAACTTAACTGTGGGCTGGCTGACCAACTTCCCTTGGGAATGCGGTCCAGTGTCTCATCCTCGCTGAGGTCTAACCCTCCTGCTGAATCAGAGCCCTTCTTTATTCCCTTGTCTTCAGTTCATTCATTCATTCAATCGTATTTATTGAGCGCTTACTATGTGAAGAGCATTGTACTAAGCGCTTGGGAAATACAAGTTGGCAACATATAGAGATGGTCCCTACCCAACAGTGAGAATAGAAAATGGCTGCTGGCCACCACATGGCCCAGTACACCCGAAAATCATCAGGCCCCTTCTCGATTCGTGTCAGTCCGTGGCAGTGGCTTGACTGTAGCTGACTTATTTGAGCTAGTATAAGCCTGACAGCTTGGAGAAAGGGAGAAGTCACCACCTTGACCAACTCCTGATCCAGGGAGTCCTGTGTTTTGGGCATTCTCTGATGCCACAGCCTAGAAATTAGTTGAAGCCTATGGTGGGGGAACTGCAGAATCAAGCTGAGCCAGGCCACTGTTACATGGCTGCCACAAATCTGATACCCAGCAACAGCTCTGTCCCAGGTACCTACATGTCACCAGGGGAAGATCAGCCAAAAATGTGCAGTGTGGTTCTCTTTTACTGATTGCTGCCTGCTCCTGGGGAATTCCCCCCCGAGAGTAGATTGTCTCAGTTGGAGGGGAGAATGAAATGAGGCTTGGGGAGGAGATGGTCTAGAAAGGTATCTCTCTTCCCACACTTTCCCGCTGATGAGGCAAATTCGGCAACTGATCTCTTACGGCAGTGACTTGAGTAGCAAAATTTTTTCTCTGATGGCAAGGATGAAGTTGGCCTTTATTTTTCCCTTTGATATGTTCAAAAGCATTCGTTTTCTTTGGGGAACTCTGAAAAGTAGAGACCCAAAGCAGTGTGTGCATCTGAGCTTTGTTCTTTTCACTCACTCATCCTCTCACCTCTCCTTTCTTCACTTTTCCCGAGAAAGTCATCTCGTCAGGAGAAGCAAGGCTTAGGTGGAAATTCGCCCCGGCTCCACTTGGTGTGCTGCAAGACAGAGAAGCTCGGATTTCTCTCTGTCTGAGGCAGCCTTTCATCTCACGTTTTCATGCTTTTTCAATTGCGGCTCGTTGTCTGGCGATGCCAGCCAAAAGGAGATTCTGCAGTGGTTCTTGAGATGGCTATTTTCTCGGTTAGGCGGTTTGGTGGTAATTTATCGAAAACCACCTTACCGGGCTACTTCCTGGGACCTGTTGCTTCCACAGTTCTGGGATGTTCCCCAGGAATACTTTCCCCTTTATCTCAAAAATTACAAATTCATTCATTCATTCAATCGTATTTATTGAGCGCTACTGTGCGCAGAGCACTGTGAATCGTGAGTTTTCAGTTCTCAGGGGGGATTTTGGGAGCTGGGTCTGCAGGATGATGAGCTGCATTCCAGTACCTCAGCAGTACCCCCTTCACCCACAAAGAAGCAGCATGGCCTGGGAATCAGACAGACCTGGGTTCTAATGCTACTCTGCCACTTGTCTGCTGTGTGCCATCTTGGGCAAGTCACTTCTCTGTGCCTCAGTTACCTCATCTGTAAAATGGGGATTAAGACTGAGCCCCATGTGGGACATGGGCTGTGTCCAACCTGATTAGCTTGCATCTATCTCAGTGCCTGGCACATAGTAAGTGCTTAACAAATACCATAATAATAATTATTATTAGTTAATAAATACCATAAAAAGAAACCCACCAGATTTACCTCCTCATTTGTGTCCTAAATGAGAGGGAGTTTTCATGTAATGACAATAATAATGATGGTATTTGTTAAGCGCTTACTATATGCAGAGCACTGTTCTAAGACTAAATGTACCCTCAAGACTTTATCATCTGTGTGAATGGGAGGGAGGCTACTGAGTCAATGGCATTTATTGAACACCTATTCTGTGCAGAGCACTGTACTAAATTCTTGGAGAGCAGTGTGCAATAGAGTTGGATAGACACGATCCTTGCCCTAAAGGAGCTTATGGTCTAGTGGACACCTACTTACACCATGTAATTCATAATGGGAAAAATGGCTTGGGTAATTGGGGGAGGAGTCGACTCCGGGACCTGGGGCTTGCTGAGGAGCAGTGTTGCCTAGTGGAAAGAGCACGTGACTGGGAGTCAGAGGACATGGGTTCTAATACCAGCTGTGTGAACTTGGGCAGGTCAGTTCACTTCTCTGTGCCTCAGTTTCCTCATCTGTAAAATGGGAATTCAATACCTGTTCTCCCTCCTAGTTAGACCGTTCCACAGTTCTGGGTTGTTTCCTAAAATTACAAATGAATTGGGGGTTTTCAGTATAGAGGGAGGATTTTGGGAGCTGGGTCTGTGGGATGATGAACTGCACTCCAGTACCCCAGCTTCTCCAGCTTAACTTCAGCAGAAACACCTTTGCTCACAAAGAAGTGAAAGAGTGCAGCTCATCACAGTCCTAGTTAGGCCCTGAGTCCCATGTGGGACAGGGACTGTGTCTCACCCAATTAACCGGCATCTACCACAGCATGTAGAATAGTAATTGTTATATAGTAAGTGCTTAACGAATGTCATAATAATTGTTATTAGTAATAATGATTAATACCAGGGAAAGACAGAAATGCATCAGTGGAGTCTGGAGAAAAGCATTCTTTGAGAACTGTGGGATCCTCAGCATGGGAAATGTTCAAAGGAGAGGCTGAAAGACAAGACAGCATTTGCTGCAGATAATCCACAAAGTGGGTAGTCAAGAGTTAACTGTACAATCAGAACGCTGATTATCCAGACCTCAAGTTTACAGAAGGCCAGCTGTGTCCAAATTAGTTGGGATAAGGAAAAAAAATCCAGAGAGAGAGAGAAAGAGAGCCAAACCTCACTTCATTTGGCTATCTGAACTCATAACCCTTAGACCTAGCCTTGGTCCCGATCAGTTTGGTTCATGGGCTTTCCACTGTTCTCCAGTCCGTCTCCCAAAGGAAAATTGCAGATCCGGGGGCGGGGGGATGTTGGGGGTGGTGGTTCTCATTCGGGACTGCAATAAAGACATGCTCTTTAGTTGATGCATTCTTCACCTGCATGCAACGAGGACAAATGAAGTCAGATTCCGTTCATGAATCCGTGCCAATCAAATGATTGCTAGCTGGGTATGGCTTCTCCTTCCCAATGAGGTTGTATATGGCCCTGTACACCAGTTTGCTTTACTAAATGACTAGATATTGTTCCCTGCAGAGCCTATAGTTGAGTACCAATCACTTGCTGCTCGTTTAAATACAGACCGATCTTTTTTATAGCACACGTCGCTGTAATCTATATGCTTATAATTGGAAATTATATTCCAGATGCGACTTGAGGTTTCTTCTGAATTTGCAGCAGCTTTTGTGCTTGGGAAGGCTGTTGCTATTGTCAAACCACACACTCAGGTGAAATCTCGATTGTGCTGTAGCTATTTTGCAGGAGAGCTTTCCGGTGGCTAATGCGTGATTATCCATGTGGCAGACTGAGTTGTCTGAAACATTGCAAAATGCGCAAGAAATGAGCTAAACTCAGGATTTACATCGGGTGGTTGCGTGGTCATTACTTGCAGCAGTCTAGAAGGGGTTCCCTGTGTTATATTGCAGAGTAGCTCTTGTCTCATCATTAAGGATGGAGCTAATTTAATGGTTCTTAATGATGCAGGAGAAAAATGTGTGTCCCATTTATTGAGTAGCATAACCTTGACATCTAACCAAAGTGCCTTGATGGGAGTGATCTGCATTTGGGTAAGGCAGATTTTTTCCCATTCTGGTCAGGCAGGGAAGAGGTTGAGTCTGTAGACTACTCCTCTAGGTTGTATGATTGTTATGGGCAGGGAATGTTCTAATTCTGTTGTGTTGCACTCTCCCAAGTGATAAGTACAGTGCAGTGAACATAGTAAAGTACTCAATAAATAGCACTGACTGATTGGCAGGATTATACCATCTCTTGTAATGGCCAGTGTAAGTCCAGCACAGTTTTCAAATGCCTGCTGGTAGATGGTACTAATCTATCCTGATTAGGTTTGAAAAGATCCAGTAAACTGTCATTTTCTGACGAGTATCCGACATCTGCGGGTCATCTAAGACCATAATTTTGCTCACTATTAGTAAGATGTCACTTTTAAAATGAGAAACAGTGTGGTCTAGTACAATAGAGCACAGGCCTGTAAATTATAAGGAGCTGGGTTCTAATCCCAGCCCTGCCACTGGTTTGCTAGGTGACCTCGGGCAATTCACTTCTCTGTATCTGTTACCTCATCTGTAAAATGGGGATAAATGTGAGCCCCACATGAGGCAGGGACTGTCCAACCTACCGCAGAACTTAGTATAGTGCCTTGCACATAGTAAGTGCTTAACAAATGCCATTTAAAAAAACAAACAAAAAGCTAATAACATGTTGACCACAGCCTCATGGAATGCATACAGATTGCAGTTTGGTGAAAGGCTTTATAGATATTTCAAAGTGGATCGAGAAAGATTGCTTAGATCCTCAAAGGTCAGAATGAGATCAAATAATTCTAGGGTTTTATTGCTGAATAATGAACTTTGAAAATATCATTCGTGATTGAGACAAAATGAGTTAGAAAAAACCAGGATTCAATATTAATTTGTTCACCATTAGCTGATGGCCTGTTTTTACAATATAATGAGATTATGGTATTGGTAGAATTGATTTTATGGATCTGTGGTATGCAAAACTAAACAAACACAGAATAAGCACCTAAAATGTTGTTTTGGAGTTGATTTGGAATTTGATCATGGGGAAAAAAGGAGTGAAGCAGTGGGTGGCGAGATTGGTAGATTTCCCCAAGTTCACAGCAATATCCAGGTGTTGGTAGGGCAAGGGGAGAAAGAGCCAAAGTGCAGCCCTTAGAAAATAAGATTGCTTGATGGGAAATGCCCAGGTTGCTTTCTCTGAAGTTAGCTATTTTTTGAAACTATATATTTGAGGAGTTTGTTTTCTTCTTTTTTTTAATTTAAGTTCTGGCCTGCCGAGTCTGGTGTACACACTCATTTATGCTCTCAGGAAGGTCACAAAGGTGCTTTGGGCTGTGCTCAATCATTTTCTGAGACAAAATACTCATTCACTGACAAAGCAAGACTGCAGATAATAGCAATAAAAATTGTGGTGTTTGTTAGGTGCTTATTATGTGCCAAGCACTGTACTAAGCTTGGGGTAGATATAAGATAATCAGTTGTGACACAGGTGTGACACCATATTTATCCCACATGGGGCTCACAGTCTAAGCAGGAGGGAGAACAGGCATTGGATCTCCCTTTAGCAGATGAGGAAACCGAGGCACAAAGAAGTGAAGTGACTTCCCCCAAGATCACACAACAGGCAAGCGGCAGACTGTAATTAGACCTGTGCTCTTTATCCTAAGCCACTCTGCTTCCCAGGTCTGCATTCAAATCATTCATTCATTCAATCGTATTTATTGAGCGTTTACTGTGTGCAGAGCACTGTACTAACTGCTCGGGAAGTACAAATCAGCAAGATATAGAGACGGTCCCTACCCAACAACGGGCTCACAGTCTAGAAGGGGGAGACAGACAACAAAACAAGTAGACAGGTGTCAATACCATTAGAATAAATAGAATTATAGCTACATACACATCATTAATCTTCTGTGAATAGTTCATTTTGGGTTATAATCACAGGATTTGCCCAAGGAAAATCGTGACATAAGTTAGGAAGCAGCATGGTTTTAAGGTTGGTTCAGGCTTCCAGTAGTAACAGTAAAGGTGTGTGGGCACTGTACTCAGAGCTGGGAATGTAAACCCGGCGTGGTCAGGAATTGTCTCTGTTGCTGAATTTTACTTTCAAAGCGTTTAGCACGGTAAGTGCTCAATAAATTTGACTGACTGACTGACTGACTGAACGGGAATCACTACTGACATGATCTCTGGCCCCTGAGAGGCTCACAATCAGTTCCGTGTGAGGTGATGCCTTCCTGCATTTTGGAATTTCCTCTCCTTTTAGTGGGAGGTAAGTGCCTGCAAGAGGGAGTCCCGGGAAAGGAATATTGTCTCGTTTGCTGGGGACAACAAGAAGGATTATTTATTTTTTTCCCTGTGCCACTGTATGTAATGTCTTCCTTCTTCATTTCCTGAGTCCACGTCATCGAGGCACCACCCCGACGAGGGGTAAGGAGAAAAGGACTGGGAAGGGGGCAGGGAAGAGGGCTGCTTTCTTTCCCATTCCCACTTTTGGTCTTCCAAACTTCACAGGCCCCCTTGATGGGTCTCAGGAAATGGTGGTTGCCGTGAAACACAACTTCGGGCCAGCAGAGGGTGCAGAGAAGCGGCTAAATCAACATTCCCGCATTGTTCTGCACACAGCGACTCCCATTTTAGACTTTATTTTTGCATCTCTCAATGACAGGAAGGCTTCCTTTGGTTGCGCTCTCTAAGCCTCCTCTGGAGCATACTTCTTCTCCACCTCGTGCCTCCCCGAGCGTCTGTTAAAAGCGGATGAGAGCGGCTGCCCAGACCTGGAGAAGATGGAAAAAAAAATCAGTGAATCCCAGGAAACGATAAGGAGGAGATTCCCCTGAGAGGGTGGCCGAATACTCAATTGTTTTTTTGGGGGAATAATAATAATAGTAATGATGATGGCATTTGTTAAGCGTGCCTCCCCGAGCGTCTGTTAAAAGTGTATGAGAGTGGCTGCCCAGACCTAGAGAAGATGGAAAAAAAATCAGTGAATCCCAGGAAACGATAAGGAGGAGATTCCCCCAAGAGGGTGGCCGAATATTTACTTGTTTTTTGGGGGAATAATAATAATAATTATAAAAATAATGGCATTTGTAAAGCGCTTACTATGTGCAAAGCACTGTTCTAAGCGCTGGGGGAGATACAAGGTGATCAGGTTGTCCCACGTGTGGCTCAATGGAAAGAGCCTGGGCTTTGGAGTCAGAGGTCATGGGTTCAAATCCCGGCTCTATTACTTGTCAGCTGTGTGACTTTGGGCAAGTCACTTCACTTCTCTGTGCCTCAGTTCCCTCATCTGGAAAATGGGGATTAAAACTGTGAGCCCCCCACGGGACAACCTGATCACCTTGGAACCTCTCCAGCGCTTAGAACAGTGTTTTGCACATAGTAAGTGCTTAACAAATGCCATTATTATTATTATTATTATTATTATTATCCCCATTTTACAGATGAGGTAACTGAGGCTCCGAGAAGTTAAGTGATTTGCCCAAGGTGACACAGCAGACATGTGTGGAGCCGAGATTCAAACCCATGACCTCTGACTCCAAAGCCCGGGCTCTTTCCACTGAGCCACGCTGCTTCCCAGGGGAGGGCTGTTTCCCTCACTAGCTCTGCCGTCCGTTTGCATTCAGTCGTTTCCCACTCTCCTCCACTTCTTTCTGGGGCTCACGGTCATGGTAGCAGCCTCTTGGCTTCCTTTAGAAAAGAATGACGTGTCAGGGCCTGGCGGAAGATCCATCGGTCCCCCAGTGCTTTCTCTATCGTGTTTGCTCCCTGCTTAGTCAATCAATCCATCATATTTGTTGAGCGCTTACTGTGTGCACAGTACTGTATTAAGTGGTTGGGAGAGTACAGTGTAACTGAGTTGGTAGACACAGTCCCTGCCCACAATGAGATCCCAGTCTAACAGGGCAGAGAGGCAGTAATATAAATAAACTATGGATATACCTAAGAGCTGTGGGAATGAGGGAGGGGTGAATAAAGGGTACGAATCCAAGTGCAAGGGGGATACAGAAAGGAGTGGGAGAAGAGGAAATGAGGGCTCAGTCGGGGAAGGCTTCTTGGAGGAGATGTGCCTGCAGTAAACCTTTGAAGGTGGGGAGAGTGATCGTCTGTCGGATATGAAGAGGGAGGGCATTTCAGGCCAGAAACGGGACATGGGCGAGAGGTCAGTGGTGAGATAGATGAGATCGAGGTACAGTGAATAGGTTAGCATCCCTTTTCTCCCTTCAAACTATTTGTTCGGCTTCCATCCCCCAGGGCCTGAGACTCTGTCTGAACCCTGCCTGCCTCAGACATCACTGCCAGGAGTAAAGAGCTGAGAGGATGGATGTGACAGTTTTGTTGATGATGTGTGAGGCAGAAGAGAGCCGGCTCGAGCTCTTCCAAAGATTCCTGGCCCGGGAGGGCTAATGGGAGTGCGGACCTGTTCATGTCAGGGAAATCATCCGAGGAGACTTCGAAGGCACAGATGCATGGAGTCTGAAGGAAGGTGTCCGTAGACACCTCTTCTGATCCCAGCCCATCTTCTGATGCCCCCCACGCACCCCCCTGTCCTGCGCCCCCCCACCCCCCGCCCCACTGTGATGCCTTCACCCAAATGGTGTGACGTTGTGCTTGAGGCTGGGGAAATGCTTAGAGCACCACAGAGCATGGCTCGGCTATGGGAAGTGGATATTGGCTAGTACCTTGGAATGAAGTAAAGGAGCTTCAGAAGTAACCGGTCTTATAATGCTAATTCCAGGTGGAGAAATGGACAGGTCATGTTTTGGTTAGCATCACTCTACTTCGTATGAGATATCAGTTTCTGTTACAGCTTCAGATAAATCATGATAATGAATCCCTCCAAAAGCCCTTTTCTCCTGGAAACCTCCTCAGGGCTGGAAGACTTGAGGAAAAAGCTGGAGGAAAAACAGGTCATTTAAAAGCAGAAGTATTTCTAAATAAACCATTTTCCTGTTTTTCTCCGGGCAGTGGTGTGCTGTTCCTCTTCCTCCCAGTTTTACTGGGACTTCCCTGAGGTGTGTGCCCAGCTCAGTGGGAGAAAGCTCCTTGCTTGTCGGCCCAAGTGGAGCAGAAATGTATCACCAACAGGGCATTTAACACAGTAGCTCTTTCTAATGTGGTCACTCTTCTCTGGAAAGCCCTTGTAGGCAGTCAACAGGATCCTTTCCTCAGTTTGGGTGCTGCAAATGGCCCTTTAAAAGGAGTATTTGCACAGCCAGGGTCATTTCTGCACTCTCTTCTCAATAGTCTTGAAATCCCATGCTGAATACTTATCCAGCTTGTTTTTGTGTGTCGGGAACAAAGACCGCTTCCAGTGGCCATTCCGGTTAATCACCAAGGCGTATTTTGTTTCTTTTCCCTGAGTCCCCTTCCCATCTACCATTCAGCAGCGGTTTCCTTCTCTCCAGCACATTAGATTCCCAATCACATAAGCCCCTGTTCAGGCCGTCTTCCATTCAGGGCAGATTACATTCTCTTACACGTTGCGGCCGAGCAGGTCGTTCCTCTCCACAGCGAAGAATATTAGGTTCCCTTGCACCGGTTGTCACTCGTTATGTTGTGGTTGGAGCTGTGGAGTAGCAAATTCTCTTTCTCATCAGGATCCACTGATGTGTTAATTACATCTTTCAGATCGGTTGCCTCTTCACTTTATAGGGCATAACTGTCCACTAGGTTTCACCCCACATTCCACGACATTAGTGTCCTCCCTGTCATTTTCTTTAATATTAAGTTTAATGAGCTGTGGGTCCATGGTGAGAGGAGAATTTCGCCTTGCCCGGGGATCCTGTTATTGTTCTCTTGGCAGTTCCCCTTGCACATTAGATTTGCAAGATGCTGAGCAGTGTGGCCTACTGGAGAGAGCCTGGGCCTAGGAATCAGGGGACCTGGGCTGCCCCTTACTTGCTGGGAGACTGTGGGCAAATCATTTAACTGCTTTCTGCTGCAGTTTCCTCATCTGTAAAATGGGAATTAAATACCTGTTCCCCTCCTACTTAGACTGGGAGTCCTGTGTGGGACCTGGATTGTATCCAACCTGACACAATCAGTCTGTAGACTGAAAGCTTGTTGTGGGCAGGGAATGTATCAGTTATATTGCTATACTGTAATCTTTCAAGGGTTTAGTACAGTACTCTTTGCACAGAAAGTGCTTAATAAATATGATTGATTTACTGAGTGACTGATACCCCAGGGTTTGGTACCTTTCTTGGCACATAATAGTAGTGGTATTTGTTAAGCACTTGCTGTGTGCCAAGCACTACACTAAATGCTGGGGTAGATACAAGATAATCAGGTTGAACGAAGCCCTTGTTCCTCATTGGGCTCAGTTTAAGCAGGAAGAAGGACAGCTATTTAATCAGAGCTTTAAGTACCATTATTATTATTATTATTATTATTATTATTATTATTATTTATTCAGTAATCCATCCAGCCTAGGGTTTTGTTACTGATCGCCACACTAAAGGACACTTTAGTGGCTCTTCCCTTTCATCCATCCTCATGGTTAGGGGGATAATTTCTACTATCCCTAACTTTCCCTTTAGCTGCATATTACGGATCTGTCACCTAAAATATCTTTCTAAATCCTTCTTGAACCTGCTTAAAACCTTAACATTTCCCTCAAACACCTCTAACTTTCTCCTTTAATTCTCTTGTCAAGGAATTTATCTAACCTCTTTTGATTCTATTTTCATTTTCTCCCTGAATATTGTTCTGGGGCAGTGGCGTCCCAGATGTGTGTCTCCTGCTGAAAGAAGTGCCTCCTTTTGGTTGCCTTCAATCTGCTCATCTGGAATTTAATCTCCGAAATCATGTGACTAATACCAGCGTTAAGTGGAGACATTGAGAGATTCAGTCAATTGATGGTATTTATTGAGGACTTACTGGGCAGAGCATCATACTAAGCTCGTGGTAGAGTACAATAAAGTAGAGGAGGTAGACGTAATTCCTGCCCACAGAGTCTCTCAGGAAATCAGTGGCAGAGATGGGATGACACCTACTCTGTCAGTTTCCAGTCCAATTCTCCACCCATTGACCCACGTTCTTTTCTGAAGTCGTGGTTTTCAGAGGAGCTCTGGTTGTAGGGGCTAAAATCTGCATCCCTAGGCCACATTCAAGCTTTCCCTGTGGATACTTACTCTGTCAGTTATTAATAATTAGTTATTATCTGACTTGGGCCAGAGAGAGTGAAGACACTTGAACTCATAGAAAGATCTGATGCAAAGACACGGGCCTTCCTACCCATCGACCTACGTACCTACCTAGACCACACTAGAGTCTCAGATCTTCTTAGATCAGGGTTTGGCAAAAACTCCCTATGAGGGCCAATCACCTTCCATCAGGTGTTTTTTGCTGGTTCCTAGTTTCTCTGATGGCGAACCCAAGATTGGGTATTGACTCTGTGCTCAGCCATTGCAAGGAATCAATCAATCATCATCATCATCATCATCATAATTAATGATAATTATGGTATTTAAACACTTACTATGTGCCGGGGCAATGTTCTAAGCACTGGGGTAGGTGAGTCGTCCCATGTGGGACTCACAGTTTTAATCCCCATTTTACAGATGAGGTAACTGAGGCACAGAGAAGTTAAGCGACTTGCCCAAGGTCACACAGCATTCAAGTGGCAGAGCCGGGATTAGAACTCACATCCTCTGACTCCCGAGCCCATGCTCTTTCCACAAAGCCATGCTGCTTCCCAATACTAATACCAACAGTACTACTACTACTAATGATGATATTTTAAAATCCCTTACTATGTGTCAAGCGCTGTTCTAAACTCTGGGGTAGCTATCAGCTAATCAGGTTGGACACAGTCCTTGTCCCACACTGGGCTCACAGTCTTCAGCCTCATTTTACAGGAGAGGGAACTGAGGCCCGGAGAAATGAAGTGACTTGCCCAAGGTCACACTGCAGACAAGTGGCAGAGCTGGGATTAGAATCCTGGTCCTGACTCTCAAGCCCAAGCTCTATTCACCAGGCCACCCTGCTCCCCTCATCAACTGAGGTATTTATTGAGCACTTTCTGTGTGCAGAGCACTGTACTGAGCATGTGAGAGAGTACAATACAACAACCCATAACAAACCTATGGTCAAGAGATTGCAGTGGCTGTAGAGTTGGGCAGTAGACTGGTGTAAGAGCTGACAAATCTGTATTATCATTAGTTTGATCCTGCTGATGTTATGTCCTTTCCAAGGCCACATTGTAATAGATCACTAGCATCCTTGGGCTGGAATCCTAGAACCTGACAGCCTCTAGGTTCAGCCACCTGTATCCAGGCAGGAGAAAGATTAAACAAGTACCATAATTATTATTACCATTAAATCAGAAAGGCATTTATTCTTTTCTTTAAGTTCTCTAGGGACAGAGACCACCCAATTTATTTTAGAAACTTATCCTGGCTTTTCTCACTCTGGTTAAGATGTTCTTCTTTTGAAAATAGCTTTAATGATAAACAGTAATTATGGCATTTTTTATTTATGGTCTTCGTTAAGCACTTACTATGTGACAGGCACAGTGCTGACGTAGATACAAGCTCATCAGGTTGGACAGAGTTCATATCCCACATAGGGCCCATAGTCTTAATCCCCATTTTACAGGTGAGGTAACTGAGGCACAGAGAAGTTAAGTAACTTGCTCAAGGTCACCCAGCAGACAAGTGGCAGAGCTGGGATTAGAACCCAGGTCTTTCAGACTCCCAGGCCTGTGCTCTATCCGTTAAGCAACACTGCTTCTCTATTTAAGCTCTT
Organism: Tachyglossus aculeatus; assembly: GCF_015852505.1. Lineage (NCBI taxonomy): Eukaryota > Metazoa > Chordata > Mammalia > Monotremata > Tachyglossidae > Tachyglossus > Tachyglossus aculeatus. The sequence continues at coordinate 49,365,707 of NC_052071.1, forward strand.
GCTCTGTGCCATGCCCTGGGGTAGATACAATGTGGAAAGAGCACGGGTTTGGGAGTCGGAGGTTGTGGGTTCTAATTCTGGCTCCACTACTTATCTGCTGTGTGACTTTGGGCAAGTCACTTAACTTCTCTGTGCCTTAGTCACCTCATCTGCAAAATGAGGATTAAGACTATGAGCTCCACATGGCTCCTGATTACCTTCTACGTACCCCAGCGCTTAGGACAGTGCTTGGCCCATAGTAAGCTCTTAACAAATACCATTATTATTACTATTATTACTGGATACAGTCCCAGTCCCACATGAGGTCATAGTCTAAGGGGGCAGTAGAGCAGATATCTTATTCCCACTTTACAGAAGAGGAAACTGAGAAGCAGAGAAGTGAAATGACTTGCCCAAGATCACCCAGTAGGCAAGCGGTGGAGCCAGGATTAGAACCCTGGTCTCCTGACTCTGTCATGTGCTCTTTTTGCTAGGCCACATCAGTGACACCAGTGACATCAATGCTCTGAAATTCATGTTCATACTAACTCCCTATCTTGAGATTAGATCATCCCCCAGTTTATTATCAATTAGAGAGAGATGTTCTACCTTCCTTTGTAGAGAACCACAGTTTGATCAGTGGCAATAAAAGCTTTTCATTTGACATGAAAATATGTTGCATATTTTTATGTTTAAAAATAGGCTGTAAACTCATTGTGGGCAGGGAATGTGTCTACCAACACTGTTATACTGTTCTCCACAAGTGCTTAGTACAGTGCTCTGTTCGCAGTAAGTGCTCAAATACCATTGGTTGAAATCATATTTTGCTATTTAATCAAAGAAAATATATTTTAGAAGATGACAACTATTAGACTGTACTTGTGAGAATTTAAGATCAGAAAGGGATCAAGGAAAGATTTTTTTTTGCCATTAAAGAAACACCACAATGGTTTGTCACAACACAAATGATTGACCTAGAGTTCTTCAGAACTGGAAATCACTGACAAGACAGATCTTCTTCTTTCTCATTCAGGCAGTTCTTGATGGTCAAATATTACCCTGGCCAAGACCTACACAGGGAAGACTTTTTTTAAAAAAAATTTCAATTGGAAAATTATTTCTCAAGCCAAATCTGCTTGAGCAGATCTATAAGGCGGGTAATGTTTGCTGAGGTAGACATGGACAGGCAGGAGCCACCCACTTCTCATCTTGCTTTAAACCCCCCTGCCAAGACCAGATCCCAGACCTGCACTCTTCCACCCTGCTGCCATCCGTTTCCAAGGAGCCCCCAGAAACCATGTAGGCTGGGGAAGAAGTGAGAGTGGAAATAAAGAGCATCCTGAATTGATGGGCTCCAGAACCAATCAGGAGGTACACAGGTAGGACTCACTCTTACAAGAAAAATACCTCTTCCGCCTTTTTGACTGGAGCTTAATGTTTTTTGGCTTTTTAAAGAAATTGTGATTTGTTAAGTACTTACTATGTGCCAGGCACTGTACTAAGTGCTGGGGAAGATACAAGTTAAGCAGGTTGTACATAGTCCCTGTACCACATGGGCCTCACAGTCTTAATCCCCATTTTACAAATGAGCTAATTGAGGCCCAGAGAATTGAAGTGGCTTGCCCAGGGTCACATGCAGCTGACAAATGGCTGATTGGAGATTTGAACCCAGGTCCTTCTAATTCCAAGGCTCTTGTTCTATCCACAAAGCAATGCTGCTTCAGGCAAAGGGGAAGAGTGGCAAATTCCCAACCCCCCTGATTCCCACTGCCCCCCCCCCACCCCGCACCATGGTGAGCTGGCAAGGCTGGATCAATTCGTTAGGTTCATAAAGAAACATATGGTTCTTGCAGCATTCCTTCACACTGATGTTAGGGTTGTCCCATGCAGACTTGACCCCTGGTCAAAAGCCAAAGCAGGATTCCTATATTACCTAATCTGATTACATAGTATAAAGGGATTTTACTGACATGGAAAATGACAGTCTTCCATAACCCATTTTCCAGGCTTTATGTTGACAGTCAAAGTACTCTGGCAGAATACCGTTTTAATCAAATAACAGCATATTGATCTCAAATTGAAATGCTATTTTGCTTGACCACAGTCGTAATTGATAGCCAGAGCTGGTTTTCTCAGAAAAATCCTGCTCCCAACCAAACTTCCACACACACAGCCACACCCACACCCTGTATTACATCTCTCTCATAAACATTTCATGATTTCCTCTTTTGATCATAACTCATGAGTTAAGATTTCAGAGTAGTGGTCAGTTACCAAGGGCCCTTCCTTCCCTTGCACTGGCCCATGCCTTAGTTAATATTAATCATCCCCCACTGTGTGATTTTTTTTTTTTTTGACACAAAGATCAGAGTCTCTCTGCCTTCTGGAGTCTAATCACCTTCTGCCACATTAAAGGCAGAATGGTGAACATTCTGAACATTGCATGTGGTTCCCATAATCAACAGGCAGAATGCATCATTCATAAATTGTTTAGCGTGACCTAGCACTAATTATTATTATCACTGAAGCCCAGTAAACTAGACTGCTAATTATCAGGGATTTATTTGAATGGGCAGCTAGGTTATTCCTGGCAAGTTAGTCAAACCAGTTGTCATTAAAGTCACACAAATGTGTCTTATGAATTAGGTTAATTAGGATAATTAATAACTGTTGTTTGGCCCTTGCTTCCCAAGGTATTGCCTAAGCATTGTGAAAAGGGTAACGCAAAGAGTTTTTCATTAAAAATTTTCATCCCAACTCCTCTCCTACCTCTCTATCTTTGAAATTCCAGACAAAATGGCAAATATATCTACCAACTCTGTAATACTGTACTCTGCTAAGCACTTAGTACAGTGCTCTGCACATAGTAAGTGGTCAACGAATGTGATTGAAAAAATAAGTTTGTCTCCTGTGGGGTCTCCGTGGATGGTTCACCCCGTCAGCTGACCCTCTCCCCATCCTCAAGGAACATGAGCTCTTGAGCCGAAAGACCCAAGAGTCTTATCTGGTCCCTCAGAGGACATTGGCTTTGACTCCCAGGGTTCCTTTCAATCAATCAATCAATCAAGACAGTTAACTTCTCTGTGCCTCAGTTAGCTCATCTGTAAAATGGAGATTAAGGCTATGAGCCCCACAGGGGACATGGGCTGTGTCCAACCTTATTAGCTTGTACCTGCCCTAGTGCTTAGTTCAGTGCTTGGCACACAGTAAGTGCTTAACAAATACAATTTTTTTTAAGTTTGATTTATTGAGAGCTAACTATGTACAAAGCACTATAGAAAGCTCTTGGGAATGTGCAGTAGAGTAAGGCGACCCACTCCGTGCCATCTTTTAGACTGTGAGCCCACTGTTAGGTAGGGACTGTCTCTATATGTTGCCAACATGTACTTCCCAAGCGCTTAGTACAGTTCTCTGCACACAGTAAGCGCTCAATAAATATGATTGATTGATTGATTGATCAAGGAGCAAACAGTCTAGTGGTAAAGGCAGACACTAAAATAAACAAATTACAGGTAGTAGAAAGCAACGGAGTACAAAGTGCTGTGGAGCTGGGGGTTAGGTAAGCAGCCAAGGGGATAGGGGCTACTGATTCAAGTGAATGGGCGATATAGTAGGGAGATAAACAACCCAGAGTCCAATCTTTAGGGGCTCCCCACCTTAGCCCGAGCTGTACTGGTGTTCTCTCTCCTTATCTGCTAGATTTTTCACTCCGCCAGTTTCGGGTTTCTATTTTATCTCACAAGTCTTTGGCAAGTTTTCTTTCACAAGGGTTTCACCCCTCTGAGGTTTCCTAGTCTTTATTACTATTGGAGGCCTCTTTTACTGAGTGCTTTGGGGATTATCGAACATTGCCTGGTGTTATACACTGTTTTTGCTCTTTTGTAAAAACAAAGAAAAAGGGGCTAGTTAGGAAGTTTTCTTTCTCCCTCTTTTTGGAACAAAGATAAGGGAAAACCCCCGAAAGGGCTTCCTTTTACTTGTATCTATTGTAGTGTTACATTTGTCTTTGTTCCTCTAGTTTGAAGAGACATGGGAGGAGAGAGGAAAAAAGAAAATGATTTTTTAGTAGCCGTAGGAAGCCCCTTCAAGGGAGAATCCCAAATCGAAAAAGCAGTCGGGACTTTTCTTTAGTATTAAAACTGTTTTTAAATCTCACTTTACCCCTGTCGCTTTGTTTTGTGAAAAAGGATGTAAAAAGGGACACCAACTTTCTGGAGTGAAGCTTGCCTAGTTACATGGGAGCAGTGTCCAGTCAGGGCCTGGGCCTCCCCTCACAAACCTCCTTAAGATCAGAGCTGAGGAGAGCGTCGCCTCTTGGATCTACAAATTGTACTTGGTGGCCACCTCAAGCGGCTCAGCTGCCGGGGGATCACTGAGCAGTTGATTTCTCCTCATGCAACCACCGAGTAGGCTTAAGTCATAATTTCGTATTGATGCCCTCAAGGCAAATGTGTCTGTCTGAGATATTGTGGAGCTCTAGCTAAGAGGCTGCAGCCAGAGGTTGTTGAGACCATCAGCCTGAAAGGAATTGCTCTCCATGTATGGTGAGATTATCCCTGCCTCCCCTTAGAGAAGCAGCATGACCTAGTGGATAGAGCATGAGCCTGGATGTCAGAGGATCTGGGTTCTAATCCCTGCTCCTCCATTTGCCTGTTGTGTGATCTTGGGCAAGTCACTTCACTTCTCTCTGCCTCCATTATCTCATCTGTAAAATGGAGATTGAGACTGTGAGCCCCATGTGGGACAGGGAACGTATCCAACCCAAATTGGTTGTATCCACCCTCGCGCTTAGTACAGTGCCTGGCACATAGTGAGTGCTCAACAAATACCGCAATTATTATTCCCTTCTGAGACCAATCTTGTTGGAACCCAACCCACAGTCCTTGTTCTTGCCACCTTTCCTCATTAGTAACGATCGTGACATTCATTAAGAACTTACTCTGTGCAAAGCATCCTTTTAAGCACTGGAGTAAAAGCAAGACAATCTGGTGTGACACAGTTCTTGTTCCACTTGGGGTTCACAGTCTAAGTGGGAGGGAGAACAGGTACTTCACTCCCATTTTATAGATGAGGAAATTGAGGCACCAAGAAATTAAGCAACTTGTCCAAGGTCGTACAGCAAGCAAGTGGTGGAGCCGGGATTAGATTAGAATAAATTGGACTGGGAATAGAACCCAGATCTTCTGAGTCCCAGGCCCATGCTCTTTCCACCAGGCTATGCTGCTTCTCCTTTGATTTTATTCCTGTTGCTAATCCAGCATGGCTCAATGGAAAGAGCCCAGGCTTTGGAGTCAGAGGTCATGGGTTCAAATCTTGTCTCTGCCAAATTGTCAGATGTGTGACTTTGGGCAAGTCACTTAACATCTCTGTGCCTCAGTTACCTCATCTTTAAAATGGGGATTAAGACTGTGAGCCTCCTGTGGGACAACCTGATCACCTTGTAACCTCCCCAGCACTTAGAACAGTGCTTTACACATAGTAAGCACTCAATAAATGTCATTATTATTATTATTATTATTAATCCAATTCCTTCAACTTCGGTCTCTGGTGGTGACATCAGTTGAATTTCAAGGCAGACGTTTTGTGAGCATCCTCCAAGTCCCCATTGGTACACCTAGCTTAAGAATTCTCAGGCTGCTACCCTCATCAGAAGTATCATTTTGGTATCAGCTTCTAGAGCTGGGTTTAAGCATCTGATTTCTTTTCTGGACCCCACATACTTGATTTCATCATTGGTTCAACTCCTTCATCATCATCTTATCTATTCTGACTTTGGTCATTTGGGACTATGGCCCAGACTAGCTTTCAGTTATCTGAGAAACCCATAGGAGTGAAGTAGCAGTGCGGCCTAGTGGAAGGAGCAGTGTCCTGGGAGTCATGAAACCGGGGTTCTAAACCTGGCTCCTCAACTTGTTTACTCTGTGACCTCAGGCAAGTCAGTTAACTTCTCTGTGCCTCAGTAACCTCATCTGGAAAATGAGGATTAAGACTGTGAGAGTCCTATGTGGGACAGGAACTGCGTCCTATCTATACGTGATATCTACTCCAGCACTTAACAAATGCCACAAAAAAAGTTTACTCCATAATGTGGTCTGAATATTCTTGGATGTAGCTGACCCATCGGCAATCCTAGGAGTCTTTCTAAGGCTCCTGTCCTCTTTCTACTGTCTCAAAAGCAGGCTGAAGGACTCATCTGTTCTCCCTTCATTTCACTCGCCTGTCCAAATTGCTTCTTGTTTCCTTGTTAGAGAATGATGGCTCTAATCTGAAATGACTCAGCTGAGCTCCTAAAAGCTCCCCTTTCCAGGAGAGGCAGGTGAAAGCCCTCAGAGGCCATCACCAGTTTACAAAGCCAACTCAGATCCTGCTGATCCCATCATGGGTGAGGCTTGGTAGAAAGTCCCGAAGGCACAGATTGACTCAACTGCAGGAGCTCATTTCTTTGCTTCCCATCAGGAAGTCATGGAGTGGTAAGGCTAACGCCTTTCCCTGGTTGGCTATGTCTATTCTCCCTCCCTTCTACATTGTCTATGCACTCGAGTCCTTATCCCCTAAGGCCTTTCATTAATCCAGTCATACTTAGTACTTACTGTGCACAGAGGACTGCACTACGTACTTGTGAGAGTACAGTATAACAGAGTTGGTAGACATGTTCACTGCCCACAATGAGTTTACCATCTAGAGGACACCCCTTTTCTGTCTGTGTCCTGATACTTCGCTACTTCTCCTGTGTGTAATTTATTGTAATGTTGGTCTCTCCCACTAGATTGCAAGATATCTTGAGGACAGGGATCCTGTCTACCAACTCTGTTGTAGTCTCCCAACTACTTAATATAATGCACTGTACACAGTAAACCCCCAGACCGTAGGACTCATCTGTTCTCTCTTCATTTCACTCTCCTGTCCAAATTTCTTCTTGTTTCCCTGTTAGAGAATGATGGCTCTAATCTGAAATGACTCAGCAGAGCTCCTAAAAGCTCCCCTTTCCAAGGGAGGCAGGTGAAAGCCCTCAGAGGGTATCACCTGTTTACAAAGCCAACTCAGATCCTGCAGATTCCGTCCTGAGTGAGCAGGGAAGGGAAGCAGCATGGCTCATTGGAAAGAGCCCGGGCTTTGGAGTCAGAAATCATGGATTCAAACCCTGGCTCCATCAATTGTCAGCTGTGTGACTTTGGGCAAGTCACTTAACTTCTCTGTGCCTCAGTTACCTCATCTGTAAAATGGGGATGAGGACTGTGAGCCCCCTGTGGGACAACCTGATCACCTTGTAACCTCCCCGGTGCTTAGAACAGGGCTTTGCACATAGTAAGTGCTTAATAAATGCCATTATTATTATGGGAATGGGCAGGGAATGTGTCTGTTTATTATTGTATTGCATTCTCCCAAGTACTGAGTACAATGCTCTGCACACAGTAAGCACTCAATAAATACAGATGAATGAATGAAGTAAACACTCAATAAATACCATTGAGTAATTGATGCCTAACCACCATAAAAGTCCTTCAGCCTGTACCCCATTTTACAGAGCCCATAATGCTGGTTTTTAGTGGCTGGAGATGATTCCTACCTGAATGGGCTGACGGGGCACACTTCAGCCAGCTTTTGGTTCAGGCTGACCACAGAATACAAGGTTCAGCTGGAACAAAGGGGGTTTAGTTGATATATCAGAAGGACTAAGCAGCACGTCTTGCTTTTCTCCTAGTGGGACAGGACCTCAACCAACTAGTCCTCTGCCTTTCCTCTCACTTGGCTGGACAGAATAGAGGACTGAGTTAGGGCCCATTCCAGCAGAAAAAGTCAAGGCTTCCTGTCTCAGATATCTCTGCCATTGTTAGAGAAGCAGCATGGCATTGTGGTTAGAGACCGGGCCTTGGAGTCAGAAGGTCATGAGTTCTAATCCCGGCTCTTCCACTTGTCTGCTGTGTGACCTTGGGCGAGTCACCTCACTTCCCTGTGCCTCAGTTGCCTCATCTGTAAAATGGAGATCAAGACTCTTAGTCCCATGTGGGAAAGGGACCGTGTCCAACCTGATTAGCTTGTAATAATAATAATGATGGCATATATTAAGTGCTTACTATGTGCAGAGCACTGTTCTAAGCACTGGGGAGGTTACAAGGTGATCAGGTTGTCCCACAGGGGGCTCACTGTCTTCATCCCCATTTTACAGGTGAGGTAACTGAGGCCCAGAGAAGTTAAGTGACTTGCCCAAAGTCACACAGCTGACAATTGGCAGAATGGGGTTTGAACCCATGACCTCTAACTCCAAAGCCCGTGCTCTTTCCACTTGTATCCACCCCAGAGCATAGTACAGTGCCTGGCACACAGTACGTGCTTAACAAATTCTATAATTATTATTATCTTATCCCCGTTTTTCAGTTAAAGAAACTGAGGTCCAGAGAGGCTTAGTGACTTGCTAGGAGATCACACAGTAGGTCGGTGTCAGATTAAAGTGACCTACCAGCTTTAACAATTGTCCTCCTCCTGGCTGCAGGTTATGACAAGCTCCAGTGAAAAGTGCATCCCCTTTCTGGGTCTAGGGCCCTGTGCTATTTTCACCTTGCACTGGGGTGTGACTTTCCTCATTAGGAAGAGATGGGCAAGATTGTTGCAGAGACCACAGATGGCAGAGTTGTTGTTTCCTTCCCAGTTGCCTCCTTCGTAGCAATGTCTAATTTTTATAGGGATATAGTGCTTTTACTCATCAGAGTTTTTCATCTGGTCTCAAGGATTCTGAGGAGAAATGGTGAGAAATAGCCACTCAGGTGCTGTAAGCTCATTGTGGGCAGGGAATGTATCTGTTTATTGTTATACTGTACTCTCCCAAGTGCTTAGTACTGTGCTTTGCATACAGTCAGTGCTCAATAAATATGATTGAATTAATGAATGATGATGCCTGGTAGGGGTGGACCCAAGAACTCTGATTTTCATCAGGTTTCAATGAAGTGGAGATCTGTCCAAAATGCCACTTTAGAGCCAGGTGAGAAACGAACAATTTGTTTCATCAGGTCATAAATAAAAACATCCTTTTGTCTATGAAAGTGCTGGGAGAAAGGGAGGCAATTACTTTGGATTTTATTGTAGCACAGTTCTAAGAAAGTGTTTCACACTGGAGAACAAAAGAGCTTCTAGTGTTTTGCTTGCTGTGAATTAAAGTAGCAAAAGTACCCATTTGTCATAATTGTGGATCAATATTTTTTTGTTGTTTCTAATCTTGATAATTACTGGAATTTGATTTCTTTATTTGGTCTGGTTCTTCCTTAGAAGATAAACAAGACTGTCCTGGGGGGTGGTGGTGGGAGGGGGAGAGAATGAATGTATGTGTTGGGTTTGGAAGTATGTGTACAATTGCTAGCAAACTGACCCAAAAGAGCTGAAAACATTAATGGAGACAGTAAGAGGCTTTGGGATGCAAAAGGCCTTTTGGGATATTTTCCCCACTTTTTCATTATGGCTTCAGGATTTCTGAAATGAAAGCTGTGGAGAGCATATGCATCTTCCTATTTTTAAACTGCAGAGAGCAGAACATTTTAATGAAGAGATATTTTACACTACCCTTCTACAACCCAAAGGCTAATAGCCTGGAACTGGTACTTTGGCTCCTTTAAAAAGTCCAACAAGACAAGCCAATTATGGACTCTGAAACATTTTTATTTTTAGTTCCTTGTAATAGCAATCCATTCTCTGCCATGGTACATTAACTGGAGAAACAAGTTGAAGTGAGGGGCTTGGCACCTTTGTAAAAATTGACTGTTTACTGGATTCTTCATAATAGAGAGAGATTTTTGAGTGCGTTCTGGGGAGGAGACATTGGGGGTCAGCTGGAAGTACTTACAGAGAGATAGTAATAATAATAATAATAATAATTGTAGTAGTGGTTAAGCATTTACAATGCAAGATAATCATGGGTAGATACAAGAAACACAGGTCTGACATAGTCCCTATCCCAAATGGACCTCACAGTATAAGTAGGAAGAAGAATGGGTATAAATCCCCATTCTGGTGATGAGGAAACTGAGACAGAGAAGTGAAGTGACTTGCTCACGGTCACACAGAAGGAATAGTGACAGATCTGGGATTAGAACCCAAGTCTCCCAACTTCCAGGTGCATGCTCTTTCCACTAGGCCACGCTGCTTCCCTAACCGAGTTGCCATCTGGAGGCTGCAGTTAAATCTAGAAATTTTTCTTTTCTTCAGTTTATTCTTCGGATAGACAACAGTTTGGCTGTTTATGCTGATTTTTGCTTTTATGTGTGATGTGGTGTTACTTTGGTGAGTGGAATAATTAGTTGTTTACAAATGGAGGGTGCAGTCGGCACAGCTGGGACATTCTCCTCCCGGCGCCACCTGGTAGCGGCGGTTTAATGTTGCAGACCCGAGTGTGAGGTTTTGGTGTTTTCTTGCCTGTTCCCTTCGGCAGTGGAAATCAATCAATTTTCCCTTTCCTATTTGGACCCTTGTTATGGCAGACATTATCTCCTGTGGGGAGGGGAGTTTGAGGTCCTGGCAGGGACTCTATCCTGTCCTCTCCCCAACGAAGAGGTGGGAGGGTAGGAAAAAGAAGATTGTAAAGCAGAACTGCCTTTTTATTTTTCAGCAAAGTGCGCATAACATACAGTTGTAACAACAAATGATGCACACACACACACACACACACACACACCTGTTCCATGCAACTTGAGGTCAGTCACATTTCCGATGACCACAGGTGTTTCTATGGGCCATATCCTAAGGAGAGGCTTTGTGAAGAAAGATATTCCTTGAGTTAAATACACTCAGATCTGTCCTAATGCCTATTTTCCCCATGCAATTTGTCAGAAAATTCTGTCAACAATGTGACCCGATTTTAGGCTTGGCGGGCCACGTTATTGAAGAAACTGGTTGTGAGCCATGTTGGATCAGGTGAGTAATACAGTGCGGGTTTTCTTTGGAGCGTGGTTTTGCAGCCTTGTGGGAGAGTCCCAAAGTCCATCAAAACAGGAGGAATCCTTTTCAACCTCCACATTCTCATCAGTCTTTCCCTCGCGTACCAGTGTCCCAGTAATAGGGTATCTAATGTTAATACCAGCCAGTAACTGATTTATGAGCAGGGATGTGGGACAGGATCTTAATTAAAATTCTTATTAACAAGCAGTCTGGTTTCTTGGGCCCATCCCGATTTCTCCCAAGCCTGAAGCTGGTGGCAATTTGAGTTAAGCTGAGTTAATTAATTTCCCCTTAGTGATCATTCTGTAAAGTGTACTCACCAACTCTAGATTGTATTCCACTAGACTGTAAGCTCTTGAAGGGCAGACATCATGTCTACCAACTCTATAATATTGTACTCTCCCGAGTGCTTAGTACAGTGCTAGGCATATAGTAAGCACTCAAAAAATGTCATTGGTCAATTAAACCTGGGTGTGTAGTGGGTGTGCCAGTTTCACCATTTTTCTTCAATCACATTTATTGATTGCTTACTGTGTGCATAATACTGTACTAAGTGCTTGGGAGAGTACAATATAACAGAGTTGGTAGACACATTCTCTGCCCATAATGAGCTGACAGCCTTTGTGCCGATGGATCTGAGATCAGGGGTACTTGCCTCTCGTACCATCTCTGGACATTTTCCATTTGACCAGACTGACTATTGCCTCAGAGAGGGAGGCCAGACTAGGTGAGCTGCTGATCTAACCAGCCACAAACCCCCTTCTTAATCCCCATGCCTGTGGACTCCATGCATCTATTTGTCTCCTCAGGGTGGGTGGGCTTGTTGGAAGGCTGCGGGGGCCTCTTCTGAGTGAAATACTGTATATCGCTTACCCTGCTCTTAGGGATGTACCTATTGGAGAATTCAGAATTTTTTTAAAAGAGCCTGGAGCTTCTTGGAGAAAAGGTGCTTTGTAAATAGGAAACAATAATAACAACAATACGTAATTCAATGACAGAGGAAGTATTAACTTGCAGAATCCGAACGAAAGAAAACGGCAGATTGTAATGAATAGGTTAGCACCGAGAGGGTCCTTATCGTCTTTCAGCAGAGAGGAAGAACCTCATTAGCATATTTTCTCTAGCTCACTGCGCTCTTGGCAAGGAAAGTGAGGAAAGTGGAGAGGAGAATGTGCTGCCGGGGCCCGTGGAAAATGCAGTCCCGATCCCAGATTAGAAATGCAGTGGCCAAGATGGACATCTCTCTGCCCCCCACCGTGCAAAGACCAATGCCTCAGGTTCAGAACAACAAGGAGGAAGCAGAGTAACTCTGGAGTGTGAGTGTCAGGAAGAGGGGAAGGAATGGAAACAGCATCCTCAGAGCCAAGGGACAACTTCCTGGCCATGTAGTGTTAATGGATTAATGGAAAGATTATGAGCTGGGAGTCAGAAGACTTGGATTCTAAATCTGGCTCTGCCACTTACTTTCCATGTGACCTTGGCTGTCTCACCTAAGTTCACTGTGCCTCAGTTTCCTCATCTATAAAATGGAGAATAAATACCTGTTATCTTTCTTAGAGCGTGAGCCCTGTGTGGGGCAGGAACGTTTCTGATCTGCTTATATCGTCTCAGCTCCAGAGCTTAGTACAGTGCTTACCCCAAATACCATTATCAGTATTATCAGTAACAGTAGTGGTATTTATTATCATGCCAAGATCAATCAATGGTTTTTCCTGAGTACTGATTATGTATGAAACAATGAACTAAGCATTTGGGACAGTACAATAGGGCAAGTAGATATGATCCCTATCCTCAATAGACAAGATTTCTCTTGTTTTAGATATACTACTCACCTCAGGATCCCAGGAATGACACTGCGAGTCCGTGAGTGACGGTGGGAGCGGGACCCAGGGAACTTGACCTGCATCAAATAAATTCCTTCCTATCGGCTTTAAGGACATCAACTGGCTCCCCCTTCTACCTTACCTTGCTTATCTCCTATTATTAATAATAATAATAATAGCATTTATTAAGCACTTACTATGTGCAAAGCACTGTTCTAATCGCTGGGGAGGTTTCAAAGTGATCAGGTTGTCCCACGGGGCGCTCAGTCTTCATCCCCACTTTACAGATGAGGTAACTGAGGCACAGAGAAGTTAAGTGATTTGCCCAAAGCCACACAGCTGACAATTGGTGGAGGCAGGATTTGAACCCGTGACTCCAAAGCCCGTGCTCTTTCCACTGAGCCACACTGCTTTACGTTACAACCCAACCTGCATGTTTCACTCTTCTAATGCCTGCCAATGAGAGATTTTGCTCTTGCCTTTCTCACCGCTGACCGGCCCCTAGCCAACATCCTCCTTCTGGCTGGAACACCCTCCCTCTTTGGGTCTAACAGTCCACCACTCTCTCCATCATCAAAACCTTACTAAAATCACATCTCCTCCAAGAGGATTTCCCTGACTTCAGCCCGCTTCTCCCATTCCCTTCTGTGTCACCTTCGCACTTGGTTTTGCACCCCTTATCCACCCCCCCTCAGCCCCACAGCACTTATAATAATGATAGCATCTATTAAGCTCTTACTATGTGCCAAACACTGTTCTAAGTGCAGGAGAGGTTACAAGGTGATCAGATTGTCCCACGGAGGACTCACAATCTTAATTCCCATTTTACAGATGAAGAAACTGAGGCACAGAGAAGTGAAGTGGCTTGCCCAAAGTCACACAGCTGGCAGTTGGTGGGGCTGGGATTTGAACCCATGACCTCTCTCCAAAGCCCGTGCTTTTTCCACAGAGCCACCATATCCCTAATTTATTTACTTATATCAATGTCTGTCTCCCCCTCTAGACCTTAAGCTCGTTGTGGACAGGGAAAGTGTCTACCAACTCTGTTATACATATTCTGCCATTGCTTAATACAGTGTTCTGCATCCAGTAAGCACTCAGTAAATACTATTGATAGATTGATTGAACCGCAACACCTCATCACTATGTGCATATCCTTATACTCTCCCATATGCCTGATCTGTAATTCATTTTAGTGTCTGCCTTCCTCTCTAGTCTGTAAGCCCCTGGTGTCTACTGACTCTTCTGTATTGCCCTCTTCCAAGTATCTAGTACTGCACAGAGTAAGCGCTCAATACATACTACTGATTGATGGAGAACCTAGTGGGAGCCTCAGGGAAACGACATGGCCTTGATCTCCTGTATACATCCACTGTCTTTGAAGGGAAAAGAAGAAAAACAATATAAAAAAAATTCCTCCTTGTGGGTTAAGTTTGCAGGTTTTCTGAAACTGTCACTGTGACTGATTGCATCAATGTATGCCACTCTGTTGAGAGAGACTTCTGGGCTGGCATTGATGTGCAAGACGAAAGTAAAGATGGGTGATGAGGATGGGCCTATCTTCTCTTCCCTGCTCTGACAGAGGGATAAGAGCACCTTTCGGCTGCACATCTTCGATTTCTGTCTGAGCCCTTGAGATGCAGGTACCTATGTGCTGAAAGACTGACAGACTTCAAACGCAGTGGAAACGTAGGCACTGGAAGGGGGATTGTATTGACTCAAAATGTCTCAGCAGTTTCATCGTTTTAGAGTGTGTCCCATTCCTAGCACACTCACCGTCCTGGCTCCTGAAAACTCTTCAAAAGAGTCCATCCTACCATAAATGAACTTGTGGAGATGAGAAAACTGTTGTAGTTATATTGATGTCTTTCTCCCCCTCTAGACTGTAAGTTCCTTGTGAGCAGGGAACATTTCTGCCAACATTGTAATGCTGTACTCTTCCAAGTTCTTCGTATAATGCTGTACACACAATAAACACTCAAACATCATTGATTTATACTATTGCACTTAACGAGCACTTATGTGCTGGGGTGAATGCCAGATATTCAGATCGGATACAGTTTCTCTCCCACACTGGCTTACAATCTGAGGGGTAAGGAGAGCAAGTATTTCCTACCCCCTCCCATTTTACAGATAGGAAACTGAGGCCAAGAGAGTTTAAGTGGTTTGCCCAGTGTCCCATAGCTGGTGGGTGGCTGAGCTTGGATTAGAACTCAGGTCTCCTGATTATCAGTTCCATGTTCCTTCCTCTAGGTCAAGCTTTCTTTCTAAGTCTTCCTAGCTATTTGTCTCCCACCTTGACCCCATCATTATAGAATAAGGTTGAAAAATAGTAATAAAAAAGAAACAGCCCTTTCGCAAAACTGAGTGATTTCACCAAGGCTGTAGATGGAATAATAATGGCATTTATTAAGTGCTTACTATGTGCAAAGCACTGTTCTAAGTGCTGTGGAGGTTACAAGGTGATCAGGTTGACCCACGGGGGGCTCACAGTCTTAATCCCCATTTGACAGATGAGGTAACTGAGGCCCAGAGAAGTTAAGTGACTTGTCAAAAATCACACAGCTAACAATTGGTGGAGCCAGAATTTGAACCCATGACCTCTGACCCCAAAGCCTGTGCTCTTTCTACTGAGCCATGCTATTTCTTATGCCTATCTTCCCATGATGCAAAGAAATCTGAAGTCTTGCTATGTCATCATGTCTCAACTTGGGGCTGATTTGACTTGCATCCCTACATCCTTATCCTGATGTAAGGTCTGTCCCACTGGGTGCAGTGTGCTGCACTAAGTGCGTTGGAAAGTACAGCAAAAAAGACAAAACTCAGTTCCTTCCCATAAGGAACTTACACCCTAATGAGGGGGCTGACATAAAAATATTTACGAATAGTAAAATCAGAATAAATAGTGTTACCTGTGACCCCCTGTAGACTCTTTGTGGGCCAGGGTTGCGGCTGCCATCTCTCTCACCTCAGACTTTCCCAAGTGCTTAGTACAGTGCTCTGCAAATAGTTAACACAATAAATACCATTGATTGATAGATATACATACAGCTGCTGGGGATTATAGTCAATGATTGTTCTTGAGCACTTCCTTTAGACTGTGAGCCCACTGTTGGGCAGGGACTGTCTCTATGTGTTGCCAATTTGTACTTCCCAAGCGCTTAGTACAGTGCTCTGCACACAGTAAGCGCTCAATGAATACGATGATGATGATGATGAAGCACTGGAGTAAGCACATATGAGAGACACATGTATAACTGTCACCCAGAAATTTTGAGAGATCATTTTAGGTAAAGTAGGGACTAAACCTGACCAGTGCTAAACACAGACGTTAACACCTGATTTTTCTTAACATCCTCGTCTAGAGGTTTTTCCTTCAATCTGTCTCTATTCATCATCTAGCATATGGCCTTGGACAGCTCCCCAGACCCGATGCAGAGGCGTCATAATTAGCTGCTGATCAAGCATTTGGGCCAACGTGACAGATCGCACGGGTTGGAGACCGACACACTGCTGAATCCGTATTGTACTGTACATCTGGCTCTCACGTTCAGAAAGGAATTTCCCTGCTCCAACAGTCTGCTTCCACCCTTGCCCACGTGTTTGCCCTTACAGGCAGCCTACATCAGGGGGATGGCGGGCTGAGCACCAGGGCTCTCTCTGGAAAAAAGGGAATTTTTTTCCCCCTTTTGATCCAACTCTCTCCAATGGGCAGGTGTGGTGGGAGGATATTTTGACTGCGATTTATCTGTCGTGATTCTAGATAAGCAAGCGTAGCAGCAGTGTGGGCTGCTGTGTGTTGGAATGTGGCAGGGACTCCTGGTACTCTGTCATCCTCTCTCCACTGGAGCGCTCAGAGAATGATGGCCCGAGTTTCCTGCCACACCTCCAGGGCCTCCTCCTTACAACGTCCCTAAAACTGGCTCCTTTTCTTAATGGCAGAATCCTGATGAGCAAGATCTTCCAAATGCCACGTACATTACATTCAGCTTTCTCTGCCGTGGGCATCTTGGACGGAGATAACGTTTCAGGGTGGCATAATTTAACCGCCCCTACCCTCGTCGAGTAGCTGGGAGGAAGGAGATGGGGGATGAGAAGGAAACTGAAAGAAGCTTTTTTAAGACGTGCGATGGGCAGCAGAGTGCTGTCAGTTTATACTAATGATTGGGAGTGCTGTTGCAAATTACCACACTTTGTAGCTAAGCAACAATGCAATTGACTACGATCTGAAAAAAAAATAAATGTTGCAGGAAAGGATATGGTGTTTGGATACCAAGGATAGACTTGAGTAGGGGATGGAAAATGGCAGCAGGAGCAGCACTTTGCTACGGCACCTCCCTAGCTGGGAATGCTGAATCCCACTGCCGGCATCACTGGATCCTATTGAAAGAGGACAGAGTTTTCCACCTCCCCAGGCCTGCCTTGCATTATTATTGAATTCCAGCTCTTTCAGAGAGGGGATTGAGTCTTTAATTCCTATAGCAAAGGCCTGCTGTGCCTTTGCCTTGGAGGCTCAATAAATATTAATAAATATATAGGGTCAAGGTGGAGGGTGTGAAAGCAGTGTGGTCTAGTTGAAAGACTTGGAAGTCAGAGGACCTGGGGTCTAATCCCAGCTCTGGCACCTGTCTACTGTGTGACCATAGGCAAATCACTTAACTTCTCTGTGCCTTAGTTTCCTCATCTGTAAAATGAGGATTAAGTACTTGTTCTCCCTCCTACTTACATTCTGAGTCCTGTGTAGAATAGGGACTATGATCTGATTCTAGCATATCCACAATAGTGCTTAATATAGTGCTTGGCATCTAGTAAGTGCTCAGCAAATACCACAGTTATTCATGCTTTCCAGCTTGTATCATTTCAGTCTGATGGATGTGAGCAATGTGTGACAGTGAGTGGAAACCTGCGGATTCAAAGGAGAGAGGCTCCTTTTGAGAGGCAACTTTCATCCATAAGAAAAGGAGGAGGCAGGGTGGAGGAAAGATAACTTCAAAAGTCCCACACTATGAGTCATCCTGTCTTTCTAGCCTGCCCAAATTGTGTGTCGGTCAAACCAAGCCAGTCCTCACCAAATTTTTTCTGAAATGCTCAGCTAGATGGTCTGAATGTGCAGACATGATTTCATCACTCTTATCTTGCCTGAATCATAGGAATTAGTGCTTCACACAGTGCTTGGCACATAGTAAGCACTTTAACACAATTATTGTTAATACCATTGGTATTATTATTAAATTGGGAAGGTATCAAGTAAGGGTTGAACTTTCCATCTCTCGACTCCATATTCCTGCCTCTGACAAGTCAGATTTGTGTGGAACGTCAGGAAGTATGCACCATGGAAGCTCAGAAAGAAAGGAAATGTAACTCATGTCAGGCCCCTGCAGGCTTTTAGAGGGAAATAGGAGTCTCTAAGTGAAGTCAGGTTTGATCTGAGGTACTTTCACCTGGAGGGTGATGTAGTTGATGGTCTAAATAGTCCCTTCCAGTTTAGGCTTCTGTGATCTCCACTGTTGAACTTGGGATCCTAATGGCAAACAGCCAGGAACGTGGGTTTCTGCCTTGCCCTTGGAGCAGTTTTAATTGATTACCAGGATGGGCAGAGAGAGGATTTGGGGTGAGGTGTTTATGAGCAAACATACACATGCATGCCCACACACACACACGTGTACGTGTAGCTATGATGGCTGGATGTGCACAGAGGGGACGCAGAAGGCTGAGGAGAGGGAGTGGGTGGAGGCAGGTAGCAGACAAAGTTGGCAGGTTGTCGATGGTATTATTTTCCAGCTCTGGGGCCTGGAAGTCTGGGGTCAGGTGGAAATTTCGAGGTCTTCCCTTGTTCTTTCTTTGGCTCCCTGTGGAATGGGCTGGAAGTTTCAAGGATGGTGAATGCAGTCAGGATCGAGTTTCCCAAATAGCCCATCCAGCCAGTCTGCCAGCCCAGTCCTAATTACGCCGATTGTATTGGGTTGGTAGGAAAGCTAATGAGATGTCATTTGCTGGGCTGGGATTGAGGAGGCTGGAATCCCAGGAGCGGCCCTCCCTCACCATGGGCAGGCCTCCTATCACCCCAATGAAAGGGATTGTTGGAATTGATATTTTGGAGTTAGCATCCAGCTGGAAGGGTTGGAGGAGCCAGCCAATGCTGGTCAAGTCTTTGAGAAGCAGCATGGCTTAGTGGATAGAGCACAGGGCTGGAAATCAGAAGGATCTCTGGGTTCTAATCCCAACTCTGCTACTTGTCTGCTGTGTGACCTTGGGCAAGTCACTTAATTTTTATTTAAATGGTATTTGTTAAGTGCTTACTATGTGCCAGGCACTGTTCTTAACACTGGGGTTGATATAAGATAATCAGATTGGACACATGGAGCTCACAGTCTTAATCTGCATTTTGCAGAGGGAATTGAGACCCAAAGAAGTGAAGCTACTTGTCCAAGGTCACCCAGCAGACAGTCCCAGGTTCTTTCCATTAGGCCTCACTGCTTCTCAGCTTCTCTGTACCTTCATTCATTCATTCACCACGTGGCTCAGTGGAAAGAGCCCGGGCTTAGGAGTCAGAGGTCATGGGTTCGAATCCCAGCTCCACCAAATGTCTGCTGTGTGACCTTGGGTAGGTCACCTAACTTCTCTGAGCCTCAGTTACCTCATCTGTTAAATGGGGATTAAGACTGTGAGCCCCACATGGGACAACCTGATCACCTTGTATCCCCCCCAGTGCTTAGAACAGTGCTTCACACATAGTAAGCGCTTAACAAATGCCATCATTATTATTCAATCATATTTATTGAGCGCTTACTATGTGCAGAGCATAGGTGATTGGAAAATACATTATAACAATAAACAGATAACAGTCCCTGCTCACAGTGAGCTTACGGTCTAGAGGGGGAGTCACTTCAGTTACTTCATCTGTAAAATGGGGATTGAAAGACTGTGAGCCTTATTTGTGGGTATACACATTATGTCCAACCTGAGTAACTTGTATCTACCCCAGTGATCAGTACAGTGCCTGGCACATAGTAAGCACCCAGCAATTACCATTTTGTTTTTTAACAGAGGTAAAGTGTTAGCTCACTAGTTATACTCTGAAATACCAAATCTCTGGTAAGGAAGGGCCCTGCTCGGTTGTGGTCAGGGACCGTATCCTAGCAAACTGGCCCTACGGGCACTTGAGAAGCTAAATACTTCCACTGAAGCCGTGTGGTGGGGAGGATGTCTCTTACCTCTATTGCACTTTCCCAAGCGCTCAGTACCATGCCCTGCACCCAGGAGTCCCTCAGTACTTACTATCAGTTCAATTCTGTGATTACCAGGTCTAGTATCCAGTGTGAGTCTCATCCTTCGATAGCTCAGCTGGTAGAGCGGAGGACTGTAGTGGTTGTTTCCCAGTCATCTTTGGGTCGCTGGTTCGACTCCGGCTCGAAGGACTAATTTTCAGCGCTTAGAACAGTGCTTTGCACATAGTAAGCGCTTAATAAATGCCATCATTATTATTATTATCCCCTGCTGACCCCCATCTTCCTCCTTATCTTTGTAACAATCCTTCTGTGGATCAATTATTTTTGTCTCTCCAAGAAACACCTTTGCATGCTCTTAGTTATGCCGAACAAGCCAAATTTCAGCTGGGGGAGCGGTCCCTACTAATTTTTATGTTTACATACGTATATATGCCTATAAAAAACAGCCGGCACAGCAGTCAGGTGATAAAACTCCCAATCTGCATGCAAGGCGCTTTGGCCATTCTGTGGAAGCAGTGCAGGGCTGCATTACTGATTTCTAATCCTCTGACAGACTCAAGCTGCAGATATTATTAGCCTCTTTCTGAAGTGTAATTATGGTTTTGTTGTGCATGACTGCCAGCACTCTCTCCTCTCTGAATCGAGGGTTTTGATCTAATCGCTGTTTTACAATGGGGTCCCAGCCGTTACCCCCTCCACCAGTATCCCAACTTCAAATGCAGATCGAGGAAGAATAATGTTTATTTGGAAGATAGGCAGGTAGAATTATCTCGTAGATTAGGTAGTATGTGCCTGTGCCTTAAGCAAAGCCACCTGATGGGTGCGTCTCATTTTAGTGACCAGATCTTAAGCATACAGATGCTTCCTGGCTTCAAATGGTGATTTGCTGCAATGCCTTTTGTATCAAGAGAAAATGGAGGCTGCAGTAGGTTTCATCGAGGTCTACTGGTTTCCCCGAACCAAATGCCCTTTACTTAGAACAGTGCTCGACACATAGTAAGTGCTTAACAAATACTATCATTATTATTATTTAAACTATGGCAATAATTAGGGGGTTGCCAGTGTTATGCAAGCATGGAGCCTGGTTTTGAGAAATGTTCATTGTGCCTCATTAAATTTGAAACTGGTACTTAAAAGGTCAGAAATAAATATTCTCTTTTTATTTCTGTGACAGTCAGTCTAAATGGATGCTGCATATGCATAGCCCGTGTGTCTGTGCTCATTCCACTGAACCGAGACAGCATCCTGCTTGGCTTGGTAGCGATCAGGATGTCTGCAGTGAAAAACACAAACAAACCTCCAAAGCGGGGTTTCATTGAGCAAGGACAGGAAAATAATCTACTGTGTATTACATCTAATTATAAAACATCAATATTCCCAGCTAATGTACTTTTTCAAAGATGCTGTATTACTAGTTGGGAGTTTGTAGACTTGCATATTACAGGATTGAGCAACAAGCTGGAATAAGGGAAAAGGGTACATCAGGAGTTACCACGGGGAAGTTATTCTTGTAATTTCTAATAAACGAATTCAGGGGACTGGGCTCAAGTGACATTTAGTAGAAATAACGACAGCGGGTTTGGAAGTTGTTTTGCGGGGCTGGGGAGTCGGGGGGTGGTGGTGTTTTGGCACGTACATGCCAGACCACCTGCCACTCGACCTCCAAATATTTTGCAAATCTTTTCAGCCATCAAGTCTTGCTCGGTAGAAACCCTGCTCTGCAGGCAGCCTGCATTTGGCAGCTGTCGGAAAACACAAGGATCCAGGTGCCAGGGGAGCGGGATTTGTCGCAAGGGTGGGAGCATCTCAGCCAGGGTGACCAGTTGTAATCACAATTATAATAGTGGTATTTGTTAAGCGCATACTATGTGCCAGGCACTGTACTCAGCCACAGGGGTGGATACAAGCAAGTTGGGTTGGACACAGTCCCTTTCCCATATAACTTGTACTTCCCAAGCACTTAGTACAGTGCTCTGCACAAAGTAAGCACTCAATAAATACGATTGAATGAATGAATAATAATAATAATAATAATAATAATGATGACATTTGTTAAGCACTTACTATGTGCCAAGCACTGTTCTAAGTGCTAGGGTAGATACAAGGAAATCAGGTTGTCCCACCTGGGGCTCACAGTCCTAACCCCTATTTTACAGATGAGGTAACTGAGGCACAGACTTGCCCAGTGCCATACAGCAGACAAGTGGCAGAGCCGGAATTAAAACCCAGGTCTTCTGGCTCCCAGGCCCGTGCTCTAACCATTAGGCAACGCTGCTTGCTTTTATGCTGGACAATTTGGTTTCCAGGAGGTCCATCCCTGGCCCAGGACAGTTTTGTGTCCACTTTAAAACTTCCCGGCCCTAGGCCTTCCTCTGTCACCTTTCCTGCTGCTGGACTCCACGACTCAGATGTTGGGAAGAACCGCAGAGACTCTGGAGCCAGTAGATGATCTCAGGGAACCTCCTGGAGGAACACTTAGGAGTGTACAAAATTTCCGTACTTAGGGACAATGGCGACTATGACATCATAGTCCTTCTAGACCTTCATAGTCCATCATAGACCTTCTAGACCACAGACCTTCTAGACTATGAGCCCACTTTTGGGTAGGGACTGTCTCTATATGTTGCCAACTTGGACTTCCCAAGCGCTTAGTACAGTGCTCTGCACACAGTAAGTGCTCAATAAATATGATTGAATGAATGAATGAATGAATCATCACTCTAGGCTGTTTGCCCGGCATAGTGTGTATCACATCTCAAGCGTCTCCTTGTCCGGTACATGGGAAGAACTTCAGTGGCCACCCTAGTCTCGGGCTTCGTCTGCTCTGGGTGGGTCTCCGGGATTCTTTGTCTCGGAAGATACGTGGCCTTACCATGAGACTACTAGGCACAGTGCCAGGGGCATTTTGGTCAGTCAGTGAACAGAACATATTGGCTGCCCCTGGAAGCACTGGAAGGGAAGACAACAAAGGTCCCAACCTTAATAATAATAATAATAATAAATATAATAATTACGGTACTTGTTAAACGCTTACTATGTGCCAAGCACTGTTTTAAGTGCTGGGGTAGATACCAGTTGATCAGTTTGGACACAGTCACTGTCGCCCATGGGGCTCACAGTCTTCATCCCCATTTTACAGATGAGGTAACCGAGGCCCAGAGAAGGAAAGTGAGTTGCCCAGAGTCACACAGCAGACACATGGTGGAGCTGGGATAGAACCCACATCCTTCTGACTCCCAGTGGTATATCCACTATACCAAGCTTCTTCTTTAATCCTCTGATCACTTACGGTTCCAGCTTGGTTCCCCTTCCCCCAGGATCCCGTGGAAGCCAATCGATTAAAGGTTCCGCTGCTGTTCGGATGGCGTTTAGCCTCTGCAAGAATTCTCCGGCCACAGCCTATAAAAAAATCCCTGCCTACTCTAAAGAGAGACTGCAATAGTCACTTCAGGCACCAAAGAAGACAATGTGACATCCTACAAGGGAAAAGACCAATCTGTATGTTCTCTTTCAGGAGCCTCTGGGTTTCAAGAAGGCTCTCTGGGACTCCCAGATAGGTGGAGTCAGGGCTTTGGTTGATCGACAAAGTCAGGTTCCTCAAATCTCTGCAGCTGGTCACGAAAACAGACAGCCTCAAAAATAACCATCAAAGACCTCCTTCTTTCATCACA
Organism: Tachyglossus aculeatus; assembly: GCF_015852505.1. Taxonomy (NCBI): domain Eukaryota; kingdom Metazoa; phylum Chordata; class Mammalia; order Monotremata; family Tachyglossidae; genus Tachyglossus; species Tachyglossus aculeatus. Next base: position 49,389,332 of record NC_052071.1, read on the forward strand.
TGCCACCTTTTGTGGGCCTCTTCTGGCTTTAAATCTTCTTAAAGCAGAAATGGGGTCTGGTGTTGAGAACAAGGCCTCAGTTTTTAATGCTGGTTATGTTTCCGAGGCACCCTTTGATGCTAGCTGTAGTACTTAACCCTTCTCTGCTGGTGATTAATGATGATTATTTTTAATTGCTTTGAAAGTGCTTTGATATTTGGGGATTAAAGGTACTATGCCAGTCAGTATGTTGACGGTGTTTACCGAGTGCCCACTCTGTCTCAGTACAAAAGGTTCCATTGTTGGAAACTTTTCTTCAGCTCCAGGAGTCATTGCACTGGGAGAAAATTACCAAGACTGCGCCCCCACCCATGTGATTTTTGTTTCTGTGGGTGGAGGTAAGGGAAATTTGACTCATGAGAAAGGATCAGGTCACTGTTGCCTCTTGTAGAACCTCAGCCCAGGTCCAGTCACACTGAGATCTCTTTGGTATGACAAAGAACATGAGCTAGCCCACGTGGACTTTTGTTTCTAGATTCCGCCTTAAGGTTTGCTGTCTGAGGAACTTGGAACTTGAGGATTTCTGTTCATTGTGAGAGGTACCAAGAAAAGAGGAGCAAAAAGCTTTATAAGGAATGAGAGCAAGAGAGAAAACAGCGCCAGGTGTTGCAAACATTAAACCTGACAAGACAACCAAGGATAACCTTTTTGTGTACACAGTGTGGAATTGTGAATCCCACGTTGGCTTTTTCAGCCACACACAAACTCATAGATGAATTTCTCCATCAATGGTGCTTCCAAATACAAAGACCATCTCTCTCTCTCTCTCTCTCTCTCTCTCTCCTTATATGATATAGCTGAATAAGTGAATGAACAATTAAAGATATATCTAAGCATAAATATAAAACTTTAATATGTAGTATAATTAAAGTTTTATATTTATCCTTAGATATTTCTTTAATTGTTCATTTGCTTATTCAGCTATTTCATCATGACATACTTGCACCATTTCTTGCTCTGTTCTAATTCCCCCTCCTGCTTCCACTTGTAAATTATCTTCATCTAACTCCCCCCGTACAGAGTAAGCTTCTTGAAGGCAGGGAATATGTGTGCTTAGCTACTACGGTACACTCCCCAGCTTTTAGTACTCAACAGGTCTTCAGTCAACACCACTGACTGATTTCTGCTTCCAGTGTTTAACCATTGTTCCAGAAAGTGTTACCTCAAAGATTCCAGGTTTATGATTGGCTGCAGGATATTGGGTAGCTCTTCTGGAGTAGGCCTTGGTATCCAAACCCAAGATAGGCAGCACTGGCCCCTAAATCCCAACTTTCCCCATTCAGTTTTATTCACTGAATGCCCTCTGTGTGCTGAGAACTGTGCTATAGCAGAAGCAAGACCCATATTCGCTGACCTCAAGGAGTTTATAATCCACCCCAAAGAAGGTCTGTAGACCAAATAGCACCCTCTCCCAGGTGGATGACTCTATAAATAGTCTCAGGGCATTGTGCTGGCAAGATTAGCCTTTCAGTGTTCATCAGAGACATCGAAAGCCACTCTCCTACAGTGATGGTTTGTTTTATGGTACTTGTTAGCCACTTACTATTTGTCAAATCTGTTCTAAGCACTGGGATAGGTACAAGTCAATGAGGTTGGACACAGTCCCTGCCCGCGAGGGCCTCACAGTCTGAAGGAGGAAGGAGAACAGGTATTGAATCTTTATTTTACAGTTGAGGAAACTGAGGCACAGATAAATTAAGTGACTTGCCCAAGGTCACACAGCATGCACTTGACAGAGGATTTGGCAGAGCTAGAATTAGAACCCAGGTCCTCTGGCTCACAGGCCCGTGCTCGTTTCACTAGGCCATAGTGCTGCAATGCTGTCTAACACTTAGAAAACTGGCCCCAGCATGTGAGTCAACGACTCAAGGGTCTTTGAGCCTGGGGAAATCTTATCTTTCTGGAGCGATCTTATCCGCCCTTGTTCTTGTACAGAATCACATCCTTTTCCTGCCATCTGGAGAGAGAGGAGGCCAGGCTGATGAATTTTCTCGGGGGAGAGCACACTTTACTGTGTCATTACACACTCACAGTTATTCCTAAACTAGCCCGTGTTTATGTTAATAATGATAATAATAAAAACCCATGCAGGGAAAATGGTCTTGGCCAAGAAAGGAGTAGGGTGCAATCAGATCAGACACAATCTCAGTCCCACATGGAGTTCACAGTCTCAAGGAGAGGGACAACAGGTTTTGAATCCCCATTTTCAGATGAGGAAACTGAGGCCCAGAGAACTCAAGTGACTTAGTCAAGGTCACACAACAGGCAAATGGCAGAGCTGGCATTAGAACCCAGGTCTCCAGACTCTCAGGCCTGGGCCCTTTCTTCTAGCCCACACTGCTCCTGTCTGCGTGCTCTTTTGCTGAGGGGGGAAGCAGCTCCCTAAGGGCAAACTGGGCTTGTAACCTTCCCTGACTAAGCCCTCCTTTCCTCTCCTACTACTCAATTCTGCATCGTCCTGACTTGCATATGGCTCAGTGGAAAAAGCCCAGGATTTGGAGTCAGAGGTCATGGGTTCAAATCCCGGCCCCGCCAACTGTCAGCTGTGTGACTTTGGGCAAGTCACTTCACTTCTCTGTGCCTCAGTTACCTCATCTGTAAAATGGAGATTAAGACTGTGAGGCCCCTGTGGGACAACCTGATCACCTTGTAACCTCCACAGCACTTAGAACAGTGCTTTGCACATAGCAAGTGCTTAATAAATGCCATTATTATTATTATTATTATTCCCTCTCCCATCCCAGTACACAGCCCTTGGGTACATATCTTAAATTGATTTATTTATACTGATGTCTGTCTCCTCCCTAAACTGTAAGCTCATCGTGGGCAGGGAGTGTGTCTAATTATTGTTGCATTGTACTCTCTCAAGAGCTTAGTACTGTGCTCTGCACACAGTAAGTGCCCAATATATGTGATCGAATGAATGGTTTCGGTCCATTGGCATAGCCATCTACCAGGGGATTCCCCAACTGACTGGAAGGCTAAACATCACCCCTTCAAGACCCCAGTTTGCATTCAGCAGTGCCTCCACTGAACCAGAGATGCATTTTTATGCATTTAATATGCATTTTTTGAGCTTGTGTAGTAGACACGGGAGCCCTGTGGAACTGCTGACAATACAGAGATACTTGAGTGCGTTTGTCTGGCCTTGTATCTGGAGGGTGTGGTATTTTCCCATGTACTTTCTGCAGGCCGAGATTCCCTGGTCACCCCGCTGTAAGCATGCATGTCATTTAACCCGACCATTTCCCCAGGCTTGACGGTGCAGAAGCCAGCGGTTAAACTTGGCGCTAACGATCCAACAGAGGTACTTTCCAGATGATGCAGTTTCCCGGCTGTAATCATATTGATTGTTCCTTTAAGAATAAGGTCCAGAGCCAAACGAGGAAATGTCCCTGCTTTGTTTTGGCTCTTGGGAGAATGAATGATTAGGGAAGAATTTTTGAACCAAGAGGGCGGGGCTTTTCTGAATGGCTTCCCACCACATCCCCACTAGACGGACAGGGCTGTGTGCGTCAGTCTTGGCGGCTTAACTTTCAGGTCAGTTCAGTCTTCTAGAGGGACAATGGAAGAGGAAGCTGCTTGATAGGCAGGGAGAATACAGAAGAAACTGAAACTAGGGTGATAATGTTATTGGATTTTTTTTCCTCCAGGGATCTCGAAGCCTTTCCAAAACCAGGAAGGGAGTGGCTCCTCTCTCTCTCCTGGTAGTCTTAGGGATGTGTTGATGCATTTGTTCTGCAGACACAAGCGCTTTCTTTTTCAGTGCATTTTAGTGATGTTAGGCAGAGGCCTCAGTGGGCTAAGTCACTCGGAGCCAAGCCCAGAAATAGAAGCCAGGGCCGTAGCTCAGCCTAATGGGTAACTGGAAGGAAGGCCAGATTCGGATGGTAAGAGAGAGAGGCAGTTGTCCTGGAGCTACCGCCAAAGGGGGAACTCTGATTAACTTACATCTCCCCCTATGTTTAGCACAGTATTCAATCCAGAGTATGTGCTTCATAAATACTGTAAACCAGTAATAAATTCCCCAAAGTAATAAACACCCAACCTAAGTATCACGTGATTTAGGCTCCACTGGGCATCAGTTTGTTGTATAGTCTTAGGATGATCTTTTCCATTTCATTCATTCATTCAATAGTTTGGGAGAGTACAGTAAAATAATGAACAGACACAGCCACTGACCACAAGGGTTGCAGGAAAGGGGCTGTACAACAATGAAGTAATTCTATCTCAAAGACTGTGGGATAAAAGTGTTATTTTATTTTATTTTTGGTATTTGCTAAGCACTTACTATATGGAAGGCACTGTACTAAGTGCTGGGGTGTTTACAAGCTAGTCAGGTTGGATGCAGTCCATGTCCCACATGGGACTCAGTCTTCATTCCTATTTTATAGATGAGGTAACTGAGGCGCAGAGGCATTAAGTGGCTTGCCCAAGGTCACATAGCAGACAAATCCAGACACTTCTTCAGAGCACAATGAGATCTTTCAGAAGCTAAAGTTCTTCTTATCTTTTTGTGTGGCTCTGGGTTACCTGTGACCAGCTCAATAGTGACGGGGTCATTTGTGATTGAAATAAACATGGCATCAAGAAATTTCTCATATTAAATGTTTTGAATCAGCTGTTTCAACCATTCATTCATTCATTAATTTACTCAATTGTATTTATCTTGCATTTACTGTGTGCAAAGCACTGTACTAAGCACTTGGGAGAGTACAGTATAACAATAGACGGATTCCCTGCCCACAACAAGCTTACAGTCTAGAGTAGGTCCCAAAGTTTTGCTGAGCTAATTTTGACACAGAAGACCTATCAGGAGCCAAATCTTCCCCCTCCATGAGCTCACTGTGGCCAGTAATTGTGTCCCCCAACTGTATTTTGTTATACTCTACCACGTGCTTAGTACGGTACTCTGCACACAGTAAGTGTCCAAAAATTACCACTGATTGATTGATTGACTTCGTTCAGTAGCCTAAAGGAAGATTGCCTTTCTCCTGACAGGTTACCTCACAGGTTGTCGCTTATAAACCTGGACCTGCCACCTTCAATTCCTCACACACGAGTTTGAATCATTCAAATGCTCCCTTGTCTAAGATGCAGAAAGCATGGTTTTCCCAATCCGGCTTTCCTTTCCTGGGACAGTGTTTGAGTCTCATACTTTTTGGCCTCCACTGAAGCCCGGAAATTGGGTCTCAAATGAAGACTGGAAATTTGGTACATTAATACTCTCTATTCCTTTCCCCAGGATTTAGTTCTTGAGCCACAGTTAATTCTGAGTGCTAAAAGGCATTGCATTTCAGTGTAACCTGAATTAGAGAATACACAGCATCTGTTTGTTGTGTGTTTTTTTTGTTGAGGGAAATAACTTGAAAGGCACGGGATGTGTGTTGCTTTAAGTACATGTGGGTTTGGTGCTGAGTTAAAAACCTTTGCCTAGAAAGACTCCTTTTCTCCAGGAAATAGGTTTTCAAATGAAATATCTCCCATCCTCTGTGGCCTTGCTTCTTAGAATAGTAGCAGAGAAGGGAGGCGATGGATGGATCAATGCCCTACAATAGCCATCTCTCTGCAGATGCAGCTGATGAACAGGAGAGTCACCCTTACAAGGTTGTGGTTGCTCCTCAGTCTTGAGGATACTGCTGGTGACAGAGGATGTGTGTGTGTGCTATCACCTGAGCTCTGTTCTGAGTGGACAAGACTGTTATCCATGTTTTTCCTAACAGTTTGTCAGAATCGAAGTTAGTAGTGTCTTTTTCTCTCTCTCATCACCAGTAACCAATCATATTTATAGAGCACTTCTTGTGTGCCGAGCACTGTGCTAAGTGCTTGGGAGACTATAATATAACAGTTGGCAGACGCGTTCCGTGCCCACAACAAGCTTATGCACTGAACACTGTACTAGCTACTTCGAACATGTACTAAAATTAGAAGACAGAGTCATCATCAATCATATTTATTGAGTGCTTACTGTGTGCAGAGCACTGTACTAAGCTCTTGGGAAGTACAAGTTGGCAACATATAGAGACAGTCCCTACCCAACAGTGGGCTCACAGTCTAAAGTCCTGCACTAAAGGAGTTGAGAATGTACTGGGGAAGACTGAAAAGCTTGCACCAGTGGCAAGCACCTATGGTTTTACTCTTATCGTATTGTATACACTCAATAAATACCATTGATTGATTTTTCAGCTTTACTTCGTTTTTATCAATCGTATCTATGGTTTTACTCTATGTAAAACCATAGATACGATTGATAAAAACGAAGTAAAGCTGAAAAATCAATCAATGGTATTTATTGAGTGTTTGCTGTGTGCAGAGCACTGTACTAAGCACTTGGGGGAGTACAAGATAACAGAATTAGCAGGCATGTTCTCTGACCATAATGAGGTTACTGTGAATGAATGCATGGAATAAACACACATTGCATCACATTCCCTTTCCCCTCTCATTCTTACTGCTTGTACAGTGCTTAGAACAGTGCTTTGCACATAGTAAGTGCTTAATAAATGCCATCATTATTATTATTGTCCAGTGTTCTTACCCTCTGAATTTCTAAGACTCACAGCAATCACATCGTGGAATAGCCACGTTTTAAGGGTGGTTTGACAAGTGAGACTACTCCGTGGTTAATAATGCTATTTAAGTGCTGAGGTAGATTGAAAATAATCAGATCAGACACGGTCCCTGTTCTACCCAGGGCTTACAGTCTATGCAGAGGTAGAACAGGTATTTCATCCCCATTTTATAAATGAAGAAATTGAGGCACAGAGAAGTTAAATGCTTTTCTGAAGGTCACACAGCAAGCAAGTGGCAGAACTGAGATTAGAACCCAGGTCCCTGAGCTGTAGGCCTGTGCTCTTTCCACTATCAATCAGTCACTCAATCATATTTGTTGAGTTTTTACTGTGTGCGGAGCACTGTACTAAGAGCCTGGGAGAGTGCAATTTAACAGAGTTGGTAGACGTGTTCCCACCCTACAGTGAGTTTGTAGTCCAGAGGAGGGGCCATTTTGCTGAGAGTTATGGCATTTATTAAATGCCTATCAGTTGCAAAGCACCGTACTAACAGGGACACATTTCCCACGCAATAGGTGCTCACACTCTAATGGAGTAGCTTACACTATAATTATGTGGTTAAATCTTCCTCCATGGAAAGCTCTAATATTACTAATTGATTACATTCCTCCTGAAAGGGAAGTTCAATCCACTGAGCCTAAACAATTAAATAATTCAATTCGCCTCGCGAATAAACTCAGGTTTTCTGTCCCCGGCCTCTCTCTCTCTCGCTGCGCCGATTACTGAATGAACCCATCCCTGGAAGACAGGTGACACCTTCCCAGACTGAGCAACCCCCCCAACTTTTTCCTCTTCTCCTCCTCCCCTCCCCATCACCACTCCCTCCCTCTGCCCTTCCCCCTTTCCCTCCCCACAGCACTTGCATATATTTGTGTAAATTTATTACTCTATTTTATTAATGATGTGTATACAGCTATAACTCTATTTATTCTGATGGTATTGACACCTGTCTACTTTTTTATTGTCTGTCTCCCCCTTCTAGACTGTGAGCCCGTTGTTGGGTAGGGACCGTCTCTAAATGTTGCCAATTTGTACTTCCCAAGCACTTAGTACAGTGCTCTGCACACAGTAAGCGCTCAATAAATATGATTAAATGAACGAATGAATGAATTGCCAGAATGACTGGGCGTGAGACTAGATGCAGAATATGAAACTTTAGCAGGGATGCATTTTTCAGGAACCCGTGTATTGTCTCTCCCTCCCACCCTTAACCCTCTCCACTCTCTCCCTCCTCCCTCATTTCCACCCCCCTCCAACATCCAGCCCTTTAACAATCAAAGTCATATCGAAGGAACAAGGATGCAAAAACTTCAGGGACTAGTAGTCTTTGCTATAAATCTCCTGTGTGACTCCACAGCAATAATTACTATGTGAAAGTAATAACTGAGTTCTACTGAGTGCTAGACGAACTCCCCCAGCTTTAGCAGGATAGCGTGTTTCTCACTGGGAGGTTACTGTTTGTTAAATTAGATATTGTGCTGTATTTCAGAAAAGGTCACAGTTAACCAACACTGTTTCCCCTTTATTATCTTGGTACAACAGAGCAAGCTCCACCAGCACACAAATGGGTGTCATATTCAACGCTACTTCAAATGCCTGGTTTTCTGTTTCTTACCACTCTGATTATATGCATGGCAGATTCAGTGTTTCTGAATTTATTAGTAAATTAGAGATATATTGGGCCTTTTGATTTTTTTTTTCCTTTTTCTTCCCCCACCGGTGGCATAAACAATTCATCTTTTAGAGTGATTGATGGGGGCAATGGGGAATGGATAGTTCGCTAGAATGGATGTTTCATTTATATTAATGTCTGTGTCTCCCTCTATACTGTAAGCTCATTGTGAGCAGGGAACACATTTACCAACTATGCTATATTGTATTCTCCCAAGTGCACAGTTCAGTGCCCTGCTCACAGTAAGTGCTCAATGAATACGATTGATGAATATGATGATCCAGCAGTAAAAATGTGTGTGTGTGTGTGTGTGTGTGTGTGTGTAAACATGTGTGTTCAGTGGAAAGGATGGAACAGATCCCCAGGAATCAAGTTTCTCTCTGAAATATTGAACATTACCAAATGTTTTTCTTTTAAAGCAACAGAATCCTGAGTTCTCCCTTTGCCTAGGTTTTGCTTCCCAGTTCTTTTCTTCCCAAATCGGGAAATAGACTTGCTGGAATTAGGGAGATTTAGAAGAAGTAGAGAGTTTTCTGGCAGTGTGGTCAGTAACTGCTCCTGGACGTTGACCAATCAATAGATAGTATTTATTGAGCACTTTGTGCAGATCATTCATTCATTCATTCATTCATTCATTCAATCATATTTATTAAGTGCTTACTGTATGCAGAGCACTGTACCAAGCGCTTGGGAAGTACAAGTTGGCAACATATAGAGACGGTCCCTACACAGCAGCGGGCTCACAGTCTAAAAGGGGGAGACAGACAACAAAACAAGACATATTAACAAAATAAAATAAATATGTACAAATAAATAGAGTAATAAATACATACAAACGTATATACATATATACAGGTGCTGTGGGGAGGGGAAGGAGTTAAGGCGGGGGGGATGGGGAGGGGGAGGAGGGGAAGAGGATGGAGGGGATAATTAATAATGATGGTTTTTGTTATGCCCCTACTATGTGCCAAACACTGTCCTAAGTGCTGTGATAATAATAATAATAATAATAATGGCATTCATTAAGCACCTACTATGTGCAAAGCACTGTTTCAAGCGCCGGGGAGGTTACGAGGTGATCACTACTAAACCCTTGGGATAGAGCAATAGAGTAAGTCGATATGATCCCTGACCACAATGCTGTCTTCATGCTCCTCCCCTGACTCTAGGCAGGTCTCTCTCTGAATCCTCTGTGGTGGCCTGGCCTGCTTCCTCCCTCCTTGGATCATCTGACCCAATTTTAAGTGGCTTCTTCCTTGTAGATCTTTGACACTAGAGAAGCAGCGTGGCTAGTGGAAAGAGCATGGGCTTGGGAGTCAGAGGACTTGGGTTCTAATCCCGACTCCACAACTTGTCTGGTGTGTGACCTTGGGCAAGCCACTTAACGTCTCGGTGCCTCAGTCACCGTACCTGTAAAATGGGGATTAACACTTGTGAGCCCGATGTGGGACAACCTGATGACCTTACATATACTCCAGTGCTTAGAACAGTGCTTGGCACGTAGTAAATGCTTAACCACTGTAATTTTAATTATTATTACTAGGAGAGGAAGTTTTCCCTCTAGGGCAGTTTAGGTGAATTCTTCCTAGGCTCCCATTAGACTGTAAGCTCCCACTAGATTGTAAACTCCTTTAGGGGAAGGACTACAAACTGTATTGATCTGTCCTGTCCTAAGTACTTAAGTTGGTAACTTCATATTTGGTGAAGCAGCGTGGCTCAGTAGAAAGAGCATGGGTTTGGGAGTCAGAGGTCATGTGTTTCTAATGCTGGCTCCTCCACTTGTCAGCTGTGTAACTTTGGGCAAGTTACTTAACTTCTCTGTGCCTCAGTTACCTCATCTGTAAAATGGGGATATTAAGACTGTGAGTCCCATGTGGGACAACCTGATTATTTTGTATCCCCCCAGCGCTTAGAACTGTGCTTGGCACATAGTAAGCACTTAACAAATATCATTATTATTATTATAGAGCTATGCACAGAGTAAGTGCTCAACAAATATCACTGACTGACAGGTAGGATGAGGGACCAGATGGCCTTTGAGTGGCTGATAGACGAGCCATGGATGCTTTCTCTGAAAGGGGACACTTCATCTCTTTAGACAGGTAGAGCCCATCCCTCTGACCCTGTTATCGCTGTTGTGATGGGAGCGTCTTTATGCCATATTTCACAGTCCCTCCACCTGCTTGGCCTGCATGTGGGCATCACATAGAAATGGCAAGGAGGACTCAAGGCCCTGGCTGGGCAGCATTCATGTTTGGCTGGTGTTGGGGGTTTAGCTTGGGGGAGTTCAGAGATGACACACAAGGAAACCCAAGGTGTCTTTAACTTTGCCCACGTTCCTGCCTCAGGTCTGGAATGCCCTCCCTCTTCATATCTGACAGACGATTACACTATCCACCTTAAAAGCTTTATTGAAAGCACATCTCTTCCAAGAAGTCTTCCCTGATTAAGCCCTTATTTCCTCTTCTCCCACTCCCTTTTGTCGCCCTTGCACTTAGATTTTCACCCGTTATTCACCTCGCACCCTCCAGCCCCACAGCACTTCTGTACATATCTGTCATTCATGTATATTAATGTCTGTGTCCCCCTCTATATTGTAAGCTCATTGTGAGCAGGAAACATATTTACCAACTATGTTATATTGTATTCTCTCAAGTTCACAGTAGAGTGCCCTAATCACAGTAAGCACTCAATGAATACGATTGATTGATTGATTGTGGGGAAGAAACTTCCCTGGTGAGGGAAAGCAAAGACTTGCAGGGAAGATCAGAAAGAGGCCAGAAGGGATGTCCATCTCCCCTGACTGCAGGCCTTCCTGGCAGCTCATATCTCCCTTGTCACCCCGGACCCCTGCATCTAGAAATAAGAAGGAAATTTGTGAGTTGAACAACCTAACTCCACTTGCTTTTTCACTCCCCTCGGCAGCAGATGGTTCCTCTCAGTGGGAATCTTTCTAAAGCTTTGCCCAGGCTAGAGTTAAAATCCCAGGAAACAAGGTTTCAGCATCTGCCATTTGCCCCAACAGACATTTATGTATAATACGGTCACTTTTTACTTCTAATGATAGTAGTGATAATAATACTAATTATGGTATGTGCCAGGCACTGACAGGCACACATCCAATCCATCACCAAAACCTGCTGGTCTCACCTCCACAACATTGCCAAGATCCGCCCTTTCCTCTCCATCCAAACCACTACCTTGCTGGTTCAATCTCTCGTCCTATCCCGACTGGATTACTGCATCAGCCTCCTCTCTGATCTCCCATCCTCCTATCTCTCCCAGCTTCAGTCTATACTTCACTCTGCTGCCCGGATTATCTCTGTACAGAAACGCTCTGGGCATGTTACTCCCCTCCTCAAAATTCTCCAGTGGCTCCCTGTCAACCTATGAATCAAGCAAAAACTCCTCACTCTCGGCTTCAAGGCTCTCCATCACCTTGCCCCTCCTACCTCACCTCCCTTCTCTCCTTCTCCAGCCCAGCCTGCACCCTCCGCTCCTCTGCCACTAACCTCCTCACTGTGCCTTGTTCTCGCCTGTCCCGCCGTAAACCCCCGGCCCACGCCCTTCCCCTGGCCTGGAATGCCCTCCCTCCACATATCTGCCAAGCTAGCTCTCTTCCTCCCTTCAAAGCTCTACTGAGAGCTCACCTCCATCAGGAGGCCTTCCCAAACTGAGCCCCCTTTTTCCTCTCCTCCTCCCCATCCCCCCTGCCCTACCTCCTTCCCTTCCCCACAGCACTTGTATATATTTGTACAGATTTATTATTCTATTTATTTTACTTGTACATATTTACTATTCTATTTATTTTGTTAATGATGTGCATATAGCTATAATTCTATTTGTTCTGACGATTTTGACACCTGTCTCCATGTTTTGTTTTGTTGTCTATCTCCCCTTTCTAGACTGTGAGCCCGTTGTTGGGTAGGGACCGTCTCCCTATGTTGCCGACTTGTACTTCCCAAGCGCTTAGTACAGTGCTCTGCATACAGTAAGCGCTCAATTCAATGATTGAATGAATGTTCTAGGTTCTGGGGTGGAAAAAAGCAAATCACATTGGACAACATTTTAATCCCCATTTTACAGATGAGGTCACGGAAGCCCAGAGCAGTGAAGTGACTTGCCCAAGGTCACACAGCAGACAAAGTGGCAGAGCTGGGATTAGAACCCATGACCTTCTGACTCTCCGGCCCATGCTCAATCCACTGAACCATGCTGCTTCTCCACCTCCAGCTCACCACTCCCCACCCCCGGCTCCAGTGCTGTATGTCCTTGGAGGAATTAGGGAAGTCTTTTGAAGAGGGAAGATGAGCCCAACTCCCTGGTGCCTTACTCCATGGCATTCCTCCTACTCCAGGGATCCGGTGGTGGTGAATTTCTTGCACTGTGTCCCTGCTCTGATGAGCTGGCTCCGCTGAATGCCACTTCCATTGGATGCCAACTCATTGAGGGGCACCCCTAAGCCTTTTTCCCATCCCTTGTTATCAGGCAGGAACGCTGCAACCATTCTTGTCACAACACATTGCTCCTGACACTGGCCCTGGTAGACTAAAAGGTGGTGTTTTAGTGATAGTCCTTGGATGGGGATTAGCTTGCCAGCCTCATGTTACACACGAAAAGTTCTGGCCCACTCGTGGACCACCTGTCACCTCTGGACTTTGGGAACAACACTTGTATGCTTTTATAATAACAAGAAAGTGAAGAGTTTGCTGCTTGCTGATACTGTACAGAGCGACTTAAAGGGGACTATGGGGTTTAGAGCCATAGCAGGGGGATTACTTTGCATGCATTTCCAGATCTATGGAATACATATTTTAAATGTTAATTATCCACTAATAATAAAAATGATTTTGAAATCCCTATCGATGGTAAGAATCAGACCCAAGGGGGAACAAGGAACAATTAGTTCTCATCCGTCTCCACTCCCACTCCTAACCCATATCCTCTTTCTGGCCTTGAATTCCCTTCCTCTTCATATATGCCAGACCATTATTCTCCCCATCTGGAAAGTTTTATTAAAATCACATCTCCTCCAAGAAGCCTTCACCAATTAAGCCCTTTTCTCCCCAACTCCCTCCCTTTTCTACATTGCCTTTGCACTTGGATCTGTCCTTTTAAGCACACAATATCCACTCAGCCCAACAACACATATATATGTAGCTTATTTCTACTGATGCCTGTCTCCCCCTCTAGACTGTAAGCTCCTGGTAGACAGGGAGCCTGTCTTCTAATTCCATTGTATTGTGCCCTCCCAACCACTTAGTACAGTGCTCTGCATACAGTAAGTGCTCAAAAAATAGCATTGATTTTTTAAAAATGGTATTTAAGTGCTTAGTATGTGCCAGCACTATACTATGCACTGGGGTAGATACAAACTAATCAGGTTGAACACAGGTCATGCCTGACATGGGGCTCGGTCTTAATCCCCATTAATGGAGGCACAGGGAAGTTAAGTGACTTGCCCAAGGTCACACAGCAGATATGTGGCAGAGCGGGAATTAGAACCCAGGTCCTCTGACTCCCTGGGCCCCGCTCTTTCTACTACGCCACACTGCTTCTCATTGCCTATGGTATTTAGGTCTGTACCCCTCAAGCAGTTGATAGTGACCCCAGCTCCACGTCACTTACATACAGCTCATTATACCTTGTCATTTCCTCTTCTGTTAGTTTATCACAGTGACTGTTGTTCCTTCTAGATTTTAAGCTCCTTATGAGCGGAAATCACGTCTACCAACTCTATCTTATTGTACTCTTCCGAATGCTTAGTGCAGTACTCTGATTTCAGTCAAGTATTCAGTAAAGATGATTGATTGATTGTAACAAAATGTTTATGAGTGTTTCTCCTTTGGTCATCAGCTCACCTTGATTCTAGTGTTTGTCAGGGGTTGCATTTGAAAGGGAGTGTGTTCCATAGACTAAACATTCCACTTCTCAGGCATATTGTACATTTAACATTTTCTTTTCACTGTTTCTTTTTCAGACTGAAAACTACTCTTTGGATTCAAACTACGTGAACAGCCGAGCCCACTTGATAAAAAGGTAGGTAGGTGTCCTCTGTCTGGGCTGCAACCACCTTCCTTGTGCTGGTGAATTTATATGCAAATGGAACAAATAATTTTCAAGAAATATTTACATTAGCATCGTTCTCATTGCTCTTGGTTTTTAGTAAAGTGAAGCCTCTTTGTTTTGTTAATGTTTTCCTATCACCTTATTTTGGAGCTGCTGGAGAGATACAAGATCATGGTTACCTTGACAACTTTGAAATTCTTTTTTTTATTCTCCCTTAGAGCCGAGGTACAATTATTCTATATGTATTATGCTTCTCAGGTATAGGGAAAGGGAAAAGAGACTGATTTTGGTGGCTTCATGCTTCTTAAAGTGTTGGAAGTAGGAAATCGGTGTCTTGCTAAGCTGGGTGGTCCTTGTGATGTCTAGGTAAGACTGGCATGTTCGGAGTCAGTTTGTGGTTGTAGTGCAGGGCAAGAAGTTCCTGAAGGCCTGGGTTTGGGGCCCATGTAGCATAGATGCAGAGGGTGGCAGAAAGTCATAGCTGGTCCAGGAGTCAGAGACACCAACTCAACATTCAAATTAAGATTTTTGCCCCTGCCTGGGAATTTCCCAGTGGCTCTCCTGGGAGGCCAGCCCCATTCCTGCATCCAAAATAGAAGCCACTGAATGCACGTGCATTCTTATTGGAATCCTATATTTTGCCACCGAGGCCAAACTAATCTGTTTCAGCTAGAGTAGAGTAGTCACGAAAGTGCTATTATTTTGCTGGCTCCAGTCCCATAAATTTCCATCTCACAAAGAGCAGAACTTGAGGGAGGTCTAACTTGTTGCCTGAGCTATTTTAATTCAGCACTGAAATATTCACCGAAAAGAGTACACGCTGTGTTCCTTTCCCAGAAGGGGATTACTCATGATATTTAACGGTGATATGGTGGTGACTTGTCCAAAGTGTCTGGCCAGCTATCATCCCTCACAACGTAGTCTGGCCATTACCCCTCCCAAGAAATAATGCATTTTCTCCTTGGCTGCTAACGTGAAAGTAAAAGATGACTACTGAGATCATCGCCATAATTAGGTTTAAACAAATCAGGTTAGGATGGGATTTCAGTCGTGCTCATTGCAGCAGTCACTTTTTCAGTGTGGTCCAACTCAGATGAATGACGCTTCTTTGAACACCATGTTGGATTTTTGGTATCTCAAAGACCTTACCACAGTCTGCTTCAGAATCACACCGTAAAATGTGGATATGCTTATGTCCCTGAGAAATGAGCCTGGTCTCCAGGGAAGTGGTGCTGCATATGGCCCATCTGCAGATAAAATAGTGCATGGTATTGCAGGTTGCCTTGAAGAGCTGCAAGAATCTCTTCAGGATGGTTTTCTTTATTTCATTGCTCATATTCTAGGCTTCTGGGAAGATGAATTATTTAAGGTGATTCTTTGAGGAGATGCCTCTTCTTAAGGTTGGGGTCTTTGGGGTCCCTAAGTCTAGGAAGTCTCAGTTGGGGCTTCTAAGAGTGCAGTGGTTAGAAGAACCAGTCACAGGATGACAAATCTGCCTGGGAGCCCAGTAGCAGGTTTTATGCCCCCTCTCATTTTATGCTGCATCCCTGACTGCCGGCTTTAACCGGCAGTCTGGTCTCCAATGGCTTCTTCCCCACTGGTTTGAAACATGCTCATGTCTCCCCTATCTTAAAAAACAAAACAAAAATAACCTCACTTGACCTCACGACCCCCTTCTGTTATTGATCCATCTCCTTCCTAACATTCCTCCAATCACCTTGAGTGAGTTGCCCACATGTGCTGCCTGTACTTCCTTTCCTCCAATTCTCTCCTGACCCCCCCTCTAATCTAGCTTCCATCCCCTTCACTTCATAGAAACTTCTCTCCCAAAGTTCTCTAATGATATCCTTCTTGCCAAATCCAGCAGCTTCGAGTCTATCCTAATAATCCTTGACCTCTCAGCTGCCTTCACCACTGTCGACCACCCCCTTCTCCTCGAAACATTATCCAACCTTGGCTTCATTGACACTGTCCTCTCCTTGTTCTCCTTCCATCTCCCTGGCTGCTCCTTCTCAGTCTCTTTGTGGGCTCCTCCTCTGCCTCCTCTCCCTAAATATGAGAGTCTCTCAAGGTCACCTTCTATTCCCCATGTACATTCATTCCCTTGGAGAAATCATTCACTCCCATGGCTTCAACCATCACACCTATGCAGATGATTCCTAAATCATCATCTCCAGCTCTGATCTCTTTCCTCTGCAGTCTCACGTTTTCTCCTGCCTTCAGGACATCGCTTACTTGGATAGCTGATCCCTGATGCCTCAAACTTAACATGTTCTTACTTCACTGGGATGCATTGGTTATTTTTCTACAAAACTGTTCCGTTCACGTTTCCCCACTTCTCAAAACCTCCAGTGGTTGTCCATCTATCTCTGCATTAACCCAAATCTCCATACCATAGGCTTCAAAGGACTCAGTCAATTTGTCGTCTCCTACTCTACCTACCTAATTTCCTCCTACATCCCAAACCACATACTTCACTCCTCTGATGCCAACCTACTCTTGTATCTTGATCTTGTCTATCTTACCGCTGACTGCTCAGCCACATCTTTCCTCTGGCCTGGAACACTCTCCCTCTTCACATTTTATAGATGACCACTCTCTCCACCTTCAAAACCTTATTAAATGCACATCTCCTTCAAGAGGCCCTCCCTCCTCCCCACAATGCTTATGTGCATATCAGTCATTTATTTGTTTATTTTAATGTCTATCTGTCTCTCTCCCCTTTTAGATTGTAAGCTCCCTGGGGCCAGGGAACATGTCTACCGATTCTATTTTATTGGGTTAGGGTTACTTTTAATAAGTGCTCCATAAATGTGGTTGATTGACTGATTTTTCAGTATGAGAACAGAGAGAGGCTGAAAGTCCCAGGAATTAGAGCTAATGCCCTGGAGGCTACCCAAGTGTCTAATGTGCGTACCTGAATCTGCACATCTGGGAGTTTTGTTTTTAGGCTGCTCTATACCCATACTGACCCCCAACACACCTCTTAGAAGTGCGTTTGATGTTCACTGGCAAATTATTGAGGACTAAAGGCCTCCCTTTAACCCAAAGTCAGTCAATCAATCATATTTATTAAGAGCTTACTGTGTGCAGAGCACTGTATTAAGCTCTTGGGAGAGTACAACACAATAGAGTTGGTAGACCCACTCCCTGCCCACAGCGAGCATACTGTCTTGAGAGGGAGACAGACATTAATATCAGTGAATAGATTATGGATATGTACATAAGTGCTGTGGGGCAAAGGTTGGGGTGAATAAGGGGAACTACCAAAGGGTAGTTCTGCCCCTATTACCAGCCCCTGACCCTCTTTGTCTTGAAATTGGTCCCAAATAGCCATAGATTGGAAAGATGAAATATCAACATTCAAAGACTTCATTTTTGCGATCAATCAGGCAGTCCTTGAACTATGGCTGTGGGACTCGAAAATATGTGGTTTTAATTAATCTCTGTGCACCCTTTATGTTTTATTTGCATCAAAAAATAATCTGGGCTTAAAGGGCTCTCTCAATTGAAAATTCTCTGATGTTGCCTGAAATCAAAGGCAGTGGCTTTCAGGGGGACATCTTTATTTAAAAGGAAACATTTGAAAGGGACAAATGTATTTTCACAGTTTCCCCTTTATGGTTCTGCAAGACACTGAATGGTAGGTGGTCCACTTGCTTTCCGTGAAGACACAAGAGGGCTTTGTAAAGTAATGAATACATGGAATTCTTTAGTGCTTTGAAGCACCGGTCCTTCATTGGACCAGATGATTCGAGATAAAGCAATCTGCCTCGAAAGTTACAGGAAAACTTCTTCATTGTCTTTCACAAGGGACTGGTCACTTGCTACCTTAATTGCCCAGAAAAATGCCAATGTGGGTGGAGGCCTTATTGACTTCAAAAGTTCAGCCCAAGCATCGGGTACTGGTAGATACTCTAGAAGGATGTTCCTTGCCCAAGCATTTCCTATAGCCCTGCTTATGTTCATACAATTTAAATGATTTCTATCTGACAGGCTGTCTCATGGGATTTTCCTTGATAATTTTGGTATTTGCTAAGTGCTTAAGAAGCGCAAAGCATTATACTAAATGCTGGAGTGGATACAAGATAATCAGGCTGGACACAGTCTTTCTTCCATGTAGGATTCACAGTCTAAGGGGAAGGGACAATAGATGTTTTCTCCCCATTTTACAGTAGAAGAACCTGAGGCACAGGGAAATGAAGTGATCTGTCCAAGGTCACCCAGCAGGCAAATGGCCGGGCCTGAATTAGAACCCAACTCTCCTGACTCCCTGGACCAGGGGTCTCTTCACTAGGCCATACTGTTTCTCAGCTTCACTTTTTAAGTGTTTGGATTCACATTTTTGTACACGAAAATGAAAATGGCCCAGTGGTTTTCTGATTTTCCTCTTCATCCTTTGCTTTTAACGCTTTTCCTTTTCCTCCTCTTCTTTGTCACTGACCCATTCCTCTGAGAGCCTTTGCCTTACATTTCTACTTTGCTGAGCCTCAGTTCTTTGACGTGGTCCAGGAGCATCCTCTCTTGCATGAGTTCTTCTCTTGCTCTCAGGCCTGCCCCTCCCCTCAGCTTTAGCATCTTCTTCTTGGTCTTTCCCAGGAATAACTGGTTTAACGCCATGTTGCTGTGGTCTGCTTCTGCGCAGGGGAAGCAATTTGGGGATCATAGGTGGCTTCTCTGACATCTCCCTCCAGCTTGGTCCTAGAAGCAGTGGGGCCTAGTGGATAGAGCATGGGCCTGAGAGTCAGAAGGACCTGGGTTCGAATTCCAGCTCTGCCACTTGTCTGCTGTGTTACCTTGGGCAAGTCACTTAACTTTTCTGTGCCTCAGGTACCTCATCTATAAAATGGAGATTAAGACCGTGAGTCCTATGTGGGGCATGGACTGTGTCTAACCTGATAACCTTGTATTTACCCCAGTGCTTAGTAGAGTACCTGGCACATAGTAATTGCTTAACAAATACCACAGTTATTATTATTTCCAGGCCCCCTCTCCCTGTCTCCCATATGCA
Organism: Tachyglossus aculeatus; assembly: GCF_015852505.1. Taxonomy (NCBI): domain Eukaryota; kingdom Metazoa; phylum Chordata; class Mammalia; order Monotremata; family Tachyglossidae; genus Tachyglossus; species Tachyglossus aculeatus. Next base: position 49,408,695 of record NC_052071.1, read on the forward strand.
GGTATACTTCCTGCAGAACTGGTGTGAGGCTGTGGGATGTCACACACTGCATCTCGATTGGTGATATTTATTGAGTGCTTATTTGGTGCCGAGCACCATACTAAGCAGTTGGTAAAGTTCAATACAGCAGAGTTAGTAGACACAATCCAATCCCCGCCCACAAGGACCTTAAACTGTGCCAGGGGTTCATTCATCACTGCCTTGCTTTTTGGGCCCACATCAAGCCGGAGAAGAGATGCCAGTAGAGTGGAATATAAATAGCTGCTCTTCCTATTCAAAGAAGATCATGAAATTCACCTTTGAATGCATATGTGGAGCTGTAGTACCCTCAGTCCGGCCTACATCGGGCTCACAAAAAAAGATATCCCCTGTTGTATTGCCTTATTTAATGTTTGCAGCACCTGAAGCTGTTTTCTCTTTTGCCTCTTTTTGCGTCTTTTTTCCTAATAAAGCTTTTGCTGACAGGGGGTCACTCCTTTCTTGAGTCGACTTCCAGGTTTCAGCTGGGATGCAGCATTCTCTGAGGCTCTGTTCTACTGCATCTTGAGGGAGATACACTAGGTAGAAGGGCCCTAAGTAGAGAAGGAGCTCTGCTCTTGGCAAAGAAAACAGAAGAGAAGCCATTGCGGTTTAGCCAGTTTCCTTTGCAGAGATCTGAGGGTCACAGCTGAGGGACCTGCTGTTACCTTAACAGTTCTACCATGGTGAGGCAGCCTGGCCCCGCGAAAAGAGCACAGGGCTCAAAGTCAGGAGATCCAGATTCTCATCCTGGCTCTTGCCTGATGTGTGACCTTGGGCAAGTCATCTCACCACTACGAATCTCAGTTTCCTCATCTGTAAAATGTGGTTTAAACCTGCTTACCCTCTTTCCTAGACTGTGAAGCTTGGGTGGGGCAGGGACCACATCTGCCCAGTGATCTTGTAGGTATCAATCCAAGGGAAGCAGTAAGGCCTAGTGGAAAGAGCAGAGCAGAGTCAGAGGACCAGGGTTCTAATCACAATTCCATGCCTTGTCTGCTGTGGACTTTGAGCAATCACTTAACTTCTGATGCCTCTGTTATCTCATCTGTAAAATGGGGATTAAGACTGTGAGCTCAGGTAAAACAGAGATTGTGTCTAACCTGATTATCTTGCGTGAGAAGCAGCATGGCTTAGTGGAAAGAGCTTGGGTTTTGGAGTCAGAGATTGTTGGTTCTAATCCTGGTTCTGCTGCTCATCATTTGTGTGACTTTGGGCAAGTCACTTAACTTCTCTGTGCCTCAGTTCCCTCATTTGGAAAATGGAGATTAAGATTGTGAGCCCCACATGGGACAATCTGATTACCTTTTATCTACCCCAGTGCTTAGAACAGTGCCTGCTGTGTGACCCTGGGCAAGTCCTTTGACTTCTCTGTGCTTCAGATTCCTCATTTGTAAAATGGAGATTCAGTACTTCTTCTCCCTCCTACTTATGCGAAGCAGCGTGGCTCAGTGCAAAGAGCACGGGCTTTAGAGTCAGCGTTCACAGGTTCAAATTCCGGCTCTGCCAATTGTCAGCTGTGTGACTTTGGGCAAGTCATTTAACTTCTCTGTGCCTCAGTTACCTCATCTATAAAATGGGGATTAAGACCGGGAGCCCCATGTGGGACAACCTGATCAGCTTGTAACCTCCCCAGTGCTTAGAACAGTGCTTGGCATATAGTAAGCACTTAATAAATGCCATCATTATTGAGAAGCAGCATGGCTCAGTGGAAAGAGCACAGGCTTTGGAGTCAGAGGTCATGGGTTCAAATCCCAACTCTGCCAATTGTCAGCTGTGTGACTTTGGGCAAGTCACTTAACTTCTCTGTTCCTCAGTTACCTCATCTGTAAAATGGGGATTAAGATTGTGAGCCCCACGTGGGACAACCTGATCACCTTGTATCCCCCCAGCACTTAGAACAATGCTTTACACATAGTAAGTGCTTAACAAATGCCATCATTGTTATTATTATTATTATTATTACATAGACTGTGAGCCCCTTGTGGGATAGGGAGTTTCAGATCTGATAATCTCTTATGTACCCCAGTATTTAGTGCAGTGCTTGGCACACTATAAGTGGTTAAAATACCACTAGCGTAATTCCTATTATAAGTTTATGGGGTCAGCAATCCAAGATGACAGTGTTGAGATAAGCAAATGGACAGGTCTTGAATGGCAGAGTCTTCAGACTCCTGAAGGCTCCGGTCAACAGTCGTTCGTTTTCCACGACCACAGCATCCTATGGCTAGGGATACATGACATTCCGGGCCGCAGGCGAGGCTGTCCTGGAGTGGGATGCTGGAGTGGGGGCCACCCCCAAAGCTCTGGTGTGTTTCTGGGCTGTTTTGTTTGTATCCCTCCAGTATCTTCCTGCTCCCTGTGGAGGGAGTCTAGAAGCAAAACTTTCCTTTCCTGAGAAATGAGAGTGTGTTTTCAATTACTACCGTCCTCTCTTTGGGTGATTGTTCCAGATTTGTAGCTAGGCACAGTGCCCTTTAGGAGCATGTTGTGAGACGAATGAGCCAGAGTGTTAGCTTTCCATAGGGGGAGTGCTCTTTGCAGGATTGAATTTCGCCTTATCTACCAGAGAGTTTTTCTTCTCTCTCTTGGACAATGCTGCCAGTGTTGGCCTGGCTTCAGGGGTATGACATCATCCTGCCTAAGAAAGACATTGCCTGACTGGACCAGGCCTTGACAGTACATTATTGTTCTTTCTTCAACCCAGCAGTTCAACGTTCAAGGACTTAGAAGGAAACAGTCTCAAGGATAGCGGACACGAGGAGAGCGATCAGACCGACAGCGAACACGACGTCCAGCGGGGCCTGTATTGTGACACCGCTGTCAACGATGTGTTGAATACCAGCGTTACATCCATGGGGTCTCAGCTGCCTGAACACGGTATGTGATGGCGGGACCCAGATGACGTTACCTATTTTGTGTGACCTCCGTGACCTCAGGAAATGACTGGTCACCGGGAGCCGCACGCTTCCTTTCCCTGCATTACCGTGCCTCTGGAAACCTACTCTAGGGCCACGTTCCCATTAGCGTTTCCCAGATTGGAAGACATCACGAACAACTACACTCTCTCCCCTCTCACTCTGTGGGATGGTCCGAGAGTTACTTGGGGAGAGAAGTTGTCTCAAGATTTTAAAACATGGCTCCCTGTCTCAAACCCTCATCATTCCAGAAAACTCTCAGTGACCTTGTACTAATGGACAGGAGAAGAGGTGCAGATTAACCAGTTGATGGTGTTTATAAATCATCTGCTGAGTGCAAAGCACTGTACAACGTGCTTGGGAGAGCGCAACAGAAGATCCCTTGAAGGGCTTCTGATCTAATGGGGGAGACAGAAACAAGATGAACAGTGGATAACGCCAAACGAGGGAGGCAACATGGATGGCACTTGGGCTCTTGTGGGGAGTCAGTGGTGTCCTTTTTGTCCACTGCCAGTACTGTTGCCTGGGAGAGAGTTAAAGGGAAGTCAGGCTGGGATAAAACTCTGCCCCGGATAATCCACAAACTGGATATTTGAGGGTATTTGAGAGTTGACTGAATCAAGCTCACTGCCTTAAGCGCAGGTTAAAGAATGAAGATTTTCTCCATTCCACGACTAAGCCTCTCTCTGGTCCTTGTATCAAGAGTTTGCGAAGGCATTAACCCATGCCAAGGTGTGCTAGGAAAATTCACTTGACTCGTTAACGGATGCAGACGGGGACCAAACAGCGTTGGCAGAGTGCTCAGCTGCACTGGTCAGATGGACTCTGGCAGGGTGTCACTTTTAATGTCTTACTGATGCAAACGCCCTATGCAAACATCCTGACTTTTTCCATTAGGAAATATGGAATCGGCTCAGCGCTAGAGCTCCGTAGAGCCTCCCGTTTACTTGGATATAGCTGGAGATAAGTTAGAGCTGAGGCTCAGTTGGAAACCCCACTGCTGAAGGACTTTAGGATGCAAAAACAAAATAGTGGTGATTATGCACTGGTCTTCAGCTGTTTAATTTGAAACAGTGTAAAACATCATTAAAACCCTTTGTTTTGATTTCATAAATGAACCCAAAAGAAAAGCAAAGTTGTACGATGCACATAACAAAATGTCTTCCAAAGGGAAAAAAAAAAATGGGTCCCAGTGGATTTTATTAAGCTGGAATTTTAAAAAAAGGATAAAAATCTATAATACATAGAGGTCACTTGGCAGTTAGGTACTGCTGGACACTTTAATTGGTGAGTTGTGACATTGGCAGAGATAGATACTTCCAGATAACCTAAAGATGAAAAAATTAAATGTTTGTACAGTGGCAATTTAATTCTCAGAGGACTAACAGCATATCAGGAGATGCAGGCTGATATGTATCATTTACTAGTCTTGTTGCAAAGAGATGCTTTTCCATTTGTATCCAAAAAGGCTTTAGTAAGATGCTCTCTGAAATGAAACGACTCCAGGAAAGGGAATATTCATAATTGATTTCGCTTTATGCCTGGCCTGAACAACATCTATTTTAATTTTTTTGTCACATTTCTTTAGTAAAACAATATCAGTGGACTGCAGACTGTTTTTCTGAGATAATGTTCTTGACAAGGGGCATCTTGTATGCTATGTGGATTGTATAATAATGAGGTTAATCCGAAGCAAATGTGTCCTGGCCCAAATGCTTCTCTATTTAAGGTAGTGATAAAGCAACCTAGGTTTTTGTCAGTATTGATCCACTTGGGTAAATAGTTTGCATTTTTTCCTCATCTCCTTTGGCATGGCAGGATGCGGTTTCACTGGGGCAAGTCTGTGCTGTGCTGTGTCTTCCTGAGTGATGATGATGATAATAATAATAATAATAATTGTGGTCTTGCTATGTGCTACGCACTGGGGTAGATATAATTTAAGCAGTTTGGACATAATCCCTGTCCCACATGGGGCTCACAGCCTAAGGGAGAGGGAAAACAAGTATTTTTTTCCTCAGTGCTCAGTAATGATTTATTGATTTGTCACCATATCGGCATCTAGGTGATGAGCTTGGGGTTTAGGGAGAAGGTGAAACCCTCTCTTAGGGAAACCCTCCCTCTTAGGGAGAGGTGAAACTATTAGACCAGATACTGGCCGAGTCTGTCTGGACCAGGCTGACCTTCTGACACAAATTTTCCAGTGGGATCATCAATTTTTGACTGAGATCTCTGGATGGAGCCAAATTATCTTTCACTTCTAAAGCAGCTACCAGTAATAATATAGACCACAGTGGTGTTGGTTAGAAGCAGCATCATCTGGTGGATAGAGCATGGGCCAAGGGGTTAGTACAACCTGAGTTCTAATTCCGGCTCTGTAACTTGTCTGCTGTGTGACCTTGGGTAAGTTGCTTCACTTCTCTGTGCCTGTTACCTCATCTTACTGAATGAATGAACAAATGAATGACTGTGATCCCCAAGGAGGACATGGACTATGTCCAACCTGATTAGCTTGTATCTATTCAAGACTTTACCTATTCATTCATTCACATTTATTAAGTGCTTTCTATGTGCAGGGCACTATACTAAGTGCTTGGGAAAGTACAATGCAGCAATAAAGAGTGACAATCCCTGCCCACAGTGAGCTCATAATAAGTAGAGACACCTTGAAGGCAGGAGGAGACGCAAGCCTGAGAGTGATCAGGGGAGGAGATGTAGATTTGGGTACCATCAACATAGAGATGATAGTTGAAGCTGTGGGAGCGAATGAGTGTAGATGGAGAATAGAAGGGGACTGAAAACTGAACCTTGAGGGACCCCCACAGTAAGGGGGTGGGAGACAGAGGAGGACCCCATGAAGGAGACTGAGAATGAATGGCCAGAGAGATAAGAGGAGAACCAGGAGAGGACAGAGTTAATGAAATCAAGGTTGGATAACTTTTTCAGGAGAAGGGTGAGGTCCACAGTATCAAAGGCAGCTGGGAGGTTGAGGAGGATTAGGATGGAGTAGGAGCCATTAGATTTGGCAAGAAGGAGATCATTGGTGATTTTTGAGATGGCAGTTTCAGTGGAGTGAAGGGGACGGAGGCCAGATTGGAGGGGGTCCAGGAGGGAATTGGAGGAGAAGAATTTGAGACAGCAGGTGTAGATGATTCGCTCAAGGAGTTTAGAGAGGAATGGTGAGAGGGAGCTGCAATATGGCAAAGTGATAGAGCACGGGCCTTGAAGACAAAAGGTCATGGGTTCTATAAACCCGGCTTTTCCACATGTCTGCTATGTGACCTTGGGCAAGTCACTTTATTTCTCTGTGCTTCAGTTACCTCATCTGTAAAATGGAAGACTGCAAGCCCCTCATGAGACAGGGACTGTGTCCAATCTGATTTGCTTGTATCCACCCCGATGCTTACTACAGTGCTTGGCAAATAGTAAGTGCGTAACAGAAGTGCTTCTAGACTGTGAGCCCACTTTCTAGACTGTGAGCCCACTGTTGGGTAGGGACTGTCTCTATATTTTGCCAACGTGTACTTCCCAAGCGCTTAGTACAGTGCTCTGCACACAGTAAGCACTCAGTACATACAATTGATTGATTAACAAATACCACAACTATTATTATTATTAGTGCTTGGAATGCAGTAAGCATTTAACAAGTACCATTAAAAATGCTTACTATGTGCCAAATACTATGCTAAGCATTGGGTTAGATAAAAGATAATCAGGTGGGACAAAGTTCCTGTCTCACATGAGTCTTGCGGTCTGAAGGGGAGGGAGAACAGGTATTGTTTCCAGCAATGATGGGGTTTCAGAACCATCATGAGACTTTCAATTTGTGAACTGGCATGTGGAGACTTACACTGTGTGCTTTTTGGGTGGTAGCAAACAGTGGTGAAGACCCCGTTGTAATACTAAGTCTCTTCTCCTCCCCACCCCTGCTCTAGAGCTATAGTGCCCTTCCCCCTATCCAGCAATCCTGGCTGACCGAAGGCCTATGGGTAATCCCTTTCTCCTTCTCCTTATGGGGCCAGGTTTGCAGCTGCTGGTCTGGGATCTTTTTTATTGTTCAGATTTTTCCTTCTATCTTTCCTTGTGTTCTCTCTCTCTCTTCCCCCCTCACCCCCCCACCAGAGCTTTGGAGGGCAGGGAGATAGCGAATCAAAGTAAAGGACTCTGGGAATGAGAATACCTCCCCTTTCCCACAGGAGCAGCCCAGAAATGTGCCTTTCAGGAGATAAATGCCTGCAAAAGTGAACCCCACAGGCAGCCTCAATCTACTCATTCAGCTATGCAGTATCAATTTCAGGGGCAGTCTTGTTCAAATGACTAGGGCAGGCAAGGAGAACTTAATTATAAGAGAAAAACAATAGCCCCGTCAGTTGGATAATGCTTCGTAGTGTTGACAGGTTTCAGTTTGAGAACACGGGGCGGTAGCTGCAATCCACTCCCCTCACCCCCCCATCCATGCTGTGGAAGGCAGGACTCATGTCACTCATTTGGGGAAAGAGTCCTCTGGGTAAACAGTGTAATGCAAAGGAATGAGAAAGAATATTCTATAGCTTCCTGCTGTTTGTCTGGCGGTCCTGTTTAATCAATCCATTAATGCTATTTATTGAGCACTTATTGAGAGGACAACAGAAGCAAGGTGCATGTTCCCTATCATCAAGGAGTTTACAATCTAACAAGGGAGACAGACAGGCAAAAATTATTTACCAATAGTGTGAGTAATAATAATAATAATAATAATAATAATAATAATACTGATAACCATTGTGGTATTTAAGTGCCTATTGTGGTATGTAAGTGCTTGCCCCAATTGAAAAGGAGGCAGAAAACATTTGTCCTTTTTTTGTATGGTATTTGTTAAGCGCTTACTCTGTGCCAGGCACTGTACTAAGTGCTGGAGTAGGTATGAGCTTATCAGCAGTGCTTAGAACAGTGATTTGCACATAGTAACCGCTTAATAAATGCCATTAAAAAAAAAGGCTCACTGTCTTAATCAGTGAGTCAGTCACTCAGTTTATTGCTCAACACTAATGCATATATAAAAGCATATAAAAGATACAGAAGAAAACAAAATGGAAGACCTATAACTGGCCAGAGTGTGGGGAATCAGGTTGATTGGTTTAGCCTCAGGAACAGTAATAAGAATTGTGGTATTTCTAAAGCGCTAACTTTGTGCCAAGCACTGTACCAAGTGTTGGGGTAGATAAAAGATAATCAGGTCAGACACAGTTCCTGTCCCACTTGAGGCTCAAATTGTAAGTAGGAGGGAGAACAGGTATTGCATCCCACTTTACAGATGAGGAAACTGAGGTACTGAAACTTTTCCAAGGTTACATAGCAGGCAAATGGCAGAGATGGGAATAGAACTCCAGTTCTCCAACTTCCAGGCCCGTGCTCTTTCCACTAGACCACACTGTTTTCTCATCTCACACCATCCAAAGGGCCTGGAAAGCATAGTTACAGATGTGGTTCAGCTAGTAGCTGCTCAGTGAGTTTTTGTTGCCATGGTTATGAAGAAAAGATGGGGATGCAGGAAGTCAGGATAAGAAAGATGCATCATTGTTCTTCAGGTGGAGGTTTGGTAGCTCCCAAGCCCAGCTTTGTAAGCAAAGGCCTAAGAATTCCTTTGGTAAAGAGTTTTCCAGTAGCAAGTATTTTTTTGTCCCCAATCTGCATGTAACGAAGCTAACTGTAGGAGCCCACCAAACTAGTCCTGCTTGAGTAATTGGATGGCTTCTCCGATCTCAGCCTTGTCTCCCCATCCCTTTACCACCCTATGAGTGGCTCAGATATCAGCCAAGTTGGCAGTTTCCTGTGACAGCATGAACCACTAGCTGTCAAATGGGGATTCACACAGGCCATTGAGGTACAGCTAAGGGCTCTATCTTACAGAATATAATGCACCTGCTGCAGTCAGTTGTATTTCTTGAGCACTGACTGTGTGCAGAGCACCGTACTACGCATATAACAGACACATTTCCTACCCACAACCTCAGTCCAAAACTTTCCCTCCTTAGACTGTGAATCCTTCCGTGTTAGTTTGTGAGCCCCAAGTGGAACAGGGACTGTGTCTGACCTGATTATTGTGTAACAGTGCTTGACATGTAGTAAGCACTAACAAATATAATTAATTTAGGCCTTCCTTGATGAATGCAACTTGTTCCTAGTAGCAAATGTCTCTTTGTTAGTTGGCCATCAAGGCAGTGAAGAAATATTTGGATTCTTCAACCTCACAGAGACCCAACGGCTAACCACGACACCCTGGAAAATAATCTTTGGAGAAGAGGTTGGAGAAAAAAATGGGAAAATTCACAGTCAGAGGCGGGTTTATAGCTGGCAGGTTTGTCTTGTTCAGTGAGAGTACTGGAGTTCTGAATTGCTTCACTCTAGTCTCTAGATAACATAACCCCTTTGGATACTCATCTTGTCTGAATAGACTCAGTTCTCATAAGGTTGGGTTTAACGTTTTAATCCCTGTACCTTTAAGAATGGGTGGAGAGGCATCGCTGAATGGAAGCACTCCACAAATGAGGCTGGGGAGCAAAGGAGTGAGTTCTGCAGGGGTGGAGATTGGAGCCTCTTTTCCTGGGAAAAGTGGAGCTGAGGACTGTGGAGATAGCCCAGCCCAGCCCCCTTCTCTTGCGGAATGCTCTCTGATTGTTGTCCAGCCATTTACAATTACTTGCATTTCCCTTCATACTTTGAATAGGCGGGTCAGGGCTTAGATTTTTTTCTGTCTCCCAGAGACATCAGACATCAGCTGTTGTTTGTAAGTCTCAGACCCGAGCTGAACCACTTGATTTATTATTATTTTTTTTAAAGAATCTTGCCTAGTCCCCTCTACCTTAGGATCTTAATTATTGATTATAAATTCATCAGCTGAAGAGATTACTCTAATTGCTCTAATGTGCACCCAATTTGGAGTTCATTACAGCCCTGAATTGTTTTCCCTCCCATGCTAATCGTTACCAAATGGAAGACACATAGACAAATCCACAGAAATTTTTATTGGTCTTTCACATCCAGATTAAACCCAGTACATCAGCACCACCAGTTTATTTCTGTAAGTGCAGGTTCTTCTAAGAGTACTGAACTTGTTTGTTTACTAGTTTCACCAGCTCAATTTTATAGAATGGTTTATTGGATTAAACATGGGTTTGAGGAATTTCATCTCTGCCCTGTGCAACTGCTGTTGTGAATTAGCTATGAAAATGTTTGTAGGACACAGGACAAGCATATTCTAAATTTACCCTGAACTATAGTAAGATACTCGTCCAGTTATCAAACCAAGATGAATGACTTCATTTCCCCCCTTGCAATTAAATAATGATTCAATGATTGAAAATCCTCTTGGAATTAAATAATGATTGGATGACTGAAAATCCCCCTTCTCCTTCTCCCACCTGTTCCCTTGACTCGTCTCTCACCCCACTAAACTTCCAACCCTTATTCCAGTTAGCCTCTCAGGCAAAATATTCTCAATGTAGAATATTTTGTGTTGCTGCAGAGCAGGGAGGTGCTGGTCTCCATAAATGGTAGCAAAGACCAGATGTTCATAGCATAATTGAAAATTCCATTTTATCAGAGTAGCATTTGCTGTCAAAAAGTTTTATCTTTACTTCAACGAAGAGGTTGATTAGATCCCCCAGGACCTGAATTAGCATTTTTGAAGCTAGATATACTGTTTTGCAATTCATATAGTTATTTCTCCCTTGGTTTTTCTCACATGAAATCGTTATTTTTAAATGCCTTAGTCCTTTTACAAACACATCGGCTGAAAAAGGTTAGTTACCTTCACATGGGATGGCATGCTTATATGCCACAGCTAGACATTCAGATGTGTGTCACTTCAGCGTGTATGTCAGGTGTGTATTTCTTCAGTTTTACCTTCTTTCACCTTGCCAGAGGTGGTCACCATCAAAGTTAAGATGCAGACAGAGTTGTTCATCTACAACCCAGAACGTGACTGAATGCAGCAAATATTTACATTCTTAACAATGCAATCTATTTCTTTCTTTGGGAGTCGGGCATTTGACAAGGGAAAAGGTATTTGTTTGGACAAAGTGATGCATTGATTTTGGCCAAAAGTTCACTGGCAAGTTTTGGAATTTGGACCTTGGGGCCCCTTTAGGTATTAAGAAAAATAATATTTAAGAGGAAGATATTGCATTCAAGATCCCAGTAGATTGTAAGCTCTTTGAGGGTAGGAATAACATCTACTTATTCTGTCTTACTCTCCCAAGTGCTTTGTTGACTGCTTTGAACAAAGTATTCGCTCATTTAAAAAAATCACTTAAATATTGAACTCTAGTGAACTAACGTATTACTCCTTTGAGGTTCAACCAGAATCTTTAGTTTTTGTGCCTGTTGGTATTAGGCATCTCTCAGCTATATATGTTTTTGATCCATTTAGTCTACATAAAAGGGTTGACTCAGCTTGATCTCTTTAAGGCCAGGCATACTGGTGGTAGCCTCTCGCTGTTCTGAATATTTGCCAACTTAAAGTGCCTCTGTGACCTTCCCCAAGACCCCACCCATCCAGCCTCACTTTTTTTTTTCGGGAATAGGCAGGCGAGTGAGAGGGAGATGCTGAGCAATTGGTTGGGTTCTTTCACTGACATTTCTGTGTTAGATGGCTTCTAAAGCATCTCGTTAAATTGGCAAAGAAATCCATAAATCAGGGTGATAGTGGTGTCCTTGTTTGGGGGGCTTGGAGGGGGTCACATTTCTGTAGAGTAGGGTTATGGGAGAATCTTGAAGGGATCACAGAGTCTGGTTCATTCTGCTCTCTGTGAGCACTCCCTCAGTCAGATTCTCCAGCCCTGCTCCTCTCCTCTCTCCTTCAGCTTGCAAGATAAACCTCAGGCTTTCAATAAGAACATAAGCAATACCATAATAGGGTTAGATCAGTGGTCCATCCAGCCCAGAATTCTGTCCTCCAGCAATGGCAACAGAATGCTTGCAGGAAGAATGTGAAGTTTAGTGATGGATCATCCAATCCCCTGAGGCTGCATGAAACAGAAATTAATTACCATCGGCTTTCGAGTAACTTAATCACCTTGCCCCTTCCAATCTTACCTTGCTACTCTACTACAACTCAGGCTGCATACTTTGCTCCGCTAATGCCAACCTATTTACTGGACCTTGATCTCATCACTGACCTCTTGTCCACATCCTGCCTCTGGCCTGGAACGCCCTCCCTTTTCAACACTGACGGGCAATTGTTCTCTCCACCTTAGAAGTCTTAATTAAGGCACATCTCCTCCATGAGGACTTTCCTTACTAAGCCCTCATTTCCTCTTCTCCCACTCCCTTTATCCATCCCCCACCCACGTTGCCCCACAGCCCTTGTGTATATATCCATAATTGATTTTTCTGTATTAATGTCTGTCTCCCCCTCTAGACTGTAAGCTCACTGAGGGCAGAAAATGTGTCTGTCTGTTATATTGTTGTGCTGTACTCTTCAAAGCCCTTAATATGGTGCCCCGCCCACAGTAAGAACTCAATAAATATGATTGATTGATTGACTGATTGATAAGATGTAAGTTGGAAGTCTGAAAATCCCTGCAGTGAAAAATTCCCTTTGACTGTGCAACTTCAATTTCCATATGAAGACATGAATGCTGCCATATGCTCAAAATCTGTAAATTAAGAGTGTGGTTTTCCCAGAGGCATGCTTTCCTGACCTGCTGGGGCCTTAAGCTATTTTAGATCTTTTTGAAAGAAGCAAAGATTAGTAGGGAAAGGAACTCGAACATCCCACAAGATGGATAAATACTAAGAGCTTTTTTTTTCCTGGATGACATCAGTTATTGCAATTTTTTAGATTCATGTGTTCCTGGACTTAGATGGAATTGGAGAACTCACAACACACAAGGAGAGCACAGAGCAATTGGCAATGCCCATCCCCTAGGAGCTTATGGTCTGGGGCTGTTGGCTGGAGTGGTCCAGTAAGTAGAGTTAGACCGGAGTCCCTCAGAGACTGATTAATCCAGACAGAGCTGGAAAACTATGTGCAACACTCTGCTGGGGCAGCCTGTGACAGCCTAGGGTTTGGAGGATCGAAGAAACCAGAATCCAGCACAAGGCAGGGTGAAAGTTGACCAGTTGAACTTTTGGGCAGTCAAGTTGCCAGGTAAACTAAGCCTTGCTGAAAGGATCTTCCCCTAGTGGGGCAGTTTATTGTAGTCAACCTAGTTCTATGGCCACAGATATTTTCACAGCCTCTGAAAAATCCCATTAAGGGAGGAAGACTTTTTTTCCAGTCCATAGATCATTTTGCCCATTTGATCTATGCATCCATCTTATTTAAAATTTCTTTTCATCTCCTGCCTAGTAATAATAATAATGTTGGTATTTGTTAAGCGCTTACTATGTGCCAAGCACATAGTAAGCACTGGGGTAGATACAGGGTAATCAGGCTGTTCCACATGGGGTTTACAGTTTTAATCCCCATTTTACAGATGAGGGAACTGAGGCACAGAGAATTTAAGTGACTTACCCAAAGTCACACAGCAGATAAGTGGCGGAGCCGGGATTAGAACCCACGACCTCTGACTCTCAAGCCTGGGCTTTTTCCACTGAGCCACAGTAGACATCTCACCAGTCACCCCGGATCTCAAATGGCTATCTAATTGACCCCCAGGGCCAGAATTTCTTAGCCCTGGAAGACTTAATGCCACTGTGAATCCAGCTCAGAACTCCAGGGATCTGAGGGCCTGGAGGGGAAATGCTGGACATCACCAAGATCTGGACAGATCCAGGTTCAAAAGTCATTTTTAAGGGTAACTTTCCAGGCTGGATGTTTCTGTTCTGTCCTCCAGGCTGAGGGACTCAGGGCCATTTTACGTCTCCCAACCAATGACTTTCTCCCCTCCAGGGGATGTGGATGTGTGTAGATTGTAGACACGAGTACACTGCCCCTGCCTCATGGGATCCTGTCCCCTCAACATGATCTTGGACTGAACCCTCCCACCCCGCCCTCTGTCACCCAGAAAGTTTTCACCTGTGACAAAGCCTCCTTTTCCAAGTCCTGGGCAGAGGTGTGACAAGAGGCTCTTGTTTTGTGACCGTTTTGAAATGACGATTGGACTTCATTAGCCCTCACTCCGGTTAAGACAACAAAAAAGTAAGCTTTTAAATCTAAATAGTGGACACTACTGGTAGGTCAATCCTTTTTACCTCAATAACACTTTTTATCCACCAAATGGGATGACTAGGCTAGTGTCAATTGCAAGAGAATGGGAATCCTTTTATAGCTGGGGGAGGCAATTGCCCTAAAAACTATCTCGAGCCCGACAGTCATTTAGCTCTAGGGCCTTTATAGTTAATAGACCCACTGCTGCAGAGAGCATATTTGTAATCTGCCTTGCTTAAAAGGGCACATGATGATTCCTGTGGCTGTCTTTTTATTCAGTCTGCTAAGCTGAATCTGTTGCCCTCATTGGCTACTGAATTTCTCCAAATGCTACAATCCCCTAAATACGACTCTCTCCTTATTATCTTCATTTTTGAAGAAAGGAATTCATGTTTATTAAAAAACAAATAGGTGTGTATGGCAGTTGATATGATTATCCATCATGGGACTCTGATTCTTTGGCAGCTCCACATTTTAGGTGGGAGATGGGCTAATTTACAAGATTAGAAGCTTTGAGGACAGAGAACATATACTTTGCTACTGTTTATTCACCCAAGCCTTGAGTCCATCCACTCAGAGGATGCTCAGTCAATACCACTGATTGAGTGATTGATTGACTGATTCATTAATCTCCCACCTTGAGAATATGACTTTGATGGGTCCAAGGCCCATCTGGATCAATTGTTCATATCAAATTTCTCACCCTGAATTAAAAAAGATGTCAAAATATGTGGGCGAAGTATTCGAATGAATATGGTAACAGAGTGTCTTGCTCAAATGATTCAGAACTGTGGGCTTACAGAGAGCAATCTGGCTAGAGTTTCTATGCTGTTTGCAGCCTCTCTTTGCAGTGCCATTCCACTAAGATAAGATGCAGTCTCCTCACCACTCTCCTCCTCCTCCTCCTCCTCCTCCCCTTTCATGGAGCATCCAGCCCGTGAACAACAGAACCCTTTTCTCCATTCCTTTTGGTTAAAAGGAAAAGAGAAGCATAGACAGAATCCAAGAAATTTAGGCTGGTCAGCTTGTTCCAAGACATCACCACCTGCTGTTTTTAATCATTAATGAGGCTGTCAGTTGTTCTAATCTGGGAGGTGAACCAAAAGAATGGTTTTGATTTTAATTTAATTTAAAAATCAGTTTATTGGAAAAAGCCCATGCCTCCAGCTTGTAAAAATCAGGTTGCTGGCTGTTGATAAACCAAGATAGAGCAGATGCAAAGGCTGCATTATTGGTGGCACTCAAATGAGAAAACATTTTGATTTGGAGGGTTGTCAATACCATGATTGCTAGTAGCTACCATAGTAATAATTCACTTTTTGCCCTATCCCTTTTATTCAAGGCACATATGTCTTACGTCTCAGGACACATAAGGAGCACTATTTGCAGTGACCCTCAGTAAATGTAATTTCCTCTGAGTGTCAAAAGGTTAAATAACCTTGTTAAACTCAGGACAACTTAAGACTCAAGGCTAAAATATTAACTTTTTGTTTCAAACACTACACACCTCTGGTTTATCCATCTTTGAGAATCCGTACTATTTGCAGTGGTCCCACTCTACACTTATGAGTTGTCCCACAGTGAAAAGTCTTGCCAGGTGGTAAAATAGGAATGTTGAAATGATATGCACTGGCATACGCACAAAGTGGATTTCCAACGAACGAGAGAAAAACTTAATTTGTGACATGCTTTTTGTCCAAAGAAGCTTTACTAGGGATCACAAACTTTCACAAACTGCTGTCTGGGTTTAATTCCATTTCACTGATATAGAGAAACCGGGCATGTATGGCTTAGGCAAAAATAGTGCAGTGATTAGGTTACATTATGGTTAAAGTAATCCTTTTCATATCTTCTAGACTGTGAGCCCACTGTTGGGTAGGGACCATTTCTATATGTTGCCAACTTGTACTTCCCAAGTGCTTAGTACAGTGCTCTGCACACAGTAAACGCTCAATAAATACGATTGAATGAATGAATGAAGGAATTTAGCAGTAGACTAGGGCAGATATATGAATACAAACGAACCTCCGCTAACCCCGTAGTGAGCACTTCCTAACTTTAGACAGTAATCGATCCTCATAGCTAGTCTGAAAGTAGTAATTATGGTATTTGTTAGGTGCTAATTTTTGTCAAGCACTGTACTAAGCACTGGGGTAAGCACAAGATAATCAGGTCCCACATGGGGTTCACAGTCTAAAAAGGAGGGAGAACAAGTATTTCCCATTTTGCAGATGCGGGAACTGAGTCATAGAGAAGTTGTGACTTGCCCAAGGTCACACAGCAGACAAGTGGCAGAGCTGGGATTAGAACCCAGGTCCCTTGATTCCCAGGCCTATACTTTCTCCACAAGTCCATGGATGCCACCGGAAAACTCCCTTTTCAAATGAACTAGCTGTTATTAACCTTTCCGTGTTTCCTCCCTGACACTAGAGAGCTATAAATTTACCTGCTATAAGTTTTTGAGTTTTAAACACAAATTTCTAAGAAATATCTTTGACTCATAGGCTTTCATTGGTGGGTAATTTCCTCTTAGGATAGAGGAGGTTAGATTGCCACTTCAGTGGGGTTCATATTAAGCCATAATGTTTGTTGCCATAATGCCAGAAGAAGATGCCAGTGGAGCCTGAATTAATGTATAGGGCTCTTCAAGTTTGGTTACACTCAAGTGTGTGGGAATTATCACTGTTGGTAAATTTTCATTTATTCAGGTTCTGAAGCTGATAGAGTAGAAAGTTGACCCTCCTCACTAATTCAGACCTAGGCTTGTTCAGGTCTAGTAGATAACTGAGCAAGATTGAGTGTAGCTACCTTGGACAGACTTGTTCGAGTGAGTTTGGGCATCCAAGATCTGAACTTGAAGGCTTTTTGGATGAAGGTGTTTGTGTGTCACACTCTACCAAATTCCAAGATGGAAGCTTGGTGACCCTGTTGCTTTGGGAGGGAGCCTCTGCGACACTGCCTGGAGTGTTGCCTTTGGACCTTCTTATTTCCCTCTTTCCCGTAGGGCTGTGGCACTTCCAACCACATTTGTGGGTGGATTCTAGGAAGAGCAAACTGTGGAAATGGACTTATTCCCAAGGCCCTTTGCAGCTGCAGTCTACCGTCCGCCCCCTCCCTATCCCATCTCTGCCTTACATGTTGGGGGTCCCCCAGCAGAGGTGCGTGTGTGTATTTTTGTATGCCCATCCTGGGCTTTTCTTGGCAGGAGAACTAGGCCCTCCTGCATTTTATTCCCTTTCATTCTTGTTCTAATTATGTTCTAGTTAACATTGTAAAATCTTCCCCAAATAAGTGACCTAGATATCCAAGCGACCAGAATTTGGGGCAAGAAGCACACCGATATTCAAGCAGGATGTGCAAAACTCCATTTTATTGATTAGAAAATATGTCTTCCTTCCAGCAGCCTGAATTATCTTGATTGCCATCACTAAGGATCAAAGCTCCCCTTTACTCTCTGGAAAACGTACACCCCAGAAGCACCGGCATAAACCTAGACTTCTCTCTCTTATATTGCCTAGATTGGGGTGTTCCACCTTTAGTGTTTTAAAGACTCCCTTCACCACTACATATTGTGCAATTGTTCTTTTTCTGCTATTTCATTCATCCTTATAGCTACACTGTGGGAGACAGTTTTTCACATCTCCAAAAAACTAAAGATGACAAATGAAATTGAGTTATAAAGATTCATTCTTCCCCAGAGAGGTTGGGTTTGGGGGAGATGCACTGTGGGGTAACTTGCCCAAAGGCACTGTGGGTCCAGATTGAGCTCCTTGAGGGCAGGGACTACATATAACAACTCTGTTGTATTGACCTTCTCAAGCTGTTAGTACAGTGCTCCCGATAAACACTCAGTAAACACCACTGATTGATTGACTGAAATGAGGAAGGGCTAGTTAAACCTGGATTGTTTGGGCAAAAAATCCCAAATTATTTCCATAAGAGCCAGGACTTTGTCTTGTTATCCCCTCTGGCTCTCAGCTTTGCAGTGTAGAGTTCCCCCCACATCGACCTGCTCTGTGTCTAGTGGATGCTATGAGCAGTGGCGATCCATGAATTCCATTCAGGACTGGAAGTGATTCCCTGATTGACTCGGGTACAGGATAAGGGAGTCACTCTTGAGGGCACTACATGTCACTTGCTTTAATTTGAGGGTTTATAATCCAACTAGATACCCAAAGGCAAGAAACTTTTCAGAGCTGTTGTGTCTGGAGGCCTCAGGCACAGGAATGGTGATTGCTCTGCAACAGGCTTTATTGTTATTTTGGTCGATTGAATTAATTGCTACCACACACAGAAGTAGTAGTAGTTATAGTTGTAGCAACAGCAGCAAATTTTTCCTCTAGATTTAAGCTTCTTCTGAGCAGGGCATGTGTCTACCAACTCTGTCATATTGTACTCTCCCAGGTGCTTAGTACAGTGCACTGCATACAGTAAGCATGCAATAAATATGATTCATTGATTGATAGTAGTAGTAGTAACGGTACTTACTGAGTGCCTACTGAGTACAATGAACTGTACTAAGCCATTGAGGAAGTACAACAGAAGCACAGGACACATTCCCTGCCTGCAAGGAGCTTACACTGTAATGGATGTAATAGAAATATTCACCAGCGTGGAAGCAAGAAGAATACCCTCCTGGAGCACAACTTGATCACACATTTAAGCACGGAAATCATCATTGGAATGAATGATTCTAGCCCACTTGAAAAATAATTTCAAGCATATGTGGTTTTCAAAGGAACCCTTCTATTGGTTATTCCTCTAGTGGAGATGGCAATTTCGGTAAGGATCAGTTAACGACTCAAAGAATTCTGCACCATTTTTGCAGTGTAAAAAAAAAGTGACAAGGGGAGCTGGAAAAAACAAATCCAAACCCTAATTGAAAACCGGTATAAAATCTCCGCCAGGAAAAAAGCACTTGGATATACTGTTGATAAGAGAAAAACCTTTTTTTTACCTGCTCAGCTTAGAGCAGTTTGTCTTACGTTAATGGAACTCAGGTTGTAAGGTGCCCAATCTATCTGCCAGTCTGCCGCTGTTTTAAAATGCTTGTTCTTGCTTCAGCCTACAGGAGGGCTCTTCGGATGTTTTTGTCTGAGAACATCCAAAACCAAATTGAGCTGCAGGGACAGGTAGTGACTTTCGCTCTGCCTTGAATAGCTCAGTTCTCCCAGCCTGTGTTAGCCAGTGATGGAAGGATGCAGAGATTTTGAAAGTAGAAATGGAATTCTCCCCTCTCTGAACTACCCGGGCAGTTGTCTTCATTCTGTACTTTCTGTTCTCATGGGGAGATGTGGTCTCTGGATGCTGGACCAAGAAGGGGTTGGGCTAGGGTATTTGGTGTCGCAGCTCTGCAAGTATGTTTGTCTTTGACTTTCGAGAGCCTTATCCATATTAATAGGATAAGCACTGGAGGTCTCAGAGGTGATTGGGCATGCCAGCAAACTCCGAAGTATGGATTTGATTTTGATTTGGGAAAAAAATTATGGTGAAAATGAATTTCTTTGTGTGGCAAGAAATGAACACTGCCTGTAATTAGGGGGCATGCCAGTCGCTTCTCCGGAATTCATACTCTATATCCAAATATGAATTAATCAGATTATTGAAACAGAATTATTTTGTCAGGGGGTTTCCCACAAAATAATTTTCTGGCTGAGCTCTTGTTGGTTGAGTATGCAGCTGGAAATTTTACACATGGAAAGCTTGGTGCTTGTATCGTGCCCAATGGAGGTGTAATGGAGCAGGTGGTTTTTCTACTGAGTAGGCCCAAGGATCCAAATGATTCCTTCCCTTTTGGCACAACTATTTGGATTTTAGAATACCCACCCCATCCTGGTGGGTCATTTATGGGTTCTCTCATTCCTAAACTACTCAGAAGGCTTGTGTGTTCCCAACTCCCTTGACCTCCTTGACCCATTTCAAACTGGTTTCCACTGAGGTTCACTGAGACGCCATCCTCCCAGGTCACTGATAATCTTCCTCTTTGACAAATCACACGGCCTCTCCTCTCTGCTAAATCCTCCCTGAGTTTTCAGTTGCCTATGAAATTGTGGACTACTCCCTTCTGGTGGAATCCTGTCTAAACTTGGCTTTACTGATGCAGTTTTCTCCTGGTTCTTCAATCTCTCTGACTGCTCCTTTGACTCACTTGCTGGTTTCTTTTCTCCTTCTCACAGCCCTAACAGTACATTTGTCAAAAGTTCTGCTCTGGGCCTCCTGTTCTTCTCATGGAACTTCATTCCCTCAGGGAGCTCACCCACTCCCATGTCTATCAATTCCCACCTCTTTTTGCATGGCTCCAAAATCTCACTAGTCCTGAGCTCACTCCTCCTCTGCAATCCCACATTTCCTTTTTTCTACAGGACAACTCAAGCGCAATATTTCTAAAACTGGACCCCTCATTCAGTTCATTCAATTGTATTTATTGAGTGCTTACTGTGTGCACAGCACTGTACTAAGTTCTTGGGAGAGGCCAGTACAACAGTATACAGACACATTCCCTGCCTACTACGAGCTTGCAATATAGGGGGTGAGGGGGGTGGAGTTAGACATTAATATATATATATATAAATACAGATATGTATGTAAGTGCTGTGGGGCTTAGAGGGGAGAAGACCAGGGGGAGCAATTCAGGGCAACACAGAAAGGAGTGGGAGAAGTCGGTGGGGGGTGTTACTCATTAATAATAATAATGATGGTATTTGTTAATCACTTACTATGTGCTAAGCACTGTTCTAAGCACTGGGGGGATACAAGGTGATCAGGTTGTCCTACGTGGGGCTCACAGTCTTAATCCCCATCTTACAGATGAGGTATCTGAGGCACAGAGAACTTAAGCGGCTTGCCTAAGGTCACACAGCTGACAAGTGGCAGAGCAGGGATTCGAACCCATGACCTCTGACTCCCAAGCCCACACTCTTTCCACTGGGCCACACTGCTTTTCTCATTCATTCAATTTGTACTTACTGAGTGCTTAGTATGTGCAGAGCACTGTACTAAGTGCTTGGAAAGTACAATTTGACAACAGATAGCGACAATCCCTACCCAACAACAGGCTCAGAGTCTAGAAGACTTAGTCAGGAAAGGCCTCCTGGGGAGAGTCAAAGGACCTGAGTTCAAAACCTAGCGTTGCCACTGTGTGACATTGGGCAAACCACTCAGCTTCTCTGAGCCTCTGTTTCTGCAGTCAGGGAGTCAGAAGGGCCTGGGTTCTAGTCCCGGCTCTGCCCTTGCCTGCTCTGTGACCTTGGACAAGTCACTTAACTTCTCTGTGCCTCAGTTACCTCATCTGTAAAATGGGAATTAAAACTTTTAGCCCTATGTGGGACAGGGACTGTGTCCAACCTGATTATCCTGTATCTACCTCAGTGCTTCCATAAATACCATAAAAAAATGACCGTTCACTCTCCTACATAGATTGCAAGGCCAATGAAGGACAGGCACTGTGTCTGACTTGATTATTTTGTATCTACCCCATTGCTTTGTACAGTGCTTGGCACATAAAAAGCTCTTAAAAATACTACTCTGCATCAGAATCTCCTGATAATTGACAAGGCATTCCATCCATTCTCTCCCTCTTATCCACTCTTCTCCCAATTCACCTGGCTCGCATCGTCATTCCTTCCAAGCTCATTTACTGGGCTTCATTCCTAGACTCTCCCACCTCAGACCCCTTGCTCATCCTGTTCCTTCTACTTATAATTCCCTCCTACAAATCCAGCTGACCACTGATCTCTCCATCTTCAGAGTCTTTCCTGACTCCTTCAGGAGATTTCATTCACTCCTTCATTAAATTTTCCTTTACCTTGATCATAACCTCCCAACCTCCACCTCAGCACTTCACAGCCATCCTGTAGCACTTTTGTATAGGTGAATTTACATATTCTTCTCCCTCTTTCAATAATAACAATAGTAATAATTGTGATGTTAAAGTGCTTATTATATGCCAAGCATTGTACTAAGTGCTGGGGTAGATGCAAGATAATCAGGTCCCCCAAGGGGCTCACACTCTAAGTAGGAGGGAGAACAGGTATTGAATCCTCATTTTGCAGATGAGGGAACTGAAGCACAGGGAAGTTAAGTGACTTGTCCAAGGTCACACAGCAAGTAAATGGCAGAGCCAGACTTAGATCCCAGATCCTCCGAGTCCCAGGCCTATACTCTTTTCACTAGGCCATACTGCTTATGTCCCATCTGTAGAGTGTCATGTGCGTCTCTTCCCCTGTTAGGCTGCAAATTCCTTGCATAAAGCAGTGATGACTTCTACCTTCTAAGCATTTACTGCAGTGCTCTGCATGCAGTAGGTACTTAATAATTACTATTAATTTTCTTCAGGATCTCTAGAAAAGGAAATTAGCAGATAGCATCAGTAACAGTGTCACATAATGCTCACACCCAGGAAGTTCTTTTTTTATTACCAGTGGTATTTCTTGTTGGATTTAAGCCCATTTGCTCTTTTCTTGTCCTCAATGGAGTCATAGAAAGGTCCCCCCCCCCCCCCCCCAGCTCTCCCAGTCGCATGCTCTGTACCCCTTCATAGGCTTGGGAATTGTTATTAAGTCTTCTCTCTCTTTAGGCCAAATAAAACTCATTTTCTATAACCTTTTCTCTGCTTAGCTATTTCACATGGCATTAATTTTGGCTCCTGCAGTAGATCTCAGATTTTTCCCTTTGAACAGATTACTCTTCTGTTTTATCTTCATTTTGTGGTTTCTCGTCTCCTGCCTGTTCCTGCTCTTCTTTAACCCATAGAGCCTTGAAGAGTGGGGTAATTCTTGAAATATAGGCCCCAAATATATGCCAAGTCCCCACCTCCCCCATTTCTCCAAAGATCCTGTTACTGTGAATTTCCAAGTCCAAATGAGAAGTGGATTGGGGACCGGTGGAGGAGTAAAATTCCTCGATAACTTGATCCAGGATACTAGAATTAAGGGAGAGGGATGGAGGGAGGTGGCTGATTGGTTTTTGGTGGGGGCCAGAGCAGGGCAGGCATTTAACCAACCTTATCTTTCCTCTAGTCTCTTCTAGAACTTGTTGACAGCTTATATCAACGGCATGCCTTTCAGCTGCTCCATTAGCAGAGGAATTGGCAGTTCCCATGTGAGCTCCTAGACAAAAAGTTCCAGTTCACTGAGGGAGAGTGCTTATTTATAATTCCTTCCTAGTGATTCTTTAGTGGAGTCTCCCTGAACTTTTTATCCTTATGCTACCTTTCGAGCCAAATGGCTCACCCCCGCTCCCCAAAACAGAGCCAGTATTAGAACTGAGTGTCTGATTCCTGGGCCCATTATGCTGATATCATCTCTCCTCCCAATTGAAAACTCAGTGTTCCCTGGGTTAGTTTCCATTGACAGTATCAAAGGGCCACCTCCTCCAGTCTGGAATAAAGAGAGGAGATTTTGGCTGGAGAGTCTGCAACTGAAACCTCATGGAGCAATGAATCAGGAAAGGTCAGAGAAGCACTACAGGGAAAGAGAAGTAAATTACTGGGAGTGTATAAATAGCCCAGGGGAATGTTTGGTAGGGCCCAGATGTGTCCAGAACACTGGAGTCTGTATATGTATCAGACTTTCATTTGTTTCCTACTTTTCACTATTTGGGTTTGCCTGCTGTGTTATCTCTGTTGCTGGCAGTTCTGCTCACCAGAACACTTCAATTGAATCACAGCATGAATTGCCTTGATGCTTCATTCTCTCCAACCTCCCTGGTTCCCTGTTCTTGTTGATCCTCAAATTTTCCTCCCAAAAACTACCCTGAGAGAATACAAGCCTCCAGTTTTGGATTTCCCCTCGGTTTCTTTTGGCTTGGAGTGTTTTCAGTTTGCTTCTCCCCCTCAGAACCCCTTGGCTAAATTCTCAGACTCGTTCCTCTGTCTTGGACCCAAGACAGGTCTCGTGGAATCCAATCCCAGCAGATTGGTCTGTTCTAGCTCAGAGTATGATGGGAAATGGCCAGTTTGGGCCTTGTGTGCCTCCACACAATATCCCCAGCCAGTGTTATCTTTTAGGTGTTCCCAGTGCCTGCTTTTCTGGCCTGATGGAATTTCATTGATCAGTCATGATTTGTGGCATGAGCCAGGAAGCAGCCATTCCAACAGCCCATTCCAATCATCATTACCTCCGCTGTGGAGAGATCTGGCATGTCCACTTACGTGGCATCCAAAGAAGTTTAGAAAAGACCTGTCTGTTTTCGAGCAGATCAGTTTCTTTGGAATTGGTTTCCTCCCATGCATAATTCACGTTGTCCTCCTCCTCCTTTCCTGGGTCATTTGTTACCGAAGAGTTTTTACAATCAAATCCTTCATTAGGGCTTGGAAGATCTTTCTCCAGGTAGAGGAGTGCACAGGTTCTCATGGCTCAAGCTGCCCTTATTTTTCCTCCAAATTGGATTAGCTTCTGTGCTTGGATATATTAGCAGGCCCTTGTTTTGGTGTTCCTATCTCAAAATTTGTGACTAAGCTGTTGAATGTCTTGCCCAGAGACCTCCTTCTCTGCCTGCAGCTCCTTTTCAAATTCTGGGCCTCAGTTCATCCGAGTCCAGCGCTTTATCAACCTTTAATGGTTCTAATTGCTTAATTATCAACTGTTAAACCATTGCCCCTTCGTACAAAGTAAAGAATCCCTGTCTCTGGGATGAGGCTCTGGCGGGGGCGTATGAGGAATAGGAAGGTCATGAATTTATTTAGTCCCTCGGCAATATTAACCTCATTTGTCACCAATGTTTCTGCTCCAAACTCTCAGAGGTCTTATTGCCTTTGTGTTTATCTGGTTTCCTTTTATGGACTTGTATTTAAAGAACTGATTGTTTTTAGTCCGTTGTGATTTTATCTGTCCCCCCGGCCCTCATTATTATCATTTTTTTCCACTTTCAATTGTCCATTTCTTGTTATCAAGCGGTTTCCAAAAATTTCCACTATCCAATCAGCTCCTCTCCCCCTTAATCGCCTTGGTTTTCTCACTCATCCACCCAGGGCTTTCATATTGTGTGCTTCCTGTGAACAGATCTACAAAATGTGCATAAGCTGTGGCTTATTTCTGTAAACCACCTCCATGTTCCTTTCCCTTTTCCCCCACCCTCACCCCCAAGTGCCTCATCCAATTTAATTAATCATACTTAGCATATTACACATCTTGTCAACGCTTCCTTGCCAAGGCCTAATGCTTTTTTAATTCAAATGCATTCTGCGTATGTAAATGCTTTTAAATGAGGAGAGCCTTCTGAGCCAAGTGGGGACATCTCCTCCATGGCTGACAGGAAAAAAAAGCACTGTGAGTGACCCTTGCCCTCTACCAAGGGCTTGCCCTCTCTCAAAACCCAAAGGGCAGCTTGGGATGCCACCACACAAAGAGCTGCCCATATACATGTGGACTCTCCAGAGGAATGAGCGGTGTTTGATGGATGGCACCTAGGTGCCATTTGGGCCCAGTGGTGGGGAGCCAGCTTCCAACCAGCTGGGCTAGTGAGGTTCATGCTTCTTCAAAGTCTTGAGTGGTTTTAGTGGTGTTTCATCCTGCAGGCAGGGAAACTCCCTGCTGGATGCATCGATACAGCCAAAGGTTTTGTTTTGCTTTTACCAACTCAAGTAATTAGCCTTACTTAAAGGATTGGGGCACCCACTCTCCCAGCCTGCCTGCTTCTCAGCAGGGGCTGTTACCGAGTGCTGGGGGCCACATTTACATCCTCCTTTCCTTTGCCTGGATAGGGAGTCTGTCACCATATCCCGTGGATTCTGCCTTCACCACATTGCTAAGCTCTGCCCTTTCCTCTCCATCTAAACTACTAGTATGTTCCTCCAAGCACTTATCCTATCCCACCTTAGACTACAACATCTTCCCTGACCCTCCTGCCTCCTTTCTCTCCCCATTCCAGTCCATACTTCCCTCTGCTGTCTTAAAAAAAGTCCAGTTCATATGTCCCCACTCCTTAAGAAGCTCCAGTGGCTGCCCATCCATCTCAGTATCAAACAGAAACTCCTTACCACTGGCTTTTAAACACTCAATCATCTTGCCGACTCCTTTCTTAACTCACTGATTGTCTACTATAGCTCAGCCAATACACTTTGCTCTTCTAGCGTCGGCTTACTCGCTGTTCCCCATGCTCTATTTTGCCACAGACCCCTTTCCCCCATCCTCCTCCTAGTCTGCAACTCCCTCCCCCTCCATATGTGCCAGACCACCACTCTCCCTACCTTCAAAGCCTTATAAACATCACATCTCCTCCACGAGGCCTTCCCTCAGTAAGTCATCTTTTCCCTGGCTCTTCTCCCTTCTGTGTCATCTATGCATTTGGATCTTTGAGTTTTGGGCATCTGATATTCACCCCACCCTCAAGCCCACAGCACCTATGTACATATCTATAAATTATAGATAGTAAATTATTTATATTCATGTCTGTCTCCCCCTCTAGATTATAAGCTCACTATGGGAAGGGAGCGTGTCTACCAATTCTGTTTTATTGTGCACTTCCAAGCACTTGGTACAGTGCTCTGCACACAGCTCAGTAAATACCTCTGATGATGACGAGGATGATAATGATGATGATGGGGTATACAAAACAGAACTTAAGTGGCACACCCCTCCAGTGCTCTCCACAGTGCTAGCAAGCCACAATGGCCACCTGATTTTCATAATGACCACCCCAGGCCTGAGCGCAAACCAGCATTAGGGAATCTTATGTTCTGATAACAATAATTTTGCGGTATTTATTAAGCACTTTACTGCTGTATGGGACCTGGGAGAGAATGAGGGACAGCAGAATACCCAAACAGCTGTTGTATGGAGAGCTGAAATTGGGAAGCCAAAAGCAAGGAGGGCAGAGGGAATGTTTTGAGGACATGGTAAAACCAAGCCTTAGACACTGCTGCCCTTCCAGATAAAATCTGGCAGTCCACTGCTGAGGACAGATCAACACGACACACTGCCATCAAAAAAGAGACACTCTTTTTGAGCAAAAGCATTGTAATAGCTTCTCCAAAAAGCCTTTCCAAACTTAACTCTCATTTCCCCACCCTATTCACCCTCCCTCTGCAATGTCTATACACTCAAGTCTGTATCCCTTAAACACTCTGTTACTCACTATTTCCCCATCCCCCTAGAACTTATGTACCTATCTCTGCACTCTGCTGCTTCTCCTATATGTAATTTATTTTAATGTCTGTCTCCCCAATATATTTCAAGCTCCTTGAGATCAGGGATTATGTGTCTACCAACTCTACTGCATTATGCTTTCCTGATAGTTCAGTACTCTGTATACCATAAGTGCCATTAATTGATTGAATGATTAAGGAAGCTAAAGAGTTCCAGGAGTTGCAAATATTAAGCATGACAGTCAACAAGGTATGACCTTTGTGTGTGCACACACTTCTCACCCTCAGCTTCAAGGCTCTCCATCACCTCACCCCCTCCTACCTCACCTCCCTTCTCTCCTACAGCCCAGCCTGCACCCTCTTCCTCTGCCGCTAATCTCTTCACTGTGCCTCATTTTCACCTGTCCCGCCATCGACCCCCGGCCCACGTCATCCCCCTGGCCTGGAATGCCCTCCCTCCACACATCTGCCAAGCTAGCTCTCTTCCTCCCTTCAAAGCCCTACTGAGAGCTCACCTCCTCCAGGAGGCCTTCCCAGACTAAGCCCCCTCCGTCCTCTCCCCCTCCTCCCCCTCCCCACCCCCCCACCTTACCTCCTTCCCCTCCCCACAGCACCTGTATATATGTATATATGTTTGTACGTATTTATTAATCTATTTATTTATTTTATTTGTACATATTTATTCCATTTATTTTATTTTGTTAAGATGTTTTGTTTTGTTGTCTGTCTCCCCCTTCTAGACTGTGAGCCCGCTGTTGGGTAGGGACCATCTCTATATGTTGCCAACTTGTACTTCCCAAGCACATAGTACAGTGCTCTGCACACAGTAAGCGCTTAATAAATACAGTTGAATAAATGAATGCACACTGGGGCTGGGCCCATGTGTTTTGCACTGGCGTTTTTCAACCAGACATGCACTGATAGGTGATTTTTCACCAGAGTATCTTCATTGAGTGAGTGTGTGTTTGTGTGTACCTTCTATCAATCAATCATTTGTACGTATCGAATGCTTACTGTGTACAGAGCACAGTACTAAGTCCTTGGTAGAATACAATATGACAGAGCTGGTAGACACATTCCCTGCCCACTATATACCACACACTGTGATAACCACCATACAAGATGATGAAAGTGAATCCAGCCTCTGTCCTACATGGGGAGTCATGATCTAAAAGGTAAAGAGCAGGTATCTTATTCCCATTTTATAGATAAGGGGGTTGTGGTCCAGAGAGATTAAGCTTGTTGCCCAAAGTCATGCAGCAGAGATTAGAACCCAGGCTCTCTGTCTCCTAGTTCCAAGCCCTTTCCACTAGCCAAACTTCTTCCCTATTGTCATATAAACAAAAAGCAGCAAGCTTTTGTGCTTGAAGCATTTATTTCTGTCAGGAGAAAGAAGGGGCTGTTTCATTCTGGAATGCATTTGGAATAAGTGTGACTCTTTTCCTGTAGCTGTCGCTCTGTAAAACTCTTGTATTTATTGCTGTTGCAGAGAGCTCCGTGGGTGATGCTACAGTCTCTTGTCAATTACCTGTCTTTTCAGGTTAAGGAGAAAATTTCCTCTCCCCCTTGGCAGCCATCACTTTCTGTCGTAGGGCCTTAAAAAATGCATTTCTGTTTGGTTTGATGCTAACAAACAGGATTAAATCCCAAATGGAACTGGGAATCCGTCTGCCCTGCCTGTGCTCTGGACTATCTTCAAGCCTTCCTCAGATGCAGCTGTGTAAATATGATTGAAGAATTTAGGTATTGTCTCACTGAGGAGGATTGCAGCGAGGGAGGGGCCGGACAGTCTGTCCAGGCGGAGCCAGACTGCCCCTCCACCCACTCCCAGACCATGGCAGCACTGGCCTGCTCTGCCCAGGGGAGCGGGAAGAAGGTGTGGCAGTGAAATTCGTTTCCCTGGAGGAAATGTAGGGTCCCAACTTCCTGCTTAGACTGGGAAAACTGATTATTTTGCATCTACCCTAGCGTTTAGTACAGACAGTGTTTGCCATATGGTAAGTGTTTAGCAAATACCACAATATTTATTATTATGGAAACTGAGCTGGGAAGACAAAAAGTTGAGCTGCCAATTAGGCAGCTGTGGGGGTGGGGAACCAAGGAGCAAAGGAGCAGAAACCATTATGCACCTAAAGTCAAGGGGTAAAAATCCTTAACCAAAGAAAGAAATAAAGTGTAGAGAAGAAGAAAATTGCCTCCATATTCTTTACTACTGCCTTCCTCATGACACATGCTTGGGACAAGGGGTAGTGGAATGCTTAGTCGTTCTGATCCGAGGTGAAGAAACACCCTGACTCTGATATCCATGACTCGCATTGGGCTGAGCCAAAGTTAAATAATAGGCCAGGAATGGTAAGACGGGTGAGTTTTCGAGCTGTTAAAGAGGGATAATACCTTCTGGGAAACAGTCTCCCGCTGGCCAACCAGGGCAGGTACGTGGCCCAAGACTTAAACTGTACATTGGTGAATTACTCAGCAAGTGGAACTCTCATCGTGCTCTGCTATCGTCATTGAGGACCTGGGCCTGGTAACCTTGCAGATATGGACCTGCAGATGTGGGGGTTGCATGTTCCTGGAATATGAAATGGGGTTTTCTGAATGTGTTGAAATGTGATGGGGGAGGATCTGGGAAAATTGATTTTCACTAGCATTAAAATCCACCTAACTTGGATTATCATGAGCAAGTGTGGCCCATTGGAAAGGCCACAAACCTAGGTGTCAGCCGAGGCATGTTCTAATCCCATCTTGGTCACCGACTAGCTCTGTGACTTTGGAAAAGTCTCTTCACTTCACTTTGCTTCTGTTTCCTCGTCTGTAAAGTGAGGATAAGCTATCCTGATTTCCCTCTCTCTGAAACTGTGAGCCCTGTGTGAGACATGGATTTTGTCCAAACTAATTATCCTGTATCTGTCCCAGGATTAAGCACAGTGATTTGGCACATAATAAGCACTCTATGATTAGTATTATTATTATGTGATTACCTCTACACAAGAAAAAAAAAGATCAGCTCGAACTGTTTTTGGAGTACAGCATGGCTCAGTGGAAAGAGCATGGGCCTGGGAATCAGAGGATCTGGGTTCTAATCCTGTCTCTGCCATTTTCCTGCTGTGTGACCTTGGGCAAGTTACTAAACTTCTATGTGCCTCAGTTCCCTCATCTGCAAAATGGAGATTCTATACCTGTTCTCTCTCCTACTTAAACTGTGATGCCCATGTGGGATCTGATTATCTCGCATCTACCCCAGCACTTAATACAGCACCTGGCACATAGTAAGTGCTAAACAAATACTGCAATTCTTATTCTGGTTGTTTCAAGTGAACTTTGAGCTGGGTGGTTCTGTTGGAAAGGGACCCTAAGGCATCCTAGACTGGAAGCTCGTTGTGGGCAGGGAATGTTTCTGCTATAGTTTACTCTCCCAAGTGCTTAGTACAGTGCTCTATGCACACAGTAAGCACTCAATAAATACAATTGAATGGATTCATCAAAGTGGGAGGGTCCAAGAAAGCAACTGAGAAGAAAATCTTTTGGCATCTAAAAACTTCTAAAAGAGGAGGTTCTTCCCCTCTGGCAGTCAGAGAGGCTGTGGGGTTAGTGAAGAACCCAGTGAGGGTCAACGTCTCAGACAGGACCAGGACCTTCATGGGACATCATTCCCCCCACCCCACCCCAACTCTTCCCCTTTGGGTCACTGGCTGGGCTTTCCTTAGGGGAATTCCACTAGGCTGCCCCCCAGGATCGCTATCCAGAGGCGTCTGAACCCCGGCAAGAGTTAAGAGCATCGCCTAACGTTTAGCCCATGGAGGCGTATATGATTAATTCCATACAAGCATTACTAGGGCCTTAACAGTGTTGGAGGTCCCGCAGCTGAAAAAGGAAACACATTTGGCTCGTACTTCATTCACAATCACTTACACTTAAGCTATTGATAGTTGATTGGGATGTGTATACTGCTGGGCTGGAGCCAGGAGATTTCTAAGCATATTCAGAGGCTGGAACAGACAGTAAGGCTGTAGAGTTTGGCAAGCTGTGGGCCTCATTAGTCAGGCTGACTGTATCTGACACTAGAGATTCCCATCCACAAGGATGGAGCTCACTTCCCAAGGATTTGGCTGGTGGCCCAACAATATTTACATGAAGGACAACAGAGGGCCAGTGTTAGATTTGGGCTGGGAGCTTCTAGTGAGCAAGGAATGGGGTGTCCTACTGAATACCTTGTTGATTTTTTTGGCAGAGGGGGTGGGCGATAATCATGAACTTTATGACAATCCTTTAGACTCTGAGGTAACAGTGGGGATCTTATGCTGAATGTTCAACATTTAGTTTCCTAGCAGATCAATGTGGAGTTTATGTTGTAGCAGGTGTAGAATGAAACTGGAGCTGTGCAGTTAAATATTTACCTCAAGATTTTCCACGCAATGAGAAGTACTGTAGAAACCTGCTGCCTCTAATTTTCTGCAGAGGGGAGGCCCCATGGGTAAAGCTGACGCCTACTTCCCAGTACCTTGTAGAATGGTACTATCTCATAAGAGCTAACTCTGTGCCAAATGCTGTGCTAAGCACTATGATAAATGCAAAGTATCTCAATTAGATCTAGTCCCTATCCCATATGGAACTCACAGTCTAAAAGGGAGGGAGCACTGGTGTTTGTGTCCCCATTTAACAGATGGGCAAATCACATGCCTGTTAGAAGCAGCATAGCCGAGTGGGAAGAGCACAGCCCTGGAAATCAGAAGATCTGGGTTCTAATCCTGACTCTACCATTTACCTGCTGTGTGACCTTGGGTAAGTTGCTTAACTTATCTTTGCTTCAGTTTCCTGTTTTGTAAAATGGGGATTCAATACCCATTTTCCCTCCTCCTTAGATTGTGAGCCCCATGTGGGACCTTATTATCTTGTTTCTAGCCCAGTGCTTGATACAGTGCTTGGCACATAGTAAGCGCTTAATGAACCACAATTATTAATTATTATTATTACAACAGGGAAGTAGAAGAAGTAAGACTAGAACCCAGGTCTCCCGACTTCCATTCTTGTGCTCTTTCCACTAGGCCATGCTGTATCTACCCCAGGGCTTGACACAGTGTTTGCTACAGGTAGAAACATAATTGAGACCATAATTGTTAGTGGAGAGGAGTCAGGGCTGCGATGAGGTCTCTATGCCACAGCTATAGATAGGTTCTGGGTCAGCTGTGTAGAGGTTTTCAAGGCCAGTGGTGGCCTGGGCATGTAGTGGCTTCCTGTTGGTGGCTCAGGGAGTTGACTGATATTGGCCAGAAAGCGCTGTTTCGTGGGGACTTTTGGTAAACTGTTTTCTCTCCCTTCACTGAGCTGAAATTCCCCTTGGGCCTTTGGAAATGATTTCTGAGTTACCCGGAGGGGTTCAGTCCCTTTGTCTTGAAGATTTTCTATTCTCCCTAGGGGTTTAAGGACTCTTTTTTTTAATGGTTTTTGTTAAGCGCTTACGATGTGCCAGGTGCTGTATTAAGCTCTGGGGTAGATATAAAGCCCTATTCAAAGCCCTACTGAGAGCTCATCTCCTCCAGGAGACCTTCCCAGACTGAGCCCCCTTTTTCCTCTCCTCCTCCCCGTTCCCCCCGCCCTACCTCCTTACCCTCCCTACAGCACCTGCATATATGTTTGTACAGATTTATTACTCTATTTATTTTACTTGTACATATTTACTCTTCTATTTATTTTGTTAATGATGTGCATCTAGTTTTATTTCTATTTATTCTGATGACTTGACACCTGTCCACAGGTTTTGTTTTGTTGCCTGTCTCCCCCTCCTAGACTGTGAGCCAATTGTTGGGTAGGGACCATCTCTATATGTTGCCGACTTGTACTTCCCAAGCGCTTAGTACAGTGCTCTGCACACAGTAAGCGCTCAATAATTATGATTGAATTAATATAAGCATATCAGGTGGGACACAGTCCCTGTCCAACATGGGGCTCACGGTCTTAATCCCCAATTTGCAGGTGAGGTGAGGCCCAGAGAAGTGAAGTGACTCACCCAAAGTCACAGAGCAGACAAGTGGCAGAAGCTGGATTAGAACCTAGGCCCTTCTGATTCCCAGGTCTAAACTCTACCCACTAGGCCACCCCACTTCTCTCTACTGGCATTAGGCCGTGCCTGTGGAGCAGGATTAAATACTTCCCTGAGTGCGGATCTATTCCCCTTTCCAAAGAAGCAGCAGCATGGTGTAGAGGATACAGCATGGGCCTGAGAGTCCTAAGATCATGGGTTCTATATATATTATTATATATGTTATGCTCCGCCACATATCTGCTGGGTGATCTTGGGCAAGCACTTCTCTTCCTCCATGCCTCAATTACCTCACCTGTAAGATGGGGATTGAGACTGTGAGCCCCAAGTCAGACAGGGACTGTGCCCAACCCAATTTGCTTGTATCCTCCCCAGCACTTAGTACAGTGCTTGGCACATAGTAAGCACTTAACAAATGCTATTATTATTATTATTATTAAAACTGTATTTGGGGGGAAAATGGTTGGATAGGCACTCTTGGTAGGGTGGAGGGCGGGGATGGGAGACATTTTCTTTCCCTTCTCTCCTTCTACAGCCCACCCCGCACCCTCCGCTCCTCTGCCGCTAATCTCCTCACCGTGCCTCGTTCTCGCCTGTCCCGCCATCGACCCCCAGCCCGCGTCATCCCCCGGGCCTGGAATGCCCTCCCTCTGCCCATCCGCCAAGCTAGCTCTCTTCCTCCCTTCAAGGCCCTACTGAGAGCTCACCTCCTCCAGGAAGCCTTCCCAGACTGAGCCCCTTCCTTCGTCTCCCCCTCGTCCCCCTCTCCATCCCCCTCATCTTACCTCCTTCCCTTCCCCACAGCACCTGTATATATGTATATATGTTTGTACATATTTATTACTCTATTTATTTATTTATTTATTTATTTTACTTGTACATATCTATTCTGTTTATTTTATTTTGTTAGTATGTTTGGTTTTGTTCTCTGTCTCCCCCTTTTAGACTGTGAGCCCACTGTTGGGTAGGGACTGTCTCTATATGTTGCCAACTTGTACTTCCCAAGCGCTTAGTACAGTGCTCTGCACACAGTAAGCGCTCAATAAATACGATTGATTGATTGATTGATTGATTTCTTCCCCAGTTCTCTCTCTGTTTTTCTCACCTTGCTGGTGGTCTTGACTCAGTGTTTCCTCCCTCCCTGCCTGTGGACTAGATGCTCCTCTTCTATCTTCTCTCCTGGAAACTCCTCTCTCTGGTCAACAAATGCTCGCTTCAACCTTCCTCGCCAATGCTCACCCCTGGTGCCGATAAAAACACTGGTTCCACGATAAGCGGATGGCAGGAAGGGAAGATGGACATAGATTCCCCCTTAGAAATTGCCAGAGCAATTTAGACCCACGAGAATGTAGTTTCCCTAAATTGGACTGTGTTTAGGATGAATATTGGAAGAACTTCATGGTCTTTAACATCTCCGAGGGAATCAGCCAGCATCATGAGATTGCAGAAGGGACCAAAGATCAGTCAGTCAAGTGTTGAATGAGCTCTGTAGGGTGCAGAGCGGTGTTCTAGGGGCTTCACAGCTATGTCTACTGCACAGATTTACATATAGAGTGTTGCAGGCCCACTTTGTATTTTATCGGCGCTGCAAAATGATCAGCTTTGTGGTTCGTTATGGTCTTGCTCATTTCTTTCGCTTCGAATGCTCGTTGCCTTACCTGACCTGGGCATTACGCATGCTTGCTGGAACTCCCCTTTAGACACAACTAATTGTTCTGGTAATAATAATTATAATAGCAATAATAGTGAAATTTGTTAAGCACTTAGGGCATACCAAGCCCTCTGCTAAGGCCTGGGGTATTTATAAGATAATCAGGCCGGACATAGTCCCTGTCCCACGTGGGGCTCCCTGTCTTACTAGGAAGGAGATGAGGAGGGAGAAACTGAGTCCCAGATAAGTTGTAACTTGCCCGAGGTCACACAGCCATCTAGAGGTGGAGGAAAGTTTGGGACTCAGGTCCTCTGACACCAAGGGAGGTGCTCTTTCCACTAGGCCACACTGGTCCTCTGAACTAAGGAGGTGGTAGTATCTGGCGGGCTAGATTTGGAATTTGTTCTAACTGTGACTCAACCTCTCCTCATTGGGCAACTCACTTAACCTCTCTGGGCCTCAATTTCCCCATATGTACAATGGGAAGAACTTTGTGTTCCTAACTCACTGGGAGGATTGGAGTCAGAAGACCTGGGTTCTAATCCTGGCTCTGCTACTTGCCTGCTGTGTGACCTTGGGCAAGTCACTTAACTTCCCTGGGCCTCTGTTTCCTTACCTGTAAAATGGGAATTAAATACCTGTTCTCTCTCCTAGTTAGACCGTCAATCCCCTGTAGGCCAGGGACTGTGTCAAAACTCATTATCTTATATTTACCCCAGTGCTTATTCCAATGGTTGGTATGTAGTCAGAGCTTAAAAATACCACTATCATTATTATTATCCTTATTATCATCATTATTATTACTAGCCTTAGCATTTTGGTCAATTTCCAAGTTCAATAATTGTGTTCCCTTTTTCTAAATTCTCCCTAAAGCCTTGATTGGCTTTGTGTTCGCTCTCCCTGACCTGATCCAAGAAGGACATGAAATGTGGTTGCATTTTATTTTATTGGAGGCTGCATAACATATATCTTCTTTTCCACCATATAAGCTAATTATGGGCGGGGAATTTGTCTGCTAACTCTGTTGCATTCTACTCTTTCCCAAGGGCTTAGTACAGAGCTTTGCCCATAGTAAGAGCTCCATAAATACCATTGATTAATGGTAGTAAAGCTTAATTGCTGCTCCAAAGGCGATAGCTCTCTGCTATCCTGTGGCAATTTTTCAGTGCGGAATGCTACACTTTCTTCACTGAAAAGATGCCACAGAATAACAGAGAGCTATCTCTGTTTTTTTTGTAAGGCTTCCTTTCTCATTATAATACATCCAGGCATGGCATAACATTTCTTGTGCTGACTGGAGGACAGAATGAATAACCTTCCAATACTATCTCACAGAGATGTGAGAATTCAGGTAAAAAACACCACTAAATGGGTCATTCCAAAGTGTAGCCTAGTGGATACAGCATAGGCAAGTTACTTCGCTTCTCTGGGCCTCAGTTACCTCATCTGTAAAATGGGGATTAAGACTGCTTACATGTGGGACAGGGACTGGGACCAATCTGATTATCTTGTATCTATCCCAGCGCTTAATACAGTGTCTGGTACATAGTAAGCGTGTAACAAATACCATAAATTCCTCCCTTCAAGGCCCTACTGAGAGCTCACCTCCTCCAGGAGGCCTTCCCAGACTGAGCCCCTTCCTTCCTTCCTTCCTCTCCCCCTCGTCCCCCTCTCCATCCCCCCCCATCTTACCTCCTTCCCTTTCCCACAGCACCTGTATATATGTATATATGTTTGTACAGATTTATTACTCTATTTATTTATTTTACTTGTACATATCTATCCTATTTATTTTATTTTGTTAGTATGTCTGGTTTTGTTCTCTGTCTCCCCCTTTTAGACTGTGAGCCCGCTGTTGGGTAGGGACCGTCGCTATATGTTGCCAACTTGTACTTCCCAAGCGCTTAGTACAGTGCTCTGCACACAGTAAGCGCTCAATAAATACGATTGATGATGATGATGATTAAAAAATCAGTGATTCCTTAGCAGCCTCAGTTTCCCTATCAGAGAAATGGGGATAATGCTATATTTATCACCAAAATTCACTGGTTAAGACAAGGAACAAATGTCATGGCAGATCAGTTGGCCATCTGAAAGTATTCTGCCTTCCATAGTGGCAACAGGATGATTGGGGGAACTGTCCAGTGGTCGCCCCCATGACATATTTTTGATCCTTAGCTAGAGTTGTATTTAAAGGCAAAGTCAAAGCACACGGCACAGAACCTGCTCCACAAAAACTCCCACCATCACTGGGAGTAAGGAATAAGGTAGAAAAGAGAGACGGTTAGCAGCACAATAGATGGGAAAGATTCAAAATTTGCCTCTTTGCTTTCCAGTTTCCTGCCATCAGCTTCCTGTTTTCAAGGAGCAGCCAAAGGATCCCCAAGAATTTAGAGATCGCCAAAAGATTTCATTTCTTTTTGAACTGAAGAAATTGGTTTTGCGGAAACTAATCTTGTCAGCCTGATGCAGAGTTGGGAGGGGCGGTAGATAAGAGAAAGTGTGAGCGTCAATTTTCATGGATTCATAAACTCAGATAACCAGAGGAGGAGGATGTTATTAATGGTAATACAGACTAGAAAAAAAGGGTGTTATGTTTAATCCCTAGAACATTAAAAAATGCCCTTCAGGCACAGTGTTCGAGGGTGGTCTTTCTCGTTGAAGGGCTTAGGAAATTACCTGAATTCCAAGATGTTCCTTTGCCCATTTATTTATGGTAGTTGTTTAACACTTATTGTGTGCCAGGCACTGTACTAAGCACTGGGGTAGATACAAGTTAATCAGGTTGGGCACAGCCCCTATCCTATATGAGGCTTAAGGTCTTAGTCCCCATTTTACAGATGAGGTAATTGAGGCACAGAGAAGTGAAGTGACTTGCCTAAAGTCACACAGCAGACAAGAGGCAGAGCTGGGGTTACAATCCAGATCCCCAGTCACCCAGGGTTGTGTTTTGTCCAGTAGGCCATGTTGCCTCACTCGACCATGCTGCTTCTCTTTGTTTCAGGGAAATAATTTCTCATGTGCAATTTCTTTGTGGGAATTTTCTGTTGAGTTCCTAGATAGGAATGGACAACACTAGCTTAAAAAAAAAATACATTTTTCAATTTGCACAAATGCCAGAAGCAGACACCCCACTAGAATAAAAGCATTTGTCACTGTCCTTTTTAATTAGAACAGTATAAGTATCTTACGTGGAAAACCATGCCAGCATTGCAGTTCTGTGTAGAGTGTGTTTGTGTGTTTGTGTGTCTGTCTGTCTGTCTGTCTGTGATTAATCATGGCAGAGAGCCAGTAGGTTTTAAAATATAACTCAGCTTCCCTCCCTGTTCTCCCCACCCTCCTCTGTGTGGCTCGTGATATTATGCCATTAAGGGAGATAAGGGTGGGTGCCATGTCTTAATTTATGAACAAATGATGATCCATAGCGCTTTGGCTGGGAGCCGCTTGCATTTTGCTCAAGCTGATTATTTTATCTGGAGTTTAATAACAAGGTGGATTACTTGCTGTTCACTAACTGATAGAAGCAAATAAAAAAAGATTGCAAAGTGGTATTAAGGGAGCATAAAGCCCTAGGGGCTGAGAGGATGTTTTTATTAATAACATCCCCTCAATCTCTGTGCGTTTTCAGTCTAGCATCTCCAGGACTCAAGTAGACCTCTCCAGTGTGGAATTTTCCAGTCTGAAATCTAGTCTGGAAGGTAGACAGGCAGCCTAGGAGATAGGCAAACCACACAATGCACTGTCACATCCTGGTTTTTGAGCACTAAATGGAAGATGAAATGAATCAAGCAAAAACTCCTCACTCTCAGCTTCAAGGCTCTTCATCACCTCACCCCCTCCTACCTCACCTCCCTCTCTCCTTCTACAGCCCAGCCCGCACCCTCCACTCCTCTGCCACTAACCTCCTCACTGTGTCCCATTCTCGCCTGTCCCGCCATCATCCTCCCCCTGGCCCGGAATGCCCTCCCTCCACACATCCGCCAAGCTAGCTCTCTTCCTCCCTTCAAAGCTCTACTGAGAGCTCACCTCCTCCAGGAGGCCTTCCCAGACTGAGTCCCCTATTTCCTCTCCTCCTCCCCATCCCCCCAGCCCTACCTCCTTCCCTTCCCCACAGCACTTGTATATATTTGTGCAGATTTATTACTCTATTTTACTTGAACATAGTTACTATTCTATTTATTTTGTTAATGATGTGCATATAGCTATAATTCTATTTGTTCTGATGATTTTGACACCTATCTACATGTTTTGTTTTATTGTCTGTCTCCCCCTTCTAGACTGTGACCCCGTTGTTCGGTAGGGACCCTCTCTCTATGTTGCCGACTTGTACTTCCCTAGCACTCAGTACAGTGCTCTGCACACAGTAAGCGCTCAACAAATACGATTGAATGAAGGAGTGAATGAATGAAAGGTCCCTCAGGCAGCTTAGAGACAAAGGAGGGGAGGGGGAAAGGTCATTTGCTGAGTCCCTGGGATACTACTGGGGACCAACTCTGGAGGATTGGGTGTGTGTGTGTTTTGTGTATGACTTTATCTTCGAATAAAACACCAATGATGATATAATTCACCGAAGGGTGTGTGGGTAGCTGAAAAGACCTCTGCAGGGTGTGCCGTGCTGACCCTACTATGCACACACAAAGACTCTTCTCTGTTTTGGTGTTTACAGCACCTAGGCTGTTTTCATTTATTCCTTCTTGTCTCATCGCCCTTTCAAATCTCCTCCAAAAGAGCTACTTTCCTTGATTTGAGTACATCTTGCTGATATAGCTGTAGCAATTCACTCCCAGTTTTCAGCTAACATACTGCTTGGTCTAAGTCTTTGTTTTGCCATATCCTTAAAACACTTGCTCCGTTTTCCTCATTTTCAGGTTCCCAATTTTAGCTTCCCATTCAGTAGCTGTTTGAGCATTCTACTGTTGTCCGTTCTCTTCTTGTGTTCCACCCAGCACAGCTGTGTTGTGGTGAGGTTAACTTCAGTGCTAGAAGCCTATCTTTGTTCTAGTCAATCCATTAGTAGTACTTACTGAATGTCTGCTGTGTGCAGACCACTGGACTCAACCTTTGGGAGAGTTCAAAGAATAAGCAGATGTGACTCCTGCCCTCAAGAGGCCTACAATCTATTGGGGGAGAAAACACTGAAATAAATAAGAAATAAGAGAAGGTAATAGAGCATAAAGATAAGTGCTAAGTGCTTCAGAAGGTTAAACAATTGAGTGATGAGGAAGTGCTCCCAATAGACTGTAAGCTTACTGTGGCAGGGAACATCATATTGTATTGTCTCTCTCGTTACATTGTACTCTCCGAAGCACTTACTGTAATGTGCTGCA
Organism: Tachyglossus aculeatus; assembly: GCF_015852505.1. Taxonomy (NCBI): domain Eukaryota; kingdom Metazoa; phylum Chordata; class Mammalia; order Monotremata; family Tachyglossidae; genus Tachyglossus; species Tachyglossus aculeatus. Next base: position 49,448,864 of record NC_052071.1, read on the forward strand.
CACAGTAAATACTCAATAAATAAACTTGATTGATTTTAGTGTGAAGTAACAATTGCTGGTGGGTGTAAGGTGGAGATGTGAAATGAATTAGAGGAGGCTTCCAAGAAGATATGTGAATTCAGAGGAGCTTTGAAAATAAAGAGAGGTAGTTTTTGTATGTGAAGGGGAAGGGAGTTCCAGGACTAATGGAGGTTTGGGGGGAAGAGATGGAAAAGAGGCACAATGAGTAGTTTAGCTTGAAGGGAATAATAATGATAATAATAATAATAATGGTATTTGGTAAGCACTTACTACGTGCCAAGTACTTTTTCTAAGCCCTGGGGTAGATACAAGGTTATCAGGTTGTCCCACGTGGGACTCAGCCCACTTTACAGATGAGGTAACTGAGGCACAGAGAAGTGAAGTGACTTGCTCAAAGTCACACAGCTGACAAATGGTGGAGCCGGGATTAGAACCCATGACCTCCGACTCCCAAGCCCGGGCTCTTTCCACTAAGCCACAACTGCCTTAATTCTGATGGTGAGGTGTATTCATTTCATGCAGACATAGATGGGTAACCATTGGAAGTTTTTGAAAAGTAGGGAGACATGCCTACTTTTAGAAGCACCATAGCCTAGTGGGCTTGGGAGTCATAAGGACCTGGTTCCTAACCCCAGAACGGCCAATTGCTTTCTGTCTCATGGTTCTTTCAAATCTTAGGTCATGAGCTCCAAACGGGACAGAGACTGTGTCCAACGCTATTACCTTGTACCCACCTCAGCCCTTTAGAACAGTACTTGAAACATAGTAAGAGCTTAACAAATACTGTTAATCTCTGGGCAGCAGAGTGAAATCTGGACTGGAGAATGAAGAGACTGGAGGCAGGGAGATCAGCAAAGGGGGATGATAACCAGCACTTAGAACAGTGCTTTGCATGTAGTAAGTGCTTAATAAATGCCATTATTATATTATTATTATAGTAGTCATTCCAGGATATGCCAGGTTCTAGGACTTGATTGTTCGTGAGCCTATCTTGCCTTTTGAATTAAGTGACTCTGATGCAAGATTGGTATCTGTCAGAGCCACGGAGAAAAGCAGATTTGCTGGAATCCAAGAACTGCCCCATTTTGGAATAAAGAGTATATTGCAGAACTGCTAAGATCTAGGATTTTTACTATAGAACAGACTTGGTTGACAACATTCATCCCCTGTACTGTTTTTGTTGGGGTTTTTTTTTCTGACTGTGTGTGACCCTGGCACTCAGTACAATGAGAACCCAAGACCTCTGTCATGAGTCAGACTCAGTGTGAGGGCTGAACTCATTCGTTCAATCATATTTATTAAGTGCTTGCTGTGTGCAGAGCACTGTTCTAAACACTTGAGAAAGTATATCTTATCTTGGGCGATCTAAACCTTAGTTGTGTCTGCTGCCCTGATTCCAGGGCTCGTCCATCACACTGGGAGAGCCACGGAGCAGCCCCAAAGAAGCTCCCATGGTGAGAAGCAGCATGGTGTAGTGGAAAGAGCACGGGCTTGCAAGTAAGAGGTAATGGGTTCTAATCCCGGCTCTGCCACTTGTCAGCTGTGTGACTTTGAGCCAGTCACTTCACTTCTCTATGCCTTAGTTCCCTCATTTGTAAAGTGGGGATTAAGACTGTGAGCCCCACGTGGGACAACCTGATTACCTTGTATCTACCCCAGTGCTTAGAACAGTGCTTGGCACAGAGTAAGTGCTTAACAAATGCCATTATTATTATTAGTAGTAGTAGCATTGTAACCCCAAGTGTCCTAAGACCAGTCTGGTTCTCGATGTGTATGGGGCCAAAGTGAAAATGGACCACCCAACTGCTGATTGAAAGGAGGAACAAGAGGAAAAAGTGCTTCTGGGACAAAGAATGATGACAGTGGGGAGTAAACATTTTTCCTTTTTCCTAATGATCTGTTATCCTTTTTACTGGGCTAAACATGTTGGCAATGTATTCGCTTACTTCTGCCGCTTGGCCTTCCCCCTGGGGTGGCCTCCTTGCTTTGGTGCCTCAACCCCACAATTCCTGATATCCTAAAAATCCTAACTCCAGTGTCTTCCTGCACTGGAAGCCATTACTTGGGAAGAGAATGACCCTGGGTCATCTTAAAGGAATCAGCTGAACTTTGTTCCACGAAAGATGGTTAATAATGAGGAAACATGTAAGGTAATGTTTGATTCTTTCAACTTTACAATTAATTATTCATATTTATTATTCATTGATTCCAGCACAAATGCTAGGCCTAAACCCCAGTGGCACATTTGCATTTTAAAATTTTGTTTTTGCCCTGGTTTTGCAAATAAGGATGTAAAAGTTTGATGGCAGTTCTGTCTCTGCCATTCTGCATCTTGTCTGTTTTTAATTCTTTTTCTTTCGTTCCCTGGGTCTTCCTCTCTGCCCACTGCTTCCGTGTTTCTGTTTTTTTCCATTTACCTTTCTCTTTGTTTTTCTTAATTTTTCAGGCAAAGATTTCTAACAGGGAAAAGTGATATTTGAATAGATTTCCCTTAGGCAATCAATTTACTTTTAATTTGTCTGGAACTAAGCTTTTCTTTGTTGCAATGAGAAAGGATTGAAACTGCTGTAAAATTTATTAGCTTCCAGAAAGATTTTGAAATGAATTTTTTAATGATCACACTGTTTGCTGAACCTAGAAGCATTGTCATCATGGCTACAGTATTCCATAGGGTTGCCAAAGGAACACTCAAGGAACTTTATGGTCCCGGATGGGAAAAGCCGGATATTCAAGGAGGTAGTTAAGCTTTTTGAGTGTTTTCCTCCCCTGTGTTCATCTTGAGGCCTTTTCTAGGGAACTGGCACAATGGTGGGTGAGAAAAACACCAATGACACTTTGTGTGTGATTCCCCATAACCCAGCACTCAGCTCCCAAAGAGCCTGGGTATTTCCAGGGTGGAAAAGGTTATTGGAGACTCCATTTCTGCAGCTTCCGTTCTCCTCCCTCTTCCTTGAGAACATCTGGTCATCCTGACATTTTCAAGTCCTAGTTTCAGCATTGTGTTGGACTCATTTCCGGGGCTGGCTGATCATCTGGAAAACCCAACTTCCTGCCACATTTCTGGAGGATCAGATCCTTATCTTCTCAGAGGAACGTTGGCTGCTGTTTCTAAAGTTTCAGTGGTGATGAAAATGCCCCCTTTGCTCTTTCCCCATGATTGGGCTTGAACCTCCCAGTTTTTCTTACCATTACATTTAAGCAGTCAATCTGGAGTCTCTGCCTGCTTAAGAGAGTAGGATATGATCCCTAGATCACACTTAGTAAGCGCTTAGTACAGTGTTCTGCACACAGTAAGTGCTCAATAAATACAATTGATGATGATCCCTAGAGAAGCAGCATGGTTCAGTAGAAAGAGCACAGGCTTGGGAGTCAGAGGTCATGGGTTCTAATTCCAGCTCCACCTCTTAGCTGTGTCACTTTGGGCAAGTCACTTCACTTCTCTGGGCCTCAGTTACCTCATCTGTAAAATGGGGATTAAGACTGTGAGCTCACCTTGGGACAACCTGATCACTTTGTATCCTCCCCAGCACTTAGAACAGTGCTTTGCACATAGTAAGTGCTTAACAAATGCCATCATTGTTATCTTTACTTTCAAGAAGCTTACAATCTAGTGGGGGAGATAGATATTGAAATCATGAACAGATTGGAATAAGGAAAATTAGATATTTGTAAGGATTAGTATTCTAATGTAATAAGGTGTGTAAGATATCTACACAATTGCCACAGGTGGTTCTGAGTAGCCAAGTGTATAGATAACCTGTGTAGTGAACTTTGTTTGATTTTGTGTCCATTTCAGCAGGGGGCCCAAGTGTGAATCATAAAAATGAAAATCAGTGTTGCCATATGCTATGGGTCAGGATTGGCTTTGCATTTTTTTTTTACTGTACAGAAAACTGTGACCAAGAGGCACCCAAAACTAAAGTTGCTTAGTCAATCAATCTGTGGCATTTTTTGAACACTTACTGTGGGCAGAGCATTGTCCTAAGCACTTGGGAAATAACCGAGTAACAGAGCTGGAAGACACATTCCCTATCTACAGTGAGCTTACAGTCTGGAGGGGGAGACAGACATTAGTATAAATAAATTATGGATATTTGTTCATTCAGTCATATTTATTGAGCACTTACTGTGTGCAGAGCACTGTACTAAGTGCTTGCACTGTACTAAGCTCTATGAACATAAATGCAGTGGGGCTGAAGAAGGGGTGAATAAAGGCTGCAAATCGAAGCAGCGTGGCTCAATGGAAAGAGCACGGGCTTTGGAGTCAGAGGTCATGGGTTCAAATCCCGGCTCCGCCAATTGTCAGCTGTGTGACTTTGGGCAAGTCACTTAACTTCTCTGTGCCTCGGTTACCTCATCTGTAAAATGGGGCTTAAGACTGTGAGCCCCATGTGGGACAACTTATCACTTTGTAACCTCCCCAGTGCTTAGAACAGTGCTTTGCACATAGTAAGCACTTAATAAACACCATTATTATTATTAAGTACAAGGACAATGAAGAAGAGAATGGGAGAAGAGGAAAAGAAGGGCTAGTCAGGGAAGGCCTCTTGGAGGAAATGTGCCTTCAGTAAGGCTTTGAAGGTGGGCAGAATGATCGTCTGTTGGGTATGAAGAGAGAGGGCATTTCAAGCTGAGGCAGGATGTGGGTGAGAGGTCAGCAATGAGATAGATGAGATCGAGATACAGTGACTATTTTGGCACTAGAGGAGTGAAGTGTGAGGGCTGGATTGTAGTAAGAAATCATGGAGGTAAGGTAGGAGTGTGCAGGGTGATTGAATGTTTTAAAGGCTTTGTAAAGGAGTTTCTGTTTGATATGTAGGTGGATGGGCAATCTCTGCTGGTGCTTAGGAATATCAACTTCCCTTCCCCACAGCACTTGTATATATTTGTACATATTACTCTTTTTATTTTATTTGTATATATTTATTACTCTATTTTATTATTGATGTGTGTATAGCTATAATTCTATTTATTCTGATAGCATTGCCACCCATCTACTTGTTTTGTTTTGTTGTCTGTTTCCCCCTTCTAGACTGTGAGCCCGCTGTAGGGTAGGGACCATCTTTATACGTTGCTGACTTGTACTTCCCAAGTGCTTAGTATAGTGCTCTGTGCACAGTAAGTGCTCAATAAATACGATTGAATAAATGAATGAATAAATGCGATTGAATGAATGAATGAATGAATTGGAAGCTTCTCGACGGTCCTGAGGGTTTCTACTAATCGTATTGCACTCTCCCAAACATTGCAGCACTCTGCAAGCAGTAAACACTCAGTAAACTCTATTGTTTGACTGAAGCCTCTTCTGATCCATATTACCACGCTCACCTTTTTGCTCCTCCTGGATCTGAGGTTCTGCTTCCTTAGGATTCTCTCATTGTCCATGTTTGAAGTCATCTACTTTACCTCTTAACACCCATTTCAAGTGGTTCCTAGGTAGTTAAATGAAATCCAGCTCTTAGCTATATAATCCTCCCCATAGCAGTAACCAAACCCCAGAGGCTAATATCCAGTCAATCTCTGCTTCTCTCTGACATGGTCAGCATCCTGTCTTTCTCAATTCTCCAGCCTGCTCTCTGCTTCATTTCCTTGCTCCCCATGCAACGGCCCAAATGATTTCTACTTAGACACATACCAAACTCTTCTCTTTCCTGGATTGAATTGGATCAAGCGCCTATGCAGAAATGGAAACTCCAGTTATAATTGTGATGATCCAAATTGCAACTTAGATGGTCTTAACTGAACATGCCACACTATCATCTATCATAAATATTAAATTCTGAAGCACTCATACCTCCATGTGTTTTAACTCTGCCTCTTCGTCCAGCTCACCACTACCGATTCTACTGATGGTAATTCAATTGCTTTGAATTCTGAAAGGGGTACCTTTTTAATCTGCTTTCGTGTTGCATTGGGATAAGTGAATTTGATGAAGAGTTGGGAGGAAGGCGTTAGGCTGTGAATGGGCAAAGAAATCCAATTCCATAATGAGGCCAAATATTAGGTAACCGTGCAAAGTGCCTGGGGCTCCTCTATTACCACGTCCGAAGTTGCAGCTTGTGAGTTGCTTTGCTCCCGTTCAGAGAACCACCAACTGCCACAGAGTCACTTTAGCCAGGTGGTGGGTTTATGTTTTCTGTTGTCAGCTACTTTGGAAGGGCCCAACTCTGTCAGCCACAGCTGTGGAAGGGACATGCAAGATCAGGTGGTTTCCGCAGGAAACAGTGCCTGGGGTGGGACTGAGGAGCCTCTCAATGAGGGAGAGCTGAGTGGAGAGGGATAGAGGAATATGAGAAGCAGAAGGAGGAAGAAAAAAAGAGCTGCAGGAATGAGGGAGAAAAAATAAATACGTGCTGACAGATGGGTTTTTATGATGTGTTCAGTGAGGATTTCGGACTCTAAATCCTATCCCACTGCAAAGGCTGCAGTACTTCACTGGTCTCATGAGTTCAGGTGTCTATAAAAACACCCAAACTTGAGACCATCCATTGGCATCCTCTTGAATGCTTTGCAGATGTGGCAACTTCTCTTTCTTTCTTTTTACTGAAGCTTCTTGTTGTCTGCAGGATGTCAGGGCCAGGCACTTCCCACCTTGCAGCTGCAGAGCTAGGTTGCCATTTTTCAGATCCTAAACCACGGTTGCATTTTCACCGCCGTTTCTAGCAATTTCCAAACAGATTCTATGAGACATCTGGCTGTTTGAGAAGCGATGAGGGAAAAAGGGCAGTTACCGATCCCGGAATCTCAGGGCTCCTCCCTTTCTCTCTAGCTGTGTGAGTTGCAGACATGGTCCAAAGTGTGTGACCTCATTCGTTGGCTCCCTTCACTAAACCTCACCAGGCACTTGCTGATGCTTCTTTACCAAGAGGGTGAAGTCTTTCTTTTGGCATGCATCAGTTTCTGAATTGTTTTGGTAGGAACGACACATTGACTGGAAAAAGCAGTTCCACCATGTGAGTCTTTAAATACTGTGGTAGTAACAGTGGTGCCCACGGGGCCTTAATTTGACATGATGGCTGCCTCGGGATGCAGTTTGCTATCCCAACTCACTCTGTTCCTATCATTTTCGGGAATTATAGAATTTCCCAGAACTCTTAGTTGGTCTTTACTCTTTTTCCTTCTGGTTCCTCTTCACTCCTTCTGGTTCAGTATTACCTCATTTAGGATGTGATTATCAAGTTATTATGCTAATGAAATCTAAATTAATTGATCTGCTTCCTAGCAGACCTCAAGATGCAAAACGCCAGACTTGGGTATCAGCCCTCATTAAAGGTACAAGTGTGTAGTCACTGTGATAGAGAGTTGTCATTGGTTTTCTGCTCATTTTTGTGAATTAGCTGACAACACAGCTCAGGTAAACTCCTTGCTGGCAGGGCTCCTGCCCACCAACTGTGCTGTATTGTACACTAAGTGCTTAGTACAGTGCTGTGCTCACAGTAAGCACTCAGCTTTGTTTGACTGAAGGGTTGTACTGGACCTTGGGGAGGTGGTCATTTCCTAGAATATTCTTTTTCTATGCTATTTTTGTTTTGATGACTGAGTCTACTGGATCAGCAACTGAGCCTGAAATTGACCACTGCTTTCTAATTGATTAATTGATTGATGATTAATTGATCGATGGTCACTGTTTGAAATGGTAGGTCGCTTCTCGTGCAACTGTCATCTTCGACTGTCTTGGTACTGATTAGTGTCCCAGATCAGTAGAAACTTTGAAATAATATAGGATGCTGTATCAACTCAGCATTATTGAACACATTCATCCTTGGATAGGTGCCTGTATAGAACTGACTGAGGACTCTCAAATGCCTTTTCTTCTAAAACTTGAAAGAGCATTTGGGAAAACATGGAACTTTCAGGGTTTCTATCTATTAGGTTATTCTGGGTTTAGAGTATAGACAAACTTTGTCCAGTTGGTCACTTATCATGTTTAGCCCCATCCTAACACGTAGCTGTTTCAAGCCAGGAGAAGGGCAGTACTTACAGGCTTTTGTTGTTATCTGCCCCAAACAGTGGAGGGTTGGAACTCTTTCTATTCGAATGATTTCCTTAGTAATTTTCCTTAGCCAATGCCAGTTGTTTTCCTTTCCATGTCCTCTGCAGTCTGAGCTTTATTTAAAACTTTTAAATATCTTGCCCAAAGGTTTGCAAATGGCATCTCACCTTAATTCCCCAATAATGAGTCCCCTTCTCAAATTTCTATATTGGTAGAAGCAGAAACAGCATTTTCTTAATGTTTCTTGGGTTTCAGATATGTTTGGAGCGGAAAGGTTTCTGGACTCCAAGCTTGCTAATGAATTTTATGTGCCAGGTTCTTCTGCCTGTGTGTAAGCAATGTGACTTTGTGTGCAAATTTCATTTGCTCTGTATAACTCTCTTACATCTCTTTGTCTCTGTCCCTCTCCCCAAACTACCAACCAGTCTTCATGAAGAAGCAGCATGGCTTAGTGGAAAGAACATGAGACTGAGTGTCTGAGGACCCGGGTACTAATCCTAGTTCTTCCAACTGCTTGCTGTGTGACTTTGGACAAGTCACTTAACTTCTCTGTGCCTCAGTTTCCTCAACTGTAAAATGAGGATTAAATATCTATTGTTCCTCCTACTTAGACTTTGAGCCCTGTGCGAGACAGGGATTGTATCCAACCTAATTAACTTGTACCTACTCCAGTGCTTAGAATAGAAACATCACAAAACAAACGAGTGCACAGCAGCATGTTTTCGTGAGTCCTACACAGTCTTAGGGATCCTTCCACTGACTTTCATATCTGTGTGATTTTCCTTTTCAAATGCAAAGTTTCAATATGAAACCGTGATGAACTGCTACTGGCTTGTAAATGAAGGGGGTCCACTTTGTACTGTCCAGGGTTCATGCCGTGCAAGGAGGTGCTAATTTCCTGCTGCTCCACTTATATAGGTAATGGTTATATAGGAGTGAGATTGGACCAGAACAAAATGTGCTGACATGAATGTTATGAAGTTACTTCCTACCATATTATTAAATCTGTCTGATAAACTCAAGCTAACTACTCTTAAATGCTAGTGTTTGGGATTTTATATTCACTATGAGGCAAAGACCTGAACCTGTGGTGAGCCTCTGAGAATAAAGCACTCTCTGAGTTAAATGCCCACCTGCATGAGGTAAATGAATTCTTCCAGGACCCCAGGGTCCTGTATCTTATAAAAGTTTGCCCCCCAAAATTCAAGAACATTGAGTTAATTTTGCTTGTGTGGGACTGGGATTAGATCAGGCTTAAAACACTCTCCTGGGGTCTTGAAAGAGTAAATTACCACAGCTGAGTGATAATCCTCCCTTCCCTCCCTGACCCACTATTCCCCGAAAGAAGAGTTAGCTCCATAATTAAATTCCACACCAACAGTTTACTGCCATTTGTATTGGGCAGAACTTGCCCAGCTTTGCTCGTAATGGCTTGGAGTCAGGTTTGTGCCTCAGTGGGGAGATGAAAAACTTCTCTCCTCAGGGAAAGATTATTCGTGTGGCCCTTCCCTAGAGGTGAGATTTTGAGAAGGATTTGAGTGAGGAATGGGACCCCTCTTGTCCCATCGTGAGAGGAGGAGGAGGTGAAAGGATACATGGAAGAACTCAGTACAGCACTCTGCACACAATAAGCCCTCAATAAATACCATTGATTGGCTGAAATCAACCCTAAAAAGACTTGGACAAATATGTTGCTTAGAGAGGAATCGGGCACTTGGAGAGGGTGGGGAAAGACCGGCCATATAGTGCCTTTTTTATTTCCTTAATTGCATAATTTCTAATTGAAAGATGAAGATGAATTCTCGCCCATCAGTCTTACAAACAAATATCTCCCCACTTATCTGGAACTAATCCTGGTTGCTACAATCTAGTTTGACCTTATAATTTAAGAAATAAGGCATAGGCATTGTAAATGACATCCACTAAGTTCCCCGGGACAGTCTCCCTCAACAAGCTCCATTAACATTGCACTTCAACCTCTTCCTACTTAAAAATTAAAGGCTAATAGATTTACGTCAAAGCCAAATGCAGCTCTACTTCTTTTTGCTTCTGAACCTAACAGATTTGCAATCATGACTACAAGGCAACATAATTAAAATATTTCTCCTCTTCGTGGATTTTCCTCTTGGAGGGGCCTCAGGCAAACGTCAGAGATATCCATAGGGTAAATCATCTTGTGGTTGGCCTCGGCAGGAATGGATGGTTTTGGTTTGAGAAGGAGCTTGGCTGCTGGAGAAAACCCTCAAATTAGAAGCAGGAAGTGAGAAGTCTGCTTCCAAGTCTTCATTGCTGACTCTGTGAGGAAATCCTTCTCCCTCCTTCCTTTCCCTTTCCCCCTTCCTCCCTTCTCTGCTTTCCCCCTTTTTCCACTGAGTGAGATGAAACTATATGTTGGGAATTGTCTGTGCTTACTCCATTTTTTTCTACTTGACATCAAGAATGCCAAGGGAACACACCCAGGGGTGTACAATAAATGGGGGTCTCATCCAGGATTAAACTTGGGGATTGATCAGATCCCAAGGCCTTCTCTCCAACTGTTGAACTTTCTGGCTTCCCCAGCCAGAGCTGCCCTGAGAACTTTTCATCTCAAGCAGGGGATGAATAAGGCAGGACAGAAAGGCACCAATCATCTTCAAACAATAACAAAATCAAAATATAAAGGAAATGGCTTTGGTGTGGATCCTGGCTGTGGCTGTTGTTCTCGGAGAGTTTATTGTTTGGAGAAGACAGTGAAATGTAGACTTTCACAGAAACTGTGTCCACCTGGCCTTTCAGAGGCAGCACAGCGGGAAGACAGACATGGCTAACATTTTAGGCAGACTTTTCTGTGGTTTGAGTGTGTATATGTGTTCGTTATCTGCTCCCCCCACCCCTCCCCATCCTCCTTGTTTTCTCTAAATGTTACGCTGTTCATATTTTGGTGCATTTAGGGATGTGATGGGAATTTTTATTAACCGCTCCTTGAGCTAGAATGTGAGGGACATACAAATAACATCGGGAAAACAGCGGTTAGTAACAAAGCTCCCAGATTAACAGTTTTTCATAATGCGGGGAGAACACCAATGTCTGTTCTGAGCCATTTCCAGGATCCAATCTATAAATCAATCAACCCGTTGGTATTTATTGAATACTTATTATGTGCAAGAGCACTATACTGAGAGCACTTGGGGGCGTTGGAAGATGATCCCTGCCCTTAAAGGAGCTCACAATCCAATGTGGGAAAGGGATTAAAATAAATTAGAGGTAAGGTATGGAATGGGTAGAAAGATCTGTACCTAAGTGTTGTAGAGGTGCCGGGGACAGAGGGGAGGGAGCAGTACTTACACGCTCAGAAGGAAGAACCAAGTCTTTTTGGCACTGATTAGGAAGTGGAAGGAAACATCACCCAGGATAGGGTGAGTGGTGCAGAAACAGGATTGACTTTTATTTCAGTGCAAGCAACATTGTTGCATCGGCCCTCCCTGTGTCTCTGTCCGCCAGTCAGATAACTCTGTTCTTGCTGCATCCCTCCTGCCCTCTGTGACTTTTCAATTATTTTTCCACTTCCCTGCAGTCCCCTGTCCCTTTCGGCTGGTGACGCTGGGATGGAGACAATGTGACTATTATACTGCCATTGGGTTTAAGTGAGCTACCCTGTGTGGAAATGCAGGGTAGCAGCTGGATTTCACTCCTGAATTTTCCCCACTTTTCCTGGGTCCCGTTTCAGGCAACCTCCCTATGGAAGTTTCCCTCTGATTTCTTGACTATGGCCCTTAAGGCAATTCTTCTAATCACAGATGGGGTAAGGCAATCAGTGGTATTTCTTGAGTGCTTACTGTGTGCAGAGCACTGTACTATACTAGGTACAGACTAGATACTAGGTGCTTGGGAGAATACAATAAGACAGAGTTGGCAGATAGGATCCCTGCCTTCAACAGTTTATAATCTAGTGGAGTGCGGAGGTCCTGGATTTGAGGCCAAGTTCTGCCACCAGGCTGCTGTGTGGGCTTGGCAAGTCACCTAACCTCTTGGTTCTTCAGTTTCCTCATCTGCCAAATGTGGATAATAATACCTGCCTTTCATCCTACTTCACATGGTTGTTGTGAGGGCAAAAATGAGATAAGTAATGGGAAGGCTCTTTTGGAATAAAAGCCCTGTACAAAAACCCAGGTACTTTGAGGCAGGCGGATGAGCCCTTCTAGACTGTGAGCCCGTTGTTAGGTAGGGACCGTCTCTATATGTTGCCAACTTGTCCTTCCCAAGCTCTTAGTACAGTGCTCTGCACACAGTAAGCACTCAATAAATACAATTGAATGAATGAGGTTTTAGTTCTGGAAGTGACAGACCTCGTTTTAGAAGGAGGAACTGATGCTAGGATTGATGAGTGTTGTGACTTTCTTTTCACTGATATTCCAATACAGAATTAGGCAAAAGTTTTTTTGTTTTTTTTTTTATTCTGTTTGAACACACCCTAACAAGTCATATCCTAGGTTCCCTGACAGGTTGATGTTTTTCCCTTCCTGTTGAACAAAGTTTAATATGTGATGCTTGTTAGCAGAGGTTATTGATAACAGAAATGCTGACTTTAAGCTCTTTGACACTCCAGATAAACCTATTTTCAATATATTTCTCATTATAACTTGTTTCCCTTTAGGTTGTATTTCCTGAGAAGAGAAGAAGCGGGGCTCAGTGGAAAGAGCCTGGGCTTGGGAGTCAGAGGTCATGGGTTCTAATCCCGGCTCCACCACATGTCTGCTTTGTGACCTTGGGCAAATCACTTAAATTATCTGAGCCTGAGTTCCCTCATATGTAAAATGGGGATTGAGAATGTGAGCCCACTTGGGACAACCTGATCAGCTTGTATCCCCCAGCACTTAGAACAGTGCAATGCACATAGTAAGCACTTAACAAATGCCATCATTATTAATATTATCATTAGGGGAGAGGAGGGAGAGTGAGAGAGGCAAGGCAGACAATAATCTGTTATAAACCCAGTTCTCACCTTGGCCAGAATAAAAATCAATAAAATAATGGGCTCTCTGAAAGTAACACTTTAGAGCAACAGCACTGTGGCATTTTGGTAATGTTGATAATTTCTGGGACTGGCACGGAGTCAGTGTGGCCTAGCGGAAAGGCCACGAAGCTGAGTTCTAGACCTGGCTCTCCTGTCTGCCTTTGGGTTCATCACTAGACCTCTCTGGAACTTGTTTTTCTAATTTGTAAAATAGGGATAGGAACATACCCACTCTATTATCATTAATAATAATGATGATAATAATGATAATAAGAATATAATTTTTTAAGCGCTTACTCTGTACCAGGACATAGATACAAGCTAATCAGGTTGGATACAGTCACTGTCCCACATGGGGCTCAAAGTCTGAAGAGGGTGAACAGGAATTGAATCCCCATTTTACAAACAAGGAAATGCAGGCACACAGAAATTAAGTGACAGTAGGCTAGGGGCAGAGCCAGGATTAGAAGCCAGGTCCTCTGACCCCCTCCCAGGCCCATGCTTTTCCACCAGACCATGATTTAGATTGTGGGCACAGTAAGCTGCTGTGTTTTAAAATGATTATCTTTATCTACCCTGCTTAAGAGCTTGGATTCTATTTTCTCCATTACTACCTAGATAGCAAGGACAGTTGTATTTGAGAGCCTACCTGTTTGTAGAGCACTACATTAAGAGCTTGGGAGAAGAGTACAGTAGAGGTTTGGAGAACTGATCCCCACTCTCCAGAAGCTGACCAACTAACTGGGAAGAAAGGCCCAAAATTTTTTGAAAAATTTAATATGTCCTATTCAAGCCCCCTCACAGCGCCTCCCCGAGATGTTCTCTCTCTCTGTCTCTCTCTTTCTCTCTCTCACGCACACACACACACACACTCACACACCCATAAGTGCTGTGAATCTCACCCATTAATTCATTCATTCATTCAATCGTATTTATTGAGCACTTACTGTGTGCAGAGCACTGTACTAAGTGCTTGGGAAGTACAAGTTGGCAACATATAGAGACGGTCCCTACCCAACAGTAGGTTCACAGTCTAGAAGCAGGAGACAGAGAACAAAACAAAACAAAACAAAACCCATCCAATAGGAGGAGTAAGAAACTTGAATAGCAGAGGAAGTAAACAAAAACAAAACTGCTACAGGAGGCTGAGAGGGCCAACAAGGTCCTAGATGGGAGTTGGCAGGAAGGGCACTGGTGAGCAGAATGATGAATCGGGAGAGCTTCCTGGAGGAAGTGGGCTAATTCTCCTTATGCTGAAATTGACCTTCTGTTTTGCCCAAACAGATCAGAGTGAAGGATTTCATTGTAGGGAAGAGTGCCGGATCCTCGGCCACTCCGACAGGTGCTGGATGCCCCGGAACCCCATGCCCAGCCGGGCCAAGTCGCCCGAGCACGGCAGGAATGTCATCGCCCTGTCCATAGAGGCGACCACTGTGGACACGGAGCCTTACGAAGAGTGTACCACCAAAAGGACTTTTGCCACGTTTGGCAAAGACGGGGGCGACCAACCGGTCGAGGATCGGGCCCCCGCCAAGGCCAAAAGGACAGTCGACCTGCCCCTCTGCAGCCCAAAGGTCAATGGCGCCATCCGGGAGGCGGGGAATGGCTGCGAAGCGGTCAGCCCCACCACATCGCCCCTCCGCCTCAAGAGCCCCCTGTCCACCAAACCCCCGGCGTCCTACAACATAATGCACTGTCCTGCCACCAACCGTGACCTGGAGCCATTTGCGAACAGTGGGCCCTCCCGGCCAACCGAGGCGGAGCCCCGGGGAGCAGACAGTGAAAACATAATGCATGAAATCAACCCGCTTCTGCAAGAATGTCGAGAAAGAGACTCACCGGGAGGGAAGAGATTGAAAGACATAGTACTCTGAACACGGCACAAAGGAAGGAGAAACGATCCGACGACAAGCGCGTATTGTTTTTAATGGCTTTCCGATGGTTCACAAACCGCTGTATTTAAAAGCTTTCCCTAAATGTATCGTTTATAAATGAAGCTATCGTTCTGTGACAATCCCTTTTGTTTCAACAGGCAGCAGGGGTGTTCACTTGGAGCAAATTTGCTTTGGGTTTCTTGTTCACGGGGGCCATTGGAGTGGGGAAATGGTAACACAAAATCAGTCTTGAGAAGTATTCTGTACTAAGTATTTTGAATTTATATATTTTTCTATATCAAAATTATAATATCAAGTACCATTATTTGTAAGAATTCAATTGAAAGCAAACGATCTGGATAGCGTCAGTAAATGCATTAAGTTTTTCGTAGTATAGAGAAGTAATGGCCATTTCTTGTGTACCAGTTTGAAAGAAGCCAGTGGCTTAAAACAGTAACCCGACCAAAAGTTGTTTCTAGAGCTCACGTCCTTGAAAAGCTCACATCTAGAGCTCTTTTGCCGTGGACACCCCTGATTAAGATCCCTTTTGCTGTCACATGCTATCTGTACTATTATCGTATTTGATATTGCAAATTACTGTATGTTTAGTGATGGCAAAAGGCTTTAAGGGTTTTTTTAATTAAAAAAAAAAAACAAATAGAACCAACGGTACCTATGGACCGAATATTGGAGACCAGGGGAAAAACCGCACATTCCCGAACCCTGAGAGCAACGGCTTTATCGTCTCACCCAGGGTATTCCCCTGATCTCAGCATCTTCTTCAGGCGACGACGGATCGTTGTGGAAAGTCTTTTTTGGGTCTTATGATACCTAATTTGTCAGAAATATTGAGCTGAAAGTTTTATGTGAATCAATTTTTTTATTCCGGTTTTCAGGCACCGAAAGTTCCTCCAGAAGATATTGTATTTAGGGTTTAGGCACCACCCCCCATCATCTAAAACGCAGAATGGCTGAATCTACTTAGAGATCTAAATTCTCCTATCTTTAGATGCACACGCACTCCCTGATTCGGTTTCCCAATCATCGCTAGAATTACACCACCTTAGTGCATCGGGAGTTAGAATGGGGAGGATTATCATTTCCTTCTCCCGCGGTCTTCTAAATAACTGTAGAGGAAGCAATATGAAGTGTACACTTAGGAAAAGACTGGTGAAATGTAACAACGTTACTAATCAAAATAATGTGCCTTCCAAATGGAGAAAAATGAAAGTGAGTCTTTTCATAACTAGTACATTTTTGTGTGATGAAAACTTTGAATATGTATGAAACTGTTAAAATATAAATCCATTGGATTTACTTAACAGTTTTTGGGGTTTGTTTTTGGTGTGGGATGGGGCATATATATAAATATATATACGGATTTTTTTTAAACCAAACTGTACATTATTGACTGCTTGGGTGTGTGGTTTTGGTTTTTTTTTTGTTTTTTGTTTCTCTTTTTCAGGTAACTATTCCTTTTTGTTCCTTTTTTTTTCCAAATGAAAAGTATATCCTTACTGCCTAACAGTTCACTGCTATGAAACAAACAAAAACCAACTCACAGGGATCTCACCCCTTCTTGGCCTTGGCACTAAACAGCTGTGTCTTGGAACTGTACTCATTAGTAAAATGTATTGAAATTATGAAATAAATGCAGATAGAAGGCTCCTGGTGCGAGGGCACTTGAATTCCAATGAGCACCAGGCTTTTTTTTTTTTCTGGAGTGAAGGTAGGAAAGTCAAATAGGTTTAAGGTTTCGGTTATTTCTGTGAGAGCTCACGACTTGGTCCATTATTAACTATATTTGATGGGGGTGGCGAGGGGCTAATTTAGAAAAGTTTCCAGCAAAGAACCGCTGGCAAAACTGCAAACACTTCCTTACTAGGACAACTACCTCAATCAAATGTCTCTACAACTAATGGCCCTCTTAAGTGGACCCAGAATGAGTAGTCCACTGTTGCTTTACAAAACTTCAGTTCCCTTTTTCTCAGATTAAATTCTTCAGTTTGTGTTGGGACACAGGTGTGACCACTCTTGAATGGGCTCTGAACAAGTGCTGGGGGGGTAGAAGGCGGGTGCCTGGAAAGACCGAGTTGTCTCCACGGGCTCACACGGCTCCCTGCAGCAGAGCATCACCCAGTTAGATGAGCGGCATCATGGATTTCTCTTGCTTTCTGCAACTGAGGACATCCAGCTCCAATTTGTCCATCTTCCCCATCAAACCGTACTCCCTGTTCTGGCCTATTCTTGTGGGTGGCTCTGTATCTGTCTGGTTGGAGAAAGCCAAGGGCTGGATGCAGGGTAGTTTGGGAGACAGTTCACCCAACCATTTTCTAAAAAATAGCATTCTCTTGTCCCACTCGCTCTCTGACTCCCGGAAACACTAGTGCAGTGTCGGGGCTTCTCAGTTGGACGGGAAGTACCGCTAGTGGTCCAAGACGTGGTTTGAAGCAGGGATAGAATTAACGGGGAGTTTCATTTCCCCTATTCCACTTGCCTGGCAAAGACTAAGGATACCAAAGGGTCAGACCTCAGGAATTTCCCTGGCTGCAAGCATGTGATGTGCCCACCCCTCGAGAGGCGGAGTCCCTTTTGGAAAGGCTGGGGCTCCATTATGTTTCATCTCACTTCCTGTTTAGGAGGTGCTCTTGTACCCAACAGCAGTGACCTAACAACTTGGGCAATTCCTAAGGCCCAAAGCTTCCCACTACCATATACTTTTTTATTTTTTAATTCTGTTTGTTTTCCCAGTTTTGGGAGAAAGAATCAACAGGGAATGGGGAGTTAGGAGTCATTTAAGATAGAGTCTCCTTTTTCCCTGCCCCTGGAAAGAGTAAGGTATGAACCTGTTCAAATTAAGACTCTCTTCAGGCTCCGTCACCGCAAAGGCAGGTATCCACAGAGCCATCAGCCTTATTGCAGAGAGCTCATTGTCAAACCTTGAATACATGTGCAAGGCGTTGAGGGAATGACAAGTTGCAATATTAGACACGCTGATCTTCAATTAAAAAAGTTAAAGGAAAATTAGCCCAAGATCCCCAAATGCCTGACTTTTAGCTTCCTCTCAAGATACTTTATCTTTTTAATACCTTTTTCTCTATCTCTGCTTGGTAATGTGTTACCAATTTGTCTATTTGAAAGTTAGGTATATTATCTCCAAAATGCTAAATTAGAGGCGCTGACTGAAATCGGAAAAGCAAGGTGTAGTCTGGGAGTGGGATCAGGGAAAGGGAAGAGGCACAAGGGGGGGCGTCTGGGATTTGGGGTCAGTAAAGGATTACTGTATATTACAGCAATGTTGATTGTAATTTCAATTCAACTCATGAGAACCACTTTGATACGCACTTTTCCCCACACGTTTATCTTTTTGGCAAACTTGATCCACCTGGGGCAGTAAGAATCTTTATAACTAGTGCTTTTTTGTTGTTGTTGTTATAAATGAACTCAAGAAGCTCATTGTATAAAATCCTAGTGTTTGACTGGTTGGATAATTAGGAATTCATTTCATGAGTCCAGTTGTCTTCTATAGTGAAGTCCATGGCAGCACTTTCTAAAAACATGAGAAAGTAATCTTCAAAGGGGAAAGTTTGGGAGAGGGTGGATTTGCGTGAATAAAACAAACAAAAAAATCACTCAAGGGCATAATGCATTGCCCTGAAGTTGAGACTACGCCTGTTTTATTGTGAGGCTGGAGATGGTCTTTGGGTAACGTATTGTGCCGAAGTGAATTACTTTCAACTAGGAAACAAGTTACCTTTGTAAAGAGCACCTTGTCTGATTAATATGTTTAAATTGCTCTTTGAAAAAAAAAAACACAAAACCCTTATTACCCATGGAAACTCATTGTCTGTCACTGGGGAAAACTGATGAATCTTGTTGGTTCAGCTGCCTTTGCAGCGAAAGATAGTCTTTCATCCAATTTGGGAGTTGCAGTTCACCATAGCGGAAGAGTCAGCTACCACCATTCCAGTGCTGGCGAAGGGGATTTTCCTGGCATCAGCTGATGTTCAGCGAATCTAAACTGGGGTAGAATCTCTAGTGACCAAGGATCAGCCCAGCACAAACTAGATTGCAGCAACAAATACCTCCCTGTGCTGTTTGAATGCTAAGGAATTGGTTGTCTCAAGTCTACAGCTCCTCTACTTGAGAGGATTTGGCCTACTGACACATCACTTTTTACCTCCCGAACCAGGGTGAAATTTCAGTGGGACTCAACGTGGTATGTCTCATCATGCAGTCTCTGTTGCTGATAATATGAAGAATAAATTGTTGTATATGCTGATCTGTATGTTATGTACATTTTCACAGTGATTGAATCATTGTAAAGAAAAAGGAATCACCATTCTGTCTATTTTAAGAAAATGATAAAGCAGCTTTATTAAATTATTACAATTATGTTTCAAATGGTATATCTGCCACATTGTTTCTTTTTATCTGATGGTTCTTTGTTTTCCAACTTAAATGTGTTTTCTCTGCTTCAAGCATTTAATGCATTTTAGTATTAAAGGCAATTATGGAATAAAATGGCAGTTAAGTGTTTGGTTAAATGTGGCTTAAGGGGGCTGATTGCTCCAAGTTGGTTTCAGGAGGGGGTGGGATGCAGCGATGCAGGAAGCCAAAGGGAACTGTTTCAAGGGAGGGGGAAGGTACCACCAGAGATGGACTCCTTGGGCTGCTCCAGGGGACCAGGCGGAGCGGAGAGGGTGGTGAGGTGGAGGGGCCGAGGATGAGTTAGGCTCGTGGCTCCGCAAGGGAGGAGTCCTGGGATTAGAATCGATTAAAATCCGGGCCCGCGGGAGCTGCAGCCGACGGACCCCACCGGTGTTTGAAACAAACGAACAAAAGCCATTCTTGGGAGGGAAAAAAAAAAATCATTTCCAGGTGACTTCCCAGAGCAGCCTCTCTGAAGAATTAATTTAAAAATAGGTGAGAAATGGGAGCGGCGGACGGTTGGGGAAAGAGGAATTTAAAGAGATGGTGACCTGGGTTCATCTATGATGCCTTCAGGTTTGAAAGTAAGCAACAGGAGAGGTTACAGCTTTGCGCATTGCAATGCTACAGTGAAACCTCTGACAGGCTTTCTTTTACAAACCGTTATTTTCAGGGATTTATCACTGGGACTGTGAAAAAATTCACTCTCAGCTGCAGCCTGGCAGAGAAAATTGGAGCCGGGGAATAGAATTTGCTTTTGCTCAGAATTTTGAGCTGATGCGTTTGTTGGGGTTTCAATTATAATAATCCTATATAGTACAGACCAGGCTCTCAGGATAATTAAAAAATTAAAAGGACATTATTTTTTCATTCTTTTCTGGCTTTTATCCTTCTTTTGCATTCTATCATCTATACATCTCCACCCGAATGGATTTTTTCTTTTGGAATGTGACTTATAGATCTAAACTTGCATAACCACATAATAATAATAATGGCATTTGTTAAGATCTTACTATATATCAGGCACTAGGGTAGATGGGGGATAATTAGATAGGTCACAGACCCTGTCCCACATGGAGCTCCCGGTCTAAGGGAGAGGGAGAACAGGGGTTAAAAATCACATTTTATTGATGAGGAAACTGAAGCCCTGAGAAGTGAAGTGACTTGCTCAAGGTCACACAGCGGGGAAGTGATGGAGCTGGGAAGAGAACCCAGGTCCTCTGACTCCCCGTGTCCTTTTCCCACTCTCTTTGTCCTCTTTCCACTATGTCCCACTACTGTTCAAGGCTTATCTTGGCCAAGACCCCCACAACTCCATATGTTTATCCATAATGTGTAAAAGAAAGTCGTTATTCTGGAGATTTTTAACATGACAGGGCTGAGTAAATTCAAGGGACATTAATCTTTCCAGGCCAGACCCCGGCACCACCTTTCAGAACTCTGCTGGTAGTGGTCTTCAGAAGGGAGTCTGGAGAACCCTGATGGGGTTTCAAGAATCTGTCAAACATTTATTCCTGGGTGCTGCAGGCCAGCACAGTTTTGGAGTCAACCTCAGTACATCTTCAAAGCAGGTCCAGACTACTTTATAGATCGAGAAAGAGATTTTTATTGCGTACTGCCTCGATTTCACGATAAGGACGTTAGTCGAGGATCAGGGGAGGTAGGGGGAAGGATGAGGATTGTGGGAGAAGCATGTTTGAACAAGAAATTGAAACCCCAGGCAACTGAAAGATTAAAATTGTCAAAGGGTCTGAAAAATAAATCAGGAAATGCAGCAAAGCCAGTGAGGAAAGAGCAAAGCTGCCCCCAAAGACCCAGGGCTTGGTAGTCAATGCCTGGCTGTTTAACCAGCCAGTCTGATGAAAAAACAACAGAGGCAGGATTCCTGGGTGGGGAGACTTTGAGGAGAAGTGTTGGTATTCCTGGTCCTCTGCAGCCAGGGTCATATCGAGATAGGATCAGAGAGCTGGAAGCAACCTCCCATGAAAATGAGGGTCAGTCTTGGTCTTTCAAGCAGGTGAATGTTAGAACAGATTTTTTTTTTAATAGTTTCTAGTGATGGAAATTTCTCAACCTGGGTAGCTTGCACCGGTATTCAGTCCTCCTCCTTTGTCACATTTAAGTCCACAGTTTCTTGTTTCTCTCTCTAGGGAGATGGGGACCAAGTGGCCAGTTTCTGCACCATAAAACATTCCCCAGATTTGGAAGACATTATTAAGAAAAACCTCAGACTTTACCTCCAGGTTCAACCAACTAGATTCTTTTCATACATGAATCTGAGGGAGAGAAGGAGAAACCTGGGTGAGAACTCTCATTGCCATGGTGTTTAGGAGCCCCCCGCTGTACTGTAGGGATCCCTAAGGGTGGAGTTGAGAAATTCTGCTTCAGGTTCCTGAGAAACTGGGATCTTTGTCCCTGAGATTTACTTCCCGTGTGGGGGTTAAATGATGAAGAGCCTTAAACCTCTCTACTGCTGGAGGAGAGTGCTTTGAAACTTGTCCCAGGGAATTTTGGTTCTCAAACCAGAAGTGATCCCTGGCATTTTCGGGAGGCAGAGCCAAACATGGATCGGAATGTTGTTGGGTCATACCTCTCAGAGTATCATTTTTTCATGGATTGCTCTTCAAATGCTCTCCTGGAGGTCAGTTTCTTGGCCAACAGTATTGACGAGATCAAAGGTAACCAGAGAGGATTCCATACCCTCCCTTCCCTCTGGTGGTGGGGGTAGGAGGGAAATCAAATCCAGAAGGTAACTGAAAATCGTTTGGTTAAACTGCTTCTACTTCACAGAGCATCTCTCAACTCTAGCCCTGGATAGAATTGCAGCAAAATGACTCTTCTCCCGGAGATAGGTTTTCCTTTTATTTTCAAAGGGCTCTCCTCTTTCAAATGTGCCAACAGGGGGTTGGAAATGATGGCTGACCCCTGCCTATACTCCACCCAGGGGCTGGACCTGGATTTCAGTGACCAGGAGCTCCACCCTAACAACGTGCTGGTCTCAGAAAAATGTTCAGTCCCAAAGAAGAAGCACCGGGGGAGACAGGGACACTCAGCAAGGAAAAGAGCAACCCAGATATCCAGTGCATGGCAACACTGATCCAAACAATCCTACTTCCTCAGATCCAAACTCTACAATTTCCCTTTCTCACTACCCTAACAACAGCAACAACAACAATAATAATAATAATTGTGGCATTTGTTCAGTGCTTACAATACACTGAGGTAGATGCAAGATAATAAAATTGGGCACAGTCCCTTTATCACACATAGGACTCAGAATCATTCATTCCATCGTATTTATTGTGCACTTCACTGTGTGCAGAGCACTGTAAAAAGCACTTAAATCGAAGGGGGAGGGAAAACAGATATTGAA
The DNA here is from genome assembly GCF_015852505.1 of Tachyglossus aculeatus. Taxonomy (NCBI): domain Eukaryota; kingdom Metazoa; phylum Chordata; class Mammalia; order Monotremata; family Tachyglossidae; genus Tachyglossus; species Tachyglossus aculeatus. Next base: position 49,471,549 of record NC_052071.1, read on the forward strand.
TCCCCATTTTACAGATGCAAAAACGGAGGCACAGAGGAGCTAAGTGATTTGAACAAGGCCACACAGCCGGTAACTGACAGAGTTGGGATGAGCATCCGGGGCTCTCTGCTGCTCCACTGTTTGTTTTCATTCAGCACCCCTGGTCCCCTGGAGGTGTTCTAAAAGTAGCTCCCAGGACAGTGACACTGTTTGTGTCCCGGGTTCAAGTCCCATCCAGCGTACGGTCCCAACTGTGCAGAAGGTGTGGCAGTGGCCTAGGAGTCCTGCCCATTCCTGTGTTCTACTATGGCAGAATGAGGATGAGTGGGCAATGGTCTTCCCCTTCTCTAATAATGATGGTCTTTGTTAACCGCTTACTATGTGTCAAGCACTGTTCTAAGCACTGGGGTGTCCTAACACTGATTAGTAAGCTAATGAGCTTGGATATAGTGCCTGTCCCACATGGGGCTCATGGTCCTAATCCCCATTTTATGGATGAGGTAAATGAGGCACAGAGAAGTGAAGTGACTTAGAGAGAATATAAGTGACTTGCTCAAGGCCACACAGCAGGCAAGTCATGGAGCCGGGACTAGAACCCTGGTCCTTTTGACTCCCAGGTGCTTCATTCATTCATTCAATCGTCTTTATTGAGAGCTTATTGTGTGTAGAGCACTGTACTAAGCACTTGGGAGAGTACAGTGTAACAATAAACAGGCACATTCCCTACCCACTATGAGCTTGCAGTCCAGAGGGCTATCTACTAGGCCAGTTTACTTCCCTAATATTCTCTGATATTTGCCCTGTCTCGAACAAGTCACCTTAACTTCCCTGTGGATCTATAAAACAGAGGAGAGTATCACTAACCACCCATTACCTCATAGGTCTGTCCTGAAGATTCAAGAGCAAATGGCCTATAAAGTGCACTGAGCATATTTTAAAGTAAGTGTTCTAAGTACAAGCTTATAAATACCATTCAATTTCTTAACCATGTGCATAGATTAAGGGATGTCTCACAGAAACAGCTCTCATTTATATATCATCCATCTATTATTTTTATAACTTTTCCTTTTGAAGTACAGCTGGACTATTTATGTAACCAACCTGGATTAGAAGGCGGTGAATTAGAAAGCGGTTTCACAATGACTACAAAGAGAAGAACAAACAAATATGAGTCACCAAATGCAGAAGGTCTTGTTCCAAAAGAAAAAAAATACATATATGTATATACCGAGAGAGAAAGAGACATGGCCAACTGAAGTATGTTTTCAAAATAAATGGAAAAATACAACGCACAAAATGTACCAGTTTAAAAAAAGCTTGCAAAAAGCTTTCTACAGTCCGCATTGTAAATCCTCAGCCTGTCGGCATTTTGAGAGGAAACTGCAACGTGAGTGTTTCGCCTTAATAGCTACTATAGAGATATCATCTTCCCTTTTCTTCCCTAAGTTCATTTCCTGCTTCGACCTCACCCATATAGTGTTGACTGCCTTACTCTTCAGCTTGTCTGGGACTTGGTCTTCCTTCTCTTTGCAAATACCCTTGACTCCTCCTGAACTCTTTCCAGTCAAGCTTGGTGATTGTCATCCTTGTCTTTGTAAACATCATCATCATCACCACCAATCACCAATTAATGAGTGCCTATTATGTGCAGAACACTGTAGTGTTTGAGAGAGTAAATTATAATGATAGTGGTATTTGTTAAACGCTTACTCTGTGTCAAGCCTGGTTCAAAGTGCTGGGGGAGAAGTGAGATAGTAAGGTCAGACACAGTGCCTGTCCCATACAGGGCTCACAAATCTAACTAGGAGGGAAAGCAGGTATTTAATCCCCATTTTACAGATGAAGGAACAGAGGCCCAGAGATATGAAATGATTTGCCCAAGGCAACATAGCAGATACATGGCAGAGCTGGGATTAGAACCCAGGTCCTCTGATTCCCAGGCCCATATTCTTTCCACTAGACCATGGGGCTCACTGTCCTCCAGGAGCAAACAATCTAACTTCCTGGAGGTAAATTAAGTGCTTAGGGAAGGATAATCATGCTTCAACTTTCCTCATCTGAAAAATGGAGATTCAATATTGGTTCTCCCTCCTACTTAGATTGTGAGCTCCGGGTGGAACAAGGATTGTGTCAGACCTGATTATGTTATATCTACCCCAGGCTTTGTACAGGGCTTGACATATAGCAAGTGCTTAAAAATTATTATTACTATTACTCCAGGCTACTTTGTTCAGATCTTTCAGTGTTCCCCAGTAGCAAAGTAGAAAAATAAAGAAGGAGAACTCCACCTGGTAGTAAGAACCTCTTAGCTGATTCTATGAAAGGAGAGGGTTAAACCAAAGAGTACAGTGCAAAGTAAAGTACATTAATGCTTTTTCAAGATGCCTAAAATGGGTCCCAACCATGTGACTATAAAATACCTGAAAAAACAGTAAAAGCCAGCAAAGTATACACCAATCACCAAATAATATAAAATAATTTTTGTGTGTATGTAAATATTTAATTTTTAAAGTTCTATCTTTTATGTCCCACTTACTAAAAACCCTTTCTGCTAATGTACTAGGGAACTGATATTAGTATTAGATGGAGAACAAGCACCTGTCAAAGTAAGCTTTAATCTCTGTATTCAAATCAGTCAGAGAACTTCAAAGGTTGAGGGGAAGGGGCAGGGTGAAGAAACCAAATTTATCTTTCACTGTGCTGCAGAATCAAAGCATTCTATCCAAGAGAGGGCAGAAATACCAGAAGTCACCTAATCACAAAAATGGGCTAAAAGAAGGGAATTATAATGGGAATCCCTCTTAGAAACCTTCCTCCCCGTGGAACTTGTGGGGCAGATTTCTCTGTCTCTTCACTGACACTTTCCAGTTCACCAACCTTACAGTGAAAAGTCCCCTCTATGGAGAAGAGCATATTCTGGGTTTAGTTCAGTGCCTGCTGGATTCTTTGCATAAGTGGGTAGGGCGATTAATTCAGCCCAAATCATCCAGTTTGGTGTGGTAGTTGGATCATGATCACTAACTCAGCCTTCACAAACCAGCTACTATTTTCCAACTCATCCCCTTTGCCCAAGATAAATCACAATTTTTAACCTGCCCCCTCATCCCTACCCCCAGCGTACAGGCAATCCAGGGAAGTCTGACACAGCTCTCCATGGTTATCGAGATTTCTGGTTGGGGGTTGAGCCCAGGAACCTACCTGCTTGTAGCTGTTTTGCTCTGGAAGCCCCCCCCCCCCCCACAAAAAAACCAGTAACCGTCTCCAGGTCCCTCTCCGATCAATCATCCAGCCTTTTATTTTTTACTGCACTGTTCTGGAAAATCGTTTCACAGCAGTTTAGATTAATTCGGATAAAAAAATCTGTTCGCCCAGCAAACGATATTAACCCCACCACCAATCAAGCTTTAAAAGCTTTTTCCCAAGAAAAATGTTCTCGGAGTATGGAAACTGGGAAGCAACTGCTGGGGATCAAATGAACTCTGAGGAGCAAGAGGAAGCCAGGCCATAACTCCTGAGCTCCGCGGTTTCTGCAGGGGGTCCAGGGCCACCGGTCAGTCCTGGCTGGGGTGGGGGCGGGGGGAGGCCAGAGGTGTGGTGAGCTGAGGTAACAGCTGGAAGAAGTCAGAGGAGCCAGCTCTCAAAGACAACCAAAGTCACCAGTGGGTTTTTCTGCTCACTGCCAGTCCTTTGATGGGGGCACTTGGAGCCAGACTGTGAAAGCTTGGTCGGGGGGCAGCCTTCATGAGCTCTGGGTGATGGATTGGCCTCCAAGGCCAAACTCAACAAGGAAAGACTAATTGCAGTCACGGGAACTCAAAGACGCAGTCTTCTGCATCAGCGTGGCTGACCGCTTGTGGACAGTCGGTCAGTCGTTCAATTGCATTTATTGAGCGCTTGCTGTGTGCAGAGCATCTACTAAGTGCTTGGGAGGGTACAGTATAACAATATAGCAGACACATTCCCTGGCACAGCAAACTGACAGTATGGAGAGGAAGACAGACATTAATATAAATAAGTAAATTACAGATATGTACATATGTGCTATAGGGCTGGGAGGGGGGATAAAAAAGGGAGCAGGTCAAAGTGACACAGAGGGAGTCAGAGAAAAGGGAAAGAGGGCTAGGTCAGGGAATTCCTCTTATAGGAGATGTGCCATCAATAAGGCTTTGAAGGCCGGGAGAGTAATTATCTGTCGGTTAGGAATGAGGGCATTCCAGGACAGAGGCAGAACATCAGGGAGAGATCAATGGTGAGATAGATGAGATTTAGGTACAATGAGAAGGTTAGCGTAAGAGGAGCGAAGTGTTTGGCTTGGGTTGTAGTAGGAGAGTAGTAAGGTGAGGTAGGAGGGGATAAGGAGATTGAGAGCTTTAAAGCCAATAATAATAATAATGATGGCATTTATTAAGCACTTACTATGTGCAAAGCACTGTTCTAAGTGCTGGGGAGGTTACAAAGTGATCAGGTTGTCCCACGGAGGGGCTCACAGTCTTAATCCCCATTTTACAGATGAGATAACTGAGGACCAGAGAAGTTAAGTGACTTGCCCAAAGTCACACAGCTGACAATTGGCGGAGCTGGGATTTGAACCCATGACCTCTGACTCCAAAGCCTGTGCTCCTTCCACTGAGCCACACTGCTTCTCAATGGTGAGGGGTTTCTTTTTGACAGGGAACGCATCTACAAACCCTTTTATAGTGTACTCTCCAAACGTTTAGTACAATGTTCTGTACAGAGTAAGCACTCAAAAATATGATTGATTGATTGATTGATTCATGGTGCCAGGTCCTGTGCTAGCTTCAAAGGGAGTTTTCACTGATTCTTCAGCTCTTGAGGTGTTTTTTTTTTTAATGGCCTTTTTTAAGTACTATGTGTCTAACAATGCTTGTTTTGGGGTTTTTTTAGATGTTCTTTGTTAGGCACTTACTATGTGTCCAATACTGTTCTAAGTGCCGTGGTAGATACAAGTTAATTAGGTTGGACACAGTCCCTGTCTGGCAAGGGGCTCACAGTCTAAATAGGTGAGAGAACAGGAGAACTAGAGTGCAGAGAAGTCAAGTGATTTGCCCAAGGTCACACCACAAGAAATAGGCAGAGCAGGCCCGAGCTCTTTCCATTAGGCCATACTACTTTTCACTATGGTGACTCTAAATCTGCAGGGAATGTTAAGAACATGCTTCTGGCCTTACACCTCAACCCTTTCCTTCTTCATCTCCCTCTGTCAGTGTTGCTGAAAAGTAGCAAAATTGATTCATCCGAGTTTCACCTCCTCTCTCCCACCCCATCTCCTGCCCACCCTCTGGGGGAGGTGCTAATGAGTGGTGGAGGGCCAGCAGTTGAGTAGCAGAAGGGAGGAGGAGGAGAAATCAAAGGACTGGCTAATCCACAGACTGGGTGATTAGTTCCCAAAATGCTACATGCTCTGTTTGTGTGTGTGTGTGTGTGTGTGTGTGTGTGTGTGTGTGTGTCTGTGTGTCTGTGTGTCTGTGTGTGTCTGTGTGTGTGTCCTGGGTGAAGGGACGTTCTTCTCTCCGCTCTCTTCTCCATTGTCAGGTTGTGCCTCACACACATTCCCATCTGCCGATGGGTAACCATAGTGGGTGTTTTTTCTCGACCACACCCCTGTGGCTCATAACAATAAGCTGCATCCTCATTACAGGAGAACAGGTATGAAGTGGTTTCTTTTGGAAATCTCCAAGCCATTCAGTCAGTCATTATATCCCCTTTAACTTTCATTGCATACAGTTGCACCTCCTGCCCCAGTGGACTATGACTGGAAGAGGTGAAAGAGTGTGAGTGGCCCTGTACAAGCACAGCGATCAATTCCTCAAACAATCGATTGGTAGTATTTATTGGACACTTACTCTGTGAAGTGCCCTAGACTAAGTGCCTGGGAGTGCATAAGAGAGTTAATAAGTATGATCCCTGCCCTCAGGAAGCTTACAATCTCGGTTATTTTTTTAATGGTATTTGTTAATTGCGTACTATGTGTCAAACACTGTCCTAAGAGCTGAGTTAGGGATGAGTTAATCGGGTTGGACACAGTCCCTGTCCTATATTGAGTTCACAGTCTAAGTAGGAGGGAGAACAGTTAGGTTCTTTCTGAAGTTATCATGACTGGACTATTGTTTGCAATGGGAGAATCCATCATTTTTTATGTATGGTGAGGAGGGAAGGAGAGGGAGAGAAAGAAGATAGGATTCTGCCTTTTTCATTGAAGATAGACCTGGTGGTGAGAGCCTTCACATGTGGTGAAGATAGCTAAATGATCAGTACTCTTTTTTTCCTTGGTTTCACATAAGTGTAGTTTCTTTTGGGATGAGTGAATTTTGCCCTAAACAGGGCTTCCTTGTTTTGAAGACTCTACTTATTTATTTATATTAATGTCTGTCTCCCCCTCTAGACTGAAAGCTCACTGTGGAGAGGGAATGTGTCTACCAACTCCGTTGTACTGTACTCTCCCAAGCATTTAGTACAGTGCTCTGCACACACTAAGTGCTTAATAAATACCATTGATTGATTGGGATCTTCCTCTCCCTGGATTCTCGGCATGAGGAGAGCAGCCCCTCTGCCCAACTGGAGAACCAGCGTGGTCTACTGGGTAGAGCACAGGCTTGAGAGTCAGAAAGATCTGGGTTCTAATCTCAGCTCTGCCACTTGTCTGCTGTGTGACCTTGAGCAAGTTGCTCAACTTCCCCATGGCTCAGTTACCTCATCTGTAAAATGGAGATTAAGAATGTGAACCTCACGTGGAACACACGGGCTTTGTCCAACCCGATTAGTTTGAATCTACCCCGGCACTTAACTACAGTGCCTGGCACATAGTATGCACTTAACAAATGCCATGAAAGAAAAGTGCTTGCTATCTGCCAAATATAGAGTGGATGAAATGCAGTCAGATCAGACATAATCTCTCTGTCATCCATGGCTCACAATCTAAGTGAGAGGGAGAGCACACATTTAATCCTCATTTTACAGATGAGGAAACAGAGCCCAGAAACATTAAATGATTTACCCACGATCAGACAGTAGACAAGTGATGGAGCCAGGATCAGATAATAGTTCTCCTGACTCTCAATCTTGTACTATATCCCCCTAAACCATGTTTCTTCTTCTGGGAGAAGTTCACTTTTAAAGTGCCACAGTCATTAAAGGAAACCTGCCACTCAGTGAGTGCTCAATAGATACCATTGATTGATTGAATTGTAGGGAGCAATAGGGAACACAATATGTATAGTTGTGGTCTTGAATTGTTGGCAGAGACAATTTTAATTATGCTTCTTATAAGTTGTTATCTCACCCAATATTGGCTGCTTTACAGTAGAGCTGGTAGGTCCCATTTGAAAGTCCACCATGGCATATACCAACTGCTTGGACATTCTCCATCTGACACACTCCTTACAAGTCCCCATAGAGAAACCAGAATGGCTCAGTGGAAAGAACATTGGCCTGGGAGTTAGAGGACCTGGGTTCTAATCCAAGCTCCACCACTTGTTTGCTGTGTGGCCTTGATCAAGTCACTTATATTCTCCTTACCTCATCTATAATATGGGGATTAAGACTGTTAGTTTTACGTGGGTCAGGTACTGTGTCCAACTTGACTATCTTGTACCAACCCCAGGGCTTAGTAATAATAATAATGATAGCATTTATTAAGCACTTACTATGTGCAAAGCACTGTTGTAAGCGCGGGGGAGGTTACAAGGTGATGAGGTTGTCCCACGGGGGGCTCACAGTCTTCATCCCCATTTTACAGATGAGGGAACTGAGGCACAGAGAAGTTAAATAACTTCCCCAAAGTCACACAGCTGACAAGTGGTGGAGCCAGAATTCACACCCATGACCTCTGACTCCAAAGCCCAGGCTCTTTCCACTGAGCCATGTAGAAAGCTCTTAAATACCATTTAAAAAAAAAGTCCCACATAGAGGTCCTTTGTGTTTGAAGATAAAGTCTTTGAATGATGAAGTTGAGCTTTGGGATGAAGAGGCCAGTGTAGGACTGATCCCATCTACTCTGGGCTCGCAAAGAGATTGATTCTTGTTGTGTTGGGGTGCTTGTTGACTGCCTTTCCATCCTGTTTGAACTGCTTGTTGCTTCATACATTCTCTTCTTACAATTTTAATGATCAGGAAATAATTTTTGTCTGTCTCCCTCATTTGATTGTACTGAAGGACAGAGGTTGTGTATCTTGCTATTGTCGGACCCTCTCAAATGCATAATACATTGCCTAGCACTCAGTAGGTGATCAAATAAACAGTAAATGCTGTTGACTGATTAGTTTCACTTTTGTCTTCTTACCTCACAATCATTTCAGTGCTTCTGCTCAAAAACAGCTGCTCTTTTCTTGATGGCAGGGTGCCAAGCGGGTCTGCCTGTTACAGTTGTCTTCTAGCTTTGGTGCGTTATATTTTAATGGTATTTGTTAAGCAGTTCCTATATACCCAGAGCTGCACTAAGCATTGGGGAAGATAGAGGATAATCAGGTTGGATGCAATCATCGTCCCTGCTGATACTGAGCTCACAGTCTTAATCTGAGGATTTAATCCCCGTTTTCAGATGAGGAAACTGAGGGATATAGAAGTTCAGTGATTTGCCCAAGATCACACAGCAGATAAGTAGTGAAGCAGAAATTGGAACCCAGGTTGTCTGAATCCAAGGCCCGTGCTCTTTCCACTAGGCCATGCTGAATCCCTGAAGCTAAGTTTGATCGGGTCCTTAAAACACTTCCCCCATCCCTCTTGGTTTTGGTCGTAGCTTACCCTGAGGGGGCTGTTTCAGTATCCTACTGCCATTCATTCATTTTATGTACATACCTTATACTCTACTATTTTCTCTATTTGTAATTTACTTTACTGTCTGTCTCTCTGCATAGACTCTAAATTCCTTGTGGGCAGAGCACTCGTCAATCAACTCTATTGTATTGTACTTTCCTAAATAAGCATTCAATTAATATCGATGATTGATTGTTTGACTGATTGACCACAGAAATGTTGGGTTGAGATGCACTGAACTTCAGTGCTAAGAGACTGACTTTCTTCCAAGATTTTGTTCTGTGTGATCCTAACTTAAGTATTTATACTAATATCTGTCTCCTCCTCTAGGCAGCAAGCTCACTGTGGGCAGGGAATGTTTCTACCACCTCTGTGATATTGAACTCTCCCAAGTGCTTAGTACAGTGCTCTACACACAATAAACACTAAATAAATGTGATTAGTTGATTTATTGATTGATCCTGGGTTGCCATCTGATGTTAAGCAATCTCCAGGACGCTAATAGAACTGCTCAAACAATAGAATGTGGTGTTTGTGGTGGATGCAGAATTCACTGCCATAAAGAGCATCAGGCATCCCTCAGCTGTGTAGACCTCCATTTTGGTCTGAAGCCTGAAGCCTCATTGCCACCACACTCTACTTGACATTCGCCCAAAGGACACGCTGGCCTATTTCATTGCCTATTGTTACAGTGTTGGGCAGGGAACTAACTGCCTTGGCAGTAGAATTCTGCAGTAGTATTTAGTTCTGGGTTGTCAGTGAGATCATTGGATGTGTGTAGCAATTTCAGTTTGTTGTTTTTTTTTCAAATGTATTGCCAGCCCATAGCTCTAGGCTGAATCTCGTCTATGTGTCTTCCTAGATTGTACCTTTCAGATTCATTCATCCTTACCTAACAACACTTGAGTGACTGTCTTTTGGACTTTGGATGGTGCTTGTAATGGAGAAGCAGCGTGGCTTAGTGGAAAGAGCACGGGCTTGGGAGTCGGAGGTCATGGGTTCTAACACCCCCTCTGCCACTTGTCAGCTGTGTGACCTTGAGCAAGTCACTTAACTTCTCTTTGCCTCAGTGACCTCATCTTTAAAATGGGGATTAAGACTGTGAGCCCCACGTGGGACAACCCAATTACCTTGTATCTACCCAGTGCTTGGCACAGAGTAAGCGCTTAACAAATACCAACATTATTATTATTATGATGAGTTGGAAGGGGTTCTTGGAGAATCAAGCACATTTTAGCACGGGGGTTCAAGTCCCTATGCACACTGTAGTGTAACGTGGCAGAGTTGTTTTTGGGTTAGAGGATGCTGCTGCTGATGTTGAGACTGCATATGAAGGACTTTTCCACCTTTTTGCCCAACTTCACACTTTTTCTGTGAAAATACAGTATTTCATCTTTTCTAGCCCCTAGCCATCCAGCTGAACATTAATCAGGCATTGATGGTTAAGAGAGGATAGGTTTGTCCAACCTCCAGCAGGATACGTATCCACTTTCATTGTTTTAGTGGTTGCGGGGATGGTTTGCACTGAGCCACCCACACTCTCTCTCCTGGTCCCCTGGAGCCAATAGCACTCCTTGCAAGACAACTGGTAGGGAGAATAGGTGCAGCCTGTGATCACAGAAGAGAATATCTCTGAGATCTAAACAGCAGCAGAAAGTACTGTGCCCTCATTCTTTAATTCATCACTGAGTGGGATATTCAGAAAATTGAGGGGGGGGGGAAACATAAGAAAGATCATGACTCTCTTGTAATAATTGAACTGTACTTGACCTACTTATTACCCATCCCTGTTTTACTTAATGACAGCAAATGGATCAGGCAGGGCACAACCAGCCATGCCATTATGGAGCAATCTCAGAAGCTTCATCAACTTTCTAAGATATCCAAATTCACTTAGCAACTTCCAGAGACCAGACCATCTGTTGGTGTCACTCACTCACTCAATCAATCAGTCAATCAAAGGTATTTATTGAGCACTTACTGAGTGCAGAGCAGTGTACTAAGTATTTGGGAGAGTATGATACACAGAGTTGGTGGACCCGTTCCCTGACCACAAGGAGCTTACAGTTTACAAGGTGAGACAGGCATTAAAATACATTATGGATATGTACGTGAGTACTCTGGGGCTGAGGATGGGGGTGACGATCAGCTGCTTAATGGGTACAGATCCAAATTCACAGGGGTCGCAGAAGGGAGAGGGAGTAGGGGAAATGAGTGCTTAATAGGGGAAGTCTTTTAGAAGACATGATTTTAATAAGGATTTGAAGGTGAGGAGAGTGGTAGTCTGTTGGATATGAAGGGGGAGGGAATTCCAGGCCAGAGAGAAGTCACAGGCAAGGAGCTGATGGTGAGATAGATGAGATCAAGGTGCTTCTGTGGTTTTGTAAGGTCTTGGGACTATTCTCTGCCACCTCTCCTGAGAGGATTGGGTCTAGTGCTTCTACTGTGCCACACTGACAGGTTAAAGCCAAATTATACCTGGGAAAATGCACTCAATCGGTCAATCCAAGGTGTTATTGAGTGCTTACTGTGTGCACTCAATGATATTTTTCAGTAGCCAATTTAGGAATCTGGCTAAAATTGTCCCAGCAATGGAGAGTAGTAATAGCAGTGGAAATAGTTGTAGTGGTAGCAATAGTAATAATGGTGTTTATTAAGCACCTAGCAAATGTGATTCCCCGTAATAAGTGCATGGGAAAGAACAACAGAAGTCTAAGATACCCTCCTTGTCCACATATAGCTTGGCAGTGGAATGCCACAATCTTCATTTTCACCTTCCTTCTTGAAGAAGGTAATCTTAGAAATCTTAATAGAATCTCCTCACTGTTCCATATGTAGAGGAAAAGCTTGTATATCATTATCACCATCAATGGTATTTACTGAGCGCTTATTGTGTGTAGAACTCTGGGCTAGGCACTTGGGAGAGTAAAATTCAGCTTGGCCAAGTACAATTCAGAAGAGTTAGTAAACATATTTCCTACTTACAATGAGCCTACAGTCTAGAGGGGGAGACAGACATTCTTATAAATCAATAATTTATAATATATAATTTATATCTATGTACATAAAGGCTGTCTGGTTGAGCGTGGGGTGAATATCAAGTGACCAAAGGCATAGATGTTACAGAAGGGAGAGGGAGTGTAAGCATCCTCTGTGATTGTAGACTTCCACAGATATTCATTCAATTGTATTTACTGAGAACTTACTGTGTGCAGAGCACTGTACTGGGTGCCGGGAAAGTACAATTCGGCAAGAGAGACAATCCCTAACCAACACTGGGCTCACAATTATTCTCTTGGGTCCAGAATCTTTACCATTTTTTATGACAATGATTACAATGCTGACTGTAAAGAATCAGGACAATCAATCAATCAATTCTATTTATCGAGAGCTTACTATTGAGTGCACTTGGAAGAGCACAATATATCAATGTAGCAAAGTTGGTAGATGCTTTCCCTTCCCACAGTGAGCTTACAATCTAAGGGGGAGACAGACATTAATACAAATAAATAAATTACAGATATGTACAAAAGTGTTGTGGAGCTGAGGGAGAGGCGAATAAAAGGGAGCAAATCAGGGAGATGCTGGAGGGACTGGGAGAACCGGAAATGAGGACTTAGTCAGGGAAGACCTCTTGGAGGAGCTGTGCCTTCAACAAGGCTTTGAAGGTGGGGAGAGTAAATATCTATTGGGTATTAAGAGGGAGGGCATTCCAGGTCAGAGGCAGAACATGAGTGAGAGGTCGGCAGTGAGAGATAAGAGATTGAGGACAAATACCAGGCCTTCACAGATAGGTTTTCTAGGCTTTAGAGGGCCACATCATCAGCAGTTGAGGTGTATTCAGGAACACAATGAAATATTGCTACCATTTTTCTGGATACCCTCCTTGTCTGTGATGATGATGGAGCCATCTTCATCCTTCAGAGCTGCTGTGGAAATGTCTGTGGGGACCGCACATCAAAGGAGGTGATGAGTTCTAATGGAAAAAGCATGACACTGGGAGTCAGGAGACATGTGTAATTGTCCCACCTACATCAGAATGTCTGGTCACTTTACCTCAGGGAAAGTGGGGGCAACAGGCAATAGGAATGGGGTAACAAGCCCAGGTAGATTCCAGCCCCCACTTTAGCCCATCGGTCTCGCCCGCCCCACCTATTTTCCAAATGATGAAGGCATATTCCATTCAGTACCTATGCTGTAACTAACCACGAAGCCTGGGAATGTAACCAAGTGCTGCTAAAGTGAGTCAGTGCCCAGGGCCTGTGCGTTCATGTACACTCACATCTTGCTGAATTGAGCCATGATACCACTTACGCAGGATCAAGAAACCCCCTCCCTGGTGCTGCTAGTTACCGAAGCTGGACACTGATGCTTCTGATTGACTCAAACCTGGAGGAAACAATGTCTAAGAGAGAAGTTTGCCTTAACTTCTTCAGTTTGGCTCTGCTCTGCCTCCAAATTCATTTGGCCCCAAAGCTAAACAAAAGTAATTTTCTCATTCAAGACCTGGTGTGTGACATTATATCAATAAGGCTACTAAAAGTGTTTGAAGATTCTAGCTCATCATCCCCCTTTTTTTTTTTACATAAAGTTTTACATGAAGCTAGCTCGAGCTTGCAGTCCTTTCGAATATAATGGCCACCCTGCAGAGCAGCTCCAAGAAAGCAATAGAGGTGTGTTCAACATATATTTCTTCTGTTCCTGTGTGTATCCTATTCCCAATATCCACTGTCTGACACATATGACAGGCAGAAGCCAATAAATTATGAGGTTAGCCTCATCGGATCCTGCTGTGTTGGTCTCCAATAGACCTGGATTGCATTCATGCACACCAGGTGGGTCTCTCCTTTTCTTCCTCTCTCTCCCATCTTCTCTCCTTCACAATCCTCCCAGTGCTTAGCAGGTTGTGTTGAAGCCAGTGGGGTCTCCATAAATGATGGCACCTTCTCTCAGGTACCAGGGATGGGGTTCGATCCTGAGCCTTCAGGATTTGTGGGGAGGAACTGATTTTGGTGCCAGTGCTGTGCACAGTTTCGCTCTAGTGCTCTCTTTCTTCCTCCCATCTCCAATTAGGAATGGAGTATAATGTGTGCATGCAGTGTATTGCAAGCCACACGTGCAGATATTTAATGTGCCAGATCCATTTACAGCTGCGGTGTCCACAGCATATTACCCATGTTGGGCCAAAGGACCGTGACCCTGCCTTGGTAGCTACTGAACTCTGTGTTGCAAATGTTATCCAGCCTGCTCTCTTTCAGGATTCCTTCTGAGCCTGTGCAACTCAAAAATAGCTAAAGCAGCTCTTTGGTCAGAATCCTTCACCATGGACGGCAGAATTCCAGAAGGTTGAATTAGAATGAAAATCCAGGTCTTTTGTTCTCCAGAACAATGCTCTAAACACTGAGCTAATAGCAGTGCGAATCCATGCATCTTGTTTGCATTAGCGAAAAACCAAACAACTGTTTTATTTCTCACCTGCCTTTTACTTTGTTTTTAGAACCCAAAAAGTCATCTTTTCCCTCAGAGAAGGGACATTTGCAGTTTTGCAGAAGCTCACTGATTAAACAACTTTTGTGGTGAACTAGAAAATTACTGAACAAACAGTGACCCAAGAGCTTATGATGCAGGTTCTCTTGTTCCAAAACAATCAGGTGGGAAGCAGAGTGTCCTAGTGGAAAGAGCACAGGATTAGGAGTCAGAGGACCTGGGTTCTAATTCTGGTCCTGTATTTGTCTGCTGTGTGACTTTAAGCAAGTCACTTCATTACTCTGCTCCCAGTTTCTTCATCTGGAGGAGGGGAATTCAATGTCTGTTCATACCTGTACCACAGTTGTTATGACTAATTACTGTGAGGTGGAGATGTAAGCAGATGGGAAGTTAGTCTGGATCTTTGGAGGTTTTGGCTGCACATTCTCTGTCCAATTGGGCTAGTGGTTTAACCTCCATAATCTCCCCGGCTGAGAAAAAAGGCAATTAATGGATTGAGCCCTCTGTCACCTGGACAAACCTCATCTTTAGCTACAGATTTTAAATGTGTACCCCCAAACACATGTCAAAAACCTTCTCTCCAGCTACTGATTTTAAATCTGTACACCTGAACACGTGTGGCTCAGTGGAAAGAGCCCAGGCTTGGGAGTCAGAGGTCATGGGTTCTAATCCCGGCTCCACCACATGTCTGCTGTGTGACCTTGGGCAAGTCACTTAACTTCTCTGTGCCTCAGTGACCTAATCTGGAAAATGGGGATTGGCTGTGAGCCCCACGTGGGACAACCAGATCACCTTGTATTCCTCCCAGTGCTTAGAACAGTGCTTTGCATGTAGTAAGCGCTTAACACCCTCAACACCCTCACCCTTGGCTTCAAAGCTCTCCATCACCTCGCCCCCTCCTACCTTACCTCCCTTCTCTCCTTCTACAGCCCAGCCGACACCCTCCGCTCCTGTGCTGCTAATCTCCTCACTGTGCCTCGTTCTCGCCTGTCCCGCCGTCGACCCCCAGCCCACACCATCCCCCTGGCCTGGAATGCCCTCCCTCCACACATCCGCCAAGCTAGCTCTCTTCCTCCCTTCAAGGCCCTACTGAGAGCTCACCTCCTCCAGGAGGCCTTCCCACACTGAGCGCCCTCCTTCCTCTCTCCTCCCCCTCCCCATCCCCCCGCTTTACCTCCTTCTCCTCCCCACAGCACCTGTATATATGTATATATGTTTGTATGTATTTATTACTCTATTCATTTATTTTATTTGTACTTATTTAGTCTATTTATTTTATTTTGTTAATATGTTTTGTTTCATTGTCTGTCTCCCCTTTCTAGACTGTGAGCCCACTGTTGGGTAGGGACTGTTTCTATGTGTTGCCTACTTGTACTTCCCAAGCTCTTAGTATAGTGCTCTGCACACAGTAAGTGCTCAATAAATACAATTGAATGAATGAACAAATGCCAATATTATTATTATTATTATTATTATCTGCCTCCATCTATTGCTTTTTCCTGCATTAGAGGCAGAATGCCACCTAAAACAACAGCATTTCCATTCCAATAATAATAATGTTTGCATTTAAGTGTTTAAAATACATCAAGCACTGCAATAAGCCCTGGGATAGATACCAATAATCAGGTCAGTCACAGCACCTGTCCCACATGGGGCTCACAATCTAAGTAGGAGGAAGAACAGATATTTAACTCCATTTGATAAATGAGGGGACTGAGGGACAAAGAAGTTTAGTGACATTTCCAACGTCACATAACAGTCAAGTGATGGAGTTGAGATTGGAACTCGGGTCCTCTGACTCCCAAACCCATGCTGTTTCCTGTAGGCCACCCTGCCCTGAGAGGACTGATTGACTGACTGATTTCTCTAGACATAAGCTCCTTATAGGCAGTAAATGCATCTACCAATCTAATGTATTGTTCTCTCCCAAGTGCTTAATACAATGCTCTGCACACTGTAAGTGCTCAATAAATACTATCAGTTGACTAATTGATGACATCCTGGCAAATAAGCTGGTGACATTCTGAGTTCTGCTCCATGAGCAGCTCTGTATTTCCAAGACCGTCTTCCATGGCAGGGGCTGGGGATAGGATGGAGCTCTTTCAATCAATCAATAAATTAATCATGTTTATTGAACACTTACTTTGTTCAGAGACCTGTACTAAGTGTTGGGAGTGTGCAATATAGTCGGTAGACATGATCTCTGTTCTCTGTGTGCTAACTCTCATGGGGTTTTCACTTGAAATTGAACACTATTTTAGATCTGGCCTTGTCATTTTTTGTATGCTCTGAGACCGGTGTGAGAAGGAGGGTGATTTGGGACTTCAGTAGATCAATCATCAGTTAATTCAAGATATTTACTGAGCACCATGCACAGCCGCACTGAGCACTTGGGAGTGTAAAACTTAGAGAACCAGCATGGCTCAGTGGAAAGAACACGGGCTTGGGAGTCAGAGGTCATGGGTTCAAATCCGACTCTGCTACGTCAGCTGTGTGACTTTGGGAAAGTTACTTAACTTCTCTGGGCCTCAGTTCCCTGATCTGTAAAATGGGGATGAAGATGTGAACCCCCCGTGGGATAGCCTCATCACCTTGTAACCTCCCCAGTACTTAGAACAGTGCTTTGCACATAGTAAGTGCTTAATAAATGCTATTATTATTATTATTATTTTTAAAACACAAGCAAGAATCACATTCTCTGCCCTCAAGGAGCTCACATTCAACTGTCTATTCCATTATTGATTTTGATTCATTCATTCATTCAATCATATTTAGTGAGTGCTTACTATTTGCAGAGCTTACTGTGCAGCACTTACTATGTGTGATCCCATTATACGTAAATACTTTTATGTCTGTCTTCCACTTAGTGTCTCTGTGGGCTGGGACCATGTCTCAAGCTTCAGTTATATTTTCTTGAGTGCTTAGTACACTCAGTGAGTCCTATTTATTGCAGTACTATTTTTACTACTTCTGCTTACCTTCCAGTGGAGGACACACAGAGGGAAATAGTGGGTAGGGGAGAGGGAGGAGCAAAATTATAACAGGTAATCACAACAATGGGTCAGGGACTTTTATTAATCCCCAAATCCCCAAGCCTCATTTGTGTGCTGGCCTATCACTTTAAATGGCTCCCATTGGGTCTTGAGCATCAAACACCTGGAATTTCTGAGCCTTCTGCACACCACTGTCTCTTCACATTGTTCCTCAGACTAATCACGTTGAGCTTACGTCTCAATTTTCTCCACCCCTTCGGTGATGTTTCCGAGCCAGAGCAGTTGTAGGGATCTCCTTTGAAAGGCTTGGAGAGCAGAAGGAGCAGAAAGATGGCAGAGCTTCCCAAAATAGCTGTCCGGGCAAAAGGAGTACTCTAGAAGCAGGAAGGAGGCTGACACGGATGGCTGTTGATCCCTTCTTGATGTCTCAGTAAACCAATCATCTGGTCTACTCTGGGGTGTGGGGGTCAATGGACAGCCACCTGGGCTGATCAAAATGGAGTTTAGTTGCAGCCCTTATGAGAGACATCTCTACAAACAATAAAAAAAGAAAAATCTCACAAAAGAAGCAGAATGGTCTGGTGGAAAGAGCTCAGGATTAGGAGTCAGGACAACTGGGTTCCAATCCCATCTCCACCACTTGCCTGTTGTGTGATCTTGTGTGACTTTTCTGTGCCTCAGTTTTCTCTTTGGTAAAATGAAGCTTAAATAACTGTTCTCTTTCCCCCTTACCCTGTGAGCCCCAAGCGGGACAAGGGGCTATGTCCAACCTGATTATCCCATATCTACCCTAATGCTCAGCCCATAGAAAGTGGTTTATCAAATACCGTGATTATTATAATGCTATTCCCCCTTGGCTGAAATGTACAAAATTTTATCTCTGGTTGTTGCTTTTCCAGGTTTCCTTTCTTACTATGTGACGAAGGAATGAATTTTTGCTTCACCGAAGATGATAGTTCTAAGTTATGTCCTTAAGGTATTCCATGTTAACAAAATGCTGACAGATCAGACAGCATTTTTAAACGCTTCTTTTTTCGCCAGATTTTTTTTAAAGCGGCAAGAACTGCTTGCAGTACCTTTGGTGTTTATTTCATCAAAGGGCTCTCTAAACATATCTTATATTTATTGCATCTTGGGGAGTAATAATTTCCTTCCCAGCTTTCAAATTACTACATATTCGTTACTGAGCCACCCTAGGAGGAGAGCATTTGTTATTAGCTCCTTGTCTGATGCAAAACATTTAATTTGAACAGAAACCACTGTGAGGAGAATAAATATCACATTTTGTACGTAAAGTGTCACCAGCCTTGACTGGGTGTCAGTGGAAATAATTTTTACCAGATGGTGGGTGTTTCATACCTTGCAATAGAATCTGCCTTCCCGCTGTCTCACTTTTCACTCGGTGAGCCGGGGCTAGAGGAGGAAGGTAGTAGTGGTATCTCTGTGACCCTTCTGGGGAACTTGGCAAAGCTTCTTAATAACCGGGGTTGTCCGTGTTAAAGAAAGCTCATTCTGCTTCTTTAAGCACGATCAGCCCTGAAGCGGAGAGTGCCGAACTGAGCTAATGAAAGCTAGCTGGAGCAAGTCAATCAATCAATCAATCTTCAGCAGAATTGGTAGGCATGATCCTTGCCCACAATGAGATTACATTCTAGAGGGGAGTCTAGAAGATTACCTGAGGCCAAGCATCCTCTGGTTATGTGAGGGGCATCCAGAAAGGATTTCTTTAAGCTGCTTTTTGATGGAACCTCTTTATCTAAGCCACTGTATGTGTGTATTTATGTGTATGTGTGTATATATGCAGGTGTATTTCTGTGTGTGTTATGTGTATCCTACCTGTAAATTTGCCTATATTTTTTAAAGCTAAGGTCATTAAAGTGCTAATTATAATAATAATTTTTATGTGCTTACTAAGTGCAAAGTGTTATACTAAGCCCTGGAATAAATGCAGTGCAATCAGTTCAGAAACAGTCCCTGACCCACATGGGATTCACAGTCTAACAGGGAGAGAGAACAGGAACTGAATCCCCTTTCTACAAATGAAGAAATTGAGACACAGATAAATTAAGAGACCTGCCTAAGGTCACACAGCAGGTCAGGGGTGGAGCTGGGATTAAAGCCCAGGATTCCTGACTTCTCCATCCCGTGGGCTTTCCACAAAGGCCTGTTGTTTCTCACCAATACTGAGCAGGTGTGGTCGAAAACTTCGGCCCCTTTAATACTCCTTCCAGGTTGCACACACTTGTACAGGTTATCTTTTGACTTCTTCCGGCAACTGCTACCGCTATTGTTATTAGCTCCTTGTCTGATGCAAAACATTTAATTTGAACAGAAACCACTGTGAGGAGAATAAATATCACATTTTGTACATAAAGTGTCAGCAACAACATGCGTGAAGCAGCATGGTCAAGTGGATATGACAAAGGCCTGGGAGCCAAAGGACCTGGGTTCTAAACCCAGTTCCACCATTCACCTGCGGCGTGACCTTGGGCAAGTGACTTCTTTACGACTACGTTTCCTCAATGTAAAATGGGGATTCAGTACCTGTTCTCCCTCCTACTTGTCTGTGAGCCCCATGTGCACCATGGACTATATCCGACCAGATTAATTTATTTCTAACCTAGTGCTTAGAACAGTGCTTGACACATAGTAAGCACTTAACAAATACCATAAAAAACAAACAAAACCCTACTATCTGCAGGACCTGGCCCTATTTTAGTCCCTGCTGCATAGACTTCAATAGGACTAGGGCTTGTGAGCTGTGCCTGTGTCTTCCCACCCCATTTTAGATTATGACTTCCCTGCACTTAGTTCAGTGATCCCTACTGTATAGTGGTGGGCAATCAATAAATCTTGGTGATGATGATAATGTTGTTGATGGACACAACATTCTGGACAATTTTGCTGCTTTATTATAGAAAAGATAGGATATGTTTAGAGGAAAAAAAGGGAATGAGCTGAAAATTCCTACATTTGAGGCCGCTTTTTATTCTCTCGCGCTGTTGCTTATTTGGATTTTTTATATTCATTTCATTTTAAATTCTGCTCCTCTAGCCACAGCTCCCTACTGACTTTTGTTTTTATTCTGTGTATTGCATTTTCGTCCTTGTCCCTTTTGCTGTTTTAATGTTTTAGTGTTTCATCGCTCCTAACGTGCCTGGCTCCAGTCCTCCCACACCGACCTATATTTATAGACTATGAGCCCCTCGAGGGTGCGGCATCTTTGTCTAATTTCCCAGAGCTTAGTACAGTGCTCCACACACAGTAAATGCTTAATGGATATGATTACTATTTGCATTTTAGTTGTTTCACTTTAAATCGTAACCTTGCAATAAGTCCTGATGTGCAAAATCCTTGCCTAGCTAGCCTGACACACTCCAAAGTATCCATTGTTGCCAGAATTTATCTATCTAAATAACAATAATAATACTTATGATATTTGCTAAGCACTTACTATGTGCAGAGCACTGTACTAAGCACTGGCAAAGTAATTGGGTTGGACATAGTCCCTGTTTTGGACATAGTCCCTGTCCCCTATGGGGGCTCACAGTCTCAATCCCCACTTTACAGGTGAGGTAACTGACACACAGAGAAGTGAAGTGACTTGCCCAAGGTCACACAGCAGGCAAGCGGTGGAGTGGGATTAGAACCCATGACCTTCTGGTTCCCAGGACCATGCTCTACCCACTATGCCATACTGCTTCTAGCTTTGAATGCATTGTCAATTCTTCTTCAGAACAGAAATGACACTTCAGTTCTAAATTCAATTAATCAATCAGACAATAATATTTATTAAGTGCCTACCATAAGATATATGGGAGGGTCAGTAATAATTATGGTATTTGTTAAGCGCTTGCTATGTGCCAGGCAGAACATGATTCCTAGCCTCAAGGAGCTTCTAGTCTAGTGGGGAAGGTTGTTACCTTTTGATACTTGCATTTCTCAGCAGTGTTACATCAGGTTGGATTTAACCCTAAATCTGACTCTACCAGATTTGGTCAACTCTTCCGAGAAAACCATCGCTCCCAAGATCAGTTTCTCTACTTTAAGTACCATGAGCAAGTAGTACCATGGAAAGTTGCTAATATGCAATCCTCTTTCACTACTTGTACTTTCATGTCATATTATAATAAGGTTTGAAGTTTAGATCTTTGAGCAATTTAACATGGTATGGATTTCATTATCCCGGGAGAACTATCGATTTAAAAAAAAGCATATTGCAATCAGAAAGTTAATAGACTTATGTGAAAAGAAACTTTGAAAATGCTTTTCATTTCAAGCTGGATTGGATCAAGTTCCAGAAAATGCCACTGGGGGAGAGCACTGATGTCGGAGCCAAGGAAGCGTAAGCTGGGTTGGCCCAGCCAGGTTTGTTCACCATTAAAGTTGGCGATGTTATAATTCAAACTGTGTTTGTATTTCCGCAGAAAAATGGGCTCTGATCCTAGTGGGGTTGACACACCTGTAATTATTTCAGCTGTGGGTCTTCTCACAAAAGGTTAATGTTCAAATTAACACGGGGAAGAGCTACCCTGAGAACTCGCTCGCTTCTGCTGATTGAAAAGCGTCCGGCCTGGAAATATCCAGGAAGCGATCTAGGAGGGGTGTTGAAACACACTCTCCATTGCTCTGGGAATTGCACAGATGACTTTTTCAAGTCTCTGGGAACTGAGCAGAAGACATTTTCTAGTCTCTGCCACTTCCATCTGCTAAAAACATTACCGGTTATGTCTCCGCGCTCTTCATTTCGAGCAGATGTTAGCTCTGGAAATAGGCTTCCCTTTTAAAGATGAGGCATCAGATTCCATTAGAATCTGCTGTCTTGTCATTTGCTTTGCTACAGTTTTATGTCACCAGACTGTGAGGCCCAAAACATTTTAAATGGAGCTCTGTAAAATTGTGAACATATAGCAATAAATATTAATGTTCAACTGTTAAACAATAGCCCTGGATGTATAGAAAGTTTGGTAACACTTTATCTAAGTGACGAATCATTATTTGATACTCAGTTTAACAAATGGGGTCAAGAATGAATTCTCTTGACATTCATATAGATATAAAAGGCAGTTTTATTTGAGATTTTATTATACCTCAGGCCACACAAGGCAAAGGAACAGGAATTGGCTCACACTGCTATTAGTTTAGACTGTGAGACCCATGTGGGGAAATGAATGTGTCTGACATGATTATCTTGTAACTATTCCAGTGCTTAGAACAGTGCTTGACACATTTTAAGTGCTTAACAAATACCACTCTTTTTTTTTTGATAGAAGGATTAGTTCCACTACAAATGGGAGTGATTGATAGAGATAAGATGGTAGGGAGCTGGCTCTCTACTATGAGGAAGATGTTTTGGGCATTGCACTTGAAGTCTATATCTCTGTGGGCTGGCTTTATCCCTGCCTGGTTATTTGCTTGCTCATGTTACACATTAGAAACCTTGCAGGGAATATTTCCAATTTCTGACCCTTAGGTGAAGAGGGCTGCTAGAGGTCTCTGCTTTTCAGGTAGATCTAGTTAATTAACATTTTCAAAATTCAGCGAGCCTCCAATGGAAGGGCTGGATTTCCTCTGTCAGCTGTATGATTAAGTCTGATCCACAGGTCAAGACAAAAGAACTTCTCTGGCTGGGAGATGAGGATGGACTGCCTGTCCGGATTTCTTTTTTCTTTCTTTTCCTTTTTATAGATTTAAATTGGTGTTTGTTAAATGCTTATGATGTGCCAGGCACTGTACTAAGTTAATAATAATAATAATAATAATAATAATAATGATGGCATTTGTTAAGCACTTACCATGTGCAAAGCACTGTTCTCAGCACTGGGGAAGTTACAAGGTGATCAGGTTGTCCCACGGAGGGCTCACAGTTTTAATCCCCATTTTACAGATGAGGTAACTGAGGCCCAGGGACGTTAAGTGACTTGCCCAAAGTCACACAGCTGACAGTTGGCGGAGCCAGGATTTGAACCCATGACCTCTGACTCCAAAGCCCGCGCTCTTTCCACTGAGCCACACTAGTTCTGGTGTAGATACAAGCTATTTACTATGGTCACAGTCCACAATCTTAATCCTTATTTTACAGAGGAGGGAACTGAGGCACAAAGAAGTGAAATGACTTCCCCAAGGTCACAGAGCAAACAGGTAGCAGAGCCAGAATTAGAACCCATGTTCCTCTGACTCTAGGCCTATTCTCTATCTACTAGCCCAATGTTTGCACAGCTTGGTCTCGTTTGGGAATTGGGCCTGGGCCTGGGTAGAAAAGAATGGGACGCGGGGCCATCTGACATTCTCTCACCACAATGGTGCTACCAAGCCCATACAAGCTTATAGGCTGAGAACTGATGTGTGGAAGTGTGAGAGAGAGGGGTGAGGGAGAGGAAGAGGGGTGGATTTCTTGGGAGAGGGAGGGAGGGAGGGTGAACAACGAAGGGGTGGAGAAGAGAGACAGATGCAAAACAGCAAAACCAGAGTCTAGAGCCCAGTTTGAAAGCTGCCCCCTTCTCCCCTCTCCTCCCCTTCCCTGCTTCTGCCCGAGTGGTTCATGCCTGGTGGATACAAATCCATATCCACTCTCCCCAGTCACCCATCCAACTGGTTGTGGCAACCTCACAATTTGGCCACCATTTTCTTTTTAGCAGTGACCAAGTGGTCTAGTAAATAGAACACAGGTCAGGAAGTCAGAGGACCTGGGTTCTAATCCTGGGTCTGCCACTTGTCTGCTACATGACTTTGGGCCATCGCTTCACTTCTCTGTGCTGTGTCTCAGTTACCTTATCTGTAAAATGAGGATTAAGAGTGGTGAGCCCCATATGGCACATGGACTGTGTCCAACCTGATTAGCTTGTATTTATCCCACTGCTTAGTTCATTGCCTGACATGTAGTAAGTGAATAACGAATGCCAGAATTATTCTCTCCATTGTAAGCTCATTGTGGGCAGGGTACTTTTTTTTTACCAACTCTGAGCACTTAGTACAGAGCTCTGCCCACAGTAAGTGCTTAGTAAATAACAAATAAAGACCCTTAATATGATCGGATTATATCTACTCTAATGCTTAGCAAAGCACTTGGCTAAATTAGGATGTCTGTCACAGGCGTGATCTCTTCAACTGGAGTGCGGGGCAAAATGGAACAGGGATTTTAGGGGAACGGTGACTAAGAGAGGAGAGCTAGGAGAGCATTGGAAGTGATGGTCTTGTGATTCTCTGAGGGGACCCATGTGAAAACAGGGAAGTAACGGAGTTCATCCTGGGGCTTGGAAGGGTAAATTGGGGTCAATGAGCATGGAGAATAGAGCATAGAGAAACAGTGTGGCTCAGTGAAAAGAGCACGGGCTTTGGAGCCAGAGGTTATGGGTTCAAATCCCGGCTCCGCCAATTGTCAGCTGTTTGACTTTGGGAAAAGTCACTTAACTTCTCTGGGCCTCAGTTACCTCATCTGTAAAGTCGGCTATGGTTCCAGAGTGGCAGATTCTGCATTCCACCTATGACTCTCCTTCTCCTTCCAGCTATCCCATCTGAGGCTGCAGATCCCAGGCTGCACAACATGGAGAGCCCCCGGAGAAAGGTGGGACAGGCCCTGGGAGCTACAGGGAATGGTATTTTCCTCAGAAGGATGCTAATGGATGGAAATGCCAAAGGAACGTGTGGACTAGCTACCACTAGCTATGTGTGGTGGTGAGAAGAATGACAGTGCTGGTCAGGACAGAGAAGACTTTTCATCTGAGCCTCTGTTTACTTCTGAGGGTGGGCACTGTAGCCTTCTTGGCCCCAATCTCTCCTTTAGGTTGGGAGGTAATCTCTAGAGGGAGGTTGGGAGGGAGTCTCTAGACTGTAAGCTTGCCTCCAGATGAGAAACAACACGGCATAGTAGATGGAGTATGGGCTTGGGAGTCAGAAGGTCATGGGTTCTAATTCCAGCTCTGCCCCTTGTCTACTGTGTGACTTTGGGCAAGTCACTTCACCTTTCTGGGCCTCAGTTGCATCATCTGTAAAATGGGGATTGCTACTGCAAGCCCCACGTGGGTCAGGGACTGTGTCCAACCCAATTTGCTTGTAGCCACTCCAGCACTTAGTACGGTGCCTGGCACATAGTAAGCACTTAACAAACAACACAGTTACTGTCTTTATTATTATTAGGCTGTAAGCTCATCTCTAGACTGTAAGCTTCTTACGGGAAGGGAAAATGTCTACTAATTCTCTTGTACTCTCTGAAGAGCTTAGTGCAGTGCTCTGGACATAGTGAGCACTCAATAAATGCAACTGATTGATTGATCGATTGAAGGAGCTGATAATATGGCTTCCATGGCCTCCCCGCCAACCAGAAGGATGTGTCCAAATTCTTAGGTGCCAACTCCAAGGAGGGTTGAGACAGCTATCCTCACCTCCTTTTAAGCTGAACCTCTCAGCCCCCATCATCTCTGGCCACTGAACAAGAGTTTTCAGTCAGGGCTGAACAGGCCCCAGGTAGTGAATTTCTGGCCTGTGAGGAGTTGGGAGCCCTTCCCCTCACAGTCTACATTCCCTGCTAAAATCCCTGTTCCCTTCAGGCCCTGCACTCAAATGGAAAACTTGGCATCTGTCATCAGAGACTCTGATATCTGTGGGAGGTTACTTAAATTTAAAGGTCTGACCCACTCGGCTCCTTCAGTTTTTTCAGGGTCTTTTTATAGCTCAAAGAAACCAAGTTTATCCAGTTCTCTAGCATCTGATAAAAACCAGTAGAGACAGAATGACCGTCAGCGGGAAGGGGGACATAAGGATGGAGTGGCATTTCCTCCCCTATTTAGGGTAAGGAGAGGGGCTGGCAGTGGAGAGTCTTGGGGTCTGACTCTCTTCCCTCTCCCCTATCTTTTTCCTTTCTCTTCCTCTTTCTCCAGAGAGGTCATGCCCCTATCTCTCTGAGATCCTCCTCTAGCTTACATTTACAGAAAGGGAGGTTGGCACCAACTTTTCTGGTACCACAGAGAATAAGGAAATAAGAAGGCTCTCTCCAGTGCCCCTGGACAAGCAGCTGAACCATCCCAACTGAAGGACACTGCCTTGCTCCCATACATCTCAGGGCCCCCTCTGCGGGGCTGCGGAGCCTCAACAATAGATGTTCTCCTCCACTGTGATAACACATCCTTGAGACCCCGATACTTAATAATAATAATGGCATTTATTAAGTGCTTACTATGTGCAAAGCACTGTTCTAAGCGCTGGGGAGGTTACAAGGTGATCAGGTTGTCCCATGGGGGCTCACAGTCTTCATCCCCACTTTACAGATGAGGTAACTGAGGCCCAGAGAAGTTAAGTGACTTGCCCAAAGCCACCCAGCTGACTAGTGGTGGAGCCGAGATTTGAACCCCTGACCTCTGACTCCAAAGCCCGTGCTCTTTCCTCTGAGCCACGCTGCTTCTCCTTAGATACTTGCCTAAGGCTGCTCTCACCACTTTGAAAAAAAGTGGACATCTAGACCCACTGAATCTGTATCCATATCCCAAAACGATCTAGAAATTCAGGCACAAAAATATTTAACTTAGTTTTAATTATAGGGCTACTTTTTTGGTGGTGGTTTGGCTTTTTATGGGAGGGAAGAGGGAAGGATGGCTAAAATGTAGTAGCCAGGGGATTCTGATAAACTGTGTTTCTAGGCCTCATTTATCCAGTAAATTTACATATGTGGGGCCACGCTACACTTGTGGATGTGAGATGTGAGAGTGGCTCTCCAAGCTTCTGCTTGGCAAATTCAGCAAATTTCCTTAATCCATTTGACAGAGTGTAGAGCTATGATAATTAAAGACAATGATGCTAGGGTTCCATTTTCCCCTGAGCCCTTTCAGTAAGAAAGAAGACTGTGTGTGGGGGAAACTAGTTTCAGATTCTTGATTTCTGCCCACAT
This sequence comes from Tachyglossus aculeatus, assembly GCF_015852505.1. Lineage (NCBI taxonomy): Eukaryota > Metazoa > Chordata > Mammalia > Monotremata > Tachyglossidae > Tachyglossus > Tachyglossus aculeatus. The sequence continues at coordinate 49,498,660 of NC_052071.1, forward strand.
TGTGTTCTAATGCTCAAAGAGGGGGGAAGTTTTCAGGAAGACAAAAGAACAGATTCTCTGTTCAGCTTTGAGGTTTGAGTTAATCTTCTGGAGATAAATTTGCTCTCTCTTAATTTTAGCCTCTCTCTCTCTTTCTCTCCCCCTGCCTTCTTCCATGTTTTCCTTCCCGTCTCCCCCTCATATTTTCCCTCTCCCTTTCTTCTCTCCTTCCCTCCCTTTCTCTGTCTTTTCCTTCTCTGCTCCCCCTTCATTTTCACTCTCATTCTACCTCTATCCCTCTCTTCTCTCCCTCCCCCCTTCTTTCCTGCCTTCCTTCTCCATCTTCCTTCACCTTTCCTTCCCTTTTCTCCCTCCCTTTTTTCTGTCTCCTTTCCTCTCTCCAATTTCTCTTTTTCCCCTTCCTCCTTATTTGTCTCCCTTTCTTTCTCCTCTGTCTCTTTTTCTCTCCTTCCCCCATTCTCTCTCATTTCTCTCATTATCTTGTCCTCCCTCCATTTCTGTTTCTCTCCCTCCCATTCCTCTTCACTCCCTCCCTCATTCTGTCTCCCCATTTCTCCCTCTTTTCTCTCCCTTCCACTTTTTCGGTCTCCCTACCTCTCTTCCTCTTCCCTCTCTCGTTCCTTCCATTCTCCTGTTCTTCTCTCCATCCTTGTTTGTCTCCTTTTCTCTCTCCATATCCTCCTTTCTCCCTCCTGTCTTCTCTGTCTCACTCTCTCCTTTCTCTTCTTCCCTCCCTTCCTCCTTCCCTTACTCCTTCCTATACTTCCCCCTCCCTTCCTCCTTCTGTCTGGGGTCCTCAGCCATCTGAGCTTTGAGTGTAAAGCAAGTCCATCTTCTCATGCTTAATGTGTGTGCTGTATTTTCTCTATCTCTATTTGAAAACCATTTCACAGATGACAATGCTCCATGTTAACTTTATTTTGGTCTGATGTGTGTCTCTGAATCTGTGAATCTAAATGAAGCATGATTATGTGTGAGTGTCTGGTGATATTTTACAGTGGGTTAATGAAATAATGCATGAGAAATGTTTGGCGGTCTGTGGAAGAAAAGCCCTTTGCAGAATCCAAAGTATTAACAGTGTTTCTTTGGGCGGGGAATGTGTCTGCTAATTCTTTTGTACTGTATTCTCCCAAGCATTTAGTACAGCGCTCTGCACATAGCACTCAATAAATATGATGGATTGATTTATTGATTTCTATACTGTTCTATGTAATGCTTAGAAGGCAATCCAAGCTTCTTGGAAAATACATATGCATTTGTGGGTGCTTGGCTAAAGTGTCTGCCTACTGAGCAAGTTATGTAGGTTCATAAAGTCTGAGGGTGTGGTCATCCCACCCTCCAAAATCATTGTTGACCCTGCCATTTGAGCCACCTCTGCCTCTTGTTGCTGAAATGCCTCTGTTCCTGTTCGGCAGCTCCTCCATCTCTCCCTGACTCCTAGGAAAAGGCCTGTCCTAATCACCATGTTCTTCCTAGTGCATCCATCCTGTGCACCTAGGTTGCCGTCTCCTCTGGACTGGCTCGGTCCTCCCCTCTTCAGGCTGGAGGATTATATCAAAGTGGACTGGGCTGGGGCTTTCAAAGAGAATGTGGTTGTGGGAGGGAGGCGAGGCATGGGGGAATGAATGAGGGGAAGACACTTCATATACAACAGTGGCTGGTCCGGGACCTTGCTTGAAAAATGATCTTTGGAAGTGTAGGGTGTGGTCCACACTGAGCAGATGCAACGTCGATTGTTCCCCTGACTCTGTTCATTGAAGGAAAGGATGGGGCCAAGCTGTGACAGGAATATCTTCAATTGATCATTTTCATCTTTTTGCTTCTCCTTTGAAGGGCTGTCACCGTAGCGGGATCGGCCAGCAGAAGAGGGCCCGCAGAAGGGTTCAGTGGTTTTAGTCTCTCCCGCTTCCTGTCATCCTTTCTGATGGTCACAAGGTGGAAATCCCTGCTCAGAAAACCTGGATCTGTGAAAGACATTGCATCTGGCACAGGCACAGAATGCCATTTCCCTCGAGTTCCTCCCTCTGATGCATTATCATCACCCGCTGACCGGCACTGGAGAAAAGGAAGCTGACGGAGCCCAGGTTCAATGGCTTAGATGAGAAGGACATCAACCAGAGGATCAAACAAGACAAACCAGGTTTATGCTACAGTGAGAAAGAGTGCAGTTAGACATAAGGAAGAGCTTCCTGGCTCCTGGTGTGTTAAACATAGGACTGGACTATGGAGGGAGGTTGTGGAATATTTATCCCTGAAAGCAGGGGCCTGGACTAGGTGATCTCCTGTGGTTTGGGATTCTTGGGTTGGGGGATGATGATATTCTGTGGTTTGGAAAGAGTATGTGAGATATCCCCTGTTAGTCTATAAATGAATATTGCCTATTCCCAGGATGAAACTGAAATCTGAAGTATTAGGGATATGACCAATTTTCTTGCAAGGTGAAATTTTTGTGAATTTCACAGAAATCTGCTGCGTTGGACAATGCTAATATTTCCTGTGAAATTCTTCACCTCCCGAACATTCTTTAGGTGTTGCCGTGAAGTGCATGGAGAGCAATTATGCCCTGTGTCCTCTGCTGAGGATACAGGCTTTCAGATGCGTATACTCCTCGGCCGAATTCTGCCCAGAGACATTCACACAAAACGGCCAGAGCCTCCAGAGAGGAGTCAGGGGAGAGGGTCTTGGGGCGAGGTTGGGTCCTTTGTGGTTCTACAGTGGATTTCAGGGAATGATTCCTCATTTAGCCCACTATCATCTGGGATTAATTAGTGTGGAACATGATTCAGGGCTGGAAAATGTTAACTCTTGCAAAAAATAAAATGCAGAATAGAAAATTGATCGCATTTGTTTCCCCACTGCCACTCTTGTTCCTTCTTTCCCAAGTGTTGCTTGCCTATTTTTGTGAGCTGGAGGACAACCAGCCTGCTTCTGTTCCTGCTTCTGTAAAGGGCTGCGGCAGCTCCTATGACTCTTCCCCGTTTTGCTTTACACTGTGGATGGCAGGTGATACGGGGGTGTTTAGGTGGTAAATGAGCTTTGGCACATGATGCTATAGCTCCTTAAGACCCCAAATGTGCCTCACTAAACTGCATCTGAGAAGCAATGAGACCTAGTGGAAAGAGCACAGGACTCAAAGTTAAAGGACCTGGGTTCTAATCCTGGAGCTGCCTGTTATCTGCTGTGTGACTTTGGGCAAGTCACTTCATTTTGCTTTGCCTCAGTTTCCTCATGTGTAAAATGGGGATTCAGTGCCTGTTCTCCCACCTACTTAGATTATGAGCTCCACATGGGTCAGGGACACGCTTCCTACAAGATAAATTTGTATCTACCCCAGTGCCTGACAAATAATAAGTGCTTAACAAATATAATGATGATAATAATAATAATAATAATCTGAAAGCCTCCACCCAGTCAAGTTCTGTGATACTAGACTCCTCATTTGCACTGCAAGGGTATAGGAACCCCTGGGATTAGCAACATTTCAGGTGAGGTCAAAAGAAGAGAGAAGTATCATGGCTTAGTAGAAAGAACCCAAGCCTGGAAGTCAAAAGAACCTGGGTTCTAATCCTGATTCCCCTACTTGTCTGCTGTGTGACCGTGAACAAATTGCTTAACTTCTCTGTTTTCTCATCGGGGAAATGGAGATTAGTACTGTGAGCCTTATGTGGGACATGGACTGTATCCAACCTGAATAGCTTGTATCTACTTCAGTGCTTAGCAGAGTGCCTGGCACATAGTAAGTGCTTGAACAAAAACCACTTAAAAACAAAAAGGAGGAATAGTGCTGAGGGGGAGTGTGGCTGTCAGCTGCTGGTTTCTGGTCCCTCCTCTCCCGACCCCGGAATGATGCCGGCTACTCTCCGGGAATATCTAGGTGATGCTTGGATTGGTTTATCTCTTCCTGGAGCTGAGACACTGTCCAACATACTGTTGTTCAGAGTGGGGATGTTTCCTCGGCTGTTGAAAGGGTAGGGAAGACTTCACTGAGGAACTCAGAAAAATATCCAATTCTACAGTAAGTGGTACCTCATCCACAGTGGCAGCCCCCTTTCCAAGCGGAAATGAGCCCTAAGACTGCCAGCCATTGTTATTGGGACCACACTCTCACCGCTCCTTCCCTTTCTTCATGGTCCAGTAGTAGATGTCAGATTGAGGAACTTCGCAAAAGGCAGCAGCTTCACAACAATCTCTGGAATTCCTCTGTAGACAATAAAAAATAATACTAGTGGTATTTATTAAGCACTTACTATGTGTCAAGCATTGTACTAAGCACTGGGGTAGATGAAAGATCATCAGGTCCCACTTGGGGTTCACAGTCTAAGTAGGAGGGAGAACAGTTATTGAATTCCCATTTTGCAGATGAGGGAACTGAGGCACAGAAAGGGGACTTGCCCAAAGGCACATAGCAGACAGTATAAGAACTGGGATTATAAGTCAGGTCCTCTGCCTTCCAGGCCTGTGCTCTTTCAATCAGTCAATCAATCAATCAATCAATCAATTGTATTTATTGAGCCCTTACTGTGTGCAGAGCACTGTACTAAGTGCTTAGAAGAGTACAACATAGCAATATAACACATTCCCTGCCCATAACAGGCTTACAATCTAGAGCTATACTAGGCCATGCAGCTTTGTCACTGAGTACTTAAACACAGCTTCTCTATTTTGACCTCCCCACCTTACTTTGTGCATTAGAATTCCAGTCTGTCTGTTCCAAGATGACATTTTCCCTGGGTACACTTGTAGATGATGCTGCCCTTTCCTTCCTCCCTCACCATCTTTTATGGGAGAGTCTGCTCCACACAAAATCAGGCAGAAACTCCTCACCCTCGGCTTCAAGGCTGTCCATCACCTCACCCCTTCTTACCTCACCTCCCTTCTCTCCTTCTCCAGCCCAACCCACACCCTCCGCTCCTCTGCCACTAATTTCCTGACCGTGCCTCGTTTTCGCCTGTCCCACCGTTGACCCCCGGCCCACGTCATCCCCCTGGCCTGGAATGTCCTCCCTCCCCACATCCGCCAAGCTAGCTCTCTTCCTCTCTTCAAGGCCCTACTGAGAGCTCACCTCCTCCAGGAGGCCTTCCCACACTGAGCCCCCTCCTTCCTCTCCCCCTCGTCCCCCTCTCCATCCCCCCCACCTTACCTACTTCCCTTCCCCACAGCACCTGTATATATGTATATATATTTGTATGTATTTATTACTCTATTTATTTTACTTGTACATATTTATTCTATTTATTTTATTTTGTTAATATGTTTTGTTTTGTTCTTTGTCTCCCCCTTCTAGACTGTGAGCCCACTGTTGGGTAGGGACCGTCTCTATATGTTGCCAACTTGTACTTCCCAAGCACTTAGTACAGTGCTCTGCACAAAGTAAGTACTCAATAAATGCGATGGAATAAATGAACAAAATCGGTCACCTGTGAGCCTAGAGCTACCCAGTAGGGTAGACACATGAATGACTTATCAGGGCATTCACTATGGAAGAAATGTGTTTGGTGGAAATGAAAGGGTTGTCCAGAACTTTACAGACCCTTAGAAAGTCCAACCTACTGAATGGATCACCTTACTGTTGCTATAATAATGGTTTTCATTAAGCACTTATTAGGTGACAAACACTGTGCAAAGAACTGGGGTTGATATGAGGTAATAAAATTAGACACAGTCTCTGTGCCCCAAAGAGAGAGAACAGGTTTTGTTTAATCAGCATTTCACAGGCAAGGAAAAAGAGACACTGAGAAGTTAATAATGATAGTAATAAGGATGGTATTTGTTAATAATAATAATAATGGCATTTATTAAGCACTTACTATGTTAAGTGCTTACTACGTGCCAGGAACTGTACTAAGCGTTGGGGTGGAAACAAGTAAATTGAGTTGGACATACTCCCTGCCCTGCATAGGGCTCACAGGCTTATTCCCCATTTTACAGATGAGGGAGCTGAAGCACAGTGAAGTAAAGTGACTTGTCCAAGGTCACACAGCAGACAAGTGGCAGAGCTGGGATTGGAACCCATGACCTTCTGACTCTCAGGCCTGTGGTCTATCCACTAATTGATTTGCCCTGCATCATAGAGCAGGCAAGTGGCAGAGCTGGGATTAGAAACTGGTTCTCCTGTGTGTCATGACTCCTAGACCCAAGGTTTTTTCTAATAATCAGTTTCTGGTATTTACTGGGCACTTACTTTGTGCAGAACACTTCACTAAGCACTTGGGAATGTACGATAAGGAGTTAGTAGACATGATCCCTGTCAACAAGGAGCTTACAGTCTACAGCGGTAAACCACGTGGTCCTCTCTCCTTCTACTGCTGTGACTTTTCCCTTTCCCTTCTCCATACATTCTAACAGACACCCCAAAAGTTGACAGTGCTGAATCTCCTGCAAATGATACCCTGTCACCTCGAAATGTTGGAGTCTGGGAGTAGAAAGGGATATATATTGACTTGTAGATAATTGAAAGGGCACTGGGGTTATGATGGCTGCACTCTCAGATTCCAATTAAAACGCAAGGTAACTAGAGGAGATCAGGTCTGCACTGACTTTTTTTTTTTTTTTTTTGCTAATAAATCTCAGCTACACATTTATGTTCCGGGTAACTATCTAATGATAATGGCTTCCACCTGTATTCCTCCGAAAAGGATTGAAAGTTAGAATGCAATTACAATTAATGTGCTTGAAAATGAAAATTGTCAAATTAGCACACAGCGTTACGGTGTGGAATGTAATCCATGACAGTTTCAGAATTAAAATCAGAGTGGGCTAATTAGGTGTTAATTCGACAGCACAAAGAGCTTGTGTCTTTGTCACCCTTTGTCCCTTCCCTAAATTTCTTCAAGCACCCCACTAGGATTCTAGTGTGGAGCTAGCCGGAATGCCCAAGTTCCCTGCCCTCCATTTTAGAAGATGGAGCTTCAGTGCGATGATAGTGTGACGATGCCTTCATGGTGTGATATTGTGGGGCAGTGTATTGGGGCAGTATGATGGTGCAGTGCGATTGTGCACCATGGTGGTGTGGCGTGAGAATACATTCACTCATTCACTCATTCAATCAAATTTATTGAGTGCTTACTATGTGCAGAGCACTGTACTGAGCACTTGGGAGAATACAATGCAACAATAAATGGACACATTCCCCACCCACAGTGAGCTTAGAGTTTGGGGAGGGAGACAGACATTATTATAAATAAATAAATTATGGATATGTACATAAGTGCTGTAGGGTGGGGAGGAGGGAAGAACAATGGGAGCAAGTCAGGATAATGCAGAAGGGAGTGGGAGAAGAGGAAAGGGAGGCACAGTGAGGGAAGGCCTCCCAGAGGAGCTGTGCTTTCAATAAGGCTTTGAAGAGGAGTGTAATTGTCCATTGGATTTGAGGAGGGAGGACGTTCCAGCCAAAGGCAGGACAGGGGTGAGGGGTTGGCAGTGAGATAGGTGAGAATGAGGCACAGTGAGAAGATTAGCATTAGAGGAGCAATATGTGGGCCGGGTTGTAGTGAGAGAGTAGCGAGGTGAGGTAGAAAGGGTCAAGAGTGCTTTAAAGTCAATTTGGAGGAGTTCTTGTTTGATGCGGAGGTAGAAGGGCAACCACTGGAGGTTCTTGAGGAGTGGGGCGACATGTTACGAGAAGCAGCATGGCTTAGTGGAAAGAGCATGGGCATGGGCTCTCCTCACTGTACCTCGCTCTCGCCTGTCCCGCCATCGACCCCCGGCCCACGTCATCCCCCGGGCCTGGAATGCCCTCCCTCTGCCCATCCGCCAAGCTAGCTCTCTTCCTCCCTTCAAGGCCCTGCTGAGAGCTCACCTCCTCCAGGAGGCCTTCCCAGACTGAGCCCCTTCTTTCCTCTCCCCCTCGTCCCCCTCTCCATCCCCCCGTCTTACCTCCTTCCCTTCCCCACAGCACCTGTATATATGTATATATGGTTGTACATATTTATTACTCTATTTATTTATTTATTTATTTATTTTACTTGTACATTTCTATCCTACTTATTTTATTTTGTTGGTATGTTTGGTTCTGTTCTCTGTCTCCCCCTTTTAGACTGTGAGCCCACTGTTGGGTAGGGACTGTCTCTATGTGATGCCAATTTGTACTTCCCAAGCGCTTAGTACAGTGCTCTGCACATAGTAAGCGCTCAATAAATACGATTGATTGATTGATTGATTGATTGGGAGACAGAGGTCATACATTCTATTCCCCGCTCCTCCACTTGTCAGCTGTATGACTTTGGGCAAGCCACTTAACTTCTCTGGACCTCAGTTACCTCATCTGGAAACTGGGGATTAGGACTGTGAGCCCCATGTGGGACAACCTGTTAGGCTTGTATATACCCCAGCGCTTAGAACAGTGCTTGGCTCATAGTAAGCGTTTAACAAATACCATCATCATCATCATATCCTGAAGATTTTGGAAGAAAAATGAACTGGGCAGCAGACTGAAGTACAGACTGGAGTGGGGAGAGACAGGAGAATCTCACATGCCGTGAAATGGGGCTGTGTGATGGTATAATGTGATGGTACAAGTGTCCATCACAGTGGTCAGACAAACCTGGGGTACACTGCTAGTGCAAAGGCTATGTGAAAACTAGGATTTAAGGAGGAAGTGGTGAAAGCAGAGTCGGGCCTGATGTGGGAAAAACCTGATAATCAATCAATCAATCAATCGTATTTATTGAGCGCTTACTATGTGCAGAGCACTGTACTAAGCGCTTGGGAAGTACAAATTGGCATCACATAGAGACAGTCCCTACCCGATAGTGGGCTCACAGTCTAAAAGGGGGAGACAGAGAACAGAACCAAACATACCAACAAAATAAAATAAGTAGGATAGAAATGTACAAGTAAAATAAATAAATAAATAAATAAACAGAGTAATAAATATGTACAACCATATATACATATATACAGGTGCTGTGGGGAGGGGAAGGCGGTAAGGCGGGGGGATGGAGAGGGGGACGAGGGGGAGAGGAAAGAAGGGGCTCAGTCTGGGAAGGCCTCCTGGAGGAGGTGAGCTCTCAGCAGGGCCTTGAAGGAAGGAAGAGAGCTAGCTTGGCGGATGGGCAGAGGGAGGGCATTCCAGGCCCGGGGGATGACGTGGGCCGGGGGTCGATGGCGGGACAGGCGAGAGCGAGGTACAGTGAGGAGATTAGTGGTGGAGGAGCGGAGGGTGGGGGCTGGGCAGTAGAAGGAGAGAAGGGAGGTGAGGTAGGAGGGGGCGAGGTGATGGAGAGCCTTGAAGCCCAGGGTGAGGAGTTTCTGCCTGATGCGCAGATTGATTGGTAGCCATTGGAGGTTTTTGAGGAGGGGAGTGATATGTCCAGAGCGTTTCTGGACAAAGATAATCCGGGCAGCAGCATGAAGTATGGATTGAAGTGGAGAGAGACACGAGGATGGGAGATCAGAGAGAAGGCTAGTGCAGTAGTCCAGACGGGATAGGATGAGAGCTTGAATTAGCAGGGTAGCGGTTTGGATGGAGAGGAAAGGGCGGATCTTGGCAATGTTGCGGAGCTGAGACCGGCAGGTTTTGGTGACGGCTTGGATGTGAGGGGTGAATGAGAGAGCGGAGTCGAGGATGACACCAAGGTTGCGGGCTTGTGAGACGGGAAGGATGGTAGTGCCGTCAACAGAGATGGGAAAGTCAGGGAGAGGACAAGGTTTGGGAGGGAAGACAAGACAGTAAGGATTGGTTTTCGCAGGTAAACTGTGAGGGAGGCCATGTCGCCACCTCTCCGGTCTTTTCTTCCACATTCATACATGGGTGGATCACCAACTGTCATTTCATTCATTCATTCATTCATTCATTCATTCAATCGTATTTATTGAGCGCTTACTGTGTGCAGAACACTGTACTAAGTGCTTGGGAAGTACAAGTTGGCAACATATAGAGACGGTCCCTACCCAACAGTGGGCTCACAGTCTCGAAAGGGGAGACAGAGAACAAAACAAAACATATTAACAAAACAAAATAAATAGAATAAACATGTACAAATAAAATAAATAAATAAATAGAGTAATAAATACGTACAAACACGTTAGCTCTCCCTAATGTCCAGTGACTGCTGTGGATGCCCCCTGCTACTTAAGGCCCCACAGCCTAGAGCTACATAGGAGAAGAACCAGAGCCCTGGAGGATGGAGCAGGGGGATTACTCATCTTGAGATAATCAGAAGGAGTTGGTATTTGCCGAGAAACCTTTCCAGAGAGGGAGATGCTGCCACAGTTTGCAAATTTAAGAGGCAAAACTTTTATGAAGTCTAAGGTGCCTTGTGGCTCTAGCAATTGCTTCGTGCTGAATTATTCAGTTTTAGGTAGTAGAAAAGGGAATGGATGATTAACATAATTAACCAAGACCTGTGATTTGCCCTGAGGGGGCTGGTATTACTGGACTTGCATGGTGAAATACATCGAACCTGCTTCACAATTTGAGGTACGTTCTTCAGTTGGAGGGTGAGCAGGCGAAGGAAGCACTGAGGATAGCTGGGGGGCAAGCCTTCCTCAGATGTATTCATAAACTCTGGCCTGTAATGGCTGGTTGCTCCCATCTGGCTTCCTCTTCAGCATCGTGCATGTAGGTACTATTTTTAAACTCTTAGGGAGGACTAAGTATGTTTTGCCTGTGTGCTTTCCAGAATTATGACCCAAACTTTGAAAATATAGCTGGAAGCAAGACATGGCTGACATCATTCAGTGATAATGCAGTCCTGAAGTGTTTTCCTGGAGTGGAGAATTTGGGGCTGCAGAACACCTGAGGTGATTCAGAGAAAGCTGGAAGTAGGGTGATCATTCATCTGGATTTATACTAGACAGTCTGGGCTTCAGCTAGCCTTTCCATTGTCCAGAACCAATTCAGAACTAGACACTGAACACTCAATTTAGGCAACATTCCAGGATCTGAGGGGATCTATGCCTCATACAGACCCTTATAATAATGATAATACTTGTGGAATTTTTGAAGTGTCTTCTGAGTGCCAAGAACTGTGCTAAACATATGAATAGATACAAAGTAATCAGATTAAACATAGTCCTTATCCCACGTGGGCCTCACAGTCCAGTAGGAGGGAAAACAGGTATTCAATCCCCACTTTGCATATGAGGAAGCTGAGGAACAGAGAAGTTAAATGACTTGCCCAAGGTCATATGGTGGGCAAGATATCATGCAGACTGGGGAAGGGAATCAGCTACTCTGAGCTCTTCCCTCACCTGCCCACCCTTCTGCTGAAGAATGTGCCTGAAACTGTGAAGCGGGTTCACTGTACTTCACATACACATCCAGTAACATCAGCCCCCTCGGGGCAAATCACATCACAGGTCTTGATTAATTATGTTAATCATCCATTCCCTTTTCTACTACCTGAACCCAAATTTACTCATTCATTCATTCAATCGTATTTATTGAGCGCTTGCTGTGTGCAGGGCACTGTACTAAGTGCCTGGGAAATACAAGTTGGCAACATATAGAGATGGTCCTTACCCAACAATGGGCTCACAGTCTAGAAGGGGGAGACAGACAACAAAACAAAACACATGGACAGGTGTCAAGTCATCAGAATAATCGAAATAAAGCTAGATGCACATCATTAACAAAACAAATAGAATAGTAAATATGTACAAGTAAAATAAATAGAGTAATAAATCTGTACAAACATATATACAGGTGCTGTGAGGAGGGGAAGGAGGGAGGGTGGGAGGGATGGAGAGGAGGAGAGGAAAAAAAAGGGAGCTCAGTCTGATACAGCACAAAGCAATCCTAGAGTCACCAGGCACCTCAGACTTCACAAAGGTTTGTCCTCTTAAATTTGCAAACTGTGACAGCAGCTCCTTGTCTGAAAAGGTCTGTCAGCAAATACCAACTCCTTCCTGAATACCTCAAGATGAGTGAACCCTTGCTCCATTCCCCCAGGGTTTGGATCTTCTCCCATGTAACTTCGGGCCTCGGGGTCTTTAATAATAATAATAATAATAATAATAATAATAATAATAATAGCATTTATTATGTGCTTACTATGTGCAAAGCACTGTTCTAAGCTCTGGGGAGGTTACAAGGTGATCAGGTTGTCCCACAGGGGGCTCACAGTCTTAATCCCCATTTTACAGATGAGGTAACTGAGGTCCAGAGAAGTTAAGTGACTTGCTCAAAGTCACACAGCTGACAATTGTCAGAGCTGGGATTTGAACCTGTGACCTCTGACTCCAAAGCCCGTGCTCTTTCCACTGAGCCCACGCTGCTTCTCAACAACATCGTCATCCATGATATTTGAGCATTGCCTCAGAGTTAAGTACTCTGAGGCAACCTGATTAACTTGTAACCTCCCCAGCGCTTAGAACAGTGCTTTGCACATAGTAAGCACTTAATAAATGCCACCATCATTATTATTATTATTATTCTATGTTCTCCTTGTGGGCAGAGAATGTGTCTACTTATCGTTGTATTGGCTCTCCCAAGTGCTTAGTAGAGCACACAGTAAGCGCTCAATAAATACGATCGAATGAATGAATGTTCAGAAGTCAGAGGATTTCTTGGAAGCAGCGTGGCTTAGTGGAAAGAGCATAGGCTTGGGAGTCAGAGGTTGCAGGTTCTAATCCCACCACCACCACTTGTCAGCTGTGTGATGCTGGGGAAGTCACTTAACTTCTCTGTGCCTCAATTACCTCATCTGTAAAATGGGGATTAAGACTTGGAGCCCCACATGGGACAACCTGAGAACCTTGTATCTAACTCAGCGCTTAGAACAGTGCTTGGCTCATAGTAAGTGCCTAACAAATACCATCATTATTATTATTTCTTTTCCCATTTACTCCAGCAGTATTTAATGAGAACTGATAAAATGATATAAATCACTGATCTATGCAACATAGTAGTAGTAGTATTTATTAAAGCCTTACTGTGTGCTGTAACTACAGGGAAAGAATATATTGGTGAGAATTAGACACGGTCCTTTGTCCCTCACGAGGCTGATCACTTACACCTGGAAATAATAAAGTGAACTCTGACACTTGAAACAGGCTGAAACATCCCACTCCTTTAAGGGAACTTGCCCCTTTAATTTAAGTTGAGGCAACTGACCTTCAACAAGCCAGCTGAACCTCGTTAAGGGAATTAGCTGGGGGGAAAAGGACTAGAAGAGAGGAAGGTGAGCTCAGGAAGAGAATTTTAGTTGCTGGGGGAGATTTCTGGGTGATGGTCATGTGTTCCGAGACCTCGATAGACTCTAGAAACTCATCCCTTCCTGGAAAAGACATGGTTGCAGAGAAGACCTTGGGTTGGGGACTCTCCCTACAAGGAGGAAGTGTGAGTAACAGCCATTCTGTTATGGCCTGGTTGAATTTAGCTGGTGCTCCTGCTGTTTGCCTAGGTCAGACCTGATTTGTAGTTATTTTTGGGGTGTTCTGAGGTTGGAATGAGCCAAATCCTGCTCAGATTCAGTGTGAACAAGTGATGTTCTATGAGGTTGTCCTCTTCACTCCAAATACCTAATCGTGATAATATGTGCTTTAAGACAGCCTGAGAACTCCTCTGTTTGCAACCTCTATGTGAATGGGTAACCTGTGTTGTGCCTAACCCTCTCCTGTAGGTAACTGAAACAATGTTGATTGCTACCCGGCTCTGCAGGCCGGGGCCAGTGAGGAGTACGGAAACTAGCAGAAGGCTGTATGCCAAAGTGGTGCTTTACAAGTGGGCAGGGTTAGAACAAACACTTTAATGCAACACTTAAAACACAATCTCAAACTATACCATGCACTTGTGGCTGCAAACTCGTTGTGATTAGGGATTGTGTTTGTTTATTGTTACATTGTACTCTCCCAAGTGCTTAGTTTGATACTCTACACGCAGTAGGGGATCAGTAAACATGATTGAATGAATGAATATTTGGATGATTAAAGTAGCTCTCTGACCAGTTTCTGGTTCCTTCATATCCCAGCTCGCCAGGTTATCTGGGAGTTCATTATGTTGTCTTTAATTTATAGGAACCAGACCACTTCTCTGTCGCTTGCGCTAATGGTTAGATTTTCTGATAAAAGCTTGGTAAGAGATCTTCAAATACAGGCTGCTTTGTGTTTTTTTTTAATTGTATTTAACTGCTTACTTTGTGCCCAGCATTGTACTAATTGGGCTGGACACAGTTCCTATCCCACATAGTGTTCACAGTCTTTACCTCCATTATACAGATGAGGTAACTGAGGCACAGAAGTTAAGTGACTTGCCCAGGGTCACACAAATGGCAAAGTCAGGATTAGAACCCAGGTCCTCTGACTCCCAAGCCTATGCTTTATCCATTAGTCACACTGCTATGTTTCTGGGGTTATGATCTGAGGAAAGGCTTGTTGTAGTTATTAGTCTACCAACTCTCTGTTATTTTACTCTCCCAAATGCTTAGCACAGTGCTCTTCATGCAATAAGTGCTCAATAAATACAACTCATAATCAACCTCTGCTTATAATAGTGCTCGACACACAGTAAACACTTAACAAAGACTACTATTATTGTTATTGTTTTTATTATTCCATGATGAGGTTTGCTTTCAATGGCATTAGCTGTTTAACCAATCAGCAGGGCCGTGTTTCTAATTTCTAGTTTCTAATGATAGTATTTATTAAATGCTTGCTCTGTGCCAAGCACAGGGGTAGATAGAAAGAATTGAAATCTGATACAATCTCTGACCCACATGGTGCTCACAATCTGAGAGAAGGTATTTTCTCTCCATCTTATAGAACAGAAAACTGAGGCAAAGAGCAGTTGAGTGACTTGCTGGAAGTCACCCAGCAGGCTGCTGGAAGAGCTGCAATTAGAAACCAGGTTTAAGGACTCCATGACTCAAGCTGTTTTCACTGGGCCAGGTTATGGGGCTTGTCCAGTCTAGAGCAGCAACTTTTAACTTGGCCTATGAAGCTAGGGTTGTGTGCCTGCCAGATGAATTCCACTTCCAGTAGCAGTGATGCTAGCACAGTATACCATGTTCCTGGATTCCTAAACTCATCCCCCTCCTGTATGGTATTGTAACCTCCTGTTCCCCCTTCCCCAAATCTCCCTTAGTTTTGCAGTCACTGAGGAAGGGGCTGATGACTCTGTAAGTGTCTGGAAATGTTTGTGTTTTTGTTTTCGAATATCAATTCAGGGTGAGGGAGAACTGGAGGAACTGTGGTGACGGAAGAGAGCCGGGCAAATTTGAGGAGGGCAGGAAATCTGTGAAATAGGGAACTCAGGGAGAGGGAGGAGATTTACCTGCCTTACTAATAATAATTATTACTATTATGGTATTTGTTAAGCACTTACTATATGCAAAGCACTGTTCTTAGCGCTTGGGGGGTTACAAGGTGATCAGGCTGTCCCACGTGGGGCTCACAGTCTTAATCCGCATTTTATAGATGAGGTAACTGAAGCACAGAGAAGTTAAGTGATTTGCCCAAAGTCATACTGCTGACAGGCGGTGGAACTGGAATTAGAACCCATGACCTCTGACTCTGAAGCCCGCGTTCTTTCCACTGAGCTACGCTGCTTCTCTAAGGAAGCACTAGGGAGGAAGCTGTTCCCTGTGCTCTGACTTACAGGCAGCAAGAACGATAGACCTGTCAGGTATCAACTTCAATGATTCCTAGAACTCTGGACAATTGCAGTTTGCCCATATTATAGCTTTCATGCTGTTTCAAGACTTGAAAGTCACTGGCTGACCCCAGGTGGCTGGATCTCCTACTTTCTCTAGGGGGCCAAAAACACTGAACACAATCTGAAATTTTTATAGTAATTTCCTATAATTTCCATTATTCCACGGGTCTCCACAGCCTCCCTGTGAGGTAGAGAGAGACCAGAATCGCCTTCCCTGTTTGATGTGGAAACTGAGGCTGCTGCCCGCTGGATGAAGCCTCTTCTGTGACTGAGGCCCACCTGGGGAGTGGGGAGGGGGCTCTTGTATTCAGTATTTGCTTCATAGACCAAGAGTTCTCAAAATGAGGTTTGTGGCACTCGCCCCCATCCCAGATCTTCTCATTGCTCTAGTCTCTGTGGGGTTGGCGTTACCTTCAATCGTATTAGAGCGCTTACTGTGTGCAGAGTACTGTACTAAGCACTTGGGAAGTACAAGTTGGCAACATATAGAGACGGTCCCTACCCAACAGTGGGCTCACAGTCTAGAAGGGGGAGACAGAGAACAAAACAAAACACATTAACAAAATAAAATAGAATAAATATGTACAAATAAATGGAGTAATAAATATGTACTAACATATATACAGGTGCTGTGGGGAGGGGAAGGAGGTAAGGTGGGGGGGATGGGGAAGGGGAGGAGAGGGAGAGGAAGGAGGGGGCTCAGTTTGGGAAGGCCTCCAATACCAATCTGTGACACAATGGGCCTACTGAATTCTGTTCCTAGAGGGCACAGAACTAGGAGACAAGCCCGCTGCTCCTGAAAATGAGCAGGACATTGGTGGGAATTTACTTCACCTAATTGTTCAGGAAGAAATTTCCTAAACTCCTAGAGAGCCAGGGAGGCAGTTGACACTGCCTTGATCTGGAAAACACAGATAAGTCATAGAAGATCTCAGTCTAAGCAGCCTCCTGTTCACATACAGAAAGATCAGTTTCAGAACACTGCATTGCAAGGAAGTCTTGGGTTTCCCTCCAAGATCTTTGAAACATGACATCAAAAGAGCTTTATCCTTCTGATTCCTTTCCCAGTCTTCCTTCCTCTGACCCATGATGGGAGTCTTGTTCTTTGAAGATTCCCTATCCCAGTCATGGGGTGACTGCCCTATGGTTTCCTAGGCTTTGTCTCCTGCTGGGGAGACTGTGGTAAGGAGAGAGGCCTTCTGAGATCTGGTAGGGAAGGCTGGATGAAATCAACAAGCAGGGTGACCTTTCCATGGGCCTGAGAGTCAGAGGACCTGGCTTCCAAACCTGGTTCTGCTAGTTGTCTGCTGTGTGACCTTGGGTAAGTCACTGCTCTCTATTTCTTCATCTGTAAAATGGGGATACAACTTGTGCTCTCCCACTTGGACTGTGAGCCCCATGTGCGATGGAGACTCTGCTTGATCTGATTGTATCTAGTCCAGTATGGTGCTTGGTACATTGTAAGTGCTTAACAAATACCACCATTATCATTAACCCATTTCACAGCTGTGGTCTGTGTGACCTCTTCAGCCAACAGCAAACCAGGAGAAAATGTAGTTTTGACTGTGGTTTACTGAGGTTGGGGACAGCCAGTTGTACAGGAGGTAGCTAGATAGCGTGACAATAATAACTCATTACATTCCTTAAGCCAAGAAGTCATCCTAATCCATCAGAATTAGTATGTACTGAGCACCTAACATGTTCAGAGCACTGCTTGGGGGGGTACAAACAAGTGATCCCTGCCTTTGAAGAGCTTTGTGCAAATACACCTACCTGTATTGCACAGGAGGACCAGAACTGGCTTGCAGTTATGTGGCATATTAGTCGGTCCCAATAGAGGCTATCTCAAGAGGGGGTTTTGCCTGGCTTCAGTGGTGGATAGAAGGGGCTGCATATTAAGACCAATTTTTAACATGGATTTTATTTTTTCTGTGGAGCAGAAGCAGCTGGAAGCTCTATACCTCAAATTGCCTAGAGTAGCTTATTTAAGGCTGGGGCTGTCTGTAAAAGGAGAAGAATGTGATTTGAGATACCCAGCTGGCTGCATTGATTTAATTTATTCTTCCATTATCCAGTTGACTTTCCTGGAGTAAGCAGAGGGAGAAGTTAAATACTAAGAATGATTTCTTAAGTCAAGAGGTTGTGAAAATTGTTTAAATTGTATTAGTGTCTAAATACGAAATCTAGCCAGGGGCTTTGGAAATTTTTTTTTTGGTTCTACAGTTGTTGGTTAGACTGTCCCCTAACATCACTTTCAATAATTATGTTTCTGTGACACCAATTTTTGAATCTTATTGCTAGTGAAGTCACAACCACAGTATCGTGCATTGTACAGGGGCAAGTGATTATCTACAGAATGTGTATCAAGGCAAGTAAAACCCTGAAGCTGAGCTATGGGTGAAGGGGCAGGGATGTTGGGTGTTCTCCATCAATTACATTTATTGAGTGATTATTCCATGCACAGCACTGTT
Organism: Tachyglossus aculeatus; assembly: GCF_015852505.1. Lineage (NCBI taxonomy): Eukaryota > Metazoa > Chordata > Mammalia > Monotremata > Tachyglossidae > Tachyglossus > Tachyglossus aculeatus. The sequence continues at coordinate 49,516,726 of NC_052071.1, forward strand.
TTAAGCACTTGGGCGAGTACAGCCTAGTACACATGATCCCTGACCTCCAGGAGCTTAAAATCTACTAGTGTCCTGCTGTTGATTCAGTGGGAGGAGCATGACTTTGGGAATCAGGAGACTTGGCATATAGTCCTGGATCTCCCTGCTGGGGCTCTACCAACTGTAGCAAAGGCTACTGAACAAATCAATCAATCAATCGTATTTATTGAGCACTTCCAATGTGCAGAGCACCGTACTATTCACTTGGATGAGTACAATATAAGAATATAACAGTTGGTAGACACAGTGCCTGTCCACGGTGAGCTTGCAGTCTAGAGCTTCTTGGGATATTCTGCAAAGTGTAGAAGTCTGCAGATATCCTGAAAAACAGCTGGCAAATGTGGGCAGTGAAGACTTCAGTGGCTATCAAGAGTTGTAAGCTCTTTGTGGACAGGAAGCACACCATCTGCTTGTTGTGCACTGCACAAGTGTTTTGTACCTTCCATTGTACCCAGGGGATGGTCAGTAAACACTATTACCAATCAATGGTACTCACTAGAGCACTGCACTAAGCGCTTGGGAGAGTACATTGTAACAGACTGGGCAGGGAATATGTTTGTTGTTGTGTTGTACTCTCCCAAGTGCTTGGTACAGTGCTCTGCCCTCAAAAATGATTAAATGAATGAACAGATTTAGTACATATGTTCCCTGCCCACAGTGAACAGATGGTCTAGGGGGTTGACAGTCTACTACAACTCCTGGCTATAAATAGATCCTGCAGGTAGAAAACTTTGCATGCAATTTGCTATGTGGCAGTTCTACTAGTTCACTGCATTCTCTGCCCCAGCGGGAGCACAACTAGTGGTGACTGGTGACAACTTTTGCTGCACAATTCCTCTGCATAGGTTCTCTTTTCTGAAGTCTCAGGTCTGAAGCTTGATAACTGTAATACCTAAGTGCTGATTATATGCCAAGCACCGTCTTAAGCACTGAGGTAGATGCAAGCTAATCAGGTTAGACCTAGTCACTGATCCACATGAGGTTTCCAGTATAAAAGCGAGGTATTGTTGTTGAATCCCCATTTACAGATGAGGACTCTGAGCTAAAGAGAACACTCAGTGACTTGCCCAAGGTCATACAGCTGGTAAGTGTCAGAGCCGGGAGTAGAACCCCAGAGATTCCTGAGTCTTGGGTGGGAGAGAAGGCAACTGGGAAGCAGCATTGCCTAGTGGATAGTGTTCAGTTCTGGGGGTCAAAAGGACCTGGGTTCTAATTCTGGCTCTGCCACTTGTCTACTGTGTGAACTTGAATATGCCATTTCTCTGTGCTTGTTACCTTACCTGTAAAATGAGGATTAAGACCGGGAGCCCCATGTAGGACATGAACTGTGTCCAACTTGATTAGCTTGTATCTACCCCAGTGTTTAATACATTGCCCAGCACATAGTAAATGCTTAACAGACACCATAAAAAAGGTGGAAATTGATGATTGAGGGTCTCTGTGATTGAGTAGTTTGCAGCCATTTGGGCTACCACTCCGTGATCCTGAGAGGCCCAAAGCAGCCAAGTGTTTTGTGGTAAGGCCAGTTGCCTGGATCCAGAATATTTGCTCCATTTTCTGGATCACACTATCACTTGATCAACTAACCACTCCTCTGTGAGACTGCAGGAAACTGCCTTCCATATAAAGTCTCCCAATCAAGTCTCCCCAGCCCTGTGTCCTAAAGCGGTTTAATATCATACTATAAAATCTCACAGGCTTTACAAAAAACACGGAATCTTTGTGATATTTCAAACTTGTCAGTCTTGTCACTCAGGCGACAGCATCTGTTGAGTGCCTACTCTCGGCAGAGTCTTGAGCTTTTTGCTTAGAAGAAATCAGAGCAAAAATGCCCCTTTCCCACTGAAATCTGGGTAGAAATCTAGGTCACGATGTAAATGGTATTGCTGCCATACCGAAGCAGCAGTGTCTGATGTGGGGAAGACAAGAACGACAGTAGGTAGCCTTTCTGAGATCTTTCCTTTCCTTCTCCCGTGTGGCTGCTAATATCTTTCAGGGATTTCTTTTAAAGTTTTAGAAATTTCTCTTGGATTTCTAGAGTAAGAGTAGAAGTTGGGAGGTTTTCTGATGTGTGCCCAATCTGTTTCCCTCATGTCTACTTCAGTGCTTAGTACAGGGTTTGGCACAATAACCCAATGAGCATTTAATATTCACCCCACCCTCAGCCCCTTAGAGCTGTGTGTGTGTGTGTGTGTGTGTGTGCGCGCACATGTATGTGTATATGTTATTTGTATTAATGTCTATCTTCCAGACTATAAGCTCAATGTGGACAGGAAACATGTCTACCAACTCTGTTGAATTGCGTTCTCTCAATGACTTAATACAGTGGTCTGCACATGGAAAGAGCTCAAGAAATACCACTGATAAAAGCATAACAGACACCACTAGTATAATTATTGCAATAGCTATTATTATTTCCTGAAACACAGCTTACCCCCTCCCCACTTTCCCAGGAAGGGGTGGGAGCTGGGGGAGGGACCTGCTTTAAACCTGCCTTGATGGCTGAATCTTCTTTAAATTGGTTGGCACTGGAGATGAAGTTTATTTTCCCCCCCTCTATCACCTCTTCTACCTCCCTAATGAGAATCTCCTCCGGCCAGATCCTTCAAAGACAGCGAGGTCTACTCTTTTCCCCAATAAATCACTGCTATTCCCACCCTTCAGGACAGAAAAGAGAGAAGTACTAGAGATTTCTGTGAAAAATCTAGGCATCACAGTCAGGCAATCAGCTTCACTTGTTGAGTGCCCACTTAGGGCAGAGAGATTGTAAGGATTATTTAGCATTCGTGGGTACTTGTGAGAGTACTGCAGAAGCAAGATGTACACTGCCTGCCCTCAAGGAGCTTACAGTCTAATGGGGTGACAGACAAAAATTTCATACAAGTAAATGGAAGCAGGATAAAGGACAAGTGTAGAAAAATAGTGAAGTCAACCAATCAGTGATACTCATTCAATTGTACTTATTGAGCACTTACTGTGTGCACAGCACTGTACTAAGCACTTGGGAAGTATAAGTTGGCAACATACTGAAATGGTCCCTACCCAACAATGGGCTCACAGTCTAGAACACTTACTGTGTACAGAGCACTGTATTAAACACTTATGTGCACAATTGTCAAGATGAAATATCTGGCAAGTAAAATACAAGGAAATGTATACATTTTTTGTGATATTTAAATGTTTACTGTGTGCTCTGCACTGTTCTAAGCACTCATTCATTCAATCACATATTGAGCACTTACTGCGTGCAGAGCACTGTACTAAGTGCTTGGGAAGTACAAATTGGCAACATATAGAGACGATCCCTACCCAACAACGGGCTCACAGTCTAGAAGGGGGTGACAGACAAAAAAACAAAACAAGTAGATAGGTGTCAATACCATAAACAGTGAGGTAGGTAAAAAGGTTATCAGGTTGGATGCAGTCCCTGTCCTTCATGAGTCTTACAGTCTAGGCAGGAAGGAATAAAATTTACTCTCCATTTTACAGATGAGGAAACTGAGGCACAGATAAGTGAAGTGACTTCCCCAAGGCAATACAGAAGACAAGTGGCAGAGTTCAGAATTAGAACCCAGGTCCTCTGACTCTCAGGTCCTAGTTCTTTTTACTAAGCCTCACTGCTTCTCATAGATGTAAAGAAATACAGAGGGCTGTTGGGCCGATTGGATGGGATATTGTGATTTAGCCTCCATATCCAGGAGATTTGAGGATGTTATTTTCTCCTTCCCATTCCAGGGAAACCGCTTTCCGGACATCAGGTTGGGGGTGAGGGAGGAATTAAAGATTCACTCATTCATTCAATAGTATTTATTGAGCACTTACTGTGTGCAGAGAAATGTACTAAGCACTTGGGAAGTACAAGTTGGCAACATTATTGAGGCAGAATAGGGCTACAGAATGGAAATTGGCAAAAGTGATTCCAAGGTCTTCCAGGGTTTCCTGTAATGCAGCCTATAATACCTTCCCTCCCCTACCCACCGTATTATACACAGCAGGACTGGAAACCTTTAGGGACTTTGGAATACTGCTGCAGGTAATACTGGAATGCTGCTCTATATAATATTGGAAAACTGTGATACATAATTGGCAAACACTTGAGTCTCAGTGAAGAGGGAAAATGTCATGACAAACTTCTAGCCTACAAGGGGAGCATGAGGAGCAGAAAGATCTAAAGGCTCTAAATTGAAGTAGTGATCTGTCTGGGTGGGAGATGAGAGAGTCATTCTTAGATAGAAATGGTAATTATTATGCACATGCCATTTGCCCAATTATGCTAAGTGCTGAGGGAGGTTCATACAACCAGCTCAGGTACGGTCCTCTGAGAGGGGCTTAAAGCCTAAGTGCATTGTTGTAGTGGTTAGAGAAAGTGCCTGGGAGTGAGAAGGTCATGGGTTCTAATCCTACCTCCACCACTTATCTTCTGCATGACCTTGTGCAAGTGACTTCACTTCTGTGTGCTTTAATTACGTCATCTATAAAATGGGAATTGAGACTGTGAGCCCCACAGGGGACAGGGACTGTGTCCAGCTAGATTTGCTTGTATCCACCCCAGCACTTAGTACAGTGCCTGGCACATAGTAATTGCTTAACAAATACCATCATTATCATTCTAGGTGTGGGAGTACATAAGAACATCCATAACAATGGATTACCACAGCAACAAGCAGCAGAGTCAACAAGTCATGACAGTCTTATATTTGTTTCTTAAAAATTGAGGTGCCAAGATCTCTTAAAGTAATTCCATTATTGTCAGCCAATTTGGGAAGAGGCGCTGCAATGTACTAGATGGTTCGCCAGGGAGAAGTGACCTAAGTGAATAGAGATACTTCTGACTCTGGGGGTTTCCTTTCCCTTTGTAGAAGGCTTCTGCCAGTCCTCCTGTGAGAGAACTCCATTTTAATAGATAACTGAGCACCACTATTCTTGAGCATTCAAAGGTCAAATCCCTTATACTGTTCCTTGGGATGATGCCTGTTCCCTCCATTTTGGGAATTTCTATGCTAATGGAGGAGATGGGGCCAAACCCTCACCTGGAAATCTGTTGGGGCAGATGATGCAGGCAACCACTTCCCCCTGACACTCTGCACAGCTGCCTCCTGGAAAGGGACTGTGTGGGGCCAGGGCAATGTCCTGAAATGAGTCTGAAGATCAGCCAGCCCTTAGGGATGTCTAGGTGAAGACAGCTTTGCCCTACAGAAGCACCTGAGTCTATTTCCCTGAAGACAGATTTACTGAAGGGCTGAGCTGTATAACTTGACATAAAAGGTACCAGAGGAGGTTCTGCTAGCCACACTCTAGTCAGTAGGGCTAAAGGAATCCCGTCTTCTTCTTATTCAGTAATTCGAAGCAGCTAGATTAGAGTTGCACCTTTCCCCGATAATGCTCTCCTTCCTTCCCCCAACTGATTAATGGACAGGTAAGGAACAACAACTGACTCTGGTAAGCAAGACTTTTTGGGCTTTCCTCCCCAGTCTGCGTACACAAACCCAAAAGAGCTACCTTGGATTAAGAGTCTCTGTAGCCGATCTTCACACATTGAGGTGTCTGCCTAACCTCTATTAAAGCACATCACTGTATTGCTACCTGGTTCCATCCCATTCACAGAGTACAGATGTCAGAGAAAGCACAATAGGAAACATCCTTCCCAAACTGACACATACTGCCCGTGGAAAGAGGGCAAGGCTGGGCAGGGGAGACACGACAAGAATTACTCTTCAGTTTCCAAGACAAGGCGATCCCTCATTTATAGCCAGTTCCCAATATACAACTATTTGTTCAGAGAAGGGGAAAAAAAACTACATTTACACTGTAAATTATTTGCCGGAAACTCAAGTTACAGAGAGAAGCTGAGTTCAATTTCTTTGAATTCAATAGAAGCAAACCCACTTATTTTCCCCCCTTTTGTCTGGGAAAGTAAATCCTTTAGCACAGTGCATTTCCCACACAGTTAGGGTTTGTTGGTTATTTATGTTCCACTGTTAAATTTTCCTCTCCTCACTTCTCATCAGAAGCAATTATGAAGCCACATTCACAGAAATAATGAGCAGAAATACCTGGCTCAACATGTCTGCATTATGGCTCTTCGATCCATTCAATTAAAGCTTGGAGTTTAATTTCTTTACACCCTATTTGCAATATTTCCTCTGCGGCCCGGCATCTGCTGGGAATCAACACTGTACATCGGTTCTGCCTTGAGTGTCCTTGGAACTCTGAGTGAGATGGAAAAAATGAAAACAAAAGGGCAGAAAAGAGAACTTGGGTTAAAAGGTCCCAAAGAAAAGGTTCTCAAGGTGATTCAAACCAGCAGGGACTTTGGTGAGAGAGCCGAGGTCCCACCTTCACAAACGCGATCAGTCGTTTAGAAAAAAGCAATGAGTCACAAGCATTTGGGGAAGAAAGACAAGGGAAGTTTATTCTAAGGCTGCCTGGGTCAGAAAAGCCAGGAAAAGATTCAGCGATGGAAGCGAGACTTTGGGGGTCCAGGATTCTTGTTGGAATGTGATGAAATGCTGAATGAGGTGACTGAGAAGGTGAGATCTCTACAGATGATAATAATAGTGGTATTTATTAAGTTCTTGCTATGTACTAGGCACTGTACTAAGTGCTGGGGTGGATACAGCAGTTTGAAACAGCATGGCTTAGTGACAAGAGCACTGGCTTGGGAGTTAGAGGATGTGGGTTCTAATCCCGGCTCCTCCACTTGTCTGCTGTGTGACCTTGGGGAAGCCACTTCTCTATGCCTCAGTTACCTCATCTATAAAATGGGGATAAAAACTGTGAGGCCCATGCTGGACAACTTGATTACCAGCACTTAAAGCAGTGCTTGGAACATAGTAAGTGCTTAACAAATAGCATTATTATCATTATAGAAGCATAGCCCCTGTCCCAAGTGGGGCTCACAGCCTCAATCCCAATTTTACAGATGAGGTAACTGGAGGCACAGAGAAATGAGGTGAGTTGTCCCAAGTCACACAGCAGTGAATTGGCAGAGTCGGGTTCTAATCCCAGGCCCGAACTTCTTCCACTATGCCATGCCTCTTCTCTGTGCCTGAATTACTTTCACGGAAGATCATCAGTTAGGAGATGCAGCCTGGTCTAGTGGATAGAGCACAGGCCTGGGAGTTTCCCACTTGTCTGCTGGGTGACCTTGGGCAAGCAAGTCACTTCACTTCTCTGTGCCTCAGTTACTTCATCTGCAAAATGGGAATTAAGACTGTGAGCCCCATGTGGGACAGATTCTGTGCAACCTGATTAACTTGTATGTAACTCCGTACTTAGAACAGTGGTCGACACACAGTATGCACGTAACAAACACCTCCGGCTGGAAGGCAGAGGGCTGGATCTGGTGACTTACTGAGGTTCTTCCCAGAGCTCCAAAGAGCGAAATGCTGAGATCCAACAGCTTTTGAGCTGGACTCCCAGACTTGCCCATCCAGGACTCTGACCAGCGCTGAACATTTCCGATCAGTGCAGAAAAGGCTGAAAATAATGACTTTTTAGCCCATGAACCTTTTTAGGTCTGTTTCCTCAGTCTTTTTCCTCTCCCCCAAAACCCCATCCCTAGTTTTACCACCAGTAAAACTAACAGATTAGAAAACTGGGAAGAAGAGACATAACTCAGAAAAATCGGTGTGTCTATCTGAGTGATTGAGGGGTTGAAAGCCTGGAATGAATAACCCAAAAAGAAAAAAAAAAATCCAGCTAACCAGAAGGGCAGTGACACGGCTGCCCTGAGCAAGCAGGGGGAATGGAACACTGCTATTAGCCACATGAAAACATACTCAGGCCTCTTTAAATGATGATCTCCAGCCAAACTGAGTCACCAACACAGGTCCCCAGGGTAGCATCAGTGTCCACCTCCCAAAAAAGAATACGGCAGCGGAAAACTGCAAGCAATTATGCAAGCCATATCCTGCATGGGTATGCTCAGCATCTAAAAGCCGAAGCCAGGGAAGGCCAGGGTTCAGACCTCCACTGCCGGAGACACCTCTACCCAAACTGTCACTGGGAGAAATGGTCAGAGGCAAAGAATGCCCTGGAAGCAATGGATCAGGGAGAAGGGAATCCAATTTCTTAATTGAAAATTTATAAAAATATGTACCATTATCTGCACATTATGTTCTAATGCACATAATCCACCCTAGATGATGATTTAACTGCCGCTAGCTGGCTTGCTGCTCTCTCCCTGGTTTATCCTCGGGGGGGCTGTTGCCTTAGCTGCTCGGCTAGCCCAACTCCGCTGCCACGGCTCTTAACTCTCCTCACTGCCGTCGTCTCGGCCGGTGCAACTTGGGAACTCGACCGCGTCTTTGTCCGGCTTACCAGGAAGCTGGGGTGGCTGGTAAGCTTCTGATTTATGTCCTGGAGTCAGTTTAATTCAGGTTACGAGCTGCCTGAAGCCGCCTCCTTTTAACAGCCCTCCTAATTAACTGGGCTATCATCCTGCCTCTTGGGTCTCCTCTTCCCCCTCTCTGTACTAGTCAGATGTTGAAGAAGATTTTCCTCCTGATGCATTTACCCAGAGTAAACCTTAAGTCTCTTAATCCTGTCATTGGGTCCACACCTGCACAACCTTTGTCCTGCCACCCCGGACTTCTGACCGAGTGAATTGTCTCCGTGTATCACAATTACACAGGCACTTGAGCTAAATAACTCCACCGTGAGCCACTGGGAAAGCTCATTGGTTTGCGAGTTTATAAATGGACTTAATTTCTCCTGCTTGAAGAAAGCATCCCCGTACCCTGTGGATGGATGTTGTACAGGGCAGAAGTCAAAATTCAAAGGGATCGAGGGGAAGATTACAAGCTTCCACTGAAAGCCCACTACCGAATCTTTCTGGTACATCTGGCTGCCACTGAGGAGGCTGTCTGACACTCTACTGAGGAGAATTAGAACAGCTTTGTTCTGAAGTAATTTTCTGAATCTCATGATTAATGCCATTTGTGGTTCTGTTTGAACATCATGAGCCCTATGAGATGCCCGAGGCCAAAATGTCTCTTGATTAGAAAAATCTCTGCCTCCCGGTGTACCAGAGATGATGCCATCTGAACCGTTAGTCAGCTCAGTGCATTTTCACTGAAGATGGTTATTGCAGACCTTCTGAGACTGCAGTTAGAGGGCTGGATCTGGGAGGGAGAGAGAAAAATGAAGGGGCGGGGTGGGGGGGACCATTCCTCATTAGATTATAAACTCCTTTAGACAGAGATGTGACTAATAACTATAGTACTCTCCCAAGCGCTTAGTGTTCTGCACAGAGTAGACACACAATCAATAATATTGGCCAAGGATGTGTTTGAAGGAGACAGGCAGATAGAGAGGCAGCTTCCCAGTGGTCATGAGGGGCAGTTCTAACCCATCAGGAGAGGTGTACCATTTATTTAAATTAAAAAAAACACAACCCAGCTCTTTCCACTGTCAAGAAACAAATTTGGGATATTCTAACCCCCACATTGGGGAGTTCTTGCTCCATGTAGGTTTTAATCCTGATGCTCTGAGCAGAAGCTGAACCACGGGAGCCGTGACAGGTGTAGTATCATCAGTCATGTAGCATTATATGGTGCAGTGTAATGCGAGGTAACTACTGCAACCCAACATTAAATGTCATAGAACACAAAATAAGCTCTAGGCTACAGTTACTGTTACGCAGACTCTTTCGGCCCTGACAATCTGATATTTAATAATGCATGTTTTTGGCAAGTGACATGGCATGGCACACTGCTATTTTACAAATGTTATCTCTTGGACTAAGCAGCATGTACATCTGTCCTATTTTTTTCCCCAAGTTACACTAGGCAAAGAGATTGATTTTGATTTCAAATGTGATGGAATTGAGAAAGATCGATGGAGTGGCCTGAGGGATCAGGGCCAGGGGTGAGAGGGAGGCAGCTGGGGATGTGGCAGAGGAGATGCCCAGTCTTCAACACCCGCCATTCATTCAATTGTATTTATTGAGCACTTACTGAGTGCAGAGCACTGTACTAAGATCTTGGGAAGTACAAGTTGGAAACATATAGAGACAGTCCCTACCCAACAACAGGCTCACAGTCTAGACAGCATGACAGAGGTTTAGCACAGCCCTCGAGTGACGGCTGAGTTCTCCATGTTTCAACCCTCTAGACTGTAAGCTCCTGGTGGACAGAAAACATGTCAACCAATTCTGTGGCATTACTCTCTCCCATCATCTTTGCCAACATTGGTGAGAGATGTCACGTTGGATCTGCACCTTCCCATCCCCAGATGAGTCTCTCTGAGAGGCTTCCTGCCTCCACTGGGCATTTGTTTACTGGTGATGGGTGCCACCCAGGGTAAAAGCAACACTGTGTAGAAGTTGTTCTCTTCTCCCCTTGGTGTGTGAGTGGATGGTACTTCCCCATCAGTACCTGGAGGAAAGGTTTGTCAGTTCCTGAGATTATGGCGGGTTGCTCTCTGTCTTGTCTTCTCCATTAGAGTGTAAGCTGTCTGTGGGCAGGCAATCTGTCCCTGCTTTATTATGTACCTCTGATGTGCATAGTGCAGTGCATCACACTAACAGGACCCTTGATAGATGCAACTAATTATCTTCCTTCTTCTAGTGAGACAGTTTTGCATCTTTCCTCCCCCAGCTGAACTCTCAGTGCAGGCTTGAGCCTCAGCATCATTAGGTTATAATATTTTAAGGCTCTCTGTCATTAAAACATTTCCACTTCCTGCACACAGTAAGTGTCTAATAAATAATATTGCTGCTAGCAACTTTCTTCCTCCCACGAGCCTCTTCTCAGCGGTGGCAGCTGAGAAGAAGCAGGATGTGAGGATGGGTTGGCAAGTGGGGAGGAGTTTACCCTTTCAGACTGTAAGATCCTCTGTTTACACTGTAAGCTCCTTGTGGGCAGGGAATATGTCTGCTAACTTTTTAGGGAAGCTGCTTGGCTTAATGGGCAGAGCACAGGTCTGGGAGCGGGAAGGACATGGTTTCTACTCCCAGCTTGTCTGCTGTGTGACCTAGGGCAAGTCACTTCAACTCTCTGTGCCTCAGTTCTCATCTATACCACTCCCCCTTTTAGACTGTGAGCCCACTGTTGGGTAGGGACTGTCTCTATATGTTGCCAACTTGTACTTCCCAAGCGCTTAGTACAGTGCTCTGCACACAGTAAGCACTCAATAAATACGATTGATGATTATCTATACCTCGTCTATATTAAGACTGTGTTCCCCATATGGGACAAGGACTATGTCCAACCCATTTACCTTGTACTAAGCGCTGGGGTAGATACAGTGCCTGGCACATAGCATTTAACAAATGCCACAGTTGTTACTTAATATTATATTATACTCTCCCAAATGCTTAGTACAGTGGTCTGCCCAGAGTAACTGCTAAATAAATGCCATTGACTGAGGAGGGTGGTTATGTGGAAAACTAAGTGATTTTCATGTTCTCTACTCCTTGCTTTGGTGGTGGTTATCATGTTTACCATAACCTCGGTTTAAATCAAGGTTTTGAGGTATTTTTAATTGGTGATTGCTTTACTATTGGCTAACTCCACAACAGCTAAAAATGGCAGATTTAGACCTCAAGCAAGGCACCCTCCCTCTATGATTCTAACAACACTGTATAGATGTAAAATGGGAATTCATCTGTAAAATCAATCAATTGTATTTACTGAGTGAATACTATGTGCAGAGCACTGTACTAAGTACTTGGGAGAGTACAGTGTAACAGAGTTGGTAGATATGTTCCCTGCTCACATTGAGCTTGCAATCTAGAGGGAGAGACAGACATTAATATAAATAAATTATGGCCGTCTACATAAGTTCTGTGGGCTGAGGGAGAGGTGAAAAAAGGGAGCAATTCCAAATGCAAGGGCGATGCTGAAGGGAGTGGGAGAAGAGGAAATGAGGGTTTAGTCAGGGAAGGCCTCTTGAAGGAGATTTGCCTCTAGTAAATCTTTGAAGGTGGGGAGAGTAAATGTCCCTGGTATATGAAGAAGGAGGACTTTCCGGGATGTGGGTGAGAGGTTGGTGTTGAGGTACACGGGATCGAGATACAGTGATTAGGTTTGCATTAGATGAATTCAATAACTGTTCTCCCTCCTATTTAGACTGTGAACCCCAAGAGGGACAGGGACTGTATCCAACCTGATCATACTGCATCTACCCCAGTGCTTAGAACAGTGCTTGACAGATAGTAAGTGCTTATCAAATGCCATAATGATGAGATGGAACCTTTGGGCAATTGAGTAAAATTGAGGTCAGTGCAAGCTTCATTTTATTTATTTTTTAAAGTTGTGTTAATGCATCCCACAGTTAATAGCTGGATCCAAGGGGGTTGGGACTCTTAGCTCTGGGCCTAACTTACTGGCCCAGCCTGCATGGACTGTGCAAATCGCTCAGTGTTTTTTGGTTTGAGTTTAGCTGCTCTTCTAAACTGGATTAGTTCAGTGCTTTGAAACCGGCAGGTGATGGCTGTGTGCAAACTCCAGCATTCTTCTTGGGGAAATCCATGCACTGAGCTTGGGGTGGAAGAGGCAGACATGAGATAATGTGCACTTCCATATGTTATGTATAAAATAGTGTTATCCCTATGCACTTACATATGTTAAATATAAAATAGTGTTATCCCTATTTATCACTTTCAAAAATATCATGTTCCATCCTTGGTTGAATTGATCAACATTGCTCTGTTTGTCAGGGTAAATTTGTTTTTACATTTCCAGTTTATTATGAATTTTCCCACCAATTATGGATTGAGGTCTGGCAGTTTCAAGCTATTTCTGAACAGCAGTGCACTGGGCGGGTCCCAGGAACTGTAGAATTGTAAACTTCTTTGGTGCCGATGTGGAATGTTAGTTGGCTGCTTGTCTGCAAAGGAGTAGAGGTGGAGCTTGGGGAGCCTTCATTATTGCGCTATTGAAATCAGAAACCTTCGGGCCCTAGAAAATTCTTTTTGTGTTCAACTCTTAATTTCTTTGGCATTTTTTAATCCTCTTATCTTTCTCTGGGCTGCTGGAACTCAATGTACTTTGGACACGGTAAGCCCTCAGTAGATATCACTGATTGATTTATCGAATGAATAGAATTCTACTTTATGTGCAGTTCTGAGGAAGTCTTGGAGAATAGCAACTGTCTTCCCTAACACATTTTAGTCTTCATTGTACTCAAGTTCCATGAAAACAGGAATGAAGATCTGCTTATTCCCAATCAATAGCAGTTACTCAGTACTTACTGCGCACAGAGCATTTGCGAGAGTGTTCTAGCAGCAAAATACAGGGTCTGTGTTCTCCAATGACTTGCAATCATTAGGTCGCTGTTAATGTTTCAAATCAGAAGATAATAAATGATAGCCCCTGAGGAGAATTCATCTGTCCTGGGCTTGACAGATATGTTGGGCATTTCAGAGAATGACAGCAGGGATTATGTCTATTAATTTTACTGTTCCCCACCTCAAGCTCCTAGTATGGTGCTTTGCACACAGTGAGTGCTCAATAAATACTACTGATTGACAGGCGACCTTGGAATTGAGAAGAAATGGAAATTGGCCAAGCTTGTCCATCAGCTTTTCGACTCCTTCCTTCCGCCTCAGAGCTGCTGCACTGTTTTGTTTTGTTTTTTTTTTTGAGCAATGCTGCTCACAAGCTAACCCCCCACCCCAACAGGTTTTCATTCTGCAGTTGCCTCGGCAAATTCATCGAGGAGGCTAGGGGTAGCTGCCCGGCTGAGACATCTGGTTTGCAGGCAAGAAAGTGTTTCTTCACACTTTGAAGCGGTGTCCCCTGTGCCCGCAGACACCCTTGCCCCATCTGTTCTTCCATAAGCCCCCTAGAAACTAGTTTTTATCATTATTAATAGCATTTCCCCCTGATTCCCATAAATGAAGGACTGTGGCACCTTTCCAGCCAGCCATTCATCAGAAACCCAGGCTGGCCCTGGGGGAGCAAACTCAGAGCACATGTTCTTATGAGGTTTGGTCTCTGACTGGCATTTGGATGTAGAGATGAACTCTGTTTTCTCCAGGCACTCTGAGAGGGGGATGAATATGTTGACTAGTGAGCAATACTGGAGGATTTTCCATTTTGTAATAGTAGTCATCTGCCTCATTCTTTTGACACATATTTGATGGGTTGGAGTTGGAATAATGTTTCCTTAGGTATGTGAAGCATTAAGGGGAGGCGGTATGGTGGGGGGGGGAGTGTAGTGTGATGGTTGGCATCAGGATATATTATTTTTTGTATATCAGCCCTGCAGATAATGTGAAAATCAACACGTTCTGTTTCAAATTGGCGATGAAGAATTATTTAAACAAACGCGGGCAGCGTCAGAGTGAGATCCAGGGGGAGGTTTAGCGATTAAATATCAGTCGAAGTAATCTGTCAGTCAGGTAGAACTCTTCTATTATTTCTTTCTGTAGTCTTTCCCTTTTCATGTACAGTTCTCTGGATTCATTTTATCTTATCCAAACACTGAGCTCCCCATTCAGTACATTAGATCACGTTTCTCCTTCTACACATGTCGTGAATTACTGCTCTCTTTCTTGTACTCTGGATTTTCATACAAAATGCTTCAACTATCATGAATATTCCCACTAAATATTCCCCTAAAGGAAATATTTACTGTAACTCTGTTTTGCTCCAATGAGTATTGCTAGACTTGGTTCAACAACTTCCATAAAAGATGGAAAATTGAAATGTCTTTTTTTTTCCCTCCTTCCTCCACCCTTTCTCTTTTTTTGCTCAGTCTTGGCTGGCTCCTTTCCATCCTCCTTCTGATTCCTTTTGTTGTTGGAAAAAGCTTAAACTTGTTTGACCAGGTTCTGAGTCAGCAAAGAATTAAAGGGTAAGATAAATGTATCTTTTTAACCCAAATTCTTCTCCCAGTATTCCTCCATTTAGGGCCTTGAAAACCCTTTTTTTAAAATGTCTTTGATTTCCCACAGGGGTTTTCTTGACGATCAGCATATTTTGACATCTTTCATGAATAGAGTTTCTCTTGCCTTACTGCTCTGTCTGAGCCCTTCTACTGACTTTGCCTATTTTAAAAAGTGAGATTTCTTTCTTCTTGATCTGCAGCAGTAAACTTGAACAGGATACCTGATCCTAGAAGTTCAGAAAGCTTTCTGTTCTCTTTGTACCCATGTCTCTTTCTCAGGCTTACTTCTGAATTGTGGACTTCTTTCAACCCCTACAAGAGTCCAGATTCAGAATTACTTTAGCTTCTTGCAGTGTCTAAAGGATATGGGAGGAATTGTGAACTTAGGCTGGGGAATGTGCTGATTTGTAGCATGCTTGGTACATGCAATGTCTCAGGGTATCTCGTATGCCATCATATTGAAGAAAAAGTATAAGGAATTGCCAAATGCATTAGGGACAACACAGAGTAGAAGAGGTGATGAGAAGCCATAGACTGTGGGATAGTTTGAATTTTGCTTTCACCGTTAATGGACTCACAGTGACTGGAATTCTTAGGTGAGAACTGGCCTACTGGAAAGAGCACGGGCTTGAGGGTCAGTGGACTTCGATTCTAATCCCACCTCTTTCCTATGTCTGTTTTGTGCCTTTGGGCAAGTCACTTCACTTCTCTGAGCCTCAGTTCCCTCATCTGTAAAATGGGGATTAAGACTGTGATCCCCAGGTGGCACAGAGACTGTGTCCAACTTGATTAGCTTGTATCTACCCCAGCGCTTAGAACAGTTCTTGTCACATCATAAGCACTTAACAAATATCATTATCATTATTATATTCATTCAATCATATTTGAGTGCTTCCATTGTGCAAAGTACTATACTAAGTGCTTGGGAGAGTACAATGTGACGACAAACAGACCCATCCCCTACTCACAATTAACTTACAGTCTAGAGGCCAAGCTTACAGTCTAGAGTTCAAGCCACATGCTTTTTGAGGGTGCTTTTATGAAAGTGGACTTCCAGCATCACTGAGATAACTTCCGCTTGACAGGTGGGAAAAACAAGGCTTGGGGAGGCAAGTGACTTGTCCAAGGCCACCAAGCAGATCAGAGGTAAAGCGTAGACCAGACCCAAGGCTACCTGACTCGAATCCACAAGACTTCATTAAGGAAGCAATTAATTAATCAGTGGTATTTGAGTGCTTACTGTCAGCAGAGAACTGATCTAAGCTCTAGGGAAAGTATGATACAATAGAGTTGGTAAGCTGGATCCCTGCCTTTAAGGAACTTACAGTATAGGGGGAGCATGTGACCAGTTCCAATGGGAAGGAACCAAAGATCTCAGCCATGTTGAATCATGTACATAATGTTTTCACTCTGAGGAATCCGAACATTTCAAAAATGGGACTTGAATGTCTAGTCCTATATAGCCTATTACAGGGTTGGCTTGGCCCATCACACTTCCACAGATGTGTGTGTTGTGGGGAGGGGGAGTTCTGTTCCCGGTCCTCAACTTCCCCACACAGGAGGGTAGGCAGACCTCTCCCTCTTGTGTGGGGAAGCTGAAGACAGGGAACAGATGTGAAGTCGGGGAAAAAGGAGATAGTCTTGCTTTTACCAATCCTGTTCCTCTGTGCTTACTTTCTCACTCTTACCCTCCTTTTGCAGCCCAGGGGAAATGTCAGAAAGAGAAATTCTAGGCTGAGGGAGGGAGACTGGAATAATATTTGGAGTAATTAAGTGCCTATTATGTGCCAAGCACTGTAATGAGTGTTGGGATAGGAACAAGATAATCAGGTCAGACACAGATCCTGTCCATCTCTGGTTCACAGTCTAAGAGGAATGGAGAACAGATGAGAAAACTGAGGCACGGAGAGGGGAAGTGCCTTGGCCAAGGCCACACAACAGGCAAGTGCCAGAGCTGGGATTAGAACCCAATTCTTCTGATTTCCAGGACCATGCTTTGTCTACTAGGCCATGCTCCCTGACCAGAAGGGAGGAAGAAAGAATGGGAGTATGGATAACGAGGCAGGGAGTGTTGACAGTGATTCTGTGGGAAGGAAGGAGGAAGGGGACCATGAGCATGTAAAAGCCGTAAAGCTTAGTAGAAACAGAACAGACCTGGAGGTCAAGAGGGTAGAGTTCTATGTCTGGTCTTTCTGCTTGTCAATTATGTGACCTTGGGAAAGTCACTTAATTTCTCTGTGCCTCAATTTCCTCATCTTTAAAGTGGAGATTTAATACCTGTTCTTCATTTAATCTCCATTTAAATGGTCTGGTTGGATTGCATGTAACTATCCCAGGCTTAGTACAGTGTTTGGCAAACAGTAGGTGAATCATCATCATTATTATTATTAATAGGGGTATGGGATACCAAAAGCAGGAGTGTGGATCTGGAAGGATCCTTGAATATTTCCTGAAGCTCTGTGGCTCATCAAAGTAGAGGGAAGGGGAAAATTTGGGGCACCATCAGGAGGTCATGGAGAAGCAGCGTGGCTCAGTGGAAAGAGCCCGGGCTTTGGAGTCCGAGGTCATGGGTTCAAATCCCGGCTCTGCCAACTGTCAGCTGTGGGACTTTGGGTAAGTCACTTCATTTCTCTGTGCCTCGGTTACTCATGGAGAAGCAGCGTGGCTCAATGGGAAGAGCACGGGCTTTGGAGTCGGAGGTCAGGGGTTCAAATCGCAGCTCCGCCACTTGTCAGCTGTGTGACTTTGGGCAAGTCGCTTAACTTCTCTGGGCCTCAGTTACCTCATCTGTAAAATGGGGATTAAGACTGTGAGCCCCTTGGGACAACTTGATCAACTTGTAACCTCCCCAGCACTTAGAACAGTGCTTTGCACATAGTAAGTGCTTAATAAATGCCATTATTATTATTATTATTATTATTATTATTCACCTGTAAAATGGGGATGAAGACTGTGAGCCTCCTGTGGGACAACCTGATCAACTTGTAACCTCCCCAGTGCTTAGAACAGTGCTTTGCACATAGTAAGCACTTAACAAATACCATTATCATTATTATTATCGTTATTATGGAATATAAATCTGAGATTTCAATCTCATTTCCACTTGGGCTGCTACCTCTGTTCTGTGTTTTTGTAGGGTGAATTCTGGAAAGAGTTGTCTTTGGTGACTGTGCAAACCTCTTCAGCAGTCGTGGCACCTGTGAACCGCTTTAGAGCTCTAGGGGTAAACAGAATCTTTTGTTTTAATGACATTTCCTTGTTCAGTAGCCTTATTTTCAACCTGGTGTTTGCTTCTAGCTCTTGGTATCACAATTTAGCAGAGAGTTGTGGGGGGAGAGAATCATTAGGTATAGGAATTCAAGTCTGAAATGGAGCCTGTTGGATGGATGTGCTGAAGTTGGGGGGCCTAGGGTGGGGTTGGAGGTTGAGTCGGTAACTCCAAAAACATTACTCTTCTTGGCCCAGGGCAAGCCCTGCCAGTGTTTATATATTAATAATAATTGTGGTGTCTGTTAAGCGCTGGGGTAAAAACAAGCAAATTGAGTTGAAAACAGTCCCTGTCCACAAGGAAGAGCTCACAGTCTCAATCCCTGTTTTATAGGTGAGGCACGTGAGCCACAGAGAAGTGAAGTGACTTGCCCAAGGTCACACAGCAGATGAGTGGCAGAACCCTCAATCATGTTTATCTTGCCACCGACCTCTCACCCACAACCTGCCTCTGTCCTGGAATGCCCACCCTCCTCATATCCAACAGGCAGTTACTCTCCCCTTGCTTCAAAGCCTTATTGAAGGCCCATCTCCTCCAAGAGGCCTTCCCTGACTAAGCCCTCTTTTCCTTTTCTACAACTCCCTTCTGCATTGCCCTGGCTTGCTAGTGTGACTCAGTGGAAAGAGCACGGGCTTTGGAGTCAGAGGTCAGGGGTTCAAATCCTGGCTCACCAGTTGTCAGCTGTGTGACTCTGGGAAAGTCACTTAACTTTTCTGTGCCTCAGGTACCTCATCTGTCAAATGGGGATGAAGACTGTGAGCCCCCCGTGGGACAACCTGATCACCTTGTAACCTCACCAGCACTTAGAACAGTGCTTTGCACATAGTAAGTGCTTAATAAATGCCATTATTATTATTATTATCCTCCCAGCCTCACAGCACTTATGCATATATCTGTAATTTACATATATTAATGTCTGTCTCTCCCTCTAGACTATTCTCAATGTGGGCAGAGAATATGTCTGTTATATTGTGCTGTCTCCTAAAGCATTTAGTATAGTGCTTTGCACACAGTAAACACTCAGTAAATACAATGGACTAGCTGACCCCAGGTACTATCTGACCCCAGGTCCTTCTGACTCCGACTAAAACACACTGCTTCTCTATTTGAGGTGGAAGGTTAGATTTGCCTCCTGGGGCTTCAGGTTCAAAGAAGAATTTTCCCCTTGAAAATATCAATCAATCAATCATTTATTGACTTCTTACTGTATGCAGGGTACTGTACCAAGTGCTTGGGAGAGTGCAGTGTCCTTCTCAAAGTAGTCCCTGCTTTGAATGCAGTTGTTTTCAGGGGTCTTTCTGTAGAGTAACTTTCCCCAAACTTCTGCTAACTGTTCTGGAGCTCTGGAAGGTCTGGGCATCCCAGCTGCCTCTATACCATTATCCAATCAATGGCCCTCAATGAGGCATACACTCTGATTTCCTCTAAAGAGAAATATGGATAAGATTTGGACAAGAGCAGTCATCACCATGGCAACAGGAGTAGATCAGGAGGCACTGTCTATGATATTCCGGGCTGGGCTCGGACTCTGAGATTCTCAAGTTGCTAAGCAAGTACTGCCAGATCACCTACCAGAGAAAGCTGGGATCTTCCCATCTGGAGGCTTTGAGAATCCTTTCCTAAGGGGATGTAGAGAAAGAAGGTGCATTACCTTGCACTTATTATGGGCCAATGTTTCCTCTGGCTAGGTAGAGAGTGACTGGGGGAAAAAAAAAATCTCTGAAAGTTTCAGCTGGCTTGGACTGTGTTCACCTTTTTACTTTACCTCATGGTCTGGTTTCTTGATTGTCTGCTTCTTGCTCTTTTTCCTGCTGCAGTCATAAATGGAGTCAAAGCTGTTGGCTGAGGGACATGGGAGGTGTTTAGTTCAGGGCCCAGGAGGCAAGGCTCATATTCCTGGTCACTAGATGTCCATTTCCACTTTTCCCTCACTCTGGCCAGTTTGGGACAGGGACTGTGCCCAATTTGATTACCTAGTATTTACCCCAGCACTTAGCATTCATTCATTCAATTGTATTTATTGAGCGCTTACTGTATGCAGAGCACTGTACTAAGCACAGTGCTTGGTACTTAGGCAACACATCATAAATACTGTTATTTACCTACAGTTCAGTCGAACGGGGTGTTGGAGAAAGCCCTCTGGTATGTTTGGGGGTTAAAGTCCTGGCAGGATGACTATGGGGGGAAACGTGGAAAATATTAGTTGCTTGAACTTCTTATGGGTCAGAGAGGTCAGAGTGTCATCCTGGGGCTCTGCTGCATTATGGAGAAGTTAAAGATTTTAAGATTTTGGAATTTTCTTAACCATTCATGCACTGAAACACAGCTGACACTGCTTGCAAACAGCACCTCCTCCTGATTGAATGACATCTTCAGGACATTTAGGCATGCATGACTACTTTATTCATTCATTTATTCAATCGTATTTATTGAGCACTTACTGTGTACAGAGCACTGTACTAAGCACTTGGGAAGTACAAGTTGGCAACATATAGAGACGGTCCCTATCCAACAACGGGCTCACCGTCTAGAAGTGGAATAATGACGGCATTTATTAAGCGCTTACTATGTGCAAAGCACTGTACTTAGTGCTGGGGAGGTTACAAGGCGATCAGGTTGTCCCAAATGGGGCTCACAGTCTTAATCCCCATTTTACAGATGAGGTAACTGAGGCCCAGAGAAGTGAAGTGACGTGCCCAAAGTCACACAGCTGAAAGGTGGCAGAGCTGGGATTTGAACCCATGACCTCTGACTCCAAAGCCCATGCTCTTTCCACTGAGCCATGCTACTCCTCTTTATTCATTCTTTCAATCATATTTATTGAGCACTTACTGTGAGCAGAGCACTGTACTAAGCACTTGGGAAGTACAAGTTGGCAACATATAGAGATGGTCCCTACCCAACAATGGGCTCAAAGTCTAGAAGGGGAATAATGATGGTATTTATTAAGTGCTTACTATGTGCAAAGCACTGTTCTGAGCATTGGGGAGGTTACAAGGTGATCAGGTTGTCCCACGGAGGGCTCGCAGTCTTAATCCCCATATTACAGATGAGGTAACTGAGGCCCAGAGAAGTGAAGTGACTTGCCCAAAGTCACACAGCTGACAGTTGGCAGAGCCAGAATTAGAACCCATGACCTCTGACTCCAAAGCCCATGCTCTTTCCACTGAGCCATGCTGTTCCTCTTTATGAAATTATTCTAACTTCTGGCCCACTTGAGGAACCTCTATGTATTTCTCTCCCTATCTTTAAATCCCTTTGGAAAGCCTATCCTAGATTTGTCTCTCACCTCCCTGTCTTATTTTACTGTACTGGGAGAGTATAATAATACACAGACACATTTCATGACCAAAGCAAGTTTACAGTCTAGTGGGTCTAAGAGTGGGGGCCAGGAGAAGGAGTTAAGAGTTAGGCCTCAAGACCTAGACAGCCCGGCCCTCTAAACTGTGCCAGATTAACGGGATGCTGGGATCAGTGGCGACCAGACCGTTTTAAACCAGCAGGCCCTCATGTGCATGGTGGTGCATCCCCATTCTTCTCTTCCACAGAATGAATGTCCTATGCTCCATTAACCTAATCACCTAATCTGTTTTTCCAACTCTTTAATATCCCTGGCACTTAACTCATAGTCCTCTCCAAAGCCTCATGTCCCCTGAAGCTATTGTCCTCAGATCTGGAATCAATGGGGCAATGAGCATCTAAGCAGGGTGCAGTATTTATGCACCACAGTGTTGAGCTTATTAGGCCCCTGTAAGATTCTGGGATCATTTCTGTCAGACAGTGCTTCTGGAGAATCAGCATGTCCTAGTGGATAGAACATGGCCCTGGAAGTCAAAGGACCTGGGTTCTAGTCCCGAGTATGCCACATGTCTACAGTGTGACTTTGGGCAAGTCACTTTACTTTTCTGTGCCTCAGTTAGTTCATCTGTAAAGTGGGGAGTAAGACTGTGAGTTCCATGTGGGACACAGGCTGTGTCCAATCTGATTATCTCAGGTCTACCTCAGCGCTTAGAACAGTGTTTAGTACAAATACCGTAAAAAAGGTAGCCAGTGCTTCCCTGAATTACAAATGAGCAGTGTATGTTACCCACTGAATGAACTTCCTGTTAGCCACATTTTTGATCAATTCAATCAATTGATGGTATTTATTGAGTGCTTACTATGTGCAGAGCATTGTACTAAGCACTTGGGAGAGTACAATATGATTAGTGGACACAGTCCCTAACCATAACGCACTTACAGTCTAGAAGGACCTCTTCTAGTTTACCAGGGTTACTTAGAGAAGCAGCGTGGCTCAGTGGAAAAAGCCCGGACTTTGGAGTCAGAGGTCAGGGGTTCGAATTCCAGCTCCGCCACGTGTCTGCTGTGTGACCTTGGGCAAGTCACTTAACTTCTCTGGGCCTCAGTTACCTCATCTGTAAAATGGGGATTAAGACTGGGAGCCCCCGGTGGGACAACCTGATTCCCTTGTAACCTCCTCAGTGCTTAGAACAGTGCTTTGCACATAGTAAGCGCTTAATAAATGCCATCATTATTATGCCGACTTGTACTTCCCAAGCGCTTAGCACAGTGCTCTGCACACAGTAAGAGCTCAATAAATATGATTGATTTCTAATTCAATCCTATTTTCCTTTAGCCTATTCAGATTTGGGATGGAAACAAGAAATCCTTGGACCCAGGACTGGCTGCTTGTAAAACAAAATTTAGGTACCTCCCACTCAAACTTGACACTGGTCCATGAATAGCTCTCTTCGTTTGCCTTCTGACTTTCCTGACAGCTACCCACCCATTGAATGACTGCTCAGACTAGCCCATATTTCCTCTTTTTATTTATGAGCGTGTCATACAGACTTACCATGGCAGACTCAAAATCCTAGCTAAAGTCCAAACCAATTACATCTATCACCATTCCTTGGTCTAGTAGCCTTGCCTTGCTGGCATAAGAGAAGATTAAATTAGCCTGACAGAACTTATTCTTTTCAAAGTCAAGTTGGTGGTTTTACAGTTTCCATTTTTTTTGTGCTTGTAAATTGATTTTTAGGAAGTATTTGTGAGTTTTTTCAAGGTTTTGGCGTTGAGTTTACTGGTCTACAATTAACAGAGCCATTTACTTTTCCTCTTGAAACCTAGGCTCTAAACTGACCCTTTTCCCAATCTTCAGGAGCTCACCAATACTCCATGAGTTATCAGGAGTGGCAGTTAGTGTCTCTGTAGTGACTTCGGCCGATTGGTTTAGTGTTCTGGGGAACAAACCACCGAGGTGTACCAATTTGAGTTCATCTAGCTTATTTAAATCATTTTTCCCCACGTCACCTTATGAAATCAACTTGGTTTTCCATTTCCTTGATCTCTGTGGCTTCTTCCCAGACCCTAGTTTGCATTATTGTTAAGAAGCAGGTTACAAACTGAAAGCACACTGAATATTTCTTTCTCTCAGGGATCAGCAATAATGCTATTTATCAAATCCTTACTATGTGCCAAACATTGTGCAAGTACTGGAGAAAAAATAAGGTAATCAGATCTCTGGTCCCACATAAGGCTCACCACCTAAGGGGGAGGGTGAACAGGTATTTTTTTCCCCATTTTGCAGATGTGGAAACCAAGGTCCAGATAAGTGACTTGCCCAAAGTCACATGGCAGGAAAGTGGTGGATTTTTATTGTACGTATCTTTGCCAACTCCCTTTAATGTGAGAGATAACAATGGGTTGCTTGATTATTTTATGTTATGTTTTATTTCTGAAGTCAAAGTTCGAAATTTTAGCATCTTTCCCAAATGAGTTTCATGGTTGAACCATCTTGATTTGGGCCCACTCCCAATCCAGCCCAAACCTTCAGGATGATTGGTTATTCTTTCTTGTTGATAACCTATTCTCTAGTGGAAAGAGAATATGGAACAAAACTGAATTGTGGGCTGAGCCTGGACTAAGACCACACATTAGGATTAGGATGGATTGTAAGAGGAAACCATTTGGGTGAGCTTGATCTTTTTTTAAAGTGCTCTAAAGACAAGTGCATCACAATCCTGTAAGCATTTTCAGAATTGAGCAGACTGAAACAGAGGAAAAGAGAGGTTAGGTAAATTACTGAAGAAGTACAGAGATTTCGACCCATGTGCTAACAAGGTAAGCACTGTTACTTTTCTAAATGGCTGGTCACTGTTGTCTCTACCTCTGCTGTTTGTCTCTCTCTTTCTGGAGCACTGAATACCTGTTCTCCCTCCTTGACTTTGAGCCCCATGGGGGACAGGGACTATATCCTACCTGGTTCACTTGTATCTACCTCAGAGCTTAGAACAGGGCTTGACACATTATAAGTTCTAACAAAAATCACATTGACAGAACCAGCAACTTGCTCATATTTTTCAATCAAAGAAACAAAAATTCGAGTCATTGTTGAAGAGCTGTCACTTGGTTGGAATGTATGTCTTTTTGGACTCAAATCCTTGACCCAAATCTTTTGGACTCAAATCCAAGATTTCTGAGAAGCAGCAGTCGACCTAGACATTCTAGTTTTCCTGGTTTCACCCAGAATTTGAGCCCTTCTCTGTACCTCAGGAGTGAGCAGAACAGTCAAACATTTGCTCTTCGCTAAAGCACAGTCCTCCCTTCAGGCTATTTCAGCTTGCTTTGTGAGCTGCTATTGATTAGATGTGATATTAAGGGTGGAAGTGAAATACTCTGCCAGTGTGGGGGTGGGAGCCTGATAGATTCATGGCATGATGGCAATAAACAATATGGTGCCCGTCTCTGACAGAGTTCAGAGGAGGTCAGAGACGATCATAGGCCTGGGCGCTGACCCCTTATGTTTCAGGAAATCTGCCCAAACTTGACAAATTACCGTTGTACTGTGGAACAACGCCGTATTGGTTCAAGCTTATCTTTATAGCCACTCCAAAGGGGATTTAAAAACCCAGTGCCCGCAATAACATAAACACTTCTGAAAGTCTTGGAGGTGTGGACATAGACAGTATACACAAGATTTTGCCAATGGCAGGAAATGACCGACACTTTCAGGTCATTTCCTTTTTTACCGTCAAGACCGGCAAGAAATATTTACCGTCAAGAAATATTTACCGTCAAGAAATATTTACCGTCAAGAAATGACCTCTTCCCTGGCTTAGTCTGCCAGGCTGGAGACAGATTATTCTCCACTCATTAATACTGCGAATGATTTCTACTTAATATTTTTCAAATGATCTTTCCTACAAAAGTGTTCACTTGCAGCCCGTGAGGTAATAGCTTCACCTGTGACCTCTATATTTAGTGCTGAGGTCTCCTTGTGGGAGAAAGATGATGAATGAATAGAGAAATAGTTACTAGAACCTTGACAATCAGGAAATTTAGAAACATCTAGAACTGGAGAAGATTTAAACCACTGAGTTGTTTTTTTTTCTTTCACATCTTAAAGACAAGAGGAGGCATGACAAAAATTGAATGAGAGACACCTCCTCCCTTTTCCTTTACCTCCCTTCTCCTAGAATATGAGGCCATTTTGTGAAATTAAACAGCCCCCAGATTGAAAACAGGTCAATTCCCATACATTTCTGTACATCCTCTAAGACCCTTAAGCACTTCAGAAATTATCCCCTCCTCAGGCCCCACAGTATTTTTTTTTCCTTTTGTATTTTAGGGCTTACAGGTGCCAGGTACCGTACTAAGCACTGGGGTAGATACAAGCTGATCATGTTGGACACAGCCCATGTCCCATGTCTCACAGTTGTAATTCCCATTTTACAGATGAGGTAACTGAGGCACAGATAAATTGACTTGTCCAAAGTCACACAGCAGACACTTGGCAGAGCTGGGATTAGAACTCAGGTCCTTCTGACTCCCAAACCTGTATTCTCTACACTAGACAATACTGCTTCTCAACATATGGACATACACATCTGTAATTTTAATGTCTTTCTTTCCCTTTAGATTGGAAGGTCCTTGTTGGCAGCGATCATCTATACCTACTCTTTTATATTGTACTCTTCCAAGAACTTAGTACAGGGCTCTGCACCAGTAAGCACTTAGTAAATACAATTGAATGATTAATGCCTAGCGCACAGACTCATGGTAGGATTTGCCTTAAGTGAAGAGCATGAGCAGGTATGATCAGGCTATCAATGTATTTGATTCAGGGCTTCTAACTCCTTACCAGTTTGGGTTCAAAAAGGAAATTCATCCTAAGACATTCAACTTATTTGTGAAGCCTTTTACCTACCTCTGGGAGATTTCAGGTCTCCTTTATGGTCATGGCTGGCTGGGTGCTGGACCTGGCCTGTGGCTGAACTGTTCATCTTTATTCAGCGTCCTCCCCTTCATCGCCTCCGAACATTCACCTGCTCAAAATATCCTGGAAGCTATTAGTAAAAGGTATGAAAAAGTACTTAACACCTGTGCATCTTGGAGTTAGTATAGTTCAGAGAGCAAACTCTCATCACACCTCTGACGATCGTATTTTCACCAATCCCATGTGTTGTTGCCTGAAAGTTGGTGGACAGTGCTTACAGGAGAAGAAATTCATCAGCTCCCGACTGGCTTTGGTAAGCCTGTTTTGCACCTTTTGAGAAAGAGGAACACATTTGCATTAGTTCATTCAGTAGTAATTCCATTTCCCTGGACCAGGTTCATCAAAGGGGTAATGTGGAGATTATTTATTTATTTATTTATTTTGTTCTTTGAATTTCAGTGATTAAAACAAGCATTTCTCTATTGTCTGCCTCAGAATCCTAACAAATGCTGGACCTGCAGCTATAATGACCAGATTTCTCTTTTTTCTGCTAAACCATTTTTATTGAAGAAGGCAGAGCCCAGACGACAGTGTACACAAACATTGCTTTGAAATATAATGACTCGATGCAGGAGACAAAATTTTCAAATGAATGATGATTGAAAGGAAAATGATTCCCCCAGAGTTCGCATTGCAACCTAAAAACCTCCCAAAGCCATCATTGTTCAGGCTGGGATAGTACACAATCATCTAGATTTCTCTATGAAATATTTCAATGATTTCCCTACATTCTGTCCTTATTCTTTCAGGGAAAATAAGATTAAAATCCTGCAGTTTTCAGTTTTGGCTTTTAATCACACTGAATCAGTGAGCATTTATCTGCTTTTGAGAAAACTATTAGTTTAGTGCTGTGCCCTCAATAAATGCTCAATCAACACCATAGGTGGATTGATAGATCTGACATACTGATCAGACCCAGCACTAACCTCATGAAGTTTACCATTTAATGGGGGAGACCAGTTCTAATCCTGGCTCTGCCATTTGTCTGCTGCATGGACTTGGACAAATCACTTCACTTCTCTGTGCCTCAGTTACCTCATCTGTAAAATGGGGATTGAGACTGTGAGCCCCACAAGGGACAGAGGTTGTGTCCAACCTGATCCACCCCAGTGCTTAGTATGGTGTCTGGCACTTATCAAGTGCTTAACAAATACTACAATTATAATCATTACTATTATTATTATTATTACTGGCACTTAATTTACGGCTAGGAAGACTGAGCGTGTAAGAATACTTTGAATTCTTTGAATATTGAGTATTGAGTATTTGAGTATTCAGAGAATACTCTGAATACTTTGAGGGTTGTGGGAAGTTGTCTTGTGGTGGCAGAGATGGACTGAAATGGCACTTGTGGGGAAATTCATTCATCCATTCAATCGTATTTATTGAGCACTTACTGTGTGCAGAGCATTGTACTAAGTGCTTGGGAAGTACAAGTTGGCAACATATAGAGATGGTCCCTACCCAACAACGGGCTCACAGTCTAGAAATGAGACATTACTTGAGAAAGACTGTTTGGAAGAGGTGTGGACTCAAAGTGTTTGAAGATGGGGAAAGCTGTGATCAATAAATACGATTGAATTTGCCAAATGAAAAGAGAGAGGGAGTTAGAGGCTGGGGGTGAAGGGTCAGGGAGGGGAGGAAGAGTGGGAGCAAGAGGCTGGCAGCTGGGCAGAGAGAACAAGGCATGGTGTGTTGGTTAGCTTTAGAGGAGTGACAAGTGTGAGTTGGGACATAGTGGGGTAGAGATGGTGTATGTAAGAGAACTGACTGACTGCCTTGAAGCCAACTGTCAGGAATTTCTGCCAGATGCGGAGAGGAATGGGTAACTTGGAGGTTTCTGAGAAGTAAGTAGATGTGCTCCGAATGACATTTTATAAAAATGGCCTGAACAGCAGAGTAAAGTATAGACTGGAGAAAGGAGGGACTGGAAGCAGGGAGATCAGCAAGAAATCATCTTCAGCTAGGACAAGTTCCCACACTAATATGGTCGCCATTTTATCCCTCTGAACTGTAAGGTCTCTGTGGTCAGGGAATGTGTCTTGATTGTACTGTACTCTCCGAAGCACTTAGTAACATGATCTGAACACAGTAAGTGTTCAGTAAATACCATTGATTCATTCAATCATATTTATTGAGCATTTACTGTGTGCAGAGCACTATACTAAGCACTTGGAAAGTACAATTCGCCAAGAGATAGAGATAATCTCTACTCAACAGCGGGTTCATTGTCTCAATTTGATTGGATGGAGAAGAAGCAGAGCCTATAAATATTATGGAAGAATAACTGGTGGGATTTGGTGACAGACTGAATGTGGAGATTAAAAGAGTGAGTGGAGTCAAAGATATAATGCCAAAGATGAGGGCTTGAAACACTGGAAGGATGGTCATTTCAACTCTGATGGGGAAATCAAGTGGAGGAGAGGATTTTTAGGGGACATTCACCTAGGGTTGTCCTGGAGGCAGAAAGAAATATCAGATTGCAGAAGAGAGAGGCCAGGGCTATTGGGGTTAGATAGCCCCCTCCTCCTCACAGAAGTGATAGTTGAAGCCATGGGCACCCATTAGAGCAACTCCTGGAACCTTAATGGTCCGAGTGAATATTCAATAACCACTATGTTGGGAGCAATGAGAGATGGTACAGAAACAGAGTACTCAAACTGGGTGATTGAATTTTGCAGCTTGGGGCAAAAAGTACTCCTGTCCAAAAACTTAATTGAGGGCCCAGGAGTGAAATGGGGATCCCATGTTGGCACTTGATCTCATTTGTTCCTCAGGGACACACATTCCTGAAAGAGGTGGGGGTTCAACCCAAGGACTGTGAAGTTTGAAGGTCAGTTTCTGTTGGTGTGGAAGAGGAAGTAAGAATGAAAGAAAGGAAGGGTGTGTGCTGTGAGGGGGAGTGTCAATATGGGGAAAGGAACTGTTTGGTGATATTCCCTTCTGGAGCGTTGTTTGCTCCAAGTGGAAGGGATGGATATTTGAAACACTAAAATTTGGATGGCATGTAAATATCTCAGTTGCATCTTCTTGAGGAAAGCTCAATGTAAGTGAGTTCAGCTGTCATCTCAAATTGGCAGCAGGGAGTCAAACTCCTAAAGGGCAGGGACTGGGGATGTTTAACTTGCACAGGTGGAAACTTGGTAAATACTATTTAGCAGTTATGAAGAGTCTCTTCTGGCAGCTGGTGCCACCGGGTCTCCAGACAGCAGGGTGGAGAAAGCTGGGGAGAATCAGATGAGGAGAGCCTAAGCCTTGCTGCCTCAAATGCCTCCTCCATTCTCCATGGCTGAATTCCTTGGAGATCCAGCCTGGTTCCAGCCTTAATGTGTCTCTGTGCCAGGCTCTGAGATGAATGTGGGGAATATCTTGGCCCCAGTCTGGTTTGGAGAGGTCAGATGCTATGTACTGTGCTATGAAAAATAGAGAAGCAGAGCGGCTCAGTGGAAAGAACAAAGGCTTTGGAGTCAGAGGTCATGGGTTCAAATCCCAGCTCTGTCAATTGCCAGCTGTGTGACTTTGGGTAAGTCACTTAACTTCCCTGTGCCTGTTACCTCATCTGCAAAATGGGGATTAAGACTGTGAGCCCCCCCTGGGACAACCCGATCGCCTTGCTCTCCAGTGCTTAGAACAGTGCTTTGCACGTAGTAAACACTTATTAAATGCTATCATTATTACACCCCTCTGTCCTTCCTCTCCCACCCCGAGACTGGCAGAAGTTTTAATGAGACCCACAAGAACGAAGCTATTGATTCCTCTGTAATAGAGAGGAATGGATGGGATGGTATATAAATATTTGGTTTGAGGGGATGTTTTATTTGCTTGGCTGTGGTGGGGTGGGGAGTAGAAATTTCCATGTTTAGAATAGAGATTGCTAATGAAGGCATTTTGGTTCCCCTAGGAGAGGCCCAGGGCCTTGGATTGACTAAGCTTCTATTTTATCTTTCCATGCATTTGTTTCAAAACGGATTGCCCTTCACTTGTGTTGCTCACTCCTTGAATGCCTGCTGGATTCAGAGGGGAAGTCTAGGATCAGGGCCGAGTTACTGTCAGGAGTCACTTTGGAATCCATGTTGCTGGCAAGGACCCAGAGTGATTCTGATGACTGGAGGAAAACGCTCATCTTCTTCTATTTGATTGCTCCCTTTTTTTGTGTACTAGAAAAATAAAAGCCAATCTGTCCTGTAACCAAGTAAATTCCCTGTAATGGTTAAACTCTTTACTATGTGCAAAGCAAATTGCTTAAAGTGAGTTTAATGCTGTTTCCAGATGTTTGCCCTGGCAGGAAAAATCTTTCCCTGGAGAGCAGGGCCAGGCTGGTGTATTTTTGTCCCGATGAATGTCAGTTCTTCTGACTCTGTACCTAGTGGCCAGATAAACCCACTTAGGGGATCACCAGTGCACGTTAGTCCAAACGGGGACGAGACCCACTGGGTACTATGAAGCCAATCCAGTTGGAAGAATCTGCAGAACAAAGGTTTCCTGGAAGGCTATGATTTGTCCCAGGGGTTGGAGGTTAGCAAGCCGTGTACCTGTTGTCTACCATTACAGGCAAACTGTTCTGAGGAAGAGCCTCACTTTGTGGCTCTTCCCCATCAGGTGCTTCTTGATCTCTCAGACCCAGAAAGGAGTGTATGCTATGGAGTGAGTAGAAAAGAGATGGGGAGAGGGGCAGATCTGGGGGCCTGTGTGATTCTCCCACTGAGCTCTTAAACTCTCTTGGGTGTTTTCCCACCTTTTCTCTCCATCATGTCTGCATTTTTGCCCTGAAGATTCATGAATAAAGTAGGTCTCAGGGAAACAGTGTTATCTAGTGGAAAGAGCACAGACCTGGGGGTTAGAGGACTTGGGGTCTAATCACAACTCTGCCGATTGCTGTGTGATCTTGGCCAAGTCATTTCAATTCTCTGTGCCTGTTTCTTTAGCTGTAAGGTGAGGATTCAAAACTTGTTCTCCCTCCTGCTTAGACTGTGAGTCCCTTGTGCTAGAAGCACTGTCTGATCTGACTGTATTGTATCTCACCCTAGGGCTAAGTATAGTGTTTAGCGCAGATTAAGCTTTTAACAAATACCACTTTTATGGTTCTCTAAGTTCCCTAAACTCCATATATTGTGATTATATACAGGTACTCAATTAATACAACTGTGGATGATGGTATAAAACCTTGCGCAGCTACTACAAGGTGCTGCTTAATCTAATTTTCACCCTACTACCTTTCCCTTGGTTAGATTCACTAAAGAGTGTAAAACAAAACTTTTTCCAACACTTTTCCAGAAGAATGGTAGAAACATTTGTTCAACCATTCATGTTTTGTTTTTTTAAAAAAATTGCTCAGTACGTGAGATTGTTATTATTTTTTATTACATATGTGAAGTGCTTACTATGTGTCAAGCTCTGTTTTAAGCACTCGGGTAGATACAAGTTAATCGGGAAGGGGCACAGTTCCTGTCCCACATGGGACTCACATTCTAGGAGGCAGAACAGATATTGAATCCCCATTTTGCAGATGAAGAAACTGAGGCACAGGTAAGTTGTTGCATGCCCTTGGTCATGCAGCAGGCAAGTGACTGAGCTGGAATTAGAACTCAGATCCTCTGACTCTCAAGCTGGTGCTTTTTCCACTAGGCCACCCTGCTCGTCAAGTGATTGGGAGAATGGTTAAAAAAAAATCACATTTGCCTCATGGCCACTTCTCTGAACCTCAGTAGGTAATTTGAGGAAGACCAGACTGCTGCAAGTGAAACAACTCAGGTGTTGAAAATTACGAACTTCTCCCAGATAAGTCTACGAAGAGAGGATTGGCTTGGGTTGTATTAATGGTGATGGCAATGTGATGTGTTGCTTTAAGAGAGATAGCAGATGTCCCAGTTAAATATACCTATATCCTGGTGTTTAAGTTTAGAAACTTCAAATGAATTGTTCCAATTTGCAAGAAAGTACTATGCTGAATATTGCTGATATGATGAGGCTCATCTAGGCAACTTTGCTAGGTATTTCTTTTTTGATATTCCCTTGTATATTTTCATCTATCTAGAGTAACTCGACACTAAGTTAAATGTTTCTAGGTAATAGTCTATGCAGGTGACTCTTCATCAAAGCTGGTATGGTGTTTAAACGAACACTACATGAACACTCCTTGAAGGCAAGAATTCTGAGCAATATTGTACCATAAAAGCCTTAGACATTGTGGGTGCTCATTAAATGTACTTCCTCAAAATAGAGAAAGCTATAATAATCCAGCTGGGAATTTGGAATTGTATATGAAAGTCTCTTTTGCTCAAATCAGTGGTATTTTTTGTCCCTCCAGACTGTAAGCTCCTTATCAGGAGGGAATGTGTCTACCAGTTCTGTTGTATTGTACCCTCTCAACCTCTTAGTACAATACTCTGCACAAAGTGAGCACTCAAATATCTATATTTGGGGTTTTTTAATGGTAATTGTTAAACACTGTATGCCAAGCATTGTAATAAAATCTGGGGTAGGTACAAGATAACCCTCTAGGTTGTAAGCTCAATTTGGGCAGCGAATGTGCTACCAACTCCATTGTATTGTATTCTCCCAGGCTCTTAGCACAGTGCCTTGCACAAAGTAAGCACTCAATAAATACCATTGATTGATCAATTGACAGAATCCCTGTCCCATATGGGGCTCACAGTGTGGGTCAGAGAGTGTAGGATTGAATCCCATATTTTAGATATGAGAACTGAGGCATAGAGAAGTTGTAACTTGGCTAAGGTCACACAGCAGGCAAGTAGCAGAACCGGGATTTGTTGAATGCTTACTGTGTGCTTGAGAGAGTACAATACATTTGGAAATAATAATAATGGCAATCGTTAAGCGCTTACTATGTGCCAAGCACTGTCCTAAGATTGGGGGAAATACAAGGTAATCAGGTTGTTCCACATGGGTCTCACAGTCTTGATCCCCATTTTACAGATGAGGTAACAGGCACATATATGTTAAGTGACTTGCCCAAGGTCACACAGCTGACAAGTGGTGGAGCTAGAATTAGTGCCCATGACCTCTGACTCCCGAGCCTGGGCTCTTTCCACTGAGCCACGCTGCTTCTCTAGCTACGCTGCTTCTCTGATACAGTGTCTGCTCTCAAAGAACTTACAGTCTAGTGGAGGATCTTACAGTCCAGTTACTAAAATCCGATTTAGACTGTCTGCCTTGATTCTCACTTCTCAAGAACAGATTTGATTTTTCATAGAGGCGGTCTAAATTTTACTCAGGTCTTGAACTTGATGATGATCTCTGCTCCACCAGATTCAAGTGAGAATTTAATTTGTGTTTTTTTTCTGAGCCTGGAGACAAAAGCTCCTTAACCTTCTCCTTCCATTTCAACAACCTTATCACCATCTTTTGAATTCTCTTTGAGGTCTTGTATGAGCCCTGGGATAAGGTGGAGGACTGTGTCCAAAGGCAAGGACATAGCAAATGAGACTTTGAGTCCTGTGTATGACAGGGGCCTGCTTATCTTGCATCTGCCCAGAGCTACTACACTGCTTGGAACACAGTAAGAGCTTAACAAATACTGTGCTTATCATTAGTATTTTGGAAATGTTATCTAGAGAAATGCCGGTGACCAATGTATCCCATTTTATTGAACTTTCTGAGTAAATAACAAGGAACATGAACAAGGAACATTTTAGAGAAGCAGCATGGCTCAGAGGAAAGAGCACGGGCTTTGGAGTCTGTGGTCAGGGGTTCAAACCCCGGCTTCACCAATTGTCAGCTGTGATGACTTTGGGCAAGTCACAACTTCTCTGCGCCTCAATTACCTCATCTGTAAAATGGGGATCAAGACTGTGAGCCCCCCATGGGACAACCTGATCACCTTGTAACCTCCCCAGTGCTTAGAACAGTGCTTTACACATAGTAAGTGCTTAATAAATGCCATTATTATTATTATTATTATTATTATGAAATGTGTCTACATGAATCAAATCTCAGCGGAAGAATATTTTCTCAGTTACAGAGACATCTTAGATTTAAACAATAGGTATCCTTTCTTCTATTTCACCATATATCAATTCATCTGTCAATTCAGTGGGCTTTGAGCACCTACTGTGTAGAGCACTGAACTGAGACTTGGAAGAGTATGATAGGTACAATTCCTACCCTTAAGGAACTTATAATTTAGTAGGAAACAGGCGGATGGAGTCCTCTGGTGGTGTTCCCTCCACAAGCAGTAATTATCCAGAATATTCAAATGTTGTCCTTATAACCTAGTTCCTTAAAAATAGGTGACGTTTTTCATGAGTGTGGTGTTGGAGGAGGTGAGAGGGATGTTTAGCAACTGGAGTGGGAGGAAGTGAGCAACGTGAAGTTCAAGGGTTTACCTGTCTTTATTTTTAATCCAGAATGCCCTAAAAAGAATTCTAGAGAGAGGAGTTTGGGAGTGATTTGGAGTGATATTTTGGTGCTTTCATTGTGTATGCCTGCCTCTGTTTTGAACCAGCCCACCCCATTTCTTGTTATGGTGAGGGTGGCTTCCTTGATGTAGCAAATCACAAATGGACCATCTCCACTGGTTCTTTTTTTATGGTATTTGTTAAGTGCTTACTCTGTGCCAGGAACTGTACTAAGCTCTGGAATAGATATAAGCTAATCAGATCCCACTTGCCCATGTTCCACGTGCAGCTCAGTCTTTATCCCCGTTTTACAGATGAGGTAACCAAGGCACAGAGAAGTGAAGTGAATTGCCCAAGGTCACACAGCAGACAAGTGGTGGAGCTGCGATTAGAACTCAGGTCCTTTTGATGCTCAGGACCACGTTTTATTGACAAGGCCATGCGTCTTCTCCTTCCTTGGGATCCAGTGAATACAGCTAGAGGCTTTGTAGCCCTGTCAGTAGTCTTAGTTTATTAGGTATATACGCTAATACTTGTATATTAGTAGTTTGTCTTGTCTTGTGCCATCGAGTCATCTCTGACCCATAGCGATACCACGGACACATCTCTTCCAGAAAGCACCACTCTCTATTTGCAATCATTCTGGTAGTGTTCTGGTATCCATAGTGTTTTCTTGGTAAAAATTCAGACGTGGTTTGTCGTTGCCTCCTTCTACACAGTAAACCTGAGTCTCTGCCCTCGACTTTCTCCCATGCCACTGCTGCCCAGAATGGGTGAGTTTTGACTTGTAGCAGATTGCCTTCCATTTGCTAGCCATTGACCAAGCTAAGAATGGAATGGGCGTGCTTCTGCTTGACTCTTCCTGCCATAGCTGAGACTGGTAGGGTACTGGAAACTCTCCAGGTGTGACCCTGAGAGGGGATGTTAGTAGTTACCATTGTTAATCTTGAATCCTTTGTATCCTAACATACTAGTCACCAAATAAAATATATTGGTGCTTTTGTGCTTTTTTCTATCCTCCTCCAATTAAACTGTAAGCTTCTTGAGTGCTTGGTAGAATATGGCTAGTGCAGTGTTCTGCATGCATGCAGGTAGTAATCAATAACTATCTGCTGAATGAATGATTTGAGTGATCATAGAGAAAACATACTGGCTACTATAGATATCTATATAGATTTGGCAGATGTAGGAAAAAAAACAACAAATAAATGGTCTGAGATATTGTCGATGCCATCCCACTGCCAAAATGACTTGAATGGCAATGTGATATGGAAAAAAGAAAAGCTTTCTTGGGCAGGATTCTACTTGCTGTCATTTAATACCTGTTGTGTTTGCAAATATGCTCGGCAAAAGAAGCCACTTAACCTCCCCTTGCCCCGGGCCACTTTCTTGGCAAAATGGGGGATAATATCTCCATTAGAGGGAGTCTCTGAGCTTTAATTAGTGGTTGCAAAGTGCTTTGAGATCTGTTGATAAATGCTTTATGGGAGTGCCAGATGAATTTATTATGATACCTTGGCAATCAGGCTTTGTTTCCCAGAACTCACTTTGTTCCTGATGATTTGGATGGAGCTTATGGTGCCATTTACATTAAGGATAGTGCAGCATCTGTCTGCTAATATTTGTGTTCATATTGAAATTCCATCCCGAGGCGCTTAAGGGGCCCTATGACTATTATGAAACAATTCAATATTAACGTATTAAAATGAAGATAATAGAAGAGAAGGAAACAGATGCTGTAAGTAGTATTTTTGAAACCCAGGGAGTGCTGTTTGTCGTCTGGCATTTGTTCATACTAAGAAAACACTGACAGTCCCTATATCTTCTGAATATTTAATGTGATTCCAAATTTGCCCCATTTGTATTCATTTCCAGGTAGAGAACACAGATCTTACCTTAGATTGCAGCCAAAGGATTGCTGCATATGAGGAGAAATGGAACAGGAAAGATGAGTTCTAATCCCCACAAATTCTTTCTTCACAGGCCTTAGAAATCCTCAGAACCCCGAATGAATTAGGAGCCATGCAGGTCAAAATCTCCTAATTTCACTCACCACTGCATTCCAGGTGCCTCTGTGGAGAAAGCGGAGGCCACTGTGACAAGTTTCACTCAAACGGTTGAGTGAGAAGAGCAGTTACACAGTCCTAGTACTTGTCTGCTGTGTGACCCTCGGCAAATCATTTTACTTCTCTGGGCCTCATCTAGTTACCTCATCTGTAAAATAGGGATTGAGACTGTGAGCCCCACATGGGACAGGGTCCGGGTCCAACCCAATTTGCTTGTATGCACGCCAGTGCTTACTACGGTGCCTAGCACGTAGTAAGTGCTTAACAAATACAGAGCTTATTATTATCGTCATTATTACTACTAGAGTTAAATGATCATATGTCCAAATGGGTTTTTTGGTATTTCGTTGGATTTAGGGGTGGGAGGGGTGGCTAGCCAGTCTGTCAGTCACCTTCCCTACCTGGCTGTAAAGCTGAGACCTGGAGACCAGAAGGGAAATCCAGATGAGCTCCTTTGACCCGTAACCTGACACTGGAGCATCCATGGAGTAGTAGAGACATTTACTGAGTGTCCACTTTGCATGTTGGGCACCGTACTAAGTCCTTCAGAAGTACAAAGTAAAGACGTGAAGCATCCCCTGACCACAAGGACTTATATGCTAAAAGGGGAGGCCATCATAAAAATATATACAAAATTAGAACAGTCAAAATAAGTAATTGGTGGCAATTCACAAAGGCCCACAGGAGCCATTTACATCTTGATTGTTTCTGGACCCAGCTCACCCACAAACTAATGTACGTTGACTCTGCGGTACAGCCAGAAACCAACTCCTCCAGGACCTAAAGTAGAGAAGTGGCAGCCCATACTGGCATTTCACTCTCTAATTCCAGCAGAGGTGCATGTCTTGTGTGAGGGAAGAGCACTGCTTTAATTTCACTAAAAGTATTACCTTCTCAGTCTCCAACTTTAATATGCAACTTTAAGTACTTACTAAGTCAGTCAGTTGTGCTTACTGTGTGCAGAGCACTGAACTAAGTGCTTGGGAGAGTACAATACAACAATGTAACAGACACATTCCCTGCCCACAAGGTACCAAGGCATTTTACTAAGCACTGGGGTAGATAAATACAAGTTAATGATGCTTTCTGTGTGATAAGAAAGAACTCGAGCTCATAGCAGGAGAGTGACCTATGGGAAAGAAGGAATGAGATCAGTTTGTACTACCCCTCAGGCTAATATGGGCCTATTTTGTCCTTCCCAAGCACCAGAGGTTTGGAATTAGAGTATTGCAACCGAGAACAAAGGGAGCTTGGAGTCTTTTAATGACAGGGTCAGACACTGTCTCTATAGGGAAAAGGAGATCTGCTTCCCTCTGGAATTCTGTGGGTATTCAACAGTCAGTCAGTGGTATTTTTTGAGCACCTTCTGGGTGCAAAGTACTGTTCTAAGCGCTGGGAATGGTACAACAGAGCAAGACCATTTGCAAATCACTTAACCATTCTGTACCTCAGTTTTCCCACACACAAAATGGGGTGAATACATATGTCACAGGGTCATTGAGGGGAAAATGAGATTAATATTGTGGGATGATCATTCAGTTAATCAAATTTACTCACTGGGCACTTACTGTAGCAGAATACTGAACTATGGTGGTATAAATGAGAAGTGTAGCCTAGTGGAAAGAGCTAAGTCCTGGGAGTCAGAGGACTTGAATTCTAACTTCAGCTCTGTATTTGCCTGAAGTGTGACTTTGGGCAAGTCACTTAACTTCTTCATGCCTCAGTTTCCTCATCTGTAAAATGGGGACCCAATGCCTGTTCTCCCTCCTACTTAGACTGTGACCGCCCCCGCCCCCCATGTGGAACAGGGGACTGAATTTGGCCTGATTAACTTGTATCTATCCCAGAGCTCAGAACAATGCTTGACACATAGTGAGTGCTTAACAATTACAATAACAATAATAATAATAATATATCATTTGAGACAGAAAGCAAGTGAAAGCCAACCCCCAAGAAACTTCTTTCAGGTCCTGGGGAAGCTCGTGGGACATTGCCTCGACAACATGACAAACCTTCAGTTCTGAAAGGGTTAATAAGCTTCCTTCCCAGTGAGCTCCCTTGGATACTGGGAGAAATTTGGCTCTGGTGGTAATCATAATCTAACCTTTCTTTCCTCCCTTGTAATTGCTTGGAGAACTCCGTTCCAGTGCAAGTGAAAAATTGAAATTTGAAAATATTTACTAGTAGTATTTTTTTAATGCTCTGCCTCTTCACCCATGTGATTCTTTCATCAGAGTAAACTGTTTTGATGTAGGGTAGGTTGAGGTGAAGCAGCAACTCATTCTGGCTCCTTGACATAATTTTTATCTCAAGCTATTTAAAAAGAGGGGGAGAAAGATTGGAAAAGCCTGCTCACAGCCTGGGGTAGCAGTTAAGTGTGCTTGAAACAGATGTGTTGAAGAAGTCGGTATTAACCCCAGTGGTAGTGAAGGTTTGCTTATCTCTCACTTCAGAGTCAGACTCCCGAGAGGCGTTTCAGGACGGCAAACTCTTAGACCCGTTTCTAACTGGCTTGTGGGTGGCTGAGGGCCACTTTGTCTTTCTGGTGAGTCTCTGACTCCCGCCCAAATGTCTCGTGACCTGGCCGGTGAACCCTGCCAACCTGTGCCATCTGCAAGGGGTGGTGAGACTTCCGCGGATGGATTAGGGTGGCATAATCAATCGTATTTATTGAGCGCTTACTGTGTGCAGAGCACTGTACTAAGCACTTGGGAAGTACAAGTTGGCAACATATAGAGACAGTCCCTACCCAACAGTGGGCTCACAGTCTAGAAGGGGTAGACAGAGAACAAAACCGAACATATTAACAAAATAAAATAAACAGAATAGATATGTACAAGTGAAACAGAGTAATAAATATGTACAAACATATATACAGGTGCATAAGTGGA
Source organism: Tachyglossus aculeatus (assembly GCF_015852505.1). Classification (NCBI taxonomy): domain Eukaryota; kingdom Metazoa; phylum Chordata; class Mammalia; order Monotremata; family Tachyglossidae; genus Tachyglossus; species Tachyglossus aculeatus. The sequence goes on from NC_052071.1 coordinate 49,556,463, forward strand.
AGAGCAGCTCAGAGTGGGGGCCCCCCTCTTTGGGGAGATGTCTATTGCCTTCCAGAGAATGAGCATCACACAAGTTTCCATCTGCCTTACCAGCACTGTGCTGAAAATCTCCTTCAGATTATAAGTAGATGTCTACCTACCAAGCCGTTTCGACAAGATTGAGTCAAATTTTGTCTAATGATCTGTCCAGATGATGTTAGATCAAAATTGCATTTTGCTCAAGTGTAGGCATCACCAAAGGGCTATGTTAAGGTTTTTAAGGTGGATAATTGGGCCAAAGTTGAATTTTACATTTTAATAGAGACCTCCTGGCTTTTTTCAAAGGGAAAGGAGCATTGGGTTGCTTCTCCTGCTCCTCTGCAGGAGGAAAGTTCTTTCCAGTGACACGCGGTAATTTAGCCATTAAGGGCATGTTCATCTTCCTGCTGTCTATTTTAACTTCTAAGGTAGGCAGTACAAATAGCTTATCAGGTAGTTTTAAAGGTCATGTACAAAGGGAAAAAAGAATCATACGCCATTTATGGAAATGGCCTTAGTAATCACTGGCTGCTTTGGGGAGGAGAGGGCTGAGGGGATTTCTCCACTCATTTATCTCTTGTCTTCCTCCAGGTTTTGGGTGAGGAGCTATCCTGCCCTGAGGCAGCTTGGCTGAATGGATTGCAGTCTTATAGAATGGCTCTCTGACTAGTGGATTTTTTTTTTTTTTTTTTTTTTTTTTTTTTAGAGCTAGGCTTTCTCTCCCTGCTTGTTCATTTATCTTTTAGCACTGAATAACAGCCCAGGTCATCCTCTTCAGGATGGTTCTGATGGAGCTTGAACCACAGACATAGTGGGAAGCTTGTGGCTTTCACCCCCTCTATCTTACCACACTGATTTCCTGCTGGGGCTCAACCTGCACACTTTGCTCTTCTGGCCCCAGTTTGCTCACTGTGTCTCGTTCTGGTCTGTTTTGCTGCTGACCCCTTTCCTACATCCTTCCTCTGGCCTGGGATTTCCTACCCCTCCATATAAGCCAGACCACCACACGCCCCACCTTCAAAACCTTATTTCTCATGTCCCCTCCAAGAGGCCTTTCCTGATCTTTTCCCTGATGTCCTCTCACTTCTGCTTCTCACAGAGAAGCAGCGTGGCTCAGTGGAAAGAGCACGGGCTTTGGAGTCAGAGGTCATGGGTTCAAGTCCCAGCTCTGCCACTTGTCAGCTGTGGGACCTTGGGCAAGCCACAACTTCTCTGTGCCTCAGTTCCCTCACCTGTAAAATGGGAATTAAGACTGTGAGCCCCCCATGGGACCACCTGATCACCTTGTAACCCCCTCAGTGCTTATAACAGTGCTTTGCACATAGTAAGCACTTAATAAATGCCATTATTATTATTATTATTCTGTGTTGCCTATGCACTTGGATTTGAACCCTTTAACCACTTGATATTCACCCTACCAGACTCATGGTACTTTTATCCACATCTGTAATTTATGTATATTACTGTCTCCCCATTTATTGAGCACTTAATGTGCACAGAGCATTGTACTGAGCACTTGGGAAAGTACAGTGTGATAGTTGATAGGACCTTAAGGAGCTTACATTGGAACCTGAATCCTTTAGCATCCTCTCCTTGTTTCATTCATTCAGCATGGTGTAATGGAAAGAGTAGGGGCTTGGAGGTCAGAGGACCTGGGTTCTAATCCCAGCTCTGCCATTTTCTTACTGTGTAACCTTGGGTAAATCACTTAACTTTTCTGTGCCTCAGTTTTCTCACTGTATAATAGGGATTCTATACTTGTTCTCCTTCCTATTTATGCTGAGAGCCTAATGTGGGACAGGACTTGTGTCTGACCTGATTAACTTATATCTACCCCAGTGCTAAGAACAGTGCTTCACCCACAGTAAGTGCTTAACAAATACCATAAATCCAGTCAATGGATTAATCAGTGGCATTTATTGAACATATACTCATCATTCAAAGCAATCATATTTATTGAGCACTTACTGTGTGCAGAGTACAATATAACAGTAAACAGAAGTACTCCCTGAAGCAGCGTGACTCAGTGGAAAGAGCCTGGTCTTTGGAGTCAGAGGTCATGGGTTCAAATCCCAGCTCTGCCAATTGTCAGCTGTGTGACTTTGGGCAAGTCACTTCACTTTTCTGTGCCTCAGTTCCCTCATCTGTAAAACGGGGATGAAGACTGTGAGCCCCCCGTGGTACAACCTGATCACCTTGTAACCTCCTCAGCACTTAGAACAGTGCTCGGCACATAGTAAGCACTTAATAAATACAATTAAAAAATATGAGCTCACAGTCTAGAGGGGGAGACAGACAATTATTACAAATAAATAAATTACAGGTATGTACATAACTGCTATGGGGCTGGGATGGGGGGTGAATAAAGGGAGCAAGACAGGGTGATGCAGAAGGGAGTGGGAGAAGAGGAAAGGGGGGCTTAGGGAAGGCCTCTTGGAGAAGAGTCATCAAGATGGCTCTACTAAGCACTTGGGAAAGTAGAACAGAAGCAAAGATTCTCTGCCCCCAAGAGACTTTATGGTGTCAATTCCTTAGACTAAAGTATCCTTTCCTTTCTGTTCATGTCCTCGCCGGCCAAGAGATCACAGTGGGCTGTCTGGGGTTGGGTGGATGAAGGACTGGGACCATTACTTTCAGAACTGCAACTTAGAAGCGGGCATTTAGGAGTGGCTCATAAACTTTTTTAGAAGAATGAACTGTACCCTCAGGCTCTTTGGCAGTAGGGAGAGAGAGATCTATCTCTCCCTTTTCGCTTGCACTGTTAGAGGAAAACACAAGGTGCATTCTCCTCTAGCACATATCCCTAACCAATTTACTTATGGAATCATTGAAGAAATAAAACTCTGTGGTTCATTATGTATAGTTGCCTTTTAGGAGAAAATTATGTAGTCTAGCTCATGCTGTCTTCCCACTTATAAATTGAATGTCGTCAGAGAGTGTTGAAATACCTGGTGGTGTTCTCTAGGGCTGTGTGGTCTTAAAAAAAAAAAAAAGTGGATGTTTGGAGTGGGTGAGGAAAGTAACTCCAGCTTCACAGTGGGAACAGTCTGGAAGGGTGAACTCATGGGGCTTCAGAAGTGCAGTGCATTATGATCAATTGATGCTTCATAGATACTATTACTGTCACTACCTCTCTGAAAAGTAGTTGCCTACTTTTCAGTGACTTTTCAGAAACTGTAGACTATTGGCTTTAAGGCCCTCAATCAGCTCTCGCCCCTCCCCTACTTATTCCCACTCTTCTTCTACTACAGTCCAGCCCCCAAACTTCGTTCTCTCATGCCAACCTACTCACTGTGTCTCCTTCATTTCTCTCTTACCACCGACTTCCTGCTCCCGCCCTCCCTTCTGCTTGGATCTCTCTCCTACTTCACATCCAGTAGATTGCTGCTCCCCAGTCAATCAATGGTATATATTTAGTGCTTCAAGGGGAAGGGAGGAGGGAGTGCTCTGTGTAGAGCACTACTTTCATTGAGGGTCAGGGTTGGGGATAGGAGATAGAGGTTCTCATCATACCTCAGTTGTTAACTTCTGCTACTGGCAAGTCATGTAACAGTGCCTGGCATATAGTAAATGCTTAACAAATGTCATTATTATTATTGGTGCCTCAGTTTCCTTATCTGTATAATGGTGTTAGTGATCTCTTTTCCTTTCCCTAATCACATAATGTATTGGTGCCTCAGTTTCCTTATCTGTATAATGGTGTTAATGATCTCTTTTCCTTTCTCTAAGTCATGGGTGTGTTGGGAGGATGTGATAAGTTAATTGCACTAGGTGAGGTAAAGCATTGTTATAATTGCTGGCATGTGAGAAGGAATAAGTAATTATTTGATGGTATTAAATGCTTACTGCCTGCCAAGTGCTTGGATAGACAAAAGCTAATCAGATTGGACCCTGTCATTTTTTCACATGAGGCTCACTATCTGAGAGATATTATCCCCATTTTGAAGATAAGGAAACTGAGGCTCAAAGTGGTTAAGAAACTTGCTCAAAGTCCCACAACAGGCCCAGGGCAGAGTTGGGTTTAGAGCTTTGGTAATCCTGATTCCCAGTCTTGTGCTTTTTCCTCCCGTTCAGAACACTTTTCTATTTGATGTTGAATGCTTTCTGACTAGCTTTCTCACTAGTGCTTTTTGGGCTGGGTAGTACTGCTCTCCCAGAATAAGCAATAGCAGGAATACATGCCCCTGAGAGTTTAATGTGGGAGAGAAGGCTGCGACTAAATTAATACACTGTTAAACAATGTACTTCGTTGGGTGGATTTTTATTTGGAAAATAATACTGTCTCTGTTGAGGGGTTTGCACAAAGGGAAATTTGGGTCATATTTAATTGTATTTATTGAGTGCTTACTGTGTGCAGAGCACTGTACTCAGCACTTGGGAAGTAAAAGTCAGCAACATATAGAGACGGTCCCTACCCAACAATGGGCTTACAGTCTAGAATGGGCTCACATATGAACCCAAGTAGTTGAGGACCATTTGAAAGTTTCTCTGAATGGAAACCATATTCATAGAGTTTTGCCTTGTTGCATTCAACTTTTACAAGCAAGTAGACCTTTTGTTATTATTTTGATTATGATTAATATTATTAAATGAGAACTAGAGGGGCAGAGGAAGCCTGTTCTCAATCCAAAGTTCATTGAATTTCCCTTTGAAATTTCAGCTGCATTTGAACTTAAGGCTTAAAACAAAATCATACAGTGTAACCCAATACAAGAAAAACTCTACACCCTGATATGAAACTGTAATAGCCAATTTTCATTCAGCTCTACTGTTACTTAGCTCTGTCCTTAAATTTTTATGACTTCTAAAAAGGCAATGCTTTTTAATGTGGCTAGACTACATAAAGAATGAGTTCAAGTGGCTTACATCTATCTTAAATTAGCATACATCAATTTTCTTGGTCATTGATGCTCCTGAATCCTAGTGGTTTTCATTAGCTTATTTTGAGACCATAATGCTTTATTTCTATTTGGCACACTGATGGGAAAAACCTGATTAGCTTGTATCCACCCCAGCGCTTAATACAGTGCCTAGCACATAGTATTTAACAAATACCATACTTATTATTAAGTAGCCTTGTGCTGGACCACTGGAATGACCTCTGCTCTGGCAATTAGGAGACACGGTTGGGTTCTAGTTATGTTCTGCCTGTAGCTGGCTAACGTGGGCAGAGACGGCAGATATGTTTCACAGTGTGTTGAGCCCCTGCCTGTTTATGTACTTGATGATGATGATAGTATTTAAGCGCTTACTATGTGCAAAGCACTGCTCTAAGTGCTGGGGGGGATACAAGGTGATCAGGTTGTCCCACGTGGGGATCACAGTCTTAATCCCATTTTATAGATGAGGTAACTGAGGCCCAGAGAAGTTAAGTGGCTTGCCCAAGGTCCCACAGCTGACAAGTGGCAGAGCAGGGATTCAAACCCATGACCTCTGATTCCAAGACCCTTGTTCTTTCCACTGAGCCACACTTGTTCTCGCTACTTGTTGCACTGTGGGCACATGCGTAGCAGGTATTCATTCAATCGTATTTATTGAGCACTTACTGTGTGCAGAGCACTGTACTAAGCGCTTGGGAAGTACAAGTTGGCAACATATAGAGACGGTCCCTACCCAACAGTGGGCTTACAGTCTAGAAAGGGGAGACAGAGAACAAAACATATTAACAAAATAAAATAAATAGAATATGTACAAGTAAAATAGAGCAATAAATACGTACAAACATATATACAGGAATATATACATATATACAGCAGCAGAAAGGGGGCATGCAGTGTGATGTTTGGCTAATCTGATTAGCAACCAGTCTTCTATTATAGATTCAGAATTTGGGGATTTCCACTGGGTGCATGGGTCCCAAATAAAAAAAAGTAAGGATTCAACAAAGAGCCCTTTGGTATGACTAATGACTGTAGTATTTGTCAAGTGTATGAGAGTGTGTCAGTGGTGCTGGGCAAGACGCTAGCATAGGAATCAAAACCTCTGTGTAGGACTGAAGCTCACCCTTTTCGAGTAGCTAGAATAACTAGGAATTGGGAAATGCAGTTTTTGTTCCCACCTGCATTCCATGTTTGGCCTTACCCATCTCATTTCTCTGTTTCTCAGGTTTTCCTTCTCTGTTTAGTGGGAAGAAAAAAATGGGTTGCTGGTTTGTTTCTATCTCAGTACCCATCCTCCCTCCCACTTGGATGGTGAGCCCCAACTGGGACAGGGACTATATCTGACCTGGTTCTCTTCTGTCTACCTGGTGCTTAGTACAGTGCTTGGCACTTAGAAATGGTCAATGAATACCACTTAAAAACATTTCCAAAGGAAAACTGCCTTCCTCGAAAGAATGTACAATATTGGCACAGGACTTTAGTTGAAGCACCATTTGTTTTTTAAAAAATATTTTTTGCTTTAAAAATGTCAGCTGCATATGGAGACACTAGCCCTCACTGCCTGCCATTCACAGCACAAATGAATGTAAGGCACCCGATAACCAGACTGTCCAGATTGTCAAAGTGGTTTACACAGCTTAAGTTTCTGCTCCCTGTTTCACTATGTTTGTAAGTTTCATTTCTAAAAGGAAGGGGGAAAAATCTTCTAGTTTACTCCTGATCTTGCAACCTGAAGTTGATGAACACTATGAACATTAACCCTTAAGACATCTCTCTCAGTAATGCTTCACTGGGGCAGAATCCTGGAAGACTAACATTTGGTAGGGGTGGGAAATGTATTATTGCAAGCTCCTCCACAAGATAGCAAGCTCCTTGAGAGCAGGGATCATGTATACCAACTCTAACTGTGCTCTCCCAAGTGCTTAGTGCAATGCTCATGGCTTGTGTAGTGGCCTTCACACTCTCTCAACTCTGCCAGTTGTGTTCCCTCTGGGACATGGAAGTCAACAAGTATGTAGGCAGGCGGGGAATAAAATATTACAGAGTACATGCAGACTTCACCCACGTTAGCCACCGACATGCCATACTGGGACCAGACCCAGGTTTCCTGATTCCCAGAGCAGTGATCTTTCCACAGGACAAACCTGGCTGGCAAAAAGGAGAGCCAAGTTCCATCATTATTGTTAAAGCTCTGATAGAGTGGTGCAATTCACATTCCCATTTATAGGCTAATATGGTTCCCCCTCTCTTACTCCTCGCCGCCGGTCCTCATCCCTCCTTCCCCTCTCTGCTTCTTTTGGTCAGGAAATGGATGGAACGAATGCCTTTCGAGGGACAATCCATCGGAAGCACTTATTCATAAGCCCTGTACTAAGCACTTTGGAGAGTGCAATGAAACAAGCTCAGAATAGAGCCTTGCAGGGCTGAGAAATTTAGATTTAGAAGCAGTATAGTCTAGCGGAAAGAGCTTCGGCCTGGGAAGTCAGAGGGCCTGGGTTCTAATCCTGGATCCTCTACTTATCTTCTGTGTTACCTTGGGCAAGTCACGTACCTTCTCTGGGCCTCTCAGTTCCCTCATCTGCAGAAAGGGGATTCAGTACCTGTTCTCCCTCGTACTTTATGAGCCCCATGTGGGACCTGATTATCTACCCCTGTGCTTAGAACAATGCTTGGCATATAGTAAGCACTTAACAAATCCAAAGTTATTATTCTGGGCCTTTTCAGAACTGATTTCCTGGGGAAAAATGCACAGAACTTCAACAACTCAATATTTGTCATGGAGAAAGGGCAAGAGGGAACAAATAGATATTAAATTCCTTACCAGTGGAAGATCTGTCCCCAGAAGTCCCATTACTAGAACATTTGGCCATCATGGAGCCTGTCATTATGGAAATCAGTCAATGGTGTATTTATCAAATGCTTACCATGTGCAAAGCACTGTACTAAGCACTTGAGAGAGTACAGTAGAGTTGGGAGACAAGATCCCGGCTTGCAAGGAGCTTATCTGTCTGTTACATTCCATTTGCCACCCACCAATGTAAAGAAGCTCGGGTTTGTGTGGAATAAAGCCCTCAGATTTGCAAATGGAAAAGGTGTGATGACGGAAAATAGGCTGAAGAAGTTAAAGCCACTATTGGAAATAGCCAACCTGGACTTTGAGCACAGAGAAGGATGGGCAGGTTGTCCGGGGAGCGTCTGGTTGTTTTTATCTGGGGACACGAGCAGGAGCCTCTCCTACTAGACTAAGTGGGAATGTCTGGTTTCTAAAAACAGGCATCTTTTCCTCCTCTTTAAACCAGGACGTGAAAACATAGGGAGCTGCTTTTAAGCCCATCAGCTGGCCTGTCAAAGCAAGCCTTCAAACATCATTTTTTTTTTTAAAGACTTCCATCATAGTTTTACAAATTCCTTGGGCTTAGAGCCTTAAGTAACAAGATACCAGGCATCCTGGTATTGTGTGCTTTATACACTTCAAAACACTTTTTGGGGATTGGAAATGGCAAAGTGAGAGCCTGTCGATAGGACCTAAGAAAACTTTGTGGAAAGTTGACTTGTTACATTTTTCTCCCCTCAAATGAATAAACAATACAGATTTGCTCCTTACTCTTCCCATGTCATTGAGTGTCCCTCCCCTGACTCTTCTGAATGTTGGATCACATTCAATTAATGAATCACATTTACTGAGCACTTTCTGTGTATGCAGAATACTGTACTTATCTCTTGGGTAAGTACAATATATAATTGAGTTGGTGGATGTGATCCTTGCCCACAAGGAGCTTCTTGTCTACAGGAGACAGACGTTATAAAATACATTCCAGAAGGGGAAATAGTAAAGCATAAAGATATTTACATGATTGTGTGCCATGGTGCTGGATTGTATATCAAAGTGCTTTAAGGGCGCACAGACAAGTGTATAGTAGAGAGTGAGAGGAGGACGAATCAGGTGCTTAGGGGTAACCTCTTGGAGGAGGTGAGATTCAGGAAGGTTTTGGATATAAAAATCCCTCTTCCCCCTCTAAACTGTAAGTTAGTTGTGAGCAGGCAACACATCTACCAATGTTGTTATATTGTACTCTACCAGGTGCTGAGTGGAGTGGTCAGTAAGCACTCAATAAATATGATTGATCTTTCTGTCCTCCTCTTTTACCTCCAAAATCAATGGCATGCACTCTAAACTTTGAGCCAAGGTGTTTTTGGGTCTGGCTCTTTTCTTGATCCCTTCTAGTTACATTCCAACCTTTCCTTCCCCTACGAAAGTTCGTGCAGCTTATGATAAAGATTCTCTCTGCACCTACCCCATCTAATGGCTCATGATCTGGAGCCTGATAATCCTTTCCTTAGCCTGGGGGACAGCCCTCTCTCACTGTTTTCCCTCCAGAAAATGGCCACACTCGTTCAACATCTCTTCCCTCCTGCTTCTTGCTTCTGAGGGCTATGCGTTTTTAGCCTTAGTCTTGGTTTCTGCTGCTTCTCTACATTTCCTCCAAGGCATATTATCTGTTGCCATGGTTTCCACTTTCATGCATGTGTTTATGATTCCCAAATCGACCTCGCCACCTGTGACCTCTCCTCTTTGTGTGCTCACATCTCCGTGACACTCTCCAGTGCTTCCTCAAGGTTTTTTTTTTCAGCTGTCTAGTCCTCTGGTGGTCCACTGTATTGTGTGATTTTTCTGCCTCTCCTAGGGACAGATCCCCTCATTTAGGAGGAGAGTGAGGGGCTGTTCAGATGAAAAGGTTGGGGGTGCATATGCACTAGGGAGAAGTAGGACCTTGGATGGGTAGGTCCTTGACAAACACAGATTTCTGCACAGATTCTGCTCTTACCACTTGCCTGCTCTGAAACCTAGGGAAAATCATTTAATTACTCTGGACCTCAGTTTCCTCATCAAAAAATGGGAGATTTAATACCTGTTCTCCCTCCTATTAGGACCGTGAGCCTCTTGTAGGACAAGGACTGTGTCCAATCTAATTATCTTTTATCTACCACAGTACTTGGCTCGTAGTAAGTGCTTAACAAATATCATTCTTGTCATTATTATTATCATCATTATTATCATTGTAATTTATTTTCTTTTTTGAGTTCGAGCCAGTACAATTTCAGCAGACTGGATAGAATTCGTACCTACTTAGGAAGGCTGATATCCAGTAGCACTAACCACAAGTTTGCCAAATTGTTTGTCAAATCTGATGTGACCAAGAGATTTAACTTCTGTTGCTGGGGAGAAGATAGTGAAATGACTGCCCATGTACACACTCGTCCCTCCGGGGGAGAGATGTGCCTATTCTGAGTCTCTTGCTCAGTCCTGAATATCTGGATGTTGGGATCCAATTGGTGATCCAATGGGAGAGAATCACATACCCCTGGGGCTTCAGCTGTTCCATTTTCTCCATTTCTTGTGAGGAGAAAACCCTGGGACTGACAACCACAGCCAGAGAAATGAGAGGCCAAAAGATTCTGGGGCTGCAGCACCTAGGCCTCTCTAAGGGGCCCAGGTTGGATCTGAGTAGGTGTTGACTCAGTATCTGGGAATTCTGAAACCAGGAAAGGAATGTCTACCCCACTCCTTTAATCTCACTCTTCACAATATCTTGGCTCTCAGCCCCCTCTCACTTCACCTCCTGCTCTTTGTGGTCCGTGTTAAGCTGTGCTAAGGGCAAGAAACAAAGCAAACAGTTCGGAATCAGTCCCCGGCCCACTTGGGGTTCACAGTCTGAGGGTGGGAGAATAATAATAATAATGATATTTGTTAAGTGCTTACTATGTGCAAAGCACTGTTCTAAGCGCTGGGGGAGTACAAGGTGATCAGGTTGTCCCACGTGGGGCTCACAATCTTAATTCCTATTTTCCAGATGAGGGAACTGAGGCCCAGAGAAGTGAAATGACTTGCCCAAAGTCACACAGCTGACAAGTGGCGGAGCCGGAATTCGAACCCATGATCAGAATGGGTAACTTATTCCCCGTTCTCGACTGTGAGCCCGTTGTTGGGTAGGGACCGTCTCTATATGTTGCCAACTTGTACTTCCCAAGCACTTAGTACAGTGTTCTGCACACAGTAAGGGCTCAATAAATACAATTGAATGAGTGAATGAATGAATCCACATTTTACAAATAAGGAAACTGGGGCCTAGAGAGGTTAAGTGATTTACCTAATTTCTCGCAGCAGGTCTGTGGCAGAGCAGGGATTAGCACTCAGGTCTTTTGATGCCCAGGCCCATGCTTCTTTGTACAAAATTCACACACTTCTAAATACAGTCTGGTTTTTGTTTGTGTTTTCAGTGCTTTGTTTCATTCTGCTCTCTTCCTTTTTTATGATATTTGTTAAGCACTTATGTGCCAGGTACTGTACTAAGACCTGGTACAGATAGAAGCTAATCAAGTTGGACACAACTCGTGTCCCATATGGGGCTCACAGTCTTAATGACCAATTTACAGATGAGATAACCGAGGCACAGAGAAGTTGAATGACTTGCTCAGGGTCAAAAAACAGACAAGTGGCAGAGCTGCAATTCAAACTCAGGTCCTTCTGACTCCCAAGCCTGTGCTCTGTCCTCTAGGCCTTGCTGCTTCACTTTTTAGTGGGCAAGGGTCCACGTCTAGTCCTGTAATTCTGGCACTGATCAATTAGAGGTGAGGGTTTTGGGATCTCAGAGCTTATCCGGATGCTCTCTTCTCCTTTCATTTCCCCTGACCCTTGGCCCCTCTCTCCCCTCATTCTCATCTCTAACCTTCATGAATCTTTCCAGCACCATTTCTCTTGTTGAGAGTATGCCCTTTGTGATCTGCTCTTCTGGGTGGTTTTCCTGTGAGTGGCTTTTGTTTGAAAGCTCCTTAATGTGTTTGTCAGATGTACACACACGTTGATTGATAAATAATACATCAACAACCTTTGGGACGCACAGCCCTGCATCACCAGCTCCAAGGGGCTGAATGGTGGCAACTACCTGACTGGGTGATGCCACATTTCAAAATCACGTCCAAATCCCCGCCGCGATGGCTGCAGTGGCAGCGTGACTGCCTGTGGGGAATCCAGTGCTCTGCTTAGCGCTGAAGGGTGAGGCGTGGGTGGTTTCGGCTCAACTGCCCCCACCCAGGGAATGAAGGCCCTTGGGGGGCCAGTCACAGGGATTTGGGGAGATGTTTCAGGAACCCTTGGCATTCCTCCCTCCAGGGATGTCCTCACCATTACTTGGGTAGGGCTGATGCTGGAGAAATGAGCAGCACCCAGAGTGAGGGCCTAAGCCAGTCCCACGTCCCAGAAAACAGGCTTTTTGAGGACAAACTCACAGCTCCTGGCTCTTTTTTGCTCCCATCACTCTGGTCAGGGGTAGCCTATGCTGGGCAGCACTTGCCATGCATTGGCATGTGGTTCCGGTTTGATTCTCCCTCCTTCTAAAATAGTATTTGTTAAGGACTTAGTATGTGCCAGGAACTGTACATTCATTCATTCATTCAATCATATTTATTGAGCTCTTACTATGTGCAGAACACTGTACTAAGCACTTGGGAAGTACGTCGGCAACATATAGAGATGGTCCCTACCCAACAACGGGCCCACAGTCTGGAAGGGAGAGATAGACAACAGAACAAAACACTTAGGTGTCAAAACCGTCAGAATGAATAGAATTATAGCTATATGCACATCATTAACAAAATAGAGTAGTAAATATGTACAAGTGAAATAGAGTAATAAATCTGTACAAGTATATGCAAATGCTGTGGGGAGGGGAAGGAGTGTTCTAAGCACTGGGGTAGATACAAGGTAATCAGGAACACTTGGCATTCCTCCCCCCAGGGATGTTGTCAGCCCGGGTTGTCGTCAGCCCCACCCAAGTAATGGTGAGGGTGAAAAAATGAGCAGCAGCCAGAGTGAGGGCCTAAGCCAGTCCCACAAACCAGAAAACAGGCTTTTTGAGGACAAACTCACAGCTTCTGGCTCTTTTTTACTCCCACCATTCTGGTCAGGGGCAGCCTATGCTGGGCAGCCCTTGCCATGCATTGGCACGTGGTTCCGGTTTGATTCTCCCTCCTTCTAAAATAGTATTTGTTAAGGACTTACTATGTGCCAGGAACTGTGCATTCATTCATTCATTCAATCATATTTATTGAGCGCTTAGTATGTGCAGTACAATGTACTAAGCACTCGGGAAGTATGTCGGTAGCATATAGAGATGGTCCCTACCCAACAACGGGCCCACAGTCTAGAAGGGAGAGATAGACAACAGAACAAAACACTTAGGTGTCAAAACCATCAGAATGAATAGAATTATAGCTATATGCACATCATTAACAAAATAGAATAGTAAATATGTACAAGTGAAATAGAGTAATAAATCTGTACAAATGCTGTGGGGAGGGGAAGGAGTGTTCTAAGCACTGGGGTAGATACAAGGTAATCAGGAACACTTGGCATTCCTCCCCCCAGGGATGTTGTCAGCCCGGGATGTCGTCAGCCCCACCCAAGTAATGGTGAGGGTGGAAAAATGAGCAGCAGCCAGAGTGAGGGCCTAAGCCAGTCCCACATACCAGAAAACAGGCTTTTTGAGGACAAACTCACAGCTCCTGGCTCTTTTTTACTCCCACCATTCTGGTCAGGGGCAGCCTATGCTGGGCAGCCCTTGCCATGCATTGGCACGTGGTTCCGGTTTGATTCTCCCTCCATCTAAAATAGTATTTGTTAAGCACTTACTATGTGAAAGGAACTGTTCATTCATTCATTCAATCGTATTTATTGAGCGCTTACTATGTGCAGAACACTGTACTAAGCACTTGGGAAGTACAAGTCGGCAACATATAGAGATGGTCCCTACCCAACAACAGGCCCACAGTCTAGAAGGGGGAAATAGACAACAAAACAGAACATGTAAACAGGTGTCAAAACCATCAGAATGATTAGAATTATAGCTATATGCACATCATTAACAAAATAGAGTAGTAAATATGTACAAGTAAAATAGAGTAATAAATCTGTACAAATATATACAAATGCTGTGGGGAGGGGAAGGAGAGATCTGAGCACTGGGGTAGATACAAGGTAATCAGGTTGGTTACAGTTCTTGTCACGGGACTCACAGTCTTAATCCTCATATGGCTGATAAGGTAACTGATGCGCAGAGAAGTGAAGTGACCTGCCCATCATCAGGCAAGTGGCGGAGCTGGAATTAGAACCCAGATCCTTCTGACTCTCAGGCCCATCCTCTAACCACTAGGCCATGCTGGTTCTCTAAAAGGAACACACCCATGGGGTTCAGTAGCATCATAATAATAATGATATTTAAGCACTTACTATGTGCCCAACATTGTTCTAAACACCAGAGAACAGAGGCTGTGAATGGGGATCCCAAGCGAGGAGCTCAGCCCAGAGGCATTTCTCTCCACCTGAACTGGGGACTTGGGAAAAGCTAAAGCCTCTTAAAGGATTTTCCCTTTCCCCCCCCCCCCTCCCCCTGTTGTAAGAAACTGCCTGTAATTATCTTCCTCCACCCAGAACATCTTTCCCTTGAGGCAATAACGTTGGAAGAGACACAAAAGTAATAGGAGTAAAGATTTGTCCTTAAACAACATCTTTAATTCCACACTGCCTGAAAGCTTTTGAGTGTGATCTTGGTGTGACAGAAAGGTTAACTGCAGCTGCAGCTGGAAAGAGGCTGGTGGTAGAAGGAGCGAGGGAGGCCGCTTCCTGAATGATCCATGCTCCCTCTTCGCTCAGTCTGCTTCTCGTACATTATTTCACAGCATTGTTCTCCCTCTGCTCTGGTTGTGAGGCGGGGACTGGTAGTTTTGACTTCCAAAAATTCCATGACTCTTGACCAGGCAATGTGCAAGCTGGAAAATCAAGAAGCCCATCTACCTTTTGACTACCATTAGTGGAAATGATGGTTTGGACTGATTCAGTGTCCTAGTATTTACCCCTTAATGCTTAGTACAGTGCTATTGCTTCTATTGACTCTACTGTACTCTCTCAGGGACTAGTGGATACAGCACGGGCGTGGGAATCAGAAGGATCTGGATTCTGATTCAATAATAATAATGATATCATTTATTAAGCACTTACTATGTGCAAAGCACTGATCTAAGTACTGGGAAGGTTACAAGGTGATCAGGTTGTCCCACGGGGGGCTCAGTCCAATCTGTAAGGAGGTTGGCAGTCCCAACTCTGCCACTGACCTGCTGGGTGGCCTTGGGCAAGTCACTTCATTGCATCTCAGTTTCCACATTGGTAAAATGGAGATTCAGTACCTGCTCTCCCTTTTACTTATTCATTCATTCAATTGTATTTGTTGAGCGCTTACTGTGTGCAGAGTACTGTACTAAGCGCTTGGAAAGAACAATCCGGCAACAGAGACAATCCCTACCCAACAATGGGCTCACAGTCTAGACGGGGGGAGACAGACAACAAAGCAAGTTTACAGGCATCAGTAGCATCAATACAAAAAAATAGAATTATAGATATATATACATCACTAATAAAATGAATAGGATAATGAAATCATTCATTCATCCAATCGTATTTATTGAGCACTTTGTGCAGAGCACTGTACTAAGTACTTGAAAAGTACAATTTGGCAACTGTGAGCCCATTGTTGGGTAGGGACTGTATATGTTACCAACTTGTACTTCCCAAGCACTTGGTATAGTACTCTGCATACATTCAGTGCTCAATAAATATGATTGAATCAATATAGATATAGTCCCTACCCAACAACGGGCTCACAGCCTAGAAAGAGGAGACAGACCACAAAACAGAGCAAGTAGACAGGTGTCAATGCCATCAAAATAAATAGAATTATAGATAAATAATAAATACATATATACATAAGTGCTGTGGGGTGGGGAGGGCGTATAGCAGAGGGAGGGAGTTGGGTGATGGGGAGGGAAAGAGGAGCAGAGGAAAAGGGGGGCTCAGTCTGGGTAGGCCTCCTGGAGGAGGTGAGCTTTCAGTAGGGCCTCGATGAGGGGAAGTGTGCTAGTTTGGCGGATGTAAGGAGGGAGGGCATTCCAGGCCAGATGTAGGACATGGTTCAAGGGTTGATCTAGGCACAACTGAGAACGAGGCACACTATAATAATTACAAAAATTAATGTGTTAAATGCATTCACAACCCATTGGTCCAGAGTACATTTGGGTGGTTTTGGAGGCCCGTGGCTGTCACTCTTGCACAGAGAAATTCAAAGAAAAGCATTTCCACTCTCACAGGGCTACAAGCTATCCTGCTACTGATTGGAGGGCAAGCATTCCTCTCCCATGCATCTTGCTGCTCAAATTCCAGCAAAGGGCAGGTGATTCCAGCAGTGTTTTTCCTGCCTCCTTTCAAATTGGAATCAGGCCTGCCAAAGGTTCAGACATGAAAGTCTGTTGTATTTAAATAGACATCAAGTAATTTAGTACACAAATGTAACACTTAAAGTAATTTGGTCCATACTGAAAGCACCTGTCCATGCTGTGAATCCAGATGGGGCCACCGGCAATCTCGAGAGAGATGTAATGGCATCCTCAATAAGGATAAACAAGGCCAATTATCTTGGAAGCTGAACCTTCTGAAACCCATTGTGTGAAGAGTCAACCCTTGGAAAGATCAGAAACTAATGTGGTTTGTTTAAAGGTGTTCCACTCTGACTACTTCTTAGGCCCTGGTTTTCTAGTTTTTACTGGTTTTTCTCTGCCAATAACATCATGCATTTTACTCATTTGAAAGGGCACATATCACAGCCGGGCTTTCCTTAATGAGAGAACAAAGACAACGGAATAGAGGGATGACTTTGTGGCCCTGGTATCATTCTGAGTCTCCTAGGGCACAAGAATCCCTAAGAGATTCAGCAGCAAGGTCTGGCAGTGTTGCTTAGCAGATAGAGCATGGGTCTTCGAGTCAGAAGCTCATAGGTTCTAATCCCGGCTCCACCACTTGTCTTCTGGAGAAGTCACTTTATTTCTCTGTGCCTGTTACCTCAGCTGTAAAATGAGGATTAAGACTGTGAGCCCCATTCAGGACAGGGACTGTGTTCAACTCAATTTGCTTTTAAGCAACCCAGCACGTAGTACAATGCCTGGCACATAGTATATGCTTAACAAATACCATTATTATTGCTATTATTATTATTAATAATAATGTGTCCAAGGCCAATGCTGGACTGACTACCAGTAGCTCTTTGCCAGTCCAGCCTCACTTTGGAGCCTGGGTCACTGGGTCTGTGCGGATGTTATCAGCCCTTTTCACCACCCTTATCTGGGAAGCGATGTGGAAAAGGCAAAATTAGGCTTTAGAAAATTGACCAAGCTCTACCGCCTGAATATGCCTATAGCATTTTGTCCTTCCTCACAGAGGATGAAATAGCTCAAGTAGAATTCCTGCTCACCTTCCCTCTAGGACCCTATCAAAGTACTCTGAATATTCCCATATATATTGGAAGCATTTGAGACATGGTCCCCATTACCCTCACCCACCTTGGGTTAATTTAAAACTGCCTGTAGTTTTCCAGGTCGGAAGTGGGAGCTGAAAAAATCAGGAGTGGATCCTCCACATCTTTTAGATTCTAAGCTCCTTGTGTCTACCAACTCTGTTGTACTCCCCCAAGCACTTAGTACAGTGCTCTGCACACACTAACACAATAAATATAATTGATCCCTTGATCTATTACTTCCCTGGTAACTGCCCCAGTCACTATGAGAGAGGGCTGTATTTGGGCGGCCATGAGCATTCCTGATTCCAGGCTCACAGGGAAGAGGCAGCTGTCCCATAGATCCATACCAGAAAACCCACAAATGCCTCCAACTCCTCGAGGCAGACATGAGGGCCTGGCAGTGCCAACAGTTTTACCTACAGAGCCACTTCTGCCTCAAGTCTCCAGAGTTTCCCTGGCTTCAGGAACCAGAATGTGATCCACTGTCTGGTGTGGTGGGTAGATAGACTTGCAGTTTACCCAAAGTGAGCTATACCTGAGAACCAGGAGGTGTTAGAAATCATTTGGAAGGGAAAAATGGGTTTTATGGTTGGAGTGGAAAGAAAGCAGCAGTAGAAGTTGTAGATGGATAATCCAACCGGGAGCATTAACTCAACTCACAAACTCCATACTTATGAAATAAATCTTTCAGTATGTGAAATTCAGAAGTCAAATATTGGCAAGTCCATCCATTATAGGCTCATTTACCACAAGTTTTGGTTCACTTCCATGGACTCATCCATCATTACAGTTAGCTTCTGTGCTTTCAATTGTATTGGATGTCCAAATGTATGTGCCAGTATCAAAAAGTATTAGAGTGCTTTCTATGGGCAAAGCACTCAACTAGGTGTTTGGAGAAGATACAGAGGTATACAATATAATCTCTGTCTTTAATCAATGATGTTTAGTGAGGACTTTGTGAAGAGCAGTGTAATGGTGCATGGGAGGGTACAATAGAGTTGGTAGACATAAACCCTGCTCAAGGAGATTATGGTCTAGCAGGGAAAGCAGACATTAAAATGTATTACCGGAAAGGGAGAAACCAAATATAAAGATACTCATATAAGTGCTGTTGGGTTGTCTCTCCTTCTAGAGTGTAAACTTGTTATGGGCAGGGAATGTTCTTGTTATTTCTGCTATATTGTACTCTCCCAAGCCCCAAGTACAGTGATCTGCACATAGTAAGTGTTCAATAAATCCTTTTTGATGGATAGGATGAGAACCGAAGTAAATGCTTAAGTGATGGGACTAAGTGCATGGGTGAGATATTAGGGTGGTAAAATAGAGTTGGGGGGGGATGAAAGCTTAAACTCGAAAGATTTACTGGAGGAGATATTTCAGTAGGGCCTTGAAGATGGGGAGAATGCTGGCCTGTCATAATTAGGTGAATGGATTGCAAGGCCGGAGGGAGGGCATGAGCAACAAGTGGACACGGGTGAGGCTAGAGTGAGGGACAGTGAGGAAGCTTGTACTAGAAAAGTAGAGAGTGCTGGGTTATATTAAGAGGTGAGAATAGATCATGGGGAGGGAGCTGATTGAGTTCATTGAATCAGTGAGAAGCTTCTGCTTTATGTGCATTTGGATGGACCACCATTATGCGTACTTGAGGAGTGGAAAAACATGGGCAGAAGGATGCCATACTGAGCCCCATGAGGGACGGGGACCATATCTATTTTTTTTTTTTTTTTAGAATGGTCTTTAAGTGCTTACTGTGTGTCACGCTTGTTCTAAGTGCTGGAGTAGATACAAGTTGATCAGGTTGGACACAGTCCATGTCCCATATGGAACTCATAGTCTTAATCCCCACTTTACAGATGAGGTAACTGAGACACAGAGAAGTTGTGACTTGCCCAAGGTCACATAACAGACAAGTGGCAACCCTTTCCGATTCCTAGTCCCATGTTCTATCCCTTAGGCCAAAATGCTTCTTGATTCTAATTTCCACCTTCATAGTCTTTCACACTGGATAGTACAGTGTTCTGCTAACAGTAAATGTCTACTACCCCTAATTCACGTTCAGAGAGCTACAAGACAACAGTGAAACCATTGGAAAACACCAAACCAAGACACTCCTATCCCCAGTCGGGTGAAGCTAAATCAGTTATAAAATTTCTTTGTTGTCATGTCAAATTTGCAATAAATTAGTGATTTTCTTCTATGGCCCCTTCCCCTCTGGAGGCTTCCAGGGTCCACAGGGTTGGGAAGGGAAGTGACATATGTTGGGATGGGATTCTCTCACCCTTTCCTTCCCTTCCCTCCCATCTTCACTGAGAAAGATTTCCCACCATCCTGCTAGAGAGGGAAACCAGGAAAAAGAATTAATGATCTTAGGATGCTGCAAAGGATTTGAAAATCCTGGGCACTAGAACTGTGTTGGGGAGTGAGTTCTGGAGGGAGAAGGAACTTTGAGCTGTTTAAGGAGTTCTTAGATTTCTTTTTTGTCATCTTTTCTGTAGCTGGAAAACTACAAATATGTTCCATCAGGGATGCCTTCACCCTTTTCCTTTAGACTGTGAACTTTTGGAGGGCAGAGCTTCTGTTTATTCCTAGGACCAAGGGCCTCGGCCTCTGTGCACACAGGGATAGGCTCAATAAATAATGTATGCCACTGCTATTTCTTATTTCATGGTTCATGGGACGACCCTCAACAGAAAGGGTGGCTCATTGAAATTCACAGAAGTAACATTTTAAAAAAAGCACTGAACTAAGTAATTTTTAATGGTAAAGATGAATGCATTAATGTAGCAAATGATGATAATCATGAATTGGTAAAGAGGTTTTAGCTTTGTTTAATGAGAAAGTGGAGGATAGTTTGCAATGACTATCTGTTCATAGGCCCCCTTAACCCCTTTGTGGGCAATATCTTGTTGGAGGGCCACCTGTTACAGAGCATAGATTGACATGGATTACCTTGGCCAGCATAAAGAGAATATCAGAAAACACATAAGGGAGAAATGGTAAGAGCTGGAAGATGGGATCAGAAAAAAAAGCAACTGTGGTGTTTGACCTTATTTTGTATCAAGCACTGAGGTTGGACAAGATAATCAGGTCAATACACAGTCTCTGTCCCACACTGGTTTCACAGTCTAAGGGAGGAAAAACAGATATTTAATCGTTATTTCTAGACTGTGAGCCCGTTGTTGGGTAGGGACCATCTCTATATGTTGCCGATTTGTACTTCCCAAGTGCTCAGTACAGTGCTCTGCACACAGTAAGTGCTCAATAAATACAATTGAATGAATGAATGAATTTTAAAGATGAGGCAGCTGAGGCACAGAGATGTGAGGTAACTTGCTGAAAGTCACACAGACAAGTGATGCAGCTAGGATTAGAACTCAGGCCTCCTGGCTTCCAGCCCTGCACCCTTTCTGCTAAGGCACATTTTGTTAATTCATTTTAGACCAGTGGTCCATCTGACCAAGAATTCTGCCACCTCTAGTGACAACAGACAGGTTGTAGGGAACTGTGTGAAGCTTACCCTCCTTGACATTCATCCTAATTTATTAGAAGGTGGACCATCTAACATCCCTAGTGCTTCTTCCCACTTCCCTAACTTCCCCTTTCAGTTATCCACTGTGGACCAGTCACCCATGAAGAACTCCAACATGGGTAGGGACCGTCTTTATATGTTGCCATCTTGTACTACCCAAGCACTTAGTACAGTGCTGTGCACACAGTAAGTGCTCAATAAATATGACTGAATGAATGAATGAACTCCAAACCCTGCGGATAGTTTTGGTCTGTGTGACCTCCTGTGGTCCCAAATTACAAGTGATCTTGTTCACTCCCCCTAGTCACTGGTAGGGTCTCAGGTCCTTTGAAACTTGTCACCCGAGTCTTCGGTAGATGCAAATCTAAGTAGCTTGAAAGTGAACTTTGACATTTGTTTAATTCCCTTTATGGGTCTTGGGCATTTTCGCACATGGAAATGAAAAATATGGGTTTTGCAAACAGTTGAGTCTAATAAGTTGACTTCAGAAGCCATGTTATGGACCTGCTGGAGATCAACCTTTTGGAAAGGATGTAGTTTCCAAGAAGGCTTCAGGGAAAACATTCATCTTGAAGATGGATTTGAAGGATGGGAAGTGGTTAGGTGGATGAGCTTTCCAGACAAACTTAATTAGTTCAATATATCTCCTATCCCACTACAAGTAAGGCTCTATCATAGCTCAGAGAAGCATGTGTGGTAGCAGGTTGTGGGATAGGGAATAGAGAAGAAGGGAAGAAGCCATGGACTAAGCAGAGCTGAGAAAGGACACCCAGAGTCTTGAGCTCCAGAGTAGTTATCAAAGGAAGCTTGGAACTTCTGTGAAAGGCATGATGGAGGGTCGCAGGGTGGGAGAAAGGGAAGTTTGTCAGAATACTTTAACACTGGGGACCGTTCCCTCTTTCTTGAAACGCTATCATGCCACAATTCTACTGGCCTGATAATGAACTCATTTTTGTTTTCTCTGTGTTTTATAACGTCTTTCTGCAACTTGATTCCCATTGGCCTTTCTTCCTGACTGTCACACTAATCTCAAGGGTTAATCCCCCTTTTCCTGATCACTCCAGACACCCTTCTGATGGCTCCTTGTGACACTCTCCCATTCTATAGCAGTGCGTGTGATTACTCTTTCCTATGTGAATCACATTACATTTATGAATGTTTTTTGAATTTCATACTATTGATTTTTGCCCATTTCTTTAAGTTTTCCTGCTCGCGCTGTATTTTATGTGTATCCTGGAATGCTCAGAAACACCTGCAAATTAGATTAGTACACTCTCTACTCCACCCTCTAAGTAGTAAATGAAAATATTGAATTGTGCTGAAGGCAGAGAGCACCCCTAAGGGACCCTACAAGACATCCACCCAAGCCGATATTGAACTGTTAGTAACTCCTCTCTGGACTCAATTTATTTTAACTAGTTGTGTATCCAAATGATCCCTCTTATAGCAGTTCCATTTTTTTTTAAATCTGCACTTATCTGATTCACCTTCCTACAGCCCCCTCCATTTTTTGTTGTTGATGAAATCTAGCCTGTCAAAGGAAGAAATGAAGTGTAGCATTACTGTGATTTGTTTCTGACAAATTCATACTACCTAAAGTTGGCCTCCTTAGTTTTTGTTCCAGAGGATCCATGTTTGCAGGTTCACACACCACTGCTATCTCTCCTTAACTCTTGAAAACAGGTGAAGATAAATTCCCAGGCTGATTGGCCACTGGAGTCAAACCACAGTTACCTCACCTGTAAAATGGGTACAAAGACTGTAAGCCCCATGTGAGACATGGACTGTGGACAACCTGATTCTCTTATATCTACCCCAGTGCTTAAACAGTGCCTGGTAAACAGAAAATGTTGAATAAATGCTATAGGAAAAATGAAATAAAAATCTCTTATATTGTGAGCCCCCGAAGGACAAGGAAGTCTAATTCCCACCTGTGTATTCTCTTCAAGTGCTTAACACCAGGCTTACACTTAATGAATCCTATCACAGCTACCATCTTTATCTCTCTTTCCTCAGCCTTTCACGATCTTTGGAGGCCCTATTTAGTAACCAGCTTTTAAAACGCTGTAATTGCCCAGCAAGTGAATCATTCACCTTGTCCTGCTTTGACACCTTAGGGCAAAATTCAGCCTGCTCTATGGTTTCTTCTAGACTGTGAGCCCACTCTTCTAGACTGTGAGCCCACTATTGGGTAGGGACCATCTCTATATGTTGCCAACTTGTATTTCCCAAGCGCTTAGTACAGTGCTCTGCACACAGTAAGTGCTCAATAAATTTGATTGATTGATTGAGCTCTTGCCATTCTTCCTCTTACTGAAGACTTGTTCTTAAGCATTTCAGAATCCTCTTGTCATCTGTTGAGGTGGACTTGGACCATTTCTTTCTTTTGATTCTCCCCTCCAAGAGACTGTAAGTGTCCTCTTTTCAGGGCTGGGATAAAAATGACATGGGGCTCTGTGAAGAGAAGGCAAAGCATCTAAAGGACCCAAAGGATAACTCCTCTTTTTTGTCTTTGAAGGGGCTGTAGAGTTAAGAACAAGTGCTCTTTAAGGAGAAAACCATAGGTAGCAGTATCAGCAGTGAGTCAGAATCCTGATTTGCCATGATGTAGGCTGCATGCAGAGTTACCTTGATCTGTCTACACTCTCCTGAGAAATAGTGTGGCCTAGTGGAAAGAGCACAGACCTTGAAGTCAGAGGACTTGAGTTCTAATCCTGGCTGTGCTAGTTGCTTGCTGTGTTACCTTGGTTATGTCACTTGATGTTTCTGTGCCTGTTTCCACAACTGTAAAATTCACTACTTGTTCTCCCTCCTACTCAGATTGCAAGCTCCATTTGGGGCAGGGACTGAGTCTGATCTAATTGATCTGAACTTACTCCAGCACTTAGAACAGTGTCTGGCACATGATAAGCACTTAACCAATACCATAAAAACAAAAGAAAAATCTCCTGAGTTTGGTTTAGTGGATCAGAGGCTAGGTTTGTGCATGAGCTTTGCTGAGCTGTGGATGGGCAGACCCTTATTTCTAAGGCTTTTTAATAATAATAATAGCATTTATTAAGCACTTACTATATGCAAAGCACTGTTCTAAGTCTTGGGGAGGTTACAAGGTGATCAGGTTGTGCCACGGGGGCTTACAGTCTTAATCCCTATTTTACAGATGAGGTAACTGAGGCCCAGAGAAGTGAAGTGATTTGACCAAAGTCACACAGCTGACAATTGGTGGAGCAGGGATTTGAACCCATGACCTCTGACTCCAAAGCCCGTGCTCTTTCCACTGAGCCATGCTGCTTCTCTTCCGCTTCTGCTGCTTCTGCTTCTTTTTTTGTCCCCTCAATGATCTTCCGACATTGTCAGTTCCCCATTGCCATAATATGATGCCTGCCAGCACACTGAATGATATCAGTTGGCATTTATAAATGAGAACTGTCATCAGACTTCCTGCCCCGTTCCTGGGAGAGCTTAACTCACTAATCTCAAGTAATGAGTCTGACCTAACACACTGACGTCAGAGGTCTGATCAGCTGCACTGCTCAACCTGACTGGGGTTGGGGACCTTAAAAAATTCCCTGCCCTATGCCCAAACTATCAACCAATCATATTTATCGAGTTCTTATTGTGTGCAGAGTGCTGTACTAAGCACCTGGGTGAGTACAATGTACCAGAGTTGGTAGACTTGTTCTCTGCCCACAGTGAGCTTATAGTCTAGGCAGGGAGAGACTAGGCTCACCTGAGGCTGTGAATAGCGGGACTTAAGCTTGCCGGACCATCCAGGTCTCTCAGCTTGATCAATCAGGGATATTTGAGTGCTCACTCCATACAGATCACTGTATAAATAATAATGGCATTTATTAAGTGCTTACTATGTGCAAAGCACTGTTCTAAGCACTGTACTGAGTGCTTGGGAGATAACAACACAACAGAGTTCATAGATGTGCCCCCAGATCCTAAGGAGCTTGCAATCTAGCAGGGAGCTTACAGTCTGTGAGGAAAAGTATTAAAAGACTTGTATTAAAAGGATATGGTATTTTTTATCCTTTTAAGTATTAAAAGGATATGGTATTTCCAGTCCTTTTGAAAGTATTTGACACCCTTAGCAGACATAGGCTATAATAGCTATTAAAAGGTTTGGCTGCTTTGATAGGGCTGAGCAAATCCCAAGATTACTCCACCGGGAACCCCGCTGAAGTGTCTTTGATTTACCGATGGAGTAGTGCAGGCCTGGGCACTGAGTCTAGCCTGTTTTAGACTTGTTTACTTCAGCTCAGAGCAGCAAAGCTGGCCCAACCTGGAAGTGTAGCCTTTAGAAATGGTGGGCGGGGGGAGTCCTCCCTGGAGGTTGAGTTTTTCAGAGATGTACAGCACCAAAGGGAATAGCATAGATCATTCAATCAATCTGACATTTATGGAGCCTTCACTGAATGCAGAGTATTGTGCTTAGGGTCTGGGAAAGTGCAACACTACGGGGATGCTATCAAGCAGTAAATCAATCAGTGCTGTTTATTGACTGCTTACTCTACATATACCCCTGTACTAAGCTCTTGGGAGAGTACAGTAGAGTATTTACAAATGATTCCTGCCCTTGGGGATTTTACAATCTAGTGGGGAGGGAGGCAGACATTAAAATAAATTACAGGTAGTATAGGCAACTGATTATAAGAATATGAACGTGAGTGCTGTGGATCTATCTTCCTGTCTTATCTTACTTTACTGGGAAGTCAGGGAAGTCTTCCTGGAGGAGGTGTGATTTTTTTTAGAAGGATTTTGAAGATGGTGGAGTCGTTGAGGGTAGGATAGGAAGGAGAGGAAGTTCCAAGGTGGAGGGCGGCCATTGGCAAGAGAGACGAGTGAGGCACACCTGGGGTAGTAACTTTGACTCTTCATCGATGGAATCTTTTTCTGCTTTTTAGTAGTCCTATTGGTAGTTCTTATGAATATTAATAAAATTTTAGCAGTCATTCATTCAATCGTATTTATTGAGCACTTACTGTGTGCAGAGCACTGTACTAAGCACTTGGGAAGTACAAGCGGCGTGGCTCAATGGAAAGAGCACGGGCTTGGGAGTCAGAGGTCATGGGTTCTAATCCCGGCTCCACCATTTGTCAGCTGTGTGACTTTGGGCAAGTCACTTAACTTCTCTGTGCCTCAGTGACCTCATCTGTAAAATGGGGATTAAGACTGTGAGCCCCACGTGGGACAACCTGATTACATTGTATCCTCCCCAGCACTTAGAACAATGCTTTGCATATTGTAGGCGCTTAACAAATGCCATCATTATTATTATAATTATTATTACAAGTCATCAACATACAGAGACGGTCCCTACCAAACAACGAGTTCACCAGAGAAGTTAAGTGACTTGCCCAGAGTCACACAGCAGACAAGTGGCAGAGCTGGAATTAGAACCCATGACCTCTGACTCCCAAGTGTGTGCTCTTTCCACTGAGCCACACTGTTTCTCATGTGAAAGAGCATGTGACCCAAGTTTGAATCCCAATTCCACC
Source organism: Tachyglossus aculeatus (assembly GCF_015852505.1). NCBI lineage: Eukaryota > Metazoa > Chordata > Mammalia > Monotremata > Tachyglossidae > Tachyglossus > Tachyglossus aculeatus. Next base: position 49,582,792 of record NC_052071.1, read on the forward strand.
TCTGGTCTTCTGTATGACCTGGGGAAAGTCTCCTAACTTCTCAAGGCCTCAGTTTCATAATCTATAAAATGGGGATAAGATAGAATGAGCCTCATGTGGAACAGGTACTGTCCCACAGTTCGAATAGCCTTGTGACTTCCCCAGTGCTCAACCCATACTAAGGGCTTAATACTTATGTATATATTCTTGTACTCTACTATTTTCCCTATCCATAATTTATTTTAATGTCTGTCTTCCCCTATGGACTGTAAGCTTGTTGTGGGGAGGAATCATGTCTACCAATTCTGTTGTGTTGTACTCTCCCAAGCACTTAGAAATGTGCTCTGCAAATAATAAGTGCTTGAGAAGTACATTTGATTGGTAAATGCAACAGTAATGATAAATTAAGTATGAAAAAACACAATTTTCTGAATAAGTGAGGCGTGCTGAGCCTCAAAATGTCTGAAGCTCGAATAAATTGGAAATGGGGCTGGAGTTGCCCGGCCCTAGCTCGAACTGCTGCCAAACTTAGGCTTTTTTTTATGTAGGAAAAATCCCTGTGATCTCTGCCTTTTTCCTATTTGCCTTGTAGATACATACAATCAGACAAGCAGGCATCTGTCTTCCCTGGTAAGGGGCATGACTTTATCTTTTTTCCTTTCCTTTTAATGCATCAAACTAACCAAACAGAAGTTTGTATTCAATTCAATTCCAGTAGATTTAAGACTCAGTGGGCGCAGCCCAGAGACCTTGTTGTGCATTTCCTATTTCCTTTCCCCACCCTCCTCTCCCCACTGAAAAGTTCAGTGGTTTCTGTTCAGCTCCTACTGAAACTGTCCCTATCAACACCTCCCTGTAAGTGCCCCATCCTTAGTAAGCAGCACTAATTAACCTCTCTCTGTCTGGAAAGCTGCACGAAGATGCCAGGAACAGCAGCATACTCACTGTATCCCGATATTGTCTCTTTTGCCGCTGAACCCTCGCCCACATCCAGCCTCTGGCTTGGAACTCCCTCCTTCATATCTGACGGGAGATTACTTTCCCTGCTTTCAAAGTCTTATTAAAATCACATCTCCTCTAAGATTCCTTCCTTGTGTAAGTATTCATTTCCCCTACTCCCTCTTCCTTCTGTATCATGGGTGAACCTGGATTAGTACCCCTTCATTCATCCCACCCTCAGCCCCCCAGCACTTTTGTACATTTCTGCAATGGATTTTATTTCCTGTCTCCCTCTTTAGACTGTAAGCCTGTGGGCAGGTAATGTGTTTACCAACACTTTTTTATATTGTACTTCCTAAGTGCTTTGTACAGTGCTCAAATCTCAATAAATATGAGTTTTTAATGGCATTTGTTAACCGCTTAATATGTGCCGGGCACTTTACTAAGCCCTGAGGTAGATAATGCAGGCTTAGATTATTCCAAAATGATGCTGCCAAAGGTGAGATCCAATTCCAACGGCTCCTACTCTATCCTAATCCTCCTCGACCTCTCAGCTGCCTTCAACACTGTGGACCACCCCCTTCTCCTCAAAACGCTACCCAACCTTGGCTTCACAGACTCTGTCCTCTCCTGGTTCTCCTCTTATCTCTCTGGCCGTTCATTCGCAGTCTCTTTCGCGGGCTCCTCCTCCCCCTCCTATCCCCTTACTGTAGGGGTTCCTCAAGGGCCAGTTCTTGGTCCCCTTCTGCTCTCTATCTACACTCACTCCCTTGGTGAACTCATTTGCTCCCATGGCTTCAACTATCATCTCTACACTGATGACACCCAAATCTACATCTCTACCCCTGCTCTCTCTTCCTCCCTTCAGGCTCGTGTCTCCTTCTGCCTTCAAAACATCTCCATCTGGATGTCTGCCCACCATCTAAAACTCAATAGTCCAAGACTGAAATCCTTATCTTCCCTCCCAAACCCTGCCCTCTCCCTGACTTTCCCATCACTGTTGATGGCATTACCATCCTTCCCATCTCACAAGCCCGCAAACTTGGTGTCATCCTCGACTTTGCTCTCTCGTTCACCCCTCACATCCAATCCGTCACCAAAATCTGCCGGTCTCAACTCCACAACATCGCCAAGATGCGCCCTTTCCTCTCCATCCAAACCGCTACCTTGCTCGTTCAATCTATCCTATCCCGACTGGATTACTGCATCATCCTCTCTCATCTCCCATCTTCCTGTCTCTCCCCACTTCAATCTATACTTCATGCTGCTGCCCGGATCATCTTTGTGCAGAAACGCTCTGGGCATGTTACTCCCCTCCTCAAAAATCTCCAATCAATCAATCAATCAATCAATCTATGCATCAGGCAAAAACTCCTCACTCTTGACTTCAATGCTCTCCGTCACCTCACCCCCCCACCCCACCTCACCTCCCTTCTTTACTTCTCCAGCCCAGCCCACACCCTCCGCTCCTCTGCCTCTAACCTCCTCACTGTGCCTCATTTTCACCTGTCCCACCGTCGACTCTCAACCCACGTCATCCCCCTGTCCTGGAATGCCCTCCCTCCGCATATCCGCCAAGCTGGCTCTCTTCCTCCCTTCAAAGCCCTACTGAGAGCTCACCTCCTCCAGGAAGCCTTCCCAGATGGAGCCCCCTCCTTCCTCTCCCCCTCCTTCCCCTCCCCACAGCACCTGTATATATGTTTGTACAGATTTATTACTCTATTTTACTTGTACATATTTACTATTCTATTTATTTTATTTTGTTAATATGTTTTGTTTTGTTGTCTGTCTCCCCGTTCTAGACTGTGAGCCTGCTGTTGAGTAGGGACCGTCTCTACATGTTGCCAACTTGTACTTCCCAAGGGCTTAGTACAGTGCTCTGCAAACAGTAAGCACTCAATAAATACGATTGAATGAATGGATGAAATTCATGTATGTGACTGTAGCTGGCAATCCCTTCTACCAGATTTGTTTATAAAGATAGAACCTGGCTGAGGGAATGGGTCTGTCCCAAACAGAGTCTGCCTGTGTGAGTCTTCCTGCCTTGATCTCTGTCAAGTTTTTCCTCAAGGAGTTGCAACCATTTCCCTCCCACCAGCCTGGCCTGTCTGAGGCAGTTGTTCCAAACAATGAATCATGCTTATTGAGGCCTTTTGTGTGTGTGTGTGTGTGTATTTAAGTGCTTACTACACACCAGGCACTGTACTAAGTGCTGGGGTAGATACAAGGTAATCCAGTTGGTCACAGTCCATGGCCCACACAGGTCTCTCAGTCTTAATCCCCACTGTACAGATGAGGTACAAGGTGACTTGCCCAAGGTCACACAGCAGATAAGTGGCAGAGCGAGGAATAGAATCAGACCCTCGTGACTTTGCAGGCCTGTACTCTACCCACTAGCCCATCCGGCTTCTCTATGTGCAGAGCAGTATATTCATTCAATCGTATTTACTGAGCATTTACTGTGTGCAGAGCTCTGTACTAAGTCCTTATTCAGTTGTATTTTTTGAAGCTTAGTGGGTCCAAAACATTGTTCAGTCCTTGGGAGAGTACAATATAATGATATAATGAGAAGCAGTGTGGCTCAGTGAAAAGAGCCTTGGCTTTGGAGTCAGAAGTCATGGGTTCAAATCCGAACTCTGCCAATAGTCAGCTGTGTGACCTTGGGCAAGTCACTTCACTTCTCTGGGCCTTAGTGACCTCATCTGTAAAATGGGGATTAAGACTGTGAGCCCCCCCCATGGGACAACCTGATCACCTTGTAACCTCCCCAGCGCTTAGAACAGTGCTTTGCACATAGTAAGTGCTTAATAAATGCCATCATTATAAACAGACACATTCCCTGCCCACAAGGAGCTTACAGTCCAGAGTGGGAGACAGACATTAATACTGTTTAACAAAGATGGTAGACATGTTCCCTGCCCACCAGGAGCTACATTATAGAAGTGTTTGCCTCATACCCTAGAGCTTTCCAGAAAACAAAACTTTGTCTCTTACCTTGTCAGTTTCTGGGTAAAAGATTTTCACCAACCCGAAGCCGTTTTATGTCGTGGAATCGGCCAGCCCAGCCAGCTATGTCAGGTCAGCTCTGAACAAGTTGGGGCAGGTTGAGGAAAATCACTCCAGTGACCGGGGTCCTAGCCTTGGCTGGAAAGGGGTTCTGGCATCCTGTGAGAGTGCAGTTCCTCTTGGTTCTATTATGTTTATTCTACTCTCCAGAATTGCATGCTCTTTCTTTCAGGTCCCCAGACTTCATCAGCTTCTGGGGAATCCTGCTGTCATCCTGCTGTCAGAGAAGCAGCATGGCTCAGTGGAAAGACCACGGGTTTGGGAGACAGAGGTCATGGGTTCTAATCCCAGCTCCACCGCTTGTCAGCTGTGTGACTTTGGGCAAGCCACTTCTCTGTGCTTCAGTTATCTCATCTATAAAATGGGGATTAAGACTGTGAGCCCCACGTGGGACAACCTGATCACCTTGTATCCACCCCCGCCCCCTGTGCTTAGAATAGTGCTTTGCACATAGTAGGCACTTAACAAATGCCATCATTATTATCCTTTCTGAGCTTAGTACATTGCTCTGCACACAGTAAGTGCTAAATGAAACATGATTGATTGATGTTCCTTACATATTCTAAGCTCTGACATAGCGGAAGCAGTGTGACCTAGTGGAAAGAGCTTGGGTCCAGGATTCAGAGGACTTGGGTTCCAATTCTGGTCCCACCACTTGTCTGCATATGATCTTGGGCAAGTTATACAAGTTCATTGTGCTTCAATTTTGCCTTCTATAAAATGAGGTTAATATATCTGTCCTCCCTTTGTCTTACTGTTAGCCCTGTATAGGTCAGGGATCAGGTCTGGTCTGATTGTTGGATCTACCCAAGCTCTTAGCACAGTACTTAGAACACAGCAAGGACTTAGCTAATCCCACTATTATTATTTTAGCTCGGTTTCTGTAAGCACCACTTTGCTTCTGTAATACCAACCTTTTGCTGTTAATCTAGTCCTGCCATTTAATGTTGAATTTGGTTCAAGGATGATCCTGATGGGGCTGGATGGGTATTCTATAACAGATGTGGGTCTCACAGCCATACATACAACTAATCATAGTAATTTGAGAGGCCTTTGACTCAATATGGCACTTGATCCATCCTTGTGGATGAATCCCGGCCCAGCCACTTGTCAGCTGTGTGTCCTTGGGCAAGCCACTTAACTTCTCTGCACCTCAGTTACCTCATCTGTAAAATGGGGATTAAGACTGTGAGCCCCACGTGGGACAACCTGATCACCTTGTATCCCCCGCAGCGCTTAGAACAGTGCTTTGCACATAGTAAGTCCTTAACAAATACCATTATTATTATTATTATTTTGGGCATGGGAATGCTTATTATATTGTTATATTATACTCTCCAAAATGCTTAGAACAGTGTTCTGCACACAGTAAGCACTCAATAAATACAACTGACTAGCTGTCAAAAGCCAACTGACCTTTTTAATTCTGTTTTGTATCTGTCTATCCAAGGATAGTGATGGACATTGGAATCCCATTTTCCTCTTTCCTTGTAGCTGTCCCCTTCCTGGTCAGAAATAAGGTGGGTGCGATCCAGGGAGGTGAGGCCAAATGATTCTTCTCATGAAAAGAACTATTTTGGAAATGAAATGCAGGGCCCAGGGGGATTATCAGTTACTGGGAAATTCTTTCTTTTCACTTTCTCCCAATTGATGTGTGGGAGTCAATGGCACTAGAGTCCTCATTATAAGCCTGGAGGCAAGGTGTGTCGAGATTAGAGATGTAAAACCAGTAGTCTGCTCTCTTGTGAAGCTAGACTTTCCATCTCTTGCAAAACATAAAGCAGTGGGATTGGAAAGTTCATACTTTTGAAGGCAGAATATGGTTCATACCTGATGTGTCCATAAAGCTCCTGTTGTTTCCAGAAAGTAAATACCAGCGACATTGATTGGATGCCTGGATTATTGATGATTAAAACCATTAACAATCCACTCTTGAGTAGTCAACATAACAATGTCGAGTTGCCTTGCAGTAACAATTAGGAAACGAAGCAATTTACAATAATTAGGTACTATATGAAAAAAGTAGTCCTCATTAAGGGAAGTTAAAAAGGCTTCTTTCTTATGGTTAGGGACAACTGTTAACAGAGCAATTTTTCCCTGAGATATAAAGAAAACTATCACACTTTTAATTTGTTCATTATTGCAAATACCAAAACAACAAATGGTACTTTTTTCTAGTTTTCCCCCACGCAGCTTTGGACAACTTTCTTAATCTGTTTTCTTTCTTGTTGCAACATCTAGAAAGCTAGGATAATAACACTTACCTCACATGGGGATGGGCAGTTAATGCTCTCCAAGTGCTTTGAGATCCTGGGATGAAAGGGGTTTTACAAGTGCGTGATGAAAGGGGTTTTACAAGTGCGTGATGAAAGGGGTTTTACAAGTGCGTGCTTGCAACTTATCTGAGACATTTTTACATAAAACGATGCTTGGGCTTGAGTGGAGCCCACTCATTCCTAAATACCTCCTCTCCCTCTTCTTCCTTTCCCTTTACTCAGTGGGACTGTACCCTTCATTATCGTGGTTCTTAAACTTTTCCATTCTCAAATCTCCTCCATGTCCTCCATCCCTCTACCCAGACTCTTAGGAAACGCTTATTCCCCAGAGGAAGCCCCAAATAGTTAATAGATCACTCTCTTTTCAAGTGCCATTAGATTTTAAGCTCTTCATGGTCAGGAATATGTCCTCTGTTTCACTTTCTCATTTACTTGGTCTATTTCTGGCACCCAGTGGGTACTTGCTAAATGCCACCACCATGCCCCTCATGTAGTTGCTGCTCCACGAAGTTAACATTGATGCCGAAGCTGTGAATACTAGAACCTCTTTGGGCAGGGTGTGGATTACCCCCTTGAAACATTACAATGTTAGGAGTTAGAGAAAGAAGCAATGCTTCAGTAAGTCACATCAATACCCTTCAGGAAACACAGAGACAGACACATGGGGGAAAGAGAGACAGACACATGGGTAAACTCACTGACTGATTAGCTCCAGTAGTGACTGGTTTGGCCAAGATGGGGACGTCTTCACCTGGATCTTGCTCAGAAGGCTGCCATTTTCTTTGCACCATCTGAACTGGGCTCCATCTTGGTGTTTGCAAAGGGCTAAAATTTAGGTTTTATACTGGCCCCCAAGCTATTAACTTCAGTGATTTGTTGCCTTGCAAGGGCATTGTGTGGAAACTAACTCTCCTAGGAAAGTCCTGCCAACCATCGATCCATCTTATTTGGGTGCTTCCTTTGTGCAGAGCACTGTACCAAGTAATTGGGAAAGCACGATAACAGTCAGTAGGAACATTCCCTGCCCGCAAAGAGCTTACTGTCTAGACTAATTCATTAGCACATCTTTTTTTCCTTGTGGTTCTCTGATGAAGTCACTGCTGTGTCTTTTTCTTAGATAAAATGAGATCAAACAAGATCACAACTTGAGGTGGTTTGGGGAAATGATGCTGTCAACTGTAGTGAGTCTGCAAATCTTTGCACCTCCAATGCAGTTAGCTAAGGGACTATATTTCCATCAGATTCTCCAAAGGGATCTCTCCGGTATTGACCTCCCAAGAATATTCGGCTTCTAATGAAGGAGAAAATTGTCAATTCGTGTGTGCCGGGCTCTCTCCACAATAAATTGAGTTTGAGGTTTAAAACTGACAACACCCTACTGAATACTTAGAGATGATAATAATAGCAATCAATTGATATTTATTGAGCACTTACTAAGTGCAGAACACAGTGCTAAGCACTTGGGAAAGTACAATACAACAGAATTAGTTATAATAATAATGATGGCATTTATTAAGCGCTTACTATGTGCAAAGCGCTGTTCTAAGCACTGAAGACACTGCTCCCTGTCTATAAGGAGCTTATAATGGAATTTGTTAAGCGCTTACTGTGTGGCAAGTACTAAAGTAAATAAAAAGTGATTAGATCAGAGGAAAAAGGGAGTGGGGAAGTGATTGGCTTGCCAAAGGTGTGATAGCAATGGTACATCCTTTTTTTTCAGTTCTATCCAAACCAAGACCGTCTAGTGGCAACTCCTAGGCTGCACCTAAACATATCTTGATTAAAATTGTCTGCTGCTATGGCTCTGAAGATTGACCATTCCTAAACCAAAATTGGGTCCTCTGTGTAAAAATGATCTCATCTTATGTGAACTTTGGAAAGCCAGTGGTGTTTATTAGATAGGTAGCATCACTCAAGGATCGACTGCCTGCCTCCCCCACCAAAAGTGCACTGTGTAGCAGAAATCTGGGAACTAATTACCATCTTTCAATATACATTTTATAGAAAGGTTGGATTGATAGATGCAATACAATATGTTCCTCACTCAAAGAAAATCTGTGATGAAAATCTATTCAGAATTGAATTGACATGTAGGACAAGAAACTAATGTGGGAGACTGGAACAAATCTTGTCACTATCTATAATGTAGTGATATTGTTCTCCCCATATTTAATGTCACAGGCTTATTATTCTGTCTGATCCTTAGAATAATAGAATCTCCTGAGACCACTTATCCTGCACACCAATGGTGACTATTGCTTGTGCAAAATACTCTTTCTTTGAGTCACTGTCTCTCTTTCCTTCACTTATAATTGACCTATATGAAATACCCCGCATTTTGAGTGATTAAAGAAGCACTTTAAGCAAAATTCCTGTTTTTACCCAAGCCCTTTCCAGAATTGGTGTCTCTGGTCATTATTTTTCTGCTCAATGTTCTCAGTAATATGTATTGACATTTAGCAGCAGATTTCACCCAGATGTGCATGGCTGACTCCTACTGAAGTCAAGGACTTTGCTGTGCAGGATCTTGTGAGGGCAGAATTTGGCAATTTTCAAAACCTCAGCGTGGATGTGATCATAAAGATGAGGAAAAGCTAGTAAGGGGCTAGGAGGTGGCTCAGAAGAGCAGCAAGAGGAACCTGTCACAAGTTTATTAAATTACAGTGAAAAGGAAAAGGACCTCATTAAAAGTCACATAACCTCTTGCTGTTCCATATAAATGAAGTCAAAAGGTTCCCGTTCCATATTGCAATTCAGACTGTTTTGCTTAAAGTAGGCAGACCAGAAAACACAGAGACCCTTCAAGTTGGTCCTCATCTCTCTTTTTTTTATTTAAAAGGAAGACAACAACCCGACCACCTAGATACTGCTGATAGGTGGAATACTAAATATCCACTCTTAGTTTACTGAGGTGGATCGGAAGTGAATGTGGAAGTGTTTCATCTCCAATAATCTCACAGGCAGGATCCAGTTATGAGAATTATTTTAGAATGTTTCGGCACTAGTTAATAAGTTCCTAAGAAGGATGTAATTGGAGCAGTCTTTGCAGTTACTTGTATAAGAATCTAATGTTCAAAGGACTTGTGCCATAGAACACATTTGAGACATTAAAGGTTGCAAGCAGAATTAACACAACACGCTTCATGAGCAAACTGTCAATAGCAAGCTAAATCAAATATGTTTCAGTTGGGCCTGGCTGGTGTGTCTGCATGATGTTCTCTTCTCCAAGGCAGAGAGGCTTGGCAAGGCTGACATCAATTCAGAATTTCAATCTATGTAGCAACTTGAGCATTTCAAAATGTCTAAGAATCAATAAAGATGATTCAAGACAAAATCCAGATGGCCACACTACTCCTATCAGCTACCAGCTATAGGCCAGTTTTGTGTTTTGTTGTTTTTTTGAACCCGATTACCTCTTGTCCCAGCCCTAATTTTCAAAAGATTTTAAATGCTTCTAAGTATCTTCAGAGGAAAAGTCTATAATAGACCTTTTTTTTTTTAAGTTGTTGTCAATCCTGTCATTGGAATTCTGGTGGAGAGCTAATCCTTTCTAGATATTGTTCTATTTCATGCTGTTCCAATAGCCACCTGGCTCTTTAGAAAGCAGAGGGGTTTGAAAATCACAAGGAACAAATTGCACTTCTGGACGGCTGGTGGTTTGCCCTGTCATTTGCATTTTGACTACATCAGCAGTGGAAGGAGCAGGATTAAAACTCCCCACTGTGCTAGAGACCCAGGAACAGTGATTCCAGCAAGTCCTTTTGACTCAAAAAGATCATTTTGGGGACTACTCTAACACAGAGGACCACCTCTTTCATTATGGCATTGCTGTAAATTCCCAGAGTATATGCTGCTTTCACCGGTCTTTTTGGAAAGGATGCTGGGTATTCCAACGTTCGCAGTGACGACTGTGAGAGTTTGTGATCAAGAATGTTCCATTATATTCCCCTCTTTCTGTTCCAGCCAACTGAAACACACCTTCTGGAGACTAAATTTCTCCATTGTCATCTTAGTTCCAAGGAGAGAGCCCACTGATGGCTGAATTACATTCATTTGCTTGTTTTTGAGTTGAGGTGGGGGAAAAGGAAAGCACTTTAAAATTTACGCACTGTCGATTTTGCAGAAACAACTTGAACTACTGGATTTTCAGCATTTTCATTTTGCATGGGTTCTGTAGCCTGCATTAGAATGAAAGCATATGGAGACTTCAAAGTGGGCCTCAAAGTGATCTGAGGATTTAAAGCAATATTCACCCCCAAAGTATTAAAATGCAGAATGTCAAAACTTCTGAGCATTTTTAATTTTCCCATGTTGCACAAATATATTATTTTCAATTAGAATAAAAATTGTCATTTAAGTATTTACTATGTGCCAAGAACAGTACATATTTACTATTGTATTTATTTTGTTAATGATATGCATTTAGCTTTAATTCTATTTGTTCTGATAACTTGACATCTGTCCACATGTTTTGTTTTATTGTCTGTCTCCCCTTTCTAGATTGTGAGCCCGTTGTTGTGTAGGGACCATCTCTATGTGTTGAAACATGTACTTCCCAAGCACTTAGTACAGTGCTCTGCACACAGTAAGCGCTCAATAAATGCGATTGAATGAATGAATGAACAGTATTAAGCACTGGAGTAGATACTTGATAAGTGGGACACAGTCCCAGTCCCACATGGGGCTCTCAGTCTAAGTAAAAGGAAGAACAGGTATTGAATCCCCATTTTACAGATGAGTTAACTAGGCAGAGAAAACCTAATTGCCAGAGATCACATAGAAGACAAATGGCAGAGCTGGTATTAGAACCCAGGTCTCTAGCCCCATGCTCTTTCCACTATGTTATGCTTGCTCCCTGAAGCATTCAAGATCTGGGGAGCAATGGTTCTGTATGACTGGGGAGGGTCATTCCACTTGAGGAGCAGCTTGAAGGTGGGGTTGTAGCAGGGGATGAGTGTGGGAAGGATTCTGCACCTAGTCCAGAAATTCCTGGTCCTGAAGACCTCTAAGGAGCACCAGGGCTGGGCAAGGCAAGGCACTAAAGCTGACTGAGCCTTCTTCCCCATCTCCCCCATGCACATATAATAATAATAATAATAATGGCATTTATTAAGCACTTACTATGTGCAAAGCACTGTTCTAAGCGCTGGAGAGGTTACAAGATGATCAGGTTGTCCCACGGGGGTGCTCACAGTCTTCATCCCCATTTTCCAGATGAGGGAACTGAGGCCCAGAGAAGTTAAGTGACTTGCCCAAAGTCACACAGCTAATCGGTGGAGCCGGGATTTGAACCCATGACCTTCTACTCCAAAGCCCGGGCTCTTTCCCACTGAGCCACACTGCATCTCTAAAGGATATTACATATCCTTTCTCTATTTCCAACCTGCTAGGTATTTTGGGAAAAAGACTGGCATAGGCTGTGGTGGACATCTTGGAAAGGGGCTGAAAGAAGTCCCTGTCTTATTTTAGAGTAGTGGGAGTGATTCTGAGCAAGAAATGGGGAGGTTGGTAACTTCCATCCCCAACACAAACACATAGGAAAAGAGAGGGGAAAATTCCTTCCTGGATTTACTTACTCCTGTAACCACTCTCCCAGGGAAGTCACATTTCCCAGTCTTTCCTCCCATGCCACCAGGTTCTAGATTAACAATAAAACTAGATAAAACAATGCAACACAGTGTGGCTCAGTGGAAAGAGCCTGGGCTTTGGAGCCAGAGGTCATGGGTTCAAATCCCAGCTCTGCCAATTGTCAGCTGTGTGACTTTGGGCAAGTCACCTAACTTCTCTGTGCTTCAGCTCCCTCATCTGTAAAATGGAGATTAAGACTGTGACTGGGCTCCCTGTGGGACAACCTGATCACTTTGTGTCCTCCCCAGTGCTTAGAACATAGTAAGCACTTAATAAATGCCATCATTATTAACAAGGATTTGCACTTGGATTTGCTACACTTGGTTTTATTCCCTTTCTTCACCCCTTCCTCAGCACTTATGTACATATTTGTAATTTATATTATGTCTGTCTCCCTCTCCGGAATGTAAGCTTGTTGTTGGCAGGGAACATATCTACCAACTCTGTTATACTATCACAAGCACTTAGTATAGTGCTTTGCACACAGTAAGCCCTCAATAAATATGATTGATTGCTTAGAAAGGATAGCTTAGTGGAAAGAGTCAGAGGACATGGGTCCTAATCCCTTATCTACCACTTGACAGCTGTGTAAACTTGAGTAAGTCATATCTCTGTGCCAGTTACCTCATCTGTAAAATGGGGTTTAAGACTGTGAGTCCCATGTGGGACATGGATGGTGTCCAATCTGATTAGCTTGAACCCACCCCAGTGTTTAGTATATGGCCTGGCACAAAGCAGTGCATTAAAAAAATATCATGTAAAAAAAACTGAGGAAGGAGATCCTTTGTACAGATTTATTATTCTATTTTACTTGTACATATTTACTATTCTATTTATTTTGTTAATCATGTGCATCTAGCTTTACTTCTATTTATTCTGATGACTTGACACCTGTCCACATGTTTTGTTTTGTTGTCTGTCTCCCCCTTCTAGCCTGTGAGCCCGCTGTTGGGTAGGGACCATCTCTATATGTTGCCAACTTGTACTTCCCAAGCGCTTAGTACAGTGCTTTGCACACAGTAAGCGCTCAATACAGTTGAATGAACGAATGAATGCATCCTCTGGTGCCCCACTTGATTTGCACTTAACAGAATAGAAGACTATCAAACTCATTTATTGAGCGCTTACCATGTGCATTGTATTAAGCACTTGGGGGAGATTGGGTCCAACCTAATTAGCTTGTATCTATCCCAACTCTTAGCCTGCCGTGTTGTTAACAAATGCCATAAAAAACTACAATGTAACAGACTTGGTTGACATGTTCCCTGCCCATAAGGGGCTTATGGTCAAGGCAGGAAGGCAAACGTGAAAATGAATTACTGGTAGGCACCTAAGTGCTGTGGAGCGGAGAGTGGACCGAATAAAGGGTACAAATCCAAGGATTGGATCCGTGGCCCTGATTGCTTCCTCACCCTTTGTAAAGCCTTTTGGGTTATGTTTCCAGCTCCAGCATCAACAGGGGTGGCAGCGGTTGGTGTGAGTCATTAGAGTCAGGCAGAAAGCCCATCTCCACCCTGAGTTTCCAGGTGTGTCGGGGGCAGAGACGCCGTTCCTGGCCCTGAGCTGGAATTTAGGGGAGGTGGCCTTGAAGCATTGCCAGCACAAGGCCTCATGCTGTGCTCGGGGAACTCTGGTGGGCTGCATTTGGAAGGGTCTTTTTAGCTTCAATTAACGGGGTGCGGGGTTGTGGGTTTGTGCGTGACTGACTTCTCGGCTGTACTTAGCTCAGAGAAATGAAGCTATTAGAGTGTGGTGCTTTCCTAAGAGATTATTACTTCACTCACCATTCAAATACAGAGACTTTGAGGTAAAATGCAACTGCTTTTAACTACTTTGAATCCCATGCGGATGCTGCTACAAATGGAGCAAGAATACCAGAAACCGCCCACAAATGGAATCTAATGATCCAGTTGGATAATGGGCCTAAGGAGTAGGTGCCTGCTTTTGGTCTTCCCTTAATGCCTACTTTGTGGCATTGGGCAAGTCGCTTAAGTTCATTATGCCTCAGTTTCCTCATCTGTAAAATGAGGATTAGGTACCTGCTTCCCTCCCATTTAGGCTGTGAGTCCTGTGTAGGACTGGGCCTCATGATTATCCTAGATTCATTCAGTAGTATTTATTGAACACTTACTGTGTGCAGAGCACTGCATTAAGCACTTGGGAGAGAACAACAATTAACAGTCTCATTCCCTGCCCACAGTGAGCTTCCAGGCTAGAGAGGGGAAGACAGACATCAGTATAAATAAATGAAATGACAGATACATAAGTGCTGTGATCTACCCTAGGGTATAGCTGATAGTGTGCAACAAATACCAATATGATTATTATTGTTAGTGGTAGTAGTGTTAACAAGCCACCTGATTGCTATTGGCTGCAGGTAGCCAGGTTGAAATCTGCTTGTATCCTACCCCAAAGGGCAACTCCATCTCCTAGGAACTGATTCTGAAGAAACAGTATCACCTACTGATATGCAAAGAACACCTGTCTGTGTTTGGTGAGGAAGGCTCCCAGTTAGAGTCTGACCAGGCCTGACCCTGCTCGGCTTGGGAGCTTTGATAAGAACAGTTGCCCAAGGATAAGGGGCCGGAGACCTCAGCTGGAAATCAGATCCTGACCAAGCGGTTGGTTTGAAAAGAGGATCGGCTAACTGATATTGGATTTTCAGATTAAAGATTGTCAGAGTAAAAAAGCAGAAAACGCTCGGGGAGGGAGTGGAGGCAGTGTTAGGGAAACATTATTTAACTGTGCTGGGGAGGAGTAGTTAGGAGAGCTCTAATAGACAACTCTTCCTCTAGCATCCTCATTGATAACTCACTTTGTTGCCAAGCTTCTCATCTTCATTCAAAGTCAACCTGGGTTTCGGTTCAATCTATGACTTGCTAGCTACACTTAGTTTCAGCTGTAAGTGGTGTCAACTTAGAAACATCATGGAATATAGAAAACTGGAAATATTTTATGGCTGTCCTCTATTGGCTGATTGAGATTCTGTCAATAATCCAGCTCAACAGATGATTAGGTTTCTTTGCAGCGTGGTTTAGTGGGAAGAGCATGGGCTTGGGAGTCAGAGGTCATGGGTTCTAATTCTGACTCCATCACTTGTCAGCTGTGTGACTTTGGAAAAGGCACTTCACTTATCTGTGCCTATTACTTCATCTGTTAAAAGGGGATTAAGATTGTGAGCCCCACATGGGACAACCTGATTACCTTGTAACTACCCCAGTGATTAGAACAGTGCATTGCACATAGTGCTTAAAAAATACCATTGTTCAATTCAATCAGCATCTATAAAAAAACCCACCTGTGAACCCACTAAAAATAAATAAAAAGTCTTTGCTCCTAGCATGGCATTGCTTTGTAATGTTCTTGCCTCAGATTTAAAGGAGCATTTATTAAAAGGAAAAATGGACCAGTGAGTGCCTTCAACGCTTCACCTATGTAAATGTTTAGAGTATGTAATTGGTTAATTTCTTGCCTGCCTTTCCACTTACAATTTCTTGTCGAGTACTGTTTAATGCAGTCTATCCATCGTAGGTAGAAAATGTGCTTTGTTGAATAATTCAACAATCACTCAAGTGCTGGTGAATCTGAAATATTTGCAATTTGTGACTATTGTATATATTTATCTATTTACTCCATTTTTACCATCCCAGGAAAGCAGCAATATTTGCCTCTGTAGCATCATTAGAATCCCAGATAAGTTAGTATCAGTTGTTCATATCCCATTATCTGATTTATTGTGGAAACCGATCATTTGATTAGTGCAATAATGATTTGCTGAATGAGAAATCAAAATAGTGGCAAAGGAAACATTTTTTAAAAGTCTGTTTTAATAGGTCTAGCCTGTTGTAAAGGTAAACTATGCAGAGGGGAGAAGTATGTCATCATAAAGCTGGTTTGGATAATGGGCAATAAGGAATAACAGATTCCCTAGACTCTTGGATCAAACTTGCAAAAATCTTTTAGACACAATTATGCTGAATCGTATATCACTGGACTATGAATTTGCCTTAGTTGCTTTGTGCTTTCTTCCAGAAGTGTATCATTTCGCTGGAATTAAAAGTACACAGGGTGCTTCTCTGGCTTTGAGCGCTCTGATTTGCAAAGACTTCGCTATAGGTGTCAGCTTCATTCTTTTTAGGGATCATTGTCCGGGAAAGAAGGAGATTGACCAGACCCTGGTCGCCTTCCTTAATCACTCATCCCAAGTAAAAGCAGCCTGGAGGTTGCCATGTTAGGCTACTCCAGGCAAGGGGTGGGATGGTTACTTGTATAAGAGTCTCCCCATTGTTGTCACTATACTAAATGCTTGAGAGCACCCAGTATGCTCTCAAAACCAATTGACTGTTATTTTTTACATCAATACCATGTTGACAGGACTTTCAGTGGAACTACTTCTCCTATGGATGTGCCCTAGATTACTGCATCATCATCACCGTCATCCTCCTCATAGTAAACACTTCATGCAGCCACAGACTAAATTAGTTTATTTTCTCTCTTTTTTTTGATTATTGTATTTAAACTTTTAGTCGGTGTCAAGCACAGTTCTAAGCACTGGGGGAGATACAAGTTAACCAGGTCAGATACAGACCCATGTGGGGCTCACAGTCTAAGAGGGAGGTACTCCAGTTGGAATGTGTAACGTAGACTCTGGTTTTCAGGGCAGGCATGATTTAAATGTGAACCACCACTCCTGGAAATATTTCAACTTGGAAAAGCAATGCTTTGGTTTCCAACAATGGGGGAAAAAAACCTCCCTAAAGGAGTGAAGGAACACTTTCCAGATAGGAATAGTCCTTATGGGATATTTATGAATGTATTGGCTTCCCAACCTCCCCAGATCCTCTGGGCAGTAACATGCTACCACTCACCATGTTGGGCAACTGATTGGTGAGCCTGGCATCACTGATGAACATTTTGAACTTGATACTGGTAATATTTTCAGCCCCAACTCGATTGTTTTGACTTGGAAACAGCACGGGCTTGGGAGCCAGAGGACATGGACTCTAATCCCAGCTCTGCCACTCATCTGCTTTATGACCTTGGGCAAGCCACTTAAATTCTCTGTGCCTCAGTTACCTAATTTGTAAAATGGGGATTAAAACTATGAGCCCCATGAGGGATAACTTCATTACCTTGTATCTACCCTAGCGTTTAGAACAGTGCTTGGCACTTAACAAATACCATAATGATGATAATAATAATAGTAGTAATAGAGATTGGCCTGGAATAATGAGGACAGGTGCCTTTGGAGTAGGCTGCTTCTGAAATTAAAAGCAAAAGCAGTGACTTTTTCTTTTCAGACCTTGAATTTCTAATAAAGCCAGAAATAAAGGGATCATCAACAGACTTGGAGTAGTCATCCTTGTTTGTGTTTGTTTTTTTAACTTGTAGAAGCCTGGATGAAACATTTGGAAATTTTTTAAGGTATTAAGGAAAACTTTGGAAAAATCCTTATAGTTGTCTTTTTCTAAATATTTAATTTTAAGGGGGGGTTCTTTTCTTTTATAATCACCATTTTGTAGAGCAAGAAGAGATTTGCTTTGGGCTCAGGGTATTTTGGCCACCCAATCAATCATATTTATTGAGCACTTATGTTCAGAGCACTGTACTAAGCACTTGGGAGAGTATAATATAACAGAGTTGGTAGACATGTTCCCTGCCCAGAATGAGCTTACAGTCTAGAGGGGGAGACATACATTAATATAAATAATAAATGAATTACTGTTAGGTAAAATAAGTGCTGTGGGGCTGAGGGAGGAGTGAATAAAAGGAGCAAATACAAGTGCAAGGCAATGCAGGAGGGAGTGGGAGAAGGGGAAATGAGGGCTTAGGGAAGGCCTTTTTTTAGGAGAGGTGCCTTCAATTAGGCTTTGAAGTGTGTGAGAGTAATTTTCTGTTGGATATGAAGAGGGAGGGTGTTCCAGGATAGCATCAGGATGTGGGTGAGAGATGGGTAAGGTCAAGGTAAGCAGTGAACCCGCCATTGATAAGCAAGTGAAACAATCACCAAAACAGTCACCAAGTGGTGTTATCAGTGGTCCCAACCTTATTAAATCACCTAAGTGGAAAAGGATATGGTCCTTTTGTGTCAGGGCTTAGCTGGAATTGTTCTGGACCCTCTTTAGTTCTAGGGTAAGGGAAGTTGTCAGAGACCATTTGCTGGATTCAAAACATCAATGCCCTCTTTATTGCTTTACTGCAGCATGCGCCATTGAGTCATAAGATGGAAAACATCTGCTTAAATTTGCAAGGAAGTGTCTAACACAGACTTCTTGACACGGCTCATCAAAATCCAGCAAAGACCCCGCCACCCTCGGGTCAAGTGGGTGACATTTTGACAATCCCCAGATCCAGTCAGGGGCTATAATGACTTGTAACCACTCTATAGATCAAGCTGCTAATTATTACCAGACAGGCATTAGACACAGAGGAAGTAAACTGAAGGAGTCTTGGCCAAATACTGGAGAAACAGTTCCAGGGAAGGGAATGGATGTCTTACTACTGTTATATGCTTTCTCAGATGCTCAGTACAGTGCATGGTGCTCAGTAGGCTCTCAATAAATCCTAGTAATTGATGACTTTTTAAAGATGGTGATTAAGGAAGTGTAGCAATTATGCTTCAGATCAACATCAGAGGACTAGTATTAAATGGTAGAGTGACTAATACATTTTTAAGAATATTGCCGTGATCAACAAATAATCCCTGGGGACAAAGCTTTGTGAGTTCTGTTATCCATAATAATGCCAGTGTCCAGGCCAACAGCGAATGTGCAGCACAGATCCAGTCATTGTGTCTTTGTACCGTGTGTGTGGAGTTTTAAGGAGGGGTAAAGAGAAATAAATAGTTTGCAACAGACCCAGCATTATGCACAGTCACGGCCTGTCAGCAATCCTTGTGACATCTTGAGACCTAAATTCCCAGACCACTGGATGAAGAACTTAACAGGGAAATGCTGAGACAGGATGACTGGTGATCTTAGCCTTCCAGAGAGAAAGTGTGGCCTCTGTTTCAGACTCTCTGTTTTATGGAAACTGAGTGGTGGAAAATATGTTGAAATTTTCCAAAGTCTGGGCTTCCTTTCCATGTGTGAGCCCCATCCCCACTCCTTTGGAAATCAAAGGGACTGGCACTTTGTCTACAGAAAGTGGGCGGATGTGTTAGACACACATGTTTTAGGGTGTGTCTGGGTATCTACCCACAACTGTTTCTGATCTGTAGTCCTAGAGACTTAGAATGTGTTTCTATACAAGTTGTGGCTCTTGTCCACAATTCATCACCAACTGATATTTCCTTAGGCCATTTTCCATATATTATTTAAATCCAGCATCAGAAGGGAGGAGACTTTCCAAGATGAGAGATCATTTAGGAATTATTTGACTTTCAAATCCATTTTGGCAAGAGTGAAAAGAAAAGCAACCACCTTCTTGGCCGTATAAGTTCCCCCCCTTTTATGCTGGCTGATGAAAGACCTCACCCGAAACCAAGCTAAGAACAGGTTCAGGGTTGAAGTACTTGAGATGCTGTGAGCTTTGAGATCCAGGAGGCAGAAGAGGGAGAGGAGGGGGAAGTGATAGAGAGAGAGAGAGGATATGGAGACTTGGGTCCTCTGTGTCTCCGTGATTTGGGTGACTGAGTCCTGCTGGCCTCAGAAGGCCAGTTTTGTACCTCCATCTCCTCTATCTTCCTTTCGACCCCCTTGTTCACATCCTCCATCAAATCTGGAATTCCCTCCCACTTTTGAATTCAATATACCGCCATTTTCCCCAGCTTGGAAACTCTCCTAAAATCACATTTTTTCAAAGAGGTCTTCTGTACTGAGCCCTCATTTTCCCTATTTGCTTTCCCTTTTATGATGTCTATACACTTGGATTTGTATCAATCTCACAATTCTTATGCACTTTTCTCTGTAGTATCCATATCCCCTGTAATTAATTTTAATGGTTTGTCATCCCCTGTAATATGTAAACACCTTGTAGGAAGGGATTTGGTCTACCACCTCTGTTGTATTGTACTCTTCCAAGCACTTATACAATGCTCTGCCCACAGTAAGTGCTCAATAAATGCTATTGATTAATTTATCTATGCTCAAGAGAACAGAGGTTTGACTACCTGACCGGTTAAAAAAGAAGATATTTCTTGTATATGATATTTTATAAAGATCGGAATCCCAGAACTAATTTAAAAAACTGTGATGTTTCAGTAGAACATGAGATATGATGCAAAAACTATTGAAATGGAAAATTGATCAAGGAGTTGGATAAGTGAATCATGAGATGTATTTTTCATATTAGGAAGATCCATGATGATGATTTTCCTCTCTCTTTCTCTCTCCCCCCTTTTTTCTCCCTCTTTCTGTCCCTCTCTTTCCCTTCCTCCCTCCCTCTCTTTCCCTCCCTCCCTCTTTTCCTTTCCTCTTTTTCCTTCTCTCTCTCCCATCCCTCTTCTTTTCTTCCAGTGTTTCCCTCTCTCCCCCTAACCTTTTTGTTCCCTTCTTTAAATTCAAGAAGTTTTTTAGGGTGGCCTTGATCAGAGAAAATGCTAAACAGTAAACTGGATTATTGTAATTAGCCTTTGAAGTTCAGTGCTGAATTTTGTGAAATATTCTTTCCTAACCCCATTCTAGAAGGATTTTATTTTCTGGCTGTTTAAAATCTATATGAGGTTATTAGACACAGCCAAGGGGCTTCTTGTTTCACAGCCCAAATTTACTTTGAAGATTTGTGGATGGCCACCAGTATTGTTTCGCACATGGCTGTCACTTCCTGATTTCTAAAAACAACCCAATAAACACCTTTGCATTATTAAATGATCAAATATCCTTTCTGTTCCATTGGAAGACAATATACATTGTTATAACTAATAAAGGAAGTAATTTTAAATAAAGCAAATGTGAAAGGAAATATACTGACAGCCATGGAAAGCAAAATTCTCTTTCCAGTAACCTAGAACCTTGTCTCATAGTCACATGTTGCTATAAAAGCCTAATAAGAATCAGATGATTATTCTCCAAGACAAATGGCAAGTTCCATTTCTCCCGTGGCCTCTGACCCACTAGTCATCTTAAGTCATCTCACTGAAAACACTCCCAAGCATTTGGGTACCATGTCAACCTCAGTTACTGCTTTCCAAATCTGACTGATTGTGACCATTTCCTAAACAAAGGCAGGAACCTGGGCAGAAGGTGCTTACTGAAAGGCTATACATCAGATATTTCAGTTAAGTTTCAGGATAAAGATTTTTTTCCTTTGTTTCTGCTCTCTCCCACCCCCCACACCTTTCTCTGGGGATTCTGGAACTCATTATAGTGAACTTGAGCTGCCCATGATATTAATTTTGAGCAAAGAAAGTGAATCTCCAATGTCTTAGATTTTTACCCAGAAATTTAGAATTATTTTTTGAACTTTCTACTGCCCAGGGCTATGTCAGCACTGGGACTATCATTTCACCCATTCCAACCTGGTTATTGATGATTTTAGTACGGTTTTCCAAGTAAGACAGTATTTCTTTTGGAACATATTTTCTTTCCTGGAGAAGGAAGTGTTACACACAAATGTGAAAGTAGGTAGTGAAATAAAGTCTTTTATGTTTGCTAACCAAAACATTGTAGTAAGAACATGACAAAAAATATGAATATACCTCCCACCCATTTAAAGCTGCATAGTTCTCTGATAGGTCAAGGAACAATATCAACTTTGCATTCATATTTACTGAGCACTTGAATCTGTGGAGAACACTCTACTAAGCTCTTGGGAGAATACAACAGTTGACAATCTCCATCTTGAAGGAAGTTTTAGTACAGTGAGGGAGACAGACACAAAAATAATATCAATTTGGGGAGTGCCTGCTCTTGACATTAGGGTTTGGTTCTAGTTGCTGTATTATAGAAAGTATATAATAGAACTAAGATGGTACAGAGAAGGGCAACCAAGATGATCAGGAGTATGGAGAAACATCTATTTAATAATAGACAGAAAAAACATTATACTATATTTTTAAGGGGATGGTTTCATGAGTGTATGAAGCTGAGAACAATGATGGGGTTAACATGCTGTGGAAAACATTCTTCCAGTGGGTAATCAGACTTTTTTATTACTGTGGTATAAAGCGCTTACTATGTGTCAAACACTGTTCTAAACACTGGGATGGATACACGTTGTTAAGGTTGGACACAGTCTTGGACATGGGGCTCACAGTGGACAACAGGCAGCAAATCTCCATTTTACTGATGAGGAACTGAGACACAGGAAAGTTGTGACTTTCCCAAGGTCACACAAGCAGGCAAGTGGCAGAGGCAGGATTAGAATCCAGGTCCTTTGACCACCCCTGTCTTCCCATCTCCCCCAGCCTGGGCCACTACCATGCTGCTTGCCCTCAAATGTAGACTATGCCTTGAAAACTCTTTTCTAGAGCATAATCAAATAGGATAATTATGATGAGCCCGGGCTTTGGAGTCAGAGGTCATGGGTTCAAATCCCACCTCTGCCAATTGTCAGCTGTGTGACAATGGGCAAGTCACTTAACTTCTCTGTGCCTCAATTACCTCATCTGTAAAATGGGGATTAAAACTGTGAGCCCCCTGAGGGACAACCTGATCACCTTGTAACCTCCCCAGTGCTTAGAACAGTGCTTGGCACATAACAAGCACTTAATAAATGCTATTATTATAATTATAATTAGTGTACTTATTATGCACTTACTGTGTGCCAACCACTGTTCTAAGGACTGGGGTAGATTGAAGATCATCAGGTTTGACACAGTCCCTAGCTCTTTGGGGCTCATAGTCTAAGTAGGAAGGAGTAGGATTTAATCCCCATTTTATAGCTGTAGTAACTGCTTAACAGAGAAGTTAACTGACCTGCCCAAGGTCACACGGCAGAGCTGGAATTAGAACTGAGATCCTCTGACTCCTTAGCTTGTGTTCTTTCCACTAGGCCACACTGCTTCTCAATGTGACATTTCACTGAGTGAGATG
Organism: Tachyglossus aculeatus; assembly: GCF_015852505.1. NCBI lineage: Eukaryota > Metazoa > Chordata > Mammalia > Monotremata > Tachyglossidae > Tachyglossus > Tachyglossus aculeatus. The sequence continues at coordinate 49,605,653 of NC_052071.1, forward strand.
TGATGGATACTTTAAAAAGCCCATTTTTACATAAGTACTAAAAAAAACCCTAAAATATTTAATTAGCTGATATATGCATGGTAATTTGAAGAATCAGTATTCATTGTATATTTTAATAAATTTATCATTGCTTATATTACCTAAGACTTCCATGTTTTTTCATAGGGGTTCACATATGAGCTGAACTCCAGTGTGTAAAGTCCAGAGCTAATGGGCAAACCAGAAAATACAAGATAATTGGGTTTTCAGAATACTTGAATTGTGAATACTAGATTCACAAACACTTAATATGTTGGGAACCTCTTCCATTTAAGTACCCTCAGTTCTTTTGTTATGGGTGTTTTCACTCTGCATTTCAACTACAATGTTGTTCCAGGGTTAAGGCCAACCGTTAAACAGTGTGAATCAGTTTGAATGCAACAAACCAATGTCGTAACAGCTTGTGAACGTGCATATTTGTGCATGATTATTATTGATAACAATTATGGTATTTTTTTAGTGCTTCTTACTTTGTGCCAAGGACAATTCTAAGTGCTGGGGTAGATACAGTACAATAAGATCAGAAACAGTCCTTGCCCCATATGGGGCTCAGAGTCTCAGTTTGGAAGGATAACTGATGCTTAGGGAAGCAGCATGGCCTAGGGGAAAGAGTGTGGGCTGAGAGTTGGGGCCTTGGGATCTGGGGCCTTGGCCTTAATCATGGCTCCACCATTTACCTTCTGTGAGACTTTGGGCAAGTCAGTCACTGCCGTTCTGTCTGTTTCCTCATTTGTAAAATGGGGATTAGTCGTTGATACCTATCAAGACTTACTATGTGCAGAACACTGTCTAAGATCTTGGGAGACTACAATACAATAAAGTTGGTCGACACAATCCCTACCCTCCAGGAGTTGTGTTCCCCTTCCCCATTAGACCATGAGCCCCATGTGGGACAGGGGTTGGGTCAGACTGATTATCTTGTAACTACTCCGGTGCTTAGTTCATTCAATCGTATTTATTGAGCGCTTACTGTGTGCAGAGCACTGTACTAAGTGCTTGGGAAGTACAAGTTGGCAGCATATACAGACGGTCCCTACCCAAGGGTGGGCTCACAGTCTGGAAGACCTAATGGCTAGAACCCGGGTCAGAAGGACTCTAATCCTTCCTCTGCCACTTGTCTGCTGTGTGACCTTGGGCAATTCACTCCACTTCTCTTTTCCTCAGTTACCTCATCTGTAAAGTGGGGATTAAGACTGTGAGCCCCATGTGGGATAGGGACTGTGTCCAACCCAACTGGTTTGAATCTACCCCAGTGCTTAATCTTATCATCATCATCATCATCATCATCATCAATCGTATTTATTGAGCGCTTACTATGTGCAGAGCACTGTACTAAGCGCTTGGGAAGTACAAATTGGCAACATATAGAGACAGTCCCTACCCAACAGTGGGCTCACAGTGCCTGACACATAGTAAGTGTTTAATAAATGCCACAATTACTGTTCTTAATTTTTATTATTTATTACCACTTGGTACCCACTGGCTTGGGTACCCTACGAAATGAGTTTTCCAGTATGCAGGGTTCTAAAAGAACCCATGTTTCATGGCATAGAAAAACTGGGTGGACATCTTGGGCCAGTAGGCTCCCAAATGACCCCCCCTCCTCTCTTTCTTGTTATGATTTTCATTTTCTCGGTCAAATATCGTGAATGGTCTCACCAATCTGATCATTTGTCATTATTTCATGGTGATCCACTTTGATTTATTGATGAAATTACAATGATGGATATTATTTAATTACAGTCATTAAAAGAGATATATCAAAAGATATAATCATCTGTTCATCATAATCCTCATATGAAAAAGTATATTTTAAAACCTGGGCTTTTGGGGTTGAGATGAAATTAGAGTATGTTTTATGCATGTTCTGACAGGGGAGCTCTTCATCACTGGAGCACACCTCCACTGCCATCTTTAAAGAGTTTGACTTTGGAGACACTCAAAAAGTGACTTCTTTTACAAAGTGACACTTTGCAGAGGAAGGAACTTCCTTGGGTCGATGATAGCTTCTGAAAGACTGAGCCCCCTTTCTCCTCTCCTCCTCCCCAGCACCCACTTTGCCCTACCTCCTTCCCCTCCCCACAGCACTTGTATATATTTGTACAGATTTATTACTCTATTTTACTTGTACATATTTACTATTCTATTTATCTTGTTAATGATGTATATATAGCTATAATTCTATTTATTCTGACGGTTTTGACACCTGTCAACATGTTTTGTTTTGTTGTCTGTCTTCCTCTTCTAGACTGTGAGCCCATTGGTGGGTAGGGACCATCTCTATACGTTGCTGACTTGTACTTCCAAATAATAATAATAATAACAATAATAATAATGGCATTTATTAAGCATTTACTATGTGCAAAGCACTGTTCTAAGCGCTGGGGAGGTTACAAGGTGATCAGGTTGTCCCACAGGGGACTCACAGTCTTAATCCCCATTTTACAGATGAGGTAACTGAGGCACAGAGAAGCCAAGCGACCTTCCCAAAGTCACACAGCTGACAACTGTGTTCTGCACACAGTAAGTGCTCAGTAAATATGATTGAATGAATGAATGAAAGTATGGACATCCAGATTGAGCAAATGAGTGGGATAATCTTCAAAAATCAATTGTTTTTAATCAGTTATATTTATTTAGTGCTTACTAGGAGCAAAGCCCTGCATTAAGCACTTGGGAAAGTATGTCTGTTAATTGTTATTCTGTCTTCTCCCAACCCCCTCTCAGGGTCACACCTGGAGAGTTTCCAGTACTCTACCAGTCTTGGCTACTGGAGGGAGAACCAAGCAGAGGCCTACCCATTCCATTCCTGGCTTGGGCAGTGGCTAGGGAGTGGAAGGCTACAAATCAAAACTCACCTGTGCTGGGCAGCAGTGGCACGGGAAAGAGTTGAGGGATTGAGACTCGAGTTTACCGCACGGAAGGTGGCAATGGTAAACCACTTTCTTATTTTTACCAAGAAAACTCTATGGATATACTACCAGAATGATTGCAGGTGGTGAGCGGGGGGTTCTGGGAGAGATGTATCCGTGGTGTCTCTTTGGGTCAGAAATGACTCAATGGCATAAGACAAGGCTCTCCCAAGCCTTAATACAGTGCTTTGCACATAGTAAGAGGTCAATAAATACCATTGATATGAATATACAATATAATAATCTAACACATTCACTGCCCATGTACCTTTAGGGTTAGCCCACTGTTGGGTAGGGACTGTCTCTATGTGTTGCCAACTTGTACTTCCCAAGTGCTTAGTACAGTGCTCTGCACACAGTAGGCGCTCAATAAATACGATTGATTGATTTAGGGGGTCTCTTTGCATTTCAGATCCAAGATCATTCTCCATTGTTCACTCATTGTGTTGAATGGGTTTGAAGAGAAGGCCCTGAAAATTTTCCCTTTGACTCACAATAAAGTGAAGGGACTTGACTTCCTGCTGTCTCCTCTAACTCCAACTGGAATTTGTGTGAACCAGTTGGTATTGTATCGACTTTTCATTCATTCAATCATATTTATTGAGCACTTACTGTGTGCAGAGCACTGTACTAAGCGCTTGGGAAGTACAAGTTGGCAACATATAGAGACGGTCCCTACCCAACAGTGGGCTCACGGTCTAGAAGGTGGAGACAGACACCAAAACAAAACATATTAACAAAATAAAATAGAATAAATATGTACAAATAAAATAGAGTAATATTGAATATTGAAAACCATTAGTAGTTGTAAAAGCAGTTATTTAGTATTATATACATCTTAACATTTATAGCATGTTAGGACAATTATGGTATTTAATTATGGTACTTGTTAAGCACTTACTATGTGCCAAGCAGTGTTCTAAGCACTGGGGTAGGTACACCATCATCAGGTTGGACACAGTCCCTGCTCCACATGGGGCTCACAGTCGAAGTAGGAAGGGGTAGTATTTAATTCCCATTTTACAAATGAAGTCATGGAAGCACAGAGAAGTTAAGTGACTTGCCCAAGGTCACACAGAAGACACATGGCAGAGCTGGAATTAGAACAGAGGTCCTCTAACTCCCAGTCCCTTGCTCTTTCCACTAGTCCAAGCTTCTCAGTGTAGCATTTTACTGAGTAAGAGGTGAAGGGTGCTTTGAAAAGCACACTGGAAAAGTGGCAAAAAATCACAACTCCAGTTCCTTGTTGGATTGGGAAGTAAATGAATGGTAAAGTTGAGAGGAATGCCCATTCCTTCACCGGTGGTCTCCTCTTTATTGTTTTAATAGGTAATACCAGGTAATCAAATCTCTGAATATTAGCTTTAGAGTTGACTGGTCTGCCGAAGTTTAAAAATAAGACTTAGGAAGCTGATGTCCTCAGCTTCAGAGAATGCTACAGTCATAGGTGGTGAAGGTGGATTAATGGGGGACAAATTCTCTTTTATTAAAAGCTTAAGAAGGAATCCTTAACATAGAGCATTGAGGGAGCCTGGGTAAAGCAGCAGGGAGGGGGCAGAAAGAGAAGAGGGAGACAGAGGCCAGGAAAACTGGGTAAAGATAAAATGGAACCAAAGCAAAGCATACAATAATTGTGGTATTCAAGAACTTTCTATGTGCCCAGCATTGTACTAAACACTGGAGTAGATACAGTTCAGTAAATACAGGAAAGGCAAATTGAGGGAGGCTGAGGGACAACAGAGGAACTGGAAGCAGGGGGAATAGCAGTTACAGCATTTACTAAGCACTCACTGGATGGGATGTACTAAACTAAGTTCTTGAGAAGTCAAAAGCAAAGAATGCTGTACTCTCTGTCCACAAGGAGCTCACGGGGGAGATAGACACAAGATCATTTCTACATTGAGTAGTCAACATACACGGCAAAATATATAATTGAATAAACATATGCACTTAAGTGTTGAGAATGGCTATAAGTAACTACATAAGTGCTAGGGATGGCCAAGCTTTACAGAAGACCTAGGTGGAGATGAGAGAAACTGAGGCAGGGGAAGAGTAGGAGTGGGCTGGGAAAGGCATGACACAGAGACTGAAGTCAAATATGTGAGAATAATATAGGGAAAATACACACCAGACTAGGAGAACTAGGCAGACAGTGTAATGGTCGCAGGGAAAGGCATTCGGGTAAAATATGTGAAAAATTGCAGAGGGTTCACAGCACATCTGACAAGGAAGGTGAGAGAAACAGAGAGGAACAGAGGTAGAAGAACACAAAGGAGAGCCAGAGGAGGTTGGAGCAAAAATGACTTTGGGGGACAGGCAGGAGGGAGCAGGGAAACAGGGGAAAAAATGCAATAAAGTCACCTGGAAAAGGATTAATCCCTACCCCATGCCAAGCACAGCAAAACCAACAAGCTGGGACAACTGGGAAAGAACAGTAGAAGCAGAGCTTAAAGGCAGCCTAAAGAATGCTTGTGTAACTTCACTTATTATCAAGCTAGTCACTGCCTGTCCTACTAAATGCCATGTAATTTGTTTATTTTTGAGATTTAACTGTGTACTGAGTCCCTCTGATCTCACTTCTCCTACTCCTTGCAGTAGTTCTCCAAATATTTTCTCTCCCTATCTCACATCTTCTCTCTTATCAGGAACCAGCCAGAGACAGTCAGGAACACACAGGATAGGGGAACTACAGAGGGTCATATATAGTAAATCCCTTAAAGTTTCACAGGTGTCAGCGAGCATGAAAATAATAGTAAGTTGTGATCGATGACACTGTTCATTCTCTACAATGAGTGCTTGACATGAAAGCTCCTGGCCTAGTGAATTGCCCCCATTAACGCTCAATAAATATAAATTGATGACTAGGTTGTTGATATTGGATGCTTTAGCATTTCATCAGCCTTTGATGCTTTGGGAATGGAAGCCTCTGAAGTCAGTCTGATTCCATAGCCTTGAGTGGTGACCTGCTTGGCAGGGCAATCTAGGCTCAGATGGAGCTCTGGACTCCTTTCGTTTGACCCTGTATTTATCCCTTAGGCTTGGAACTATTAGAGGGCTGGAAGCTTGAAAGCCCATTAGCTAATGAGGACCTTCCTTGAACTGTATTGTTGAGAAACAGCTGCTGTTTTTACATTTTCCTCTTTAAGATATCTTTAAGATGGAGAGATTCACTCTGCATGGTTCTTCACTTATAAATGATTTTGATTGCTGAAGATGAATACAATATTTTGGGCTGTCTCCTCTAAGCCCTGGATGGTCACCCTACCTTCAACCCCACAACAGTTAGGTACATAGCCACAATTTATTTATACTAAGTCTGTCTCCCTCTCTAGACTGTAAGCTCTGCGGGGAGGAAATGTGTCTATCAACTCAGTTGTGTACTCTTGCAGGTGCTTAATCCAATGCTGTACTCACAATAAGTGCTCAGTAGATACCATTGATTGATTATAGTGCCAGAGGTTTGTTTAATGCCCTCCACCTGTTTGCATTCCTCCCAGGTGTGTTTCCCCTGATGTAGTGGGTTTGATGGGTGGGTCAGAGGACAGGGGAACATCTGTTTGTTACGTGCACATGAGAATCTTACCTACAAAACCACTATTGCCTTAGAGACTCCTGCATGAGCCATGCCATTCAATCAGTGGCATTTATTGAGCACTTACTGTGTGTGAAGCACCGTAGTAAGCACTTTGGCGGGTACAATACAGTAGAGTTGGTAGACCCAATCTTTGTCCTCAAGCATCCTGTAGGTGGTTCTTTGGAAAGAAATCTTCACCACTGATGAGGTAGTCCTAGCAGTCTCTCCATCATTCCGATTCCTTCTTCTGCCCATCTCCTTGGGGATGTTTGAGTCAGTCTGTGGTGAATTTTTGGACCCTAAGGAATCAGACAAAATGCAGGTATAATGTTAGCCACAGGGTCCTGGCTTCACAGAGGACTCACAAGTAATTATAATAATAATTGGGCTGTCTAAGTGCTTACTATGTGTTAAGCACCGTTCAAAGCACTGTGGTAGTTACAGGGAAATCGTGTCAGACACTATCCCTGCCCCACATGGGGTTCACGGTCTAGGAGAGAGAGCAGGGATTAAATCCTCATTTTAAAGGTGAACAACCTGAAGCACAGAGAAGTTAAGTGATTTGCCCAGGGTCACATAGCAAATTGGAGGAATTGGGATTAGAACCCAGGTCCTTTGACTCCCAGGCCCGAGCTCTTTCCTGCAGGCCACGTCACTTCTCAGATCCAGCCCTGAAGTTGAAATCAGGTCAACCTTTATCCCCAAAGATTTGAATATTTAGATATTGAAATGGAAATGCTGTCTTGAGAGTGAGAGTACTACTCTTATATGAATACTTGAAATTCTAATCATAATAATCATGGTATTTAAGCACTTACTATGTGCCAGGCACTGTACTAAGTGCTGGGGTGGAAACAAGCAAATTGAGTTGGACACAGTCCCTGTTCAGTTCGAGACTCGTGGTCTTAATCCCCATTTTACAGCTGAGGTAACTGAGGCCCAGAGAAGTGAAGTGACTTGCCTAAGGCCACACAGCAGACAAGTGGCAGAGCTGGGATTAGAACCCACGACCTTCTGACTCCAGGCCCATGCTCTAGCCACTATTCTAAGCAGCTCCCTCTAGGTCCCCCTAAACTCCCTCTCAGCTGTAAGCTCCTTGAGGGCAGGGAACTTGTCTACCAACTGTTGTTATATTGTATTCACACAAGCACTTAATACAGTGTTCTGCACACAGTCAACACTCAATAAATACCACTGATTGATGGTACAAGTCAAATATTTAAGACAACTTTCTTGATACTTTCCAAACATTAGATCAAAGTACATTCTCACTGGAGCACAATTGGCATTGCTTACCTTATTCACATTAATGCCTGTCCCCCTCTCTAGACTGTAGACACTAGACTGTATGCTCATTATGGGCAGGAAACATGCTTCCTAATTTTGTTGTACTGTACTTTACTAAGTGCTTAGTACAGTGCTCTGCTCATAATAATCTCTTAGTAAATCATTGACCGACTGATTACCTTTTCCTCAGGTCTCCCCCATCTTTTTCCAGTATTCATCCGTAAAATGCAGATTCGATATCTATTCTCCCTTCTACAGACTGGGAGCCCCATGTGAGGCCTGATTCTTATATCTACTCTAGTGCTTGGCACATACTAAACACTTAACAAACTCCACAATTATTATTTTGTCTACACTACGAATTGGCATTCTTCTTAATGGTATTTTCCCTAATGAAATCTCTGTTAATACATATGATATTTGGGTTGCATAGATAGATTAATGTGAGAGGCAAGTCTGCTTCTGAACCTGCCCAAGAGGCCTGATATCCCAGTTGACAGTGACACTCTCTTCCTCCTAAACTCCATTACTTCCCTTGACCTTTCTGATGCCTCTAAATAGGCTCAGGGAATTCTTTGAGTTCAGTCAGCTCAACTGTGAGATTTAGGGGAGAGGACGGGGCCTTCAGTAACCCCAGACTTCTTCCAATTATTGTCATTATTATCATTATTGTATGTTAAGCATTAGACCAAGTCAAGCACTGTTCTAAGCACTGGAATAGATACAAGTTAATCAGGCCAGACACAGTCTCTGTCTCATTTGGGGCTGACCATCTAAGTAGGAGGGGAACAGCCATTTAATCTCCATTTTACAGATGAGGAAACTGAGGCACAGGGAAGTTAATTGACTTGCCTGAAACCACTTAGCAGGCAAGTCCTCTCCATCCAAACCGCTACCCTACTGGTTTAATCTCTCATCCTATCCCGACTGGATTACTGCATCAGCCTCCTCTCTGATCTCCCATTCTCCTGTCTCTCCCCACTTCAATCTATACTATACACTGCTGCCCGGGTCATCTTTGTGCAGAAACACTCTGGGTGTGTTACTCCCCTCCTCAAAAATCTCCAGTGGCTACCAATCAACCTACTCATCAGGCAAAAACTCCTCACTCTCGGCTTCAAGGCTCTCCATCACCTCGCCCCCTGCTACCTCTCCTCCCTTCTTTCCTTCTACAGCCCAGCCTGCACCCTCCACTCCTGTGCCTGCTAACCTCCTCACTGGGCCTCATTCTCGCCTGTCTTGCCGTCGACCCCCAGCCCATGTCCTCCCCCTGGCCGGGAATGCCCTCCCTCCACACATCCGCCAAGCTGGCTCTCTTCCTCCCTTCAAAGCCCTACTGAGAGCTCACCTCCTCCAGGAGGCCTTCCCAGGGTGACCCCCCCCATTCCTCTCCCCATCGCCATCTCCCCTGTCCTACCTCCTTCCCCTCCCCACAGCATCTGTATATATGCTTGTACAGACTTATTACTCTATTTTACTTGTACATATTTACTATTCTATTTATTTTATTTTGTTAATATGTTTTGTTTTGTTCTCTGTCTCCCCCTTCTAGACTGTGAGCCCGCTGTTGGGTAGGGACCGTCTCTATATGTTGCCAACTTGGACTTCCCAAGCGCTTAGTACAGTGCTCTGCACATAAGCGCTCAATAAATACGATTGAATGAATGAAAGTGGCAAAGCTGGGATTGGAGCCCAGGTTCTCTAACTCTTGAACTCTTTCCATTAGGGTAAGCTGCAGATTCCCTATTGCCTTGTAGGCAGGGCCAAGCACAAAGGAGCAAGCACTACAGACCACCTGCTTTGTCTCCACAGGCCCAACCTACATTGGTTGAATTACAACAACATATACTAGTTACCAACCCCACCTTCCTGGGATGGAAAATGAAACTGAGGCCATTAAACAGCAGCAGGTAATCCACTCCGATTCCTTTTCTCTTTTACATACTGCTGGGCCCAAAATAAGAGTCCCCATTGTGGACATGGGATTCCATTATCAATCAGTGGTAATTATTAAACACTTAGTCATCATCAACAATGGTATTTGAGTGCTTACTGTATTCAGAACACTGAATTAAATACTTGAGAGGGTACAATACAACAGAATTGTTAAGATGTGTTCCCTGCCCATGAGGAGCTTATAGTCTGGATGGGGTGACAGACATCGCAATAAATTATGAATATAGACATAACTGCTGGGGGCGCAGATTAAACTAAAATGAAATGAGGAAAGGTATTCCATGTCTTTTAAGCATACTATCTGATTTCTTTTCACTTGACCTTGATCTATTTCATGACCCCAGCACATGGATCGTTGCTTTATTCATGGCTAATTTGAAATCCGTGTGATTTGATTCTGTGTTTGAGGTACCCGCTATGCAATAGCGGCAATTATCCCCTTGTGCTCTCTGGAGAAGAACAGTCCCTTTGATGTGATTGTTATCTTGAATAAATTAAACTCCTAAATACATGATAAAATATAAAATCAAACTTGATGGAATTTACTTGCTCATTTTAAATCTTTATTTGGCTTGGAGGAGGCTGACAACTCAATTTAAAATGTTTCCTCTGTGAAAGGGTAAATACTTTTAAATGACTTTATCATTCACTGCAGATTGTGTGTGTGGGTATGTGTGTGCTTAACCTGCCACCTAAAATGCAAATTGTTTTTAAGGAGATGGTTGAAAGAAATTAAGAATGGCACATCGTGATCAGGTAGATCATGTCTGTCTGTAGAAGTTCATCAGTTCATATTACATGGGGGAATACGTAAAGTAAATGTGCCCTCATTTGGTATCGTCTTTGGCATAATTATTCTTCAGTTGATTTAGTGCACGTGATTGGAAAAAAAAAAAAGGTCGAGGGTATTAATTTGGAAACTTTTCATCAGTTTCCATTTAGTGTGGTGATGAAAATGGAGCAATCCAAACTAGATATTGTTGCATTCAGCTCACCATCATATATAAAGTCTACAGATCAGAACATGTCAAAATTTGAATATAATATGAATTAATTCAAGAAACATTACCTCTTTGTGAGAAGCACATATGGTAGAGTATAACAAATAATGAGGGAGATCATTTCTGGAATGTTATTTAAGGTGTTTTGAGACCTCGGCAGTAAAGAGGTAGAGACAATTTATGTTAATGAGAGAGAGCTTTGAAGATCTCTTCATACCCATGGAGAAAATCAAGGATCGGTACTATTAATCACATGGTTAAAGTGATGGGACCTTGTCCCAAAGGGAAGAAATGTGGAAAATCCCTTGGCTTTCCCACCTTGATCTTGGAAAATGGAAGTGCCCTAAAAGAAACATTTCATTCATTGAAGGGTATTGCCTAGTGGATAGAGCACAAGCCTGGGATCAGAAGGACCTGGGTTCTAATCCTAGCTCTGCAACTTGTCTGCTGTGACCTTGGGCAAGTCACTTTACTTCTCTGTGCCTCTGTCACCTCACCTGTAAAAACGGGGATTGAGACAGTGAGCCCTATTTGGGACAGGGACTCTGTCCAATCTGATTAGCTTGTATCTACACCAGCACTTAATACAGTGCCTGGCACATAGTAAGTGCTTAAAAAATACCACAATTATTATTATCATTATTATTCTTAAAGCAGCGTGGCTCAGTGGAAAGAGCCCGGGCTTTGGAGTCAGAGGTCGTGCGTTCAAATCCTGGCTCCGCCAATTGTCAGCTGTGTGACTTTGGGCAAGTCACTTAACTTCTCTGTGCCCCAGTGACCTCATCTGTAAAATGGGGATTAAGACTGTGAACCCACCATGGGACAACCTCATCACCTTGCAACCTCCCCAGCGCTGAGACCAGTGTTTTGCACATATTAAGCACTTAATGAATGCCATTATTATTATTATTCAGAGCACTTGAGTTGGCTGGTCAGCCATCTTGAGGGCTGCTTTCTGATCTCTAGATGAGTGCTCTCTTGTTTTGTTCTCTGTGCTGGTGCCTCAGGCTTCTCCTCTCCTTTTCCTCCTCCTCCTCATCAACCTGCTTCCCTGGCATGTTGCTGGTTTAAATGCTTTATTCTGAGTTTCGCATTTCAACACACTCGCAGGGTGTTCCATTTCCTCAAACCGCAACACATCGTCGGTGTTTGACTTGATGTTACACGGGCCCTCCGTGCCCATGAGCCAGCTGCTTTATTTCAAAAGTAGGAATGGGGCTGGGCTGTTAGGCCCCTGGAAAGAGGAGTGACTTGCTCTGAAAGGCTGCAGGGAAGGTGTTGCCTGAATTATATAATACCTTCCTGGGACCCTTTTGCATGAGTATCTTGGCAACAGCTCGGAGGTGCCTTGGTAATCTTTTTTTCCAAAATATAATGAGCCAAATTATTGAAGTGATCCCTGAGTGTAAATGAGGCACTTTTAGAAGCTGTCATAACTCTTTCAGGGGTCATTCCAATCAAGAAATGGGTATTAAGTTCACATTTTCCACATGATGCTGTGGAGTTTCAAAAGTCCCCGCTTAGGGTAGGTTTTAAGGTCAAACTCCAGTAATTACCTCTAAATATTAGTGACAGACATATAAATATGAATTTAGAAATGAATAGCCTACACATGTCTGATTCCAGCTCTTCTGAGATACACCCTAAAATTCTAAGCAATTATAGAGGAAAGGTGAGGGGGAAGTTCTGACTGGGGACCCCTCTCCAGTTAAGTGTAGCATCAACTCCCCAAATTCCCAGCCTGCATTTGCTTTGGCACACTTAGCCTCTCAGAGAGACTTCTCCTGAAGCCTCTGTCCACTCTGCTGCTTTTCAACCTCCACTTTCTTTCTCTCTTGTCTCCTTTCACCTCTCTCTGTCCCTCTCCCCCAATGCCCTCTTTCTCAGAGACAGCTGGGAGTAACAACGCACAGTTTGGAGAGAGATGTATTCTCTGGCACAAGTGGAAATTGGAGTATTGGTGGCAAATTCTGGGAATGTGCTATTGGTTGTTTTTAGGATTATAAGAGTTACAAGATGATGTTACTATGTATGGATCTCCTTCACACTGCTCTTAGATCTAGTCACATGTCTGATTTTGATTAATTTATGAAGTGGTAAATCCAGCTCTTCTAAGGTGAAAAATCTTCAGGATATCCCTCTCTTCCTCACAACACATCCATAGTATTAGGAAAATTTAGTGTCTACAACTATCTTAATGATAATAAATGACAATAGTAGCATTTGTTAGGCACTATGTGCCAAGCACTCTGCTAAGTGTTGGATTCAGTACAATTAGATCAGACACAGTCCCTGCCCCTTATGAGGGTCCCAGTCCTAGGAGGAGGGAGACGGTTCCCATTTTAGAGATGAGGACACTGAGGCACAGAGAAGTTAAGTGCATGGCCCAAGATCATGTAGAAGACAAATATTGGATTTGGGATTAGAAGTCGGGTCTGCTGAGTCCCTGTCCGGTACTCTACTAGACCATTAGGCTACGTTGCTTTCTTCTTCCCTACTCAAGGATGGCAACATGACTTGAGAAGCAGCGTGGCCTAATGGAAAGAGCACAGGCCTGGGACTCAGAGGACCTGGGTTCTAATCCCAGCTCTGCCACAAATCTGATGTGTGGCCTTGGATAAGTTACTTCTCTGTACCTGTCACCTCATCCGTAAAATGTGGATTAAGAATCTGAGCCCCATGAGGGACATGGACTTTGCCTAAACTAGTTACCTTTGTATCTACCCCAGAACTGTATACAGTGCCTGGCACATAGTAAGCACTTAATAACTGCTGTTAAAAACAATAGTTTGCAAACTCAGTCTACCTAGGGCAAAACCAATACTTCTCTCCCCACCCCCAATTCTGAGCCAATAGTGCACAGTTTTCCACTCTCATTTTTAATCAGATGAAAGGGAAATTGGCAACTGTTTCTTTTTGTAATATTTCTGGGTTAGCTGAAATCCATTTTTTTTTTCAATCCATCCAAAGTTTTATATTCTAATTGTAGCCTCAGTTTCTGATTGACTCTGAAATCTGCCTATTGACACTGAAGTTCAGGAATTCTTAAGGCATCTTTTTCTGGACTACCACTTATCCACTAATGGGCCAATTCTTCTTTTTATTTGCTGGGAGATGCTCATTAGGACAAGGGCCAAAATAAGAACAAAAGCCCTGCCCTGAAAAAAATATATGGCCACTTCCCATTTGATTCATTTGTGTTTGTACAAGTTTTGTTGCATTAAGTGAGAAGGAAGCCAGCCACTCATCTGGCTTTTGGTTTTTCAGGGCTCCTTAGGACTGTGATGGCATTAGCGAAAAGACATGCGACTTGGGTGGGTAGAAAGTCTCAGTTGCTTTGGGGCAATAGACAGATGTGTCAACATCAAGGTTTTCAGAAACACTGTCTGATCTCAAGGGGCCATCCCCCCAGAAGCTGGGTTTCTTTTTGCCTATGCAGATTTGGGATTAAAACCTATGTTTCTTCTGGAAAATTATCTTTGAAAAAAAAATGAGTTGCCCTTTTCAGATTCTGGCACTGTCTTCCCCCGGGCTGGTTGAGAGGCACAAACGTTGAATAGCCGGGGAGGTGAGACAGAGTGGGACCAAGATAATGAATTTACAAGAGATTGTATAACCTTGATCACTGATGTGGGTACAAATCAGTGGTGGGCTCTGTTTTTGACTTTCGTTGAAGGTATCTCTGTCTCCTTCCGTCAGTCTTTCTATACCTCTTCACTCCTTCCTAGAATCAGGGTGTCTGTCCCTGAGTTATAGACATCATCCTACTAATCAGATATGTGACTTAAAATGTACATGGATATAAAGGGATAATGGATACAGATGGATAAAATAAAAGTTCTAGATAGAAACAAAAGGCATAGATGCTGCCTTTGAGAAGCTTATAATTTCATCTTCTTTTATTGTCTTGGTCAGGGGAAGGCTAATGACCAGTGGCATTGGCAAACCAAGCAGGAGCAGCAAATTGGGCTGTGTCCACGATCCCTGAGATCCAAATTGGTGACTCCATTTCTAGTTCTTCTGAGTCTTTTCTGAGGTATTTCATCTCAACTATCGCTTTATAGCTCTTCCATTGCTAGTCATGTATGCCCTCTGAGCTAAAGGAGGATACACTAGTCTACTTCATGGATTTGTCTGTTGCCCAGGTAGAATGCAGTCTGACTCAATTAATCAGTGGTATTTAGTAAGTGCTTATTGTGTGCCGGTAAGCACCTGGGAGATTACAATAAAATAGAGTTAGTCGACTCGATCCCCTCCCACAAGGAGTAGTGTGGCCTAGTGGATAGAACACAGGCTTGGGAGTCAGAAGGACCTGAATTCTAATCTTGGCTCCACCACTTGTCTGCTGCTTGACCTTAGGCAAGTCACTTAACTTCTCTGTGCTTCATCTGTAGAATGTGGATTAAGACTATGAGCCCCACACAGACTAAGTCCAACATGGTTAGCTTGTATCTACTCCAATGCTCAGTACATTGCTTAGCAGTAAGCACTTAACAAATATCATCTAAAAATAAGGATCTCACAGACTCCAGGAGAATGTATTCAACTCCCCTCTCGCATGACTAAACCAAAGAAGATGATCTTTGGTGCAAAGCATGATTTTCCTTCCCAAGCAAAGGGCTGCCTATCCATTGAACTCCAACCACACAAAGAGCATTTATTCTACTGAACCAACCCAACCACTTTATTCATCCTTCATATTGGCTTTCAGCCAGATCCGCTGGTCATACTTTGGGAAGTCTACATAAAGGGCAGAAGCGAATGAATTTGCTTTGAGAGCCTGTTTATGAAGGAAGACCACTCCACGAGACTGTCTGGGTAACATATTACATTTTAATAATGTAAATATATAAACATTACAGCTGCCTTTTCAATTCTCACCACCTAAACATTACATCACGATCAGGAGCAAATGTAATTAGATATCATAAATGTGAAAAATTCCAGTACATTTAAAGAGAGAAACCAATATGTTTTTCCTTGACATATAATTGAAAAACATTAAGGGAATACAGTGCTGTTTATTCATACTCTGAGCTGGAAACAAACTTAATGTAACGGGACAGTTTCCTGTGCTAAAAGTCAACGAGGGATATTTAAAGAAATTTGCTGTCGGGGTAATTTTTGGGGTCCAAAAGTTGCTCTGCCTGAAAAGTTGATTAGTATTGCAAAAGTTGGTCCCTTTCCATCTGCAGTTGGGCAGCTTTTTAAATCAACACTGTTTGCTCCATGAGTTATTTAACAATCACAAAAACAATGGCTTTGCTCATGGTTCACCTGTAGATAAAGCTAGGAGGGAGGGATGGGATTCAGCCTTGTGCTTACCTCAGTACTAAGCAGCATGGTCCATTCTCCTGTTCTGCACCCTGACGTGGCAGAGGTTGCGACATTGTGCATGTTGTGTGAAACCCCATAGAAATCAACCCAGATCAGTCATTTCACCTGAATCCCGGTGCATCGGTAACAAATAGCCAAATGACTACCTGGCTTCTCCAAAGAAGCAGCTTTATCTTCTGTGGTTAGAAGAAATAGGTGAGCCAACTGTACCCATCCTTATTAGCTCTTCAAATGAAGTTTTTTTTTTTCCTAAGTGGCTGAGAGGGACTCATTTTTGAGGTTGTCTTGGTGACAGGAGTTGGCAAGTCCTTTGGAGGTGAGAGTCATTGTACATATTTATGGGAATGATGGAAGAAAGCCACATTAAGTTTGAATGACACCTCTAATGGATGTGTGACTCCCACTATTAAGTAAAAAGCAGGTGGCATGATGTCTGTACCCAAATGAAAGCCAAAGTATTGGAGCCAGCAATCCCATCCTACCTTCTGTTCCAGGGTCAAGCATTCTGGATGCCCAAGGGCAAAGCGTAATTCCTGCAGCATCCAAATCCTCCTCCATTCCCCGGACCCCTGAAGCCTCATCATTCACAGAGTAGCTTGGAGCTATTTCAGAACAGGCTTGGAGATCGCTCCCCGCTATGTGGAAAATGAGAAAGGCTGATTCCAAAAAGTCTCACTCCCTTCAGGTGGCTGGAGGGGGCTTGCACTGTCTTTGGGTGCTGAAAATGAATGACTTTAGGGTTCATTTAGTGGAGAAAATTTTTTTTGAATTTTCAGTCCAAGATCAGGTTTAAAGGAAGTTCTGGTGGAAGTCCTTTTTTGTTGGAGAGTGAGAGAGAAGAGTGGGGAAGACTGCTATGGGGTGGGGTGGGAAGAGGTGGGGTGGTTTCATGAAGGGGGAGTCTGTGCCTGCTTCTGTGGATGGGTGGAGAAGCAGGGCCTGACATTCCTGGGAAGTTTATCATTTAGTCTCAGTGGTAAGGGAGGCCACTTTCCTATTTCCCAGAGATTCTTCTTCTGTAGAGCCACACAGTCAATCAGCAGAATTTAATGAGTATGCAGAGCACTGTACTAAGTAAGCTATTTTGGGGGGCAGGGGTGTGCAATGCAATTGGTAGACACCATCTTTGCCTGAAAGAAACTTACAATACAGTAGGATTTTGATTTAATTCATTCAATCATATTTATTAAGCACTTTCTGTGTGCAGAGTTTACTAAGTTCATGAGTTCTAGTTATGACATTTCAATAAAGCTACGAAGGAGAGGAGAGTAAATGTCAGATTAGAATCCCCATTTTTCAGATGAGGTAGCTGAGGCACAGAGCAGTGAAGTGACTTGCCCCCAGCCAGGAAACAAGAGTTCTGGAAGGGATAATTTAAACTATTGTTTTCCAAGTGACCATCACCATTGCCAAGGTAATGTTATGTGTAATGAATAATGATTATCACTGGGAAAGACCAGGTTCAAAGGGTCATGGGGATATAATTATTTACTCCAGTAAGTTTGTGCATCCTAAGCAGAGCTAAACTGGTTCTAACACTGAAGAGACGTAGTTCGACTGGTTCAGGTAGCGCATATTTGGAGCCCTACCAGGAAATTTGAAAGATGGGTGTATGGAAGAGAATTGGGCCACCCACCCAACCCTCGCAACCCCCCTGTCAAAGTTATGCTGGCTCAATTTTGTCATGACAGAAGGTCTATAGGAGAAAATGCCCGCACCAAGGTAAATATAGTAGTGGGCTAAAAGCCTCCTTGTCTATGATCATTGGTAGCATTAATAATAATAATAATAATAATAATAATAATAATAATAATAGAGAAAACTGTGGTATTTCAGCACTTATAATAGTAATAATAATGACTGTACTAAGCACTGGAGTGGATACAGCAAACTGGGTTGGACACAGTCCCTGTCCCACTTGGGGTTGTCTTAATCCCCCATTTTACAGATGAGGTAACTGAGGCACAGAAAAGTTAAATGACTTGCCCAAGGTCACATAGACAAGTGGCAGCGCTGAATTGGAACTCAGGTCCTTCTAACTCCCAGCTCTGTGCTCTATCAACTAGGCCATTTGGCTTCTCTTATTATGTGTCAAGCATTGGCATAGGTACAACCAGTTTTTGTCTCACATGGGGCTCACAGTCTAAGCAGGAGGAGGAACAGGTATTGAATCCCCATTTTACCGATGAGGTAATAGAGGCACAGAGAAGTTAAGTGAATTGCCCAAGATCACCCAGCAGGCAAATGGCAGAGCTGGGATTAGAATCCAGGTCTTCTGATTCACATTCCTGTTGTACTGAGTGCAGAGCGCTATACTAGATGCTGGGGAGCCGATAATAAATGTCGAAACCTTGTCTTTCAAGCTTGTAGTCTAATGGGTGATAGCACTCCCCAGATTGGGGGAAAGGAGAGAAGTGAAAAGAGAGGTGGGTAGATCTGACTTCAATCATGTCAGAATTCTGGAGCTCGAAATAATATTTTTACTAATAGATGAGCATGTGCTTTGAAATATTTTCCCACATTAGTTAATTAAACCTTACAAGATTCCCAAGAGGCTTTTAAATGTAATTATTTCCATTCATATTCCCAATAATATACATTTAGTAAGCATTTCCTGGGGGCTGGTACTGGGCCTGCTTCCACTCTGAGGAGGTTTCGATTGCGATACTGGGCGTGACTGGAACCAACATGGACATCGGACTGGGCACAGGACTGTGGCCTTGGAAGAGAAGTTAAGTGTTCACCCTGTTTGCTATTCTCTGCTTGCCTCTTCCCACCTCCTATTCCACTCCTGCTGTTTGAGAGGCGGTTGGAACAGGGGAGATACTGGGAAACGGAGGAACCAAGGATGCGGATGGAGGAGAAGCAACTCAAAGGCCATTTTCAGGTGGAGTCAGAGTTTTGCCTTCTCTGCTTCTTGTGGATATTGGCCTCTAGGGAAGAAAACAAAGACTTTACGGCCTCAGTCTCTGTAGCTTTGGGACTATTTCCTCTGACAGTGACATCAGAAGAAAAGCAGCGTGGCTCAGTGGAAAGAGCCCAGGCTTGGGAGTCGGAGGTCATAGGTTCGAATTCCGGCTCTGCCAACTGTCAGCTATGTGACTTTGGGCAAGTCACTTCACTTCTCTGGGCCTCAGTTCCCTCACTTGTAAAATGGGGATGAAGACTGAGCCCCCCTGGGACAACCTGATCACCTTGTAACCTCCCCAGCCCATAGAACAGTGCCTTGCACATAGTAAGCGCTTAATAAATGCCATTATTATTATTATTATTATTATCAGAGCAGGGAGGGCAGGATGGTGCATTTCAGCAGGTTCAATAAAGGGACCCAGAGGGACTAAACCCCTCTCAGCCCCTGTCTCCTTCTGGGCTCACTCCCACATAGGGTTTCTACTCTAGTGAGAAGCAGTGTGACTCCGTGAAAAGAGCACGGGCTTTGGAGTCAGGGGTCATGGGTTCAAATCCTGACTGCCGATTGTCAGCTATGTGACTTTGGGCAAGTCACTTAACTTCCCTGTGCCTCAGTTCCCTCATCTGTAAAATGGGGGTTAAGACTGTGAGCCCCCCTTGGGACAACCTGATCACCTTGTAACCTCCCCAGGGCTTAGAACAGTGCTTTGCACGTAGTAAGCCCTTAATAAATGCTATTATTATTATTATTACTCTGGTGAAGCAGGGGTGAGGTCTCTTGGCAGCAGTCCTCCTGCTCCGGCTCCTTGAACTGGAGCTTGAGAACCACGGCTTCCCTTATCCCACCATGCACCTGGCTGCCCAGAGGATGCCCGGCATCAGAAGCAACAGCCAGAGTGGATGAGGGTGATATCTAGCCCATTGTTGGGTAGGGACCGTCAATATATGTTGCTGACTTGTACTTCCCATGTGCTTAGTACAGTGCTCCGCACACAGTAAGTACTCAATAAATGCGATTGAATATAGGCCCAGGGGCTGGGCTGTTCTGTCTGGGTTCTTCTGGACCCAGCCCAACCTCTGGGAACTGGGGAGCCTTGTCCCAGTTTGTGGAGCAGGATAAAACCCAGAGTATTCCTGCCTTCGGCCTCCCGTTTCCCTGACTTTTCACTCTCTTCCTTCCCTCCAATGAAGCTTGCAAAAGTTATGAGAGTGGAAAGAAGGGGAGCTTTGTCGGAGCAGGGCTCCAGGCACAAAACTTTCCATGACAGCTAACTCCACTCATGCCTTGACTTCTGCTCCCACTCCCTCTGTTTCATCACCTGAATCGATCAATCAATCAGTGATATTAATTGAGGATTTACTGTTTGCGGGCAGAACACTGTACTAAACGCTTGAGAGTGTACAATACAATAAAGTTGAAAGACATGTTCCCTGACTTACCCCCTCCTATTCTTTTTTTTAACTAGTATTTATTAAGTGCTTACCATGATTTAGACACTGTGCTAAGCACAGGGATAGATACAAGCTAATCAGATTAGAGACCATCCATGTTCTACATAGCGCTCACAGTATTAATCCTCATTTTACAGATGAGTTAACTGAGGCACAGAGAAGTTAAGAAGCTAAGAGCTTACAGTCTAGAAGGGGAGACAGACATTAATATAAATAAATAATTTGCAGATATGTTCATAAGTGCTGTGGGGCTCAGTGAATAACAAATGCCCAGAGAGTAACTGATCTGAATGTGTAGATGATGACAAAAAGGAGAGGGAGTCAGGGGAAAAAACAGTTTAATCAGGGAACCTTAAATTGAGCCTTGACATTAAATTGAGGTTTCCATTTCGCTTTCCCCTCCCCCAACTTAAGGTTGGCCTCCTTATGCTTCATCATCATCATCATCAATTGTATTTATTAAGCGCTTACTGTGTGCAGAGCACTGTACTAAGCGCTTGGGAAGTACAAGTTGGCAACATACAGAGACAGTCCCTACCCAACAGTGGGCTCACAGTCGTAATGATACTTGCGGTATTTCTTAAGTGCTTACTATATGCCAGACACTGAATTAAGCACTGGGGTGGATACAAGCAAACTGGGCTGGACCCAGTCTCAATAATAATAATAATAATAATAATGGCATTTATTAAGTGCTTACTATGTGCAAAGCACTGTTCTAAGTGCTGGGAAAGTTACAAGGTGATCAGGTTGTCCCATGGAGGGCTCACAGTCTTAATCCCCATTTTACAGATGAGGGAACTGAGGCACAGAGAAGTTAAGTGACTTGCCCGAAGTCACACAGCTGACAACGGGTGGAGCTGGAATTTGACACAAGGCTCAAAGTCTCAATCCCCATTTTGCAGATGAGGTAACTAAGGCACAGAGAAGTGAAGGGAGTTGCCCAAGGTCACACAGCAGACAAGCGGCAGAGCTGGGATTAGAACCCAGGTCCTTCTGACTCCCAGGCCCAAGCTCTATTCACTAGGCCTCACTGCTTCTCACACACTTAGTTTTTGTTAAGGGCTTACTATATGCCATCATTGTGTTGGGATAGATACAAGATAATCAGGTTGGACACAGTCCGGGTCCCATACGGGGCTCACAGACTTAAATCTCCATTTTACAGGTGAGGTAACTGAGGTACATAGAGGTTAAGTGACTTGCCCAAGCATACAACAGAAAACTGGAGGAGCAGGGATTAGAACCCAGGTTCTTACGACTCCCTCCGCATCAAACAATAACTCCTCACCATTGGCTTTAAAGCACTACACAATCTGGTCCCCTCATAATTACCTTGCTAGTCTCCTACTACAGCCCAGCCTGCACATTTTGCACCTGTAATGCTAACCTTTTCACTGGGCCTCAACCTCACCTGTCTCAGTGATCTCTCGCCCATGTTCTGCCTCTCGCCTGGGTTGCCCTCCCTCCTCAAATCTGAAAGACAATTACTCTCCCAGCCTTTAAAGCCTTACTGAAGGCACATCTACTCCAAGAGGCCTTTCCTCACTGAGTCCCCGTTTCCTCTTCTCCCACTCCTTTCTGTATTTCCCTGATTTACTCCCTTATTCTTTCTCAATCCCAGCTCCACAGTACTTATGTACATACCTGTAATTTATGTATTTATATCGATGTCTGTCTTCCCCACTCTAGACTGTAAGCTCGCCATGGGCAGGCGATGTGTTTTATTGACGTATTGTACTCTCCCAAGCACTTAGTACAGTGCTCTGCACACAGTAAGGGCTCAAAAAGTATGATTGATTGAATGAATTAATGACTTGGAGCAGAAATGCACGGTCTTCTAGACTGTGGAGCCCACTGTTGGGTAGGAACCGTTTCTATATGTTGCCAACTTGTACTTCCCAAGTGCTTAGTACAGTGCTCTGCACACAGTAAGCGCTCAATAAATACGATTGAATGAATGAATTAGTGGAATCAGGGGGTTTTGGACTCTTTTCCATTCAAAGGCACTTCCTTCAAGTTTCCCTTCAGATATTCCCCCAACCTTGCCCCTCCACACCTCTCACCCTTCCATCTCCATGCAGTTTTAACTTGAAAATGACATGCTGAGTTTGGGTTTCTCCCCACCCTTCTTCCTTCTTTGGTTAAACCCCTTTCCCCTCTCATTCTTAGACTATGAGCCCCACTGGAGAAAGGAAGTATATCAGATTTGATTATCTTGTATCTATCCCAGTGCTTAGTACAATGCCTGGCACATGGTAAGCACATAATAAAGATGATGATATTCTTATTGTCATTCTTCAGTTCTGTTTATTTTTTTTGTCTCATCTCTTTATACCAGATATGTATTTGATTTCTTTTCCCTTTCCACCTCTACCAAAATTCTGAGACTTGGTGCTGAGCACAACTTTTTCTTTCCCCCACTCTATTTTTTTATGGCAAGCTCTTTTCTAGATTGTAAGCTCGTTTAGGGCAGGGAAAGTGTCTGCTAATTCTGTTGTAAAAGCTTAGTACAGTACTCTGTATATAGTAAGCACATGATAAATACGATTGATTGATGGGTTCTTGTTAAGCACTTTCTATGTGCTAAGCACTGTATTAACTGCCAGGGTAGATGCAAGATAATCTGGTTGGACACAGTCCCTGTCCCACATGGGGCTCACAGTTGTCCCATTTTACAGACAACTGCATTTCCTGGAGGCTGATAATGAGGTAATGGAGACACAGAGATGTTATGTGACTTGCCCAAGGTCACACAGCAGACAAGCTGTGGAGTGGGGATAGAGCCCAGGTCCTCTGATTCCCAGGCCCATCATCTTTCCACTAGGCCTTGCTGCGCCTCTCGACTAAACTGCCTGCTCTGATGGCTCGGATGTCAGAATCACTGGCATCCTGGACTAGGGAAATCTAGGGAGGCAACGGAAGAATCCTCCTTATCCCTCCTCCATTTTGAGAAGAATGTCCCCTTATCATTAAGCAAAAAGTCTAGCATGGCATTTCGGTTGTTTTTTCTTCTCTGAGAACACATTTTAAAGAGCCTATTAGTCCTTTTCCTCCTTCCTGTGTAACAGACAGACCAGTTAATAGACTTCATGGGGGTTCTAAGTAACAGTTGCTTTTGCAGTCATCTGACCTCCTCCTCCTTCTCCTCCTACCTGCTAGTCTCTTAAGCTTATCACATAAGCAAACTGGCATCCACAACAGTATTCTAATTTTCCAAATTTGGGAGATTTTTTTTATTACCATCCACTGAGTGAGAAATGTGCTCTTTTGTTGTAATCTGTGTTTCAGGGATGTTGGCCAACATCCAATTCACTGCCTTAAAATGGTTCAGTGTAGAGTGAGGTTCCTCTGCTCCTGTTCTTGCTTGATGGACTGTGTGATGACGGGTTGAAACTCAGTCACATTCTGCCTCAGAGCTGGCTATGTCTCTTAGGGGGATGAGGTTGTATGTCTGGACTTTGAGGCCAGTTGTTGGCAAGAATCAGTTTACCCTAGTGGAAAAAGGATGGGTCTGAAAGTGAGAAGACCTAGATTCTTATCTGGGCACTGCCACTTGTCTGCTGCCACTTGTCTGCTGTGTCCATAATAATAACAATAATGATGGCATCTGTTAAGCACTTACTATATGTGAATAACTGTTCTAAGTGCTGAGGGGGATTTGAGGTGATCAGGTAATTAGGTTGTCCCACATGGGGCTCACAGTCTTCATACCATTTTACAGATGAGGTCACTGAGGCCCAGAGAAGTTAAGTAACTTGCCCAAAGTCACACAGCTGACAAGTGGCAGAGCTGGGATTAGAACCCATGACCTCTAGCTCCCAAGCCCATGCTCTTTCCAATGTGCCATGCTGCTTCTCATGGTTTGAGATTCTGACCTACATCCCTGACAATCAATCTTAGATTCAATGCATCTTTGGACATTTCCATTTTCCTGAAACATTTTCTCCCCCACCTGTTCCTATTTATATATTTAGATACACACATACACACATCTGTGCTCAGGAATGTACTTCTGATACCTCTGTTCATTGATGAGCTGGAAAGCTAAGAAACATCTGTGCATTTCCATGTTACAAGAGGACATGAATGAAGTGGAAGTCCTATTTCTATGATAGGGAGTGGCTGAAAGGCCAGTAAGTAACTGGTAATACATTCCACATCATGTCCAGGTA
Source organism: Tachyglossus aculeatus (assembly GCF_015852505.1). NCBI lineage: Eukaryota > Metazoa > Chordata > Mammalia > Monotremata > Tachyglossidae > Tachyglossus > Tachyglossus aculeatus. The sequence goes on from NC_052071.1 coordinate 49,630,296, forward strand.
AATCATTCAATCAGTGGAATTTACTGAGCATTTTAATTACTCTATGCAGACCATTCATTCAGTTGTATTTATTGAGCACTTACTGTGTGCAAAGAACTGTACTATGTGCTTAGGAGAGTATAATACAACAACAGATAGACACATTCCCTGAGCACAACAAGCTCACACTGTACTTTGTCCTCGGGACTTGGGGTGCTTCGGGCCTGCGGTGCTTGGGGCCTGGGATTCAGAGGAAGTAGGTTCTAATCCTGGCTCTTCCATTTGCCTGCTCTGTGACCTTGGGCAAGTCACTTAACTTCTCCAATGCCTCAGTTTTCTCATCTGTAAAAATGGGGATTCAGTGCCTGTCCTCCCTCTTACTTAAATTGCGAGCACCTTGTGGGACAGGGACTCTGTCCAGCCTGATTATGCTGTAATTACCTCAGTGCCTAGTATATGAAAAGTACTTAACAAATGCCACAATCATCATCAATCATCATTACAAAGTTGGCAGACAAGATCTCTGCCCTCAGAGAGTTTAGAGTCTAGTGTAAAGCTAGTCCTTGGTTGTGCCGATGTGTCTGTACTTCCATGGCCTATCTCTATTTCTAGTCCCTCTTGAGGGATCATGGGAGTTGACAAGCCTCCGCTCAAGGAGAGCCATCCCTCAGACCGGCCCCTCCTGTTCATCCCAATAGGTTGCTACTATGACTCCTCATTTGAGACTGTGAATCACTCTTTTTTTTTCATGTTTATTTTGCTCTCCCTGCTCTGGATGTTTCTTTTTAGCTGTTCAATCAACAATTAATGGATACAAGTGGGAAGAAGCAGGAAAGAAGGCCAGAGCTAGGAAGAAGTTCCAGGTATCCAGGCTCCTTTACCAGCAGTTGTTAAGAATCTGACCCACTCTCCCCGTGTCACCTTTACTCTCCATCTCAGAAGATAACCATTCCGGGACCTGTGATTTTTTTTTTAAAGCAGCAGAAGTCACCACTAATGGATTCATTTCTGAAATTGGAGAGTTTAGAGGGGGAAGAATGCAGTGCAAAATTCATGCCTTGCCTTGCCCTTCAAGGTTGAAGGAACTGTCAAGTAGTTTCTGAAAGTGAATTCATTGTGTCTATAAAATAGTCCACCTAAGGAGGAGAATATTTTAAAGCTACCCTAGGGATGAATGGCAAAGTCTGTGTAGTACCTTTGGGAATGTGTATCTTCTATTAGTTTTAGTTAGGAGAAAACCAGAGTGGCATCACTGTTTGGAGCAGCTGGGACAGTTCCCATTCCCTGACCCCCTTTACGTAGCAATCTGGGAGCTCATTTTCCTTGTCAGAGAGGATCTTCTATCATGAAGGATCATCCTTAAAGTGCCCCAGAGTTTGGATTGGGGTCTGAAAGGATCTTCCTTGGGAAGCTTTCAGCAAGCTTGCACTGGCTCCATTTCAGAGTGGTCCAATATTGTTTGGAGTTTGACATCCCTCCTACGCTCATGTCCATTGCTATGTGGGTAAGAGACTGGGCTGGAGTAAGCATAAAACAGACAGGGATCTTTGAAGATCTCCCAAGAAGCAGCATGGCTTAGTGGACCGAGCATTACCCTGGGAGTCAGAGGACCTGAGTTCTAATCTCACCCCTGCCAGCTGCCCGCTGTCACTACTCAGTGTCTCAGTTCCCTCATTTGCAAAATGACAATTGCATACCTGTTCTTCTTTCTACTTAGAGTGTCAGCCTCATGTGGGACAGAGACCATATGCAACCAGAATAGCTCGCAGTTGTTAAGCATAGAAAGCGATTAATAAATATCACAATTACTATTACTATTATTATGGGATGAAAAGAAAGATCAAAGCCCTGATTTCTATGCTCATTCAAAGCCTTGTACTCTTACTGTAATTGATGGGAGGCCCAAAAGGTAGGGATTGACTAATTCAATCAATCATATTTTTTGAATGCTTACTGTGTGTGCAGCACTGTACTAAGAGCTTGGAAGAGTACAATGCAATAGAGTTGGTAGGCATTTCCTGCCCCTAAAAAGCTCACAGCCTAGAGGGGGAAACAGACATTAATGAAAATAAATTATATATATGTACAGAAATGCTGTGGGGCTGAGGGAGGGGTGAATAAGGGGCACAAATCAGGGTGACTCAGAAAGAAGTGGGAAAAGAGGGAATGAGGGTTTAGTCAGGGAAGGCTTCCTGGAGGAGATGTGCCTTTAATAAAGCTTTGAAGGTGGGGAGAGTAATTGTCTGTCAGATATGAAGAGGGAAGGGTGTTCCAGGACAGAGGCAGGATTCATTCATTGTCGTATTTATTGAGTGTGTACTTTGTGCCATGCACTGTACTAAGTACAGTGGGAAGTACAATTCAGCAACATAGAGACAATCCCTGACCACAATGGACTCGAAGTCTAGAAGGGGCCAGACCATGGGCTTGGGACTCAGAAGGTCAGGGGCACCAATCCCGACTCCTTCACCTGTTTACTGTATGACCCTGGGCAAGTCACTCCACCTCTCGGTGCCTCAGTCAAGAGAGTTTGGCAGTGAGGTAGATGAGACAGAGGCATAGTGAGCAGGTTGGCAGACTAGCAGGTTGACTAGATGGGATTGTATTTGCACCGGTGGTTGGTCAATAATACTGAGTGCCATTTGCTGTCTGTGAGGCAGTAGGAAGGATAATGAAAACCTAAGGACAGTAGCACTTGGCAATTTCTAAAGGTCTCACATTGAGCACATTAATCTTTCCACCCCAGGACTTTCTCCTCTTAGGGTGTTCAAATCAATAGGCAACAGTACCTATAACATCTCCTTAAGTCTCTTCTCAGTTTACCTTTGTTATTATGGTATTTAAGTGCCTTTTATGTTCCAAGCACTGTTCTAAGCACTGGATCTTGCTCAGCTGTGATCACTTTTGATCTTCCAGACCAAAATACCATGTCTTTTGTCCCACCAGAGGTTTCTTTTTCAAGAGGACACTCTGTCTTTGGGATTGCTCATTATATCCATTTCCCTGGTTCTCCTGAATTTCCAGTCAGCCCTTAATATATTGCTGTGTTTTCCCGTTCTTTGCAGACTGCTTTCATCAGAGTGAGCTTCTGCCTCAGCTTCCATCAATCACTATTATTGAGACATAATCCTGAACACTTTTTTTTGTTGTTGTTGTTCCTAAAGAGAGAGAAAAAAAAGACACTTCATGATTTTGGTCAGTTTTCCGCAGGAAAGACTTCAATTCTGACTTGATTATTCTCTTTGTCTTGTTCTTCTAGCTGTGGATTAGTTTGCAGCATGGCATTTGAAACATGCTGTGTTTTTATTCATCTCCTCCTCATAATGCAGGGCTTAGAAGAGCCGATGAAATCCATCTCTAACACAATCTAATTTCACTCAAGATAAGAACGTAACAGAGCCAGATATGATTTTTTTTTAAAACTTTCTCTTTCTTTGGCCTTGAAGAAAGTCCCTAGGTTTATCCTTCAGTCCCTTAGAATGAAATTCTTTTCAGCAGACATCTTGTCAGTCTTTTTCTTGGACTGAAACATGGTGTTTCAAGTTAAATTTCTTTCAGAGTCTCGCCTACTTCTTCGACAAGAATTGGGGAGAAATCTACTCCTTTTCTTCTAAATGACTTTTAAAATGTGCTTTCATGGCTTCTTTAGATATAACAAATTGTGCAAATCTGAAGTGAGATGGGAATAGTCCCGATTTCAGAATCTCTCCTCTGCTGTTGAGACAAATGATAATGAGATTTAGGATTTAGCTGGGTGCTTAGCACAAATCAAAAGTTACCTTTGCCTTTTGAACAAGGGGTAAATTAGTGAATATTTGTTAAAACTCAGGCAGCAATCGTCTAAGAAAAATATTTTCAAAGTGGAAAAGTTTGTCTTCTAAAAAGCCTTTTTGTTTCAACATCAAAGACAGATGAATTGCACAGAGAAGGCTTGAATTTTCCCTAAAGGGATATGACTTTCATAGTCAAAATAGTCTATTCCACGCTAGAATAATTTTCAAGAAAAAGGTACTCTCTCGTTTTCCTGTACTGATCCTCCTTCAAACCCATGACCATTCTGTTTTGATCATTCTATTCAACCACCAGCCCCTCTGCAAGGAGTTCAAAATGTCCATTATTTCATGAATATTTCAGTATTCATGAATGTGACACCTATGGGTTTTTTTAAAATCAAAAATTACTAACCATCTGGTCTCCCCCTACCTCCTCCCAACCCCCGCCGAAGAAATGTATAAACAAGCAAAAGAAAAAAAAGATATGACAGGGGATATTAGAACAGTTTATTTGCCAAGTTGAAGTTTAAAATTGCCCTGTTAGTATACTTTTGTGTGGATGCACACACATACACCATTTGGTTGGTCATTGAACTATCAGGTTTAGTAGTTGAGATTCTCTATGGCTCAAACAACAGATTTTGGTTATTCACTCTCAACTCTGATCCTTCCCTCTGATTATAAATTGATGCTAAGCCTGGGCCTCCCTTTATGTCAGCATTATTTTCTTAATTACAGGTGTCACTTCTGCTTCCTGAACTATGTGCTATATATTTTGACAAAACCATGTTCTCTTTAAACAATCCACCTCAAAACTCAGCCAAGGGAGTGGCTGCCGATGCGTATTTGCTGGGTAGCATTGAACAAGTCCCCTGGTGTCTCCATAATAATAATAATAATAATTCATTCAATCGTATTTGAGCGCTTACTGTGTGCAGAGCATGGTACTAAGTGCTTGGGAAGTACAAGTTGGGAATAATGATGATGGTATTTATTAAGTGCTTACTATAGTAATAATAATATTTGTTAAGCACTTACTATGTGCAAAGCACTGTTCTAAGCACTTGGGGGATACAAGTTGGTCAGGTTGTCCCACGTGGGGCTCACAGTCTTCATCCCCATTTTACAGATGAGGTAACTGAGGCACAGAGAAGTTAAGTGGCTTGCCCAAGGTCACACAAGTGACAAGTGGTGGAGTTGGGATTCGAACCCATGACCTCTGACTCCCGAGCCTGGGCTCTTTCCACTGAGCCATGCAGCTTCTCCGTGGCTCGGTGTCCCCATCTGTATTAAGGGATTCATGAAAAATGCCCTCTTCACAATTCCCAGAAATATGGTGAGGACTAGTGATATCAAACTCCTGTAAAGGGTATATCCATGTAGCTGTAAGGGATAAAGCTGTGATCAGTTAAACAATCCTTATCAGTATAATCATCATTTTGAGTATCTGAGTGCTTATCGAGTGCAGAGAATACATGTTCCCCCATTGTTGGGTAGGGACCATTTCTATATGTTGCCAACTTGTACTTCCCAAGTGTTTAGTACAGTGCTCTGCACACAGTAAGCGCTCAGTAAGTACGATTGAATGAATGAAGGAATGTTCCTCATTTTTGATGGGCTTGCTATTTAGTTGAAGAGTGGGTAGGCATGTGGTGTAATGTAGAATGGGACCAAGATGGAAGGAAGAAGAAGCTGGGCCTGGGAGACAATCAATCAATCGTATTTATTGAGCGCTTACTGTGTGCAGAGCACTGTACTAAGCACTTGGGAAGTACAAGTTGACAACATATAGAGACGGTCCCTACCCAACAGTGGACTCACAGTCTAGAAGGGACAGAGGACCTGGGTTCTAATCCCAGCTTTTCCCTTGCCTACTATGTAACCTGTGCAAGTCACTTAACTTCTCTGCGCTTCTGCTTCCTCATCTGTAAAATTCTGTTCTCCCTCTCCCTTAGATTATGAGTTCATGAGGAACAGAGACTGTGTCCAATCTGTTTATATTGTATTAACCCCAGTGACTAGTGCAGTACATAATACTTAATTATATCATCATTATTAATATTATCTAATATTATTATATGTACTATTATGTAATGGATCATATTATAGTATAATATATTATAATTATAAAATAATATATAATATTAATAATAATGATATATTATATTATACTATATTACTATATATTATACTATATTACTACATATTATACTGTGTATACTATATATTATATACTGTGATCAGTTAAACAATCCTTATCATCAGTATAATAATCATTTTGAGTATCCAAGTGCTTATTGAGTACAGAGAATACATGTTCCCCCATTGTTGGGTAGGGACCATCTCTATATGTTGCCAACTTGTACTTCCCAAGCACTTAGTACAGTGCTCTGCACACAGTAAGTGCTCAATAAATAAATATATTATATTATAATGTATTATGATATTATCTAATGTAATATTATTAATATTATCACCATTAATACTACATCCGCACATCTGCCAAGCTAGCTCTCTTCCTCCCTTCAAAGTCCTACTGAGAGCTCACCTCCTCCAGGAGGCCTTCCCATACCGAGCCCCCTTTTTCCTCTCCTCCTCCCCATCCCCCCCGCCCTACCTCCTTCCCCTCCCCACAGCACCTGTATATATGTTTGTACAGATTTATTACTCCATTTATTTTACTTATGCATATTTGCTATTCTATTTATTTTGTTAACGATGTGCTTCTAGCTTTACTTCTATTTATTCTGATGACTTGACTCTTGTCCACATGTTTTGTTTTATTGTCTGTCTGCCCCTTCTAGACTGTGAGCCCATTGTTGGGTAGGGACCATCTCTATATGTTGCCATCTTGTGCTTCCCAAGTGTTTAGTACAGTGCTCTCACACAGTAAGTGCTCAATAAATATGATTGAATGAATGAATACTTGTAATAATAGGAAGATACACCTGGGAAAAGCAAAGAAAGCAAAATAAATTTAATAATTGAATAAAGTAATACAAACATAAGTAGTAGTCTAATAGGATGACATCCAAGGAAGTGGGAATTAATCAGGAAAATTTCTGGGAGGAGATTTAAAAATATCGTCTAGTCTATATGCTCCTTATGGACAGGTATTGTCTACACCTACTTTTTCATTGTACTCTCCCAAATGCTTAATACAGTGCTCTGCATACAGTAAGCACTCAATAAATACTATTGATTGATGGACTCCTAGAAGATAGTAATAGTGATGGTATTTGTTGAGCATTTATTATGCACTAGGCAATGTACTAGACCTGGGGCCGATACAAGCAAATCGAGTTGGACACAGTCCCTGTCCTATGGGGGGCTCACAGTCTCAATACCCAATTTATAGATGAGGTAACTGAGGCCCAGAGAAGTGAAGTGATTTGCCCAAGGTCTCATAGCAGACAAGTGGCAGAGCAGGGATTAGAACACATGACCTTCTGTCTCCTAGGCCGATGCTTTATCCAAAAGACCATGCTGCTTGGCTGCCATTTAATACCTGGACTAAGGCAAATCCATCTAATATCAATCAATCAGTGACACTTATCAATCAAATTGGGAGAATACAACACAACAATCTAGCAGACACATTTCCTTCCCACAGAAAACTTACAGTCTAGTAAGCACTCGGAAGAGTATCATATAACAGAGTTGATAGACCAATTCCCTCGTCATCGGAGGGGGAGATGGGCATTGAAATACTTTACAGATGCGTACACGAGTGCTGTAGGGCTGAAGGTGGAGATACAATATGAGGGGCGAAACGCAATGGAAAGTGAATTGACAAGGGGCTTGACGCCACCAAAATCCCACAATGCTCCTCTTTCCTTAAAAATTGTCTCAGGTTAGCAACCTGTAAGGCTCCTTGATGGATGTGAGACAGCAAGGTAAAGAGATTCCAGCAGTTTGGGATTAACCCAGAGAGTGTGTCATGATGGATTTCTCTTTCCCTTCCAGTTTTACAAAGGGAATAGGAAACGAGCCAACCATCTGTGGGATTTGTAAATCAGCTCAAACCTGATAGGGGTGTTTGGAGCTTCTTCTGCGTTTACGGGGCAGCCTCTCAATCTCAGAGCTATGCAGACCTTTTGCTGAATGCACCGTGATTGCCTTTATATATAGATTCATAAATTACTCTTAGTACATAGAATGCGGGGGAGGTTGTCTGCTTACACAGTGTGAAACCCAGACCAGTACATTCAAATATCGGAAGACAGCTGGAACGAAATCTGTGCAAAGGCAAGCCCAGCCTCTTGATCTATTAAATACTAACTTAGAATATCGATGGAAAACATTATCTCTTGCGTAATACTGGTAATATCATAAAGAATTGAAGAAATCACATTTTTAGATTTAGTAACAGGTCACCTAAACTACTCTTCTTACATTTTCATGTACTAGGATGTTTAACTTCCTGAAGGATTTTGATGGGCCAAATTTTTGAAAAATGCCCAACTAGATGCATTTTGGCAAGAACTGCGAACATACGCACCTGTATGCCTACCTACAAATTTCTTTGAACTGGAAGCATTATTCTCTTGGCTGCTACCCAGTTTCCAAAGGGTCCAACTTGGTTGAATAATAATTTATGCTCCAGGGGCATCTGGCTCTTGTGTGCCCATCCACCGATGTCTTCACAGTGCCAGCTGTTCCTAATAATAATAATGTGGAATTAAACAATCATTCATTTATTCAATTGTATTTATTGAGCACTTACTGTGTGCAGAGCACTGTACTAAACGCTTGGGAAGTAAAAGTTGGCAACATGTAGAGACGGTCCCTACCCAACAGTGGGCTCACAGTCTAGAAGGGGGAGAAAGAGAACAAAGCAAAACATATTAACAGAATAAAATAAATAGAATAAATATATACAAGTAAAATAAATAAATAGAGCAATAAATACGTACAAACGTATACATATATACAGGTGCTGTGGGGAAGGGAAGGAGATAAGGCGGGGGGAATCACTATTTGCCAAACACTGGAGTAGGTACAAGATTATCAGGTTGGACAATGTCCCTGTCCTTTATGGAGCTTACAGTCTAAGAAAGGGGTGGGGAGGACAGGCACTTAAACTTCATTTTACCTGTGAGGAAACTGAGGCACAGAGAAGTTAACTGACTTGTCCAAGGTCACAAAGCAGGCAAAGGGCAGAGCAGGCGTTAGAACCCAGATCTGATGACTCCCAGGCTTGTGTTCTTTCCACTAGTCTGTGTGGCTTCACATTTATTCTTCATTAGTTGGGCCCATAATATCGTTGCTGTTGGACTCCCATCCATCTACTGAGAAGAAATATGGTGGGAGGATACTTCAGGGAAGGTGCCCAAAGGGGTTCCCTACCCAATGGGTTTTATAGACTGTATAGACTATAGACTTCTAGACTGTGAGCCCACTGTTGGGTAGGGACTATATATATGTTGCCAACTTGTACTTCCCAAGTGCTTAGTACAGTGCTCTGCACACAGTAAATGCTCAATAAATATGACTGAATGAATGAATATACTAGCAAAGATACGTTTAGGAGCTAATTATATCTTCGGGGATTCTTACAGGAAGGTTCATATAATAGTTTAAAATATATACCTGGTGTATTACATTTTTCTAGTTCGTTTTCTTTTATATGAAGTTGTGGAGCACATCTCGTTAGAAGATCTTCAAGCCCTTTATTTGGTCTTTGTCCAAAAAAGAAAAGCTGAGACAACAAAGTGACTTGAACAAAGACATCCAAAAGCAACACCTAACTAAATTAAGTAGAATGAGTTTGGAAATCCTCCAGAACAAACTTCATGTCCCTGGGCACATCTCTCATCCATTACTCTTTTCGGTGGGGAAAAATAGCTTCCCTCTGGGAAACTTTATACATTCCTAGAACACCTCATAAATCAATCGATGATATTTATTGACGCTTATGTGCAGTGCACTGTACTAAGTGTTGGAGGGACTGCAGTAGAGTTGGTAGATAGTCACTGTTCTTACAGACTAGTGGGTGAGACAGGAAAAAAAAAAATAAAGGATATGTTCTGTGGGGAACTTGTCCTGCAATACTGATATCTGAGATGAGAAAATCCTGTGAATTTTTGGACAGTAGGAAACCACGGCTAGGATGTAAACACTGTAAGGGCAGGGACTATATTGTACTCACTCAAGTGCTTAGTACAGTGCTCTGCACACACTAGGCACTCAATAGAGTTGATGGAGAGGGATGAATGTTTGTGAACATGTGTACATGCTAATGAGTGTGGGAGCCACTCTGCATCTCTGGGACTTTCACCTTTCACTTTGACTTCTCTATTGAATTTTGGTTCTGGAAGCTATCCAAGTTGAAAAGCCCAGCTATTTTTCTTCTCTGCAGATGTGTGTCCTCTATTAATAAAGTAATTTGGGAAATGCTCTGGAGAACCTCTTTGGCCAAGCCATGGGAGAGATTCTGAAGCTTTTTTTTTTTTTTTTCACTATTTATGCTATTACCTGAAATCTTCTTCAGCTCCTAGAAGGGACCTCAGTAGGTAAGCTCCTTTAGGTCAGGGAATGGGCCCAACAACTCTGTTTTTTGTACTTTTCCAAGAGTACTAAGGTACAGTGTTGTGTACTTCAGTAAGAGCTCAGTAAGTATCACTGATCTATTGATAAGTCATCAGGTCCAGTCCCTTGCCTCAAGGCAGGCAGTTTCCCAAACCAACTAGGACAGGTCTTTGTTCAGTCTCAGCTGCTCTTCCCTCTCTATTGTTTGCAAAGATCTATTGAAAGTTGGCATCCCTGGTTGCCAAAGAGACGGTAAAAGAAATCCTGAAAGGCCGTGCTTCCAAAACATCACTTATGTGAGTCTCCCCTGACAGCATGATGAAAAAATAACAGGGGAAGAACACATGAAAAACCCTAAATTAAAACTATGATTAGCATTACTGCTAGCTGTGCTTGTTCTCCATGGTTAATATGGATATTTTTCAACTTGCTTATAAGTACATTAGTACTGGAACGTCTATTTCTCCTCTGTGTTCGATTCCATTGTTAGTTTACTGCATCTATAGCCATGAAACAAAAATGATTAATGGATCTTCTGGGTAACAATCTATATACATAAAAAACCCCTTCCTTTCAGTGCTACAATAATAAATTTACTTTTGCAATTTAAGTTGGAACCGTTGGGTTTTTTTATATAGTGTAGTTAATGCAATGTGACATCTCAATTACATTAAAATATGAATACTAAGGACCATATGCTCTCTGCAGTCCACATGTGAAAACCTCCATGGATATTAATGGAGGTTAGGCAGGTGAAGTAAGAGCACTATGTACAATTCTTCGGCCTTCCTAAGTGAAACCATTTGCTCTCTTCTTGCTGGTACTCCATGCATAAGGCACTAGAATAGTTTGGGATAATTGAACAACACTGTAATTTTCACTTCCTTTTGACAGAGGATCATGGGAATGGCAGGATCGTCAATTGGACTGACATTCTACGTGCAAATGGACGTTTGAGCTATACTTTGGTTGCATAGTAATACTGTAGAAAGAGCTGAGATAGCCCAGATATTTGCTGTTACAACGGAATAGATATTTCTGACTGTTACTTTAAGGACACATTTAGTTATGATTGAGTCTGAAGAGCCAAATGAATATTAAAATCACTGCCAGCAGAAAAGAACTTGGGGTAACCCTTTTGATCATGATGCATTAATAGCAATTTGACTGTGACTCTACCTAATTGTACTTGCTCCCATGTACACATTTTTTGTATTCATTCCATTTCATCAAATGTATTGATAGCTACCCAGGCCAGAATCAGGGATGATAATCTAATTTGTGGGTGTTCGATTTTATATTGAGTGCTTATTATATGCAGAGTACTGTACTTAGTGCTTGGGCGAGTTCCAACAGAACTGGTAGACATATTTCCTGCCCACAACAAGTTCACAGTCTAGACGGATTTATTTGTAAATCAATCAATTACAGATATGTAAATAAGTGCTGTAGGGCTGAGAGAAAAATGAAAAAGGGGAGCAAATCAGGGCAACACAGAAGGGAGTAGGAAATGAGGATTTAATTTTTTGGAGGAGATGTGCCTTCAATAAGAATTTGAGGGTGGGGAGAGTAATTGTCTGCCAGATACGAAGAAGGAGGACATTCCAGGCCAGAGGCAGGGTGTGAGGGAGAGGTTGGTGGTGAGGTAGACAAGATGGAGGTACAGTGAGTAGGTCGGCCTTAGAGGAGAGAAATGTGCGGGCTAAGTTCTAGTAAGAGTAGTGAGGTGAGCTAGGAAGAGGCAAGGTGATTGAGTCCTTTAAAGCTGATAATAAGGAGTTTCTGTTTGATGTGGAGGTTCCTTAGGTGTGGGGAAACATGACCTGATCACCTTTTGTAGAAAAATGATCCTGTTAGCAGAGTGAAGTACGGACTGGAATGAGGAGAGACAAGAAGCAAGGAGGTCAGTGAGGAGGTTGTTATAGTAATCACGGCAGAATAAAATAAGTGTCTGGATTAACCTGGTAAACTCTTTGAATGGAGAGGAAAGGACAGATTTTAGATTGAATATGTTAGAGAGAGGAATCAAGTATAATGCCAAGGTTACAGGCTTGTGAGACAGGAAGGGTGGTGGTGCTATCTACAGTGATGGGAAAATCATGGGGAGAAAGGGTGTGGGTGGGAGGATAAGGAGTTCTGTTTTAGACATGTTACATTTGAGGTGTTGGTGGGACATCCCAGTAGAGATGTCTTGAAAGCAGGAGGAATTGCTAGACTGCAGAGAGGGAGAGAGATCAGGGCTGGAGATGGAGATTTGGGAATCCTCTGCATAGAGGTAGTAGTTGAATCTAGGGGAGAGAATGGGATTTTTGAAACCTTTGTTGTTGCTTTTCCCACAGGTGATGGGAAGTTAATCATTTCCCTTCCCCATTTGCTTCCTGTCTGAGATGTCTAAGCCTCTGTGAGTTGTGGTAATCATGGTGTTCAGCGAGTGGATTCATTCATTCAATCGTATTTATTGAGCACTTACTGTGTGCAGAGAACTGTACTAACTGCTTGGTGAGGCCATGAGAGAGGATGGCAGAACTGGGAAGGAGCTGAGGAGGGACTGAACCAGAGAGGTAAAGGAGGGCTGAGGTGCTAGCTGGGGTGTAGAGGGAGATGAGAGAGGCTAATTAAAGAAGAGAGAACTGATTAAATACCATGAACTCAGTGGCCAGGAGTTTCTGCTTGATGTAGAGAAGAATGGGTAACCACTGGGGGTTTTAGAGGAGTGAGGAGAGATGCACAAAATGATGATCCAGGCAGTAGACTGAAGTATGGACTGAAGTGAGCAGAGACAGGAGGCAGGGAGATCTGTGCGGAGGCTGATAATAATAATAATGGCATTTATTAAGTGCTTATTATGTGCAAAGCACTGTTCTAAGCACTGGGGGGGTTACAAGGTGATCAGGTTGTCCTACGGGGGGCTCACAGTCTTAATCCCCATTTCACAGATGAGGTAACTGAGGCCCAGAGAAGTGAAGTGACTTGCCCAAAGTCACACAGCGGACAATTGGTGGAGCTGGAATTTGAACCCATGACCTCTGACTCCAAAGCCTGTGCTCTTTCCACTGAGCCATGCTGCTTCTACAGTAGGAATCCCACGTAGGTTGTGGGCCTCATGTGATATAGGAACTATATCCATCCTGATTATCTTGCATCTACCCCGTGCTTTGATGCCTGTCTACTTGGTTCATTTTGTTGTTTGTCTCCCCCCTTCTAGACTCTATCTAGAGACCCCTTCTTGTCTCTATCTGTTGCTGAATTGTACTTTCCAAGCACTTAGTACAGTGCTCTGCATGCAGTAAGCGCTCAATAAATAAATGTGATTGAATGCTTAGCATAAAGAAAGCCCTTAACAAATATTATTATTATAGTGGTTTCAGGGTAGCCTGAGACTGCAGAGATTTACTGTGTCAACATTTTTGTATTTCTCATTTTGTGAAGCTGTTGAAAGAAACATACTTTGAGCTGCTTCATGGTCCCTAAAGGCCCATCAGTCCTGCATTAGACTACAAACTCCTTCAGATATAGCGAATGAATCTCTTTCTTTTTCTTGGTATTCTTCCCAAATTTCAGAAGCCAGTGAGATACCTCCATTAGTGTTTACTATAATGGAGACAAGCAGATCAAACTCATTCTTCTAAAATCAGCTATACTTTCTACTGGGCTCAACTATTCCAGAAGTCAGAGCTAAATATATTTATCTAAGACTTTTTGGAGTTCATGTTAACTTTTCAACCCATCAACTTTTCTTTTGGTTCAGAAGCCCTCCCCAACTCGAAATGTCCTGTACAGCATTCTCCCTAGGAGGAAAATTGGCTAGCCACTTGGGGCTAATTCACAAACCTAGTTTTGCCTCCTAATGTTTCTTTGTGATTGGGTTTGAAGGGTTTGGCTCATTTTCTTTTCTTTTTGATCTATTTCTTCCAGCAGGAAAACTTAACCATGTTTTGGCAAACAACCTTGTTTCATTTCCAACTTTATATATTGTTTACCACAGCAGTATCATTGGAAGACTGAGGTTAGAGCAGTTCATTGTTTACTTTTTCAAATAACAAATCTGAATAGCTTCAATTTTTTGATATGCCATATCCAGTGCAGGGAGAAAAACAAACTGTTTCATTATTTATGAAGAGTGACTATTTTGCACTATTGAGTTAATGCTGTCTGTCATATCTCTTTGAAAAAAGCTCAGCTACCTTTCGCTGTTCTTCTAAGTAAACTATGAGCATATAATAAGCCAATCTTGTAGATAGTTTCAGAAATCTATCAGCCCGTAATGATGTTTACCGGCCTGGATACTTTCATCCAGTTACACATTTAGAACACGGAGTTGATGTATTTGGTTGTGAAACTTAAGAAGGCATTTTCTAATTTGATGGTAATTTTGAATCACCCAGTGTCTGTCTTCTTTAGGTCCAGTTGAATTTCATTTAGGTGCCAGGCCTGAAAAGCCATACTAAGGGCTGAAGGCTGCAGTCACCGAGTTGGGTTGTAGCTTATATTGACTTCCATAGGGTGCCAAAGTTCTGAATGCCACAACTTTCAGTACCAGTGCCACTTAAACTTGTGCATTTCTAGCAGAAATGAAATTAGATCAGGTGCATAACCTTGCTCTGGACAGGGAACATGTCCACTAATTTGGTTGTACTGTACTTTTATACAGTGCTCTGCACACCCTAACAGCTCAATAAATACCACTGTTAATAACAATAATAATAATAGCATTTATTAAGTGCTTACTATGTGCAAAGCACTGTTCTAAGCACTGAGGAGGTTACAAGGTGATCAGGTTGTCCCACGCGGGGGGCTCACAGTCTTAATCCCCATTTTACAGATGAGGTAACTGAAGCCCAGAGAAGTTGTGACTTGCTGTTGATGATAGTCTGTGGGAGCATCAGGAAGACATTAGTGGAAGGTGGGTCAAAGGGCAAGGCTTAGATGGAGGAGTTCTGCTATCTTGGTCTATTGGGGTATTTTTTTTAATGGCATTTAAGGGCTTGCTGTGTTCCATGCACTATACTAAACCCTGGTGTAGATACAAGCTAATCAGGATGGACACCATCCGTGTCCCACACAGGGCTCACAGTCTTTAATCTCCATTTTACAGCTGAGGTAACTGAGGCTCAGAGTCACACCATAGACAAGTGGTGGAGCCAGAATTAGAACCCAGATCATTCTACTCCCAGGCCTGTTTTCTATCCAGTAGTCCATGCTACTCCCACCTAGGCCATGCTGTTGTGAGAGTGATGTGAGAGTAGGAGGTAGGAAAGGTGGAAAGGAAGAGAAGGTTGTAGGCACTGAGGAGGCTCCGAAAACCAGACATGTACATCCAAGCATTTTATAACTTTGATCCCCGCCTCACCGGATTTGAGCCTCCAAGCATTTCCAGTCCACACCTTACTCTGCTCCCTGGACCACTTTTCCAAAGCAGTCCTGCTCAGTCCATACCTCCTCACTTCTCAAACCCTCCAATAATTGCCCACCCATGGCTGCATCAAACAGAAACTCTTTACCACCAGCTTTAAGGCATTCAATCAGCTCTCCTTTACCTCAGTGATCTCCTACTACAACCTTCCTTACACGAGTCTATCCTCCAACACCAACCTATTTACTGTAACTGGATCGCGTCTGTCTCTCCACCAACCCCTTACCCACAACCTCCCTGTGTCCTGGAACTCCCTGGCAGACCACCAATTTCCCCACCTTCAAATCCATCCCAAAATCACATTCCCTCCAAGAGGCCTTTCATGACTAAACTCTCATTTTCTCACCTATCCACTCTCCCTTCTGCAATGCCTATGCACTTGGGTCTGTTCCCCTTTAGTAGTCTGACTCTCTCCCTCCTCAGCCCCACATTGCCCTGAAGAAGTGCTTAGTACAGTGCTCTGCACACAGTAAGTGCTCAATAAATATGATTGAATGAATGAATGAAGCACTTAGACTTTGATACTCACCCCACTCCAACCCCACAGCAATTGTGTACATATCCTTATATTTTTCCATCTCTCCGTCTGTAATTTATTTCATATATCAGCGTCCCCACTAGACTGTAAGCTCCTTGAGGGCAGAAATTGTGTCTACCAAAATTATTGTTTGGTGCTTTCCCAAATGCTTAGTACAGTGTTTGTATTGTACTCTTCCAAGTACTTAATACAGTGCTCTGTCTCAATAAATACCACTGATTAATTTCTCCGCACACAGTAGGCACTCAATGAATACCACTGTTTGAAGAAGCCAGCCCTATATCGATGGTAATCAGTTGCGCTACTATTACACTTCCCAAGAGCTTAGTGCAGTCCATCAAACTCAGTAAGTGCCATCACTTTGACTGCAGCTTTTGCGCAGAGATTATGAAAGTTTAAATTCTTGCTCCCTGATCACTCCATCCCTCTTTATACCCAGAGCCACGGTTTTCCTTCGTTCCTGGTCTCTAACATTGACAGCTGCTGCATTGGTATTCACGCTTGAGTGAAATAAACAGCTGTTATTTGGTAACATTTATTGGTTTGGTCAATGCTAATGCTATTGCAAATGACATGTCTATAATAAACTACTCAGCCCCATGGCTGAACTTAAAAATAAAATCCCATTCTTGCTATGTGGGTAAGAGTCAGATTGGTGTCACTTTTCTCAATTTGTTCTGCTACCCACTGCTAGGCAAAATTTTGTCTCTTGGATGACTATTTTATTGTTTTGCCTATAACGTTGATTTACGCTAGCCTAAAAATGAGCCTTGCTATCCATGCAAGAGGATTTCAATAACTGATTAATGACGATTCTCCTAAATGAGTTTGGAAGCCTGCTTTAGCATGTCTGACGGTGGGTTAAATGCTCAACTCAATTTCTGAGCCCTGTGATTAAGTAACGTGGGCACCCTGTGGAGAGGGCAAGTGTAACCACCTTGTCAGCAAAGCCAAGACACTTTTTACTTTCACACGCATTGGGAACGGGTTCGGAACCCAAGAGCCAGGTGGAACTTTCTGATAGGGAAGAGCCTTCAGCTGAACTGTGTGGCCCTTTTCTTCTGCTTCTGAATGAGTTCGGTAGTTGATATTCCCAACATGTTCCTACTGGACTTAAGGCATTGTGGAGACAGCCGGCCGGTGAGGAACTTATCAAACTCTTCTTGGCTGGAAGCTAGGCAGTCGTGTCCTGTCGAAGAATTGCATTTTGGGGATTTGCAGTTGAGTGGAGAGGATGAGTTAACTGTGTATTGTGAGAAATGGTGTTAGTAATTATTTCCAGTCTGTGGGGAGAGAGGTTTACATGACATTTGTGGCACCCACAATATACTTCAATCAGTCATTCGTGTTTACTGAGTACCTACTGAGGTCAGGGGACTGTACTAGGTGTTTGGAAGGTATAATATAATAAAAAAAAAACAAAGGCCTGGCCCTCAAAGAGCTTGCAATCAATGAGATAGGCAGCAGACAAATCATTTACAAATAGTAGGGTTGAGGAAAAATATAGTTACAAGTGGCAATAGCCAGGGAATTAAAACTGAATAAACAGTGTTGCATGCAATTCAATTCACTCTTACCCAAGTGCTTATGATAGCAGTAGGGATGAAATGGCATCCCACAGTTTTGGAGGGGGAGGGGGTTTCATGCCGAGAAACAGTGCGAATCTGTGTACATGGGAAATGGCTTCGCTATATGCAGTCAGGCACTGACTGCTGGGACCACAAACATTGAGAAGTACTGGAAAGAGCATAGGTCTGGGACTCAGAGGACCTGAGTTCTAATTTTGGCACTGTCACCTGCCTGCCATGTGACCTTGGGCAAGTCACTTAACTTCTCTGTGCCTCAGTTTCCTCATCTATAATATGGGGATCAAATACCCGTTCTCCCTCTCCCTTACATTGTGAACTACTTGTCGCAAAGTGACTGTGACTAACTTGATTATCCTGGTTCTACCCTAATGCTGTGCTCAGTGCTTGGCACATAGTAAATTCACTTATTCATTTGCATTTATTGAGCACTTACCGTGTGCAGAGCACTGTACTTGGCAATTGGAGGAGTACAATATAGCAATAAACAACACTTATGCACACATCTATAGTTTCTTTATATTAATGTCTGTCTCCCACTCTAGACTTTAAGCTCTTTGTGGGCAGGGAATGAGTGCTGTGGGGCTGGGAGGGGGAATGAATAAAGGGAGTGAGTCAGAGTGACAAAGAAAGCAGTGGGAGAAGAGGAAAGGGGGGCTTAGGGAAGGCCTCTTGGAGGAGATGTGCCTTAATCACAATTATAATGATTTCTTTAACAACCACCTACTATATATTGGCTCTTCATGGGCAGAACCTTCTTATGTAATGTGGGAGATTCAGTTGCTTACATTTCCAGTCGTCACATTAAGTCCTCTGAATGAGAAAATGGCTGCCAAGTTGGGATCCCTATTTCAGAGAATAATTCATTACAGATGAAGGCGGACTATTGTGAAACATGTCAGCTGCATTGCTGGGGTGAAAACAAAAGTTGTAAAGATTGCACTGAGTTTTTCAGAAAAAATCCATCTTCTCAGAGAGACAATAAAATTCTTGTTCATTACATTATCATTTCTGCTTCTGAGCTGTTTCATAGTGATACATGTGTTTGGGCTTATATGAAAGAATGCTGCTGCCTTCTGGCTTGATTCTGCCAATTGTTCTCACCTTTTTCTGGTGGTAATAGCTTAAGTAGGAGGGGCAGGCTTATAGTTACGGTACGATCATACACTCCATTGCCCTAAGAACTTGCAAGTTTCCTTTCTTGTCATCTCTGTTTTTAGATGAAGCCCTGGTTTGATGGGAAGCAGTGTGGCCCAATGGAAAGAGCTTGGGCCTGAGAATCAGAGGACATATGTTCTAATCTTGGATTTGCCACTTGTCTGCTATGTGACCTTGGGCAATTCACTTACCTTCTCTGTGTTAGTTTTCTCGTCTGTAAAATGAGATTAAATTCTACTCCCTCCTACTTAGGTAGTGATCCCCATGTGGGACAAGGATTGTGAACAAACTATCTTGTATCTACGTAACATTTAGTAGCTCACTTGACACATAGGAAGCACTTAACAAGTATCACAATAATAATTATACCTCATTATTATTATGACTGATTATGAATTCATTAATTCATTCAATCATATTTATTGAGCGCTTACTGTGTGCATAGCACTATACTAAGCACTTGGGAAGTACAAGTTGGCAACATTTAGAGATGGTCCGTACCCAACAGTGGGCTCACAGTCTAGAAGGGGGAGACAGAGAACAAAACATATTAACAGAATAAATTGAATAGAATAAATATGTACAAGATTACTATATAAATATATATATATAAATATATATATATATATATATGTATACTATATATATATATATGAATACTATTATGATTTCCTTTTCTTGCTAAGGACTGGATTGGACAGGTAGAAGACCGCAGGCTGAATTGTTCATGAAGGTGAGAATGCTCCATGCTAACTTACTGAAGCCCGTTTCCTCAGAAGAGCATTAACACTCAGTGGCTGGAGGCCAACTTGTTTAAAGACAAATCTACCTAACCAAAGACTAAGGCAACTTTTGATCTCTTTCCTAAGACTATATCCTTCAATCCGCCAGTAATATTGGCTGCTGAGTGCCAGCTATATACACTTGGGAGACTGCAATAGAGTTGCAAAACTCAATCCCTACCCTCAAGGAGCCTTTGATCTAGTGGACTATATGGTGCTGGGTATATAGAGAACAGATTTTTATGGTATTTTTTAGGCACTTATTATGTGCCAGGCACCCTACTAAGTGCTGGGGTAAATACTAGGTAATCAGGTTGGAAACCATCCATGTCCCATATAGGGCTTACAGTCTTAATCCCCATTTTACAAATGGAGGTTACTGAGGCGCAAAAATGTGAAGTGGCTTGCCCAAGACCACACAGCAGACAAGTATCAGAGCCAGGATGGGAACACAAGTCCTCTGCCTCCACGCCTGTGCTCTTTCCACCAGTTCAACCTGATTCTCATTCCCTAGGATTCCCTAGGAAAGCAGGGCCTAGGGCTCTGAGGAAACCCAGCCCCTTGAGTGCATCTGTAGATTTTACTGGTGTTATGCTCCATGCATGGGATGCAAACAGGCCCCTATTTGTATATTAACGTCTTTCTCCCTTTCTAGACTGTAAGCTCCTTGTGGTCAGGAATCATTCAGTCATATTTATTGAGTGTTTACTGTGTGCAGAGCACTGTACTAAGTGCTTGGAAGAGTACAATACAAAAATTGACACATTCCCTACCCACAGTGAGCTTACAATCTAGAATCATCTCCCCCTCCCTCCGCCTTACCTCCTTCCCCTCCCCACAGCACCTGTATATATGTATATAAGTTTGTACATATTTATTACTCTATTTTACTTGTACATATTTATTCTATGTATTTTATCTTGTTAATATGTTCTGTTTTGTTGTCTGTCTCCCCCTTCTCGATTATGAGCCCGCTGAATGAAACAGGCCAAGCATAGCATTTGATTTAAGGATGGAACTCTTCCTCCTTCATAGCCGACAGACCACCACTCTCCCCACCTTCGAAGCCATCCTACAATCATATCTTTTCAGAGAGTTCTTCCCCAACCAAGTCCTAATTTCCCCTACATCTTTTCCGTTCTGTGTCGCCTCCACACTTGGCTCTATACCTTTTAAGCACTTGTTATTCACCCCACCCTAAGCCCCATGGCTCAGTGCTTCGCACATAGTAAGCACTTAACATGCCATTATTATTATTATTATTATTATTTGTAATTTATATTAACATCTTTCTCCTTTTCTAGACTAAACTCCTTGTGGTCAGGAATCATTCAATCATACTTATTGAGTGCTTACTGTGTGCAGAGCACTGTACTAAGTGCTTGGAGGAGTACAATACAAAAATTAACAGACACATTCCCTACCCACAGTGAACTTACAATCTAGAATCATGTCTACCAACTCTGTTGTATTATACTCTCTCAAGTGCCCAGTATCATGTTCTGCACACAAGTGCTCAATAAATACCATTGACTGGCAGTAACCAAGGAAGGATTTTTATTTTATTTTTACCCAAAGGGAGGGCTAACTGATGGGCTAATTTGGCTACTGCTTGATGTCACCATGATCAAGTAAAATTCCATCATCCATTGTGTTGTGTTGCCAATTCTATTGTGTTGTATTTGGCCAAGCACTTAGTATAGTGCTCCGCATAAAGTAAGCACTCAGTAAATACCCGTTGTTGGGTAGGGACCATCTCTATATGTTGCCGACTTGTACTTCCCAAGTGCTTAGTACAGTGCTCTGCACACAGTAAGTGCTCAATAAATGCAATTGAATGAATGAATGAATCCATAAGGCAAGAATGTGTGGGTTCTCCAAGACAAAAACACCAAATGCCAAACAAATGGTGTTTAGATGCCAAAACACCAAATTGCTGGCTTCTGACAAGTTGAGGTGACAAGAATAAGATCCCCCTGAGTTTGTATGCATGGTGCTTTGTTCTTTACCTCTCTTTGACTATCCAAACAAAGCTTCTGCTGCTAGCTGTTTATGTGATTTCTCTTCCTTGGATGCCCTAGAATTGAACAGAGCAAGACAAAACTGAAGTGCTTTTGCAAGGACAGAGGTCAGAATTTAATGCACATACGTACGTGGGGCAGTGGGTTTGAAAGCCACCCACACCATCAGTATGCTTAATGGCTTTGCTCTGGTTTGGCCTTCAGCTCTCCGGCTTTCGTGTTAATTGCACAGAGCCTTTTGTGTGAGTCTTTCAACTCTATTCCTGGTGCATTTAACTGTATTTATTTCAGTGCATTGGTGGAGAGATAAAGACAGCTTTTCCAGAGGTGGATAATCCGACGTCCCCCTCCCTCCCCATGAAACCTCTCAAAGGAGGTGTGAGTCTTGGAGATATCGGTGATATCGGAGAATATTTTTCCTTTGGATTGGATCCATGGAAGCAAATTAGGGGCTCATATTGTATATGATTGAAAAGAAAATGATTTTGCCAGGTTGAAATGTTGGAGTTTCGAAGGAAATGGAGGCTTGGAACTGCTGCATGCACTGTGTCTTCAGCCAGTGAGGTGGCAGAAGCTGAACTGAAAAAGCCGAATCCTTTCTCTGTACTTTGATCTGCTTTAAAAATTTGCTTTATTTTGCTATGGAATAGCTGACCCAGTAGTCCCATTCACATTTTATCCTTGAACAATAAGAGAAAAATCTCCCTGCAGTAAATGTTCAGTTAATCAGTTAATCCTGTTTTTTCCCCTCCTCTTCAAAAAAAAAAAAATGGAGAAAGCTTTATGAAATAATAATCCTAGTGTCAGCCACTCAAATGTTTGTCCTTAATATCTTAATCAATAGTTAAGACTCATAAGGCCACCCTGCCTCTACCCTTAGGCTGTGATCAGCTGTTCCCCCCCGAGAGGTAAAATCTACTAGAGAAGACACCAGAATCACCCAACATCTGGCTATGTTTAACAGAAAGTCTCCATTGTTTGCCTTTGGTTAATTAATTAAGTGTTCTCAGTTGATACAGAACCCATCTACCAACAATCACAGACAGCATAAATTCCAGTTGGGACACCTGATTGAGTTATTACACAGCTCCAAGTCGGTGCAACCTCCTTTCATTTGTGCGCAGTAATTTGAAATCTTCCCCTTTCAGAAGCTCATACACTAGCCCTAGAAAGCTTTCTCCCCAACATCTGAACCAGCCAAATCTCCAAGCAAAACCCAGATCCACCTTTTCTACACCTAATCTGATCCCCTGACTTGACTTTCTCATTCTCTAGCTCTCCTTCTGCCCTGACTTCAAATTTTTAGTAGGAAACTCATTTCTCTTCTACTAGATTGTAAGCTCCTTGAAGGCAGGGATTTGCACCTACCATCTCTATTGTATTGTACACTCCCAAGTGCTTAGTATGATGTTCTGAACATAGCTTAGGAAACACCACTGACTCCTTGATTTGTCATTGTAATGGGTGTCGAAGAAGCACTGGGAAAAGGAGAATAACTCAATCATATTTATTGAGCACTTACTCTATGTAGAGCACTGTACTAAGCACTTGGGTAAGTACAATATAACAGAGTTGGTGGGTATGTTCCCTGTGCATAGCAACCTTACAGTCTAGAGGAAGAGGCAGACATTAATATAAATATAAATAAATTAGAAGCAGCATGGCTCAGTGGAAAGAGCATGGGCTTTGGAGTCAGAGGTCATGGGTTCAAATTCTGGCTCTGCCAGTAGTCAGCTGTGTGACTTTGGCCAAGTCACTTAACTTCTCTGGGCCTCAGTTACCTCATCTGGAAAATGGGGATTAAGACTGTGAGCCCCCTGTGGGACAACCTGATAACCTTGTAACCTCCCCAGTGCTTAGAACAGTGCTTTGCACATAGTAAGCACTCAATAAATACCGTTATTATTATTACAATTAGTATAAATAAATTACAGATATGTTCATAAGTGCTGTGGGGCTGAGGGAGAGGTGAATAATAGGTGAAAATCTAAGTGCAAGGATGATGCAGAAGGGAGTTGGAGGAGAGGAAATAAGGGCTTAGTTGGGGAAGGGCTCTGGGAGGAGATGTGCTTTTAACAAGGCTTTGAAAACGGGGAGAGTGATCAGATGATCACTGATATGATGATATGTCTGATATGAAGAGGGAGGGTGTTTCACGCCAGAGGCAGGATATGGGCAAGGCCTTGGGTGAAATAGATGAGATTGAGATGCAGTAAGTATGTTGGCATTGCAGTAAGTGTGCAGGCTGGGTTGTAGTAGAAAACCACTCTAGGCTGTATGATCGCTGTGGGCAGGGAACACGTTTGCCAACTCTGTTATATTCTGCTGTACCAAGCACTTAGCACCGTGCTCTGCACACAGTAAATGCTCAATAAATATGACTGTTTCACTGAGGGGCAAGTTGATTGAATGCTTCAAAGCCTGAGGTAAGGAGTTTCTGTTTGATGCAGTGGTGGGTGGACAACCATTGGAGATTCTTGAGAAGTGGGGAAACATGGATTTCAAGGTTTCGTAGAAAAATGATCTGGGCAGCAGAGTGAAGTAAAGACTAGAGTGGGGAGAGACAGCAGGCAGGCTGTCCAGCAAGGAACCAGTTATTTTGCTGCTTCAGGGAAGGCACCACTGGTGTACTCTTTTCTAGTGCTTAGTACAGGTCTCTGCCCAGAGAAAGTGCTTTAATAAATGCTTACTACTAAAGGCTGCCTCCCAGCTCCCGCCTTCCATGTATCCTGGATCTGTGTTGGGAAAATCAGGAGACCCCACTTTTAGCGGAGTGTCACCTATCCTTCCCCATTGGGTTATCCCACAGTGGGGCCCATCATAATGATATGCCAACCTGAGGTGAGTGATGGACCCTGGCTATTATTTCACACGGAAGGAAAGGCTGCTGGTTAATGTCGGAACATAATTATCAAGGTGGCAATCTACCTTTTCCATATAAACTGTATCACCTGTTCCCTCAAGCCTCAATAGACCACCAAGGAATAATAGATGCCTCAAATGATGTCAGTGGTTTTATGTGAATGAATGTCATTTAAAAGGTAATTTTCCCTGGAAATCAACAAGGTTTCAGAGCTGATATATGACCTTGATGTCATGAGGGATTAATGAACTCCCTATAGCTAACCTCTGGGGTAAAAAGGGTGTGATTTTTTTTTTTCTTCATACAATTTCTAGATATCCCATTAATTTGTAGGGAAAAAGCAATCTTTCATTTACACAGTGTTTTTGAATTATACTGAATTTGCCCTTGTTCTGACCAGAAAACTCCTCATTGTGTGTTTGTGACTACAAGGGAATAACCACACATAAGTGGCTCTGTCTATATATATTTATATATGCAAATTTATACATATAAATACACAAAGTGATATACATATGCATATTCAGCTCAACGGAAAAGAGCACGGACATTGGAGTCAGAGGTCATGGTTTCAAATCCCGGCTCCGCCAATTGTCAGCTGTGTGACTTTGGGCAAGTCACTTAACTTCTCTGAGCCTCAGTTACCTCATCTGTAAAATGGGGATGAAGACTGTGAGCCCCCCGTGGGACAACCTGATCACCTTGTAACCTCCCCAGCGCTTAGAACAGTGCTTTGCACATAGTAAGCGCTTAATAAATGCCATCATCATCATCATATTCGCATAGGCAGACCTTGAAAAAATTTCCTGGGTTTTATCAGCATCCACCAGGGCTGCTGGAGGAAAAGGAGAGGTTTTTTCCTTTTTTTTTCCTCCTCAGAGCAGTGACCTGTAGAATCCTGCAGGCACCCTGGAGAAAGACAAAGTTTAGCAGCCTATCTGACATCAAGTGCATCCAACTGGCAAACCTCCATCCGTGACATTTAAGAGCCTAAATCTTCTGGTGTGATAGAAGACCTTGGAAATGGTGCTCTTAGTAGGCCTCTCTTGGCCCTAGAAGGCCAGAGTTTCTTCACTTTTAATCCCCAACTATCTCAAACAGCAATCAGTCAATCAATTAATGGTATTTTCTGAGCACTTGCTGAATGCAGAGCACTATCCTAAGTACTTGGGAGAGTACAGAAGCATTGGTAGTCACAATCTCTACCCCCAAGGAGTTTACAATATACTCACATCTACATCTTCACAGTGCCTCAGTTCCCAGAGTTGTGTAGGAGTTTGCTGAGCTGTGATATGATATAGTGGGGTATTTTTGTACCTTGAGTGCCTTTTGAGAATTGATAAAAACAGTGAAACCTAAGGTGGAGTTTTGCGCTTTGCTTTGCTTTCTGTCAATCAGTGGTATTTTTAGCGTGCTTAACTTGCATAGTCCCTACTAAGCATTTGGAAAAGCACAGTACAACAGAGTTGGCAGATGCATCCCTTGCCCACAAGAAGCTTATAGTCTATTGAGTTTTTCCTGTGTTTAGAGAACTTGCTATATTCTCCCAGGCTGTGTCCAGGTCAACTGCTCCACTTGTTTCACCCGTGGATTCCCGCTGGCCATGTCTTCAGAGGCTCATCAATCAATCAATCATATTTATTGAGCGCTTACTGTGTGCAGAGCACTGTACTAAGCGCTTGGGAAGTACAAGTTGGCAACATATCGAGACAGTCCCTACCCAACAGTGGGCTCACAGTGGGCTCATGGCCACCACTGGCAAATAGTTGATCATCAATTTCCAATTCTGCTCCTCAGAATATTGAGGCACTTGAGAAACAGTGTTGTGGGAAATATTGAGCATTATGAGACTTCAAGTTTCTAGACTGTGTCCACCAGCGCAATCACAATTTTTTGTTCTTATTAATTTCAAGCCCTGCCTGCTGCCTTGAGGCATTTTGTTTTGTCAGTCAGAAAGTTACTGCTCAGAAGAAACAATAGGAAGAGAAAAATGAGAGCAACAGTCTCTCCAAAGCCATTAGTAATACTGAACACAGCAATGATGGCTAACAGTGTCTAATACTCCATCAAGGTATCTGGCCTGTCAGCTATAAAAATGTCATATCTAAAAGTTTATTATTAGACCTCTGTAGTGCACATACATACAGTTTACTGTTTATGCCAGTGGAGTGGGGAGATCTTAACATTAGCTTTTGGGAGGTGGCTCTACTGCCCTGTCTCCATCCTCTCACCCTGTTCCCTCACCTGAAATGCCCCCTACCCAAATCCGACTGACCTCTCCATGTTTCAAACCCTCCTAAAATCCCATCTCCTGCGAAGAGATTTTTCCCCAATAATCCCCAACACCCTGGACCGTATCACTTCAGCAGCTTGCTCTAACCCTTCCTCGAAAAATACGTTTGTTCAGGTATTCAATTTTACAGTCAGTTATTCTGATTATGTTCTTTGCAACTCTTTCTAAATCTGTCTCCAATAATAATGGCATTTAGTAAGTGCTTACTGTGTGCAAAACACTGTTCTAAGTGCTGGGGAGGTTACAAGGTGATCGGTTTGTCCCACGGGGGGCTCACAGGCTTCATCCCCATTTTGCAGATGAGGTAACTGAGGCTCAGAGAAGTTAAGTGACTTGCCCAAAGTCACATAGCAAAGTGGCAGAGCAGGATTTGAACCCATGACCTCTGACACCGAAGCCTGTGCTTTTTCCACTGAAGCTGTGCCGCTTCTCTAATATTAGAAGGGTAAGTTCCTTGTGGTCAGGGAACACAACTAGCACTTTTGAGAACTTGGGAAAGAGTGCATCTCACCGAGTGGGCACTCAATAAACACTATTGCTGCTACTACCACTGTACTACTGTGCAGCTAAAGGCAACCAGAAGCTCTGTGGTGACTTGGAAGATATCCTGAGAAGTTTGGTCAGTGCACTAAGAAACCAAAGCTACGATGGGGAAGGAAGTACTGTGGATCAGGGAGAATTAAGACTCTCCTTTTTGTGCCATTTTAATTAGCATTTTCTTATTGGACAATAGTCTTCTGGGATAGTCTGGAGCCCAGCAATACCGTACTCCCTGCTATGTCCTCCGCCAACCTCTCAGAAGTCTTAAAATTCACAACTTTCTTAAATATTTGAAAAACAAAAAAGAAACTGAAAGCTCAGATATGAGCTCTTCCATCCATATTTTATAGATGAAATATTTAGGGTTTTAAATTAAACATGCCTAAAAATCTTATTCCGGTGAGGCTCCCACAACCACCCTGCTTATGGTACTCTAACCTTGGAACAGATTATGAATATGAATCAAGGTCAGTCTTTCTCTCTTATTTTTCACTCTCACCCAAGTCCTAATTGGTCACCAAATTCCAAGGAGAAGAGCAGAGGAAACAATACATGGTGAAGGGGAAATTTAAGGTAACTTTAAAGTTTGTGAGAAATTCTAGTTTCCATTTACTTTCCCTTTGTTACTGTGCTATCATTCTGTCCAATCAAGTTATTGGAAATAAAAGAGAAAATAGTCCCACGGTAATTTACTTTGAAAATAAATCTCTGCAGCAGAACTTCTCCTCTCAGTGCCTCCAAGTACGTCAGATTACTAATTTGTGATGGAGAGTGACTGTTGTGTAATTATCTCAGCCAGATCTTTTGAAAAAGAGCAAATGGATCCTCATGGATCTTCTCTGCAGCTTTATAGGTAGAGGTTCTTGATCAATTAACTAATGGTATTTATTGGGCACATAATCTGTGTAGGGCATTGTACTAAGTGCTTGGGAGAGTACAGTCCATTAGAAGTGGTAGACACGGTCCCTGCCCACAAGAAGCTTGCAGAATAGAGAGGGGGACAGGTACTAAAATAAATTACAGAGAAGGGAACTAGCTGGGAATAAGGACATCTACATAAATATTGTGGAGGTGGGGTGAATATGAAAGTGCTTAATGGATACAGACCCAAGACCATAGGCGACACAGAAAGGAGGGTGAATAGGGAAAATGAGGACTTGGTCGGCAGTCTAGTCATCAGAATGGTCTCAACATCCTGTGGAATTTTCACCGGTCCATTGTCGAGGTCCAGCATCATAGAGATGATGCAACTTCTCTGAATAATAACGCTCATCCAGTACCCTGCTGTGCCCTCTGTGGACACGCCATAAATCCTTGAGAGTCATGGCTATGCTGCTGCAGGTGGTGGTAGTGTCCTGAAGATTATACTGAATTGATTTTCATTGTCACTGGGGTGGCTGGCCCCAAGAGGCAAGGCTCCAGGACTACATTTCATTGATTGGCAGCTAGCAAAGGGGTTCAAGACTGTATTCCCTCAGTTGGGGCTGAGAGGGGGTTCCATTATAAAGATTGCCCTCTGGTCACTTATAGATAGGCTAAAGTAAATGGAGAAGCAGTCTGGCCTAGTGGAAAGAGCAAAGCACTGGGAATCAGGAGCCTTGAGATATAAACCTGGGTCTGCCACTTGCCTGTTGTGGGACCTTGGACAAGTCTCAACTTTTCTGGATTTCAGTTTCCTCACTTGTAAAATAGGGATTAAATTCCTGTTCTCTCCCATGTCCTGCCATAGAAAGTAAGCCCCATGTGGGGCAGGGACTGTATCTGATTTGTGGTGTATCTACCCTAAGGCTTAGCACATAGGAAGTATTTAACTAATACCATACTTATTATTAAACTTGGGAGGCTGAATGGGGTAGGAGGGAAGGAAGGGGATTGAATTATCTTAGCTTGCAGGGTGGCAGTCAGAGGCCCAGCCCCTGAAATTTGCAAGGCGGCAGGTGGTAAGTCCTCCCAACTGCCAACGGGACCTCTTGCAGAAGAAAGGAGGTAAAGGACAGCCAACCATTGGCAGTACAGTCATTCATTCATTCAATCGTATTTATTGAGTGCTTACTGTGTGCAGAGCACTGTACTAAGCACTTGGAAAGTACAAGTTGGCAACATATAAAGAAGGTCCCTATCCAACAGTGGGCTCACAGTCTAGAAGAGTGCTCTAGAAGTGTGCTCTTCACACAGTAAGTGCTCAACAAATAGAATTGAATGAATGAATTGGCAGATGCCACCATCATGGTACGTATTTCATGAAGCAGTCAGGGTGACATGGCGTTGCATCTGATAGCGAACAGCAGAAGCCAAAAGAAGCACTGTGCTGTGGGTTGCGTTTTCATTCCCAAGTAATTTTTGAGGATGCATATATATATGTGCGTGGTTGACTTCCTCTTGCCAAGTCTGAAAGGGAGAATGCATTCTGCTCCCCGGCTCTCTCATATGAAACGATTTCCTAAATGCTAAGCGTTGTAGCGAGCCAGGCAATGGTATTTTAACTTGGAGAAAGTCAGGAAATGCCAATATATGGTTCCCATGGGAACCTCACCTATGGTCCATTGTGCAGTTCTGGTGATTAGAGAATAGCAGGTTAATCAACAATAACTTATTTTAAAAACTCAGAGGTACAAAGGCTGTATAGACCTCATGAAAGACTTAAGATACCTCGAGATCCAGATGTTCGGAGTGATTTTAAAAGTTCAGATTGGATCTATTTATGGCCCAAACAAGTCTCTCAGGGTGTGTATACACTGTAAGCTAATTTGAAGGCATTTGGTCTTGATGCTTTACATGCTGTTATGGTACAATGGCGCACATGCTGGGTTACCTGATTGCTCAAATAATTCTCCGTGATTACATCAGTAATTCCCCAGCCCCAGGCTCCAGGACATTATCAGCATCTATTTCAGTAGCCTTTATTACAAGCGAGCTATATAAAGCATAAGCCAGTTTGAATAGTGAGAATCAGGCATCCATCTAGCAGCAGCCACCATATTTCCATATCTGAATCCTGATTGTTAGCACTAATTTCCTAAATATTCAACTCTCCAGTCACCCTCTGCCCACCCCCCCCCCCGCACCACCATTCCAAACCATTACCTTGAACTTTGACACCTGAGGCACTTGGGATTCATCCCTGGAGAAGAGATACCTTGGAATGGAAAAAATACCTGCCACCATTTTAATTAGTTCGATTCTTCCCTATTTGGAAGAATGTCTGCTTTTCTCTCAGCTGGATGGCAAGTGCTACAGGGATTGTGAATCCGGGACAGACTCTGAGAATCTTTACTACACCTTAGCTTGACCCCTCTGCCCCCAACCTTTCCCAGATTTCATGTACAGAGGGGAGAGAAGCTCTTTGCAAGCTAACACATCAGCTCCTGTTCCAAGTTCCTAGGATACAATAGTGACAGAAGCCTTAAAATAATTAGTCACAGTGGCTTCTGGGAAGAGTTCTGTGGCCCACGGCGATACATGAAAAAGGGATACATTGGTCCTGCCAAGTTCTAAATTATTGCTCCTGCCATTTCAAAACCCAAAATAGAATCCTGAAAATTAAATGTGTAAGACCTATTAAGATATCTTTCTAATCTATATTAGGGTTCAGTAATCATAGGCAATTATGAATGAGAAAGCTCTTTGTGGGCAGGGAATGTGTCTATTATTGTTATATTGACTCTCCCCAAGTGCTTAGTTCAGTGCTTTTCACACAGTAAGTGCTCAATAAATACGTATGAAGGAATGATGTAGCAACTCTGTATTGTACTCTCCCAAGTGCTTAGAGAAGTGCTCTGCACACAGTAAACACTCAATAAATACCACTGACTGATTGATTGAAGACTTTCATTTAGAGATTTGGAGGTCTGGGAATCTTCCATGTCAGTATAGGCTGAGCTTCCATCTAAAATAAAGGATGATCCCCTAGAGAAGCAGTGTGGCTCAGTGGAAAGAGCCCGGGCTTTGGAGTCAGAGGTCATGGGTTCAAACCCCGGCTTCACCAATTGTCAGCTGTGTGACTTTGGGCAAGTCACTTAACTTCTCTGGTCCTCAGTTATTTCATCTGTAAAATGGAGATTAAGACTGTGAGCCCCCTGAGGGACAACTGATCACCTTGTAACCTCCCCAGGGCTTAGAACAGTGCTTTGCACACAGTAAGCACTCAATAAATCCAATCGAATGAATGAATGAATGTAGGGGAGCAGCTAATATTTGCTTCACCACAAACCCCTTGCCAGGTTATAGTAACTCTCAAGTATTTCTCACATGATTGAGAAAATCCTTCCTGGGGTTCAACCTCAAACTTTCTTCATTGAATGACAGCTTAAGCCTCTGTATCAGTTTCCTTGCGCCAATGTAATCTTTAACATTATGCAGTATCAGTGGATGGGTGGGAGACAAATGCCGCAGACAGACCAGCTTAAAAGACAGCAATCAGGATGGGAGGGCTGTCCTCGAGCAGAAGTTTCAGGAAGATCAGGAAACCAAGAAGCATATTGAAAAGTGGCAACACTTGCAGGAATTAGCAAATGAATCAGCAGTGCAGTAAACAACAGTCTCTATGTGCTCTCAGTGTGGAACAGAATGTTGGTTGAGCATAGGTTGTTTTCAGCCACACTGGAGCATATGGCTAAGATCTCAGAAGGATGTGTATTCTTTCTCTTTCCTTCCTTCTATTTTTTCCTCTCTCCCTCTCTGCTCTTCTTCCCTATCTCCTCCTCTCCCTTTCTTTCTCTTCCTGTCTCTTTCTCTGTCTTCTTCCTTCCTGCTTCTTTCTCTATCCCTCTTCTCTCTCTTCCTCTTTTTCTCCCTCTATCTCCTATCCCTTCCTCCTCCTTTTTCCATTTTTCTGCCTTCCTCCCTCCTTTTCTCCCTCTTTTTCTCTCCCTTCTACCCTTCCTCATCTTCCTCCCCCTTATTCCCTCCCCTTCCCCTTTTTCCTCCCTTCCTCCCTGACTCTCTTCTCCTCTCCCTCTTTCCCTTTATAATAATAATTTTGGTATTTGTTAAGCATTTACTATGTGCAAAGCACTGTTCTAAGTGCTGAATAATGATGGCATTTATTAAGCGCTTACTGTGTGCAAAGCACTGTTCTAAGCACTGGGCAGGTTACAAGGTGATAAGATTGTCCCACGAGGGGCTCACAGTCTTAATCCCCATTTTACAGATGAGGTAACTGAGGCACAGAGAAGTTAAGTGACTTACCCAAAGTCACACAGCTGACAATTGGTGGAGGCGGGATTTGAACCCATGATCTCTGACTCCAAAGCCCACGCTCTTTCCATTGGACCACGCTGCTTCTCCTTTCTCCTTTCTCCTTCTCCCCCTCTCCTACCACCCCACTCCTAAGGGTTTATGCCCAAGTAGAATGCTCAGCCTGCCAATAGATATACTGACTGAAATGTAAATATGTCTGTAAGTATGTGAGAAGCAGCGTGGCTCAGTGGAAAGAGCCCGGGCTTGGGAGTCAGAGGTCATGGGTTCGAATCCCAGCTCCGCCACAGGTCTGCTGTGTGATCTTGGGCAAATCAGTTAGCTTCTCTAGCCTCAGTTACCTCATCTGTAAAATGGGGATTAAGACTGTGAACCCCACGTGGGACATCCTTGATTACCTTGTATCCCCCCAGTGTTTAGAACAGTACTTTGCACACAGTAAGTGCTCAATAAATATGACTGATTGAATGAATGAATGGACAAATGTCATTATTACTATTATTATTATTATTGTTTCCTTGTACTACACCCTTTCTCTATATACTTTTTGCTTTGGTCCTTTCAGTCAAGCTTCCCAGAAGTCAGGTCCTTTTGTTTATTTTGATATTTGATCTTTGCAAAATCAAAAGCAGTAGTTCCGATCTTTCTGGAATTAAAGTTTGTAAAGAAATGTATCGTTAATAATAATGATGGCATTTGTTCAGCACTTACTATGAGCAAAGCACTGTTCTAAGTGCTGGGAAAGCTACAAGGTGATGAGGTGAGGTTGTCCCACAGGGGGTTCACAGTCTTAATCCCCATTTTACAGATGAGAGAACTGAGGCACCGAGAAGTGAAGTGACCTGCCCAAAGTCACACAGCTGACAAGTGGCGGAGCTGGGATTTGAACCCATGACCTTTGACTCCCAAGCCCCTGCTCTTTCCATTGAGCCATGCTGCTTTTCATAATGTTCTGGCTATTCAACTCATTTGCATGATAGGTGGACATATGCAATCCTACGTGTCTTGTTGTCAGAAACTTTCATCACTAATAATAATAACAATCATAATGATTGTGGTATCTAAGTCTTCCTATGTGCCAAAAATTATACAAAGTGCTGGGGTGGAAACGAGATATTCGGATTGGACTAGTCCCTATTTTACATGGAGTTCACAGTCTAAGTAGAGGGAGCAGGATTTAATCTCCATTTTACAGATGAGGAAACTGAGGCGCAGAGAAGTTAAGTGACTTGCCCAAGGTCACACAGCTTAGAAGTGGTGGAACTGGGATTAGGACCCAGGTTCCCCAATTCCCTGGCCTGTGCTCTTTCCACTAGGCCCTGCTGCTTCCCTGTCGCTGATGTGTCAGTCGTCGTCCTCATCCCCACTCACCCAAGTTCAGGACCAGGAGAAATCCTAAAAAGTAGCTGGCCCATATGAGGAAGATTGCACTAACTACCAAGGCAAACCATTTACTGGTTTCTGTTTTCATGGCAGGGAAACAGTGTGGCCTAGCTGATAGAGCATGGGACTGGGATTCACAGGACCACTTGTCTGCTGTGTGACCTTGGGCAAGTCACTTGACTTCTCTGTGCCTGTTTCCTCATCTGTGAAATGGGAATTGAGACTGGGAGCTGCATGTGGGTCATGGGCTGCGTCCAACCTGATTAGCTTCTATCTACCCCAGGACTGTGTAGTGTCTGGACCATAGTAAGAGCCTAACAAATATAATAAAAATAAAAAAAAAGCTTACAGCAGGCAGAGCATCCCACTAAGTACTTGGAAGTACTTGGAACTGAGATTAGAACCCAGTTTCTCAATAAATAAATACTGAATAAATACGATTGAATGAATGAATGGATATAGCTTTAATTCTATTTGTTCTGATGACTTTGACACCTGTCTCCATGTTTCGTTTTGTTGTCCATCTAGACTGTGAACCTGTTGTTGGGTAGGGACTGTCTCTACAAGTTGCCGACTTGTACTTCCCAAGTGCCTAGTACAGTGCTCTGCACACAGTAAGCTCTCAATAAATACGAATGAATGAATGAAAGTGTCTAGTTGAGTGGTAAATAGACATGATCTCTTCCCTCAGCGGGCCCACAGTCTAGCAGGCAGGGACAAAGAGATTACTGGATCCTTTGCCAGCGACAGCCTGTGGGTATGTCCTTCTGACGCAAGTGTGGTGACCTTGCGGCAAATAGTGGAGAGGGACGGCACTCAAGCCTCATCTCGGCACAGTTCCTTCTCTTCCCCTCCTGCCCCCCAGACCACAGTTCCGCTTGTAACCAAAATAAAAATTGCAGTTCAAGTCACTCCGACATCAGACGATTACTAAGTATTTAATGTTTGTGGAAAACCGACAAATTGAAGTGACTACTTTACTCTGAGATCCATTCAGCCAAACTCAGCCCCAAGGATGAAATACAAAGTTGTGCAGTTATTCCCTCAAAATGAAGGACTTTCTTTATTCAAAGCACATATTAGTATTCAATGCAGATATAAAGAAAACTGAACCACGGGTACATCAAGATGATATTAGATAGATCAGTAGAAGGGGGGAGGGGAAGCATAAGACTACTGGCCTTAGAGAATGTATCTTTCATTAAGCAACCTATTCAAAAAAGTTTTGTATAAATAAGATATAGATGTAAACAGCTTTCTTTTTGGGAGGGAAAAAAAAAACAGACCCTATTTTCCTTCAGAGAATTGGCATTTTCAGATTGACCTTCATCTACGATTCTCCCCATATGGAATTCAAAATGCAAAGAAAAATATAAGATGAGTCATTGAGACTTACTACAAAATACATTAATGTTTTATTAAAATGGCAACCGAGACATAAATTACTGAAACAAGAGTCATGAATAAAATCATTTGTAATGTTAAAAAGTAAGAAAAAGATTGTACAAGTATCAGCTCTGAAATACCATACCCATTCACTCAATCGATGGCATTTATTGAGTGCTCTGTGCGGGGCACTGAGTACAATAAACAGAGTTGGTAGATACAATCCCTGTCCACAGGGAACTTATAGTCTAGATGAGAAGCTCGGCCCTGGGAGTCCAAGGACCTGGGTTCTAATCCCAACTCCACCACTTTTCTACTTTGCGGTCTTGTGTAGGTCTCTGTGCCTGTTACCTCATCTGTAAAATGGGGATTAAGACCGTGAGTCCTGTGTGGGACAGGCACTGTGTCCCATGTAAGTATCTTGACTCTACAGCATGCCTTAGTGGAAAGAGCCCGGGCTAGGGACTCAGAGGTCTTGGGTTCTAATCCTGCCTCCACCAATTGTCAGCTGTGAGACTTTGGGCAAGCAATTTAAATTCTCTGGGCCCAAGTTGCCTCATCTGTCAAATGGGAATGAAGACTGTGAGCCCCACATGGGATAATCTGATTACCTTGTATATACCCCAGCGCTTAGAACAGTGCTTGGCACATTCATTCATTCAATCATTTATTGAGTGCTTACTGTGTGCAGAGCACTGTACTAAGCGCTTGGGAAGTACAAGTTGGCAACATATAGAGATGGTCCTTACCCAACAACAGGCTCACAGTTTAGAAGGGGGAGTAAGTGCTTAACAAAAACCATCAATATTATTTGTTATTACCCCAATGCTAAGTACAATATTTTTTATTACCCCAATGCTTAGTACAGTACCTAAATAAGTGCTTAACAAATATCAAAAAAAAGCTTAAGCTCATCCAATTGATGACTTACAACCCAAGATGCTTAAATCAAAAAGGTGAGGGATGTAAATCAGAATCTTGTCATAATTATACGGTAATTATATATACCATATATATGGTGTATTATATATATATATATGCATATTTATATAACAATTATACAGTCGACGGCACTACCATCATTCCCGTCTCACAAGCCCACAACCTTGGTGTCATCCTCGACTCCACTCTCTCGTTCACCCCTCACATCCCAATCCGTCACTAAAACCTGCTGGTTTCACTTCCGCAACATCGCCAAGATCCGCCCTTTCCTCTCCATCCAAGCCGCTACTCTGTTGGTTCAATCTCTCATTCTATCCCGACTGGATTACTGCATCAGCCTCCTTTCTAATCACCCATCCTTCTGTCTCTCCCCACTTCAGTCTATACTTCATGCTGCTGCCCGGATCATCTTTGTGCAGAAACGCTCTGGGCATGTTACTCCCCTCTTCAAAAATCTCCAGTGGCTACCAGTCAACCTATGCAACAGGCAAAAACTCCTAACTCTCGGCTTCAAGGCTGTCCATCACCTCGCCCCCTCCTACCTCACCTCCGTTCTTTCCTTCTACAGCCCAGCCTGCACCCTCTGCTCCTCTATTGCTAACCTCCTCACTGTGCCTCGTTCTCGCCTGTCCCACCATCGACCCCTGGCCCACGTCCTCCCCCTGGCCTGGAATGCCCCCCCTCCGCACACCCGCCAAGCTAGCCCTCTTCCTCCCTTCAAAGCCCTAGTGAGAGCTCATCTCCTCCAGGAGGCCTTCCCAGACTGAGCCCCCTCCTTCCTCCCCCCTCCTCCCCTTCCCCATCTCCCCCTCCCTACCTCCTTCCCCTATCCACAGCACCTGTATATATGTTTGTACATATTCATTACTCTATTTATTTTACTTATATATATTTACTATTCTATTTATTTTATTTTGTTAATACGTTTTGTTTTGTGGTCTGTCTCCCCCTTCTAGACTGTGAGCCCGCTGTTGGGTAGGGACCGTCTCTATATGTTGCCAACATATACTTCCCAAGCTCTTAGTATAGTGCTCTGCACACAGTAAGTGCTCAATAAATACGATTGAATGGTGAATGAATGAATTATAGTAATATGCGTGATATTTGTTGAGTGCTTACTATTTGCCAAGCACTAAAGTCCTGGGGTAGATAAAATGCAATAAGACTACAATCCCTGTCCCACATGGGGCTCTTTGTCTAAAGGAAGGGAGAAAAGATATACCCATTTTACAGAAGAGGAAACTGAAGAACTTAGAAGTTAAGTGATTTGCCTAAGGTCACAAAACGGACAAGTGGTGGAGCCATGATTAGTCTCTGAAGAATGTAAGTTTTCACATCGGCTTTCTGAGTTGTGTTGCACAAGATATTTAACTGGTTGGTACCTCAGTTTCCTCATCTATAAAACAGCATTCAGGATCACTTATTCCCCCTTAACTTAACCTCCCTGTGCTTCAGTTTCCTCATTGAGTGGCTCCTATTCTGAAAGATTTGTAAATCTAAATACACCATGTTTGTGGTCTTCAAAGATGTCGTTAACTATAAAAGAGCAGTGATGTGAGGTTGTTCATCACGTCTTTATGGCCTAAAGTCCTGGAATTTCCAACCTCAAAATGTAGGTAAATCAGACTCTGTCTGTAAAGCCTCAAACATTTCCCAGAAGAACACAAGGATTTGGAGGGCAAAAAGGAGCAGAAGCAGTGACGAAAATGTTGACTTTCAAATGAGAAATATTGCTGGCCAACACTTTTTTCCAGTTCTTTATCTGTAAATTAACTTTATCTAGTACAAGTAAAATGCCCAGAAGGCTTAACAAAGCCAAGAACGTATTCAAAATAGTATTTACAGCTCCCAGTAAATGGTTTCTCTGTGGGGGTTACAACCTCACCTTCTGAACATAAATATGTGGGGGGAAAGTTAATAAATAAAAGAAATGAAGGATATTGCAGTAAAAAAGATTACCACTATATTCTTTGGGGGAAAAATAGAATGACCCAAATGAAGGTTTGTTGGAACAAAAATATAGATTTTGAGCTGTTAAAGGAAACCGTCTTTGTTCTACGATACATTTTTTTAAAAATCTCATAAGTTTCATTATTGAATAAAAGCCAAATAAACCCAGTTCTCTGCCTTGCAAAGAGTGGGGAGATTGTGCCAGAAAACGTCTGTGTTGAAATGCAGCAGAGACATTTGCATTAAGAAGGCTGCTTGGCTGGAAGAGATCAAGGAAAGCACTTAGGCTTCCTGGAGACATACCCAGTGGGTGTTTGCACCCTAAATTTAATAGTGTACCACTCCACCCTGGCCCCCCACCCAAACCTGGGCACAGGGGCTCTTCACTCAGTTTAAAGGATGGATGAAGGGAAGAAATATGCCTCCCCTCCAGGCTTTGCTCAGCTCAAAGCTAGACAATGAAGCTACCTATCTCTTATTGACCATATGAGATTCTTCACTCTGCCTGGTTCTCTTGGCACCCACATCTCCCCCTACAACTAGGAGGGTCAGTGGGATTTGTCAGACAAAGAGGATACGCTAATAATGATAATACTAATTTTGGTATTTGTTCAGGTCTATGTGCCAAGTCCAGGGCTAAGTATTGGGGAGACACAAGTTAATCAGGTCAGGCAGTGTCCCTGTCCTACACAGGGTTCATCTTCTAAGTGGGAGGGAGAACCGGTAATGAATTAATAATAATAATAATAATAATAATAATGATGATGGCATTTATTAAGTGCTTACTATGCGCAAAGCACTGTTCTAAGCACTGGGGAAGTTACAAGGTAATCAGGTTGTCCCACGGGGGAGCGGGGTGGGGGGGCGGCGGGGCTCAGTCATAATCCCCATTTTACAGATGAGGTAACTGAGGCACAGAGAAGTTAAGTGACTTGCCCAAAGTCACACAGCAGACAAGTGGTGGAGCTGGGATTTGAACCGAAGACCTCTGACTCCAAAGCCTGGGCTCTTTCCACTGAGCCAAGCTGCTTTTATAGATGAGGAAACTGTGGCACAGAAAAGTTGAGTGACTTCCTCAACATCTCAGCAGGCAGGTAGTGGAATGAGATTAGAACTCAAGTCCTCTGACTTTTAGGCCCACGCTCTTTCCACTAAGCCATGTTATAACCATGAAGTATAGTAGTTACTGTGGCTAAGGGTTTGTCCTGAATTCTGAGAAGCACTATGGCCTAGTGAAAAGGGCATGGGCTTGGTAGGACCTGGGTTCTAATCCCTGCAAATTGCTTTCTGGGTGACCCTGGGCAAGTCACTTAATTTCTCCGTGCATCAGTTTCCTCAATTTTAAAATGGACATTCAATATCTGTTCTCCCTCCTATTTAAGACTGTGAGCCCCCATGGTGGGCAGGGACTATGTCCAACCTAATTAACTTGTACCTACCCAGCTTTTAGAACAGTGTTTGACACATAGTAAGTGCTTAACAAGTACAGTGAAACAAACGACCAAACTCTGGGCTCTAGTGAACCTGGAATTTTGCTCCTCTAGTCACAGCATTCTACCGATTTTGTTATTTTGTGTATTTGTCTGTGGTGTATTTTAATGTTTTGTCATTCCTGATGTCTGTCTTCAGTCCCTTCTTCCATTTATACTCTTAGATTGTGAATCTCCCGAGACATAGACAAGGTGTCTGTCTCTCATTTCTGCATTCTTCCCTGATAATAATAATAATAATGATGACATTTGTTAATCGCTTACTATGTGCAGAGCACTGTTCTAAGCGCTGGGGAAGATACAAGGTGAT
This sequence comes from Tachyglossus aculeatus, assembly GCF_015852505.1. Classification (NCBI taxonomy): domain Eukaryota; kingdom Metazoa; phylum Chordata; class Mammalia; order Monotremata; family Tachyglossidae; genus Tachyglossus; species Tachyglossus aculeatus. The sequence goes on from NC_052071.1 coordinate 49,670,430, forward strand.
CAGGTTGTCCCACGTGTGGATCACAGTCTTAATCCCCATTTTATAGATGAGGTCACTGAGGCACAGAGAAGTTAAGTGACTTGCCCAGAGTCACACAGCTGGCAATTGGTAGAGTTGGGATGCTTAGCACAGTGCTCTGCACTCAATAAGGACTTAAATATTATTACTACTACTATTCCATTTAGGAACTCTTAACTTCATTGCAGCAGAAATGCCCTAAATCATTCCCTGGTGACCTGAAAGAGTTCATGCATCTCCAAAGAGTAATTTAAATCCTGGGAATTAAGACACAATTTTGATCTATGTCAGAATGCATTTTTAAACATATTGTCAATCAAACTGCCTACAACGCTATAGGAAAAAAAAAATCCTCTGAGTTAGAGAAAATAATCCATCCCACAGGGACAAAGATGAATTGATCGAAAAATTTAGAGTGATGACAAACTGCGGATATTATTTAACTCTGTCAATTGAAAAATAAGCATTCCTAGAGAAAAGAGTGATGAATCAATCATTCAGTGCTTCTTACTGAGCCCTTGCTGTGTGCAGGACACAGAGCTAAGCATTTGGGAGAGTACAACAGAATTGGAACACATTCCCTGCCTACAATGTGCTTATAGTCTAGAGGGGTAAGAACAGGTGTAATGCTTTCTTGCAAATGAAAACAAACATACCCATAAGTTTTGTATCCTACTCTCCCTGGGGTTAGGTGCAGATAAGAAGATGAATAAAATCAGTACACTTTTTTTTGTTTTGCTGGCATTGTTAATCAGTTGTTGAGATGAGGTTACTTGTGAAGATTACACACGCACAAGTGTTTGCATTTGCAATTGAATACTAAAATCTGTTTCTCCTGTTTGCAGTCTTTTTTTTTGCATCCCTCCCCCTGAGATTGTAATAGCCTTGAGTGCAGGGAGACTTTCTTTTGTTACTACTGTACTTCCCAAACATTTAGTACAACACACTGAATGTAGTACTCAATAAATATCATAACTGCTCCTAACCTGATGGCCTCTAACAACATCCATTGAAAAGCAGAACTGCTAGGGAACAAAGGATCCTGGGAAACACCACGGAAAAATATGACTTTACTCTCCTCAAATTAAGTGGATAAATAATGAATTTTTAAATAGATTCCAATCTATTCTACAATATTGGATTTGAGTGCTTACTATGTGTGAAGCATTCAGTCATTCAATCATATTTATTGAGTGCCTACTGTGTGCAGAGCACTGTACTAGTTGCTTGGAAAATTCAATTCGGCAACAAATAGAGACAATCCCTACCCCACAACAGGCTCATATTCTAGAAGGGGGCAGGCATTAAAAAAAAAAATCCAATAAGTAGACAGGCATCAATAGCATCAATATAAATAAATAGAAATATAGTTATATATACATCGTTAATAAAATAAATAGAATAATATGTACATATATACACAGGTGTTGAGGGGCGGGGAAGGGGATAGAGCAGACGGAGGGAGTTGGGGCGATGGGAGGAGGAGGATCAGAGGAAAAGGGGGGCTCAGTTTGGGAAGGCCTCCTGGAGAAGGTGAGCTTTCAGTAGGGCTTCGAAGGGTGGAAGGTCTTCAATGTAGTAGGAGGGAGAACAGGCAATGAATCCCGGTTTTATAATAATAATAGTATTTGTTAAGCACTTACTATGTGCCAGGCACTGTACTAAGTGCTGGGGTGGATGGAAGCAAATCAAGTTGAACACAGTCCCTGGCCCATGTAGGGCTCGCGGTCTTAATCCCCATTTTACAGAAGTTAACGCACAGAGAAGTGAAGTGACTTGCCCAAGGTCACACAGCAGACAAGTGGTGGGATCGGGATCAGAACTGCCTCCAGGCCTGTGCTTTTTCCTTCAGTCCAAGCTACTTCTACTTCCCTTTATGCAGTGCTTGAATGAGTCAAGCAAGTCCTGTGGAAATGAGAACTGGATCTAAAATGGCCATTTGGAAAAAAATAATAATGAAATATGATCCTTCAGCAAAATTCACTAGATTGAAAACTCCTTGAGGGCAGAGATCAGGACTACCAACTCTATTGTACTCTCCCAAGCACTTAGTATAGTGCTCTGCACCAATAAGCACTCAGTAAATACCATTGATCAGCAAAAAAAGGCAAGATACAGTGAAGACAATGGGTTGATATGGCAGCATTAGAAATTTATGAGGCTCAAAGCATGGATTTCTGGGCAGAGAAGTTTGTGCCTAGGATCACTAGAAAAAGCCTGTTGAGTGAGATGTCTCATCCTTCTGCCAACCAATCCCAGAACTGAAACCCAGCCCGTAAATTGGAACAAGAACATGGATTTGTACTTCCCAAGCGCTTAGCACAGTGCTCTGCACATAGTAAGCGCTCAATAAATACGATTGATGATGATGATGATGAAAGTAGCTCCATGAAGCTCCAGGATTCCCACCCTTGGGGCTCCCTGGGACCGTGCTAGGGTGCTAAGTGATGAGGTTCCAAAGATGAAATTATTAAACTGTTGAATTTCTCTCTCTCTCACTTCACTTCCCGCACCAACAAACCTCCAACATCTTTAGCTCCAAGGATCTCCCCACCCTGAGGTTGTAAGCAACTGCTCGTTAGTTATGTTGCTGCTGAGTCCCTTCTCTAGGGGCTCTTGGAAAATGAGCAGGGATTTAGAACTGCTTCGGGGTTTCAGCAAAGGGGAAGGTTGTACTTAATTCTCATGGCTTCTTCTTGACCAACAGTTAGTACCCTGAAAGCAAGCCTTGTCCAATCTGTTCATGACACTGATCAGGATTTATTCAACCGTGCCTGAAAACAAGGCCAGTGAAAACTCTGAAAAAGTCCCTTGGAAAAAATGCTGCTTTAGATAAAGTTGCTTGGTCCTCATCCATTTGGTATTTATAGATTAAAGGATTCCTTTATGTTGCTTCTCTTCAAAACTGATGTGGACAATAATACCTGGCCTCAGTGTTGGGTGCGTGGATTTTAAAATGAGACAGAAAGAGTAACATCATGTTTCGTCACATCAGCCTAACACAAAATTAATCTAATCAGTGATTATTCAATTATTTATGTATTTGATCCTGATATATTGGTACTACTTTCTGCTGTATCTCATTCTTTCTCCCACTCTCCCATATGCTTAAACATGTGTGCATCTTCCCCTTCAGTTTGTGATAATAATAATAATAATAATAATAATGTTGGTATTTGTTAAGCACTTACTATATGCCAAGCACTGTTCTAAGCGCTGGGGTAGATATAAGGTAATCAGGTTGTCTCACGTGGGGCTCACAGTCTTCATCGCCATTTTACAGATGAGGGAACTGAGGCCCAGAGAAGTTAAGTGACTTGCCCAAGGTCACACAGCTGACAAGTGATGAAGCGGGATTAGAACCCACGGCCTCTGGCTCCCCAGGCTGTGCTCTTTCCACCGAGCCATGCTGCTTCTCTGTAAGCTCCTAAGGACAGGAAACATACCAATCAATGGTATTTATTGAGTGCTTATTGTGTTCAGAGCACACAGTAAGAAGCTCTTGGGAGAGTATCATGCGAAAGAGTTGGTAGATTCTTTCCTTGTCCAAAATGTGCTTACAGTCTAGAGATTTCTTGCTTCTGTTGAACTCCCAAGCATGTAAAAGATTCCATAAATACCATTGATTCCATTGGTAAGTAACAAAATCCAGTCACTGGCAGTAGCAGTCAACATCTTTACTACTACTACTACTACTAATAATGGCATTTATTAAGTGCTTACTATGTGCAAAGCACTGTTCTAAGCACTGGGGAGATTACAAGGTGATCAGGTTGTCCCACGGGGGGCTCACAGTCTTAATCCCCATTTTACAGATGAGGTAACTGAGGCACAGAGAAGTGAATTGACTTGCCCAAAGTCACACAGCTGACAATTGGAGCCGGGATTGGAACCCCTGACCTCTGACTCCAAAGCCCGTGCTCTTTCCACTGAGCCACGCTGCTTCTAATGTGAAGACTACTGCAACTGGTGGTGATGAATCCACCCAACCTTCGCAGTCTGCTTCCTCCATCCCACACAAATCAATCCCACCGCCCCCAGCCATCATCCCCCAGGAATCAATCCCTGCCCCCACCCATTCTGCAACCCTCTGGTCTGTACAATTTCTGTGTGTGCCCTAAGGTGTTTTATCACAGTTTGACATAAACTGTATTTCTAAGCCACAGCTTTTAACATCAATAAGAAAATAAAGGCAGTTATGGAAGCAGAGGAAAGACACGCTGAGCTCGCCTGGCATGATGAGCAATTAGATGGCATACCTGTGCCACCTCAGCCTTAACAAAAACATTTTATAACAAAGTAAACATTTGACTTTTTTGTACAGTACTATTGCCACACTTCTGGACTGGTCTCTATATGTTGCCAACTAGTACTTCCCAAGCACTTAGTATAGTGCTCTGCACACAGTAAGCGCTCAATAAATACGATTGAATGAATAAATGAATACAACTTGGATACTCTTGACTCCTTGTCTTGGAAAATGATGACAGAGATAACATTTGTGGTATTTGTTAAGTGTTTACTTTGTGTCAAGCACTGTATTAAGCACTGGGTTAAAAGCACAATAAATCAGGTCAGACAGATTCCTGCCCCACATGAGACTGACAGTTCAAGTAGGTAAGAGGACAGGCATTAAATCCCCATTTTACCAGTGAAGAAACTGAAGTATAGAGAAGTGGAGCAACTCACTCAAGATCGCAAGGAGACAGGTGGCCAGTCAAGATTAGAACTCAGTTCTTCTGACTTTTAGCGGTACGTTCTTTCCACTAGGACACGACACATCCTGTCCAGTGATCTAAAATTCTCAAGTGTTTACCAACACTGTTACTTTCCCAAGTGCTTTGCATACAGTAGGTGTTAAATAAATACCACTGATTTGATTTTCTCATTGGTTCAGAATTACAGACCACTTTATCCCTGTAGTTTATTAAGAGTGCATAGAGGCAATAGTCTCATTCTCTGTGGCTTCACGTCCACAGAAGTATCCCATGTTTTGCAAACTTGCTTGGCCTGTTTTGCATTTCAACATGTTTTGCAGATCTCATTCACCAGGAAGATAATCAGAGAATGCTAAGAAAAGTCTATTTTGAAGGCATCCTTTGACTGTTGTGCTTTCATCTTTTCCCTTCCATTCTGAGTTTCTCACAAAATTCAAAGCAACACTCAGCAGCAAGCTGTGCTGTGGAAAAAACCCCCAAAAACCATGTTTTGAGCAATGCAGTCAGAGCAACGAAATGCCAACATCATTTCTCCTTCGTTGTGCTTCATGTGTATAATACACCAAAATTCTAGTCCAAATTCTGGATTAAACAGACAGTGTTGAAACTGGACTAGATCTCTACTCATATAAAATATTGGATTTTTTTTTAGAGGGAGGATAGGGATGAAGAGAAGGGACATTAATTGAAAGGTTATCAACCAGAAGAGAGGGAAGGGCTGGAGGTAGGATAGTATATCTTAATGGGAGATCATTTTCCCTAGGAAAATTGGAGGGCTGAGGTATCAACTGCAAACAGGAGAACAAAACTTGAGACAACAATCAATCAATGAATGGAGACAGGTTCTCTTGGAACAGATAAACCCTATAAATGGATAAATTATTTGCTCTTTCATCAAACTTGCAGTGACTGGTTTGATTATCCCTGAAGACACAAAACATGATACTAAGGATGCGTGGAAACCCTACTCAGCCACGCAGGCTAAGTACATAGCTATAATTTATTTATATTAATGTCTGTGTCCCCCCTCTAGATTGTAAACTCACTGTGGGCAGGTAACATGTCTACAAATTCTGTTGTGTCGTTCATTCTCAAGCACCTAGTAGAGCGTTCTGCACACAGAAAGTGCTCTATAAGTACAATTGATTGGTTGATTGAGGTGGGGCAAGTGAGAATAGACAGTCATTTAGATGTGGAACAGACAAAAACAGCCAATACTTAAAAACTCAGAGTCAATGCTGTAAATGGCTGTAAACAAGCTATGCGCTAAATTGAATTATTCCGAAGAGTAAGCCGACCAAATCCGAAAGAGGTTCCTCAGACGTTTGCTGCATTTCTAGTTAGAGAAATCATCTGCTTATTTTCAATAGTTTTTAATTATCAGTCATAAATTAATAGCTATAACCCAGGAATTCAGAATTTTAGGACTACTCTTTACCTAAGGAAAGTGAAACTATGGCAAGATTCCAGTTTTATGAACACTCTTAAGCAGATGGTGAAACTTTTGGAGCTCATCAACTATGATAAATAGTTTAATTGATGAGTTTTAATTAATTTGAAACAAAGTTAGAGATCAAATTGATTCTCTTATTAGAGATCAAATAGTAATTAGAAAAATAAATGCGGCATATGGTTAAAAAAGTCTATTGGAAGCAATTTAACTGGTTTAAATAGAATCATAAAATTGTGTCAATGTTAGCATAGTCAGTGGACAGAGCACAACACTGAGAATTAGGAAATGTGAGTTTTAATCCTAACTCCAGGGGCTAAGTGACCTAGGGCAACTCATTTCTCTTCCTAGATCTCAGCCTCCTCATTTTGCGAATGCTGATAAAATACCTTCTCTTCTCCCTCTTAGATTGTTAGTCTTATGTTGAACAGAGGCTGAGTCTGATTTGATTACCTTGTTCCACTACAGAGTTTAGCACAGTGCTTGTCACTGTGTTTATTAAATACCATTATTCACATTATAGGAAAGTTATGGGGAAATATAGGGAAAATTTTGTTGAGGATCAATACAATAAATCAATGATATTTATTTTCATAAATGCTTACTGTGTACAGAGTCCTGTACTAAGTGCTTGGAAAGGTAAAATGCGGTAGAGTTGGTAGACATTTTCACTATTCTCATGGTGAAATCATGTCAGTACAGTGAGACGGGGTAACGTTAAATTGCGAAAAATAAATCTAAAGAAAATAATCAATCACAAAGTTGACATGCCTTGCAAAACTATACTGAATATTTTTCATTAGGTTTCCTTAGCCAAAGGCACCCCGAGGAAGTAATAATAATAATGAATAATAATAACAATAATAACAATGGTATTTGTTAACAGAAGCAGCGTGGCTCAGTGGAAAGAGCATGGGCTTGGGAGTCAGAGGTCATGGGTTCAAATCCTGGCTCTGCCACTTGTCAGCTGTGTGACTTTGGGTGTGTCACTTCACTTCTTTGTGCCTCAGTTACCTCATCTGTAAAATGGGGATTAAGATTGTGATAGTACTTGTATCCTCTCCAGCTCTTAGAACAGTGTTTTGCACATAGTAAGCACAAATACCAAAATTGTTATTATTATTATTATTAAGGGCTTACGGTGTGTGCCAAGAACTGTACTCAGCACGGTGGTAGATGCAAGATAATCAGGTCCCACATGGGGCTCACACGCAAAATTGGAGGGAGAACAGAAGTGACAGGACTTGCCGGTCACAAAGCAGAGTAATGGTGGAACTTGGTTTAGAACTCAGGTTCTCTGACTTCCTGCCATCGCCTTTCTATCCCAGGAAAGTCCACTGAGAAGCAGTGTGGCCTAGTGAGAAGCATGACTGAGTGGATAAAGAATGAGTCTGGAAGTCAAAGAACCTAGGGTCTAATTCATTCAATCGTATTTATTGAGCACTTAGTGTGTGCAGAGCACTGTACTAAGCGCTTGGGAAGTACCAGTTGGCAACATATAGAGACGGTCCCTACCCAACAACAGGCTCACAGTCTAGAAGGCTCTGCCAAGAGTTTGCTGTGTGACCTTGGGCCAGTCACTTAACTTCTCTGTGCCTCAGTTTCCTCAACTGTAAAATGTAGATTCAATGTTTGTTCTCCCTCTTAACTCAGGACTGTGAACCCCAGGTGGGGCAGGGACTGTGTCTGACCTAACTGACTTGTAATAATAATAATGATGGTATTTGTTAAGCGCTTACTATGCTGGGTGCTGGAGGGGGTGGGGGGGGGGGGTACAAGGTAATCAGGTTGTCCCACATGGGGCTCACAGTCTTAGTCCCCATTTTCCAGATGAGGCAACTGAGGCCCAGAGAAGTTAAATGCTTTGCCCAAAGTCACACAGCTGACAAGTGGCGGAGTCGGGATTAGAACCCACGACCTCTGACTCCCAAGCCCATGCTGTTTCCACTGAGCCACGCTACTTCTCTGTAGCTACACCAACTCTTAGAGCAATGTTTGGCACGTAGTAAGCACTCAACAGTTACCATGAAACAAACAGTAGGTCATGTTGCTTCTCAAGTGGAAAAGACAGTGTTCCACACACGGCAAACACTTAATAAATGCCATTACAACTACTACTAACATGTACAAGTCACTGTGGGCAAGAAAAAAGACAGATGTGATTTTATGAAGAAACCCATAATAGAAAATATATCATTCAATGGAAACAAATAGACTGGAATAAAAGACTGGTAATTAATGGAGCCAAAGTAGAGCTTTTCCCCCCAATAAGAAAAATTAAAACAAACTATAGGCATTTAAGATCCATATTCACATCAAACGCTGGGAATACACTATGAGTTGCTCCAATAAAAATGCAATTTACAGATGAGAGTGAAATTGTACAAGTTATGGTTATTTAGGGGAAAAGAGAGGCAATTTTGAGATTACAAACATGGTTAAGACTTGGGTTAATTAAATGACTTGCTAGAGGAAGATAGTGATAAATGTTGAAGAAAGAGATCGCAAGGTATTTAAATTCAGAGAAATTATGCACCATCTATAAAAATGTACTTGAATAGATAATATTCCAGGATAAATAAATTCCAGAATACATGTTCAAAGGAATGTATCATTAGCTTCTAGGAAAAAAACAATAAGACGCATTTAGCCAAATAAAAATGCAAGGAATGATGAAGGCATATTCATTAGTGATGTTAGAGAAAAAGGAATGATAATTTAGATTGCATTCATATGCCTAAAAACTAAATAAATGAGAACTGGAATTAATAACAGTTGGGTTCAAATGATTCAAACACTTTTCCTTTCTAGAATCCTTTTTAGGGTTTCTGCAGACACCACTGAAAGGATCTAGTAACTCCTCGACTGTGCTCTCTCATTCACCGCACACATCCAATCCATCACCAAAACCCGCCGGTCTCACCTCCACAACATCACCAAGATCCGCCCTTTCCTCTCCATCCAAACCACTGCCTTGCTGGTTCAATCTCTTATCCTAGCCCAACTGGATTACTGCATCAGCCTCCTCTCTGATCTCCCATCTTCCTGTCTCTCCCCGCTTCAGTCTATACTTCACTCTGCTGCCCAGATTATATTTGTACAGAAATGCTCTGGGCATGTCACTCCCCTCCTCAAAAATCTCCAGTGGTTGCCTGTCAACCTACAAATCAAGCAAAAACTCCTCACTCTTGGCTCCAAGTCTGTCCATCACCTTGCCCCCTCCTACCTCACCTCCCTTCTCCCCTTCTCCAGCCCAGCCCACACCCTCCATTCCTCTGCCACTAACCTCCTCACTGGGCCTCGTTCTCGCCTGTCCCGCCATTGACCCCTGGCCTGGAATGCCCTCCCTCCACACATCCACCAAGTTAGCTCTCTTCCTCCCTTCAAAGCCCTACTGAGAGTTCACCTCCTCCAGGAGGCCTTACCACACTGAGCCCCCTTTTTCCTCTCCTCCTCCCCATTGCCCCCCCGCCCTATCTCCTCCTCCTCCCCACAGCACTTGTATATATTTGTACAGATTTATTACTCTATTTATTTTACTTGTACATATTTACTACTCTATTTTATTAATGATGTGCATATAGCTATAATTCTATTTATTCTGACGAATTTGACAACTGTCTACATGTTTTGTTTTGTTGTCTGTCTCCGCCTTCTAGACTGTGAGACCGTTGTTGTGTAGGGACCGTCTCTATATGTTGCCTACAGTGTTCTGCACACAGTAAGCACTCAATAAATACGATTGAATGAATGAATATATTTTGGAAAGGCATTTTTCACTAACACCACTATTATCGAGTTATGTTCTGCTCCTGAAAGTTTGCATATGAAAGTCGAACAAATATTGGAATAGTCCTTATGTAAGGACAAAATGCTTTAAGAAGGTCCATTTGAGTTATAAGACACCCTGAAAGATTAACTAAAACTGTTGACAAATTTACATTACACAGTATTTACATAGTATTAAATATGGTGATATTTATGGTGAAGGGGAAGATGTTAGAATAGTACACCTTTAATTAAGGGAGTGTTCTAGATTGTTCTGAGAAGCAGCGTGGCTCAGTGGAAAGAGCATGGGCTTTGGAGTCAGAGGTCAGGGGTTCAAATCCCGGCTCCGCCAATTGTCAGCTGTGTGACTTTGGGTAAGTCACTTAACTTCTCTGGGCCTCAGTTACCTCATCTGTAAAATGGGGATTAAGACTGTGAGCCCCCCGTGGGACAACCTGATCACTTTGTAACCTCCCCAGCACTTAGAGCAGTGCTTTGCACTTAGTAAATGCCATTTATTCGAATTCTCCACATCCCTTTTTTCTACCACACATTTCTCAAAATGCCACTCTGTTTATTTATTACTCTATTTATTTATTTAGTACTCTATTTATTTAGTACTCTATTTTATTTGTACATATTTATTCTATTTATTTTATTTTGTTAATATGTTTTGTTTTGTTCTTTGTCTCCCCCTTCTAGACTGTGAGCCCACTGTTGGGTAGGGACCGTCTATATGTTGCCAACTTGTACTTCCCAAGCGCTTAGTACAGTGCTCTGCACACAGTAAGTGCTCAATAAATACGATTGAATGAATGAATGAATTATTCTGAGAGCCAGTCCCAGCAGGGCAGGAAATAGTTTCCTTTATAAATGGTTAAATCTTAAAAATACACGTGATTTGTTGTTTCATTAAAGATGAGATTGCTTCTTGGGCTCTGAGTGAGAGTGCGCCATCTTTATAGGGGAGGGGAAGATGGGTGAAATGCATTTCTGATTTTTTCTGGTTTATCAGCTTCCCTTCCACTCCAAACCTCTAAAACCCATAGAACACTAGACAATGAGGAGGATTCTTTCAAACTAATAATGCCTTGTAAATTGGGATCCAATCTATTCCCCTTCGTTTGTCCAGAATCCATCTTCTTTGTATCGGCTTCTTTGAGTCAACCCGCAGAAACTCCTGCACTCTTGACACCTGCATTTCGAGATTCCTTATTGAATAGAAATCGCTGCCAACACCAACGATTGATTCATTGCCATAGTGCTGCTTAACTATTCAAGGTCATCCTCTCTTTCTACCGTTGTCCAGGGAACAATTCCCACAACCAGTACGGAGCGAGCGTTTTAAGAATGAGAAGTATTTCCTTAACTCTAGTGAAAAGCACTGCCCCTGCTTGCTCTCTGAGGGCCCAGGTATTTCTGTCTGTCCCTTTGTTCCGTGGTTTTAGGATAATTCATTAACAGGAGACAGAAGGGTGGATTACCTGTGGCCTTTACTCTCCGGTGTCTGAATGACCTCAGTCAATAATGTTAGTTTTTTTATAGTCTTGAAGACTTGGAATTCTCCACATCCCTTTTCTACCACACATTTCTCAAAGGGATGCTCAGGAATTAGTTTATGTAAAAGTTTTTTGACCTCTCTTGCACCATTAAAAATAAAAATATGCTTAAAATAAATGTTATGATAATCCGATGCAATTCTCTAAAGATGTAGTGAGGGTCTACTCCTTAACTTGTGCAGAGTGCGGTATTTATCATATATACCAACTAAAGAATGCTCTTTGGAGTGGAGTGCAGTAAACAGACTTCAGAGTTCTCTAAAACAAGAACCAAAGTTGGAGGGAAGTGTTAAAGGACTCAAACAGCTAAGCAGACTGCTTGTCTAGTCATGGAGAGAGACCTATTTTATTGAGATGCAATTCAAATTAGTCTTTTCTTTTATTAGATAGCGTATTTTGAATCCTCCAGAAAAGCAGTTTTGTGTAGCTCCGCTCCTCCCAGCTCCACCAATTGTCAGCTGTGTGACTTTAGGCAAGTCACTTACCTTCTCTGGGCCCAGCGTGGCTCAGTGGAAAGAGCACGGGCTTTGGAGTCAGGGGTCATGGGTTTGAATCCCGGCTCTGGCAATTGTCAGCTGTGTGACTTTGGGCAAGTCACTTAACTTCTCTGGGCCTCAGTTCCCTCATCTGTAAAATGGGGATTAAGACTGTGAGCCCCCCCCCCCCCCCAACTCCGTGGGACAACCTGATCTCCTTGTAACCTCCCCAGTGCTTAGAACAGTGCTTTGCACATAGTAAGCACTTAATAAATTCCATTATTATTATTATTATTATTAGTTACCTCATCTGTAAAATGGAGATTAAGATTGTGAGGCCCCCCGGGACAACCTGATCACCTTGTTACCTCCCCAGCACATAGAACAGTGCCTTACACATAGTAAGCACTTAATAAATGCCATTATTATTATTATTATAATTATTAGATGCTTCATTAAATATCTGAGTATCAGCATTGGGCTAAGAACTCTGACCTCTAGGAGATAATAGCTAGGTCTGACTTTTAGAAAAGAGGATGAAGAAACTCTAAAAGTTCAGTTCACGTTGAGAAAGAAACAGGAAATTTTCCTATTGCTATAACTTTCTGGAAGGCAAGAACCAGTTCTTCGGTAAAGCAAGTAGCATGCTACTTACATTTCAAGAATTCACTCATCATAATTAGATTAGTAATCTGTTGATTTGCAAGCTCCTTGAGGGCAGGGCCCATATGTTTGGTAGAGTGCAGAGAAGCAGCGTGGCTCAGTGGAAAACGCATGGGCTTCGGAGTCAGAGGTCATGGGTTCGAATCATCATCATCAATCGTATTTATTGAGCGCTTACTATGTGCAGAGCACTGTACTAAGCTCTTGGGAAGTACAAATTGGCAACACATAGAGAAAGTCCCTACCCAACAGTGGGCTCACAGTCTAAAAGGGGGAGACAGAGAACAAAACCAAACATACTAACAAAATAAAATAAATAGAATAGATATGTACAAGTAAAATAAATAAATAAATAAATAGAGTAATAAATATGTACAAACATATATACATATATACAGGTGCTGTGGGGAAGGGAAGGAGGTAAGATGGGGGGGATGGAGAGGGGGACGAGGGGGATGGCTCTGTCACATGTCTGAATGACCTCAGTCAATAATAGTAGTTTTTTATAGTCTTGAAGACTTGGAATTCTTCAGCGTGGCTCAGTGGAAAGAGCCCGAGCTTGGGAGTCAGAAGTCATGGGTTCGAATCCCGCTCCACCACTTGTCAGCTGTGTGACTTTGGGCAAGTCACTAAACTTTTCTGGGCCTGAGTTCCCTCATCTGTAAAATGAGGATGAAGACTGTGAGCCCCACGTGGGACAACCTTGATTACCTTGTATCCCCCCTAGTGCTTAGAACAGTGCTTGGCACATAGTAAGTGCCTAACAAATACCAACGTTATTATTATTATTATTATTATTATTATTATGTTTGCTGTGTGACCTTGGGCAAGTCACTTAGCTTCTCTGAGCCTCAGTTCCCTCATCTGTAAAATGGGGATTAAGACTGTGAGCCCCATGTGGGACAACCTATCTGATCACCTTGTATCCTCCCCAGCACTTAGAACAGTGTTTTGCAGATAGTAAGTGCTTAACAAATGCCATCATAATTATTATTATGATTATAGAGTGCTCTGAACAGAGGAAGTGCTCATTAAATACAATTGATTGACTGATTGATGTGACTATGCTTTGTTTCTATTCTATTTACCCAAGTTTTTAATCAAAATGTTTCTTTTCATGGTATTTGTTAATCATTTACTATGTTCCAGGCACTGTACTAAGTGCTGGGGTATACAAGCTTATCAGGGTGGACACAGTTCACATCCCACATGGGGTTCAGAATCGTAATCCCCGTTTTACAGATGAGGTAACTGAGGCACAGAGAAGTGGCAGAGCTGGGATTAGAACCCAGTTTCCTCTGACCCTCAGACCCCTACTCTGTCTACTAGGCCACACTGCTTCTGTAAAAATTGCTTTGCTCTGAGTAGGTGCTCAATAAATGGGTAAGCTCCTAGATGAAGCGTAAATGTCTTATGATCAGAAAATGTTTCTTGTGCTTCCTCCAAGCCCTTAATAGAGTGCATTGTTCATTCATTGATTCAATCATATTTATTGAGCACTGACCGTATGCAGAGCACTGTGTAGCCAGCGGGTGCTCAATAAAAGGCTTTACTACTGCTATCCATAAGTGATTGGTTTATGATTACAAAATGCAAAGATGATCAGCTCCCCCTCTAGACTGTAAGCTCCCTGTGGCCTGGGAATAGGTCTACCAACTCTGTTATATTGTACTCTCTCAATCTCTAAGTACAGTGCTCTGCACGCAGTCAGCACTTAATAAATTCAATTGACTTAGTACAGTGCTCTGCGCCCAGTAAGCTCTCAGTTAATATGATTGATTGATTGATTGATTGCACACACCAAGTACTCAATAAATAAGATCAATAAGTGTGAGTGAAAACCTCAGCAGAAGGTGGCCCATGGAAAAAAGCTGTGATCACCATTTAAAGCCAGGTGTGATGGGAACCCCTCTTGGACCTATATTAGAGTCCTCAGCATTCTAAAAATTGCCAGGCATTTTCAGTTATTATTCATCTGTACTGGCTGCTGCTATTACTGCCGAGCCCTTCTGACCCCATGAGCAAAAAAATTATAGAAACCCTAGCAAAGGATAACTGATGATGCAGCACCTCCAGAGCATGAAAACATTTTAAAGAATGAAGTGCTTATTAACAGGAGGTGGGATGGAAAGTCATTTCCCTTTGGATTGAAAAAGTGGTCTCCTGTGGCCTATAATACCCTTAGCCAGTGGCTTCCAGCACTACCTGCCAGTTGTCACTTATTCTTTCTTCCTGGAACAATAGCCTCTCACTAGAAACCTCAGCAGCAATCAATAGGTTAGGAAGGTAAAACTGGAGTTCTTATAAAATCAAAAATCGGGCTATTTTTGAACTCGAATCTATTAACATTCAAAATCAATCCGTGATCTATCACCGTCTAGCTGGCTAGCTATCATTTAGCTATCGATCTATCGGTCTTTTGGTCAAGCTCACTCTACCTGTCTATCTCAGGGGTATTTCGCTTTCAAAATCGTACAAGGGCTGAGAGATGAATCAGAGGGAAGACTGTGGGCCAGCAGTGGCTGTCTTAAATTGTCTGCTGTGCAGTCCTCCTCCGAAGGAATCCAGACCCAGGTCTAATCCATCAAACACACCAGTCCCATCAGAACATTTGTGAACTGTCTCTGGAGCAATGTAGCTTCGATGGAAATGGGAATAGATTTGGAAAGTGATTCTTAGGATCGGAGGAAGAAGGTCAAACTTCTGTTTCTCTCATTTCAAGTGCACTACAGATTTTATCCAAAAAAATGTGTTTTTTAATAATGACATGAAAGCATTTGTGCTCTGGGCCTCCCTTGTTTACTGTAGTACATGCTTTAGGCTAATCAATCTACCCTGGTTTATTTCCCATCATCCGTTGGAAGGCATTTTCTACAGACGGAATATTTCACTCTCGACCACTTTCATAGCTGGGGGTACCCTCGTTCATTAGCTTTGTAATCAGACTCTGTTCTTCTGTAACGGGGAAGGGGGTTGTGTTCTTAACGAACCCAGTGCTGAGAAGAAATTGTTTTAGGCTACTCATGCCTTGACAGATATGTTGTCTAGTGGATAGAGCAGGGGCTTGGGAGTCAGAGGATGTGAGTTCTAATCCAAGATCTGCCACAAGTCTGTTGTGTGACCTTGAGCAAGTCAGTTCACTTCTCTGTCCCTCAGTTACCTCATCTGTAAAATGGGGATTAAGACTGTGAACCCCATGTGGGACAGGGCCTGTGTCCAACCTGATTGTCTTGTATTTTCCCCCAGCATTTAGAACAGTGCTTGGCACATAGTAAGCACTTAACAAGTACCACAATTTTTTTTATCATCATTAGATACCTCGGGCAGTTGCACAATCATTTCTTGTGAAACTGGATTGCTAGCTGTCCAAATGACTATGCATTGTGTAAAGAGCGTTCATTATTTTTTGCCAAACCATGTAATGAAAATGCACATTGTGGCAGAAGTGATTCCATCTAAAAGCAATCCTTGAGCACTCCAGATGTCAATTTAAAATTTTCCATGACCTACGACAGGTTTCCTGGTTGACATTCCTTGGCCAGTTAATAAGATGAACAGGTGGGTGAATGGATACAGCGGTCATCTGCCTAGTTTCCAGCTGGTCCTCCCCTAGCCAGCCGAGATATGGCACTGGTTGCCTTTTTATCCGCTAATTTTATTTTAAGAACCATAGCTCCTGCTGCTGAGTTCAAGGACTCAGATGTGGCGCCCTATTCAGAAGGACCTGGGAAGGTAACATAAGGTTGAAGAGTAAGTGGGGGTGTTTACAGTCACCCCTGAGAAATGTTTGAGTTTTGGGGCCTCCAGGGGATGCTTCCACAAAATGGCACCCATGACGACCCATTATGTTGTGTGCTCAGCATAACATGTATGACATCACCTGTGTCTCAGGTTTTCTCCAGGGCTGTAAGTGGCCACGGTAAATGGAGGACAGGCTAAGAACGACATAGTCCGCTGGACTTTCCTAGTGGGCCTTGATCAGAGAGGGCACCAGCCAAGCAGAGAAGGAAAGATGATGAAAACTCCAGGGGAAAAGGGCTCAAATGCAGAAACTCTACAAAATCTAAGGGCTGGTAGGCTAATTCACAGATGAATAGGTTTGGAATATATCAGACTCAGGAAGTGGCTGATGGTTCTGTCAGACCCACCACCTGTAGTTTGCTATTTCTATTTAATGGGGAAAAAAGCTAAGTGCAAATTGTAGCCATACCCGATGTACCATGTACTGTGTTTCACAGTGACTGCCACCAGATAGCTTTGAAGTCAGTGGGAGAGCAACTGTGTTCTGATCAAAAACCAGATTTCAGCAACTCTGAACTGGAAATAGGAAGGAACGTTTTCACACACGCAGACACACACACACTCACTCTATCTCTCTCCAATTTTTGTCTCTAATCTTTCTTTACTATTCTTTCATTTCAAATAGAAACTAGAACCAAATAATAAAGATGAAGCTGATTCAGTGTGCTAAAACCTGAACTGATTTTCGATTGATAGAGAAGGAGTTCTTGGCCTCCGGATAGATGTTACTTGTGGAAAACAGTTATTTATATAAAGGGGGAAAGCAGATAGGACATCACTGAGCCCAATGTAGCAGACTTTGGTAAATGTTGATGAGATTTTTCTGAATTTATTACTGCAAGTCCAGATCCTAAAAATCCCTTACCTCACTCTTTCTTCTCAATTCTGTTCAGCGTTATGTCACCTCAGGAAATAATGTCTCCAGGAAGAGACTAAGAAGGAGGACTAGAGATGAAAGTGGATATAGAAACACGTCTGCTGGAGATGGCCTAATGGACATCTGAAACCCTATTCTTAGGCCTCCGGCAATGGAAAATAAACCTTCTGTGTTTCCAAACGTTGACTCAGCTTGAAAGGTTTTGATCAATGGAAAGCGAAGTTTGCTCTCAGGGGGTAAAAGTTGTTCAATTAAAAGGTGAAGTGGAACTTCTCTCACAGGTTGATAGCTCCCAAATACCTGCAAGCTTTAATTTCTTGAGCCCAGCATTGGGCAGGGTCGTTTGGGAGGTGAGAGAGGGACATGAAACCTGTCAGCAACCCCCCTTTCCCTCACTTTGAATCTCACTCTGAAATACATCTTGGTTCTGGGTCAGAAGATTGAAAGAATCTGAAAGTTGACCAATTAAAAAATCCAGTACGCCCACCTCTCTTCCCCTCTCCATTTCCTCCTACTAAAATCCTTGCTTTATTCATTACACCTAGGTGACGGAGGTGGTTGCCTCCATCGCGAGGATGTGATCTGATGATCACAAACCTGGGCTTCCACTGCTAAGGTAGAAAGTCTGCTTGCCCTCCAGCTCATCTCCTGTTAGATCTGGAGCAGGTTGGGTATCCAGTTCTCCTGAGATACGTTCAGCATGGCCGAGTGAGTAGAGCATGGGCCTTGGGGTCAGAAGGACCTCGGTTCTAATCCTGGCTCGGCCACTTGCCTGCTTTGTGTGACCTTGGGCAAGTCATTTCACTTCTCTGGGCCTCAGTTACCTCATAGATAAAATGGGGATTAAGACTGTGAGCCTCATATGGGGCAGGGACTGTGTCCATCCCGATTTGATTGTATCCATCGTAGTGCTTAGTACAGTACCTAGCACATAGTAAGCACTTGCCAAATATGACGATTATTATTATCAGTTCTTCACGTGTAAAATGGGGATTCAATAGCTGTTTTCTCTCTCAAACTGTGAAGTCTGCATGGGACGTGATGATGTTGTATCTATACCACTGTTTAGTATAGTGCTTGGCACATAGTAAATGCTTAACAATTGCTATGATTATTATTATTATCATTATTATTATTCTTCAGGAGTTCAGGAAGCAAAATAATTGCAGCTAGGAGACTTACTTCTTATAATAGCCTGTAAATTTGCCTTATTTTCTCTTTGCTCAGTGGAAAATGCCAGAAGAGTAATTTCCTTCTCAAGCTCTTTCCTGGTAAGTCTGAAGCAAAGGATATATGCTTAGAGATTGCCTATAAAATCTGAGAAGTTTCCCCATTTTAAACCTTTCTCTGATCTTGGGAAAATCTTTCCTTTCATATAATGTGGATAATAGCTGGTCCTTCTAATAATTCAGCCTTGTAGATAGGTTCAATATACCTATGAGTTCATCTGAAGTTTCACTCACCCCCTCACACTTAACTATCGCTACCACAGTGAAACACTGAATGAAGTGAGCACCATAAGTTCTGCGATCTAGCTCTGGGGTCATGCTTCAATTTTTAATAGTGTTCTGGTTTGCCCATCATCTAAGTTTTCCTAGATTCAGCCGAATTTCTTTGAGAAATTGGCACCTCTGTTTCACACTGCAAAGTTGGGAAAATTTCAACACCTTCAAATGAAATCAGAGTTTGTTTTCATTCTAAGCCTGTCTGAATCATCTCAGCCTAGATATCAAGTCTGTACTTTGCGTCCAACTCTGCCTCCATTGGTAGGAAACCTCCAGGGCTCTGAAGAATAGAACATCGAAAAATTGAATGAAACTCAGTCCTGTTTGGAGTTTCACAGGGATTTGGGTTGAACTGGACTGTCCTAAGAACACTGTAGAAACACCTCATTCCTGTGGGCAGCCCTAATGGTCATGGCTGTTAATCCCTTTGAAATGTGAGCTATATATGATGGGGAATTATTATTGTTAGCAATTGGGGTTTTGTGAAGTCCACCCACATCTTCCTACTTCAAACACATTTGGAGCAGTAAGATAGATGTTCAATATTTAAACACGTTATCTAGATGCACACTGCCTGCTACTGGGATGGTAAGACCACTAGGACTCTGAAGGACAGAACAACTAAAAATTGAATGAAGCTCAGTTGTTTTTGGAGGTTCACAGGAGATTTGACAGAGCTGGACTGCTGTGAAAATTCCTGACCAGCTCTATATCAAGATGTACTTGATTGACACACTTAACCATTCCCTTTATTTTAAGGTGACAGACACTTCCTGAACTGCTCAGTGCAAGATACGCAGCTGGGTCCTATTTTTGAAACTCTGGCTCAGATAAAACATTGGTTCATCTACAGTGCAACTGATTATGGGTCTATCTTCCCAATCCTGGAATTAGGCATCACCAAAGATGATGGTTTCATCACCAACTAATTCTGAACTGCAGGCATTGCTTTAGAACTTTCCATATGCAGGAATACATGGAACAGAGAATGATTGCTGTAATGGAAGAGGGTCAGCTGCCCTCCTCTTCCAACTCCTTGTGTCTGTGGACATTCATAACACGAGAGAATGTATCGGGCCAACTAGCACATCAGCAGTCATGTTTTTCCTAGCAGAATAAATATAAAGGCAGGGAACTCATACAGTGCAGGACCAACCAAACATTCAATCAATCAATCGTATTTATAGAGCACTTACTATGTGCAGATTACTTAACTGAGAGCACTTACTATGTGTAGAGCACTTAACTGAGAACACTTACTATGTGCAGAGCACTGTCCTAACTGCATGGCAGAGTACAATATAAGAGAATTAGCAGACACGTTCCCTGGCCATAATGAGCTTACAGTCTGTAGGGGGAGACCGACAATAACATGAATAAATAAGTAATTTGTAATGTATCATTTAAAGATATGTGCATTGAGTGCTGTGGGGTTGGGACTGGGGCGATTATCAAATGTCCAAAGGTCACAGATTGAAGTGCATAGATGACACAGACAGGCGAGCGAGCTGGGGAAAAGAGAGCTTAATAGAAGAAGGCTTCTTGGAGGAGGAGATATGATCTTAGTAATGCTTTGCAGGTGAAGGGAGTGGTGGTCTGCCACTGTGAGCCCGTTGTTGGGTAGGGACCGTCACTATATGTTGCCAACTTGTACATCCCAAGAGCTTAGTACAGTGCTCTGCACACAGTAAGCGCTCAATAAATACAACAGAATGAATGAATGAATGAGTTTCTGTCTGATGCAGGGATGGATGGGCAGTAATTGGAGGTTCTTAAGGATTGGGGAGACATGAACTGAATGTTTTTGTTGACCAAAGAGAAATCTAAAAATACTATATTTACAGTCTTCATGAACTTGTTTGTGCATATTCATTGGATTACAGTGTATGCTCATCTTTGCTTCAGGCCAAGGTGCAAATAATAATAATAATAATGATAATGGCATTTATTAAGCACTTCAAATGTACAAAGCACTGTTCTAAGCACTGAGGAGGTTACAAGGTGATCAGGTTGTCCCACTGGGGTCTCACAGTCTTCATCCCCATTTTACAGATGAGGTAACTGAGGCACAGAGAAGTTAAGTGACTCACCCAAAGTCACACAGCTGGCAATTGGTGGAGCTGGGATTTGAACCCATGACCTCTGACTCCAAAGCCCGGGCTCTTTCCAATGAGCCATGCTGCTACACGGGCTCAGCTCATATAACACTATGCAAGCTCAACATGTCTTTCTAATGCTTCCAATACCCTTACATCAAACTATGCCCATTCAATATGTCTTTCCATTGCTTCTGATACACTCACATCATGCTCTACCCACTGAGCAGGCCTTTCTAATGCTTCTGTTGTTACTTCATCTGATGTGATGTCAAGGCCATGCCATAGAAATGTATCTCAAGTTATGCTTTTATGAAATAGCATTAAACCTAACTGAACTAACTGAACACTGACCCATGTTAACATCTCATTTTTCCTTTGCACCTGTGCTTTAGGTTTATCATTGTAGTTCACAATCTGAAAAGTGTGGAGAGCTTTTATAGGGGTTGGTAAAGAGTGATCGTCATTTGTATATTCACTTGAAATATAGTGGGTGAATCCATTGATTTCCTAGGAATGAATATATTGTAAATACTAGTTCATATACATATACCCCAGTTATAGGATATATACATATATATGCATATACAATGCACCTGTAAGTGGGGTATATGTAGTATTTTTGAGGTATATTATGTTATGGTGAATGGTTACTTGAAAATCTACATGCCACTTGTTTTTAGTGTCACACACAAAGAGAATAACAATGGAACTCCACAGACTGAACGTATTCCTGAATATCAAATTGCTCCTAAGAACCAGTTTTCAGTTAATCCGTTATATTTATTAAGCACTTACTGTGTTCAGAGCAATGCATTTAGCACTTGGAAGAGTACAATATAACAATCTAAAAAACACATTCCCTTCCCACAGTGCGCTTACACTCTAGAGGGGTAGGCAGACATTAATATAAATATATAAGTATATATATATTACAGATGTGCATATAAGTACTGCGGGGCTGAGCAGGGTGGTAAACACAGGGAGCAAATCAGGGTGATATGGAAGGGAGTGGGAGAAGAGGAAATGAGGGCTTAGGGAAGGCTTCTTGGAGGAGATAATAATAATGATGGCATTCGTTAAGCACTTACTATGTGCCAAGCACTGTTCTAAACACTGAGGTAGATACAAGGTCATCAGGTTGTCCCACGTGGGGCTCACAGTCTTAATCCCCATTTTACAGATGAGGTAACTGAGGCAAAGAGAAGTTAAATGACTTGCCCAAAGTCACACAGCTGATTAGTGGTGGAGCTGGGATTAGAACCATGACCTCTGACTCCCAAGCCCAGGCTCTTTCCACTAAGCCACGGAGATGTGCCTTCAATAAGGTTTTAAAGGTGGGGAGAATAATTGTTGGATATTAAGAGGCAGGACATTCCAGGCTAGAGGCAGGATGGGGGTGAGAGGTTGGTAGCGAGATAGATGAGGCTGAGGTAGAGTGAGTAGGTTGTCATTAGAGGAACGATGTGTGTGGGCTGAGTTTTAGTAGGAGAGTAATTAGATGATGTAGGAGTGGACAAGGTGATTGAGTGGTTTAAAGCTGATGGTAACAAGTTTCTGTTTGATGTGGAAGTAGATGGGCTACCGATGGAGGTTCCTTAGGAGTGGGGAAACATGGCTTGAACAACTTTTGTATAAAAATGATTCTGGTAACAGAGTGAAGTATGAACTGGTGTGGGGAGAGACAGAAGGCAGGGAGGCCAGCAAGGAGGCTGGTAGAGTGGGATAGAATAAGCGCTTGGATCAACATGGTAACAGTTTGGATGGAGAGGAAAAGATGGATTTTAGCCATGTTGTGAAGGCTAAACTAACTGAATTTAGTGTTAGATTGAATATGTGAGTGGAATGAGAGAAAGGAGTCAAGGATAATGCCAAGGTTACCGGATTGTGAAGGAGGAGGGATTGTGGTGCCATTTGCAGTGATGGGAAAATCAGGGAGAGGACAGAATTTAGGTGGGGAGATCAGCAGTTCTGTTTTAGACATGTGAAGTTTGAGTTGATTCATTCATTCAGTCATCTATTGAGTCCTTACTGTGTTCAGAGCACTGTACTAAGCATTTGGGAAGTACAAGCAGGCAACCTATAGAGACGGTCCCTACCCAACAACAAGCTTACAGTCTAGAAGGGGGGTGGCAGGACATCCAAGGAGAGATGTCTTGAAGGCAGGAGGAAACGCTAGATTGCAGAGAGGGAGAGTAATCAGGGCTGGAGATGTAGATTTGGGAATCATCTTAGAGGTGGTAGTTGAAGCCTTGGGAGCAAATGAGTTCTCCAAAGGAGTGAGTGTAGATAGAGAATAGAAGGGGACTCAGAACTGAATCTTGAGGGATTCCCACAGTTAGGGGATGGGAGGCAGAGGAGAAGCCTGCAAAAATAAAGAATGAGCAGCCAGAGACAAAGGAGGAGAACTAGGAGAGGAGAGCGTCAGTGAAGCAGAGGTTGTAAAATGTTTCTGGGGAACTGAGAGGTCGAGGAGGATTAGGCATTTACATCACATGTGAGATGGGAAGGTAGAATTTTCTGCTTTCTAAATTGGCAGCGTGATGGCTTCTGTCTCATCCTTCTGAGGTGGTGAACGGAGGGCAAGGCAAGGAGGGGAAGACAAGGGAATAGATTGAAACAATGGATTGCTTTCTTTGCTTATTTCTGCTGAGGTGATAGAGGTCATATTTTTGCTACTACCACTACAATCTGCTGGGACACAAGCAGGAGGTTTTCACTGCAGTTTTAACTAAGCCTTAAGCTACTTGTGGACAGAAAATGGATCACTTCGGGACTTTCCAAGTGTTTAATACAGGGAACCATACCAAAAAGGTGCTCAATAAGTGCTGCTGCCATTTCTAGTTGCCTGGTCTACCTCTTCTCACCTCAGACCACAGTGCATTCTGGAGGGTCTGGAACAAACTCCTTGTGAGCAGGGAATATGTCTGCCAATTGTATTATATTGTACTCTCCCAAGCACTTAATACAGTTCTTTGCATTCATTCATTCATTCAATTGTATTTATTGAGTGCTTACTGTGTGCAGAGCACTGGACTAAGCGCTTGGGAAGTACAAGTTGGCAACATATAGAGACAGTCCCCACCCAACAATGGGCTCGCAGTCTAGAAGGGGGAGACAGAAAAAAAAACAAAGCATGTAGACAGGTGTCAAAATCGTCAGAACAAACAGAATTAAAACTATATTCATTTATTCAATCGTATTTATTGAGTACTTACTGCGTGCAGAGCACTGTACTAAGCGCTTGGGAAGTACAAGTTGGCAACATATAGAGACGGTCCCTACCCAACAGCGGGCTCACAGTCTAGAAGCACATCATTAACAAAATAGACTAGTAAACATGTACAAGTAAAACAGAGTAATAAATCTGTACAAATCTATACAAGTGCTGTGGGGAGGGGAAGGAGGTAGGGCGGGGGGATGGGGAGGAGGAGAGGAAAAAGGGGGCTCAGTCTGGGAAGGCATCTTGGAGGAGGTGAGCTCTCAGTAGAGCTTTGAAACACAGCACACTCAATAAATACCATTGGTTTATCTCCAGAGGTAGTTGAGACTTGGAGAATGGAAGTTTTGGAATGGGGAATTACCCATGTAGCCATTTTATGCTCCTTAATGTCTGGGAGCTTGGGATGGTTGCCTCTTGGTCACTCCTCTGACCCTAGGTCCACTGGGATGCCTTCTGCTTTAAATGCCCAAATCCGGGCGTTCTCCCATCATGTGATTATGTAAACAATTAATGGCATTTACCGAACATTTATTGTGTGCAGAGCACTGTACTAAGTGCTTGGGAAAGTACAATACAACAAATTTGGTAGATGTGACCCCTGCCCACAAGGAGCTTCCAGCCTACTGGAAGAGACAAACTGTACTAAGAACTTAGTACAGTGCTCTGCATCTAGTAAGTGCTCAATAAATATGACTGACTGATAAGAGACATTCAGTACAATAGATTACAGATAGAGGAAATAGTGCTTCCTTTCCAGATGTTTTGATCAAACTTTCTGACTTACAATTTGACTCCTAAATTCCAAGGTGCTTTGGACTGCTTACCCTTCCACCCGCTACAAAGCTTTCCAGTTAATAATTTGGGAGGCATGTGGGCAGTCAGCTTCTGGGAAATTGAGTATTCCCTCCCAGCCTCCAGTGAAAACAAGCAGGGGTGATTCTTTCATTCATTCATTCATTCGTATTTATTGAGTGCTTACTGTGTGTAGAGCACTGTGCTAAGCTTGGGAAGTACAAATCGGCAACATATAGAGGCAGTCTCTACCCAACATCGGGCTTACAGTCTAGGAGGGGGAGACAAACAACAAAACAGAACAAGTGAACAGGCATCACACTTATAGTGCAAGAAAAGGAGCTGGGTGGAGAATGGGTGACCTTGAGCACCCTAGTGGAGTGCACTCGTAATCCTGAAGCTCCTCTCTAATGCTGCATTTATAAAGGTCAGGTACCTGCAGTGCAAATAGAATAAAATATCAGTTCATTCATTATAATTACCCTAGAGAGCCTTCTTCTGTATTCCTAATTGATGCAGTGCCCACCAGCCAATCGAAATGTTGATATCTAGTATGAAGAGCGTGCCTAACTCCTGGGTAAATCACTGGTATCCGGTACAAGTGTGCTAGTGAATCTACAAGGACAGGTGCAGAAGCTCTGATCCTTCGCACCTGCTTCCATCCTTTCCGTGCCTTTGTTGTTTTTTGTGTTGTGATAGCCTCAGGGTGATGGGATAGTTAGGCAAGATTGAGGGGACTCCTCCTGTGTGTAGGAACTTAGCTTCTTGCAGTAGTGGTGATGGACAGTGTCGGGCCCTCCCAAGCCAGCGTGGCTTAGTGGTAAGAGCATGGGCTGGAGAGTCAGAGGTTGTAGGTTCTAATCCCGACTATGCCGCTTAACAGCTGTGTGACTTTGGATAAATCACTTAATTTCTCTGTGCCTCAGTTACCTCATCTGAATAATGGGGATTAAGTCTGTGAGCCCCATGTGGGACAACCTGATTATCTTGTATCTACCCCAGCACTTTGAACAGTGCTTGGCATATAGTAAATGCTTAACAAATACTATCATTATTATTATTATTATTATTACTCTGATTTTAGATGCAGGCTTTGACTGGGAGGTGGGCACTCCATATCCCTTTCTCTAGAAAACACCACTCATTGAGATACTCATTCTTTCAGGGTCCTGAGACAGAAGCTAGGCTGTTTCCACATTGTAGTGGCTGATGATCAGCCAATCAATGGAGTTTACTGAGCATTTACTTTATGCAAAGTAATAATAATAAAATAATAATGACATTTAAGTGCTTACTATATGCAAAGCATTGTTCTAAGCGCTGGAGAGGTTACAAGGTGATTAGGTTGTCCCACGTGGGGCTCACAGTCTTAATCCCCATTTTACAGATGAGGGAACTGAGGCACAGAGAAGTTAAGTGATTTGTCCAAAGTCACACAGCTGACAAGTGGAGGAGTTGGGGTTTGAACCCATCACCTCTGACTCCAAAACCCATGCTCTTTCCACTGAGCCACACTGCTTCTCTAAGTACTGTACTGAGCACTTGACAGCGCCAAGAGAAACAGCATTGCCCGGTTGAAAGAGCATGGCCTTGGGAGTCGGAGGACTTGGGTTCTATTTCCACATTTCTGCTGCGTGACCTTGAGCAACTTCTTTGTGACTCAGTTCCCTCATCCTCAAAATGGGAATACTTGTTCTCCCTTCTACTTATATTGGGAGCCCCATGTGGGACTTGATTATCTTGTATCTACTCCAGTACTTAGTACAGTGCTTGGTGCATAGTAAGCACTTAACAATTATTATTATTATTATCATGATGAAATTGGTAGACATGATAAACTGCCTTATGGAATTTGCAGTCTAACAGAGGAACTTTTAGTCTAAGCTACAGAGGGGAAAATGGCAGTGAAGAAGCCATTTATTGTTGCTTCTCCTCACTAATAATAATAATAATGATGATGATCTTATTTGTTAAGCGCTTACTATGTGCAAAGCACTGTTCTAAGTGCTGGGGGGATATAAGGTGATCAGGTTGTCCCATGTGGGGCTCACAGTCTTAATCCCCATTTTACAGATGAGAGAACTGAGGCACAGTGAAGTGACTTGCCCAAAGTCACACAGCTGACAATTGGCGGAGCCTGGATTTGAACCCATGACCTCTGACTCCAAAGCCCATGCTCTTTCCACTGAGCCATGCTGCTTCACTAACTCTTCAGTGACACCACTGACTTTGTTCTCCTGAGCTTCATAAGATGGAACTCTGGTCATTTTGAAGGGCTGCTTGATGGCCGGTATAAGAACGATAATAATAGTGATAATAATATTTGTTAAGTGCTTGCTATGTACCAAGCACTTCACTAAGCATTGGGAGAAATGCAAGGTAATCAGGATGGACACAGTCCCTGTCCCAAGTTCAAGAAGATGGAATAACAGGAATTGAATCCACATTTGCAGATGAGGAAACTGAGGCACAGAGAAGTTACGTGATCTGCTCCTGGTCATCCAGCCAGCAAATGGCAGAGCTGGGATTAGAGCCCAGGTACTCTGATTCCCAGGCCAGTGCACTTTCTACTAGGCCATTTTGCTTCTCAAGAACCCCCCAAAAAAACAAAACAACTCCACAGAAACAGGTTCTGGACAGGCAGAGAAGTCCTCAGCGATGAACCACCATGAGGGATTTCCCTCTTGTCCAAAGTGGGAATCGCCATAGGGAGGCATTCAAAGGCAGTCAGATCCGCAGGAATGTAGAGATATTTTCCCTTTCCTCTGTACTGTTGTACTTTTGTTGATACTGTGGTGTTCTTGTATTACTTGGAATGTTTGCTTTTATTACCCTATGGTTTTGTTGCTCTTCTGGGCTTCTTAGGAAACCTCATTGTTCGGTTCCTATTTGGAATTTTTCTCAATGTATTTGCACTTTTTCCGTACACTGTTGCACTTTTTTGTGGTTCAGTTATTTTAATCATGCATTTTACTTTAAGGACACTGTTTTATTACAGTACTTGTTAATTGTTCAATTATCACTCTGTTCCTGCTTTATTTTCATGGCACAGCAGCCTTGAAACATTAGAGAAATTCAGCCTGAGGAAGGAAAACCTGCCCTCTCAACCTAGGGAGATTCAACCTCATCCTCACTGCAGCTTAGTTAAACATTTTTAAATAAACCACAACTTTAGGCAAGAAATGGAGAATATCAATCAAATAATTATATTTACTGACTAAGCCCTCATTTCCCCTACTCATTTCTTCCCTTCTGTGTCACCTACGCATTTGAGTCGGTACCCTTCAGGCACAGGATAGCTATCCCACGTTCAGCACTGCAGCACCTATGTACATATCCTCATTTCTATTATTATTATCATCATCAATATCATTATATTTGTTAAGCACTTACTATGTGCCAAGCCCTGTACTAAGAGCTGGGTGGGCGGGGGAGATATTCATTCATTCAATTCAATCGTATTTATTGAGCGCTTACTGTGTGCAGAACACTGTACTAAGCTCTCGGGAAGTTCAAGTTGGCAACATACGGAGATGGTCCCTACCCAATAGCGTGCTCACAGTCTAGAAGGGGGAGACAGAGAACAAAACAAAACATATTAACAAAATAAAATGAATAGAATAAATATGTACAAATAAAATAGAGTAATAAATACGTACAAACATATATACATATATGCAGGTGCTGTGGGGAGGGGAAGGAGGTAAGGTGGGGGGGATGGGGAGGAGGAAGAGGGGGATACAAGTTAGTTGGGGTGGATAGAATCCCTGTCCCACATGGGACTCGCAGTCTAGTTGGGCAGGAGAAAAGGTATTAAATCCCCTTTCTATAGATAAGGAAACTGAGGCACAGGGACATGATGCCATGAAAAAGGTAGTATACTCTGCACTGAGTAAATGCTCAATAAATTCTATTGATTGACTAGTGAAGCAGCACCTCCTCCCCTTCACTCCCAACATCGGGGACACGGGAAGGAGTATAACTGAGGGGTTCAACCTTTTCACAACCAGGACTATCCATACTGAAATTTCCAGAACGGAATGGGACCTAAACTAAGCATTGCTTGTAAACACCAGATTAAAATTTCCTTGAGGGCAGGAATCATCTCTACCAATTCATTTGTATCGTACTCTCCAAACATCTTAGTACAGTGTTCTGCATACAGAAAGCACTCAGGCAATATCAATGATTAATTGATTGGATGCTGATCACGTTGCAACCATAATATGAAGTAACAAGAGCAACAGGGAATTGGTTTGAGACGGGCTGACTAGATTATCTCGGCCAGGCAATAAGGGGTTCATTTAGAGAAGCAGTGTTGCCTGGTGGATAGAGCACAGGCTGGGAGACAGGTGACCTGAGTGCTAATACCAGTTCCACCGTTTGTCTGCTGGGTGACCTTGGGCAAGTCACTTCAGTTAACCGAGCCTCAGTTTCTTCATCTGTAAAATGGGGATTGAGATTGGGAGCCCCATGTGGCACAGGGACTGTTTCCAACCTGATTTGCTTGTAACCACCCCAGTGCTTAGTACAGAGCCTGTCACATGGTAAGTGATTAAAAAATACCACAATTATTATTATTATTATTATGTCAAGCCAGAACTTCCCCGGTGAAGAAGGAATCTATGATCAGTCTACCTCATATGACCTCATAGTTCACTTTTAAGCACTTTGAAAACTGAACACACAGGCAGACTTTGTTATCAGGCTTTGGGCAACTTTTTGAATTCATCCTGGTTCCAACATTTGCTTATGTAAATTTGGAAAATAAGCTTTTTCCATTAAAACATTATTTTCATTTTTGTGGCACACCCAGTGCCCAAAAATGGATGACCTTTAAAAGCATTACCAGTCACAATTCTTAGGCTAATGGAGTGTCTCATGGGTAATTTTGAAAAGAAATAGGTTAAAATCGACAAAACTGTTTCCAATAAATTGGAAACATCAGTTTGAACTAGAGTAATATAGATGATACTCCATACTTAAAAAAATGATCCGCAAGGAATTGGAAAGTTGAATAGAAAAGCAAAATAACAGTGGTTTATACTTGCTTAGTGAATGTGCTAACTCATAACCACCAACACAACTTTCCAATCAACAACAACAAAAAAACAAAATATGCCTGATGTCTAAGATGTGGCACCCAATTTATGACATGTTATTTTGACCTCTCTATTTGTGAATATTTTTAAGTATGTCCCCTCCATTAGAGTATAAGTTCCTTCTGGACAGGGAAACTGGGATAGGGTTGGATGTGCAGGTGGAGGGGGTGGATTTTGAGAGAAGGTAGGAGGTCTCTTGAGATGCTGCTGGGAAGGATGGGGAAGTTGAAGGAGGGATTGGAGCAGAGAAATGTCATGTGGACAACTTATTGTTCATAGTTGTGATAAAACCCCAGGCATTTACTTTAGTCCCTGATCTGTCTTTCCAACATGCTCTGTCTTATTGTTCCACCGAGTTTCCAGAACATATGTAGCCCATGAATTAAGCCCCTTCGTGGCTGTTTTCAATTCATTATATCAACATGTAATATTCAGATGAACCAAGAACCATATGTGACAAATAAATCAACGCTGCCAAAATGAATACTGCCAAAGCAAAGCCTACTGCAGAGGAAAAAAATTGCCAGGATGATAGCGAGGGAGTAACACGGACAAAAAATGCTATTGATAAGAAATGGGACTCAGTGGGGTGAAATGAGATATTGCAAGTTAATACTGTAAGACCCTAAGGCATTGGTATCTTGAGCTATACCCAGCTGATGGAAATAATTCAAGAAACACAAAATTATTTGCATAAGATTCATTCATCAGCTACATGGGTCCCTCACTGATTATTCTCACTGAAGTTTCAAGCTGAAATTTTATAATTATACAATAAAGCTGTATTTTAAGATAATGAGATGGTCCTATAGACTGTCCTTTGTGTGTGCAATCCTTCTCTCCATTATAAGGAGTGGGGGAGATAAACAGATTTAGAACTAGAGAGGTCAAAATTCAATACATCAAACATATCAAAGTTATGCTGAATGGATGCTATGATTCAAGGTGCTGGGAAATTAGTTGGGAAAATCTTGCTGAGAAGCAGCATGGCCTAGTAGTAAGAGCATGGATCCAGGAGTCAGAGGACATGGGCTTTAATCTTGGCTCTGCTACCTTCTGTTGTGTGATCTTGGACAAGTCACTTAACTTCTCTGTGCCTCAGTTATCTGTAAAATGGGTATTAAATCTTATTCCCTCCCCTTAAACATGATCCCCTTGAAGAAGGATCTTCTATCTACTCTAGTGGTTGGCACAGTTCTCAGCACTTAGTAAGTGCTTAACATAACACTGTTAAAAGCAGGTTTCAAGGAGGGATTTGAATGCGGGGAAGCTGAGATTTTCAACATGCGGAGAGGAAGGAAGTTCCAGGTCGGGGAGGCATGTGAGAAAGGGAACAGAGGTGGAAGAGCTGAAGTTAAGGTACAGCTAGTAGGTTAGCTTGGAAGGAGTGAAGACAAGAAAGTGGGAAATGGAGGGATGAGAGCAGATAGGTAAGGTGGGATCAGATGATGGAGAGTCTTGCAGTAGATTCTGAGATTTTGTTTGATGTGAAGAGGACCTATGTTACCAGAAGAAGACTTTGAGGAGGGGACTTTGGTAGATTAAGCGATGCTTCAGGAAGATTCCTGCAGGAGCAGGTAGTATGTATTGGGGGGAGAAGAGGCTGGAGGTTGGGAGACCCATGAAGAGGCTAATAAAGTAATCGAGTTAGATTTTTGCACTGTGTACAAGCAGTCTGGTAGTAGTTTGGGTGGAGAGGATGGAGCAGATCTGGGATTTGTTAGGCTGGAAAATCTGGCAGGATTTGGTAGAGAACTGGAATTGCCAGCAGAACATCAATGAAGAATCAAGGGTGATGACAGGTTTGCGTGCCTCTGGGGCAAGGAGGATGTTGAGGGTGTCAACTGAGATGGGAGTCATGAGGGGAGAGTGGGTTTACGGAGTAAGATGAGAAGTTCTTTTTTTTGACATGTTGAGATGCCAACAGGACTTGCGAGCGGGCATGTCCTGCAGGCATGAGAAGAGGCAGGAGTGTAGGTCAGGGCTAGAGAGAGAGATTTTGGAGTCATAGAGGCGGTAGCTGAAGCCGTATGAGCAGATGAGCTCCCTGAGAGAGAGAGAGAAAGTTTTGTGTAAAGTGAAAACAGTAGAAGACCCAGAGCAGAGCTTTGGGGGTTGCTTATGGTCAGAGGAGGAGAAGCAGAGGAAGAGACACTGAGTGAAACTGAGGTAGAATGGTTGGAGAGGTAGGAGGTTGACCAGGATAGTACTGTGTCAGCAAAACTGAGGCCTGAAAGTGCTTCAAGGAGGAAGCAATGGGTTCTAATCTTCTCTCTACTACTTACCTGCTGTGTGACCTTAGATAAGTCACTTAATTTCTCTGTGCCTTAGTTTCCTTCTCTGTCAAATGGGGATTAACTACCTGTTCTCCCTCCCCCTTAGAATGTTAGCCCTGTGTGAGACAAGGACTGTGTCAGACTTCACTAATTTACATCTATCCCAGCATTTAGTGATTAACACATTGTAAGTGCTTAACAAAACCCAGTTTTATCATCATCATCATCATCATCATCATTATTATGAGTGGTGAGGTTTACCCTACATTTCCAACAGTAATCTGAAATGGCTCAAAGAACTTCTATCATTGCATCTATGGGTTCATAGATCCTGCAACTGATTCAATCCTTACATTCTCCATGGCTCTCTGTTCAGCCCTATCCACCCACCCAACCCTTTAGGAAGAAAAGCAAATTAAAATGATTGTAAAGCACTCTTGAGTTCAGAAGTGCTTATATAGCTTCTTAGTGATGAAACAAGAAGACTATTTGACCCATTTAAAACACTGGCCAGAGAATGCTATAAAAGTAAAAATTATCATAATAAATTTGGGTTTGTTTTTTCATTTTTGGGGGGATGTATAATAAACACCCATACTCACAGCCCTGCACTGGGTGATGTATAATCAAGTTGAGTATGTTACCTGCCCTGAAGCTTGGAACCTAAAACAGCTTTGTCCCTCGCACAGAGAAGTCACTATTTTTTTTTAAGGATGATCCAAAAAATAGAAAGAAAAGAAAGCAAAAAGATGTCTTCTAACCTTTCAGTCTCCTCAATTATTTTACAGAAATTTCATCCTACCTCCGTGTGGCTGCCATGCATTTTAGATTGAATGGTCTGGGGAAGGAAACACACTTGATTTGATAATGCAGTCCCCAGTACAAGAAGAGTATAAGTTCACTGTGGGCAGGGAACGTATCTGTTAACTCTGTTGTATTGGATTCTCCCAAGTGCTTAGTACGGTGCTTGATACATGGTGAGCACTCAAATGTCATTGATTGATTGTGTGTATGTATGAGTGCTTAGTATTTGTTATTTGATGATTCACCCTACTCTTTGTTTTATAGTGCAGACAGCATTTGCTTCCATTACAACCGAACACCACCACTAGGCAGAAATAGTTGGAGCCACTTGGTTACAAGCAACGGCGCCTGGATTGAGTATCTCACCTTTCCTTGGGAATCCTAATTGCACATTCATTCCATTTGCTCCTTGGGAATCATAAATGCATACTTATTCCATTTTCTCCACATTGAATAATCTGCAATTCATTTGGGTTGCATGAACTATTCTCTGCCTCTTCCAACTCATAGGAAACCAGGAGTTTGTGACCTGTTTCAAAAATGAACCTAAAAGAAGAAAGAAAATGCTGAGATTTACCATCTAACCCTTCGGTCTCCTCACTTGTTTTACAGTAATTTGATGCTAGCTGAACACAGTAGTCGACCTTTTTACTCCTGCTTGCAGGGTAGAACAGCGGGGATGATAAACCTTTCGCTTGAGTTCAGAAATAGCGCACATCAAGGAGACAGACCAGAGAACACCACAGGAGTGTATGGGTTGGAGCTTTTCTGAGCAATTATGATGGCTGGTTTGTTACACATACAAAATCACGTATCTTATTCTGATTAACTGCGTATTCAATTCGAAGTTGGAAGATCTTTTGCCACGGCCCAAAGACTTGAAAGTTTTATAAACTACCTTTCGGACATGAGATAAAGTGGCTCACAGTGCTCCTGGGCCAGTTAGAATATAGGATTTAAGAGGATTAAAGGGAAAACACACAGAAAGGATCACTGAAATTGGTAACTGGAGAAAGACTCTTAGGGCCATTTATCATGAATGCCTAGTCCGATTCCACAGCCAGTTGAAAAGTGTTGTGAATCAAGATGATCCTCTCTATCCATAGTCTTCTTTTAGTCTTACAACAAGTGATTTGGAATGATTTCTGGAATTCTGGAAATAAGCGTCCTCCCCCCCCACCCACTTGGATGACAATCTCCCTCTCAATCCAGACGACTTCCAAGAAATCATTTTTTTCCTGATAACCATAGACCACTAAGAGGAGGTGATCCATGTGGTTGATGTGTGAAGGATGATGTTAATTGTGTGATGATGGCGCCACACATACATGGGTGTATCACTGATGATATCACTATTGTAATCTACTCTTTGCTGACCAACCGTCTCCTCTCTTTCCCTTCAGTCTGTCTCAACTGCCACTGCATTTTTCACAGGGGCCATTTGGATCATGCCCCAGTTTCCTCAGGCCTTTTCCCAGTTACTCCAAGTATAAAATCCAAGTTCTCGATGCTTTCTTCATCTCCTATTGCTCCTCACACCTCATCTTCTGATCACTGCACACCTCTGAAACAGCCTCTTTCCTAATCTATGAAAAAATAATAAGAATTATGATATTTGTTAAGTGCTTAATATGTGTGAGGCAGTGTACTAAGCATTGGGGTGGATACAAACAAATCGAGTTGGACACAGTCCCTATCCTGTGTGGGGCTCACAGTCTCAATCCCCATTTTACAGATGAGGTAACTGAGGCCCAGAGAAGTGAAGTGACTTGCCCAAGGTCACATAGCAGACAGACAAGTGGTGGAGCCAGGATTAGAACCCATGACCTTCTGACTCCAAGGCTTGTGCTCTATCCTCTATGCCAGGCTGCTTCCTTTTCTCCCAAACACATCTTCAAACTCTCCATCTCTAGGTACAGCCCACTAATAAGCAGATCTTTGTTACCAATGTTCCACAAATCCCAAGTAAAAGTAGATTCACTACTTATTATTTCTGGAATTTACTAAATTCCAAGTTTCTTGAGGACAGGACTTTAATGGAAGGCACTGAAAGATGGAGTTCTATTTCAGGGGGCTGTAAAGACGGGAGCAATAAGATGGAGATGTGAAAGTCAAGAAGGAGGGACAATTTGGAGGAATGAAGAGCGTGGGCTGGGGGAATATTAGGAGATGAGAGAATTTAGGAGGAGAAAATCTCCTGCTGAAGGGCCTCAAAGGTGATGGAGTTTTGTTCTATCTACGGAAGGGTTTCCACAAAGCATCCTTGAGGAGGAAACTGATGAGCTTCAATAGGAGTTTTGTAAAGACGATGTACGTTGGAGACTTGAGTTAATGACTGAAGAGTGTCCAAGATAGAGAACGGGTGACCAAAATGGAGGTTCCTACAGCTATCCAACCTGGACATGATGTGACCTCGAACCAGTGTAGTAGTTTTAATAAGTGGAGAAGAAGGAGTAGATCTGAGATCTTACTGAAGAAGGAAGGGGTGCTTTTGCAGGAAGCCACGTAATAATAATAATGATAATATTTATTCAGCACTTACTGCGTACAGAGCACTGTACTAAGAACTTGGAAGAGTACATTGTAACAATATAACAGACACATTACCTGCCCACAGTGAGCTTACAGTCTGGAGGGGAAGACAGACATTAATATAAATGAATAAATTATGGATACATACATAAGTGGTGTCGGGCTTGATGGGAGGATGAATAAAGAGAGCAAGTCAAGGTGATGTAGAAAGGAGTGGAAGAAAAGGAAAAGAGGGCTTAGTTAGGGAAGGCCTCTTGGAAGAGATGTGCTTTCAATAAGGCTTTGAAGGAGGGGAGAGTAATTGTCTGTAGTAAATGAGGAGGGAGGGTGTTCCCAGGCCAGAGGCAGGAATTGGACGAGAGACCAGTAGAGAGATAGATGAGATCGAGGTACACTGAGTAGGTTATCATTAGAGGAGCGAAGTGTGAGGGCTGCGTTGTAGTAGTGAAGTAGTGAGGCAAGGTGAATGACTGCTTTAAAGCCAATGGTAAAGAGCAGTATAGTATTTGTTACATGCTTACCATGTTCCAGGTACCGTACTAAGCGCTGGGATAGATGCAACATAACCATGTTGGGCACAGACCCTGTCCCAAGTAGGGCTCATAGTCTTATTCCTCATTTTGCAGATGAGGAAACTGGGACAGAGAAGTAAGGTCACAAAGTAGACAAGTGATGGAGCTGGAATTAGAACCACTAGGCCATGCTGCTTTTCAGTTCACTGTGTCAACTAATGATTTAGCTGGGCAAGTACTAAAGATTTCCCTTAGTTTGTTGCCTGGGGGCCATATGGTAAGGAGAGAGCAGATTAAGGAAATGAAGGCTGGTAAATATGTTGTGATTTTTGCAAGCCTGACAGTAAACGCTCAATAAATACCATTGATTGGTTGATTGGCTTGCATAGTGTTTCTAAATTCCAAGGTTAGGCTTTAGGGAACAAAGAGGAGGGTGGAGGGGGTGTGGAGGAGAATGGGGGATACCCAGATGACTTGATAAACACAAAGGCAGTTGAGATTTCACAAGTGCATTGGATTGGGTTCTTTTATCAAGCTGCTCTTCAGAGGCTGCCCAGCTAGATGTATGAATAGTAAATTGTTCTATTCATTTCTTATTCTTGATGAACAGTAAATTAGTCCACTAACACTTACTCTTCTATTCATTGATTGTCAGTGGAAGATTAGAAGCAAATAGCTGTTAAGTCCCTCCAGTTGCAAAAATTAGCCTCCTATAGCTTTATTTTTGACAGTAATTGTCACTGCTAGTCCTTCTTCGACCCCACCCCTGCCTGCAACAATGCAGAACAAAATCAATATTTTGCATTTAGATGGTGCCTCTTTTTTTACCCAAGGATCTCCAAGTGTTGCTAAAGACATTAATCCTCTCCCAGGGCAGTACAGGAAGCTGACAAATCTGCCAATCCCAGTTTCCGGATGGTTACCCTGAGGTTAAGTGATTTATCCAGAGTAAGACATTAGCAGTCCTATTGGTACAGCCCAGCGCATCTGCCTTCCAAACTTCCTTCTCTACCACCAAGCAAAACTATCTGCACCTAATAGATCTTCCTTACCACCTCCCTCCTGCCCAAATTGTTTTGTGAAAAACCTGCCAACTCCATTTGGCATGTAATATGTTCCTGGTAAATCTCAACGATTTTTCTTGGACCCTTTTGGGATGATTTTCTTTGAAGATTCCCAATGTCTTTCCCTGCTTGTCTTCTAATGTCTCCAGCCACTGACTGTGGCATTTAGGACTGATAATTTAAAAAATTTTCTGACTTAAACCTGTGGAATTCTTTGAAAGAAGAGCAGTAGCCGAAATTATCTTTGTTTAGGATAAAGTAATAACAATATGGTACTTTCTGAGTGTTTGCTAAGCACCTGTGTAAATATAATACCATCAAATTCATTCATTCATTCATTCAATCAATCATGTTTATTGAGCACTTACCGTGTGCAGAGCACTGTACTAAGCACTTGGGAAGTACAAGTTGGCAACATATAGAGACGGTCCCTATGCAACAGTGGGCTCACAGTCGAGAAGGGGGAGACAGGCAACAAAATAAAACATGTAGACAGGTGTCAAAATTGTCAGAACAAATAGAATTATAGCTATATGCACTTCATTAACAAAATAGAATAGTACATATGTACAAGTAAAATAAATAGAATAATAAATCTGTATAAATATATACAAGTGCTGTGGGGAGGGGAAGGAGGTAGGGTGGGGGGATGGGGAGGAGAAGAAAAAGGGGGCCCAGTCTGGGAAGGCCTCCTGGAGGAGGTGAGCTCTCAGTAGGGCTTTGAAGGGAGGAAGAGAGCTAGCCTGGCGGATGCGTAGAGGGAGGGCATTCCAGGCCCGGGGAAGGACATGGGCTGGGGGTCGATGCCGGGACAGGTGAGAACGAGGCACAGTGAGGAGGTTAGCGGCAGAGGAGCAGAGTGTGCGGGCTGGGCTGTAGAAGGAGAGAAGGGAGGTGAGGTAGGAGGGGGCGAGGAGATGGAGAGTCTTGAAGCCGAGAGTGAGAAGTTTTTACTTGATTCGTAAGTTGACAGACATCTACTGGAGATTTCTGAGGAAGGGGGTATAACATGTCCAGAGTGTTACTGTACAAAGATAATCTGGGCAGCAGAGTGACGTATAGAATGAAGCAGGGAGAGACAGGAGGATTGGGGATCAGAGAGGAGGCTGATGCAGTAATCCAGTTGGGCTAGGGTGAGAGATTAAACCAGCAAGGTAGAGGTTTGGATGGAGAGGAAAGGGCAGATCTTGGTGATGTTGTGGAGGTGAGACTGGCAGGTTTTGGTGACGGATTGAATGTGTGGGGTGAACAAAAGAGCGGAGACGAGGATGACACCAAGGTTGGGGGTTCATGAGACAGGAAGGATGGTAGTGCTGTCTACAGTGATGGGAATGTCAGGGAGAGGACAGTGTTTGGGGGGGAAGATAAGGAGTTCAGTCTTGGACATGTTGAGTTTTAGATGGCAGACAGACATCCAGATGGAGATGTCCTGAAGGCAGGAGAAGATACGAGCCTGGAGAGGGGGAGAGAGAGCAGGGCCTGAGATATAGATTTGGGTGTCGTCAGTGTAGAGATGATAGTTGAAGCCGTGGGAGTGAATGTGTTCACCAAGGGAGTGAGTGTAGATAGAGAACAGAAGGGGACCAGGAACGGACCCTTGAGGAACCCCTTCACTAAGGGGATGGGAGGGGGAGAAGGAGCCCGCAAAGGAGACTGAGAATGAACGGCCAGAGAGATGAGGAGAACCAGGAGAAGACTGAGCCTGTGAAGCCAAGGTAGGATCAGACACATTCCCTGTCCTACAGGGGACTTACAGTCTAAAGCTGAGAACTGAACCCCTCTTTTCAATTCATATAAGCTCTTGTCAGTTCTTTCATTTAGCTAGATGAATAAAGAAAGATTCAAACTGTATTAGAGGAACCATTTTTTAATTTAAAGTTTTAGGGGCACTTTGTATCCACTGCCAACTCTTGTTCATGAGCCTTTCATGCCAGGGTCTGGCAGTGTAGCTACTGATAAATTCTTACAGGGAACTTCCTTGTCAGATCCTTGGAAAAAATTTTGATCAAGTTGCATGCTTGTGTAGGAAATGCTAAATGGCTGAACTTCAATGTGCATCATTAGTGTGAGCCCCAATTTTTTAACAGTCCAATTGTCCCTAGGAGCATCATTGAAAGGTGACTCTGCTCTCATCTGTTATATGGTGATGTACCATAGAATCCATTCCAGTTTTGCTTTGAAAGGTTCCTCCTAGACAGACCGGCACACACAAAACATCCTGAATGGCCACAGCAACAGAGATTCAATCACTGTGGCCATTATTGTATATTTTAAGCGCTACAACATGAGGTGAAAAATCCGAGTTAAAGTGTAATTAAAGTTTGATTCCAATTGTTAATGAGGCATATTGTCTATTGAAGACACTAATTTTACTACAGGGTGCAGTCTTTGAACCATTCAGTCTAATTAAAATTCATTTCCATATTCTTTATCAATTCCTTTTTCTGCTGAAGTCTTCTCAAATGACCTTTTTTTTCTTCTATGACTCATCCTTAGGCTTTATTTTTCCCAAAACCATCATTCAAATACCATTCATTTTTCCAGTAAACATAGTCTATGAATAAATGACCTTGCTAGTGACTATCCACCAAGAAAAAAGAGGAGTACACTGACAGAACAAAACACAAACGATTCCGATAGACCTCAGAGATAGAAGCCATATTTCCTGGGACTTAAATGGGAAGGGCTTTGGGGCTGGAATGGAACTGGGCTAGAACTATAGATTTTGGACAAAAATATTTAAGCATGGAAGCCACGCGAGTGGGATGAAATCACGTAAGAAATGACTTGTACTTTTGAGAACCTACTCTGTTGCCTGCTTTTTCTCCATATCAATTCCTTTTCCTATTCATCTTCTTCTCAATTGAAAAATGTAATTTTATATCGTTTGTTGGACCTTTTCTTCACTGAAATTATGTTACCTAGTTCCTTTCCTAAACACTGCCCACCACATACTTTAATTTGGAGACTATCCGGCCTGCTTAAATGGATTGTTACTGTTGTTGCCTTATGCTATTGAGTAGTGTCGGACCCATAGTGTCATCAACATCTCTCCCAGAATGTCACACCTCCATCTGCAATCGTTCTGGTAGTGTATCCTTAGAGTTTTGTCGGTAAAAATATGGAAGCGGTTTACCGTTGCCTCCTTCCGCGCAGTAAACCTGAGTCTTGGTGTTTTCGCCTCTCTCCCACACTGCTGCTGCCCAGCTTGGGTGAGTTTTGACTTGTAGGAGATTGCCTTCCACTCACTAGCCACTGCCCAAGCTAGGAATGGAATGGATATGCCTCTGCCTTGCTCTCCCCTCATAGTAGAGACTCGTCGAGTACTGGAAACTCTCCAGGTGTGACCCTGAGAGGGTTTAAATAGATACTGCAGAAATATTTTCTTCCTCATTACTCAAGCTGTTATTTGAATTAGAGTAGCCAAAGTAATGTTGTTGCTACCTGACAATCTATCAATCAGTCAATCATATATGTTGAGCGCTTACTGTTTGCAGAGCACTGTATTAAGCATTTGAGAAAATATGGGGATGACAGTTCTCTGGAAAGATACTCAAGAGAAGCAGCACAGCTCGTGGACAGATCTCAGGCCTGGGGGACCATCTCTATATGTGGCCAACTTGTACTTCCCAAGTGCTTAGTACAGTGCTCTGCACATAGTAAGCACTCAATAAATATGATTGAATGAACGAACAATCACTGTTCTAAGCACTGGGTCTTAGCACTGTTCTAATCGGGTCAAACACAGTCCCTGTCCCACGTGGGGTTAGCTTACAGTACCCAGATTTGGCAAATGTAAAAACTTTGTGAGGCGGGTGCCATATTATCCTCCAC
The DNA here is from genome assembly GCF_015852505.1 of Tachyglossus aculeatus. Taxonomy (NCBI): domain Eukaryota; kingdom Metazoa; phylum Chordata; class Mammalia; order Monotremata; family Tachyglossidae; genus Tachyglossus; species Tachyglossus aculeatus. The sequence continues at coordinate 49,711,500 of NC_052071.1, forward strand.
CTTTTTATAGTGGTAGAGATTTAGATGATATTGCAAATATTCTCTTTTTAAATTGTGGGTGCTTTTGTTGTGTATCAATATGCCTGGAAATGCTATGACATTTACCTCCATGCTATCGAGAAATGACACTCACTGCTGTCCTTCAAGATGCTGTTATTAGTGGTGAAGTTTATATAGCTCTTCTTGAAGTTCACCCAAATGTCTTTCTTATATCAAGTGGTTTAATGTTTCAAGTAAGTGAGAAAAAAATCCCAGGGAATAGTATTACTCTGACATCAATTAATCACAGGGATTTGTTAACTAAGGCTGGCTAGATTTCTCATGCCATAGACAAATGCAAAGTTTCTTTCCCTCTTAAAGATATTCAGTAATTTCTTCCAAACCAAGAAACAAAATTAGATAGCTAATTAAATGTATTGTAGAAACTGAGATTTGAGTTAAGAACCTATCCAAATTATATCATCTTTCCTGAATTATGATCTGCATAAGCTAATAAAAATATCATTTAAAATAAAAAAAACATAATTTGCCACTGTGACTGTAGATGTCAAAAATGTTAATCCCGCAAACCTGTCAAGCATTTCAGTCTCGTTTTTGCAGCCTTACAGTACATAATTACACTTCAACATTTTTCATAGGTTAAAACTGATTTGTGTTTTGAAAACTCTGCTCTCAATTTCCTGCATTTCTCTCTCCAAGTACCAGTTCAGATTAATAAATCTAATACTGAAACTAAAAGATAATTTTATATCTTCTGCTAAGCCTTTTGCACGGTAGAAATATATTTTTCCACTATATATTTTGCATTCTAAAAGGATGTGAAATTCCATGGTAACCAGCATTAATTAGTTATTAATCCTGGCTTCCGTTCTGTGAATATTTGCAAAGACCACATTTTCCAAGGTAGAAATAATACCCTTAATATAAGAGGTTGTCAGCAATTATGTCTACCTTTATTTGAATATTCAGTTCTTCATTCCACTACTTCATCCAGATAAAAGTGTACTACTTCCTGTTGCATTGTTTTCTCCTGGTCCCACTATTTGTAAATATTTTTTTTTTTATGTCTCTGTCCATCCCTTTAAATAAAAAGCTCCTGGAGGGTACTGATTTTATGTCTTGTGTTTGCTTAGCCCTCCTTGGGGATTAGTACAGTGATTCACTTCAGGGATGCTCAGTAAATGCAATTGATGATGGTAAAATAATTCAAGTGATCCCACCGAGTTAAATTTTAATGGTTTCTCACCAGAGTGCGCCTGTTCATGTTGAGAGCTGATCTTCACTTCCTTAAAGGAGGAAAATGAGTCAACCTTAAACTATGGGTTCTGCCTTCTGCAACTTTAAGTCAGCTTGAGCAGAGGTTGAGGGGGTGGTAGGAGAAGCAGCAAGGCTCCGTGGAAAGAGCACGGGCTTGGGAGCCAGAGGTCATGGATTCTAATCCCGCTCTGCCACTTGTCAGCTGTGTGACTTTGGGCAAGTCACTTAACTTCTCTGTGCCTCAGTTACCTCATCTGTAAGATGGAGATTAATACTGTGAGCCCCACGTAGGACGACTTGATCACCTTGTATCCCCCCCAGCATTTAGAACAGTGCTTCGCACATAGTCAGGGCTTAACAAATGCCATCATCATCATCATCATCATCAAGAGGAGGGTGCTCATGCTCTCTGGTGTTGCCAGGGGTAGGGACATAAACCTGGGACCATTTGGATAAGAAATAGGGATCATTTGGCAATTTTGCTACTGGAGAAACTCTGAGATAAGGATATGTTTGACCAATCAGGAGCAAAACTTGTGGCTGACCTCAGAATGGAAAGGGGTCATTTACTCTAAGCAACACTTACTTCTAGAGGGGCCTTGGCCTTTCTCCTGTTGGAGCCATTTCTCTGTGTGAGGCAACTCCCACCGAGAAGGGATTGGGAAGATTTTTTGCAATTGTCTATACTCGGAGTTGGCTCGGAACTGTCCTTCACTGCAAGGGGGGACATTCCCAGGATGCTATCTTAGTTCATCATGGCATTTATTAAGCGCTTACTATGTGCAAAGTGTTGTTCTAAGCACTGGGGTGGTTCCAAGGTCATCAGGCTGTCCCACATGGGGCTTATAGTCTTACCATTTTACAGATGAGGGAACTGAGGCACAGAGAAGTTAAGAGACTTGCCCAAAGTCACACAGCTGACAAGTGGCAGAGCCGGGATTTGAACCCATGACCTCCAACTCCCAAGTCCAGGCTCTTTCCACGGAGCCACACTGCTTCACTAGTTGCCCAAGGTCACAAAGCAGACAAGTGGGGGAGCCAGGATTAGAACCCTGGCCCTTCTGAATCCCCAGGCTCTTGGTCTTCCCTTGTGTTTAATTGCTTCTATGCGTTTACACTTGTCTGTATAAGGTGCTTGAAAGAATGGAAGAACAAATAGAAATGGTCTCTCCAGTCATAAGGATAGGATTTCATTATTGGTAATGTCGTTGAAAACTAAGTAGGAAGTTTATACACTCACACACAGGGACACACAAACACGATCTTCTAAACATTAATCTCATTTTGGGCAGGGAATGTGTCTACCATCTCTTTTGTATTAGAGAAGCAGCATGGTTCAGTGGAAAGAGCCTGGGCTTTGGAGTCAGAGGTCACGGGTTCAAATCCCGGCTCTGCCACTTGTCAGCTGTGTGCCTTTGGGCAAGTCACTTAACTTCTCTGGGCCTCAGTTCCCTCATCTGTAAAATGGGGATTAAGACTGTGAGCCCCCCGTGGGACAACCTGATCACCATGTAACCTCACCAGTGCTTAGAACAGTGCTATGCATATAGTAAGCGCTTAATAAATGCCATCATTATTATTATTAATTATTATTCCCAATAGACTTCTCTTAGTTGTAGGGAGGATTCTGGTGCTGCCAATCTAGATGTTTCAACCAAGAAGCACATATTGGTAACACTCAGTGCTTGTCTGGCTGGCACACTATCGCAACTACAGAATTCAGGTGCTTTTTCAATTTTAGAGCGGGGAAAATCTGAACACCCAAGCACTCAATTAAGTGAGCAAGTCCAGCAGAATTAACCCATTAGCCTTGGCTTCAAGGGTTCAAGAGCCTAAATGAGGTAAAATTGGGGATGAGTGAAAAAAACAACACATTGAAGCGATACAACAGCTTTCATCCAGGCTGGGTGAATATGAGCTGCCACGTAAAAGTGGCACATTTAAGCAAATCAATTTACTGAATTAGAGGATTGGAGGAGAGGAAATTGCTTTCCTTTCAAATGAGCCAGGGTAGGGACTTTCCAGTTATTTTCGTGTGTGTATACTCAGACACACAAACACACACACATGCACCCTGACCACTTTAGTCAGCATTTAAAATTCAAAGGCTAAGAATGTCACAATACTTGTTTCTCTCTGTGGATGTAATGAAATAAATATATACACCCTTGTGTTGAATTGCTTGTATAGGTTTACACATATCTGTACAAGGTGTTTGAAAGAATGGAAGAACAAATAGAAATGGTCTCTCCAGTCATAAAGATAGGATTTCATTATTGGTAATGTCGTTGAAAACAAAGTAGGAAATTTATACACACACACACAAACACGATCTTCTAAACATTAATCTCGTTTTGGGCAAGGAATGTGTCTACCATCTCTTTTGTACCGTACTTTCCTGAGCTCTTAGTATAGTGCTCTGCACAGAATAAGTACCCAGTAAATGTGAGAGACATTGTGGCCTATTGGGAAGACCATGGACCTGGGGATTGAGGAGGGCCTGGGTTCTAATCCCGGCTCCACCACTTGTCTGCTCTGTGACCTTGGACAAGCCACTTCTGTTCTCTGTGCCTCAGTTACCGCATATGGAAAATGGGGTTAAGGATGGTGAATCCTATTTGGGACAGGGACTGTTTCCAACCGATTAACTTGTATCTAACCCAATGCTTAGTGCAGTGCCTGGCACATAGTAAGTGCTTAACAAATACCATAAAGAATGAGAAAAAAATATACTATTGATTGATTGACTAGCCTGGCTTTCCTGTCTGCTCCACCTGTAGTCAATCAATCAATGATACTTATATTCTATTTAGTTATATATATATATATATATATATATATATATATATGTATTGACAGGTATATATATATATATACAGAGAGAATATGTATGCATATATACATATAGATGGATAGATATATTCTATGTCTATAAATACAGAGAGAAAAATTCACGTGTGTGTTTATGTCTCTATAAAAGAATGAACTGTTTGGTATCAGCTTATGTGTTTTCAGGAGGGTTTATATTCATTGAAACCATACTTGGGGATGGAGATGATTTTCCTTTTAAAATAGAGTTATTTGGTTTGAGGTATGAAGGTGATTGTTTTATCAGCTAAACAACATTCTCTCTACTAACTATGTTTGCTGCATTAGAAATGTCCTTAAATGGAATTAGCCATGGTACACGATTCACCCCCCTTTTAATTAAGGGTTGGAATCACTAGAAAAAGAGGAACCCCGCAGCAAGCTCTAGAAAACCATCATCAGGCACACAGACAGTTGGTCATCCCTAATTAAATAAGGCAGTAAATTCTAGTATTTAAGTGCTTACTGTATGCCAAACATTCAACTAAGTGCTGGGGTAATTACTAGACAATTGGGGAGTATAGATACTCAGTCCCCAATCTACACTCGAGGAAACTGAAAAATAGGGAACTTATTGACTTGCTCAAGGTCACAGAGCATGGAGGTGATAGAGCTGGAATTAGAATCAATCAATCAATCGTATTTATTGAGCACTTACTGTGTGCAGAGCACTGTACTAAGCGCTTGGGAAGTACAAATTGGCAACATATAAAGACAGTCCCTACCCAACAGTGGACTCACAGTCTAGAACTAGAACTCAGGTCCCATGCTCTTTCCACTAGGCTTCACTGCTTCTTATGACATATCCTACAGAACAAGCAATCAGTACTACTGCTAATAATAATTATGGCATTTATTAAGTGCTTACTATGGGCTAAGCACTGTTCTAAGTGCTGGGGAGGTTACAAGGTGATCAGGTTATTGAGCAGCTGCCTTGGGCATAACACTTTATTAAGCACGCAAGAGAGTAAAATAGAATCAATATACAGAGTCCCTGCCTTCGAGGAGTTTACAAATCTAGCAGGTGAGGCAGACACTAAAAGGAATGTCAGATAGGAAGTAGTAGGATGTAAATAAGTGCATATAGCTGCTGCCGGGTTAAGGATGAGAGTAGTCACGTTTAGGTGGCAAAGAATTACTGAAGTGCAGTTGTGGGAGTTATAGTGACTAAATTCATCAGAGAAGGCCTCTAGGGAGGAGGTGTGATTTCAGAAGGGCTTTAAAGATGGGGAGAGGAGTGGTCTGTTTGATGTCCAGGGAATGAGAGTTCCAGGCGGGAGGGAAGATGTGAACTGGAGGGGAGTGGGAAATTTTGGGAAGGTCACATTTGATGGCTTTGGTTTTGTCCACAAAGTGGTTGACAAGGTCATCGTGAGTAGGCGATGGGACTTTAAAGGTTTAGGAAAGGAGTTAAAGGTCTGGTTGATGAGCATGGGAGTCAATAAGGCAGGAGAATAAAAATAATAACTGTTACTTGTACTTAATAACTGGTACTTGTTAAGCTCTTACTATGTGCCAGGCACTGTACTAAGAGAAGCAGCATGGCTTAGTGGAAAGAGCTCGGGCTTGGCAGTCAGAAGTAGTGGGTTCTAATCCCGGCTCCACCACTTATCAGCTGTGTGACTTTGGGCAAGTCACTTAAATTCTCTTGGGAAACAGCATGGCTCAGTGGAAAGAGCTCAGGCTTGGAAGTCAGAGGTCACGGGTTCTAATACTGGCTCCGCCGCATGTCAGCTGTGTGACTTTGGGCAAGTCATTTAACTTTTCTGTGCCTCAGTTCCCTCATCTGTAAAATGGGGATTAAGACTGTGAGCCCCACATGGGACAACCTGATCACCTTGTATCCTCCCTAGCTCTTAGAACAGTGCTTTCCACTTAGTAAGTGCTTAACAAATATCATTATCATTATTATTATTATTATTATCATTACCTCATCTGTAAATTGGGGATTAAGACTGTGAGCCCCACGTGGGACAACTTGATAACCTTGTATCTACCCCAGCACTTAGAACAGTGCTTGGCACATAGTAAGCACTTTTTGACACCTGTCTACATGTTTTGTTTTGTTTCCTGTCTCCCCGTTCTAGACTGTGAGCCCTTTGTTGGGTGGGGACCATCTCTATATGCTGCCGACTTGTACAGTGCTCTGCACACAGTAAGCGCTCAATAAATCTTTGTCCAGAAACGCTCTGGGCATATCACTCCCCTCCTCAGAAATCTCCAGTGGCTACCAATCAATCTGCGCATCAGGCAGAAACTCCTCACCCTGGGCTTCAAGGCTGTCCATCACCTCGCCCCCTCCTACCTCACCTCCCTTCTCTCCTTCTCCAGCCCAGCCCGCACCCTCCGCTCCTCCGCCTCTAATCTCCTCACCATACCTCGTTCTCGCCTGTTCCGCCATCGACCCCTGGCCCACGTCATCCCTCGGGCCTGGAATGCCCTCCCTCTGCCCATCCACCAAGCTAGCTCTCTTCCTCCCTTCAAGGCCCTATTGAGAGCTCATCTCCTCCAGGAGGCCTTCCCAGACTGAGCCCCTTCCTTCCTCTCCTCCTCGTCCCCCTCTCCATTCCCCCATCTTACCTCCTTCCCTTCCCCACAGCACCTGTATATATGTATATATGTTTGTACATATTTATTACTCCATTTATTTATTTATTTATTTTACTTGTACATATCTATTCTATTTATTTTATTTTGTTAGTATGTTTGGTTTTGTTCTCTGTTTCCCCCTTTTAGACTGTGAGCTCACTGTTGGGTAGGGACTGTCTCTATATGTTGCCAATTTGTACTTCCCAAGCGCTTAGTACAGTGCTTGCACATAGTAAGCGCTCAATAAATACGATTGATGATGATGATGATGAATAAATACAATTGAATGAATGAATGAACAAATACCATTATTATTATTACTAAGCACTGGCGTGAATACAAGCGAATTGGGTTGGACTCAGCCCCTGTCCCACATGGGGCTCACAGTCTTAATCTCCATTTTACAGATGAGGTAACTGAGGCCCAGAGAAGTGAAATGATTTGCCCAAGGTCACATAGGAGAAAAGTGGCAGAGCCTGTATTAGAACCAAGGTTCTTCTGACTCCCAAGCTCTTGATCTAACCACTAGGCCTTGAGAAGCATTGTTGCTGAGAGGGAGGAGTTTTGTAGCAGGTAAATAAGAATTTGAGATGGCTGAAATCCACCTGGTTCCTGGATTTCTGCCAGCAGTACTGCAGGAGCCCAGGAGTGGAGAATACAATCTATCAATTAGTGGTATTTATCTAGTGCCCAATGAATGCAAAGCATTGTTCTAAACACTTGGAAGAGGACAACAGCTGCCTGAACAGCTCACTATCTAGTGGGAGAGGTGGACAGATAAAATAATATTTACAAATAGCAGGAACAGGAGCAAGTTAAAGGGTACAGTAGGAAGTAGTTTACTATGTCAGGCATGAAATGAGCAGAGTAAGTGATGAATATGAAAAAGGAAAATCCAAATAACCTACGTATGTGTGCTTAAGTGCCTAGGCTAGGACTACAAAACAGAAACGATGGGAAACAGGTCTTCCATTGACAGACTTTTCTCTGCTTTTCATCTGTAATGTAACAGAACGCAATCCGTAATGTAACATAATGCAATTTGGCCATCAGTATTCTAATACTAGATATTCAGTATATTGAGACAATCGCAGCCACTGCTCAAATACTGTAGGATTGGAGTGCTCTGTGAGGAAGAGCTAGGAAACAGAAGGGAGAGGCATGACTGAAGTCTTTAAAGACTTTGGCTCTTTAAATATGCCCTGTCAAGAGGCTGTCTAATCCTCCTCATGAAATTAAGAAATGAATTTTTCAGTGCTCTGGGAGACCTGCGAGAAACAAAAAATTCTCACTATCATGTAATGTAATTGCATTGACACCTTTGCCATTGATCCTCTCAATTTTCTGATGATAGGCTATATAAAAAGGAGATGAACATATATTAATTTCTAAGAGAATATGAACCGTGCATAAGAGCTATTGTAATTCAGCTGTAAAGCAACATAATCCCCAAAGCTTAGTCTTGCAGCTGCTGTAGTAAGAAATGTCTCAGTTAGCCTAGCTGAGGCCTTGAACTTTTTCCACACAAGAAGACTGGTCCATTCCCAGTGGAACACAAAGTTTTATTCAGGAAGTTGTATGACATCTTAGTGAAACTAAAACCCCCTTATGAGAGGAAACTCAATGTCCTCTGGATTAGTTTTTGTGAAAGCTTATTAACAAGGAAATAAGATGAAAATTATTCTTTCTGGCTTTACTGGGGCACAGCGTCTGTTTAACATTCGTGCCGTTTCTGTCCTATCCTTGGCAGTTGTCGCCTTTGTTGCCTTCTCACAAAGGAAGAAATATCAAAACATTAATTTAAGCTGTCACAATGTAAAGGTTTGACAGTCACATAAAGAATGATCATTATGGAAGAGAATCAAGACAAGTTTGAAAAGGGGAATTAAAATGATTGACTAAACAGAACCGAACTTTTCCCAGAAATCTAGGGTATTGCCATGACAATTCCAATTGCTGGAACTTCTCCTTTTTGTGCGTTTCAGCTCAGGCCTGCTTGTTCTATTATCACTCTTGAAAAAGAAATAGAATGATTTAATATGTAGCCTTGTTGAAGTAAAATAGTCTTCTCAGAAAGGGAAATGTGGTTTTTCTCTTTGCCTCAAGAAGCGAAGTACTGGAGTCTTGTCAGGAAGGATTGTTTTTTGAAGTTGAACAAGGCTTCAGAGCTTGGCATGGGACCACAGCTTGTCTTACCTCTGAGAAAAATAGGAGGTAAAAACTGCGTGCCAAATTCAGGGAAAAAATTAGTGTCCGGATCTCACCGTCTTTGAAACACAATGATAATGATAATAATAATGATAATATTGATATTTGTTAAGTGCTTACTACTATGTGCCAAGCACTGTTCTAAGCACTGGGGTAGGTAGCAGCGTGGCTCAGTGGAAGGAGCACGGGCTTTGGAGTCAGAGGTCATGGGTTCAAATCCCAGCTCCACCAATTGCCAGCTGCGTGATTTTGGGCAAGTCTCTTAACTGCTCTGTGCCTCAGTTACCTCATCTGTAAAATGAAGATTAAGACTGTGAGCCCCCTGTGGGACAATCTGATCACCTAGTAACCTCCCCAGCACTTAGAACAGTGCTTTGCACATAGTAAGTGCTTAATAAATGCCATTATTATTATTATTACAAGGTAATCAGCTTGTCCCACATGGGGCTTACAGTCTTCAGCCCCATTTTGCAGATGAGGTAACTGAGGCACAGAGAAGTTAAGTGACTTGCCCAGGGTCCCACAACTGACAAGAGGTGGAGCTGGGATTAGAATCCATGACCTCTGACTCCCAAGCCCGGGCTTTTTCCACTAAGCTATGCTGCTTCTCTTTGTTAGCCATTGAAGCTTCTCTACTGGTTCTAGCAGATTCCACTGATGATCATCATCAAGGATTCCGTGCAATGGCTCCTATTCTATTTGGTAGTTACCTTTAATATTTTAAATTGTGAGACAGACCAGTAGATGACTGAGGGTAGTTGTTCTCTGATGCCTCTTTGATTCGGTCAGTAGCTAAATTAATGGTCTGAATCCAGGTCTGCACTTGGTTTCTTAAGAGTGGCTTTCAGCAGAAATTCGGGATTGCCTAGATGGAGAAACCCACTACTTCTTCAATAATGAATTTAATGACCTCCTCTACCGGTGCATCTGACCCTATCCTTCACACCTCATCAAAACACTTGTCCCACTCCCTTCTTCCCTCTGTTAATGCCATCTTCAACTGTTCACTCTCCAATGGCTTCTTCTCCATTGCTTTCAAACATGCTCATGTCTCTCCATCCTAAAACACTCTGCCCCTCATGGCTCCATCCAGTTCTCTCCCCCGCTCCCTCCTACCATTCCTCTCAAAAGTCCTCTAGTGAGTTGCCTACAATTCTATCTCAAGCTCCTCTCCTCCAATTCTCTCCTTGACCCTCTCCCATCTGACTTCCATCCCCTTCACTCCACAGAAACTGCCTTCTCAAAGGTCATAAATGATCTCCTTGCCAAATCCAACAGTCTCTACTTCAACCTAATCCACCTTGATCTCTCAGTTGCCTTCGAAACTGTCAACCACGCTGTTTCCTTGGAAACATGATCCAACCTTGGCTTCTGCTGTGTGACCTTGGACAAGTCTCTTCACTTCTCTGGGCCTCATTTAACTCATCTATAAAATGGGGATTGAGACTGTGAGTCCCACGTGAGACAGGGAGTATTGCTTGCAATTTGCATGTATCCACCTCAGCACTCAGTACAGTGCCTGGCACATACCACTATTATTATTATTATTATTATCATTCCTGGTTCTCTTGCTGTCTCTCCGTCTGCTCCTTCTCAGTCTTTTTCTCAGGTTCCTCCTCTACCTCCCACCCACTGTCTGTGGGTGTCCCTCATGGTTCAATTCTGAATCCGCTTCTTGTGTCTCTCTACACCCACTCCCTTGGAGAACTCATTTGCTTCTGTGCCTTCAACTACCACCTCAATGTGGATGATTCCCAAATCTACATCTCCAGACCCGATCTCTCTCCCTCTCTGCAGTCTCGCATTTCCTCCTACCTTCAAGATATCTCTACTTGGATGTCCTGCTGTCACCCAGAACTTAACATGTCCAAAGCAGAACTATTTATATTCCCATCAAACCCTGTCGTCCCCTTGACTTTCCCATTATTGTAGAAGTACCACCATCTTTCTGTCTCACAAGCCTATAATCTTGACTCCTCTCTTTCACTCATTCATTAATTCAATCATATTTATTGAGTGCTTACTCCGTGCAGAGCACTGCACTAAGCACTTGGAAAGTACAATTCAGCAATAAAGAGCTCCGCCAATCAATGACATTTACTGAACACCTTCTGTGGGGTAAGCACCATGCCTGGAGCTTGAGAAAAATCATTCAAACATATTTATTGAGCATTTACTGTTTGCAGGCCACTACACTAAGCACTTGGAAGAGTACAATATAACAATGAACAGATCCATTCCCTGCCCTCTATGAGCTTATAGTCTAAAAATAAAAATAAATGATAGAATTTATTAAGTGCTTACTATGTGCAAAGCACTGTTCTAAGCGCTGGGAAGGATACAAGGTGATCAGGTTGTCCCACGTGGGGCTCACAGTCTTAATCCCCATTTTACAGATGAGGTAACTGAGACACAGAGAAGTTAAGCGACTTGCCCAAAGTCACACAGCTAATTGGCAGAGTTGGGATTCGAACCCATGACCTCTGACACCCAAGACCGTGCTCTTTCCATTGAGCCATGCTGCTTCTCCGAGGTCTAGAGGAAGACTCTAGACTTGTAAGGGAAGACAGTACAGTACAGTTGATAGCTATGTTTCATGCCCACGAGGAGCTTACACTCCCACCTATATCTGCTTATTGCTTATCCCACTCTCTCCATGATCAAGACAACATATTTTCCCATTATGGATGTCCTTGAATCCTCGTGTCATTGCTCCTACTACTGTGAACGAAGTATCAACCCTTAGCTCTGGATCAGCCTCATTTCCTTCCTGCAGGCCAAAAAGCTAGCTGCCTATAAAGGAAAAACAAGTCCCAGGCCAAACTAGTCAAACATACATTTATCTCTATCTCAAATCTCCCGTAACTGCTGCCAGCCCATCTTGACTCCCTCATTAAGCTCGAAGCTTAATGACCGGGCCAATGCCTAATATAATGCCAATACAAGGCCAGGCACCCTGCAGATGCTCAATGAATGCTTGATGAAGTTGGTGGAGTATAAAGGAGAAAAAAATTGAAATGACAACTATTAAGTGTCAGCGGATGTGAGACTTCATGCTTAGTTATGTCAATTATTCATGAGACTTTTAGCATCCTTGTTTGATACACTGGAGTTCATTATTTTTACAGTCAAACTCCCTCTCAGATTGGCTCTCCCCTGCTAAAAAACAAAGCACTAGTGGATTGTCTTTTCCCTGAAAATAAATTTCACCTCCAGAACAAAGGAAGCACTACTATAATAAACAAAAGCAACAACAACAAAATATGGGCTTCCCCAGGATTGGTAGCTTTTCTTTGTATATGGAGTTCCCAAACAGGCATTCGTTTAGTTCACAGAAGCACATTTAATAAATGAACAAAACAGTTTCAAACAAAGCAGAGAGACAGTAGTATTTATTAAGTGCATACTCTTTGCTGAGCCTTGTTCTAAGTGCGAGGAAATAATTAACAGGAGGGAATTAGACACAGTTCCTAAGGCGGATCCTTGTTCCTCCAGAGTCAGAGTGGGTTTTCATTTATGCTCATTCATTCATTCAACCATGTTTATTGAGCGCTTACTGTGTGCAGAGCCCTGTACTAAGCACTTGGAAAGTACAATTCAGCAATAGAGACAATCCCTGCCCACAATGGACTTATAGTCTAGAATGCAGAATAATTCCTAAATAACAGCCTTAGATGATGCTTAAACCAATTTGGAGAAGAGGGAAGATCGTGACCACCTGCCTTATAAGTCACTGGAAGCAACATCTGCCATTATTCCTTCCAACTCTTGATTGGGACTGAGAAATCTTTTGGAGTATTAAAGAAATCCAGAAAGGTCATTTAAACCATCCCCTTGCTATCTAGCCTGGGGAATTCAAGTCTGGAGCTATAACCTGAGCGATACTAGGAATTTGATTTAAATGTATAGGTCAAAAGGAGATTGAAATATATTGAACTGATGGCAAAATGAGCCAAAATCAGTTCCAGTAGATGCTTGGAAGCTGGAAAGCAGGGAAAACTTCGAGGCCACATTTAAACAATATCAGCACATAAGGGGTTTGTACAACTTTGGAAATGGCAAACCCTTAGAAAGTTCCCATTTTACTGGTTCCCTTTTGTTTTTCATTAGGATTTTCCCTTTTTTTATGATGCATTACATTTTTTGATCAGATTCACTTGCTGTATGAATGGATTTGATCATTTACCATTGTATTATCTAGCGTAAGCCCACTAGACCATGCATTCAAGGTAATTTCGTTTGAGCTGGGAAGTATAATTGAGGAATTACATTTTCAATGTTAGAAGATTTCTAAAACTAGTTTCTGACATGAACCTTGGTCAACTGGATACAATCCTATTTAATAGTATCTTTGACAGCATTCATTTAGAAGTGGAGTGCCAAACTCAGGAAAAGGGAGCCTTGAATGAAATTAGTTTTTAAAGGAACATGGATTTCTTTCTTTGGAAATTAATGACAATTTTAAAATCATAACTCTACCTGCTTTTAAATAGAACATTTATCAAAAATGAATTATTTTGCATAACATTTAAAAACGCATATAGGCCTGTCAAAGAACTTTAAGGACGAGAATCAATATTTTAGGTATAAAAACGTAGGCCAAGATTCTGCAATACACCATTGTTTCCTTTGAGAATACTGTGGGGGCTAATTAAATTTGTTCCTAGAAAAACCATGCCTAGGTGATTTGAAGATTGCAAAATTCCAATAATTGTGGAATTCACTTTATTCATCAAGCGTTTGAGTTTTGGTTCTCAAAAAATGGAAAATCCAGTTTCAAGCAAAATGGAGTGACTTTTTTCTATCTAGAAATTGAGTTACCTTTTAATTGCTACAACAGCTAATGGTTGCAGAATTGAAAAGGGCAGGTGTGTGCTTATCTTGGAAAAGCAAATCCTGTAGGCAGGGACGTATGGAGTATACATTTTGTGTTATCCATCACAAAACAAGGGGAAAGCAGCAAATGTGACTACTGCTAAAATGAAATATAAAACAAGGGCATTTAAGACCCATAAAAAACACAAGTTGTCCCTGTGTGAAAATAAAAAGAGAGGTGGAGATTAGAGGCAAATCTTGTGGTTATAAAACCTGCTGTTTTTCTAGACCTAGTGATTAGAAAGGAGGAAAATAATGAACACTGTTTGGCTAGTGGGTGGGGAAATTAGGGTGGGAGTCAGACAGTTATTTGACTTTTTAAGGGTCTCCACAACTGTATCAAATGTCACAATGGTGCCAGTTGGCTTCTGTACCTAAAACCCCTTCTTCCGGGCTGGGCACGAGTAAAAATAATAATGATGGTATTTAAGTGCTTACTATGTGTGAAGCACTGTACTAAGCGCTGGGGGGGATACAAGGGGATCAGGTTGTCCCACGGGGGGCTCACAGTCTTACTCCCCATTTTACAGATGAGGGAACAGGCACAGAGAAGTTAAGTGACTTGCCCAAAGTCCCACAGATGGCAAGTGGCGGAGTTGGGATTCGAACCCATGACCTCTGACTCCCAAGCCTGTGCTCTTTCTACTGAGCCATGCTGCTTCTCTTTATCAAGAGCAAGATGATGAAATGAAAAGGGAGGATTCTGCAGCCACTAATAATAATTATTATGATAGTTTTTAAGTGCTTACTATGTGCTGAGCACTATTCTAAGTGCTGGAGTAGATACAAATCAATCAGATTGGACACAATCCCTGTTCCACAAGGGGCTCACACTCTTAATCCCCATTTTTACAGTTGAGGGAACTGAGGCCCAGAGAAGTGAAATGACTTGCCCGAGATCACACAGCAGATATGTGTGGCTCAGTGGAAAGAGCATGGGCTTTGGAGTCAGAGGTCATGGGTTGAAATCCCGGCTCCGCCAGTTGTCAGCTGTGTGACTTTGGGCAAGTCACTTCACTTTTCTGTGCCTCAGTTTCCTCATCAGGAAAATGGGGATTAAGACTGCGAAATCCCCATGGGGCAACCTGATCACCTTGTACGCTCCCCAGTGCTTAGAACAGTGCTTTGCACATAGTAAGTGCTTAATAAATGCTATTATTATTATTATTATTATTATGTAGAGCTGGATTAGACTCCAGGTCCTTCTAACTCCCAGGCCTGTGCTCAAAAGCTGGAAGGGTAGTCTCCTCTGGTTCTGGAGGCCTCTCCTGTTCCCGCAGCTTCTTTCCTTCCAGTCCAGATCCTCCACAGAGTTATAAGGGCACCATTACAGCCAAATCCCTTTGCCCAAGTTACCCTGGACGCTGGCACTGGTTGGAGTCTGGGAAATAGGAATAAGCCTGCAAACGAATTATTTTCTCAGTTTAAAGCATTGTGATGATGATGATCCAGTTACACAAGCCATTTCTCCCAACACCATTGTCTTTAACAGCATTAGTCCAGTGAAAATGTGATATTTTGTAAGAGCTGTCGCTTTTTTTTCTCAGTCTCAACCTTCTTAGGTTTAGGTCCAGCTTCAACGAAAAAATACTATGGGAGGTGCTAACAAGGATGAAAGAGTTGTACACACTACAGTCTCCCTCACACACGCATACATGCAAACACACAGGCAAAGGGATGGAGAAATTCCAAAATATGCATGTGTGGTTACAATTTTCTGCAAAAGTGTACTCACAGAGGCATATACTTGCAAGCCCACTCAGGGAAGAAAGACAGACAGACAGACAGACAGACACACACACACACACTTGCAACGAGACAGATAGAAGGGCACGTAATTATAATAATAATAATGATGGTATTTGTTAAGCGCTTACTATGTACAAAGCACTGTTCTAAATGCTGGGGGGATACAAGGCGATCAGGTTGTCCCACGTGGGGCTCACAGTCTTCATCCCCATTTTACAGATGAGGTAACTGAGGCACAGAGAAGTGAAGTGACCTGCCCAAAGTCACACAGTCGACAAGTGGCGGAGTGGGAACTAGAACCCATGACCTACGACTCCCAAGCCCGTGCTCTTTCCACTGAGCCTTGCTGCTTCCCATAGACAGATACAAAAAACATCACACACAAATACAAAATGACAAAGTGATGGAAATGGAGAGCCAGACAGGCCCCAAAGACCAAATTGCAAAGTCGGACAACCAACTAGACTGTGAGTTCACTGTTGGGTAGGGACCATCTCTATATGTTGCCAACTTGTACTTCCCAAGCGCTTAGTACAGTTCTCTGCACACAGTAAGCGCTCAATAAATATAATTGAATGAATAAATGAATGAACTAGACACCACTACTTCCCTGTTTAGAGAAAGGCAGTTTCCTGGTGTTTTGCAGTTCTTGCAGAGCATGGATAGCAAGGTAGCCATAAATACAATAGACACAAGCTCGGGTCTAAAAGGAATCAGAATATACTCAAAGGAGAGCAGGCATTTGGGCTGAAGGGATTCACTATTAAGTCAAATATGAATTCACTCTGAAAATAGATGGGTGAGGAAATTTGGCACCCAGCTCATTCTCAAGAATAGGCTTTTTTTTTATCATTTATCTGGTTCATGGGGCTGTTGCTGACTTGTACTTCCCAAGTGCTTAGTACAGTGCTCTGCACACAGTAAGCGCTCAACAAATATGATTGAATAAATTAATTAATTAATTTGGCCAGACCGATCACAAGTTGCTGTTTTGACTGTCCCATTCCCCAGCCCGACAGAATGAGTTGTAGTAGTTCAGGTTTTATCCCATGTATTCCATGCAGTCAGGCTGCACATTCTGCAGAATACTGCTTTAACCACTGACCAGGGGAGAAGGTTTTCATGTTGGCATGGTGGACCAGAAGCTGACCCTGGGTCCTTGTCCCATAGGAAGTGGCAACAGATATATCCCATCTGTGCCCAGGGGCCATTCTGTTGTGTGTCACCCTTGCACTTGGATTTGTACCCTTTATTCACCCCTCCCTCATTCCCACAGCACTTAACGTGTCTATGTGAAATTTATTTATTTATTTTAATGCCTTTATCTCCCTCTAGACTGTGAGCTCATTGTAGGCAAGGAACATGTCTACCAACTCTGTCATATCTTCTCTCTTATTCAACCCACATATTCAATCCATCACTAAATCCTGTCAGTCCCACCTTCACAACATTGCTAAAATCCACCCTTTCCTCTCCATCCAAACTGCTACCACGTTAATACAATCACTCATCCTGTCCCGCCTGGATTACTGCAACAGCCTCCTTGTTAACCTCCTAGCTTCCTGTCTCTCCCCACTCCAGTCCATACTTCACTATGATGCCCAGGTTATTTTTCTACAAAAGTATTCAGGATGTTACCTCTCTTCTCAAAGAATTCCAGTGGTTGCCCATTCGCTTCCGCATCAAACTCCTCACCATTGACTTAGTACAGTGCTCTGCACACAGTAAGCGCTCAATAAACGCGATTGAATGAATGAATGACTTTAAAGCACTCCACCACTTTGCCCTCTCATACCTCACCTCTCTTCTCTCCATCTGCAACCCAGCCCACACACTTTGTTCCTCTAGTGCTAACCTTCTCATTGTACCTCTGTCTCACCGCCGACCCTTAGCCCACTTCCTGCCTTTGGCCTGTAACACCCTCCCTCCTCAAATCCGATGAAAGACAATTCTCCTCCCCTTCAAAGCTTTATTGAGGGCCATCTCCTTCAAGAGGCCTTCTCAGCCCAAGCCCCACTTTTCTTCATCTCCTTCTCCCTTCTGCATCACCCTACTTGCCCCCTTTGCTCTTCTCCTCCCCCCCAGCCCCACAGCACTTATGTACATATCTGTAATTTTATTTTATTTATTTGTATTGGTGTCTGTAACCCGCCCCCCACCCATCTAGACTATAAGCTCGTTGTGGGCAGGGAATGTGACTGTTTATTGTTGTGATATACTCTCCCAAGTGTTCAGCTCAGTGCTCTGCATACAGCAAGTGCTTAATAAATAAGATTGAGTGATTGATCTGCCCCTTCTCCTGCTCTCTCCATTGCCAGACTCTTCTCAGGAGCTTGCTCTTCATTCACCCCGTTATCTGAGGTCCCGGCTCCATCTTCCTCTCCCTTGCTTCCCTTCATCTTTTTCCCTCCCATCTGCCCCTGACCATGCCCCAGGACCCTCCGTGGCTCATCTTTCCCAACTAATTGATTCATGGAAACTGACTCCCATCAGAGCCATCCGTGGTGACCCAGAGACAACTTCTAAATGAAGGGGGCAAGAGCAAGCCTGCCAGGCAAATAAAAATCAATTTAAAGGAATGGTGAAATCCAGTTTCCTACCAAACAACATAACAGTGGGTTGTTAGATGCTCATTACAGGAATCAGTTCTGTCTGATGGGCAGCAACCTGAAACAGTTGTTTACTTTGAGCAAAGTCTTCCTGAAGGTCAGTAAACCAAGGGACAGGCTCAACAATAGGAGCAGACCCTGTGTGGGACAAATTCATTAACGTGTGAAAAAAACTAGGAGCCTTCTTTCCACAAGGGATATGGGAATTCTCATCTGCCATCACTCAAACAGTCTAGTGGAAAGAGGAGGGGTCTGAAAGTCCAGGAGACCTGGGATTCTAGTCCTGCTCTGCTGCCGATCTGCTGTGTGACCTTCAGTAAATTACTTAAATTTTGTGACTTAATTTCAACTGTTGACGGGGCATAGAATGCCCGTTCTCCTTCCCATTAGACTGTGAGACCCGTGTGACTCGAGATTTGGCTCATCTGATTGTCTTGTATCTACTCCAACACTTAAAATGGTGCTGGGCAACATATTAAGCTCTTAGTAAATACTATCATTCTTTTAATTATATTATTTATATGGATAGGGAGTATCTCTTCATCAATAGAGTGATTTTCTTAAATGGAGGGCAACTATCAATTATGTGTTTATACATATACACAGAAAGCCTATATGTTTGTACGTGCTTACACACAGAAGGACATTCTCCCCCTTCTAGACTGTAAGCCCATTGTTGGGTAGGAACCGTCTCTATATGTTGTCGATTTGTACTTCCCAAGTGGTTAGTACGGTGCTCTGCACGCAGTAAGTGCTCAATAAATACGATTGAATGAACGAATGAATGAATTTAGTAGCATCTAACATCATTCTAGCCAAACTTTTTCCCTCCTCGCCACCAAATCTATTGTTAGAACTGCTGAAACCCTAACCCCGCCTTTTAGCAGAATGGCCAGGAAACAGTGGAAGAGCCCAAACAGGCTGCTGCAGGGAAAGAAGGTGAATCAAAGGGCCTGGATAATCTTCAAAGAAGCTAATCAGATCCTGAATAATAGAATAGGTTAGAGCTGGCTTCTCTCTCCTCCTTTCCTCTTGGGGATTGGTGTGTTATGGAGCGGAGCATGAGCAGGTGCTGTTGTCCACTTTGCTTGGCAGAAAGGAGGAGGAGGATATGGGCCTGTTGGCAGGAGGAGGCAGAGGCATTGGTAAACACTGCCAGGGGCAGTCCAGATTTTGCAATCTACTTTCTAACTGAAAACTAGAGAAGCAGCGTGGCTCAGTGGAAAGAGCGTGGGCTTGGGAGTCCGGGGTCCTGGGTTCTAATCCCTGCTCCACCACTTGTCAGCTGGGTGACTTTGAGCAAGTCACTGAACTTCTCTGTGCCTCAGTTACCTTATCTGGAAAATGGGGATGAAGACTCTGAGCCCCGCGTGGGACAACGTGATTACCTTGTGTCTACCCCAGCACTTAGAACAGTGCTTGGCACATAGTAAGTGCTTAACAAATACCATCATTTGAACGACTTGGTAGGAGTCAGTGAATTCAGTAGTAGTGATGGAGTGGCACACTTTTCTCAATGAATTGCTATTCAGATAAAATTCTACAAGATGATACTACAGTCATGTCCTTTTACTTTGAGCAAAGTCTTCCTGAAGGTCAGGAAACCAAGGGACAGGCTCAACAATAGGAGCAGACCCTGTGTGGGACAAATTCATTAACATATGGAAAGAAACTGGGAGCTTTCTTTCCACAAGGGATGTGGGAATTCTCATCTGCCATCACTCAAAGAGTCTAATGGAAAGAGGAGGGGTCCGAAAGTCTGGGAGACCTGGGATTCTAGTCCCGCTCTGCTACGGACCTGCTGTGTGACCTTCTGTAAATTACTTAAATTTTGTAGGGTGAGGGTGCTTTCCTCCAAAACTGAAGCATGTACGGGTGACTTGGCCCCGACCCCTGGGCAAGGGGGATCCCAGTCTGGGCTGCTTGTGCTGGCAGGGCTCCTATAGTGCTTTGGGAAGGTTAGTGCTGCCCAAGGTTCATCTCCCTGCTCATCATCCAGGAGCGTGGAGGGGCCCGGAGGTCGCAGGGAGCTGCTGCGACTCCCGCAGCTGCAGGAAAACTTCAACAGTATTTGTGCTGCCCGAGGTCTACCTCCCCACTCTTAACACTTCTAGTCCTTCTAGACTGTGAGCTTGTTGTTCGGTACGGATCATCTCCATATGTTGCCAACTTGTACTTCCCAAGTGCGTGGTACAGTGCTCTGCACACAGTAAGCACTCAATAAATACGATTGAATGAATGAATGAATACCACCGGAGCAGGGAAAGCAGGAAAGAACTGCGAGAAGACTTGTGTGTGGTTCCTTTTTTATTGAAAAATGAATAGAAAATAAATTGAATGAATAACACTGGAGCAGGGAAAGCAGGAAAGAACTGCGAGAAGACTTGTGTTCGGTCCCTTTTTTATTGCAAAATAAATAGAAAATAAATCCCCCAGGGCCACAAGAGTCTGTGGCAGGTATGATCCTCAGACAAGGGAGAGCTGGGGCTGCATGTCAGATCGTGTCGTAGAATGCTGGCATTTGTTAAGTGCTTTCTATGTGCAAAGCACTGTTCTAAGCGCTGTGGGGGGATACAAGGTGATCAGGTTGTCCCATGTGGGGCTCACAATCTTAATCCTAATTTTACAGATGAGGTAACTGAGGCTCGGAGAAGTTAAGTGGCTTGCCCAAGGTCACACAGCAGACATGTGGCAGAGCCAGGATTCAAACCCATGACCTCTGACTCCCAAGGCCGGGCTCTTTCCACTGAGCCACGCTGTGTCATATGACTGGGAGGGGGAAGAGGAGCCATGTTGGACCTTAGTTCAGCCCTTTCCCTCAGGATAGAATCGAATGGATGCCCAGCCCCCTGAAAAACTAACCACACACCTCTTAGGCAAATTGTGCCCCGTTGCAGACTCAGCACGACCTAATGGAAACAGCACAGACCTGGGAGCCGGGGGACTTGAGTTCTAATCCAGCCTCAGCCATTTGCCTGCTGTGTGACCTTGAAGTCATTTGAAACCTTTGTGCCTCAGTTTCCTCATTTGTAAAAATGGAGATAAAATACCTGTTCTCCCTTCCTTTTAGACCATGAGCTCTCTGTGGGAATGTCAGCATTCTGCTTATACTTTCATCTTTAGCATTTATTTCAGTGCTTGGCACATGGAAAATGCATGACAAGTACCCCTATTATCAATGTTTTTCTTATCATGATCTCTTCTTAACCCTCTTTTGGGTCTTCCGTAGGAGCTCCAATTTTTACTTCTCCCCAGAGTTCCAACAGAGCAGGATTTTTGCCACGAGAAATTTTATGATTTTTCTTTAAAAAGGACAGAATAAATTCAGAAAAGTACCTCACAGCAGATATAAGAAAGAAACATCCTTCTAGTGGACCATGGCTGGACACCAGAAATATTTATTTGACAAGATTAGAAGAGAATGATACAGATGTCCAAATGGTGACAGCAAATGCAATGCCATCATCTCTTCCCAAGTGTTCACTCATGGCGGGCAGGGGAAAATTCAGCACAGCCTCCAGGCCAAAAGCTATGGGGATTCCAATTATGAGCACCTCTTTCCATTTTATACCATTCCCCATTGTTCAAATTAGAACTGAAATGGAATTTCGAATGAGCTGCAAGACTGCGCTGGGGGAAAAGGGTAGATGTGAGTGAAACTGATCAGCCTGATGTCTCCTCCTGCTATTCGTTTGTAGGTCTCCAACGGGGGCCTTGAAAGATGAAGAGGAGCGTTAGGGAGCGATCACGGCTAGTTGAAAAGCACAGCCTGGTTTAATGGCAGCCTCTGACCCTGCCTTGCTGGGGGAGGAGGAACAAGCCATGAGGGAAGAAATCGTCCCCATCTTAGTGAGCGACCTTCCACTTTGGTACAGCCAGAATAAATCACTTGGTAAACTTGCCCATTTTTCCAAAGTCCTGTTGAAAGTTGACTAGCAGGTTGGTTACTTCTGGTGGCTCTTGTGTTGCGGTCACTCATCTGAATAGGACCTATCCCACTCTCCAAGATGGATGTCCTGCTGTTTAGCGAATCCAAGAACTGAAAACATTTTGTCTCTTGAAATGTGTAGAAAATGGAAATCTCTGAAAAGCCCAAGGTAATGAGTGGGTTTTGTTTTTGTTTAGTTATTGTTTTGTCTTGATTAAAAGCATCAGTGGGGATTACCTAGTAATTATAGCATTTTATACTTATTTAGTGGCTTCTATCAAGGGACTTGAGAGCATGTGAACAGGCAGTAATTCACTGAACCTCATAAAATCCCATCAGAAAAAGGTGGTAGCAAATGGCGTTTTCTGCAGGTCCTCAGGGAAACCTGAGAGGATGATGTGGTTCACTCTCCAGGTCACAGCTCCCTGGTCTCATCCTTGCTCCGCATGCAGTTGCCTCAATAGCAGCCGGTTTGATTGTTAATTATTCCTTTTGTTATGTTTAAGGTAATTAATTTGAAAGTGATTTACTCTTCTTGATAATTAGATGTGGTGATTAGAACATGGTTTTTATTACATCGGGTTTTTTTTGTTAAATAGCTAAAAGATAGGGCGAGGCCTGGCTGCTGCCTTCTAGATTTTATTCTGCACATGTTGAGCAGGACAAGCCGGTGGGGATGTCGAAGGGGAACAGGTGAGTCTCGATCTGGGAGTCAGAAGGACCTGAGTTCTAATCCCAGCTCCTCCACCAGTCTGCTGTGTGACCTAGGGCAAGTCATTTAACTTCTCTGTGCTCAGTTACCTCATCTGGAAAATGGGGATTGAGACTATGGACCCCATGTGGGACAAGGGACTGTGTCCAACCCAATTTGCTTGTCTCTCTCCCAGGGCTTAGAACAGTGCCTGACACATAGTAAGCACTTATTATTACTGCCATTAGAGGTTCAGTACAATTGTTAGGGTTGCAAATTGCAGATCAAGTGAGCCTATTGGTGGGTAGGGAATGTTTCTATATGTTGCTGACTTGTAATAATAATGATGGCATTTATTAAGCACTTACTATGTGCAAAGCACTGTTCTAAGCGCTCTGGAGGTTACCAGGTGATCAGGTTGTCCCGCGGGGGCTCGCAGTCTTCATCCCCATTCTATAGATGAGGGAACTGAGGCTCAGAGAATCTGACTTGCCCAAAGTCACACAGCTGACAAGTGGTGGAGCTGGGATTAGAACCCATGACCTCCAACTCCAAAGCCTGTGCTGTTTCGCTTAGTACAGTGCCCTGCACACAGTAAGCGCTCAATAAATACGATTGAATGAATGAATGAATTGAGGATCTTAGTATTGGGTGACAATTCACCACAAACTTTCCATTGTTCATTTTGCCTATGCAGCCAACCCAAGGAAAGGGCCGGCACAATGAACAGTTCCAGCGGTATTTTTTGTGACCCACAGTCAATAGCAAATGATGAGACAGGATCATGAGCAATGAAGTTCTGGAATGTACATATTTACTATTCTATTTATTTTGTTAATGATGTGCATTTAGCTTTAATTCTATTTGTTCTGATGATTTGACACTTGTCCACATGTTTTGTTTTGTTGTCTGACTCCCCCTTCTAGACTGTGAGCCCGCTCATTCATTCATTCAATTGTATTTATTGAATGCTTACTGTGTGCAGAGCACTGTACTAAGTGCTTGGGAAGTACTTGGGTAGGGACTGTCTCTACATGTTGCCAACTTGTAATAATAATTATAATAATGGCATTTATTAAGTGCTTACTAAGTGCACAACACTGTTCCAAGCGCTGGGGAGGTTACAAGGTGATCAGGTTGACCCACGGGGGGCTCGCAGTCTTAATCCCCATTTTACAGATGAGGGAACTGAGGCACAGAGAAGATAAGTGACTTGCCCTAAGTCACACAGCTGACAATTGGCAGAGCCGGGATTTGAACCCGTGACCTCTGACTCCAAAGCCTGTGCTCTTTTCCACTAAGCCACGCTGCTTCTCAAGCACTTGTACTTCCCAAGCGCTTAGTACAGTGCTCTGCACACAGTAAGCGCTCAATAAATATTGAATGAGTGAATGAATGATTCTTGACTCAAGCTATGGGATTTTTAACACAGCTACACTGGGTAGAACACACAAAGAGAATGATCAATAGCATGGACACCCAAACACATACCAGTTGGATAGCTGAAATTGGGAAGCCAAAAATGAAGGCAGAAGAAACATTTCGAGGATACGATAAAGCAAAGCCTCAGACCACACTTTATCTGAACCGAAACTGAGAGTATGGTGCACTTCTTCTTGAGTAAAAGCTTCATGAGGAAGGAGAGACAAGGAGAAAAAAGAGAAATGAGCACCAGGTGCGGAAAACTTAAGTAGGACAACACAACGAGGTGTGCCCAGTACATCTAGGATGGTGGTTGCCCCATTGACCTTTTTAGCTACAAACACGGACTCATAGGTGAATGTCACTGTCCACGGTGTCTTCTTCCAAAACAAAAGGTGACTGTTTCTAGGTCAGCCCAAATCAGCTGTTCAGTTTTCTCTTTCTCAAGGCCAAGAGACAAGAGGGAGAAGATATTGAGCAATGAAAGATTTTACTTTCAAGAAAGCTAAGAATCAAAGCGGTTAGCCTGGTCTCCTCATTTAGTGTTACTCTGACACTTGTGTTACTCTCACAAGGGCAGGTATGTGACCAGGAGCAGGACACGACTTTATTGGTAAATGAAAAGAAGAATGGTGATAGAGGTCTAGATTCTGTTCTATCATAGCCAGGTAAAAAATCTCGGCTATGATTGGCATCCCAGTCTTCCCTCACCCATTGGCGATGGGTTTGTAGGCATAACTCCATTAATTAGTATGGTCTTTCTCCAGATTGAAATGAGCAGTATCTCATTTGTTCATGTGTCTGGAGATATCTGGGGCATCCTCTGCAAATTTTTCTTTTACAAGAGAGAGTTCTCGCCTAAGGGTGGGAAGATTTTGATGTCCCAAAAACAACAAGATTAAGCAAGGTGATGACTATTCAGAAGTCATCATTACTAACAATCTTACTGGACTATCCATAAAGAGGAAGGAATAATGAAACAGGTTAGAGAGATGTGAGCTCCTCCCGACCCTCCCTTACTCCCCATTTTCTACATAATTTAGCACTGTGAGTTCATTGTGCGCAGGGAATGTGTCTGCCAACTCTATTATTTTGTATTCTCTCAAATTCTTAGTACAATGCTCTGCACACCGTAAGAACTCAATAAATATGATTGATTGATTGAAGGGAAAGTTGAGAGGAAAAATGAATCATTAGAAGAAAAAGTGAATAGTGAATGCAGAAAATCAAGGCTTCTTCAAAGCCCAAGTAATTAATCTCCAGTTGCAAGACAATATTCTCCAACCTCGTACTAACTTTCTAGGGTTGTCTTTCTGCTGATATCTGAAGTCTTCTCTACCTCTCTGTCCAGCAGTGATGTGAGACCTAAGGGTTCCTTTGTTCGAATCAATTTACAAAGGACCAAGTGAAAAGTTAAAAGGGTAGTTCCCTCCCTGCCCAGAAAGTATTAGCAGAGGTCAGAGGTAATGTCAATTGAGATCAAGTCTTCTAATGGGATGCCGGCTGTGTGCTCCCGGCATTTATCTTACAGCAACTGACTTTTAGTCAGGAGGAGTGTGTGACCTAAACTTGGGTCAACTTCTCTTAACCTGACTAAGGCCAAAGGTTCTGTTCCTTAATCATTAGACTCCAGCTTCCATAGTTTCATCTATGATGCTGCACCTCCGATACAATGTGATCTACTTCTAGAAAAACCCCAAAGGTCCTTACCAAGAAGTTCAGATCCTATTGTGACCAATGCATAACTTTTTCACCCATCAGTATCCCTCTACCTTGTACAACCCTGTATGGAAATGGTTCCCATGTGTCATTTCCATGAAAGGAGAAACATTGATGGATATACTGAAGAAGAAACATCAATGGCCATGTTGAGAAAAATTGGAATATCAATGAGTCGCTGGAGGGATTTCGTGTCAGTTGCTCTAAGGCTTGGAACCAGAAGTCACCGAGCCAAACACACAACTTCTATCTGGCTGTCTGACTGTTGGCTCCTTGAAAGCTGGGATTTTGTTCTTGGGGTATACTTGGTCCCTTAGAGGCCTAGTAAGTCAGTGCCATACACCCCAAAAGAGGAACAGTAATATCTTGCTGAATTGTGGAGTCTCGGATGCAAGTGGCTTCATGTTTTATCCCCACTTGGAGGAAAAGGTGAATCATATTCCCCGGTGCTTCCCTAAATGAAAGATATGGCTTCTTGTATCCTGACACCAATGTGGAACTCTGACAGCACTGAGAGAGATAAAGAAGCCAAATGGTGTTAATATCCGGTTACACTAAGTGTAAGAGGGGTCTAGGGAACCCTCAATTGCTGCTGCAGGAAAGAACAAAGGCTTTTAGAGGCTTTAGCTAAGACTTCCCTTCCTTCTTCATATAGGGCATTAAACCAGGAGAGCAAATTGACTGGGCAAGGAAGGGAAGATAATGAAGCTTAAATAACAGAAAAGAACTAGACTGGGCTTTTCATTCATAATTGTCTTTTATAAGTCAATTAAACTCTCAGTCAATCATATTTATTGAGCGCTTATTGTGTGCAGAGCACTGTACTAAGCTCTTGGGAGAGTACAATACAACAAAAAACTGACAGCTTCCCTGCCCACAATGAGCTGGGGTAAATGGGGTTAGGGGCATGGGAGGGAAGAATTTTCTAATTTTTAATTTATTTTATTTTTTTTACGGGACTTGCTAAATGCTTACTATTGGACAAGCATCGTTCTGTGTGCTGGGGTAGATACAAGTTAATCAGATTAGTTGCAGTCCCTGTCTCACATGGGGCTCACAGCCTAAGAAAGAGGGAGACATAGTATTATATCCCTATTTTATAGTTGAGAAAACTGGGCAAATCCCAACTCTGCCAGTTGTCAGCTGTGTGACTTTGGGCAAGTCACTTCACTTCTCTGGGTCTCAGTTCCCACATCTGTAAAATGGGGGTGAAGACTGTGAGCCCCCATGAGACAACCTGATCACCTTGTAACCTCCCCAGCACTTAGAACAGTGCTTTGAACATAGTAAGCGCTTAATAAATGCCATTATTATTATTATTATAAATTTTTCCTAAGAAAATGCTCATTTCCACTGTTAGAGCACAGCTGGGTGGGACCTCAGCACAGGGTAAAATGAATTAAAACCCTTAGTTGGAATAGGACAGTGATCTTATCTAATCATGGTTTTTCCAGGGTGATTGTCTTAACAATGGTGATTCATTCATTCATTCAATTGTATTCATTGAGCGCTTACTGTGTGCAGAGCACTCTACTAAGCGCTTGGGAAGTACAAGTTGGCCACATATAGAGATGGTCCCTACCCAACAGTGGGCTCACAGTCTAGAAGGGGGAGACAGAGAACAAAACAAAACATATTAACAAAATAAAATAAATAGAATAAATATGTACAAATAAATAAATAAATAGAGTAACAAATATGTACAAACATATATACATATATATAGGTGATATTTATTAAGCTCCTACTAGAAGTCAAGCACCTGGATAGGTCCAAGAAAATCATATGAGAAACAGTCCATAATAAAAATAATTGTGGTATTTTTAAGTGCTTACTATGTGCCAGGTACTAAACTCTGGAGTAGATACAAGATAATTGGGTTGGACACAGTCCCTGACCCACATAGGGCTCATAGTCTTAATCCCCATTTTACAGTTGAGGGCACTGAGGCACAGAGACATTAAGCGATTTGCCCAAGTTCATGCAGTGAAGTGGCGTAGCTGGGGTTAGAACTCAGATCCTTTTGATTCTCGGTGTTATGCTCTATCCACCAGGCCATGCTGCTTCTACATGAGGAAGGAGTTCATTCATTCATTCAGTCGTAATTATTGAGCACTTACTGTGTGATTGAGCACTGTACTAAGTTCACAGTCTAAGAAGATGGGAGAGCAACTTCTTTAGCTCGGTTTCATAGGCTAGGAAACTGAGGCAGAGTGAGACCAAGTGATTGGCCTGAGGTCACACAACCGGCCAGTGGCAGAGCTGTGACTAGAACTTGAGTCCCTGGGCTATCAGTCTCTCCCGCCCTTTGTCTAGGGGAAAGAGTCTTCTGGCCCCACCATTCTGGAGGAGGGTGTGATGCCTTCTTGTTGTCAGATTGGTGTCCACTGCATTGTTATCGAATCCTCCCAGAGCTTCTACAGTCCGGGAAGGGGGAGGGAATACTTTTCATATTCCAAATTTACTGACCCAACGCCAATCATCTCTACTCTCCCTTTCTCCTTGCTGACCCTTAGGACCCCTGGAAGCTGGGGAGACTCCCCAGACAGCTCTCACTAATTAAGGGTGGGTTTCCCCCTGTTGCTGATGAATTGTCAGTCCCTTGCTAGATGGGAAAAGACACGGGTTGGAAGTGGAGGCTGCAGGTGAAACAGGCCTTGGAAGCAAGCCAAGGCCTTCCCTGAACATGAGGCAACCTCTCTCATTCACTTCAAAGTTTTACTCAGATGCCACTGTTTACTCAGAGCCCATGCTCCCACTGTCATTATTGTGATGAATAAAGCCTCACAATGTATGAGAAAGGCTAAATGCTGGCATTGTATTTCTGCTCTACATTGTCTTCCTGTGATCCTCTCATAATAAATATTGATGTTTAATATCAAGCACCAGCGATGTATTGCTTGTTGGAACATATAATTTCATGATATCAGAAATGACTAGGCATAAATACAGGAAGAGAATGGAGGTACGGACAGAAAGACACCTAGCAAATAGGGGCAGAGGCCTGGAGGGATACGCTTTTGAAACACAAATCATTTGAAAATATGTGATAGGTTCAAAGGGCAGGATTCTGTTACTTGAGGGAAAACCCAGGTAGGTACAATCAAATCACCAATTTATGTCAAGGGGAAATACGTGGTGTAGACCACTGAAATAGTAATAGTGGTATTTGTTAAGCTCTTACTACATAGAAAGCACTTTTTATAGCACTGGGGTGGATGCAAGGTAATCACGTCAGACACACTCCTTCCTCCCTGTGTGGCTCATAAGTCTAAGGGGGAGGGATAACAGGGATTGAATCCCCATTTTACAGATGAGGACACTGAGGCACAGAGAAATTAAGTGACTTCCCAAAGGATAGAGAGCAGACAAAAGAATGAAGACTTGGTTTCCCAGTTAGTTGGGGAGACTGAATATTCAGTAAGAGCTCAACAAATGTCAACAGGAGGAAGATTGTTTGGGCCTACCATTGTCCACCATGACTTAAGATGACACTTCTGAGAGTGAAACCTTATCCATGCAATCAGGTACATTAAGCAAGATAGTTGTATAATTATTAGGATATTCCATATTGTTTCCATGCACAAAGTTCTTCTGCCGTTAAACTGATGTGTCAGATATGTGCTATCCTGTTGCTTGCCTCAGGGAAGCAGCATGACCTAGTGGATAGCACACAGGTCCAGGAGTCAGAAAGGCTTGGGTTCTAATCCTGGATCCACCACTTGTCTGTGGTATGACCTTGGACAAGTCACTTCACTCCTCTTTGCCTCAGTTACCTCATCTGTAAAATGGGGATAAAGACTGTGAGCCCCTTGCGAGACATGAGCTATGTTTTACCTGATTTTTCTGGCACAAAGTAAGCGCTTAACAAATACCTTTTAAAACAAAGCCAAACAAAACCACACCAGCCCTCCTGCCCACTCCTTTCTGCATCAAGCAGGAATTCCTAACCACTCAACTAGTGGTATTTATTAAGTGCTTATTTTATGCAGAACACTCAAGTAAGTGCTCGGGAGAGTGCAGTACAACAGAGTTGGTAGACACGTTCCCTGCCCACAAGCAGGTCACAGTTTAGAGGTCTAAACCATTAGCTTTAAGGCATTCAGTTGGCTCTCCCTCCCCAGACACACTCTCTTATCCTTGCTCCTTCCTCACCTGCACTCAAGTGTGAACACTTTGTTTCTCTTTAACTTCTCTAGCCAACCTACTCATAGCACCTCCTCATCTTCCCTGCCACTTCTTTTTTCTCAAACAGCGAGGACAAGCCTAGTGGAAGTTCAGGTGATGAGGCAGGGGCAAATTCTGGAGCTATTGTGACAGAAAAATTGGCAGGCTTTGGGTAACAAGCTGACTATAGGGGTGGAAGGAGGGGAATCAAGAATAATGCCAAATCTATGGACTTGAGAGTAGTATTGTCAACTGTGAAGGGAAAGTTGGAAAGGGAGAGGATTTAGGAGGGAAGATGAGAGGTTGAGAGGATGAGAGGTTGGTTGTGGTTGCTAGAAGTGACTTTATCTGAATCATCCTAAACAAACCAATCGTTGCTGTGTGCCTTTCTTGTACCTGTGGCCTCGATGGCTACCCAGTAGGCAATATCATCATCAGTGGCAAATACTGAGCGCTTACCATGTGCAGAGCACTGTACTAAGTTCTTGGGAGAGTATAATAAAACAGAGTTGATAGATATGTTCCCTGCCCACAATGAACTTACTGTCTAGAGAGACAGTATCTCCGAGAACGTATATTCACTGTCCAACCCGGGGGCGGAAACGGTTGAGGTCGGGGGCCCAGCCCGGACAGCTCTACTGAGCGCTCACCTCCTCCAGGAGGCCTTCCCAGACTGAGCCCCCTTTTTTCTCTCCTCCTCCCCATCCTCCCCGCCCTACCTCCTTCCCCTCCCCACAGCACTTGTTTATATTTGTACAGATTTATTACTCTATTTTACTTGGACATAGTCACTGTTCTATTTATTTTGTTAATGATGTGCCTATAGCTTTAATTCTATTTGTTCTGATGATTTTGACACCTGTCTACATGTTTGGTTTTGGTGTCTGTCTCCCCCTTCTAGACTGTGAGCCCTTTGTTGGATAGGTACCATCTCTATATGTTGCCGACTTGTACTTCCCAAGTGCTTAGTACAGTGCTCTGCACACAGTAAGTGCTCAATAAATACGATTGAATGAATGAATGAATGAAATTCTGAAACCTGAATGAAGCTGTATTCCTTGCTGTTATTGAGCTACTGTCATATCATGAATTTCCTTGCAGAAATCTCCAGATAGGTCACTTAATCTAAAAAATAAAGCTAAGAAAATATTTCAGGGTCTGGGCTACTCTCCTCCTGCTTAAACCTCCCCTCACCACACCTTCCTTCTCCAGGACCAACATTATTGAAAAATCTCCTTCAATTCTCCTGCAGTGCTTCCCAGCTTGGAAATGACCAAATAGTCATAATAGTATTTAATGAGCACCCACTGAGTGTAATGCATGTGATGGGTAAGTGCAAGACAATGAAGTGACATGTTTCTCACCCACAAACAGTTTATATTCTAATGAGGAACTTAAACACTGCCTGTTTAATGCTGACTTTTGTGATGCTCCAAGGGGAAACTTATATCAACCTTTTTTAATGGAACAGTAGTGTAAGGGTCATTATTGCTGTTGTATGTATCTTTTCAGCCGTACTTATGCGTATGGATAGGTTCTTTCTATCAGCATCATCTTTGTATACAGCATACACTCACACACGTGTTGTTGATAATCTGTAAAAGGAAAAGCTGTTCCCTCTGCATGGCTATGCACTAGGATCTGTAACATTTAAGTGCATGATATTCACCCAACCCTCAGCCCCATGGTACTCCATACATATCCATAAGGGTCAGCAGGGAATGTGTCTACTTGTCTTGTGTGCTCCCAGCTGGTTAGTGCGGTGCTCTCAGTAAGTGCTCAATTAATAGCATTGATTGATTGATACTACTTATAGAGAGATTTGTTCCATTGTGGATGAATACTTGATTGACTTTCCCTTTCACACTAGGCACTTGTAAAGATGATTCCTTGCTGTGCTGTTGCACCGTTTTCACAGGGCTTGCTGCTGTTTTCGATTCTGCCTCTTGCTATTGTTCCCGAAGCCTCCGCTCTAATTAAAAAGCGGCTGACTCAGTAATATGATCACATCTTCATAGCCGGGAAAACAAGTGATCAGTGGTAGGGAGGAGTTTGCTCAATTTTATAAAACAGCCCTGGGATTATAAAATTGAGAAATTATATATGAATGGAGGTGACAGGCTGCTTGTACTGGAATTAAATTATAACAACAACACAGGGACCGGAGTCTATTTTTAGTAAGATGTATTGAAGGGCTATAATGCACCTGCAAGATTTCCAGAAGAAAATTGCACGACAAACCCATGTACTTGTGTGTTTGATGAGCAATCCCGGTTGAATTTCTCTCTTTCTGTCTGAAATAGCAGTTTGGTGGGGGCAAATACTGCAGGGTAATTTCTAGGGGGTCTTTGAAACGTTAAAGCAGTGTCCCACGTGGGCGAAGATTGGCATTCGTTACCCTCCACAGCCCAGGCTTCCAAAATGCTGAATTCCCTGCCTCTCACTAAGGCGCTTTGCGTGCTAACAGAGCCTAAGCAGATGGGAATTATTCAAGATTTGGAAAAACAAGGAAGCTCAAACTAATGGACTGCTGGCAGGCAAAAACTCTCCTAACCATACTTCTCTTCCACAGACAATTCACATACAAGCGCCTGTATTCAGGATGTTTCCTAAATTGTTTGAAAGAAGGGTCACCTCAAAGGCAGATTTGTCTGAAGGCTTCTGAATGGAGCCAGTTTGCATTAGGGACTGATGCAAAGCAGACTGGTTTCAAGGAACAGAGAGAATACACAAATCCAATTTTAATAGCAATGGAATAATGACCTATTTACTAACAACTTGTTGCAGTTCCTCTCTCACTCCCAGACAGAGGGGCGGGGAGGAGGTTGGTGATGCTTCTGGAATCACCTCCTCTTCAACTTTCCCATTCTGTAAAAACCATAAGCTCACTGTAGGCAAACAAGCCTGATATATTGGACTGTGTCCGATCGATTTGCTTGTATCCACCCCAGCGCTTAATAATAATGGCTTAACAAATACCAGAATTATTATTACTGTTCCAAGAGTATATTACAGAGCTCTGCACACAGTAAGTACTCAGTAAATACTATTGATTGAAACTGCAGAAAGCTGAATACCCTTCTACCCCCTTTCAGACTTCCACCACCACTTGACAACATTTATGGGTGCTCTTTCCACGGCTCACTGATTATCTGGGTCTGTCTTTCTATTGGCTTCTCAGACACCTGTATTCATGGACCAGAGGTGACCCAGAAAACTAAAGTTTAAATGCCTCTAAATGATAGAACAGGATGTTGTACCATCTCAGTGGATGTGCAGGCAGAACTTAGTGGATCCTTGACCTTAGTTTCAGTTTAACTGTATGTTGAATGCTCATAGGTTTTTGTTTTTCAGCCAGTCAGGCACATCTCTGGGGAAAGGGCTCCGGATATATGATGATGGCAATAAACACTCTACGTTTTCAGGGTATTTCTATGACTCATTTTAACAAGCAGTCCTAGGAGGGCAGTAGAGCTTAATTTCTCTGATCTAGTGAAAGAGAATGTTTCTAGGTGGCTAGCAAGTTGAAATCCTATTATTCTGAGGAGGAAACCAAGGAGATGGCTTTTTCCTTGAAGTCTTAAGGTCACCTCTCTGGGGCTAGAATAAAGTGACGCTCCTGAGGGCCAGCTTCAAGTCATATATGAGTGAGGCTATTGCCTCTGGGGGACACGATTAAAAATTCGTACACATCCAGTCCAAGTCAGAAATGACACCTGTGTGGATAAGGATGTGGGAGGCTAACTCAGAGGCTCTGGAACAAGAAGGGAGCATCAGGAATGTCCCTTGAGATTTGGGAGCTTGAACAAAAGTGCATATGATGACATTACATAACTCTGTGCATATATGCACTGTAATATAGTGATGTCCTATGGAGAGGCAGCATTGCCTCATGGATAGAACACAGGACTGGAAGTCAGGAGGACCTGTGTTCTTATCCCAGCTCTGCCACTTGTCTTTCATGTGACTTTACATTTCACTTCTCTGTGCCTCAGTTACTACATCTACAAAATGAGCATTAAGACTTTGAGGCCCCATGTGGGACGTGGACTGTGTCCAATTTGATTAGCTCGAACTTACCCCAGTGCTTAGTACAGAGTAAGTGCTAAACAAATACCATAAAAAGAATAAAGGGGAGGGTAGTGAACTTTTATCTGTTTCAGGACGGACAAATGTGTGCAGTGGACCTGAATCTCCCTGTTCAGTTTTCTGCTATTGATTCCGGGTAATAATAAATGATAATAATAATGATGATGGTATTTGTAAGTGTTTACTATGTGGGAAGCACTGTTCTAAGCACTGGGGGGATGCAAGGTGATCAGGCTGTCCCACATGGGGCTCACAGTCTTAATCCCCATTTGACAAATGAGGTAACTGAGGCACAGAGAAGTTAAGTGATGTGCCCAAAGTCACACAGCTGACAAGTGGCGGAGCTGGGATTAGAACCCATGACTTCTAACTCCCAAGCCCATGCTCTTTCCACTGAGCCACACTGCTTCTCTGGGTAGTTGGCCCAGCTCCATAGAGAGTCTCCTATCCGTTGGCCTGGGGTCAGTAAAGTCCCCAGATCACTCCTCCATGATGGATGAGTCCACTTTGTCAATATCAGACCTCCTTCTGAAGTGTGGGGGAAGGAAAATGGATTTTTAAACGTTTTCTGCCTTGGAAGGTAGAGCTGTAAAAATTAGCCACATCTGGTCTTTAAGATATGTGAAATAGAACACAAGAATTTTAATGTTAACCAGCTAGAAAATGAAAAGGTCTGAGAATAATAATAATAATGATGGTATTTAAGTGCTTACTATGTGCCAAGCACTGTTCTAAGCACTGGGGTAGATACAAGATCATCAGGTGATGATCACAGACCACATGGCGCTCACAGTCTTAATCCCCATTTTACAGATGAGGCATCGAGGCACAGAGAAGCTAAGTGACTTGCCCCAAGCTACACAGCTGACAAATGGTGGAGCTGGGATTAGAACCCACAACCTCTGACTCCCAAGCCCAGATTCTTTCCACTAAACCCCACTTTTCCTTAGTTCTCAGGGAGAAGTAAAGCTCCCTGAGAGCGCGGCTCATGTCTACCAACTCTGTACTAAGTACCAGTGCTGTGTACACAGTAAGTGCTCCATTAATTGACTGATTGAGAATATACACACATCCACATTATCAAATACTAAATAATTTGAAAGAAGGCAAAGAAGATTGAATTGTCAAAAGGAAGTTCACCAAAGTAACAATTATGCCAACTCTGTTGTAATGTACTCTCCTGTCATTGTACAATCCACTGTGCACAATAAGTGCTCCATGTAAACCATTGATTGATAATAATAGTGATAATGGTACTTGTTAAAAGCTTACTAATCAAGCACCGTCCCATCCCCAACATGGTGAAGCTAAATCTGTGCTGTCCAATAATAACTGTGACATTTGCTATGTGCTGTCTCTGTGCCAAGCACTGTATTAAGCCCTAGGGC
This sequence comes from Tachyglossus aculeatus, assembly GCF_015852505.1. NCBI lineage: Eukaryota > Metazoa > Chordata > Mammalia > Monotremata > Tachyglossidae > Tachyglossus > Tachyglossus aculeatus. Next base: position 49,747,059 of record NC_052071.1, read on the forward strand.
TGACACAAGTGACACAGATAGCTTAAACTCTAAAAGGGGAAACGAACATAAAGGTACTTTCAACTAAATTGGTCAAAATAATTGAATAAATACCGATACATGAGTGCTGAGATGGATATAGGCTCGTAAATTCTTATATTGCCTGAAGAGATGAAATGGCTTGGGATACTGGAAAATTAATCAGGGAAGGCTTATTGGAGGGGGTGGGATTTTAGAAGGAATTTTGATATGGGGCAAACTGTGAGTGTTGTAAGATTGAAGCAGCGTGGCTTAGTGGAAAGAGCCCGGGCTTTGGAGTCAGAGGTCATGGGTTCAAATCCCGGCTCCTCCAATTGTCAGCTGTGTGACCTTGGGCAAGTCACTTAACTTCTCTGGGCCTGTTACCTCAACTGTAAAATGGGGGTGAATACTGTGAGCCCCCTGTGGGACAACATGATCACCTTGTAACCTCCCCAGCACTTAGAACAGTGCTTTGCACATAGTAAGTGCTTAATAGATGCCATCATCATTAGGACAAATTCATTCAATATTCTAAGCCTTTTCAAGTCACTTATTGGTGACGGATTCATTCTCATTATTCCCACCACCCTTATGAACGTTTTCTTCCACATTCACATCTGCATTTATGCTTATCTTTTATAAGAACACATTTCCCAGAGCAGTGCCCTGGTGTGATAGTCTGTAGGAGTTAATGCAGTAGTTGAGTTCAGTCTGCTTTCTCTGGAAGGGGAAGGGTCTCTGGTCATGTGACAACCAAGCTTTGTGTTTACAAGGACTCTTTGCTGGGGCTCAGTCACTCTACGTAGCCTGCTGACTTTCTCCCCATCCGGCTGACCCAAAGCTCAAGGATTACAGTCATCCGGTGTGTGTTGCTAATGGAAACTTAGATCTCTGGGTTTGGTAAAAGCACTATATCCAGGCAATTTCCAAGATTATGATGACTGGAAGGGGCACGGTAGTTTTTAAAATGGACCAATTTAATGTTTTTTTGCATGCGGTTTCAGGTGAGGCATAGAATAATCCAGGACACATTTCTGATTTTGCCTTTAAGGTTAGGAATCATAGAAGCCCCTTGTCATATTCTTCTCCACTTGCTGATTCAGAGCAGAAGGATTTTCTTTCTGCCTTGCTGCCCTACCTGCCTGCCAGGAATTGGAGGGCCGTGCGGTTGTCTTAAATGGTTTATCAATCAATCAATCGTATTTATTGAGCGCTTACTATGTGCAGAGCACTGTACTAAGCGCTTGGGAAGTACAAAATGGTTTATAGAAGTTGCATTGGCAAAATTAGGAACAGGAGATAGCAAACCTCCTTTGCCCATAGTTAACCATTGCAACTCCTTGACCAAAATCTTTTTGGAGTGTGGGAATTGCCCTCTTCCCTGGAAAGGAGGGTGATCTATTTAATAACTACTTCTCAAAGGCAGGGAGGGCAAAAGTCAAACGCGTCAATGAGAATGTAAAATATGTACCCTCTATGTCCCTTTGTTCATCACCACATAGAAACCCTCCTACACTTCTTCTGTTTTGGAATGCCTCCATCCAGGTTTCCCTCCAAGCATCACAAGTCCAACCATTGGCCGTCAGTGCACAGATCACAGTCAGGCAAAATCTACCAGGATCATAACGATGATTAAAAAAAATTGCCAGATGCTCATAAATAACAGGGTTTCATCGAAAGACTCTAAATGCGAGTGAATTTACAATATAGGAAAAAAGTAACAACATTATTTGTTCTGTCAAATAGTGTGTGTAAAGATCATTCATATGATATATAGGTTTTAAAATTCAAGTAGCTGACAGATTGCATTTATCCATTGAATAGTGCTTATATCGATAGTAATTAGAACGGTCCAGTATATCTGCTAGGAAGAGATGAACCAGTTTGAGAAAGCATGAAAACCCTTTCCAAACCCTGATCAGAATTATACCAAAGGAATATCAATATTAGGCTGCATTTTTCCCCTCCACTAATTTTCAGTTTTTGCCTTTGAGCTTTAACAGGCAGTAGAGCTGAAAAAAAAAGAAAATGGAAAGTAATCTTCAAGGTCTTCCATTTCTCCAGGAAGTCATGGTAAGTAGAGGCAGGGAGCTGATTGCCTAAATGCTGATGGTAAAGAGTTTCTGTTTGCTGTGGAGATGGATGGGCAACCTCTGGAGGTTGCCTGACTCTCAGTTTTGTGCTTATTGAATTAAGCCTCACTTCCTCCCTAGAATCCAAATATTCCAGAAGATGAGGTTTTATGTCTTGAAATAAAAGGAAAGTCAGAGCAAAATGTATTTTCAGGCCTTAATTATCCATATAATTTGCATGTGCCAGCCCATACTTAGACTTATGAGTCCTTCTATACTGTGAGCCCGCTGTTGGGTAGGGACCGTCTCTATATGTTGCCAACTTGTACTTACCAAGCGCTTAGTACAGTGCTCTGCACACAGTAAGTGCTCAATAAATACGAATGAATGAATGAACAGCATTTCTATCTTCCTTGGTTTCGTCAGTCTCTGGATCATCTTTAAAATCCTACTTTGGAAACCCACTGATATGAGCGAAATCAACATCAGTGGTATTTATTGAGAGCTTACTGTGTGTAGAGCACTGTCCTAAGTGCTTAATTAAGCAAAATGTTTTAAAAGGTCCTGGAAATTACACTTGTAATTTATAATTCTGAAGGCAGCAATGTCAAGTAAATTTAAAGTGCAAAGAAGTTGGAAAAAGCTTGGGTTTTCATGTTTCAACTGGTTGTTTGCAAGCCTAGCCCATGAAACCTATAATTGCCTACATGTTAGGCCAACTCTAACCAGGTATTATTAATTCTCACTAGTCTCTTTTCATTCGATCTAAAGGGACCTTTTAAAGTTTTATTTTCCTTAATTAGCAGGGTAATAAGGAGATCGAATTCCTCGGAGAGAACTGTGAATGATGCCACATTTCCCCCGAACCATTGAGTTGCTTCTGATCATCTCCATGTTTTTTGTTGATTTCTGACATCGATTTCTGTGAAGGATCCCAACCTGCTGTGAACATTTTCATTCTGACTGATCAGTTTCTCTGAAATCCTCTTCCAGCTGTCATCATGTGGGTTGGGCTCCTTAGAGGCAGAAGAAGAGGAGAGTTTTAGGGTACTAAATGGGCAAAAAGAGGGCTTTAAAAGTTCTAATGTTCACTTTAACATATGAAGCTGTTTGTTGTGAAAGTGAACCCCTGATAGACAGCCACTGAATGAACTTTGGAGACATCCTAGGCAATATTTCTTTCCTGACTCACACCATTTTCATCATCTTCAATAGTAAATATTTGAGCACCTACTGTGTACATAGCACCAATGAGGTACTTTAGAAGATTATCTAGAGATTAATCAAAGGGCTAATTTCCTTTCTTTGAGGATTATTACATTTAATTGGACCTGTGGAATTGGACACACTCAAAGGAAAAGTGGCTCTGTTTTCTGCCCTGTTAAAGATTTCAGTCTCTATGGGAACTAGAGGAGGAGGGGGAGTTGGATGTATGTAGATGAAGGGGAATCCAGTATATGGGTTGCCATATACACTGAGTCAGTGTAGGGAAAGACACCTGGAAGGAAGAGAGTATTAGGAAAAATATCACTGCAGTGAATGAGATTTCCCGGTCTTCCTGCTTTTCTGATCCCGTTGCTCTCTCCATCTGCCTACTTCTTTGTCCTCTTTCTGCTTCCACAGTCCTCCCTGTCTTGCATTAGACTCATTTCATCTTTGGTGACAACACAGAGTTTGACAGTGGTCGGGGCATTTCTGCTAATGTATCAATCCCAAACTGGTTCCGTCGCTGAAAACTCATCCATCTGTTAGATTTCTTGCTCTTCTTCACTACATAAACACTTTGGATGGAGTTAGGAAAAGCAGGGGGAGAGAGGGGGTGCAAATAATTAATTCTAAGACCTTTATCATCCCCTCAAGGGAATTATTCATTCTTTCTGCAGCTTGGGAAAGAGTCAAAAGGATTTTTTTTTTTCTGGCATCTTCATAACTCAAGAAAGCAACCACTGTAAAGCAGTTTGACAAAATAATAAAATGACTCTAATACTAAACGACATCTGCAGTGATAATAAGAATGGCAAGTTTCAGCCCTCTACATCTCAAACCAGCCAAGTCATTAAGCTCTCCAAAACAGGGGATTAGGCTGTAAAGCCGAACTTACTCTGAACCATTGCAGTGCTCACAGACTGTCAAACCAGAGCTTCAGGAGACACATTTTGACACTGGGGCCAAGTGCCTTTGCACACACAAATGCCCTCACACCAATTGTTATTTCAAGGGAAAACCTGGTCTAACATCCTTAATTGAACTCTTACATTTTGACGTTCCTAATATTTTCCCGAAGACATAATTGCTTTTGTGGCGGGTTTGTCTGGTGGTGTTGAGGCAGACTGGAGTTGGACATGGCAGAGTAACTGCTGCCTGCCTGTCACAAAGCTGTGATATTTGACATATTCCTCACTTCTGCCAAGAATCAGCATTCCTATTTAAATGGAAACAGGGCATCCATGAATGCAGATTCTGCAACACAATGACAGTGTTGTTAATCCCTGGGACAGAAACAACAGTGGAGATCAGAAGTCCTACTGACTTTCTGGGAGAAAAGGTGCCAGATAAATGCCAAACCCTGCAATAGTCAGCATTCGATTTTTAGGAACAATTTATCAAGGCCTTTGAGATTACCTTTTCCTTCAGAAAACTCAGGGATTGTAAATGAAATGCAGGAAGATAAAATTAGAATCTTTAAAGAATGACACAATTGTTCTAGACCCTATCGCTAGATCATGGAGAACATGCCTTTTATAGGTCTCTCCTTGGGTAGCTGATCGATTCAATTAGCTATTAAACAAGTAAGGTTTTTCTATAATTTTATTACTGCCTGAGTGGGCACAAGATTCCTTTATTTCTGAACTTGCCTTTCAGAAAACAGAGTATTGTTGAACCATAAGAGCTATTTGGAGAGAGAGGGAGAAGGGAGGAAGAGGGAGAGGGGAGGATTGATCAGGAGGATGGAGATGGGTGGATGGCGGATGGAAAGCCCAATATGTGGGGTGATCACAGACCTTTCTCTGCAATGTCACACTGAAATCTCTGTTCCAAGGGAAAGATACTTTCCCTCGTACAAGTGTCTGACCCGAGAAAATTCAGTGCTGTTATTTATTAGGATATTTGTTGGTTTGGGGTTTCAAAACAAAAGCTGTTTGTTGAAATTTTTAAACTTTCAATTCAGCTTTTTGCCCACATAAGACCTCCCTGGAACAGATGGCTCGGCAGTTGCGAGAGAACGATTCACAACCCAAAAGTAGCTCTAAAAATTGCTTTAAAACACTGTTTGTTCTCAATTTACATATATTTTTCAAGGAGATGGTCGTTCCGTGCCGCATCCCATCCCATAGTCATGCCTTGGAGCAGGCGAGGCATTTCTGGTCCTGACAACCGAAAACTCTTATTACTTGATGGACAAGGGATGGAAGTGTGTCACTGCCGTTATTGTGTCTGGAGATTGAAAACCCATTGGGCAGGGATTCTCTCTCTCTCTCTCTCTCTGAGTGTTGTGAGCAATGCTGAGCATGCTGTCAGTGCTCAAAGGCCAAATAATAAGATGGGGACTGTTCTAATGGAATAGCCAACTACTCCATCTATTCTAGATTCCTGACTACAGCACTTATGTATCCCTAATCCTCTGGAGAAAGTAGCAAATCCTTCCTTTTGGCCAATTGTGATGGTAGGGGGAAAGAACAGTTCCACCCAGTGCTTCAGTCAAGCAGGATTATTTTTATAAATAATTGGGTTCCTACTTTGGAGGAGGGTGGAGACTTCCACTCAAGGAAGGGAAAAGTGTAGGAAGTTTCAGTTCCTTGGGTCTGGGACAAGCCCACAGTCCTCTGGAGCAAATTGACATTCATTGAGGGCAACTGGTCATTCTGTGGTCAAAATTCAGCCACTGGTTACCCAGCCTCTCTGATTTTTGAGGAGTGGGGTGGATCTGGGACCCCTACCTTGGTAACTCTTCCTCCTTCCACTCCTTTTAGTCCCACCTCTTGACCAAGCCTTTGGATTTTGTTGATAGTCCCCTGAAAAATGAATAATTATGGTATTTGTTAAACACTTACTAATTGTTGAATACTAAGAACTGGGGTATAGACAAATTTTCATTCATTCATTCAATTGTATTTACTGAGTGCTTACTGCGTGCAGAACACTGTACTAAATGCTTGGGAAGTGAAGGTCGGCAACAAATAGAGACGGTCCCTACCCAACAACGGGCTCACAGTCTAGAAGGGGAAGACAGACAACAAAATAAAACATGTAGACAGGTGTCAAAATCATCAGAACAAATAGAATTAAAGCTATAGGCACATAATTAACAAAATAAATAGAATAGTAAATATGTCCAAGTAAAATAAATAGAATAATAAATCTGTACAAATATATATACAAGTGCTGTGGGGAGGGGAAGGAGGTACTCATTCATTCATTCAATCGTATTTATTGAGGGCTTACTGTGTGCAGAGCACTGTACTAAGCGCTTGGGAAGTACAAGTTGGCAACATATAGAGACGGTCCCTACCCAACAGTGGGCTCACAGTCTAGAACTCAAGTTGGGCACATTCCCTGTCCCACATGAGGCTCACAGTCTAAGTAGGAGGGAGAAGAGGTATTTAACCCCCATTTTACGGGTGATGAAGCTGGGGCCCAGAGAAGTTATGTGTCTCACCCACAGTCCCACAGCAAGCAATTGGCAGAGTCAGAATTAGAATCCAGGTCCTCTGACTCCCAGTCCATTGCTCCTTCCACCAGGCCATGCTACTTCTCATACTTGAAACGTTTTCCATTTTCCAGTGAAACGATATTCATATTTTCCTTTCCCCTCTTGGTGCTGTGTTCTATTCTGCATCTTTCCAAAGCCTCATTCCTGACTCTCGACTGTGAGCTCATTGTGAGCAGAGAATGTGTATCTACCAACTCTGTTGTATTGTACTCTCCCAAGTGCTTAGTATAATGCTCTGCAGATATTAAGCTCTCAGTAAATACGATTCATTAACTGACTCCTCATGCCTATTGACTTCTCTATCTCACCACTGAACTTTCACCCACATCCTCCCTCTGGCCTGGGATGTCCTCTCTCTTGATATATGACAGACACTTACTCTCCCCATCTTCAAAGCCTTGTTGAAGGCAGAGCTTCTCCAAGAGGCCTTCCCCATCTTCCCTTGTTTCCTCTTTTCCCACTCCCTTCTGCGTCACTCTGATTTGCCCCCTAACCCCTGCCACCCCCAGCCCCACAATGCTTATGTACGTATCTGCAATTTATTTATTTGTGTTAATGTCTTTCTCTCTGTCTAGATGTGAGCTCATTGTGGTCAGGGAACGTGTCTACCAACTCTGTCATATTGTACTCTCCCAAGCGCTTAGTAAAGAGTTCCACACATAGTAAGCGCTCAATAAATAAGGCTGATTGATTGATCACATGAAGCTAACTCATCTACCGCTTTAACTGCAGCTATTCAGGATTTTTGACACTGTACTACCCTTATGGCTGACCTGCTTCTCTCCTCTCTTCGTCTTTCATTTCCCCGACATCAGTTGGCCATAAAGCCAGTGCCAGACACTCCTGAAAGGTCTTTCTTCTCCTCAGATGGCTGTAGTCACAGCAGTGGCCCAAAATCTCTTGAAGGGCATGGTGGAGGCATTTATATCAATCTGCTCTGAAAGCCAGATCAAAGAATTATCTCATGCTTGACCCTAATTTCTAAACTGTAAGCTCCTTGTGGGCAGGGAATGTGTTGACCAACTCTGTTGTATTGTACTCTTCCAAGTGCTTAGTACAGTGCTCCACACAGAGTAAGTGCTCAGTAAACATCACCGATGGATTGATCAATAATCCTGGACTTCAGCAGAGACCTGCAGAAGTCTGATTTGAGTCTCTGCCTTCAGGCAGGCCTGGATCTGCACTTTTCTGTTTCAAGCACTCTCAGGATGGGAGAGATGGCTGCCTTCCAGTCTCCCTTGTAATGGCTACTAAATCTGCTCTGTCAGAGAATTCCATTTTGCGGATTACAAAACCGCACATCTGAAATCTTGAGTTCTTCCCACGATCTAAGAATTCATTCATTCAATCGTATTTATTGAGGGCTTACTGTGTGCAGAGCACTGTACTAAGCGCTTGGGAAGTACAAGTTGGCAACATATAGAGATGGTCCCTACCCAACAACGGGCTCACAGTCTATCAATCAATCGTATTTATTAAGAACTTACTGCTAAGCGCTTGGGAAGTACAAGTTGGCAACATATAGAGACACTCCCTACCCAATAGTGGGCTCACAGTCACAGACAACAAAACAAAACATGTGGACAGGTGTCAAGTCATCAGAATAAATAGAAATAAAGCTAGATGCACATCATTTACAAAATAAATAGAATAGTAAAAATGTACAAGTAAAATAGAGTAATAAATCTGTACAAACATATATGCAGGTGCTGTGGGGAGGAAGGAGGTAGGGCAGGGGCAGCTGGGGAGGAGGAGAGGAAAAAGGGGGCTCAGTCTGGGATGCTTTGGTTGGTTAGGAAAAGGTCTGGAAAAACATGCACAAAGGAACTTTTTTAAATGACTTTTGTTATGTACCAGGCATTGTATTAAGCACTGGGGTAGATACAGATAAGCAGGTTGGACACAGTCCCTGTCCCACATAAGGCTCACTGTCTTAACCCCCTTTACAGATGAGGTAACTGAGGCACAGAGAAATTAAGCGACTTGCCTTAGGTCACCCAACAGACAAGTGGCAGAGATGGGATTAAAACTCAGGTCCTTTGGACTCCCAGGCCTGTGTGTGCTCTATCCAATAGGCCACACTGCTTCTCTGTTCCCTCCTTTGGATGCAGCTATTGGTTAAGAATGTGGAGGGGCTGAATGCCTTCATCCCAATGAGTTTCACCTGTATTCTTTCTGGTGGATGTAACAGCATAATCAATCCGCCTCAAGGGGTTCAAAGCACCTCTTGCTTTAGAAGAAACCCACTGCATAGTTCCTTTTTATTGTGAGGCGGGTCCCTTTACAATTAATTAGGTGTTGAGGTAACACATACTAAAAATACCCATTTGCTTCCCGAGGGGACATTAACTGGACAGTTCCCAAGCGGGTTCTTACAAGCCAACCTTTCCCCTATCGTTGCCCTGATGCCCTTTCACTGCAGGAGGCTCTGCTAATTCCCTTGATAACTTGACAATTTGCAGTTTGTGTCAGCAGTACACCTGAGCCAACTGTGCTCAGGAAAAGGAAAGCATCTTCTTCTGACCAATCAATGCCAGGCCCCGAGTTTTACATCTCTCCAAAATTGGTACTTTGGGAGCGGAGTTAGAGTGGCTGTCAGTCAACAGCAGCAGCGACCAAATATCAGATTGATGCCGGTAGTTAAACCTGCCATCAACAGGCCTGTGCCTCTCTCCAAAGCCAGTGCTGTTTAGCAATCTTCTCACCTCTATTCCCAGGCTAAGATGCTATCGGAACCGATTTCTTTTTCTAGCAGCTCTGTTCTTTAGCTGGGACTCTTTTCCTCTCCTCAGCTAATAGGTGCCCTACCTGTCAATCATAAATCACTTCATGGGGGGAGAGGCAAAGACTCTACATTTACCATTGCCCCGTTTTCAGGCCTAACCATTTCCCTTTTGATATGTTTTGGGGAAAAGAAATCCAATTATTCTTCCTACTCTGCAACAAACCCATAGCTGTCTTGTTTGTATCGAAAACACCAGCATTTGATCTATTTATACCTTTCTTCTGGAGTTCAATAAATGTTGACATTTCTTTCCTGAACATGAGCACCTCTTCTCAGCTCCTCCACCTCCCCTAATTTAATGGATTGGATAATACTGGGGTTGGAATTATATTCTCTTCTCTCTGTGAAGTGGCTCAACTCTGCAAGCATTGTTCTTTGGACCACTTCATTACTGTTCTTCCAAGTTAAATATCAACTTAAAGGAGAGATAGCATGATATAACTCAAAGAGCACAGGCCTGGATTCTATTCCTGCCCCCACTACTTGTCTGCTGTGTGACCTTGGGCAGGTCATTCAATTTCTCTGTGCCTCAGTTACCTCATCTGAAAAATGGAGATTAAGACTGTGAGCCCTATGTGGGACAGGGACTGCTTCCAACCTGATTATCTTGTATCTACACCAGCGCTTAGTATAGTGCCTGACATGCAGAAAACACTTAGAAAATTCCATAAAAAATACCAACATTTCATCAGCTGCATAGAGCCCCCACAGTCTTAGACAACCGATCTTTTGAAACAGCAACAGAAAGAACTATTTTTCTGCCAAATTGCCAGAATGGAAATGCAATTTTCGAGCAAAGCAAAAAGCATTTTACTTTTGTGGTTTTTTTTATTCCATTCTGACTGGCAGAGACCTCTGGGACATGACATCCCTGCCTCAGCATGTGAGTTCCTCCTCTGCTCATCTTATTTCTTGTTTTCTGACTAGGTGAAAAAAGGAAAGTCTCAGCTCTCGTGGCTTGGAAAGTGTCATAAGTGGGAGGTTTGCAGTGTGAGGGAGTGGGTCAATCATATTTGTTGAGCCCTTACTACGTGCAGAGCACTGTACTAAGCGCTTTGGGAGAGTACAATACAACAGAATTAGCAGACATGTTTCCTGCCCATAAGGAGCTTGCAGTCTGGAGGGTCAGATCTTTTTATGCCGTGAGCATCATGGCTCTAGGTGCTACTTGTTTAGGGCGATGATGATGATGGTATTTGTTCAACGTTTACTATCTGCATAGCACTGTTCTAAGTGCTGGGGAGGTTACAAGGTGATCAGATTGTCCCACGGGGAGCTCACAGTTTTAGTCCCCATTTTACAGATGAGGTAACTGAGGCCCAGAGAAGTGAAGTGACTTGCCTCAAGTCACACAGCTGACAGTTGGTGGAGCCGGGATTTAAACCCATGACCTCTGACTCCAAAGCCCGGGCTCTTTCCACTGAGCCACGATGGTGCTGTCACTGGCATAATTTGGCACACAGGAGTCAAGAGATAGCAGGCATTTTGGGGCTCTGGGCAGCGACTCAGTGGCAGAGGGTCTCCTCCCTGCTCATAGAGAAGCAGTTGAAAGAGCCCGGGCTTTGGAGTCAGAGGTCACGGGTTCAAATCCCGGCTCTGCCAATTGTCAGCTGTGTGACTTTGGGCCATTCACTTCACTTCTCTGTGCCTCAGTTACCTCATCTGTAAAATGGGGATGAAGACTGTGATCCCCCCAAGGGACAACCTGATCACCTTGTATCCCCCCAGTGCTTAGAACAGTGCTTTGCACATAGTAAGCACTTAACAAATACCATCATCATCATCATCATTGGCCTTATTGCTCATTGTCTTTTAGCTGTCAGAGCTGGGCCCAAATTTTTGCCCATAGAAAATTCAGTTAGTGGATGTTGTGCATTTTCTAATATTGCAGATAATGGAAGAGGATAATCCAAATTCCCACTCTAAAAAAACATCCATGGAACCTTTAACATAGTTTCCAACAAAGCTAACCTGATTTCCTCCCTGCTCAACAGCCTTAGACAGAGCAGCGTGGCTTAGTAGAAAGAGCATGGGCTTCGGAATCAGAGGTTGTGGGTTCTAATCCTGACTGCCACTTGTCAGCTTTGCGACTTTGGGGAAGTCACAACTTCTCTGTGCCTGTTATCTGAAAAATGGGGATTAAGACTGTGAGCCCACGTGGGACAACCTTGTATCCCTCCAGTGCTTAGAACAGTGCTTTGCACATAGTAAGCACTTAATGAATACCATTATCATCTGGGCCCAGATCTTTGCCCATAGGAAATTCAGCAAGTGGAAGTTGTGCATTTTCGGTGTGAAAATATTGGGCAGTATTGGATAGTATGTGCCTCCTGGAATGCTGACACTTAATGATCAGCTCAAAACAGGAGGAACAGCTTAGTGAATATGGATTGTGTTTAGAGAAAATCTTTCAATAGACAAGATCAGGTTGGAGGTTGCAGACTATGTTAAAGGTCCCATGGACTTTTTTTAGGGTAGGAATTTGGATTTTCCCCATCCATTATCTGCATTATTAGAATGTCAGAATCCCTCAGCATCCTTCCCCCATCAAGTTGCCTGAAACATCAACTCTGCCACTCTGTTCCCACTAGGGCAGTTGATCCATTTCCAGGGTTGCAGGTGGTACGTGTGCTGAGGGCCTAAAAGTGGGGAAGGGTTTGGGCTGGCAGGCTATTTCTTGCAAACTCCAGCAGCTCTACCTGCCCCAGGACAAGTTACATTGGGTAGGAAGTTGAATGTGTAAATTAGCTTAAAAAATTATCTCCAGTCAATCAATGAATTTTATTTATTGAACGCTTACTTGGGAGAATACCAAACAACAGAGTTGTTAGGCCTCTTCCCTGCAGGGAACATGTATACCAATTCTGATGTATTTCACTCTCACAAGCACCTCCTACAGTACTCTGCTCACTAAATTCAATCATTCATTCATTCATTCAGTCGTATTTATTGAGTGCTTAGTGTGTACAGAGCACTATATTCCTGATTGATTGATGGAGGAGTTGTTACCTTCCACTAGACTATAAACTCCTTAAGGGCATAGATTGGGTCCACCAACTCTGTTGTATAATACTCTTAAAAATTCTTAGTATATACTCTATGCTTGGTACATACCATGACTGATTGATTTATGTCCTCAACCAAATAATTACTGGCTCATACCTTCTGGGAACCAACATCACTCCATATGTTGAAAACTTTCATCACATCGAATGAAATCGTGCTGGTTTGCAAATGTAACTTTAGAGTCCTGTCATCCCTCCTGTCATCCATTTCAGGGAGAGGAAGATGACCTGGCCTCCATAGAAATGGAGACCCCAAGAGCGGAGAAAATTCAAAGAAGACCATCCTGGGGACAAGGGGAAAGAGTTTGTAAGGGGAGTCCTTTTTGAGGGGCCTGTGACTGGCTTCAGTTTTATTCTGTGCCTGAAGAGGATTGGCTCTTTGTTGCAGGAGAGCATCCTGATTCTTCCAGAAGGGTCGGAACTACTGATTGATTACCCTTCTCTTGAGCCACATTGCTGGCACTGAATATAACCTTGCTTTTGACCTGGCACACATGCAGCCCTGCATGTCTTGGGGAGTTACAAGAAGCTGCCCACAATTTAGCATCCAGTGGTTCATGAAAGAACCTGCTGTTGTTTGGGGAAAAAAAAACCAAACATGCTCAGCCTGGCAAAATACACACTCAGATGTGGGGTTTGGAGATTCAAAAAAAGCCCTGGGAGAAAGAGAATTGGTGACCTTTTACTTGGGGGGCACTGTTCCATTGTCAAATATTTTCCTCCTGATGCGGCTTCAGAAGTTTATATAGAATGACTAGGAAAGAGCCCGAGATGTTAAACTGCTGTGGCATTATACTGCACTATCACCATCGTGGGTGATTTTGTGTATTAAAGTCCAATTCTCTTTCCCCTCTGCCTCGCAAACCAGCAGCATTTCTACTATCCTCAAAAGTTTCATAACTCCCCAAATCGGAAGAGATGAACAGAACCTGGATTAATAGCTCTGTATTCACTGCTGCAGAGCCACCTGGCACCCTGCAGTAGCTAAAGAGTGCCCAATCCGAGCCCTTTTGCCGGTGGTTTCTGATAGCAATCTCAACAGAGCATTTCTATGGAAAGCAAATGGGCATCCTCCATTGGAGTCTTGAAAATCAGCTACTCAGTGAGCCATCTACACAGGTGGAGATCATGCAGATTGCCTGGTGCTTGTTGAAGAAAATATTTGGAGAAACCTGAAAAATTTTCTCAAGTGTGATCTCTGACCCTAAGACCCCCACCTGTAACCCTGGGCTCTTAAACCACCTGAAGATGAGCAAAGGCTGATAATGGTTCCTGTGGAGCCTTTAAGCAGTGCTAAACCTTCCGCAAACATTTGGATTCTCCACCCCCAGGACAATGAGAGAATATATGAGATGTTTACCTTTTCCCAGACAACATGGTAACAATATGTGGCTCTGAATAGTGTACTATAAGCATTGACTACATGAAGGGAGGAAGCTACTTTTTCTTTTCCTTTAGACTACTTTGAATGCAAGTGCTGGGTTGAATTATTTCCTGCTTTGAAAGGAATAAGAAGTAAATATGTTTTGGGATGGCTCAGACCTCCCTACCTGACTTTATTTAGTCTATATGATACATTCCTTATATATTACCTGATTTTAAAAATGATTCTCATATCTTGTAAAGCCCCAAGGGATAAGAATGTTTATGGAAGACTGGAATTAATTAAGGAAGTTGAAACACTAGAAAAGGAAAGCAGAAGAGCAGAGGTATCATTTTGATGGCCCAAAACCAAAAATGTCAGGTCTTATGCTGTGTGCTGATTTACAAGGTTACCGCCTTGCAGTGTCCTGGCTGGAGATATGTGTCTCCATGGCAAATCCTCCTCCTCTAGTTTCCTGAAGCAAATAACTGGAAACTCAGTTGATGCACCAATTTATCTTCATAATCAGACCAGCAGGTGGAGAGACAATGTTGATTTTCCTATCAATCTATCAGTCGCATATATTGAGAGCTTAGTACATGCAGGGCACTGTACTAAGAGCTTGGGAGAGTACAATATAACAGAGTTGGTGAACATGTTCCCTGCCCAGAACAAGCTTACAGTCTAGAGGGATGTAAAGAAGCAGCGTGGCTCAGTGGAAAGAGCCCGGGCTTTGGAGTCAGAGGTCATGGGTTCAAATCCCAGCTCCACCACTTGTCAGCTGTGTGACTTTGAGCATGTCACTTAACTTCTCTGTGCCTCAGTTGCCTCATCTGTAAAATGGGGATTAAGACTGTGAGCCCCCCGTGGGACAACCTGATCACCTTGTAACCTCCCCAGTGCTTAGAACAGTGCTTCACACATAGTAAGTGCTTAATAAATGCCATTATTATTATTATTAAAGGAGATTCAAACTCGTGGAGCTCGGGAGACAAAAGAGTGATCTGGCATGTTGACCTATGACTAAGCTCCTTCATGCATATTAATTTTAACTCCCCATGTACCTTCCAAATCTACTCAGAGATGCTTTGAACTCACAAGGATGTTAAAACAATCAAGAATGGATTAAGAGGCCAGCAATCTGGGGAAGTTACTTGTCTCTTTACTAACCCCACAGGGCCAGACTTGAAAGCAGGGGAGAGAGGAAGTGGTGGGGGTTGAGGAGTGGAAGTACCTTTACTGCCACCATCTTGCTCTTCTCCTGGGTGGTCCATTGGTTTGGCACTTGTAAAACTCACCTGTGCTGGACAGCAGCAGCATGGGAGAGAGTCAAGGGCGGAGACTCAAGTTTACTGAGCGGAAAGAGGCAATGGTAAACCACTTCTGTACTTTTACCAAGAAAACCCTGTGGATACACTACCAGAAAGATTGCAGATGGAGGTGGGACGTTCTGGGAAAGATGTATCCATGGCGTCGCTATGGGTTGGAGACAACTCGAAGCATAAGACAGACAAGAGAATAATAGCTGAAGTAAAGAACTGGCATTGAGCTGCTTGGTCTGACAAGACCCACGCTGGAACAAGCAAAAACCTGCCCAGTGAGCCCTAGAAATCTAAGATCCTTGTACCAGGCCCATACTCTAGGATGTAAACTCCTCCCCATACTATAAACTTACTGTGGTCAGGGAACATGTCTACTAAATCTGTTATATTTTCCCAAGTGCTTAGGGCAGTGCCCTGCACACAGTACGTGCTCAGGAAATACGACTGACTGAGGGACACAGTCCCAAATTCCATAAACAGATTTTTGCCTCACTAAATATTATCATCCATCTGGCTAGGGCAGTTTTTGTGGGGACTCAGTTAACTTTGGATGTTGAACACGTGACAAAGCAATACCCATCCTACCAATTCCTATTCCAAAACCTCCCCTTCATGTAGTGTAAATTGCTGTCGAATTCTGCAAAATTGACTAGATATGGTGTTCAGAAGCCTGATTCATGCTGGTCTTTCCAGCCAGCAAAAATTTATGCTTCTTGGATTTACTGTAGTTGGGAAGCTAAATCTTGGCTGCTGGTTAGAGGTTTCTTCAATATACCAACTCAAAACCATCTAACTTAGAGCAGTGAAATTATCAAGCCAATTGACAAGTCCATAGCCCATAGCTATGGACTCTTTGTACAAATGAGGTGAGTTGATGGCCCAGGTGGTAGGATGTTATTTCCAATTGGAGCCAGAGATCATGCAAGTGGGTATACAAGCATGGCGAACTCTATCTGCAGTGCTTACATTTAGTTAGGAAGCGGAAAAAAAAATATCAGAGGAGGAGCTCTGAATGAGGGACTGTTGTAAAATGGAATATATAAGATGTTTAAGAAGGAGTAGAGTGCTTAACATTCTCAGCATGTCAGGTAATGCCCAAATTATTGTTCTGTTTCATCTGTCTGCAGAAATAATAATAATCATGGTATTTGTTAGGCACTTAGTAGATGCCAAGCACTGCTGTAAGCACTGGGGTAGATAACAAGGTAATCAGGTTGTCCACGTGGGGCTCACAGTCTCAATCCCAATTTTACAGATGAGGTAACTGAGGCACAGAGAAGTGAAGTGACTTGTCCCCGGTCACACAGCAGACAAGTGGCAGAACCGGGATTAGAACCCACATGCTCTGACTCCCAAGCCTGTGGTCTTGCCACTAGGCCATACTGCTACTTTTCAGGAAGTGAATTGTTGGTTTTTGTTTTCCCACTTCCTCTTCATCAGTAGGTCAGCGAAATGGTGTATAGTCTTTCTTTGGTCACCTGGGTAGTCTAGACATCCTTTAGACTTTGGAGTCAATTCTTTTAGCCCAGGTTGGCTGTATTAACCACCTACCCTCCCCAAATCATCCAAATACCTCCCTGTCCTTCCTAAGGACTGTATTGTGACTGAAGCCTGTGACACTAGACTCTAAGCCTCTCCACTAAGCTCCTTGAGGGCATTGAGTACAATACTCTACTGTACTCTTCCAAGTGTGTAATACGGTGCTCTGCAAACAGTAAGCACCCAATAAATACCATGATTGATTGGCAGCTTTGTCATATATTTGATGCTGGGCACAGCTTCTGTATCAAAGGTCCTTTTGGGGTTCAGTGGGACTGGACAGTCCAGTCTCCACAAGACTCTGCTCTGTGTCTTGGGAAGGTCTAGATGAAGGCCTGTGCTGTGTTGACTAGGTTAGGGAATCTCTGGCGGGAAAAGTTAACTCTCCATACGTCCACCTTGTTGAGAAGGAAAAAGGCTAAATAAAAGATTAGGGAGGAAGCCAATGGGAACACAGGGGAGAAGAGAAAAGCTCCTCTTTTCAGCTCTCTGATCTTCCTCTCTTCAGGTCTCTCATTCCCCTAGTTTGCTTTCCCAATTTTGCTAGCTTCCACCCTTCTGGGATCTTCGTGAAACCTGTAAATGCCCGAGCAGATGTATTAAGCTATTTTCTTATCACCTTGCGAGTGCAAATTCTGACCTGGCTGATTTATGCGGGTTCATACTTTCCAAGGACCTTACTTTTTGCTAATAGCTATTTATGGTACAGCTTCAGTTCTGCCCAATTACCTAAATTTCTTTTCTTCATTTTCCTTTCTAAATACTTACTTAGAGAATGAGCTAAATTCCCTGCCCATTTTATTCATCATTAATTTCACATCTCTTCCCTTCTACTGGTGGGCTAATTTTCTCTTTCAACATCTTTTACTCTTCATTGAGCTTGATTTT
The DNA here is from genome assembly GCF_015852505.1 of Tachyglossus aculeatus. Classification (NCBI taxonomy): domain Eukaryota; kingdom Metazoa; phylum Chordata; class Mammalia; order Monotremata; family Tachyglossidae; genus Tachyglossus; species Tachyglossus aculeatus. Next base: position 49,764,804 of record NC_052071.1, read on the forward strand.
TAAGGGCAAAGAAATTTAGGTTTCTGGGATTGCGTGGGGGCAAAGATCCTGTAAAAATAGCACCGTGCTCTAGTTCTTACCATACACATGATAGGTCTGCCAGCTTCACCCTTACAACCCTATATAGCTGGATTTATCTGTAAAAGCAGCATTGCCTAGTAAATAGAGCACAGGCCTGGGAGTTAGAAGGTCATGGGTTCTAACCCCAGCTCTGCCACTTGTCTGCTGTGTGATCTTGGGCAAGTCACTTCACTTCTCTGGGCCTCAATGACCTCATCTGGAAAATGGGGATTAAGCCTGTGAGCCCCACACGGGACAACCTGATTACCTTGTATCTATCCCAGTGCTTAGAACAGTGCTTGGCACATAGTAAGCACTTAGCAAATACCATAATTATTATTATTATTAGAGGAGAATCAAATGTTTTCATAATAGATGTAATAGTAATTAAGTGCTTACAGTCTGAAGAACACTGTACTAAGTGCTTGGGAGAGTATATTATGACAGAATTGATAGGTATGTTCTCTGCCCATATGGATCTTGCAGTAAGAGGGGGAGACAGATATTAAAATAAATCACACATATGTATACAAATCTGTGTGGCTGAGGGTGGGGTGAATAAAGCATATAAATTTAATTTCAAAGGTAATAATAATAATGATGGAATTTATTAAGTGCTTACTGTTCTAAGCACTGGGGAGGTTACAAGGAGATCAGATTGTCCCACGGGGGGCTCACAGTCTTAATCCCCATTTTACAGATGAGGTCACTGAGGCCCAGAGAAGTTAAGTGATTTGCCCAAAGTCACACAGCTGACAATTGGCAGAAATTGGGATTTGAATCCATGACTTCTGACTCCAAAGCCCATGCTCTTTTCCACTGATCCACGCAGCTTCTCTTGTGATGCAGAAGGGAGAGGGAGTAGGGGAAATAAGGTCTTGGTCAGGGAAGGCCTCTTCAAGGAGATATGGTTTTATTAAGGCTTTAAAGGTGGGGAGAGTTATGGTCTATTGGATATGAGGGGGGGAGGGAATTCGAGGCCAGAAGCAGGATGAGGGTAAGGGGTTGTTGTTGGGACAGATGAGATAGATGGAGCACAGTGAGCAAACAGTGAGTAGGCTGGCCCTAGAAGAGCAAAGCGAATGCACTTGGTTGTAATAGGAATAAATGCTGCTGATACTGTATAATCTTAGCAGTCTTATTATCATGCCTACTGTGAAAACATCGGCAGCCAAAACAGTATATACACCAAATACGTTTGCAGTTATCTTGCTAGCACTGATATGGCATTTACATTAAATGTCATTCAGTTTTTCTTATAGAAACTAGTCGAGAAAATTTTTAACAGCAGGGCCCTCAGTTTCTGTAAGACATCAAGTCTTGTTTCAGTCCCAGGAAGACCCTGATTTTTCTATTTAATTTTGGTAAAGCCAATGAGAGAAGGGCATGTCTTTTTGGTCTTTGAAATTGAATTTGCTATTGGCTTTTTGAATTGTTTACAGATTAGCTGTTGGATCATGCTCTATATCACTAATCTATAACATTTTCACATTTAAGCCTGTCAAGTAAAAAAAAAGAAAATCGTAGGAATTGTAAATGTTCAACTTTCCTCTTCCCATATCTTCATATGATAGAATGATCCCCCCCAAACCTCCACTTTAGGATGATAATTGTGCTTATTTAGCATATATATGCTGATTTATGTTGCTCATGATGGTCTCTAGATCAGAATCAGACCATTTTTCAATGCCAGATTTATCTGTTAGAACAGTTACAGAAAATGCAATTACTGCTTCAGCCATCTCACTTGTGATGAGGTCAGATATCATCACATCTCTTCATGGATATTTTCTTAGGCATTCTTTCCTTGGGATAAAGTCCGTTGTCATCAAGTAGAAGGCCCAAATATTTGTAACTTTCTTTTGTATTAAGTCTTCCATAATTTCCCAAAAGTAAGCATGTCTTTCATAGTGAGAGTTACTTTTATTTTATATTGATTTGCATCTTCCTCCCTTCAAAGCCCTACTGAGAGCTCACCTCCTTCAGGAGGCCTTCTCAGACCGAGCCCCCCGTTATTCTCTGCTCCTCCTCCCCTCTCCATCAGCCCCACTCTCTCCCTCTGTCCTACCCCTTTCCCCTCCCCACAGCATTGTGTAGATTTGTACATATTTATTACTCTATTCATTTTATTAATGATGTGCTTATATCTATAATTCTATTTATTTTGATGGTGTGGACACCTGTGTACTTGGTCTGTTTTGCTGTCCACCTCCCCCTTCTAGACTGTGAGGCCATTGTTGGGTAGAGACTCTCTCTATATCTTGCCAAATTGTACTTTCCAAGAGCTTAATACTGTGCTCTGCACACAATAAGCACTCAATAAATATGACTGAATGAATGAATGAATCTATAAAAAGTCTTATGTATTTTTATTACCAATGCAATAATTGCATTTCCAATATTAATCAAATCTTTGCATATTAAAATAACATGTGCTTTAGTCAAATACATTATAACCCTCTATTGATGAGATAAAAATCTCTTATTTTTGGATATCAATAGGACAGCTATCACCTAGCTATCAGAAAGAGCATGGGACTGGAAATCAGAGGACCTGAGTTTTAATCCTAGTTCCGCTATTTGCTGCTGTGTGACCTTGGGTAAATCATTTAACTTCCTTGTGCTTCAGTTTCCTCATCTGTAAAATGGGGACTCAATACCTGATCTTCCTCCTACTTAGACTATGAGCCTCTTGTGGGACAGGGGCTGCATTGAACCTGTTTATATGGAATCTACCTTAATAGTACAGTACTTGGAACATTGTAAACTCTTAATAAATAATATATTTTTTTTGATGATCTCAATAGTCATTGCCAAAATCATTCTTCCTAAATGTCCACCACACTGGATAGTGTAGTGATAGACTAGTCTCAGTTCAGTCACAAAGATTTTGGGACTTGAGAACCTGTACGGAGGAATTACTTAGAATGCTTGTGGTTTGTGAGATGCCACTTTAATTGCTTTATCACTGCCAGTTGTGTTCCCTTGTTGGCAGTGAGGGCAACAAGTGGGTAAGCAAGGCTGTATTACATTGTAAAGAACCTTCAAAAATTGTAAAGCTGGGCACTGTGCATATCGGAAGGCATAGAGTCTATCCTGGCACAGCCTATATTTTACAAGAGAGCCTGAAAAGTGATTTGCACATGAACAGAATTTGTATTCCCATGAAGAGTGCTTTTTCTAAATGGGTTTGCTAATTGTTGGGCCAAAGGAGCCAACAGGGGATGTCCAACTAGACCCTTGGTATGAACTGGGGAATCATGAAATCTTTTTAGTCCCCTTTAGTTGTATTAAATACCTTTAAGTGATGAGGTATTCATTCATTCAGTTGTATTTATTGAGTGCTTACTGTGTGCAAAGCACTGTACTAAGTGCTTGGGAAGTACAAGTTGGCAACATATAGAGATGGTCCCTACCCAACAACGGGCTCACAGTCTAGAAGGGGGAGACAGACAACAAAACAAACCACGTGGACAGGTGTCAAGTCATCAGAATACATAGAAGTAAAGCTAGATGCAAATCATTAACAAAATAAATATAATAGTAAATATGTACAAGTAAAATAAATGGAGTAATAAATCTGTACAAACATATATACAGGTCTTGTGGGGAGGGGAAGGAGGTAGGGCGGGGGGGGGAGGGTGAGACTACCAAGGCATACCCTTGGTAGTTAGTATTACTTCATTTTACAGCAGTTTCCTCCTATTCCTGCATTTCCACAACAATTTTTGTTCTCCAAAGATATCCAAAAAGTCCCTGATGGAGCAAAGTCTAAGAATTCTTGGTCTGAAGTCTTCTCTTGTAGAGGAATTGTAATCTCCTGGGTTTTACTTCAATACTTCCTTAGGTCACACCATCCTTCTCTCCTATGAAACCCTTGACCCTCCTTCCTATTGAACTAGATTCACCAGCTTTTTGAAAAATCTACTGCCTGGCAGGATAATAAGCTACGAATACTATGATCCCATTTCTTCAAGTTATGAATGTATAAGTCTCACTTTCAATGGTACCAAGATTTTCCTTTTATCCTCATCAATTCTTGCTTTCCAGCCAGCTGGGGAAGTAATATAGCACATTGTCTATTTCCTGGATGACAAAAGGTTTCTGTATAGCAGGAAGCCCTCAGATGCTGGAAAACCAAAATCAAGGGAGGTGGTAAAATTCCCTCTAGCTCATGATCAAGTTCTCTTTAAAGGGCACACCATTACAACAGCTTACAGGTAAAGGTGGATGGTTTAATTTGGATCCTCTGGTGGCTGACTTTCTTCATTTAGATTGCACATGATTCCAAATAGTCAGCTGATAATTGTTTCAGAATTGCTTCAGGTTTCCTTTCTGCCCTATTGACGTGCTCGATCTGGTTTCCACAGTAATAATAACAATGATTGTGGCATTTTTCAAGTATTTTCTATGTGCCAAGCATGTGCACAGATAATCACATGGAGATTCCCTAGCCCACATGGAGGTCGTGATGGTGTAAGTAGGAGGGAGATCAGGTATTTAATCTTCCTTTCACAGATGAGGAAACTGATGCACTCAGAAATTACAAGAGTTGCCCAAGGCATAACAGCAGACAAGTGGTGGAGCTAGGATTAGAACCCAGATCCTCTGACTTCCAGGCCCAAGTTATGAGAAGCAGCGTGGCTTAGTGGAATGAGCCCGGGCTTTGGAGTTAGAGGTCATGGGTTCAAATCCCAGCTCTGCCACTTGTCAGCTGTGTGACTTTGGGCAAGTCACTTAACTTCTCTGGGGCTCAGTTACCTCATCTGTAAAATGGGGATGAAGACTGTGAGCCCCCATGGGACAACCTGATCACCTTGTTAACCTTCCCAGTGCTTAGAACAGTGCTTTGCACATAGTAAGTGCTTAATAAATGCTATCATTATTATTATAATTATTCTTTCCACTAGACCATGTTTTTGCTCTTCAGCCATCCCCTTCACTCTGAGAATATGCTCTCCAAAATCACCAATGAACTTCTCTTCAAGTCTGGTGGGCTTTATTTACTCTACCCTACTGCTCAATGACTTCTTTCTACCCTGGACATTGTTGAATAGTATTATTCCCTTCTTCTGAAAACAGCATCCAACCTTGGTTATACTAGCACAGCATGCTTCTGGTTCCCCTCCTACCTTTCTGGTTTCCCCAGTCTCTTGTGACAGCTCTTCCTCCACCTCAGTTTCCATTCTTTCCAAGCCAACCTTACTAAACCTCACGCTCACCTCCTATTGCTTGCTCAAATCCTTCCTCCTCAGCTCTGGCCCTATCTCCTAAACCCTACTAAAATGCCATTTCCTCCAGAAGGCATCTCCAAATTAATTTTTTCAACTCCCCAGGTCATTTCATAAAAGCTACTACCTCAGCCTTTATGCACACTGACACCCATGAGCAGCCCCCACCATTACCCTATTGTACGTATTAATTTATGAGCTCCAAGCAATAATTTATGCATCCACCTGTCCATTTATCTTTTTCTCCTTATCTGCAAATTACTCTGGATTTGTCCCTGCTGTGAGATTGTAAGCTCAAGGAAGTCAGGGATCATAATAATAATAATGATGGCATTTATTAAGCGCTTACTATGTGCAAAGCACCGTTCTAAGCACTGGGGAGGTTACAAAGTGATCAGGTTGTCCCATGGGGGGCTCACAGTCTTACTCCCCATTTTACAGATGAGGGAACTGAGGCACAGAGAAGTTAAGTGACTTGCTCAAAGTCGCACAGCTGGCAATTGGCTGAGCAGGGGTTTGAACCCATGACCTCAGACTCCAAAGCCCGGGCTCTTTCCACTGAGCCAAGCTACTTCTCATGTCATATCATGTCTTTCATCTCCATTGTATTCTCCAACACTACCGATGGATTGATTGATTCTACATATATTCTGGTATATTCTTTGCCCTTTGCATCACTGCTGTCTTAAACCCAGTTCCTATATGTTTAATTTTAAACAATTAGTGGTGTTTATTGAGCACTTACTGTATGTTGAGCAATATACTAAGCATTTTTGTTTACGATTGAGCTTTTGCTTTTGAGAGTATCTGTGATTCTTGAACATCCCTATTACTTGGTTCTTGCCCATAAATTGTTGGATTTTTGCTGACTTGTAGTCAGACAAGTACTTGGGGCTTTAAATCTGACTGGAAACATTAATCAGACTGTCTTCTCCCACTGTTTTTTTCTATATGTGGTATTTGTTATGAGTTTATTTTGTGCCAGGCCTTGTAATAAGCTTTGGGGTAGATGCAAGCTAATAAGATTGGACACAGTCCATGTCCTACGTGAGGCTCACAGTCTTAATCTCCATTTTACAGATGTGGTAAATGAGGCACAGAAAAGTTAAGTGACTTGCCCAAGCAGAAAAAAATGGCAGAACTAGGATTATAACCCAGGACCTATGACTCCCCCAGGCTTGTGCTCTTTCAATTAGGTTGCATTGCTTCACCTTCTAGAAACACCTCATTTCCAAATGCAAAACTTCAGTAACTCCTACCAGATCACCCATTTAAGACACGGTTGGTTGGAGAAAATAACACTGACACATGTGGGAGTACGTCTGTGTAAAAAGATAACTAGAGATAAACATTGCTTACTTTTTCAAACCACCTAGCTATATAAAGATACACATTATATCGAGCATATATATGTGTATGTAAGTATATACACATATCCATATTTATATACATATACATGAGAGAACATTGTCTAAGCATTAAATGTTAAAATAATTATTCATAAATATTCAGTTCATGCTGGTTGTTATGTTATCCAAACTGGTTCTCCCGCAAGAATCCTCAGTGAAAAGTTGAGTACTTTGCTTGTCCTTTAAATGGTCAGCGCACTTTCAGCTGCTAAGAGATGATTAGGTTAATTGTCAGTATTTGATTCATTCTATTTATTTATTTTATTTGTACATATTTATTCTATTTATTTTATTTTGTTAATATGTTTCGTTTTGTTGTCTGTCTCCCCCTTCTAGACTGTGAGCCCTCTGTTGGGTAGGGACCATCTCTGTATGTTGCCAATTTGTACTTCCCAAGCGCTTAGTACAGTGCTCTGCACACAGTAAGCGCTCAATAAATACGATTGAAGGAATGAATGAATGAATGAATTCATTCCTTCATTCAGTCGTATTTATTGAGCGCTTACTGTGTGCAGAGCACTGTACTTGGAAGTACAAGTTGGCAACATATAGAGACGGTCCCTACCCAACAGAGGGCTCACAGTCTAGAAGGGGGAGACAGACAACAAAGCAAAACATGTTAACAAAAGAAAATAAATAGAATAGTATATATGTATGTATGCCCTCAAGTCTCAGTTACAGGGATTTGCTTCTCTTCCTATCACATGCCTGTAACATTTTATCGCACCCCTTGGGATTAAAAAAAAATCAAATTAGTTCTGAGAATTTAGCAATTTCTTAAAGGTATTTTCCTATTCTGAAATTTCTAAAATGCATATTATAGCATAGAGACCTCATTTACTCCACAGCTCTCGCTGTGTGTTACTTATTCAAAGGGGCGAGAAATAAAATTTGGTGAATTTTGAGTGATCTTTATTCTTTATACTTATGAAATCACTATTTACTTTTCCTAGGATACTTAAAAATATACTGTAATATAAGCAGTGTTTATCCCATCAGGCTGGTGTCCATCTATCCAACAATGTTTTCCCAGCAGCACTACCAAAGGAAGCTTGTTATTGGCAGGGAACGTGACTGCTAATTCTGTTGTAGTGTACTCTCCCAAGTGCTTAGTACAGTGCTCTGCACATAGTAAGTGCTCAATAAATATGATTGATTGACTGATTGGGACAGGGAGATAGTTGTTTTCCTTGGCATCCAACCATAGGGTTAGGGGTGGAGCTTTTCATATCTCTACTGTTTCTAGCGAATATCTCCCAATTTTCCTTTTATTAACCCACCATGGATGTCCATTCCATGAGTCTATGCAAACCTTTATTAATCCCGATGATATTTTTGGTTTGCACAGCTTCTTGTGGCAAAAGGTCCACATACTTACTGTCCATTGTGAAGGAAAAAAATCCAAAAAACACTTCCCTAAAAAACAGTGGTATTTTCAAAGCAAGAAGGCCAAGTGGAAGGAGCAGAAGCTTGGGAGTTAGGGGACCTGGGTTCTAATCCTATTTCTGCTAATTGCCTGCTATGTAACCTTGGGCACATCACCTAACTTCTCTGTGCCTCAGTTACCTCATCTGTAAAATGGTGATGAAATCCTATTCCCTCCTATTTAGAATATAGGTCCCATGTTGGGCAGGGTCTGCATCCAACCTGATTTATCTTATATCTATCCCAACACTAAGTGTTTGGCACATAGTGAGCAGTTAATTCATAATCATTAATTGAGTGCCTAATGTGTGCAGAGCACCATACTAAGTGCTTTTATTAGAACAATATAATAGACTTGATCCCTGCCCTCAAAGTGCTTATTAATTCTTCTCATTTTGGAGGGAGAAACTTTTCCCAAATCATTTTTACCAAATGAAAATTTTGAACCTTCATTAACTGGAAGATTCTTCAATTCAAACCAGAGACAAGCTCAGGCGGATGAAATAATGCCCTGAACAAATAGCACTTCCTGGACTATTGGAGCTTTCATACATTTCTAAAGTCTCTTATTTGTTGTGTGAGAAAGCTACTTGAGTCTTTTCAGAGCCTCTATCTATTGAGTAATCTCTACCCTTCAGTACAAATGGATTTTTCTAACTTCATTTGTATGGATTGAATTCCACACAATGACATTTCCCCATAATTTCTACACTGCTCTCTTGGTGTTTATTGCCCTGACCCTCTGAAGTTAAAGTCATTCTTAAGGTAAACTTTAAACACAGTTACCAAGGGCTGGATCTGGGGTGCATTATGTCAATCAAATTCGTTTTAGCAAGTGGGCTGAAGGTTTCTAAATGAAAGAATTAAAATATCTAATTACTCTCAGCTGGGTGGTAAGCAGCAGGCAAATGAAAAATCACACAAAGCTCAAAAATCATAGTTGGTTTGACCCACAGTCCCTCAGAAGCCATAAAAAGAGTACATCTTTTATATGTAAATATAATAAAAAACCAAAGCCTTCGGAACCATAATTATTGACTGTTTACAGATGAGAATTTCAAAACAATTGGTCTGGGTCCAGAATTAATTCCAAAGGAAAGAATAAAGATGTCTAAATGATCTCAAATGGGTGGTAAACAGAAGGCAAATGAGAAATCACAGCAATCTTTCATTCAATCATATTTATTAATAATAATAATGATGGCATTTGTTAAGTGCTTACTATGTGCAAAGTGCTGTTCTAAGCACTGGGAAGGATGCAAGGTGATCAGGTTGTCCCACATGGGGCTCACAGTCTTAATCCCCATTTTACAGATGAGGTAACTGAGACACAGAGAAGTTAAGTGACTTGCCCAAAGTCACACAGCTGACAAGTGGCGGAGCCAGGATTAGAACCCATGACCTCTGACTCCCAAACCCATGCTCTTTTCACTGAGCCACGCTGCTTCCCTATTGAGCGCTTATTATGTGCAGGGCACTGTACTAAGTGCTTGGGAAATACAAGTTGGCAACATATAGAGACGGTCCCTACCCAACAATGGGCTCAAGTCTAGAAGCTCAATAATCCCTGTGGATTCAACTCCATGTTCACCAGACACCATCTTTTAATATAAATATAATAGAGATCTAAAGCTTGTGGAATCTTAATTATTGATTGTTTACAGTTGAGACTCTCAAACCAGTCCATGTCCCATATCAATAAATGGATGCAAGATAGTAGAAGCAGCAATAGCAGTAAGACAGTAGTAAAATCCTCTAGAATATAAACTCATCCTCTAAGACTGAAAGCTGAATTGTGAGCATGGATGGACCTACCAGCTCTGTTGTACTGTACTATCCCAAGTGCTTAGTACATTGCTCTGCATCCAGTAAGTTCCCAATAAATGCCACTGATAATTGATGATGAGATATTAATTCAACACTCACTGGGTGTAATGCCCTTAACTAAGCCATTAGGAAAGTACAGTGAAAGTACAGGGAACTTCACTTAATGGGGGAGACCTACATAAAAATCTCTCCAAATGGGGTAAGCAGAATAAATGAGCTGTATATTCAATCATACACATAAACCTCATAGCTGAGGGAGGGTTACTTAGCTATACTCTCCCTCAGCACTCTTGTACATATGTTTGTGATGCACGTGTTGAAGTGTCTGTTAGATTGATTCATCTTGACTTGGGGGAACTAATCAGAAATGGTCTTTCAGTCAGATTTTAGAAGGACTTTTTGAAGGTGAGGAGAGCTGTGGTCCATTGGATCCGTTGAGGAGGAGTTGTAGGCTGGTGGAACAGGACAAACAAGGGGACAGAGGCAGGACAGTAGAGATGAAGAACTGCTAGAATTTGGCTTGGAAGGAATGAAACGAGAGAGGTGGAGAGTAGCAGATGAAGAGAGCTGTTATAACGATGAGAAGAGTTGTTCGAAAATTCTCCCAGAACATTCTTGGTCTCAGGGCACCACCTGGTAATTTGGAAATCATACATTTTCTATTAAACTTTCAGTGTTAGCATTGTTTAAACGTTCAGAGAGTTCTGATTAATATCAAGGCAAAATAAGATCATTTCGTTTGTCTGAGATTGGTCCTTTGTGTGTCATAAAAATGAGAAACGACTGAAAGAAAAAAAACATAACCTCTGCTACTTCTTGGGAATAATTCTCTCATTGGCCTCTTGGTAGTTTGCAAGTTTCTGAGAATATAAGACTGATCTTTCCAAAACAATAATACTTATCAAGCAATCAGTGGAATTTATGGAGCTCCCACTGTGCAGAACCCTGTACTAACCCTTATAGAGAATAGAACAACAGCAAAGGACACATTCCCCACATTTCAGGGACTTAAAGTTTCCTGAATTTGTGAAGAATAGATTTTTCATATGAAAATGAGTCTAAACAGAGTAATTCAAAATGAGCCTCTTTCAGTTTGTTTTTTTTTAAAGATAAACATCTCAATAATTCCACCTAAGAAATCCAGATGCTCTCAAGAGCTCAGAAAGAAAATACATCCTGTTTCATGATGAGGTGAAAATTGTTCACCCTAATCACGGCACATATTTTGTTGCTACCAATTATTATAATCCCCACTCCACAAGGCAGAGAAGTGAATATGCCTGTTAAATATGTTTTAGCACACACAGTGGCTTAGGGGCTATAGCAATAACATGTTTATTGTCTCCTTTGGCGAGAGGCACTTTGACCAAGGCATCTGGTAAACCACAGTTATAGTTGGATTTCCATATCAGAAACACATCAATAATAGCGAGTATTGATTTAAAAGTAGACTTAGTTCAGCAGTATTCCCCGCCTTCCCTGCCCCACAGCACTTGTATATATATTTGTACAGATTTGTTACTCTGTTTATTTTACTTGTACATATTTACTATTCTATTTATTTTGTTAATGATGTGTATATAGCTTTATGATGATTTTGACACCTGTCTACTTGTTTTGTTTTGTTGTCTGTCTTCCCGTTAAAGACTGTGAGCCCATTGTTGGGTAGGGACCGTCTCTATATGGTGCCAACTTGTACTTCCCAAGCACTTAGTACAGTGTTCTGCACACAGTAAGTGCTCAGTAAATACGATTGAATGATTGAATGAATCAATGAATATGGACTTCGTGAGTCTTCACTGTTGATCATTGAAGTGAGGATTAATGGATGAGCGTTCAGGATGTTTGGGGGTGCTTAGTGTATAAAGAAGCTTAATATAAAATATCCCCTAACCATAGTACAAAGCAACCAGTAAATTCCACCTTTTGGGAAAAGGAACACCCATTTCACTACCAAATTTTTTGTAGCCCTGTGTAAAGACTATTCCGAACCAATGCATTGATTTTCCCACAACTCCTTTTTCTAGATCACTTTATACAGAATGATTTTGTAAACTTGTTTCTGTTAATTATTGCTTCTGAGTTTTGTAAAGGGCTATTTAGCTTAGAATAATCTATTTTGCAATTGACATTTTCTTTGCCAGTGATGAAGTGTAGATTCAAAGTAAAAATAAAAAAGAATATGAGGTAATGACTTTCAAAATTTACCTTAATACTAGGACTTTTGCTTTTTGAGAGGATTTAAAGTAATGTGTTTCTCATATGCTCCTTTTACTTCAAAATTTTATTCAACTTTAGATTTTATTAAATTGTAAGTAGCAAGTATATATTATAGAAATATTTTGAGGTGATTATAATCATTTTTAATTGAAGGATAAAAAAGTCCATTGAAAAATGTTTAAAAGGGACAGAAGTCTGAGTAGATGCAAATCATTTTCCCCCAGTGCTGTTTCTGAATGACATTATTTTTTCCGTTAGTCCCAGTTTGTTTTTCAAATCAACTAAAACTAGTTTTGACTTCCTTTCTTGTTTCTTTTCATTAAATTGCCTGAATGCCTCAGTTTAATCTCTTTTCTTTTTTATTGCTATTTTATAGCCTATTCATTATTGTTGGCTTTTTTTTAAGTATCAAGTTTCCCCTGGTGTCCCTTTTAGTACTTTGGCAGGAGTTAGGTTTTATTAGATTTGCTTTTCTTCCACTTTCTTCCCATAATCAGGCACTTCAGAGCCATTGGAAAACTTGTCCTGAGTAGGAAAAATTAAGTTTTCAACATATTAGCAGTGATCTTTTTAAGGTTTCAATGATAAGTTGCCCAAATCATAAAGCTATTTGGCACTTTGGAAGCCGTTCTATCCCAAGGAAGAAGAATTATGATATAAAACAAATTTTCAACTCTCAGGATTCTTATGAAATAGGAAAAATCGATTCATCTTTGGTCAGTTGCAAACAACATCTCAGTTCACAATTTCCAGCACCAGGCAGAAATTATCAAGTGCTTCAGAGACTGTGAATTTGTTTATCAACAATTCATCTTGACTTCTAATTACATTTTTTTTCCCTAAGCAGCAGAAATGATGGATACTAACTCCAGAGTGGCATGTTTGGCTTGTTTAGAACTCTACAAATAAGTTCTAGCTCAGGATGTGTTTGAAGGATTTGGTAAATTGAATATATTTGGATTGAGAGAGTTGAATCTGTATACTTTGCTCCCTTATATTGTACTCTCCCAGGTTCTTAGTACATACTAAGTGCTCAGTTGCTTGATTGATTTGAGGGCTTTCTAGTTGACAAAGAACATTGCAGAAGATAGGTTGATTCAGAGTCCCCACAATAGTGGAGACTGAACAAAGGAGTTAAGAAATTAATTATTGACTTGAGAAGATGATAGGTGAATAATAGACAAAGGGGTAAAAGTATGTGGTTTCTGTCAGATTGGGACTTCTAAAATGAGGTTTCAAAGATGATAGAACTTGGAGGAGAGAGGGAAAAGAAAGCCAACTGATAAGAAATTGTCAAGGCTTTGAATAATGAAGTGCTCAGTAATTGTTAAGATTTGAAAAATTGCTTCAGACAAAGTTAAATATTTGTGATTGTCACAAAAGCAAATATCTTAAAAAGGGCAGTGCAAGATGACCTTTTTTGTAGCAAGAAACAAATAAATCTTATCGGAAAAGAGTCAGAAGGCTGTCATGGGACGTTTTGACAATGGCTCTTTAGAAATTCACTTTTTTCATGGATTGTTGGTTTAAATAAAATTCATGGCAACAGGGTAATAGATGGTGGAAGTCTTTGGAGAAGCCAGTGTGAGCATAGCTGATGGTAATTGAAAATTTACTGAGAGCACCTGAGTGTTGAAGGGTGAGTCAACAATTTGGGACCTTAAGGTGACTCCATAGGGGGTGGCCTTGAGAATATTAGGCTAAATGCCTTAACCAATCCACTTTCATTTGGTTAAAATGCTAGAGTGTTTGTCCAATAATGTGAGTTTATATGGAATTGGAAAACAATGACTTGTAGTAAAGAAGATAATATACATGATAATAATAATAATGATAATAGTAATGATAATAAGGGTATTTTTAAGCACTATATGTCAAATAGATGCAAAATAATCAGGTCAGACACAGTCTCCGTCACACACGGGGCTTCTAATACCTGGAAAACCAGCAGTTTCTTATTAGATGAGGGGCAGACTCTCGCAACTGGGATCAGATACTCTGGTCTAGAATACTATTCTATTTATTTTGTTAATGATGTGCATCTAGCTTTACTTCTATTTATTCTGATGACCTGGCCACAAGTTTTGTTTTGTTGTCTGTCTCCCCCTTCTAGACTGTGAGCTTGTTGTTGGGTAGGTACTGTCTCTATATGTTGCCAACTTGTACTTCCCAATTGCTTAGTGCAGAGCTCTGCACACAGTAAGTGCTCAATAAATACGATTGAATGAATGAATGAATGGTCCCCCTTTTAGACTGTGAGCCCACTGTTGGGTAGGGACTGTCTCTATGTGTTGCCAATTTGTACTTCCCAAGCGCTTAGTACAGTGCTCTGCACATAGTAAGCGCTCAATAAATACGATTGATTGATTGATTGGTGCCACAGAACTGCCACAATAAACAAGGCCCACATAGCCCTCCTGAACCTCCTTTTTCCAATTTTTGTCTTTTCTTCCATCATTTCCAGGGACACTGCCTTGTCACCCTTCATCTCTTAAAGGTGAAATTGAAAGAAGGAAGAAAAGAGAGAGGGTAGGGCTATTGTTGTTGTCTTATGCTGTCGACCTGTGTCCGACCCATAGGGATGCCATTCTGGGATCTCTCCCGGAATGTCCCACTTCCATCTGCAATAGTTTTGGTAGTGTATCCATAGAGTTTGCTTGGTAAAAATACAGAAATGGTTTACCATTGCCTCCTTCCACTGAGAAATGAGTCTCTGCCCTCGACTCTCTCCTATGCTGCTGCTGCCCAGCACAGGTGAGTTTTGACTTGTAGTGGATTCCCTTCTACTCATTAGCCACTGCCCAAGCTAGGAATGGAATGGGTAGGCCTCTGCCTGACTTTCCCTCCTGTAGTCATCACTGGTAGAGTACTGGAAACTCTCCAGGTGTGACCCTCAGAGGGGCTGGTAATATAGTGTAGCCAAATGGAAAGGGCACAGAATCGGAAATAAGGAGATGGAAGTTCTAATCCCAGCTCTGACACTTTCCTGCTGGGTCCATGGACAAATCACTTAACTTTGCAATGACTCAGTTTCCTCAACAATAAAATGGGGATGAAATACCTGTCCTGTCTCTTCCTTAGACTGTGAGCCCCATGTGGGACAGGGATTGTGTCTTACCTGATTATCTTGTATCTCTCCCAGTGTTTAGCACAGTGCTTGGTGCAAGTAAATGCTTGACTAATACTAGTTATTAGTATCATTACTATTGGTCGGAGAGAGAACAGCTTTGTGGGAAGCTCTTAGTAAAATACTAAGCACTTAGTACAGTGTTAAGTGCTTAATACAGTGCTCTGCACACAGTAATCGTTCAATAAATGTGATTGAATTCATTCATTCATTGTCGTATTTATTGAGTGCTTACTGTGTGCAGAGCATTGTACTAAGCGCTCGGGAAGTACAAGTTGGCAACATATAGAGACGGTCCCTACCCAACAGTGGGCTCACAGTCTAGAAGGGGGAGACAGACAACAAAACAAAACATGTGGACAGGTGTCAAGTCATCAGAATGAAGAGAAATAAAGCTAGATGCACATCACTAACAAAATAAATAGAATGAAAGTGGAATGGGGAAAACTCAGGGGAAAATTGTCGGGTAGTAATGAAGGAGAAAAGAAGAGGCAGTGGAAAAATTATTTAAGGAAAAAAATTGGGAAAGGAAGATGAGGGAAAGTTATTTTCTTTGGCTTCCCTTTCAGAGTTAATATCCTGGGGTTCAGCGTAGCCAGACTCTGCATCTTCTCACTGGAAATGTGGCAAAGTGTGACTGAGGCATTCATCTATGACTGTAAGCTCCCTCGAGACTAAGCTTGCTGTGGGCAGGGAATGTGTGTGTTTATCATTATATTGTACTCTCCCAACTGCTTAGTACAGTGATTTGCACACAGTAAGCACTCGAGAAATATGATGGAATTGAATAATGAATGAATGTTTAAAGGATTAGTTCTGTTCCACATCTTTTGTGCCTGTCCTAGGATTCTCCCATGTCTCTCCTTGGATTCTGACATCACTCAAAACTCCTGTCAGTGAAATCTCCTTTTGCATCTTGCACAAAAGTACAGAAAGCTGCTCGGCTTCAAGGGAGTTTGCTCTTGCGATTTTGCGGTCTGAGGTCTGAAAGTATGCTGACTCGATGTTTTCAATTTGTAGAAACTACATTTGAAGGTTGCCTTTTGTCGGTGTTTGTATGTTTCCTCTCCTAGAGAGCAGACTGGGTGCCGGAATCTGTACATTTGCAGTGTACATGTTGGTAAATTCAGTGTGAGTTTGCAAATTTGCTAGTTTCTGGAACAAAGCCTGGAACTGTAGCTGGCTTGCCGACAGAGACGGTGGCTGGTGGGAATATTTCAGAAGCCTGGATCCATGAGGGGCAGGGTGCCGCATGCTGCTTTTGACGGTCCACTGCATAACCTTCCCCGCTATTCCTGTGGATTAGGGAGCTGCAGCAATGAATTGAGGCTAAATGAAATGATGCAAGAATGTGTTCACTGCCCTGGCCTTTTTTAATATAATATTTACATCAGGAGAGATCCTTAATAATAATGATGGCATTTATTAAGCACTTACTATGTGCAAAGCACTGTTCTAAGCGCTGGGGAAGTTACAAGGTGATCAGGTTGTCCCATGGTGGGGGCTTACTGTCTTAATCCTCATTTTACAGATGAGATAACTGAGGCCCAGAGAAGTTAAGTGACTTGCCCAAAGTTACACAGCTGGCAATTGGCAGAGCTGGGATTTGAACCCACGACCTCTGACTCCAAAGCCTGTGCTCTTTCCACTGAGCCGCGCTGCTTCGCCTTCTCCTTTGCCTTTCTTCTGTGCATTTGTTCTCAGTTCATTGAGAGCACTGAACAGTGTTTAGGAGACAGCAGGTAGCATAATGGTATATGATCATTCCTCAGGAAACAACCATAAAATCGAGTAATACTGCCTAAAGAACTAATGGGGAGTTGGTAGCCATGAAGTATCAACAGTGAGGAAACCATGTGTCAAGAGGATTGTTAGCTTGGTCTTCTGCTTTGGCCTGAGTTGAGGGAAAGGGTAAAGATAAACTGAAATAATCCATGAACAGCAGTGACCGAGCACTGGGCACTGTACTATGTTCTTGGGAGAGTGCAGCAACAACAGCAGGATAATGGCTCTGTCTATGAGGAGCTTCCAATCTAAGGGAGAAAGACCAAAATTACTTTCAGAGAGTGAAACCCAAAGAAAGAAAACATGTGAAGCACACAACAGTAAGCAAACACCAGGATCTGATTCTCTTATCTACCCCAGTGCTTAGGACAGTACTTGGCACATAGAGCTAATACTTAGCTTAATTCACCAGGATGAAACAGCTGAATAAATAATAATTTGATGGATGGGTATATGTTTAGATAAAGATATAAGTAGATATGGCATATGTGCCATAAAATTACCATACATAAAAAAATCTTATGTAACAAGTGCTGAGTATAGGATTAATATACCCAGGTGCTAAAGAATGGCTTTGGATGTGAAAGAAGTCTTGTGAATTAGTAAAAAAACAAAACAAAACAAAAAACTGGTGAATTTGGCTTTGAATACCAAAACAGGGCCAAATTCAGGAATAGGGCCCTCATTTGAATGTGCCTTAAATTCAAACATTCACCAAGGATATGTGCTGGGGGTGGGGAGGGGTGGAGATGATGTTGGTTTGCCACATCAGTGCTTGACCTCTTGGACAAACTAAGGGGCATGAAAGGAGAATGAATGAGGCATGCATGCGCTTGGTCTGAAGGCTCTGCTGGAGTGCCTGGATGTATCTAGGAGGGGAAATAGGGCCCGACTTCCGAGACCAGCTGAGGTTTCTGCCCCTTTCCTCACCTCCCTGTAGGGCCCCTTCTCCAGTTGCGGTGGTTGGGAGTCAAGGGAGTGGAGCGGTACCCTTCCTCACTGCCTGGGCCAGGAATGGGCTTTGCCTGCCAGAGACCCGACCCCCACACACTGGTGGCATCTTTGAGGCTGCTGAAGCACAAGGCTCCCCTCCCTTTGTGACCTAATAGCATCCAGGGTTTGGATCTGACCGGCAGCTGGGATTCCGAAATCTTGGAATCTGAAGATGCTTGGATGGAAAGTAGAGACTTTTGAAAGGGATTTATGATTTGGCTGGAAGAGTTTTAGCCACCATTTTCTCAACAGCTGAAATTGGATGGACTGAGCAAGACATCCTAGGGGATTTTCCTATTACAGGCCCACTTTATCCTTGAATATTCCTCCTCTTGTCTAACCAGAAAGCTTCCCGTTGATAGAACCTAAGTTGTCTCTGGCGCATCTACCTTCAAATCAATGCTAACCCTGAACCTTCATTATTGCAAACAGGCACACACCGCTTGCGTGATGCTTTTTGATGGATGACTTAATAGAGTTGCCACCAGGATCCCTATCTATTAGGTATTTCATAAGAGCAAATTGATTTACATCCTTAAAACAACTTCTGATGAATTAATGAGGCTCGAGAGCTGGTGCACAGAGGATACGTAGGTGACATAAATGAATAAAAAAAATCTAAAGGATCGTTTTTCCACCTGATGAGCACAATCTACTGAGCCATGTTGGCAGAAAAACAATAGAGAAGGAAAAGCTACATTTTTATCACTGCCTCTTTCTCCAGCTGCAGAATTCAGGTACCACGTGCTACTTTAGCTGACCCTGTGGCTATTCCTCATTTATCAAGCTTTCAGGTAGTAGGTAAGTTTCAGAAAAGTAGAGCTAACCTTCATTTACACATGGAGGAATGATTACAATAGAGATTGAGCCCATTGGGGGATGTTATGCTCATTGATCTGCCTACAAAAACACAAAGATTAGAAATTCAACTAAGATCCTTGAAATATGCTCTTTATCCTTTTTGCAGAATGGATAGAAATCACTTTTCGAAAATAGACCTAGCTCCGAAATACATATGTGGGTTTTGTCTTTAAAAGACACATGAGACTTAGTAGTTTGTCACATTAAACTTAGTTATGACCGAGCCGGCAATTTTTACACACTACCATTAATCATGTAGCAATTTAAGAGAAAAGCCCGCTCTTTCTTTTCTCATTAATAATAATAATAATAATTGGCATTTGTTAAGTGCTTACTATGTGCAAAGCACTGTTCTAAGCACTGGGGAGGATACAGGGTGATCAGGTTGTCCCACGTGGGGCTCACAGTCTTAACCCCCATTTTACAGATGAGGTAACTGAGGTCCAGAGAAGTTAAGTGACTTGCCCAAGATCACACAGCAGACATGTGGCGGAGTCGGAATTTGAACCCATGACCTCTGACTCCAAAGCCCGTGCTCTTTCCACTGAGCCACGCTGCTTCTTATTAGTACCTTTAATATAGATGCACTACAGAGGACAAAAAAATATACAGACTTTTAGGATCTGTTTTCTTGTGGACTTAGGAAACTTTTTTTAGCCAAGAGTGAAGACTATCATTTCAGTCTGAAAAATGCATGGTCATACTTTGGAACATATGGTAAGAACAAAGGTATTATTATCAGGATGGTGATGGAACAGTATTATCTGAGCTTTTGAAGGGTACAGCAATGTTATTATTATTATTATAATGGGATTTATTAAGCGCTTACTATGTGTAAAGCACTGTTCTAAGCACTGGGGAGGTTACAAAGTGATCAGGTTGTCCCACAGGGGGCTCACAGTCTTAATCCCCATTTTACAGATGAGGTAACTGAGGCCCAGAGAAGTTAAGTGACTTGCTCAAAGTCACACAGCTGACAATTGTCGGAGCAGGGATTTGAACCCGTGACCTCTGACCCCAAAGCCCGTGCTCTTTCCACTGAGCCACGCTGCTTCTCAACATCATCGTCATCCATGATATTTGAGCACTGCCTCAGAGTTAAGCATTCTGGGGCAACCTGGTCACCTTGTAATCTCCCCAGTGCTTAGAACAGTGCCTTGCATGTAGTAAGCGCTTAATAAATACCATCATTATTATTACTATTATTATTTGCGAGAATAAGATAGTAGCAATTAATCATGTTTGTTGATAACTTACTCTGTAGTATAGTGAGTACTTGGAGGAATACATTATAGCATAGTCAGTAGACATGTTTCCTGTGCACAATGAGCTTAGTGACACATAGTTGCTGCTTTCCAGAAGCTTACGATCTTACAGGGTGGAGAGACAAGATGTATTTACAGAGAGAAGGAGTTGGACAGAAGCTGCAGCTTGGAGTTTGGGGAAACCAGTGGAGCGAAACAAAAGCAATCAATCAATCGATCAGTAAACCCACGACATTTCAGCGCTAACTGTGCAGAGCTGATGCCGGGGCCCCAGGACAAGATGGTTCTTATTGGACCCTTTATGTGACGTACAATGCAGTGGATGTCAAAATGTGACATAATGATGTCACTGTATGGGAACGCACCTCTCCACCCCCTCCCTCTTATTCCTGTCCCCAGGCCTAGCTCTAAACCCTCCCTTTTTTCCCTCTTTAGTCCACTGTAGACTCCTTGTGAGCGGTGATCGCGTCTACCTACCACCTCTAATATGTTGAATTTTCCCAAGCACTTAACTCTGCACACAGTAAGCACTTGATAAATACTGTTGGTTGATTGAATGATTGATTGATTGCTTTTGTTTGGCTCCACTGGTTTCCCTAACCTCCAAATCGCAGCTCCTAGCAAGAAGCCAAACAGTGGTCCCCGCTCATGGGAGCTGGAGAAGAGGAGGAAGGGGAGGTGTGTCGATGAATCCTAATGATCTCTCATTAGGATTCATGGATATGTTGCTGTCAAGCCCTAGGGTGCACAAATAGGAGCTAGGTGGGAGGAGATGTGTCTGCGCTAATGGTCATGCATTAGCACTGAATGTTATGAGGAGGTGATGCAGGGAGGATTGGAGGTTCAAATCAGCCACCCATGACCCAGGTTCAGGGGCCTGGACCACAGCATCCTGTGTGATACTACCAGTCCCAGTGGGAGATAAGAAGGGAATCCTGAGGAACTAAACCAGCCCAGAACCTTGGGGTCACTGGCTCCTCTCCCCCATTCTCCACCCACCCAGGATTTCTTCCTTCTCTCTCAACAGATTTTAGAAAGCTGAGGTGAGGAGGGATTGTAGAGCAGATCAGTCAATATTATCTATGGAGCACTTTCTATATGCAGAAATCCACTGAACTGTAAATTGAGGAACACTTTTGTATTGTTCTCTCCCAAGTGTTTGGTTTAGTGCTCTGCATACACTAAGCACTTGAGAAATACCATTTGTTGATTGCCGAACACTGCACTGAGTGCTTGGTAGAATGCAAAGGAATTATTACACATCATCCTTGCCATCAAGATTCTTACAGTCTAGTGAGGGAGAAGGACACTAAGATAAGTTGTCTGTAGAAGGTGGTAATAGAACATAAAGACATGGGCAGAAGTATCATGTGAAGGTTTAAGTACTTACATGCTTAGGTGGCACTGAAATATCAGTTGGAGGATGATAGAAAGTGGGTCTAGAGAGTGGCTATCTTAAAAAAAAACTATTTTGAATGCCATCTTTACACTGCCTCAAGCATCAGCCTGATTAGTAGGGTCATGAGGAGGATGATTGTCTCTTGTGGATGGAGGAGGGGGGGGGAAGGAGAGTTATCTGGGGTCACTTTCAACTCAAGACCCAGGGGCTGTGGTGCCATTTGCCCTTGAAGTAATCAGAACCTAGAGCTGGAGTAGAAGCAATGATAGGACAGAAAGTATCAAGATGAAACAGTTGAATTTAAAATATATACTATATATATTTATGGTATTTAAGTGCTTACTATGTGCCAGGCACTGTACTAAGTGTTGGGATAGATACAAGATAATCAGGGTAGACATAGTCCCTGTCCCACATAGAGGTCACAATCTTAATCCCCATTTTACAGAGGAGGTAACTGAGGCACAGAGAAGTGAAGTGATTTGCCCAAGGTCACACAGCAGACAAGATGTGGAGCTGATAGAATTCAGGTCCTTCTGATTCCCAGGCCCTACACCACCCTGCTGCTCATTATATCAGATATTTATGTTGATTTATTTATGTAACGTAATAATAATAATGATGGCATTTGTTAAGCGCTTACTATGTGCAAAGCACTGTTCTAAGCACTGGGGGGATACAAGGTGATCAGATTGTCCCACGTGGGGCTCACAGTCTTAATCCCCCTTTTACAGATGAGGGAACTGAGGCCCAGAGAAGTGAAGTGACTTGCCCAAAGTCACACAGTTGATAAGTGGTGGAGCGGGAATTTGAACCCATGACCTCTGACTCCAAAGCCCGGGCTCTTTCCACTGAGCCACGCTGCTTCTTATTTATAAATGTACATATTCTTAACCAAATAAACAAATGCATAACTGTTGAGGACTACAATAAATAGGTGCTGAGGGTGGGGGTGGTTTGATCTGACTGATTAGGAAATTAGGAGATTAATCGGGGAAAGTATCCTGGAGGAAATGGGATTTAGGAGCAACACTCCATTGGACTACAAACCTTCTCAATTTGATGTTCTATTCATCATTGTCTATTTCTGTATCATTGAATGAATGTTGCTAGTAGCAGAATTGAGAGAGAGACTCTGATCATTGCCATGCTGCCAATGATGATCTTTGACTGAAAATAGGTAATATAGATGCATATCAATCAATCAATCAATCAGTCGTATTTATTGAGCACTTACTGTGTGCAGAGCACTGTACTAAGCCCTTTGGAAGTACAAGTTGGCAACATATAGAGACGGTCCCTACCCAACAGTGGGCTCACAGTTTAGAAGGGGGAGACAGAGAACAAAACAAAACATATTAACAAAATAAAATAAATAGAATAAACATGTACAAATAAAATAAATAAATAAATAGAGTAATAAATATGTACAAGCATATATACATATATACAGATGCTGTATATACATATATACAGGTGGGGAGGGGAAGGAGGTAAGGCGGGGGGGATGGAGAGGGGGAGGAAGGGGAGAGGAAGGACGGGGCTCAGTGTGGGAAGGCCTCCTGGAGGAGGTGAGCTCTCAGTAGGGCCTTGAAGGGAGGAAGAGAGCTAGCTTGGCGGATGTGTGGACGGAGGGCATCCCAGTGCTCAGTACAGTGTTTGGCACATAGTAAGCACTTAATAAATACCACATTTGTCATCATTATTCATCTGAGAAGTGGTTCGTATAATCATCTCATTTTGGGGGGCTGTTTGTCTTCACAGACCAGGATAGGAGCTTCTATATAAGTTATTCAGGGAATCTAGATGATGCTGTCATCCTGTTAGGCTGAAAAGTGCCTCCCAGAGTATTGAAAGCATATTCTAACACCAGCCTCCACAGTTTTTATTATTTCCTTGACCATAATTAGGTCAAGTGGCTTGAATAATAATGATGGCATTTATTAAGTGCCTACTATGTAAAAAGCACTGTTCTAAGCACTGGGGAGGTTAAGAGGTGATCAGGTTGGCCCACGGGGGGGCTCACAGTCTTAATCCCCATTTTACAGATGAGGTAACTGAGGCACAGAGAAGTTAAGTGACTTGTCCAAAGTCACACAGCTGACAATTAGCAGAGCCGGGATTTGAACCCATGACCTCTGACTCCAAAGCCTGTGCTCTTTCCACTCAGCCATGCTAACACTCTACATAGCTCTGCTTTACTCTGTTGGTGATAAGGTAATGATCACACAAGGTCCTTCATTCAAGATTCATTCACCTGTATTTATTGAATGCTTACTATGTGCAGAGAACTGTACTAAGTCCTTGGAAGAGTACAATACAAAAATAAACAGATACATTCCCTACCCACAACGAGCTTACAGTGCAGAGCAGGGGAGACAGATATCGATACAAATAAATAAATTATAGATATGTACAAAAGTGCTGTGGGGCTGAGTGAGGGGCTTAGTCTGGGAAGGCCTCTTGGAGGAAAGGAGGGCTTAGTCTGGGAAGGCCTCTTGGAGGAGATGTGTCTTCAATAAGGCTTTGAAGGCAAGGGGACTGTAATTGTCAGATTTTGTGGATAACCCTATTATCATGGAGTAATCTTAGGATCACTGGGACATAAAACTATAAACTGACCACCGTCTCAACCCCACCGTAAAAAGAAACCTGCAAAAATGAAAAGAGGTCTTGCCCTCACTGCTCAAAAACTTGTCTCATTTCCTGTTCTAGCGAGCAACTTTGATCCTGCTTCTTGTTTATTCTAGAGTGTGGACAGGACCATAGAGAAAGACGTGGGTTCACAGCCGGCCACCTGTTGGGTTAAATTCTACTTGAGTTACAAATTGGCGTTTCCCGAGACCGTGGTGTGTGCTGGACTGTGTCACAAACAACGAAGCAGAGTGAGTTCAAGCTGTCAGTTAGCACCCAAGTAACATTGTCAGGCTTCCACACCACTCTGGAGACTTGAATCATGGAATCAAATGGAGAGCGCTTAGTACAGTGCTCTGCACACAGTAAGCACTCAATAAATACGATTGAATGAATGAATGGAGAGGGCCATGCTGGAATCTGGATGTGGGGATTGTTTTCTCCCAAGCTCCCTGGCCCTCAAATTTGGGAAAACGGGTGTTTACTCACGTAGGATTCTGCCTTCGTCGGAGTTTGATGGACTACCCTGTTTGGTTCGGAACATGAAAGGAGAAAGATTAGATTAATGACAGAAAAATTAGATAGATTGACACGGTTAGATCTTAAGCAGACAGCAAGCGATGATGATGCATTCTGTGACAGGTTCAGATTAATTGACTGCTGGAAATATTTGGCAGAAAGAGATCATTCTTCCAGCTCAGCAAAATGTTTTTTTCCTAAGCAAGCAGTCATTACCGTACAGGGTGCTGTCTCTGTATAAAAAGGCAGCTCCTAATAGCTGAAACCAATCGTAGTCCTGTCAGGGAGAGCCCCGGCTCTCCTAGTGGGAGCCGGACACATGAGAGTACTTGTTCAAAGAGTGGACAGGCATCCTGAGATACCGACGAGCATGTGCGGAGTTGGAGTTGTGCCAGTACTCAACAAGCTCCATAGCTCTTCTTGGCAAGGATCAAACTCAGCGCCTCCTCGGATCCCACCTGGCCATGTTCCAGGATCGCTCTGTGCCAATGAAGGATTCCTTGGCTTCCAGGCTTTATCCTGGCCTGGGCTGAAAACTGGGTGGGAGCGGTCCTCGGTCACCAGAAAAAAGAAGACTGCCTTGGCCCATGGGGCTGGACCAAAGAGGGACAGTGGTGTGGTGGGGGAGACGACAGCATCTGGTCCCTTCCCCCGACAATGCCATTTCCCAGTCAATCCATCAAGCAGCAGGGCAGAGTGGATAGAGCATGGCCCTAGGACCCAGCAGGTCTCAGGTTCTAATCCCGGTTCTGCTTTTCTGCTGCATGATCTTGGACAAGTCACTTCACTTCTCTGTGCCTGAGTTACCTCATCTGTAAAATGCGGATTGAGACTATGAGCCCCATGGGGGACAGGGACTGTGTCCAACTCAATTTGCTTGTATTCACCTTAGTGCTTAGTACATATCTATAATTCTATTTATTTGTATTAATGCCTGTTTACTTGTTTTGATGGGTATATAATTCTATTCATTTACATTGATGCTATTGGTGCCTGTTAACTTGTTTTGATGTCTCTCTCCTCCCTTCTAGACTCTAAATCCGTTGTCGGCAGGCTCTGTCTCTATTGCTGAATTGTATTTTCCAAGAGCTTAGTACAGTGCTCTGCACACAGTAAGTGCTCAGTAAGTATGACTGAATGAATGAATGCAGTACCTGGCACATAGTAAGTGCTTAACAAATACCATTATTATTATTATTATATTTATTGAGCACTTACTGTGTACAGGGCACTGTATTAAGTGCTTGGAAGAACATAATATATCAGAGTTGGTAGACACATTCCTTGCCCACAAGGAACTTACAGTCTAGAGGAGGACAGAGACATTGATATAAATAAATGAATTACGCATAGGTATGTAAGTGCTGTGGGCATGAGGGGGGCGCGAATGAAGGATGCAAATTCAAGTGCGAGGGTAACCTAGAAGGAAATGGGATGAGGTAATGAGGGCTTTGAAGATGGGTAGAATGATCATCTGTCACATATGGAGAGGGAAGGCACTCAAGGAAGGAAGTGGGATGTAGTCAAGAGGTCAGCGGTGAGGTAGACTAGACGGAGGTACAGCAAGTAGGTTGGCGTTAGAGGAGCAAAGTGTGTGGGCTAAGATGTAATGGGGAATCATGGAGGTAAGGAAGGTTCAAGGTGATTAAGTCCTTCAAAGAAGATGGAAAGGAGTTTCTGTTTGATGTGGAGGTGGATGGGAAACCACTGGAGGTCCTTGAGGAATGGAGTAACATGGACTGAACATTTCTGTTGAAAAATGATCTGGGCAGCAGAGGTAAGTATGGAGAGGAGTGGGGAAAGACAAGAGGTAGGGAGGTCAGCGAGGAGACTGATTCAGTAATCAAGCTAATGCTTGGATGAACATGGTAGCAGTTTGAATGGAGAGCAAAGGGCAGATTTTAGTCAATGTGAAGGTTTAACTGACAGGATTTGGTGACAGATTGAATATGTGGAGAATGAAAAGTGAGTCAAGGAGAACACCAATGTTATGGTCTTGTGAGAGATGGAGGATGGTGGTATTGTCTACACTGATCTCGTTCTCACCTGTCCTGCCATCGACCCCCGGCCCACATCCTCCCCCTGGCCTGGAATGCCGTCCCTCTGCACATCCGCCAAGCTAGCTCTCTTCCTCCCTTCAAAGCCCTACTGAGAGCTCACCTCCTCCAGGAGGCCTTACCAGGCTGAGCCCCCTCCTTCCTTTCCCCCTCCTCCCCCTCCCCATCCCCCACACCCTACCTCCTTCGGCTCCCCACAGCACCTGTATATATGTTTGTACAGATTTATTACTCTATTTTACTTGTACATATTTACTATTCTATTCATTTTATTTTGTTAATATGTTTTGTTTTGTTGTCTTTCTCCCCCTTCTAGACTGTGAACCCGCTGTTGGGTAGGGGCCGTCTCTTATGTTGCCAACTTGTACTTCCCAAGTGCTTAGTACAGTGCTCTGCACACAGTAAGCACTCAATAAATACGATTGAATGAATTAATGGGAAAGTCAGGAGGAGGACAGCATTTGTGTTGTTCTCTATTGGGCAAATAAAGTTTGAGGAATCAGTGGTACACCCAAGTGGAGGCAAGAATTGGCAAGAAGGAGATCATTGGTTCCCCTTGGGAGGGCAGTTTCTGTGGAGTGAAGAGGGTGGAAGCTAGATTGGAGCGGGTCAAGGAGAGAATTGGAGGATTGGAAGTGGAGACAGTGGGTATAGACAATTCCCTCAAGGAGTTTGCTCACAGAGCAGCCACTTTTTTTTTCATGGTATTTGTTAAGTATTTACTACGTGCCAGGCACGGTATTGAGCCCTGCGTTACATGCCAGCTAATCAGGCTGGACACAATCCATGTTCCACACGGGGCTCACAGTTTTCATCCCCATTTTATAGATAAGGGCACTGAGGCATAGAGAAGTTAAGTGTCATGCCCAGGGTCCCACAGCCCAGTTAAATTAAATTAAACCCAGGTCCTTCTGATTCCCAGGCCCAATCTCTCTTCTCTAGGCCACGCTGCTCCTTGCTGCCATGATCTTGAGCAAGTCACTCAATTTCCATGTGCCTTGGTTTTTTCATCTATAAAATGGGGATTCATTACCTGTTCTCCCTATTTTGACTGTAATATAACGACTGTGAGTCGCACTTAGGACAGGGACTGTGTCCAATCTGATTATCATGCATCTACCCTATCCCTTGTGGCATTTGTTAAAGCACTTACTATGTGCGAAGCACTGAGCTTGTGCAGCTGTAGGGACCAGGAAATGCTGTGAGCCCTGGGTCTAAGTGGACCAGCCCAGTCTGCAGAGAGAGTTGCATGCCTGTGTGCAGGGAGAATTTTACTTTTCCATATTTTAATGTCCCAACCCTCTAATCCTGGGGGCACTGCTTGGGTCTGTTTCCTTAATAAGGGGAATTAAAGTTCCCGTCTGAACTGGAAGTCTTGAGTGCCTAATGGCCTCCCTGGAGTTATCCGCTGGGATAATCCTTTCTGCCCACAGGGCGCTTAGTGTGTGGGATTGTACATTATTAGTCTCAGTGATGAAAATGAGACTGGCTGTGTGTGTCTGTGTGCGTATCTGAGGGTGTACCTGTGTAAATCCTTGAAGGGAAGAAAGATTATGCGTGTGCAGGTTTGTGCGCATGTATTCAGACATGTTCCTGAATTGTTTCACATGAAAAGTTGCCTCACACTAGGAAATCTTGCAGGATAAGTCTTAGGGGTTCACTTATCTCTCTCCATTTTCACTTCCTGCCTGTTCCCCAGGGTAGGGACACACTTATTCTTTCAGCCCAGCCAGCACTGGCCTCAAACCTTCCCCTTTCCCATCCAATCTAGAATGACAGGAGCATCTTACCTCTTTTCTTCCCTCCTACACTGAATTTATTGTGTGAGGAGCTGTGAGGATTGCCCTGATTCCAGACAGCATCTGCTATCTTTGATTTTACCCTGAGAGGTTGTCTGCCTCAGCCTTTCCTGTTTTCATTTTCCTTTTCCTCTGAGGGAACAGTCATGGAACAAACTTGATAATCTCCTGATAAGATGGAAGTGATTTTTAAAATTATTATTACTTCCCTTTGTTATGTCCTTACAATGGGCCAAGCACAGGGGTAAACACAGGAAAATCTATTCACCCACAGTCCCTGTCCCCCCAAGAGGCTCACAACTTAAGCGGGGGTGGAAAGGCATGTGGAACAATGAACACCCGTTAAAAATCAATTTCATCCTCCTTGGAGAGGGCAGGCCTTGGGTTAGCATTCCAGGGAAACCATCATAGGGGAAAACACAAGGGCAGCTGTTTTGCTGTTCTGAAAATTGAGGAGTGGCAAGGGCAGACATGGTTCTGGCAATAATGGGTGGGAGGAGAGAGATCATAATAATTTTTTGATGGCATTTGTTAAGAGCTTACTATGTGCAAAGCACTGTTCTAAGCACTGGGGAGGATACAAGGTGATCAGGTTGTCCCACTGGGGGCTCACAGTCTTAATCCCCATTTTACAGATGAGGTAACTCAGGCCCAGAGAAGTTAAGTGACTTGCCCAAGGTCACACAGCTGACAATTGGCGGAGCCGGGATTTGAACCCATGACCTCTTGTTAAGCACCTACTCTGTGCTAAGCACTGGGGTAGGTAGATGCAAGATAATCATGTTGGACCCAGTCCCTCTCCAACATAGATTTCACATTTTTAGAGGGAGAGAGAACAAGCATTTAAATTACATTTTACAGATGAGGAAACTGAGGCCTAGAGGAGTTAAGAAACTTTCCCAGGGTCACACAAGAGGCAGGTGTCAGAGGTGGGATTAGGTTGTGGCTGGACCACCCAAGGCCATGGAGTCTTAATAATAATAATAATGATAATAATAATAATAATTGAGCCACTGAGTCACACTGCTTCTCTTGGTGCCAAGGAGATCTGGACCGCCTAAAGCCAGGCTACTACCGACGCTTCACTCTTCAGGAGGCAGTCCGTCAGTGAGTTAATCGTATTTGTTCATTCATTCAATCGTATTTATTGAGCACTTACTGTGTGCAGAGCATTGTACTAAGCACTCATGAGAGTACAATATAGCAATATGACAGACACATATAGCAGGCAGACAGACATATAGCAATATGACAGACACATTCCCTGCCCACATTGAGCTTACAGGTTAGGGGGGGAAGAGGTTAAGATGAGACCTAGTCTTTGACTCACAAGGGCCTCACTCTATCTATAATTTATTTGAACGTTGATTGTTTACTGGGTGCAGGGCAATGAACTAAGCACTCATGAGAGTACAATATAGCAATATGACAGACACATTCCCTGCCCACAATGAGCTTACAGTTTAGAGGGGGGAAGAGGTTAAGATGAGACCTAGTCTTTGACTCACAAGGGCCTCACTCTATCCATAATTTATTTGAACATCTATCTCCCCCTGTAGACTATAAGCTTCTTGTTGGACAGGGATCATTTCTACGAACTTTACTGAATTGTACTTCTCAAGGGCTTAGTACAGTGCTCTTTGTACACCATAAATGCTCAATAAATACCATTGATTGATTGGTTGGGGCTAAGTATGCTACAGAGATCAAGGAAGAGAGTGAGTAATGGTTGTGGGCACACCAGCCATCTCAGCAGGAGTCTGTAGTGGTGGCTGGTGAACTGTAGTGCCCCTTGGCAGCTCAGACTCAGCCACCAGCAGGGAGGCATCTTATTAACATCTCTGACATTCAGGGGAAGAGAAATCCTACCTGCAGAAAGACAAGTCAGGTAGGGAAATGGGCAAGGAGTGATGAAACTATCGGGGTTCTATGCCCCGGTGGCAGGGGGGCACCCTATTAAGGGCATTTTGCGATGTGTATTCTGCAGTGTTGCCTAGTGGAAAGAGCAGGGCCCTGCCAGTCAGGGGACCTGGGTTCTACTCCTGGCTCTGTCACTTTCCTCCTGTGTGACCTTGGGCAAGTCACTCAACTTCCTTGTGCCTCAGTTTCCTCATCTGTAAAATGGGAATTCAATACCTGTCCTCCCTCCCCACTGGACCATGAGCCTCATGAGGAACAGAGACTATGCCCAATCTGTTTATATTTTAAGTACCCCAGAACTTAGTAGGGGGCTTGATGCATAGCCTTTTAGACTGTGAGCCCACTGTTGGGTAGGGACTGTCTCTATATGTTGCCAACTTGTACTTCCCAAGCTCTTAGTACAGTGCTCTGCACACAGTAAGCGCTCAATAAATACGATTGATGATGATGATGCATAGGAAGCTCTTAAAAGAAATAGGGAGCAGAATGGCCTAGCAAAAATATCATGTGACTGGGAACCAGAGGACCGGCACTCTAATCCTGGCTCTGCCACTTGTCTGCTGTGTAAACTTGGGCAAGTTACTTAAATTCTCTGTCCCTCAGTTTCCTCATCTGTAAAATGGGGACTCAATAAGTAATTGAGTGTCTGTGTCTGTGTCCTTCACTATAGTGTAGCTCCCTGATGGTAGAGTTCATGTGTACTTATTCTGTATTCTACTTATTCTTCCCTAGTGCTTAATACAGTGCTCTGCAGAGAATAGGTGCTCAAAAGATGTTACGGATTGATGGACTTCAGAACCCAAGGGAGGTTTTTAGACTGTGAGGTCATTATGGGCAGGACATATGTCTACTAATTCTGTTGTACTGTACTCTTCCAAGCCCTTAGTACAGTGCTCCGCACACAGTGAGCGCTCAATAAATACCACTGATTGATTGATACATGTTCTCTCTCCTACTTAGACTGGGAGCCTCATCTGGGACAGGGTGTGCGTCTGACCTGACTCATTCATTCAGTCGTATTTATTGAGCGCTTACTGATGAATTTTTACCTACTACAGCACTTAGAACAGTGATACATAGTAAACTTCTAACAAATATATTAATAATAATCACAATTGTCATTACTATTAGTCATGTAATTACGGCAATCCAGCACCTCTCTGAAGCTGGAGGGTTCTTCAGTGGGGCAGGAGACCAACAGGGCATGGCAGAACTATCTCCAGAGGGTTGCTGCAGTCTGTTAATAGATGTCCAGGTATCGTGGCAACGCCCTGAGTTGTTTGACTTCCAGGGTCGTGCGCAAGCATTAAGTGCACATAATGGGTTAAGGAAAATAGAACTATTCTCCAATTAAATCCTGCTAGTATCCCCTCCCCGCCAACCACCCGGGGATCTGACAAGAGCTAGCCCAACAGGCAAGTGAAGGCGTTGAACGGTTTGTGTCTAGTGCCTGGATCTAATTACTTGAACATTGATTACCAGAATGCAGTGGGCGATAAGGGAAATTCAAGCTCCCGCCAACTGAGGCTTGACTCCAGGAGCAGGATATGTAACCATCCTTGTCAGCTTTTTCCCTGGCTTCATGCAGGCCCTGACCAGGCCCTAAGGCCGGTGGTTGAGAGGGCAGGGCTCCCACAAACCAGGTTTCTTCTCCAGTAAGCCAGTGGCTGCCAAAGCACTGAATCACGCTGGAAGCCCAGACATCTCCAGGGCTCCCTCCGGGCTCCGTGATTGGGATGATGCAATTTTTGCAGCCGAGGCCACAGAGCCTTGACAGGGAGGGAAAACAATACTCACCTGCACATCGAGTCTTTCAGCTGCTACACTTAGCCTGGCAGAATCCTCTCCTGCTCACGGGATACCTGTTCCAGGGCTCAGGATAACACCCTCTTCAACATCAGGGGAGAAGCTGGCCTTCCGTTTGACTCCACGGTGGTCGGGCTTTGTGTGAGGCAGCTGAACTTTGTGGATTTCCTCCTGCAAGTTCTTTAATAATCATGATAATGATAATAATAATGAAACCAACTACTATTCATATCATTTCCTTCTGAGCAATGCTATAGATTTGTGCAAAATTGCTGCTTGGCTTTTAACTGCTTAACAGACAGGAGGGTTTGCCTCTTATAATTTCTTATTGACATAATGACAACTTTCAGCTAAGCGGTTAAGACTATATATTTCCCCAATGGCTTCTCAACATACTGTAAATTGAAATGTACATTAAAACAGTCAATCTTAGTTTGCCAGCCACAGTGAGGGGGAATAGGCTGTATTTTTTTATTAGAATTCTGGTATCTTGCAGAGATTAGATTATATTGAGCAGGAGTCTCACCAAAGCACACATCCGATAAATCAAGGCTCGTTTTCAGGCTGGGCAGATCTGTGTCTTGGACTCCGAAAAGAAGGGGGAGATATTGCTTCATGGTGAGGTTTCTTAAAAGGGTGGATAAAGCTCCCTGGAGGATTTGCAGGTAGCACTTATATCAGCATCACCATTTAATGCCAAGATGTTGGGTGGGGAGGGAACTCTCTATTGCTTTAATGGCTGGAGTGGGCTGCCCCTGAGGAGAGGCCAGGGAATGGATTTCCCCACCTGGGTTAGTTCAGTCTGCCCAGATGCCTGCCCACTCCGGGAAAAAGAGGTGGAAATCTGTATTATTTATTATGTTAAATGTAGGGTGCAAAACAAAATTTTGCTCAGCATAGCCTTCTTCCCTTCCTGGAAAAGCTGCTAGAAGTGTTGGTTGAGTTTTGTGGTGTCCTTTAAATCTAAACTAAACTTCTTGAGCTGGGGATCACTTCTCTTAAACTTCACTTTACTCCCCCAGATGCTTCATTTGTGGTGTTTGTTAAGGCCTTACAATATACCAAGCAATATACTAAGCACTAGAATAGATACAAGGTAATCATGTGGGACAGAGTCCCTGTCCCATATGGGCCTCAATGTCTAAGTTTGAGGAAGTGGGATTTTTTTAAAAATGATATTTGTTAAGCATTTACTATGTGCAAGGGACTGTGTGAAGCACAGAATAGATACAAGATAATCAGGTTAGACGTAGTCCATGTCCCACATGTGGTTCAGAGAAGCAGTGTGGCTCAGTGAAAAGAGCACAGGCTTTGGAGTCAGAGTCAAATCCCGGCCCTGCCAACTGTTAGCTGTGTGACTTTGAGTAAGTCACGTCATTTATCTGGGCCTCAGTTACCTCATCTGTAAAATGGGGATTAAAACTACGAGCCCCCCGGGACAACCTGATCACCTTGTAACCTCCCCAGCGCTTAGAACAGTGCTTTGCACATAGTACGTGCTTAGCAAATTCCATCATCATCATTATTATTATTATTAAACCCCATCTACTGTATTGTACTCTCCCAAGCACTTAGTAGAGTGTTCTGCACATAGTAAGCATTCAATAAATATTACTGATTGATTGGTTTTACAAATGAGGTAACTGAGGCCCAGAGAAGGTAAGTGATTTGCCCAAGGTCACACACCAGGCAACTGACATATCCAGAATTAGAACCCAAGTCCTCAGACATTAGGCTCTGCTCCTTCTCTTAGTACAGAACTGTGCATCCAGAAGGTTCCCCCTTTTAGACTGTGAGCCCAATGTTGGGTAGGGACTGTCTCTATATGTTGCCAATTTGTACTTCCCAAGCGCTTAGTACAGTGCTCTGCACATAGTAAGTGCCCAATAAATATGATTGATTGATTGCCCAGGTTATTAAATGGGAGACTTGGCCACCACAAGAAAGCTCTCTTTGCACCAAGCGTCAGGAGTTGTAGGGACCTGGGGAGGATGACACACACCCATGTGGCCTACTTCCTTTAATAATAATAATAATAATAATGTTGGCATTTGTTAAGCACTTACTATGTGCAAAGCACTGTTCTAAGCGCTTGGGGGATACAAAGTGATCAGGTTGTCCCACATGGGGTTCACAGTCTTAATCCCCATTTTACAGATGAGGTAACTGAGGCTCAGAGAAGTTAAGTGACTTGCCCTAGGTTACACAGCCGACATGTGGCAGAGCCGGGATTCGAACCCATGACCTCTGACTCCAAAGCCCGTGATCTTTCCACTGAGCCACATTGCTTCTCTATGCTTCAGGATGCTCCCAGCAACTATCAGTCAGTCAATCAGTCATTCATATTTATTGAGCGCTTACTATGTGCAGAGCACTGTACCAAGCCCTTTGGAGCGTACGATAGAGAAATAAACAGGCACTTTCCCTGCCCACAACGAGTTTACAGTCTAAAATCTCTGAACTGTAACTAGCTTAGAGTGGATCTTAGTCAGATAACTAGGTTGTGGGGGGTTGGTCTAGATTGAAATGGTTTTCATCCTGTGGGGTGGCCCGAGACCAGTTTGGAAGCCAAAGGCTTGGAAAAGATTCCCTGAGTTCTTTGCTGGCCACTTCTACCTTGGGAAACACCCTCATCTAGGTGAAGTCAAATCCAGGCCGTGAAGAGGAATGTGAACAGACCAATGTATTTCACTGAACTACTTAGAGCCTCCAACATACTATAAACGTTTGTCAGTAAGGCAGAAACCCCAAGGAAAAAGCAGAATTTTGTTGTCAGTCCAACACCCATGACATCTATCTATTTAAGAATAGTCTTTTCATGTTTGGAAAGATGAATTCTGGACAGCTGCTTTGATGGGGAGAAAGCTGTATTGCATCGGGGATTGCTATTCCTTGGGTACCTTTTAAACTCAAACTGCATTATGATCCAGGACTGGAATGGCATAGTGCAGGTGGACCCAGGCAAAGACAAGTCCAAGAGTTTACAACACTGGCGTTCAATTTCCATTTTTGACCTCCTCAGCGCCTGCTTTAGTCAGTCAATCAGTGGTATTTATTACATGCTTACTATGATCAGATCACTGGGAGAATACAATAGAATTAGATTTAATCCTTCCCATAAATCAA
Source organism: Tachyglossus aculeatus (assembly GCF_015852505.1). Taxonomy (NCBI): domain Eukaryota; kingdom Metazoa; phylum Chordata; class Mammalia; order Monotremata; family Tachyglossidae; genus Tachyglossus; species Tachyglossus aculeatus. Next base: position 49,800,267 of record NC_052071.1, read on the forward strand.
CAAGTGGTATTCACTGAATCCTTACTGTGTCTAGAGCACTGTACTGTTTGGGAGAGTACAAAGTCACAGAGCTGGAAGGCGTTTCCTACCCACAAGGAGCTAACAGTCTACTACTAATGGAGAGTCCCACATGACTTCACAGAGACTTGTCAGTCTTGTTTATCTAGCTGAGAGCGTTGACTTGGTTTGATTTTTTTTTTTGTTACTGCAGGTTTATATTCTTCTCTTGCTGGAGCACGGAAATGAATCCCATGAAATATCCAGATCATAATCCACCACAAAATGTTTGAGCAACTTGACCAACAATCAATTGGTAGTATTTATTGAGCAGTTAATCTGTGCAGAGCACTGTACTAAGCACTTGGGCAAGTACATTATAACAATAAACAGACACATTCCCTGATCACAGTGTACTAAATACTGGGGTGGATACGAGTTAATCAGGTTGGGCATAGTCCATGTCCCACATGGGGCTCACAGTCTTAATCCCCATTTTACAGATGAGGTAACTGAGACATAGAGAAGTGAAGTGACTTGCCCAAGGTCACACAGCAGGCAAGTGGCAGATCCAGGATTAGAACTCAGGTCCTTCTGACACCCAGGCCCATGCTCTATCTTATACAAAACTGTGCCCCTTATGATTATTTGATTTCCAGTCTTGTATTTTGGGAGAGGGACGGCAGAAGGGTAGATAATAATAATAATGATGATGACATTTGTTAAGCGCTTACTATGTGCAAAGCACTGTTCTAAGCTCTGGGGAGGATACAAGGTGATCAGGTTGTCCCACGGAGGGCTCACGGTCTTAATCCCCATTTTACAGATGAGTTAACTGAGGCACAGAGAAGTTAAGTGACTTGCCCAAAGTCACACAGCTGACAAGCGGCGGAGCTGGGATTTGAACCCATGACCTCTGACTCCCAACCCTGTGCTCTTTCCACTGAGCCACGCTGCTTCTCTACAGTGGTTGGGTTGGCTCATGAGGAGTGAGGCGTGCAAGCTGGGGCATAGAGTGAGAGGAGCAGGGCGATAAGTAGAGGGGAGAAGGCTGACTGAGAGGCCTAATAGCAGACGATCAGTAGTTTCCGCTTGATGTGGAGAGGATTGAGCAACTGTTGGAAGGCTTTGAGGAGTTGGAAGACATGCTCAAAAAAACCTGTGCCTGGCCTGGAAGGGAATGATTATCTTTGTCCAGAAACGCTCTGGGCATGTTACTCCCCTCCTCAAAAATCTCCAGTGGCTACCAATCAATCTGCGCATCAGGCAGAAACTCCTCACCCTGGGCTTCAAGGCTGTCCATCACCTCGCCCCCTCCTACCTCACCTCCCTTCTCTCCTTCTCCAGCCCACCCCGCACCCTCCACTCCTCTGCCGCTCACCTCCTCACCGTGCCTCGTTCTCGCCTGTCCCGCCATCGACCCCCGGCCCACGTCATCCCCGGGCCTGGAATGCCCTCCCTCTGCTCATCCGCCAAGCTAGCTCTCTTCCTCCCTTCAAGGCCCTGCTGAGAGCTCACCTCCTCCAGGAGGCCTTCCCAGACTGAGCCCCTTCCTTCCTCTCCCCCTCGTCCCCCTCTCCATCCCCCCTTCTTACCTCCTTCCCTTCCCCACAGCACCTGTATATATGTATATATGTTTGTACATATTTTTTTACTCTATTTATTTATTTATTTATTTTATTTGTACATATCTATTCTATTTATTTTATTTTGTTAGTATGTTTGGTTTTGTTCTCTGTCTCCCCCTTTTAGACTGTGAGCCCACTGTTGGGTAGGGACTGTCTCTATATGTTGCCAATTTGTACTTCCCAAGCGCTTAGTACAGTGCTCTGCACATAGTAAGTGCTCAATAAATACGATTGATGATGATGATGATGATGAATGAGAAAAAAACCTCTTCTATCGTCTTTATTATTTCCTGAATGAAGCATCCACTGTGTGCGCAGCTAAAATTTAGGTGCACGCAGGCCCTGCCCTCAAGGAGTTTCTAATTTGAAGGAGGAGAGAATACACATATCAAAATGTAACTCATGAGAAGTTTAAAACTTAGTCCCAGAGAGGATACAGTATCTTAGCAGGACTCTAGGCGGTTTCACAGTCTTTTAGACTGTGAGCCCACTGTTGGATAGGGACTGTCTCTATATGTTGCCAACTTGTACTTCCCAAGCACTTAGTACAGTGCTCTGCACACAGTAAGCGCTCAATAAATACAATTGATTGATTACACAAATTTGCCCAAGTTTCTTCCCTGTTCAGGGCTTCAGAGGGGCAATAGGTGTTCCTAGTCCACAGGTCTTTACATCTTATCCTCTTTTGGAGGATACCTCATAGCTCATTGAGAGGAATAACATTCTTCATTCATTCAATCGTATTTATTGAGTGCTTACTCTGTGCAGAGCACTGTATTAAGCGCTTGGGAAGTACAAGTTGGCAACATATAGAGACAGTCCCTACCCAACAGTGGGCTCTCCTCTGAGAACCCTAGGGATGAGAGATCATTTGGTCCACCCTGCTGCTCTGGGGGAGGTGACTGGGAGGAATGTAGAAAGAACAAGGTACTGAGAGTCCGGGAACCTGGGTCCAGCTCTGTCATTGGTCTACTGTGTGCCCTTCGGAAAGTCTCTTCATCTCTCTGTACCTCAGCTTTCTCGTCTGTAAAATGGGGAAAACAAAATTCACTCCTCCATAGATTGTGAGTCCTGTATGGGACAGAGACTATGGCTAATGTAATTATCTTATATCTTCCCCAGGGACCATTCTAGGGCTTGTCACATAGTTAGTGCTCACTAAGTAGCATCATTATATACAATTACGGTGTGAATTACTATTATAGAACTCTGGACTTTAAGCTCCATATGGGCAAGTCTATATCATCTTCTCCCAAGCACTTAATACAGTGCTCTGAAGTGAGTGCTCAATAAATAACCATGACTGATTTATTGACCGATTGATTGATTGACAGGAGAGTGATGAATCTGCAAACATTCCAGATTTAAAATGGCCCACCACTGGCAGACTATGCAGTTTTAAGCTCCGTGAGAACAGGGTTTATTTCTACCAACTCTATTGTTCCTCTAGACTGTAAGCTCCTTGTGGTCAGAGGATTCATCTACCAACTTTGTTACATTGTACTCGCCCAAGTATGTGCTCTGCAGGCAGGAAGCTCTCCATAAATGCCACTGATTAATTGTAGTTAAACATTTTGTGGTGTGTTGTTATCTGGATATTTCAGTGATTCCTTTCTCCTACTCCTGCAAGAGAAGAACTGAAACCTGCAGAAATGCCAAAAAAAAAAAAAAATCAAACTGAGTTAATTCCTCCAACAAGATAAACAAGACATTCGAGAAAGTCTAATGCCAGATATGGAATGCAGAGGAAACTTCAGTGTGTTAGTGGAATCACACGAGACTGACAATTTGTTTACCTAAGGGGAGAAAACACTGTAAACCAGGAAATAGAGCAAGCAGATTACTGGCCCTGGAGCTGCAAGCCACCGGGGCCCTGATTAGTGCAGTTTGCTCCTCTCTGCTCCACCTCCAACATACTAAACAGCCCCCGGAAGCCAAGGAATAATGAATGCTGCCCACCCTATTATCACTTTCCTCTGAACACACTGATTGAGGGAGGCCTGTCTGAGCAAGGCAGGGAGTCTCCTCTGATCTGGCAGGGGAACAAAATGCTCGCCTTGGTGTGGCAGCTTCTCAGGATGTCACACGTCCATCCAACTCAAGGCAATGAAAAGCACAATAAGAAAGGGACCCAACAGCCCTGAACTTTTGGAGAAGGGTTGTCTCATTGCTCCCATTTCCAGAGGTGAAAGCGACGTGGCATGACCTAGTGGAAAGTCCTCTGGGAGTCAGAGGACTTGGGTTCTAATCCTGGCTCTGCCACTCACTTGATGTGTGACCTTGTGCAAATCACTTTGCTTCTCTGGGCCTCAGTTTCCTCAATATCAATCAATCAATCATATTTATTGAGCACTTGCTGTGTGCAGAGCACTGTACTAAGCGCTTGGGAAGTACAAGTTGGCAACATATAGAGACAGTCCCTACCCAACAGTGGGCTCACAGTCTAAAGTTCCCATTTCCTCAGTGGGCTCACAGTCTAAAGTTCCCATTTCCTCAAATGGGAAAGGGAAATCAATACCTTGTCTTTTTCCTACTTAGACTGTGAGCTCCATGTGGGAGAGGGTCTTGGTCCAAACTGATTAACTCATATTGACTCCAGCGCTCACAGCAGTGCTCGGCAGGAAGTGAGTGTTGAATAAATAAAATAATGATGTTGATGATGATAATAAGTAGGGTTTATCCATTAGCCAATGTATTTCATCCAATGTGGCTTTATACCTATTATATTGAGTAATTGTTTAATTGCTTCGGGTATGGGGACTTTGGAATTTTAGTTTTTGCCGCAGATAAAGGAAAATTGCTGCCCAACCAAAACATCAACCCCTATCTCAATAAAGTAGCATGGCCCGGACCTGGGAATCAGAAGATCTGGTGATTTTTTCCTAGCTCTGGTACTTGTCTACTGTGTTACCTTAACTTCTCTGTGAGTTCATTCACTCTTTGTATCATATTTATTGATCACTTAACGGTGTGCAAAGCACCGTTGAGGGCCAGGAATGCGTCTACCAACTCTGTTGTATTCTATTCTCCCAAGGTCTAGGTACAGTGCTCTGCACACAGTAAGGACTCAGTAAATAAAGTTGATTGAATGATTAATCTGCAAAGAGAGGATTCAATATCTGTTCTCTCCCCTACTTAGACTGGGAGCGCCATGAGAGAGAGGGATTTTTTCGGACCCGATTAGCGGGTGTCTTTCCCAGCTCTTAGAACAATGCTTGAGATGCACAGTATGCCCTTAACAAATACCATTGTAATAATAATAATAATGATAATTTTGGTTGAGGACAAAAGTGCAGTCTTCTTCACTCAGCATCTTTCATTTGCTTCCGATTAAGCGCTCAGTACAGTGCTCTGCACACAGTAAGCGTTCAATAAATACGATTGAATGAATGAATGAATAGAACTCTGCAGGGTGAAGCTATGCTCAGCACATGTCAAGGTAGAAGCAGTTCTGCATCTTCTGGGATGTTACAACCCAGGTCATTACTTAACCTTGCATTATGATATTAGTAAAGATTTTCTACTGAAGGGGAGACTTCCGTCTCTCTCCATGAAATTACGAATTACCACTTATCAAAATGGTTCCATTAACAGATAGATTATGTTCCTCTTATAATTAGGTTCAATCCAGGTACAACGGAGATAGTAGGTAGGCAGAAGGAAACTTCTGGAGAACTAGTAGAGATGATGTCAATCTCCACGATGGAAACGTGGACTATTCCTATACCGGCCCTTGGGCAGCCTGAGTTCTCAATCCAGACTCCATTTTACTGATGTTTTCTCTTAATGGTATTTGTTAAGTGCGGACTACCTGCCAGGTACTAAACTAAGCACTGGAGTAGTTAGAAGCTCATCAGGATGTCCAGAATCCAGGTCCCACATCAAGAGTCATGTCAAATACGTTATCTGCCCCAGAGTTTAGTACAATATTCAGTACGTAGTGCCAAACAAATACTACAGTTATGTACTGGTTTTCCACACCATTCCCCCAGGCCCTCCTGCAACCCCAACAGTTTGTCACTATCGATATGAGATTCCTCGTGTCCCAGACCACTTTCCTAAGGGCAACCAGTGTTTTTCAAATCTTCAAAAATCTCTGCAAACCAATAACAGAGAGAGCCTATGGAACAAGAAATGTGATCTGCCAACATAACACCATTGTCGGTTCCTTTAATGTTCACATAAAAGCTGTTAAGTGTGGCAGAAGTTTGAGATAATGACTGTAGAGGGCTATTTCCAGTGTTGTTAAAGGATTTCATGAATTCACTTTACTATCAGTAAATGCTTGCTGCTTTTCTCTTTTTCCACGTCACAGCCATTTACCCAGAATTAAAAACTTCTGTCCGTGAAAGTAAAATTCAGTGGCTCGAACCCCAGAGCTGTTACGATCCCCAAGGAAAACAAAATGGTGCTGGATTCAAAACTAATCTCCTTGTAGGCAGGGAACGGTGTCTACCGACTCTATCATATTGTACTCCTTCAAGCACTTAGTTCAGTGCTCTGCACAGAGAAAGTGCTCAAATGACTCTCAAATGACTCTCCCCACTGGAGAGACAGCTAAGAGATCCCATCCTATTAAGATGTGGGAAATAGAATAGTAGATAAAGGAATCCAGCACTTAATCTGGAACATTGACTGCCCCTAGTAAATATTAAAGGGGCCTGGCTATTGCATGTATTTTTTTCAGGGAGCAGGAGAAGACAAAATCTGTCTCTGCTGATGAGACTGGTTGGTGCCAGTTGAACCCAGTTTTTCTGGATGGCTACAATTTGATTGCCAGAACAAGAGGCCTGAGATTTGGGGTCCTGGGTTATATTCTCTGGCACTAGGTAGCTTTACCTCTTACATCATCATAAAATGCATGTAATAATGCTCCTGCACCTCTGAGGGTTGTTGGGAGAATTAATTGATACTTGTGATGTGCTTTGAAGTCCTTGGATGAAAGGCATTTCTATGCTCCTTCTTTGTGTTTGGGTTTAATTGTTTATCTAATTTCAGCTGGATTAAACACTGAAGTTAAAGGTTTGGAAGAATGCGTTGAAGATGAAAAGCGCCATATAAATGCTAAATTGTTTTTCTTGCTGAAATTAAGGGAGTCTAGAGTCTGCCTTTGGGCTGGATTTTGCTTGTGTGATTCTGTCCTTCTGTAATCAGGCAGGCTCTGTGTGTGCCCCCCCCCCCCCCCCCCCCCCCCCGGAGACCGTTTAGCCTACAATGATTTTCCTGGGAGGAAGCCCAATGCTGGGGTTTATTCTGGACAATATCCCAGTGACTCCAGAATCAACACGGAGATCAACTTGTTGAATTGTTTTACATATATGCACACACACACATACACACAAACACACATTTCCCTCCCTCCCTCTACCAGATCAATGGTTCACTTCCAGGTGCTTCAAAGAGTCATATTCCTGGAACTGTAGGTAGCAAGAAGACATTCCCCTGTGGCCACGAGGTCTATTCCGAAGGCCTATAGGTGACTTCACGGTAATCAGTCAATTGTATCTAAGTGCCTGCTTTGTGCAGTGTGCTGTGTTAAGCACATTAGAGACTCTAATTTGGTCAGGGTGCTAACCTTTTCACCAGGTTTCCCCCTCTCACACAACCACTCCCCATCCTAAATTGTGATGATCTTAGTACACTTTTAATGCAGGGGTGGCACTCTTGAAAACTTCACATTAAGAAACACACTTTGTAATGATAATAATTACAAGTATTGTTGGAGTTCGTTTACCTCAGACGGTGTCATGAACATGCCTACAACTGTTCGCCCTGACACTGTGTTCTAATCAGACACAGCAAAGTTAGAAGGACTTTTCTAAATTTCCCTACAGTGTTCTGCCCAAATCATGTAAGGAAAACACGTGTTATGGGAGAACTGGCAGTCTGTATTCCAACATACGTATGCCATGCAGCTCTGTGTAGCTAGAACAGTCCCGGATTTTTGCAATTTAAGAAAAAATATACAAATGTTCTCGCTAAACTGGTCGGTGTTGCATGTCCCAACTGTTCTTGCTTAATGTTATTACTTGTATTTCCTGCTTAGTCTGTGATCAGTTTAGGCCTCACAGAATTTTGGGATTTGTAGTGTGAGCATCACAGAATGCTCAGAGTTCTCCAATTTCCATTTCACCTCCCATCCGCTCCTTAGAGTTCAACATCTTTCCTCCAGAAAGCATTCCCTACTCATCCTTTAGTCCTTAGCTCTTAGTACAATGCTCTGCACACAGTAGGTACTCAAATAGCATTGATTGTTTGTGCTTAATACAGTGCTCAGTGCTTCGTACAGTGCTAAGCACTTAGTACAGTGCTCTGCAGCACTTAGTACAGTGCTCTGCACACAGTAAGCGCTCAATAAATATGATTGAATGAATGAGAGAAGCAGCATGGCTTAGTGGCAAGAGTCTGGGCTTGGGAGTCAAAGGTCGTGGGTTCTAATCCTGCCTCCGCCACTTGTCAGCTGTGTGACTTTAGGCAAGTCACTTAACTTCTCTGTGCCTCAGTTACCTCATCTGTAAAATGGGGATTAACACTGGGAGCCCCACACGGGACAACCTGATTAACTTGTATGCACCTCAGCGCTTAGAACGGTTCTTTGCACATAGTAACCGCTTAACATAAACCATCATCAGCATCATCATGTTTTGTTTTGTTGTCTGTCTCCCCCTTCTAGACTGTGAGCCCCTTGTTGGGTAGGGACCATCTCTATGTGCTACCAACTTGTACTTCCCAAGTGCTTAGTACAGTGCTCTGCACACAGTACAAGCTCAATAAATGCAACTGAATGAATGAATCATCATCATCATTGATCCCAGATCCATTCACCACTTCCATCCCCCAAATCTGTCTTATTCAAAACTCTGCCCAGTTTGACTGGAATTTGCTATTCATGAATTCAAGAATGAATATTAATCTATATTTTCATGCTTCATCACAGCGCTTAGAACAGTGCTTTGCACATAGTAAGCGCTTAAGAAATGCCATCATTATTATTAGTATCTCCCCACTGAATTATAGGCACCTGGACAGCAAAGGACTATATTCATTCATTCATTCAATCATATTTATTGAGCACTTACTGTGTGCAGAGCACTGTACTAAGCGCTTGGGAAGTGCAAGTTGGCAACATATAGAGACGGTCCCTACCCAACAAGGGGCTCACATTCTAGAAGGGGTAGACAGATAACAAAACAAAACATGTGGACAGGTGTCAAGTCGTCAGAACAAATAGAATTAAAGCTAAAATGTTGCCTAATGGACAGAGCATGGGCCTGGCAATTAGAAGGACCAGGAGTCTAATCCCACACCACCACTTGTCTGCTGTGTGACCTTGGACAAGTCACTTCACTTCTCTGTGCCTCAGTTACCTCACCTATAAAATGGGGTTTGAGATTGTGAGCCCCATGTGGGACAGGGACTGCGTCCAACCCTATTTGCTAACATCCACCCCAGCACTTAGTACAGTGCCTGACACAAAGTAAGTATTGGGACTTAAATGAAACCATTAGCATATGTATTAATTAATTCGCTCAGTAGAAGTGCTACCTTTCACCCTCCAGGCACAGTTTAATTTGGGTTGAATAAAAGAGTCTGTAATCTCTCTCTGTGAACTGGAGGGAGTGACTCACATAGTCATATTTGTTTCAGTTGCTGGATAATCTGCAGTTTTAAGAGGCTGATACATTGAGCACGGGAAACAAGTTTTTATTGCACAGATGTCTTTTGATCCTTTTTTTATTAGACTACATCCCAGAAGGACTATTAGTTGCAAAAGAAAAAGTATTTGCTAATGATACGTCTTTAAAGCAAAAATAAAAATTATAGCTGCCTGCTTAGAAAAGGCCCTCCTACAGCTCGTTTATAGGTTTTCAAAGCAAAAGGTTCCAGAAAAGGAAAGACCAACTGACAGCTCTATATCCGTAAAGCAGTCCATTTGGAGGATATTTATGAATATAATAAAGAAAAAAAAAATCTCTGAATAGTTTGTACAGTTTGTGATTTGAGAACTGTTCCTGCTCATGTGTTCAGTCCCTTTCATTTGGGGGATATTTATGAACATAGTCAAGAAAAACATGTCTGAATACTTTAGTTTGTAATCTGAGAGCTGTTCCTGTCCATGAGCCCTGTCCCTTTCATAAGGTGCATTTTAATGGTTTTTCTCCCGCCAGTAGAAAGATGGGTGAGTTTTCGGACATGAGAAGCAACGTGGCTCAGTGTGAAAAGCACGGGCTTGGGAGTCAGAGGTCATGGGTTTGAAACCTGGCTCCACCACATGTCTGCTGTGTGACCTTGGGCAAGCCATTTAACTTCTCTGTGCCTCAGTTACCTCATCTGTAAAATGGGGATTAAGACTGTGAGCCCCACGTGGGACAACCTGATTACCGTGTATATCAATCGATCAATCAATCATTCAATCGTATTTATTGAGCGCTTACTGTGTGCAGAGCACTGTACTAAGTGCTTGGGAAGTGCAAGTTGGCAACATATAGAGATGGTCCCTACCCAACAGTGGGCTCAGTGTATATCCTCCCCAGTGCTTAGAACAGTGCTTTGCACATAGTAAGAGCTTAACAAATTCCGTTATTATTATTATTATTATTATTATTATTTTGTCTCTCTTCCCAACCAAACCAATTATCAATTGCATCACACATTCCAACACAAAGCTTTTCACCCGAGGGAATAGAAGTCAATCAATCAATAAATGGTATTTACTAAATGCTGGACACTTTTCTTGGGAGAGTGTATTTGATCAATTGTTCTCCTTTCCCCTTAGACTGTGATCTCCATTTTGGACAGGGATTTTGTCTATGATTGCCCCAGCACTTGACACACATTAAGCACTTAATGCCCCACACATCCAGTCTGTCACCTGCTGGTCTCAATTCCACAACATTGCCAAGATCTGCCCTTTCCTCTCCATTGAAACTGCTGCCTTACTGGTTCAATCTCTCATCCTATACTGACTGGATTGCTGCATCAGCCTCCTTTCTTATCTCCAATCCTCTGTCTCTCCCCGCTTCAGTCTATACTTCACTCTGCTGCCTGGATTATCTTTGTACGGAAACACTCTAGGCACGTCACTCCCCTCCTCAAAAATCTCCAATGGCTGTCTATCAACCTTCGCATGAAGCAAAAACTCCTCTCAGCTTCAAACTCTCCATCACCTCGCCCCCTCCTACCTCACCTCCCTTCTCTCCTTCTACAGCCCAACCCACACACTCTGCTCCTCTGCCACTAACCTCCTCACCGTGCCTCATTCTGGCCTGTCCCATCATCGACCCCCGGCCCACATCCTACCTCTGGCCTGGAATGCCCTCCCTCCACACATCTGCCAAACTAGCTCTCTTCCTCCCTTCAAAGCCCTACTGAGAGCTCACCTCCTCCAGGAGACTTTCCCATACAGAGCCTCCCCTTTTTCCTCTCCTCCTCCTCCTACCCCCTTCCCTTCCCCACAGCACTTATGTATATTTGTACATATTTATTAGTCTATTTTGTTAATGATGTGTATATAGCTATAATTCTATATATTCAGATGGTATTCACACCTGTCTACTTGTTTTGTTTAGGTTTTTTTTTGTCTGTCTCCCCCTTGTAGACTGTGAGCCCGTTGTAGGGTAGGGACCGTCTCCATATGTTGCCAGTTTGTATTTCCCAAGCACTTAGTACAGTGCTCTGCACACAGTAAGCACTCAGTAAATATGATTGAATGAATGAATGAATGATCTCTATTATCACCTTGGGTTATCGTCCAAAGCATGTGTGTCCACACTTCAATGGGTGGACATTGCTTAGAATGGGGAGAGCCTAGGGAATTATTTGTACTTTGGTTTCCTTTATACTTTTAGACATATTTTTTCTTTGCCCTTACTCCTTTCTCTCATTTATCCCGAATATTTAGCAGAAGGGAGCTAGGTTTGGCTGTCAGACCACCGGGGGCATTCAAGAAGTACACACCTTTAGTGGTTTTAGTTCTCACATCATCTTGTCACTGTATTTGTTTTGTGATGTTGGCTGCCTCAGGAAAAGGAAATAACAGAAATTTGAGTAACTCTGCTGAACACATCACTTCATCCCCTGGGAGATGGTCCCTTTGTACGCTCCTGTGGGTTCTTGAAAGTTTTATCTGATAGTTACAGAGGGTAGTGGGGCCCTCTCTGAAAATGAAGCATCCTCAGGAGGAGGTCCGCACAAAGAACACTGATGCGGGGTTATCTGAGTGAGGGTTAACTTGATTGAAGTTGTGAAACCCTCCTTCCTGTGAATTTTAATGTGTAAATGGAGCCAGATGTCTGATTGGCTCTCTTCTTCCCTCCTGCTGGTCCAGAACCAGGCATCTGGGACAGATGTTGCCTCAGTTCTTGGGTCAGCTACGGTTCAGTCCAGTTCCATTTGAGTGATTTGACTCATCACTCAATTTTCCCCTCAAAAACCTTCAAATTCTTAACATACGAGGGAGATTCAGGGACAAAACTGTGTGGGTGGGCATTTCTGGAGGGGGCGGCTAAGGAGGAAACTGGGATAGCAGAGCTTTATTTTTAATACTCTAATAATCCCTGTTCTCTCTCCTGCTTAATGAGCTCCATTTCTCTTGTCATTTAACTGCCTTACTTAGTGTGTTGGCTTTTCAGGAGGCTTATTTTTTGTTTCGCTGTAGATCAGGGAGACTCGTTTTAGTTTGCCTTGGTCTTAAGACCAAGAAAGAAAATCAAGCCGGAGAGAGCTTGTGGAGATGGTGTAATCACTAGCCAGGGGTAGAAATAGCTGCTCTTTGTTTGCCAGAGCCCCAAGTGGCAAAGAGCCATGCTTATCACGGTTCATTAACTCTCAACGCCCACTGCTTAATTAAGCAAAGACAGGACCCAAGCTGACCTAAAGCAAAACCACCATCCAGAGAGGTAAATTCCCAGTCCGGAATTACAGCCCTTTTTAGAAGGGGCAGTGAGTAGGGCAAAGAGAGCAGACATCAATTATGAAGACCAAGTCCAGTGAGTAGCAGGAGACTGAGCTATCAAAGGCACGGTTAATAGTGCCGGGCTTACCACGTGGGCTAAATGACTGATTAAAAGACTTGCTGTAAGTTGTCTCTAAGTTGCATCTCCCTCGGGTGTACTCGGGAGCACCGAGAGACCAGTATCTATTTCACACTCCAGTTCAGCTCAACCTACCACATCCTACTCCCTCCACCTGTGAAGTGTGTGGCTCTAGTGGCACTGTGTAATGCTGGGCCATGAATTATTTATATGCGTATTGGGTGATGCTGCTTCCATTCTAGCCAAGGTGCCCTTAGACCTATTGTTGATTTCCCTGTGCTGGTATATTTGGCTTCTTTCTGTGCAGACTGTAATTTACCTAGCTAATAAAATTGTTAAAGTACAATATTTACCCATCTTCATTAAAAAGGGGGAAGGAATAGGTTTGTTTAATGGGTAAGCTCCTCTCCACCACTGCTCTGGGCAGAAAACATGCTCAGTGGAAAGAGCACGGGCTTTGGAGTCAGAGGTCATGGGTTCAAATCCTGGCTCCTCTAATTGTCAGCTGTGTGACTTTGGGCAACTCACTTCACTTCTCTGTGCCTCAGTTACCTCGTCTGTAAAATGGGGATTAAGACTGTGAGCCCCTCGTGGGACAACCTTTCATTCATTCATTCAATCGTATTTATTGAGCGCTTACTGTGTGCAGAGCGCTGTACTAAGCGCTTGGGAAGTACAAGTTGGCAACATATAGAGACAGTCCCTACCCAACAGTGGGCTCACGGTCTAGAAGAGCTGTGAAGTGACTTGCCCAAACTGTGAGCCCCCCGTGGGATAACCTGATCACCTTGTAACCTTCTCTGTGCTTAGAACAGTGCTTTATACATAGTAAGCACTTAATAAATTCCATCATTCTTATTACTATTCACCTCTGTCTCATCTCCGACTCCTCCGCAGTGCTGAAAAGGAGACCTGGGAAGAAGGGGGAGAAAGAGTTGGGAAGGTTCTAGGTAATAGAGTTAAGGGGTGCAATGCTATTTGGGAAGGGTGAATAGAAGACAAGATACATATCTGTGAGACGGGTGTGCTAAGCGAACTTCACCCTAAATACTAAGAGTTTAATCGGCCATTTGGAGCAAGAAGGACTCTGGCAGAAATCCTGTAAATTTTTCCCCCTTTTTTCCCATTGACAGAGGAGGGTGCTGGGGGAACGAATTCCACTGCTGCTCCCTGCAGTTGGGAAGCGGAATTGAGGATAGATTTGCATGCACTAATAATAACAATAATAATAATAATAATAATAATAATAATGACATTTATTAAGCACTTACTATGTGCAAAGCACTGTTCTAAGCGCTGGGGAGGTTACTAGGTGATCAGGTTGTCCCACGGGGGGCTCACAGTCTTCATCCCCATTTTACAGATGAGGTAACTGAGGCCCAGAGAAGTTAAGTGACTTGCCCAAAGTCACACAGCTGACAATTGGCAGAGCCGGGATCTGAACCCACGACCTCTGACTCCAAAGCCCGTATTCTTTCCACTGAGCCACCCTGCTTCACTAAACTTCCCTGTGGGTGGGAACGTGAAGCTACTGATGTTGATATTATATTAGGGCGGGCAAACGAGACTGATTTGGCCAATGCACGTTCTGTACATGTCAAGATTGTCCCATGTCGCATCAGTCGATCATTGGTATTTATTGAGTGTTAGGGTGTGCAGAGCACTGTAGTAAGAGTGTTGGGGAAAGTACAACACACTCTTCTTCATCACCCTTCCATTTGGATTTCTAACCTTTCTTTCACTCATTCATTCAGTCGTATTTATTGAGCACTTACTGTGTGCAGAGCACTGTACTAAACGCTTGGGAAGTCCAAGTCGGCAACGTATAGAGACAGTCTCTACCCAACAACGGGCTCACAGTCAAGAAGACTTTATTTTTTTTCTTCACCCCACCCTCAGCCCCATATCACTTATGTCTTGTCTTGTTTCATGCCGTCGAGTCATCTCTGACCCATAGTGACTCACTCCATGGATGTATCTTTCCCAGAGTGCCCCACCTCCATCTGCAATTGTTCTGGTAGTATATTCATAGAGTTTTCTTGGTAAAAATACAGAAATGATTTGCCATTGCCTCCTTCCACACAGTAAACTTGAGTTTCCACCCAAGATCTATTTATTTATTTATTTATTTAACTATTTATTTATTTATTCATTTATCTATCTATCTATCTATCTATCTATCTATCTATTTATTTATTTATTTTACTTGTACATATCTATTCTATTTATTTTATTTTGTTAATATGTTTGGTTTTGTTCTCTGTCTCCCCCTTCTAGACTGTGTTGGGTAGGGACTGTCTCTATATGTTGCCAACTTGTACTTCCCAAGCGCTTAGTACAGTGCTCTGCACACAGTAAGTGCTCAATAAATACGATTGATTGATTGATTGACTCTCTCCCATGTTGCTGCTGCCCGGCACAGGGGAGTTTTGACTTACAGCAGATTGCCTTCCACTTGCTAGCCACTGCCCAAGCTAGGAATGGATTGGATATGCATCTACCTGACTCTCCCTCCCATAGTCAAGTCTGGTAGAGGACTGGAAATTCTTCAGGTGCGACCCTGAGAGCGGTATCACTTATGTACATATCCATAATATACTTTAAGTCTGTCTCCTCCTATAGACTATAAGCTCCATGTAGGCAGGGGGTATGTCTACCAACTTTGATAATAATAATAATAATAATGGCATTTATTAAGCGCTTACTATGTGCAAAGCACTGTTCCAAGCACTGGGGTAGATACAGGGTAATCAAGTTGTCCCATGTGGGGCTCACAGACTTAATCCCCATTTTCCAGGTGAGGTAACTGAGGCACAGAGAAGTTAAGTGACTTTCCCAAAGTCATACAGCTAACAAGTGGCAGAGCCGGGATTTGAACCCATGACCTCTGACTCCAAAGCCCGGGCTCTTTCCATTGAGTCACGCTGATATACAGTAATGATCAATAAATATGACTGAGTGACTGATGGAGTTGATAAATGTGTTCACTATCCACAATGAGCTTACAAGCAGCATGGCTCAGTGGAAAGAGCCCGGGCTTTGGAGTCGGAGGTCATGAGTTCAAATCCTGGCACCACCACCCATCAGCTGTGTGACTTTGGGCAAGTCACTTAACTTCTCTGGGCCTCAATTACCTCATCTGGAAAATGGGGATTAAGTCTGTGAGCCCCACGTGGGAAAACTTGATTACCTTGTATCTACCCCAGCACTTAGAACAGTGCTTTGCACATAATAAGCACTTAATAAATGCCATTATTATTATTATTATTACTGGGGAAGGAATATATTTAAATAAATTACAGAGAGGGAAAATTGTTGAATTAATGGTTATGAACATGAGAGCTGTGGGGCTGGGGAAAGCAAGAAGGGGAAATGAGAGCTTAGGACATTTGCTACTCTCTCAAATGTGCACGCATAAAACACACACACACACACACACACACTCCCTGATGCTGTTGTTGTTTCTCTGTCTCTCCCTTCCAAGAAAGTATTCCCATCTCTCCCAACTGTTAAGCACTCTCATCTCTAATTCTTTTGCTGCTGGATCCAAATGGTCCATGGAAGGCTACGTTATTTCAAGTTTTTGCTCCGATATAGCCATCTGGGTAGGTGGCTGCCTTCTATTTTCCTCTCTAGAGAAAGTGGGATATGCCAACTGTTGCTTTTAGATTGGCCGGCCAACTGTGTTTCAGAATGTTATTGCTAGGATTTCTGTTTCAGGATTTGATTATAAGCATTGCGTCATCACCTAAAGGAAAGAGCTGGAGTCTGTGAGATGGGAAACCTCGGTTCTAGTCCCGGTCTGCCACTGGCCTACTGTGAGACCTCAGGCAAATCACCTAACCTCTCTGGATTTTAATTTCATCATTCATTAAATCAAGATTATATTAATGCCTCTCTCTCACGCTCCTTACCTCACAGGAATGGTATGAGGGATTACTGAGATAGTTGGTGTGAAAGAATCCTGGTAAAATTAAAAAAAAGCACTGTACCAATTTAAAGTACTCTGAAACTATTCACTCCCTGAATCAGAATGTGGCTTCAGACCACAGTGTAGCATAACAAACATGATCTTTGCAGCATGACAGGTACAGGAAGAATACAGAGAGCAACACTTAGACCTCTATCCTCTACTTGTAGACATTACAAAACCCTTTGACCCCTTCATCAGACTTGGATCCTGGTAACTACTAAGCAAATCTGACTGCCTGAGAAGTTCACCAAGATCCTTAGGCTACTCTATGATGGTTGGATTTGTAGTGTCAGAGTTTAAGGTCCTCTGTCTGATCCTTTCCCCACCCCAGTGGAGTAAGCAGGGCTATGTGGTAGATTCAGTATACTTGGGTGTATTCTTTGCTGCCAAGCTTGAGCATAAGATAAGGGACCTGAAAGTGGGCCTAAGAATATGGGTCAAACATGGAAAACTCTTCCAACTCAATAGGCTGCAAGTATAATAATGATAATAATGTTAATAATTGTGGTATTTGTTAAGTGCTTTCTATATGCCGGGCACTGTACTCAACACTGGGGTAGATTAGGGAATTAGGTCGGGCACAGTCCGTGTCCCACAGTGGGTTCACAGACCCACTTCGTAGATGAGTTAACTGGGGCATGGAGAAGTAAAGTGACTTGTCCAAGGTCACACTGTGGACATGTGGCAGAGCCAGGTTTAGAGCACTACATAGACAGCTACCTACATGAGTCTAATATGGGGCATAGACTGTGTCTGATTTCACAGCCTTGAATGTAGTCCCATTTGTAGATTATAGTGTGTTTAAACCCAGAGGAAATAATAATAATAATATTGGTATTTGTTAAGTGCTTACTGTGTGCCAGGCAGTGTATTAAGTGCTGGAGTGGATACAAGCAAGAACATGAAGCTGGGAGTTAGGTGACCCTGACTCAAATCCCGGCTTTGTTACTTGCCTGCTGTGTGACCTTGGGCAGGTCACTTAACTTCTCTGTGCCACAGTTTCCTCATTGTAAAATGGTGATTCCATTCCTATTCTTCCTCCCCTTTTAGACTCAGAGTCCCATGCGGAACAGGTATTGTGTCTGATCTGACTGTATTGTAAATATCCAAGTTCTTAGCACACAGTAAGCACTTAACAAGCACCACAAATATCATCATCATTATTATTATTAATAGTAATAATAATAATAATAACAATAATGATGGTATTTAAGTGCTTATTGTGTGCCACACACTATACTCAGCGCTGGTGTGGATATAAGCAAACTGGGTTGGACACAGTCTCTCTCCCACATGGGGCTCACTGTCTCAATCCCCAGATGAGGTACCTGAGACACAGAGAAGTGAAGTGACTTTCCCAGTCAAACAGCAGACTAGTGGAGGAGTTAGGATTAGAACCCATGACCTCTGACTCCCTAAGCGCTGAGGTGGATACAAACAATCCGGTAGGACACAATCTTAATCCCCATTGAATAGATAAGGTGACTGAGGCCCAGAGAAGTGAAACCAGAGACTCTCCCAAGGTCACACAGCAGACAAATGTCAGAGCCAGGTTTAGAACCTGGGTCCTTCTGAATCCCAGGCCCGTGCTCCATCCTCTAAACCACACTGCTTCTCTGTGAGTTAAGTGACCCCGATTCAAATCCAGAATAGACCAATCTCACAGGTGGATCAACTTGATTTTCTCCTTTTGAACAGAAAAGAGAGAGTTGAAGAGAAACTTGGGAGGGACAAAGCACCTAAAGTACCCCAGCCTAGCAGGCTGCCACACAAACATTGGGGAAGAATTTCTCTCTTTCTTTTTCATTTTGACACATCAATATTCCAGCTTCCAAAAGTTAGACCCAAGAGTATTTTTGTGAAACACATGGGTAGTATATGCTTCCTTTATTTTCCTGTGATTTGGGTTGAAAGTTGTCACACTTGCTTGAGAAGCTATAGGTTTATAAAAATCAATAGCGTGGGAATTGAGAGACCAATGTTAAGAAAAATGGAAAAAATCAGATGTTTAAAATTTAATCATATTTCTTGCTCAGATACTTCTGTTATAAAACCTGTGTGGAGTTATTTCTGTAGGTTCAGGCCCAAGCATATCATGAAATAGGGATTATCACTTTCAGTGGCCTGCTCTTGAAGACACACATTGTTGCAACTTTTTTTGAAAAGGTTTAGGAAAAATATTCCAGGATTTGCCCTATCAGTTGGGGTTGTCAGGACTTCTTCATCTTAATCTAGATTAAAGTTAAGTAGCTTTACACGATGGGAGCTTCGGAACTGAATTCTGTTAGACTTATTTATGATTCCTTGTTTGAGATTTCAAAGGGTGGCTCTGTGCCTCCAGAGTAAAGAGCTGTCTGTGGTCAAGAGGAATGACCAACTCGATTACTCCCTAGTGTCAGCAAGTTTAGAAACTTCTTCTCTTAAAAAAGGCAATGTTTCAATAATTTAACAGACAATATTTGAAGATGGAGTAAAACTGGGTAACAATGATGACCTTGGAGGTAAGTGTCTGTGGTAGAAACAAAAGAGAATCATTTCGAACAGGAACTTCTCAGAGTTCTCACATATTTTTTTTTTTTTTGAGAGAGAAGCAGCATGACCTAGTGGAAAGGGAATGGCTCTGGGAATCAGAGGAATTGGGTTCTTATCCCATCTTTGCCACATACCTGCTGTGTGACCTTGGATTAGTCAACTTCTGTATGCCTCAATTTCCTTATCTGTAAACTAGGAATTAAATATCTGTTTTCCCTCCCTGTTACTCGGTGAGCCCCATGTGGTACAAATGTTTTACCTGATCTTCTTATATTGCATTTACCCCAGAAGTTAGCACTGTGCTAGGTACATATTGAATGATTAACAAGTACACGATTATTATATTTTTTGAGTGAAGTCTTTTGGTGAATTTAAAGTCTATTGAGGGAATTGAATGGGAAGAAGGATCATGGCAACTGGGTTGCCAGACTGAAACAGTGACACCATTTTAGGAATATTAGAATAGCACACAACAAAAAACACAATTTTAATAGACCACGATCAATTTGAAGTTTCTTGGTCAACGATTTGTCAAGATTCAATCCGCTTTATTAAAATCAGTTTGGACCTACAGACTAATGCTTGCTGTGCTTCACATAGAGTTATGAATATTGTCCAATAAAGTGACAGACACTGTCTAGAGACACATGAATCATGCAAGCCCCTCTGTTAAGATGTCAGGGGAGTCTTCCCTAAATATTAAGGAATGGGAGAAGAGGCTCAGTTGTCAGGAGTGCTGTGATTTTAGAAAAGTTTGTCTGATGTCTAGGGATTAAAACAGAAAAGACTGCATTGAGGGAGAAAGTGTCTGGAATAATGATATTCATGTAGCACTAAAGGAACACTCTCATAGGCTTAAACTCCTAACTAAGGCTTTTCTGAGGCTCAGAAGGAGTTCAGTCGTGACTTAATCAAGCTAAACTGCCTATCCCCAAAGTGAGAATCTTTCACAGCTCATCAGAGGAAAAGCAATATGTATTTTCCCTATCCGGAGAGTCTAAACCTGACTTGCCCTTAGCTGCATTGGGTATCGCCTTTTGCATAGTCCCCTGGGGTTTCGTGAAATGGCTTCTATTCGTACCTGTAGCAAAGACATGTTTTTGGAATCTCCTTCCCATTTTTCCATCTCTTCGTTTGCTGGTAATAGTTATAAGATATTACCGTTCCCAATCTCTTTACTATTGATTTAATCAGTACTGTACTTGGAGTATATGATCCTTGCAGATGGAATTAGAGGAGAAAAGCTTCATCATGGCTTAGAGTATTGTTTTTGTAACTGTGTTGGTCCTAAGTGTGACAAAGATGGGAAACCGCAAATACGATGCTCTGAAGAAAATCATAAAACATCAGGATTTTAAATGACAACTTTGATGGTATTGGCTAAAACATAATGTCTGGCCAGCTTGCAAAAGAGAATTGGATTCAACATCCCTTAACCACCCACAGTTAATGCTGAGAATTTTCTACTTGTGTAATCCTGCATTGCTTTCAAATCTGCTCATTTTGAAAGGTATAATTAAAACTTATTATTCCCTTCTTCTTTGTCTACCAGCTGTCTGATCATAGAAAGGGAGAAAACACTGCTTTTTTTTTTTTTGTTAGGGAAAACAACTGTTAGATTAAAACTGAAATCTTTCCTTTAAAAAATCCTGTCTCTTCAGTTCAAAGGGCTATTGAGCTGAATTACAGCCAAATGCCACTGCAAATATTTATACTGATAAAAGCCATCAACAGCCTTATCACCTTTACAAGACCTATTTTTTTTTGCAGGAAAAAAAACCCAAAAAACCCATGGAATCTAGGGGCAGGGGCGTGTTTGTTTGCTCTAAAGCACAGTGCAAAGCAATGGGGCTGTAGGTGTCCTCTGCCCCTTCTCTTTGTTCCACAACTGTGAGTTCTGTGAAGACCTCAGAAAGAACCAGCATTCACAAACAAGGGACTGCCTGTCCTGACCTGTCTAGTTTTTGTAGACAGGACCCCAGCATTAAAACTAGACAACCAGGGGATTCACAGGTAGATGTCACCACCATTTGAATAGTCATGCCTCACCATTTGCTGATGCTGGCCTTTTATTTAGGGAAGGAGAACACCACTGACAAAGAATCTTAGGCTTGGGGGTTGAGGTGGAAAGAGAAAACCTTCCTCTTCTGTTGTCCCCCAAGGTAAAGACAATTGCAGGCAACTCTTGGAATTCTGTTTTATGTGAAGGCAAGTGTTTTTCTTTGTATCTTTGACCCATCTCTTGGTGGCATTTAACAGCAGTGGGAGACAGCAAATGGACTTGTTTTTTGGTTGTGTTAACAGCTTCTCTGCTCTGGCACGGACCTCTTTTTTTGTGCACCAGGAGATTGGGAGGGAATAGGCTCTCACAAGGGAAAAATAAAGATACTAGATGGGGTGATGTAGACATCTTATTCGCCTTGTGGGCGGTCCCTCATTTCTTGCTTGGCTGTACATTTCCTTACCAAGTGGGACTCTTCCACCCACATAGTGCATCTGCCCACCTTGCTGAGAAATGCCTTACCCTACTGACTCCTGGAAAGTTTGTAGCCCAAGCATCCAGAGCTGTTTCTAAGCCACTGCCAGATCCAAATAATGAATAACAATAAAAATAAAAATAATCTGTGGTATTTGTTAAGCATTTACTATACACCAAGCACTGTACTCAGGAAAGCAGCGTGGCTCAGTGGAAACAGCACGGGCTTTGGAGTCAGAGGTCATGGGTTCAAATCCCAGCCCTGCCAATTGTCAGCTGTGTGACTTTGGGCAAGTCACTTAAGTTCTCTGTGCCTCAGTTCCCTCAACTGTAAAATGGGGATTAAGACTGTGAGCCCCCCCGTGGGACAACCTGATCACCTTGTACCCCCCAGGGTTTAGAACAGTGCTTTGAACATAGTAAGTGCTTAACAAATGCCATTATTATTTTTATTATTATCATTATTATTATTACTAAGTGCTGGAAAAGATACAGGATCATAAGTCCCACACGAGACTCACAGAATAGGTAGGAGGGAGAACAGGTATTGAATCTCCACTTTGCAGATAAGGGGACTGAGACACAGAGAAGTTAAGCAACTTGCCCAAGATCTCACAGCAGGTAAATGGTGGAGTCAGGGTTAGAATCCAGGGCCTCAGATGCCCAGGCCCATGCTCTTTCCACTACTTCAAGCTTCTTCCCCCAAGCCAAAACAAAAACTAACAAATAAAAATACTAGTGCTTGTCCTAATGTTGACACTGGCATCTTATCAGTCATTCAATACCGGGTTTTCCACATCTCTCTTTCGGTGGACAAATCATTGGCATGCAAATCACTGGGAAGCAGTGTGGCCCAGTGGGAAAAGCATAGGCTTGGTAGAGGATCTGTGGTCAATCAATCAATCAATCGTATTTATTGAGCCCTTACTGTGTGCAGAGCAATCATGGTTCTAACACTTGCCTACTGTGTGACCTTGGGCAAATCACTTAAATTCTCCTGGCTTCTGTTTTCTCAGCTGTAAAATGGATATTAATATCTGTTCTCCCTTATTCTAAGATGGTAAGGTTCAGGGACTATGTCCAATCTGATTATCTCGTATCTACTCCAGGGATTAGGACAGTGCTTGGCACAGAGTAAGCATTTGACAAATCATCATCATCATCATCATCATCGAAATAATAATATATCCCCTTTGGAAATAACCGTCAAAATCAGATTTTGGGGGAGGGCTAGAACTCAGTTCCCATTAGTAAGAAAATATTTCCGTGTGTACATGATAAATGCAATTTCCTCAGGAAACAAAATTTGTGAGCGATCATACATGCACAGTCACATAGGAAATATAGGGCAACCCATTTTTTGCCAAAAATGCAATCCTCAAAGAACTGTCTGCTGTCTAAGAAAAGATAGTAGTATGAAAAGATAATACTAATCTCATTTAATGAAACAATATCACAGAGTCACTCCTTTAACAAAAAACATATGTCTTTCCAAATATTCATGAGATCATACATCTCTGACCTCTGTACAATAAATCTCACCTTCTTTCTTCTCCTCCTACTCTATTATTCCCTTTTTCCTCCTTGGCCTCCTATATTTCCATGATCAAATCTATTCCAAACCCAAATTTTCCCTTTCCTACCACCCCTTTTTTCATAAATACACGAGGGGTGCGTGAAAGAACCAATAAAACATGGAGTATGGGGAGAACGTACCACCAGATCCTTTACACTGAACTTTCCCTAAGGCACTTAATTTATTCTATCATTTTTGTCTGGAACAGAAGATACCTTCTTTTTGGTTCAAGTAATCTGAATTGCTTCTGGCCCAAACCTACAGTTTGAATTCCTTAGAAGGGAGACTGAGAATCAGGCAAGGTGACTAAAAATGGAGACAGAATTTTACCGCTGTTTTTTTTTTTCCCCATCAGCCCCAGAGAGTCTGTGCAAATCCCTCCATCTTTTCCCCTGCCCAGGTGAATGCCTAACTAGTCCCTAGTCTCTCTGTGAAGTCAACATTAAAGTTCAAAAAGTGCAGCTTCTTCAACCCCGATGTGGGCCCTTAATGAACACTTCTTAATCACCCACAGGTGGCTGATGGAATATTGATTAACATTTCTTGTGTCTTTCTCCTATCTCTTCGAGAAGTTTTCCCCAACTCTCTCTGAAACAGATCATGCATTATTCATACAAAAAAGCACTAATTTGATCAACCTTTTAAAATGACCTCGGGTCAATTGAAATTGGACTCACAAGGCCTCTGGGTAGAGCAGATTCATGAGCGTCTGCATTTCAAGCATTCCCCTCCAATGTACCAAGGACCAACCTTCTTAGGGGTGAAATGGGGTTAGCTACCTGTGCCTATTGAATCCTATGCCGTGTAGCCGGGGAACAATACCCCTGGGACCCAGCATCAGAATCGGACCAACTTGTTTCTCATAGGTCAGCGAACATCATCAGAGAGCAATTGCTTTTGGTCACCACTGATTTGTGTTAGATTTGAACAAATGACTCAGAGGTTAATGACGCCATTTCTTATCATCTATTTCCGAGCCTTCTTCCCCCCATCCTTGCTGAAGCAATCTTCCTACCCTTATATTCTGTTTTGCTCCTTGTTTTCTCATCTCCTATAGAATAAACTTTCAAGTCAGAATTCTAAAATACAGCCCAAGTTATATAATCACTGGCAGACTTCACTTGCCCAGAATATAGGATATTAAGATCTCAGTTTAACATTAAGCTCATTGCACTTCTGGCTAATAGCACATGCTAAATTTGTAATAAATGAATGAGACTATGAGGCCATCAAAGCCCTTTCCAGATTTATTTATTTACCGTACGTATATTGGATGGGTTCCACAGTGTCTTAACCTCTGGAAATGAATGCAAGCATGGTAGAGTAGACGTATCTTATGCCAATGTGTCTAATTTGCAGTTAGACAACAGGAAGTCAAACGAATCTCCACCCCAAAATGATGGTTTCCCATAACAACCTGTAAACCTATAAAATGAAACTTGACCGACAGTGCAGGTTTATGCTCTTCTCCCTGAGATGATCATTTGTCTATTGCATTATTATTTAATCCTAATAGCAAATCCCTAAAACAAATCTCCCTCCTCCAAAAGTAACACATTACCCAAACTGTTCCAAAAAGAGTTTCCCCAAAATTATTACCTGTCAATGATTTTAACAGGTAATTCAGTCTGAATGAACAGAACTGCTTCATTCTCCAAGGAGCTTAGTGCCCTGTTCGTTAGCTTTTCTCATTTGTCCCGACTGTGATTCACACTTTTCAAGATGCCAGACCTGAAAATTGAAATGATTTGCCTAAGTAACACAGGTAATCAATGGCAGGATTTGAACCATAACTAGTTCCACAACAGGGGGGCCTGTTTTTCGTGGTGGTACGTTATTCTTCACGATTCCAGGCAGCAGTCTTATATTTGTTTGGGGCAATCTGCCTTCCGTATTGAATTACTGGTTCACCGTATCTGGTGAGCAAGTGAGAGGAGCCGGGGAAGAGGGAGTTGGGATTTTCTATGAAGTTGGAATGGAGGGAACCTGGCATGACAAGCGCGGTTTCCTCCACGGCGTTCGTGGGTGAACCTGGAGCTGAATCCCGTGGTCAGGGTAATCCCAGTCTGGGCCACCACAGCTGTGGGTGTCTTGGCCAATAGAGGAGAACTGCTACTCCTTCCTCTGCTGCTTCCACTACCACCCTTGGGCTTCCAGGAGGGGATGGAGCCAGAGAGAGCCATTGTTAGTGCTGCCCTAAATAATTAAAAAATACCCAAATCCCACATCAGTGGATACAACTGGCAGGCGGCGGTGGGCATTCTCTTCATTTAAAAATATAGGCCCTGGTTCTGGTGAGTCTGGCTTCTAATAATAATAATGGTATTTTTAAGCACTTACTACGTGCAAAGCACTGTTCTAAGCGCTGGGGGGATATAAGGTGATCAGGTTGAACCACGGGGGGCTCACAGTCTCAATCCTCATTTTCCAGATGAGGTAATTGAGGCCCAGAGAAGTGAAATGACTTGCCCAAAGTCACACAGCTGACAATTGGTGGAGCCGGGATTTGAACCCATGACCTCTGACTCCAAAGCCCATGCTCTTTCCAGTGAGCCACGCTGTTTCTCTGTGTTTCTAGTGAGGAATGACGGTTTATAACCTTGCCTAAATTAACCTCTTCAACTGGTTGAAGGTAATAATAATAATGATGGTATTTGTTAAGCGCTTACTATGTGCCAAGCATTATTCTAAGCGCTGGGGTAGATACAAGTTCATCAGGTTGTCCCACTTGGGGCTCACAGTCTTAATCCCCATTTTACAGATGAAGTAACTGAGGCACAGAGAAGTGAAGTGACTTTCCCAAAGTCACACAGCTAAGTGGCAGAGCCAAGATTAGAACCCATGACCTCTGACTCCCAAACTCATGCTCTTTCCACTAAGCCACGCTACTTAGATCAGATAGGAGTTCCAAGGACAACAATAGTCCAGTCAGACGTTGTTTAGACAGTAGGCACCCATATTGTGTAACCACCCCAACTGATCTGTCCCTTACTCAGGGGTCTCTGATGGCTTGAAAATTTGGACAAATTGTGAGCAGATATAAGCATTCCTTGTTGATGCCTATCTCCAGTGCCAGAAGCAAAATGAAAAGCTTCTAACTTAAACTCGGGAGGTCACTGTCACCCTGGTGGCAAGCAGGCTTTCTTCAGGGAGAGCAAGCGAGGGACAGCCAGCCACTGAGGAAGATGCAAGCAACTTTGCCCAGGGCCTTGGGTTTGAGTAGAATGGAAGAAGAGGGCTGTAGACAGAGAATGGCTGGGGCTGGGGACAATGCAGCCCCCCCTTGGACGTCCCTCCAATCTGGTCCTAGGGGGGTTTCACCATTTCCCCAAATCACCTGTCTCAGTTTTCATTCTTCCAACAGAGCTGAGTTATTTTCCTCACTGCTTATAATAATTATGGTATTTGTTAAGTGCTTACTATGTGTCTCCTCCCTTGTTCTCTCTCCCTCCCTCCAGGCTCGCATCTCCTCCTGCCTTCAGGACATCTGTACTTGGATGTCCTCCCGTCACCTATAACTCAACATATCCAAGACAGAACTCCTTATCTTCCCTCCCAAACCCTGTCCTCTTCCTGACTTTCCCATCACTGTGGATGGCACTACCATCCTTCCCGTCTCACAAGCCCAAAATCTTGGTGTCGTCCTTGACTCTGCTCTCTCATTAACCCCACATATCCAGTCTCGTAACCAAAACCTGCCAGTCTCACCTTCACAACATCGCCAAGTTCCACCCTTTCCTCTCCATCGAAACCATTACTACGTTAGTACAATCACTCATCCTATCCCAACTGGATTACTGCAACAGCCTTCTTTCTGACCTCCCATCCTCCTGTCTCTCCCCACTTCGTCCATACTTCTCTCTGCTGCCCAGATTATCTTTCTACATAAATGTTCTGGTCATGTCACCGCCCCCCCTCAAAAATCTCCAGTGGTTGCCTATCAATCTCCATATCAAACAAAAACTCCTCACTATTGGCTTCAAAGCTCTCCATCACCTTGCCCCTTCTTACCTCACCTCCCTTCTCTCCTTCTACATCCCAGCCCTCACACTCTGCTCCTCAGGTGCTAACCTTCTCACTGTGTCTTGTTCTCACCTGTCCAGCCCTCAACCCCTGGCCCATGTCCTACCTCTGTCCTGGAATACCCTCCCTCCTCCAATCTTCCAAACAATCACCCTTTCCTCCTTCAAAGCCCTACTGAAGGCTCACCTCCTTCAAGAGGTTTTCCCAGACTAAGCCACCCTTTTCCTCAGCTCCCCCCCCATCACCGCACCTTACTCCCTTTGCTCTATCCCCCTACCTGCCCCACAGCACTTGTGTATATAGGTACATATCTATAATTCTATTTATTTACATTAATACCTGTTTATTTGTTTTGATGTGTATATGTCCATAATTCTCTTTATATATATTGATCTCTTTTTACTTGTTTTGATGTCTGTCTCCCCCGTTCTAGACTGTAAGCCCGTTGTGGGCTGGTATTGTCTCCCTTTATTGCTGAATTGTATTTTCCAAGCACTTAGAACAGAGCTCTGCACACAGTAAGCGCTCAATAAATGATTGAATGAATGAATGAATCCCAAGCGCTGTTCAAAGTGCTGGGGTAGATACAGGGTAATCAGGTTGGACACAGTTCCTTTCCCAAATGGGGCTCACAGGCTTAATTTCCATTTTACAGATGAGGTAACTGAGGCACAGAAAAATGAAGTGACTTGCCCAAGATCACTCAGCAGACAAGTGGCAGAGCCAGGATTAGAACCCATGTCCTCTTCTCTTGCCCTTCAGCCATGCTGCATCTCTATCTTATCTTATCTCAGCCCAAGTGAGGAGGAGGTGGGAAGAGATTAATTTTCCTGCAGGGGCCGATTGATGATGATGATTAGGGTATTTATTAAGCACTTACTATAATGTTGAGGACTGTACTAAGTGCCGGGGTAGATATAAGATAGGTTGAACTCAGTGCCTGTCCCACCTGGGGCTCCCTTTTCACAAATGAAGAAACTGAGGCATATAAAATTTAAGTGACTTACCCAAGAGTACATAGCAGGCAAGTGGTAGAGCTGGGGTTAGAATGCAGGTCCTCTCACTCCAAGGCCCGTGCTCTTTCCACTAGGCAACGCTGCGTATTTGGACATGTGTGTGAGGTAATGCAACAACAAAATACATTGGACCCCCTGGATGGTCACATCATGGAAAGATTGTAACCTGAAGGAAAGCATCAAGCTATGTAGGTTTTATCCTACAGGATGGTTGCAACTTGCACTAGATGTATCATGGTGGCTGTGAACCTGGAATAAGCCTATAATCACTTTTTTCATTGGTGTGGGTTTTTTTTTTTAAATAAACGTGATATTCTGGTAGCCTGATAATAGGAATCCTGAAAGGTTGGTTCTATCAGTCCTGCATATTGACAAACACTTTTGGGCTGTCTTCTAGGAGCCAAATTGGGCTAAACAACTTGAAGGATATGAAGAGAATCTGCAGGGGGTTCATAGAAGGGCAATGAAAAAATAATAAAGGGTTGAGAAATTGAACCTATGAAGCAAGGTTAGGGGTAATGGGATTATTTAGCCTGAAGGAGAGAAGGCAGAGGGGTGATCTAATCATTGTCTTCAAAAATACAAAAGTGTTAAAGTGAAGGAAGATGATGACCAGATGTTCTTCATTTTCACCAAGGACAGAACAAGAGGAAATGGGATTAAATTGCAGGAGGTGGATCTTTGTTAGATGAAAGGGCTGTTAGACACTGAGGGTTACTTTGGAGGTCTGTAGAATTCTTTTTTCTCAAATTCTAAGCGAGAAAGAGGGATCAACAATTATTTGACTGAACTGGTCTAGATGAAACTAGTGGAAGATGTGGGGAGAACAAGATATCCTTTTAAGAGTCCTAGGATTTAAGAGAATTTAATTTCACAAGTTTTGTGGTCTTTGTGTTCATTCTCATACTCAGGTAATCAGCAAGCTACTCGCATCTCTTTCGGAGGAGAGGATAACTTGCCAACTAAATGCTTAGCAGGAAAAAACCACCAGCAGCAGGTGATACTGCTCTGTTCCTTCAAACTCTTTTTTAATGGTATCTTTTAGACACTTTCTCTGTGCCAAACACAGGACCAAACTCTGGGGTACGTTCAAGAGAATCAGGTCAGGACCAGTCTTGGTCCCACATGGGGCTCATAGTCTAAGTAGGAGGGAGTAAGTTTTAATCCCCATTTTACAGATGAAGTAACTGAGGCACAAAGAATTTAAAATGACTTGCTCAAGGTCACACAGCAGACAAGTGGCAGAGAGGGATTAGAACTCAGGTCCTCTGATTTGCAGACTCACTAGGCCAAGTTGCTTCCCTTGATGGACTTCTAGGACAATGCTAAGCACTTAGTATAGTGCTTGGCATACAGTAAGCACTCAGTAAATATGATTGAATGAATGGTTTCCATAAATCTGTCAGGAGGCTGCCTTAGATTCTCCTGGCTGCCCCGAGTAGCAGAGTTGGTTCATGATTCATTTCTTCAGCATGATCATCAGTGTCAGGGAGCTGGACAAAGCAACGTTAGAACTCCAGAAAGACTGCTTCATTAAGCTCTTTTGAGGGGAAACACCTGGGGTAAAAAAATTCTATTTTAAGTATTCTAGTCTCTGCCCAATAATACCTTTTCCTAGGTCCAGCAGCCCTAGTCCACTAAAATTATAAAGGACCAAGTCTTTCTTCAAGTAGGTCAGTGAGAGTTTTCAACCCCTTTCCAGATTTTCTGGTTTTTGACATTTTGAACCCTTCAGGCCTATTTTATCACAATTTTATTTGGTGCCTAATGTTCTCTAATGCTCTTTTTAAACTTCTGACCTCTTTGGGGAGGTTGGAAGAAAACTCTTCTAAGTATCTGATCTTCCCAGTATAGCTTTCAGGTATTTTGTCATTACTGAAGCCTCTCCCCACTCTTTTTAGGTTTTTGTTTTTTTTTTCATGCCGCTCTAACTCTGTGTCATATTGTACCTACTTTGGAACGTTAGAACTGATAACCCATCAGTGTCAGATGAAATTCTTGGATTCTTCCGCTTAAATGTATTCCTTTTCACCTCTCCACTGCATTTATTTATACTGTAACGTCATTACACGCACCATTCTTTTGGGCTTCTGTTCCGCTCACTCCAGGGGCCTGGAAGCAAGAGATGTTTCCACCGGGTTTCGAAAATAGCTGGCGTTATCAGCACCTGACCAATTTCTTCCAATGGAGGTTAAAGACTCCAACCCTGAATTGGGCCAAGGACTCATGGAAATATCAAGAAATAGCTGTTGGTTTCAGTGTCTGCAGAAGAGGGTTGCCTCAGCTGGAAGGAACCTCCATTACACTGTGGCCTGCAGCACTTAGAGCTGTTTTCACCCTTATTTAAGGAATATCTGAAGTTTATGGAGTGTTTTTCACCTATACGGAATTACCTCACTCCTGAACTACATCTGCATGAGGTAATGAGGCCTAGGAGTCAGGTCCTTGGGTGGCTAGTGGATCCAAAACTTATCTTCAGCTCTGACCCTGCAGATACTTCTCCGAGGGAAGACTTATAGTTCTGGGGATAGCCCCCATTAGATCTTTTGCAGGTAACCTAAGCACTTGAGTGCTATCAGAAAGAGCCACCATGGAAGTTCAAATTGCTATTCTACTTAATAGTTGCTTAAACAGGAACAATTCTGTGACATGGAGCAGATTGGAACTGGTGGCCCTGATTATGATTGGAAAGAAGGGCAAGGATGGAGAGGGGATTCAGCAATTTGGAGATCACTGCTATAGTGTTCAGGGTCCTTCATTCTTTGAGCACAAGCGCGTAGTATAACATTTCTGCAAAAACTCCTTTTCCCACTCCCATTAATTCTGATCTGATGTATGAAACACATGCCAAGTCCCCAACTCCTTGCTAGTGATCTTTAGGAATCATGAGTTGGCTGTTTCACCTCTCAGCAAAAGTTCCTTGTAATTCATTCATTCATTCATTCAATCGTATTTATTGAGCACTTACTGTATGCAGAGCATTGTACTAAGTGCTTGGAAAGTACAAGTCGGCAACATATAGAGACGGTCCCTACTCAACAATGGGCTCACATTCTAGAAGGGGGAGACAGACAACAACAAAAAAATTTAATAATGTTGTAATAATAACAATAGAATTGTTAAGCACTTACTATGTGCCAAACACTGTTCTCAGTATTGGGGTAGATTTAAGTTAATCAGGTTGGACACAGTCCCTGTCCCACATGGTGCTCACACTGTTAATCCCCATTTTACAGATGAGGTGATTGAGGCACAGAGAAATTAAGACACTTGCCCAAGGTCACACAGTGGACAGGTGACAGAGCTGGGATTAGAACCCCGGTCCTTCTGACTCCCAAGCCCGTGCTCTATCCACTAAGCCTTGTAGACATGAATCAATCAGTGGTATTTATTAATGTCTGCCTCCCTCTTTAAACTGTAAACTCATTGTAGGCAGGGAAACTGTCTAACAACTCTGTTGTATTATCCTCTTCCATGTGCAGCATGGCTCAGTGGAAAGAGCATGGGCTTTGGAGTAAGAGGTCATGAGTTCAAATCCTGGCTCCGCCACGTGTCTGCTGTGTGACCTGGGGCAAGTCACTTAACTTCTCGGAGCCTCAGTTACCTCACCTGTAAAATGGGGATTAAGACTCCCCAAGGGAGACAACCTGATCACCTTGTATCCCCCCCCGCAGCACTTAGAACAGTGCTTTGCACATAGTAAGTGCTTAACAATGCCATTATTATTATTATTATTATTATTATTATTATTATTATTATTATTATTATTTGCTCAATACAGTGCTCTGCACACGGAAAGAGCTCGGTAAATAACATTGATTGATTGATTTATGCAACACTTTGTGCAGAGCACTGTACTAAGCATTTGGAGAGTACAGTACAGCAGAGTTGGTAAACACTCTTCAGCCCACAGGGAAATAGTTTCAGTTTCTGTTTCAGTTGTACTCTTCCAAGCACTTGCCACAGTGCATAGTACCCAGTGGAAACATGATCAATACCCTTAATCACCTAGGGTCTGGATCCTCAAACTGTAGATAATCTCAATCTTGGCCTCGGCATGAACACTGTGTTTCCTGGGAATGATCTTGGGGAGACAAGCCTTGGAAAGAAGGGCGGCTTTCCATCTGAGTACGAGGTAGGAGGACGTTTAATTCCTCAAAGTATGAAATGGGAATGATGGGGTTAGAGTCAAGCCTCCTGCAGAACAGCCCAGGGTAGAGATGCATTTTGCTGCTTTTCCAATTTAATGTCACGTTGCTTTCTAAAGTGGGTCAATGTCAATAACTTCCTGTGGGTGGAAGTAGCTAATTGATTTTGCTGCCACCTGTGAGCAGGAGTAAGCAGCAGGTTTTAGATTGCTTCCTAGCCACCTTGTCAGTGTACATGTTTGTTTAGCATTAGCAAACTCAAGACAAATTATGTTGGTTTCTTAATGCTTTATTACACCTAATGGGTTATTTCAACAAAGGGCCTGGCCTTGTGCAACAGACTGGATAACTAATGTGGGCTGAGGTGTAGGCTCTTTAGATCGTGACCCCCATCCCCGATGCCAACTGCTAATTCAGCTCCCTCACGGTACAAACAGCAGCAGCCGCAGGACTTGCTAATCTACGATTTCCTCCGTGACAACTGGGATTTTGTCAACAGGACGATCTCTGTCCATAAAATCAGATTGGCTTCATGGTTCCCAGGAAACCATGGTGGAAGCTGGAAACTTCATAATTAAACAGGTTCTCCCCCTCGAGGAGTTGAGTATCTAATATGGCATCCAGGAGGACAAACCACAGGTGATAGAGAAGCAGCGTGGCTCAGTGGATAGAGCATGGGGCTGGGAGTCAGAGTGTCATGGGTTCTAGTCCCAGCTCTGCCACATGCCTGCTGTGTGACCTTGGGCATGCCACTTCACTTCTCTGGACCTCAGTTGCCTCATCTGTAAAATGGGGATTAAGAGTGTGCGCCCTATGTGGGACAAGGACTGACCACCCTGTAACTACCCCAGCACTTAGAACAGTGCTTGGCACATAGTAAAGCGCTTAACAAGTACCATCATTATAATAATAATAATAATGGCATTTGTTAAGAGCTTTACTATGTTCTAAGCACTGTTCTAAGTGCTGGGGAGGATACAAGGTGATCAGGGTGTACCACATGGGGCTTACAGTTTTAATCCCCATTTTTCAGATGAGGGAACTGATGCACAGAGAAGCTAAGTGACTTGCCCGAAGTCACACAGCTGCCAATCAGTGGGGCCGGGATTTGAACCCATGACGCCTGACTCCCAAGCCCCTGCTTTTTCCCTTGAACCACGCTGCTTGAGGCAGTGGCATATCATCTAAACCAAAAGCTTAGCATCCAATTGTCATTTAATTTCAATCATTGCCTCAAAATTGAAAGCAACTATGTTGACAATCATCCAAAAGCATTCACATTGAGGACACAGTTACAGGTTAAGGTCACAACATAGGCTAGGATTGTGCTGTGGTTAGGGATTGGGTTCACTGATTTTTTTTAGCAGGTTATTGATGAATATATTAGATGATTGATTTATGGAAGTTTGGTTTCCTAGGAATGTTTTTGACCACATATATACGCAGAAGCCCAGAAAGGTTGATTATAATGTCCTCCCTCCCAGAAGGAAATGAAAGCTGTCAAGTGCTAGCCAGGCCAGCACCAGTATGGAGAAAACTAGAAATCGAGTATTCTTTAATATCATTCTCTCTCTGCTTTTTGAATGAGGCAAAAGCTAGAGAAGTCTGAATTATCCAACCCCACATTGAGGGACTGGGCAGCCTGAAGGAGCAAAGCTAAACTCTAACTTTTAAACTCTTAACTTCTACCTCTTCTCCCACCACCTCCATATCCTATCAAAACTCTGCCCAAGCTCCTGAAAAGAAATGTGAGTTTGAGTTTAGTTTCCTTTTCCTTCCTCTTCCTACTCTCTGGCAGAAATGCTAATGAGTAGCAGAATGGCTAAGTCTTGAGGAACTGGTGGAAGAAAGAGTGCTGAGTGGCCTGGATAATTCACTCCGAGATGATCAGCTTCTAGACTGTGAGCCCGCTGTTGGGTAGGGACTGTCTCCATATGTTGCCAACTTGTACTTCCCAAGTGCTTAGTACAGTGCTCTGCACACAGTAAGCACTCAATAAATACGATTGAATGAATAAATGAATGAATCAGCATGGCTCAAAGGAAAGAGCACAGGCTTGGGATTCAGAGGTCATGGGTTCTAATCGCGGCCCCGCCACTTGTCAGCTGGGTGACTTTGGGCAAGTCA
The DNA here is from genome assembly GCF_015852505.1 of Tachyglossus aculeatus. NCBI lineage: Eukaryota > Metazoa > Chordata > Mammalia > Monotremata > Tachyglossidae > Tachyglossus > Tachyglossus aculeatus. The sequence continues at coordinate 49,834,796 of NC_052071.1, forward strand.
CTTAACTTCTCTGTGCCTCAGTTACCTCATCTGTAAAATGGGGCTTAGGACTGTGAGCCCCATGTGGGACAACCTGATTACCTTGTATCCCCCCAGCACTTAGAACAGTGCTTGGCACATAGTAAGCACTTAACAAATGCCATTATTATTATTATTATTATTATTATTTTCAGCTGAAAGATTTTCCAGACTGAAGCCATGTGCAATTATGGGAAACGAAGTGAAAAAAAAAATGTTGTTTGAGGGGGGAAGGCTGAATAGCCCTGGTTATGAGGTCTATAGCATTTTGGTCTTTGGGCCACCAATTTGAAATTCAGTCCAGAATTGACACCCAAGGGCTGATAAGGACCCAGTTAAGAGACTTGCAAAAGCTTTAAACATAAATCCTAGTAATGAGGCCATAAGCAATGCCATTGCTGGGTCAGACCAATAATCTGGCTGGACCATAAATATTTACTTTGGAAAGTGACTTCAGATCTGCCCTCTCATTTATCCTGTAGAACCCCTGAGACTCAAAGCGGGAGGAAGGGGGATTGCCCTCTGTTGAGACAGAGAACTGGTGTGCAGTGTGGTGACCCAACGTTGTCCTCAGCCATAATTAGCCTGCTATTTGACCTTAGGCATGTCACTTCACTTCTCTGTACCTCAGTTCTGTCCTCTATAAAAATGGGCATTAAATACCTGTTCTCATTCCCTCTTACACTGTGGGACAGGGTCTGTGTCTGACCTGATCGTCTTGTATCTATCCCAGCATTTAGTACAGTACTTGACACATAACGGATACCAAAATTATTATTATTATTGTTACTAGACTCCCCTGGCCCCATCAAACACAGCTGGAACTGTGGGAATGAAACTCTCTACAGGTCTCAGCCACCAAGGAGGAGAGAAATGAAATGCAGACCACATTCCTTCTCCTGGGATGGAGTCTCTCCATATAAAGAGTCACTGTAGCAACTGGAGAAGAGGACTGGAAGTCAGAGGTCATGGGTTTTAATCCTGTCTCTACGACTTGTCTGCTATGTGAGCTTGAGCAAGTCACTTCGCTTCTATGTGCCTCAGTTACTTCACCTGTAAAATGGCGATTGAGACTGTGAGCCCCATGTGGGACAGGGACTGTGTCCAACCCAATTTGCTTGTATCCACAATGCCGTGCCTGGCACATAGTGAGTGCTTAACACATACCACAATTATTATTATCTGCTGAAGGAAAGAATAAGGAATAAGGAAGGAAACCAGTGGTGTCAGGCTTCTGGGCAGTTTCCAACCACCCCAGCCCTAAACGGAATAGCGTGGCTCAGTGGAAAGAGCAGAGGCTTGGGAGTCAGAGGTCATGGGTTCAAATTCCGGCTCTGCCAATTGTCAGCTGTGTGACTTTGGGCAAGTCACTTAACTTCTCTGTGCCTCAGTTACCTCATCTGTAAAATGGGGATTAAGATTGTGAGCCCCACATGGGACAAACTGATCACCTTGTATCCTCCCCAGTGCTTAGAACAGTGCTTTGCACAAAGTAAGTGCTTAACAAATACCAAAATTATTATTATACTGTAACATGCTCAGGTAGCTCTGATGTTTATCGCTGCATATTATTTTATCTGAACCAAGTTTAAGAGAAACAAGTACGAAGATGGAGAGGGGAAAAGGAAATAAATAGCTTACAAGATTGTGGAGCAGCCAGGAGGCGAATGTGCCTCTCGTTTTAGGCTGTTGAAGTGGGGAGGAGGTTCCTAAAAAGGCCTCATCAGATAGTTACCGAGGCAAGGTTTCTCTTTGGAGAGACTCTGTTATTGGTCTACCTGCCTTTGTTCCAAATGGGGTCTCAGCTTGAGCATTGCCACTCATAGCAGGCAACCAGGGAGAGACCTCTTTCTCCAGAAGAGAGCAGCACACATAAAAATATCTGAAAAATTGAGGTGACAAGGTAGCCTGTGTGGCTTGTTCTTCATTTAACCGCATGAAGCACTTTGATTATAATAAAGACAGACATGGGTCTTTATCGTGTTCAAAATAAATGCTTTTATTTTCTGAGATTCAAGGCAAATGGGAAAGAGAGCTTTGCTGAATGTCAGGGTCAGACTAAATAGATTTACAGTAGCAGAGATTAGGCTGCTCAAGTAAAGGCATGAGCCTGCCTAGTGAATGGTGAAACTTCATGCACAGGGGAGAATACGTTCTGTGCCCCCAACGGCTAAGGGCTCTTGTGGGACCTCCAGACATCATTGCTTGTAGAGCAGTGACTGGGCTCTGTCCCACTTTGGTAATGATAATAATTGTGATATTTTCTGAGTTCTTACTATGTACCAAGCACTGTGCTAAGTGCTGTGCTAGATTCCTTCAGTTGGATCAGACACAGTCTCTCTGTTCCACATGGGACTCACAATCTAAGGGAGAGGGAGAACAAGGTATTCAATCCCCATTTTTGTAGATGAGGAAACTGAGGTACACAGCGATTAAATAACTTGCCCAAAGTCACAGAGTGGGCACGTGGCAGAGCTGGGATCAAAATCCAGATCTCCTTTCTCCAAACCTTGTGCTCTTTCCACCAAGCCCCCATCCTTGGTGATCATTCCCCAAGTTACCACTTGAGGATTTTCTCTGTGGGATGGCAGTCCTATAAGGAACACCTCCAAAAATTAGCTGGGTGTTGAGAAACCATCTAGGGAAGCTATAATTTTCTGTCTCACGACTCACTCCCCTCCACCATGTTCACTGCCATATCACCTGTGGTGACAGATTCAAGATTCCCCTCCCCTAGTATTTGAGGGATCTGCCCAAAGTGTTTCAGAACTGAAGGAACAGCATCTGGTGAAACAATCCCAGGAATTAAGAAGGAGCATGGCTTGTGGAAAGAGCAACGGACCTGGAATACAGGACGTGAGTTCCAATTCTGGCTCCTCCACTTGTACGCTGTGTGACCTTAGGCGAGTCATTTAACTTCTCTGTGCCTCAGTTATCTCATCTGTGATCTGGAGATGAAGACTGTGAGACCCATATAGGACATGCGCTGTTTCCAACCTGCTTATCTTGTAACTACCACGGCAATTAGGACAGTGTCTGGCACATAGTAAGTGCTTAGCTAGTACCATTTTTTTAAAAAAGGAATAATAAAGGTAGGTGAAAGTTAACCTGGGATTCTTACTATGCAAGGAGAAGATGGCGATGATAATTTGGCCTAGTGGGAAGAGCTCAGGATTGGGAAAAAGAAGACCTGGGTTCTAAACCCAGCCCACCACTTTCCTTTTTTGTGATCTTGGGCAAGTCACTTAGCATCTCAGTTTCCTCATCTATAAAATGGGGACTAAATACTTGCTCTTCTTCCCCCTTACACTGCAAGTCCCATGAGGGACAGGACTGTGTCTTATCGGACTGCCTTGTGTCTACCCCAGCGACCAGCCCATTGCTTGACACGTAGTAAGTGCTTATCAAATACCATTACTATTGTTATTATCATTATTATTATTTTAAGTGGCATATAAAAGGTCTACAAGAAGTATCAGTAAGATAAAATTAAGTGGGGATGGGTGTGAAGCCTAAAGTGTTGTTTCCCAATCTCACATAGTGCTGCAAAATTCCTTATCTGGTTTCTAAGGCTTCTAGGTCAAGAGGTGGAAAAAAAAGAAACAAAAACCAAGAAATTTGCATCTCAGGGGTTTCAAGGGGAGTGAGAGGGATGGGAAAAAGCAAAGAAAAAGAAATTTGCCAGTGATGTAGGTGGCAGAGAAAAATTTCAAGGTTTTTCTGCCAGGGAGTCAAGGAAGACAAGGCCATGAAATAGTAAGATAGCATTTCCTCCAAATCTGCATATTCTGCAGCCCTTAAGCCATTTACCTGCAGCTGAGGAGCACCAATAAAAGTGATTTAAAAACTCATTCTGGTTGCCTCCAGATGCCAGCCCCCTAGGGTTGCCACCACACATTATTTAATGTGGGCTCCAGGGTTTCAATCCCCTTCCTGATGACTAATTCAGTTCTTTTCCTAGTAGTCCCTTCTATATGAAGCTGGCAAGGGGGGTTGTCTGTGGAGAGGTGGATTTACTTCTCTTTTCTTTCACCAGGGATTTCCCATTCTTTTCTTTCATCTACAAATTGCATTTGTTCTTTCATTTTTCCTTTTTCTCTCTCTCTCTACTCCCACCTCTCTCCCTCTGCCCCTCTCTCTCTTTTTTCTTTCTCTCTTTCCTCTCCTCTCTTTGTGTCTTTGTGTCCCGAGGCAACTTCTCTCAAGCTCTTTCAGGGTTTATAAATCCACAGTGTGGATATCTCCTCCTTCAAAATTGCATTGGATACAAGTAAAGGGAGCCCAGAGAAGCAGCATGGCTCAGTGGAAAGAGCCCAGAGAAGCAGCATGGCTCAGTGGAAAGAGCCCAGGCTTTGGAGTCAGAGGTCATGGGTTCAAATTCCAGCTCTGCCAATGGTCAGCTGTGTGACTTTGGGCAAGTCACTTAACTTCTCTGTGCCTCAGTTACATCATCTGTAAAATGGAGATTAAAACTGTGAGCCCCCTGTGGGACAACCTGATGACATTGTAACCTCCCCAGCACTTAGAACAGTGTTTTGCACATAGTAATTGCTTAATAAATGCCATTATTATTGTTATCATTATTATTATCTCTTCCCCATCAATGCTTCTTCCAAGCCTCCCAGGAAATGCAGCCAATAAAAAAAGAAAGGAAATGATCCTGTGAATCAGGATACCAGGGTTTTAGTCCCAGCTCTGCCACTTGTGTGCTGGGTGGCCTGGGGCAAGTAACAACTTCTCTGTTCTTTAGTTTTCTCAGCTGTAAAATGGTGGTAAAATGACTGTTCTTCCTTAGGGATTGAATCCATATTTGACAAGGGCTGTATTTGATCTGATTGGATCAGGAACAATGCTTGGTCCAGAGTAAAAACTCAAATATTGTTCTTATTATTCCTCTAGACTTTAAGCTTCTTGTGGACAAATAATGTGTTGTTTTGTACACTCCCAAGTGCTTAGTACAGTACTCTGTACAAAGCAATTCCTCAATAAATGCCATAGCTTGATTGATTTGATTGAGTGACTCTAAATTATAAACTCCCTCTAGGCTATAAGATCCTTTTGGGCAGATAACATGTCTACCAGCTTTGTTATATTGTACTCTCTAAAGTGCTTGGTACAGTGTTCTGACACAGTAATTGCTGAAATACAGTTGACAGAATGATTAAGAGACTTGGGTTCTAATCTAGGTTCTTGCCTCCTATGTGATTGTAACTACCTTGCATCTCAATTTCCTCATCTATAAAATAGAGATTAAATGTCTCATCTCACCCCATTAGACCCTGAGCCTCATGCATTTCAGAGACTGTCTGAGCCACTGCATTGTATCTACTTCAGTCCTTGGCTTATTATGAGATTGTGAGCACTTGAATACCATTATTATTATTTTTGTCATGACTATTAGTATGATCATTATTATTATCATTACCATGAGTCCATTACCATGAGTCATTTGCACAAAGATTTGGTTGAACTATGCTCCATCTCACTCTAGTATTGACAGCATCCCTTTATTGTATAAGTGACTTCAGAACAATAGTCAAAGCTTTCTTTCCCTAACATTTCGATGCACTTTTGATCTGCTGTGTCTTTGTTTTTCCTCTGTACTTTTCTTCACTTCCCTTTGTTTTGCTCCAGCACCTCTACTTTTATCGTCTCTTCCTTTTAATATTTTATCTTCTGAGACATGGGATCGTCCGTCTCCTGTGTTTGTGCTCTCCCGCTTGTTCTCTTTCTCAACAATCTTACTTCTCTCTTGTTTGTCTCTATACATGCTCGGGGTGTGTCTTCAATCCCCGAATGCAACACCATTTCTCACTCCCTCTTCATTCCCTCCCTCTCCGGCTATCAGGCACACCAAGTGAAACAAAACACATCTCTTGTCAGTTCCACTTTACTACACGCAGCAACCGAGAGAAAAGTTGTTCTCCTTAAACGAAGGCTCTGTGAAGATCAGGAGATGGTGGGGAGGCTCAAAAACACAGACAGGCCCTGTGAGGGGCAAACTATTAATGTGGGAAATCCACCCAAGCCCTGAATTAATGCAGGAAGGATGTATCTATGTGGGCAACCCATGCAGAAAGGCAAATCAGTCGCACATCCATCTTTTCAACCACACCTGCACATCAGCAAGAGTTTCGCTGACAGTAGTGTCATCTTTAAAGGATGAGGACAGGTATCTCTCGGTGAAGGTACCCATTCATTCATTCAATCATGTTTATTGTTCACTTACTGTGTGCAAAGCACCATACTAAGTTCTTGGGAGAGTCCAGTATGGCAATAAACAGACTCATCCCCTGCCCACACTGAACTTGCACTCTAGAGGAGCTTAGATGAGTTCATCTTCCAGGCCAGAGCCTCTCTTGCCTCTCACCCCAACCAATCCAAAAAGGGCTCTGAATCCTCATTCCTCCCTGTGAGTTAGCAGACATTTTCATTTGCAGTTATGCCATTTTCTAGAGCTTACAAGAGCTGGTCTCCTACAAGCATCAATGTGTCAATCCCTGCTACGTGGACATTTTCCTGGTTGCTTGGAATGTGTTTTCCTGGTGATTCCCATTAAGTGAAGATGTGAAAATTCAGGTAGTGGATGGTACCTCTGTTGTACAAATGGTAATTACTAATAATGTGATACCTAAAAATAACTGTTGTTTGTTAAGCACTTTACTATGTGCTAAGCACTGTACTAAGCACTGGGGTAGTTTCAATAACAATATTAATAGTGGTATTTGTTAAGTGCTACTCGGGTGCCAAGCACTGTTCTAAGCACTGGGAGAGATGCAAGGTAATCATGTTGTCCCACGTGGGGCTCACAGTCTTAATCCCCATTTTACAGATGAGGCAACAGAGGCACAGAGAAGGTAAATGACTTGCCCAAATTCACATAGCTAAGAAGTGACGCAGCCAGGATTAAAACCCATGACCTCTGACTCCCGAGCCCATGCTCTTTCCACTGAGCCATGCTGCTTTACAAGGTAATCAGGTCCCACGTGGGGCTCATAGTCAAAGGAGGGAGAACGGGTATTGAATCCCCATTTTGCAGATGAAGGAACTGAGACACAGAAAAGTTAAGTGACTTGCCTATGGTCACATATCAGACAAGTGGCGGAGCTGTGATTAGAACCCAGGTCCTGACCCGTGCTCTTTCCACTAGGACATGCTGCTTCTAAATAAAATCCAGGTACATTTAAACTAGCAAAGAACTGTCCATAAAATATTTGCTTTTCTTTTTGGTAGCATCCTGTGTGATGAGGGCTTCTGATGTTGTGGGATCTCGGGATAAATGATGTTTGAAGGGGAAACAAGGCCTGGGATGTGCCTCTCTTTGATTGAATTCAAGCACTTCAAAAAGTCCCAAATGATTGCTCCTTCCCTTTGCCATCTCTCTCTCTCTCCCTCTTCCATAATTGTCTAGTCAGTCAATCAATTAATCAATTATATTTACTGAATGCTTACTGAATGCTCACTGCTCACTGTACTAAGAGCTAATAATAATGGTGGCATTTATTAAGCGCTCACTATGTGCAAAGCACTATTCTAAGTGTTGGGGAGGTTACAAGGTGACCACGTTGTCCCTTGGGGAGTTCACAGTCTTAATCCCCTCACATCCAGTCCATCACCGAAAACTGCCGATCTCACCTCCGCAACATAGCCAAGATCCGGCCTTTCCTCTCAAGACAAACCGCTACCCTGCTGATTCAATCTCTCATCCTATCCCGACTGGATTACTGCAACAGCCTCCTCTCTGATCTCCTCCCATCCTTCTGTCTCTCCCCAATTCAGTCTATAGTTCACGCTGCTGCCCAGATCATCTTTGTGCAGAAATGCTCTGGGCATGTTACTCCCCTCCTCAAAAATCTCCAATGGCTACCAGTCAACCTACACATCAGGCAAAAACTCCTCACTCTCGGCTTCAAGGCTGTCCATCACCTCGCCCCCTCCTACCTCACCTCCCTTCTTTCCTTCTCCAGCCCAGCCCGCACCCTCCGCTCCTCTGCCACTAACCTCCTCACTGTGCCTTGTTCTTGCCTGTCCCAGCGTCGACCCCCAGCCCACATCCTCCCCATGGCCCGGAATAACCTCCCTCCTCACATCCGCCAAGCTAGCTCTCTTCCTTCCTTCAAGGCCCTACTGAGAGCTCACCTCCTCCAGGAGGCCTTCACAGACTGAGCCCCCTCCTTCCTCTCCCCACATCACCTGTATATATGTTTGTACAGATTTATTAGTCTATTTATTTTACTTGTACATATTTACTATTCTATTTATTTTATTTTGTCAATATATTTTGTTTTGTTGTCTGCCTCCCTCTTCTAGACTGTGAGCCCATTGGTGGGTAGGGACCGTCTCTAATTGTTGCCAACTTGTACTTCCCAAGTGCTTAGTACAGTGCTCTGCACACAGTAAGCGCTCAATAAATACGATTGAATGAATGAATAATCCCCATTTTACAGATGAGGTAACTGAGGCCCAGAGAAGTTAAGTGACTTGCCCAAAGTCACATTCATTCATTCATTCAATCGTATTTATTGAGCGCTAACTGTGTGCAGAGCACTGTACTAAGCTCTTGGGAAGTACAAGTTGGCAACCTATAGAGACGGTCCCTACCCAGCAACGGGCTCACAGTCTAGAATTGTCACACAGCTGACAATTGGCAGAGTCAGGATTTGAACCCATGACCTCTGACTCCAAAGCCCCTGTTCTTTCCACTGAGCCACGCTGCTTCTCATGGCTCAACACAACAACAAAATAGACACATTCCCTGCCTAGTAACTCTTTCTCCTCTACAGAGGTCTTTGGGGGTTAGATGGTTGCTGCGGGGTGGGGAAGTGGAGGCAATGTCTTGCTTTCATTCTACAGTCAGTATTCTCCAGATTCAATTTCACAGTCCAGAGCAGTCCGGACCACAGCTTCTCAGTATTACTGTCCCAGGAGGACCAGATATTATGCATCCTTTCTTGTAGAATTGCAATTGGACCTCCAAATCCAATCACAGAGTTTACTAAGCATTTACTGTATGCCAAGAACTAAGCCGAGTATTAGGGTAGATACAAGATAATCAGATCAGAAACAGTCCTGATCTCACATGGGGCTCAGAGTCCAAGAGAGTTGGAGAAAAACCATCCTCCTCCTTTCCCAACTGAGGAACCTAGGACATAGAGGGCTTAAGTGACTTGCCCAAGTTCACACAGCAGGCCAGTGGCAGAGCTGGAATAGTAATAATAAGAATGATGATACTTGTTAAGCACTTACTATGTGCCAAGCACTGTTCTAAGCGCTGGGGTAGATACAAGTTAATCAGGTTGGAAACAGTCCCTGTCCTTCATGGAGCAAATGCTCTTAATTCCCATTTTACAGATGAGGTAACTGAGGCCCAGAGAAGTTAAGTGACTTGCTAAATGTCACCCAGCAGATGTGGTGGATCTGGGAATAGAATCCAGGTCTGGCTCCTATGCCCTCCATCTAGACTCCAAGTTCGATGTGGCCAGGGACTGTGTCTGTTGATTGCTGTACTGTACTCTCCCAAGCACTTAATATAGTGCTCTAAACACAGTGAGTACTCAATAAATATGATTGAATGAATGAAAGTTCCTTCGGTTCGGCCAGGCCAAATTAAGGTTTTGTTTGGGGTCCTGCAGATTTGCTCTTACAGGGCTTTATTGTATTTTTTTAAAGGGCTTATGGTTATTCATGGAAGGAAATTCAATCTAGAACACACAAGTTCTTGCATTAACTGAGCATCGTGGTCATGTTAGCCCCTTCAGTGATTCCCTGGGCAATTCTAGACTGCCCCCTTTTAGACTGTGAGCCCGCTGTTGAGTAAGGACCATCTCTATATGTTGTCAGCTTGTACTTCCCAAGCACTTAGTACAGTGCTCTGCACACAGTAAGCGCTCAATAAATACGATTGAATGAATGATTGAATTGGAGTGGCCAAGAGGCTCCAGGATCCTCTGAGGGCTGGTTTCTCGGTGGCTCCCAGCCTGTAAATCAAATCACATGGGGAGATCCCAGAATCAATTCGGAGCCCTCAAGCAACTTCTCTCCACTCTGCCATCCTCTCTGGGGCTTTGGCAGTTCTTCAGCTCAGACCGAATCTGTCAGGGCTTGACAGGTGGTGAGTGGGCAGTGAAATCCCAACCTGCTTTGTGTTTCAGCAATGGCATCTCACGGTGATGTTCTAAAAACGGAATTAGATAGGCAGACCAGGCCATCTACTTGGTGGTTGCCACCCTCCAGAGCTTTCTCTGAGCAATACTTGGGCTGCCAGGTCAGGTCTCAGAAGGAGCACTGCTCTCCAAGTCACTATATCACCTAATAAATCATGTGGCAGAAAAATAGATGATTTGTCACCCATCGGAGCTGCTCAGGGTGCCCAGGACGAAAAATGTATTATAAAGAATGTTTCCCTTTTTGTTCCCAGAAACCACTTCAGACATTTAAATCCATCCTGAATACTAAATTAATATTCAACCCGTAAGCTCTATTTCACCGGCTAGTATGCTCCTGATAACATGTATGTCTATAAATAAATTGCCATAATTCTTTCTAAGGGCTAGTCCTGTGACATATACCAAAATTTAACACAGGGCCAACTGGGGATCTAGTCAAAAGACTTGTGGTAGCATCTGCCAGAGGTTGGGTTTTCAAGTGTCTTGTAATTTAAGGATAGGGCTGACTTTCCAAGCAAGATGGTTTGCTGAGTATTTGTGTAGTGTTGGTGTTCCAGAAAGCAAATGATGTGGATTTTAGACCTGACCTGCCTTTAGCCAACAAGCACAGTCTGTAAAATGAGATAATAAGATTCCAGGGTGGCCTATCTGAATCGCTTCCTTTTGAAGTTCTTCCCACTCAGCTTTCTAGATCTGCAAATCTGATGGGTAGGTAAGCCCACTCATCCCCTCTCAGCTCCTAATAATAATAATAATAATTGTGGTATTTCTCTCCCTTTCCTGACACGCCCCAGGCCCAGGCTTTCCTACCCCACCTCCCTGCATTCTTTACTTCCCTTCCCTCCCCCACCTCTCTGGTGTTCCCACCCGTGGCTATAGGCTTTTCTTCATTACTTTTGTAATAAGTATGGCATCCATGGCTTCCGCACTCTCACCCATTTGGACCCCACAAATATTCTTCCTGCTCCCCAACCTCCCTGGGTGGATATGGAGGCTGGTAAGGAATAGGAGATGGAAGAGTGTTGGGATTGGTGAAGAAAATGGGGCTGGGGAGTGGGAGGAGACAGTTACTTCAGTGTACCTTCTGTGGTAGGCACAGTTCTCACAGTTATATAGAAAGGTGGTTTCTGTTAATCAATCGATTGTATTTATTGAGCATTCACTGTGTGCAGAGCACTGTACTAAGCCCTTGGGAGAGTCTACTATAACAGAGATGGTAGACATGTTCCCTGCCCATGATGAGTTTACAGTCTAGAGAGGGATCTTGGAAGCTTTGTCGACTTTCTGTTTCTTATGAAACTCAATAATAATAATTGTGGTATTTGTTAAGCACTTACTATGTACTAGATGCTGTATTAAATGCTAGAGTAGATGCAAGATAATCAGGTTGGGCACAGTCCCTGTCCCATAAAGGGCTCTCAATCCTAATCTCTATGTCACAGATGCAGACACTGAGGCCCAGAGAAGTCAAGTGACTTGTCCAAGGACACTTAGCCCATGCTTTTTCCATTAGGTCATGCAGCTCCCCTCTACTTGACATACTAAACAACCCTGTGATTTTCCAGTAGACTATGGTCCCTGGAGTGAGAAGAGTGTATTCCAGGGAAGGAAACTCAAGCCATTAGACTAACCTTCCTTATTTGGTCAAGGAACACTAAAAAGTGACTCTGAGGACATTCCAAACAGACACTGAAATGCTACTAGAGAGAAGATCAAAGTGGGAAGATCCCAATCTTGGAAATGGAATGGATTTGGGAGACCTGAGGCCATTTTCACGGGGGTACCAGGGTTACCCCAAGACCCAGAAGGGCCCAATGTCAGGTCAAGCTCCAAGCAGGGCAGATCCTTCCCACCGATGGACCATTCTCAGGGGTACGGTGAGCATGCTGGAGCTGCCAATCAGTGGCACAAAATTCACTTGTGTTTTCAAAGATAATCAAACATTAAAAGCTGTTCTAGAGGCAGATGGATCGGGAGTTGGCTTAGACCCAGGCCTCCGAGCCTTACTGGTAAATCAGCATTGCTTTCCCTCTTGGGCCACCGCCCATTTTGAAATCCTTACCACCTGCTGCTGCCGCTGTTCAGAATGTGTCCGAATGGCTCTGATGGACAAAGCCTGCTTGGGGAAGGCTGTCAGGCAGAGATCAAAAACAGCTCCTCTTTTCCAGCGTTGCACTGAGATCACATTGCAAAGAAGGATCTGATAGAGTTTCACTTGGCTGTACAATTATCATCATATCAAAAGGCTGGCGATTTTCAGTCCTGCAAAAAGTTTATCCCGGTACAGAAGCCTCCAGTCATCTTATTTGGCCCAGTTTTGGACAGTGCAGCAAAATGTGGTTGATAAATGTGCAGTGTCTGAACGGTGAGGCTGTGCATTCCTTGATTACATTATTTATTTTAAATTTATCTACCCTTCTCATCTCGCCACCACCTACCGTGAGTCATGCTCAGTGCCGAAGGAGCAGTCCAAGATTATGTTCTAAATAATATCTAGGCGGCTTCTTGCAAGTAATAAAAACAAGCCATGGTAGTATGCATCTGGTCCACACAAATCAGCTTCTTTAGGTTGGATTTTAATTGGTCATCTTATGAAAAATGTGCAATTAAACAAGCAGCTTTTGCTAGGATATGAGGCTTTGTTGAGGTAATTTTTTAGGTGAAATATCTAGCCCTCTGGAGAGCCCCAAGCAAGTGTTTCAGCATCAGCCAAATGGGGTTCAGAATGTTAAATTTGTTGGATTTTTTTGCTAGCAGGTTTTGTTGTTCTCCTGCACCTGGAACCCTCTTAAATGAGGACGCGATAGATAGAAATTGAGATGGAAATGTGTATCTGAGAAAGCTCGTCATCTAACACATGGACAGTTTGCTATTGAGAGCCTCTTCCTTTATGCACTGTTAGACAAGATCAAACCCTATTTCAGATATAATGGTGAAATGCGATTTCAATGTATCATGGAAAGAGAATCACAGCTTCATATCTCTTTGATAATATCTCCAAATATAATATAATATCTGTATGGTTGTTGCAGGAGCAGAATAGGATTCACTATCTCAATCCTTTTGTTTCAGGTAGTATGTGAGATCCCATCAATCAATTCTATTTATTGAGTAATTACTGTGTGCAGAGCACTGTACTAAGCTCTTGGGAGAGTATAACGCAGCAATATAACAGACACATTCTCTGCCCACAGCAAGCTTACAGTCTAGAAGGGGAAACAGACATTAAATGAGTAAATTATGAATATATACCTAAGTATTGTGGAGCGGGGGGGTGGGGGGCAGTGAATAAAGGGAGCAAGTCAGGATGACACAGAAGGGAGTAGGAAAAGACGAAATGACAGCTTAGGGAAGACCTCATGGAGGAGATGGCTTTGAAGGTGGGGAGAGTAATTGTCTTTTGGTTATGTTAAATGAGGGCATAGCAGACCAGAGACAGGACTTGGACTAGTGGTAGGTGGGGAGGTAGTTGAGATCAAAGTACAGCGAATAGGGTGGCATTAGAGGAGAAAAGAGTGAAATCTGGGTTGTGATAGGAGAGTAGTGAGGTGAGATAAGAGGTGGAAAGATAATTGAGTGCTTCAAAGCTGACAGGTTGCTGTCAGTGACTGCCTTTTCCTCCTACTAACACTATTTTCCAGTATTTACTCCAATCCCAGGTATTGGGTTAGTGGTTTAACCACTGGGTCCTTGGTTTATTGAGTGGATGCAAATGTATCTCTCAAAGTTTATTTTCTAGAAGCCATTTGTTCTAGGGATTTGAGTTAAAAGGTTTGGACACCTATGCATCAATCAATCAATGGTGTTTATTGAGTGATTACTATGTGCAGACCACTGTATTAACTGCTTGGAAGAATACAATACAATAACGTTGGTAGACATGTTCCCTGCCACAAGGAATTTACAGTCTAGAGGGGGAGGCAGAAATTAAAATTAGTCATTCATTCATTCAATTGTATTTATTGAGCACTTGTCATGTGCAGAACACTGTACTAAGCACACGGGAGAGTACAGTACACCAATAAACAGACACATTCCCTGCCTACAATGAGGTTACAGTCTAGAAGTGGTGAGACAGACCTCAATACAAATAAATAAATTAAAGATATGTACATAAGTGCTGTGGGGCTGGCGGGGGGAGAAGAACAAAGGGAGCAAGTCAGGGCGTTGCAGAAGGGACTGGGAGAAGAGGAAAGTGGGAGTTTAGACTGGAAAGGCTTCTTGGAGGAGCCTTCAATAAGGCTTTGAAGTGGGGGAGAGTAATTATTTGTCAGATATGAGGAGGGAAGGCATTCCAGGCCAGAGATAGGATGTGGGCAGTGAGCTAGGTGAGATGGAGGCACAGTGAGAAGGTTAGAACTAGAGGAATGAAGTGTGCGGGCTCAGTTGTAGAAGGAGAGTAATGAGATGAGGTAGGAGGGGACAAGGATTTGGAGTGCTTTAGAGCCAGTGGTGAGAAGTTTTTGTTTGATGCAGAGGTGGTTGGGCAACCCCTGGAGTTTTTTGAGGAGTGAAGTGACATGTCCTGAACGTTTCTGTAGAAAAATTAACCGGCAGCCGAGTGAAGTATGGACTGGAGTAGGGAGATACAGGAGCCTGGAAGGGCAGAAAGGAGGCTGATTCAGGTGGGATAGGATGAGTCATTGTATTAACATGGTAGCAGTTTGGATGGAGAGGGAAGAGTGGATTTTAGCGATGCTGTGAAGTTGGGACCGACAGGATTTAGTGATGGATGGAACATGGATTTAATTGTGGATAAGTACAAAAGTGCTATGGGGCTGAGGGCAGGGTGGGTGAATATCAAGTGCTTAAAGGGTACAAATCCAAGTGCAAGAGTGACACAGAAAGGAGAGAGGGAGAAGGGAAATGAGGGCTTTAATTGGGGAATTCCTCTTAAAGGAGATGTGATTTCAATAAGGCTTTGAATGAGAAGAGAAGAGTGGTCTGTCATATGCAAAATGGAGGGAATTCCAAGCTCGAGAGAGCACGTGGACAAGGGATCGGCAGAAAGATCAAGGTAGTGGGGTTGATTGGCATTAGAAGAGCAAAATGTGCCCCTGGGTTGTGGAAGCAAATCAGTGAGGTAAGATAGGAGAAGGCAGACTGACTGAGTATATCTCTATCGTTATGAACAAACCAGTTCTGCAACTGGAAATGCACCTGTCTGAGTAACACATTTTGATTACAAGATAGAGATATAACACAATGGAAAAGCACGAATGTGTTTGTGAGTAATGCAGTCCACAAGTTGGTGCAAGTAGATTTGCTGTAGGAAGAAACAGTTTTGTATATGTGTGGGACATCAATCAATGTAGGATAGTGTTCCGCTTCCCAGCCACTGCCTCAGCTTTACTACACAGTATGCTGTGTTTTTGCAACTTTACAGTGTTTAATACAGTAAAATGCCAGTAAGTAGCAAGGGTTTAAGCATTCTGCTAGAGGTTGACATACCAGTAAAATCGGAATTTGTTCTGAAAAATGTCAGTTTTGAGAGTCTTTGAATCGTCTACCCCTCCCATTAAATTTCAGTTGACTCAAGGGTTATTAAAATACCACTGTCCCAGAACATGAGGTTCTATTAAAATACACTCCTCATGTTATAGAGCTCCGTGTAATGCCATTACCAGTATTATCTTTCAATGCAACTGCAGGAGAATCTAACCATGAATATGTATTGTATATGTGTTTGTGTGTATGTAAAAAATAATATTTCTCTGACAAGTATTTTCCCTGCTTGTTTTCTGCCCCTGGTAATATATTTTAGGTGCTGTGCTCCTTGAAGGCAGGGAATATATGTCTTCAGTCTGGTGGCCACACCCAAGTGCTTAGTACATAATTCTTTGCAGTTTGGTACTCAATAAATGCCCCTGATTGAGGAACCTTGTTGGACTGAAATTCCCTCAATAACCATCTCTGTTTTCCTTTACCTTTCTTTAAAATATATTAGAGAAGCAGTGTGGGTCAGTGGAAGAGCACGGGCTTGGGAGTCAGAGGTCATGGGTTCCAATCCCAGCTCTGCCGCTTGTCAGCTGTGTGACCTTGGGCAAGCCACTTAACTTCTCTGTGACTCAGTTTCTTCATCTGTAAAATGGGGATTAAGACTGTGAGCCGTACGTGGGACAACTGATCACCTTGTATCCCCCCAGTGCTTAGAACAGTGCTTGGCACATAGTAAGCGCTTAACAAATACCATCATTATTATTATTATATCTGGAAAACTTCCAGAATATAAGTATTCTTCTTAAATTTCTCACCTCCATCTCAGGAGGAAGAAGAGTGAGAGAATATTGAGTGGCCAGGAAAACAGGAACAAACCAACAGGGTCACTTTAATGCCATTTTGTAAATGCAAAGCAAATATGGATTAGGCAGAGCAAACCCAGTAAGGAGAACTTCATCTAGACATGCCAAAGTCCATCGTCCTGAAGAGCTGTCACTGTGACTTGATGGATTAGGCCAAGAATCAACAAGTGATCCAAACTTTAATACAAAACCCATGCCACACGGAGACACAATTCATTCAATTGTATTTACTGAGCGCTTACTGTGTGCAGACATAATAGGAAGGATACACCAACAATGCAAAAAATAGAGCCCCCGGCCCCCAAGCAGTTTGTTTCAATTGTGATAGGGCCATCTCAGTGCCCGTACAGAATATCGGTTAGCGCCACTCCATACAATGAGGTCCGAATGATGGTGCGTGCTCTCCTGAAAGGTGGTCAGATTAAAAAGAACTGCTCCATTTCCCTTTGCTTCAGCCAGGTTGCCCTCCCTAAATGGATCTCTAGCATGGCCTTATAGGATCAACATGACAGGACACCGAGAAGAACACCCCTTTGGCTTCTGCTACTTTGTAAATGGCTCAACCTGGCATCCCCACTGTGAGCTTTGGCTCTGCTCTTTGTCAGGCTTTGTTGTAAAAATCCTTTATCCTGAGGCAGTGATGCGTATTATATCAAACCCTGGATGAGTGTTTTACAATATCTCTAATGTTTCTACAAGATCATCTTGGAGCAACTATGCTAATCAACCTGACACTGGCGAGGGTTTGCTTGGTAAGTCTGTGTCTGTAACTCGTGTGTGTGTGTGTGTGCATGTAATAATATTAATAATAATAACTTTGGTATTTGTTAAGTGCTTACTATGTGCCCAGCACTATTCTAAGTGCTGGGGGAGATACAAGGTATGTATGAGTGTGTATACATATAGGAAATGTGTGTATACATGTAAGAAGTTGGAATTTCATGCTCTAGAATGCTGCTACTTCTGAGTTCCTGGGGGAATGGCGGCTATACTCAGGAACCATAAACTATTCCTCCTTGAGGGCACGGTTAGTATCTACCAGCTGAATTGTACTGAATTGTACTCTCCCCAGTTCTCAGTCCAATATTCTGCACAAAGTAAGTGTTAAATCAGGGCTGGCAGGGCCCTTCAATCAATCGATCAATGGTATTTATTGAGCTCTTTTTATATGCAGAGAATTGTATTAAGCATATGAGAAAATACAGTAGCATAAGTAAAAATGATCCCTGTCCTCAAGGAGCTTACAATCCTTTTTTTTTATGGTATTGATTAAGCATTTCCTATTTGCCAGGCACTGTACTCAGTGCTGGGGTAGATACATGCTAATTAGGTTGGACACAGTCCATGTTCTACATGGGGCTCACAGTCTTAATCTCCATTTTACAGGTGAGGTAACTGGTTCACAGAAAAGTTAAGTGACTTGCCCCAAATCACACAGCAGATAAGTGGTGGATCCAGGAATAGAACCCAGGGCCTTCTGATTCCCAGACCCATGCTCTAGTCACTAGGCCATACTGCTTCTCATTTTAGTGCTTCATTTTAACTTTGCAGAGGGACTGGTTTTCCCTTGCCCAGATGACAGAAAATTGTTTTTGTAGAGAAAGGAAATGATTTAGTTTTTGCTGCCCCTGTTCAAGATCCTAAGAAGGAGACAATTGGAACTTTGAAATTAAAGACCTGAGACTGCACTGAATTGATTCCAACAAAATCCCCAGGCCTCTGGACCCTAACTAAATTTTCCTTAATTCGCTGACAGGCCTGTAATCTCCTTGGAGACTCTGGAAGGAGAAGGTCTCTGGTAGCTCTGAAAAGTGACTGAAACTCCAAGTTGGGCTCAAACAATGGGAAGGACTCTACTACTTAGGGACAGTTTTTGTGCAAAGGACAGGAGAGAAAAGAATTGGGCTAGAGGTTAGTTCAAACATCTATCCTTGGAGAGAGGTCAGGACCCCAATCAAGCGATGTTCTTTAAACTCTTAAATTAAAACACAGTCCATAAGACATGGACCTCTGCAAATAATAATTTCTGGAGAAAAGGTGAAAAACTACTTTTTGCCTTCTTTCCCAAGCATAGAACTGTTCTCTCAGCAAGGGAGCACGCATACTGGATGGCGGTCTTTAGTTAAAATACAAAGGTGTGCCTGGCATGACTGTTTTCAAATTCCAGTGATATGTCTGCTGTAAAATAAAGCAATTTGTCATTGAATTGAGGTGAAGTGCCTCTGACCTTTTGAGCGGGCAAGACACACAAACACAATCTCTCTTTTTTTTATCCCCTCTCATTTTCAAAATACCGGGAGACCTGGACAGAATAATCTTTTGGAGAAATAACATTTGTATTTTTCAGCAAAGCGTGGTGTAAAACTGAACAATCACAGTACACAACCAAACCATTTCACTGTTCTAATTTTAATGACACTAACTAGATGTGAACTCCGACCTGCAGGTGGCTGAATGATGTTGCTAAGCAACAGTGTTTTTATATATAAGACTGGCCCATTTGGGTTAATTCTGTGTTTTTCTTGAATCTTTAGCTTTCAGGATACAGAAGGGTGGTTTATGCCGGCTTTGTTATAGGGAAGAAGAAAAGTGACAGGTGTACACATTGTTTGGATTTTTTTTATATAAAAGAACCTCACCTAGGTATACAAGTACATTGTAGTATCTAAAAATGACAACATGAAATATAGCAGCCATTTTTCTCTCCAGAAGAGGAGCTTATAAATGTACTTGGTCCAGACTATCTTCTATTTTAGCAATACATCAAACTGTGCAGGCCCATCAGTCTGAATCAATTAGAAATTACTCACAAAGTAAATTACATTGAAAAGCTTTGATTTGTTACTGGAGTTTGTTACCATTCTCTTCAATCTTAAAAGGCTGAAAGCAAAAAAGTAATAATGTGACAGTGATAGTGAAATGTAACTTCTATTGAGATGGATGAGAACCTATTTGCTACAATATTTGCTTTTAATAATTTAATTTTTCAAACACTGCAGAGAGAGCCATAAATATTTGATTACAAAGCATCTACAGTTTAGGTAAGATTAGTTTGCGCTGGTTGCCGATCATCCGAACATGCTTATATATCAATTTTCTAATGATTTTTATCAACAATTAGTCTTTAACTGGCTCTCACATTTGCCTCCTAATTGTATACCTTATCTTATTGCTGCTTGATGTGTTGTGGCAAAGTGGAAGCAAACTTGCTGCTGCTTTTAGGAAAAGAGTATTTCATGAATGAATCCTGGATTCTTGCATTCTTCTTCATTAGCTTTTCTGTTTTCTGTCACTGGCACCATTCCAGGAGAGTTGGGGCCATTGCACGCTTCATACTAGGTGTCCACTTGCAGACTGTAGATTGTAAGATCATTATGGGCAGGGAATGTATCTGTTTATTTTTGTATTGTACTCTCCCAAGCCTTTAGTACAGTGCTCTGCAGATAGTAAGCATTCAATAAATATGATTGGATGAATGAATGAAAGGAATGGGAATGGGAAGTTTGTTTTTTGCCAACTCCCAAGATTTAATCCGTAAACATCCTGAATATGGCTGTGTAGAAATACTGATTTTATTGTCTTTGGATCTAATTTCATATTATTAAGCACCAGCTTTTCTAGGCATTTTACAAGGAACATTGAGCCATTATGTGGCAAATGCCTTTGCAGGACACATTATTTACAAACAATTTCCAGTAAAAGTCATTGGGGAAAAAAATTGTCAAAGAATGCAGCAGCAAGCAATTTTTTTATGGTATTTGTTAAGCTATTACTATGTGCCAGGCACTGTACTAAGCACTGGGGTAGATACCTCGCTACTCTCCTACTACAGCTCAGCCTGAACACTTTGCTCCTTAATGCTAACCTTCTCACTGTACCTAGGTCTCATCTATCTCACCGCTGACCCCTCACCCATGTCCTGTCTCTGGCCTAGAATGCCCTCCCTCCTCAAATCTGACAGACAATTACTCTCCCCACCTTCGAAGCCTCCAAGAGGCCTTCCCCGACTCAGCTCTCCTTTCCTCTTCTCCCACTCCTTTCTGCATTGCCCTAACTTGCTCCCTTTATTTATCCCCCCTCCCAGCCCTATAACACACATAGCTGTAATTTTTTTATTTTAATGCCTGTCTCCCACTCTAGACTGTAAACTCATTGTGTGCAAGGAACGTCTGTTTATTGTTGAATTATACTCACCTAAGCGCTTAATGCAGTGCTCAGTAAACACGATGAAATGAATGAGTGATACAAGCTAATCAGGTTAGACACAGTTTATGCCCCAGAAGCACTTGCAAGAGACTCCCTTTAATACTTTCCATGTCCGTTTATGCCAGGGAGAAGTGCTTTCCAACTGAGGCTGGGAACAGACTACTCGTCATCCGCTTTACATCACTATGTATGAGAAGGTCTTTTCTTGCCTTCTTGGAGAATATCCAGTAATGTGTGGATCACTTGCATGATCAGATTTATGGACAGATTTCCTTTATGAGCTTTGATTCAAGATTCAAGAGCAGAGATACTGGAGGTGGCTCCTAAGCCCAAGTACTGATCATCATCATCAATCGTATTTATTGAGCACTTACTGTGTGCAGAGCACTGTACTAAGCGCTTGGGAAGTACAGGTTGTACTAGTTGTACAAGTACTGATGGTTTCTCTACTCAAACACTGAACTTAAATGTGGTATTTAAGCATGGTTTTTCTCAGGGTTGTCTGTTCTCTCCTCAGATTAATGGCCTCCACTAGTTCCCAGTCTGCCCCTCTGATTGACTACCGAGTTAGGACATTTATGATGCTATCTGCAAAATATTCTAGCAAGACTCATTTGTGTCCAGAAAACCTTTTGGGGAAATTGGCTGTCCTTTAGCTGAATCACTTTATCTGATACCTGAAAAGGATTATTAGTGCAAAAGAAGGTCACATTAGAAAATTAATGTGCCCTGCCACTCCTAACCCTGATGTTCTTAATTGAAGGCTAAAACAAGCAATTTAACAGAACATAACGGTAATGTTAATGATGGCAAATGTGTTGAGAGAGCATTTTTGATAAAGCTACACATCCCAGCATTTTGAAGGTGTGGCTACTATGGGGAGAACTAAACAGGAAATGAAAGACAGCAGGCATGGAAATTAATGAGGTTAAGATTTTAAAGGCCAGTAAGTGGATGACAAATGAAGTTCAAACAATAAGGGTGAATAATGAGTCATGAGTGACTAAGCACGCTGCGTATTTGGAGTTCAGTCGAAAAAGTGACAAAATTCATTTGAAGTTCCCTACAGGTGCCCAGGGAACTAGGAAATTGCATTCAATCTCCGCCACAGGTCTGATTTTTGCAGTTCGGCAATGCTTCCGACTGAAATCCACTTTCAAATGTACTACATCTCCTTAGAAGTTTGTTGCCCCGTTGGATACCCTGTCAAATCCTGTTCCTTATTTCTGGCATCATTCCAGAGTATTTGTGAAGTTTACCTCTCTGGCTGCATGCTTACCATTTCCAGAACTCTGAAAGGCCTGTTGGAAAATTGGGGAACTTATTTACAAAAAGTAAAACCTGAAACCTGAATGCGTTATGCTGGACGCACTGTATGAAACTCACTATATTACTATTTTTATCATGATACTAGATTCATTTTCCATTTGACTATCTTGCCATCTTGCCTTCTATTCTCCCTATGTTCCCTGCAGATACATCTGCAGTGCAGTGCCTCTGGAAGAGACTGTAGCAAGGTACTTAAGGGAGGGCAGTTGGAGAATTTTACGATTTGCCTTTGTTTTGGGGAGAGAGAAATGATATACCACAGAATCTCTTTAATTGCTACAGATGTGTTCCTAAGAGAGCTCTGTCATAACAAAACTGGGATTGGAAAACTATCGAGTTTTGGGAAAAAGGCGATTAAGCAATCCTATTGTTGGGTGTTTACTATGTACAGAGTGCTGTACCAAGTGCTTGGGAGAGTACAATACAACAGAATTAGCAGACACATTCCTGCCCATTTTGAGCTTGGAGTCTACAGATGCAGCCCAGCCCGCTCCATCAAATTCCCTGCAGTGTGAGGTTCACGCGTGAAGCTTGAATCTTAGGGAAATTGGGAAAATATCATTTACTTTGGGCAAATTTAAAATCAAGACAGGCTATTAATTTCCTCTGAATCATGATCAGGAATGACAAGGATTGCTCTCCCTCTTTTCCATTTCTCTTTCTCCCCTTCTATCTGGATGTTTATCTGTCTCTTCTCTGTGTTCCCATCTTTTCCTCCTCAGAATCTATGTCTCAGTATTGATGACTCTGTGTTGTCTTTGACTCTGTCCCTCTCTGTGTCTACTTTGCTCTGTCTTGGTAGCTTTATGTTTCAGGATATTTCTGAGTCACTGACTAATGAAAATGCATAGCACAAGCTTTATGTAGTCTGAATAGGTGTGTATATATGGGTTTGTGTGGTTACCTTTGGATAACCAAATGTATGTGAATATAGGAAGAATGTCTAAATTGTCATGATATTGTATGGTGTATGGTTTCCCCATAATCTAATAATCTTTAGATTATTCAAAGAGGGCATTATTTGTATGTAGGAACACTGCACTTAGAGTGGAAAAACACTTTGTAGAAAGCAAGGGGTTTTGGAGCATTGAGGAAGATTATGTGGTAAATGTGAAGTGGAAGGCTATTCTACAAGGGGTAGTTTGCATTAAGAAGGATGTCTGACTTCAGGAAAGCTGGTTAGTGGAATGTGTACATGCTGTATCCATTTGGGCAATTCACGCAGCCTCTCTGTGCTGAAGTCTCCTCATCTGAAAAATGGAGATATCAAAGCTTGCTCCCTCCCTGCTGTGGAGTGATTTGCTTAGGTTGAATGAGATAGTTCAAATGAACTCCTTGGAATAAATGCATGCTATAAGTTCAAATATAATTATGATTTCATTTTCTAATCCTGGAAAGGACTAAGAACATGAACAATTTTAAGGCCATCCGGACCATCATCTTTGTCCCAGAGTGGTTCATCTTAATCTATTCTCCATGCTTCCTCTCTATATATCTTAATATTCTTCTCAAGAAAAAGGCCCACTTTTATCTCTTTGCTTCTTTGAGGCCTGAAAGATGTATTCTGTATTCTTTTACTCTTTGTGGGAAATGGCAAGTCTTTTGTTTGTTTATTCCAAGATTCCCAATTTTAGATTCTATCCCCTGGGACCTTAAACCCCTCATCCTCTCTCATCTCATAGCCACTCTAGTGATTCATTTTCATTATTCAAGTATTGGAACGTCTTCTTTTCTGGGGAAGATAAACATATTGGTTCGGCTTCTCACCCCGGATCTCTGGGAAATATTTGGGGGCTGTAAACTGGGCTCATATTTCTCTTAACCTTTCCCTTGAACCCAAACTCAGTCGACAACACTGTGGACAGTCACTTCCCAAAAACGCCCTCGTAAGGACACTATATGCACATTAACAAAGCCAAAAGAGAATGCATTTGCCTGTGGATGGAGCAAAAATGGATGCTGTCTCCCCTGATGTATTACAAGAGTCTTCCAAAAAGAATGTTTCTGACCTTTCTATTTCCCACCATCTTCCCTGAATGGTCTCACCCTCAGTGTTCTTATTCTACTGCTCAAGTCTGGAGCCCCAAAAAGACCAATGAGAAACAGGTCTAAATCCTGCCAATGTCACTGCTACCCTTTATCTTGCTGAGAGTCCTTAAAGTTTACTCTTGTGTGGGGCCCAGAGGTAGGAAGAGAAATCTTACCGAGAAAAACAGTTTTCATTGCAGCGTTGCATGGTCCATTTCAGGACACATTTTTGCCATAGGAAAATTTCATTTGCTAACACCCCATTTGATTTCTAGAGCATTTGGCTGACTTAATGTCTCCTTTAAATTTGTAGATTATCATCCATTCCATGTAAATGTCATTAATTTAAATGTGTCTGAAGAAGGGGCCATAATTACACCTCTAGGGATCCTTGTTGGTTGTTTGTAACTTCTTCCTAATGGCCCAGCTAAAGCTTTTCCAATACAAACCCATTACTTCTTGTCTTTGTACAAGCGTTTACTTTTCAGTGAATAATTTATTTTCCCTCTTTTCTACCACTGTCTTTATGATGTGTATACCATATAATCATGCTGATTTCTGTATAAAAATGACTTAAGATTCCTCAGTCCCTTCTCTGCCTCTTAATCTTAGAGAAGCAGCATGGCTCAGTGGGAAGAGCACTGGCTTGGGAGTCACAGGTCATGGGTTCAAATCCCGGCTCCACCACTTGTCAGCTGGGTGACTTTGGGCAAGTCACTTCACTTCTCTGTGCCTCAGTTGCCTCATCTGTAAAATGGGGATTAAGATTGTGAGCCCCACGTGGGACAACCTGATCACCTTGTATCCTCCCCAGCGCTTAGAACAGTGCTTTGCACATAGTAAGCGCTTAACAAATACCAAAATTATTATTATTATTATTATTAATCCTCAAATCCTGTCAGTTCTACCATCACAACATCTCTAAAATCCACCCTTTCTTCTATATCCAAACTGCTACCATGCTGATACAAGGACTCACCCTATCCATCCTCGACTACCGCATCAGCCTCCTCTCTGACCTCCCTGCCTCCTCTCTCCCCATTCCAGTCATTATTTCACTCTGTTGCCCTGATCGTTTTTCATATAAGTTCAGTTCATGTCTCCCCACTACTCAAGAACCTCTAATGGTTGACCACCCACATCCATATTGAAATTCTTACCATGGCTTTAAAGCACTCAATTAACTCACCCCCACTTACCTTACCTAGATGATTTCCCACAACAACCCAGCCCACAAAGTTTGCTCCTCTTTCTCCAACCTATTCACTGTATCTCAATCTCATCTTTCTCATGGCTGACCCCTTACACACATCCTTCTTCCAGCCTGGAACTCTCTGTCTCCCTTCATATATGACAGACCACCCCTCGTCCTCACCCTCGAAGCCTTACTAAAATGACATCTCCAAGAAACATTCTCCAACTAAACCTTCCTTTCCCCTATTCCCTTTCCCTTCTGCATCCACCAAGTGTCTGTTGTGTGATCTTGGGCAAGTCACTTAACTTTTCTGTGCCTCAGTCAGCTCATCTGTAAATGGGAATTAAGATTGTGAGCCTCATGAGGGACAAGGACTGTGCACAGCTTGATTAGCTTGTATCTACCCCGGCACTTAGAGCAGTGCCTGCCACATACTAAGCGCTTAACAAATACCATCATCATCATTATTATTTTTATGATTATTACCACCCTTTAACCATTTGGTATTCATGCCACATTCAGTCCCACTGCACTTATGTGTGTAACAGTGCTTTATTTCAATGTCGGTCTCCCCTTCAAGACTGTAAGTTTTTGTGGACAGAATGTGTTTACCAACTTGTGGTATTATACTCTCCCAAACATTTATTACATTTGACCTATTTTGGAGGAGTTGCTTTTCTGAATTCACACTGCCTTTTGAAATGGGCAGATTAGAAAACTGGGAATAATACTATTGGGATTCTCATTGCTAAAGGGAAGATTAATCCTTCAAATTCATTGAGGGATAGAATCTAGGAAACAATGTGAATTGAGTTTTTAGTTGGAAAATGGAAATCTGAGCATCCAAACACAGTATTATGAAATTGCCAGACTAAGATTTAGCATATAATACCATCTGAGTCATCACTTCATTAAGCTACCACACTGTTCTCTAATGATACTCATTAATATCCTTTTACCTTTTAAAGTGTTTTGTCAATATTAAACAGTCCACTCACCTACCATTCCTAATAGTAGGTCAGTTAGGGAACGTGTCCCCCATTTTACAGAGCAGAGGACCAAGCAGATAAAAAGCAAATGGTCACACTCAGAGATAGTATTAGGATGGAAAGGGGCTGGAAAGCCTGACAAATTTCCATGCTGCCTGGCTACCAGGACAGAATTTAAGGGCATGAGACATCAAGGAATTGGGGATATCCCTGATAATGTCACTAGGTAAATTCCTTGAGGGCAAGGGATGGGTCTATATTGTATTATCCTGAACACTTAGGACAGTGCTCTCCCTATAGAAGGCACTCCATCAATACTATTGATTGATTGCCTGATTCAAGTGAGGTTAGGGGCATGATAGAACTTAGCATCTGTCTGACATTGTTTCCCTGCCCTCTCTGGGATGTCAGACTACGAATAGCTACTGCGGTAATCTGACCCTGGCCAAAGTCTCAATTCGATGCCTTGGGACCAGAGAAAAACAGTTAGAGAAGTGTTTCATGTGAAAAAGAGTTACAAGAGTCCATTCGTGAGCTTGACTGATAAGATTGGGTCCCATATTTCATGTTGTGAGGTTGATTTTGTTAATCAAGCTCAACTCTAAGACTTTATGCACTGTGGAGATGTAAATCTATGTGCTTATTTAGCCACTCTACTAAATCCCAGTTTGTTTCTTGAAATTGTGGTGAGTCTCCTCAGTTGGTCTTTTTTCTAATAATTCCAGCATTTAATAGAATTTAGTAAATGCACAACAAACACCCAAGGGATGATCTGTGGGAAGGGGAGATCTCAGGATGGGTTGAAAGAGAAATGAGCACAGCCAGATTGTTTTGAAGACAGGGATTGAACAAACCTTTCATTTTGTTTTATTTATTTTTCTGTTCAGAGGGGTAGCACAGAGGCTTTTAAAGTGAATGTAATTCAACCCAGAACATGGAATCTGGGCTAGGAAGAGCCTGGGAGACAGAAATTGAAATTCCCCTCACTTCGAGCAGTGGAATGATAGCAATATCCTGAACATTTCCATCAGGGTTCTGGTCTTGGAAAAGTATGGAAAATCACTGGTTTCTCTGAATTCCATAGACTTGCAAAGCTGAATTCAACATTTTTAGGGACAGTTGCTTCTAGAATAAAGAAATGAGATAACTGTCCTAGAGCAGTGGCTTTGAAGTAGGAGAGGTTTCACTAAATAGTATGAAAGGATTCTGCACTGCAACTCTATGGAAAATGAAATGCAACAGAATTGGAAGAAATGTACTCCGCCCACAAGGAATTTGTAGTCTGGGGTGGGGAGACAGGCATTAAAATAAATTATGAATATGTGCTATGGGGACATCGGGCTTCCCCAGAAGGAATAAGGTCAGTACTGGACATTTGGCAGCCCCAGACATATCACTTGGGCATTCGGATTTCAAGGCCTGATTTTGGATTTGAACTGGAACATCTTCCAGTGTGGACTATTGGGGTGGGAAGTTAGGGTAGGGATGAGTGAGTGGGACTAGTAATCTACACATTCTGTATGCCTCCATTCCTGTACCAAGCTTGGGACTCTTTATTTTTGAGGTCCTAAACTGGATTTTTCCCCCTATCCATAGCATTTGATGCTCAAGGCAAATGCTCATTTCAACTACCCTTAAAGCCGTTTTTGAGTAGGAATGAGTTGTATCTCTTTAGGCACAGCATTTACTCTAATATTAAAGTGTTCTGCATCATGCCCATAGAGTGAAGTGTGGTTTATGTCAGGAAATCCCATCCCTGAGATAGTATTGCACTTTGTTGTGGACAGGGTGGCCACCAATGAATCCTAGGGAAGTGGGAGGTTTTTAGAAGCCAAAGAGAAATTCTACTTGGGAATAGTTCTTGCTAAAGTTCTTCAATCTTACCAAACCATGTTCATGGGGGCTTTAAAGGCCCAGCTCCCAGCATATTGGTTTTCTGCTTGGGGAAGCTGGGTGAGATTTCCCTGGATTCTTCTCCTGTACAACTGTTTTTTTTTTTCCACTCCATGAACTCTGGGTTTGGGCACAAAATCACATCTAATCACAATATGTTGAGAAAGCTGCTGTGGTGAAAATCCCTCCTGGATTTATCCAAGAAGCTTTCTTTGTTTAAGAAAGGTAGAAAGTTTTTCACTCCGTATTGGCAGCACGCCTTAGTAAATTGGGACGGCTCCAACCTTAAATTAGGGGGTACACTATGCATCATTTAAGATCTTCTATTGGATAGTTATGACACCGCACCTCTATTAGGTAATATGTGCTGGGAGATTGGAGAGAGCAATAGATAAAGAAAAAGTTAATGGACATCTAATGATTCTTTTCTTGGTCTGGATAACCTGGCTTATCTACATTTGAGACTTGGCACAAATACTCTTGATTGTTTATGCATGTTTAGTTGCTCCATTATGCTCACTGATGAAAGCATTGATTTTAGATGCTCCATGTTATCACCTCAGCCGAGTTACACAATCAATCCTTTCCTCCTTTTCATACCACAGCTCTTTCTCCCAACTGGTGAAAAATGGGTGAGCTATACTCTTCTAGTAATTCAGTGGTTCCTCAGTGCTTCCTAACTGGTAGGGCACAACATGCTGGTGTCATTTCACAACCTTCCAAAACTGCTGTAGAAATCATGGTAGCCTTTAAACTTGATTTGATGACACATGTATATTGTGATCCCTGAACCTTTTTCATGTCGAGGACTACTAGACATGAAGAGCAGTCTGTGAGGACTGACGCAGGGTGGTGGTGGGACAAGGACCCCATCTTTGACTTGGTTTAGAATGAAAAGGTTTGTGAAACTGTGACCTAATTTCACTATTAATTAATTTGGTGGCCATGGATTATAATGTGGTATTTTATTTTCATGGCAAATTACCATTACTACAAAGGCATTTTTATTATAAATATACCTTTGCCTTTTCTTTGTCTCAAGCTTCCACCCCCCCACCAAAAAAAATTAAAAAAATAACTAGATGATTTTATAGAACCACTTCTTGACAGGGCCAGGAAGCCCATAATAATGATGGGAATTATTAAGCTCTTATGATGTGCTAATTGCTGGAGCAGACACAAGACAATCTCATCAGACACAATCTCTGAGGCTCACAATGTAAGAGAGAGGAAAAGCAGGTATTTTACACCCATCTTAAAGATGAGGATACTAAGGTGCAGAGAGATTAAGGGACTTGTCCAAAGTCACCCAGCATTCCAGGGGCAGAGCTGAAACTAGAATTCAGGTATCCTGACTTCCAGCTCCATGGCCTTTCCAATCGGTTATACTTCCCCTAGTCAGATGGAATTCTTCACCATGGGAAGTTCCTTGAGTCATATTTATTGAACACTTTTTGTGTGCTGAGCACTGTACTAAGCACTTGGGAGAGTACAATGCAACCATAAACAATAAACAACAATAGAGAAGCAGCATGGCTCAGTGGAAAGTGCACGGGCTTTGGAGTCAGAGGTCACGGGTTCAAATTTTGGATCTGCCACTTGTCAGCTGGGTGACTTTGGGCAAGTCACCTAACTTCTCTGGGCCTCAGTTATCTCATCTGTAAAATGGGGATGAAGACTGTGAGCCCCACGTGGGACAACCTGATCACCTTGTATCCCCCCAGCACTTAGAACAGGGCTTTGCACATAGTAAGCGCTTAATAAATGCCATCATTATTATTATTATCATTATTATTTAACAGACACATTCCCTGTTGTGCAGAGTGTAAATTTCATATCAAAATTTTCCCAGAGGGATTTGGGTAAGGGAGTACTAAATGGTAGATAATGGGTTGCTAGAAGGAATGTGGGGGAGAGGGATGAAGGGGGGAAAGATGAAGGTTTGTGAGATGGACCATCCTTAAACACTAGGATAGCTGGACAAGGACAGACATCCCTCACAGTCTTCTTGACGCTTCCTGTGGCCACTGTTGGGGATAGTTCTGGGCTAGACGAACCATGGACCAGTAGTGGCACTGCTCTTATTTCTTTTTCAAGAAATTCCAAAGCCTGGTATGAGTAGGTATACCCAGTAGGAGTTGCAGGTTCTCTGGGGCAGCTAATCATTTGTTCTTCATCAAGTCTTAAAGTGGAAACACATATAGTTGTTTCTCCTTAAGCCTGATATGCCTCTAAATTTAA
Organism: Tachyglossus aculeatus; assembly: GCF_015852505.1. NCBI lineage: Eukaryota > Metazoa > Chordata > Mammalia > Monotremata > Tachyglossidae > Tachyglossus > Tachyglossus aculeatus. Next base: position 49,865,163 of record NC_052071.1, read on the forward strand.
AATGGGTATTTCCTGACCCTCGATAAGTGATCCTGTACATATGTATATATGTCTGTACATATTTATTACTCTAGTTATTTATTTATTTTACTTGTACATATCTATTCTATTTATTTTATTTTGTTAGTATGTTTGCTTTTGTTCTCTGTCTCCCCCTTTTAGACTGTGAGCCCACTGTTGGGTAGGGACTGTCTCTATATGTTGCCAACTTGTACTTCCCAAGCACTTAGTACAGTGCTCTGCACACAGTACGTGCTCAATAAATACGATTGATTGATTGATTCAGCTGCGCATGTATCTGCTGTGTGACCTTATGCAAGTTACTTAACTTCCCTGTTCCTCAGTTTCCTCCTCTGTAAAAATGGGGATTCAATTTGTGTTTTCCCTCCTACTTAGACTGCGAGCTCTATTGGGGCAGGGACTGTGTCTGACATGACTGTCTTGTATCTACCCCAGTGCTTAAAATAGTGCTCAATTCATAATAAGTGCTTAACAAATACCACAATCATTATTATTCTTATTATTATGGTATTTGTTAAATGCTTACTTACTATGTGCGAAGCGCTGGGGTAGAGGGAAGGTAATCAGGTTGTCCCACGTGGGGCTTACAGTCTTAATCCCCATTTTACAGTTGAGGGAACTGTGGCACAGAGAAGTTAAGTGGCTTGCTTAAGGTCACACAGCAAACAAGTGGCGGAGCAGGGATTAGAACTCACGTCCTCTACTCCCCAGCCCATGCTCTTTCCACTCAGACATGTTCCTTCTTACCCCAGTTGAAATCTTTCTTTAAATCATTTTCAAGAACATGTAAAACTCTTATTCCTCCCTTTTTAAGGATATTGGAGCATATAGTTCACACTGAATCCTGTATAATTAACATGACCTGCTGATTGGCAGTTAAAGCTGTGAGCACAGGACTGTTCTGAGTCCATAATTCTTTTGGAAGTAACTCTGCATTAATATGAATGCCAAAAGAGCTTTATGATCAATAATATCATAATGAATAATGAAATCCCTGAGGAAAAGAGATGTCACGGTTCTAATAGAGACGTGGTAGGTGGTTCATACAAAGGGAGGACAGTAGGAGGGAACACCAAAGAAATAATGTGTAAATGTTAATAATGATAATAATAATAATGATATTAATCAATCAATCAATCAATCAATCGTATTTATTGAGAGCTTACTGTGTGCAGAGCACTGTACTAAGCGCTTGGGAAGTACAAGTTGGCAACATATAGAGACAGTCCCTACCCAACAGTGGGCTCACAGTCTAAAAGGGGACTTTTATATTAAGTGCTTACTATATGTCAAGCACTGTACTAAGCACTGAGCAGTAGCAGTGATGTCGGGCACAGTCCCTGTCCCACATGGGGCTTACAGTTTTGGGGTTTTTTTACGGTATTTTTAAGCTCTTACTATGTGCCAGGCACTGTATTAAGTGTTGGGGTAGATACAAGACTGTGACTGTGAGCCCATTGTTGAGTTGGGACCATCTCTATATGTTGCCAATTTGTACTTCCCAAGTGCTTAGTACAGTGCTCTGCACACAGTAAGCACTCAATAAATGCTATTGAATGAACGAATGAATACAAACTTAGATTGTACACAGCCTAAGTAGGAGGGAAAACATTATTGAATCCCCATTTTACAGAAGAGGAGAGTGAGGAACAGGGAGGTTTAAGTGCTTAGAACAGTGCTTTGCACATTGTAAGCGCTTAACAAATACCATCATCATTATTATTATTAAGTGACTTGCGTAAGGTCACACAGCAGGTAAGTGGCACAGTTGGAAATAGAACCCAGGTCCATTGATTCCCAGGCCTGCAGCCTTTCCATTAGGCCAAACTGATTTTCCAACTCTGAGCTGGTTGTTCTCTAGAAGAGTTGATGCCACCTCTTAGGAAGTGACATGAACACTGTTATAATGGCAACCTGTTTAGATCTTTCCTAGGTGACTGGTTTTGCCAGTTATCCCACTGAGCCCATCTCTGCGTAAGGGCTACTTCCATCAAGACTCCTAATGCATGGAGAAGCAGCGTGGCTAAATGGAAAGGGCCCGGGCTTTGGAGTCAGAGGTCATGTGTTCAAACCCCAGCTCCACCAATTGTCAGCTGTGTGACTTTGGGCAAGTCACTTAACTTCTCAGTTCCCTCATCTGTAAAATGGGAATTAAGACTGTGAGCCCCACATGGGACAACCTCATCACCCTGTAACCTCCCCAGCACTTAGAACAGTGCTTTGCACATAGCAAGTGCTTAACAAATGCCATCATTATTATTATTATTTATCAATCATCTTTATCCCCAGTACTTCTTGCTCCTCTCCCACAACAACCCCTTCCACACACTTCATTCCTCTAATAATAATAATAATAATGGCATTTATTAAGCACTTACTATGTTCCAAGCACAGTTCTAAGCACTGGGGAGGTTACAAGGTGATCAGGTTGTCCCACGGGGGGGCTCACAGTCTTGACCCACATTTTACAGATGAGGGAACTGAGGCCCAGAGAAGTGAAGTGACTTGCCTAAAGTCACACAGCCGACAAGTGGTGGAGCCGGGATTTGAACCCGTGGCTCCAAAGCCCATTGCTCTTTCCACTGAGCCACGCTGCTTCTCAATACCTCACTTCCTCAATACCTGAGCTTCTCACACTGTTTCTAATACCAAACTATTCACTTGCTCTCGTCTCCTTCATGTCGCCCCCTCACTCGCTCCCTTCCTCCTGACTGGGACTTCTTCCTTCTTCATACCTGGCACGCCACTGCTTTCCCTGTCTTCAAAGCCCTACTAAAATCACATCTCCTCCAGGAAGCTTTCCCTGACTAACCACTTATCTCCCCACCCTATTTTCAAGTCCTCTCTGTCACCTAAGCACTTTGCTCTCTAACCCCTGAACACTTAGGTATGCACACCACCCCCTCTCTCCACAGCACTTATGTTCAGATCCTTGGATTTAAGCATTTAATTTAATTTTTGTCTCCCCCAGTAGATTATCATTTCCTTGCTTGTAGTTTCTCAAGCACATAGTACAGTGCTCTGCCCGGAGTAAGCGCTCAGTAAATACCGGTGATTTATTGATTGATTAATTGTGGTCCCCTGGCTTGGGGCTAAAATAGCACTCTGTCCTGTAGCTCTGCAGTCAGGAGCGCTGTCTAAAAAGAAATTCTAATGGGATCGTTTTGATGTGACTCTACAAAAGGAGAGCTCGGTGTCTTTAAATATCAGCTCCAGCTTGAAATGCTAGTGCACTTGAAGAGGCTATTAAATCCTTGAACAGCTGTTTCAATCTGCTCCATATTAGAAAGTCTACTTTTGACAGCACTTTGACAGATCCCTTCCCGAAAAAGATTTTAACCCTTTGTTATCGCCAAAGTAACCAACAATCGCTGACAAAATGAGGGAACAACTAGTTTCCTCAGTGCCAGAAATGCATCTTCTCTCAAATTGTTGATGAAGGCTAGTGGCACTTTGAAATGAATGTTCAAGGATGTTATTGAGAAGCAGCGTGGCTCAGTGGAAAGAGCCCGGGCTTTGGAGTCAGAGGTCATGAGTTCAAACCCCGGCTCTTGTCAGCCAATTGTCAGTTGTGTGACTTTCTGCAAGTCACTTAACTTCTCTGACCCTCAGTGACCTCATCTGTAAAATGGGGATTCATTCATTCATTCATTCAATTGTATTTATTGGGCGCTTACTGTGTGCAGAGCACTGTACTAAGCACTTGGGAAGTACTAGTTGGCAACATATAGAGATGGTCCCTACCCAACAGTGGGCTCACAGTCCAGAAGAGTTGGCTCGCAGACTGTGAGCCCCCCGTGGGACAACCTGATCACCTTGTAACCTCCCCAGCACTTAGAACAGTGCTTTGCACATAGTACAGTGCTCTGCACATAGTAAGCGCTCAATAAATATGATTGATGATAGTAAGTGCTTAATAAATGCCATTATTATTATTATTATTATTATTATTATTATTATTGAATAGTAGCTCTGGAGGGGAGGCTTTTCAGATAGAAAACATACAAGTAACATCATCCCTCTGGTCATTCCTGAATGCACTTTGCCATCTCCTATATCTGAATCATGGTGCATGATGATGATGATGATGGTATTTGTTAAGCGCTTCCTGTGTGCCAAGAACTGTTCTAAGTGCTGGGGTAGATACAAGGTAATCAGGTGGTCCCATGTGGGGCTCACAGACTTGATCCCCATTTTACAGATGAGGGAACTGAAGCACAGAGAAGTGAAGTGACTTGCCCAAAGTCACCCACCTGACAAGTGGTGGAGCGGAAATTACAACCCATGACCTCCGACTCCCAAGCCCGTGTTCCTTCCACTAAGCCATGCATGTCTTCCTCTCCCTCCAAGAATGCCATTTTTACTGTCTCTCTTCTTTCAAAACCTGTTTGACTCAATTTCCCATTGTAGAATTTCCAAACGAGCCCTGCTTGTTTTTTAAGATGGTATTTGTTAAGCACTTAATTATGCCCCAGATGTTGTACTAAGCACTGGGGTAGATACAAGATCATCAAGTTGAACCCAGTCCAAGGCCCCCATGGGGAGCACAGTCTTAATGCCCATTTTACAGAACAGCTAACTGAGGCACAGAGCAGTTAAGTGACTTGGCCAAGGTCACACAGCAGACAAGGGGCGGATCCAGGATTAGAACCCATGTCCTCTGACTCGCAAACCCAAGCCCTTTCCAGTAGGCCATGCTGCTTCAATGGCTCTAGTCACATCAGCAATCTCTTCACATTGCCCTCCTTCTCAGACAGAAATATTCTGTGTATATTTCTCCACCATTTCAGTTAGTTGTGTATGGAAGTCTGCCATGTTTTCCTATGCTTTAATTCCAGCTGATTATTGCAGGCTCACACTGGGCTGAGCTTTTGAGAAAGTACAATAGAGTTATTTGATATTACCCTTTCCTCAAGGAGCTTATACTCTGTCAAAGCAATCACTCCAATAAATTAGAAGCAGGGAGAGAAAATAGAGTATGAAGCTAGGTGCACAGGTACAGTGAGAAGCAGGGCTGGGGAGGTGAGAACCCAAATGTTTAGGTGACACAGACGTGCTGAACTGATAGTAGAGGGGTATCATTACTGTCACCTAACTTTGTACCTCTACTATCAATCACAGTGGGAGGATGGAGATGCCCAGGTTATAACCACACTGTGATTCAATGATATCATTAGATATTTTACCTCACACATAAATCCAACCAGACCCAATGTTCCAGTCGATTGCCACAGGTAAATCAGTACCTTTTTGCAACCTTCTCCTCTAGACTAACACTAAGCTATCAACACTGTATAGTTCTTGGAGAATGCTCTTCCCACGGTTTGTGTCAGATAATCAAAGTGCTGAAAGGACCCCTGAGAAAATAACTGAAGAAGTTGTTGAAACTATGTTTAATATAGTGTCTGGAACATAGTGAGTGACAAATACATACCATAAAAAACCACCGATAAGGCCACTTCATTTAGAAATGGATGATGCAAGTTTCAGTGAGTCAGTTGCCTCTCATTCAGAGGAATTGTCAAAAAAAAACTCGCCAAATATTGACAACCCAATATATGTTTTCAAGACAATGAAAAAGACGAAAGGAAGTCGCATCTCATTCAGAGGAATTGTCAAAAAAAAACCTCGTCAAATATTGACAACCCAATATATGTTTTCAAGACAGTGAAAAAGATGAAAGGAAGTTGCATTCCCATGACTATCAGCTAAAATTGTGGGATTGAAAAGGCTGGTTTTAATTTTCAAGAAACCAGAGGAATTTATAAATAGGATTGAGTAAGATGACCGCAAAGAAGAGAGTTGTTTAGGAGTTCACTTGCTACATAAAAGTTGATGTTCAGTATCTGTTGGACAAATTCTTCACATGTTGAAAACTCACTACTACAGTCAGCAAAACTGTGGCCTTCATATTGCAACTCCCCATTTATTTAAAATTATGAGGCTAAAATTTGAATTTATTTTAGATTAACCAAGAGTTTAGTGACATTTATTAGAATATGTAACATGTAAAATAATTTCAAATTATTTTTCCAGAGGTTCTGGAACAGATTTTAATTTACAACTTGTATGTCCATGGAAAAACGTACCAGGTGGTACAACCATTCATGGCACAGACAGATTTTCAAGGGATAGAACTTGATTGTATCGTGGGGTTTGCCTTTAGAGGTTTGTACACGAGTGGGTACACCGTTAAATTACCCTTTTCAACTCCAGGTAAATTACTTGGGCTCCATCTATGAGAAACATACTTCAAATGGTATTGGAAAAACTTCCAAAGAGAAGTATTACATTAATAGCCCTGTAATTATTCAATATAAATATGTTGAAAGGAAGACTTTACAGGAGCTGATAAATTGGTCTTCGTTGTTCTTATCTTCTGGGAAATATTCTTTCCATACCTCCATTGTACATCTGAGTAGAAGTCAAACATAATCCTTCTTTATCCCTTCTCTCCTCTGGTGGCGAATGTACTTGTGGAATTCCTTAGCTCATTTACTTTCATCCTGAAAATGGAGACAGTGAGATATTCTGACAAGTTAGACTAATCCAATTGGACAAGGCCTAGCAGATTTGAAAGGACAGTGTTGCCATGTTTGTAACTCGGGGATTTGTACTTGGAAGACACACTCCTTACCCATCCCTTCTGTCTTTCTAATCTATATCACTGTGAAGTCTAAAATGTGCATTAATGACCCCAAAATTCAGCACCCTGATACTTCTTCACCTGGATTTTCAGCTGACTGAATTATCAATACCTATCGTTGATGATTCTAAATAGAACTTCTGAATAGACTCAGAAACCATTTGGCAACCATTCCATTAACAAAGCCAACATTTTAAGCACATCTACTTACATATTGTGAAAAAAGATCCATGTTAATTCTTGGACTGGTTTACCACATATTTTAGACTGATGCATTTGAAATTTGCTCTCCATATGCAGATCATACCACAAGCACTAATCAGCTCATGCAAATAGACATACTAACTTTTGGACTCAGATTTGGGAGGTTATTTTTGATTGGTAATGTGTTTTATGTTTATGTTGTCGATTTGCTAGAGAGCTGGACTGTCATTACCTATCTTGTTGAAGAAATAAGCTTAAATCCTCTTTTGTGATGTTTCTTGCTCAAAGATGAACCCTGTTTCTTTTAACTATGGGGTTGAACCCGGTCACCGATTATAGGCTTGTTTAGTTCATTTCTTGACATTTGAATGAGTCCTTGAAAATTTTCCCAGCTCCACTCACTCAGAACTGTCAGTGGTAAATCATAGTTCATTCGTAGGAAGCAGCATTGCCTAGGGGCTAGAACATGGGCCTGGGTGTCAGAAGGTCATGGGTTCTAATCCCAGCTCTGCCACTTGTCTGCTGTGTGACCTTGGGCAAGCCACTTAACTTTTCTGTTCCTCAGATCCCTTGTCTGTAAAATGGGGGTTAAGACTATGAGCCCTATTTTGGACAGGGACCGTGTCCAACCCGATTGTCTTATAGCTTCCTCAACATTTAGAACAGTGCCTGGCACACTGTTAATAATAGTGATAGTAATACTATTATAGTAATATTATTATTATTATTCAACCATTTTTCCAGTATCAAATGCATCCCATTCATCTGTGGCTTCCCTTTTCTTCTATCGTTCATCAGCCATCTGTTTTGTAAGTGATAACACCAAGGGCTCGATTTTCAAAATGAGGTGATTAATTAGATTGCTAACCCACTGGGCAGGGACTATTTCTAAGCCCCAGATTTGCACAGCACCTCAAGAAATGATAAATAATAATAACAGTAAGAACCAAATTTGTCATCTGAATAGTGAATCAGAGTGGTGCAGACTATACTGATATACATTCTATGAATCTCATTCCTCATATGTAGGATTTAAGTTAGTAGATATGAGCTGAATAGTTAATGGTTAATTATAGAACATTTTTTAAGATGTATAAACGCTGCAGGCTATCACAAATATTTCATAGGACATTCTACTTTCACCAACCAGCTCCAATTAGCATTCAATCTTCTATTTCCTCCCTCTGAGCCTTCCATCCAAACAAAGCTTACCCAGCAATCTGACCTCCTCTGCATGGATCACAACCTAAACAAAGACTCTGAAAATCCAAAGGACTGTATTTATTCAGCAATCTTCTTTAGAACAGTTGTGATGTTAGCAGCTTAGTAACAGCGGTTGCACGTATTGCTCGGCTGTACTACGCCCAGCTCGTTGGGAATGACCTATCAGTATTGGTGATGATGACCATAATTATGCTGTCAGGAGATTAAATAGTAATTCCTTAAATATAGACATGATTAGGGAGGAAAACTAATCTGCTTCAATGCATGATGGGGAAGGGCTGCCTTTGTTCAACAGAAGCAGGAAGAAATTGAGGGGCATACTGGTTCTAAAGCTCTAAATGGCAGCAATGTTGAACTGTATTTGAAAAATAAAGCACAGTTCTGGAGTGTGTAAATAAAAATATAGTGTTCTGGGACTGTGCAGGAAGCCTTCCCCTAAATTTAGCATCACATAGGCTTTCAGGAAAGTATCATCCCTCAAGACTGCAACCTCATTTATAATAATAATTAATAATAATAATAATAATAATAATGTTGGTATTTGTTAAGTGCTTACTATGTGTCGAGCACTGTTCTAAGCACTGGGATAGATACAGGGTGATCAGGCTGTTTCTAAGCGCTGGGGTAGATACAGGGTAATCAGGTTGTCCCACGTGGCGTTCGCAATCTTAATCCCCATTTTACAGATGAGGTAACTGAGGCACTGAGAAGTGAAGTGACTTGCCCAAAGTCACACAGCTGACAAGTGGCAGAGCCGGGATCAGAACCCAGGACCTCTGACTCCTAAACCCGTGCTCTATCCACTAAGTCACGCTGATTCTTCAACAGGGAATGTGTCAACCAATTCTGTTGTATGGTACTCTCCCAAGTGCTTAGTACAGTGCTTTGCATACAATGAGCATTCAATGAATATTGATGATAATAGAAGTGGCCTCCAGTGATGGATGTTTGACAACAACAGCAATGATGAGTGAGGGCTTAGAAAAGAAGACCTTATGTGAAGAGGTGAAAGGAATTTGATTTAGTGAAGAGGGAAGCTTCCTCTATCGTACAATTCAGCTAATTTCACCTGCTACTCCCCATTCCTCTCCTTCCTAGTTCAACTTCAAACCATCCCTCACTCTTGACACTGCCATCTCCAACCTCTCACTCATGCTGTTCCTCGGTCCTGGAATTCCCTCCCTCCCAAATCTTCCAGGCAGTTAGTTGCTCTTCATGACTTCATAGGTCTTTTAAAATTTCACCTCCTCTGAGAAGCCTTCTGTAATTAATTAACTCATTCATTCAATCATATTCATTTAGCGCTTACTGTGTGCAGAGCCCTGTACTAAGCACTTGGGAAGTACAAGTTGGCGACATATAGAGACGGTCCCTACCCAAAAACGGGCTCACAGTCTAGAAGGACCCAATACACCAGTCACATCAACCCAGCACCACAGAGAACACTTCTAAATTTCATTCCTATCCTCTGTGTGGACATAACTACACATATTTTATTTGTAGACTCATCCTTGCATTCAATTTCATCCTGATACTTTTTTTTCATTTTAAGGCCTGTATTCCTAACAACACTCACTTGAAGCTGAATGGCCCAGTGGAAAGAGAATCGTCCAGGGACTCAAAGGACATGAGCTCTAATAATAATAATAATAATGGCATTTATTAAGCGCTCACTATGTGCAAAGCACTGTTCTAATCCTGGCTTGGCCACTTCCTTGCTGTGTGATCTAAGGCAAGTCACTTAATTGCCCTATGCCTCAGTTTCCCCATCTGCAAAATGGGGAGTCAATACCTGTTCTCCCTCCTACTTAGACTGTGAGCCCCAAATGGGACAGGGACTGTGTCCAACCAGATTCTGTTGCCTCTAACCTGCTTTCAGTACAGTGCTTGGCATTTAACAAATATCATAATTATTATTACTACTTCCTATTCATCCCTGTTCCTCCTTCTGCTCCAACTATTTGTAAATAATCTTCGATCATCTTCCACCCCATTAGATGATAAGATCCTGGCAAATGTCTGGGTTCTATTGTACTGTCCCAAGTCCTTAGTTCAATTCCCAGAACTTAGGTGCTGAGTAAATGCCATTGATGATGATGACCGCTGGAGGGGAACACAATTCATTCATTCATTCATTCATTCATTCAATCGTATTTATTGAGCGCTTACTGTGTGCAGAGCACTGTACTAAGCACTTGGGAAGTACAAGTTGGCAACATATAGAGACGGTCCCTACCCAACAGTGGGCTCACAGGCTCAAAGGTGAAGGTAGCTGAATTGTAAGATGGAGGAAGCCTTCCTCTTCACTAAGTCAGATTCCTTTCACCTCTTCTCGTAGGGTCTTCTTTTCTAAGCCCTCACTCATTACTGCTGTTGTTGTCAAACATCCATCACTACCTGTTTTGGCTAGAGCATAATTAGGGAATTAAGGAACTTGCTTTGGGCAACACAAGCCTGTTTGGATCTAATGTCTCAGTGTCGGAAGAAACAGTTGTGTGCTTGTGTGCCTGTATATGTAGGTAAGCACACAGTTTCTGAATGGGTTAGTGCTGGGAAGACGGAAGCAGTGTGGCTCAGTGGAAAGAGAACGGGCTTTGGAGTCAGAGGTCATGGGTTCAAATCCCGCTCCACCAAGTGTCAGCTGTGTGACTTTGGGCAAGTCACTTCAATCAATCAATAGTATTTATTGAGCGCTTACTGTGTGCAGAGCACTGTACTAACTTCACTTCTCTGTGCTTCAGTTCCCTCATCTGTAAAATGGGGATTAAGACTGTTAGCCCCCCGTGGGACAACCTGATCACCTTGTAACCTCCCCAGCGCTTAGAACAATGCTTTGCACATAGTAAGCACTTAATAAATGCCATCACCATTATTATCATTACTGTGAATGCTTCTTTGAAACTGGATTTTGAATAACACAATTGCTGCATTCTAGGAGAACTAGAAGTTATGTGGGTAGAGGTAAATGGTTGGTTCTGCTAGTACTGAAGCAGAGATAGGTTATGGTGGCATCAGCAGCAGGAAAAAATTTGGTTAGATGTTAGCATAATTATCTAGACACAAACATGGTTTGAAAGGAGACTGTGGCTTCTACGTGACTGGAGATTTTTAAGACAAAGGATTGGGTTAAATACATTCCCTCCATGAGGTAAGGGGAGAATACATTTGATGACAATTCGAGGTCCTTTTAGCCCTTTAAGATACAATTGTTTTTTCAAGCAAGGGTTCACTCTGGAATATGCACTCTCTATTAAATTTTGCAAGTCCAATTAATAAATCTTCCCTTACCCTTATTAGCATTCCTAGTTGGTTCCAAGAAGTAGTTTTAAGTTGAGTGCTAAATGAAATATAATCTTCCATAAAATGTAGCCCAACATGGTTCCAAGATCCAAGGAATTGACCAAAACCATAAGAATATTCTAAAATAATGAAACCCCCCCCCAAATATAGTAACTTGATCAAATCATAGTATGATTATATAGTATTAGTAAAAGATTTGGAATTCACTTTTTATGTTAAGTAAATTCAATACTAAGTATTTTACAAAGTGTTACCTTGAATATCTTATTCAGCAAAAGTGTGTCTTGTGCAGAGTAGAGATCTGCTATTATTTATACTAGATCTGTTTTCATATCTTGTGCTAAATTGAAAATGGCTCTAGTCACTCAAGTCTAGTTAAAATCAAAGAAAGACTGGGTATGCTTGAGTAATAATAATAATAATAGGAAGAATGGTATTTGTTAAGCCCTTACTAAATACCAAACTTAATATGTACTAAGCCCTGGAGTAGATGCAGGATAATCAGGTTGGACAGAGTCCCTGTCCTTCATTCATTCATTCAATCATATTTGTTGAGCGCTTACTGTGTGCAGAGCACTGTACTAAGTGCTTGGGAACTACAAGTTGGCAACATATAGAGATGGTCCCTACCCAACAGTGGGCTCACAGTCTGGAAGGTGGAGGCAGACAACAAGACAAAACATATTAACAAAATAAAATAAATAGAATAAATATGTACAAATAAAATAAATAAATAAATAAATAGAGTAATAAATACGTACAAACATATATGTTTGTCCCATCTGAGGCTCACAATCAAAGTAGGAAGAACCCCCCACTTTACAGATGAGGAACTGAGGCTCAGAGAGGCAAAGTGACTTGCCCAAAGTTACAGAGCAGGCAAGTGGCAGAGTCAGAATTAGAACTCAGGTCCTCCAATGCCTAGGCCCATGCTCTTTCCAGAAGGCCTCGCTTCTTCTCATGGTAAGTTTTTCAACATTCAAAGTGAGAGAGTGCTGTTAGTAATACAGGTATTAAAATGAAGAAAACACTGGGCAAGAGAGCTGGGAGACAAGTATCACAATATATGATGCTGCACCACCTTAATAAACGTGTAGTTTTTTTTCCAGAGTATAGCTAACTTTGAATGTTTGAGTTGATCTGGGATTTTTTTTTAGTTATGGTTAGTTGCAGGCAGAGATTCATTCATTCATTTATTCAATCGTATTTATTAAGTGCTTACTATGTGCAGAGCACTGTCCTAAGCTCTTGAGAAAGTACAATACAACAATAAGTAATGAGAATCCCTGTCCACAACAAGCTCACAGCCTATATTCAGGCCTATTCCCAGCTTGGTAGGGAATCATCATACAGAATAGCACCCAATACCCAAGGACCACCACTAGATGCCAAGTTGAACAACTACCTCAAAAATGATCGTGACTAAAACCTCGATTATGAAAGATATGTGATCACCATAACCTAGATCCACTTCGGTTTTATTTATGGCAATCTGTCAGAGTCTGACTTGAAATAGGAAATCAGCATCTTGGTGATTTCAGGCAATTATTTGTTAGCGAGAGTTGTGAGTGGACAAGAATTATTATTTTTTTGCAGACATTCTCGGATTGATGAGGGTGTGGGCAATGCCACTGTTCTTTGTGGATTGAAGAGGCCCAGGGAGTGCTATGAAAGATCAGTGTCTGGGAAGCATCAATCAATCATCAGTAGTATTTATTGAATGCTTACTGTGAGCAGAGCACTGTACTAAGTGCTTGCATACCCTGTCCCAAAGGGAGCATGGGTATCCCCAAGCCCAACCAACTGTGCAATGCTGGCTGGGGTTGTTGGGATACAGGAATTCTGGGAGCCCATGTGGAACCTCACAAGTCTAGAGGGAAATAAGAAATCCTTGGGTATTAACTTCCTTAGGGATTTGGTCTTCCCTCTGGGGCCCCCAGCAAGGACCACCTGGATGCTAATGATGATGGTTGTCATTCATTTTGAAGGCCTAAAAAACACTGAACAGTTACCATTTTCTCTTTTCATCAGACCCTCATAGTTTTATCCCCATTTTATAGGCACGGCTACTGAGTATATGAGGTGAGTTCTTGTTCAGTCACGCAGTCTATGACTGGGTGGGAAAGGAATGATTTTGTCACCCAAAATGAACCCTAAGTTTTAGTTTCAAACTGGTGCCTCAGTTTCCATAGCTGTAGCAGGGAGATTAAATGACTGTTCTCCTTCTACTTAGACCGTGAGCCCCATGTAAGACAGGGACTGTGTCTGACCTGTTTTTCTTTTGTCTACCCCAATGCTTAGTACAGTGTTTCGTACATAATAAGACCTCAGCATCATTATTATCATTATAATTGTTATTATTGTTCTTCTTATTATTATCAGTGGTTGTTAGGATCATACCATACAGACAATGACAGTATCATTATCATCAGTCATCAGCATCATCGACAGCAGCAGGTTTTGGTTACATGGAACAGAAATCAGAGGACAGAGGACATAATCCCTGCCTTTAATGAGTTTATAACCTATTGAGCTTGAACTTGCCTTAGATCATGTCCCAAGAACCACGGCTTTAGCTCGACTGCATGATTAGCTGACTGGATCAGAGAATTTTCCAGTCCCTAACCCTGTCTTTCCCTTGTCTTTCTTATCCTTCTCTTCCCTCTCACCCACTTCACTGCCACCAAGGAAGACTCCAGGGCAGTCTCCAGAATTTAAACAGGGTATAATCAGAGTGGAGGGTGGGGCCAGAAGAGGGTTTTGGGAAATTGCCGTTTGGAAGCAGCTGAGACGACACCTTCGGCAAATGGATGCTAGTCCTTCCCTGCCAACTTGTGACCTCTGCTTTCTGTTCTCTGATTAAAACAAGATAGCTGTCCTTTGTGCCATTAAGGACTCTACCCTTTCGGAGAGACAGTGGTTGCTTCCAGTCAGCCAGTGAGACAGATTGGTGAGAGGGTTGTTGAAACTGATCCCTCTCCCTCTAACCTCCCATTCCCTTTATAATAATAAATAATAATAATAACAATAATAATGGTATTTGTTAAGTGCTTACTATGTGCCAGGCACTGTAGGAAGTGCCGGAGTGGATACAAGCCCAGATGGGGCTCACAGTCTCAATCCCCATTTGACAGATGAGGGAACTGAGGCTCAGAGAAGTGAAGTGACTTGCCCAGGTTCACACAGCAGATAGGTGATGGAGCTAGGATTAGAACCCGTGACCTTGATATCCAGGCCTGTGCTCTATGCAGTGCGCCATGCTAGTAGATCACACAGAGTGTCCTGAAGGAGCAGTGCTCTTTCCACCAAATTCCTAGTTCTTGATGATTTTTCTTCTTCCACTTACTTCAAGATTGGTCCCAATGGGCCTCATGCTCTTTGCTAGAGAGCAACCTTTCCGGGGATGGGTAGCCCACAATATCCTGTCTGAGGTTTTAGAATGGAATGACCTGTTTCCTGTAGTATAAAGCTTCTGGGCAAGGAGAAGCTTCCCTCTTTTCTATCATCATGGGGTTTTCGGCATATCGGTTGTGGTAAAAATTTAAACTGAGATCAAATCAATCACATCATCAATTTTCACTGCCCCACCTCCGTGGAAGCCATAATCAATTATTATTGTTAACTGGTAGTAAATAATATTTTTAGCGGGAAGAAAACATGGAACTTGACATCTTGCTCTACAGAACTGCACCAGAAAGCTGGCCTTTTCACTATTTTCTTCAGTTCTGGGATGTATGTATATATTCTTGCCTTCATTTTCTGTGTGAAGTTTTCCCAATGGGTGCCCGTTTTTCAGTTAATTGCTGAAATTGGCAGGATACCTTAAAATTTGCTCCAGAGAAGCAGCGTGGCCTAGTGGAAAGAGGACGGGCCTGGAGTTGGCGGGCCGGGATTCTAATAACAGATCTCCCACTTACCTGCTTTGTGAACTTTGACTAGTCACTTAACTTCTCCAACCCCAGTTTCTGCATCTGAAAATGGGGATTCAATACCTGTTCTCCCTCCTAGTTAGACTGTGAGCTTTGTCTGACTTCATTATCTTATATCTACTCCAGTGCTTAGAACAGTGCTTGGCACATAGTAAGCACTTAACAAATACCATAATTAATAATTGATTATGTGGTAGCAAAGGTGAAGTTTGGGTTCTTCAGAATCATGGGTTTTTCAGAATCATGGAGAGATTCCCATCACTGCTCCTTGAGTCTGGAGGCTTGATGATGATAAGCAGTGGCTTTCTCATTTACCTTATACTGAGGGAAGTGATGATTCTTCAGAGACCGCTTAGTTGAAAAGAAGCTGAATCAAGATCATCCCAGAACCACTGAACTGACAAAGTCTCCCGATAAAAGGTCAGCATCCTTGGCCTTTGCTAATGGTAGACTTGATGCGGCATTATGATCATTGCTGCCAGAAGGAGTTGCCATGGACACCCGGACCAACACGTCTCAGAGAAGAGCTTTTAAATGAATGCAGACTGGGAGAATATGAAATAGTCACTTGGCCTTGAGGGATGCCAGATAGTAAATAAAGAACTGCTTCCATGTTTACACTGGATTTTTGATTGAGCCAAATCTGTATACATAGGTTTAGCTTTGAGTGTTTTCTCCGTCCTTTTGTGAGAGAGACTGGCAGCTTTGGAGGGGAAGGTCTTTTTTGTTTCATCTTTAGTGAAATGTATGTGTATTTAATTCTCTTAAGTAATCCTGGGAGATCCGTTTAATGCATACGATGTCCTTGTTTTATGTGTTTTGAGGGGCCGATTAGTTGATAATTGTTAGTAGGCTCGGTTGCTGGGAAAAGGCTGAACTATCAACTGGGGCTTTAAAATCTCATGCAGAGGGAATACTGCTGCCTATGGAGACTTTTTATTGCCGATCTTTATACATTTGTGAAAATAGCCCAATATTTCTGAGATCAACAACAAATTGAAACAACTACATATACTTTCTCTGGTAACTCACCAAATTTCTCTTTCAGAAATGAATCCACAAGTGCATTGCAGCCAATATAATCTTTTTTTTTTTTTTTACAGCCAATAGACTGATTCAGTGCTATTAATCATTCCAGTATAGCATATTGTAGATGGGTCTTTTGCAAAGTTTCAAGTAACACTTCCAGCTGAAACACTATTAACTGAATCCCTGGTAGCTTTAATGGCAATATGTGATATACAGCCTGCACACTACCTGGAAATACAGTTATGCCTGGAAGTCCTTGCCGAATGGCGATTCTCCCCTCCCCAGGTATCTCTGCTCCCTGACCCCCCTTAACTGGCCCACCCTACTCCAGCTCTTAATAGTTTGTATCTGCTCTCTGTGGCATCATTGTTTGCCAATTCTATTATTGCCATAGCATATTGATTGCTCAACTACACCCTGTGATGCCATCGCCTACTTTTATCATTGCTACTGTTTTATTGCTTCTGCATCTCAATTGTTAACCCCCCACTGTACTGTCACTCGCCCTGCTGACCTCACCATGAACTTTCAGTTCCCTTGCTCCCAACTGCCATTCCCATTCCTCACCTTCCCCTTCCCCTCTCCCACCCAGCTGTTTCCCTCCCTCTCACCCACCAAGACCGCTCCCCCTCAACCCCTACCAAGGATTCCTCTGTACCAGCGCAGGTCCTCTGCTTCTCCCTCCCGACCCCCCTCCTCCCCTTCTCCCCGCCCCCACCCCATCCCAGTTCTCCTTTCCCATCGCCACCCCCATTCCCACTCTCCCCGCCCAGGCCCCCGCCAACTCATCCCAATCCAAACCCTCCCCACCCCTCGCACCCTTCCCCCTCCCTCCCCACCCTCGACAGCTGATGCCAAGTGTGGCCTCTGGAACCCCCGCTCCGTTTTAAGTAAGATTCCTTTCATCCTGGACCTTTTCCTTTCCAGTTCTCTACTCCTCCTCGCCCTAACTGAAACATGGCTGTCGTCGGACGACACGGTCTCTTCTGCTGCTCTCTGCAGTGCAGGCCTCTTCTTCTCCCACTCCCCCAGACTCACTGGAAAAGGAGGAGGTGTCGGTTTCCTTCTCGCCCCCCAATGTCGCTTTCGCACTATCCCTCCTCCCCCTTCCCTTTCCTTCCCCTCCTTTGAAGCCCACATTATTCGCCTCTACCACCCCCTCCAGATTCTTGTAGCCGTCATCTACCGCCCTCCGGGCCCCACTTCCAACTTCTTTAACGACTTTGACCCCTTCCTCACATTCCTTCTCTCCTTCTCCATGCCCACTCTGATCCTTGGAGACTTCAATATCCACATGGATATCCCTAACGACTCCTCTGCCGCCCGCCTTCTATCTCTCCTTGACGCTGCCAACCTCTTCCTCCACCCCACCTCACCCACTCACCAACTTGGTCATACCCTCGACCTCATCATCTCCTACCGCTGCACTGTGTCCACCCTCACCAACTCTGTGATCCCTCTCTCTGATCATAATCTTCTCACCTGCCTCCTCACTCACACTCCTTTCCCCTGTAAATCCGTATTACTCCCTCACAGAGATCTCCGCTCTCTGGACCCCACCCATCTTTCGGAACGCCTCACACCCCACCTCGCCGCCCTCTCCTCTCTACCCAGTCTTGATGATCAGATTACTGCTCTCAACTCTACCCTTTCTACTCAGCTAGACTCGCTCGCTCCCCTTTCCCTTCGCCGCTCTCGCACCACTAACCCACAGCCCTGGATCACTGCCACTGTCCGCCTCCTTCGCTCTTATGCTCGAGCTGCCGAACGCTGCTGGCGAAAGTCTAAACACCATGCCAACCTCGTTCACTTCAAGTTTATCCTTTCCTGCCTTAACTCAGCCCTCTCTTCTGCCAGACAAAACTATTTCTCCTCCCTTATTGACACCCATGCCCATCACCCCCGCCAGCTCTTCCGTACATTCAACTCCCTTCTCAGGCCCCCGGTTCCTCCCCCTCCTCCTTCCCTCACCCCCAACGATCTGGCCTCCTACTTCATTAACAAAATTAAATCCATCAGGTCCGACCTCCCCAAAATCTCTTCCCCCCTTTCTCCAACCCCCCGGCTCTCAACACTCTCTGCTACTCTCCCATCCTTCCCAGCGGTATCCTCAGAGGAACTCTCCTCCCTCCTCTCAAGTGCTACTCCGGCCACCTGTGCTTCTGACCCCATTCCCTCTCATCTTATGAAATCTCTCGCTCCATCCCTTCTCCCCTCCTTAACTTCCATCTTCAACCGCTCACTCTCCACTGGTTCCTTCCCCTCTGCCTTCAAACATGCCCATGTCTCTCCCATCCTAAAAAAACCCTCTCTTGACCCCACCTCACCTTCTAGTTATCGTCCCATATCCCTCCTACCATTCCTTTCCAAACTCCTTGAACGAGTTGTCTACACGCGCTGCCTAGAATTCCTCAACAACAACTCTCTCCTCGACCCCCTCCAGTCTGGCTTCCGTCCCCTTCATTCCACGGAAACTGCGCTCTCAAAGGTCACCAATGACCTCCTGCTTGCCAAATCCAACGGCTCATACTCTGTCCTAATCCTCCTCGACCTCTCAGCTGCCTTTGACACTGTGGACCACCCCCTTCTCCTCAACACGTTATCTGACCTTGGCTTCACAGACTCCGTCCTCTCCTGGTTCTCCTCTTATCTCTCCGGTCGTTCTTTCTCAGTCTCTTTTGCAGGCTCCTCCTCCCCCTCCCATCCTCTTACGGTGGGGGTTCCCCAAGGTTCAGTGCTTGGTCCCCTTCTGTTCTCAATCTACACTCACTCCCTTGGTGACCTCATTCGCTCCCACGGCTTCAACTATCACCTCTACGCTGATGACACCCAGATCTACATCTCTGCCCCTGCTCTCTCCCCCTCCCTCCAGGCTCGCATCTCCTCCTGCCTTCAGGACATCTCCATCTGGATGTCCGCCCGCCACCTAAAGCTCAACATGTCGAAGACTGAGCTCCTTGTCTTCCCTCCCAAACCTTGTCCTCTCCCTGACTTTCCCATCTCTGTTGACGGCACTACCATCCTTCCCGTCTCACAAGCCCGCAACCTTGGTGTCATCCTCGACTCCGCTCTCTCATTCACCCCTCACATCCAAGCCGTCACCAAAACCTGCCGGTCTCAGCTCCGCAACATTGCCAAGATCCGCCCTTTCCTCTCCATCCAAACCGCTACCCTGCTAATTCAAGCTCTCATCCTATCCCGTCTGGACTACTGCACTAGCCTTCTCTCTGATCTCCCATCCTCGTGTCTCTCTCCACTTCAATCCATACTTCATGCTGCTGCCCGGATTATCTTTGTCCAGAAACGCTCTGGACATATCACTCCCCTCCTCAAAAACCTCCAATGGCTACCGATCAATCTGCGCATCAGGCAGAAACTCCTCACCCTGGGCTTCAAGGCTGTCCATCACCTCGCCCCCTCCTCCCTCACCTCCCTTCTCTCCTTCTACTGCCCAGCCCGCACCCTCCGCTCCTCCACCACTAATCTCCTCACTGTACCTCGCTCTCGCCTGTCCCGCCATCGACCCCCGGCCCACGTCATCCCCCGGGCCTGGAATGCCCTCCCTCTGCCCATCCGCCAAGCTAGCTCTCTTCCTCCCTTCAAGGCCCTGCTGAGAGCTCACCTCCTCCAGGAGGCCTTCCCAGATTGAGCCCCTTCTTTCCTCTCCCCCTCGTCCCCCTCTCCATCCCCCCGCCTTACCGCCTTCCCCTCCCCACAGCACCTGTATATATGTATATATGGTTGTACATATTTATTACTCTGTTTATTTATTTATTTATTTATTTTACTTGTACATTTCTATCCTACTTATTTTATTTTGTTGGTATGTTTGGTTCTGTTCTCTGTCTCCCCCTTTTAGACTGTGAGCCCACTATCGGGTAGGGACTGTCTCTATGTGATGCCAATTTGTACTTCCCAAGCGCTTAGTACAGTGCTCTGCACATAGTAAGCGCTCAATAAATACGATTGATTGATTGATTGATTGATTCTCTATGTGAGAGGAGCTGCTGGAAATGGCCAGCACATGATAGTGGAGAACTTGGGCTCTTTGATGGATGACTATGCAGTCCCATTTTCACCAAATAGTAGGAACAGTGCAAAATCCAACTGTGAATGCTGTGGTTCATTCAGGGCTGACTAGGTTCAGTGGAAGAACATGGGGAAATGGACAATGACTTTCTTCCCCACATCAACCCGATTCTTTCTGAAATTCTGATTGTGGAAAATTTTATTACCCCTGATAATGTCAGAGGTGGAGAGAACAGAGCTTTGTTTTCATTCTGTTGGGAATTCTCAGGGTTGCCAACTGGGAGAAAAATCCTCTTTTAACTGGTAAAATGAGCATATTTGATGTGGAAATCATTGAACGAGAATAAATATGGAGCCCCATGATGCCATTTTATAGTTACTTCTCTACCCATAAGTGTACTTTAAGGGAAAGAACTGGCAGCTTTATTGAATACCATCCCTCCAGTTTTGTTGGAAGACTGCCTAAAACCATGTAAACTCCCAGTGGTTTTCTGCCCAAGCTCTCCTGTTCTTTTAAAAGTCAGGGATGGATCCTTTGAGTTAGAGAATTATCTAGTTGGCTCTAAGGTCCTAATCCAAAATTAGGGTCAATACAGCTAGGGTGATGCAACAGCCTGAAATGCATTGTAGCAAAATTGGGACCATACTACAAAGAGGGAAAAGTGAAAATCTATAGTCTCAGGATTCACTGGTTACAATCGGACTGCACTGAATTGCTTTCTCTCCTGGGAGACTCCACATTTATATGCATTTATTAAATATTGCTCGCTGTATTAGTCAAGACTGCCTGCATCTAATCTGAACCAGAAGACCATACAGCTAGGTCATATGATCTATGTTTTGCAGCGTAAAGATCACAATACAATTTCAGCCAAATCAATTATTCAGAAAGGGTTCTTGGCTGCTTCTACCTCATTACTGACCTATCTCTTCTGACCCCCGTTACTTAGGGCTTCAAAATGAGAACTATCCTTGTTTTACTAAGGCTATTTTTCCCTGCTGATATACTTGTTAGTCTTAGGACATTGTTGCACTGAAAAGGACCCACAGGGAAAGGTTATAGTAGAATGAATTCCCTTTTGCTCCAGAATTATAGAGGCAGAGAAGGGGGAATACAGATGCAGAGAGGGATAAAAGGTGAGAAATACAGTATAAATGGGCCCTGGTGTCTTTCTGTTTGCTTTTTTAGAATTTTCTCTTAGGCATTAGCTGTGTCTAAAAGCTGCATCTTGTTGATCTAAGAATGACAACAGAACAACAGATCAGTTTAATTGCAAAGGGGCCCCGGGAGCATTTTGGAAGGCCCTCCACCTCCCTTCAGCCTCCAGCCCCTGACAGGACTGCAAGGGAGGCATTTGGGGAAAAAGAAGAAAACAGATTGCAGCTTTCTGTTCCACTTCTAACCCAAGGCCAAGCAGCCCTCCACTCAGTGGGGAAAAATAAACAGCTTAAAGCACTTTGGTAAAGAACCCTGGTGCCTTGGGGATTCCATGAAGCAAGTCTAGAGGAAAAGGGAAAAATATCGCTCAGTTCCAAAGAGAGAGTTTCAGAGTGGTGGTGGGTGATGGATCAGATATAAGAAGCAGTGTGGCTCAGTGAAAAGAGCACGGGCTTTAGAGTCAGAGGTCATGTGTTCAAATCCCGGCTCCGCCAATTGTCAGCTGTGTGACTTTGGGCAAGTCACTTCACTTCTCTGTGCCTCAGTTACCTCATCTGTAAAATGGGGATTAAGACTGTGAGCCCCCCTTGGGACAACCTGATCACTTTGTAACCTCCCCAGCACTTAGAACAGTACTTTGCACATAGTAAGTGCTCAATAAATGCCATTATTATTATTATTATTATTATTATTATTGTTATTATTATTATTATATAAGAGATAGCTGAAGAGGGCATACTTCCAGTTCACCCTAAGAGTGGAAAATATGATAGAGGTGAGGAAAAGAAATCTATACTTTCCAAGTGCTTAGTAGAGTGCTCTGCATTCATTCATTTCATTCATTCAATGGTATTTATTGAGCGCTTACTGTGTGCAGAGCACTGTACTAAGCGCTTAGGAAGTACAAGTTGACAGTCCCTACCCAACAACGGGCTCGCAGTAAGCACTCAATAAATGTCACTGATGGATTGATTCGGAAGAAAATTGGAAGGATTATGTTAGCAAACTCTGAGGGAGAAGGATGAAATTGTATTCAACTGATTGGCCCCCACATTTCAGGGATCTCTACTGTGATCATCCTGCCATCAAGAGCAGGAGAGCCTGCTTTAGGGACATTGGAACTATCCTATGCATTGAGGTACTAGGCTGCCAGGCCCTGTAGAAGCTATCCTAGCTGTTTCAACTAGACATGCCTTTTCACATATCTTAACTCATCCAGAACAGCAGAACATGCCTGGAGGAGGAATCCTAGATGGACTCCAGAAACCAATCAACCTTCATGTTTTTTAGGGACACTTTCTGGAAAAATCTATGTTTTGGGCATTTTCCAAAGAGATAAATATACAGATATTCACTTTCTGTTTCTCTTGAAACTCAGCCACTCTCTATAAGTAGACATACCCTCTGGGGAACAGGAAAAGAGCCTCTGGATATGATTTTGCATTTTGTTTCTCTTCGATTCCGGATGAACAGTATTATTTTTATTGGAGCCTTTCTCTGTCGAGCAATCTCAAATCAGGGTCCATTTGTCTAGTGTCTTGAATGGGAAATATTCATAATAGTAGCATCAGACTGTGCAATCTGGTGTTCGAACAGCTTTCTTTACTTAAGTTGAATGTCAAATCCTCTAGCAGAAGAATTTGCTAGTCTTGATGACACATCTCCTGCAGAGTGGAGGCAAAAAAGCATCCTCAGCAGGAGATGGCAAGATGGTCTCACATAACCAGCCCTCTGGCTGCTTCCTCCATCAACCACCCTTCATTTTGGATTCAGATGAAAACCTTCTCCAAGATGAAGAAGTCCTTCAGTATAGTGCTAGCCCCCTTCCCTTCAAGTGATCTTCAGAACTAACCACCGGAGAAAATGTTTGGAAAATTACCAAAATTCTGACGGAGTGTAAAATGGGAAGGGGTAGAGAACAGAGAACTGACTGGAGACATACTTTCAACCATATTTCCTACTATGCCAAGCAGGAAGGGTAAAAAAAAAGCAGGGGTGGTAATGTTAAGATGTGAAAAAGAATAATATGAAGGTTGGAACAATTCACTGTCAAATTTTTGGGAATTTGGGGAATTTTCCAAGAGCAACTGTCAGTTATGTATGGACACCATTTGTGTCATCAAATGCATATCAATCTATAATATTTATTGAGCATTCACTCTAGATAGGGACATTCATTTGGGAAATTCTTCTGAGGGGAATTTTCCAAAAGAAACTGTCATCTGTGTATGGACACAATTTGTGTCATCGGATGCATATCAATCAAGATTTACTGAGCAACTACGTATGAAGAGCACTCTACTAAGCACTTGGGAGTGGACTGTAGTCAGTAGACACAATTTCTGTCCTCAAGGAGCAAACAATCCTGTGTTGAGGAGATTTCAGAGATGGTGGAATTCCAGGGAATTCCAGAGAATTGTATGAGGGGCAGATTAGCAAATCTGAGAGGGAAGAGGTCCAGCTAAGGATGATTCCTTATTAGGCTTTAATGAATTGGAGGTTGATTTACCTCTTAGGTGGAAACTGAGCGAGTGGAGGAATTACTTCTTAAAAGGGTGAGGGAAGGTAAGGGAGTGAAAACATTTCAGTTTTGGCTCAAGTGGAATTGAGATTGTCCACGAGCTCAGGCAGAATCAGGATTGAAACAGTTTTTAAAATGGCTTTGTGAGACCAGGCACCAGGGAAAGGTTAATTGTGATGGGCAGGATTATTCTCTCCATTTAATTATTAGTTAGGCATTTTCTGCAATTCTAAGTTTTGGTTCATGTTGGGCCCTATTTTTTTCCACAAGTGCTCATCCCCCTCTTTTATGTTTCCAGTTCCTAAGACAACGCTTTTTGTTCCAAGGAATAGCTGATTTCCAGGCCAAAGAAATATAAATTCATTTGGACAGCTGCAGGGAAATCAGTGTGTATCTTCCCAAAATCATGTTAGAGTAAGATCACATACTGTCTGGCAGTAAACCTTGGAAAGGTATTCCTAATCTTTGGAAATTAAACAGTCTCATGGCCTACGACTGTGAGCCCATTGTTGGGTAGGGATTGTCTGTTGCCAAATTGTACTTTCCAAGTGCTTAGTACAGTGCTCACTCTGCACACAGTAAGTGCTCAATAAATACGATTGAACGAATGAATATTTTCCAAATACGCACTCTAGGAAGGAATTCATTTTCTGTCCCTAGTAATAGAAGGGGAAAGAATGTGCCTTTTAGAGTAAATTGGACCAATTTTCAGAATCGTATTTCTTCCCTGAGACTGTTCACTCCAAGGTTCCTGCAACGTGCCATACAAATGTGAAATTTCATGAAGTTGGCCAAGCAAATAGAAATGACACAGTGATGCGGCAGCTAAAGTCTTTGCTTGGCTACTGCACCTGCAGTTCAGACCACAGCTCTCAGGTGTAGAAGATGTAACCTTTACTTACTCAGTGGTTCTACTTTCTTTAGATCATTTTTGTTCTTTGGGGCACTGGAGATTTTTCTTGGGAGGGGAATACAGAAGAACTCTAAGACTTGCTCCAAGGTGTATATGAGAGGTGTGACAAGGGAGAGCAGAAGAGGGATGAAATGTGTTTGAGGGCGATCACAGAGAGAGGTATGTTAGAGGGACTATTTGAGATCCATAACAAGGAATAAAGGCATTCTAAGGAAAGGTGGAAGGCTGAGAACCTTAAAAAGATCATACAGGAGAGAGATGTGTGTAAAGAATAATTTAAATTCATGGCAAGGAAGGAGTCTGAGAAATAATATTCCTGAAGGGATTCTTTTGTATTGGTTGTGGCAGTTTGTCATCTATCATGAACTCTCATTTAATTGAAGGGAGCTGGGGTATTTGCCTCGGCGTTAAAACCTTTTTTTTAAAAAAAAAGTTTAATGCTGGCACTAAAACTATTAACCCTGTTAAGGAAGCTTTAAAATAGCTCATCCAAATTGTCGATTGTGTCAGGCATTGGATGGTTGGTGAAATTCATTTTCTAACTCATTTCTAGCATCATGCCAGCTAATCAATGAATCGTTTTTCCTTACTGTATCTCCTGTTTGTTTTGACAGTTTTAGCCTCATTAACCTAATATTTGATGCCATATTTGAGGATGAAACAAGACATCAGAAAACTGGAGTCAGAATATGTTTCTAATCCATTGGAAAACTATTCCAGCTCAAGACTCCTAGTATTATCAGAGAGGTCTTTGAGAAAGTGGTTTAGGACCAACTGTATACAGATGACTGTGTTCTAGAGGCATATATTGCAAGACATGGAAATGATCATAAATTGAATCTAATAAATAATTCTGCTACCTAGGCAGTTCATTATCTAATGGCTAATGTACAGGAAGAGGAAGAGGGAAAAGTTGATTCAAATACCGACATCTCCCTAACAAATGTCTATATAAGCACAATAACTTTCTGTAACATAGGAGCCGCAAACTTAAAAAACAGATTACGTATTAGCATGGGGACTTATAAAATGCACATGGTTAGTATCTTCGACAAAGCTTTCCGGTCAGATTTTCAGAAAAGAAGACAAGGAGCAGGGGAGAGAAAGAAAAAAAAAATGTGTCAGATCGGGTCCTTTCTCCTAGATATAAAAGACTTCTTTGGTGTGATGGTTCCATATTTCCAGAGGACTCAGGGAAAATATCGACGTTTGTCTTGTGGGAAATGTAATTCCCAGACAGCAGATGCCAAAAGAATATATTTTCTATTTCCTCTTCATTCTCAATTCTACCTTAATATTGTTACAACGAGGATATCCCAACCCAGTGGCCATCAAAAATCAAGGTCTCCTTGAATCCATCTTTGAAATGTCAAGTTATTCTTGCATTTCCTCTTGCCTGTAGGCCATCTCCACATGGATGCCCTGCCAGCACTTTAAGCTCAATATGTCTAAAACAGAATTCATCACCTTCCCTCCCCAAGTCCACTCTACTTAATTTTCCCATCACAGCAAAGAACACTACCATTATGTCTCCAAAGCCCACAACCTTGACTTTATCCTTGACACCTTGCTGTCTTTCAACTCCCCAAAATAGTCTGACAGTGGATCTGGATAATTTTTCCTTGCAACATTTCCTAAAGCTACGCCTACTTCCTTTTATCAAAATGGTCAATCCTCTGATCCTCAAACTTAGCACGTCCAAAACAGAACTCCTCACTTTTCTACCCAAATCCTGTCCTCTCTATCCCATCACTGTAGACAGAACCACCATTCTCCCTGTCTCACAAGCCCGAACCCTTGGTTTTATCCTCGTCTCATCTCTCTCATTCATCCCACATAATCAGTCTGTTGCCAAATCTTGTTCATTCAACCTTCACAACATAGCAAAAATCTGTGCTTTCCTCTCCATCCAAACTACTATAGTTAATTCAAGCACTTATCCTAACCCACCTTGATTACTGCATCAGCCTCCTAGCTGACCTCCTGCCTGCTGTCTTTCCCCATGCCAGTCATACTTTACTATGCTATTCAGGTAATTTTTCTGCAAAAACGTTCAGTCCATGTTTCCCCTCTCCTCAAGAACCTCTAGTGGTTGCCCATCCACCTCTGCATCAGACAGAAACTCCTTACCGTAGGCTTTAAAGCGTTGAATCTTCTTGCCCTCTTCCACTTTACCTCCCTGATTTCCTATTACAAGCCACACCGCACAGTTCACTCTTTTAATGCCAACCTACTTGCTATCCCTCGATCTTGTCTATCTCACTGCTTATCTCTGACCAACATCCTGCCTCTGGCCTGAAATGCCCTTCCTCTTCATATCTGACAGCTAATCACTCTCCCCACTTTCAAAGCCTTATTAAAAGCACATCTCCTCTGAGTGGCCTTCACCACTTAGCCCTCATTTCCTCTTCTTCCATTCTCTCTCTTACACTTGGATTTGCACCTTTTATTCATCCCTGCCTCAGCACCAGAGTGCTTATGTGCATAGCTGTAATTTATTTATATTAATGTCTGTCTTCTTCCCTAGTCTGTAAATTTGTTGTGGGCAAGGAACTTGTCTACCAGCACTTTTTTATTGTAGAGCTTACTACAGTGCTCTGCACACAGGGTGTTCAAGGAATAGGCTTGATTGATGGATTGATCCAGGCATTCACCGTATCCCATGTCTCAAAGCCTCTTTAACTCTCTTGATCAGCTCACTGTGGACAGGGAATGTGTTCGCCAACTCTGTTACATTGTACTTTCCCGAGTTGTTAGTACAGTTCTCTGCATACATGTGCTCAATAAATACAGTTGATTGAATAATTTATTGACTCTCACCTTTCCAGCTCATACTTCATTCTGTTGCCTGGACTATTTTTTTTTTATAATGCCGTTCTGCACGTATCTTTCCACTCCTCAAAAAGTTTAAATGATTTCTTCTT
This sequence comes from Tachyglossus aculeatus, assembly GCF_015852505.1. Lineage (NCBI taxonomy): Eukaryota > Metazoa > Chordata > Mammalia > Monotremata > Tachyglossidae > Tachyglossus > Tachyglossus aculeatus. Next base: position 49,893,062 of record NC_052071.1, read on the forward strand.
TTCAGCTTCAAATAGAAACTCCTCACAGTTGACTTTGAGGCACTGTAGGCTCTACTTATAAATTATTCACTGTCCTGTTCTACTATGCCTCAACTCACACTCTTAGATCCTCCCAAGCTTTCTCATCATGGTTTGTTCTTAATCAATCAATCAATGAGTTATAATTAATATTATTATTGAGCTCTTACTGTTTGCAGAGCACACTATGAAGCACTTGGGAGAGTACAGTATAATAGAGTTATTAGACATGTTCCCTGCCCACAAGCAGTTTATATTCTAGAGCTTAGTCTCGACTCTCTTATCTCCAATCCCTTGCTCTCACCTTTCCTCTCCACAAAGCACCTTCTCCGCAAAACACACTTTCCCCATTTTCAAATCCCTCCTGAAATTCCTCCTCTTGCTGGAGGTTTTCCCTAGGTAATTTTCTTTCCTTAGGTCATAGTCTTCCAGCTCACAGCCAACCATAGCAGAGTATTTGGTACACATAAATTTACATAGTCTACTATCAATCAATCGGTGGTATTTATTGAGTGTTTACCTTGTGCAGAGAACTATACTAAGCACTTTGGAGAATTTTACAGTACAACAAACTTGATAGACACAGTCCTTGCCCACAAGGAGCTTACAGTCTAGAGGGAGATTTATGTGCTTATTTTTTTCACCTAGCATCTATCCATGCCCTTCTTCTTCACATTTATAAATCATTTTGGGGACTCTCCCCTTTTACAGTGTAAGCTCCCTGAGGGCAGGAATCATGAGAAGCAGCATGGCTTAGAGGAAAGAGCATGGAATTGAGAGTCAGAGGATTTGGGTTCTAATCCCGGCTCCGCCATTTGTCTGCTATGTGACTTTGGACAAACCACTTAACTTCTCTGCACCTCAGTGACCTCATCTATAAAATTGAATTAAAGACCCTGAGCCCTGCTTATCTTATATCTACCCCAGTGCTTAGAACAGTGCTTGGCACATAGTAAGCATTTAACAAATACCACCGTTATTATTATAATTATTATCATGTCTTTATTCAGTGTTCTGCACACAGTAGGGAATGAATAAGTCCAATTGATTGACTGGTGGATTGAATGTGATCAGGAAGATAGGGATATTATTCTAGAAGGAGGATTTTTTTTTAGTATTTGTTAATCTTTGATTTTCAATTCTTTGACTTTTACCCTATATAATGGAACCCAGTCCTACGGTAAATGGGTCAAACCAAAATGTGCTCTAGAGTGATAGTACTTAACATTCTTTCTGAGCCTCAGGAATCTTCTGACAAAAGGTTTTTCCAGGGTCCTTTGTGGTGCCTTTGCTCTGCATCAAAGTGATAGTCAGATGATATTTTACTGCCAAGAATATCTCATTTACCAGAGCTCCCAGCTGAATCAGTCAATCAGTCTCTAGACTGTAAGCTCATTGTGGGCAGGGAATGTGTCTGTTTATTCTTGTACTGCATAGGAAAAACAGTGTGGCCTAGTGGATAAAACATACGCCTGGGGCATCAGAAGATCATGCATTCTAATCCTGGTTCCTCCACTTGTCTGCTTTGTGACCTTGGGCAAGTTGCTTCACTTCTCTGCACCTCAGTTATTTCATCTGTAACATGGGGATTGAGACCGGGAGTCCCACATGGAACAGGGACTGTGTCCAACCCAATTTGCTTGTATCCACCCCAGTGCTTAGTTCAGTGCCTGGCACAAAGTAAGGACTGAACAAATACCAGTATTATTATTATTATTCTACTCTCTCAAACACTTAGTACAGTGCTCTGCACAAAGTATGTGCTCAATAAATATGATTGAATGAATGAATCCCTTTCAGTTGATCTATCAATCATATTTATTGAGCTCTAACTGTGTGCACAGCACTGTACTAAGCACTTAAGAGAGTACAATATAACATATTTGGTAGACATGTTCCCTGCCCACAAGGAGCTTACAGTCCTTCTGTCAGTGGAATGCTGGGAAATGAGCATTACCCAACTGAAAAGGATCAATGGTTTCATTTACTCATTCATTCAATCATATTTATTGAGCACTTCGTGTGTGCAGAGCACTGTACTAAGCCCTTGGGTGGTACAATTTGGCAACATATAGAGACAGTCCCTACCCAACAATGGGCTCACAATCTAGAAAGGGGAGACAGACAACAAAACAAAACATGTGGACAGGTGTCAAGTCGTCAGAACAAATAGAAATAAAGCTAGATGCACATCATTAACAAAATAAATAGAATAGTAAATATATACAAGTGAAATAGAGTAATAAACCTGTACAAACATATATACAGGTGCTGTGGAGAGGGGAAGGAGGTAGGGTGGGAGGGATGGGGAAGAGGAGAGGAAAAAGGGGGCTCAGTCTGGGAAGGCCTCTTGGAGGAGGTGAGCTCTCAGTAGGGCTTTGAAGGGAGGAAGAGAGCTAGCTTGGCGGATGTGCAGAGGGAGGGCATTCCAGGCCAGGGGGAGGACATGGGCCGGGGGTCCAAGGCAGGACAGGTGAGAATGAGGTACAGTGAGGAGATTAGTGGCAGAGGAGCGGAGGGTGTGGGCTGGGCTGTAGAAAGAGAGAAGAGAGGTGAGGTAGGAGGGGGTGAGGTGATGGACAGCCTTGAAACTGAGAGTGAGTTTTTGCTTGATGTGTAGGTTGACTGGCAGCCACTGGAAATTTTTGAGGAGGGGAGTAACATGCCCATAGCATTTCTGCACAAAGATGATCCGGGCAGCAGCATGAAGTATAGACTGAAGTGGGGTGAGACAGGAGGATGGGAGATCAGAGAGGAGGCTGATGTAGTAATCCAGTCAGGATAGGATGAGAGATTGGAACAGCTTCAGAGTAAACTGGGACTATAGGAGGAAGACAAAAGGCTTTTCTACTAGATCAAAAGGACTGCAGCCTCAGCTATTGCTTTGGGTTTCTTTTCCAGACATGGCATCAGTGCAGAATGGGAGCTCTTCAGCCTGTGGGCATAGTTAGGAGGCAAAGCCCCTCAACATTTGGCTCTCCCTGCAGAGCCTCACTCTCTTGGCACCTCATCCTCTCATTAGGTGTTGAGCTCAGCAGGAGCCAAAGCCTCACACTGACTGCGAGGAGAGAAAATGTGGTTGTAAACAGCAAGAGACCCTGCAGGCAACAGCTGCAGCCATTATCCCAAGGACAGAGATGGAAGTGTGGGAGGAGTGAGTACCGGGCCCTTCACTTGTCTTTTCCACTGCATGTATTAACATCGAGAATAATGTCAGCAGTGTGACTTTGAGCACGGAGGCCTCAAAACCCTGCACTTGGAAGGACATCTCTGGCAGGAGATGATGAGCCAAACTAGTTGGATGAAGATCCTAAAGGAAGTTGCCGTGGGTGAAAGATTGAGAAGGAACAAGAGAAGTTAGAAGGTAAAAGTGAGGGGCAAAGGGAAGTTTTCCAAAGCCATGGAGAATCAGTCTCCTAGAATGTTATAAATTATTTGGAAACCCAAACGTCTGAGGTTAATGAACTTGGTCAAATTTCCAGCTTTAGAAGGCTGCCTTTTCCCTGGGAAACCAGGTGTCTGGATGCTCTTCCTGCCAATTTAAATTGTCATAAACCCATGTACATGCATCAGCTGTAGCACACTGTAAAGAAGAAACATTGCTAGCTATAATATTTGTCTGGCTGCTCTAAACCTGAATAAAGCAATCGCTAGTGATGGCACCCTAGGCTTAAAATATTCCTGTTCCTGTGTGCAGTTAATGTTACCTCCAGATGAATACATAAAGGAGTCCATCAGGTTGGGTGTTGTAAAGGAGCGAACGGAGAGAAAGGGGAAATGCTCTCTACCTTTGGCAGTGCCAGGATGTTGAATGAAAAGCAAAGCAAGAAATCAGCATCAGAACTCCACTGTTGGTCTGTTCTGTTGGAGGAGGGCCAGAAATCTGAACCAATGCTTGTTTAGGAAAAAGACCTATCAGGAAGTCATTACCTTCCCTTCCTATGAGTCTATTAGATGTTAGGTTTCTTTTGCTTTAATTTCTTCTGCTTAATAGAGTTTTTAAGTGTGGTCATTTTCTTTGTAGAACAAGCTCATTCTCTGGACAGTTAGTCCCAAGATGGCTGTTGGGTGCTCAATCTTTTCTCTGTCCTTCATAAACAACACAACAAGATAAGTTGGAAATAGTCTATCAGTTCTAATGGCTGTAAAACCACCCGATCACTAAGCAATCCTTGAAAATCCCTGGGGGATCACGGATATTACAGAGGCAGGACAGTCTGTTCACTTTCCCAAAGTGGGAGTCTTTTCCAAAAACTGCTTCCATAAAGTTTTTTTCATGAAGTGGAATTAAACCTCAAACCAAAATTTAGGTAGGGTTCTGCTCTGCTGTAGAACCTTATATGTTACTTCTGGGAAGGCTTCCAATATCGCCAATAATGTCAAAATATGTTTGACTGTGATATAGTGAGGCACACACTGCAGATCCCATGACATGAATTAAATCCTTTCCCTCCTTCCTCCTAAGTGCTTCTGCAAAAAAATCACTCTACATTTCTTAAAGAGGCGATACAAAGAAAGCTTCCAGATTCAGATGCCAGGATGGCCATGGGAAGTGGATGGGCAAATGCCATTCTGTTGATGATTAAATATAGGGCTTTATGATCTTTCAAGATTCCTTTCTTGCTGAAGAAGCAATGTGCATAGTTGTCCCTTTGTTTTAGGAGAATTTGACGGGAAAACAGCAAATGACCACAGGCTTCGCAGTTAGGGGAACCCTGCTATTAGATTAGGCATGGAGTAACCCAAATCTTTGTTTTTTCTATTAAAGTGTTTGAGAGAGATAGTGTAAAGTAAAACATAAGTAAAGATGAGAACTTCTGAAGCATTGTAGAAGTCTGTTAAATTCAGGGAATTTTTTTTTTTTAATGGAGGGAAGCCCTGTGGAAAGGAGAATGAAGTTATTTATATTAAGTGGATGTGAGATTTCTTCCTTTTCTTCCTGCCAGTGAATTTGTTCCAAGACAGGGAGAAAAGCGGCAGTCCAAGCTTGAATCAGATAATAAAAGGAACAGTATTCCATCTTTCAAGAAATGGCCATTGATTCATCCCTAGAAATAGAAAAATAAGGAAATGTACCAACATAGATCTGGTGCCATGATCTCCAAAGGGCTAAAGTCCTAGTATGCTTGAAGCACAATTCTTAAAGTGGAGCTGCGGGTGGGAGCAAGGACATGGGGAAAGATTTGCGGGAGATTTCTGGCCCCTTGTTTTCCCCAGGAATTTGCATTTCATCTTGAATTCAGGAAAAGCCATCTAATTGAAAATGGATCAGTGAACAGGAGAATTGTTGCCAGCGTTTCAACATCTTTTGGGGAGAGACAATTACTAACCTTGAAGGGCAGGGTGAAGAGAATAACAAAATTTATAATTTAGTATTTTCTTTTTGATCAGTAAGCCACTTTATGGAAATTCATTTTCTTCAAAATGCGCAAGAGGGAGGTTAAAGAAGTAAGTAAATGTGCAGGGAATGTTTCACAAAAAAAATCTACTATCTGTGAGGTGACACATTGGTTTTTCATTCCCCGGAAAATTCTGTTTGCTCTATTTAGTTGGGCTTGAGCAAAATGTAATTCCAAGCCAAAAATTGTTAGTGTGTAAAAGCAAGGGAAATTCTTTTTTAAAAAAATAACATTTGTTAAGCACTTTCTTGGTGCCAGGCACTATGCTGAGGGCCAGAGTAGGTACGCCATAATCATGGTGTGATGTAGTCCAGGCTCCATATGGGGCTTCTCAGTCTTAATCCCCATTTTATAGATGAGGTAACTGAGACCCAGAGAAGTTAAGTGATTTGCCCATGATCACACATTCCTCTGACTCATAGGCCTATGCTCTTTCCACTAGACCATGCTGCTTCTCAAGCCTTAAACAATATTTTAAAGCAAGTTTTTAAGGAACTCATTTCTCTGCTCTATATTGTTTGCCTTTTCATATATGATTTCATCATATAACTTCAGGTGACATCAACTTGCCAAAAATATCATACTCAAAGTGGATATGTGAACATTCCCCCAATCAGATTTGATAATTTGGGCAGTATTTCATATACTGCACATGGTGAATTTTTGCCTGTATCTTCCTCAGTTGCCGGAGGCGCATACAGCCAAATGATTTTAGTTATTTCCACTTTCTGAGGTCTTTCCATTACCCGTGCTCTTTGGCCATTGATTTATCCCTAGAAATAGAAAAATAAGGACATGTACCAACATAGATCTGGTGTCATGATCTCCAAAGGGCTAAAGTCCTAGTAAGCTTGAAGCACAATTCTTAAAGTGGAGCTGTGGGTGGGAGCAAGGACATGGGGAAAAGATTTGCGGGAGATTTCTGGCCCCTTGTATAAATCTAGACAACTTTCTGTGTCTTTGACACTTAAGTCTGTCTGTAGGCATGGGCCGTTTGTCCACTAAGTATTGCCATGAGGAAGTCAGCATCAGACAGCAGATTTTTCTTTTGTCAATGGTAATTAGGCACTCTATTAGTGAACACAGGGATCTCTGTTATGGACACATCCTGGAAGTCACAACAATGGAATAATATTGGACAGGGACATAGAGTCTATTAGTTGAAGTAGTGATGGGAGGTTGAAAGTATATCATTGCACACAAGTAATCCACCTGACATCGTATTAAAGTTCAACGATGCTATTTTATACCTAAAATACCCCCTTTTTTCTGAGATGCCCTGATCTTTGCAAGACCCTAGGAAGATGGGACAGTTTTCATTATTGTTGTTGAAACTAACATATTAGGGAGGAAGTGTAGTCATTTTTTAAGGCTCTGAAAGGGTGACTGGAAGAAATAGGGCTGAGCAATAGGATGAAAAAAGTAAATTTAAGTTGAATACCAATTTAGAAAAATCTTCCAGATTTATACTAGAAAGTAGAAGAAGGTAAAAGTCTCAAGACTCAAGACATTTAAAATTGGATAATGAATTAGAAAAAATAGTGTTACCCTGGTAAAGGTGGATGAAAAAACACTTATAGGGAGTCAGAAAACCTGGATTCTCTTCTGGAATCATCTTCATTCAGAAATTTACAAGATTGAAATAAATGATGCTTTTTTTATATTGTCAAGTGCTCATTGACTCTCGAAGGTGAGACTGTAGATGTGCTTTACATTTATGTAGTAGCATTTGGGGAAATGTTACTTGGATTGGTTTCAAGGGATGTGGTTTGGATTTGACTGAAATGGGAAAAATAAATCACATTGAGGAATTGAATTATGGAGACTTCTTGACTGTAAGCCCACTGTTGGGTAGGGACCATCTCTATATGTTGCCAACTTGTACTTCCCAAGTGCTTAGTACAGTGCTCTGCACACAGTAAGTGCTCAATAAATACGATTGATTGATTGAGAGAAAATAGGAAAGAGGGACAGGATTAGGATCTCAAATGCCACCTGGATCCCACTAGTGAAACATGCTTACTTTTCCATGTGAGTGTAAGATCTTTGTGGGCAAGGAAAGTGTTTTATTTTTCCATTGACTTTCCAAGTGCTTAGTATTGTGCATTGCTTTCAGTAGATTACTCTTTATGGTATTCATCAAGCGTTTACTATGTGCCAGGCACTGTACTAAGTACTGGGGTAGATACAAGATAATCAGTTTGAGCATAGTCCCTGTCTCACACAGGGCTTATAGTCTTAGTCCTCATTTTATAGATGAGATAACTGAGGCACAGAGAAGTTTAGTGACTTGTTCAAGATCATACAGCTGACAAATGGTAGGGCCACATTACAATCCAGGTCTTCTGATTCCCAGGCCCATGATCTGTCCACTAGGCCATGTTGTTTCTACATTCTCAATAACTACTGTGGATTCTGGTTTAGAATAAAGGACTCTGAACAATTCTTGGCTTCCGGGAGCTAGCTAGTTGCTGGTGTCTTATGCTGTCGAATCGTGTCTGACCCATAGCGATGCCATGGGCACATCTCTCCCAAAATGCCCCACCTCCATCTGCAGTCATTCTGGTAGTGCAGCCATAGAGTTTTCTTGGTAAAAATACAGAAGTCGTTTGCTATTGCCTCCTTCCACACAGTAAACCTGAGCCTCTGTCCTCGACTGTCTCCCATGACGCTGGAAGATTGGCTTTCAGATTGGCTTGAAGTCCCTGGCCTTTCTACATGTAGTTGTGGATTTTTGACCAAGTGATCCTTATCTCTGGTAATGGCCCTTGGTAAACTTTATCTCCACTTCTTCCAGAGGAAGTATGAAACATGTTCCTTTGACTCTGTCTGTGACTGGAATGCATCTATTTTGTGGTGATCTACATTTAAAGACCAGTGGTCATCCAACAGGGGTGGCAGGCATCAGCTGAATCACCACAGAAGTAACGGCCAAAAAGCCTAAAGATGTGAAGCATTGTGGTATAGTGGAAAGAGCACAGGCTTAGGAGTCAGAGGACTTGGATTCTAATCCTGACTCCACCACTTGACTGTTGTATGACTTTGGGTAAGTCATTTCACTTCTCTGTGCCTTAGTTTCCTCATCTGTAAAATGAGGACTCCGCCTCCTTCCTTCTTAAACTATGAGCCCCATCTTAGTAATGTGCTTGGCATATAGTAAGTGCTTAACACATATTATTATGATAATACTATGATCACGTCCTGCTATCTCCTCAAACTCAACATGTCCAAAATAAAACTTATCTTCCCACCTAAACTCTGTCCTTCCTCTGATTTTCCTATCACGGTAGATGCTACCACCATCCTTCCTGTCTTAGAAGCTCATAACCTTGACATTTTCTTTGACTCCTCTCTCTCATTCAGCCCACATATTCTATCACTAAATCCTGTTGGATTAACCTCTGCAACATTGCTAAAATCCATTCTTTTCTCTCCTTCCAAACTGCTGCTACATTAACCCAAGCACTTAGCATATCCCTCCTGGACTATTGTATCAGCCTCCTTGCTGACCTCCCTGCCTCCTGCCTCTCCCCACTCCAGCTGATACTTAACTCTGCTGTCTGGATGATTTTTCTATAAAAACGTTCTGCCCACGTTTCCCCACTCTGCAGGAACCTCCAGTGATTGCCCATCCACCTACGCAATCAAACAAAAGCTCCTTACCATCAGCTTTATAGCCCCCTTCTGCCTTACTTCCCCTACTCTCGTATTACAACCCAACCCACACACTATACTCCTCTAATAGCAACCTACTCACTGTACCTCAATCTCGTCTTTCTCCCCGCCGACCTCTCACCTCTGGCCTGGAATGCTCTCCTTCTTCATATCTGGCAGATAATTGCTCTCCCGCACTTCAAAAAGGAAAAGTAAATATCCAAGGACAAAAAGCCACCCCAAATGAACGAGCAGAATGGGCAGCCAACATAAGATGCCCAGACTGGGCTCAGAAATTAGGTATAAATTCACAACATGTCATCTATCAGTCAGGTGTACTGACCCTTGGATTCCCCGGAGGGACTTTGGGATAGAAACATGGCTGCAGAAACACCCTTCTCAGTGGAAGATGGCTGTTCCAGCAAATGGTGGGATTCATTTGAAGGCGAGGGAGAAGCACCAGGCCTACGGTGGGCTAGTGGTTGGAAGTCAGGGGACTGGGATTCTAACGCCAGCTCCATCATGTGTGGCTATGAGACCTTGGACAAGTCTTTGTGGGTCACCTTCTTCATCCATAAAATGGAGATTTAAATATCCGTTCTCCTTCTCCCTTAGAATATGGAGCCCGTGAGGGATGGAGACTGTATCTGATTTGATTATATCTAACCCAGTGCTTACCACAGCGTTTGCACTGGGAGTAAATGCTGAACAAATGCCATCATTTGTTAAAGTCTATTAAAGTCTATTAAAGTCTATGAAATAGACTTTCACCCGAGAAATAGTCACTGTGATTTGTGCAGAAAACGTTTTGCTTACTTTTCCGGTCTGTTCATATGTACCCTGCCAGCCTGACAAATTTTGATCTCATTTAACACTTCTTTGTAGTAGTGACAATTCTTTCCAATATTACATTTTTTTGGCCTGGACACCTCAATCGTATATATGTAATGTATATAGGGAACTATACGGGCTTTTAAAACAAAACCCTTAAAGTGCTGCATCTGAGAAAAATGAATGAGGCATTAAACCAGCAATGAATATTGCTTTTTAGGATTAAAGAATAGAATGATGAAATGTTTTCTCCAATCATAGCAGGCTTCTGGGAATAGTCTTGGAGAATAGCTATCACCACCCTGATAAGCTGGTAGTCTCTTCTTTTAGCTAAAATTCATGTAAAGCTGAGAGGATCAAAATGATTAAAGAGCATTATGTCTTCCTTAAAGCACTCCAGTGAGAAAAGAGAAATATTGAGCTATAAAACAAAAATAAATGCTCAAATCAGGAAGTATAAGAAGCTGTTAAAAGACGGTGCAGAGAACCGTATTATTAGTGAAAATCCAAGAGTAACAGCAGAAGCAGTAGTCAATTTGGCATCCTCTTTTAAGCTCCCTGCCGCTAGAAGGATGAGACAATTACGATCCTCCTCAATCCCGAACTGTAACACTTTTGGCTGTTCCAGCTCTTTGTGACTCATGTAATTTATTCTTGCTAGCATGCACTTATGTATCTGCTATTAATTTCACTTTGCATCATTATTAGATGCTCAAATTCACAAGCAGGTGTTCACCTGAAATGGAAGGAAAGCTAAGGAGCTTTTTTTAATGACAAAAGGATAATAATAATGATGGTATCTGTTAAGCGCTTACTATGTGCCAAGCACTGTTTTAAGCACTGGGGTAGATACAAGGTAATCAGGTCGTCCCAAGTGGGACTCATCGTCTTAATCCCCATTTTACAGATGAGGTAACTGAGGCACAAAGCAGTGAAGTGACTTGCCCAAAGTCCACAGCTGACAGGTGGCAGAGCCGGGATTAGAACCCATGACCTCTACTCCCAAGCCTGTGCTCTTTCCACTAAGCCATGCTAAGAAGTAGTATTGCTGAGACGCAGCGTGGCTCAGTGGAAAGAGCCCGGGCTTGGGAGTCCAAGGTCATGGGTTCAAATCCCAGCGCCACCCACTGTCAGCTGTGTGACTTTGGGCAAGTCACTTAACTTCTCTGTGCCTCCGTTACCTCATCTGTAAAATGGAGATTAAAACTGTGAGTCCCCCGTGGGACAACCTGATCACCTTGTAACCTTCCCAGTGCTTAGAACAGTGCTTTGCACATAGTAAGCGCTTAACAAATACCATCATCATTATCATTATTATTATTGGCCTGAGAAATATTTGTGGAGCCTCTAGAAGGGCCAGAAATATGCTCTTTTGATGGTTAAGGTGTTAGGCAATTTGCCTTTGGCTCAGAAATCAATGATCTTCAGAGTAACCTCCAGACATCTGCCTCAATGCAAACCCGAGAATCCCAAGCAAATGCATGCTTAAACCAGCCATATAATTTTCATGTGGACTTGTGGAGATTTTGCCCAGATCCAAGTAGTCTGTCTGGATGCAAAACATATTTAGAATTTGAAAGCAAAAGGTAAAGCTACTTGTATTTCAAATAAAATGACTCCTTTTCCAATGAAAGGGATTTATTTCCTTTGAAGTTCGTTCATTCAATCGTATTTACTGAGTGCTTACTGTGTGCACAGCACTGTACTAAGCACTTGGAAAGTACAATTCAGCAACAAATAGAGACAATCCCTGTCCACAAAGGGCTCACAGTCTAGAAGGGGGAGACAGACAACAAAACAAGTAAACAGGCATCAATGGCATCAATACAAATAAATAGAATTATAGATATATATGCATCATTAATAAAATCGATTATAAATATGTACATATGTACATATACTGTGGAGCAGGGAGGGGGGTAGGGCAGAGGGAGTGAGTGGGTGTGATGGGGAGGGGAGGGGGAGCAGAGGAAAATGGGGGCTTAGTCTGGGAAGGCCTCCTGGAAGAGGTGAGCTTTCAGTAGTGTAAATAACTGTACCTTTAGGGTCACCTGCTTCATGGAACTTTAGCAACCTTTTGCAGGATCCACAGAGTACGAATTAAACTGTTGAGCTGTAGGGTTATGACGTGTTTGTGAACTTATTTTCAGTTAGGGAGCCCACTGGTCCTATTTTATATCTGACATTTGGGTTATTTGTTGGCCTGATCTGTCCCTGATCTGTTTAGCTACTGCACTGGGTGCCTTTATGTCACGGGTTCTTACTTTCAGTGCCTAATCCGACTCCTCTTTCCTCCTCCTGCCATATTCCATATATTCATTCAGTCATTCATTCATTCAGTGATGTTTATTGAGTACATCCTGGATGCAAAGTGCTGTACTAAGTGCTTGGGAAAGTACAATAAAATAATAAACAGACACATTCCCTACTCACGGTAAACTTCTGGTGCCCAGTTCATACCAGCTTGGTAATACAACGGTTCTGGTTCAAGTGTGGATAGGGGAGGGGAGGAGGAATCACTGAGCATGAGTGAATTTGGCATGCCTCCACAAAAATGACACGTACAACGTGATTATGCTGAGTGCCCTGCATCAAAAATAAGATGTCATGTGTGTCATCATGTCCCATATTCTCAAGGGTCTTCAGGACCATCCCATTCCCACTAAGAGAAGCAGCGTGGCTTAATGGAAGGAGCACGAGTTGGGAGTCAGAGGATGTGGGTTCTAATCTTGGCTCCACCACTTGACAGCTGTGTGACCTTGGGCAAGCCACTTAACTTCTCTGTGCCTCAGTTACCTCATCTGTGAAATGAGCCCCACGTGGGATAACCTAATTACCTTGTATCTATCCCGGTGCTTAGAACAATGCTTGGCACATAGTAAGCACTTAACAAATACTGTAATCATTATTATTATTATCATGGTTGCCTATCTTCCCCATTAAATTGTAAGTTATTAGGGATAAGGGTCACAGATTTCCATTTCTGAATATCTCTTAAAAACCTAGACTAGTGCTCAGCATGCTGCAGGGGCTGAGTAAGTACTGTTCATGATAATGACGAGGGCATGGAGGGGTGTTAAAAAAAAGAGTCACAAAAATGAAACTATCTTTGTCCATCTGTTAGGCTTTCTTTGGATGATTCAGATCGATCAATCTGTGGTATTTAATGAACACCTACTGAGTGTAAAGCATTGCACCTGGCACGTGGGAGAGTACAACAGAAACAAAATGTCCATTGCCTGCCTTCAAGGAGCTAACAATTGAATGCAGGATAATTTGCCTCAATTTCATTTGAGTGTTCACTCAACTTCAGATGCCAAGCAGGGGCAGAGGAGGGACAAAAAGTGGAGTGAGAAGGTCTCATCCCTTCAGCACCCTGGGAGCAGTGAGCCCTGCTAGAGGGAAAGTAGTGGGGATTTCTCCTAGAAGAGGAAATGACAATAAGCTCAAGTATATTCATTCAATCATATTTATTGAGCACTTACTGTGTGCAGAGCACTGTACTAAGCACTCAAGTATATCCCAGTAAGCAACTGCTTTAAGCCTCTTATGGGAATTTCTCTTCTCTTCTCCTTAGATCTCACTTTCACCCATGATCTTCATCTCTCTTCTCCATGTTAAGCTGAGTTAGTAGAGTCTGCATGTTCAGCATGGTTGCTACTCCCTCTTCCCCCCAGTCTCCCATTCTGGCAGATAGGAACTTTTCTGGAAGAGAGAGAACAAAGCACCATGAAACGAAGGTGAGAGTTACCCTGGGTAGGTGGCCCACCATAAGAGCCATTGGAAATCCCAAATCATCCCTGAAACAGTTCTGTTACCAAATTAAGAGATAGAGATGCACATTTGTGAATGCAGATATGTATGTATGTATATATATTTCAGCCATACAAATCTAACGCTGTCTAGGCCCAGAACAGAAAGAAATTAACCTGAGCTTAAAAGAAGTGATGCTGTAAAGACACATTTGAATGGAAATTGAGGCCCCTTGCCTCATCTATGAGGTCTGCATTTCTGAAGGTTACAGTCATTGACATCAGGTGCATCTTCTGTATAACCTTGGAAAAGTTGGGCAGAGCAGATTGTCATTCTTACTATGATGGTATTTTTTTTAATGGCACTTATTAAGCGCTTACTATGTGCAAAGCACTGTAAGCACTTATGTGTCAAGCCCTCTTCTAAGCTCTGGGGTTGATACAGGGTGGGCTGGACATAGCCCCTGTCCCATAAAGGGCTCACAGTCTAAGAAGGAGGGAGTTGAGAGAACTGAGGATTAAGTGACTACATTCAAGACAAGGTCACTCTGTAAGCAATTGGCAGAGTAGGGATTAGAACCCAGGTCCTCTGACTCCCGGGTTCATGATGTTTCCACTAAACCGTGCTGTTGCAGATGGAAATATTTCAGGTCAGTAAATATGTTTAAGGACTGGAGGACCTGTTGGTCGGCTCTATTTGTGTGCGGGCCGCTAAAGGAGGTAAAAGTTTGGCTTTCATAGTCAATTGCTTCACCTTTTTCAACTTCCTCTTAGCATGTTCACTGAGCAGTGGTATTTCTTTTAAAGTAATGTTACCGTTTAAAGAAGTAATCTGGCCACTCCTAAAGTCCAGCTGAAGACCAGGCAGTGCATCTAGGTAGTTGCCTAGTAGAAACATGTTTTGGTTTGTTGTCTGTCTTCCCCTTCTAGACTGTGAGCCCATTGTTGGGTAGGGACCATCTCTATATGTTGCTGACTTGTTCCTCTCAAGCACTTAGTACAGTGCTCTGCGCACAGTAAGTGCTCAATAAATATGATTGAATGAATGAATGAATGAATAAAGCATGGGCTTGGGTGTCAGAGGACCTGGGTTCTAATCCCAGATTTGCAGTGTGTCTGCTTTGTGACCTTGGGCAAGTCACTTCATTTCTCTGGGCCTCAGTTACCTCATCTGTGAAATTGGGATTACGATTGCGAGCCCTGTTTGGGACAGGGACTGCGTCCAATCCGATAACCTTGTATCTACCCCAGCACTTAGAACAGTGCTTGGCCCATACTAAGGGCTTAACATATACCATTATTATTATTATCATTATTGTTAGAGGAGTGAAAAACATCTCCAAGATCTGCCCTTGGAGATGGAATGGAAATTCCATTCAAACCGCTGCCTTGTTGGTACAATCTCTCATCATAACCTGACTGGATTACTGCATCAGCAGCCTTTCTGATCTCCAAACCTCCTGTCTCTCCCCGCTTCAGTCTATACTACACGCTGCTTCCCAGATTATCTTTCTACAGAAACGCTCTGGGCATGTCACCCCCCTCCTCAAAAATCTCCAGGGGTTGCCTATCAACCCTCGCATGAAGCAAAAACTCCTCATTATTGGCTTCAAAGCTCTCCATCACCTCACCCCCTCCTACCTCACCTCTCTTCTCTCCTTCTCCAGCCCAGCCCGCACACTCCGCTCCTCTGCCGCTAACCTCCTCACTTGGCCTCGTTCTTGCCTCTGGCCTGGAATGACCTCCCTCTACATATCCACCAGATTAGCTCTCTTCCCCCCTTCAAAGCCCTACTGAGAGCTCACCTCCTCCCAGAGGCCCTCCCAGATTGAGCCCCCCCTTTCCTCTGCTCCTCCTCCCCTCCCCATCACCCCTACTCCCTCCCTCTGCTCTATCCCTTTCTCTACCCCACAGCACTTGTGCATATTTGTTCATATTTTTTATTCTATTCATTTTATTAATGATGTATATATATATCTATAATTCTTTTTATCTACTTCGGTGCTATTGTTGCCTGTCTGCTTGTTTTGTTTTGTTGTCTGTCTCCCCCTTCTAGACTGTGAGCCTGTTGTTGGGTAGGGATTGTCTCTGTCTATTGCCAAATTGTACTTTCCAAGCGCTTAATACAGTGCTGTGAATGATTGAATGAATGAATGATGCCTTCCTTAGAGTTTCCCCCATTGTGAAGGGCTCACTAAAAGCAGGAGGGCAGTCCTTGACATAGAGTCTACCCTCAGATCCCTCACGTTGGCTTCTAGAGGAAAGGTCAGTTGAGTTCCCCGTGCAATTGTGAGTTTACTGCAGCTCCGGGAGGCTTCTCTGCCTGCTGACTATCGGTGCGCTAGACAGAAGAAAGCAGACTCTATGTCTCCTTTAAGCAAGCTGGTTAGCTTTGGGGGTAGTTAAGGACCAGGTTTAGCACAAGAACACCTGAAACTCTGCTTCAGGGAAACTTAAATCTTTCCAAGATTCTAGGAAAATAAAGATTTCAGTAAGCGGACAGATGCTGGCATTAAAAGCCAGGATGTGCGTGTTATCCAAGTAATCTGTCTCTATTTGAATAGCTGGCAAAGACTTTCTTCACAGCTACCCAGACACTTCTGGAAGTGTTTATGAATGACACATTTTGCTCATTAAGAAATTAATGGACGATATTGCATTTTCCAAACTAATGACTGCACGCTTAGAAATACAATGAGAAGAATGTTTTCTCCGTAACAAACTTCCCTTTCTTCATGTAGCTTTCTTTTATCATGGTAATCCAGAACTCAACATGACTTGTATAAAAACCCATGAAAGGGATTGGGGATTAATTCTCAAGAGGAAAAACAGTTGTAAAATATTGCCGGTGACAAAAGAAAGCATCCAGGCATGCCAGGCTTGGCGATTTTTCTTCAAAACCCATAAACTGTGTCACACTTCTCATAAGTAATTTATGCCAGGGCAAATTGCCACCATTTCCCCCTTGTCCCTGTACGCCAACCATTTGCTGGCTCCAGTCTGTGTAATTGTGTTAAGGACAGTAACTTTTTGTTCTTTTTTTGACTTTTTCCCTGATTTTTGCAAGAAATAGGGAAAGACCCTCCCCATGCACCCCACCCCAACTCTTACTAACATTCATTCATTCATTCAATCGTATTTATTGAGCACTTACTGTGTACTAAGTGCTTGGGAATTACAAGTTGGCAACATGTAGAGACAGTCCCTACCCAACAACGGGCTCACAGTCTACAAGGGGGAAAAGGACAACAATACAAAACATGTAGACAGGTGAAATCAAAATCGTCAGAACAAATAGAATTATAGCTATAATGTGCATCATTAACAAAATGAATAGTCCACTAGCGGGCTAGTAGAGTGAAGGACCTTTCCAAAGAGGTTAACACGATGGAAGATTAATTTTAGGCATTGAGAGAATTGGATTTAAAATGTAAAGTCTCAGTAATTCGAGGAAAATATTGCTTTTGGCTGAAAATGTCAAGCCACAGATATTCAGTACTCTTATTGGAGAGTTGAACAAAATGAATTACAACAAATTTGCTATTACAGTAGGACCCCTGCAATGCATAGAATGTAGTTTAAAAAAACAAAAAAAAAACTTCTAGCAGCATCCTCAAAGTTATCCAACTGAGACTTCAAACTTCAAGTTCAGAGTGCATTCATGGTTGTGTGTGTGTGTGTGTGTTTGTGTGTGTATACATACATATATATCAATCACCAAATCACTTTCTGGATTACTAGTCTGAGCAAATAAGTACTGCAAGACGTTACCTGAAACCATTTCAATTCTGTCCAATTCACCCTTATTTTAAAGGGCAAATACATGGGTATGAGGCATAAAGTTATCATAATGCCAGCCACAGAGGTGATTAGTGGGCGTTTACAATATCTCTGTTCTATGAAATCCCAGAGAGTTGAACTGCAGGCTTTCAAAACCGGGGAGAATAAATCTCTTACGAATACAGCTGTGATCCGGTGAGATTACACGGATGACAAATTGCATATTGTATGGACAGATATATGAACCATTAGGGTCACAATGATGATCCCAACTCCATTGTCACATTCATCGGAGAAAGGGCATGGTATAACGGAAAGAGCCTGGACTTGGGAGTCGGAGGACTTTTGGCCGCTGTGTGACCTAAAGCAGGTCTTTTAACTTCTCAGGGCCTCAGGTTCTTCATCTTGAAAATGGGGCTTCAATACCTGTTCTCTTTGGTGCTTTGACCGTGAGCCCGCTTTGGGGCAGGGACTGTGTCATCATCATCATCAATCGTATCCAACCTGGTCATCTTTATCTATCCCCATGATTAGTTCTGGCCTTGGCACTTAGTAGACATCTGCTTCTTACATATCTCAGTTGTTAACTCTGACTTTCTCAATGGGTTAGGTCATAGTGGTGTCTGCTGCAGATAGCAATAATGATAATAATGGTATTCATTAAGCGCTTACTATGTGCCAAGCACTGTTCTAAGCGCTGGGGTAGATAAGACAGCTATCTTGAATTGCCTGCGTCCAGGCACAGGAGGACTAGGAAAGAGAGTGTGGATGGCTCAGAGCAAATCATCACCACTTCCACAAAAATCAACACAAATGCATTATCTTTCCCCTCCTAATCTCTGGTGTTGGAGCACTTCTCTTTCCAAACTGTAAGGTGTATTATTATATTTTCATGTGCACAGACTAGATTGGACTATGACACTCTCATTCCCAGATATGATTTCCCAGGCAGCAGTTTTGTTGTTGAATCAGAGAGCAGTGCTTCTAACTTCCAAATGGTGCCTTTATCTCCTTATGCTCCTGAACCCTATTGTCTAGGATTTTGCAAGAGGGAAATTGTGAGTGAATTTCAGAATTAATCAGAGCACTTTATGGTTCCTAATGTGATTTCATCATTTGGCCTTTGGCTAAAGCAACCGCTATGGACAATGGGAAAGTAGGCGTTGCTTTTAAATCGACAAACTCTGCCAAAGACACTTATTTACCAGATGCTAGAGAGACATGTAGGCTCTTCTCTGCAGAAGGGAGGGTGGCTGGTAGAAATGGATAGTTACTGGGCCGCGGGCAATCAGTCCACTTATAACTCTGGCAGCTATAGTCTACCCACTGTTGCATTCACCGGGGAACACGATCTATTTAGCTTGGTTCTTGGCCCTGCTGTTCCATGTTCAGTCCAGAATCTTAAAGGCAATTCTGACTCTGTTTCCTCACTGGTTGGAGTGGTCTAACACAATGACCCACAGTCATTTGTCTGAGGCTCTGTGACACTTAGTTGTAAGATACTAGGGAGGGAAATGTGGCTCAGAATTCACAGAGGCTGGGCCTTGAAAGAAGTAGGATAGACAAATTGTGTATGTATGTGAAAGTGTGTAACAGAATGCCCCTCCCCTCCTACTCTTTCTGGGGTCTTCCTTGTTTTCTGATCAAATCCAGAGTACAGGTACTCTGTATATCCTACATTCCTTCAGAAATTGGATGGGAGCTTTTTTGCTGTGAGGCTGGCTCTCCGGGAGGCATTTGGGCAGACATCATAAGGAATCGTCCTGGCTCCAAGGAGTCATTCATTCATTCAGTCAGTCATATGTATTAAGCACTTACTGTGTGCGGAGCACTGTGAACCCGTTGTTGGGTAGGGGCCGTCTCCACATGTTGCCGATTTGTACTTCCCAAGTGCTTACTACAGTGCTCTGCACACAGTAAATGCTCAGTAAATACGATTGAATGAATAATAATAATAATGATGGCATTTATTAAGTGCTTACTATGTGCAAAGCACTGTTCTAAGCACTGGGGAGGTTAAAAGGTGATCAGGTTAACCCACAGGGGGCTCACAGTCTTAATCCCCATTTTACAGATGAGGGAACTGAAGCCCAGAGAAGTTGAGTGACTTGCTCAAAGTCACACAGCTGACAATTGGCAGAGCGGGATTTGAACCCATGATCTCTGACTCCAAAGCCCGGGCTTTTTCGACTGAGCCATGCTGCTTCTCTAATGAATGCTTGGGAAAGTACAATACAACAATAAACAGTGACAATCCCTGTCCACCGGGGTGGAGAAAGACATCAGTACAAATAAACAGATGCCAATACAAATCATTACAGCTTTTGATGTCAATAATTTAATTTTTGTATTAACGTCTGTCTGCCCCTCTAATAATAATAATGGCATTTATTAAGCACTTACTATGTGCAAAGCACTGTTCTAAGCTCTGGGGAGGTTACAAGGAAATCAGGTTGTCCCACGGGGGGCTCACAGTCTTAATCCCCATTTTACAGATGAGGGAACTGAGGCCCAGAGAAGTGAAGTGACTTGCCCAAAGTCACACAGCTGACAATTGGCGGAGCTGGGATTCGAACCCATGAACCCCGACTCCAAAGCCCGTGCTCTTTCCACTGAGCCATGCTGCTTCTCTAGACTGGAAACTCTTCAAGGGCAGTGAACGTGTCTGCTAATTCTGTTCTATTGTACTCTCCCAAGCATTTAGCACAGTGCTGTGCACATAGTAAGTGCCCAATAAATGCCATGGATTGACAGAATGCACGATGGGCCACTGTGGCTCCTTGGGGACCTTTTCCATGCACCACTTCAATGTTTGCACTCCTGGAAGCAGAATTCTTCCAGTCTATGCCTGTGCATAGCAAATGGCAGTTGCCAAGTAATTATGGAAGCTGTTTTACAATTCCAAGGCAATTCTGAGAACCATTAATCACCTTGGAATGGGTGAAACAGGATGGCCTAGTGGAAGGAAGGAACTCAGTACTGGGAATCAGAGGATCGGGGTTCTAATCCTGGCTCTTCCACATTCTTCTGTTGTGACCGTGAGCTAGTCACTCAAATTCACTTTAACTCAGTTTCCTCGACTTTAAAATGGAGATAAGATATCTGTTCTCCCTCCTGCTTAGACAATGAACTACAGATTGGAAGGAGACTATGTATGATCTGATTGTACTGTATTTATCTCAGTCCTTGGATAGACGAAACATTTAACAAATACCACAATTATTATTAGTTTTATGAACTGGAGTCCACCATTAAACTCTCATTTCACAATGGGATATTGTCCTGAGGGGATGAGATTTAACCTAAGAGCTAAAACTTTCAGAGAAGCTGTCCTCATCTGGGAAGGGATCCTAATGTTTTGAAACCAATTAATAATAATTAATAATTATGGCACTTAAGTGCTTACTATGTGCCAAGCACTGTTCTAAGCTCTGGGGTAGATACACGAGAAGCAGCTTGGCTCAATTGAAAGAGCACGGGCTTGGGAGTCAGAGGTCATGGGTTCAAATTCCGGCTCTGCCAACTGTCAGCTGTGTGACTTTGGGCAAGTCATTTAACTTCTCTGGGCCTCAGTTACCTCATCTGTAAAATGGGGATTAAGACTGTGAGCCCCATGTGGGACAACCTGATCACCTTGTATCCTCCCCAGCACTTAGAACAGTGCTTTGCATATAGTAAGTGCTTAACAGATGCTATTATTATTGTTATTATTGTTATTATCATTACTATTGCAATACATCCTCCTGTTTCTCACCGCTTTAGTCTATATTTCACTCTGCTGCCTGGATTATCTTTCTACAGAAACTCTCTGGGCATGTGTGCCAAGGGGACTCTGGGCATCGGCCATGCCGAGGTCAAAATGCAAGGGGTGTGTGTGCGTGTGTGTGTGTGTGTAAACAGTTTGGCTCAGTGGAAAGAGACCGTGCTTTGGAGTCGGAGATCATGGGTTCAAATCCCGACTGAGCCACTGGTCAGCTGTGTGACTTTGGGCAAGCCACTTCACTGTGCCTCAGTTGCCTCATCTGTAAAATGGGGATGAAGACTGTGAGCCCCCCGTGGGACAACCTGATCACCTTGTAACCTCTCCAGCCCATAGAACAGTGCTTTGCACATAGTAAGTGCTTAATAAATGCCATTACTATTATTATTATTGTGAAAATGCCACCTCTGACCCAACTTCTCTGGCTGGAGGGGAGCGGGGCGGAAAGATGAGTGTCCCTCCCCTCCGTGCCGACCAAATTAGGTATGGGGGATGAAAGGGGTGGAGATTGAGAAAGGGGAGGACAGAAAGGGGAGTGGCCCAAGCCACAGGTTTTATAAATATCTGTGGCCTCTGACCTTCTGGGCAGAACATCAAGATGGACTTCAGTGGTAGGGGCAACAGCAACAGCGGTGGCCCACGTGTCTCTTCCTCTCTTTTTCTCTGCTCAGAAGGCCAAACAGCCGCCCTGCATCCAGAACCAACACATTGAGGGAAGGGCTGCGGGATGGGTGAGTGTCTCTCTCAAAGTCCGTGGCTGGCAGCCAGGTGCTCCGCTGTGGACAGGCAACATAAGTGGGTTCCTCCTATATAATAATAATAATAACGATGGCATTTATTAAGCGCTATGTGCAAAGCAGTGCTTCAATCAAGCAATCAATCAATCAATCAACCAATCATATTTATTGAGCGTTTACTGTGTGCAGAGCACTGTACTAAGCGCTTGGGAAGTACAAGTCGGCAACACATAGAGACAGTCCCGACCCAACAGCGGGCTCACAGTCTAGAAGGGGGAGACAGAGAACAAAATAAAATAGAATAGATATGTACAAGTAAGATAAGTAAATAAATAGAGTAATAAATATGTACAAACATACATACATATATACAGGTGCTGTGGGGAAGGGAAGGAGGTCAGATGGGGGCATGAAGAGGGGGAAGAGCTTCAGCGCTTAGAACAGTGCTTCAGCACTTAGAACAGTGCTTTGCACATAGTAAGCGCTTAATAAATGCCATTATTATTATTATTAAAGCGCTGTTCTAAGCGCTGGAGAGTTTACAGGGTGATCAGGTTGTCCCTCGTGGGGCTCACAGTCGTAATCCCCATTTTACAGACGAGGCAACTGAGGCCCAGAGAAGTGAAGTGACTTGCCCAAAGTCATTCATTCATTCAATCGTATTTATCGAGCAATTACTGTGTGCAGAGCACTGTACTAAGCGCTTGGGAAGTACAAGTTGGTGGGAAGTACAAGTCACACAGCTGACCTTTGGCGGAGCTGGGATTTGAACCCATGACCTCTGACTCCCAAGCCTGGGCTCTTTCCACTGAGCCATGCTGCTTCTCAAATAATAATGCATTTAATAAGAGCTTACTATGTGCAAAGCACTGTTCTAAGCACTGGGGAGGTTACAAGGTGATCAGGTTGTCCCACAGGGGGCTCACAGTCTTAATCCCCATTTTACAGATGAGGTAACTGAGGCACAGAGAAGTGAAGTGACTTGCCCAAAGTCACACAGCTGACAATTGGCAGAGCCCGAATTTGAACCCATGTGCTCTGCACACAGTAAGTGCTCAATAAATCATCATCATCATCAATCGTATTTATTGAGCGCTTACTGTGTGCAGAGCACTGTACTAAGCGCTTGGGAAGTACAAATTGGCAACATATAGAGACAGTCCCTGCCCAACAGTGGGCTCACAGTCTGGCCTCTGACTCCCAAGCCCAGGCTCTTTCCACTGAGCCACAGTGCTTCTCAAATAATAATAATGGCATTTAATAAGCACTTACTATGTGCAAAGCACTGTTCTAATCACTGGGGAGGTTACAAGGTGATCAGGTTGTCCCACGGGGGGCTCACAGTCTTAATCCCCATTTTACAGACGGGGTAACTGAGGCCCAGAGAAGTGAAGTGGTTTGCCCAAAGTCACACAGCTGACCATTGGTGGAGTTGGGATTTGAACCCATGACCTCTGACTCCCAAGCCCGGGCTCTTTCCACTGAGACACGCTGCTTCTCTATATAGGGGGGGCACGTGGTGAGAGCTAGAAGTGAATTCTTCCCGGGTGGGAATCCACGTGGCAGGAAAATCCAGGGGACTCTTCCCGTGTAGGGAGAGCACCTGCTGAGAGCCAGCCGCCTCCCACACGTGCCACCAACGGATCAGTGCATTCCTCCCATTAGGGAAACTCTAATATTGCTAATTGATGACATTCCTCCCGAAAGGGAAGTTCAATCCATTGCACCTAAACAATTGCATGATTCAATTCGCCTCGCGGAATACATTTTATATAATAATGATGGCATTTATTTAGCGCTTACAGCGTGGCTCAGTGGAAAGAGCCCGGGCTTTGGAGTCCGAGGTCATGGGTTCAAATCCCCGCTCCGCCACTTGTCAGCTGTGTGACTTTGGACAAGTCACTTGCCCCAACCGTGAGGCCCCTGTGGGACAACCTGATCACCTTGTAACCTCCCCAGTGCTTAGATCAGTGCTTTGCACATAGTAAGCGCTTATTAAATGCCATTATTATTATTTGAGAAGCAGCTTGGCGCAGTGGAAAGAGCCCGGGCTTGGGAGTCAGAGGTCATTCATTCATTCAACCGTATTTATTGAGCGCTTACAGTGTGAAGAGCACATGGGTTCAAATCCCGGCTCTGCCAATGGTCAGCTGTGTGACTTTGGGCAAATCACTTAACTTCTCCTCACCGTACCTCGTTCTCGCCTGTCCCGCCATCGACCCCCGGCCCACGTCATCCCCCGGGCCTGGAATGGCCTCCTTCTGCCCATCCGCCAAGCTAGCTCTCTTCCTCCCTTCAAGGCCCTGCTGAGAGCTCACCTCCTCCAGGAGGCCTTCCCACACTGAGCCCCTTCCTTCCTCTCCCCCTCGTCCCCCTCTCCATCCCTCCATCTTACCTCCTTCCCTTCCCCACAGCACCTGTATATATGTATATATGTTTGTACATATTTATTACTCTATTTATTTTACTTGTACATATCTATTCTATTTATTTTATTTTGTTAGTATGTTTGGTTTTGTTCTCTGTCTCCCCCTTTTAGACTGTGAGCCCACTGTTGGGTAGGGACTGTCTCTATGTGTTGCCAATTTGTACTTCCCAAGCGCTAAGTACAGTGCTCTGCACATAGTAAGCGCTCAATAAATACAATTGATTGATTGATTCTCCGTGCCTCAGTTACCTCATCTGTAAAATGGGGATGAAGGCTGTGAGCCCCCCGTGGGACAACCTGATCACCTTGTAACCTCCCCAGCGCTTAGAACAGTGCTTTGCACATAGTAAGTGCTTAATAAATGCCATTATTATTATTATCATCATAATAATAATGACTCCGTTCCCGAGAGGCCCGCCTGCCATCACACCGCGTGGCCCCTGCTGCTCCCGGAAGGCTCCTCTCCTCCGAGCGCTGCTGTAGACTCCCCCTGCTTACACCCCCCCACTTAAGCCACCTTCCTTATGGTGCCCCCCAACCCCGGGAAAAAGGCCCTTGTTAGCACCAAGTTACATTAAGGACAACCTCATTCGCACCTACTCAGCCTTCCTGTCCCGGAATCGACTCCCGGCCCACGTCATCATCATCATCAATCATCAATCGTACTTATTGAGCGCTTACTGTGTGCAGAGCACTGTACTAAGCGCTTGGGAAGTACAAGTTGGCAACACATAGAGACGGTCCCTACCCAACAGTGGGCTCACAGTCTAGAAGGGGGAGACAGAGAACAAAACCAAACATAGTAACAAAATAAAATAAATAGAATAGATAGGTACAAGTAAAATAAATAAATAAATAGAGTAACAGATATGTACAAACATATATACATATATACAGGTGCTGTGGGGAAGGGAAGGAGGTAAGATGGGGGGGTGGAGAAGGGGACGAGGGGGAGAGGAAGGAAGGGGCTCAGTCTGGGAAAGGCATCCTCCCCCGGGCCTGGAATGGCCTCCCTCTGCCCATCCGCCAAGCTAGCTCTCTTCCTCCCTTCAAGGCCCTACTGAGAGCTCACCTCCTCCAGGAGGCCTTCCCAGACTGAGCCCCTTCCTTCCTCTCCCCCCTCATCCCCCTCTCCATCCCCCCATCTTACCTCCTTCCCTTCCCCACAGCACCTGCATATATGTATATATGTTTGTACATATTTATTACTCTATTTATTTTACTTGTACCTATCTATTCTATTTATTTTATTTTGTTAGTATGTTTGGTTTTGTTCTCTGTCTCCCCCTTCTAGACTGTGAGCCCACTGTTGGGTAGCGACTGTCTCTATATGTTGCCAGCTTGTACTTCCCAAGCGCTTAGTACAGTGCTCTGCACACAGTAAGCACTCAATAAATACGAATGATTGATTGATTGACCTCTGACTTCAAAGCCCAGGCTCTTTTCCACTGAGCCACGCTTTTTCTCTACTTTGGACACACAAAGTGTGACTTTGGACACACTTCACTTCTTTGGGCCTTAGTTACCCATCTGTACAATGGGGATGAAGACTGTGAGCCCCCTGTGGGACAACCTGATCACCTTGTAACCACCCCAGCGCTTAGAACAGTGCTTTGCACATAGTAAGCGCTTAATAAATGCCATCATTATAATCATCATTATTATTACATGCAGAGCCAGAGCTGCCTCAGGGCTTGTGTCCCCTTCCCCTCGGAGATCAGAGACCTGATTTTACCCCCCTCTACCCCATTCTGCCCCCTTCTCCCCCAGCCTGTGCATTCCTGGGGTCGAGCGGTGGGTGGATCTCACCACCCTCCCAGGCCCTCCCAGATTGAGCCCCCTCCTTCCTCTCCTCCTCCTCCCCCTCCCCATCCCCCCGCCTTACCTCCTTCCCTTCCCCACAGCACCTGTATATATGTATATATGTTTGGATGTATTTATTACTCTATTTTATTTGTACATATTTATTCTATTTATTTTATTTTGTTAATATGTTTTGTTGTCTGTCTCCACCTTCTAGACTGTGAGCCTGCTGTTGGGTAGAGATCGTCTCTATATGTTGCCAACTTGTACTTCCCAAGCCCTTAGTACAGTGCTCTGCACACAGTAAGCG
Source organism: Tachyglossus aculeatus (assembly GCF_015852505.1). Lineage (NCBI taxonomy): Eukaryota > Metazoa > Chordata > Mammalia > Monotremata > Tachyglossidae > Tachyglossus > Tachyglossus aculeatus. Next base: position 49,919,534 of record NC_052071.1, read on the forward strand.
CTCAATAAATACGATTGAATGAATGAATGAATGGATCTTGGTCCTCTACTGCTCAGGTGCCTCTTCTCCCTCGCCACATTCAGCCCCTTGGCCGTGGGACCCAGGCTCTGACCTCCTGCATTTCTTAGTGGAAAGAGCACGGCTTGGGAGGCAGAGGTCATGGGTTCTAATCCCACCTCCGCCACTTATCAGCTGAGTGACTTTGGGCAAGTCACTTCACTTCTCTGTGCCTCACTTCCCTCATCTGTAAAATGGTCATGAAGACCGTGAGCCCCCCGAGGGACAACCTTATCACCTTGTAAACCTCCCCAGTGCTTAGAACAATGCTTTGCACATAGTAAGCGCTTAATAAATGCCATTATTGTACTTCCCAGGAGGTTGGTGCAGTGCTCTGCACACAGTAAGCACTCATTAAATATGAATGAATAAATATGAATGAATTATTATTATTATTCACCTGTATATATGTTTGTACATATTTCTTACTCTATTTTACTTGTACATATTTATTCTATTTTATTTTGTTAATATGTTTTGTTGTCTGTCTCCACCTTCTAGACTGTGAGCCCGCTGTTGGGTAGGGACCATCTCTAGATGTTGCCAACTTATACTTCCCAAGCGCTTAGTACAGTGGTCTGCACACAGTAAGTGCTCATAAATACGATTGAATGAATGAATGAATAAATGCCATCATCATTATTATTATTATTACCCCAGTGCTTAGAACAGTGCTTGGCACATAGTGCTCAATAAATACGATTGAATGAATGAATGAATGAATAAATGCCATCATCATTATTATCATTATTACCCCAGGGCTTAGAACAGTGCTTGGCGCATAGTAGGCACTTAACAAATACCATCATCATCATTATTATTATTGTTATAGATGCTGAAAGGGCTCTGCCCAGCACTCGAATCCCAGATCCCGGCCACGTGGTAGCAAGGGACCCAGAATGGCGGATCCCCGTGTGTCCCGCCGGGAAGAGCGATGACCACTGATCGGCTGAGGGAATTAACTGATCGATAGACAAGCAACCATCGGAAGGACGCGGAGGATCTGTGCTAGCATGACTACCTGGGGGAGGGATTAGGTAAGTCGACAAAAGCCAAAGAAGGCTAGTTTTATAGGCAAAATATATTCAATGCCTGGACCTGCAGACGTCCGCTGGGGCTCCCGGGAGGGATTGGAAATTAAGGCACCTGGCCCGAAATAAGCCATTGTTGAGGTGTTTTCTACACTCCACTCATAGGGAGAGAGGTAACAGACTCTACTCTGTCCATTGGGTTTTAGAGAAGGAAATTACCTCTCCCTTCAGTGCTGTGCAGAAGGCCCTATCTCTGCGTGGGGCAAGCCTACCACTGTGACTTAAGTTAGCTATCTAATTATCGCAAAATATGGTGTGTTATTTAGGAGGAATAATGTGATTGCTGTCCAGTAAATCCACTTAAAGCAAAGAGATCGTTCACGTTAATACATTCGGCTTATCTTCTGACGAGAGGGAACAAAACATTTAAAGAAAGAAGAGCCGTTGTTTCGGCCCCAGGATCTTCATCAGATAGTAATATTTTGTCTGCCCTCTCTCTTTCCCTTGGTAATATGTCCCCTTTCTCATCATTGCCTGTCTCTTTGGGTCCTGCTAAATGCGGGTTCATCACCTTATCTAATAATCTGACACCTCTGCAATACTGAATGCATTATGGGAGAAGTAAATAATAGTGTCAGTTTTGGTAATTATCATTATCTTTGCTTTCTTCAAGTAAAACTGTAGCCTAAAGTAGCTGAAAAATAGCTGCTTTCTCACTCAAATCTTCCTAGTCTCTCAAATCCCCTACGAACTAATCTACTATCGAACTCTCCAAGAGTTGAACTCAGGGCTCTGCATACAGCAGCTCAGTAAAGGCTGTTGGGAAGCAGCCTGGCCCAGTGGAAAGAGTACGAGTTTAGGAGTCAAAGGACCTGGGTTCTAATCTTGGCTTTGCCACTTGGTGACCTTGGACAAGTCATTTAAATTCTCTGTGCCTCCATTTTATCACCTGGAAAATGGGATTAAATACCTGTTTAGACGGTGGCCCCCATGTGTGACAGGGGTTGTGTCCAACCTGATCAACTGTATCTATCCCAGTGCTTAGAACAATGCTTGACACACAGTCTTTAACAACTACATGCTCCCTTGGTTCTCCACCAGCCTCATAGCGCTTATGTAGAGAAGCAGCATGGCTCAGTGGAAAGAGCCTGAGCTTTGGAGTCAGAGGTCAGGGGTTCAAATCCCAGCTCTGCCACTTGTCAGCTGTGTGACTTTGGGCAAGTTACTTAACTTCTCTGTGACTGTTACCTCATCTGTAAAATGGGGATTAAGACTGTGAGCCCCCCCATGGGACAACCTGATCCCCTTGTAACCTCCCCAGCATTTAGAACGGTGCTTTGCACATAGTAAGTGCTTAATAAATGCCATCATTATATCTGTAATTTATTTATTTGTATTGATGTCTGTGTCCTCGACTTTGGGCAGGGAATGTATCTGTTTATTGGTGTATTGTACTCTCCCAAGCGCTTAGTACAGCATTCTGCAAACAGTAGGTGCTCAATAAATACAACTGAATGAATGAAATACCATAATTTGTATTATTATCATTATGATTGTGATTAACATTATTGATTAAAACCCAGAATCTGAAACCAATACTTCATTTCCCTCATGGAAGGATTGTGAATGTTATAGTTTAATTTTCATGACCACTCTTCATTCATTCGTTCAACAGTATTGAGCGCTTACTATAAGCAAAGCACTGTATTAAGTGTTTAGGAGAGTACAGTACAACAACAGACATATTTCCTGCCCACAACGAGCTCACAGTCTATAGGGGACCACTAGTATTTTGGGGTAACCACATACGTTTTTAAAATACCCTAACAATGGTGGGGGATTATGATACTATATGAGAGCTATAACTATTCAAATAGGTCAAACCATGTATTCATTCCCAGTGAAACATTGCCTGGAAAACTGAATTAGCTCACCCAGAAAGAGATATAACTGCCCCCCAAAAGAGCAACAGAGTAGATTGTACAACCCACTTTCTCCCAGTGAAATACTGCCTGGGAAAACTGAATGAAATCAGAAAGCAGCATGGTGAGCCCCAAAGTATAGAGAAGAGCAGTTGGTGATTTGCAATAAGACACAGCCTAATGGACATTTCCTTCTTCCCTTGGATAGGGCAAGACACTGGGAGCATGTTGGAAGAGGTCACTTCTAGCTTCTCTGTTACAACTTGGAATTGTACTTTCCAAGCGCTTAGTATAGTGCTCTGCACACAGTAAGCGCTCAATAAATACAACTGAATGAATGAATGAACTGCTTAATTCTAACATCCTCTGTTGCACTTTGACACATAAGCTTTAGTGATGTAATTTCCTGTGTTGTTTCTGAATCAGTTTCATTGTCGTACTTTTTTCTTCTTTAGTTGCCTTTTTTTCCACATAGTTCCTATTGCCCATTGATCTTGCCACACATCAGTCAAGATTCTCCTAATGGGGCATTGATTATTGTTAGATAATTAAGAGTTAGCTTCCATTTTGCCTTCTATCCGCAGTTTTGTATTGTAGTTTCTCTTTGATTTTGAGGATAACACATTTTCTACATCAAAGGGTTTCTGTTTGACCTATCTTTTCAACCTTTTCCTCCATATGTGCTGCTCCCATAATAATCTGGTGACCAGTACTCACCAAACCTATTCTTGCGCTTGTCTGGAATCTAGCATTGACAAAGGGTCGGCTCGTTCTCTTTCTGATTTAAATAGTATATTCTGCTTCCTCATGCAGGGTTGGATTTTCTCCAAGCCATTCATCATACCTTCCATCCATTTCTGCTGTTAGAGTATCAATTTAATACGAGCTGATAATCAATACTGTACATTGGGGAGTGGGGTCTGGAATTAAGGAGGAGATGCTTGTTAAAGAAGATTATTTTAGAGTGGGGAATCGCTGGTGGGTATCTTCAGGTGTCATTGAAGATTTGGACCTGACTCCTTTCATTTCGTTCATTGCATTGACATCATTCCAACCTTAGCAGTATGGTCAGTGGTAGATGGAACCACTAGACTGTGAGCCCACTGTTGGGTAGGGACCGTCTCTATGTGTTGCCAACTTGTACTTCCTAAGCGCTTAGTACAGTGCTCTGCACACAGTAAGAGCTCAGTAAATACGATTGAATGAATGAAAGATGGAACAGTAAAATTGACAAAGCTGTGCTCATGTCCAAACTGTAGTTCTACGATGATATACAAGTCCTCGTCAGTATAATGGTGAGTTTCCTCGCCTATCACAGTGTTCATTTCCCTGACAGGGAGGTGCAAAGAGCCCCCAACTAGACTCTGAGCTCATTGTGAGCAGGGGATGTCACTGTTTATTGTAGTGTTGTACTCTTCCAAGCGCTTAGTACAGTGCTTTGCACACAGTAAGTGCTCAATAAATATGATTGAATGAATCCAAGTGTTTAGAGCTCTTAAGGGAAGCAGCAAGGCCTAGTGGATAGAGCACGAGCATGGGAGTTAGAAGGATCTGGGTTCTTATCCCAGCTCTGCCATTTGTGCTAGGAGAGTTTGGGCAAATCTTTTAACTTCTCTGGGCCTTAGTTACTTCATCTATAAACTGGGGATTAAGATTGTGAGTCCCGTGTAGGATGTGGACTGTGTCCAAGCTGATTAGCTTGTAGTAGAGAAGCAGCGTGGCTCAGTGGAAAGAGCACGGGCTTTGGAGTCAAAGGTCATGGGTTCAAATCCCGGTTCTGCCAGTTGTCAGCTGTGTGACTTTGGGCAAGTTACTTAGCTTCTCTGGGACTCAGTGATCTCATCTGTAAAATGGGGATTAAGACTGTGAGCCCCCTGTGGGACAACTTGATTACCTTGTAACCTCCCCAGCGCATAGAACAGTGCTTTGCACATAGTAAGCACTTAATGAATGCCATTATTATTATTATTATTAACTTCTATGTGCCTCAGTTACCTCATCTTTAAAATGGGGATTAAGTCTGTGAGCCCCACGTGGGATAACTTGATTATCTTGTATCTACCCCAGCGCTTGCACATAGTAAGCACTTAAGAAATGCCATTATTATTATTATTATTATCATTATTATTATTATTATTATTATTATCTACCCCAGTGCTTAATATGGTGCCTGGAACATAGTAAACACTCAACAAATAGCATAAAAATTAAGATGTGACTTTGGATGTGTGTTGGTACTCAATTTATAATTATTGTATTTTGCCTTTTTAATTGGAATTTTTTATTACTGAGGTCCTACATTCAAAGGTCTCAAAAGATAGAATTATACTGCTACAATAGCTAATGTTTGTTTTCTGTCCCTAAGGACCTAGAAGAGTGCTAAGTATTGTATGGATCCAATCAATCAGAGGCATTTTTTGAGTCCTTACTCTGTGCAGGGCTGGAACCAAGAGATTGGGAGAATATAATACAATGGAGTTAGTAGAAACAATCACTGTCTTCCAGTAGCTTTAGCATCTAGTCGGGGAGACAGATAAAGGAATTTTAAGTAGAAGGATATCAATCACTCATTGGTATTTATTGACTGCTTTCTGTGTGCAGAACACTAAGCTTTGGAAGAGTACAACAGAATTGGTAGACACATTCCCTGCCCCCAGTGAGTCTGCAGTCGAAAGGAGGAGACAGGCATTGATATAAGTGAATAATTAATAGATAATAATAATGTTGGTATTTGTTAAGCACTTACTATGTGCCAATCACTGTTCTAAGCTCTGGGGTGGATACAAGGTAATCAAGGTACATATTTATTATTTGTACATATTTACATTTGTATTTGTACATATTTATTACTTTGTACATATTTATTACTTTATTATTACTCTATTTCATTTGTGCATACTTATTCTAATTATTTTATTTTGTTAATATGTTTTGTTTTGTTCTCTGTCTCCCCCTTCTAGACTGTGAGCCTGCTGTTGGGTAGGAACCGTCTCTATATGTTGCCAACTTGTACTTCCCAAGCGCTTAGTACAGTGCTCTGCACACAGTAAATGCTCAATAAATATGATTGAATGAATGAATGAGGAAACTGAGGCACAGAGAAGTGAAGTGACTTGCCCAAAGTCACACAGCTGACAAGTGGTGGAGCCGGGATTAGAACCCATGACCTCTGACCCCCAAGCCCGTGCTCTTTCCACTGAGCCACGCTGCTTCTCAATAGATATATACATAATAATAATAATAATAATAATAATGGTATTTGTTAAGCGCTTACTATGTGCCAAGCACTGTTCTAAGTGCTGAGGTAGATACAAGGCAATCAGGTTGTCCCACTTTGGGCTCACAGTCTTAATCTCCATTTTACAGATCAGGTAAGTGAGGCACAGAGAAGTTAAGTGACTTGCCCAAGGTCACACAGCTGATAAGTGGCGGAGTCGGGATTAGAACCCACGACCTCTGACTCCCAAGCCCGTGTCCTTGCCACTAAGCCAGTCCTGTGAGGTTAGGAATGACAAACAGCATTGCTCAGAAAGGCAGCGTGGCCTAGTGGAAACAACATAGTTTGGGAGCTCAAAGGTAGTCAGAAGATCTGCACTCTAATCCTGGCTCTGCCAATTGCTTGTTGAGAGACCTTGGGCAAGTCACTTAACTTGTTTGTGCCTCAGAGAGCTTCTACTTTGAACAACACCACTGTCCTAGTCCCAACTGCAGAATTCATTGTTGTATTTATTGAGAATTTCCTGTGTACTAAGTGCTTTAATTAGGAGACCCTGACTCTTGAGGAATTTTAGAGGTACATCAAAAAGCATACATGTGAATGAGTTTGCAGTTTAGTGTCATAATGATAACAATAATTATGATATTTGTTATGTGCTTACTATGTGCCAGGCACCGTACTAAACACTGCTGTGGATACAAGCAAATCCAGTTGGACACAGTCCCTGCCCCTCATAGGGCTCATGACCTTAATCCCCACTTTGAAGATGAGGTTGCTGAGGCACAGAGAAGTGCAGTGACTTGCCCAGGGCCACACAGCAGACACGTGGCAGAGAAGGGTTTAAGACCCATGACCTTCTGACCTCCAGGTGCATGCTCTATCCTGTCTGCCACACTGCTTAATCCAGAGTTGCAAGGTCTTTCCTGGTGGTTGGGCTCTCCAGGTGCCTCTTTTGACAAAAGGGGTCCTGGCAAGGGCTCATTTGACTTTGGAGGAAGTGATTTGAGCTGCGTTGTTGCAGCACCATACTGGTTTTGTGTCTGAAATACAGGAGAACTTTATTTCTAAGTCTGGGAGAGACATATTGGCGAGAGTGGGAAACAGAGCCCGGGGGAAATTTGGGGGACAAAGCAAAGGAAGTACAATGGCTGGAATAGTTTTTCGGATTCCTTTTTGTCCTAACTCCTATCCAGTTGACAAGAGGATTGTCTATTTGGGGGAGTTAGGATCTCCACCTCTCAATGAGTGAGGTCTGTGACACATTACAACTTTCTCTTTTGTCACTCCCCTGATATTATGTGGTGGCATCCCTGTGTTCCAGCTGCTGCTTTTGGTGACTGTATGAAATAGAAGTCGAGCTGTAGCCCAGATCAGCCTCCGGCCTATCACGAGGTTCTCTAGTGACTCTCTGTTTCTCCTATGCCTCTACTTGATTGGAGCCCCAGAAATCCTGGGCTCCCAAATTTGATTCCCTGAGCCTACAATGTTTCCAACTGCTTTTCCCAAACCCTACCTATGCTCTGTTTCCTGGATCCGATAGCACTCTCCTGACGGAGTGTGGCTTTTCCGGAGCATAAATTGGCTACATCGGTGAATTCAATTTTCCTGTCTCTGTGTGATTAGAGTCCTTATTGCTTTTTTGAGTTGGGGAACTTACCTCCTACCCAGACTAGAGAGTTGTGTAATTTCCCAGTCCTGGGTTTTCCTTTTCTTTCTTTGGTTTAACTTTGTCTTGAGTGAGATTTAACACTTCATCCTCAGCCATGTGGCCTAGTGGATAGAGCATAGGCTTGGGAGTCAGAAGGACTTGGGTTCTTATCCTATGTGACCTTGAACAATCACTTCACTTCTCTGTGCATCAGTTCTCTCATCTGTAAAATGGGGATTAAGACTGTGAGCCCAACATGGGACAGGGACTACATCCAGTCTGATTAGCTGTATCTCCCCCAGCGCTTTGTACAGGGTCTGGCACAGAGTAAGTGCTTAACAAATTCCACAATTATTATCATTATTATTGTTATTATCAGGCTACAAGTGCCTCCTCTTTGTCCAAAGAGCCTTCCAAGCCTGCATGGTTAAGACAGCAGTCCATTCTGCTATTCATTCATTCATTCAATCATATTTATTAAGCACTTACTGTGCAGACCACTGTATTAGTGCTTGGGAAAGTACAATACAGCAATAAAGAGTGGCAATCCCTGCTCACGAGCTCACAGTCTAGAGGGTGGAGACAGACATCAATACAAATAAACAGATATAAATATAAATAAAATGCAGGTATATATATAAGTGCCGTGGGGCAGGGAGAGGGGGGAAGAGCTAAGGGGGCAAGTCGGGGCGACACAAGGGAGTGGGAGATGAGGAAAAGTGGGGCTTAGTCTGGGAAGGCCTAGGTTTTGGGTGGCTGAAACCCATTCCCGGGATTGAGCTTTATCCATAAGGTTTTACTGATCCTCGGCTCCTACCTAACTCTGTTCCATTTTGAATTCCTGGGCCTTTTGATGTGGATTTTCCCTTCTGTAGATTTTCTTTGACAGGGTCCGGGAGAGTATATTAGGGAAGTCTTCTCTTTGTCACTTTTCCTTCTCCCACCTCTCACTGGCTTCTCCTGCCCCCAATAATAGTTTTTGAAGTTCTAATAGGGCATTGTATTAAACCTGCTGTCTGCTCAGCTAATTGCTATGAAAACCTGATTGGTTCTCAACTACCAGCTTGTTACTGTCAGCAAAATTGTCAGTTATTTTCATTATACAATACAGCTTTATTTTGTATAGTGTCCATCATGTGAGACAGATCCTGAAACACTGCAGAGAATAAAATGATACAAGACAGACTGTCATCTTCACCCAGTCCTCTTCACACCCTGATCTTGTCAAATCTCATAATCTAGTCACTGATGGGTATAAGTGAAGGCTTGGAGGAGAGACTTTCAAAACACTCAGTTCTGCAACCTCAGCGCACTGCACATGGCGGTGTTGACGTTACAGAATTTCCACATTTCCAATCTGTCACCAGATCCTGCCCGTCTCACCTTCACTACATTGCCAAGATCTGCCCTTTCCTGTCCATCCAAACAGCTCCCATGTTAGTGCAATCACTCACCCTGTCCGGAGTGGATTACAGCATAAGCATCCTTCCTGACTTCTCAACCTCCTAACTGTTCACACTTCATTCTGCTGCCCAGATTATCTTTCTACAGAAACGTTCAGGGCATGTCACTTTCCTCTTCAAAAATCTCCAGTGGTTGCCTATCAACCTCCTTATCTAACCAAACCTCCTCACTATTGGCTTTAAAGCTCTCCATCACCTTGCACCTTCCTACCTCACCTTCCTTCTCTGCTTCTCCATCCCAGCCCGCACACTCTGTTCCTCTGGTATTAACCTTATCACTGTGTCTCACCGCCGACCCCTGGCCTACGTCCTACCTCTGGCCTGGAACACCCTCCCTCCTCAAAACTGCCAAACAATCACTCTTCCCCCCCCACACCCCTCTTTCAAAGCCCTACTGAAAGCTCACCTCCTCCAAGAGGCTTTCCCAGACTAAACCCCCTTTTCCTCAGCTCCCCTCCCTTCTGTGTCACCTTGACTCGCTTCCTTTGCTCTTCCCCTCTCCCCACCCCACCGCACTTATGTATACAACTGTAATTCTATTTATTTATATTGATGGCTGTTTACTTGTCTTGATGTCTTTCTCCCCCCTCTAGACTGCAAGCCTGTTGAGAGCAGAGATTGTCTCTTCATTGTTGTAATGTAATTTCTAAGCACTTAGTACAGTACTCTGTGCACAGTAAGCACTCAATAAATACAATGAATGTTCTGCTAGAGAAGGGTGCTGAGAGGCCTAGGAGTTGCACAGGAGTTCCAAGGGATTCGCTCAGCTGTGGAGTGGAGAGAGATAACGTGCTTTGGCCATGAATGACTTTCCAGTTGGGGCTCCTTCCAACGAACAAATGCCATATCCCTGCAGTGTCATTACAAGAAGCTAAAAATTAAGATCGGGAAAAGCAAAACTTATCATTCTCCCAGTGGGCTTAACTCAGTTATGTCTGCATTGAAAATTAAAGACCCCACGGGGCTTCGGGTAACATATCAGCCTCTTCTTGATGCTCTTATCTAAATTTACTGCAGAACAACAATGAGAAACATCCTTTCACTGCTGGCATCTCTTGATTCACTGTCAGAGGAAATGAGCATGTTATTGCATTAGGAAAAGTTCATTATGAAAATTTCCAAAGAGTTTTACTCCAGGTGGGTACTTAGATGGCATTACGGTAACCAAAACGATAGCTCTTCTATTATAAGAGGTGAATAGATTAAGCAAGCTAGTTTGCTATCTACCAGATAACATAGGGGTGTATTTTCATTTTCCCTGATTACTATCTTGTGCAGGTAATTATACTTCTCCTTTGCACATAATTAAAGTGAAGGTTGATTTCAATTCATTCTTCTCAGTGGTAAAATTATCAAGTTAGTTCTCAACTAATTTTCTGTAGTGGAGCACTGTTTCAAATCCCTGTCACATTTCATTTAGCAAACACAAAATAACTCTGAATTAGAGTTATCACAGCCTGGGACTTTTATGCTATTAATTTGTTGGGAGGGTCTGGGGAGAAATCTTTAGATGGCTGCTATCCAAGCTGAAAATGAATTCCTTTGAAAGAATTCAATTTTTTTTTGTTTTTTCCTCATCTAGTTCTGAATCTCTTACCCTTTCCCAATTTCCATTGTTGTTCAGTTTTTCTCCTTTTAAATTTAAGGCTTACTGAATTTATTCCTTTAGGCCTTCCCAGACTGAGCCCCTTCCTTCCTCTCCCCCTCGTCCCCCTCTCCATCCCCCCCATCTTACCTCCTTCCCTTCCCCACAGCACCTGTATATATGTTTGTACATATTTATTACTCTATTATGTATTTATTTATTTATTTTACTTGTACATATCTATTCTATTTATTTTATTTTGTTAGTATGTTTGGTTTTGTTCTCTGTCTCCCCCTTTTAGACTGTGAGCCCACTGTTGGGTAGGGACTGTCTCTATATGTTGCCAATTTGTACTTCCCAAGTGCTTAGTACAGTGCTCTGCACATAGTAAGCGCTCAATAAATACAATTGATGTTGATGATGATGATTCAAGTCCTCTACATTCTTTTCTCACCAAACCATGGAACTGAGCAACTTTCAGTTATTTTGGACATGAATAACACATCTTTTCAAGTCCTCTAGGTGGGAGCCTATTCATTCATTCAATAATATTTATTCAATTGTATTTATTGAGTGCTTACTGTGTGTAAACCACTGTACTAAGCACTTGACCTGTGGACAGTAGCAGTTGCAGTTGACCTCTAACGATAATGCCTCAAAAAGAATGAAGGTGCATGAGCATTAAAAAAAAAAAAAAGAAACAAACTATGGGGGATTTTTTTTATTTAATTGAGAAGTTTTCAGCTCACTTCAGGGATTAAGGAAGTAATAAAAATTGGGAGCTCTGAACAGAACTTCCATTCACCAATCAGGTGCAAATAGTTTGGATCCAGGTGAAAAGTCATTTCCAAATTATTTTTGTGTTTTGTGCCGGGAAATGTTTGTGGCAAATCTGTGGTCACATATTTGCATAATTTGTATATTTACCTAAATTTCCATTTGGCCTTCCTAAAGCCCAGCTCTCACTATGGGAGTAAATGCAAAGAAACTAATAACCCCAACAGTAAGGTTCTAAAGAGCAAATACCAAATAGTGGTATTAAATCCATATCAAATTGGCCAATGAAAATTTCTCCTCATCCTCCTTCTTATATTACTACTACTACGACTACTACTACTACTACTACTACTACTACTACTACTATTACTACTTCTCATAATAATAATAATTGTGGTATTTGTTAAGCACTTACTATGTATCAAGCACTCTCTAGAAAGGAGAATAAAGATTATAGAAGTAAGAAAAGTTAGAAAAAGAGGCTAGGAGTAAATGGAGAAAATGCAGTAGGCTGGGGAAAATAAGCTTGGGAAGATCTTGTTGGGCAAGAAAGGCTAAGAGAGGCTGTCTAGGAGAAGAACAGATCATCAAGAGTGAGCTCCATTGTGTTGCAATAAGGGGGAATTGAGAAAAAGATGAGGAGAAGTAGTGTGGTCTAGTGGGAGGAGCAGGGGCCTCTGAGTCAGAGGACCTGGATGCTAAACCCGGGTCTGCCACTTGCCTGCTGTCTAACCTTGGGCAAGTCATTTAACTTGTCTGTGCCTCAGTGTCCTCATCTGTAAAATGTGAATTAACTGTTCTCCCTCCTGCTTTGACTGAGAGTACCATGTGGGGCAAGATGTATGTCCAACCTGTTTATCTCATATTGATCTTTGTGCTTAGTCCAGTGCTTGGCACATAGTAAGTGTTTAACAAATATCATATCACCGGGGAGATGGACATTATGGTTGACAGGTTGAAAGGAGAATAAGAGATGGAGGCCAGTGGTGGAAGAGATGGTCAGGGTTTTACAGTGGTCAGTTGGCTCTTGGAGATGTTATATAGAGGAAGGAGGTAGATGCTTTTTTGGGCTACTGGGAAACAGGAAGTTGTATTTGGGATAGAATAATAATAATTCAACTTCCGAGAAAAGGTTTAGTCAGGGAGAAAGTAGAACTAGCTGGGTAGGAAGGTGTGCTGGCAGAGTGTTTGGAACAGCCAAAGCTGTTGCACAGTACCCTAGAGAAATACCTCCATTACTTCTTCTCACTGTGTGTTCATTTTGTACTATTACTACTGATATTAATTGTGGAATTTCATAGGTGCTTAATAAGTAGGTCAATCATTTATTGAGCCATTACTGTGTTCAGAGCACTGTACTAAGCCCTTGGAAAAATACAATATAACAATATAACAAACACATTCCCTCCCCCCAGTGAGCTTACAGTTTGTGCCAAACACTGTATACCTAGTAAATACAAGATAATCACATGGAGCTCACAGTCTAAAGGAGAGCGCGCATTTGATTTACATTTTGCGCACAAGGAAACTGAGACACAGAGAAGTTAGGTGACTTAAGGTTACACAGCTGGCAACTGGCAGAGCCAGGATTGGATTTCAGGTCCCTCTGATTTCCCAGGCCCGTGCTCTTTCTACGAAGACATGGCCGGTCACCCTAGTGTATGAGAAATGGAAATGGGATGACTCTCAGAGCAGTGTTCTGGAAAATACTGTCATACAAAGAGGGGAGGCCAAAAATTGTGCCAGAGGCTGTACATAAAACAGTCCAGTCAAGACAAACTTTAAATTCGTATGATAAAGAAGAGTTTGTCAGCCACCAACCATTCCATTCAGTCGTATTTATTGAGCGTTTTACAGTGTGCAAAGCACTGTACTAAGCACTTGGGAGAGTACAACAATAAACAGACACATTCCCTGCCCACAATAAGCTTACCATCTAGGTAGCTGTTAAGCCACTGAGAGCTAGTAAGCTAGTAAGATAGCTAGTAAGCTACCAGTCTTAGTAGCCACATTAAACATGGACAAAAGAATCACCTACTATCAGTCTAAGCTCCTCAAGGGCAGGGTTCATATCTACTAACCCTTTTGTCCTCACCTAAGTTCTTAGTGTAGTATTTGGCACAGAATGAGCACTCAATAAATACTACTGATGGACAGAGTCAGCTTTGTCCAAGCCTGCACAGCAGGCAAGAGGCAGTACTAGAATGGAATCCAGTTCTCCTGACTTCCATCCTGTGCACTTCTCCTTAGCCCACTCTCCCTCTCATTGGGTTTTCTCCCTGATTGAAATTAGTGGGATGCAAAACATCTCACCTGAATACTCTTTCCAAGTGCTTATGGCAGTGCTCTGCACAAAGTTTTTGATACTATTACTACTATTTTGACCCCAAAACACACCACAGGTATATTTTTCCTATCTCTCTGTCATATGTTCTTTCTTTCTTATTTTTGGCAAATAATATAATTTTCCATTCCTCCTTATTGTCTCTCCCCCTCACTCCCCATATACATTTGGCTACCTTTTGAAGTTTGACATTTCCCATTAACTTCATCATTAACTTTTGTTTCACTTCACCTGACATTATCTAGCACCAAGAACTCCCTAAAATATTTCCCGCTCCTCCCAGCTCCAGCCTCCTTTTTTTTCTACCTCAGTCATTCCATACTGTATCCTTAGAATCCAGCGTCCTTCCAGCTATCTTCTTTTGGAATGATGATGTGATATTTCCATTGTAATATGTCAAGCAGCTCAAGCATGACACCATCCTGACCCTCTCACTGCCTTCCAAAGTGCAATCAGTCTGTCAGACACTGTTCGCTTCTCAGAGATTGTACTGTTTGCATATTATGGAGCAAATAAGTCCATTTTCCCCATAACACTCAACGTTTATGAGCCAGCTATAAACTATGAAGAATATCCACTACTGTTTGAGTGTAATGCTTTCTCCATAATTTTATTTTTAAGTGAATCTAGTGTTCTTTCCAAGGGACAGTTTGTCACCTTAATGAATGGCTTTGGGGCATGCACTGACTATGCAATGAGCTCAAGCTTTCCCCAGGCCACCACCACAGAGTGATACCAAGACCCCCAGAACACCACCACAGGACGATACCAAGACCCCAGTCCTGTCTGAGCGGTTACCAGGCCGACAGGGGATTTCCAACTGGAGATCTATCGGCTAAGATAGACAAAGGTACTGGATGAATCTGGGATGTTGACTCTTATTTGCAGAGTCAAAGTCAGAGAACTGCCAGACTCTTTCAAATAAGTCATTGAAGGGCTTTTGGAGATCAATAGCTATTGGTCACCAATCATTACCAGGATAATTTCCAACTAGGAACAGGTTACCCATTTTCTAACCTGAGTTTACCAGGCCTTTGGTTAGCATGGGACATAAACGCAATGCTTCTCCAAAACCTCTTCACATCCCAATCCATTCTGCTCATCTTCTTTCTCCCTTTCCGTCTTCCACACCTCCATTCAGTGCACTGTGGGAGATCAGCCAAGTTCTTTGCATCCATTTAAAAATGATCCATGGGAACACTTCAATTGAATGCTATTTGGAAGTAGCTTTTCAAATGTCATCTATTACTACCTCAGCTACTCTTTTCTTTCTGTGTTCTGAAAGGTACTTTGTTTTATATGAAATAATTGTGGTTGCGAGGAATTGGCAAGAAGGACCGAAAATATTCCAAATGACTTTCCATTTTTGTTTAAAAAAAATACATGACACCCACCTTTTCAACGAAAATACCATTCTTTCCCATCAGAGAAGTGCTTATCAAGGTTCAGAGGAACAAAAAAATACGTTAGACTAATAGAAATGAAACACTTGTTTTTAAAAAAATAATTCCAGGAACTTGGGCACAACTCTTAATTGGTCAGGTAAGTGGTTATAAAAGTACCTTAGGTTAGTCGGGGATGGGAAGTGTCGGACAACTCTAATCCTGAATATACTTAGAGTGTTGTCAGCCAACTCATGTAAATCCAAAATAAGGTAAATCCTAAACCATAAAAATCATGCAATCAGCTACATCACATGAGTGACAATCAGGTAAAGATGGGATGTGTGCTTCTGTAGCCTGACCCTGATTGCACAACCTGAAGCCTTGTACTGTACCAAAGTTGCCCAGCTAGGTGAGAGTAGTACTCACAGTTTAAGTGAGGATAACCAAAAGAGAAAGAGGAGCTGATGTCAATATCATCTCGCAGCCCCTCCCTTCCAACCACGGGTTGTGGCCCATTCTTCTAAGATAAATTCAATTACTAATTGGGCAGGAGTCGGAGGGTTGGATGGAGAGAGAGAGAGTGGGAGAAGGATGTTGGAAGGAGACTGCCACATTGGTGAAACACTGGACATTTCAAATTTTGGTATAATTCTTTTTATGGTATTTGCTAGGCACTGTGTGTTGGGGACTGTAACAAAACACTGGGGAAGATATGAGTTAATCAGATTGGATGCAGTTCGTGTGCCATATGGGGCTCACAGTCTTAATCCTCATTTTGCAGATGAGGTAACTGAGGCACAAAGAAGTTAAGTGACACACCCAGTGTCACATAGCATTATATTTTGACATCAGATTTCATTTTTATCTTAAAATATCCATATTGACAAATTAACTGCTCCATTTTTCCCTCAAGTAGTACATAATTTTCAAGATTTTTTGAGGAGTTCCTCTCCTGACCCTCTTTCAGTGGAAGGCTTCTTCCCCACAAACCTACTTCTAAAATCCTCCCCACTTTACATTACCAACAAAACCCGCTTTGTTTCCTTTTCTTCCTCCTTCTCTCTTTCCACTCATCTTTTCTTCTTTTTCCACCACCTCTCCTCCTCTTCTCTTTTCTTCCCCATCCTGATTTTCTTTTTTCCCTATGAACGCTTTTTCCTTTCTTCTCTCTCCTTTCTCCCTGTCTCCTTTCCCTTCCCTCTTTCTCCTACTCCTACCTACCTTTCCTCTAAATCCCCTAGCTTCTTTCTACATTTCCCCTCATTCCCACCCAGTACTCCCTGCTCCCATATTTCTTTACTTTCAGTTTGAATTTCCCGTTAGTTTTAGTGGAGGTTTATGAATTAATGATTTTCTAGTCGAATACCTAATCTTCACCCGCCTGGAGATACTCTCCATCATTTCTTTCCTCCTCTCCAAAATTATTTATCCATGTGGAGTATTCTCAAGCTCACTCTTGAGCAAAAGACATAATTTCAAGAAAAATCTTATAAGAAAAAACAAAATTACTAGAATGAATTTTTTTAAATTGGACTTTTCAATTTTAATGCCGCCTGATCATAAATGGAAAATGTCAAGTGGGAAGTTTTTTTTCAGTCTCTTTCTCCTAAAAGGGTAGATTTTAACTGAGCTGACAGTGATAATTCAAAGTGTAAGTGAATATTGAAATCCTTTAATTGAACTCATGATATAAAGCTTTCAAGAATCAGTCTCTTTGAGGTGATCTTTTTAAATGCAAAATCTTGTCACTCATCTATATTGGTTCTTTGAGTTCTCTGTTTCCACAGTTTGCTTTCTCTTGACACATTCAAGAACACACAGTAAAGTCTTCACACTCATTTGATGTGAAGACTATGCCATGTTTCC
Source organism: Tachyglossus aculeatus (assembly GCF_015852505.1). NCBI lineage: Eukaryota > Metazoa > Chordata > Mammalia > Monotremata > Tachyglossidae > Tachyglossus > Tachyglossus aculeatus. The sequence goes on from NC_052071.1 coordinate 49,936,829, forward strand.
CTGAACTTACTAGAGCACACGGAGAAATGCACCCGAGACCCTCTCCTCTCTGAGCTTCACCCCATGGTCATTCTACTAGGCTGAAATGTACTGCAGCCTCCTGAGTATTTCCTAAGATTGAAATGATTCACACCTGACTCTGGAAAAAGTGACTTTGAGGTGGAATTGCAAAAACGCTTCAACCTGCAGCTATATTAGGCAACCAACATCAGGAAGCTCATTTTCTTCCAGAGCCAGAGGGACTTGAGTGAGCTTCCCTGGGAAATCAGCGTGCTTCCATGATGTGCACAGGAGATTGAATAAACCATGACAAGAAAATTTAAATCCATGCAGGTGATAAGCCTGTTTAGTTTTTATTTGAAAGAGGCGCAGATTAAATTTGAAACTAAAATACAAATGTCTAACCCTCAAATCCTTGGGTTCTTTGCCTAATACAAAGAGTCTAGCAGTTTATTCTAGCCTGCAGTCAGAGCCCCTCTTTGAGGTAAGGCTGCTGTAGACAGGAGATGAGTAGTGTGGTGGTCTTAGTTGGTACTAAACTATTTTAAACCAGGGTGACTCGAGCAGCATTTATTAGGCAGCAATTAAATCAATAATATTTACTGAGTGCCTACTGCATGCAGAGCACTTTACTAATCATTTGTGAAAGTATAGTAAAAGTAGAAGATGGTATTTCTGCCCACAAGCAGCTTAAAGTCTCAAGGAACTTGCAGTCTAAGGGGGAGACAAAGGAATCTGAAGCTACAAGAAACAAGTGTTCAAATATAAATAAAAAACAATCAGGGCAAGATTTCTGGAGAAGGTGGGCTTTCAGAAGAGTTTTGAACCTGGGGAAGAGTTGTGTTCTGGTGAATAAAAAGGTGTTTGGAGTTCCAGACTGGAGGAAGTATGTGAGCCTGGAGTCAGAGGAGGGAGAGTAGAGAACAAGGCATAATGGGAGGAGTGGAGAGGGTAAGCTGGGGTGTAGTAGGAGGAGAGTGAATAGATATTTGGGAGACAATTGATGGAATGTCTTAAAGCCACTGTAGCAGTAGTGGCGATAGTATTAAGTGCTTCCTGTGTGCAGAACATTGTACTAAGCTCTGGAAGAAAACAAAGGTGGGATTTAGACAAGGTCCCTGTCACTCATGGGGTTCATAATCTAAAGGTTGAAGTGAGATGAAAGGATTGGATTCAGAGAAAAGGTGATGAAACATTAAATACAACACAAGGAGACAAAATGGGCTCCAAGTCTCGCCTTCGGTGGAGGAATCTGAGAGCTGCAGGAGTTAACCAGGAGCAGGTACACTGAGTGGTGGGAGGGAAGGCATTGGTTATGCAGTGCTTTTCTCAGTGTTGATGGAGGAGGTCAAGGACACTTGGGATCAGATTTTATCCCCTGTACACCTGGAGCATGCTAGGAGTGGGGACCCTTGGTAGTGGGCAAGAAGGCAGTGGCCACTGCAGTGCCTTCCTCAATCAATCAATCCTATTTATTGCGTGTTTACTGTGTGCAGAGCACTGTACTAAGCGCTTGGGAAGTACAAGTTGGCAACATATAGAGACAGTCCCTACCCAACAGTGGGTAGAGGAGTCTGAGAGCATGCCCCGGGCAACTTTTGTCCCCGCTGGGCCCAGAGCGTGCTGGGAGTGGGATTCCTTGATGGTGGGGGAGGAGGTGATAGTTTTCCTGGTGCTTTCCTCATCACTGGTGGACAATCGTGATAACATGTGGGGGCAGCTTTTATCCCTGGCATGTCTAGAGCATGCTGGGAGTGGGGCCTCTCTATGGTGGGAGAGAAAGTGACAGTTTCCATGGTGTTTTCCTCAGCAGCAGTAGACAATTGTGATAACAAGTGGGGGCAGCTCTTACCCTCTAACCAGAGCATGCTGGAAGCAGGGCCCCTTGATGGTGGGAGATAAGGCGATGGTTTCCATGGTGCTTTCCTTGTCAGCAGTGGACTATCGTTAGAGCATGCATGGGGGCTGCTTTTCTCCCCAGCCTGCCCAGAGCATACTGGGGTTGGAGCCCCTTGTTGAAGGGACAGAAGGTGACAGTTTATATGGTACTCTCCTCGGCAATGGCGGACAATCATGAGAGTTCATGGGGGCAGCTTTTATACTTGGCCTAGCATGCAAAGAGCATGCCAGGAGCAGGGCTTTCACCGGCAGGTGGGAAGGTGGCAGGTACCATCGTGCTTTTCATTCACTCACTCATTCATTCATTCATTCATTCAATCGTATTTATTGAGCGCTTACTGTGTGCAGAGCACTGTACTAAGCGCTTGGGAAGTACAAGTTGGCAACATATAGAGACAGTCCCTACCCAACAACAGGCTCACAGTCTAGAAGGGGGAGGCAGACAGCAAAACAAAACATGTGGACAGGTGTCAAGTCATCAGAATAAATAGAAGTAAAGACTTCCATATCTATTCTATTTATTTTATTTTGTTAGTATGTTTGGTTTTGTTCTGTGTCTCCCCCTTCTAGACTGTGAGCCCGCTGTTGGGTAGGGACTGTCTCTATATGTTGCCAACTTGTACTTCCCAAGCGCTTAGTACAGTGCTCTGCACACAGTAAGCGCTCAATAAATACGACTGATGATGATGACGATGATGATGATACCATTATGCTACCTGTTGCCTCCTAAACACTGTTCAGTGCTCTCAATGAACTGAGAACAAATGCACAGAAGAAAGACAAAGGAGAAGGCGAAGCTGCGTGGCTCAGTGGAAAGAGCACGGGCTTTGGAGTCAGAGGTCATGGGTTCAAATCCTGGCTCTGCCAATTGCCAGCTGTGTTCTGCACACAGTAAGCGCTCAATAAATGTGATTGATTGATTGATTGATTGAATTGCAAAAATCCTGGAGTCAAGGTTGCACCAAATCGAAGCTGTTCTTGTTCCCTTAAATTGTTTGGACTTCTGTATGAGGGTAGAAGCATATTTGTCCCTTTCCCACAGCATTCTGGAACTTACTGAATTGACTTTGAAGATTACTGGTGCTGTTAGCTCCCTGGTTCATTCGTGTAGCCACAGAGGGGAAAAGGGAAGGTATCCAAGCTCGATATGAAACTCTGTATCCCAGTATTCAATCCGATAAATACTCTGTTGCTTTTAAGAAAAAGAAAAGTGTGTGGACTGGGTTGTATTTGGAAATCAGTGAGTTAAGATAGGAGATGGTGAGCTGATTGAGCGCTTTAAAGCTGATGTAAGGAATTTCCGTTTGGTGCGGAGAAGAAGCGTGGCCTAGTGGAAAAAGGATAGTCCATGAAGTCAGAAGGATCTGGGTTCTAATCCCAGCAATGCCACTTGTCTGCTGTGTGATCTTGGGCAAGTCACTTCACTTTGCTGTGCTTCAGTCCCTTATCTGTAAAATGGGGATCAAGACTGTGAGCCCCATGTGGGACACAGACTGTGTCCAATCTGATTATATTGCATCTACACCAGCACTTAGTACAGTGCCTATTATATAGTAAGTGCCTGACAATTGCCATTAAAATCAAAAACAAAAACAATGTTTAATGTTCAACCTAACTATAGAAAGCAGGGTCTTAATTTTATTTTTTAGATCATTTCATTGGAAGATGCTAAACTAGGGCTCCTCAAAACCTTAGGCTATTCATGAAAGCCCACCATTTCATTAAGGGCACACAGGGGATAGAGAATTATGTTGACAATTTGCATTCATTTTCTTGGCCTCCATTTTTGTTTGCATTTGTCCGTTTGTTGGCTTGTTCTGTTACAGGATAGCGTACTCTTCCTTCAGAAGTCTCTCACACAGTTGAGTAGAGGGGCTTGCAGGGTAATGCAATGTGAACTAGTCTAAAAGTCACTCGAGATAAGACAGAAAGGAAGGAAAGAAGCTAACCAATTTATTTAAGTGTTAAAGCGCTTGCTGATTCTTGAGTTGTAGAGGTGAATTGCCTTTGTCGTACATCCCCACAACTTCTTTGATGTTCATATCACCCGCTGAACAAATTGTGCACTTCAACTATTTTTAGGTGGTTGTTTCTAGGGCAAAGTCCAGCCATTGCTATTGGCTTATTTGAGGACATATGGGTTAGGTGTATCAGAACTGGATGAATAATAGCCACTGAGGTGAAAGTATCAGGGAAATGCCATTTATTGAACCCCTACTGAGTGCAAGATACTGTAATAAGGACTTGGGAGATTACATCAATCAATCATTGGTATTTATTGATCGCTTACTGGAAACAGATGAGGTACGAAGCGCTGAGAAGTTGTTGCCGACTTGTACTTCCCAAGTGCTTAGTACAGTGCTCTGCACACAGTAAATGCTCAATAAATACAATTGAATGAATGAATGAAGAGTATAATACAGAAGAGCTGGTAGACTTGTTTCCTGCCCACCAGGGCAGGGGAAACAGTCTAGAGGGAAAAACAGACATTAAAATAAATTATGTGTGAAAATCAAGTACTTAAAGTGTACAGATCCAAGTGCATAGTCGATACAGAAGGGAAGGGGAGTAGGGGAAATGAGGGCTTAGCTGGGGAAGGCCTCTTGAAGGAGATGTGATTTTAATAAGGTTTTGAAGGTGCGGAGAGTGGTGATCTGTTGGGTATGAAGGGGGAGGGAGTTCCAAGCCAGAGGGAGGACGTGAGATAGCAGCAGTGAGATAGATGGGATAGAGGTTCAGTGGGTTGGTTGGCTCTGGAAGAGTAAATTGTGTAGACTGGGTTGAAGTAGGAAATCAGCTTGGTAAGATAGGAGGGGGCAAGCTGATCGAGTGCTTTAAAGCTGCTGTTAAGGAATTTCTGCTTGATGTGGAGAAGCAGTGTGGCCTAGTGGAAGGAGCAAAGGCCTGAGACTTAGGGGACCTGCGTTCCAATCCTGACTGCCAATTGCTTGCAGTGTAACCTTAGGCAAGTACTTCCAGTGCTTAGAACAGTGCTTTGCACAAATGCCATCATTATTATTACCTTAACTTCTCTGTACCACAGTTCCTCAACCGTAAAATGGGGATTAAATTCATTCAATTGTATTTATTGAGCGCTTACTGTGTCAAGAGCCCTGTACTAAGTGCTTGGGAAGTACAAGTTGGCAACATATAGAGACGGTCCCTACCCATCAACAGGCTCACAGTCTAGACAACGGGCTCACAGTCTAGCCTACTCCCTCCTACTTAGACTGTGAACGCCTTTTGGGATGGGGGCTGTTTCCAACCTGATTGACATATCTTCCCCAGCACTTAGAACATTGCTTGACAGGTAGTAAGCGCTTAACAAAGACCATAGTAATAATAACGCAGAGGTGGATGGGCAACCACTAGAGAAATGTTTGAGGTGTGGGGAGGCTTAGTAAGAAACATGTCCCCTGACCTCAAAGAGCAGACAAATCTAATGGAAGATATTTCTTTCCTTCACTTTCCTCTTAAGTGAGAGATTCTAGTTTTTCACTCAATAATATATCCTCCCTTTTTTCTAAGAAGAAGGGAAAAAGCAATTACAGAAAACAGCTGAAATATCTGATATGTTAGCACTTATCCAAACAATACTACTTAGGCTGAAAAGCAGTGTATACTAAGGTGGTTAGTTCTGTGTTAAGTTGCTGTTTTAATATATTTTTTAATGGTATTTGTTAAGCACTTACAATGTTCCAGGCACTGTACTAGTTGCTCGGGTAGATTCAGGCTAATCCGATCGGACAGAGTCCATGTCCCGCATGAGGTCAACAGTCTTAATCTCCATTTACCAGATAAGGTAACTGAGGCACAGAGAAGTCAAGTGACTTGCCCAAGGTCAAGAGACAGGATTAGAACCCAGGTCCTTCTGACCCCTAGGCCCGTGCTCTATCCACTAAGCCGTGCTGGGCTTCAGTTGTGAAAAGGCACCAGTCTGGACAAAGGCAGGTGCTCCTCATTCCTGCAGTACATTAAAATTTCACAGCTGCTGAGATATTCAGCCAAGTCCCCAAAGACACATCCCCTCTTACTGAAATGCAGGATTAAATTTTCACAATATTCATAAATGCATCATAGATGCACAGGCTGTTCTTCCAAATCAAATACATTACAGTACAGACTGTCCGAGCTCTTTAATTGAGCATTCCATTGAATATATTGTCCCTCCTGATTCCTCCCCACCCCTTCAACAATGAGCTGTACAAATGGGGATGTCATTATTCAAGAAACAAATCTCCAGCTTTAGAACATTTGCTCCCAAGTCATAGGTTGTCTATTTGGTTTTAGCTGCCTGAGCTTTCTGTGCATTTGAAAGGATTTCAACTGAAAAGTCAGTCAATCGTTCCTGGAGTGTTGAAGAGTTGTCATCTGACATCTCTGAACATCTTTCCTGTGATAAAAAGGCCCAGGAGGGTCTTTATCACCTACCGGGGTGAGAGAGGGGAGACTCTTCCCAGGGCCTCAAAAGCACCCCATTGCTTTCTAAAATACAGTGCCCTGTTTGAATAGAAATAGTAAAATATTTAAAGCCCCTTAAAGGAAATGTATACACCTACAGACTTTCTTTCCTAAATAACTTATGAGGCATTTCAATCAATCAATCAATCAATCGTATTTATTGAGCGCTTACTATGTGCAGAGCACTGTACTAAGCGCTTGGGAGGTACAAATTGGCAACACATAGAGACAGACCCTACCCAACAGTGGGCAGTAAAATAAACATGATAAATCGATCATCTATTGAGCACTTGGGTGCAGAGCAATGTACTAAGCACGTGGGAGATATTAGAGAGTGATCATTATCATATTAGTGATCATTATTATAAATCCCAGCTCCACCACTTGTCAGCTGTGTGACTTTGGGCGAGTCACTTAACTTCTCTGTGCCTCAGTTACCTCATCTGGAAAGTGGTGATTAAGATTGTGAGCCCCACGTGGGACAACCTGATCACCTTGTATCCTTCCCAGCACTTAGAACAGTACTTGGTGCATAGTAAGTGCTTAACAAATACCAGAATTATTATTATTAGTATTATCGTATCATTTGTTAAGCACTTAGTCATGTGTCAAGCATCTTTCTAAGTGCTGGGGTAAATAGATACTAGTTAATCAGGTCAGATATAGTTCCTGTCCCGCATGGGGCTCACAGTCTAAGTAGGAGGGAGAACGGGTACCAAATTCTCATTTTACAGTGAGGGAACTGATTCACACATTCATTAAGTGTCTGACCCAAGATCATACAGCAGACAAGTAGCAGAGCCAGAACTAGAACTCAGATCCTCTTGACTCTCGGGCCTTGATCTTTCCACTAGACTATGCTGCTGGTAGACATAATCATAGCCCACAAGGAGCTTACAATCAGTGAGCTTACAATCAATCTTCCCCTTCTAGACTGTGAGCCCATTGTTGGGTAGGGAACGTCTCTATATGTTGCCGATTTGTACTTCCCAAGTGCTTAGTACAGTGCTCTGTGCACAGTAAGCGCTCAATAAATACGATTGAATGAATGAATGATATTTATTGAGTGCTTACTGTGGGCAGAGCAGTGTACTAAGAAGCACTATTTAAGTGTTTTTCATAGGAGTATCTCCAAGCATTAACGAACCTTAATTAGTGAAGTGAACCACCTTCCCTTGTTTAGGAACTTACACTGAAGAATCAAGTTCAGGCAGGGAGGAGTGATGAGATGGGGCTAACTACCTACAGAGTAAATGATAGCCCAGCTCAAAATGCAAATCTAGAGACTTTAATCTTGTAGTTCCAGAAAATGAATACCTGTGTAGTAGACAAAGGGCAGACAGAAATGTTTTCTACAGGAATTCCTCCAGGGGAAAACTGATTATTTTCATAATTAATCTGCTTGGGGCAAACCAATTGACCGTGTCATCTCAGTACAGCATGTGAGGTGGCACTTGTAGGTGGCAACTGTCAATCAGAAGAGCTTCTGTACCAAGCAGTAGCAAGGCATAGGAATACAATTTTGCTGTGAACAGCTGGTCTGCCAGTCCTCAACCTAAGAATTCAATACTTCCATGTTGAATTGTGACAAAAAGCACCAGTAGCAAAGCTCCTCATTTTTGGCTGACTACAAGATAGCCATTGGTTAGGGCGTTAAGACAGTGTCAAATCTTTAAACCATTTTTAACCCAATGTTGCTTGACCCTTTAAACCTATGACCAATGATTGGGCCAGTGTGAATCAATTAATGCTATTTATCATTGAGGGCTTATTTTGTGCGGAGCACTGTACAAAGCACTTGGGAGGGAACAATACAACAGAGTTGGTAGACACTTTTTCTGTCCACAAGGAGCTTACGGTCTAGAGGGGGAGATCGATATTAAAGTAAATCCAAATGAAATAAATGTTTAATTAAGAATGGAAGAATCTGTTTCTTATTGGTACTAACAGTAGCAGCCTCATTTTGCACCTATCAGTCGAAAAGGGCTGAAGAGTACATGCAGTACCATCAGAAGGTTTCTTTCTGTGATTCCCTCCCAGTCAAGTCTCGTGACACGTGACTCTACTTGTCTGAGAGCCGCTGCCCAGAAGTGCTGATTTCTTTTGGGCTGATCAGCAACAATTTGCAAAAATTTGTAAGTCAAATCTCTTAACCCATTGATTTTGCAGTATCAGTAGCTATATAGTGCTGGGAGTCAGAAGGTCATGGGTTCTAATCCTGGCTCCGCCACTTGTCGGCTGTGTGACCTTGGGTAAGTCATGTCACTTCTCTGTGCCTCAGTGACCTCATCTGTAAAATGGGGATTGACTGATTCATTTGATCAATCGTATTTATTGAGTGCTTACTGTGTGCAGCGCACTGTACTAAGTGCTTGGGAAGTACAAATCGGCAACATATAGAGACGGTGCCTACCCAACAGTGGGTTCACAGTCTAGAAGGGGGAGACAGAAGACAAAACAAAACAAGTAGACAGGTGTCAATACCATCAGAATAAATAGAATTATAGCTATGTACACATCATTAATAAAATAAACAGAGTAATAAATGTGTACAAATATGCACAAGTGCCATGGGGAGGGGAAGGGCAGGGGGGACGATGGGGAGGGGAGGAGCAGGAGGGGGGGGGGGGGGTTCAGTCTGGGAAGGCCTCCTGGAGGAGGTGAGCTGTCAGTAGGGTACTCTACCATGAGACTGTAAGCCCCACATGGGACAGGGACTGTGTCCAAACTCATTTGCTTGTGTCCACCCCAGGGCTTAGTACTGTGCCTGGCACAAAGTAAGTGCTTAACAAATACCATTATTATTATTATTATTATTATTATTATTATTACTATTATTATTATTCTGCAACCCTGCTTTTTGTGTCAGTGGGAGGGATAGAAGGAAGAGCTCCTGCAAACTACCCTGACTTCCTGAGTGGTCCTAAGGAAAACTTTCCCCCAACAATAGCTGGACTTTGGGATTTGCATTATGGACACTGACAGGGACAGAAAAATTGGGACACTGGCTCAGGATGTCAAAAGTGCAAAATGCTCTCTGACAGTCAGGTAAATATACTGACATTCGGGTTCCTTGGGGGGCTTGGAAATGGAACGAGTAGGCTTTGTCTCCCCAAATATTACTACAATTTGCCTGGAGAGGCTGAAGTTTATAGTGCTCCATAGGGAAACAGCATGGTCTGGTGGGCAGACCATGGGCCTGGGTGTTAGAAAACTTGAGTTCTAATCCCGGTTCAACCATTTGACTCCCTTGTGACCTTGTCACTAACGTCTCTGTGCCTCAGTTTCCTCATCTGTAAGTTGAGGGTTGGACACCTGTTCTCCCTCCCACTTCTGCTGTGAACTCTATGTGAGAATCAACTTGGCCTAGAGGCTAGAGAATGGTCCTAGGATTCAGAAGGACCTGGGCTCTCTAGTCCCATTTCCAACACTTGATAATAGTAATTGTGGTATTTGTTAAATGCTAGTTATATACAAGACACTGCACTAAATGCTGTGTGGATACAAGCAAATTGGGTTGAACACAGTCCCTGTCCCACGTGGGTCTCACAGTCTCAATGCCCATTTTACAGATAAGGTAACTGTAGCAAAGAGAAGTGACTTACCCAAGGTCACACAGTAGATAAGTGACAGAGTCAAGATGAGAAACCAGGTCTTTCTGACTCCCTGTCTCATGGTCTATCCAATAAGCCATGTCCCTTCTTGTCTGTTGTGTGACCTTGGACAAGTTGCTCAACTTCTCTGTTCCTCAGTTACCTCCTCTGCAAAATGGGGACTAAGACTGTGAGCCCCATGTCAGACATGCACTGTATTCAACATGATTATCATCTATCTACTCCAGCCTTTAGTACAGTGGCTGGCACATACTAAGCACTTAACAAATGCCGTAAGAAAAAAAAGAGACTATGTCCAACCGGATTTCTTACATCTTCCCCAGCTCTTAGTTCAGTGCTTGGCACATAGTCAGTATTCGACAAATACCACAATTAATATTAGTTCACTCATCTTGGCACAGATTTGAGCCAAGCAGAATTTTCCTCCAAGAAATGTGGGGTCCCTGCAGTGTAAGTCCCTGATTCATTCTGTAAGGATTCCAAGTTTTCCTTTTCAGCCCCTGCTTCTGTTTCTAGAGACAGTGGTTCACAACTATTAAGCAAAACCTTCAATCTCAGTAGTTAGTACACACAGTATTTGGGATGTCTTCAATGTTAATATATTGAAAAGTTATTTCCTGAAAAAGTCACCAGTCAGTAATGGAGGAGGTCATCACAGCTTGTGAGATGGGGTATCTGTGTGGGGACTCTGAAGGTAGATAGAAAGCCTGCACAAAACTTTGGAAGAAGAGGGATTCTACATCTTTTCAGTCATCATTAAAATCTCTAGAGTCAGTGAACTAGAAAAGGAAATGAGTGATGGCTATTACACCTTTTTCTTGAGGATCCGCGGTTCCTTAAAGTTCAAGCGATGCTTTGACACTGAGTTACAGTGGCTTCCTTGACATCCTGTTTGCTATTTGCCCTTCTCCACACCTCACTCTGGGAAATGTTGGAATCCAGAATCCCTCTTTTGTTTTGACAGGCTTTTTGTTACCCCAAGATCAGAGTAAGAGTTGGGTAGGTTGGGTGTTCACTGGACTTCAGATCACTTTTCATTTTTGTCATTATGACTTGGCTTTTCTGAACGAGTTGTAAGTATTCCGAACCCACAGTTTGTCCTGTGGGGTTAAACTGCAGCAGGCAAATTCATATTGGTCCAACCTGCATGGATGTGAGGATCCATCTTCAATCAACTAAATCAATCCAGAGTATTAATTGAGCACTTACGGGGTGCCGAGCACTGTACTAAGCATTTGGGAAAGTAAGTACAACAAAGATGGCAAGCACGATCCCTGCCTACAAGGAAATTACAGTCTATCTAGTCTTGAGAGACAAACTGAACAGAGACCTGCAGAATGACGTCTCCTTTTCCTTAGAACTGTCTTCCTAAAGTTAATACAAGAGAAAAAAAAATCATAGCATTCTGGACCTTAAGATATAGAGACCATACAGCCACCTGCTTCTAGGCAGGTAAATAGGTAACCACCCAAAGTATTGAGTGAGTCTCCTAATGGCAATGACAGAAAAGCCTCAGTCCATGCAACTTCAGGGCCAAGAGGCTGTGCAGAAATCCATATTGTGATAGTGTCACCCGTCGTCTGGGGACAGGTTCATTCAGTAATCGGCGTGGTGAGAGAGAGAGAGAGAGAGAGGCCGGGGACGGAATGCCTGAGTTTTATATAAAATTTATTCCATGAGGTGAATTGAATTATTTAATTGTTTAGGCGCAATGAATTGAACTTCCCTTTCAGGAGGAATATGATTAGTAATATTAAAGCTTCCCTGATGGGAGGAACACAATCATAAGTTACTCCCTCATGGGTAAGGCGGCTAGCTCTCACCCCTGTGCACTTCCCATTCAGGAAGAATCCATGTGCTTTCCCACATGGGAAGAATCCACTTACTTTCCCACACAGGAGGAATCCACTTAATTTCCCACAGGGGAGGAATCCATTACACTACCCACGCACGTGGTGGGCGGCTAGCTCTCCCCACATGCTCTCTCTACATGGGAGATATCTACTTATGTTCCCCGTCTGCAGCTAGGCACCTGGCTCCCACCCACGAGACATTCACCCATCCCTCGGCCCTTTCCTCATTGTGTTGGTTCTGGTTGCAAAGTGGGCCTTCTGGGCAGAGAAAGACACATGGGCCACTGCTGCTGCACGGCTGCTCCTCCTGCGGCTGCGTGTCTTGATGTTCTGCGCCCAGAAGGTCAGATGCGACAGGTATTTATTACCTGTGCTCCTAGGCCATTCCAGCTTCTGGCCTCAGTTGACCCAATCTCTGCCCTCCCCCCTCCTCCATACCTAATTTGATTGGCACGGGGGTGAGGGACACCTTCTGTATTCCCGGCTTGGGCTGTCAATGTAGCAGTTTTGGTTGTGGGAGTGGTATCCCATACTCACTTCCGAGTTCTACCTGCTGGCTCAGGTGGTCACGAGATATCATTTGACCTTGAGATGGCCGGTACCCCAGGGTCACCTTGGGACAGATAGCAATGTGCTCGGTTGAGCTTTTACAACCTCTTCCTTCCCCATCATGATCTCATTGGGGTTGAGAGTGAAATGAGTAGTCAGGAAGGACTGTAAAGCCTTTTATAGTACATGCAAAGACAGCCCCATTGCCAATACTGTGATCTTTGCTGCCTGCAATAGCCAACTATTTTTCGGGATTTCTTCTGGGCCCATCCTCTTTGTGGAGCAACTTGGGTGATTCTTTGGTTTGAAACTTTCACTTTCGATAGATGCCTCCAGCTAGCAGAACCAGGACCTAGAACCCAGCTCTCCTAATTCCCAGAAAAGTCCATTTTCACTGGACCTAGAATAGGGTGGTGTCCCAGAAACACGAGGAGATGTACCTTCATTAAGGCTTTGAATTTGCGGAGAGTAATTGTCTGTTGGATATGAAAAAGGAGGGTGTTACTGGTCAGAGGAAGGCTGTGGATAATGCTAGGAAAAGTATAATGAAAGTAAGAATCATTAACTCTGCCCTCTAGGAGATCACAAATAAAGAAAAGTGACTGACAGCAACAAATTATTTAAAAATAGTGGAAGGATGAGGAAGAACAAAAACACAACTGGTAAATCTCTAGAGTATGAAAAGATTTTATAAATGAAAACACAGTTGAAAGATAAGTTGAAAAACTAAAATCAATATATTGGGCAGATAAATTGGTATCTACAGGCTAAGGATGATATCCTGGTGTGATAGAATGAGATGGCTGTCAATTCTTCTTTTAAGTATTTCCAGATGTGGGTAAACCACCTTCTTGTTGGGAAGCCTGACCCCCAGATTTTTCACTCTGACATCAAAGATCTCCTTTACATCCACAGTTAAAATTACAGACTATTTGGAGTAATAATAACATTTAATGAGTGGCTGCTGAGTAAAATTCCCCCATACCCCATAGCACTTAGATATTTCTTTATCCTCTGTTGCTTCCCCTTACCTGTAATTTATTTTAGTGTGTTTCTCCTGGTAGATTATAAGATTCTTGAAGTGAAAGATTGTGTCTATTAAGTCTGTCATACTCTCCCAAGCATGTAGTGTGGTGCTCTGCTGAGTAGGAGCTTGATTAAAAACTATCTTTGAGAGATTGAAGTGCACTGTAATTAAGCAATTGGGAAGTACAAAACAGAAGTGGTATTCATTCAATTGCATTTAGTGAGTGGTTACTGTGTGCTGAGCACTGTGCTAAGTGCTTGGAAGAGTACAGTGCAACAATAAACAGACACATTCCCTGCCCACAACAAGTTTATAGTCTAGAGGACCCCTGATTAGTCTCTACTGGGTGAGCAAGACCTAAAAATATTTACACATAGATTAATCAAAGTAAACGTAAAATTGAATAAATATATACTAAGATGCCGAGGATGGGTATGTATAAGCGACTAAGTGAATATGTACAACTCATTGAGCACATCATGGTTTCTCTATTCAGTATAATTTTGGGAGAATTTTATTTCCGGCATGTACAAATTTCCTTCAGGATCATAATACCTTTTATGGAAGAGGTGCCAACTTTTAATTTTGAGGGTTGGGGAGAAAAGGAACAGGGATTTTAGTGGGGACCGGGACTGGGGAGGGGCAGACTTTGAAGAGATAGCAGAACAGGAAGGTACCATTTGGGGCCTTTTCAGCCTTGGTTGGAAACACATCTCTTGACAGAGACCTGGGAGGGTTCTGGTAAATTCCCCTGATTAACTTTATTACTCCCCTTCTCTATAACTTATCTAAGTGACTCTCTCCCCTACTAGACTGTTAGCTCCTGAAGAGCAAGGAACATTGTATACTTTCTAAGTTCTTGGTACTATGCACTGCACCTAATGATAAATACTATTAATAAAATCCTATTGCTACTACAAGGGTGCCTCCAAGGTTGTCCCCAAGGTGACCCAAGAAGTTTAAGCAGGGATTTGAGTGATCATGGGAATCTTGTTCCAGCCAGTAGTAACACTATGGGTTCAGTCCCACTCCAGCTGACCATCTTGTACTAATCGCTTAGTACAGTGCTCTGCACACAGTAAGCGCTCAATAAATATGATTGATTGATTGATCTTGGGTGGACCACCGAACCCAAAGTGGCCCTCCTGGAGAAGTTAAGAGGGGTCAGGATTTACCCAGGTCCTCCCTAGGCTCTTCATCTAAAGGCGTAGACAAGTTCAGTGTTGTTTAAAAATTCAAATCACAATCAACTTATAGAGGTCTTCTAATTAGTACTCTTTCTAAGCCACATATTTGTGTCCAGAGACTGATTTCCCAGAGCTTCCTTTCGAGTGAGAGCTCAACAGTAGAGAAGAAAAGGAAGGGAAAGATATTTATTGCATTTTCTTTTGGGTTGACCTGGAGATGTGAGCGGCACTTTGAAGAGATGCCACAGAGGTGGTGTAAAGTCAGGGATGAAGGGGTGAAGAAGCACGAGGGGTGAATATGTGAACGTGTAGTAAAAGCCAATAATGCAGGACAGCCCCACTGTCTGAGCAGCTGCTTGTGGGCAGAGGGATTTACTTCCTATTAGATCAGAAAGTCTTAATAACAGACAAAACTAGAAAAGCAACTGCTATTCAAAGTGAACGGAAGAACAGAGGTACAACTAATGAGAGGTAACTTGGTTAGTATGTTGTTCATTTAGAATGAATCTATCTCCTGTATGGAGAATGTGTGTGTGATGGAGAAACTGCTTGCGTTTGTGCACAAGCATACGAAACCCAACTTAGTTGAACAGGTGTTGAGACTGTTAATAAGAGTTATAAGGATTCTACAAACCTTATCTTTGGTTCAAATCATTCATTTGACAAAAATATAAAAGACAATTTAGAATACATAAATATGCGGTCTTTGAGAAAGGTTCTTTGGTTGAAATTGTGGCGGCTTTTGACTGCTAGATCGCTCAATAAAGGCAAATATTTTTCACATTGAAGGCAGTAGATTGCACATGCTAATGGTACACGGAGTTTCAGCTTTGAAATTTTAATGAGTCTGAAGACCTTGCTCTAGCCCATAGCAGCACTATGGTCTTACTTTCACCCCTGCTGACCATGGGAATCAGAGTTCACTCCTCCCTACCACTTCTTTAACTGGGAATTTTTAGGGCACAGTGTGGTGAGCCCACAACAAGCTGCCTCACTAGTGACTGTTTGTGATCCCGTGAACAATGACAACAAGGAAAAGACTGGAGAAGGCACTGATGCACTCCACTTGAGGCAAGTGATTGCAGGCCTGTGGGGAAGGAGCATGGAGGGAGCCGTGGCTTTCTGTCCCTGTTCCACACGGCAATGGGCCTGGAACAATAAACGACTGCCAGGCGGTTGCTCTGAATCGTGAGAAAGCACGCAGGAGACATGCAGAGAGCAGCACGTAGGGCAAGAAGCATGCAGAGGAGAAGCAAGAAGGAAGCATGCTGAGAG
Source organism: Tachyglossus aculeatus (assembly GCF_015852505.1). NCBI lineage: Eukaryota > Metazoa > Chordata > Mammalia > Monotremata > Tachyglossidae > Tachyglossus > Tachyglossus aculeatus. Next base: position 49,952,694 of record NC_052071.1, read on the forward strand.
CAGCATTGAAACAGAAGAGCAGCACTCAGAAGCCGCAGAAGGCAGCAGTACTTGAAAGCAAAGAAGAAGCATTGGCAGAAAGGACTCCCTTGACTAGCAGACTGGTATTGGACCCTTGGTGGAGGGAAGCGAGTGAGTGTGTTTATGTGTCACTCCCTTGCACGTTGGTTAAAACAAAAGAAAACCTTTCCACAGTAACCTTGGGATCAGTGGTGTGGTTTGACTCTACTACGTTTTCACTGAGGCTTCCCCAGTCTGGGAAGGTCCTGGTTGGTATGAGGCGGGGGTTGCAGGGGGGCTTGCAACACACACACGAGGTATATTCATTTTTCTTGAGGAAGGTAGAGGGACTGCCTTTGCAAGGAGTGATTTTTACATACAAGTTTGCCCTTTCATTGGGTCCCCCAGTAAGGAACATTTGCAAGATCTCAACTGGTGGTCTTGACTCATTTCATTCCCCCTGGCTTCACTGTGGGAGAGAAGCGCCTCTACACACAGAGTTGATGGGTGGGCAGGTCATTAGGAATATTGGGGAAGTTGTCACTGGGAATCAGGACAGAGCTCACTGGTGCAGCCAAGAACTTGATCACCCTGCCCTGCAAGTCACCATGATCCGCTCAATTCCAACTTGTGTCACCTTTTATTTGTTAACTTTTCTCTCCATGTGTTCTCCCACACTTAAGATTACAAGTCCCTCCTGGGCTAGGAGGTGTGCCTGAATTCCTCATCGTGGATTCTCCCTAAGACTGAATAGAGTGCATCCCAAACTGTGCTAATTAATATCATTTTTTGTTAATTGACTGAATTCTGTGTTTTACATCACAGCACATCTCAGCAAACCTCATATTTTGTTGCTTGCTGCCCTACCAAATATTTTTGTATTGATTCCTCAACCCAAAATAATGCAAACATAGAAAATTTGAAAAATGAAATCCACTAACTTTAGAGTAGGCAATAGACAGCAAAATGAATAAAATGCCAGTGATTATTTTCAGAGAATGTAGAGTCTTCCTTAAGAGGACTGCACACCTACTACATTGCTATTAGGCTACTCATTTTCTCAGCTAAAGATTCTCCATTTCTGATGGTGAGTGGCATTCCCTGTTCCCAGACCATGTAGTAACAATTCTGTGTTTTGGAGAGTACAGCAGGTCACTGGCCTGGCAGCTGGTAAGATCAATTCAACTGCAGTAAAGTTTTGGTTTCGTAAAGAATCTTGTGAACTCTTGCAGTATTTGAAGTCTCAAGGTACTTTAACATTGTGTTTGCCTTTCCTTCTTTTCCTTTTTTCAACAACTCTTCCCAAGCGATGTGGTTAGTGCTCAGTATTCTATAGCATAATTTTGGGGTCAAGCTTTGCGCTTTGATCATTGTTCCCTAAACGTTTTTTTGGGGGTTTTTTTGGTACAATAATTTGACTTCTCTTAGAACAGACACCTGATCCAACTTTCAGATTTCTAATACATTACAAACAACATATTTTTCTTCTTTTTTTCTGCCTGCAACCAACTCTGCCATTCCTAATTCTCTACAATTGTGTCCAAATTCCCTCTCCTTTTCTCATTTCTTCTTTCTTTTCCTTAGACCTAAGATTAAAGGTGTGTCACTTTATGTACCATCTTTCATTTTTCCAATCTTTCTAAACCTGAACTATAAAAGCTCTATAGGGAAAGCCAGTATTTCCTTCTCTAAGCTGCTTATAGAGGAAGCTTTCGTATTTGTTCTAAGCCCTATTTTCACCTGCATCCTAAGCTGTTTTCTCTTTTTTATTATTCTCCAATGCCTTAGCAGCACTGTCCATCCCCAAGATGGTCATAGGACAATAAAACCACCTCATCCAGCTCCTCTGTGACTTAATGGCTAACCCAAGTTTTGTAGTGCCCGCTCTCAACAACATATTGGGATTCTTATATTAGAAACTCCCCAAAGAGAAAGAATGTACCCATCCTCTCGTGATAATTACCAACCCAAGAGCCAGGTAAGTAATTCAGTTTTCTGGCTTCTCTTTTTTTTTCATGGTATTTGGTATTTATTAAATGCCAAGCACTGTACTATGCCCTGGGGTTGATACAAACTTGTTAGTATCTCTCATCCTATCCTGACTGGATTACTGCATCAGCCTCCTCTCCAATCTCCCATCCTCCTCTCTCTCCCCACTTCAATCTATACTTCATGCTGCTGCCCGGATCATCTCTGTGCAGAAACGCTCTGGGCATGTTACTCCCCTCCTCAAAAATCTCCAGTGGCTACCAAGCAACCTACACATCAGGCAAAAAACTCCTCACTCTCGGCTTCAAGGCTCTCCATTGCCTCGCTCCCTCCTACCTCACCTCCCTTCTTTCCTTCTACAGCCCAGCCCGCACCCTCCACTCCTCTGCCGCTAACCTCCTCACTGTGCCTCGTTCTCGCCTGTCCCGCTGTCGACCCCCGGCCCACATCCTCCCCTTGGCCTGGAATGCCCTCCCTCTGCACATCCGCCAAGCTAGCTCTCTTCCTCTCTTCAAAGCCCTACTGAGAGCTCACCTCCTCCAGGAGGCCTTCCCAGACTGAGCCCCCTTTTTCCTCTCCCCCTCCCCATCCCCCCACCCTACCTCCTTCCCCTCCCCACAGCACCTGTATATATGTTTGTACAGATTTATTACTCTATTTATTTTACATGTACATATTTACTATTCTATTTATTTTATTTTGTTAATATGTTTTGTTTTGTTATTTGTCTCCCCCTTCTAGACTGTGAGCCTGCTGTTGGGTAGGGACCGTCTCTATATGTTGCCAACCTGTACTTCCCAAGTGCTTAGTACAGTGCTCTGCACACAGTAAGTGCTCAATAAATATGATTGAATGAATGAAATATGATTGAATGAATGAAATATGATTGAATGAATGAATCCCTAATTCCAACCCGGTGATGGGCTTCCTTGCCTCAGACATGACTCCGGGCAGTTCCTGAGATATTTCTGCATATACTGGGGTTCTCTCTGGTCAAGAGTCTGTGTGGTCTTTGCAAAAGGCTGTGGGGAGTTCAGCTAATATGACCTCTGTACTTGGCTAGAACTCTGCTCTCTGATCATCTAGAGAGAAAGGGTCTGGGAAGGGAGGGAGGGGAGATTTCCTGTCTGTCCCTGATTACTCTCTTCCAGGAGATGATCTTATTATCTGTTCTTGTTAAAGTCTCTCTTAAGCCCTTCATTTCCTCCTCTGTCCTCTGCTCCTGGTCAACAATACACCGGGCTGTGTAGCTCTTAAGCACTTTGATTTTCACCTTAGCCTCACAATTCAAATGTACATATTCATGAACTCTATTATTTCACCTTTCTCTATTCTATTAATGTTCGTCTCCCTCTGTAGACTGTACGCTCCTTGCGGGTAGGTATTGTGCCTACCAATGCTGTTGTATTGTACTTTCCCAAGCGCTTAATACAGTGCTCTGCACACTGTAAGCACTCAGACTGTAAGCACTCAGTAAATATGTTTGATTACTGGTAACTGTCCCACTCCACCCTCCTGCTCCTTCCTGTAATTTCTCTCCATACATACATTTTGAGTACCCCTCCTCACCCTCCGACCTCAACGTCAGCTGCTGTAACAGCAGAAAGCACATTTTCTTATTGGAAGTGTGATGGAGAAAATGGGAAGAGGCAGACGGATGACCTTACATGGCAATTCAAATGTTTCTTGCCCAACCTGGGGTAGGGTCCTTGCATAACAATGGAAATATAACCTTTCAGCTCAATTAAAGCTGTGTTCCGTTCTTACAGAAAAATAGGGCAAGTTATGCTAAAGGTATTGTGCCGTTGCCAATGTTTTTTTCTTATTCATAAAGATCATTTTATTTTTAGTGTTTCATAGGAGCGGGATGGATTATTAACTTTTCAGTGCATCCTGTTAATACCTGAAAATACAGGTTTCCCTGAAGTTGCTTAGTAACATCAGGGAGAAAAGCCAGACTGCATTAAACTGTCTTCCAGTTAGCTGCATTGCCATTATCTCACAAATAAGATGGGCCAATGGCCCGTCGTTGGTTTTACATCCAACATATCCATTTCATAATCTTCAGGGGCTGGGAGATGAAGCTTTCTGTCCCATCGAGTTCGCCTGCAACTCGATATGTTCGATGTGCTCTGCCTGCAGGACATAGCATTCAGCTGGATCACAATATCACTCTGACATTTCACATCAGGTAGTGGTAGTAATAGTGTTTAATTAAGTGCTTAGTGTGTGACGAGCACTTTTCTAAGCGCTGGGAAAAAATACACAGCCAGGAGTTAGACATTAGTCCTTGGCTTTCCAGGACAGCACAATCAAAAATAAGGTGGGGAAAGGTTTGGTGACAGACACGAAAGGGGAAATAATGCGTGTCTTGTCTCGTCTTATGCTGTCATGTTGTCTCCAGCCCTTAGCAACTCCATGGACACATCTCTCTCAGAATACCCCACCTGTGTTCGTTCTGGTAGTGTATCCATAGAGCTTTCTTGGTAAAAATATGTAAGGGGTTTACCATTTCCTCCTTCCATGCAGTAAACCTGGGTCTCCACCCTCAACTCTCCCATGCCACTGCTACCCAGCCCAGCTGAGTTTTGACTTGTAGCAGATTGGCTTCCACCCGCTGCCCACTGCCCAAGCTAAGAATGGAATGGGTATGCCTCTGCTTGACTCTCCCTCCCGTAGTCGAGACTGGTAGAGGACTGGAAACTCTCCAGGTGTGATCCTGAGAGGGGATAATGTTTGTACAATAAGAAAATGAAATGCAAAGTTAACAATCCATCAAGTCCAGTGGAAAAGGGGACTTACAGGGACCCCAAGGTGTTGCCGTGAGATCATAGAGTGTACAGCTTTCCCCAGTTCTAAAGGTTTTAGGGGCCTGAGGCTGCTGCAGCTTAAGGTCCCCACAGTTGCTTGCCTGGGGCATGTAGAGAGAAAGAGTCCTAGGGGTCATGTGCTAGGAAACAGTTGGGGGTTACTGGTGGGTTTGCTTGGCAGTCCAGTGGCTAGAGGCTCAGGGGTGCTCAGCTGTGGTTTAAATCCCCCTTCTTAAAGGTACATCATCGTCAAAGTCCTTGTAGTTATAGTGACTCATGCAAGAACAGTTATTCTCCATTATAACAGAGATATTCATAGTGTTTCATTTTGTTCTCTGTCTCCCCCTTTTAGACTGTGAGCCCACTGTTGGGTAGGGACTGTCTCTATATGTTGCCAACTTGTACTTCCCAAGCGCTTAGTACAGTGCTCTGCACACAGTAAGCGCTCAATAAATGCGATTGATTGATTGATTCATTCATTCATTCATTCATTCAATCGTATTTATTGAGCACTTACTGTGTGCAGAGCAGTAAGCACTCAATAAATACAATTGAATGAATCAATGAATATCTCTGTTATAATGGAGAATGACTGTGCTTGCATGAGTCTATGCATACCCACCCCACCACACACACAGCATGGCTTAGTGGAAAGAACACGGGCCTGGGTAGCAGAGGTCATGGGTTCTAATCCTGGCTTCCCCACTTAACAGCTGTGTGACTTTGGGCAAGTCACTTCACTTCTCTGGGCCTCAGAGAAGCAGTGTTGCTCAGTGGAAAGAACACGGGCTTGGGAATCAGAGGTCATGGGTTCTAATCCAGGATCTGTCACTTATCAGCTGTGTGACTTCGGGCAAGTCACTTCACTTCTCTGGGCCTCAGTTACCTCATCTGTAAAATGGGGATTGACTATGAGCCCCACGTGGGACAACCTGATGACCTTGTATCCCCCCCCCCCCCCAGCTCTTAGAACAGTGCTTGGCACGTAATAAGTGCTTAACAAAATACCATTATTATTATTATTATCCCAACCGACCCCCATCTTCCCTCATATATAGGTAAATTTCAAAATCAGGGATATCATTTTCAGATTATAATTAGTATCTTCTAAGTTGTTTTATCAAATCTACATTGATGGTATTGGCTAAAACTTCCAAGTGCCTTGATGCAGTATGGAAACATCAAGAAGCAGCATAGTTTAGTGGATCTTTCCAATAGCTGTTTGACCATGCCAAAGGGGAAGGGTTGTTTTGGTTAAGAGATGATGGAACATGGCAGTTGTTAGACATTCAGTGGCACACCAAGAAATGCAAACGGCCTCCCGTGCTGGAGGTGAAGAATAGAGAAGCAGCATGGCTTAGTGGAAAGAGCATGGGTTTGGGAGTCATAGGTCTTGGGTTCTAATCCTGCCTCTGCCACATGTCAGCTGTGTGACTTTGGGCAAGTCACTTAATGTCTCTGTGCCTCAGTTACCTCATCTGTAAAATAGGGATTAAGGCTGTGAGCCCCATGTGGGACAAACTGATGACCTTGTATCTACCTCAGAGCTTAGAACAGTGCTTGGCACATAATAAGTGCTTAACAAATGCCATTATTATTATATTATACATTATACATAATAATATTATTATTAATATATTATCATTATTATTAATAATAATAGATCATTTTTTACTGGAGGCCCAGGAGACCCTCCAGGTCAGATTAGAATGATCCACATGCAAAGTTGGTCCAGGGTTCTCTGATTTTCTGTGTCTCCAGACTTGTGTCTGCCTCCTTACCCAACTTAGGACCATAGGGTCTTAAATCCTTCTTTCAGGTTAAGGGGTCTGATAATACAACAACTGTATTGTCTCAGTTAAGTACCGTTGATGATGATATCTGTGGTGCCCAGTGGCTAGCTTAATCTGAATTGTTGATATCTCATGCACTGGTGAGCAGATGTTCTTTAGCATTTTCCCTAAGTGACACTCTACTCTAACCAGAAGGATTGGATACTGCCCAACAAATTCACCCGAACAATTACAAAAAACAAGGCCACTTCCCCGGCTGATGGAATGAACAGGACAGGGGAAATCGAATCACAAATTAGCTTCTGCCGTCATTTTTCATTCCTCAAAAATTTGACTGATTTTATTTTGGGTTTGTTATCATCAGTGGGTGTTTGATATCCATTATTTATTCATAATATTTGGCTTTTGAATGAAGGTTCTAAAGTTTCATCTTCCTGCTTTTAGGCTCATTCACTAGGGTTGTGCATTGGGGCATATATCTGTTTATATTTATTCATTAGTGTGCTGCTAATTAAAAATGTGTTTCATTAAACTTGTAAAAAAAGACTTAAGAGGAGAATGAACATGTTGAAGTTAAAGCACCCCAGGCTATGAAATAGCTTCAACAGTTGAGTTGTTGAAACTAATGTGGGCAGTAAGGGTGTCAGAAGCATCTAACACTAGAATGTTTGAAAGGCAAAATAAAATGTGCATAGGATGGCAGGTAGAGTTGGAGGTTTTCCAAAGAACCCCTGCCTGTTATGTACGTTTTTGGAAAGAAGAATTTTCATATGTGAATCAATCATACAAGTGGGCTATTTTTTGGTAGTACTCACCCAACATTATTTTTCCACTGGCATCTGTCCAAGTACAAAAATTTTGTGCTGAATTTTTTTTGGAGGTAATCATGCTCAGATAGCCTCAGAATAGCTGTTTAGATATATTATACTTAGAGGAAGTTAATAGAGTTTACCTTATCATCATCAGTGGTAGAATAACTCCTGTGTGCAGAGTTCTTTACTAGGCAGTGAGGGTGGAAAGGGATTGCAGAAGAGAGCAAAGGTCCCCATCCTCGGACAGATTACTAGCTAAGAACAGACAGAAGAGAAGCAAAAGCTCAAGCATAAGAATAGATTAAAAAATACAAATGCTAGGAACAAAAAAAAATGCCTTCACAATAAAATTTATAGAAATACATTGCTTATGGCCAGAAATACAGGTATCTGCAGTATTGGGATAACTTCAGGGAAGGATAATCAGAAGGCTTCGTGGTGGAGATGGACTTTAAATTGCTTTTTGAAATAGGGTTGGGTCATGGTTTGGACACATTTGGGAACACGTTGAGGTTTAGCAGGTAAGGCCTGTTGTTTAAGAGAGTGCTGAAGCTCAAGGTCAAGGATTGTAATTTGATTCAAGTGGCAGCAAGATGGAGAAGAGAAGAGACTTGATCAGACCAAGGAGTCATTGGAGGGAATACACAACTTGAGAAAAATTAAGGGAGGGCAGTGACCGTGTGTCTTGCTGCTGTTATACACTCCCTGGGGCTTAGAAGAGGCCTTTGCACACAATACATTCTCAGTTAAGTGCCGTTGATGATGATGATGATGATGGTGATGATGTCTGAGCTCAATCGTCTGAATAGTTAGGGTTGAGATTGAAAAATAATTCATTCAGTTGAGATCCATCAGAGGAAAGGGCATATGCCTTGAAAGGACACCTGCATTTAGAGGGTAAGGAAAAGAAGGGAAGATATTAATGACAGAAAATAAGTTCCAGAGGGAAGAGGGAATTTCTGTAGAGGAAGAAAGGCTGAAAGTGAGGAATGGAGGAGGGAGAAAGAAGGAGGTTAGGAGCAGTGTTTTTCAAGACGGAAAAGTGGATCATTTGATGATCCGAAAGTGGATCCTTGAACTAAGAGTAGGGAGGGCAGCTAGTGAGCTAGTGCATTCTGGGATATAGTTAGTTTTAAAAGATGGAAAATTTCTTGAGTAATCCAGTCCAGGTGGAAAAAATGGGGTGCATTGGATGAGGAGGAAGTTGCAGGTAATGGACAAAGAGTGAACATAGCTTTCTTAATTCTGACTTCTACTCTAGTCGTTGTTCAAAAATTTGAAAAGATTGTAGTGTAGGAATGGAAATCTTATTCATTGCTCACAGTAATCAATTTGTCTAGAACTGATGCACTCATTGACTCTTATAGAGAAGGAGTATTTCATTGAAATAAAACCCCTGAATTGCTTGATAAAATATGGAAATTTTAATTCAAATTTATGATACAACTTCTACGATTCTTTAATCAAAGTGTATGAACTGGAAGGATTAATGCATTTGGGAATTTTTCCTTTAAGCTATTTATCAATTTCACTGCATTTTAAAATGTAAACGTTTTCTACCTCAAATGTTTTTCCCTTGCCTTCAATTTTTCCAGTCAAGAGCTGAAAATCAATCGCATCATTGCCTTCATTACCACCTTCTTTGAGTTATAGAGCGGACTTTCCGGTTATCTCTTTTTTCAATATGAAAGCTTTTCATAACAACTCAGAAAAGTGTTCAAATGTGGAATCTCGAAACAGATGCCATACTGGTCACTTTAAATCATGGCATTATGCAAACTATCCCCATTTCAGTTAATATACAGAGGTAACATTTATAAAACTAAATGCAAGAGTAATTGCCAAACCAAACAGTGCAGTGTATCTGCACTCTATAATAGTTTGAATTGTGGCAAAGCTTTATGTATCAGCTAGAGTGATATTTAACTAGGCTTTCTGTGAAACAAAAGGACAAACAGATATTTTACAGCTACCTTTAAGTAGATGGAATATTGAAATGTATTTTAGGGATAGTGTTTCAATCACCTACGTGCTCATGATGAATGAACAGTTGGAGAAGCAGCGTGGCTCAGTGGGAAGAGCACGGGCTTTGGAGTCAGAGGTTATGGGTTCAAATCCCGGCTCTCGCAATTGTCAGCTGTGTGACTTTGGGCAAGTCACTTAACTTCTCTGGCCTCAGTTACCTTCATCTGTAAAATGGGGATTAAGACTGTGAGCCCCCCGTGGGACAACCTGATCACCTTGTAACCTCCCCAGCGCTTAGAACAGTGCTTTGCACATAGTAAGCGCTTAATAAATACCATCATATTATGTTATTATTATTATGTCTGAGAAGTAAAGTCCATATTCCCATTCCCAAAATAGCAGCCGGGTCATTGTGTTTCCTCTCAGTCCAGTGGAAGTGAACTGTGATGTCCATCCATTGGGATGACCACTTAATCCTGGAAGGGTCATCCCAATCATATTTATTGAGCACTTAGTACAGTGCTCTGCACACAGTAAGCGCTCAATAAATACAATTGAATGAATGAACAGTTGACTTCCACTGGCCCACAAAGCAACAGTGACATTGTCCACTTTCCTTAAAGCTACCAACCATGCTTCTGATTAATGCTAATTGTGCTAGAGTTATGGGGGAGATTTGGCACTGTTCTCTAGGAGAGGAAGACAGACCACCGACTCATTTTACATACACAGTTAGGTGGAATAAAGTGGGTAATAAAAATCCCCATTTCCCTGGCTGAGATTTCAGTGATCTTCAACAAATAAAAGGCTGAATCTCCTTTTAAAAATTCCTGCCCAGGTGTTCCAGGGTTTTTCATTATGAATAATTCAAGGAGGCAGTTTGGCTGGTGGCCTACTTCATTGTTTATGATCTTGTCTTTCCATTTGATATTCCACATACCAAACATACAGCAACTGAAAGGGTCAGCATGTAAAAAAAAAAAGGGCCTTATTTTTTCATACATTACCACATCTACTAGTAGTAATATCAGGCTAATGGTATTTAGTGAAGCAGCATGGCTCAGTGGAAAGAGCACAGGCTTGGGAGTCAGAGGTCATGGGTTCTAATCCTGGCTCCTCCAGATGTCTGCTGTGTGACCTTGGGCAAGTCACTTTACTTCTCTGAGTCTGTTACCTCATCTGTAAAATGGGGATTAAGACTGTGAGCCCCACGTGGGACAACCTGATAACCTTGTGTCCCCCCCCAACGCTTAGAACAGTGCTTCACACATAGTAAGCACTTAACAAATGTCATTATTGTTATTATTAAGCACCATATACTACTAATAATGATAACCGTGATATTTTTAAAGTGCTTACTGTGTGCTAAACCCAATAGTAAGCACTGGGCAGATAAAATAAAATCCAGTAGGACAATCTCTATCCTATATAGGACTCACAGTCTGAGTAGGAGGGAGAATAGATGTTGAATCCCCAACACTTAGAACAGTGCTTGGCATGTAGTAAGTGCTTAACAAATACCATCATTAGTTTACAGATGAGAAAACTGAGGCACAGAGAAGTTAAGTGATTTACCCAAGTTCACCCAATCCAGAATTAGAACCCAGGTACTCTCGACTCCCAGGCATGTGCTCTTTTTACTAGACCTTAGTATTAAGCACAATGCGCTGTCCTGGCATTTGGGAAAGCACCACAGATTATGTGGTACAAGTGTATGCTCCATTTCCTCAGAGAGCTTACAGTTACCCAGGGAGGCAGAAATTAAAATATTTAAAAATAGTGGAATCCAAACAAATAATTGCATGTAAAATTGAATATGCAAGTGATGAGGGTGGGCTGATTCAAATCAGGGTATTGGGAATTAATTGGGGAATGTCTGTTGGAAGACGTGAGACTTTAAGAGAGCTTTGACTATGTGGAGGCCAAGAATGGATGGATTTGGGAGGGAGAATTGGAGAGGAGTTTGAGGCCTGGGAAACAGTGTGAGCAAGGAAGGGATTGGAGGTGACTTTGGGAGCAGTGAAGAGTGGGTGATTTGAGGAGTGGGTGAAGAGTTGAAGGAAAAAACCTATGTTTGATGTGAAGGGAGATGTGAGGTCATCAGAGGGTTTCGAGAGGTGAAGAGACGTATTCTGAGTATTCATTTAGAAAGGTCATCTGGGCAGAAGCATGTAATAGGAACCGAAGGGGGAAGGGTGGAGGCAGGAAGGCCAGAGAGGGAGCTGATGCCTGATATCGCATAGGTAAATAAATGCCGACTCTTAAATTTTGGCTTTACACAGTAAAATAGAAGGTCAGAGATTATGCCAAAAGCACTCTCTATCGTTTTGCTCTGAGGCTGGGCAAAATCTCTGCTCCTGCTTCCTCACGCATATCTCCATGGGTTAAAAAACAAAACAAACCCCCCCCCCCCCCCCCGATCATTGTGATTCTGTTCTTTGTGATAACATTATTATTCAGTTTTCAACAGTGGCATCAAGTGTCTTACCAAGTGCTTCCCAGCACCAACCCTCTGAGGAATGAAGTACCCATAGCTCCTGTTTCAGAAATGCAGGATCCCCATTGACCTGCTCCATGCAGGAGAACTCTGGTCTTTATGTCACCTGGCAACAGAAGCAGTTGCTGAAAAAGAGATTGTTTAGGGTCCACCACTTTTGACATCCAACCCAAAATACAAACGGGAAATGGTGTGCATAACTTTGGAATGTGTTCTGCGAACTTCTGAGACACTTTCTTCTGAACAAGGAGCCCAACCAGTCTCAGGGTGGCATTAATTTACATGGTTTCATCCATTTTCATTAGGTTTTACAGCTCCTGGCTGGTGCTCAGATGTTAGTACCCATCCCCAACTGCTGCTGCAAATTAGAAGTTTTTCCAATTGCAATCACCACTCCTGATTTTTCTCTGTGGCCTCTGTGCTACACTAGCATCTGCAGAGAGAATGTGACTGTTGCAAATTTGGCATTTTTTGTAGTCTCCTACACACACACCCACCCACCCACACACACACACACACACACACACACACAAATACACAGAGTCTCTCTTCCTTAAAGGTGTTTTGTCTTGAGCCTGTTTTAAAAAGCACAGAATTGCTGATTGAAAATAGACAGCCAGAAAAATCCAATCAGAGAGCCGTGTGTTTCTTCAAATGAACCACACTGCAATCTGCCTTGAGTGGGAGGCAGTGGGGGATTTAAAAAATTGGGGACATTCTTGATGCGGGGCTCAGCATTTTTCGAATGCAAAAGAACAAACAATTATATGATCACTTTTCCTGAATTTTCAGTCTCACCCGTGCTCTTCTGTTCTTTGATCTTTGCAGATTCTGCTAGCGAGGTTGTCTTGGGATTGGTGAAAGTTTGACAGAAGCCTTCAGAAGGAAGTCTGAATAAAATTTGGAATTTAGGGCTGCAGTAGAATAAAAGACATTAGATTCTCTATTTCAATGATACCTCCCCAGCTTATTAAGTCCTTGGGATATTAATCCTCTAATGGCAATTCATTTTAATGCCTGTCTCCCCTGCTGGATTGTTAGCTTTTTGACGTTACATTTTCCCAAGTTAGTGAGGTGATGTGCACAGATGTTTGATAAATACCAATGATTGATTGATATGCTCACAAAGGTCTTGCGGTGACTGTTGGTGGACGTTGTGAGAATTCAGAGACAACAATCAGGGTTTGTTGGGGGCACATAGACGCAGTTAAATGCTCAGAGCATAAGCAGCCACAGGCTACCAAAAGTAATAAAAGGGATAAACTTCCTTTCTCTTGCTGAATTATTGGAATACATTATATGGTGTGCAGGAAAACAAAACAGTCATTACAAGGTTAGTGTAGAATTAATCCAGAAATTAATATTAGGGAAAAACAAAAATTGCATTAATCTGAAATTGTGCTTATACATAGATACATAGGTAGTCACGTTGGACTCAGTCCCTGCTCACAGTCCCAAGAAGTAGGTACAATAGGAATCTAATTCCTACATGACAGAGGAGGAAACTGAGGTGAAGATTAGTCAAGTGACTTGCCCAAGGTCACTCAAGAGGGAAGTGGCAGAGGTGTCCAAGAAGATCTTTGATGGAATAATCACCCTAAATTCCGAAGCAAGGATTTATTTGACTAATTTAGCTGGAAAGAAACTGACAAACTAAATGAGGCCAGAAAATGCTTTCCCAACATTACGTTTTATTTTTCACAAAACTACTGGGTTATCATAATGACTTTCTGTTTTGTGGGGTAGCCTACTGGTTGGCTCACTATGGAGAAAGATGAATATTTTCCGTTTATTCTTTCCAAAAATATCCCTCCTAATGCGGTCAAAAGGAGAGTCAGATGAGATGATCGACCCCTTTGTAATTCTGAATATCACAATCAAATCCTTTCTCTAGACTTCCCCTTCCTAGCAAGTTGTGTGTTCATGGTATGTTTCTTCTGTAGTGACTTTGAAATTGGTCCCAACATTGAAAACCCTGCTATTTAAAATTGAATTCCAATAATGTAGCTAATTCTCTTTGGTTTCCTTACTCCACGTCCATATTATATCCTCTTCCTAACTGGTTGGTTTTTCCAGATTTTGTCCAGGTATTTCTCTTGCAGGAGATTCCTGGAAGCAACCAAACACCTCTTCCCCTCCCACTCCCTGCCCTGATTGGAGAGCACACAGTTGAAAGATCGGCTGTTTAGGGCAGCCAGCACCGCTCAATCGTCTTGGGGCAGCCAGCACCTCTCAATTTTGATGATATTGCAAGTCTATCTAAGTCTGCGGTGGGGAACTTTGGTATCTTCCTTGGCTGGCACCTTTCCCCTGCTTCAGGGCCTGTATCGATCATGTTGTCAAAACAGCTTTGTATCATCCACCTTATATTACCTGTCTACAGATCCACCTTGAGACCTGTTTAAAGCTTCACTGATTTTGAGACGCTGATTTACACTGCAGTGTTTCCTAGTCTGGACTCACTGTAATCGTTTTTACGCCAGCTCCCTCTCTTCTGCTCTAATGAGGAAATGACAACTTGTACAGGAATCAACTGCGAGATTCATTTCAAATTCAGAAAACACTATCTATTTCCATTAAACCGTATGGAATTTATTGGCATTCCGCATTGATCAAAAATGCCCTACTTTGACATTTAAATATCTTTCGGAGTTATACCAACTTATAATGTTATATTAACTCTTTTCCAGGCAAAATGGGTGCAACTTTCAGGGCTCTGATCTTATTCTCATTGAGAGTCCCTGCATTGGAGACAAACAGAAACAATTTGTTCTAAGAAAATACATAGAAAAGATGATTTTTAAGAAATATTTACCACTATACGGTCACATGAACTTTCATCATCTATACAAACTCATTGAGTACTCACTTAATTCAACAGACCGTAAGCTTATTGTGGCAAGGAAAGTGTCTACCAACTCTGTTGCATTATACTCTCCCAAGCACTTAGTTCATTGTTCTGCACACAGTTAGTGCTCAATAAATACCACTGATGATGCTCAGACTATGCTAAATATGTTGTGGGATCTCTTTCACTAGAGTTGCTTTTTTAAAAGAGAATGAGACCTCCTCTAGACCAACTCTGAAGTATTGTACTCTCCCAAGCAGAGTACAGAACTCTGTTTACAACAAATGCTTAGAAAATGCCTTAAGTGATATTGGAGAGGCTGAATAAGATTATTTCTCAAGACCCTATGCAGATATACCCACAAGTCTTTTATTTTACTCATGGACAATAGAGAATAAAGAAGGGAATTGTAAGGTGAAGTAGGAATCGTAAGGATGCTTATCCCAAACTTTGTGTTTTTCCAGAGTTTGCCTTTCGCTAGTTTGAACTGAAACTTGAATGAATGTTTGTTGATGGAAAAGGTCACCTTCCAGACAGAATAAGCTACTACATGGTTGCCTGCAAGTCAGAGAATATTATTTATAACCATCCTTGGAGTTGGAAAATGATGCTACCGACAGTGAGATTTTTGTCATTATGTGCAAGCATAGCTGATAAAACTGCTGACTGATAATCCACTCCCCACCTGTAAACGTGGAGCTAGCCTCTTGCTGGACTGTCACATTGGCTATCCATAGTATTTTTTCCTGTTTTAGTCCTCTTTGGGCCTCTATATTCTGCCCCAGAGTTTGTTCTGAGGGAGTAACACTATGTTGAATTGCTGTACCCCGGCTACTGTGTTTTCACTCCTGTCTCTCAACTTTCCAACAATCCTTGGGATATTACCTGAGTGTGATATTTAGCATAGTATCAAGATTCAGATTGTTATTATTACAATACAGTATTGTAATATCCATCCTTTTCCATATGGCTGTGAAACCGGGATTGACCAAGGACAACCTATATGATTTTTTAATCAGTCAATCAATTGTATTTATTGAGCATGTATTATGTGCTGAGACTGTACTAAGTGCTTGGGAGAGTACAACAGAGTTAGCAGACACATTCCAATCCAATCCACATTCCAAGAGAAGCAGCATGGCTCAGTGGAAAGAGTACGAGCTTGGGAGTCAGAGGTCATGGGTTCAAATCCTGGCTCTGCCAATTGTCAGCTGTGTGACTTTGGGCAAGTCACTTCACTTCTCTGTGCCTCAGTTCCTTCATCTGTAAAATGGGGATTGAGACTGTGAGTCCCACGTAGAACAGCCTGATCACCTTGTATCCTCCCCAGTACTTAGAACAGTGCTTTGCACAGAGTAAGTGCTTAACAAATGCCATCATTATTATTCCAGTCCCTGAATGGGTTTACAGTCTAGTGATGAGCTTACAGTCCTTTTTATATGGCATGTTTTAGGCTCTTCTATCTGTAGGCATTGTACTAAGCACTGAGGTAGATACAAGCTAATCAACTTGCTCACAATCTTATCCCCCATTTTATAGATAATAATGATGATAATAATAATAATGAAAATAATTGTGGTATTTATTTAGTGCTTACTATGTGCCAGACACTATTCTAAGCACTGGGGTGGATACAAACAGATTGGGTTGGACCCAATCCCTGTCCCTCTTGGGGCTCACAGTCTTAATCCCCATTTTACAGATGAGGAATTGAGGTACAGAGAAGTTAAGTGACTTGCCCACGTAGCAGAGTGTTGGGATTTGAACCCAGGACCTTTTGCCGTTCAGGTCTTTCATCTTCACATTAGGCCACACTGAACTTATTGCTGAGAGTAGCTGTGGTTGTTCACAGAACACTGCTCTGAGGAGAAAATTGATCTTCCTCAATAAATTAATAATAATGAGTACTTACTATATCCCCTTCTTGGGGTCACACCTGGAGAGTTTTAGTACTCTACCAGTCTCAGCTATGGGAGGGAGAGCCAAGCAGAGGCATACCCATTCCATTCCTAGCTTGGGCAGTGGCTAGCGAGTGGAAGGCAATCGGCTACAAGTCAAAACTCACCTGTGCTGGGCAGCAGCGGCACACAAGAGAGTCAGAGACTCAAGTTTACTGCGCAGAAGAAGGCAATGGTAAACCACTTCCATACTTTTACCAAGAAAACTCTACAGCTACATTACCAGAACAATTGCAGATGGAGAGCAGGACATTCTGGGAGAGATGTATCTGCGGTGTCTCTATGGGTCGAACACGACTCGACGGCACAAGACAAGATCTACTATATGCAGAGCACGGTACTAAGCACTTTGGGAGAGTATGATAAAATGAGAAGACATGGAATTCACCATCAAGTGGGGGTGACAGATATTAAAATAAATCACAGTTAGGAGGAAGAAGGAGAAGGTACTGCTTAACTAATAAGGTATGTAGGCTTCATGCATAGGTGTTCTGAGAGCTCGTGAATGCACAGAGAGCAACCTAATGCTGCCACTGCAGAACAGGAGAAAGGAGACCCTTCGCAGTGAAGGAAAAGACCTGTTGAACTGTGACTTTCAAGTTTTGTCATTAAAAAAATGTTGAACACAGTCAACGTGGTATTGGTTTTTGACTGTATTTCCAGGGATGCTGACAGGGCATGTTTGCCAGATCAGAAACTATTAACTCCGAGTGGACTCCTTCAAGAGTATCTCCTTTCTCACTACAGCCAACCCCAACATAATGCTTATAGCACTTTTGTATGATAATGTCTTCCTAGTTATCTAACTTTAAGATTAGGTGCAAGTTTAACTTGGCCTAAATACTCATCTTCTGCTCCCTTGGAAGGATTATGAATGACTTGAGTAGCATTAGCTCTAGACAATGACACCTATATGGTAGAGATAAAAACAGATCTCTAGTTTGTTGGCACAGAGTGTCTTTACTGAAAAAAAATGCATATAAAAAATCCAATTTAATGAATTCATTATTGGTCCAAACTTTCATTGCTCTTGGGTCATGTAACTATATTGTATTTTTTATCACTCTTTTCTACTATATTTATATTGCTCTCGTCAATAGTTCGGCTCTTGTGACTGCATTAATGCACCATATATTGTTTTCTATGGGAAAATATATTTTGCTTAGTGCTCTTTAGCTTAACACTCTATATTTGTGGAACCAATTAAGAAAGCTAAAAGGGGGTTTAGACGAACTGATTTCTGCAGTTCCTGACTCATCCTTCCCAATTCCATTTGGACTTATTATTTATCCCCTCAGGTTCATTATTTGTATCTATTCTTGCATTCTTTTAATTATGCTTTCTGTCGATTGATGTCAGCTTGTCTTTTCGATTCACCTCTAAGCTTCCCAAGGTGAGGAATTTCATCTCACACTCCTTCTGTATGTTCTCCAAGTGCATAGGGAGTCCTCTGTTCATAGCCACATTTCAATAGACAAGCAATGGTGAGACAAATTCATAAGCACAGCAAAGATCTATTATTATGTGCTCTGGTCCCTTTTAATCCATTCACTTTCTGACTTCTCCATGGAACTCCAGCATAACAGTGAGGCATGAATTCTCTTTTGAAAATCCGTGTTGACTTTCCCCAGCAGGTGTGTTTTCCCAAGTGCACACAGGCCTCAAAATTCATTATAACATCTACTAATTTTCCAAGTTGTGGAATTGAGGCTCACCCCACTATGATTCCTATGACAGGTTTTTGAACGCTTTTTAGAAATGAGAATTATATTGATAATTCCCAGTGCTCTGATACAGTAGCCATATTTACTGATTAATCATATATTCTTGAGAGTAATTCCACAACTTGCCCTTGGTGTTTCATCTGAACTCTCTGATGGATGCCATTTGGTCTTGGCAACTTGTTACTATCTAGTTTATTTGGTCTTTGCTATAGACAAGACATTGGACATGGCCAATACCTTCCTCTTCAACAGTTGGACACTGGGCACATCTTTGCACGCTTTTGACATTTCTTCCCATGCCCGTATTATGGACAGCAGAGAGACCGCTAAACACCTCTGCAGGAATGTGGTCATGAGCAGTGGCTTTTCCTTTTGAAGCTTGATTTATAAGTTTTAGTTAGCAGTGCGATCAGCCAGCAATTGTGACAAGTCAGTATTTAGGAGGGGGTAATATATCACAATTTCAAAGTAGCTTTCCCACCTGCGGCTCCTGGCACCAGATCCTCTTCTTTGAGGAGGAGGTTGACAAAGCTGATTTTGGCCCTCTGGCTCTGGGGGCATTCAGGCTTTCCCCTTGGAGTTTAGGAATTTGCTTGGAGTTCCAGATTTACTAGTCCCTCAGGGAGAGCTGGGTTTCCCTCTTCCTAAGGAGACACAGAGGCTTTCCCTGGGCCCTCTGCAGCATGGAACTAGAGAAACAGGGAGCCAGCTTTTTAGAAACCCTGGAATATACCAACAGTATTTTCTGCATCACCCATAGAAGATGGGGGAGTCAAGGGACATCCATGAAGGGTAGGGGTCCTCTTAGATTAAGGACAACTTTGATTCTTTATGAGAGAATTTCCTTTTGTGTGACCTTGGAAAAGTCACTTACCTTTTCTTTACTTCGGCTTCCTCATCTGAAAAATAGCAATAAGATACCTCTTCTCCCTCCCCCTGCGGCTAGGAGACTGTATTTAATCTGACTGTAATGTAGCTTCCCCAGTGATTAGATCAGTATTTGCCACATAGTGTGTAATAATCACTACCCTTCTCCAATTATAATGGGAGTCTCTCTTTTTTAGAATGGACAACACGCATGTTTATGCCTTTATGCCTTTGATTTGAAGCATCAAAATGTCCCTAGTCTTATTAAGAGGGAAACAAATATCTACATACAGAGAGAAGGTCAGATAAATGTATTATCAAAGTCAGCATATACTTGTCACTAAAACCAATATATTGCTCTTCAGAATATGACAATTAATGAGATAAACAAATGTGATTGCTTGAATTAGTAGTAAGTGACCTGTTTAAAATGGAATCTCTAGAGCCTTGGTTTCTTAATTTAAAAACCTCATAAAGTTGTGTGACAATTCAAGGAGCCAAATTTTCTAGAAGTCCTCAAGGGAGAAACTGAGAGACTTGTTTTTCAAAAGTATTTTTTTTTTATATAAATGCCGGGGTTTTGTGTATAGCCTGACATATGCCATCCAAATATGCTAGCTCCTGTTTGTACCTCTGGAGTAGTCGTTTCCATATTTCTAAGGTGTGTTTGCTGTTTTTTAAGTTTATTTTCACTTTTTGGTCTATATTTCAGTTCTGTGCTTGTTTTCAGCTTCTGAAGTGTTCATATATGTGTTTCAGGTACTATTCATATAGAATCTTGGCTTTTGAGAAAGTCCCAAGTAAGCACTAATCTAACGTGAATTTACATTCTCTCTCTCTCTCTCTCACACACACACACACAAACACACTTTATAGTTTCAGAGTGTGTGCTATATATATATATATATATGTTTTCTCATTGAAGTGCTTTGTTCAACTTTGAAACAAAATTTCACTGACTACCACTGACTACTTGGTAGTTGGTCTTCCAAAGACATGCTCTAAACTGAGAGTCTCCTTTAAAAGAGCCATATGATGCCATTATATTGCTTGTGCATGTCTCATAACAGACTGCTACTTCTGTCAAAGACCTGTCTACTATCAACTAATACCGTCACCAACCATTCTAAGTAAAAATCACAACGGCCCCACCAAGTACTGCTGAACTATGGGTTCCAAAGTACAATCAATGTCATCACCTCTAGACTGTGAGCCCATTGTGGACTTTATTGCTGTATTGTACTTTCCAAGCACTTAGGACAGTGCTCTGCACACAGTAAGTGCACAATAAATGCTATTGAATGAATAAAGAGAACATAACCCATGAGCATCAGTCCCCCAACCCCGCCCCCCACAACTCTTTGAGCTATTTAATAATAATAATGATAGCATTTATTAAGCACTTACTATGTGCAAAACACTGTTCTAAGCACTGGGGAAGTTACAAGGTGATCAGGTTGTCCCACGGGGGGCTCACAGTCTTCATCCCCATTTTACAGATGAGGTAACTATGGCCCAAAGAAGTTAAGTGACTTGCCCAAAGTCACCCAGCTGACAGTTGGCAGAGCCGGGATTTGAACCCATGACCTCTGACTCCAAAGCCCGGGCTTTTTCCACTGAGCCATGCTGCCCTTGACTCAAAAGGGCAGCCAGAGAAAGGTTTTATAGTACAGACGGCCATTCTGAAGATGTCCAGTGAAACTCAGTCAAAATTATCGCTCAGGATGAAACGAACTACAAGTAGCACAAGCCAAAGTTAAGCAGCCATTACATACACATATGTAGTCTTAGTTTCAAATATTCACTCAGTGGTATTATTGAGAGCTTACTGGTTACAGAACACTGTACTAAATGCGTGGATGAGTACAATAATCCTTGAAAAAGTGATTCCCCTTTCCTTTAGGTACACTTTCATGAAGAATGCAAAGGGGCATGAAAACAAGTCCTCAGTGAATTTGTGAAGGGTTTGATAGATTTAATATAAGATATTTGAAACAGTATTTGAAAACACTATCACCACTAGTCAGCTGTCAAATTGATCTGATCTGATTGTCAAGATCTGGTTGACAGTTAATATCCTGCTTTTCATTAATCATTTCTCCTAAAATCTCACACTGGGGCACCTCTCGTTAGCATCTCACCTTTCCTTTAAGTTTCTTTTAAAAAATCATGATAGCATTCAGAATATTTACGTTTTACTTAACAAGAATAGGTGGAATTAGGCTTCAAGTAAATACAAATAAGGGAGAGTGAAAGCAGCTGAGCTTATTCATCTTTATTTGACTTTCTGAACTTCACCCTGAAGTTTATAATCATAAATGAACAACCCCACAACTTGAAGCCTTAACTTTATCCCACGACGGACAATAACATCAACCTCTCCTAAAAAGGTGAGCCCTCAAAAATCCAAGATTAAAGTGAACAAGAAGGAAAGAGAAAACAAAAAACTGAAAGTAAGGATGGTAAAAAATGAAAAAGTGTGTATGTTTGTGATTTAAAATTTGGCTTGATTTAGCATAAACCAAGAGTGCACCAATATGTTCTTTATTATCTTTCAAGCTGCGTTTGAACCTATTCCATTTACCTTATGAAAGCATGGGAACTGAACCTGGAACTTTTAGGTGTGATAGTTCATCACTTACCTTTAATGTTTGTGAATAACCGTGTTAATTTTTTGTAAGACATGCCTGTATTCTGTGCTCAAGCAACAACTAAAATACAATAACTTGTAAAACTGGAAGATTCACAGTGTTCTGAAAGATGCAATGGAGCAAATCCAGTAAGTGCTGTAATTGTGATTAATAAACTGTCCAATTAGCATCAGATGCTGACAGACAGTTAATGGAATGAGAAAATGTGTCAAAGACTATATCTCTTTGGATAACACATTCTCATCTTCATTTCTGCTTTGATTTTCCTGGCTCTGGCTCAGATTAAACTTAAGGAAAAAGGATTTTCAAGGGAACCAATTCCTCACCCATTCCCTTCAGATCCCTGGCATGCTGTCACTCCCAGACCGGCATCCAGGCTCCTCTCCTACTAGTAGAAAGACCAACTCTCAGAGGAGCCATGGTTTTCCAGGTTTTGTTTTTAATTACACTTCAATTCTTGATGATTTTCCTGGAGGAAACATTGTCTGTGGGAATATGCTCAAGAAGAGTCTATCCTTCCAGGGAGCTTCTGCAAAGATAATAATAATGATGATAATAATATTTTTAAGTGCTTACTATGCGTCAAGCGCTCTTTGAAGTGCTGGGGTAGATACAAGCTAATCAGGTTGGACACAGTCCCAGTCCCACATGGGGCACGAAGTCCTAATCTCCATTTTACAGTTGAGGTTACCGAGGCACAGAGAAGTTAAGTGATTTGCTGAAGGTCACACAGCAGACAAGTGCCAGAGTTGGGATGAGAACCCAGGTCCTTTTGACTCCCGGGCCCGTGCTCTATGGACTAGGCCACACTGCTTCCCCAACCTTAACTTGAAATCTGGAAACATCGAGTGGAATTGGTGAAATCGCGGCATTCCTGAAGGACACACTGACTTCAGACAGCATGGTATCTTGGAAACAGTATGCGCTTGGTAACCAGTAGACCAAGGTTCAGATCCCTGCTAAAGCACTGGTCTTCTGTATGACCCTGGGTAAGAGAGCTAAACAATCGATGTCACAGTTTCTCCATCTGTAAAATGGAGATAATAACAATAATAATAATAATAATAATAATAATAATAGCATTTATTAAGTGCTTACTATGTGCAAAGCACTGTTCTAAGTGCTGGGGGGGATACAAGGTGATCAGGTTGTCCCACGTGGGGCTCACAGTCTTCATCCCCATTTTACAGATGAGGGAACTGAGGTTCAGAGAAGTTAAGTGACTTGCCCAAGGTCACACAGCAGACATGTGGCGGAGCTGGGATTCGAACCCATGACCTCTGACTCCAAAGCTTGTGCTCTTTCCACTGAGCCACGCTGCTTCTCTAAGCTAAGATCCCTTAGCTCATTTTTCCTCTTAGACTGTGATCCCTGTTTGGGAACTTGCCCCCATGCTTGGCACATAATAAACACTTATAAATACTACAATTTTTGCCTTGTACCTAAAATCACTGGGCCCCAGCAACAGGCTGTAAGTTTGAAAGGAAACCATCAAGGTTGTTCTCCTTTGAAGGCATTTCCATAAAAACCCCAATAGAGCCTAATAATCAAAATGTTGCTTCTGCTATCTGTTAAACATTTACTATGATAAACACTGTGCTAAGTACTGGGGTAGGTATGAGAAAACCAGGTCAGACACAGTCCCTTTCTCTTGTGGGACTCACAGCCCTTTCATGAGAAGCAGCGTGGCTCAGTGGAAAGAGCCTGGGCTTTGGAGTCAGAGGTCATGGGTTCAAATCCCAGCTCCGCCAATTGTCAGCTGGGTGACTTTGGGCAAGTCACTTAACTTCTCTGGGCCTCAGTTACCTCATCTGTAAAATGGGGATTAAGACTGTGAGCCCCATGTGGGACAACATGATCACCTTGTAACCTCCCCAGCACTTAGAACAGTGCTTTGCACATAGTAAGCACTTAATAAATGTCATTATTATTATTATTAACAAATAGTGAATTCCCATTTTGCAGATGAGGAAACAGAGCAGTCAAGTGGCTTGCCCGAAGTCACACTACAGGCAAGTGTGTCTCCCAGTTCTATGCTCCCTTCACTATCAACATTCTCCCAAGCACATTAGTTTAAGCACTTTCCCCAATTCCCTTCAGTTTCCTCAACTGAAAAATGAAGATTAAATCCCCCCCTTCAAAGCCCTACTGAAAGCTCACCTCCTCTAGGAGGCCTTCCCAGACTGAGCCCCCCCCTTTTCCTCTGCTCCTCCTCCCGTCTCAGTCGCCCCGAATCCCTGCCTCTGCCCTACCCCCCTCCCTGCCCACAGCACTTGTGTAGATTTGTACATATTTATTATTCTATTTTATTAATGATGTGTATATATAATAATAATAATGGCATTTATTAAGTGCTTACTATGTGCAAAACACTGTTCTAAGCGCTGGGGAGGTTACAGGGTGATCAGGTTGTCCCATGGGGGGCTCACAGTCTTAATCCCCATTTTACAGATGAGGGAACTGAGGCCCAGAGAAGTTAAGTGATTTGCCCGGTCACACAGCTGACAGTTGGCGGAACCGAGATTTGAACCCATGACCTCTGACTCCAAAGCCCATTCTCTTTCCACTGAGCCATGCTGCTTCTCTAATCAGTCTCTTATATTGATGCTATTGATGCCTGTCTACTTGTTTGTTTTGTCTGTCTCCCCCCTCCTAGACTGTGAGCCCATTGTTGGGTAGGGCATGGCTTAGCGGAAAGAGCCCAGGCTTTGGAGTCAGAGGTTGTGGGTTCTAATCCTAACTCCGCCGCTTACCAGCTGTGTGACTTTGGGCAGGTCACTTAACTTCTTTGGGCCTCAGTTACCTCATCTGTAAAATGGGGATTAAAACTGTGAGCCCCACGTGGGGCAACCTATCTCCCCCAGTGCTTAGAACAGTGTTTGGCACATAATAAGTGCTCAACAAATACTATTATTATTATTATTATTATTATTATAGGAATTGTCTCTCTTGCTGAATTGTACTGTCCAAGCATTTAGTACAGTGCTCTGCACACAGTAAGCGCTCAATAAATATGATTGAATGAATGAATGAATGAATGAATGAATTCCTCCTCAAAGCCCTGCTCTGAGTCTGGTGCCCATATTGAGAAGCGGCGTGGCTCAGTGGAAAGAGCCTGGGCTTTGGAGTCAGAGGTCATGGGTTCGAATTCTGGCTCCACCACAAGTCTGCTGTGTGACCTTGGGCAAGTCACTTAACTTCTCTGAGCCTCAGTTACCTCATCTGTAAAATGGGGATGAAGACTTTGAGCCCCTCGTGGGACAACCTGATCACCTTGTAACCTCCCCAGCGCTTAGAACAGTGCTTTGCACATAGTAAGCGCTTAATAAATGCCATCATCATCATCATCATCATATTACCTCACAGGCAACTCCTCCCTCCCGCATTTCCAGGCTTTGTTGGTAATTTGATGTACAGTACAGATGTGTGGTCTCCAATCACTATTTTCATTTAGATCATAGAAGTGACTGGCTTATACTACTACTACTACTAATAATAATAATAATAATTGTGGTATTTGTTAAGTGCTTACCATGTGCCAGGCACTGTACTAAGTGCTGGGGTGGATACAAGCATATCAGGTTGGACACAGTCCCTGTCCCACATGGGGTTCACAGTCTCAATCATCATTTTAGAGATGAGGTAACTGAGGCACAAAGAAGTGAAGGGAGTCGCTCAAGGTCACACAGCTGACAAGTGGCAGAGCTGGGAGTAAAACCCAGGTCTTGATAGCAGAATAGGAAAGTATATCAAGAGCAGCTTGATGTCTTATCCCTACTATTCCCCTTCCCCTACATACCCAAGATCATACAGCAGACAAGTTACAGAGCTGGGCTTAGAACCCCCTTGAGCAAATCACTTAACTTTTTTGTGCCTCAGTTTCTTCAACTGAAAAATGAAGATTAAATCTTACTCCCACCTACTTAGACTGTGAGCCCTGTTGGTACTCAGTTTGATAGACTTGTATCAAACCCAGCATTTAGAACAGTGCTTGACATAAAGTACGTACTTAACAAATACCATTAAAGTCAATGGTATTTTTTGAGCACTTACTGCGTGCAGAGCACTGTACGGAGCTTATGATCTAGTTTGGCAGTACTCGGCTATGGTGCTTAAGAGATGCCTTACACCTTGAAATGTATTAAATGTACATCACTGACTACCGCTCTTGGAATGATGAGTTTGGGCACAAATCACAACCAAGTCTTTGAGCAGCCTGGATCAGATTACCACATTCAATAGCTCTTGTTTCCATACAGAAGTATGCTCCTGTAGAAATGCATTTAGGTGTAAAAATCTTTTAGCATTGGATGGCTCAGAAAGGCATCTGTGTGTGAACAAGGGGAAATTAGTTTGAAAAATAAGCATACATGCATGGTAGTGCATGTCCTTCATGGGCCATGCGTGGCAATAGCATGTGTGAGGAGCAGCATGGTCTAGTGGATCAATCAATCAATCATATTTATTGAGCGCTTACTGTGTGCAGAGCACTGTACTATAGAGAGTACGGTCTTTCGGAGTCAGAAGGTCATGGGTTCTAATCCTGGCCCCACCAGTTGCCTGCTGTGTGACCTTGGGAAAGTCACTTCACTTCTCTGTACCTCATTTACCTGTTCCGTAAAATGGGGATTGAGACTGTGAGCCCCTGTGGGATAGAGACTGTGTCCAACTTGATTTGCTTGTATCCTTCCCAGTGCTGAGTACAATGCCTGACACATAGTAAGCACTTAACAAATACCATCATTAAAACTGGGACAAAAGAGAATTATATTCCTCTTTTCCAAAGTTTCCCATCACTCTGCAATAACTGTGACGAGTGCTGTTGGAAAACGCTTCCAGCCAAAGCTCGAGCGTTCCAAAGCGATCCTACAAATCCCATTTCAGTCTGCTTTTTAAGTTGTTTAGTTCTGAATCAGCAGTCTAAAAGTGTGTTTAAACACTGCAGGTAGCCATTTCCCATGGAACAGATAGGAAGGAAATCAGGTTACGGTGAGGGCACTCAGCAGGACTCCTCTACTGTCTGCTCGGTGTCAATGTAAACTGATTTCCTTAAGAAAGACACTCGGGAAAAAGAGAACAGATTGCAGGAAACATGTTCTGCATGCAAGAAAGAGCAAAGAGATAGAACACAGGATACTATGAGATAATTATGCGAAGGGAAAAAAATCAGGCGAAACAGGAGAGCAGTAGAATAACAATATTACAGCAGGTGGGAGTTGTACAAACTATGCTTGCAGCAACACAAAACTGATAATACGAGAATATCTTCGCTCTCTTTCTTTCATGCAAAATAATTACCACCTTGTAAGTTCCTAATGTTTTTTAAAACCTGGGTTCCTGTTACTCAAATTGCTATGTGCTACGTTCTGTGTTTGTAGTTATCATGTGATGCATCTTTTATTTAGTTCAGAGGAATGTGCCCTTTAAGGAGAATCCCAGTAAAGCATAAAAATTCAGAACATGTGGCTGGGATTGGTGGGGGGATTCCAAGAACCTAGGAAATTGAGATCTATTTGTGGTTACCCTCTTAATTAGCTGCATGCTAGTTAAGCATAGCAGTGCAGAGAAGGGAGTAATATCTCCAAAGGTAAAATCTCCCCACAGAGCATGCAGCCACTGCAAGCGGCAGCCAGGATGAAGACTGAGCTCTTTGGGGGCATAAGATCAGGAATCTCCTGTACCTTCCAATTTCCAAATGTAACGGTGATCTGGCCCTCAGCAAGAGTGAACACTTTGGGCATTTGCACTGACCTCACCTACTTGTCTGCTGCTCAATTTCATCAACATCATGCAATAAAGAACTGCTCCTGAGACGAGTTTATCGAGCATGTCCTGCGGCTTCTTTTTCTGGTGATAAATCCAAGAAACTAAGGCATGTCACCAGGTGGACTGGAAAAGCAAATGAGATTGGGTACCCTGAGATCTGTCATCTGTTCACCCCACTTCCCCCTACTTGACTGAAATTCAATGTCCCTGAAGTTTGTGTCTGTCTGATCACAGGTTTCAGCCTCCTTCACTGGGGTTCCTTCCCTACTTTCCTCAGGTTAGTTGAAACACTTGTTAAATGTTCAGGCGAATGTTTAATGGGCCCTCTGCTGTTTCCATCTCCATCTTCCATTTGGGCCAGCTGTGGGCACATCTGCAAATAGGTAGGAGGGAAAACTAAACCATTTTATCTCCTCTCTCCCTTAGAGAAGGCAAGGACAAATGCTTCTTTCCTCTCCAAATAGGAATATTTTAACGGTAATCTTGTTGTCTCCCGTCATCCCCCAGTGAATCTCATCACACACCATTAAAGCTGTGGCAGAACCTTAATTTTACACGCTACAAAATGCGCACCTGTGACCTATGGGTGGTGAGCGTTTAAATATGTGCACATACGGAAACAGCCAGAGAACACATTTTCCGTGTGCTTTTGCTAATGAGGACTTGAGGCTCATGTAGTTCAAATAGAAAATTCACCATTCCCAAGGAAGCATGACATTGAAGAAGGGATTATTCCCACGAACAACTCCCTGGTGAACAGTCATCCCGACTCAGATAGGAGTCAAGCGATCAATCAGTAGTATTTATTGAGAGCTTTCTGTGTGTAGAGCACAGTACTGAACATTTGGGAGAGTACAATAGAAGTAGCAGGGCTCAGTGGAAAGAGCACGGGCTTTGGAGTCAGAGGTCATGGGTTCAAATCCCGGCTCCACCGTCAGCTGTGTGACTTTGGGCAAGTCACTTAACTTCTCTGGGCCTCAGTTCCCTCATCTGTAAAATGGGGATTAAAACTGTGAGCCCACTGTGGGACAACCTGATCACCTGGTAACCTCCCCAGCGCTTAGAACAGTGTTTTGCACATAGTAAGCGCTAAACAAATACCATCATTATTATTATTAAGTAATATACACCATCTCTTCCCACAAGAGAACAGAGCCTGACACAAATGTCTCCAGATAGTGGGAGCAGCATGAATAACAAAGATACACTAGTAATATCAAGTGAATGGAAAGATAGATAAGGGAATAAATAAAAAGTGTACACAAATCATTATATACATGACTGTTGAGCATCACTCTGTATTCCTAAATGCTAAAGGTCGATATGGGTTCTAATCCCAATTCCGAGACTTGCCGGCTGTGAGATCTTTGTCAAGTCATTTAACTTCTCTGGGCTTCAGTTTTCTCATCTGTAAAATGAGAATGCCCTCTCAGGCTCTGTGGCCCATGTGGGACATGGACTGTTTCTGATCCGATGATCGTGTGTGTCTAGACCAGCTGTCTAAAGTTCCTCTCCTCCAATTCTCCTTGACCCCCTCCACTCTGGCTTCCACCCCCATCATTCCACAGAAACTGCCCTCTCAGAGGTCACAGATGATTTCTTACTTTCCAAATCCAATGGCCTCTTCTCATCCTAATCCTCCTCCACCTCTCAGCTGCCCTTGACACTGTCCATCACCCCCTTCTCCAGGCTCCATCTCCTTCTGCCTCCTTCTACCTTTGGCACAAGGTAAGTGCTCAATAAATATGATTGACTGACTGATGATTTTCTACCTCAGCACTTAGCACAGTTTGGAACATAGTAGGTGCTTCGCAAATGCTACAGTTATTATTATGGGGGTAAAATCAGGATAAGCTTCCTGGATGAGGTAGGATTTCCAAAGTGGCCTGATGATGAGTTGCACTTCTCAGTAGGATGCCAGACATTAGAGTCATTCCCATATCCTTTTGTGATAATTGGGTCCTTGCTGACCTAGCACACTGAGGCCTTAGTTGGGGACAAGAGAAGCAGGGTGGCTTAGTGGATAGAGCATGGGTCTGGGAGTTGGGAAGGACCTGGGTTCCAATTCCAGCCCTGCCACTTTTTTTAATGGTGTTTGTTATGCAGCAGAAGCACGAGACACAGCTTGGCTCAGTGGAAAGAGCATGGGCTTTGGGGTCAGAGGTCAAGGGTTCAAATCCCGGCTCCGCCAACTGTCAGCTGTGTGACTTTGAGCAAGTCACTTAACTTCTCTGTGCTTCAGTTACCTCATCTGTAAAATGGGGATTAAAACTGTGAGCCCCCCGTGGGACAGCCTGATCACCTTGTAACCTCCTCAGCGCTTAGAACAGTGTTTTGCACATAGTAAGCACTTAACAAATACCATTATTATTATTATTATTATTATTATTATTATTATTATTATTATTATTATTGTTATTATGCACTTACTATGTACCAGGCAGTGTTCTAAGCCTTGGGACAGATACAAGATTATCAGGTTGGATTCAATCCATGTCTCAAATGGGGCTTACAGTGTTAATCCAGGCACAGAGCAGTTAAGTGATTTGCCGAAGGTCACACGACAGACAAGTGGCAGAGCCAGGATTAGAACCCAGATCCTTCTAACTCCCAGGCCCAGAATATTTTGAGTAGGCCATGCTAGTTTCCTCCAAGAGGCCTTCCCTGACTAAAGCCTCCTTTCCTCTTCTCCCACTCTTTTCTGGGTCATCCTCTCTTTACATCCCCCCTCACAGCTCCACAGAATTTATTTACCTATCTGTAATTTATTTATATTAATGCTTGTCTCCCCTATAGACTGGAAACTCATTGTAGGCAGGGAATATATCTGTTTATTGTTATACCGTCCTCTCCCAAGTGCTTAGTGCAGTGCCCTGCCCACAGGTAAGGGCTCAATAAATATACTTGAAAGGATGAAAGCTACTTCCTCATCAAATGGAGTTGTTTTGAGGCATGAAGATATGGGGGACTGTAGATTCTGAGAGATAACATTTAGAGAAGTAGATTAGGGAGTCATCTTTATAGAGGAGGCAGTTGATGCCTTGAGACCAGATGAGCTACCTGAGAGAGGAAGCGGGAAAGCCAGCAAGTGGAATGTGTTTGGAAAAGGTGCAGAAAAGAAGGGACTTTACAGAGATAAAGTAGGGCAACTCTAGTAGCACAGGATTAGGTGGCAACAGTCTTTAGGACATGAAAACAGTTAAAATAATTGAGGGGAAGTGAGCAAGAGAGAGAGAGAGAAGGCAGAATTGAGCTGCTCTGAAGGATCTCAAGGTTTGATGCAAGCTGCAATGTAGAAACACTGGGATAAAAATGGAAGCTATTACTCCATTTAGGTACAGTCATTACTGTAAAAGCACAGGGTCTGATGAGTTGACCTAGGAGTGGAGAGTAGAGAGAAAAGAAGGGTAATTGGGGGAAGACGTGCTGAAGAGATTAGGAGAGAAGAAGGAAAGACTCTCGTTCCACAGCAAGACTAGGTGGGGAGTTCTGCTGGAAGAGAAGCATTTATCCAGTTAATGCACACAAAACATCTCACTCCGATATTACTCGAGGAGTTCTGGTAGATGCAATGTGGCTTACTAGATAGAGCATGAGCCTGAGAATCATAAGGAACTGGGTTCTAATTCAAGCACTGCATACATGTCTGCTGTGTGACCTTGGGCAAGTCACTTAAGTTCTCTGGGCCTCAGTTACCTCATCTGTAAAAATGGAGATTAAGAGTGTGAGCCTCACATAGGACTAGGACAGGGACTGTGTCCAGTGCTCCAGTGCTTAGAACAGTGCTTGGCACAGAGTATGTGCTTAACAAGTACCATTATTATTAGTGTTATTATCATAATTATGCAGGCCATTCCTACCTAAATTTTCCAGATTATAGTTGCTGTGTGGACTGGAGTTGCCACAGTGGCACATGGACAAATTGGAATTTTCCCCCAAATGTTTTGAAAGCCGAGAGCTGAAAAGAGGGAAATGATTGTGTAGGTAAAGGATGGCATAGAGCAAAGCCGAAAAGGCAGTACTCAGAAGCTGGTCATTAGTAACGTTAGCCCATTTGGCGTACAACAAATGCTTAACACATTCCATCAATATTATTTTCAGGCTGGACCATAAACTCCTTGAGTCCAGGACTCATGTCTTCCAACTAGGTTTTACTCGCCCAAGTGTCTCATAAAGTTCTCTGCACACAAAATATGCACTCAATAAATACCATTGATGGATTGACTGGTTAAAATGAAATGAGGTGGTGAATACCAGGGAATGGAGCAGGGCCTGGGAGGGTGTTCTACATATTAAAGAGAACCATCCACCTCCATGGAGGTGTACTCTTTGAAGAAGGAGATGTAGAGGGGAAAACAGAGATGAAAGATCACTTGGGAAAGAGGAGGGAGAATGAAGCACGGTATTTTTTCCATATTTGGGAGTCCTAGAGCACATTTAATGATGTGGTGAACTACGCAGACCTCTAAGAATATT
This sequence comes from Tachyglossus aculeatus, assembly GCF_015852505.1. Classification (NCBI taxonomy): domain Eukaryota; kingdom Metazoa; phylum Chordata; class Mammalia; order Monotremata; family Tachyglossidae; genus Tachyglossus; species Tachyglossus aculeatus. The sequence continues at coordinate 49,984,850 of NC_052071.1, forward strand.
GCTTTTGGGGGAGCTATTAGTTAACTTCCAAAGAAGCACATGAAAGAGTCTTTTTAAAATTCTGTAATGGATTTTTCAGGAACACTAACTCCAAGTGAGGGGGAGGTCCATGCAGATGGGATTCCATCAGGCAGAGCCCCCCAATAAACAGGGGCAAGAAAAAATAATTTTCTCCTTCTGGAGAAAATCATGTGTTTGCTTTTCCTTCCAGGTGAGTGGAGAACTGGGTTCCTGAAGAACGCCATCATTTTTATCATGTTTCCAAATAGAACAATTGGTTCTGCCCAAGCTACTTAGAAAAAATAGGACCAGGCACTCTGGACTTGATAATCCAACCAGGGAGATCCTTTTTTGTGTGCAAAATATGGCCAGGACTGTAAATTCCCCACATTGGCTTTTTCATGTACACTCATTGGTGAATGTTAACATTAGTGGGATCTTCAAATAGGAAAGATACCTATTTATGTATGCTCTTGCTATTGATGAGATTTTTTTCTATTGCACTCGCCCAAGTGCTTAGTACAGTGGTAAAAATATAATAGGTACTCATTAAATAATATTGATTGATAGATCTTCCTTGTCCCCCGTAATATTTCTCCCTTGTTTATTCTGAAAGAAATGTATGCAGCTTACAATGAGGCTACTTTTCATCTTTTATAGGGCCCTAAAAAGAAATCCGTGAATTGATCTATCAGTCAAAAGTTTTTATCGAGAGCTTATTCTGTGCAGAGAACTATCCTCAGCACTTGGAAGAGATCAACAGAGTAAGGAGAGATGATCCCTGCCTTCGAGAAGCTTACAATCTATGAGAGAGCTGCATTATAAATAAAAAAACCCTACTGAATCCACTCTTGGAATCAGTGCTTAGTCAGTATCTGGAACACAGTAAGTGCTCAATCATTCAATCAATCATATTTACTGACTGCTTACTGTGTGCAGAGCACTGTACTGCTATTACTACTAATAATAACGATGGCATTTATTAAGCGCTTACTATGTGCAAAGCACTGTTCTAAGCACTGGGGAGTTTACAAGGTGATCAGGTTGTGCCACATGGGGCTTACAGTCTGAATCCCCATTTTACAGATGAGGTAACCGAGGCACAGAGAAGTTAAGTGATTTGCCCAAAGTCACACAGCTAAGTGGCGGAGTACTAGGCACTTAGGAGAGTACAGTGTAACAGAGTTAGCAGACAAGTTCCCTGCCATTCTGAGTTTACAGTCTAGGCGGGGATACCGACATTAATAGAAATAAAGAAATTGCGGATATATGCACAAGTGCTGTGATACTGAGTAAGGGGTGTTTAAAGGGAGCAAATCCAAGTGCAAGGACAACACAGAAGCTGTGGAGGAGAATGGAATGAGGTCCAAATCAGGAAAGGCCTCATGAGATGCACCTTCAATTAGGCTTTGAACTGAAGGTGGGGAGAGTGATCACCTGTTGGATATGAAGAGGGAGGGTATTCCAGGCCAGAGGCAGGATGAGGGTGAGAGGTTAGCAGTGAGATAGATGAGATTGAGGTGATAGTGACTTGGATGACATTAGAGAAGCAAAGTGAGATGGCTGGGTTGTAATAGGCAAATACAAATACTATTTAAAAAAAAAAGAATGTGTCATGTTTCTTCCTAAGCTTTGCTACCTAAATCAAGTGCTTCAGTTTGGCCCACTCAAGGCTACAGGATGTTTTGAACCTTCCACTGTGTAATGGGACTTTCCCAGGCAATGAAGCCCAACTGTGTGGGCCACAGTTAATGCTCTTTTTAAATAGTTTTGAAGCCGAGGATCATACCCTAAAGCAAGCCATCTCCTTTCCACATTTCATTTTTCAGTAATTAAGATTGGAGGATCTCAAGCGCAAAATAAGGTGGGAAAGGTGACATTTGGAAAATGCTGGTCAACTTCTTGGACACTCATCGCTTGTCTTCTGTCCAGACAAATAATGGCCAGGAAGCAATGTTCCCTGTCTAGACCACTGGCAGGCAACTTGTGGAGAGGGACGGATGTACTGGAATCTGTTTATATGAGTTCAAACAAATATGTCTCCAGCTTGCTGCTGGAGTCAGGATCAGTGTTAACTAACAAAATCCACCAGTTGGTATTTTTGTTGCTTCTTCCTCATTTGTCCTTGGATAAGTTTTCACCCTCAAAAATAATAGTAATTTAATATGGACATTTAATTCACATAGTGTTCCTGCTTTTGCTTTTCCAGCTTGCTCCGACAAGCCTGGATTAGAAAAGAAGAGGTAGAAAAGAAAAGGCTTGTAGTGACCATCATCATCTGGCAGAAGTCCTGTGATGAAAGGAAATAACATTAGGGAAAGAGATGACACCCAGGGATCTTTCAAACCCTCTGAAAGAGCCTAGGGGGCTTTACCCAGTTGGAAATTGAATGCTAGTCTATAGGAAGGAGTTCCAGTCTCTACTTACTTCATGGTGGAGAGTAATCTTTCATTTCACAAAGTGATATTGATAGGGGGCCAATGAGAGGCTATGTTGGATAGGATGTTCCACAAGGAATTTTAGTCAATGGAATCATTTCCTATAGTTGAGATATCTTGTAATGAGGAAACCATGAACAAGAGCTGAGAAGCCACATTATCACAATTGGGGGAGGCTTTTTTCTGGTAATAGGATTACGCTAATTAGACCCAAATAGTCTTGGGCAGCAGAGAGGTTAAGGATTTGATAGTCCAGGGAATTGGGAATAACCTCTTCTGCTTGTGCGTGATAGGAGAAATGACAGCAATGGCCACCAGACAGGGATGCCCCTTTCTTCTTGGGGAGTTTCTTTGTTCTATACTGTTTCTCCTCAGGACCTGTGTTTTGTTCCTTTGCTGAGCTAGCTGAAACACCAAGTAGTTCAAGATGGGGGATCACTGCAAGGATTTGTCTTACATGCCTCTTCCAATGCCCAGGTTAAATCTCAATCTAACATTGGACTGTGGAGAAGAGCAATAACTCTGTCAAGCGTTACAGGCTGGATCCATCCTCTTCTACACTGTGAGCCCGTTGTTGGGTAGGGACTGTCACTATATGTTGCCGACTTGTACTTCCCAAGTGCTTAGTACAGTGCTCTGCACATAATAAGCACTCAATAAATACGATTCAATGAACAAATGAAACCCTGGGCAAGGCACATTTTTTGGCATGAAGTTTTCTGGAAGAAACGTGTCCTGGATGACTCTAACCCTTGATGCCAATACACTCTCTCTCTCTCTCTCTCTCTGTCTCTCTCTCTCTCTCTCCCTCCCTCCCCCCCCAACTCCATCTCTCACTCTCTCAATATATGTATATCTTCACATCAGTAGATGATTCTATTTTGCCTGAGACATTATCCCAGCATGGCTGAAGAAACTGATGCAGGATTGGTATATTGTTACAGAATGATTTTTGGAGCCAGATACAACAAATCCTGCCCCAAATTCCATCCTGCTTACTGACTTCAGCCCACCTTCTTCCTGCTGGTCATGAGCTCTTCCCATTTATCTACTCCAAGCACCCCATCACACTCAGCTGATACCCTGAGGAGGTTCACTGCTTTATCCTCACTCCCGATAAGGCTGACAGTACATTGAAGAGAATAGGTCCATTAAGTAAGTGTGGGCACTCTGTGTCAAAGAGACTTCATCCAGCCCGATTATCTTGTGTCTGTCCCATTGCCTAGTACAGTGCTTGGCATATAGTAAGCCCATAGCAAAAAGCTCATTTTTTATTATTATTATTGTAATTATAATCTTTGCCCCTAAAGACAGTGTTTATCAATAAGGTGGAGCCCCGTGGCTCATTAAGAGGGTCTCAGGCACACAATATCACAGCCAACTTTTCTAAATATCACAGGCTCAAGCAAGTGGTTTTCCACCAACCCCCAAATATTAGCAAGGTAACAAAAGAGCATAAATGTCACTGTTGCATCAGACTACTGGCCCACTCAGCCCAATATTCCACCTCCAAATAGCAGTAGCAGGTGCTTTGGAGGAACAGGGAGATTGTTACCCTTTTGGATGTCAATTCTGTTGGAGAGGGATAGGCTAATTAACATCCTGAACTTTCCCTCTAATAACCTATTATGGCACTTCCATCCATGTATTTATCTAAACTGCTTTTTCACCTACTGATCATTTTAGCCTGAGCAGATTTCCCGATCCCAGGATGATTTGAGTGAAAAGGGAGTCAATTATGATCAAGCCATTAAGAAAACTGTGGTATGGAGATACTTTTTCCAGAAAGAAGCTTGGACTTGCCCCTTGGAGGCCCTGCTAATACCTGCCTAAGACAAAACACACATGGATTGCTTAGATGCTGGGTGTACTTTGCAGGGAAACCTTCCGCCAGGGAAAATTCTGGTCCCTGGACAACAGCCACGTCTTACCCATTCACGCCCAAGATGCTTTTGGACCTAGAACACAAACTAGAACTCACAAAAGAATTTACCTCCAGGAATAATTTAATTCATGGAAACACTGTGGTGTAACGATGATAATGAGATCATATGATAGTATTTCTTAAGCACTTACAATATGCCTGCATTGCACTTTCAAGTAAGTCCTAGTTGAAAGAGCAAGAGTTTGGGAGTCAGTGGTTCTGGGGTTCTATTCCCAGCTCCGCCGCATGCCTAATCTATGACCTTGTGCAAATCACCTAATTTATTTGTGCCTCAATTTTCTGTAAATTTGGATTGGAATATCTGTTCTCCCTCCCCTTTAGACAAGGAGCCCCATGTGGGCCAGGGACTGTGTCTGAACTTATTATATGGTATCTATCCCAGCACTTAGTACAATAGTTGGCACCTAGTAAGAGCTAAATGAATACCATAGTTATCATGACTATTATCATTTCTATCCCTAGGGGAAAGCTAGGCAATTTTCTTGAGGATTAAAATATTTTTAAATGGGCAGAATTGGGAGAGCATTGAGCATCCCCTTAGGGGAATCTGTTGGCCTTCTGTGGTCACTTGATGGTGTTTACATTTCACAGACAATTGGAAATGTTCCAGGCTGGAGCTAGAGCAGGATTGAGGATCTATCACAATGAAACCAGGTGCATTAGCAGATGCACTTGCGATTACAGGCCGTGGAAGGAGAAAGTTAAAGCTGCATTTAAGCTGCCCAAATTTCAAAGTAATGTCTTCCTGATTTGGCAATAAAGATACTAGACTAAGTGTACTCGACAAAAGAAGAAAACTACATGGGAATTGTTAAAGTGTCTTTTTTAAAATGCTAGAGAAAACAGGATGAGTCTCCAGATTTCAAGGTTTAAGGATTTTATTTTTGGAATAGTATAATAAAACTAGGAAAATAACTTGAAATGTTCCATTAGTAAAATAAAAGAGTTTACTAAATGATGGGCAGAATCAAATGGGGATAAGGGAGGGTTAATGTGGCATACACAACTAATCATTCACATTTAATATGTCCTTAAAAAAGAAACCCGATTTGAGGCAGTCGCTATAACTCTTCGAGGTTGTATGGAAGGATATAGCTGGCAAAATTCATTCCAACAAGGCACCTATAAAAAGAACACAATTCATTTCATTGATTAGGAGGAACTGTGACTCTCTGACACTGGAATATTCCTGAAATTTGTGTACCTCTAAGGGGTTAATTGCTCCTTTGGTTCATTTAACATCATTTTGTAAAACAAGGGAGGAGTTCATAAGCCTGAACGCTACACGAATTCACTTTTCTCCCTTATGCTTTCATGAGAGTTTGACTGTAGTTGAGAGCCCAAGGAATCCAGTATGCCATTCCTTCCTTCTAATGTGAGCTCTTTATTTAAAGGGTCGAATGTCCAGTAGACTCTTTGGATCCAGGATAAATTATCTTTCTTAATGGCTCTCATTTGAAGTATCACCTTGTGCAGTGTTTAACGAAATTCAGTTGGAAACCTAGTTATTTGAAAGCAAATCTTTCCAAATAATTCCTCGTTTGACAATGAGAGTCCTGTTCAGGTCAGGAACAGTGATTAAGTTTCAACGTCACCAAAGAGGCAACAGGGTAACTTCATTAGTTGAAAGAAATGTCATGGCTAGGTTCAAAATTCAAGTTGGGGAAAATGCTTTTCTCTCAGTTAAGAAAACAAGGGCATTTTGTCAGTTGGAAAAGAATAATTCTTCCTGTCTTGGAAGCTGAATCTACTGGAACTGAGCCTTTGCTCTGTCCAAGAGCCATCTTTTTGCTAGGTTGAAAAATGTTCACACCCATTTCTGGCTCTGTGGAGGAAATTCTTAACATCTGAGAATTGTTTTCCAAATGAAATGTCTGGTGAAGGACAGCAGCATGCTTAAGCCAAGAGAAATCAATTCCGGCCACGTCGCAGCACAGTTGGGAACAAGCCCACAGAGCAGATTTCTGTTCTGAGGACATGGAGTTGCAGCTTCAAAGTGCAGTTAGAAGTTGTCATCTGACACTTTCTAACTCAACTCAGCCATTAGGATGATTCAAACCAGGTCAGGCAGCCTGGTTCTTCTAATAAAGGAGAAACCAAACCTGAGGTTTGCTTGGAATTGTGATAATGATAATAATAATTGTGGTATTTGTTAAGTTTGTGCTTTGCGCTATGCATTGTACAGAACACTGGGATAGTTGCAAGATCATCAGGGTGGACACAGTCCATCTCCCATCTACGATTCACAGTCTAAGTAGGAGGGAGGACAGGAATTGAATCACTATTTTACAGACGAGGAAACTAGGCACAGAGAATTTAAATGACTTGTGGAAGGTCTTACAGCGGGCAGGTGGGTCAATTCCTCTGACTCTTAGGCCTGTGCTGTATCCACTAGGCCATGCTGCTTCTTTTGGAAGTAGTTAGGAAGCTGATGCTGCCCTGGAGGTCATGTTTATGGGGCTCCATAGGTCTGACATAGGTAAGCAAGTTGACTGGGATTATGGTATTGACTGATTTATCAGCTAGACAATCTTTTAGTACAGAGGGTGGATAGAAACACATAAGAAGACATTGCCATAGTCAATGGATTGAGGTCACTGGAGCTGTGTTGGGTATCTTGCTTTTTAGCCATGTATTTTCTGCACCAAAATTATTCGATCATCACCCAGTGTATGACAGTGTTGGCTTGATGGCAAGTTCACGAGACTGGATGTTGAGACAACTGGGTTCTTATGCCACTCCTGTCAGTGCGCTGCTGAATGACTTTGGGAAAGACAGTCAACCTCTCTGTACCCAGTTTCTCCTGTGTAATAAAATGGGATAGTCCAATTTCTCTCCCCTCCTCTTGGAGCTGGGTTAAAGGGCAGGAGCTGTGTCTAATTAATTTTTCCTGAATCTACTCCAGCATTTAGCCCAATCCTTGGTCAATAATAAGTGCTTAATAAGTACTGTGACCCACTCAATAACACCTTTCTGTGGGCAGCTGTCTACCCACAGAGTCATTTTGCTTTTGGCCTGAGATATCCCATTTGAGTTTTGTAAGTGGAGCAAATTCAACAGAGAGTTTTCAAATCTCCACTCCTTGTTGTTGTGAAACTTGCTTTGGGACATTCCTTAAGAAGGATGAAGCTATCAGTCCTAGGGGTCCAATTTGAGATTTCATACTTTCCTCATCCCACTGAAATTTGGAGTCAGTTTGTGTAATGGTTTCCTTGCATTCTAAATTAAGAACTCCCACACAGTACCCCCACAATACTTGTGTAATAATAAAAATAATAATGATTATGGTATTTGTTAAGCATTTGCTGTGTGCCAGGCACTGTACTACGTACTGGGATGATTACAAGCAAATCAGGTTGGACACCGTCCCTGTCCCACATAGGGGTCATGGTCTTGATTTCCATTTTACAGATGAGGTGACGGAGGCACAGAGCAGTGAAGTGACTTGCCCAAGGTCATGCAGAAGACAGGTGGTGGAGGCGGGATTAGAAACCATGACATTCTGAGACCCAGGCCCGTGCTCTATTCACTACACCATGCTGCTTCTTATGCTGCTGCTATCCTTATATTCATTTGCTTCCCGTACCTGTAATTTCATTTAATGTGTGTCTCCCCCATTAGACTGCAAGCTCCTGGAGGGCAGGGATTGTACCTACCAAGTATATTGTGTTCTCTCAAGTGCTCTGCAAACAGTAAGTCCCCAACGAATATCCCTGAAGGCTACTGCAGCAAGCCACTCTATCCCAGGATAAATGCAGGGGACAGATAAACAGATCTGGGGGACCAGATCCTAGATTCTGGGGTGTAGCCTCCTGGAAAACTGACAGACTGTTTGCTTTTGACTCATTTACTAAAAGGTGTCCTACCCACTCTGTAGGCTATAAGCTCCTTGTGGGCAGGGATTACATCTACCAACTCTTTTGTATTAAACTTTTCCCAGTGCTTGATGTAGTATACTGTACACAGTAAGATCTCAGTAAATGTTATTGATGGATTGATTGATAATATCAAAACTTCACCAGGACGTGGCTGATTCATAAGCAGGGTCTGGTCCAGGTTTATAAAATTCTGGCAGGAAAGATAGCATGCCATAGCATTAATATTTGCACCAGGCTGTTGTTGTCATTGTGGAATAATTTCACCCCTGGCAACACAATTGATTTAAATATTCCTGCTGTGGAAACAACGAGCCAAATACTGCTCCGAGATACTCACATGAGTGGGCCTTGAGGGAAGAATTTGGCCCCATGAAGCAACTCATATTCTTCATATTTTAATCGGCACAATCATGCATTTGGATTTATCCTGGAAATATATCATATGAGTAAGTGGCAGACAATCCCCAAAGCTTAAACTAGTCAAAGACATTTTTGTGTACCCCTTAAGCACTTTGATACAGCAGCCCCGTAGTTCTTATGTAAATACTACTACTACTAATAATAATTATTATAGTACTTATTAAGCACTTACTGTGTTCCAGGCACTGTACTAAGTGCTGGGGTAGATCCAACGTAATTGGGTTGAACACAGTTCTTGTCCCACATTGGGCTCACAGTTTTATTTCCCATTTTACAGATGAGATAACTGAGGCCCAGAGAAGTGGAGTGACTTGCCCCAGGTCACACAGCAGACTCATGGTGGAGCCGGGATTAGAACCCAGGTCCTTCTGATTCCCAGGCCCGTGCTCTATCCACTAGACCATGCTGTCTACTCTGCTGTTTCCCGTATCTGTGATTTATTTCAGCCTGTCTCCATCTCCAGACAGTTAGACCCTAGTAGACAGGGCTCATATCTAGCAGCTCTTTTGCAATGTACTCTCCCAAGCACTTAGTGCGGTGCTCCGCACACAGTAAGCACTCAACAAATTCCATTGATTGATTGATTTGTGTTAACTGAAGAAAGGATTCTGTTGGGTTACTGAAATGGATTTGGAACTTTAGGTAGGAAACATCCCATGTATGACCATGCTTCTCACCAGCTTCAAGACCCTTGTGCTTGGGGAGGGAGAAAGGCCCAAGAATGCAGTGTAGAGCAAAGCTAGGGATCAGAGGATCACCTCAAATGTTTAGCTGTGGTAAATGTGTCATCTTCCTGTTTGTTCCTTTAACATAACCTCTTGCACCATTTCTGCCAATAGGGCTTCTCACTTTTCCAGCCAAGAGAAGTTTAAATGTGATTTTTTGAAAGAATGCCAGTGATCACAAATCACTACTCACAACACATACTGCTGAATGCCCTAGTGAATGGAACTGTATTCTCACCAACATTTTAGAGCATTTCCTGCTTTCCCCGCTGTTTTTCATGTCACAGAGGTTAGTTCTCTTGTGGTTCTATATGAAACAGCTAGTAAAAAGTAACTGTTATCTGAATCTGAGAACACAAAGTAATCCCAAGGAGCCAGCATTTTCCAAACAAAACACTCCAGAGGTTTGATTGGGTAATCTACCGAATGCTGCTGTTAGAGTTAATTCCGGACTTTAGCTAGCATCGCTTTTCAGGTAGTTTCAAGTTTGCAAAATGGTTACAAATTAAAATTGAAGACTATTCCCCAGCCCAACTGGGCTCTCCATTTCACTCTTGTGCCCATGGATAATTCATTTTAAGAACTCAAGTAAGAGAGATATAGTTGCAACAATAGATTAAATGTCCTCATGATACTATGTATGTTTACCTTCTTCTGGGTGAGTGTTTTCATTCCTGTAAAATCACTCAATCATTGGAATTTTTGAGCACTTTTAGTGTGTGGAGCCCTGTGCTAAGCAATTGGGAGAGTACAATATAGAAGGTAGACAAGTTCTCTGTTCTCAAGGAATTCACAATCTAGTGCCTCTCGTAGTTTTTTTAATGGAGTTTGCCAAGTGCTTACTATGTTCTGGACACTGTATTAAGTTACGGGTTAGATACAAGTTATTCAGGTTGGATACAGACAGTCTATGTCTCATAGTCTCAATCCCCATTTTTCAGATGAGGTAACTGAGGCACAGAGGAGTAAAATTATTAGCCCAAGATCACACAGCTGACAACTGGAGGAGCAGGCATGAGAACCCAGGTCCTAGATCTCAGGCCCATGCTCTTTCCTTTAAGCCATGATGCTTCTCTTTGATTTCACCCTTAGTACTTAATCCTGTGAGTCACAGAAAAGAGGAACTCCCTTGTGATGTGGTGATAATGATGAACAGTCATGAAGTTCTAATTTTGAGTTCTAAATGAGAAGAGCCATGGGTGTTTTATCTGGCCAAGCTATGAGTAATTTAGAGGTAACACACTTTACCTTTCTTTGCAAGCATTGTTTATTAACATTTCTTGGCAATTATCAAGTTCCTAATTTTTCTTGTTAAATCTTTTCAAAAACTGTTCAGAAGGCAGAAAGTGAGAATATCAGCTTCAGGGTAAGTATTTTTTTCAACTTGCCATTATTTAATAGCTTCCGTTTCGCAAACATGGTCAAGAGAATAATTAGTTAATCCACACAACATTTCACTCTGTTTACTACTGAGAAAACTTAAGACTCTGGTGGTTTTATACGTCAAGATCACACAGGAACGTATTGGAAACATTGACTGTAAATTAAGATGGAAAAGTAATACTTTGTTTTTCTGGTCTTAATTCATACTAAGATGCTACTTTTCAGATAAATGAGAGATTAGAGGCGATGTTTGTATATCTCATTTCCAGCCTAATAAAAGTAAGTTGTTTTTTCTCAGCATTCAGCAAAGCCTTTCCGGAAAATATCAGTTGGGGCTGTGTAGCCATCTACTTGGTTTGGGATGCTGATTAATAATAATTCTCATATTTGTTAATTGTTTAGTATGCTAAATTAGTAGTAAATTAGTAAATTACTACCAACAATTAGTAGTTTAACAGTACTGCTAAACTAAGCAGTACTTAGTACTGCTCTAAGTACTGGTGAAAATACAGAATAAACGGGTCAGACACAGTTTCTGTCCCACATGAGGCTCAAAATCTAAACAGGAAGATGATGAATCCTCATATTAAAGATGAGGAAACTTAGGTACAGAGAAGTTAAGTGACTTGCCCAAGGTCACACAACAGGCACCTGGTGGAGCTGGGACTAGCAACCAGTTCCTCTGATTCTTTGGTCCGTGCTCTTTCCTCTAGGCCAGTTGATGACTGATTGGCTGATTGATTAGTTGACAGTTGATAATAATAATAATAATAATAATAATAATAGTATTTGTTAAGCATTTACTTTGTGCCAGGCACAACCAAATCAGGTTGGACACAGTCCCTGTCCCCCGTGGTGCTCATAGTCTCAATCCCCGTTTGACAGATGAGGTCACTGAGGCACAGAGAAGTGAAGTGACTTGCCCAAGGCCACACAGCAGACAAGTGGCAGAGCCAGGATTAGAACCCATGACCTTCTGGCTCCCAGCCCCATGTTCTATCCATTTCGCCATGCTTCTTCTGATGGTGAGATGGCTAGGAATTCTCAATCTTGGTGTCTTCATCCAGATTCCAGACTACCTGGCTGTTGGAGATGCCACTGGGACTACACCCAGATAAGGGGCAGGGATGGAGGTGGAAAGTACGGCAAAGGAAAAATCACTCTGTTTCAGGGAGGTCTAAGAACACCTAGGAGATGGCACTGGGGCTGGGGTTCTCTGTGCAGTTTTGTTTTGAAAAGCAGCTTTAGAGGTGTAATCCATAGGTGCTGATCTGCTCCACCTGTACAGTGGGAAGGCCAACATCTTTAACGAAAAGCTCACCTTCACAGAGATATGACCCTGAGATAAAGCACACAGATGAGGTGACCCTTCTCACAGCCGCTGGCCAGAGTGAGAGAAAGAATGCTAGGCTGGCAGGAAGGAACTTCGCTCTTTCCGGGCCTGAGTGTGGGTCCCACTCTTTCAGGTGGGAGGCCCAGTGAAGTTCAGGAGTTCAGGAAAAGGTGTGGTTTTCCAGAACGTGCTTTTCCAGTGGTTAAAACTAAGTTGCTTTAGAAAGTTTGGTACGCATTTAATGAATTTCTCTTGCAACCCAATTGGAATCTAATTAAAGTGACTTTTTATATTTATTTTAAATAATACCCTTCTTAACCTATGTAATAAAAACAGTTCCTTTGGGAAAAGAAAAATTGCACAAATATAATAACCTTCTGAGAAACATTAATGGGAATCCAGGGTTTCTAAGGATGAGATCTATGTGATCTTGATGTTCCTTCCAACTCCCACGCTAACCTTGTCCTCTCCTTACTCCCGACTCCCTCCCTCACCTGCAGAGGGTTCGGAGCACAGATCCATTCCCTTGGCAGGGTGACAGCGTTTCATTTTGGTGGAATTTCTGCTTAGGGAGGGACATAACCCCTGGTGATGGTCCGATGACCAGGTTCCAAAGTAATCAGAAGCCTCCTCGGGCTAATAAGAGAATACTGAGGAAAATCACATCTAGAGATGTTCAAGGGCAGTTTGCTAAAAATCATTAATAGAGTAAATATGTTTTTTTTCCTCTTCCTCCAATCATAGATCAGTGTTGCTGCTCCACTCCAAATAAAATGCAAAATAAATTGCTTGGTTAAGTGCAGGTGAATATAATAATGCATTTTAATGAAAGTCGGATAAAGGTTCATATTGTTACCACTACAACTGGAATTTTAATTAGACCGTAACAGCCTAGATACATATTCAAATGGATATCACGACAGCATTGTACGTGTGTACAGTTAAGAATAATCTCTGGTTCTAGGCCGTGATGTGGGAGGATTGTCTAGGTCAAGAAGGGATTCGGGATGTGGCACCATTTGGTTAAGGAACGCTGACCGGAAGGGCCAGAAGCAGGGCTTTTGTGGGAGGGTGTTTTGGTTTAGCACGAGAGTCACTGCAGAAGAATTCAGAGTGCTGCTTCCCAAGACTCTTTCAATCTGTATTGCTCTCTCGACCGTGATCTGGCACAGAGTTTCCCAAAGCAGTTCCAGTGTTAAACTTCCCAAGGACTTTGTTTCGCTTTTGGCGATAGGTCTGAGGTCACAGAAAAAAGTGTCCAAGAGTGTAGTGACTTGGATGGAACTGGACAGAAATGCTGAAAATCTGTTGTTAATTTACTGGCTGTATCACGTGACTTTACAAAACATATTTTAATGGTGGAAAAACAATAAATCAGAGAAATTACTTTTATGTAGTAAAGCTCTGGACCATGCCAGGGGTGTCATGGATGTTTGGTCTGGATAGGGGCTGTGACTTTTATTTCTTTCTTCAATTCCCTAAGCACCTAGAAGAGCGCTTGGCACATAAATATTGTGGATGACAATGGTATCATTTTCAGCCTCTGATTTCTCCTGAGCTGAGGTTGAATTTTCCGTCCTTGGTACAAAGGCCAAAAAGAGCTCTTTTTTCTTACTTTACCACTAAACTTATTTTCTCCGGATCACCTCCTTGCCTGAAGCATCACTAATATTCCAGAATTTCTGAGTCCTTTCATTTTTCATCCACTCCCTGCTCATCTGAACCAGGGCTAATGCACTACAGTAAGCTATTTCTAGTGACTTATGTTAGGAGAAAAGTGAAAATCTTTGTGGGGTGAAGAAGATGGGCCGTGAGACCAGAAAGGGGGGCTTACCAAAGCAGGATGTTAAGTATGGCTTGCCACAGTCAGTAGTCTTAATTGAATTCACTGCTGCAGGGGGAGAGTACTTAAAAATGGTTGAAAGCCCCTGGTTTGGTGCATTGCTGCCCATAGTGTACCCACACTAAAGAGACAAACTAGTTAATTTATGATTTTAAGTGATAAAACATTGTGTTAGATAATGGGGCAATGCAAAATAATCAGAGCAGACATAGTCCCCGTCCTAAATGAGCAGCACTTTCTAAGCACTGGGAAGAGAAATTATTTTATACCCATTTTACAGATAAGAAAACAGGCATGGGGGGTTAAATGCCTAGATTCAGCCCACCATTGGTAGAGTTGCAATTAGGAGCTGAGTCTCCTGACTCTTGGCCCCTCATTCTTTCCAGTAGTTTGATGCCTCTGCACTCAGTAATTTTCTAGTGTTAGGAAAAAGTTTCATTCCTCCTAAAGGGCAAAACCTACTACCAGGGAGAAACCTTAGCCTTTGTGAAAATTTGATGAGGAGCAGTTGTGTAGCAAAAAAGCCCCCTTGGATGCAATTTGATATGATGAACAGACTGACTATTAGAGTGAGCTAATGCAAGAAGAGAATATATTGTATGATTGTTTATGAGAGCCTTTTGATTGACAGCTGCTGCCAGGGGATGATGGAAGTTCTGTGGATCCACTCAACCTGTCCCCAGCCTAAATATGTCCAGATGACTTTGGTACTAGACCCTCATTCCTTCTAATCGCCCTTGCTTTTGCAAAGCCTATGACCTTTGATCCGTACTCCTTAAGCCCTTGAGAAGCAGCATGGTTAGCAGAAAGAGCACGGACTTAGGAGTCAGAGGTCGTGTGTTCTAATCCCGACTCCACCACTTGTCAGCTGTGTGACTTTGGGCAAGTCACTTAACTTCTCTGTGCCTCAGTTCCCTCATCTGTAAAATGGGGATTAAGACTGTGAGCCCCACGTGGGACAACCTGATTACCCTGTATCAGCCTCCTCTCTGATCTCCCATAGTCCTGTCTCTCCCCACTTCAATCTATACTTCATGCCACTGCCCAGATCATCTTTGTGCAGAAACACTCTGGGCATGATACTCCCCTCCTCAAAAATCTCCAGTGGCTACCAGTCAACCTACGCGTCAGGCAAAAAATCCTCACTCTCGGCTTCAAGGCTGTCCATCACCTCACCCTTTCCTACCTCACCTCCCTTCTCTCCTTCTCCAGCCCAGCCCGCACCCTCCGCTCCTCTGCCGCTAACCTCCTCACTGTGCCTCGTTCTTGCCTGTCCCACCATCAACTCCCGGCCCACGTCCTTCCCCTGGCCTGGAATGCCCTCCCTCCGCGCATCCGCCAAGCTAGCTCTTTTCCTCCCTTCAAAGCCCTACTGAGAGCTCACCTCTTGCCTTCCCAGAATGAGCCCCCCCATTCCTCTTCCCCTCCCCATCCCCCCCACCCTACCTCCTTCCCCTCCCCACAGCACCTGTATATATGTTTGTACAGATTTATTACTCTATTTATTTTACATGTACATATTTACTATTCTATTTATTTTATTTTGTTAATATGTTTTGTTGTCTGTCTCCCCCTTCTAGATTGTGAGCCCGCTGTTGGGTAGGGACTGTCTGTATATGTTGCCAACTTGTACTTCCCAAGTGCCTA
Source organism: Tachyglossus aculeatus (assembly GCF_015852505.1). Lineage (NCBI taxonomy): Eukaryota > Metazoa > Chordata > Mammalia > Monotremata > Tachyglossidae > Tachyglossus > Tachyglossus aculeatus. Next base: position 50,000,462 of record NC_052071.1, read on the forward strand.
GTACAGTGCTCTGCACACAGTAAGTGCTCAATAAATACAATTGAATGAATGAATGAATACCCCAACACTTAGAACAGTGCTCGGCACATAGTAAGCGCTTAACACATACCAACGTTATTATTATTATTATTGTCTCCCCCCTTCTAGACTGTGAGCCCATCATGGGCAGGGATTGTCTCTCTTTGTTGCTGAATTGTACTTTCCAAGCACTGAGTACAGTGCCCTGCACACAGTAAGTGCTCAATAAATACGATTGAATGAATGAATGAACTGGTCATTTGCCCCAGTTCCACAAGAATTGGGGATGTCTCTAAATTCTCTCTCATTTCTCCTATCAGTAATTTATTTTAATGTCTGTCTCCCCCTGAAGACTAAAAGTTCCTCTGTGGGCAGAAAACTGAATGATATTGTCCTCTCACAAGTACCTTAGAAAGGGGTCGGCACACAGTAAGCACTCAGTAAATTCCACTGATTGATCGACTGATTGTGGTGGTGGTGGTGGTGGAGATATTTAATGAGTGTCCTTTGGGCACCATTCACCGAATGGAGTGCTTGGGAAAGAACAACAGAAGCATGAAACACATTCCCCTTTCAGAAAGAGTATCAAGAATGAGGTAGGAGACTAGAGAACCAGCATGCTCTTATAGCTGTAGCACGGGCAACTCTGCCACTTGTCTGGTGTGTGGCCTTGGGCAAGTCACTTCACAACTCTTGCCTCAGTTATCTCATCTGCAAAATGGAGATTGAGACTGCAAGCCCCACGCAGGACATGAACTGTGGCCAACCCACTTCTCTTGTGTCTACCCCAGTGTTTAGGACCGTGCCTGGTGCTTAAAATTTATTAAAAAAATCAAATGATGCAAAGACTGAAATATGTCAATAAGGTGGATTGGCTGCCATCCAGTTTCCTGTGCCAGGCACTGAGACTAGTGATACTGGCTCTAAAATTTGGGGTCCTTTCAGCATGGCACAATCCCTAATAATGCTAGATTGGCTCTTAGCATCAGGCCTGACCCAAATGATTCTAAATAGCTATCCCAGCATTTTTTCCAGGAAATCACTCTTCAAAAATGCTTGCAGACTTAGCCATAATGTGACTGCGTGGGTGCATTTGGTTTTTTTTTTTCTTTGTTTTTTTTAAACACAAAGATATGGTAGACGTACTCATTGCTTTCCATTTGGAGGTTTGGGAAAAATAGGATTTCTGGATTTTCAAAACAGGGATTTTTTCCCTGACTGTGTCCATTTCCCTCATAGAGTATGTTTGTTGCTGTGGAAATGGAAAACTGCTGAGAAACCAACATCTACAGATCAGTCATTGAAAAATCAGTGTTCCCACAGTAGGACTGTGAACACCCAGTCCTAATCGACGGGTCTTGCCTTTACCAAAAGCCCTAATCCTATCTCTGATTCCCAACACTAACCATAACCCTAGTTCATGCCTTTAAAATGGCCTTACTATGAATCTTAAGATTAAGAAAGTTTTTTTTAATTTTACAATTGCAGTTCATTTTTCAAAGATTGATTGGAATTTGTAGACAATTGAGAAGGAGCATAGCCTAGTGTAAAGAGCACAAGACTGGGAGTCAGAAAACCTGGGTTCTAATCCCAGCTCTGCTGCTCCCCTGCTGTGTAAGTTTGGACAACGCACTTAACTTCTCAGTGCCTCCGTTCCTTCATCTGCAAAATGGGGATTCAATTCCTTTTCTCCCTTCTACCTACACTGGCTCAGTGGAAAGAGCCTGGGTTTGGAGTCAGAGGTCATGGGTTCAAATCTTGGCTCTGTCATTTGTCAGCTGTGTGACTTTGGGCAAGTCACTTCACTTCTCTGTGCCTCAGTTACCTCATCTGTAAAATTGGGATTAAGACTGTGAGACCCCCTTGGGACAACCTGATCACATTGTAACCTCCCCAGTGCTTAGAACAGTGCTTGGCACATAATGAGCACTTAAATTCCATTATTATTATTATTATGCTGTGAGCCCATGTAGAACCTGCTTATCTTGTCTTTACCTCAGAGTTTAGAAAAGTGCTTGACATTATAGAAAGGGCTTAATAAATCCACATTATTATTATTACAATTGACCTTTAGGCATTAGGGTTTAGATTTGCTGCTCTAGTCAATCAGTTAACCAGTGGTATTTAATAAGGCAATAAATCAATCTTATTTACTGAGTGTTGACTATCTGCAGAGCATTGTGCTAAGTGCCTGGTAGAGTACAACTGAGTTGGTAAGTGTGTTTGTGAGACCCCTGTGGGACAACCTGATCACACTGTAACCTCCCCAGCGTTTAGAACAGTGCTTTGCACATAGTGAGCACTTAATAAATTCCATCATTATTATTATTATTATGCTGTGAGCCCATGTAGAACCTGCTTATCTTGTCTTTACCTCGGAGTTTAGAACAGTGCTTGACATTATAGAAAGGGCTTAATAAATCCACAGTATTATTATTACAGTTGACCTTTAGTTATTAGGGTTTAGATTTTCTGCTCTAGTCAATCAGTTAACCAGTGGTAAAAAATGAGTATGAAGACTGTGAGCCCCACGTGGGACAACCTGATTACTTTGTATCTACCCCAGCGCTTAGAACAGTGCTTGGCACATAGTAAGCACTTAATAAATATCAACATTATTATTATTAAGGCAATAAATCAATCTTATTTACTGAGTGTTTACTATCTGCAGAGCATTGTGCTAAGTGCTTGGTAGAGTACAACAGAGTTGGTAGGTGTGTTCCCTGCCCACAATGAGCTTACAGTCTAGAGTCCTTAATTTGGGTGAAGACCTATTCAAACCAGAGAACGATAGACATGATCCTCGTCCTTGAGGAGCTTACTCCTCTGCTTTCCATTAGTATGGGCTCTGTTGACAGGATATCAGACAGTCTTCCAAAGTTTCTGACCAATCAACTCCATCTTCACAATAGAAGAGGGAGACAGCCAGCTTAGGAAGTTTAGGGGAGGAATGAACTAGGGAGAGGGGAGAAACCTGACAGTGAGGACCCTGGGAAGAGCTGGCCAGCAGAGACAAATTCATCTTAATAGTTCTCCCATTTAGTCTTCTGGCCTCTTCACCACTCCAATCTTTCCCAGTTCATTCATTCATTCATTCAATCATATTCATTGAGCGCTTTTGTTTCTCTTTGTTGCACTTTTGTTTCTCAGCTCAGTTGTTTCTCTTGCCCCTCCCTCCACATTCCTGCCCCCCACCATTCACTTCTTCTCTCCTCCCTCATTGGAAAGTCGTTTGACTGGTTTATGTCAAACTGACAGCCACCTCTATCACTTATATATTTAATTATATCCATCCTCATCATTTGTATTTCTATCTATATTCAGTCGTACATCCCATTATGTATTCTGCTTTCATTTTTTGGAAATAGGTTTATGTCAGTCAGCCCCGTTAAGGTGTAAGCCCTTTGTGGGAAGGGAACAGCCTTAAACTTCTGTTGCACCACTTTCCCGAGCACTTAGTTCTGGTATTGCACCCTGTGGATGCTCAGTGAATCCCATTATTACTATTACAATTGATGATGACTGTGGCATTAAGCATTTAATATTTATTTAGTAAGCATTTACTATGGGCTTAGCACTGGAGTAGATACCCAGATACAGTCCCTGTCCCATGTGGTGCTTGCGGTCTTTGTAGGAGGGAGAAGAATTACCGAATCCCCATTTTACAGATGACAAAACTGAGGCATAGAGAAGTTAAGTGACTTGCTCAGGTCACACACAAAGCAAGCGTTGCAGCTGGGAATTAACACAGCCTCTCTGATTCCCAGGTCCAAGCTCCTTTCACTAAGCCATGCTGCTCCTCTAATAATGTTGTATTTCTGGGACGAAGCTCCTCTTTGGCCACCGTTTAGTCTGCTTGCCTTTGAAGGGTAAATGAAAGTTTACCTTGCTTAAAATGTAAAACTACGAGGAAAATGATGGGGTTTCCTTTTGCCCCAGAATTAGTTTGAGAGTGATACCCCTCCTTGCTGCATTGCAGTACAATTTGGGGAGAGTTGAGGTGGGAAAAAGCAAAGAATTGAAACTCACACCCACTCAGAAGGGGATCTGGAATCCATCATCTTGTTCCTAATTGACAATGAATTAAAGCCAAGTGCTCTCTGATCCAGTTACATTTGTCGTTTTTGGACGCCTGTATTGGCATAAGACCTATAAACACCAGCCGGTCATAATTAGGAGTATGTGAACTGGATGAAATTCAGTTTGCCATTAACTTTCAGGCACTCACATCGAGCCTGCACAATGGCTTGGGTTCACTAATCGTCTAGTGGCTTGTTCCCATTTTGCTCAGCATGGTGTTAGAGAATAACACCCTCTAGAAAAGATGAGAGGGTATTCTACATTAAATGCAACCACACACGGACTTTTGGATTCTAGAGTCAGGTGGGGAAAGGCAGGACAAATCAATCAATGATCTTTATTGAGCACTTACTGTGTGCAGAGCATTGAACTAAGTGCTCGAGAGAGTGCAGTGAGGGTTAAGAGTGTGAGCCTTCACGTGGGACAGGGACTGCGTCCAACCTGATTAGCTTGTATCCACCCCAGCACTTAGAACAATGCTAGGCACATAATGCTTAATAAGTACCATAATTATTATTATTACCAACTCTATTGTATTGCACTCTTCCAAGTACTTGGTACAATACACTGCATAAAAGAAGTGCTCAATAATATCACAGATTGACGGATGCATCAGTCCAAGCAGAGAGATGTCAGTTTAGCGCTCTCTGATTAAGTGTTTGAGGAGACGTTCCCTCCGTACCCACACGTGTGGATGCAGGTATTTTTCTTTTACACCCTCTCTTTCTTCCCCTCACCTGGCTCAGGGGGAGAGTATAACTGAGCTGTCAGGCATGAAGGAAACAGCCTGCCAGCTCCACTCTGCTGCTTCTTGTCCTATTCTGCTTTCAGCATAGCTCGCATTCATGCCTGGTTGGGAGAGGGTGAGTCTCCCCAGAGGATTTCATCAGTGCGTTCTCTTCCGTGCAATATGGGAGAGGTGCGTCTTAGAGGTTCAGAATATTACTTGCTACTGAACTGTAGAACTGAAAGGGTAATTCCTTTGCTGAGTCTTTTGCAATTAACCTTAATGAAACTGCATGGGATTAAGTACTGTAACAGTAAGTACTGAAGTCACTCTTCCAGGTGTAGGCTTCTTTGATAAGTTCATGAATCAAACAATATTTCCAACCCTTACTGCGTCGTGAGTGATGAGACTTTATCAGGGCTAGAAAATGTGCCTCTTGACAAAGGATCCGGAAAGGAGTATTTTAACTTTTAGAAAGGACACTTAGCTGGTGGGAAATTAGAGCCTCCATTCTGAGAGCCCCGTCCTTAGCTACAATAAAGATTATGTGGAACGAAGGGGGAGAGCAATCTGCCTGCGTATTGCTGCTGTGCTGGAGAGAGAGAGAAGCAGCATGGCATTCAAGGAAAAGCACAGGCCCGGGAGTCAGAAGGAACTGGGTTCTAGTCTCGGCTCTGCCAGTTGCTTGCTGTGTAACCTTGGGCAAGTCACTTCACTTCTTTGGACCTCAGTTACTTCATCTGTAGAATGAGTATGAAAATGGTGAGCCCCTTGTGGGACAGTGATTCCGTCCGACCCTATTTGCTTGTATCCGTTCCAGCGCTTAGTATAGTTCCTGGCACATAGTAAGCCCTTAACAAATACAAAAATTAATTAATTACGTAGACTGTGTGCCACATGCGGGACAGGGACTGTGACCAACCTAATTCACTTTTACCTACCCCAGTGCTTAAAACAATGTTTGACAAATAGTAAGTGCTTAACAAATACCATAAAAAGAGAGACATTTTTCTACTGGCAATTCACCCTTAGCGTTGGACCCTGGAAGTGGTTAACATGTATCTAAGCGACCCAGCATCTATTCTGGACTTGGCAGAATCCAGGATGTGATCTGGAGTGCCAGCTCCTGTGAGTGGCAATAATGGTATTTTTTAAGTGCTCACTGTGTGCAGGGCACTCTATGGAGTGCTGATCTGACATGGTTCCTGTCCCTTGGAGGGCTAATTATTTAAAGGTAGCCCCTTTAAATGCCATATTTTGCATCAGCCGTGGCAGGCTGACAGGGCCAATGAATGAAAAGATGTGACTGGGGTGAGAATAGAGTCTGGAGGCCCAGGACAACAGACAGGAACTGGGCAGAACTTTACTGTTCCACAGCTACTGCCCCCTCCTCCTTCTTCTTCCCCCATCCCCGTCCCAAGTGTCACAAAAAGAGAGAGAAAAAGAAGGAACAACGGGAGTGGTCGTCAGAAGACCTGAGTACTAATTTCCACCCTGCCACTGACCTGCTGCTGCTCCATTTTGGGCAACTCACTTACTCTCTCTGAGCCACTATTTTATCATCTGTAAAATGGGGATGAGGCTCTTGCTCTCCCCACCTCTTACATTGTGAGCCTCGGGTGGGGCAGGAACTGTATCCAATCTGATTATCTGTATCTACCTTAATGTTTAGCACAGTGCTTTTGCACATAGGAAATCCATGATAAACCCCATAACAATTATAAATAATCATATTTGAGAAGCAGCATGACATAGTGGATAGAGCACAGGCCTGAGAGTCAGAAGGTCATGGGTTCTAATCCCAGCTCCACCCCTTGTCTGCTCTATGGGTAAATCACTTCACTTCTCCGTGCCTCAGTTCCCTCATCTGTGAAATAGGGATTGAGACTGTGAGCCCCACATGGGTCAGGGACTTTGTCCAACCTGCTTTGCTTGTACACTTAGTACAGTACCTGGCACATAGTAAGCACTTAACAAATACCACAATTACTGTTATATTTATTGGCTGCTTACTGTGTGCACAGCTTGTACTAAGATCTTGGGACAGTCAGTATAACAGAGTTGGTGGAAACGTTCCCCACCCACAACAAGCCCTGGAATGAGAACTTAAAAGTACAACAGAACAAAAAATACAGGTTTCCCACCTCCGTGGAGTTTACAGTCTCACTGGGGAAACCAATAGACAGAAATCTTATACAGAGTGTGGAAGAAGAATCCTTTCCAGTTTGCAGGCCAATGCCAGGGGAAAGTGGCAGCATCCCTCTTCTAATTCCTCTCCCCATTCCTCAGAAGCCATGGTGAGGAAGACTTATAGCCCAGACAGCAGGGTCCAAAGATCATGAAAGCTGGCCCATGCTGATCAATCAATCAATCAATCAATCATATTTATTGAACCTTTCTTGTGTGCAGAGCACCGTACTAAGTGCTTGGGAGAGTATGAAGTTTCCCTGCCCAAAACGAACTTACAGTCCAGAGGGGGAGACTGACATTAATATAAATAAAATAATGAAATTATGGATCTGCATATAAATGCTATGGGGCTGAGGGAGGGGTGAATTAAGGGCACCATTCCTAAAACATGGTTGAAGCAGAAGGGAGTGGGAAAAGAGGATATTAAGGCTTTAATGGGGAAGGCCTCTTGGAGGAGATGTGTTTTTATTAAGGCTTTCAGTGTAAAGGAGAGTGAAGATATGAAGAGGAAGGGAGTTCCAGTTCAGAGGCAGGGTACGGGAAAGGTGTTGGCAGCGAGACAGTTCGAGATATGACCTCTCAGAATGGCCCTGGTTTGATCATGAGGCTAGAAGGGCAGTGAATAGCAGCAGTGGTTGAATCCCCAAATTGTTCACAGGCTTCTAGATATTTGGGGGAAGAAATCCATCAGACCGTGTAATAAAGGGGCTTGCTTTGCTGGAGAAGCATATTTTCCTTCCATTAGAGGTGCTGATGTCCCCACTTCAGCACTCCTTTGAATCATGCCTCCATTCCAGTTAGATGGAGCTGATGATGCTGCCAACCTCATCATGTTCCAAACCTATTTATCCGTCTAGGGCTGCCTTCCCAGCATTTTTGTAGCACCAAGGAAGCCCTTATTCTTACAAAAGAGTTTGTTTTCCATTCCACATCTGTCCCTTTATAGCACGGGACTCTTATTAGTTCAGGGAATTGGTTTAGGAGTGGATTTATTATGTAATAGACACTGTGACATGATGGCCCATGATGACTTCAAATAAGCCATGAGAGCCTCTTTTGTCAAGAATATATGGGAAAAATTGTCCCTAAATAGGGATATAACCAACTGAAGGCTCAGATGGATATGTATGGTACACTTTCAAGAGTAGTCTTCAAAATAAACACATTGGACGTATCTGATAGTTTCTTCCCCAAAGAAAGAGAAAATGAACCCCCCAAAAAAGCTTAAATACAGTGGCTATACATATTAATGGTTCAGTTCTCATGTGATAACCTATTGCTATTAATGGGTCTACACACACGTTTAATACTACTATAAAATTGTACTTCTCACATTTCAGGGCTGCGAATTAGTGCCCCAAAAGAAGAGAGATTTGAAGTGAGGCATATACTCTTTCTCCTAGTTGAGTACGGTTGAGTGCCCCAGAAATCCAAGTTCTACAATGTTTCCAGAGGCAGGAGAGCCAGCCAGAGACAAGCTGGAGTCAACCCAAGTTTCGAGCAATCAGTCAATCAATGGTATTTGTTGAGAACCTACAATGTGCCCAGCACTGTACTAAGCGCTTGGGAGAATACGACAGAATTAGCAGAAATGTTCCCTGCTCATAATGAGCTTACCTTCTAGAGATGAGTTTAGGGCCTAGAGTTTTCATTGTAAACCCGAATGTTTCTGGCTCTAATCCAAGGGGGTTTATATGTTTTTTTTAATGGCATTTATAAAGCACTTACTATGTGCAAAGCACCGTTCTAAGCACTGGGGAGGTTACAAGATGATCGGGTTGTCCCACGGGGGGGCTCACAGTCTTCACCCCCATTTTACAGATGAGGTAACTGAGGCACAGAGAAGTGAAGTGACTGCCCAAAGTCACACAGCTGATACTTGGTGGAGCTAGGATTTGAACCCATGACCTCTGACTCCCAAGTCCGGGCTCTTTCCACTGAGCCATGCTGCTTCTTCCTGACTTGTACTTCCTAAGTGCTTGGTACAGTGCCCTGCACACAGTAAGTGCTCAGTAAATACAATTGAATGAATGAATGAATAAAAGGTGCTTTAATGAATTACTTACTGACCTGATTTTCCAATCGCCTGACTGATTTCCACAATGTGGGCTGTGGGTGATTGGTTCAGAAAACTGAATTTCCTTAGTGCAAAAATATGACTAGGAGCATTACAATATTTTTCTCTAGAAAATCCAGTAAAGCACAAATCTGCTGCCCTCTCCCCTTCCTGCATGCTAAAGGTTTCCTTTGTACAACCAGGGCCAGGCCAAATGACAGGATGAAATACAGTCCATGGGGTCCTAAGGTACTTTAATTGTGAGCTGTGTTTCATTACTTCCCATTAACAGACTCAAATGTGAAGCAGGTTTGAAGCCAAAAGAACACCCAACAGACAGCTCAAACTCAGACCTGTTATACTGCTTCAGTTGCTAAGCTAAGTGCATGATTCAGGGCTTTCTGGAAAAAGAAAGGGAGGATCTCATTAGAATTCAATTATGTGGCCTAGTGGAAAAAAGCACTGACCAGGGATTGCAAGGCAATCTATGCATTAGCGAGAGAAGCAGTGTGGCCTAGTGGATAGAGCACAGGAGTCTTGGGAGTCAGAAGAACTTGGGTTCTAATCCTGGTTCCACCCCTGTCTACTGCGTGACCTTGGGGAAGTCACTTCACTTCTCTGTGCCTCCAGTTACCTCATCTGTAAAATGGGGATTGACTGTGAATCCCATGTGGAAAAGGGAGTGCGTCCAACCTGAATAGCTTGTATCTGCCCCAGTGCTTTATACAGTGCCTGGCACGTAGTTAGCCCTTAACAAATACCATTGAAAAAATAAATTGGAAAGATAGGCTAACTAGGATTGCTTGAATAAAAAGGAGCAGAGAGGGGCTTTTAATTCCTTCCAAAACAGGACAAAAATCAAAACCAGCATCCTAGAGTGAAGTCAGAGATTTTGGGGCAATGCTGTCTGGGTTTTTCTGGGAGGAGGTGCCTTAAGCAGAAAACCTGGTGAATGAGATGTAGGTGAACCCCCATCTGCTATTCACGGGCAGCAGACTGTGACTGCTCTTGAGACTGTGAGCTTGATTTGGGCAGGAAATGTCACTGTTTATTATTTTATTGTAGTTTCCCAAGTACAATACAGTGTGCAGTGCTCTGCACCCAGTAAGTGCTTAATAAATAAGATTGAATGAATGATAGGCGAGAGATTAATTCTGCTGTTGAGTTAAATTGTTTGTGCATACGCCTGGAAGATATTGGGGGAATGGTATCTTATGAAGAATGGGAAGCAAAAATAAATGAAAGGAGAAATTGGGTTAATGTTGGGAATTCAATTAAAGCATTTTCATAAATAAGCACTAACAGGGCCATATCCTGCTGCCCTTAGTCTGGTGCCAGTTGTTAATGGGAGTTTTGCACACAAAGCAAGGAAAGGGCATGCTTTAAAAAGATTATTATGGTTGGTTCTTAAATATACTTCCTTTATCTTATTAGCCAGACGTTTTACAAAATACAGTGCAGAAACTCTAAGAGGCTGAAGTTGTGATGAATTGACTTGCGTGTGGTTCAGAAATTCTGGTGGAAGACTTGGCTGTCAAGGTTTGTGAAGTTTCTCTGGGCTGCTCACAGAAAGTCAATCCACACCAGTCTCTAGAATCTATTTTTACTTCATTCCAAACACATATACAGAAATGGCAAAGAGTATTTGTGTTCACTTAAGAGAAGAGGCTGTACTCAGAGCATCTTCAGTAGGGTGGTGAGCTTTTGCGGGGGGGGTTCAAGGTAAAATGGGGAAAAGGCATCCAGGGAGTACAGTTTCCTGAGGGTGAAGGGATACTGGTCCTGTATGTTCCAGGGGAAGAAAGCAGTTGATAGAGGAAGAAGAGAGAGGTAGAGAAAGACAAAGAGGTACATGGGGTGTGGGGGGGGGGGGGGGGAGAGAGAGAGAGAGAGAGAGAGAGAAGAGAGAGAGAAAATACAGAGACAGGTTAGCCCCTCCTCTTGGCCCTCCAACCAAAATCATTCCATTCTTCCACCTGCCTCTGGCTCCTAATCAACCAGTAGCATTTATTGAGTGCTTACTATGTGCAGAGTACTGTACTAAGCACTTGGCAGCGTACAATATAACAGAGTTGGTAGACACTGTGAACTTGTTGTGGGCAGGAATGTGTCTGTTGTTATATCGTACTCTCCGAAGTGCTTAGTACAGTGTTTTGCACACAGTAAGTGCTCAGTTAATACAATTGAATGAATGAATGAACATGTCACTTCCAGTCTGTCACTGAGACAAGAGTCAGCCAAACACACCATCCTCATCTTCCCTGCAATCCAGTCCTCCATCCTCTCACAAACCCAGCTCTCAGTAAAACACCCATCACCCTCTTTTTGTTTTCTCCCCTCCATTACTCTCTCTCTTCATCCTCCCATTCTCTTCCCTTAAGTTCCAGGACCTGGTAAAATTTGGGCAGGGGCCTTCTACTTAACTTCTCTGCACCTTAGTTCCCTCATCTATAAAATGGGGACTAAATACCTATTTTCCCTCCCTCTTCGACTATGAGTCCCATATGGGTCTGGTATCCTAGTGTTTGGCACATATTAAATACTTCCCAAATATTACTATTCTTGTCATTAATGTTATTATCGGGATTCTCCTGTCCACTGGGAGATCAGTGGTCACTTAAATTATTACCAGCATCATCTCCATTAATATTTAATAGTTAATGAGGCCCCACTGTAGGGTGCTATTTTAAATGCTAATTGTGAAACAAAGAGGGGGGTGTGTGTGTGTATGTGTGTGTGTGACAGAGAGAGAGAATGATCAGATTATGGAAAATAAAGCCCCTTAGTTTGAATTAATACCAATCTGTCTTTGCTCCCACAAAATGGATGAAGCTCAGTGTAGGCGGGCTTGACTCAGACTGAATCCAACTCCCAGTCAGAGGCTCCCAGACTTTCCTCTGGTATCCATGAAAATGATTTTCACTGTCTGTTTCCATAATCTAGAGTAAGACTAGAAAGGCAAAAAAACCTTCCCTCTTCAATTCATGTTGTATCACTTGTTCTTACCTAATGCTTTGTTTCCTTGGAGCTAAAGTCTCCCACAAAAAAAAAAAAAATTCAGCAAAGGCAAAATCTACAGTGCTGCAGTTTGGTGCTTCTGTGAGGGAAGACTCCAATTCCAACCCTTTTTGCAGCTGCATAAATCACTTCCTTGGTTTGCCCTGAAACAGAATGCTCCCCCCGAAATCTGGAGTGGCATGGCGAGGGGTGAGCCTGGAACAGGGTGCACTCCAAGGACTGTCAGCCATCCTGAGGGAGTTTGGTCCCAATTAGGGAAATCCCAGCATCGCCATTAAGCTAAGGAGGTGCTTAAGGTTTGTCATGGTTCCTTTGTCATTCATTCATTCAATCATATTTATTAAACGCTTACTGTGTGCAGAGCACTGTACTAAGCTCTTGGAAAAGTACAATACAACCATAAAAAGTGACATTTCCTGTCCACAATGAGCTCATAAACTCTAATCTAATCCTACCTCTCCTTCTGACCTGCTTTGTGACCTTGGACAAGTCACTGCACTCTCTGAGGCTCGATTTCCTCTTCTGTAAAATGAGCATAAGATACCTTTTCTCTTACCTGTGAATCCTGAGTGGGGCAGGGACTGAGTCCACTCTGAAAATTTCTATCTGCTCAAGTGATTTGCATAATTCTCTGGCACATAAAAAATCACTCAATTAACACCAAAATTAAAGTAATTGGAATTCCTGGGAGCTTCCAGAGCCCACCTGGTCCCCTAGGCTCTGTGAGTGAAAAGGGTCAGCTCCTTCCTAGGGTGCATTGCTTCAGGGCCAGGGTACAGATTGGAGAAGGGCACTGAAACTTGGCCTTTACCTCAGGGATTCTGAAGCCTCAATTAATCAAATTTATTGAAGGCTGACAGTGTGCAAAGCACTGTACTAAGTGCTTAGGAGGGTAAAATATAAGAGGTAGTAGGAAAGTTCCCTGCCTCAAGTAAGCTTACAGTCTAGCTTCAGGGGTACAAGGCCAGCACATTCACCTGTTATCCTCCCTCTGGCAATGTAGCAAAGAATTACCTAGAGCTATTCACTCATCCATCACAATGCTTGCATTTCATCTCACTGGGGAGGCGCTGACATCAAATTAATAGGTTCAGCACTCACAGTGTGTTTTTTCCCCTCAGACAGAGAATCTGCCTGCAGAACCGAGATGCATAGATCTAATGCCTGCTTAGGAGCTTTCTGAGACCCTTTGAATTTAGCTTGGCCACCCAAATTCACCAGTTCAGGACTCCTGAGTTATTATCATTATTATGATGGTATTTGTTAAGCACTTACTATTGTGCCAAGCACTGTTCTAAGTGCTGGGGGAGATACAAGGTCATCAGATTGTCCCACATGGGGCTCACAGTCTTAATCCCCATTTTACAGATGAGGTAACTGAGGCACAGAGAAGTTAAATGATTTGCCCAAAATCACACAGTTGATAAATGGCGGAGCCGGGATTAGAACGCATGACCTCTGACTCCCAAGCCCGTGCTCTTGTGAGTTGCTGCCATCCTCTCTCCACTAAATCAATCGATCTTTTTTACTTATTGGTACTATAATGTAGAAACTTTGGTTGCAAATTAGTTTTCTACATCACATCATTGTAAGCACCCCTAATGATAAGAAAATTCTGTTCTATGTTAAGTGCCCACTATGTTTCAAGCACTGTATTAAGTGCCGGGATACAAACTCGTTAATGAGGTAAGACACGATGCCTGTCTCACAGGAGCTTACAGTCTGAAATATGAGGGAGAACAGGCATTTAACTGAATAAGCATCTGCCATCGGCTAGTGGCGGAGCTGGGATTAGGACCCCAGTCCGCTGACCCCAGGCCTGTGTTCTTTCTGCTAGGCCACTGTCACCCTGCCCACCTGCCTGCTTGCTGTTGTCACTTGCTGCATCCACTGTCTCAGTGGATGGCTCATGGCTGGCAGGGATGCAAGAGAGCTACAGGTATTCCACAAATCACTTCTTTCGTGCAGGTTCTCAGACCCAAAGTCTTCATGACTCCAGAGAATCATAGAGAAGCAGCATGGCCTACTGGTAAGAACACAGGTTTGGGAGTCAGAGGACCTGGATTCTAATCCCAGCTCTACCACCTGCCTGCTGTGTGACCTTGGACAAGTCAGTGCAGTTCTCTGTGCTTCAGTTTCCTCATCTGCAAAATGGGGATTCAAAACCCTTCTCCCAGAGACATAGACTGTGAGCCCCAGCTAGGACAGGGACTGTGTCCAATCTGATTATCTTGTATCCACCCGGTGCTTGACACCTCATAAGCACTTAATAAATAGCCTAAACGTCATTATTATTATCATTATTTATCTGCTGCCCCTTGACTGCAGGTTCTTGTGCTCTCAACAGCTGAACAGTCAGGATTTCTCCGGTTGTGATCGCCACTGCCAGCGGGGCTAGGGATATTCACCAGGCTGATGATCTGGTCCCCTCGTTGCTTGACTCCTCCCGTCAGAGACCAGGGTTTGACACTCTTTCAAACTGCTCTGCTCTATACCCCCACCATGTTCCCCAAGTTCCCCAACACAGGGAAGAAATCAGGCGGGGAACCTGAAAGAGGGGTAATCAGTTCCCCTGGAGGAGAAATGGGTGGGTGTGGTGAGAAGCCGGTGACCCCCTGTGTGGGTGACAGCCGACTGCTGAGGATTCTCGCGATCCTAAAGAATTTGGAAGCTTCCCAGAAAAAACTGCTGACATTGAAGGCCCCCACCGCTGTCTCGTCGGGGAGTAGACTCTTTACCTCCTACCTTAGGAATGTGTTGTGAAATATAAAGCAGCTGCCAGCCGCCACTCCAGAGATAGAGCTACTTATCTCTATATTCCACACGGTGCAAGCAAGGGTGGCCACTCTCGCTTCTTCCTCCTTTCCAGGTTAAGAAAAAGGAGGAACTGAACATAAAAACTGTGTTTGAATCAGAGGCAGAAAGAATTCCCTACTGATTTTGGACTAGGACTAGGACTAGGAAGTGCTTAATGCAGTTGACGCTTCCACTATCAGAAATGTTTACCGAGTGTCCGTGAAGAGCCTTTTTCAATTTTTTTCATTGGTATTTGTAAAGCATTTACTATGTGCCAGACACTGTACTAAGTGCTGATGTAGAGACAAGCTAATCACAGTTTCTGCCTGACCTGGGGCTCACAGCCTTAATCCCCGTTTTACAGATGAGGTCACCAAGGCACAGAGAAGTGACTTGCCTAAGGTCCCACAGTAGACAAGTGGCAGAGCTGAGATTCGAACCCAGTTTCTTCTGACTCCCGGGGTCATGCTCTTTCTACTAGGCCTCAGGCTGCTATTGGTTGGGTTATTTTTATACTCGAAAAAAGGGGCATTCTTAGATGGTCACTACAGGGAGTAGCAGGGGTTCAGGGGCCATTACCCCCGGTCTTGATCATCCCAGGCTTCTGAGAGTGTGTTCTTTCCATCCAAGTTACCTTCAGTTAGACACACACAAACACAGATATGACTTGCCCTGATGAGATATGTGGCTTTTTTAGACTGAACCACCTGACCCTGCTGAGAACGTGTCCCAGCTTGCCCAAAGGGTCCCGCTTAGGCAGTTTATTAGTAGCACCAGTCCACCTCCAGGATATCATTGCAGGGATAGAGTCCACCATTGGCTACCTCCCTGGAAGCCCAAAGAGCCCCACCAAACGCCTGCCTCCATTGTGTTCCAAGCGAGGCGAGAAGAAGTCGCCATGAACAATAACAACAATGCACGGCAAGGCATTTTTATTGTTCTGATGACTCAACCCAAAGGCTGAAAGGCTGGGATCGGTAATGGGATCTCGGCTCCGAGGATGAAAAAGTAGAGTGCCAAACGTCCGCTAAGACGCTCGGGCCTTGCCTCTCGGCTCTAGTGCAGACTTTTAATGACAACACACTCATTAACTCATCCTCCCCGGACTCTCTCTTAACATCCATCATGTTATGTGGCCAACAGCATAGTTCATGCAAAATTAGTGGAGGAGGGAATGAGGAGGAATAAAAAGGTCTTGATGCTTAAGGGTGTAAAAAACAGGTTGTCCTGAGCTCTTCATCTAGTCCTCTACATTTATTAAGGGCAAAACCATTTATCTTTCAACACATAAATGGAACAGATATGGTATCCTTCCCCAGGGCCCCCGCAGCCCACTGGGGAAAACTAGATTAGGCCCGGAGAACTGATGCAACCCAGTATGATACATTACTTCATGGAGCAATAAGTTAGCAACACGTTTTGTCTCCAGATACGTTTTTTTTAATATGCTTTGTCACACCGGAGAGGGGAAACTAACTGCAGAAAGATTGCCGTTGACATTTCTGTGTCGTCGGAGATGTAAGCACTGTGTCAGGGTTTTCACAAATGGCACCGAGGTGCACACAAGCAGCAGGGCTGAATGTCGACTATGGGCGGAAAATGGGGGGAAGAGAATAATCAAATGCCAGAGCTGGAGATAAATAACAGGGCCTGATGTCTGGGATCCCATCCTTTTTATTTGAATGCAAGTTAAGTTTTTGCTTGTCGCCCCTTCTTTGGCTGCTCTCATTTTTCATCCAAAGGACAGCTCTGTGCCGGGTTCCACGCAGAGATCATGTTGTTTAACACGTCCGGTGACTCTTAAAACACACTAATTTGGACTGCTGCATTTCCAGTTCCGTGATTGATATGTTGCCTTCGCAATTGGCTGTCAGAATAATTCATAGAGTATGAAAAGTTAAGTGCATGGCGTAGTTTTATTAATGCTCTGTTAAAGAATAATGAAACCTGCAGCTCAGCCCTAATGCATTCTGATGAAGTGAAATTCTTAGGAACGATGATCTTTGTACATTCCCATTGCTCCCTTGAGAAAATAGAAAATC
The DNA here is from genome assembly GCF_015852505.1 of Tachyglossus aculeatus. Lineage (NCBI taxonomy): Eukaryota > Metazoa > Chordata > Mammalia > Monotremata > Tachyglossidae > Tachyglossus > Tachyglossus aculeatus. The sequence continues at coordinate 50,017,389 of NC_052071.1, forward strand.
TACACAAAAAGGCTGAGGTCACCAATAAGATACAGGAGGTTTCTCTGGCATCTGTGGGATGATACCTCTACTTTGAAGCACCTGTTCTAGAAGTGGCAATTCCATATTTCCACCTGCTTGTGGAGTTCGTGGTAATTAGGGTATTTTCTCTGTTCGCTTTCCTAACTTCCTCATCACCTTTGGTCCTGCTACCCTCCACAGTGACATATTTTTTGAATGTATTTCTGGATACAGCCTGTTGATGGTGAGAACACGCAGCCACTGTGTTGTAGTTTTGGTGTGATGCTGCGGGAGAGACGTGCTGCTGGCTCAGAAAAACCACGAACATAATTATCACACCTAAATTATTATTGTGAATGATGAGAGGTGGAGGGAACCTTACTTTTCTTCACTGCACATGCCACTTTTGTAGGGCAGACACATGCATAAATCCCAAATGCCACCTTGCCAAAAAAAAAAAGAAAAAAAAAGAAGTCAACGAAAGAGATATTTCACCACCCCCTCTCTGGGCATGATGCCATGGACACACCTCAGTCATATTTCAACCTTCATATTTTAAATCCAATTTTGCAAGGATTTCATAAGCATCAAACTTGTAGAAGTCAATTTCCCACTGAGACATGGCCGGCGGGCGGCAGGGGGAAAGTTCCTAGAGACAGAGAGGCCAAATTTTCATTTTCATGGGAGGTAAAGGAGCAGGGGTTTTCGACATGGTGGGGGCTAGGAGGGGACAGTTTTCAAAGAGCCACCATAAACCTTCAGGCCTTGTGAGAGATCGTGGATGAGTGATGCTGGGAATCTGACTCAAACAGATGAGGGGGTCATCGCCCCCATCAGTTAACATTTATTAATTAATCAGTCGATCAGTGGTATTTATTGAGCGCTTACTCTGTGCACAGCACTGTACTAAGTCCTTGGGAGTCTACATTATAATAGAGTTGGTTGACATGTCCACAAGGAGCCTACAGTTGTTAGCTCTCACTGCGTGCAGAGCACTATACCGAGCATTTGACAGACTACAACAAAACCAGTCGACTTGATCTCTGTCCCCAAGGAGCTTACCGTCTATCAGCGGAGAGGGAGAAAAGCAGGAAGCCATACATAGTTGACCTTCTGAACCTGCTTGTGGCTTGGAGAGTGCCTCCATGTTTCATTCCAAGCCTGTTTGGGCTTTCATTAACCAGTGCGGATTGCCTCCCTTAGCAACTGCTGTACATTTCAGAGTATCACTTTATTGTTTCTCCTTTGAAGTGCTGGATTTATAGGCCCTGTGTTTTTCAACCCCTGAGACGTGTTTTTGTTGCCATTAGGACAACCGAGGAGGGAAACAAAAACATGATTAGGTAGGTATACGCTGGCCAGGTTGTTTTCGTTGAAAACTCTCTCCTTTTCCCTCTTAGTGACCTTGTTGTGGAAGAGGAAGGGGATGCTCCGTACCACAGATCCCAAAAGTCCCAGAATGCAATGCAGCCCAACTAGCATGTCCTGAGAACACTTCAGCTCAAACCTGGATGTCTGAGTATTTAAAATGAGCGAGAGAAGCTGTTAATAATAATAATAATAATAATAATGGTATTTGTTAAGCACTTACTACTACTGCTACTACTAATAATGGCATTTATTAAGCACTTACTATGTGCAAAGCACTGTTCTAAGCGCTGAGGAGGTTACAAGGTGATCAGGTTGTCCCACGGGGGGCTCACGGTCTTAATCCCCATTTTCCAGATGAGGTAACTGAAGCACAGAGAAGTTAAGTGACTTGCCCAAAGTCACACAGCTGACAAGTGGCCGAGCTGGGATTTGAACCCATGACCTCTGACTCCAAAGCCCATGCTCTTTTCCACTGAGCCACGCTGCTTCTCAGCATAGATGTAGGTTAAGCAGGTTGGACAGTCCCTGCCCCACGTGGGACTCAGTCTTTATCCCCATTTTACAGATGAGGTCACTGAGGCCCAGAAGGGACAGGCCCAAGGTCACATGGCAGACATGCGGCAGAGCCGGAATTAGAACCCAGATCCTTGCTCCACACTGCTTCTCAATGACCTGCTCAGGAAGGACTATGTGCAAAGCACTGTTGTAAGTGCTGGGGAGGTTACAAGGTGATCAGGTTGTCCCACGGGGGGCTCACAGTTTTAATCCCCATTTTACAGATGAGGTAACTGAGGCCCAGAGAAGTTAAGTGACTTGCCCAAAGTCACACAGCTGACAGTTGGCGGAGCTGGGATTTGAACCCATGACCTCTGACTCCAAAGCCTGGGCTCTTTCCACTGAGCCACGCTGCTTCCAGTGTGGCATTTGATAGCATGATGACATTTGATGGCATATATTAAGCATTTACTATGTGCAAAGCACTGTTCTAAGCGCTGGGGAGGATACAAGGTGATCAGGTTGTCCCATGTGGGGCTCGCAGTCTTCATCCGTATTTTACAGATGAGGTAACTGAGGGAGGCCTAGAGAAGTTAAGTGACTTGCCCAAAGTCACACAGCTGACACATGGCGGAGCTGGGATTAGAACCAATGACTCTGACTCCAAAGCCCGTGCTCTTTCCACTGAGCCACACTGCTTCTCTGGTAGGCAGAATGCTCGTCCTCTATACTGTAAGCTCACTGTGGGCAGGGAACCTGTTACACCTTTGTTGTACTGTACTCTCCCAAGTCCTCAGTGCAGTGCTCTGCACACAGTAAGCACTCAATCGATGTGATTGATTGATTGATTTACCCAAGGCAGCGCCATTTCTAGAGCAACTTTAGATTTTCCCCAAATTGTATGAGATAGCTACAGAAATCCAGGACTGTCCTTGCTCAGCAGTCTGCTCTAATACCAGTGCTATAATGTACCCCTTCCCATGGTAGCTCACTGTTTCTATAGGTGGGAATGAATATGTCATATAATGCCCAATGATTTAGAAGAGCATTATGTTCCTTTCACTGAAAGGGGAATTAGTAATCTGATCGGTTATGGTTCAAGAATGTTACAGAGCCAGAAAAGTAATATTCATTCATTCATTGTCATTTTTATTGAGCAGTTATTGTGTGCAGAGCACTGTACTAAGCACTTGAAAAGTACAATTCAGCAATAAAGAGAGATAATCCCCACCCACATTGGGTTTACAGTCTAGAAGGGGGAAGACAGACATCAAAACAAGTAAACAGGCATCAGTATAAATCAATAGAATTATAGATATATACATATATATATATATATATATATATATGTGCTATGGGGTGGATGGGGGGGATAGCAAAGAGAGTGAATCGAGGTGATGCAGAAGGAAGGGGGAGCTGAGGAAAAGGGAGGCTTAGTCTGGGAAGGCCTCTTGGAGGAGGTGAGCCTTTAGTAGGGCTTTGAAGGGGGAAAGAGTGATTGTTTAGCGGATTTGAGGAGGGTGGGCGTTTCAGGCCAGAGGTACGATGTGGGCCCGGAGTCAATGGCAGGACAGGCAAAATCGAGGCACAGTGAGAAGGTTAGTGCCAAAAGAGCAGAGTGTGTGGGCTGGGATGCAGAAGGAGAGAAGGGAGGTGAGGTAGGAGGGGGTGAGGTGATGGAGAGATCTGAAGCCAATAGTGAGGAGTTTTGGTTTGTTACGGAGGTTGATAGGCAGCTGCTGGAGATATTTGAGGAAGGGGGTAATACACCCTGAATGTTTCTGTAATAATAATAATAATGGCATTTATTAAGCACTTACTACGTGCAAAGCACTGTTCTAAGTGCTGGAGAGGTTACAAGGTGATCAGGTTGTCCCACAGGGGGCTCACAGTTTTAATCCCCATTTGACAGATGAGGTACTGAGGCACAGAGAAGTTAAGTGACTTGCCCAAAGTCACACAGCTGACAATTGGCAGAGCCAGGGTTTGAACCCATGAGCTCTGACTCCAAAGCCCGGGCTCTTTCCAATGAGCCACGCTACTTCTAGAAAGGTAATCCGGTCAGCAAGGTAAAGTATGGACTGAAGTTGGGTGGGGCAGGATGTTGGGAGGTCAGAAGGAGGCTGATGCAGTACTCCAGTCAGGACAGGATGAGTGAGTGTACTGACATGATATTAGTGTAATATTGACAATATTGACAACAGGCCTTTAGCCAGTCCCAAGCGCTGTCATATCTGCTCTCTCACTTCCCTTTGAGAACAGCCAATGTTATCCCCATTTTAAGATGAGAAAACTGGCAAGCAGAAGTGTTTAATGACCTGCCCAAGGTCACTGTGTAGGGGAGGGGAGTGGCTGTGGTAGGATTAGAACCCAGATCACCTGACTGCTCAATTAATCAATTAATCATTTGTATATAGTACATGACTGTGAGCCCACTGTTGTGTAGGTACCGTCCCTATATGTTGCCAACTTGTACTTCCCAAGTGCTTAGTCCAGTGCTCTGCGCACAGTAAGCGCTCAATAAATACGATTGAATGAATGAATGAGTGCTCAAATAATATCATTGATGATGATGAAGATGGTAGTTATTGAATGCCTGCTGGGTGCAGAACACTGTACTAAATTCATTCATTCATTCAATCGTATTTATTGAGCACTGACTGTGTGCAGAGCACTGGACTAAGCACTTGGGAAGTACAAGTTGGCAACATATAGAGATGGTCCCTACCCAGCAACGGGCTCACAGTCTAGAAGGGGGAGACAGACAACAAAACAAAACATGTGGACAGGTGTCAAGTCATCAGAATAAATAGAAGTAAAGCTAGATGCACATCATTAACAAAATAAATAGAATAGTCAATATGTACAAGTAAAATAGAGTAATAAATCTGTACAAACATATACAGGTGCTGTGGGGAGGGGAAGGAGGTAGGGCAGGGGGGATGGGGAGGAGGAGAGGAAAAAGGGGACTCAGTCTGGGAAAAAGGGGGCTCAGCTTAGAAAAATCCCTGCTAACTGTTCCAACTACGATCTAACCGGATAACAATAAGGCGATAAGGCAGTCCGGAAAAGAAAGCTTACTTTTGTGCCACAGGAATCGCTTTCAAGTTTTCTCCAGTCTCCGCCACTTGTCAGCTGTGTGATTTTGGGCAAGTCACTTTGCTTCTCTGTGCCTCAGTTACCTCATCTGTAAAATGGGGTTTGAGACTGTGAGCCCCACGTGGGACAATCTGATGGCCTTGTATCTACCTCAGCGCTTAGAACAGTGCTTTGCACATAGTAAGCGCTTAATAAATGCCATTATTATTATTATTATTATTATTATTATTATTATTATCTCCCTCACCCTCAGCTTCAAGGCTGTCCATACCCTCGCCCCCTCCTACCTCACCTCCCTTCTCTCCTTCTCCAGCCCAGCCCGCACCCTCTGCTCCTCTGACGCTAATCTCCTCACTGGGCCTCGTTCTCGCCTGTCCTGCCATCGACCCCCGGCCCCAATCCTCCCCAGTCCTAGAATGCCCTCCCTCCCAACATCCTCCAAGCTAGCTCTCTTCCTCCCTTCAAGGCCCTACTGAGAGCTCACCTCCTCCAGGAGGCCTTCCCACACTGAGCCCCCTCCTTCCTCTTCCCCTCTTCCCCCTTTTCATTCATTCATTCAATCATATTTATTGAGCGCTTACTGTCTGCAGAGCACTATATTAAGCACTTGGGAAGTACAAGTTGGCAACATACTCCTCCCCATCCCCCCCAGCCTTACCTCCTTCCCCTCCCCACAGCACCTGTATATATGTTTGTACATAGTTATTACTCTATTTTATTTGTACATATTTATTCTATTTATTTGATTTTGTTAATATGTTTGGTTTTGTTGTCTGTCTCCCCCTTCTAGACTGTGAGCCCACTGTTGGGTAGGGACCGTCTCTATATGTTGCCATCTTGGACTTCCCAACTCGTACAGTGCTCTGCACACAGTAAGCGCTCCGTAAGTACGATTGAATGGATGAATGAATCTCCGGAGATTCCAGGTCTTTTCGGCTGTTGGTCTGGACATCGTGCGGCGAGGATGATCTTTCCTGGAATGGCCTGACGTGTATTTTTTTTCGGTTCGGGTGCCTGGCAGGAAACTTTTCCAAAAGGAAAAGCTACTAGAGAGAAGATGTCTGGTGCATCCTCATCTCCCCTTGGTCCCCTCCAACTGATTTGTGCGGCCGGTGTCTGTCTGTGTTGTCATTGCCATCTTGTGGCAGGCAGTCCAGATGGAAACAATGAGCTCAACGCTGAATTCATTCAAGTGGTTCTCCCATAGCCCCGGGAGTTTGTGCTTAAAATCATCATCATCATCATCATCATCATCATCATCATCATCATCGTCATCATCATCATGGTATTCTCATTCAGTCATTCATTCATTCAATCGTATTCACTGAGCGCTTACTGTGTGCAGAGCACTGGACTAAGCGGTTGGGAAGTACCACTTGTCAGCTGTGTGACTTCGGGCAAGTCACTTCTCTGGGCCGCAGTTCCCCCATCTGTAAAATGGGGATGAAGACTGTGACACCATGGGACAACCTGATCACCTTGTAACCTCCCCAGCGCTTAGAACAGTGGTTTGCACATAGTAAGCGCTTAACACATGCCATCATTATTATTGTTATTACAAGTTGGCAACATATAGAGACGGTCCCTATCCAACAGCGGGCTCACAGTCTAGAAGTAATAATGGCATTTATTAAGCGCTTACTATGTGCAAAGCACCGTTCCAAGCGCTGGGGAAGTTACAAGGTGATCAGGTTGCCCCACAGGGGGCTCACAGTCTTAATCCCCATTTTACAGATGAGGGAAATGAGGCACAGAGAAGTGAAGTGACTTACCCAAAGTCACACAGCTGACAAGTGGCAGAGCCGGGATTTGAACCCATGACCTCTGACTCCAAAGCCCAGGCTCTTTCCACTGAGCCATGGTGTTTGTTACCAAGCGCTCTTCAAAGTGCTGCGGTAGATACAAGATAATCAGCTTGGCAGTATTAATCCCCATTTTACAGATGAGGTAACTGAGGCACAGAGAAGTGAAGTGACTTGCCCAAAGTCACACAGCTGACAAGTGGCAGAGCCGGGATTTGAACCCATGACCTCTGACTCCCAAGTTCGTGCTCTTTCCACTAAGCCATGCTGGCTTTAAAGCAGGTGCTGCTGATCTTTGAATTGGTGAAGTCTCCTCCTGCTTCCTGGCACCTGGCATACAGTTCCTGCATTTGGGAAAATTAACCAATCATTCAATCAGTTGTATTTTGGGAGCAATTAGTGCTTGCAGAGCACTGTACTAACTCTTGGGAAAAATAACACAGTAACACAACAGAGATGGTAGAAGCAGCGTGGCTCTGTGGAAAGAGCATGGCCTTGGGAGTCAGAAGATGTGGGTTCTAATTCTGACTCCACCACTTGTCCGCTGTGTGACCTTGGGCAAGTTACTTAACTTCTCTTTTACAGTTACCTCATCTGTAAAATGGGGATTAAGACTCTGAGCCCCATGGGACAACCTGATTACCTTGTATCTACTCCAGCGTTTAGAACAGTGCTCAACATGTAGTAAACGCTTAACAAATACAATCATTACTATTATTATTATTATTATGTTTCCTGCCCTCAACGAACTGGGGATGTGCCAGTCACTTGTGATTGGAGAGCTGTGAGGTGGAGCAAAGAGAATGACCACTGGATCTTGATTTTCTGTGGTAAGTCCAAAGGTAGGGCCATGGAGGATGTTTGTGTTTAATACGCTGGCTTCCCTTAGGAGCTGTGTAGCTTAGTGGGAAGAGCACGGGCTTGGGGGTCAGGGGACCTGGGTTCTAATCCCAACACTGCCACGTGTCTGCTGTGTGACCTTGGACAAGTCACCTTACTTCTTATTTTATTTTGTTAATATGTTTGGTTTTGTTCTCTGTCTCCCTCTTCTAGACTGTGAGCCCACTGTTGGGTAGGGACTGTCTCTATATTGCCAACTTGTACTTCCCAAGTGCTTAGTACAGTGCTCTGCACACAGTAAGCGCTCAATAAATATGATTGATTGATTCTCTGTGCCTCAATTTTCTCATCTGTAAAATGGGAATTAGTTCCTACTCCCTCCTAGTTAGACTGTGAGCCTCATGAGGGACAGGTACTGTGTCCAACCTGATTAACTTTTATCTACCCCAGTGGTTAGTTCAATGCTTGGTACACAGCTTAATAACTACCATCATTATCATTATCATCATCATTTCCTCTGGATTGTGAGTTTGCATTGCTAATAGGTGTTGAATCTAAATTCTTCTCTGGGTGACAATTAAGGTGAAATAGGTGGTAACAAGGGATGCATATGGAATGAGATTCTGAGCAACTCCACCTTGGGTTTCCAAGATAATGATGGCAATAATAATTGCAATAATGATAATAATTAATTGTTGTGTTTTCAAAAGCTTATTATGTGCCATCACTGGGATAGATACAAGATAATCAGGTGGGACATGGGGCTTACAGTTTAAATAAGAGGCAGAACAGGTGTTGAATCCCATTCTACAGGGGAGAAAACTGAGACATGGAAAAGTGAAGTGATGTACTTCCAAGTCACACAGCAGGCAGGTGGCCGACGTGGTACTAACATGCAGATCTTCTGACTTCTGGGCCCGTGTTCTTTCTACTGGGCCACATGGCTGAAGAACCACTCTTTTTCCTTCCTGTCCCTCCAAATGCCTCAAAGCAGGGACTGGGCATGAATTTGTTCCTTGAACCCCTCCACTATTCTGCCATCCTGGCATCTTCAAGACAGGACGGACCCTATAAGAAGACCGGAGAGTGGGTAAAAACCTGTGCCATGGCAGCTGCCGAACCAGGGATTTGTGGTCACCTTAGAGTCTCATTACAAATATTCCCTGCAAAGAACCAGCTGACTGAGTCTTTATTTTAAAGGGAGATGCAAAGCGCAGAGTCCCCGGAGACACACTTTTCAATTTTTGTTTTTGTTTTTCCCCGCACAATCAATTTCCAGCTCTGAAACTAAAAGAGGAAGGCAATATGGAATGCCCAGTGACTGGAGATGAATATGGCTAGCCCTCAGTGGTCCAATTAACTTCTCATCTCTTCTCTGAAGTAGTCGCGTGGCTAAACCCACCCGAAGTGGATTTCTTGGGGGCATATATCATATTTCCATCAGCCAGGTTAATTGGGGGTAGGGGATATCCTGGGTTGTTGAAAGGCACAGATAATTCCCAAATCTCTTTCTCAGCCCTACCAGCATCAGTAGAGGATTTGAGAATTTGCTGCCCCAGGCCAGTGACCTACTTTTGGTTTTCCACTCCTGCTAGCCCCGTGGTCTGGAGCATCGACTAGAGCTGATAACTTCCAGCAACCCCTGGAATGCCCATGGCTATTACCAGCTGCCTTGCTAGACACAGAGGAAGAGAGACAAGACAAGAGAGGCGAAATGCAAAATGGGACTTTGGGAAAATGGGATCTGCCAGACTGGATGAGTGGAGGTGGGCGTTCATTGGTGCTCCTTAAAAGATGCTGCTCTATGTCTTGGCCTAGTGGATGGTGGTGGGATCTTGGAGTCTTCCTTTATGAGTGAGGACAAAAGATTGAGAATAGCCCGAGTGGTTTGCACATCATCCTCTGTGTTCTCTCAGACCAACCAAGCACCTTCTCTCTGGGGCAATGAGCGCGTCACATTGCAAAGCACACACTCGAATTTTACATGAAAAAAATCCATTTATGGCCACCGTGGTGGCCACATAGTATTAAGTTTGCCTCATAGCACTGTAGCTGTGCAGGCATGTTGCCAGGGTGGTGGCCTCAGGAGCCACTGCAGCCTTTACCACCCCCATTAGCCAACTCTTTTCAGGATTTCTGTGGCGTCTCTCTCCGCGTGAGTTGCCGTCAGTCATTCTTCGGTCATAAACCTCAATCCCAGATGGTACACCTCTAGCAAGTACGTGCCTGCTTCTAGCAGTTCCAATCCACAACCTCAGCCAGGCGTTGGCCGGATCTTGTCGGGGTCTGCCCCTTCAATCAGTCAATCACTAGTACTTATTGAGCACTTACTTATTGAGCAATGGTGAAGAGTACCATTCTAAGTGCTTGGGAAACTACAAAGCAGTTGGTAGACGTGACTCCTGCCTTCAAGTAGCTTACAGTGCAGTGGCGGAAATGGACGTGAAATTAAATTACAAATGAGGGAAGCAACTGAGTCCAAGGATGTTACACTAAGTGCTGTGGTAGAGGAGTGAATACCTTACTGCTTAGAGGATAAAGCCAAGTACACGGGTGAGGCTAGAGGGATAGGAAAAATGGATGGGGAATGAGAGCTTAGTCCAGGAAGACTTCCTGGAGGAGGTATGACTTTAATAGGCTTTGAAGATGGGGAGATTGGTGTCCTGGCAGGAGGGAGGGCTTCCTTGATATTATTTTTAAGGTATTAAACTCTTACTGTGCATCGAACACTGTTCTAAGTGCTGCGGCAGGTACAAATTCATTAGGTTGGACACAGTCCCTATCCCTTATGGGGCTCACAGTCTAAGTAGAAGGGAGAACAGGTTTCCCCATTTTACAGTTGAGGTAACTGAGGCACTTAGAAGTTAAGTGATTTGCCCAAGGTCACACAGCAAGCAACTGACAGAGCTGATATTGAAATCCAGCTCCTTCTGACTCCCAGGAGCATGGTCTCTCCATCTAGGCCACTCTGCTTCACATGTGTATGGCTTTGCACATACATTGCTAAGGAATTAGGGAACAGATTTCTCAGTGGCATTGTTTTGCCTCTCCTTTAGCAACCTCCTTGGGAGATTCTCCGGCAGGAAAAGGCTCTATCAGAAAATCGCCTCGAGTGGGAGCGGTCACCAAGCCAAGAAGCTAATAAAATGTAAGAAGCCAATAATCTGTAAGCAGGAAGCCAACCAGCCTGTTGAACCCCCATCCAGCTAGTCAGTCAAGAAGGCAATTACTTAGTCCAAATAGCCAGCCAGGTACCTGGGTAAAGCAGGCGCATAAACCAGACTGCTGCCACTGAATGCAACCCGTGAGTGCAGAAAACAGAAGTTTGGGTCTCAGGTTACCAAACAGAAGTGTAGAAAACGATGTTATTCTTCAATGAGTGAGAGAGACTATGTTCGTGCAGTGTGTGTGTGTGTGTGTGTGTGTGTGTGTGTGTGTATGAGTGTTTTGTGTATTTGTGTACCCGTGTATTTGTTCTCTATTTATTCAAGGCCCAAGAGCTAATCCTGATTTGTATCTTTAGATCTTTAGGGAAATTAAAATTTCCTGGAAGTTGTTTCTCAAAAAGTGACCCTTTCCAGAAACACATTTCTAGTGTATATCAACATTAATGTGACCTGATGGCCCTTTTCAGGTGAAACGGTCACCAATTTGAGGGTTCCCGAGACTATAAGCTTGTATGGGCAGAGTATGTGTTTGCTAATTCTGTTGTATTGTACTTTCCCAAGTGTTTAGTATGGTGCTCTTCACATAGCAAAATGCTCAGTAATACCATTGATTGGTCGATTGATTCTCCCTCTGCCACCCCGAAAAAGTCCTTCTAGAGCCTATAGCTGTGACAGAACGGGATGCAACAACAGTGATGTTGGCTGATCAAAAGTGGCAATAGGGCATTTGCTCTTCATCTTCTCCCTCAGTGTCCACCATGTTGTGATGACCACTTCTTACGTGATTTGAGGTGGTGGTGGCCATGCCAGCAGGAGCCCCACAGTTCTTTCAGCCTTCCCCACTAGAGAGCAAGCTCGTAGTGGTTGGTCTTGTGATGGGTATCCCCCATGTGAGTGTAAGTTCCCTGTGGTTTGTCTTCCCCATTAGCATGTAGGCCCTTTACTGACAAAGGATGGGTGGCTTCTTTGTTTTGTACTTTCCAGACACTTGGTATAGTGCATGGCACCCAGTGGTTTGCCAAAAAATACTATTAGCAGTCCTCTCCCAGTGGGTAGGATGACCTTAGGCAAGTCATTTAACTTCTCTGTGCCTCAGTTACCTCGTCTGTAAAATGGGGAATAAGACTGTGAGCCCCATGTGATACAGGAACTGTGTCCTACCTGATAAGCTTGTGTCTACGTCAACATTTAGTACAGTGCCTGGCACGTAGTAAGCATGTCAATACCATTTTTAAAAATAACGTCTGTTGCTGCATTGGCCATTTCACTCCTGTCTAGCAGTTGTCCTCTCCTCCCTTCCCCCTCTGATGCTCCTGTTCTGAGGTGGGGATATGGGGAAGAAAGCATGAGGACTTGTAGGAGATGTCAGGGGAAAGCATAAAAAGAGTGGAAGACGTATTCCCAGCCCACAGGAGAGAAGGAGTGGGGGTCAGGGCTCCCCAAACTGGATCACTTTCCTCATAAATCCAGGGTCCCACTGGGGCCTCAGCTTGGTGTCTCGTAGACCTGTTCCTGAAACGTGTAGATCTGTTAAAACCCGACTCAGAAATCGCCCCTTTAACAACGATGTTTCTTAAGCACTTACTATGTTCCAAGCTCTGTGCTAAACAGTACCAGAGTAGACACAAGGTCATCAGGTTGAACCCAGTCCCTGTCCCACATAGGGTTCACAGACTAATGGGACGGAGAACAGATATATTGCCCCCATTTAACAGATGAGGAAACTGAGGCACAGAGAAGTTAAGTGACTTGTCTAAAGTCATACATCAGTAGAGGCGGGATTAGAACCCAGGTCTCCTGCCTTCCAGTCATTCATTCATTCATTCAATCTGATTTATTGAGCGGCTACTGTGTGCAGAGCACTGTACTGAGCACTTGGGAAGTACAGTTCAGCAACAGCCCTGTGCTCTTCCCACTAGGCTGTGTTGTCTCCATAAATGGCAACATTTCTCTTCTGTTTCAAGGCTACAAAATTAGACTGAGGCAAAATTAAACCAAGGAGTAAATTAACCAAGGATTGAGCTAAAGCAAATGATGATGATCTTTTCATGGAAATCATTAATGCCAAAATACCTCAGGAAACACTGTCACATCATTACGCTGATGAGGAAAGTACCTTGTACAAAATTATGAAACTTTAAGAAATAAAAGATAAGTGGCTTGAATTGTTTCTTGGTTCTCATAAGAAGAGGGAAAAATGTCTCCTTAATCACTGTGTATCTAAAAATAAAACATGATTTTGTACAATTGTTACAGGCATTGTGCACAAACAAGTTATGTAGTAGAGTTGTTAAAAAGAGAACAGTTTCTTAGATGCCTGTGATATTTAAATTCAAATTAATCTAAACTGAATAGCACACTGGAAGCAGAAAGACATTTTTGGAAAAAAATGAAATCAAAGTACTGTTAGCGAGAGCGTGAGGGAGAGAATTGGTACTGTGAAGAAGAATAGATATATGCTTCTGACCCATATTTTTGCTGGTTTAGACCACTTTTCAATGGGAAAAAAAGGGAATAAGATTGTAGGAAAATCCCCCAAATCTTCTAGAAATAAGACCACTGGAGCTTGTTTCTCTTTGCACTACTTGGAGAATGGTGGAGAGGTGTGAGCCAATAATGAATGAATTAAGTGCTTTCTATGTGCCAAGCACTGTACTAAATGCTGGGCTAGACATAGTCAGTCAATCATGCTTATTGAGCTCTTACTGTGTGCAGAACATTGTACTAAGTGATTGGGAGAGTAAAAAATATAACAGACGCATTCCCTGCCACAACAAGCTTACAGTCTAGAGGGGGAGACAGGCATTAATATAAATAAATAACATTACAAATATGTACATAAGTGCTGTGGGGCTGGGAGAGGGGATGAATAAAGGGGATGTCAGCTACAGTACCTGTCCAATCTGGAGCTCAGAGTTTAAGTGGGAGGAAAAAAGGGTAGTTAATCCCCAGTTTACAGGTGAGGAACCTGAGGCCCAGAGTTGTTAAGTGACTCAGCTAAGGTCACACAGCAGGCACGTGGAGGAGCTGGGATTGGAACTCAAGTCCCCTAGACCCACGTTCTTTCCACAAGGTGGGGAAGTAAGGAAAGGCTCCCTTGTTTTGGCATCCTCGATACCCAGAAGCATGATTGTGGAAGGGAGATAATCCCTTGCTTTCTCTTCTCTCCCTTGCCCCCATCCCCAGAGAGTCGGTGCTTAATCCAGTGCTGTGGGTTTGGCCCAGCACAGGTCTGGGAGGAAGAAATCTCTGTAATCTGAGAAGCAGCGTGGCCTAGTGGATAGAGCACGGGCCTCAGAGGCAGAAGGATCCGGGTTCTAATCCCAGCTCTTAAGTGGTCATTATCTATATTGAAAAATATTGGAGTGCTTCCGTAACACCAAAAGTGCAAGATGTTCCACACACATACACACAAACACAGACATACACGTGCGTGCCCTTCCATAGAGAGCAACCCTCATCCACATTGTCCCCAGGCTATTTAGAATAGCTATTTATTTAGCAATAATAATATCAACTGTGGTATTAAGCGATTGTAATATGCCTAGCACTGGGCTGAATACTGGGGCAGGTACAGTAATAATAATAATAATAATAATAATAATGGCATTTATTAAGCACTTACTATGTGTGAAGCACTGTTCTAAGTGCTGGGGAGATTACAAGGCGATCAGGTTGTCCCACGGGGGGCTCACAGTCTTCATCCCCATTTTACAGATGAGGTAACTGAGGCACAGAGAAGTTAAGTGACTTACCCAAAGTCACACAGCTGACAACTGACAGAACCGGAATTTGAACCCACGAACTCTGACTCCAAAGCCCGTTCTCTTTCCAGTGAGCCACGCTGCTTCAATTCTGCTACAGTAGAATTGGATCAGACAAAGTCTCTGTGCTTCCTTGGGCTTATGGATGAGCAGGAGAGCAGATATTTGTTTCCCCATTTTACAGATGAGGAAACTGAGGCACAGAGAAGTCGAGTGACTTGTCCAAGGTCACACAACAGACATGTGGGATTAGAACCCGGGTCTCCTGTCTCCACTTTCTTTCTTTCCACTGAATCACACTGCTTCCTCAATGTGATATATTGCTCTAATTGCACACACAGTTCTTTGGGCTAAATGCTGAGGCCTGCCAGCTATAAGGTCTTGGGGCTCAGGGGCACTTAGTGTGACTGCATAGTCTCTTGTCAGTTAATAGTGTTAACAATAATAATTGTGGTATTTGTTGAGTGCTTACTATCCACCAGGCACTGTACTGACCATTGGTAGCTTCAAGATTATCAGGTTATATACATTCCCTATCCTGCGTGGGTCTCACATTCTAAATAGGAGGGAGAACAGATATTTAATCTCCATTTTACAGATGAGGAAACTGAGACAATAAGAAATTAAGTAATAATAATAATTGTGGTATTTATTGTCCCTTCCCAGACTGAGCCCCCTCCTTCCTCTCCCCCTCACCCACTTCTCCATCCCCCCGTCTTACCTCCTTCCCTTCCCCACAATACCTGTATATATGTATATATGTTTGTACATACTTATTACTCTATTTATTTATTTTACTTGTACATATCTAATCTATTTATTTTATTTTGTTAATATGTTTCGTTTTATTCTCTGTTTCCCCCTTCTAGACTGTGAACCCACTGTTGGGTAGGGACTGTCTCTATATGTTGCCAACTTGTACTTCCCAAGCGCTTAGTACAGTGCTCTGCACACAGTAAGCGCTCAATAAATACGATTGATTGATTGATTGATTAAGTGCTTACTATGTACCAGGCACCATACTAAATGCTGGGATAGATACAAGCAAATCAGATCGGCTACAGTCCCTGTACCACGTTGGGTTCACAGTCTCAATCCCCATTTTGCAGATGAGGGAACTGAGCCCAGAGAAATAATGCGAATTGCCCAAGGTCACACAGCAGACAAGCAGCGGAGCAGAGATTGGAACTCAGGTCCTTCTGACCCCCAGGCACGGGTTATATCAACTAGGCCACACTGCTTCTCTGTGACATCAGGCAGAAACTCCTCACCCTGGGCTTCAAGGCTGTCCATCACCTCGCCCCCTCCTACCTCACCTCCCTTCTCTCTTTCTACAGCCCAGCCCGCACCCTCCGCTCCTCCACCGCTGATCTCCTCACCGTACCTCGCTCTCGCCTGTCCCGCCATCGACCCCCGGCCCACGTCATCCCCCGGGCCTGGAATGCCCTCCCTCTACCCATCCGCCAAGCTAGCTCTCTTCCTTCCTTCAAGGCCCTGCTGAGAGCTCACCTCCTCCAGGAGGCCTTCCCAGACTGAGCCCCTTCCTTCCTCTCCCCCTCGTCCCACTCTCCATCCCCCCCATCTTACCTCCTTCCCTTCCCCACAGCACCTGTATATATGTATATATGTTTGTACATATTTTTTACTCTATTTATTTATTTATTTATTTTATTTGTACATATCTATTCTATTTATTTTATTTTGTTAGTATGTTTGGTTTTGTTCTCTGTCTCCCCCTTTTAGACTGTGAACCCACTGTTGGGTAGGGACTGTCTCTATATGTTGCCAATTTGTACTTCCCAAGCACTTAGTACAGTGCTCTGCACATAGTAAGCACTCAATAAATACGATTGATGATGATGATGATGATGACATGCAAAGAGTCACGCAGTAGCCAAGTGGCAGATCCTGGATTAGAACCCAGGACTTCTGACTGCCAGCCCGGAGCTTCTTCCACCAGGCCATGTGGCTTCTTACTCGTCCCTGCTGCCTCTAGTTTGGCAGAGCCTGGGAAGGCCTGCTGCAAACATCAGAGCCAAGGTACTGACTTGCTGTGCCCACGCTTCCTCTACTGATGTGGGCTCGGAGGCCTGTGCGGAGTGGTCAAGGAAGTACACGACCCAAGCAAGGTTCGCAAATACGATTGATTGAGCCAATATGGCAGGGGAGGGGGCTCTAAATGCCTGCTGACACCTACGGTGGCTGAAGTTTTGGAAGAAGTGAAATTAACGCAGGGGGCCGTGAGAATGGGCAGCGGTTTAACTTCGTTTATGGCACAGACTTGCCCTCTCACTTCAGGCACGGTGAGGTACATCTTGGGAGTGCCTATCTTTCTGGGAATTTATTCGCATCAAACTGTGAGGGAAAACGTGACAGGCTAGAGGATATAACTATTTTATGGAACATTGGTAAGAAGGGTGTGTGTTTGTGTGTGCGTTTGCCTTTACTTGAATGAACACAACACTCCAGGATGTCGAAAGTGGTTGAAACGGGTGGTTGTGTGCCCCCCGAGCAATAATTGTGATTACTTTGATAAAGCCTTTCTGCTCCCTCTTGGGAGATGGTTCCTCTTCCAGAACACACCAGAATCACCCGGCCTTCTCCGTCACTATCGAGTTTCTTGAAACCTGTCTTACTGAAACAGTAACAAAAGCGTTTGAGTTCACCAGTTCTGCTCTAACACTGGAGAGAGAACTGATTTCCAAGGCCCCTCCCTTGATAATGTCATTCAGCTATGGACATGGATAGCTAGGACACAAGAAACATAAATTGGTCATTTTGCATAAGAAAGAGATTGAAAGCATTTCACTGTGGCTGCTGTCAGTGATGAAGAGGGTGATGGCATCTTTCAATTTACCTAGCAATCATTTTCTACTGTTTAATAATAATGATGGTGTTTGTTAAGGGTTTAATATGTGTTCTAAATGTTAGGGTGGATACAAGCCAGCGGGTTGGACAAAGGCCCTTTCTCATGTGGGGCTCACATTCTCAATCCCCATTTTACCCATGAGGTAACTGAAGCCCAGAGAAGTGAAGTGACTTGCCCAAGGTCACACAGCAGACCAGTGGTAGAGCCGGGATTAGAAGCCATGACCTTCTGACTCCCAAGCTCGTGGTCTATCCACTATGGCATCCTGCTTCTTGCTAGAAATGCTGTTTATTGAGCACTTACTCTGTGATGAGCACTGTAATAAGCGTTGGGGAGAGGACAATAGAAATCGAAGACATGATCACTGCACTAAAAGAGCGGCACTTTAATTCCCATGGCTTCTCGCAGCCTGACTGACTGAGGTCTCAGTTTTCTTTTCACTTTGATGTCCCCTAGCAAAGAGCTCTGAACTCCCTGCCCTCTTCTATTAAATCTTTCCCTGTTTCTATTCTCAGCCCCAATTTCTGAACTTCTATTTATTAATAATGATGGCATTTTATTAAGTGCTTACTATGTGCAAAGCACTGTTCTAAGCACTGGGGAGGTTACAAGGTGATCAGGTTGAACCACGTGGAGCTCACAGTCTTAATCCTCATTTTACAGATAAGGTAACTGAGGCCCAGAGAAGTTAAATGACTTGCCCAAAATCACACAACAGACAAGTAGTGGAGCCGGGATTTGAACCCCTGACCTCTGACTCCAAAGCCCGATCTCTTTCCCCTGAGCCACGCTCATCCTCTAAGGATGTTGCTAGGTACAAGAGTCCCCTGGATTGGGGGAGGGGGAAGGGATTTTTCTCCTTTTCCCCAACAGTTGCTCAATTTAGAAGCAGTGTCTCAGCTTTCACAAGTCAGCTTCGAGGGTCTGAATTTGCCCATTTACCTCCCTCCCCATTTTCTTGTCCTGCTCTCCACTACCCTTTTCCCCCTCCTCCTGTGCCATTAGCTGCCTATTGACAGAGACCTAGTGCTAGATCTGGGTGAAAATTCAGGATTATTTAACAATGCAACCAAAATCTCACAGTACACCCAATCCAGAAATAGTTATACAAAAGATGAATAGAATTTTAAATCCCCCAAATCTGTTCCAGCAGTCACAAACTGAAAAATCTTTAATATCTTGAAGAAAATACTCCAATATTCTTTCCACCGTGCCCAGCCCTGATCCCCATTTTATGTACCACAGACTGCAACAGCCACAGTTGGATGGACTCTGTGAAACTAATTTATGTGAGTGAGCCTACATGTTTAATATCAATCAGATTAATACTGCAGGAGGGTTTTCCTAGGGAAAAGAAGAAGCTTGGGAGTTTGTCTGAAAGTTGGATCCATTTTCCTTTCAGGGTTTATAGGGGCTGGGAATAAAAATGGGACAAAATTCTCCAAAAGAATGGATTAAAAAAAGATTAATGAATAATTCTAAAATTCAGAATAGAACCTCACCTACCCACTAGCCCTAATATTTTCCTATCAGTTTCTCCCACCCTTGCACACTTTCACTGACCAACACCTTCCATGCTTCCAAATGTTCTCTCCCTTGTCCTGCCTTTTTCTCTTGACATTTTCTTTCAATTTGTCCTTCTTCCCTTCTGTTTTTACTTATTTCCTTCCTTGGGTTCTTCTATCCTGTATTTTCCTCCTTTTGTTCTCTGTTTTGTTCTCTGTTTACCCCACTGTCCTCCATGAAAATACCTATTGAATAATAATAATAATGTATTTATTAAGCACTTACTATGTGCCGAGCACTGTTCTAAGCGCTGGGGTAGATACAAGCTTATCAGGTTGTCCCACGTGGGGCTCACAGTCTTAATCCCCATTTTACAGATGAGGTCACTGAGGCACAGAGAAGTTAAATGACTTGCCCAAAGACACACAGCTGACAAGTGGCAGAGCCAGAATTAGAACCCATGAACTTTGACTCCCAAGCCCGGGCTCTTTCCACTAAGGCACGCTATTTCCATTTGGCTCTTCTCCTGCTGTTTTGCTTTTTCTCTTTCCTAGATTTTTCAGGCTTCTGTTCTTTGTCCTCTTCCCCACTTTCTAGTTATTTTCTTTTTCACCCCACGGAATATCATCTGCTCTTTTTCTTTTCTTTATTCTCATCAATCAATCAATCAATCGTATTTATTGAGCGCTTACTATGTGCAGAGCACTGTACTAAGCGCTTGGGAAGTACAAATTGGCATCACATAGAGACAGTCCCTACCCAACAGTGGGCTCACAGTCTAAAAGGGGGAGACAGAGAACAGAACCAAACATACCAACAAAATAAAATAAGTAGGATAGAAATGTACAAGTAAAATAAATAAATAAATAAATAAATAGAGTAATAAATATGTACAACCATATATACATATATACAGGTGCTGTGGGGAAGGGAAGGAGGTAAGACGGGGGGATGGAGAGGGGGACGAGGGGGAGAGGAAAGAAGGGGCTCAGTCTGGGAAGGCCTCCTGGAGGAGGTGAGCTCTCAGCAGGGCCTTGAAGGGAGGAAGAGAGCTAGCTTGGCGGATGGGCAGAGGGAGGGCATTCCAGGCCCGGGGGATGACGTGGGCCGGGGGTCGACGGCGGGACAGGCGAGAGCGAGGTACGGTGAGGAGATTAGTGGTGGAGGAGCGGAGGGTGCGGGCTGGGCAGTAGAAGGAGAGAAGGGAGGTGAGGTAGGAGGGGGCGAGGTGATGGACAGCCTTGAAGCCCAGGGTGAGGAGTTTCTGCCTGATGCGCAGATTGATCGGTAGCCAATGGAGGTTTTTGAGGAAAAAACCTCATGCCTTGTCCACCTCACCCACTCTGCAGCTGATCGATCCTCTAATGGAGTGACTGCCAATGTGGTCTGGAGGGTCCCCAGGCTTCATATGAAATGGCGAGCCCAGAACCAATACAGTGACATTTCAAATCTAGTCAGAGACCTGGAAGGGGCCAGCAAGAGAATTTCAGGGAAGGGTAGTACCAGAAGAACTACAAACCGCAGGAAAGTAAAGGGGCTAATTTTACACACACATGTCCCAAAGGTTGTTGGGGCCTTCTGGAAAGAGTTTGGCTTCTCTGTTAATAGTGGAAGACCCCCACCACTCTAAGAAGACCCTCATTCTCTGTGGGCAGGTTGAAAATTTCCTTTAGGGAACGCTGGGAAAAAACCTCACTGAGATATGCTGCTTTGATTCCTGCCCTTGCTGCTCTATTCCTCCTGCTTTGACCCTGGATAGGATCAAATCTGTCATGTTGTAAGGTATTTTTCTCTATTTTACCAGTACTCATGGTAAAAAGGGTTGGGGTGATTGAATTTGGGGTGACCGCAGTTAAACCTTTCCCACTCCATTCCTCAAGGAAAAGAGCTACATCGTCCTCCCAACCAAATACATGGCTGAGTAGTTTTTGTCAACCAGAATCAAGCTTTGCATCTGTAGCTTTAAACCTCAGTGGCTTTAAATATCATTTTGTAAATCTTAGGCAATTTATCCCCCTGCTTGTATCCTTCCCAATTTTGGGTATTGATTAAATCTTGACTTTGGTCATCACTCTGTTTGGGGTTCTAGTTCAGCCACGATTCCTGAGACCTTTGCAAAATTAGAAGGTGGATTTAGGCCAATAATCTATACAATCCATTTTTCCCTAGATTGCTGTGGATATAGGATTGTCATTCTTTGTCCTCGTTTGGCATCATACAGCTAAACAACCCCATCAGTCTCTCGAAGCAAAGTCTTCCAAGCCTAAAAGAAGAGGCTGTGAGAAAAATGAAAGCTGCAGCAAAACTGAGAGGAAAGCCGAAAGGTAGGAAGAGAGGTGATGGTCTCCCCGTCTGTAGTGCAGTCTGTTGAGGAGACGGAGGGATTGAGCAGTAGGGAGGACAGCAATGTTCTGCCTCACAAAAATCAATCCATCAGTAAATGATATTGAGTGTTTACAATGAGTAGAGCCCCGTATTAAATGGTTGAGAGTACAATACAAGGAATATTATTTATATTATTGATATAAATTATTTATTTACATTAATGTCTATCTCCCCCTCTAGACTGTAAGCTCTCTGTGGGCAGGGAACTTGTCTACCAACCGCTGTGCTTTGTTCAGTGCTCTGCACACAGTAAAATGGTGGAGCAAAGAGTAAGTCACACTTTGTGTGGCCTCACCACCTCCTGACTTCTCTGTAGTCTCTGCTGATCAGATACTGACGGTATCCTGCACCAGCAGGTCTTCAGTAAATATCATTGATTGTAAGCAGTTTGAGGGCACCTCTGTTGGATCGCACTCACCCAAGTGCTTAATACAGTGCTCTGCACACAGGATTCATTCACTAAATACTGGATTGATGCCAGTGATGATAAAGATAATGACCAAGTTGATGGTGACATGATTTTCTCCTCTGATTCACTGCACAAAAAAATTGGCAGCTGCCATTGAGATGCCCTTGGTCACTCTTACCCAAGGATAAGATTGAATGAATGGCTTAGAAGCAAAAGCTTTCAGGGGTCTAATTGGAGAGAAATACATAAAGCCACCTACTTCCTGTTGTTGATGTATTTTTCTGAAGTTTCACATACTGAACAGAATAGCAAAGTAACAATTCCTCGGTGTCTTTGATCTATTCTTTGAAAACACAAGACGTCACTGTAGTTTCAGGGTTTAACGAATGGGGATACCAAAAGAAGAATAAAAGACAAAATACCAAGAACCAGCACACGGTAAAATGATGCCATTTAGGCACGTTATGTTGCATTCATTTTTTTTGCCTCAGTTTTATGGGTTTTAGTCTGTCAGTTCCTTTGTGCTCAAGTTCAGAAATGGGTCTTTCAATTTTTCTCATTTGACCAAGAAAACTGAAACATCAGCAAATGAACTTGGGGAAAGTAAACTTAGAGGAAATCTCCTATCCTGATATTTAACTCATTTCAAATTCAGCTGTTTATCTAGTCCCTTTCCATCTTTCCTTCGAGCAAAGGAAAAGCGACAGGCTTCACTCCTCTCGCTATTCCATGCACAGAGCTATAGGCCTTAAATCTTTCTTCAAAGCCTAAAAAGAGTCCAAAAAGAGGCCAGAAGAAACCCTTCAGTTATATTCCCTCTATCCGATGCGACAGCATCGAGATGAATTCAGACCTGCTGGGATGTGTTCTAATGCCATTTCATCAGGGGCAAATATTGTCACTATTCAAAAACCAACCGAGCTTTGTTGTTATGTTTGTTGTGTTTAATGTGACTACAACCTGAACATTAAAAATGCTCTTAACCAGAGAAAGAGAGAGAAAGAGAGGGCTAGGTGAAAATATAAACTACAAAGTATAAAAGACTCTTGGGGAAAATGCAGTTCAGTGGCATGAGGAGGAAAGCGCACTTTTGTGTTTCTGTGGCGACCACAACACAATCAAGCAGAACCGCTTGAACGTTAAAATGCCCCTAATGCCCCAGGAGCCTGTGCTTTTCAGCTTGTAAAACTTCGTAAACATGCAAGTCTATTTGGATTTGAGTGTTTTTATCCACATAACGGATATACAAAAATGAGGTATATTGTGGGGAGTATCATCTTGAAGACCTCGGGAACCTTGGGGTGGGAAGGTGGGCCTAAGACGGGGGAAGGGGGTGCAGAAGACTTTGATCTCTGCTTTACCTACTTTCTCAGGGAACCGAAGACTGAACAAGGAATGAACTCACCCAGGGAGTGCAGGGAAAACATGAACCATGGCTCCAAATCAGACTGCTGCTTTTTCTTATTATTCAGGGAAAAAAAAAATCTCACATCTTGCGACTATTTATGTTCCGTCCCCGGTTAGGAAAACCCAGCATTATTATGGGAAGTGAGAAGCGAATGAAGAAGTTACCGACTGAATGAAGCACGTTCTAAATCCCCCTCAGCTAACCTCATTACAAATATGAACTTTTCTTCTATTATACCAGGCGAGCAGAGAAAATAATTAAAAAAAATAATTAAAAATGTGAATAATTAACAATCCCAGAACACCATGTCTTACACCCAGTGAACTCCCCAGGCATCAGGAGGGAGGCTGTTCTCGGAGGTGGTTGGGAGGACAGCCTGGCCTGGCCTAATACCGGCCAGAAGGGACACACTATTCAGAGCAGAAGAGAGTTAATGTGCTTGATGGGGAAATAAGTACTGAGTAAAGCAAAATCCACAGTCAGAAGGAAAAGGCCCTGCAGAGTAATCTGAATGTTAAGGCCAGTAGCTGAATCACAAACCCTTAGAAAAGGTGCCCTCAGCTCTTTATTTTGCCGCCTTGGTTCTAGAAATCTCCATCATTTCAATTGGAAATAGCATTCACCGAGTTTTGTTAGAGTATGTGTTCATTTTTTTTTTTAATAATTTGGATAGAACACTAGGGAGCATTCTTACCAGAGCACAGGTCTCTTCAGGTATGCAGTGATTCATGAATTCATAAATTGATTTGGGGTGGTAAAAAATACGATTGGTAAGGAATCGGTAAGGAATTGGTAAGGAATCGATCAATCAAATAGTTGTATTTATTGAGCACTTACTGGTCTAAGTGCTGGAGGAGAGCACAATGCAACAGAGTTGGTAGACAAATTCCCTGCCCACAAGGAGCTTACAGTCTAGAGGAGAATATAGACATTAATATAAATAAATTGAGGGTATATACATAAGTGCCATGGGGCAGAGGTAGGATGGATAGCAAGAGCTCAAAGGATACAGACGTAAGTGACAAAGAAGGGAGAGGAAGTCAGGGAAAAGAATACTTGATCAGGGGAGGTCTCTTTTAGGAGACGTGGTCTTAATAAGGCTTTGAAGGTGGGGAGAGTGGTGGTCTGGTGTATATGGAGAGGGAGAGAGTTCCAGGCCAGAAGAAAGAAGTCAGAAAGGGGTTGGTGGTGACATAGATGAGATCAAGCAGCGTGGCTCAGTGGAAAGAGCCCAGGCTTGGGATTCAGAGATCATGGGTTCTAATCCTGGCTCTGCTGCTTGTCAGCCGTGTGACTTTGGGCAAATCACTTAACTTCTCTGCGTCTCACTTCCCTCATCTGTAAATTGGGGATTAAGACTGTGAGCCCCACGTGGGACAACCTGATTACCTTGTATCCCCCCCAGCTCTTAGAACAGTACTTGACACATAGTAAGTGCTTAACAAATACCATTATTATCATTTTTATTATCAAGGCCCAGTGACCAAGCTGGCACTAGAGGAGCAGAGTGCGCGGACTGGGCTGTTGCAGGAAATCAGAGAGGTAAAGTAGGAGGGTCTGAGATGATTGAGTGCTTTAAAGCCTAATGTAAGGAGTTTCTCTTTGATGCAGAGGTAGATGGGCAACCACTAGAGGTTCTTGAGGAATGGGGAGATGTGGACCGAAAGATTTTTTAGAAAATATTTTCTAGAAAGTCCTGACATACTGACTGGAGAGGGAGAGGCAGGAGGAAGGGAAGAGGCAGATATGGTAGTCAAGGAGTCAGAGGCTGTAGGTTCAAATCCCAGCTCTGCCACTTGTCAGCTGTGTGACTTTGGGCAAGTCACTTAACTTCTCTGGGCCTCAGTTACCTCATCTGTAAAATTGAGATTAAGACTGCGAGCCCCCCGTGGGGCAACCTGATCACCTTGTAACTTCCCCAGCACTTATAACAGTGCTTTGCATATAGTAAGTGCTTAATAAATGTCATCATTATTATTATTATTATTAAGGAGGGATATTCATTCAATCATTCATTCGTTCATTCAGTTGTATTTATTGAGTGCTTACTGTGTGCAGAGCACTGTACTAAGCACTTGGAAAGTACAATTTGGCAACAGATAGAGACAATCCCTACCCAACAACGGGCTCACAGTCTAGAAGGGGGAGACAAACAGACAACAAAACAATAAAATCAAGAACATCAAAATAGATAAATAGAATGATAGATATGTATACATTAACAAAATAAATAGAATAATAAATACCTACAAATATACACAAGTGCTTTGGGGCAGAGAAGGGGGTAGAGCAGAGGGAGGGAGTAGGGGCGATGGGGAGGGGAGGTGGAACGGAGGAAAAGGGGGGCTCAGTCTGGGAAGACTCCTGGAGGAGGTGAGCCTCAGTAGGGCTTTGAAGGGAGGAAGAGAGCTAGTTTGGCGGATGTGAAGAGGGAGGGCATTCTGGGCCAGAGGTATGACATGGGCCGGGGGTCGATGGCGGGACAAGTGAGAACGAGACCCAGTGAGGAGGTGAGCAGCAGAGGAGCAGATTGTGTGGTCTGGGCTGGGCTCCCACTCTAAGATTGACCTGGCAGGGGTCTGCGTCCTCCTGGAAATCAGCGGTGAGTTTAAAGACCAGAACGGGCTGAGCCGAAGAAGCTTGGCTTAGTGGAAAGAGCCCAGGCCTGAGAATCAATAGATAGTGGGTTCTAATCCCGACTCCACTACTTGTCTGTTGTGTGACCTTAGGCAAATCACTTCATTTCTCTGTGCTTCAGTTCCCTCATCGGCTCTGAAATGGTTGAGGTGGTCCTGGTGCCTGGATTCTCCCAAGAGCACTCCATGGCAAGAGTGGTCTGATGGTGCTACTGAGAGTTGAGAAGGAAATGGAAGTAGATGCAAACAATGCACTTTCTCCAAAGCAGAGAAGACACCCTCTCCCCTCACCCTCACCAGGGAGCCAGGGAGTGCTGGTGACTTGAGGGCACGCCCATTCCAATCTGACTGGTTTCCCCAAGTTTCGTGAAGATCGACCCACGTCAGAAGAGTTTCAAGGAGTCTGGCCCCCCGCAGCATGCCATTTTGTTTCAAGTCTTAGGTGCTTTGGCCACAGATATAAGGTATAAGAAGGAACAGTTGTCCGTAGGCCAGGTGGTGTTGGTTAAAGTGTGATGCTGTTTTGCTTTCTTGCCTCAGCCTTACCGTACCATTCATATTTGTGACTTTGCATTGCTACAGTATTTGATCCATCAATCACTTAATCGGTGGTATCATTGAGTGCTTACTGTGTGCAGAGCACTGTACTAAGAGCTTGGGAAAGCACAATTACACTGGAGTTGGTAGTCACAATCCCTATCCATAAGGACCTCAAATTCTACAGGGGGAGGAAGATTCAGTAAATGAAGAATGAGTGACAAGGGTGCAAAGTTTTCAGCTGGTAGTGGACATAATAATATGGGAATTGGTATTAAAGAATGTCAGACTTTTGTGGTACTGTTCCCACAATCTAACCCCTAACCTATACATTCATTCAATTGTATTTATTGAGCACTTACTGTATGCAGAGCACTGTACTAAGCGCTTTGGAATTGCAAGTCGGCAAACTATATAGATGGTCCCTATCTAACAACGTGCTCACAGTCTAGAAGGGGGAGACAGACAACAAAACAAAACATGTAGACCTGTGTCAAAACCATCAGAATAAACAGAATTATAGCTATATGCACATCATTAATAAAATCGAGTAGTAAATATGTACAAGTAAAATAAATAGAATAATAAATATGTGCGAATATATACAAGTGCTGTGGGGAGGGGAAGGAGGTAGGGCAGAGGGAGGGGGCGATGGGGTGGGGAGGAGGAGAGGAAAATGGGAGCTTAGTCTGGGAAGGCCTCCTGGAGGAGGTGAGCTCTCAGTAGGGCTTTGAAGAGAGGAAGAGAGCTAATTGAGCTCTCTCCACTGAGCCACCCTGAAGATTTGTACATATTTATTACTTTATTTATTTTACTTGTACATATTTACTACTCTATTTTATTAAAGATGTGCATATGGCTATAATTCTATTTCTTCTGATGGTTTTGACACCTGTCTACATGTTTTGTTTTGTTGTCTGTCTCCCCCTTCTAGACTGTGAGCCCGTCGTTGGGTAGGGACCGTCTTTATTTGTTGCCGACCTGTACTTCCCAAGCGCTTAGTACAGTGCTCTGCACACAGTAAGCACTTAGTAAATACGATTGAATGAATGAATGAATGAATAAAGAGAGCACAGTTTAATATGGGGGGAGGTTGAATATGGACAGCAGTGAACAAAACAAAAACAAAGTAGAAATCACCAATCATAGTCCCTGCTCGGGAGAATTGGCTCAGCCTGATCCCGGGAGTGATGCAGACCCCGTGCCCTCTACTCTCCCCAAAGCAGGACTACCACTTCAAGATGTATAGCCCCGGCCCCGGAGAAGCAGGTTATATTAAATGCTAATGCTCTGCACTTAGCAGCCCCTTACATCTGAGAGGCTCAAGAACACCTTACAACCCTTGGTTCATTAACTCTCATAATACCTTCCTGAGGAAGCATGTATTATTGCCCTTTGTTTATGGATAGGGAAACGGAGCAGGTACGGAGCCATTGGTTCGTTAGTGGCTTGCTCAGAGTGACACAATATGTCTCTTTCATTCATTCATTCAATCGTATTTATTTGAGCGATTACTGTGTGCAGAGCACTGTACTAAGCGCTTGGGAAGTACAAGTTGGCAACATATAGAGACAGACCCTACCCAATAACGGGCTCACAGTCTAGAAGGGGGAGACAGACAACAAAACAAAACTTGTAGACAGGTGTCAAAACTGTCATAATAAATAGACTTATAGCTGTAGGCACGTCATTAACAAAATAAATAGAATAGTAAATATATACCAGTAAAATTAATAGAGTAATAAATCTGTACAAATATATACAATTGCTGTGGGGAGGGGAAGGAGGTAGGGTGGGGGAGATGGGGAGGAGGTGAGGAAAAAGGGGGGCTCAGTCTGGGAAGGCCTCCTGGAGGAGGTGAGCTCTCAGTAAGGCTTTGAAGGGAGGAAGAGAGATAGCTTGGCGGATGTGCGAAGGGAGGGCATTCCAGGCCACGGGGAGGACGTGGGCCGGGGGTCGACGGCGGGACAGGCGAGAATGAGGCGTGGTGAGGAGGTTAGTGGCAGAGGAGCGGAGGATGCAGGCTGGGCTGGAGAAGGAGAGAAGGGAGGTGAGGTAGGAGGGTGCGAGGTGAGGGAGAGCCTTGAAGCTGAGTGGGGAGTTTTTGCTTGATTTGTAGGTTGACAGGCAACCACTGGAGATTTTTGAGAAGGGGAGTGACATGCCCAGCATAATCCGGGCAGCAGAGTGAAGAATAGACTGAAGCAGGGAGAGGCAGGAGAATGGGAGATCAGAGAGGAGGCTGATGCAGTAGTACAGTCAGGATAGGATGAAAGATTGAACCAGCAAGGTAGTGGTGTGGATGGAGCCGAAAAGGTGGATCTTGGCGATGTTATGGAGGTGAGACCGGCAGGTTTTGGTGACGGATTGGATGTGTGGGGTGAATGAGAGAACAGAGTTGAGGATGACACCAAGGTTGTGGGCTTGTGAGACGGGAAGGATGGTAGTGCCAATTACAATGAATTATTTCCTCTTTGTGCAATTCAGATATCTTCCCACCACTATCAGCCAGCTTCTCAGCATTGAAGATGCAATAGTCAGGGTACCCCCACCGCCGTATCACTTTGTTACTCACCCCAACCCCACAGCATTCATGTTCCTTATATACCCTTATAACCCACTATCTACAGGTTATTTTATTGTCTTCTTTCCCCCGTAGATCCCTCCCTTCCTTTTGGACAGTGATTAAGTCTACTTCATTGCATTGTAGTTTCCCAAGCACTTAGTACAGTGCTCTGCACACAGAAAGCACTCATTAAATACCATCAGTCAATTGACTGAAACAAAGGGGCAAAAATGTGTGGCTCAAGATGACCAGAAATAGGAGAATTGTCATCTGTGGACCTCAGAATGTGGTTTGTATCAAATGCCGGCATTCATGCCCAAGGACTACGAAGGAGCGTGGATTCCAGTGCAGGATTTCCTGGAGATGGGGAATCTCTTTCTTCTTTTCTCTCCTTCCCCCCTGTTTTTAATAACACTCTGGTAACATTGCCTGCTTGGACTGCGGCTGTCACTTCTTTACCAAGGAAGGTTGATAATGAATTGAGTTTTTCCAGCTCACTCCTAATGATCCTCTGTTACATAATCAGTTGGTGACGCCCCGGCAGTTGAGCCAGAAATATCCCGACCGGCCCTGCTGTTTCCACTGTTCACTGCCCCGCACTTCATTAAGGAGGCGAGCTTCCTCACAATGCATCGTGGCTGTATGGGGTAGGTAGAAGAAAGGAACCAGCAGGACTGTCTCTGGCCTCTAGCTGCTGCAGACCTGATAAAAGGAGATTCTCAGAGGCCTATTTCTCCCTCAATATTCAAGACTAAATCAACACCAGCCTGCAATGACGTTGCTGTAAGTTTAAAGACTCAGACAATTTTATAAAGTGAGGAGTTGCAGGATGCTCTTTACAAGTAAGCGGGACAGTGCTGCCCCAAAGAGAGGAGCAAATCGGGTGACGTTCTGAACAATTAAATCTTCCAGATTCATGAGTCCCATTCATTTTGATCTTTGGATTTTATCCCGAAGCCCCAGAATTTTTCCCTTTATTTTCCAAGAGAGATCGTCTTCTTAAGGTAGCTGTTTGTTGCCACCAGATGATGCAGGGCAGAATTGGCAGCTGCTGCAGTAGGGTGTCCATTCCAATACAGGAAAGATTCTTAGTAGGAAACAGATTAGCTCGACATGCCAGGTGTATCCCATTAAAGTGGTTGCCAGGAAGCAGGTACGTTCCTACAGGAACACACCAGGTCCATCCTAGGGCTGTCGGATGGGCCAGAGATGAATTTTCTGTCCGGCTGGCTTGACTAAGCATTTTACTGAGTGGATTGCTGAAGCTCATTGGTCTGATTCATTCATTCATTCATTCAATCGTATTTATTGAGCGCTTACTGTGTGCAGAGCACTGTACTAAGCACTTGGGAAGTACAAGTCGGCAACATATAGAGACACTCCCTACTCAATAATGGGCTCACAGTCTAGAAGGGGAAGACAGACAACAAAACAGAACAACACACACACATGCGCACTCATCCCATGACAACAAATCGTCAACCAGACAACAGTGGTAATGTGAACAACATTTACTTCTTAGAGGATCATCGGGGTAGGGAGAGGGGAGGAGTCATAAGGCACTGATGTCCCAGAATGATCAATCAGTCACATCTATAGACCGTTTACTGTGTGCAGAGCACTGAACTGAGAGCTTGGGAAAGTTTAATATCACACAGCCTGTGGTAAACCCTACTGGTAGACAAGGTCAGACAGGGAGGAATCCAATCGGTAGTGGTCCCACTGGACATGCTGGTGAAAGTGAGTTCATCTTGTCTTGTGTGAGGACGGATTGGGTAGGCCCCGAATGCGAAGAGATAGAGGGCTGTTGTAGGAAGAGGGATTTGGGTAAGGTAGAATGGAGATCCTCCTAAAAGGAAGGATTATTATTATTACTATGGTATTTGTTAAGTGCTTACTGTTCTAAGCAATGGGGTAGATACAGGTTAATCAGGTTGGACACAGTCCCTGTCCCACAAAGGGCTCACCTCAATCCCATTTTGCAGATGAGGTAACTGAAAGCACAGAGAAGTGAAGGGGTTTACCCACGGTCACACATCAGACAGGTGGTGGAGCCACGATTAGAACCCATGGCCTTCTGACTTGTACTTAGCACTGGAGTATTAATAATGTTAATAATGATGGCATTTGCTAAGCGCTTACAATGTGCCAAGCAATGTTCTAAGCACTGGTACAAGGTAATCAGGTTGTACCACATGGGGCTCACAGTCTTAATCCCCATTTTACAGATGAGTAGGTTACCTACTCCCTCCCTTCCTGCACTGCCTATGTACTTGTGTCTACCCTTTAAGCACATGATAGATACCCCACTTTGTCTCACAGTGCTTATGTACATACCCATAATTAATATCTGTCTCCCCTCTTAAACTGCTCCTTACGGGCAGGGAGTGCTTTTACCAACTCTGTTGTATTGTGCTCTTACAAGTGCTAAGTACAGTGCTCTGCACACAGTAAGTGCTCAATAACTATCATTGATGGATTGATTGATTGATTGATAGCTGGCCATGCTGTGGAATTTTCTTTGAATCGAGACTTGTAAGGACACAATGACTGAGCCCCCTCCTTCCTCTCCCCCTCCCCCCGCCTTACCTCCTTCCGCTCCCCGCAGCACCTGTATATATGTATATATGTTTGTACGTATTTATTACTCTATTTTATTTGTACATGTTTATTCTATTTATTTTATTTTGTTAATATGTTTTGTTCTCTGTCTCCCCCTTCTAGACTGTGAGCCCACTGTTGGGTAGGGACCGTCTCTATATGTTGCCAACTTGTACTTCCCAAGCACTTAGTACAGTGCTCTGCACACAGTAAGCGCTCAATAAATACAATTGAATGAATGAAGGAATGAATGAACTAGAATGGTTAGAGGAAACCTGTTTGGGGATGGTGGGAGGAGCTAGGGAACCTCTTGAAGAGTTTCCCACTTTATTCTTCTATATCTCAGAAGATCTACACAAGCGTCTATTACTGAGGTTGTTCTATTTAAGTTAGTCATCTGTGAGCCACAGTCAATCAGTGGTATTGATTCATTCACCGATCTTGGAGCAGATGACTAGCCATTTGTTCTGAATGGATCTGGCAGAGTTCTGATTGAGTTTGAAGTCTAGAGTCAATGACCCCTTAGTCTCCCATTCGCAAGAGGAGCACTTGGGCCTATGATTGGTTTGGTTTGAGAGGCCCCACTCAAGGTTTCCTTTCAACTACAACCTTGTAGGTGAGTCCCAACTTGAATCATAAACAAATAATGATGGTATTTGTTAAGCGCTTACTATGTGCAAAGCACTGTTCTAAGCTCTGGGGAGATACAAGGTGATCAAGTTGTCCCACGTGGGGCTCACAGTCTTAATCCTCATTTTACAGGTGAGGGAACTGAGGCACAGAGAAGTTAAATAACTTGCTCAAAGTCACACAGCTGACAATTGGCAGAGCCGGTATTTGAACCCCTGACCTCTGACTCCAAAGCCCGTGCTCTTTCCACTGAGCCACGCTGCTTCTCAGTAGTGCCTGGATGCCTTTATGTCTGGCACTCTTATTTTCAGCACTTCCTACTGCATCCGCCTCTGCCACCAAATTGTGCAGGTTGGAAGCAGTATCCATATTCAGGGAAAACTGGGAATAATAATAATAGTAATAATAACAATGTTGGCATTTATTAAATGCTTACTATGTGCAAAGTATTGTTCTAAGCGCTGGGGAGGTTACAAGATCAGGTTGTCCCACGGGGGGCTCAGTCTTAATCCCATTTTACAGATGAGGTAACTGAGGCCCAGAGAAGTGAAGTGACTTGCCCAAAGTCACACAGCTGACAATCGGCAGAGCTGGAATTTGAACCCGTGACCCCTGACTCCAAAGCCCGTGCTCTTTCCACTGAGCCTACTGAGAGCTCACCTCTTCCAGGAGGCCTTCCCAGACTGAGCCCCGTCCTTCCTCTCCCCCTCCTCCACCTCCCCATCCCCCCCACCTTACCTCCTTCTCCTCCCCACACCACCTGTATATATGTATATGATTGTACGTATTTATTACTCTATTTTATTTGTACATATCTATTCTATTTTATTTTGTTAATATGTTTTGTTTTGTCGTCTGTCTCCCCCTTCTAGACTGTGAGCCCGCTCTTGGGTAGGGACCGTCTCTATATGTTTCCAACCTGTACTTCCCAAGCGCTTAGTACAGTGCTCTGCACACAGTAAGCGCTCAATAAATACGATTGAATGAATGAATGAATGAATTGTGAGCCTCGTTGTGTGACAGGGACTGTGTCTATTTTCCACCTATGCAATCTTTCCCAGAACATAGTACTGTGCTCTGCACACAGTAAGCACTTAATTATTACTATTGTCATTAAGATTATCATTATCAGAATTACATTTTTTAAAAAGTTACTATGTGTCAAGAACTTTTCTAAGCGCTGGGACAGAAACAAGTTAATCAGGTTGGACACAGTCCCTGTCTTGGGGCTCACAGTCTAAGCTGGAGGTAGAACAGACATTTTACAAATGAGGAAACCCAGGCACCAAAAAATTAAGTGACTTTTCCAAGGTCATACAGCAGGCTAGTGGAGGAGGCAAAATTAAAACCCAGATCCCCTGACTTCAAGGCCAGTGCTCATTCCACTAGGCAGCACTGCTCCTCAATAATCAATACTATTCCATCCTCATAAAGTTCTTTGAGTAATCTGGGGAGAAGCCTGTTTTGAGGACAGTGGGTACTTGCCATTTTCCTCGTCCACATCTTTCCAACCCTAGATGTAGTAACTCGGCTTCAGGTTGGAAGGAAGATCCTGGGCCTGAGCTGCTTCCAGAATTGCTCATTTGGATCTCCTCGGCAAGTTTTCATTCACAATGACCCAAAGCATTTCTCTAGGGAAATGAAAAAGAAAATAAAAGATTTGAACCTCGACTAGAAGGGGCACCCAGCTGCCTTTGGCACAGCCATTTGAGCAACTCCACGAGCTTGTAGGCACTGAAGGCCCATGCCCTTTTCACATATGATTGCTTGAGTTATGAAAGTGCTTTCTGCTTTTTCACAGGACGTTTTCTGCTTCCAGAGCCAAAGGACAAATGATAGCTTTGGTCCAGTCCAGTTACAACCAGGTCTATCTGACTGAGAAAAGGAGGGAGAACAGTCCCTTTATTAAGGGTCTTCTGGTGGATTATAAACTCTTATAAACTCTTTGGGAAGCAGCATGGCATGGTGGTAGAGCTTGGTCCTGGGAGTCAGAAGGTTATGGGTTCTAATCCTGGCTCCATCACTTTTCATTCATTCATTCATTTAATCGTATTTATTGGGTGCTTACTGTGTGCAGAACACTGTACTAAGCGTGTGGAAAGTACAATTCGGCAACAGATAGAGACAATCCCTACCCAACAACGGGCTCACAGTCTAGAATCAGATTCCTCCTGAAGCAATTTAGGATTGGGTAGCAGCTGCTACCCATAAAAAAAGCCTCAGTTTTCATTCGTTCAATCATATTTATTGGGTGCTTACTGTGTGCACAGCACTGTACTAAGTGCTTGGAAAGTTCGATTCGGCAACAGAGACAATCCCTACCCAATAATGGGCTCACAGTCTAGAAGACAGGCTCACATTTAAAAAATGAAGATTTGGGGGTGGACTTTTTGCGCCCAACAAGGGGTGGGGATGGGTGGGAATGGGGAAAGGGGGGCTCCCTCCAGCAGCTCCCAACGACTGCCATGTGCACTGCAGTGGGGGGTCAGGGAAGGGTGTGACCTTGGACACCGTTCCCTCATCTGTAAAGTGGGAATTGAGACTGTGAGCCCCACGTGAGACAGGGACTCTGTCCAACCTGATTTGCTTGCATCCACCCCAGCGCTTAATGCAGTGTCTGACACATAATAAGCACTGAACAAATACCATTATCATCATCATCATCGTTCTTTGATTGTGAGCCCCTTGACGTCCAGGGAACAGGCCTAATTTTCATCTGTGTATTTTTTCACAGTATCTGGCGATAAATTAATTCCATTGCTTGATTCAGTCCCTTTTGCATAGATGGGCTTTCCCTATAGAATTGCAAGGCACTTTCATTCCCTGTAACACAGAAGTTCACCTCTCCTATGATTAGCCAACCATTCCTAATCCTATCCTCTATCCTAATCCTCCTCGACCTCTCAGCTGTCTTTGACACTGTGGACCACTCCCTTCTCCTCAACATGCTATCCATCCTTTGCTTCACAGACTTTGTCCTCTCCTGGTTCTCCTCTTATCTCTCCATCCATTCATTCTCAGTCTCCTTTGTGGGCTCCTCCTCCCTCTCCCATCCCCTTACTGTAGAGGTTCCTCAAGGGTCAGTTCTCGGTCCCCTTGGTACAGTGCTCTGCACACAGTAAGCGCTCAATAAATACGATCGAATGAGTGAATGAATGAATAGTAAATTGATCATTGATCATTGATCATTTAGCAAACACTCCAAAACTCCACCATCTGCAACAGATGGGAGCACCTTGCACTAGTCTTTTAGACTGTGAGCCCATTGTGGGCAGGGATTTTCTCTATTTGTTGCCAAATTGTACTTTCCAAGCACTTAGTAGAGTGCTCTGCACACAGTAAATGCTCAATAAATATAATAAGTCCCCTTCTGTTCTCTATCTACTCTCACTCCCTTGGTGAACTCATTCGCTCCCATGGCTTCAACTATCATCTCTACGCTGATGACACCCAAATCTACATCTCCGCCCCGGCTCTCTCTCCCTTCCCCCAGTCTCATATTTCCTCCTGCCTTCAGTACATCTCCATCTGGATGTCTGCGCGCCATCTAAAACTCAACATGTCCAAGACTGAGCTCCTTATCTTTCCTCCCAAACCCTGTCCTCTCCCTGACTTTCCTGTGACTGTGGATGGCACTACGACTGACTGAATGAATGAATGAATGAACTAATATGATGAATAGAATCATTCACATCCTCTCATATAGAGTGCCATAGTTATTCAGGGTGAGGGATAGGTTGGTAGTAAGACTTCATACCATTGGTGTATGCACATTTGGGTTGTTCCTTAGTGAAGTCATTTGGTTGATATTTCAGTTAGGTTTCACCGGCCATCTTGATGATGGCTTTTCATTTACATTAACAGGCACGCTAATGACAGGAATGAACTGAAGAGGTGGAGCAGATCACAGATGATGCTAGTTTATAGGTGGCTGAATGTACCTAATCAGGGAATAATGCCTGGAGGAATTGGACCCTGAGATGTGATTGAAAGGTAGAGACAGGGTAGTTAATGATGAGGCCTGGGAGGGGAGACTAGACCAGGATGCAATCAAGGGCAAGAGACAACAGGCACGATCCCTGCCCATGAGAAGTTTACAGTCTAGCGGGGATTAAAAAAAGGGCAGGTATTTGCAAACGGAGAAGAAGAAAGGGTAGGAAATCAAAAATCTCCCTACTTCCTCAGTCTACCATAAAGACTCTGATTCTAAACAAGGATGGAGCTGTGGTTTTCTGTTTATTTTTTCTCGGTGTCTCTCCTTCTGCACTCTCAGTAGGTGAGCCCCAATTGGGCCAGGGACTGTGCCTGAATAAATTTCCATATATTCTTCCTAGTGCTGAGGGCTTTAGACTCTGTGAGTGTTTAATCAATGAATTGACTGTTGGGAACCGAGGAATTGGAACTGCAGGATATGTGTCCTGAGGAGAAGAAATCTTGGTTTTTCTTAAGCAAAATCAGCAATCTTACGACAAACGGTTATTACAACTGGTCCTCAATAGATGCCTGTTGACTGTGTGATTGACTGAGCGAATGAAGGCCTGATTAGATTTTACTCATCTGCTTCACAGTTCAGCTGAATTGCAAGCAAAATGGGGCTTACCCCAAAGGAACCTTGAATTATTTCAAAGTCTGCCCAGTTCTCATCAATGTCTGAAGCCATATTGAACTGGTCACTTTTCCAGAAACCATGCAAAAATAATCTCCCTAGAGTTGTGGCACTTCTGTTTCCTTTCCTGTAAGCTTGAAGTTCATTACCAGCTTCAGTGCCTCTATTACTTTGGCAGTGAAACGAGAAAGAGAGTGGAAAAGAGGCAGGAAGCCCCAACCCATCTCTCTTTGTGTCTTTCAAAAGGAAGAGACGTGAGCAAAGAAACATTTTCTGGGAAATTAGAACAATCATAAAATCACAAAAGACAGAAGATTGATGGTATAAAGCCGGCTAGGCTTGCCAGGGAGCAGGGTGCTAAAAAGTCTGCAGGGTTATGGTAAAATAAGAGCCAGAATGAAGGTCGTGAGTTCAGTGATTTTTCTTGAACAGACCTCTTTTCCCAGAACACACACAACCCCGTGTCCCAGTTAAACCTCACTTTTCAGCTAGGAGACAGAAAGGGGCAAACTTAATTATTCCCCATTTCAGGAAGTCAAGGACACGGTCCACAGTCACTAAGTGGGCAAAGCAAGGATGACATACAAATTCTTGAAGCGTTTCGTATTTTTCTGACAGATAATTACTCTCCCCCCGCTTCAAGTCCTTATGAAGGCACATCTCCTGCAGGAGGCCTTCCCTGACTAAGCACCCCTCTTTCCTCTTCTCCCACTCCCTCTGCATCACCCTGACTTGCTCCCTTAGTTCTTTCCCCCTCCAAGCCCCACAGTAGTTATGTACATATCTGTAATTTATTTATTTATATTAAGGTCTGTCTCCCCCCCTTGTAAACTATAAGCTCATTGTAGGCAGGGAATGTGTCTGTTTATTGTCGTACTGTACTCTCCCAAGCGCTTAATACAGTGCTGTACACACAGTAAGTGCTCAATCATCACATCATCATCAATCGTATTTATTAAGCGCTTACTGTGTGCAGAGCACTGTACTAAGCGCTTGGGAAGTACAAGTTGGCAACATATAGAGGCAGTCCCTACCCAACAGCGGGCTCACAGTCTAGAAGGGGGAGACAGAGAACAAAACAAAGCATATTAACAAATAAAATAAATAGAATAAATATGTACAAATAAAATAAATAGAGTAATAAATATTAAGAGCTTACTATGAGCCAAGCCAAGCAGGCATAGTCTTGAATTTTTTCCTAGCCCATTTAATATGGGGTTCACCAAAATGGACTTGGCTCACAGGGAAAGTCAGTCCATGCCAGCAGTATACTGGGAACTTGTACTTCCCAAGCACTTAGTACAGTGCTCTGCACACAGTAAGTGCTCAATAAATAGGATTGAGTGAATGAATGAATCTTTAAATGGATTAGGTGTCTACATCTACTGCTCCTTATAATAATAATAATAATAATAATAGCATTTATTAAGCACTTACTATGTGCAAAGCACTGTTCTAAGCACTAGGGAGGTTACAAGGTGATCAGGTTGTCCCACAGGGGGCTCACAGTCTTCATCCCCATTTTCCAGATGAGGTAACTGAGGCCCAGAGAAGTGAAGTGACTTGCCCAAAGTCACACAGCGAACAATTGGCGGAGCCGGGATTTGAACCCATGACCTCTGACTCCAAAGCTCCAAAGCCCGGGCTCTTTCCATTGAGCCACGCTGCTTCTCTGCTTCTCTGCTTAAAAGCAGCATGGCCCAGTGGATAGAGCACAGGCCTGGATGTCAGAAGGACCTGAGTTCTAATCCCAGCTCTGTAGTTTGTCTGCTGCTCGACCTTTGGCAAGTCACTTAACTTCTCTGGGTCATAGTTACCTCATCTGTAAAATGGGGATTAAGATTGTGATCCTCATGTGGGACTGCAACTGTGTCCAACCTGATTAGCATGTATCTACTGTCATAGTGAAATTCTGTTAGAGACTGGGAGTCTATTAACTCGTAAACCTTGGGATCGCTTAAATTAAGAATAATCCTCCAAAGACACAAGGCACTGAAAACTAAGAAAAACCTTGGAAAATGCATTCAAGGAAGCAAGACTATTCTGGTGGGATTTTTCTAGAAAGTGGCAAATGGTCACAGCTGGTCTTTTAAATTTTGGCATTCAGAAGGGCCCTAATCTCTGTTAAATGAGATCTGCTTACAGGCTGCCCAAGGTAACACAGAACTAATCTTGAGATGACCTGTATATATGTATATATGTTTGTATGTATTTATTACTCTATTTATATTTTACTTGTACATATCTATTCTATTTATTTTATTTTGTTAATATGTTTTGTTTTGTTCTCTGTCCCTCCCTTGTAGACTGTGAGCCCACTGTTGGGTAGGGACCGTCTCTATATGTTGCCAACTTGTACTTCCCAAGTACTTAGTACAGTGCTCTGCACATAGTAAGCATTCAATAAATACGATTGATTGATTGATTGATTGATTGATTGATTGACTGATCTACCCTTGTGCTTAGTACGGTGTCTGGCACATAGAAAGCACTTAATAAATAGCGTTAAGAACAAAAACCAAAAAAAATTGAGTCTGGTCAGCTTTTTCCCCTGATGCATATGGAGTTGTGACCATGCTACCGTGCCTCATGAGAAAATGGTTGAAATTGTCTCTGAGTGAATCAGGAGTAAAATGAGACCAGCAAGCACTAATCCAAAGGCTCCTCCCATTGTAGCTACAGTAATACTGAATGCTGGATGTGTTTTGCCTTTTTCCTAGTCCTTTCTAGGGAACCATAATTCTTTTTATCCAGGCAATCTAATCTCATTCAGTTGATAATAAACAAACAAGCATCTGATCCCATTCATTCAGGGTTTCCAGCTTTTGAGTTATTTATAGCATGGTACTTGTATTCAAATCATCATTTCAGATGTTGAGTCTAAAGCAGAACTTAAATTAGCCAGTCATGAACCACCTCTGGAAGGTGAAGACAGTAATTGGGCTTTAAGGAATGTAAGCTATTAACCCATTGGATTGGCTCCTCCTCAAAGGCCAGAGTCTCTCCTTGGTTGGAGTTAGCATTTAGAGAGAAGACCAGTGACTCTGTGAGCTGGTGGTTGCTGCTCAGTACGTTCCGATGGCCCTGCTCAACTACTGGGATTGTCCCACAAAAGCAGAATTTCACGTTCACTCCCAAGACTGGGAGTCAAATTTAGACAAATTTGTTATTTTGTAATGCCTAAAACTAGAATTGTGGTGAAACTGAAAATCCCTTTCGGTATCATGGGGGCTTTGTCAGAGTGATCCTGAAATCGATTTCAGCTAAATAAATAAAATAGTAAATAGTAATGGCATTTATTAAGCTATGTGCAAAACACTGTTCTAAGCACTGTGGAGGTTACAAGGTGGTCAGGTTGTCCCATGGGGGGCTCACTGTCTTAATCCCCATTTTACAGATGAGGTAACTGAGGCCCAGAGAAGTTAAGTGACTTGCTCAGAGTTACAGAGCTGATAATTAGCGGAGCAGGATTTGAACTCATGACCTCTGACTCCAAAGCCCGTGCTCTTTCCACTGAGCCACGCTTCTCCTCTAAGAGCCTCCAAGCTCAGTGCATTTCTCAGTTCTTGGCTGATGGAACCAATGCCCTGATATTAAGGAGATCAATCAACGGTATTTGTCAAACACTTACTGTCAGCAGAGCACTGTATTAAGCACGTGGGAGAGTACTAAGCAATTGAGTATGTAGACACAATTCCTGCCCATAAGGAGGAACTGCGAAGTCTAGTGGAAAGAGTAAATGCCTGGGAATCAGAGGATTTGAGTTCTAAGCCTGGTTCAGCCATGTGTCTGCTGAGTGTCCTTGGACAAGTCACTTAACTTCTTTGTGCCTCAGTTATCTCATCTTAACAATGGGAATTAAGACTGTGCTCCTTATTTGGGACAGGGACTATGTCCAATCCAAATATTTTGTATCTACCCCAGCACTTAGTACAGAGCCTGGCACTTAGTAAGCAAATTCAATAAAAAGAAAAAGGGGCTTTTAGACTTGTAGGAGATGGCTAATGCCTCTCACTGGCTTCCTTTTCCCCATCTCCTCCTCTCTGCTGTAGTCTATCCTTCCACTATTCTCATCCTTCACATTTTCTCCTAACCTGATCACTGTGACTGTCTGCCTCTTCTGGGGAATACAGAAGACTGTAGCGAGAGTTTCAAACAGGTCTGGCCAAAGGCCACAGTTCCACAGAGAGCCAGTGTGGTCTACTTCCCCATGGGAGCTGGGTGAGGCTGCAGGGATGAGATGCTTTGTGGACACCCAAGCCTCCGATGAGGTCTGGTGTGAGGGTGTAAGAGCTTAAAAGGCCACTCAGTCTTCATTGAGCATAATGGAATTCGTAGACATGATCTCTGCCCTCAAGTCACTTACCATCTAGTGGAGGAGAAAGGCCCTAAAATAAAATAGAAATGGGTGGCAGCGGATGTAGACTTATAGTTGGGGATAAAGTGTCATTAGAGCATCTTCTGGGTACGTTTCATAGTGGTACCAAGCACTATCATTCTCCTTCTGGTCTCACTTGTCTGAATGACCTATCAAACCACGAGTTAATAAAGTTTCCACAGATGGCACCATCTGTACCGAGCATATTCCAGTCAATGTCCTTTCTCTCAAGGGCCTAACTTGGTGAACAGAATTGGGGATTTAGCAGCACGTCAATCAGTCAGCGAGTCAATCGCATTTATTAAGCGCTTACTGTGTGCAAAGCACTGTACTAAGTGCTTGGGAAAGTACAATACAACAATATGAGAGATAAATTCCCTGCCAAATTGGAGTAGGAGGTAGAAGGTTATTCTCAAGTCAGAGCTTGCTGTAGATGTGGCTTATCTGTGCCAGTGAACTTGTGTTCTGTGTGTTTACACTGTGGGTAAATCATAGAGCTATTTCCTTGTCACTAGTAAATGATCCTCCTCTTCAACAGACACAGTGTCTGATCCAGGATAGCCAGTCTCACCTCCCCACCCAAAATAAAAATCTGGTGAGCTAGTAAATATAAATTCCAACATCAGGGTGCCAGATAAGGATAGCTGTAAGTATCCTACTTTTAATACAGTTTCATCACAGAACACATGCCAGTTGATTTACTTGAAATAGGTTGGAAGGAGAACATATTAGAGAGATAAGTGACAGTGCCATCCGGCGGCAACATACATGCCTATACATACATGTCTAATCAGTGTACATGTTTACATACGTATGTGGGAAAGCCTTCTTAATTTTGCGGGTGTTTCGTGTGGGCTGCTCTTATAAGTGGCTTTTGATTTTGTCCCGGTTTCAGTGGATATTTTCAGAATGGCTTAATGTCCAAAGAGAACACGTGTGAGATATATGAAGCAGTGCATCATAATAATCATCATCAATAATGGCATTATTGAGCAACTACTGCATGCAGAGCACTATGCTAAGTGCTCGGTTGAGCACAGTAGAATTCAAAGATGGGATCCCTACCCTCAGTTTGCTTACAATCTACTAGAGATGAGGCACTAAAATAAACTAGGAGTTAGAAGGACATGGGTTCTAATCCTCGCTCCGCCACTTGTCTTCTATGTGATCTTGGACAAGTCACTTCACTTCTCTTGGCCTCAGTCACCTACCTCATCTGTAAAATGGGGATTGAGACTGTGAACTCTATGTGGGACAGGGACTGTGTCTAGCACGATTACCTTGTATCTATTCCAGTGCTTATTACAGTGCCTGGCACGTAGTAAGCACTTATAACAAACACCACTTGCGTAAGCTGCAAAAAACTATTTTTGTCAGCCAGGTGAATTTCACTTTTTTTACTTTTCTCCCTTCATGGAACAGTTCTGGTCCTGCTATGAAATGGCCCAAAGTTGGGCACCGTCTGGGCCAGCCTGTTGAGAGGGTAGAAAGGCAACACCTTTCTTGGCCAGTATTATCTGTGCCAAAGTATTGTCTGAAGGTCACGAGCCAAGCACATTGGTGCTAAGGCCATGTACAAAGAGTCCTTGGCCCTGCTTAGGTCTGCCAACTTCTGGAAAAAGTCAAGTCCACTGTTCCTCGAGCTCTCAACTCCACCCCTGCATTCGTGTCAGCTGGGCAGGAGAATGTGAAATATCCAGCCTCCAGGTTCACTGAGGTGGAGCTGGCAATTAGAAGAGGAAAGAAACATCCAGGCTAAGGTGGGGAGGTCCTGTACTCTGGAAAAATTAGAATGGAGTTTGATCTTCATATACCTGTGATGATGAAGCAGCTTGGCTCAGTGGAAAGAGCACGGGCTTTGGAGTCAGAGGTCATGGGATGAAATCTCGGCTCCACCAATTGTCAGCTGTGTGACTTTGGGCAAGTCACTTAACTTCTCTGGGCCTCAGTTCCCTCATCTGTAAAATGGGGATTAAGACTGTGAGCCCCCCGTGGGACAACCTGATCACCTTGTAACCTCCCCAGTGCTTAGAACAGTGCTTTGCGCATAGTAAGCCCTTAATAAATGCTATCATTATTATTATCATTATTATTATGATACAGCTGAAGGGATGGACGAGCTAAGCTCTCAGGTCCTCTCTATCCTTAGGACCTTCAGAAAGTTCCCTGTCCACTCTGCCATCAATCCATTAATCAATAATATTCATTGTTCATTGAGTGCTTACTGTATCCAGAGCACTGGTAGAGTATGATACGTTTGGAAGAGTATGATAAAAGAGTTGGAAGATAAATTCCCTGCCCACAAGGGGCTTACCTTCTAAAGGAGAAGCAACAGGCGAAGTGGTTAGTATGGGCCCAGGAGTCTGAAGGTCATGGGTTCTAATCCTGGCTCTGTCACTTGTCTGCAGTGTGACTTTGGGCAAGTCACTTCACTTCTCTGGGCCTCAACTACGTCATCTGTAAAATGGGGATTGAGACTATGAGCCCTACGTGGGACAAGGGACTGTGTCCAACCTGATTTGCTTGTATTCCAACTTGTACTTCCCAAGCGCTTAGTACAGTGCTCTGCACACAGTAAGCACTCAATAAATACGATTGATGATGATGATGATCCACCCCAGTGCTTAGTACAATGCTTGACACATAGTAAGTGCTTAACAAATACCATCCTCATTATTATTATTATTATTACTAAAGGGTTTCCCCATTTCCCTTCTGCCTTGTCTGACTGTTCTTATACTGTTCCATTCTGATTCCTAAAAGTTCCTAGTAGTAATACTATTTATTAAGCACTTACTCTGTGCTGAACACTCTTCTAAGCCCTGGGAGAAAGTACCCAGGTGGGAATTAAACCCCTGTCCCCATCTCTCATGGGCCACATAATTTAAAAGTTAATGTGGGGAGAAAAGACTGGAGACAGCCAGAACAGGAGTAATGAAACATTAAAACACTACACAAAGTAAGCAGGCAAAACAGGCACCTAGTCTTGGCGGTGATGGAAGAGTCCAACAACTGTGGGAGCAAGGCGGGAGGAGGACCCTTGGTGGCGGGAGGGGAGACAGTGGTTGTCACAGTGCTTTTTTTGGTGGATATTGAAGCCTCCTACCAGCCACTTCTTCCTCTCCTATCCTAGAGGGTCTTTCCTGCTCAGTCCAATAACAGGATTCAAAAAGTCCAGGCTTCCTGAAGAGCCAGTTGAGGCTTTTCATCTTCACTGTGGGCAGGGAATGTGCCCGTTTATTGTTCTATTGAACTCTTCTTAGAGGTTAGTACAGTGCTCTGTACACAGTAAGTACTCAATATATACGATTGAATGAATGAATTTTCTGGGTCCTGTGAGGTAGGAGGAGGAGCAGAGGTACAGGAAGAAAGAGTAACCTTTTGGAAGGATAGTTAACCTTGACTTCCTAGAGCTTCAGTGGTATAGTAGAAAAAACCCCAGCCATAATAATAATAATAATAATAATTATAATAATAGTAATAGTATTTGTTAAGTGCTTATTATGTTCCAAGCACTGTTCTAAGCACTAGGGAGGTTAAAAAGGTGATCAGGATGTCCCACGGGGGGCTCAGTCTTAATCCCCATTTTACAGATGAGGCATCTAAAGCCCAGAGAAGTTAAGTGACCTGCCCAAAGTCACACAGCTGACAAGTGGCGGAGCCGGAATTTGAACTCACGACCTCTGACTATGACCAAGTAATTCATTAGTTGAGTCAGGCCTGGCCTTAAAGGATCTGGGGGGAAAAGCAATATCTCTGAGAAACACAGTAGGCAC
Source organism: Tachyglossus aculeatus (assembly GCF_015852505.1). Classification (NCBI taxonomy): domain Eukaryota; kingdom Metazoa; phylum Chordata; class Mammalia; order Monotremata; family Tachyglossidae; genus Tachyglossus; species Tachyglossus aculeatus. The sequence continues at coordinate 50,062,234 of NC_052071.1, forward strand.
CGATCCACACTAAGTGGAAATGCCAAGCTTTCATTTCCTGGCGGATAATTGCCTACACAGTTTTGATGTTGGCTGACTTATTTCTTTGAGTGTTACCCTGTCTCATTAGACTGTGATATCTTTGACAGCAATGACCTAATTTCTATCTTCTCCCTAATTTTCCCAGCACATAATGCAGTAATTAATGGATAATGATAATGATGCTTATGAGGGAGACAGACTGACTTTCTTTATTCACCCCTTTCTGACCAAATGAGACATTCCCTTTTGTCAGGGGCCTGGACTGGCATATTAGGAAATCAATAACACACCACTGCAAGACAACAATATATAGCATTTGGCACTCATGGAAAGCAATAATAACTCACTTATTCTGTAATACTGGCCACCATTTTCTGGAAAATATGAATTCAAACTTTTATTGAGCAACAATTACTTCTTGGAATTTTTGTGACATTATCTAAAGATACAGACAATAGTTAATTACTTGATGTGTATTGATTTTGTATTTTTTTAAATGTCAAGTGGTTGGAAAAAGCATGTGCATACAGAGAGAGAAAGCGAGTACATTCACCACATCAGTTTTGTGTGGACAATGTGCTATAGGAATTTCCATGTAGGCATCTTTTAAACTTGTGAGAGAAAGCTATTTTTAGTGAAATTACAAGTAGGAGGTGGCATGTTGATTCAACACCATGGGAGCCAGCTTCACGTCTGTGAAGATTCTTGGATTTGTTGCTGTCAGGCTAGAAATCATAACCTCAAGGGCCATTCATTCTTACGTGCAAACTCGATTGTAAGAGACATAAACTTATCATATGAAACCGGACTTTAATCCTAAAGGGATTGCAATTGGAGAAATATTCACCCTAGCCTGACTTGGAACACTAAGCGGAGGGAATACATCACAGACTCTTTCTTGCAATGTTCAAGTCCAAGAAAAATGAGTCGCAAAGGAAAGAAGGCTTTTCAATGACAAAAATGGGACAGACTCATTTATACATATTTCATAACCACTGATTTCAAAGCACTGCATTTGTCATTATGCGTAGTTAGAAAAAAAAATTGAAGACATGAACTCTCCCCTTAAGGAGTTTACAGCCTAAATGGAGAAACTGGAACAAGGCTCCTATGTTCAAATGTGAACACAGATATTATGTTAACAACAAACTAGAGTATCCTGCTAGCTGAGCTTAACTTTTGCTGCAAATTAGGCATTTATGAAAGTTTCATTAACTATTTCAGGCTATCTGTTCACTATTTAGTAGTAGACCTTGTAATTACTTGGGAATCAGAACCACCAATCAATCAATCAATCAAGGCCTTACTATGTACAGAGTACTGTACTAAGTGCTTAGAATAGTACAATACAACAGAATTAGCAGACATGTTCCTTGCCCATAATGAGCTTACAATTTTGAGGGGGAGGTAGATATTTATATAATGAACAGTTTGCAGTATACAAATAGGATATATACACAAATTCTGTGCGGCTGGGGGGTGGAATATCAAATATCCTAAGATCAGAGAAACAGTGTGGCTTCGTGGAAAGAGAGTCAGAGGTCGTGGGTTCTAATCCCAGCTCTGTCACTTGTCAGCTGTGTGACTTTGGACAAGTCACTTAACTTTGTGCCTCAGTCACCTCATCTGTAAAATGGGGATTAAGACTGTGAGCCCTACATGGGATAACCTGATTACCATATATCAACCCCAACGCTTAAAACAGTGCTTGGCACTTAATAATAATAATAATAATAATAATAATAATAATAATGGCATTTATTAAGCACTTACTATGTGCAAAGTAACTTAGTAAGCACTTAACAATTACCATTATTATTATAACAGATCTAAGTACATAAACAACACAGAAGGGAGAGCAAGCCAGGGAAAGGAGGGCTTAATTGGAGTAGGCCTTTTGGAGGAGATATGCCTTAATACTGCTTTGAACGGGGGGAGAGTCAGGTTCTGGAGTATATGAAGTGGGAAGGAGCTCCAGGCTGGGGGAAGGAGCCGCTACCTTGCTGGTTCAATCTCTCATTTTATCACGACTGGATTACTGCATCAGCCTCCTCTCTGATCTCCCATCCTCTTGTCTCTCCCCACTTCAGTGTATACTTCACACTGCTGCCCGGATCATCTCTGTGCAGAAACGCTCTGGGAATGTTACTCCCCTCCTCAAAAATCTCCAGTGGCTGCCTGTCAACCTAAGCATTAAGCAAAAACTCCTCACTCTTGGCTTCAAGGTTCTCCTTCACCTCACCCCCTCCTACCTCACCTTCCTTCTCTCCTTGCCCAGCCCACACCCTCTGCTTTTCTGCCGCTAACCTCCTCACTGTACCTCGTTCTCGCCTGTCCCTCCGTCGACCCCTGGCCCACATCCTCTCCCTGGCCTGGAATGCCCTCCCTCCGCACATCCGCCAGACTAGCTCTCTTCCTCCCTTCAAAGCCCTACTGAGAGCTCACCTCCTCCAAGAGGCCTTCCCAGACTGAGGCCCCTTTTTCCTCTCCTCCTCCCCATCTGCCCCACCCTACCTCCTTCCCCTCCCCACAGCACCTGTTTATACATTTGTACAGATTTATCACTCTATTTATTCTCTTGTACATATTTACTATTCTATTTATTCTGTTATGGACATTTAGCTTTAATTCTATTTGTTCTGATGACTTGACACCTGTCTACATGTTTTGTTTTGTTGTCTGTCTTCCCCTTCTAGACTGTGAGCCCATTGTTGGGTTGGGACCATCTCTGTATGTTGCCCACTTGTATTTCCCAAGCGCTTAGTACAGTGCTCTGCACACAGTAAGTAAGCGCTCAATAAATATGATTGAATGAATGAATATGGGAAAGAAGTCGATGGAGAGATAGATGAATCATGACAGTCACTAGGGGAGTGGAGTGTGTGGGCTGGGCTGTAGTAGGAGATCAGTGAAGTGAGGTAGGATGGGGAGAGCTGATTGAGTGTTTTAAAGCAAATGGTAAGGAGTTTCTGTTTGATGTGGAGGTGGGTGGACAGCCATTGGAGGTTTTTGAGAAGGGGGAGACATAGGCTGAACATTTTCGTTGAAAAATAATCCATAGTGTGAAGTATGGACTGGAGAGATAGGCGAGATAGGAGGCCGGGAGGTCAGCAAGGAGCAGATGCAGTAGGTAAGGCAAGAAAGGTTAAGAGCTTGGATCAGCATGGTAGCAGTTTAGATGGAGAGAAAAGGGCAGATTTTAACAATGTTGTGAAGATAGAATTGACAGGATCTGGTGACAGATTAAATATATGGTTGGTATTATAGTGATGAGTTGAGGACAATGCCAAGGTTACGGGCTTGTGAGATAGGGAGGATGGTGGTATTGTCACCAGCGATGGAAAAGACTCGAGGAGGGCAGAGTTTGGGTGGGAAGATAAGGGGTTTAATTTTGGACTTGTTTAGTTTGAGGTGTCGGTGGGACATCCAGGTAGAGATGTCCTGAAGGCAGGAGGAAATGTGAGATTGCCGGGGAGGAGAGAAGTCAGGGCTCTGCAATTGTGAATCATATGCATAGAGATGGTAATTGAAGCCATGGGAGCAGAGTTATCCAAGGGAGTGGGTGTAGATGGAGAATAGGTGGAGACCTAAAACTGAGCCTTGAGGGACCCCCACTGTTAGAGGGTGGGAGGCAGAGGAGGAGCCAGCAAAAGAAGCTCTGAAGGAGCTGTCAGAGAGACAGGAGGACAACCAAGACAAGGTTGCATAAAGTTTTGAGGGGAAGAGAATGGTCTACAGTGTCAAAGGCATCTGAGAGGTTTAGTAGGGTTAGGTTGGAGTAGAGGCCATCAGTTTTGGCCAGAAGAACATCACTGGTTACCTTAGAGAGGGCAGTTTCTGTGGAGTGAAGGGGACAGAAGCCAGATTGGAGGGGTCCTAGGAGAGATTCAGAGAGGAAGTGGAGACAGCGGGTGTAAACAATTCTCTCAAGAAGCCACTGACTGAGTAAAGAAGGGTCACACACATCCCCCTAACTGTGTTAAACCTACGTTTAAAAAAACTCTATAATTCAGTATTTTCATTAATCTAGATGAAACTTCCTCACTTTACTCTGAATTGGTGAGGTTTTATGATAATACCTTACGGGCCTAACTCAGTCCTATGGAACTTTTGGCTGCTATAGAAATATGTAGTACCGACCTTACAAACGGTTGTAGTAGTAATTGTATTTATTGAGTGTGCATTAGGTAGAATGCACTGCACTAAGTGCTTTGGATACTACAACAGAAGCAAAGGACAGATTTCCTGCCTTCTATGAACATTCTAGACTGTAAGCTTCTAGTGGACAGGGGATGTTTACATGCTATCTTGTATTTTTTGCTCCCAAGTGCACTTAGTACAGTGCTCTACGCACAGTAAGCACCTAATAAATACTATTGATTGTTTGACAGTCAGGGGCCAGAAGAATTTCATAAACAATCCAAAGAGGTCTAATTTAATATTTTTGTATATAATGTCACATTTTGATTTCTAAATTTTTGGTTTATGGGCATCTCATTTCTCATACTGCCCTGGTCTTGGATTTTGTCTAAATGAGAAAGCTCTCTGGTTTTCCCATATTTATCCTTGGACATTTAGCCCAAGTTGTAATATAATTAGGTGGCTATCTTTTAAAGCTACAATTAATGATGCCAATTCCCATTATTCTCTTACATTAGCTTTAAAACTTGCTATTGGGACTTTGGCTTTTGGCATTATCAGCATGTTGCTCAGTTTCCTAGGTTCCTCAGAAGGAATCTAAACTGTAAATTCCTCTTGGATAGGGAAACATATCCACCAACTCCTTTGTATTGCACTCTGCCAAGCTAATACAGTGCTCTGAACGCAGTAAGTGCTCAATAAGTACTCATTGATTAAAACATTAAGGTCACTCGATTAAATAATGTGGTTGTTTTAGGATCTTTATGGCCAGTACAACAGAGCTTTATAAGGACTGTTGGGAAGTGGTAGACCTTTTACACTCAATGATAATGAAGCTTAGATCCAGCAAAGAGAACGTATTTGGCTCATGTCCAATTGAGTTCAGCAAGGAATTCTTTTTCTCTTGAATCCTAATCCATTGTTGTCCCCCGAAGACCAGTTAAGGGTCAATTGGATTTAAAATCATCATTATAGACTGTTTTGGGAGTTTTCATTTAAGCTTGAAATCTTTATCGGCTTTTAGTGATAGCTCTGTCCTTCCATAAACACATGTGGTTCAAGTGATACTTACAATGCTTAACTTTGACTGTACCAGGCAAGAAAGCTCAGGCAACATTCCTTACGTCAGGGGAAAGAAAAAAGAATATGAAAACCTTTTTAAGCTCCAAAAAGATACTACTTAATCATTTAGAGAACTCAAGAATGAGTGCCATTTTTTCACATTGTTTTGAGGTACATCTGTAGCACAGGTTTTATTTAACGATACAAGCAATGCTTAAGCATTCGGGATCAAGCACCACAGTCAAGTTGTTATTTCAAAATGGCACCCAAGGGCGGGTGAAAATCTGGAAACTCTTTAAAGCAGTTACTTGCTTTTTTTCAATTGGTTCCCCAGCAAACTGCAATAATTTTGTATTTATTGTTGAGACTACAGTTGATTGACTCTCTTGGCCTTATCTGTTCACTTGGCGATCTTTCTTCAGTGCTTTTCAGAATAACAACATTTCCATTTTCAAACATTAACATCCTGACAGAGCATTCTCAGAGAAACAGAAAACAAGAGCATTAAAAGTCAAAGAAGTGTAAAACAGTTTCTTAAGAAGGAAGAACAATTAATAGAATTTTGAGCCCTGAACCCAGGAAGGATGGCAGATTGAAATAATCAAATGTAATATGATGGTATGAAAATGTGACCACAAAAAATACACCAAACAAGAGAAGAATAAAAAGACCTATTCTACCCTTCTGAGCCTTAAGGAACAGACACCAGTGCTGAGATATTAAGTACAAACAGCAAAATGTTGGTCACCTAGGCATCTGATTAGGTTCCCAAAACCTTCCCTGTGCTCTGTAACAGTTAACGTACCATATCATTATACTTTTTTCTGCCACCACTGAATGTATCAGATGGAATACATCTGAGATCTGCAATGAAGCAAACATACACAGAAGAGCCAAGGCATATTTTCTAGCATTCCTGTTCACAAGTTCCATTAAAAAGGGTTTTCCTTAACTTGAATGGCTATTATTATCCTTCTGCTTCCCCTTTTTCCCCCAGTTCAACTTCTTTAGAAGTATTTTTCTAGTTACATAGGACTGAGCTCATACTATCGAGATAGTGGATAGAATCATTACTGCTTTATTCTGGGTTCTTCAAGCTTGAAGTAAAAAAACTTTGCAAAGTTGGCCTAGGCTCCATATGGCCAGGGGCTGTGTGTCTTTCATATTCAATCAATCAATCAATGGTATTTATAGAGCATTTATTGTGTGCAGAGCATAGTATTAAGCATTTATATAATCCAAAGTGCTGAGTTCAGTATGTCACCAGAAGGTTTTCAATAAATATCATTCCAATTACTACAATTAATATTACTACTACTAATAATAATTATAATAATGATAATTGTGCTATTTGGCACTTACTATTCGCCTAGCATGGTACTAAGCACTGGGATTGATACAAACTAATCAGGTTGGATAGAGCACCTGTCTCCCATGGGGCTCACAATCTAGTAGTGTTACTCAATCCTGAAGCGATGTTCAATCCACCTGTTCACAATCCACCCAAATGATAAGAGAGCAACCAATTTGGGTAGGGCCGGAAATACAGAGTGTGGATTTCCCATAAGATGCTATCCTGCTGGAAAGAGGCAGAGAATACATCTCCAACATAAATTTGCTAATGTCTCAACCTACACAGAGCTCATTGGCAAAATAGGTTGCCGTATTCCCACTGTGGGTGCCACTCTTCATAAGATTAACTCACGTTGCCAAGGCCTTGGAATTGCAAGTGTTCACTTCTAAACCTGCATGGCCCCAGCATGTTAAAAGTGCACATTCTTCATACTCTGTTTATTTTCAAGCTGAACAAAACTGAGGAGCTTTTTCTTTTTCAAAGCAATTGCTTTTGGAAAACCAAGTAGGCTGTTATTGCAACGTTCTCGTGACATTTTAAAATTGCTGCCTGAAACCGTAGAAACAAAATGTTTGCTCGATTGTGGATGACGGCTTCCACCTGCAATCCGATCATTGGATGGAGGCAGGGGGATTTCATCCTGAGCCCTAACAACTTAGCTACTACTACTACTAGCCACCACCCACAAAGCATCGTCAACAGAGTAGTGAACTGGATCTAAAGCTGTCTGATTCCCCCCTCCCCATCCTCAGGGTATAGCAGCACAGCTGCACAACTTTGATGCTCGGTATCCGTACACAGATGGTCCGGCTGGAGGAATGAGAGCATGCAGATTTTTCGTTTCGTACTTTTCTGTGTACTCTGGGAGGTTGGCTGTGAACCTCTAACAGCTGTGGCTCTGCCAGCATCTAGCTGGCATTCAGAAAGCTTTGAAAAGACGAAATAGCTGAAAACTCAAGACTGATTTGCGTATTTGGGGGTTTTCCAGGACCAGGTATCATAAATAAACAACTACAAAACACCAAAAGAGCTCCCCATTTATGAATGCGCAGATCTGATCATCTCACGGAGGAGGGCTCCCTTCAGGTTCTTCTGTGTTTTGTGCTTCGATCTGAGGAGCTGAATGGCAGTCCATGCAGGTGAGAAGTTTAAAATTCATTTAGTGAGCCTGTTATTGGGTAGGGGCCATCTCTATATGTTACCAACTTGTACTTCCCAAGCGCTTAGTACAATGCTTTGCCCACAGTAAGTGTTCAGTAGATATGATTGAATGAATGAATGAATTTAGCCTTTCGGTCTTCACTCCAAGCACCTGTATATATGTATATATGTTTGTACATATTACTCTATTTTACTTGTACATATTTTATATATTTTATTTTCTTAATATGTTTTGTTTTGTTGTCTCTCTCCCCCTTCTAGACTGTGAGCCCGCTGTTGGGTAGGGACTGTCTCTATATGTTGCCAACTTGTACTTCCCAAGCGCTTAGTATAGTGCTCTGCAAACAGTAAGCACTCAATGAATATGATTGAATGAATGAATAAATCAGCAATCTGAGTTTGAATGCGTTTGAGATGGGAGTTGAGACCTCAGGACAATATTCCACTGTCCTGAAGAAGGATCAGACGTGGCTGGAGTCACTCAGACAGATCACGAGGCACCACAGAGCCTTTGCCCAATTGAAGGGCTGAATGTTTTGGGAGACTGTGGAGTACCGGTCCTGAATAGAAATCACATTACCGCAAGGCTTCATTTCAGCATTCCTACTTGGCACTCTTTAGGTCAGTCATATTTATTGAGCACTTACTGTGTGCAGAGCATTGTACTAAGTACTTGGGGGGAGTACAATAAAACAATAAGCATATTCACTGCCCACAATGAGCTTACAGTCTCAACAAATGGGACAGCCTAGACTGAACCCATTAGCGCAGGACTTTGTATTGTGTTTTCACAGTGCCCTGCTTTCCATTCCTTGGCGACTTGTACTTCCCAAGCACTTAGTACAGTGCTGTGCACACAGTAAGCGCTCAATAAATACGATTGACTGATTGATTGGAACAGTGTTTTTAATAGTGTTTTATGGCTTCTACTTTTGTACTCATAGCTGAAGAGCCAAAATATGACTTAATTCATTTAACCAGTGGTAGGGTTTTGTTTGGGTTTTTTTTTTTGCCTTCAACTGTTTATTGCTTTGGGCCACTGGATTGTGCTAGGCACTGGGAAAATCATAGGGACACAGAAGGCACGGTTCCCATTATGATAGACATTGGGGAAAATTGAAATTTAAAAATCAAACATGAGGGACCGTCTCTATATGTTGCCGATTTGTACTTCCCAAGCGCTTAGTACAGTGCCCTGCACCCAGTAAGCGCTCAATCAATACCATTGAATGAATGAATGAAGAGTAAGGGATGCAGAGTCACATTCCCTGAGCGCTTACTATGTACAGAGTACTGATATATTGCCAAGCTGATATATTCCTGCAACCGGTTTTATGTTACTTCTTGTAATCAATATTTTGGTAGTTTTGTTTGTACTAGAAGGCAATTAATCAAACTTATGAAACACCTAGCTGCCTCGTTGAGACTTTTTCATGCAAAACTTGTGGGGCTTTTGTTGACTATTCATTGATTCTCCACTCCCCCAGGACTACCTGTTAGCCTCAATAAAGATGACTGATTGACTGAAGAGAAGACTGTCTTTTTTGTGAATCCCACTATTCCTCTTTTATGCAATCATAATGATTTTATAAGTGAAAGAGTACATTTTCACTGAGAAAATGATCAGGTTCCACAGTGGGGAAGTGCAAGGGAATGGAAAATGATGGGGAACTCCCTTATTTCACTCTCTCGGACACCTTGGTTGAATGTCGGTAGTTCTGGGGAAAAAATTCTTTTAGATTAAATGTGTGTTTCCTCTTTGCCATTGGTGGATAAACTGAGGAAAAATTCTAGGAAAAATTTTCTTAACTCCTGTGAATTTTTAGCCTGTATAGAGTTCGGGTTTTTAAATCATTGTATTGTTAAATTGTTTTATTATACTGAACTTATCATTTCCTAGACTATAGATGGATATCATTCATTCATTCATTTATTCAATCGTATTTATTGAGCGCTTTCTGTGTGCAGAACACTGTACTAAGCACTTGGAAAGTACAATTCAGCAATAGAGGGAGACAATCCCTGCCGACACCGGGTTTACAGTCTAGAGGTGGGGGAGATAGACCCCATAAGGCATGTGCTACTATAAGTATTTTTGGTCAACACTGGAGCAGTGATTTATTGTCCTGGATTGTGCTTTCACTATAAGTAGGCAAGTTGAATGTGTTTAACCTATTTCTAACAAAACAAACAACTGAAAATGCAGGATATGCGCAAAGGCTGTCGATATGCTCTATCTTGTCTGTGCTGTAAATATGTTGTATATCATTATAAGGGAGTTACATATTCTTGTATACCATCTGTTGGAGGTTTATTAATATATTTGAGCTTTCTTATCCCCTTGATAGTCAACCCTTAAAATAAAGCTTTACTGCTTTACTTGATATCAAAACTGGCAAAAACACCAAATACTTAAAAAACTTGATACAATTTTAAATTAGAGGAATTGAAGAGGTTGGAAAACTTTAGAAGTGGATGGCTGTGAAGTAGGATAACCCATTCCCAAGCTGTCCTGGATGGTGGCACATTTTGGTAGCCCCTTTTCCCAAACTCTGATGCCCAGACCCTTTGCACATTTCCATTCGTCCAGTGGAAAGGGGGATCTCACAACCCTCCTATCCACTTTTTTTAGGCAGTTTTTCTTGTTCTTTTTTTGCCCGAATTTGCAAACTAAGGGGATAAAGAAAGATCATGAGGAGTGATGAGTAGAACTGACCCAATAAGACTAAAATAGAATGAAAATTAAGCAATAAGAACATCTACAGTTTTCCTCCCCCCTTCCCACCTAATCTTCCTCTTCTCCTCAAGCAGCAGGAGATAATAATTATAACAATAGGGATGGTATTTGGTAAGCACTTACTATGTACCAAGCACTTTTCTAAGTGCTGGGGTAGATAAAAGGTAATCACATTGTCCCACGAGGGGCTCACAGATTTAATCCCCGTTTTACAGATGAGTTAACAGGCACAGAGAAGCTAAGTGACTTGCCCAAGGTCAGACAGCAGACGAGTGGCAGAGCTGGGATTATAACCCATGGCCTCTGACTCCCAAGCCCGTATTCTTGGCACTAGGCCATACTGCTTCTCCAGAGTGAACTAGATTTCCAGTGCTCCAAGAAAGCTGTAGGATTTTCTATGGTAAGGACCTTAATGGCGGGGACCATGTTTTCAAACTCTATCCAGCTCTCTGAAGCACTTAGTGCAGTGATTCATAGAAAATAGGGACTCAATAAATACGTTTGATTGAATCAGTGGTTCAAGTGAGGATCAGGGTTCTAGGCTGCTGGGAGGAGCAGAAAGGTCCAAATCAGAGAGACTGCCTGCCAGTGGTATAATGAGTCCTTCTTCAGTCACTCCAGGAAATGCATAACTGTTTTGGCCAGTGCAATACATGTAATTTTTAGGACCATATCATTTGTGTTGTTTCCAAATCTCCTAATGGAACCTAGAGATTGTCCTAGAGATTTACAAAACTCCTAATGGAACCTAGAGATTGTTCTGACAGACTCCTCAGTGCAGGTGCTCCACATTTACGTTTTCCTGAATGAAACTCAAAGCTTCGGGCCTTTCTGGATCCAATTTTCGATAGACTGGAAAACACTCCCGGTTGAAATGAGAGGGATTCTATTTTTTTTTTCCAATTCCCTTGATTTCAAGAGGATTGTCCACTCTTCTCTGGGCTAAGCTGGTATTAAAACCACGGTGGACTGGCTCTAATACTTGTCCACGTCACAGCAAGCAGCAAAGATCTGGAAAGGCTGAAGAGTTGTCCTTTTGGCACCTGGTGGGAGGAGAAACTATGGCATCCACTGCTGCCCCAGTGTTGTCAAGCCGCACAGAGTGAAATGAATTCTCATTGTCGTCCACGACTGATCGCCTTTAGTTTAAGGTGAAAACAAGGATGCACCCGCTGGTCCAGCCATCACTTTAACTCTTGAATACAGCCCTAGAAATTCAATGTTTCTTTTCAGTGGTATTTATTAAGTGCTTACTATATGTGTCAGGCACTGTTCTAAATGTAGGAGTTGATACAAGCTAATCAGGTTGGATGCAGTCCATGTCCCACATGGGAATCGCAGTCTTAATCCCCATTTTACAGTTGAGAGAACTGGGGCCCAGAGAAATGAAATGATTTGCCCAAGGTCACACAGCAGACAAGTGGTGAAGCTGGGAGGCATTAATGCCAAGGCATTCCCTGAAAGCATCCTCTGATGCTGAGCTCAGTATGAAGACCCAAGCCAAACAAACTCTCTATTTTCCCTAGTTTTATTAACCTATCATCACATCCTTTGCCACTCCCAAGGCCAGGAAAATAATGATAATTGTGGTATTTGTTAGCTGCTTACTATGTGACAGGCACTGTACTAAGCGCCAGGGTAGAGTCAAACAATTCTGGTTAGACACATTCATTTTCCCACATGAGGCTCACAGTCTTAATCCCCATTTTACAGATGTGGTAACTGAGGCACAGAGAAGTGAAGTGAGTTGCCTGAGGTCACACAGCAGACAAGTGGTGGAGTCGAGATTAGAACCCAGGTCCTCCTGACTCTCAGGCCTATGCTCTCTCCATTAGGTGACCCTGCTTTTCATCACCGTTGGCTTTAGGTGGAACAGTAACAATTCAAGGAGCATCCTGTTGCCATGTCTCTACTCAGATATCTTTCCTCTCATTCATTCAATCGTATTTATTGAACACTTACTGTGTGCAGAGCACTGTATTAAGTACTTGGGAAGTACAAGTTGGCAACATACGGAGACGGTCCCTACCCAACAATGGGCTCACAGTCTAGAAGGGGAAGACAGACAACAAAACAAAACATGTAGAAAGGTGTCAAAATTGTCAGAACAAATCGAGTTAAAGCTATATGCATATCACTAACAAAATGGAGTAGTAAATATGTACAAGTAAAATAGAGTAATAAATCTGTACAAATATATACAAGTGCTGTGGGCAGGGGAAGGAGGTAGGGTGGGGGGGATGGGGGGGAGGAGAGGAAAAAGGGGGCTCAGTGTGGGAAGGCCTCCTGGAGGAGATGAGCTCTCAGTAGGGCTTTGAAGGGAGGAAGAGAGTTAGCTTGGTGGATTTGAGGAAGGAGGGCATTCCGGGCCAGGGGGAGGACATGGGCCGGGGGTCAACGGTGGGACAGGCAAGAATGAGGCACAGTGAGGAGGTAAGCGGCAGAGGAGTGGTAGGTGTGGGCTGGGCTGGAGAAAGAGAGAAGGGAGGTGAGGTAGGAGGGGGCGAGGGGATGGAAAGCCTTGAAGCCGAGAGTGAGGAGTTTTTGCTTGATTCGTCGGTTGACAGGCAGCCACTGGAGATTTTTGAGGAGGGGAGTAACATGCCCAGAGCGTTTCTGTACAGAGATAATCCAGGCAGCAGAGTGAAGTATAGACTGAAGTGGGGAGAGACAGGAGGATGGGAGGAGATCAGAGAGGAGGCTGATGCAGTAATCCAGTCGGGATAGGATGAGAGATTGAACCAGCAAGGTAGTGGTTTGGATGGAGAGGAAAAGGCGGATCTTGGCGATGTTGTGGAAGTGAGACCGGCAGGTTTAGGTGACAGATTGGATTTGTGAGGTGAACGAGAGAGTGGAGTTGAGGATAACAACGAGGTTGCCGGCTTGTGAGACGGGAAGGATTGTAGTGCCGTCTACAGTGTTGGGAAAGTCAGGAGAGGGCAGGGTTTGGGAAGGAGGATGAGGAGTTCAGTCTTGGCCATATTGAGTTTTAGATGGCAGGTAGACATCCAGATGGAGATGTAAGTAAGAGGATATGGTTTTGGAATATCAGCTAGACTCCCAATCGCTGACATTCTGTGTTTGTTTTTATCTTCCCACCTCACATTCCCATTCTCAACTGCCTGGGTTCCAGTCATCCGTATTCTTAGACTGATCAGTCAATTAATGGTATTTACTGAGTGCTTACTATGTAGAGAGCACCGTACTAAGCACTAGGGAGAGTACAATACAATATAATTATCAGACACATTCTGTGCACATAACGAACTTGCAGTCTGAGAATGGAACTATTTCCAAAGCTGCCAATCTTTGAAGCTTTCGGGTGTTAACTGAAGAAGACGTTAGTGTTTTGTAGTGGGAAGAACCTGAGACTGTAAGCCAGGGAACTTGAGTTGTAGTCCCAGGTTTGTCTCTAGCCTGCTGTTGAACCGGAGCAAGTCACTTAAGCTCTTTGTATCCTAGTTTTCACATCTGTAAAATGGAGAAATCCCAGTGCCCTGAGGCTCACAGGAGTATCTTATAGGAAATAAAAATCACTGGCTGGAAATTTCTCCCACCAGCTGTAATGACCAGCAGCAATGGGAGAGAAAAGTTACGTGTGCATGGCAAATGTTACACTCCATCAGATCCTGAGTGCAGAAACCAATCAAAAGGACTCGGCTCAGGTGGAGGGCTATTAAATATGGGGGTCCAGACACACCCGTAATCCAATCGAAGATTCCTTAATCAATGTTTACCCATCTTGTGCACACATAGGAAGCCCGCTTAAATACTACAGTTAATATCATTATCAGTCTTTGCAGTCATACCCTCATGTATGAATCATATCACCTCCATAAATGAAAGCCATCCTCCTGCCAAAGCCTCTCCTCAGAGAGAAAAACCAGTCAGGATGGTCACATGCCAGGCTGGTGCCCTTGTTTCTGTGTCAACCACTATTCCCATTTATCCGTTGAAGCTGTGTTCCACATCACCTTTCAAATATTTATTCTGCTTGCTTAAGGCTCCTGAAATTCACCTTACAGCAGTGCATGAGCAAGCTGGTAGCATTCATACTGTTTATAGCAATTGTAAATCCATCACCTGATGGTATTTCTTGAGTTCTTACCGTGTGCCAACCGCTGTACTAAACACAGGGGTGAGTACAGCAGGGAAGGTAAACATGATCTAGTTGGGGACCCCAGACAGACGTTCTAAGCAATTATGGATAGCAGAAGATACAGAGTATAAAGACATGTAAGAGTGATGAGGATATATATAAAATAAGCTATATAACAAACTATAAGGATATGCAGTCGTAAGATGATTTAAACACTGAATGGAACAGTGGAAAAATTAAGAAAAACAATAAAGGGAAGGAAATAGAAAAAAAAATAACACCCGGCTACAATTTCCTTGCTTTTAATTGTTTTTTCTAAGATTTCCTCCAGCGAGAGATGTGGGCTGTCTTTCAGTTAGCTCATCTGGGCTGTTCCCCCACCCTAATATTCTGTTGACAGGAGCTGGGATTGTCAACTAGTTGATACCTCTAGGCAGAGAAATGGTTACGGCTTCACAAAGCATGATGGCTTTCCTGCTAAGGGAGCAGGAAAGGGCCCTCTCCTTAAAATTCATGAATTCATGTCATATGTCCTAAGGGCTCAGCAAGGGTGAATGTCAACAGGACCCCACACTATGGTGTTTCCAGCAAATTTGCAGTCGAAGGTTAGATACTGTTGTGCTGAGGAATTGTCCAGCCTTTCATGCTTGCTTAAATTAGTGTGCATCGCAATTCAGTTGGAAAGGCCCAGAGGATGGAAGGTCCAGTGGATCTGTCAGCTAAGCAGAGGGGAGAATAAAATTCTAAATGCCTGAGATCTCAAACTGCACGACACAATGGTATGCAAGGAAGTCTAGAATAAGAGCGTCAAAAAGTGTATTTACTTTGACTTCCTCTGCTGAGGAGCTAGAAAATAATTGGGCTCTCATACAGTGGTGAAGGATTTTCCTCCTAAGGTGGATGGAGGAAATGTTTAACCAGAGTCCAGTCCTGACAGCTGGGTTGGGCCAAGAGACTTCTGGGAAATCACTAATAATAATAGCATTTTTTAAGCGCTTACTATATGCAAAGCACTGTTCTAAGCGCTGGGGAGGTTACAAGATGGTCAGGTTGTCCCACAGGGGGCTCACAGTCTTCATCCCCATTTTACAGATGAGGTAACTGAGACCCAGAGAAGTTAAGTGACTTGCCCAAAGTCACACAGCTGACAATTGGCAGAGCTGGGATTTGAACCCATGACCTCTGACTCCAAAGCCCGGGCTTTTTCCACTGAGCCACGTTGCTTCTCTTATACCATCCCACCTTGATTACTGTATCAGCCTCCTTGCTGATCTCCTAGCCTCCTGTCTCTCCCACTCCAGTTCACACTTCAGTCTGCTACCCTAATCATTTTTCTACAGAAATGCTCAGGCCATGTTTCCCCTCTCCTCAAGAACTCATAGTAGTTGACCATCCACTTGCACATCCAACAGACCCTCCTTACCCTCAGCTTTAAAGCACTCAAGTTGCCTTGTCTCCTCCTCCCATTCTTTGCTAGTAATACCCAGCCCATACGCTTTGCTCTTCTAATGCTGGCCTTCTCTCTGTACCTCGATCTCATCTATCTCACCGCCGACCTCTCATCCACATCCTTTTTCTGGCTTGGAACACCCTCCCTCCTCATATCTGACAGACAATTACTCGCCCCCACTTCAAAGCCTTACGGAAAGCACATCTCCTCGAAGAGGTTTTCCCTGACTAAGCCCTCCTTTCCTCTTCTCCCACTTCCTTCTGCAGGGCTCGGACTTGCTCCCTTTATTCAACCCCCATTCCACCCCCACCACACTTATGTACATTTATTTATTCATTAGAATCCAGGGTCTGAGAAGCAGCACTGCCTAGTGGATAGAGCATAGGCCTGGGAGACAGAAGCAGTGGGGTTCGAATCCTGGCTTTGCTTGTCTGATGTGCAACTTCTCTGTGCCTCAGTTACCTCATCTGTTAAATGGGGATTAGGACTGTTAGCCACAAGTGAGACCTGGACTGTTTCCAACCTGATTAGCTTGTATCTGTCCAAACTCTTAATAAAATGCCTAACACATTGTAAGCACTTAAGAAATACCACCCCCCACCCCAAAACAAAAAACCCTAAAACAGGTCATTTGAGTTCCAAGCCCATGATCTTTCCACTAGACAACACTGCTTCCCTAAATATAAAGATCCAGGCCTCTACCACTACTAGCTGCAACAAACTATCCTCTTGCTAGGTGTACTTATATTCCTCAACTACCTTTTTGCAGTGAGTACCTCAAATCTCTATACATCTATACACAGATGATGTGTCTATAGCAATAATTCTTGTTACTCTGTTGGTACTGACACCTATCTACTTGTTTTGTTGTCTGTCTCCCCCTTCTAGACTGTGAGCCCGTTGTTGGGTAGGGGACTGTCTATATTTTTCCAATTCGTACATCCCAAGCGCTTAGTGCAGTGCTCTGCACACGGTACATACGATTGAGTGAATGAATGGATGAATTTCACACAAAAAACCTGGTCCCGTGAGGTTTGTAGTGGGAGAATTGAGGAAAAAGTTCAGATGAAGCTCAACACTTTTGAGGTTTTCCCCTGCAGTAGAATTTCCTCAGTTTATCTGAGCTGGGGAGAGGGAGCCAAGGTGGTACTTAAAGCATTAACAAGCTGCAGGTGCATCTGTGGCCTTAGCCACCGATAGAAGCTGCCTTGTTCCTGGCTCACTGGTGAGGATGAGCATTGTTTAATCAATTGTTTTCATTCCACAGGTCATAGATTGCCCTCAGTAATCACATGTCAATCCTGCTGACATTACCGAGAGCTATATATTGGAGAGAGAAAAGCAATGCAACGACCAATTTCTTATTATTCCCTTTAGCATTAAAAATGTCTCTGAAATTAAATCTTTATTTATGACGGTAGCTAGGCAAGAGAAGGGATGGCAGGTTACTTTGACTTCTTCCATTATTTTGCATTGATTTGAGGGTTTTTTCTCCTCTCCCGATGATGATAATTTAAATATAAATAAAACGGATAATCAGTTGATTTAGAAGGGAGGCCTCCTATGGAATATTTGAAGCTTAGCTGTTGAGGTTTGATAATAATAATGATAATAATAATAATCATAAGGCTTTTAGGCTGTTCCCTGGTGCAAGGGCCAATTGGACAATCCCATCATCCAAGAGCTCGTCTTGTTTATGGGCCCCTTCATGTGACAGGGGATGAGAAGCAGTCTGACCTAGAGGAAAGAGCACAGGCTTGGGAGTCAGAGCGCCTGGGTTCTAATCCTAGCTCCACCACTTATCTGCTGTCTAACCTTGGGTCAGTCATTTCACTTCTCTGGGCCTCAGTTACCTCATCTGTAAAGTGGGGTTAAGACTGGGACCTCCACCTGGGACATGGACTATGGCTAACCTGATTATCTTGTATCTACCCTAGCATTTAGAAGAAGTGTGTCTCATTGGAAAGAACACGGGCTTTGGAGTCAGAGGTCATGGGTTCAAATCCCGGCTCCACCAATTGTCAGCTGTGTGACTTTGGACAAGTCACTTCACTTCTCTGTGCCTCAGGTACCTCATCTGTAAAATGGGGATTCAGACTGTGAGCCCCACGTGGGACAACCTGATCACCTTGTAACCTCCCCATTGCTTAGAACAGTGCTTTGCATATAGTAAGTACTTAATAAATGCCATCATTATTATTTAGTACAGTGCCTGACACATAGTAAGTGCTTAACAAATACTACTAAAAAAACCTGAAAGAAATCCTAAGCAGTGTGATGTAATGATGGGAAGTGGAAACAGAATGGGCGTGGGAGTCAGAGGTCATGGGTTCTAATCCCGGCTCTGTGACTTTGGGCAAGTCACTTAACTTTTCTGTGCCTCTGTTACCTCATCTTTAAAATGGGGGTTAAGACTGTGAGCCCCACGTGGGACAACCTGATAAATTGTGTTTACCCCAGCGCTTAGAACAGTGCTTGGCAAATAGTAAGTGCTTAACAGATACCATCATTATTTTAGTATTTACGTCATCAGAACGTCACACCTCTCCAGCCACAGGTGGGCACTGCAGGCAACCTCATATAATAATAATAATAATGATAATAATAGGGATAATAATGGTATCAATTTCTGCACACACTCGGACAATCAGCTGGAGAGAAGGGAGCAGAAGCTGGGTGGACCCTCGCTGGGCTGACAGGGAAAGGGAGAGGCATGGTTGCTGTCTGGTGCCCTCCGTACCCCACTGATGTTTCCTGGCATGTCTGTCCTCCACCCTCCTCCCTCTCCGCGCTTCTTCTCTCAATTGGCTCCCCCAGCTGAACCGGAGCCAGCAGACTGGAGGATCCCACCCACCCGCCTTGCACCTCCCAAGGAGATTTAATGGGGGTCATCATAGAGGGTCCCACTGTCCTGTAATGTCTGCTATAAAATGGATGTTAAATACCATCTGTCCTCTGGATTTAGGGGACTTGAGGTCAATCTTTATGTAGGGCTCATATCACAGTCATCATCTCTTCTTTTCGTGGCTGTTGTTGCACCTAACGGAGTAGCTTCTGTTGACTGTAACAGGGGTTAATCGCTTGTATTTCCATAGCAGTTAGAGAAGAAGCATAGCCTAGTGGAAGGAGCACACTCCTGGGTGTCAGAAAGACCTGGGTTCTAACCCCAGCTCCACCATTTGTCTGCTGTGTGTCCTTGGGAAAGTCACTTAACTTCTCTGTCCCTCAGTTAACGCACCTGAAAAATGAGCCCCAAATTGTGGTACTTTCAGTCTTCTAGACTGTGAGCCCACTGTTGGGTAGGGACTGTCTCTATATGTTGCCAGCTTGTACTTCTCAAGTGCTTAGTACAGTGCTCTGCACACACTAAGTGCTCAATAAATATGATTGATTGATTGGTACGTGTTAAGCGCTTACTACATGCCAAGCACTGTTCTAAGTACTGGGGTAGATACAAGATAATCAGGTTGAAAACAGTACCTGTCTCACAAGGGGCTCACATTCTTAATCCCCATTTTATGGATGAGGTAACTGCGGTAAGTGACTTGCCCAAGGTGACCCAGCGGACATGAGACAGAGTGGAATTTGATCCCAAGTCCTCTAACTTCCAGGACCCTCTTGTTTCCACTAGGCCACACTGCTTCTCAACTCTAACCCGATGTGCTTGTATCTATCCCAGCACTTAGTACAATGCCTGGCACGTAGTAAGTGCTTAAGAAATACCATAAAAAAATTTCACATTCAGTACGCATTTCACAATCTGGGGCATGAATCCTCTGGAGGGAAATGTAATAATATCTCTAGCGCAGTCACCCCTTGTTTTACCAAATGGATTGCCTCGATCTATGAATTGCTACCCCTGGGTCATCATTAGTTGTGGATATTATGTTTTGGAGCTAAACCCAATAAAGATGGACGTGACGAGGAAGAGCTATGTGTTCTGATTTCAGGACAAACCCCTTGATTGGCTAATCTTTCAATTTCATAATCTCTGAGTGCTCTCTTTTATCACTACATGCATTTCTTCCCAGTTTCTGATGTGCAGTCAATTAACTCCTCACAAGATTTTCAGGTTGGGAGGATTTGTAAGTGTGTCAGAGATTCCTGGGAGTAAGGATTTCACTATCGACTTTTTTTTTGAGGAAACTAGTAGTAAAGGGTCGAGAATACTCAAATATGTCAGGAATGCTCATAGACAAAAATAAATGCATACATCCATGTAAACGTAACACAAACGCACATGTGAAACCATAGACGAAAGAACTGTGGCAGACCCATAGGTAGAAAAGCATGCCTGCATGCATGCAGCATTGAAATTTGTATTTATAGACACACACAGATACACATATCTTGAGACCCTCTAGACTGTAAGCTTGTTATGGGCAGAGAATGTGTCTTCTAATTCTGTTGCACTGTACTCTCCCAAGTGCTTAATAAGGTGCTCATTACCTAGCAAGCACTGAATGAATACCATTGATTAACTGAGTTATGGAAACCTAAAGAAAGGGGATTCCAAGGAGAACAGCTTTACAATTTACCCCTAATTTTTACATGGGCATCTTTCAATGGCAAGTTGCTATGCAGAGTACTCCTTAATTGTGTTTGTTTCACTTTAGTGGCTGCATGGAGGGAAGGAGTTATTGCTCCAGAGCTCAATGGAAAGGACTGTGGGTAGGTGCAAATCTGAAATGCACAATCATATAAAGGCAGAATTTACCCAGCTGCTGTGCTGATGCTGACAATAAGCTGAAAAATGATCCAGATCAACATCCTTGAAATACCTCAGCTGACTCGCTTTTCTGATTAGCCAACATTTCACCTTGTGATGGTTTGTCATACCTTAACAGGGAGAATCCTAAGAAAATTATTCCTTTCTGTGTTTAAATTTCCTCTTCCTTTCTCTAGTAAAGGCCAGTTTCTCTCTCTCTCTCTCTCTCTCTCTCTCTCTCTCTCTCTCTCTCTCTCTCTCTCTCTCTCTCTCTCTCTCTCTCTCTCTCTCTCTCTCTCTCTCTCTCTTCATATAGGTACATTTTTCACATAAACAAAACCTGCAAACATGCAAATGCATGCACATCTGACTCAAAGAAAGGTGATAAATACTTATAAGTGTTTAATTTTACTGGACTATTTTGCTTCTCGGAATTTGCTTTTCCTCATTAGTCATGTATTCCATGCTGAAGTGTATGTGGCATTCCTGAATGCAACCAGGCAGTGTACATATCCATGAAAGGAGGATATAAGGTAAAAATGACCAAATTCCCAAATGGTAAATATTTTTATTATTATCCAATGGGCTGGGTTGTACATTCCAACCTACTTGAGGTATTTATTTATTAATCACACACACCAAAATATCATCACCGATAAGATTCTAATAATAAAAGGCAGAGAATCTGCCAGTGCTCTGCACATATAAGAATTCCATTGACTGATTAGTTTTTCTTGGAAATTACCATCATAATCATCAGTGTTTCTTGAATACACACAGTATGTAGGCTTGCAGATACAGCACAGGCTTGGGGGTGGGGAAGACCTAAGTCCTAATCTAGGCTTTACAGCTTATCTTCTGTGTGACCTTGGGTATGTAACTTCACTTCTTTGTGCCTCAGTTACCTCATCTGTAAAATGGGGATTAAGACTGCAAGCCCAATGTGGGTCAGGGATCGTGTCCAACTCAATTATTTTATTTCTGTCCCAGCTCAGTTTTTTTTTTTTAATTGTATTTGTAAAGTGCTTACTATGTGCCAGGCACTGTACTAAGCACTGGAGTAGATACAAGATAGCTATGTTGGATACAGTCCATGTCCTACATGGGGCTCACATTTTTCATCCTCACTTTACAGATGAGGTAACTGAGGTACAGAGAATAGAAGTGACTTGCCCAAGATCACAGAGAAGACAAATGGCAGAGTCAGAATTAGAATCCAGGGCCTTCTGACTCCCAGGACTGTGCTCTATCCAGTAGGCCCACTACTTTTCTGTAGAGTACCTGGCACTTAATAATCACTTTACAAATACCATAAAAAATTGATAATTTTGATGATACTCTGATTAAAAATTCAGTCAGTGGTATTTTTCTGTCAGCTCATGGAATGGCTCTCAGTGGAAAGAGGACGGGCTTTGGAGTAAGAGGTCATGGGTTCAAATCCTGGCTCCACCAATTGTCAGCTGTGTGACTTTGGGCAAGTCACTTAACTTCTCTGTGCCTCAGTTACCTCATCTGTAAAATGGGGATTAGGATTGTGAGCCCTCCATGGGTCAACCTGATTGCCTTGTAACCTCCCCAGCGCTTAGAACAGTGCTTTTCACACAGTAAGCACTTAATAAATGCCATTATTATTATTATTTTTCCAACTTCAGCTTCATTTTTTGGCTCTCGATTAATCAGCGATATTGATTGAACACCTATGAAGTGCAAAGCCCTGCATTAAGCACTTGGAAGAGTAGCAGTGGTAGTACTAATAGCATTTATTACATGCTTTCTGGCTGCATTGCACTGTACTGAGTGCTTGGGAAATGCAAAACAATCAAGAACCATCAAGCAATCAAGCAATCAGCCAATCAATCCTTTGAGCTCTTAGTGCAAAACATTGAACCAAGAACTTGGGAGAATCCGCCGGAACCAAGGAAGCTGGGAATGAAGTTCTATCTTCTATCTATCTCTCCTTCTATCTTTCCTTGGCGCTGCCAACCTCCTGCTCCACCCCACCTTGCCCACTTACCAACTTGGTCACACCCTCGATCTCATCACCTCCTACGGCTGCACTATCTCCACCCTCACCACCTCTGAAATCCCTCTCTCTGATCATAACCTTCTCACCTGCCTCCTCACTCACACTCCTCCACCCTGAAAATCTATATTACTACCCCACAGAGACCTCCGTTCTCTTGACCCCATCCGTTTCTCTCAGCGCATCACACCGCACCTCGCCTCCTTGTCCTCTCTACCCAATCTTGATGACCAGATTACTGCTTTCAACTCAACCGTCGACCCCCGGCCCACGTCCTTCCCCTGGCCTGGAATGCCCTCCCTCCACACATCCGCCAAGCTAGCTCTCTTCCTCCCTTCAAAGCCCTACTGAGAGCTCACCTCCTCTCCTCCTCCCCATCCTCCCCTCCCTACCTCCTTCCCCACCCCAAAGCACTTGTATATATTTGTATATATTTATTACTCTATTTATTTTACTTGTACATACTTGCTATTCTATTTATTTTGTTAATAATAAGCATATAGCTTTAATTCCATTTGTTCTGACGATTTTGACACCTGTCTACATGTTTTGTTTTGCTGTCTGTCTCCCCGTTCTAGACTGTGAGCCCATTCATTGTTGGGTAGGGACCGTCTCTGTATGTTGCTGACTTGTACTTCCCAAGCGCTTAGTACAGTGCTCTGCACACAGTAAGTGCTCAATAAATGCAATTGAATGAATGAATGAGGTGGAAACATCAATGGATTAATAATAATAAAAATTAATGTTTATGGTATTTGTTAAGTGCTTACTATGTGCCAGGCACTGTTCTAAGCACGGGGTAGATTCAAGACAGTTGGGATGGACACAGTCCCTGTTCCACATAGGGCTCATGGTCTTAATCCCCATTTTACAGATGAGGGAACTGAGGCAAAGAGGAGTTAAGTGACTTATCCAAGGTCACATAGCAGACAAGAGGCCAAGCAAGGATTAGAACCCATGACCTTCTGCTCTATCCACTGGGCCATACTGCTAGTGGTTTCCCATAATTCTGCCTATGACTATCCTCTGATCTCATAACCAACTAAGAAAAAAACCTTTTTCTTGTAAGTTAAATCATTCATTCAGTCGTATCATTTGTGTTGTCCTCTGATCGGTTGTCATTTGGGATTAAACCAAAGACACATTCTCTTTGTGTTCAGGTGTGTTGAACAGAGTCAAAATGCCAGTTGCAAATTGGGCAGCCAGGATGTATTCAAAGACTTGGCATTCATTCTCAGTTTTTGATTAATGTTAATTATTTCATGTGCAAGTCTTTGTAGGAGACAGCAAGAATGACAAAAACAAGATAAATCCAGCTGGATGAGTAGTTGTTTCAAAAAGAAACAGAAGCCTAATGAAGGGAAGTTCTTTTTTCTTTTCATAGGACATACAAACCAACTGCTACTGTATCCTGTGGTGTTTGAAATATTATGTATAAGCCAAATATTTGATCAGTTCTCTTTACAGCCACCAAGAGATCGCCTTGAGAAAGCAAGCCAGAACTACAATTGAATTGTTCTAGTGCCTAGCAAACCTGAATTTTTATGTCCAAATTCAAAGAGATTGAGCTCGGCAGGGTTTAGAAAGACTTCAAGAGAATATGAGCTTCTGTGGGTGAGTTCATTACATGAGGCTGCAACTGGAGTGGATCAAGTACACTAGGGAAGACAAAAGATGTTTGATTTTTCCATCCAATGCTTTCACCTCAATTCAGTGGTTTTCCAACCTCAAGTAAACTGCTAGAGCAGAGACTCTGTTTAATAATAATACTTCACATTAAAGGCTACCTGGGGGTGAGACTATATCTACTTGCAGATGTTAATGGAGAAGCAGCAGGGCCTACTAGAAAGAGCATGGGCCTGGCATCAGAGGATCTGTATTCTAATCCCAGCTCTACCACTTATCGGCTATGTGACCTTGGACAAGTCACTTAATGTCTCTGAGCCTTAACTGCAAAATAGGGATTCTGTACCTGTTCTCCCTCCTACTTAGATCGTGACCCCCATGTGGGACCTAATTATCTTATATCTACCCCAGCATTTAGTACAGTACTTGACACATAGTAGACACTTGACAAAATACCACAATTGTTAACTGGATCTGGGCAGCTGTATGGAGCATTGGAAGTTAAATCAATCCAACAATAGTATTTATTGAGGATTTACTGTGTGCAGAGCGTTATACTAAGTTCTTGGGTGAATATAATGCAATAGAGTGGTTTGACACATCCCTGACCAAAAGGAGCTCACAGTCTAAAGAACCAAGGAAATGCATGGATTTCAGGATCTCTGTCTCAGTGAGCAAGTCATCTCATGGTTCCTGCAAACATCCCAGACCCCTGGCAGGGATTGATTCCTGGTCTGGGTGGACTCTGGCTTTTTCTCAACAGCGGTACTGTGCAAAAATACTATAAGACACTTAAAAATACGATTGAATGAATGAATGGGTTACTCGAATACGACCCCATTGGGTTGGACCACCCTGATTCCATTCCACAGATGTAAAAGAAGAGAGAGAAAGACTTGGGGAGTCTTTTAAATATTTCAAAATGTTATCGTAGGTTTCTTAGATCACTTAGACCATGACGGATGGCAATACTGGCTTAGAATAATGGTCCATCTGTTAATCTCAGCACCTTGTTGCCTTTGTCAGAGACAGAATGCTGGGCTGGTTGGACCACGGGCAAATTGAGCCATTACCCACAGGTTGGCACAAGTTGTTGAGGAAACGCATCGTAAGATCTGAATTCCTAAACTATGGGTACAGGTGGCATCAGGGTAAAAAAATTCTACATGTCTTTTAATGGCAGTGCTATTTTTGTAGCCCCTACTGTGCATATTCAGACAGCCAGATGGGGCCAGATGACTTTTAATCTAACTGGGATTGCCCGGGGGCGGGGAGGGGGTGCTGTGAAGGGAGCAGGACCTGAGGGGGCCCTTGCTGGGCTTGGTTGCTGCCCTGTTCCCTCTGTAACCCAGTGATGTTTGCTGGCATGCCTGTCCTCCTCCCTTTCCATGCTTCTTCCCTCAGTTGTCTCCTCTGACTGAACCAGAGCCAGAATAGTGTCTCTCTAGGACAGAACCAAATGTAGGATTTGAGAAGCAATTTTCTTCTCCTCCTCTCCATCCCTGCTCCCTCTTTCCTCCCCTTCCCTCCCTTTTCCTCATCCTCCTCCTTTCTACCTTTCCCTCCTCCCCTTTCCTTCTTCTTTTCTCTCTTTCCATTATCACTCATCTCCTCATCCTCCTCCTCATCCTCTTCCTCCTCTTCTTTTATTTCCCTCCTCCTCCTTCTCCTCCTCCTCATTCTTCTTCTTCTTCTTCTCCTTCTCCTTCTTCTCCTCCTTCTTCTCCTCCCCTTCCTTTTCTTCCTTCCTCTTCCTTTTTTCTTCCTTTTTTCTTCCTTTTCCTCCTTTCTCCTTCTCCCTCCTTCCTTCATCTTCTTTCTTCTGCCAGAGGACTGTATTAAAGGCTCGGAGAGTACTAAAGGGTTAGAAGACAACATGTTGACCTTAAGGAATTTTCAGTCTGGTGGAGTTCACCAATGAGTAGGTTTCAGAGCTGAGGGCAGGGTTACCTGAGTCTTTGCCTGAATCTTTCTAGATGTAAATGAAAGAATTGAGTGGGTTAGCTGGCATTCCTGGACAGAGGAGAAAATATAGCACGACATGATTGGGGCCAAAATGCTAGATAATAGAATTGTGATAGAAATGTTATTTCTATTTTTTTCTCTTCTAAGTGCCCTAGTACAGTGCTTTGCAGTAGCAGTAGGTATTCAGTAGCACTACTGATCGACCAAAATAGGGAAATGTGCCTCAACTCAGGGAAATCATGAAAGCTCCCTAAATTCAGCACCACAGAAGAGCTGTAAATACAATCGTTTCTTTTCTTAAAAGAGATAGGACTCAGGGAAAGGCAGACAGCTTGTATTTTGTATAGAACATGATCATAAATTCAATTTCTAAAAATCCTAGAAGACTAGGCAGGGAAAGAGAACAGAAAAAGAGAAAAGGATAAAATGACTGGGGAATGGAATAAAAACCAGAGATCAGATGTTTTCTTTTTAATAGGAAGGAGTGTAGGAGACTCATTATCCTTTCCTTGGACAGTGATACATAGAGAACATTAACAGAGCCAGAATTGGAATAGAGTGGGTTCCTCAGACCCAATGCATTGTCAAAGCCTACCCAGTAGTTAATGCCACCTTCTGCTTCTCTAATGGAAGCAGCATTTGAAAGATGGGCAGCAACATCACAAACCCCTCCGCAACCCACAAACTAAATACTCACTTGGCCACAGTGGACTTTTAGTCCTTTCTTACATGAGTTCAGACATGAACTTTCAAAAAAATTGAAGATGGAATTTGAAATGTAGACAATATATGCCCCTCTCAGGGTCGCACCTGGAGAGTTTCCAATACTCTACCAGCCTCAGCTCTGGAGAGAGCGTCAAGCAGAAGCATACCCATTTCATTCCTAGCTTGGGCAGTGGCTGGCAAGTGGAAGGCAATCTGCTACAAGTCAAAACTCACCTGGGCTGTACAGCAGCGACATGGGAGAGAGTTGAGGGCAGAGACTCAAATTTACTGCACGGAAGGAGGCAGTGGTAAATGGCTTCCCTATTTTTACCAAGAAAACTCTATGGATACACTACCAGAATGATTGCAGATGGAGAGCGTGGCATTCTGGCAGAGATGTATCTGTGGTATCACTGTGAACTGGAAAAGACTCGATGGCCTAAGACCAGACAAGACAATATATGAGGGAAAAATCAGACTTCATGTTACAGGTACAGGAACAGGAGGAAGTAGGGGAGAGCAGATAGATCTGTAAACCAAGCCCAAATGTGAGGGAATACACCAGCTAGGAGATCATGTCAGTAGAAAGAATGCATTCGATAATAATAGCATTTATTAAGCGCTTACTATGTGCAAAGCACTGTTCTAAGCTCTGGAGTGGGTACAAGGTGATCAGGTTGTCCCACGGGGGGCTCACAGTCTTAATCCCCATTTTACAGTTGAGATAACTGAGGCACAGAGAAGTTAAGTGACTTGCCCAAAGTCACATAGCTGACAATTGGCGGAGCCGGGATTTGAACCTATGACCTCTGACTCCAAAGCCTGTGCTCTTCCAACTGAGCAATATTCCCTGTGAGGTGGGGGCTCTGTTTCTTCATTTGATGGTATTTATTGAGGACTTAGTGCGGTAACGTAGGATGTGGGCTTTCCATTCCTGAGTCTTTTTCTTTGGCTTTTCAGTTGTCAGGGTGCAACATCTGTAATCTAGTGTAATAACAATTATAATAATATTTTAATGATACTTGCTTTGTGCCAAGCATTATATCAAGGGGGGTAGATGCATGATAATTAGATTGGACACACCCTCTATCTCATATGGGATTCGGAGTCCAAGTAGGAGGAGAACAGTTCGTAAACCAGTCATATTTCTCCACAATACTTAAGGAAGGAGCATGGCCTAGTGGTGAGCACAGGCCTGGGATTCAGAGCCTCCAGATTCTAACCCTGGCTCCAACTCTTGTGGAGTGGGTGACTTCTCTTCCCTGTACCTGTCTCCTCATCTGTAAATTACGAGTTCAGCACCTGTCATCTCAATTGCTTGGACTGCGATCCCTATGTGGAGTAAGAACTGTGTGTGATCTAGTTATCTTAGATTTCCCAAGCACTTGAAATATAGCAAATGCTTAACAAATGCCACAAATATCATTGTTATTCACACACGTAAGATGCAGTTTCACAGTCAGGAGCATCATCTTCCAAAAACACAGCAATTGTATGTATATGAGTTCAGTTCAGCCATCAGATTTGGTAGCAGAATTAGGGAACGTAATAATAATCTGACAGTAATAATCGGATAATGCCCGACTGTCTGGATACAGGGTGTAGAGGTGTTGGGAAAGTAATAGGTCTGCACAGCATCAGATATGAGGTGAGGGCCATTTCAGGAGCATTCTTAACATGGTGTTCTGTGAGGAGCATGACCTCTGCCTTAATAAAGAGATGCAAGCGGTTGTGTGTTTTTGTATGTGCTGTGGGTTCACAGTCTGTTTTCCACTTTACTGATGTAAACAGAAGAAGAGATACATGAAAACAAGAACACGGATATCTGCCTTTTGAAGTATTCCAGAGCTATCTGGAGAATAGCACATGCAGGGTATTTTAGTTTAAAGTAAAGCAAAAATCCATAAAACATTTGGTTTTATCAGCATCACTGCTAACATCTTACCACCTACAAAGTGGTAACTACCAGCTTGTTTTGTACTTAGTTCATTTTTATTTACAAATAAGTGGGAGAGAGGATAATTTTCAAATAAAGGCTGCCACACTACGAGGTGTTTGGAAGATTAGTTAAATCTTTTAAAACTATTTGGCCACAATGCCTCCTCAGCTGGCTTTCAGAAAAACACTGTGGCCTCATTTTGTTTGTGCTCTCTTGGGTATCAATCAATGAGTGTTTCTTATCAAGTCAGATAGACATCTATAGGAAAATCTAAACAAGGTTTGAAAGCAATGTAATCTGCACATATATTCCCACTCAACTACATGTTAGTTTACTCTTGAAACTTGTTTTTTTTTCCCCCTCCCTCTGAAGCAGAGAGTTAATCAGTGTGGGCACAGTCCCTATCCTGCATGGGGCTCACACTTCAAGTAGGAGGGAGAGCAGGCACTGAATCACCATTTTACAGAGGAGGAAACTGAGGCCCAGAGAAGTGAAGTCACTTACCCAAGGTCACACAGCAGAAACTGGGAGAACTGGAATCAGAACTCAGGTCCTCTGACTCCCAGTCATGGGTTCTTTCCACATGACCATGCTATTTGGAGTCAGAGGTCATGGGTTCAAATCCCGGCTCTGCCACTTGTCAGCTGTGTGACTTTGGGCAAGTCGCTTGACTTCTCTGTGCCTCAGTTACCTCATCTGTAAAATGGGGATTTAGACTGTGAGCCCCCCGTGGGACAACCTCATCGCCTTGTAACCTCCCCAGCACTTAGAACAGTGCTTTGCACATAGTAAGCACTTGATAAATGCCATCATCATTATTATTACTATTATTACCCCTCTGTAGACAGGGGTAAGGATTTTGAAACCAGGTAGGGATGTGGTTTTATGGATGAAAGGGATGAACCTGGGGTTTGAGGCAGCTGAGTGACAAAATGAGGTAATGTTATAAGGTTATTTTGGAAGAATCTATGAGAGTGAGATAGGGTATAATAGTAGAAGAGAGCATAAAGGCAGGTGAGAATCAACTTTTGAGAACTTTTAAACTGAGACAGGAATTCTGGTGCATGGCAAAAGGTAATGTCCCAAAAGGTATTGTTTCTGGCTCGGAAGCATGCTACGATCAGGACTGGATCATATCCTCTATGGTGGCAATAGTCGGGGCTGTTGCTGATGTGGATGAGAAGAAAGAGAAGAAAGTGTCAGAGGAGATAGTTTCTTCTCCATTTCCCTGTTGCTTTTTCCTTACCACTGTGGTTTTTGGGTCACCTCATGGTGACCCTGCCTGAAGCCCCCAAATTCAAGCCCACCCTGTTAATGTTGAATTCCATTTGTGGGGAGACAGAGGGGACACTGAGTCCCACGTGAGGTCCCAAATGTCCCAGGCACCATTTTCCTGCTCTGCCACTTTCTTGCTGTGTGACTTTGAGCAAGTCACTTCACTTCTTGGTGTGTCAGTTGCCTAATCTGTAAAATGCGAATTCAATTCCTGTTCTCCCTCCAAATTAGATTGTGAGCCCTGCATGAGCTAGTGCCTGACCTGATTATCTCATTTCTACCCCAGCACAGAGTACAATATTTGGCAAATAGCAAGCATTTGAGATATCACAATAATGACAATAATTATTACTATTATTACTTTATTATTTCCAGCTGCTGTCCTTCCAGACAGGGCGGAATCTAACCTATGAGAGGTTGCTCCAGAAAGGAGCAATCTTCAAATTGAAAAAAAGAAATTCAAAACAACTCCTGAGCAAGTAGAAAATAACCGCTAAATAGTGAACTTACAGACTAGCGCCGGCTCTTTACGACCAGGTCAGAGCTGAGAATCAAGGCATTTATCAGGATCATTTAGGTAAACACTCTGCTTTCTTCTAAACCACCTGATTCTCCATCTGATTTGATCTAATTCGTGTAATTTTATCAAAATCAAAATCTCTCCTTCAGTCACTGGGCAGTGACTGTTCCTGGGAACAAAAGACTCATGGTGATTTCTATTAGGCTATTAGACCTTCCCCTTATCATTAAGTACTGTCTTGTTGATACACTCCCCTTATAGGGTAGCAGAGAGCATAGCCGGCTGGTTAAGGTTATCAAGCACTCCACAGATGCAGAATGTTCTCTGGTTAAACTGAGACTTGCTGAATGAGGTGTTTAAAGTTCAAGACCATTGCTGCAATTTGCCAAGTTCACATGGCATGCTGCATACTGTGTTTATTGAGCGCTTACTGTGTACAGAGCACTGTACAAAGCGCTTGGTAACATAGGATTCAATAGAGTTGGTAGACATGGTCCCTTTCCACAAGAAGCTTACTGTCCCAAAAGGAAACTTACATTCCAGAAGGGAAACAATCATAGAAGCCAAATACAGCACCACTGCCGACTTGGAGCTTGCATCCTAAGAGTAGAGATGGAAGCAAGAGAGTGACCAATTGTAGAATAGATGAAAGAATAACAGAACAGATTCAAATGACGAGAAAGTGAGCAATTAAGTCAATGAACACTGAGTATGCACAATAACTAATATTGCTAATATAAGGTTGCTAATATAAGGTTGCTAATATAAGGTGAGAAGACCAGGCAAGTGGCGAATGCCTCTTGAGAAGTTGGTTTTGTTAGAAGGATTTTGAAACCGAGCAGGGATGTGGTTTTATGGACGAAAGGGATGAATCTGGGGTTGGAGGCCGCTGAGTGACAAAATGAGGTAATGCTATAAGGTTATTTTGGAAGAATCTATGAGAGTGAGATAGGGTATAATAGTAGAAGAGAGCATAAAGGCAGGCGAGAATCAACTATTGAGAACTTTTTAACCAAGAGACAGGAATTCTGGTGCATCACAAAACAGTCTATCAATCAGTAGTATTTATTGAATACTTCCTGTGTGTAGATCACTGTACTAAGTACTTAGGAGAGTACAGTATGAAAGAGTTGTTAGACATGTTCCCTGCCCACAATGAGCTTACAGTTTAGAGGATCAGTGTGACTCATTAGAAAGAGCCTGGTCTTGGGAGTCAGAGGTCACGGGTTCTAATTCCGGCTCCACCACTTTTCATTCATTCAGTCGTATTTAGGTAAGCACTTACTGTGTGCAGAGCACTGTACTACGCACTTGGGATGTACAAGTTGGCAATATATAGAGACGGTCCCTACCCAGCAACAGGCTGTCAGCTGTGTGACTTTGGGCAAGTCACTTAACTTCTCTGGGCCTCAGTTACCCATCTGTAAAATGGGGATTAAGACTGTGAGCCCCACGGGGAACAACCTGATCACCTTGTATCTACCCCAGCGCTTAGAACTGTGCTTTGCACATACTAAATGCTTAACAAATGCCATCATCATTATTATTAGAGGGAAAGACAGGTGTTAAAATAAATAAGTGAATTACAGATATTAACATAAATACCATACGACTTAAGAAGGGGTGAATCAGGGGAGCAAATCCAAGTGCAAGGTTGACACAGAAGCATGTGAGAGAAAAGGAAATGAGGTCTTAGGGAAGGCACCTTGGAGGCGATGTCCTTTAACGAGGCTTCAAAGGTGTGGAGAGTAATTGTCTGTTGGATACGAAGAGGGAGGGTGATCCAGACCAGAGGCAGAATGTGATTGGAAGGTTGGAGGTGAAATAGAGGGGATAGAGGTACAGCGATTAGGTTGGTAGTAGAGGAGCAAATTGTGTCAGCTCATTTGTAGTAGGAGAGCAGTGAGGTAAGGAAAGAGGGAGCAAGGTGATTGATTTAGGGCCGATAGTAAAGAGTTTCTTTTTGGTGCAGAGGTGGATGGCGTAACCACTGGAGATTCTTGAGGAGTGGGGAAACCTGAACTGAATGTTTTTGTAGAAAAATGATCTGGGCAGCAGAAAGAATTATGGACTGGAGTGGGGAGAGACAAAGACAGGGAGGTCAGCAAGGAGGCCGATGCAGTAGTCAAGACGGGATGGGATAAATGCTTGGATTAACATGGTAGCCATTTGGAAGGAGAGGAAAGGGGGATTTAGCAATGTTGTGAAGGTTGAACTGACAGGATTTGGTGACAGATTGAGTATGTGGGTTGAAAGAAAGATCTGAGTTAAGGATAACACCAAGTTTATGGGCTTGTGAGACAGGAAGGATGGTGGTGATGTCTAAAATGATGGGAATGCTATTAATGCTATTCATTGAGGGTTTAGCAGGTGCAGAGTATTATACTAAGCACTTGGGAGAGTGCAGTGTAACAGAGTTGGTAGACACGATAGGTTGTGCAGCACATATTAAGGAGATGAGGCATGTGGTGGTTTGCAGGATAGTGGGAAGCAGTGTGGCTTAGTGGAAAAAAGCCCGGGCTGGGGACTCAGAGGTTATGGGTTTGAATCCTTCCTCTGCCACTTGTCAGCCGTGTGACTTTGGGCAAGTCACTTAACTTCTCTGGGCCTCAGTACCCTCATCTGTAGAATGGGGATTAAGACTGTGAGCCCCACGTGTGACAACCTGTTAACCTTGTATCTACCCCAGAGCTTAGAACAGTGCTCGACATATAGTAAGTGCTTAACAAAAACCATCATTATTATTATATTCTGAAGAACAGACTTATTTTTGGCATAGTCCAGTAATAAGGTTGTTGTGGTAAGCATCCAGGAAGCAATGAGGGCTTGAATCAAAGTAGCGGTCAGACTATCAACAGGGTTTTTTGAGTGAATCCTAGGTACAGAGCACTGCATTAAGCTCTTAGAGCATGATGGTAAAAATAAAACCCTTGAGGGTTTTATAATCTACTAGGGAAGACTGTAGATGTATATTGACAAATAGTTAACAGTGAGAGAAGCGAAGTGAATGGAATGGTACCAAATGCTTAGCTAAATTTTTGACCAGACTATAAACTCCTCTAGACTGTAAGCTCCTCCCACTAGTCTGTAAGCCCTTTGTGGACAGGGTACATGTCTGTTGCTTTGTACTCTGCCAAGTGTTTGGTTCAGTGTTCCACACACAGTAAGCACTCAAGAAATGTGATTGATTGATCAATGATATGAGTTCTGAGCTGGCTGAGGGGATGACACGACCAGGAGGTGTGGTGGGGATGTAATTGGGAAAGGAGTTTCAGGACTGTTTCAGGACTTTTTAGACTGTGAGCCCACTGTTGGGTAGGGACTGTCTCTATATGTTGCCAACTTGTACTTCCCAAGCGCTTAGTACAGTGCTCTGCACACAGTAAGCGCTCAATAAATACGATTGATGATGATGACTGTCCCTTATTTGAGTGACACAAGCCTGGACTCTCCACACTGGGAGGACAGGAAAACCGGGTTAGAATCTCTGTCTCATTTCCTGAAAACTGAGATCCATCTGAAAACAAGTTCCTCCTTGAACAGACCATATGTTTGAGACTGAGGAACACGACTGCCCAATAGGTTTCAAGCAGTTGTTGTCTCCCCTGCTTGCTCACCCATCTTCCCAGGTGTTGGGCTTCAAGTGCAGACTTCGGAGTCCAGGTATGCCTTGCCAGCCCCTTTTCACTGCAGAAAACTCAATTCCTGAAATCAAATGTACTTGTCAAAGTGGAATGATTCCTTTTAGAGCTTTAAAAAATACAGGTATATTTATTTATTTAACCTTAGAGCTCACATCCCTCCAAGGATTGTGGGAGTTTTGGAGTGCAAAGTGGGGCTGTGGTAGCTAAGTGGTGCTTGAATGCTTTTTTTCCAACTCATTCTTGTTGACAATAGAGGTTTGTGCCTTATTTAAGTGTCCTTTTTTCTGATCTCTGTCTCTGCCATTTTCTGTTTGGGACCATTTCTGTCTTCTTGTTTAGGACAGAAATTCTGCAGCCTCATGGTGAGGGGGATGGTGGTGATGAGTGGGGAGGGTGTGGAAAGGGTGGTCTCCCTATTTTGAAGGATAAACCTGAAATTTTATCTCCCCATTAAGGCTTCCTGTTGAACTCCATGATTCCCCACCTTATTTTCCCTCACCAAACAAGCTCATTCACTTGAGTCTGTACTCCTTAAGCATCCCACTACCAGCATTTATGCCTGTATCTTTATGCTCTGCTGCTTCCTCTACCTCTGATTTATTTTAATGTCTGTCTCTACTGCTATCTTAGATTGTGAGCCCCCAAAAGTACCAGTACCCAAATTAATTTCCATCTTCATATTCTTTCCGAGATGCACATAGTAAATGCTTAATGGATACTGTTACTACTACTAGTCTGCAAGCTTTTTATGGGCAGGGATCGTGTCTACCAACTGTATTGTTTTCTGCTATACCAAGTGCTTATTGCATTGGTTTGCCCACAGTAATCACTCAAAAATTACCATTGATTGATTGGATTAATCGTTTGATCTGGGAAGCAGTGTGGACTAATGGAAAGAGCATGGACTTAGGAATCAGAGGACTTGAGTTCTAATCACAGTTCTGCCACTTGTCTGACCTGGAGCAAGTCACTTAACTTCCCTGTGCCTCAGTTTCTTCATCTGTAAAATGAAAATTAAATCCAACTCCCTCTTATTTATATGGTGAGCCCCACTGGGTAAAGGGTATGTGCCCAACTAGATTATCTTTCATCTACCCCAGCACTTATCACTTAGCTTGGCAGATTGAAGTATTATTATTATTATTATCCTCATCGTTATTATCCTTCCATAGTTCCACCTGAAAGCACTGGCTGCAGGAAAAATTACTGACTACAGAAATGTTCAGTTGGCTTCACAAATGAATCTCAAAGTGAGTCCCTTCATTTTGCCAAGAAGAGTAACTGGAATGGAAATTGTTTTGAGTGATCTTATTCTCCCCTTTCTCACTTCTAACTACATCAGTTATACCGGTAATCACGATCACCTGACCAATGTCGGCAGGGAGTGCTCATTCAGTTAGAGACCGGGAGAAATCTGAGAGGTTAAGCTTTTCTTGTTCTAGGGCTACCCTTGGGTTGCAGAATGCCTTAGGTGAAACATGTTTATGGCTTTCAGGAGGCTGGTTTTCATGATTCTCCACACAGCTGCAATATCTTGAAGCCTCTCTTTGAAATGCAAAATGGATGGGAGGGGCAGCACAGAAGCTATAGAAGTGTTTTCCACCAGCTAGAATTGTGCCTCCTCTATGAGCTAATATTACAGATTCATCAAGTCTGAAGGATTTCATTCATTCAATAGCATTTATTGAGCACTTACAGTGTGCACAGCACTTTACTAAGCACTTGGAATGTACAGTACTGCAATGGAGAGACAATCCCTGCCCATAACTTGCTTAGGGATTTAAATAGAGTGGCTTCTGACTGCCCTACCAGATGATGTGCATTTAGCTTTAATTCTATTGGTTCTGATGACTTGACACCTGTCCTCATGTTTTGTTTGTCTCCTCCTTCTAGACCATGAGCCCGTTGTTGGGTAGGGACCTTCTCTATATGTTGCCAACTTGTACTTCCCAAGTGCTTAGTACAGTGCTCTGCACACTGTAAGTGCTCAATAAATTCTGAATGAATGAATGAAATCCATGGAAAGAAAGACACAGAAGCGCACCTGCTTTGAGGTTATTTGAGCTTATTTTGTGGAGGTATGCACAAATTCCTCTCTCAGACTCACACCTGGAGAGTTCCAGTACTCTACCAGCCTCAGCTGTGGAAGGGAAAGTCAAGCAGAGTCATTCTTATTCCATTTCTAGTTTGGGCAGTGGCTGGCGAGTGGAAGGCAATCTGCTACAAGTCAAAACTCACCCGTGCTGGGCAGCAGCGACATGGGAAATAGTCGAGGGTGGAGACTCAAGTTTACTGTGTGGAAGAAGACAGTGGTAAATCAATTCTGTAATTTTACCAAGAAAACTCTCTGGATACACTACCAGAATGATAGCAGATGGAGGTGGGGCATTCTGGGAGAGATATGTCCATGGAGTCGGTCAGAGACAATGCAACAGCATAAGACAAGACAATGCAAAGAGTAGTAATGGTACTAATGAGAATAGTGCTATTTGTTTAGTGCTCATTATGTGTCAAGCACTAAGGGATGGGATAGATACAATACAATCAGATCAGACACAATCCCCCATTGCACCTTAGGTATTAATGAGGAGGGAGAATCTGTTTTACAGATGAAGAAACTGATGCACAGAGTGGTTAGGTTAGTTACCCACAGTTATGCAGCAGGGAAGTGGCAGAGTCAGAATTGGAACCCAGGGTTCCTGAAAATCATGCCTGTGACCTTTTCACTAAGCCACACTGCTTCTCAAATGAGTTTGCTCCCATCACTGTCCTTCTAGCGAACAAGGCATTTCTACCATCTAGCCACAATCTGCCTTGCCCCAATCCAGGTTCTTATCTTCTTAGTCTTTCCTCAGTGAGGCTCATCTTTGGGAATTTGGCCACCTAGACCAGAAACGCTTGTCAGTCCATCTTATTCCTAGTAATAATAATAAAGGTATTTGTTAAGCACTTCCTCTGTGCCAAGCACTGTTTTAAGTACTGGGGTAGATGCAAGGTAAACAGGTTGTCCCACGTGGGGCTCACAGTTTTAATCCCCATTTTCCAGATGAGGTAGCTGAGGCCCAGAGAAGTGACTTTTCCAAGGTCATACATCAGACAAGTGGTGGAGCTGGTATTAGAACCCATGACCTCTGACCCTCCAGCCTGGGCTCTTGCCACTAAACCATGCTGCTTCCATATGCTGCCACTGGGCTTTGCTACCTAAAGAGTAGAATGTAATGATATGTTAAGGATTCCCCATTGAACCCCCTGTGCCCGGGACAGTTTCTTCTGGGCTTCTCTGGGCCCTTCACTTCCTTTGTGTCACTGCAATTCCTCATCATCAATCCTCTCATGTCCCTGTTAACATTAGGTGGAGCTTCTAGTTTGGGCTTCGTGTTTCTACATTTTTAACCATTGTAGCCGCTCCCACGATGCTACCCAGAGCGCACACCTCTAGAGGTGCGTCGCCTACCTTGGAAATCAGTGCCAGTAGGCTTTGTCTTCAGAAGAAACGAAGAGAGCTGTTCACCATAAAATCACAATCACTTAATAATACCTATTGTGGTGTTTGCAAAGCAAACAATCGTATTTATCGAGTGCTTACTGGGTGCAGGGCACTGTACTAAGCACTTGGGAAAGTACACATAATAATATAATATAATA
Source organism: Tachyglossus aculeatus (assembly GCF_015852505.1). NCBI lineage: Eukaryota > Metazoa > Chordata > Mammalia > Monotremata > Tachyglossidae > Tachyglossus > Tachyglossus aculeatus. The sequence goes on from NC_052071.1 coordinate 50,100,308, forward strand.
TAATATAATATAACATAATATAATAGGAGAAGCAGTGTCATTCAGTGAAAAGAGCATGGGCTTTGGAGTCAGAGGTCATGGGTTCAAATCCCAGCTCCGCCAACTGTCAGCTGTGTGACTTTGGGCAAGTAACTTCACTTCTCCGTGCCTGTTACCTCATCTGTAAAATGGGGATTAAAACTGTGAGCCCCCCGTGGGACAACCTGATCACCTTGTAACGTCCCCAGCGCTTAGAACAGTGCTTTGCACATAGTAAGCGCTTAACAAATACCATCATTATTGTTATTATTATTATTATAACAGACACATTCTCTGCACCCAAGCTTATAGTCTAGAGGAAAACTCTAAACACTGACTAAGTCCTGGGGTCAAAAACAAGAAAATGAGGGACTTTTATGGAGAAATGCCCTGACTCACAGCAGGAAATTCTGACCTCAAATTACACAAACATGGGAGAAAAGTATCTCATCTGCACTTCAAACAGATTGGGGAGTTAGAGACTTCACTCGGTCCTCTGTTCAATACTTATTCCCCAGCAACATGCCCTCAAAGCACCTCTAGGCATTGTGTGTATGTGGTGTGTGTGGCTATAAAATGATTATTTCTACAATGACCCATTACACTGATTGCTAGAAAGATATTGCTTTAGATGCTTATTATGTACTTAGCTATTTCTGTGAACTGGATATGCATTTATCCTTTGTTTGCTCTTTGCAAGAAAAAGCAAACTGGTTTACAAATGAACCAAGATTTTCATTTAGCTTTAATTGTGTCCTCTTATTTTTGTCAACACTTGAACTTACCTCCTTAGTTTGTTACTAAGCAGAAAGGGCAGTTATATTTACTCCCAATCTGGGGGGAGATAAGATAAACATTTATCTAAGTTGTAGATTGAAACGGAAATGATGAGTAGCTGAGAGTGATGTTACACGTTGAATGAAGAAGGTAAAAATCGAACAGAAGTACCTATCCCCTCCAGCTTTGGAAATTTGGGAACCAGTGATAAGAAAGAAGGACTTAAAAAACTTAAAGACTTTTTTTCCCCTCAAGAGAGAAGAGAGCCAAGGGGCAGAGATTACATTGGTTTTTATCCATTAGTCTGCAATAGGCAAAAGGCCTCTGTTTTTATTTGACCTTCTATTGATTTGGGCTCCTCACATAAAAAGTTCAAAATCTCTTCTTCCCTTCTTTTCTTTTCTTTTCTTCTTGAAGCAGATTTTCTGGCAATTGCATTTTCACTGGAATGGAGACTTTCAGAGGAGATATTCTGAAAAAAACGCAGGAGCGGATTATTACAGGGGATGGGTTCTCTACTTCTTGCTGTGAAAAACAATCTCTTGGCAGAATAATTGGCAAAGCCAAGCAAAACTTGCATCTGAGTCTTGATAATAAGAGAAAGTGGCAAAAGAGAAATTTGAGAGACAAGGTTAGATTGAATAGGATGGAAAAAAAACCTTGAATAGTAGATGATGAGAATTACTTGTGGGACATTTTATATCCTTTATTTGGGCTCTTGACTCATAAAAAGATTGACAGTTCCCTTTACACATTAGGAAGAAGGGGGGTAAAAGACCGCCACCTGAAATATCAAGTTCCTTGAGTACAAAGAGCTGCATAGACTTCAACAGGGCTCAAAGCAGGGTTGCCCCTCCTTTTCTCCTGGTGATTGCATTATTTTCCCTGGCTTTTATACTCAGGAAATGCAGGATTTGTTATCCCTCCCCCACCTTCATATTGACATAAATAAGGTGTCCTTAAGAGGCACAACAGCAGTGTGGCCGAATGGAAAGAGCACAGGCTTGGGAGTCAGAGATCATGGGTTCAAATCCCGACTCCACCGATTGTCAGCTGTGTGACCTTGGGCAAGTCACTTAACTTTTCTGTGACTCAGTTACCTCATCTGTAAAATGGGGATTAAGACTGTGAGCCCCACGTGGGAGAACCTGATCACCTTGTATCAATCAATCAATCAATCGTATTTATTGAGCACTTACTGTGTGCAGAGCACTGTACTAAGTGCTTGGGAAGTACAAGTTGGCAACATATAGAGACAGTCCCTACCCAACAGTGGGCTCACAGTCTAGAAGGGGGAGACAGAGAACAAAACCAAACATATTAACAAAATAAAATAAATAGAATAGATATGTACAAGTAAAATAAATAAATAGAGTAATAAATATGTACAAACATATATACATATATACAGGCGCTGTGGGGAAGGGAAGGAGGTATGATGGGGGGATGGAGAGGGGGACGAGGGGGAGAGGAAGGAAGGGGCTCAGTCTGGGAAGGCCTCCTGGGGGAGGTGAGCTCTCAGTAGGGCCTTGAAGGGAGGAAGAGAGCTAGCTTGGTGGATGTGGGGAGGGAGGGCATTCCAGGCCAGGGGGATGATGTGGGCTGGGGGTCGACGGCGGGACAGGCGAGAACGAGGCATGGTGAGGAGATTAGCGGCAGAGGAGCGGAGGGTGTGGGCTGGGCTGGAGAAGGAGAGAAGGGAGGTGAGGTAGGAGGGGGCGAGGTGATGGACAGCCTTGAAGCCCAGGGTGAGGAGTTTCTGCCTGATGTGCAGATTGATTGGTAACCACTGGAGATTTTTGAGGAGGGGAGTAACATGCCCGAGCGTTTCTGGACAAAGACAATCCAGGCAGCGGCATGAAGTATAGATTGAAGTGGGTAGAGACATGAGGATGGGAGATCAGAGAGGAGGCTGATGCAGTAGTCAAGCCAGGATAGGATGAGAGCTTGAACGAGCAGGGTAGCGGTTTGGATGGAGAAGAAAGGGTGGATCTTGGCAATGTTGCGGAGCTGAGGCTGGCAGGTTTTGGTGATGGCTTGGATGTGAGGGGTGAATGAGAGAGTGGAGTCGAGGATGACACCAAGGTTGCGGGCTTGTGAGACGGGAAGGATGGTAGTGCCGTCAACAGTGATGGGAAAGTCAGGGAGAGGGCAGGGTTTGGGAGGGAAGACAAGGAGTTCAGTCTTGGGCATGTTGAGTTTTAGGTGGCAGTATCCCCCCCCCCCCGCCAGCGCTTAGAATAGTGCTTTGCACATAGTAAGTGCTTAACAAATGCCATCATTATTATTATGATGATGATCCATCCACCCAGAGCCACTGCTTCCCGTGTTCAGCTGTACATCTAGTTAGTGAGGAGAGTTCAAGGAAACTCGACCATCTACCTATGAATGAATATTTCAATTCTCCCTCAGAATTCACTCCATTATTCCCATTTCCTCCCTTTCTCACCTCAGGAAACCTGGATCCACATGGTCCTTGAATCCTGCTCTGCCTCGGTTGCCTGTTAGGTGCAGTGTATGACACAGCAGGGCTAGGGGACATCCTGGAACGCAATTCACCCCCTGGATCTTGGCAATCACCCACTTTCCCAGCCCAAGTCCAGTTATGGGGCCAAGGCTTCTCCATCATTTTCCACAGGAGACTCCATTCATCATTCTAAAAATCTCTGGAAATGGAAAAGCACAAACTTCCCTTGGCAGTTCATATCCCTTTTGATTAAGATGTCCTAATTCGAAGATCACTTGCTCTAGATGGAAAGCCATTTCTTTTTATCTTTTGCTCTACTAATAACTAATAACTTTGCAAACAGTCACTAGCCACCAGTGCAGCCACATATTTCATAGTCGAGAAGGAGGCACCATGTGGGACAAAATCAAATTCTCCTTCATTTGAAGCCTGTAACTATGTCTCACCTACCCCATCCTTAAAACGGATCTAAAAAGTGATAAGATTAATTGGACATACCTCGTTCTTTACAAAGCCAACCTGGTTATTATCTGTCTCTCTGTTCTCTTCTGGTGGGTTGTCAGTTGAGTTTGTGGTGGTTTTTTTTGTTTGTTTTTCTGTTTCTTCCTCAGCTTTAGAAGATGTAAGATTATAGGTCTGTGGTTTCGAAGGTCAGCCCTTTTCTTTTGCAAAAAGCATAAGACCTGGCTAGCTATTCTTGAGGCTTGGCTGGACATTGTTTTGAAGCAACCTTTCTCTGCTCTCCCTGTTCTTGAGATCACCCCATCACTTTGCTGTGACTGTGCAGATAAACCTCCTGGCACAGCCCCATATGCTCGTCCTTTGGTTGCTGTTGTTTTATGCTGTCGAGATGTGTCTGACCCATAGCGATGGACACATCTCTCCCAGAGCGCCCCACCTCCATCTGCAGTCGATCCAGTAGTGTATCCTTAGAGTTTTCTTGGTAAAAACACAGAAGCGGTTTACCATTGCCTCCTTCCACGCAGTAAACCTGAGTCTCCACCCTCCACTCTCTCCCATGCCTCTGCTGCCCAGCACAGGTGAGTTTTGACTTGTAGCAGATTGCCTTCCACTCGCTAGCCACTGCCCAAGCTAGAAATGGAATGGATATGCCTCTGCTTGACTCTCCCTCCAGTAGTTGAGACTGGTAGAATATTGGAAACTCTCCATGTGTGACCGTGAGAGGTGGCTCCTCCCTACATCACCTGTGAATTTGTAAAAAATGTTACCTGGGGTCCTTCAATGACATTTGTCCATTAATTAAATATCCTAGGTAGTAACACATCCGCTCCTTCCCATTTGAATACTCTTATTTTCCTTAACTAATTTTTTTATGGTATTTGTTAAGCATTTACTATCTTCCAGGCACTATACTCAACACTGGGATAGATACAAGATCATCAGGTTGAACACAGTCCATGTCCCACATGGGGCTCACAGCCTTTACTCCCATTATACAGCAGGGGTAACTGAGGCCCAGAGAAGTTAAGTGATTTGCCTGCAGTCACACAGCAGACAAGTGGCAGAGCCAGGTGTAGAGCCCAGGTCCTTTTAACTCCCAGGCCGTGGTGTGTCCACTAGGCAACACTGCTTCTCTAATTTTTCATCAAATCATCATCATCATCAATCGTATTTATTGAGCGCTTACTATGTGCAGAGCACTGTACTAAGCGCTTGGGAAGTACAAATTGGCAACATATAGAGACAGTCCCTACCCAACAGTGGGCTCACAGTCTAAAAGGGGGGAGACAGAGAACAAAACCAAACATACTAACAAAATAAAATAAATAGGATAGATATGTACAAGTAAAATAAATAAATAGAGTAAGAAATATGTACAAACATATATACATATATACAGGTGCTGTGGGGAAGGGAAGGAGGTAAGATGGAGGGGATGGAGAGGGGGACGAGGGGGAGAGGAAGGAAGGGGCTCAGTCTGTCAAATTATCCCTTCCTCCTATTTCAGTTTCCAGTTCCCATTTCCTTTATTATCTGTGAGATAAAGATTTTCTCTTGCTTCTAAGGATCCAGATTCTACCCTGCTCAAGAGAGAATGTGAGTCCGTGGAGAAATGGCTATACAGATTTGTGAGATGGAGGAGCGAAGAAGAATGCTCTCCCTACACTGGCACTGGGAAGGCATAGCACAAACACATGACTCTATTTATTTCCAGGGATCAGGCGCATCATTTAAGGGCTTTTCTGGGGAAGGACATGGGTCAGGCAGTTGGGGATATTCTTTAATGTAGCTTAAAAAGCTGTTTTGAAAGGAAGAAGAACCGATGATCTTCAGCTCGTCAGAGTTTCTGGAAGAACTTAGCTGTGCTAAGTGAACTCAGAGAAGCTAACTCTGTTTTCTAGGAATTCTGATGGCTTACATATTTGTGAAGGGTGTATTTTGTGCCAGACATTGTACTGAGATGTGAGATAATCAAGTCAGATGCAGTTGTCAAGTTTGGGAAAGGAAAAATTTAAAGCCAGAGAGCCATAGTGATTTAAAATAACAATTATGGTCATCACAAGAATTTCTGTGAAAGAACTTTACCTCTTCTTCTTGCACTTTAAACAAAAAAATTATTGACTTTATAAGATGGGGAAAATGTAAAGTGAAAAATGTAAAGTGTAAATGAAAAATGTAAAGTGAAATCATGAGTATTCAAGCGAGTGAAATGTAAAAAATAAAGTTTTTGAAGACTGCTCCATTTCAAGCCTAGCCAATCACCAACTCTTGTATTTTACCTCTGTGATCTTTTGGAGGAAGCACAGTATCAATCCACAAAGGATTTAAACTGCTCAAAGAGTCGTGTTGTTCAGTGCTCTTTGATAGTTCTTGAACATTAATAATAATAATAATAATGATGGCATTTATTAAGTGCTTACTATGTGCAAAGCACTGTTCTAAACTCTGGGGAGGTTACAAGGTGATCAGGTTGTCCCACGGGGGACTCACAGTCTTTATCCCCATTTTACAGATGAGGGAACTGAGGCCCAGAGAACTTAAGTGACTTGCCCGAAGTCACACAGCTGACAAGTGGCGGAGCCGGGATTTGAACCCATGACCTCTGACTCCGAAGCCCGGGCTCTTTCCACTGAGCCACGCTGCTTCTCTACATTGAAATGCCAGTGCGCTGTAATTTAAAATATTCTGATATGTTTACCCAATGCTTCCTATTTTGTGGGGCTGCCTTTTTTACTGTTCACATTGTCTGGGTTGAATCCAATGTCACCAATCCCATTTTACAGATCAGGAAACTGAGATCCAGCAAATTGTAATGCTCATATAAGGTTTCATGGAGAGTCTGGAGAGAAATTATAATCAGAATTCCTTGTTCCTGAGTTTTCAGGCCTGTAATCTTGGGAAAAACTTACTCCTTCCTTCCTTCTCCCTCTACCTCGCCCCTCCACCTCACCCCCTCCCTCTCTCTCACTTGTTCCCTCTCTCTCTCTCAAATGTCAGCTTTGGAGAAATGTCACAGGGATGCGCATAATAGCTTGAAATTTTTATTTTTTGATCAAAATGATGTATTTAATCTCTCTACTTCCGTTACCCAGCTGGAATCCGAGTTTTCCTTCATTCTGCTGCTTCAGATAAGAGCAGCTGCTAATGATGACACCGCAGTCTCCTTCTGCCTTGTGCTCCACGCTGCAGTTTAAACTTTTCTGTCTGAAATTAGCTTGATCCATTTTAACTGTTTTCCTCCTTCCTCTCGGCACAGGCCCTGAGAGGAAGATGATGATGTTGTTCGTTGAGCATCACTGTGTGCCAAGCTCTGTTCAAAGCACTGGGGAAGATACAACTTAATCAAGCTGGATGCATTCCCTGTCTTATGTAGAGTTCTCAGTCTAAGTGGAGGGAGAACAGGTATTCAATCCCTCTTTCACAAAGGAGGAGACTGAGGCACAGAGAAGTGAAGTAACTTGTACAAGGTCACACAGAAGGCCCATTGCTGCTGGGATTGGAGTCCCTGTCCATTGACTCTTCTTTCACCTGTCTACTTGTTTTTTTTGCTGTCTGTCTCCCCCTTCTAGACTGTGAGCCCACTGTTAGGTAGAAACTGTCTGTACATGTTGCCGAATTGTACTTTCCAAGCGCTTAGTACAGTGCTCTGCACACAGTAAGCACTCAATAAATACAATTCAATGAATGAATGAATGAATGACCCCAAGGCCTGTGCTCTTTCCACTAGGGCGGGCAACTTCTCGAGGGTGAGGATTTTAGCCTTTTCCCTCTATCACCTTATTCAAGGGTGTTTTTCCAATATCTCTTGTGCACTGGAGAGGTCAGAGACTCTGTCTTCTTTCCTTCTTTGTAATTTCCCTTGGTGCCCAGGACTCTGGCTTGTCAGTTGGCATTGTCCAGAAAAGAATAATAATAATAATAATGGTATTTGTTAAGTGCTTACTATGTGCAATGCAAAGCACTGTTCTTAGCGCTGTGGAGGATACAAAGTGATCAGGTTGCCCCACGGGGGGCTCACAGTTTTAATCTCCATTTTACAGATGAGGTAACTGAGGCCCAGAGAAGTTAAGTGACTTGCCTAAAGTCACACAGCTGACAGTTGGCAGAGCAAGGATTTGAACCCATGACCTCTGACTCCAAAGCCCGGGCTCTTTCCACTGGGCCACTGAATGAAGACTATGTGGTGGAGATAGGGGATGTTAGGGGATAACTGGGCAGTCATTCATTCATTCATTCATTCAATCATATTTATTGAGCGCTTACTGTGTGCAGAGCACTGTACTAAGTGCTTGGGAAGTAAAAGTTGGCAACATATAGAGACGGTCCCTACCCAACAGTGGGCTCACAGTCTAGAAGTGGGAGACAGGGAACAAAACAAGACATATTAACAGTGGGCTCACAGTCTAGAAGACTTCTCTGGGCCTCAGTTACATCATCTGCAAAACGGGGATGAAGACTGTCATCTTGGAAACAGCAGCTGAACATCATGATGGTGGACTGTTCGTTTAGGCTCTGTACTAAGTGCTGGGGTAGATAAAAAGCTAATCAAGCTGGGCACAGTTGCTGTCCCACAAGGAGCTCATGATTTTCATCCCCATTTTACAGATGAGGGAACTGAGACACAGAGAAGTGAAGTTCATTTCATTCATTCATTCAATCGTATTTATTGAGCGCTTACTGTGTGCAGAGCACTGTACTAAGCGTTTGGGAAGTACAAGCCAGCAACATATAGAGATGGTCCCTACCCAACAACGTGCTCACAGTCAGGGAGAGACAGACAACAAAACAAAACATGTGGATAGGTGTCAAAATCGTCATAACAAATAGAATTAAAGCTAGATGCACATCATAAACAAAATAAATAGAATAGTAAATCTGTACAAATATATACAAGTTCTCTGGGAAGGGGAAGGAGGTAGGGCGGGGGGGATGGGGTGGAGGAGAGGAAAAAGGGGGCTCAGTCTGGAAGGCCTCCTGGAGGAGGTGAGCTTTCAGTAGGGCTTTGAAGGGAGGAAGAGAGCTAGCTTGGCGGATGGGCAGAGGGAGGGCATTCCAGGCCCGGGGGAGGATGCGGTCTGGGGGTTGACAGCGGGACAGGCGCCTAGGGTCACACAGCAGATAAGTAGCAAAATTGGGATTAGAACCCAGGTCCTTCTAACTCACAGGCCTGTGCTCTGTCCACTAAACCGTGCTGCTTCTGTTTGGTGGCAACAGGTAGGGAAACTTGGGAACGAAGAAAGGGTGACTATCCAATTTTATATTGGACAGTTTGGTTTTCAGCTGATCGGTGCCCTGTCCCTGTTCAGAAATAACATTGAACACTTTTAAATCTGCTGTTTTATTTTGAACGCCCAGCCTGCAGCTTGGCTTAGTGGAAAGAGCACGGGCTTAGGAGTAGAGATCGTGGGTTCTAATCCCGGCTCCGCCACTTATCAGTTGTGTGACTTTGGGCAAGTCACTTCACTTCTCTGGGCCTCAGTAACCTCATCTGGAAAATGGCGATTAAGACTGTGAGCCCCACGTGGGACAACCTGATTACCTTGTGTCTCCCCCAGTGCTTAGAACAGTGCTTGGCACATAGTAAGCTTTTAATAAATACCATCATCATTATTATTATTATGTTCCACAGCTTGGAAGAGGTACCCCTGCTTCACAAAGATTTGGGAAGAGAATGCAAAGGCCGAGAAACAAGTTGGATGGGGCGTGGGGGTCTCTGGGTCAACCCAGAGAAATATGCTCGGTTCAGGTGGCCTTGGACAATCAATCAATCAATGACTCGGTGGTATTTATCGAGCACTTACTGTGTGCAGAGCACTCTACTAAGCACTTGGGAGAGTAGAATAGAGTAAGTAGACACAATCCCTGCTTTCAAAAAATTTACAGTCTAATGGGTGAAACAGTAATATTAAATATAGGTAAGGGAAGCAATCAAATATATATATATATATATATTCGAATAGAATATATATATAGAGAGAATACATAGAATATATATATATATATATATATATATATATATATATATATACATATATATACATGTACATGGACTTAAAGATTTGCCCCACCCTCAGCACCAGAACACTTATGTACATACCTATAAATTGTATATTATCAATTATTTATTTATATCAATATCTGTCTCCCCCTCTAAGACTGTAAGCTTGTTGTGGGCAGAGAAGGTGTTTGCCATCTCTGTTGTATCACATTCTCACGTTGTATCACATTGAGAAGCAGCGGAACTTAATGGAAAGAACCCGGGCTTGGGAGTCAGAGGACATGGGTTCTAATCCCTGCTCCGCCACTTGTCAGCTGTGTGACTTTGGGCAAGTCACTTCACTTCTCTGGGCCTCAGTTACCTCATTTGTAAACTGGGGATTAAGACTGGGGATTAATAATAATAATAATTTTGGCATTTGTTAAGCACCTACTATGTGCCAAGCACTGTTCTAAGCGCTGGGGAGGATACAAGGTAATCAGGTTGTCCCACATGGGGCTCACAGCCTTAATCTCCATTTTCCAGATGAGGTAACCGAGGCACGGAGAAGTTAATTGAGTTGCTCAAAGTCACACAGCTGACAGGTGGCAGAGCTGGAATTAGAACCCACGACCTCTGATTCCCAAGCCCATGCTCTTTCCACTGAGCCATGCTGCTTCCACTGGAGGTGGATCCAGTAGGGAGAGAGTAGAGGGGCACTACCTCTGGAATGGCCAGAGGGACAGGTAGTGGTGGGAGGAATGACCAAACTCCCAAGGGATGAGATGAGTTCTCCAAGGTGACCCACTGTCTCAGCTGTTATTGGACTATTCCTGTGCCCCCTGATTTCAAGGTTGATGTTAGTTGTAGTGCTGTAGAAGCAGGATGGCCTAGTGAAAAGACCATTCCCACAGCTCATATGTATATCTGTATAGGCATGTAATTTTTTTTTAATCGATCTATCTATTTATTTATTTATATTAAGGCCTGTCTCCCCGTCTAAACCGTGAGCTCGTTGTGGGCAGGAATATGCCTCTTTGTTGTTATACTGTACTCTCCCAAGTACTTAGTACAGTGCTTTGCACACAGAAAGCGCTCAATAAATTCGATTGAATGAATGAATGTGCCCGGGAGTCAGAGGACCTGTGTTCTAATTCCCGCTATTGACTGCTGTGTGATTTTCAGCCTGTTACTCAACCTCTCTGGGCCTCAGTTACCTCATCTGCAAAATAGGGATTCAATCCTACTCCCTCCTAACTTGGAATGTGAGCCCCATGGAGGACAGGGACTGTGTCTATCCTCATTAACTTGTATCTACCCCAGCACTTAAAAGAGTTCTTGGCATATAGTAAGCACATAAGAAGTACTGTAATTATTATCCTTTTTATTATACAGGTAGTGGAAGGAAATCTAGCACTTTTTTGTTGTGTTTTTTCTCTAATTCCTTTGAGTCATATCTGTTTTCCCTCTAGCTTTCCTTTTTTAAGTCCTCCTTAAGTGTCCTATGCTACTTGGGGGTCTTCTAAATATGGTATTGCTGCGACCTCTTACCCATTTTTTGTATGTTTTTATCTTATGCTATCTTACACAATCTGTAGAACAAATATAGGCCTTCTAGAGCAATATTTTAACTGGCTTGGCTTCTGATGTATGAATTGCATGAAGAATATATAAGAAAGTTTAGCATGAAGCATTTTTACTTCTCTGAGGAGGGTTAAGTATACCATTAAGTCTGGGGGAAAGGAGAATTGACAGACAAAACCCAAGAACAAAATTCACACTCAGCTAAAAACAGGCATTTTAAATCAACTTGCAGAAAGTGAATCTTAGATCTGCCTGAATACATACCCACCCATTCACACAAGATGAGTAAAGGTTTTCCGTGGATCAGTGAATCTATTTGATGTATTGCTCTATTTCTATGTCTGATGGGAGAGATATAGGCTGGTTAAGAAAATAATATTGTAAAATATTCATTTTCTGAGGCTTGTGTGCAAGAATAAGTGATTCATACCCCCAACAACTACTCTATGTTTTTCAATATGCAGGACTTGGAATCATGTCCCAAAATAATGTCATGAAGCTCCTTCGCTCCTCTATTTAAAAGTTATATTCAGAATGGCACTCATCCTCCTTCCAGAATATTACAATTTCCTCAGAGGATCTGGGGAAATGTAGTCATTAGAGATGCCCAGAACAGTGTCCCAGTCAGTTTACTACTCATCTTTTAGTCCTCTTTGACTTGCTTTTTGTCTTCAGTAGAACTTGAAGCATTTTTACCACCAGATTCTTCCAACACACTACTGCTTGGGCTTCCTTTATGATTCCACTTCTCCCCTGCCCTCCCCTCTTCTGCTTCTCCTGTACCACAATTTAATATAGAGGAGCAACATTGTCTAGTGGTTAGAGCATGGGCCTAGGATTTAAAATGACCTGGGTTCTAATCCCGGCTCCACAGCTTGTCTGCTCTGTAACCTTGGGCAAGTCACTTCACTTCTCTGTGCCTCAGTTGCCTCATCTGTAAAATGGGGATTAAGACTGTGAGCCCCATCTGGGACATGAACTGTGTCCAACCTGATTATCATGTATCTATCTCAGCACTCAATACAGTTCCTGGAACATAGTAAACTCTTAACAAATAGCCTGGGTTAGATAATTTTGACCTAATTATTCCTAGGAAACATCCACCGTACTGTGGTTTTAATCTCTCTGTGGGCAGGCAATATGTCTGCTATATTTTTGTGTCGTGCTCTTCCGTGAGCCCACTGTTGAGTAGGGACCATCTCTATATGTTGCCAACTTGTACTTCCCAAGCGCTTAGTACAGTGCTCTGCACACAGTAAGCACTCAATAAATACAATTGAATGAATGCAGTGCCCTGCACACAGTAAGTGCTCAGTAAATACTATTGATTGATAGATGAATCTAATCCTATTTGGAAATTACAATTCAACTATGAGACTTGAGCTCTTTGCACTGTGTTTCTGACAACATTTCATCCATAGAAGGACCTTATTAATTAGGCTCTAGTAAACTATTATTTACTTTTTCTTCCCTGCTTATTATGTAACGATCTCCAGGTGGTTTTCTCCTGTAACAACAAGAAGAGATGCTTTCAGATGTTTCCTCAAAACATTGTATCTCAGTGATATGCACTTCAGATGTGCACGTGAGAAAGAGCCCAGGTGTACAACTGAGACAATGAAGAGTATGAGAAAGAGGAAAAAATCAGGAGGAAACAAGTATTTGATTTTTCTCTTCTCTAAATTTAAGTAAAAATCCTCCCTCCCAAGACACACATTGAATTGTTCTTTTTCTTTCTAGGTACTTTCGCTGATAGTGATTCTGCACTCTGAAATCCAGTCCAGAGAACACGCCTTTCCTTGAGAAGGCTCCCCGATGCTGCCTTGACACAAATCAAAGGCAGAGCAAAATAGATTTCTTCACCACTATAAAAAACCCAAGCTAGGGAATTACCTGTCTGTGCACAAGCTTAGTTGAAAAACCTCCGGGGGTTCTCATGGACTGGAGATAAATATGGGTGGCAGTGTGGTCCTTTTCAAAATAGTAGGATTCAGAAATTGAGCAAATTATCACATAGGTGAGTGGAGTGAGTTTCCCCTTTCTAGATGGTAAGCTTCTTGTCAGCAGGGAACACTTCTACTGAATCTGTTGTATGGCATTAAGCTAAATGCTTAATGCAGTGCTTAATGCAGTGCTCCGAACACTGTGAGTACTCAATAACTATGTTCAGTTGATTGATTGATTGAGTAAGGTAAGGAGAAATACACAGTTATCCTCCCACCCTGCAAGAATCAACTCCAAGTCAGGAGACCCAAGTTCTAAATCCCTGCTTTGCCACTTAATAGTGATATTTGTGGTATTGTTTAGTGCTTACTATGGGTCAGGCATTGTTCTCAGCTCTGGAGTAGATGTAAGGTAATCAGGTTGGACACAGTCCCTGTCCCATATGGGGCTCACAGTCTCAATCCCCAGTTTACAGATGAGACAACTGAGGCCCAGAGAAGTTGTGATTTATGTAATCATACAGCAGACATGTGGCAGAACCAGAATTAGAACCCACATCCTCTGACTCATTCATTCATTCATTCATTCATTCATTAATTGTATTTATTGAATGCTTACTGTATGCAGAGAACTGTACTAAGCACTTGGGAAGTACAAGTCGGCAACATATAGAGATGGTCCCTACCCAACAGCTGGCTCACAGTCTAGAAGGGGGGGACAGACAACAAAACAAAACATATTAACAAAATAAAATAAATAGAATAAATATGTACAAGTAAAATAAATGGAGTAATAAATCTGTACAAACAGATATGCATATATACAGGTGCTGTGGGGAGGGGAAGGAGGTAAGGCGGGGGGCATGGGGAGGAGGGGGAGAGGAAGGAGAGGGCTCAGTCTGGGAAGGCCTCCTGGAGGAGTTGAGCTCTCATACCAGGACCATGCTCTTTCCCCTAGTCCAAGCTGCTATTCTGCTGGAGAAGTCACTTAACTTCTCTGTGCCTCATTTTCCTTGCCTGTAAAGTGGGAATGAAATCCATGTTCTCTCTTTCCCTTAGATTGTGAGCCCCATGTGGGTTAGGAATTGCACCTGATCTGACTGTGCTGAAATCTACCCTCCTGACTGGCACATAGTAAATGGTTAGGCACTACCATAATTTTATTTTTATTATTACTTTGCTCTGCAATGACTGGGTTCTTAATTGAATTCAATTTCCAGCCTTGTTTCTTCTCTGGGGAGTCCCAAATGAAGAGAAAGAGAAAGAGCAGGGATAAAAATGATCCTGAGGCTTGAAAATAGTTTCTTTTTTAATCTTCACTACACAAACGGGGGAATTTGTTCAGTCTGAAAGAACATCCAGGGAAAAGGAAAGCAGAATTTGGTTGGGAAATATCTATGTGTGAAGAAAGGATGTCTGGCTATCTCCTTCCCCCTCACATTTTCTCGTTTCCTCCCTCCTTTCTCCCCTTCTCTCTTCTTGCTTAGATTTGACCAGGAACCCTACTTCTTGGGCTCTGTTACTACCTGAAGCAAAATAGTAGTAGTAGTGATAACATTTAAGTGATTACTGTATGCAGTAATTACTCCCCACAGTCACAGTTTTAGACTGTGAGCCTACTGTTGGGTAGGGACTGTCTCTATATGTTGCCAACTTGTACTTCCCAAGCGCTTAGTACAGTGCTCTGCACACAGTAAGCGCTCAATAAATACGATTGATTGATTGCAGAGCACTGTATTTAGTGCTGAGAAAAATACGTAGGTAGGAATCGGACACTGACATCCACAATACATAGATATATTCTTAAGAACCTGTAGGTTAAAACTCAGCTCTGGTACTGAAACACTTTTCACACATCTCCAGAGGGCACAGTATTACTAAGCTCATTATGAGCAGGGAACATGCCTGCTAATTCTGTTGTATTGTGTGCTCCCAAGTATTTAGTTCAGTGCTCCGCACATAGTAAGCACTCAAAAAATACCGCTAATTGATTGATTAGGACTAATAAGCCAAGTAGAGGTCTGGGCCAGGCCACTTTTGTCTTCTCTGATTCATTCGTTCATTCATTCAATCGTATTTATTGAGCGCTTACTGTGTTTTGAGCACTGTACTAAGCGCTTGGGAAGTATAAGCTGGCTACATATAGAGACTGATTTAGTATTTGTTCCCCATCTCTATCCAACCTACCCCTTTCCTTTCTCCCTGCCATCCTCGTCTTGCTTAATTTTTCTTCTTAATTGGATAGCACTATTGTTTTTTGCACAGGGCGGGTGGCACCCCACCACTGAGAGGCAAAAGTGACTTATCTAATTGTTCCTACAAGAAATAAGCTTCGATAAATGGCAGCACCACCGTGGTCTCATTTCCAGACATCTGATGAGTGAGGTTAGCTCGTTTATAACGCCGACTCTTACGGATGCTTTTTCTAACACATTTTCACCAGGGATTGAATGGCTAAGGGTGGTAGCTCTCTAATCTTAGCATTCTGCTGGCCACTTAGCATTAGAGAAAAAGTCTCTTGGGGGGCATCCCATCATAAAATGCCCATCATCCTCCCATCCTCTCACCCCAAAATCTTCCCCACATCATCTATAATGTTTGATTAACTGTCTTCCCAGGCCTAACATGGGGCTATTGGTTCATGTTCCTAGAAAGATGGATGGTCTCTTGGCACTTACTCCCACTTGCGAAAACATCCTGGCCTCTTAGAGCTTCTGTTATATCTAGGTTACCTTCCCTGAATGTGATGACAGACACTGGGGTGAGTCCTCCCCAGGCATTACTTTGGCACTATGGGACTTTCTATTCACAGTTTATATGATTGGTTCTTTACCAATTTTTTTTTCCAAAGCCACTTAAAGGACTTTAGGTGACATAAGAATCTTCACATTCAAAAAGTATCCTTGCCAGCAGATTATTAATAATAGTAATCAAAGCAAGGCTATTTTTGGAGGTCTTTTATTTTTTTAAAACTGTTCTTGTTTCCATTGTGCTCTCTATTTAAATTGGCTAGTGAAATGAGATCAATTGGATTCACTTTCAGGTTAGAAGTAGGTTTGAGTTCCATATTACGCAAGGCCTCAGTAAATTCATGCAGCTCCACGGTGACTCAAACTCATTTTTCCCTAAGATTTTCAGAAGCCAACATCATGAAAACATGTTTATTCACAAAGGGAGCCAATCCTGCGCTTGCCTCGGGCTCAGATTTCTACCGACGCCAGCGAGAGTTGGGAGCCAAAAACAAAAGGAGGCATGGACCCATTTGCCAAACACAAAGTTAATTCTTTAAGACACTTCTCATTTCTCCTTCAATCTCCAGTGTGCCTCCTCTGCAGCAGGGGAGAATGAAATGGGGGAGGAGGCAGGGGACCATCAACTCCGCAACTTCAATGCTCCCGATCTTTGATGCTTTGAGGTTTGAGTGAGTTTTTTTGTGCTTTTTCCTTCTCTCGGCCTTCTCGCCTTTCCAGCTCTCAGACTTGTTCTGGCTCCATTAAAGATTTCTCCGATGTCAAAGGGGAGACTTGGAAGCTTTGTTTAAAAAAGTGGAGACAGGAAAGACACGACATTTAGACCTCCAAGCAGCCGAGGTGCTGAAACTAAGCCTAATGCCAACAGGTGCATTTTGCAATAAGTCCCGTTCTTCCTCCCCATCAACATACTTCCAGAAATTTGCATGGTGTCAAGTAAAGTGCTAAATACTACAAATTAAATGGAAGTAGTCCCTGCCCTCTAGGGGCTTACATCTTCTTCTGATTCACTTTTTTCTGGGAACAGCATCTATATTTAGTTTAACTGACATAGTTCGCTTACCCTCTGAAGAATACTTGATATCTCCCTCCTCCCCTCCGTCTCTATTACCTTCAATGACTCACACTCTCCTATCACACCTTTCCCTCTGCCCTCAGAACACGTTCAGATCTCTCCTATTCTAAAAGACTCTTCTCCGTATCCCACTCTGCCCTCTAATTATTGCCCCATCTTCCTAATCCCAACTCTATCTAAATCCCTCAAACTCCAATGCCTTTACTTCCTCCCCACTGACATTTTTCTTCACCCAGTATAATCTGGATTTGTCAGTCAATCGGTGGTATTTATTTAGCTCCTACTGTTGACAGACACCATCCCTGCCTTCAGCAAGCTTACATTCTAGGGGGGCAGACAGATATTAAAATACGTTACAAGTAGGGAAGCAGCAGAGTTTAAGACTATGTACATAAATTATTTTGGGGTGTGGATAAATTCTGAGGGGAGAGGGGATAGATTCTGAAAGCAATTGGGAGAACTATTAAGAACAGCTGGGGTAGGAGCAGGTTGGAGTAGGAGAATGCTGATAAAGGGAGGGAGGGATTTGAGAAGTTCACAATTGATGGTGTCTATTTTCCTAGCAGTGTAATTTGGAAAATTGTCAGGGTTTAAGAAAAGAGTTGGTGGGGAGAGTGGCAACTTTAGGAGAGAGAGTTATAGGCCTGGAATAGTTGGTGAGGACTATGGGCCTTGAAGTCTGAGGCATTACTGAGCAGAAACAAGATGGAGTTAAGGCAACCGAGGGTAAATTTGAAGTGTGAAAAGTCAACCTGATGTCTGCTCAGCTTCACGAGTTCAGGGCAGAGATCAGTAGCCTGTAAGGGATTCAGGACAGGGACCCTTTAAACTGTAACCTCATTGTGAGAAGCAGCGTGGATCAGTGGAAAGAGCCCAGGCTTTGGAGTCAGAGGTCATGGGTTCAAATCCCAGCTCTGCCAATTGTCAGCTGTATGACTTTTGGCAAGTCACTTCACTTCTCTGTGCCTTAGTTCCCTCATCTGTGGAATGGGGATGAAGACTGTGAGCCCCCCGTGGGACAACCTGATCACCTTGTAACCTCCCCAGTGCTTAGAACTGTGCTTTGCACATAGTAAGCACTTAATACATGCCATTATTATTATTGTGGGAAGGGAACATGTCTACCAACTTTGTTATATTATACTATCCCAAGTGGTGTTTGTTTAGTGATGGCATTTGTTAAGCACTTACTATGTGCAAAGCACTGTAAGCGCTGGGGGGATACAAGGTGATCAGGTTGTCCCATGAAGGGCTCACAGTCTTATTCGCCATTTTCCAGATGAGGTAACTGAGGCCCAGAGAAGTTAAGTGACTTGCCCAAAGTCACACAGCTGACAACTGGCAGAGCCAGGATTTGAACCCATGACCTCTGACTCCAAAGCCCGGGCTCTTTCTACTGAGCCATGCTCCTTACTTTGTGCTGGACACTATACTAAGCACTGGGGTGGATACAGTCCTTGTCCCACATTGGGTTCATGTTCTCAACCCCTATTTTACAGATGAGGGAACTGAGGCACAGAGAAGTGAAGTGACTTACCCAAGGTCACATAGCAGACATGTGGTGGAGCCCACAGCCTTCTGATTTGGAGGCCTGTGCTCTATCCGCTAAGCCATGCTGCTTCTCAATGTTCAGTATGGTGCTCTGCATACAGTAAGTGTTCAGTAAGTATGACTGATGGGTTTAATAATCAGTGTGAGCATGACAGAGGGACAAGCAGGCAAGAGAGTAAAGTTCAGTGGAAATGAGAATGCTGAGAGTTTGGGCATTTGGCACCAGGGGAGAGGAGAGTTTGGTAGGGAGTCTAGGAAGGGCTTGATAACTTGGGGCAGGTTGAATGGGTCCAGAGTTCAGAGACCTCTGAGGAGGCTGAGGACAGTGCCTTTGGGTGAAGAGAGGATGTGGGCAAAATGCCATGTTGGTCGTTACAGTCATAGAGTGTCAAATGAGAAAAAATAAATTTGCCATAAAACGGGCAAGCTGCTTATCAGCCCTTCCATCAAACTTCTCTTAAACCCCTGCCTTCTCTGCTCTGCTGCAATTTGTCATTCCATTGATTTTAGGAATCACACTTATCCAACTGGCATCAGGCCTTGCCTCAAGTTGTTTTTCCTGGGTAACATCTGCTCCTCATTCCAGAACAGTTTCATTGTCACTATGAACCCTTCCCAGGGTCTGGAGGTGACCTGAACTGATCTGCATTCCTAACTCCAAGAGTGCAGCGACCTAGAATTTAGTAGCCACAAGGGCACACGGAGGACTGCAGATAAACCAGGGAGAGCCGAGCAGCTGTTGCCCGATTTTGCATACTGCCTGAGCTATCGTGTAGAAATTGTGTAGAGAAACAGCTTGGCATAGTGGAAAGGGCAGGGGCTTGAGAGTCAGAGGACATAGGTTCAAATCCCAGCTCCACCACTTGTCTGTTGTGTGACCCTGGGCAAGCCACTTAACTTCTCGGTGCCTCAGTTGCCTCATCTGGAAAATTGGGATTGAGACTGTGAGCCCCCCATGGGACAACCTGATTACCTTGTAAAATCTACTCCAGTGCTTGACACCTAGTAAGTGCTGAACAAATACCATTATTATTATTCCCTGTAGACTGTAAGCCCGCTGTGGGCAGGGATTGTCTCTCTTTATTGCTGTATTGTATTTTTCCAAGCACTTAGTACAGTGCTCTGCACACAGTAAGTGCTCAATCAATACGATTGAATGAATGAAATCATTTTTACCATGCTGGTTAATAAAAATGTAAAACTATTAAAAGTTACGTATCATTTTGTCAAGGGATTGTGACAATACTACTAGCAAATGCTACCTTTTTCTGATTTGTAGAACTTTATTTGGACCCTTTCAGATCCATCATTCACCACCAACCAGGTTATTTCCACCTTCCATACTACTGAGTTGGTCTTCTTTCCTTCCATAGGAGATTTCTTTTAGCTCTGTGTGGGCAGGGAACATGTCTAACCAAATTTGTTATATTTTCCTAAACAGTACAGTACTTGGCACACAGTATGCACTCAGTAAATACAACTCATTGATTGATTGATTAAGCCAATTGTAGAGATATATAAAATACAAGTGGTGGTAGTTATCTTTCTTAAACTAAGCTTCTTGTGGGCAGAAAACATGTTACCAACTCAACTGTATTCTCCCAAGGGCTTAGTACAAAGCTCTGCACACAGTAAGTGCTCAATAAATACCTTCAATTGATTTCATGCCTCCCAGAGAAGGTATTCAAATGAGCTTTGCTCCTGAAGCAAAGAGAAATGAACTCTGTCAGTTCACGGGAAGGTGAGGAAAGTGAAGACCATGATGAATCATCCAACATCCATTGAGAAAGTGGGAAGGCCACAAATTCAGGGAAAGATGAAATCACTGAGATGGAGTACAGAGAAATCACTTGATTTTCTGTTCAATTCAAAATTTGCCAAGCTCAACCAAACCAAAAAAAAAACAAAACAAAACAAAAAAACCCTTACATCTTACAAAAACACAAAAACCAATAGGAAAACTATATCACACAAATGAGAAAGACCAAGGAAAAATGTCATTGTTTTGACATAAGGAAAGGGAAATCTGATAACAGAAGACACGGAAGAGACTGTTAATGCATTTTTTCTCTCTTATCTCCATCTTGTCCAAAAAAATAGACTCTGATGAGATAACCAGAATGTGCATCATCTGTAAACAGAAAGTAAAAAAGACAAATAAGAATGGGGAAGGAAATGGTTGAAGGTTACTTAAAAGAAGGGACTACATACAGATCAGCGGGCTTAAGGAAGACATCCCAGGGGCCTGGAGGAATCGGTAGTTGTCACTGCAGACCATTTTCCATTTTTTTGAGTCTCGGGGGAACCTAAAACCTGGGAAAGTGTGAGTGTAGTGAGAACAAGAACAAAAAGAGAACAAGAATGACTTGGAATGTGTAAACCATCAATATCTTCAATGGGTAGTATTTATTGAGTGCCTAGTATGTGGAAAGCACGCTTTTAAGTGCTCAGGAAAGTACAACAGAAACAAGACACATGATCCTGCCTTCAGGGATCTTGCAATCTAATGGGGGAGACTGACAGACAAAAAGGATTTACAGACAGTTTGTGTAGGAGGGTGTAAAAAAACGTATATCCAGGTTATCAAGAATGTAAAATGTTGCTAGACCTAATAATCAGGCAATACTGAGGAGAAGCAGCGTGGCTCAGTGGAAAAGAGCACTGACTTTGGAGTCAGAGGTCATGGGTTCGAATCCTGGCTCTGCCACATGTCTGCTGTGTGACCTTGGGCGAGTCACTTAACTTCTCTGAGCCCCAGTGACCTCATCTGTAAAATGGGGATTAAGACTGTGAGCCCCATGTGGGACAACCTGATCACCTTGTATCCACCCCCAGCGCTTAGAACAGTGCTCTGCACATAGTAAGTGCTTAACAAATGCCATTATTATTATTATTATTATTATTATTATTATTATTATTAATTGAAGTAGGGCAGATGCAAACCAGAGGACAGTCTGCAACTAATGTATGGAAGGAGTAGTAAGGCACTCATTGACCTTTCAAACATGCTCTTCATAACACGGATACAAATATACACCTTTACAAATTCAAGCAATAATAATCATAAGCACTTACTATGTGCCAAGCACTGTTCTAAGCGTTGGAGGTAATCAGGTTGTCGAATCCCCATTTTACAGATGAGGGAACTGAGGCACAGAGAAGTGAAGTGACTTGCCCAAAGTCACGCAGCTGACAAATGGCAGAGCCGAGATTAGAACCCATGACCACTGACTCCCAAGCCCGTGATCTTTCCACTGGACCACATTGCTTCAGCTTACTGAGTGCAGAGAACTGTAATAAGCGATTGGTAAAGTACAATATAAAAGAGCTGGTAGGCATTTTCCCTGCCCACAATGAGCTCACAGTCTAGAGTCTAGAGCCACAGATATTAATATAAATAAATCTATTGTGGACATGTAGATAAGCGTTGTGGGAATCAAACAACGAGCTTGGATATGACATAATTTATATACACTTGCAAATGCACAGAAAAAACACATTGCTTTGGGAGATAACGAAAATGCTTTTATGAAGGAAAGATCAAGCCAGGCCAGTTGAATTTCTGTGATGAAGAGTTAGGCCTTGTCAGAAATGGGAAAGGAATAGATGACTCACTGGCTTCTAATTATGGATCGTGTGATATTCCTAGGAGTAATCTTGGGAAATGTGGACTGGCTCATCCTGGTAGTCTTCGTCCATTTAGTCATTCATTTATTTATTCAATGGTATTCAGTTTTATGGTATTTGTTAAGTGATTCCAATGTGCCAAGCACTATATTAGGCATTAGGATGTATACAAACTAATCAGGTTGAAGACAATCCGTGTCCCATCTAGGGCTCACAATCTTAATCCCCATTTTACAAATGGTACTTGAGGAACAGAGAAGTGAAGAGACTTGCCCAAGGTCACGTTGCAGACAAGTGGCTGAGCAGGGATTAGAACTCAGGTCCTCTGACTCGCAGGCCTGTGCTCTTTCCACTAGGCCAGGCTGCTTCTATACATCTACTATCAAACATTGGTTGTGTGCAGAGTACAACAAAGTATCATGACTATGTACTAAATTCGCCCAATCTTATCGATTAGTTTTCCTACTTAGTTCTAAGGTTCACTAAAAATGATCAGTTCTCTTTTCCACTTCCAGGAAGGGGACCAATCTTCTTGGACCTCAAGATGAGAAAGCCCATCTTTCAGACCATCCTGAAGGTTTGCAGGTACCCATAACAGAAATTATTCTCTTTCTTTGAAGGAACATACGGGGATGTTACGGGGGTCCCATTTTCTTTCTGGCCAGGCTTCCCAGCCATCTCTGTCATCTTTTGGCATGCTTCCAATCAGGATTGGCTGCAGGTTTTGCAGGCAAAAATGTGCTGAGGTAGAAATACACCTGCTTTTTCCATTGCTGGCAGGAGAACTGGGAACAATCTCTTTATTAATGACTTGGATGATAGGAATTGAAAATGTGTTGAGTAAGATTATGAATGACATCAAATAGAATGGATGGGCTAACATCTCTGAATACAGGAAAAGTATTCCAAGTGACCTTGATAAATTAGAGAAATAGTTTATCGAAAACAGGATGATGCTCAAAATGGACAAAACCAGTAAATTTAGGGATAAAAAATTGCACCGCGACAAGATGGGAAATGAGTGGTTGACGTAAAAGGCAGCATAAAGAGACCAACGTGGTTCAAGTTGTCTGTGTGAATAAACAATATGTGCTGCTGTTTAAAGTCAGGCTGACCCTCATGTTCATCAACAGGACTATGACAAGACAGGAAATCATCTTTTTTCTTTGCTATATTGTTCACTGTTATTCATCAAGTGCCCAATTTACGAGAAGCACTGTTCTTAAATGATAGATTCCCTGCTCTTAAAAAAAAGAGTTCTTTTGTTAAGACCCTCCTCTGTGCCAAGCACTGTACTAAGCCCCAGGTTAGATACAAGATCATCAGAAACCCACATAAGATCACAGTGTATGTAAGAGGGAGAACATTTCATGAAAATGTTAAAATCAAATGGAGGAAACACATAGACAAAAGTGATTATTATTATTATTATTAATTGTATTTATTGAGCACTTACCATGTGCAAAGCACTGTACTAAGTGCTTGGGAGAGTAAAATATAACAGCAGACACATTCCCTGCCCACAACAATCTCACAGTCTAGAAGGAGAGACAGGCATTGATATAAATAAATAAATAGACGAATAAATAAATAAATAAATTACAGATATATACAGATATCTTCATATGAGCTGTGGGGAAGGGTAGGAGGATGAATGAAGGAGCAAGTATGAGCAGCACAGAAGGGATTGGGAGAAGAGGAGAGGAGGGCTCATTGAGGGAAGGCTTCCTGGAGGAGATTTACAACGAGTGAGAGCACGAAGAAGAACAAGGATACAGCAGAAGGTAGCACCCTTGTATCATGATGAAATAAATAGCTCTTTGTGTTTATACACATATAATGTAAATGTAAAATGCAGGGACCCCTCTCAGGGTCGCACCTGGAGAGTTTCCAGTACTCTACCAATCACGAATACAGGAAGGAGAGTCAAGCAGAGGCATGAGAAGCAGCATGGCTCAGTGGAAAGAGCCCGGGCTTTGGAGTCAGAGGTCATGGGTTCAAATCCCAGCTCTGCCAATTGTCAGCTGTGTGACTTTGGGCAAGTCACTTCACTTCTCTGGGCCTCAGTTACCTCATCTGTAAAATGGGGATTAAGACTGTGAGCCCCCCGTGGGATAACCTGATCACCTTGTAACCTCCCCAGTGCTTAGAACAGTGCTTTGCACATAGTAAGCGCTTAATAAATGCTATTATTATTATTATTATTATTATTATTATTATAACCATTCCATTCCTGTTTGAGCAGTCAATAGTGCATGGAAGGCAATCTGCTACAAGTCAAAACTCACCTGTGCTGGGCAACAGAGGCTCAGTGGAAAGAGCACGGGCTTTGGAATCAGAGGTCATGAGTTCAAATCCCGGCTCCCCACTTGTTAGCTGTGTGACTTTGGGCAAGTCACTTCACTTCTCTGGGCCTCAGTTACCTCATCTGTAAAATGGGGATTCAGACTGTGAGCCCCCCGTGGGACACCCTGATCACTTTGTAACCTCCCCGGTGCTTAGAACAGTGCTTTGCACATAGTAAGCACTCAATAAATGTCATTATTATTATTATTATTATTATTATTGGAGAGAGTCGAGGGCAGAGACTCATTTACTGTGCGGAAGGAGGCAATGGTAAACCACTTCCATATTTTTACCAAGAAAATTCAATGGATACATTACCAGAACGATTGCAGATGGAAGTGGGGCGTTCTGGGGGAGAGGCGTCCATTGTTATGGGTAGGACACAACTCGACAGCATAAGACAACATCAATTAAATGCAGGGAATGGGTCTGTCACCTCTGTGGTACTCTCCTAAGTGCTTAGAATATTGTGCTTAACACATAGTAAGCAATCAATAGAACCACTGGTGATGTTAATTTGAAGTATATTAAAAACACATACAATATATATAAACACATACTGCCATTTCAGCTGTATCTATCTTCTGTATATAAATGATAATATACATATGTACAAAGAGACAGATAAAGAGAGGGAGATAGTGGTAGTTGGACTCGAAAATACAATGGTATCTCCAGCAATCAGTGTACTAGAGAAAAGCTAAGGTTGATCTTTTGCTGAGCTAATATAGGTTCTATCTTCACTGTTTATTGCCAAATTCTAAACAAACTTGTGGCATCTTGTTCTAGCTGAAGTTTTGTTCAGTTAGATTAATCTTTTTGATGGCTGTAATTTTCAATTTGTATATGTTCTTCTGCAGTATTTGATACTGAGGTTTAATTAATAAATCAATCAATCATATTTACTGTGCACTTACTGTATGCAAAGCACTGTACTAAGTGCTTGGGAGAGTACATTATAAGAGTTGGTAGACACGTTTCATGCCCACAAAAAGCTTACATTCTAGAGGGGAAAACAAACGGATATGCACATAAATCCTGTGGGGCTGAGGGAGGAGTGAATAAAGGGTGCAAATCCATTTGCAAGAGTGATACAGAAGGGTGTGGGAGAAAAGAAAATGAGGGTGGTTAGTTGGGGAAAGCCTCTTGGAGGAGTCTTGGAGGAGTCAATAAGTCTTTGAAGGTGGCAAGACTGATGTGTCAGATATGAAGAAGGAGGACATTCCAAGCCAGAGGCAGGACGGGAGCGAGAGGTGAGTGACAAGATAGACGAGATCAAGATACAGAAAGTGGGTTGGTATTAGATGGGGGAAGCGTGCGGGCTGGATTACAGTTTCAGAAAGTAGCAAGATGAAATAGGAAGGGGCAAGATTAGTGAGGGCTTCAAAGCCGATGGTTACAAGTTTACGATAATTTAAAATGAGTGTTCCTTCTTCCCTGATTAAACATGTCCCATTCATGCTCACCACAAAACAGCCCTTTGAGTCTCTAGCTGCCATTCATTCCCTTCTCATGTCTGGCCCAATGAAGCTGTTTTTCATTGAGCATTATTTTGATATTGTTTCACTGACAGTATTCTAGTATGTTGATATTAGTGATCTGGTTTTGCCATTGTATGTTTGTGTGGCATGTCAGTAATACTTGTGAAACTGCTTAAGTAGTCGGATGTGCTTTCTGCGGTACTGTCTGTGCATATTGACTCTCTTGTTCTCTCCCAGGTGTTCAATACAGCACTTATTATCGACATATAGTAAGCTCTAAGTCAGTGCTTTTGATTGATGGGTGGCGTAGTGGAGAGCCCAACTATGAGAGTCAGAAAGACCTGGGTTCTTATCTCAGCTTCATCGCATTTCTGCTGTATGACCTTAGGGAAGTTATTTAACCTCTTTGTGCCTCGGTTACCTCATCTGTATAATGGGGATTAAGACTCTGAGTCCCATATGGGACAGGTACTGTGTCCAACCTGATTACCTTGTATCTACCTCAAGTGCTTAGAACATAGTAAGCACTTAATGATGATGGTATATGTTAAGCTCTTACTATGTTGAAAGCACTGTTCTAAGCACTGGGGGGATACAAGGTGATCAGGTTGTCTCACGTGGGGCTCACAGTCTTAATCCCCATTCTACAGATGAGGTAACTGAGGCACAGAGAAGGTAAGTGACTTGCCCAAAGTCACACAGCTGACAGTTGGTGGAGCTGGAATTTGAACTCATGACCTCTGACTCCAAAGCCCGGGCTCTTTCCACTGAGCCACGCTGACAAATACTACAATTTTTATAGACCCAAGATAAAGAGTCACCTAGACTGTCACCCACTCCATCAGTCTCACGAAGGACAACTTTCTGGATTCGGCTGTCAATGTCTTTCATCAGAAAGGGAACTTCCTAAGTATCAGAATTTGGGGACAGCCTTAAGATCAGCAGTGTTGGTGAAAACTTTTGTTAAGTGTATGATTTTCCTGGAGACTGGCTGGGAAACACTTTTGGTCTACACCAGCCTTTTTGTTGCTCCGTAGTCTTGTATAAATCCCCAATTCATCCCCATATCTCTGCTTTGAATATGCTTCTGGAGTACTGTGCTAAGCACTTGGGAAGCATCCTGCCCACAAGGAGGTAACAGTCTATGGGGGCGGGAGGGGAGATAAACATTAAAATCAATAGCAGAAAGGAGAAATAGAATGTAGTGATATTTAGATCAGTTCCGTGGGACTGGAAGCTCCTAGGTATGTTGATGCTAGTAGCCTGTTATTTTAGAAGTTTCCTAATATGTTGGAAGTTAGTTCAAACACTGGCTTAGATCTCTTATTACAGACTCAAGCATCACTGCGCAGAATAGTTTGATTTATTATATCATCAAGAAACAATAGAGATGGAGAGAGGTCCTCTAGTCATTGTTTCTACATCTAAATGGCCAGGCCAATCTGAAATTCTTTATCTGGAAGCAAACAAAAGAGATACAAATTAATATTAGCTCTCCAAGTGGAGAATGTGTTCAATAATGAATATGTGCTGCTGTTAATAGCTAGTGAATTACCAAATGATTCTATTGTAATGGGAGAGTTATGTAGTTGATGAACTTACTTTGTTATTTTGGTTTTGTTCATTTGTATAGGACTAGTAAACTATCAATAATAATTTCAGACTGGTCAATAACAGGTTGTAAATGTGAATGCGATGTCTGGCTGCAAATGAGGTTGACAGTTCAGAGTAAATGTAAATACTTTCTGAATGTTCTTTTGAACGTGTTTTTCCTGTTCAACTGACCATTTTGCAGTCTATCTGCTGTAGTTACCATGGTTCTGGTTGCAATGGGCCAGGGAAATGACAAAAATACTTTTTATCAGCATTTCAAGTGACATGAGAAATACAGTTTGTCATGTTTTTCCCCTAAAAGGGGTCATCATTTAAACTGCACCATGTTCTTTCTCCAGGGCTTGTATAGTGCTTCAACCTCAGTAGTTGCTCAGTAAATACCAATCAATGGTTTGTGTAACTGATTGCTTGATTGGGAGCAATAACAGGATATTTATGTTGTTTTCACATACTTACAAAGGCATTTGGCTCCAACAGTTGGTCGAAGATCTGGCAATTAGTGAGACTATTTGGCTGCCCTGTAAATTGGTCTAGATCCTGATATTACTCCCCAAAAGAATGGCCAGTTTTGTGTCAGAGTTTGCAGACCTGGCCAGATATCTAATCTCTTCATCATCACCAACAGGGTAATATTACTTGGTAGGTGTTGGTGTATTTAACTCTTACATCTGTATTGGAACCTGGGTGGTAGGGTAGGAATAAGATTAGAATGAGTTGGAACAGAAAGCTTTTTCTAGCTCAAAAGACTGCAAGAATCCGTGCAGATTCTAGAAACAAGCTATCAGGAGTCGCTAGGGTAGACTTTGCCCTGAAGCACACTTTCAAGAAGGAAAGCATATGATAATGAAATGGAAGGCATTACAAGAATCACCTCAGGACGTAGGATTGATTATAATCATGAAGAAAATCTAAGTACTCCAACAACTGACTCCAGAATCAATCAATTGTATTTATTGAGCGCTTACTGTGTGCGGAGCACTGTACTAAGTGCTTGGGAAGTACAAGTTGGCAACATATAGAGACGGTCCCTACCCAACAGTGGGCTCACAGTCTAGAAGGCTCCAGAACAAACCTACATATCCCAGGATCTTCTTGGAATAATGGAAATGAATGCTGTTACATAAATTATACTAATTAGGGAACATTATGGCCCAATTATGCATTGATAGCCACATGTAGCCCAACCATTGCACGAATCCTCTTACCCCTCATCTGTGCATCTGAAAGATATATATGAGATTTGAAGAGTGAATAGTTAATAACTATGATGAGGTTACAGTGTAGGACCACGGACAGTTGATTTTTTTTTCTTTAGTGGCACTTGGTTAGCTCTGACTTTGTGCCAGACACTTTGGAAACAGTCCCTAACCCACATGGGGTTTCTAGTCTAAGAAGGAAGGAGTAAGACCAATCACTTAACTTCTCTGGGCCTCAGTTCCCTTATCTGTAAAATGGGGATTAAGAATGTGCATCCCATGTGTGTTGAACCCAAATATCTTGTATCTACCCCAGTGCTTAGTACCATTCTTGCACATAGTAAGCACTTAATAAATACCACTGGGGGAAAAAAAGCACTTAATAAATACCGCTGGATTAGAACCCAGATCCTCAGACTCCCAGGCACATGCATTCCACTATTTTTCACTGCTTCTTCTTGCTCTCTCTCAGAAGGGTGTGGTTTTACACGCTTTGGAGAGACAGAAAGAGGATTTGAGTGGATGTTGATAACCCTGGAAAATTTAAAAGCACATGAAAAGGAAAAATGATATACAACAGAATCATGGGAAATCTTAAAACAGATTGACATGTGAAAATGAATGAGCGAGGAGTGGCATGTCTCTCATTTACCTACTCTAGAACAGAATCTGGAGACACTGTGGGGTGATGGGCAGTCTTATGTGGGTGTAAATTTGGGTGAAGTAAAATGCATCAGTTAATTAAAATTAAAATTTCCATTTTATTCTACTCTTTTTCATCTTCTATTCATCTTTCTCCTTGCCCTTGTTTTCAGTATTTTTAATGTTGTGAATCATTGCATGCTGACATTTTCCATAATGCTTAATGGCACATGATGACTTTGCAACCAGAAACACAGACCATTTAGGAGGAATTTAGCGAATGGAGCAGTCACCAGAATCAATAAAATGTACTGGTTTGTCCCTAGGTTTAAGATAAATCTTTCATATGTGCAAATAACTTTGTCCAATAATTTTTTTATGATTGGTGCAGAAACTTTGGGTGAATATGCAAATCTTGCTTTTTCCCCCTTTTTATAATTTGGCATCATTACAGAAGATCTAATGTTCAAAATTTATGACAGTCTAAACATTCCAATAGAATATTTCATCTCAGCTAACTGCCAAATGTAAAGTTAGAAAATGTAAACTCAAAAAGAATGAGGGTGGGAATGAATTCGAATAAATAGACAATGAACTGAGGCAAGAACCAGGATCTAGAGTATTCAGATAAAGTTGGGGATTGAACAATTATCTGGGTTGCACTGGAAAAACACACACACAAAAAAAAATCACCAGGAACATCTAACGAAAGTATTCTTTTGCTTAAATTAGAACTTCTTCAACTGCCCCCATCACTACCAATATAGACCAGGTGAAAGTGGAAAAAATCAAATAGAATTGCTTTATTTAATGACAGTATTTATATCTTATCGGTAAAAATGGTGCAGTATTATAAACTGGCTTGAAATGGAGGTTTCAGGCTCAATGGCTGTCAAAGTTTGAAGGATGAAGATTGTGTGAGTATGAATTGATCTGGGTGCATATGAAACTGAGTTTAGAAAGGTTGGGATAAAGGATAAAATAAGAGCTGACCTGAACATTCATCTATGCCTTGATCCAAAATCTGAGTCAATCCATTTTCAAAGTTCAAAATGGCACTGTCAGGTTTCTTAATTGTACCAACCGCCATTTATTTGTACAGCAAGTGAGGATGATTTTTCTCCCATCGTCCCCTATTTCCTTCAGAGATTATTAGCAGCATACAGTAAACCATTACTGATTCAATCTAAATGGGGGTGGAAGGTGGGGTGGGAGGGTTGGGGTTAGGGGGTTCCAGTCTGAATTATTGAAAAGCCAGAATTAGATCATTTCAAAAAATTCAGTTTTGCTATAATACTTAGGAATGTGTGTGTTTGTGTTTGTGTGAGAGAGAGAGAATTTCTGAGACAGTACTGAACATTTCATTTCTGATATTTCTTGGGGTCTGGGACTTCCATGCACCCATATTGTTTCCTGGGGGAGAATCAAGGGGTTAGTCCCATGTCAAAAAAATCCCTGTATAGGTTCATGGGACTTGAACAATGAGAATATTAAAAACGTTGATTTTATCAAGCTCAACTATTTCACTTGAAACTCTTCAAGGCAGGGACATGAAGGGGAAAGAATCTCCCTTTCCATACCCCTCCTACTCCCATCGATCAATCAATCTGTCATATATATTGAGCACTTACTGTTTGCAAACAGTACTAAGCGGTTAGGGGAGTGCCATACAACAGAGTTGGTAGACACATTCCCTGTCACCAGGAAGTTACAGTCTACAGGGGCAGATGGACATTCAAATAAATTACGGCTAGGTACAGAAGTGCTGTGGGGCTGAGAGTGAGGTGAATATCAAGTACATAAAGGATATGGATCCAAGTCATAGGAGACACAGAAGGGAGACTGTGAGCCCACTGTTGGGTAGGGACCGTCTCTATATGTTGCCAACTTGTACTTCCCAAGCGCTTAGTACAGTGCTCTGCACACAGTAAGTGCTCAATAAATATGATTGAATGAATGAATGAGAAGGAGCAGGGAAAATGAGGACTTAATCGGTGAAGACCTCTAGGAGACGATGTGATTTTTATTAAGGGTTTGAAGGTGGGGAGAGTGGTTGTCCTTCCCTTCAGTCTCTTAGCTCTGCCTCCAGAGGTCACCTGAATGTTCTGAAAATTCCCCCCTCCCGCCGCCAGTACAAGTGGCAAAAGATCAATCGATCAATGGCATTTATTGATTCCTTTCTGTGTGCAGAACACTGTGTTAAGTGCTTCATCAACTTCAACAACTGCAAGGTCCTGGAACACAGTTAATCAGCACCAAGATATTGCTCATCCCAACACAGTTAATCTGGATGTAAAATGTAAGGGGAACACACGATAACAGGGGATCCTGACAAGTACTGAATGGTGAGCTGAAATTGGACATTTTTTTAATGATATTTGTTAAGTGCTTACTGTGTGCCTGGTACTGTATGGAGCATACTGTAGATACAAGGTATTCCGGTTGGACACAGTTCATTCATTCATTCATTCAATTGTATTTATTGAGCACTTACTGTGTGCAGAGCACTGTACTAAGTGCTTGGGAAGTACAAGTTGGAAACACATAAAGACATAAACATAGTTTATGTCCCATGGGTTTTACAGTCTTAATCCCTATTTGACAGATGAGGTAACTGAGGCACAGAGATGTTACGAGACTTGCTCAAAGTCACAGTAGACAAGTGATAGTGCCAGGATTGCAGCCCAGGTCCCAGCGACTTCCAGGCCCATGCGCTATCCATTAGGCCACATTGCTTTTCATTTGCATATGCAACGAATGAAGGCAAAGGAAATATCTGAAGAAGCTATTTCAAATGATGTGGACAGGAGCAGGCTGTTGGGAGACTAGAGCAGAGACTGATCAGCTAGACAGACCGTCATCAGTTAACTTACTGAGTGGCTTAGCATGCGCAGAACATTGTACTAAGCATTTAGGAGAGTACAATAGAACAATAAACAGACACATTCCTTGCCCATAATAAGCTTACTGTCTAGAGGAAGAGGGGCTCCTCTTTTAAGTAAAAGTTTCAGGAAGATCAGGGTTTCAGCAAACATATGAGGTGACAGTGGTAATCACCCTAAATAGCAAATGGATTTGAGAGACAAGGGACTGTATTTACGTGCCCCCACTTTAAGAAGACATTGTTGGTTGTGCAGAGCTGCTTAGAGGAAGCATTGCCTAGTGGATAGAGCACCGGCATAGGAGTCAGAAGGATCTAAAGTTTTAATTCTGTCTCCATCACATGTCTGCTCTGTAGTCTGCTGTGTGGTGTTTCCTTCTTAGTATAGTGGTGGGTATCCCTGCCAGTTATGCGGGAAACAGGGGTTCAGTTCTCTGACAGAGAGACAAATTGTGTGTTTTTAAGTACTTAGTCCAGTGCTCTGCACATAGTAAAGTGCTCAGTAAATACCACTGATTGATAAATAATATTGATAACTTCTCTGCGCCTCAGTTACCTCATCTGTAAAATGGGGATTAAGGCTGTGAGCTTCCTGTGGGACATGGACTGTGTCCAACCTGACTAACTTATATCTACCCCAGCACTTAGTGTCTAGTATCTATCCTTCCCATCTTAACACAGCCTGGCACATAGTAAGTACTTAAATACCATGAAAAATAAGTAGCACACCTGCATATATATCGGAAGTTCATGATCAGTGGCACAATCTTGAGCTATAAAGGGCTGCGATATTAAATATGCATTATGTCGGATCCTGATTTTGTAAGACCCATTTGCACTATTTCCAGATTTTCGCATCACTGAATATGTTAACATTCTTACAGCTTTCCCTCTCTGAGATTTGCTTTACCAAATCTGCAGAAAGATAAAGATAACCCTCAGATTTGCATTTGGAGCTTTTCTCCCAGAGCACCAAAACACCATATACATTACATCCCGTCTTCTAAGCAGCCCTGTGGGGCAGTCAAGGGACTGTCAACCTTTGGCCTGTAGAGCCAAAGAGGAAACTGAGGCACAAAGTGGCAAAGCAATTTTCTCAGACTGAGTCAATAGCAAAGATGGAACAGGAATCCAGGGCTCGGGACGAGCAGCCAAGTGCTCTATCCCCTAGACCCCACTACCTCTCAAATTAAATTAATTCATATTAATTTGGAAACACATTTCCACTGCCTTTGTTTATCCAGCAGTCAGCTTGAATAACAGCATGTCCCAGGGTGATAGCATTATTATTTTTTTGCATCAAAATATCCTCCCTCTCTCCCCACCCCACCATGTTCCACAGCAGGCCTAGCACCTGATTATCAGTTGTGGTAAAAGGCATTTGTTTTCATTCCTTCCTTTTTATGTACTTCTGTCAATTGGCAGTCTTTCTCTATTATTTTCTTTTTCTGCAATCATCCTCTGAAGGAGCTGACCTCGATGGAGCTAAATTTTACAATATCATGGATGGCCTCACACTTGGCTGTGGAGAAGGATGGCAGTTGGTAAAGTGAGGTGAATAGAAGGCAGTGGCTGTATTTTCTGTGGGAAACAATGAGTTTTTTTTTTTTTTTGGAGGGGGATGACATTTCCTTTTAACAATAGAAGTTTGTTAGCCTTTCCTCGATATCCTTTATCAGATCTTTCATGGGGGAGTGAGGAAGAAGCACCTTCAGTACTCAGCATGGCTCAGTGGAAAGAGCACGGGCTTTGGAGTCAGAGGTCATGGGTTCAAATACCGGCTCCGTGAATTGTCAGCTGTGTGACTTTGGTGAAGTCACTTAACTTCTCTGTACCTCAATTATCTCATCTGTAAAATGGGGATTAAGACTGTGAGCCCCCCCGTGGGACAACCTGATCATCTTATAACCTCACCAGCATTTAGAACAGTGCTTTGCACGGAGTAAGCACTTAATAAATACCATCATCATCATCATTACTAAATATAATATAATATAATATAATAATATAATAATATAATATAATTAATATAATATAATATGATATGATATAATATATAGAATATAGTATAATAATAATAGCATTTTTAAGTGCTTACTATATGCCAAGCACTGTTCTAAGTACTGGAGTAGATACAAGGGGGACTCGCAGTCTTAATCCCCATTTTACAGATGAAGTAACTGAGGCAAGAGAAGTTAAGTGACTTGCCCAAAGTCACACAGCTGATGAGTGACGGAGCCGGGAATAGAACCCACAACCTCTGACTCCCAACCCTGTGCTCTTTCCACAAAGTCATGCTGCTTCTCTAGTAAGCACTTAGCAAACACCATGACTATCGTTATCATTAGAAGCAATGATTAAGAATACATTTTGTGGCGATTTGATCCGTTGGAAAGGACTACAACCCAGCCGGCACACTTCGCCCCTGTCATGCTAACCTTCTCATTCTGCCTTGATCTCTCCAATCTTGCCGCCCACCTCTTGCCCACATCCTGCCTCTGGCCTGGAATACCTTTCCTTCTCAAACCCGCTGTTGGGTAGGACCATCTCCATATGTTGCCAACTTGTACTTCCCAAGTGCTTAGTACAGTGCTCTGCACACAGTAAGCACTCAATAAATACAATTGAATGAATCTGTAATTTTTTTTAATATTAATGTCAGTCATCCCCTCTTTAGACTGTAAACTCATTGAGGGCAGGGAATGTGTCTGTTTATTGTTGTATTATACTCTCCCAAGTGTTTAGAGAAGCAGCGTGGCTCAGTGGAAAGAGCACGGGCTTTGGAGTCAGTGGTCATGGGTTCAAATCCCTGCTCTGCCAATTGTCAGCTGTGTGACTTTGGGCAAGTCACTTATCTTCTCTGTGCCTCAGTTACCTCATCTGTAAAATGGGAATTGACTGTGAGCCTCCTGTGGGACAACCTGATCACCTTGTAACCTCCCCAGCACTTAGAACAGTGCTTTGCACATAGTAAGCGCTTAATAAATGTCATTATTATTATTATTATTATTTAGTACAGTGCTCTGCACACAGTAAGCATTCAATAAATGCAATGGAATGAGCGAATGAATGACTTTTTCCTTTTATAAAAGCACCAAACGGGGCAAATAATTAAGGAACACAAGACTGTTATAGTTTCATTCACGTTCACACCAACCCAGAGATTATATGTTACCAGTGAAATTTTATCCATTTACAGGTGTAGCTAAAGGGAATAATATGTAACAGTCATTTCCTCTCCCTGAATACATCAAAATTTACTTTTGCAGGGCAGTGATTATTTTTATTTTTGAGTCTATTTGACATATGACAATATGTGTTGCAGAATGGGAAATATCCATGCTGTACTAAAATCATAACAACAAATTTGAGTTTCGTGAGGAAGCAGTGGCAGAGAGTTCTCTGCCTCTGCCAGAGAGCTTGTGGAGTTGCTGCTTTTTTGATGTTTCTTCACCCCCATTTCTCAACATACAACTCCATCTCCAGTTGCACATGAAATTCCTAATGGGAAGATTCTGGCAGATTGTAATTTAAAGAAGATGGATGATCAAAGATGATTAAATAATGAATGCAATATTAAATGGTGTAAATTACTTCAGCTCCGGTGAAACTTCATTACGTCCACTTGGTGTGTGTAAACTCTTTTCTTAATTTTTCTTGAAAGTTGTAAGGTAGTAAAGGATATTAGATTTACTGGCAATGAAACAGATCAAATAACTGTGGCCAGTTTTATACTCTGGTATCCAAATAACCCAAGAGAATAATTGTGAGAGCAATGAAAATGAAAATACAGCTGGAATTGCCATGTAAATAATAATAAAAAGCTATAGTAGCAACCTCTGCCAAAATACTGTCAACTCATACAGATTGTACAGCACCGTAATTATAGGAGCTGACATATGCAAAATGATTATAAATTAATGGTTTGTAGAACAAAGTCATATGTTATGGATTTTTACTAGGTTGATCCATTATTGGGGAGAACAAAAGATCTTTAAACAATGTAGAAATGATGAAGTTCATCCAATACCCGGCATATAGATCCGACGCTGTAATTACGTCATCATTTTTCCTGTGATTAAGGGAACACATGTGTGCCTAAAACATGACTCCTGACTTGGTTTAAACTCATTCTGCCCTAACTTTTTTTTTGGCTTGTGCATTTTGGATAGAACATTGTTGGGAATTAAGCAACGTTCTTCCAATCAGGGAAGCATGTTTGGATTCAATCTGCCGAGTCAGTAAAGAAACTTTTTGTAGTCGCACATGCCTGGAGAATAGGCAAATCCTGCAGCCGCAGATTTCCTTATCCTGAGACTTCGCAGTCAGTCAGTCTGCACTGTGATAAGCACTCGGTAGATTGCATAGAGTTAGTAGACATGATCCCTTCCCCCCAGGAGTTTACAAGAAAGCGACACCTCTTCATAGAAGAGATCCAGACCTATTACTGCTTCATGGCAAACACTGTGGTCATCTTCTGTCTAAGGCGTTCAGGGCCTGCAGAGAGGATGTAGGAGCTGGAGAAGGAGACATTTGCTCGATTTACAACCACCTCCTGTGCATTAGTCCTCTTCAGGTCTTTGAAACCTTTTTATTAGAGAAGGAATGCAGAATATTGACTTGTAAAGGGAGAAATTAGCTTCATGTAAACTATCTCCTGCTTTTGTTACTTTACCCTACAGTTTTCAAGGTTTTGGGTTGAAAAAGAGAAATTTGCTTCATTTGGACAAATCTTTTCATTTCACCACCTCTCACTTTTAAGGCCTTTTCACTGAGAAAGAATAGAGAATATTGCTTTGCCACATGATGCAGTATTGTTTGCGTCATGAAAAGAAAAAGTGATCTGCCGTACTTCTCTTTCCCACGGTGTCCAAGGCCTCCACAAGGAATACGTAGATTGTGACTGTGAGCCCGTTGTTGGGTAGGGACCGTCTCTATATGTTGCCAACTTGTCCTTCCCAAGAGCTAAGTACAGTGCTCTGCGCACAGCAAGCACTCAATAAATACGACTGAATGAATGAATGAATGCTGGGAAGTGGATTTGGAAGATTTAGTGTTCATACTTCTTTCACAGTATAAATCCCCAAAGAGGCCCCGATATTTGAAATATAATTTGTCATTGATTAATCATATTTATTGAGGGTCTACTGTATGCAGAGCATTGTACTAAGTGCTTGGGATAGTAAAATGTAACAGATGCTAGACATAATAATAATAATGATGGTATTTGTGAAGCGCTTACTATGTGCCAAGCACTGTACTAGCACTGGGGTAGATACAAGTCGGTCGGGTTGGAAACGGTCCCTGTCCCACGTGGAGCTCACAGTCTCGATCCCAATTTTACAGATGAGGGAACTGAGGCCCAGAGAAGCTAAGTGACTCACCCAAGGTCACACAGCAGGCGAGTGGCAAAGCCGGGATTGGAACCCATGACCTTTAGACCCCCAGGCTCATGTTCTATGCACTACGCCATGCTGCTTCTCATGCTGGTGTGTAGGACATGGTCTCATCATGTCCTATGAACCATCCCCAAACCTAAGCAACCAATCATATTTATTGAGTGCTTATCGTATGCAG
Source organism: Tachyglossus aculeatus (assembly GCF_015852505.1). Classification (NCBI taxonomy): domain Eukaryota; kingdom Metazoa; phylum Chordata; class Mammalia; order Monotremata; family Tachyglossidae; genus Tachyglossus; species Tachyglossus aculeatus. Next base: position 50,138,276 of record NC_052071.1, read on the forward strand.
AGTACTACACTGGCATTTAGGAGAGACAATCAAATAGACTTGGTGGCTGCCATCCCTGATCCCAAAGTTCTGACAATCTCGTTATGAAGTTCAGGACATGGTTACTACTTTGAATTTCCATTTAGGAAGCTCAGTAGTAATAATAATGATAGCATTTATTAAGCGCTTACTATGTGCAAAGCACTGTTCTAAGCACTGGTGAGGTTACAAAGTGATCAGGTTGTCCCACGGGGGGCTCACAGTCTGAATCCCCATTTTCCAGATGAAGGAACTGAGGCCCAGAGAAGCGAAGTGACTTGCCCAAAGTCACCCAGCTGACAAGTGGTGGAGCTGGGATTTGAACCCATGACCTCTGACTCCAAAGCCCGGGCTCTTTCCACTAAGCCACGCTGCTTCTCTCAGTAATACCGATTATAATATTGCTTTCTTTGCAGAGGGCTCTTGCATCAATTATCACATTTTATTTTCCCAACAGCCTTCAGAGGTAGGGAGGGTCAGGTGTTATCACCCCTCTTTTACAGATGAGGAAACTGAGGCTAAAAGCAGTTAAGCGACTTGCTGAAAGTCACAGAGCACACCAGGACAGAGCTAGGACTAAAACCTATAACTCCAGACTCCTGGCTCCATACTTACAATAATAATAATTATAATGATGATGAAAATTGTGACATTCATTAAGGGCTTACCATGAGCCAAGCACTGTACTAAACACTGGAATAAGATAATCAGTCCCTGCCCAGATGGGACTCACAGCCTATAGGAAATGGAGACCAGGCATTTAATCCCCATTGTGCAGATGAAGAAACTCAGGCACAGAGTAGTTAAGGGACTTGCCTAAGGTCCCACAGCAGGCAAATGGTGGAAATGGAATTAGAATCTAGGTCCACTGATTCCCAGGTTTCTGCTTTTTCCACCGGACCACACTTCCTCCCAAGTCAGCTTGCTAGACAGTAGGAATCCTGTGCTTCTGAAAACCTCCAAACTCCCTCGCATTATTTCACTCTCTCCGAGCTGGAAATGAAGACAACCGTTTCCCCAGAACACACAAACTCACTGAAATGATTATGCTGTTCTTAGGCCATGTTAACCCATTAGATTGTGAGCTCATGTGGACAGGGGATGTGTCTACCAACTCTTGTTCTACTGTACTCACTGAGAAGCAGCATGATTTAGTGGATAGAGCACAGGCCTGACAGTCAGAAGGTCGTGGGTTCTAATCCAGGCTGTGCCTCTTGTCTGCTGTGGGACCTTGGGCAAGTCACTTTGCTTCTCTGGGCCTCAGTTAACTCATCTATAAAATGGGGATTAAGACTGTGAGCCCTATATGGGACAGTCTTCTAGACTGTGAGCCTACTGTTGGGTAGGGACTGTCTCTATATGTTGCCAGCTTGTACTTCCCAAGTGCTTAGTACAGTGCTCTGCACACGGTAAGTGCTCAATAAATATGACTGATTGATTGATTGACAGTGATTGTGTCACAGTCACTTCCAAGGCCTTCCTGCCCCTCTTTCCTTTTTCCTTCTTTCTATCCCTACAGCATCCTCGCTGTCCCTCTCCAAGCTCACCCTTGCCAGAATCACCCTGCCATAAGGAAGGTTGGCAGAGCGGTACCTAGGTGCCCTCTGGCCAGTCATAGGAGGACACTCTGCAATAATAATAATAATAATAATAATAATAATAATAGCATCTGTTAAGCACTTACTTAGAACTTACACTGTTCTAAGCGATGGACTTTTAGACTGTGAGCCCACTGTTGGGTAGGGACTGTCTCTATATGTTGCCAATTTGTACTTCCCAAGCGCTTAGTACAGTGCTCTGCACATAGTAAGTGCTCAATAAATATGATTGATGATGATGATGATGGGGAGGATACAAGGTCATCAGGTTGTCCCACGTGGGGCTCACAGTCTCAATCCCCATTTTACAGATGAGGTAACTGAGGCACAGAGAAGTTAAGTGACTTGCCCAAAGTCACACAGCTGACTAGTGGTGGAGCCGGGATTTGAACCCATAACCTCTGACTCCCAAGCCCGTGCTCTTTCCACTGAGCCACACTGCTTCGCTAGACACAGGAGACTGTGTGGGTATTATATGTAGCATCTGTACCCATCCTACATTTACAAAAATAACAACAGCAACAACAACAACAACGAAAAAACTCCTTTTCCTGTCCAACCCATGGATAGCTGTGGATATCAATCAGTCACTGGTATTTATTCATTTATTTTTCAAGGGTATTTGTCAAGTGCTCACAATGTGCCAGGCACTGTTTAAGTGCTGGAGTAGATAGAGGTGATCAGGTTGGACACAGTCCATGTCCCACAAAGGGCTCACAATTGTGATCCCCATTTTATAGATGAGGTAACTGAGGTCTAGAGAATTTAAGTGACTCCTCCAAGTTCACACAACAGACAGGTGGCAAAGCTGGGACTAGAACCCAGGTCCTTTTGTCTCCCAGACCCGTGCTCTAGTCACTGGGCCAAACTGTGCTTACTGTGTACAGAGCAGTGCACTAAGCACTTAGGAGAGAACAGTGGAATAGAGTTGGGAGAGTTGGTTAGAGTTCCCTGCCCCAAAGGAGCTTACAGTCTAGAGGAGGAGGAGGTTTCAGGCTGGAGGAAGCCACAGCTTGAATGGACCAGATGGACATTTTTGGATGGGTGTATGATGAATGTGGCGATGCCGTCTCTGGACATGGGTTAACTGCGGATATTAAATATAAATCCTGAGCAAGAACGTGGTAGTTTCCCCAGTGGCTGCTCAGTGGTTTCACATTACCCCTCAGAGTTGGCATCATCGGCTTTATAATAATAATAATGGCATTTATTAAGTCCTTACTATGTGCATAGCATTGCTCTAAGCGCTGGGGAGGTTACAATGTGATCAGGTTGTCCCACGTGGGGCCCACAGTCTTAATCCCCATTTTACAATTGAGGTAATTGAGGCCCAGAGAAGTTGTGACTTGCCCAAAGTCACACAGCTGACAATTGGCAGAGCTGGGATTCGAACCCATAACCTCTAACTCCAAAGCCCGGGCTCTTTCTACTTAGCCACGCTGCTTCTCTGCTTCTCGTGCTTCTCTTTATCAGCACAAGAGCTGTAAGTGAACCAAAATGTGGGAACGGCTCAATATAACTGAGATGAAATGAAGCCACTGGTTTTCAATAGGCCATATTCTCCCATTGCTTTATAAGCCAAGTTCCGTTTCCAAGCAAAATCCATCAATATTTGAAATAACACTACAGTAATTGGCAAACAGCTGCCTTGGAATCCCCAAGGATGACAGCCACTGGGCTGTGACCACCCAATCCAGTGAGTGACTGATTCAGAAGAGGTGGTGGAAACTCAGAATGATGTCCCAGTGTCTCTTTTTCAGCAGAAAATATTACGGCCCAAGATTTCCCTTTTCTCTGCTGGCATGTGATAGGAGTTAAAAAACTTTGGTAACCTATGGTATTGGAAATGGTTCTTGGTCATGGTCCAGCATAGAAAGCTATGAATATTTTGGTTCATAAATGTTGAAAAGAAGGGAGTCCTTTGGGTTTGCCTCTTCTAATTTAAGCACGGGGTGGTAGCCCTCCCTATTTGGATTTTTGAAAGTTCTCTGTGAGGGAGTGTCCAGAAAATAAAAGATATAGCTGAAATCTCTCACCCTCTTTGAAGGCTTTTCATCTTCAAAGTTAGCCTGAATGGATGACTCCTGAGATTGCTCTCTAGGGAGAGAGAAATCCATGATGGGGTTTGGACTTACAGCCTCAGTCAGATCCTGGAGAGAATAGATGGTATTTATGGTGCTTCTGTTCTATCAGAGTTGAATGCTGCCTGCTTTAAATGGGACCATTATGACAGTAACTCAACATCCAGCTTGTCACTGTGATTCATCTCCCCTCAAAAAACTGTCACAGTCCTTGATGTAAAGCCTTCAAAATTAACATCACAGCAAATCACAGCCCCAGTGACCATTTATTATATGATAAACTGCACCGGGACAGGAAGCTCCAGGAGTGGAATGGAGAGAGCACCCAGCCTTTGATGATGATGTTGATGGTATTTGTTAAGCACTTATTGTGCCAAGCACTTTTCTAAGTAATGGGGTAGATCCAAGCTAATCACATTGAACATAGTCTCTGAAGGGTTCACGGTCGTAATCCGCATTTTACAGATGAGGTAACTGAGGGCCAGACAAGTGAATTGACTTCCCCCAAGGTCACACAGTAGACAGATGGTGGAGGCAGGATTAGAACCCAGATCTTTCTGATTCCCAGGCCCATCCTCTATCCATTAGGCCATGCTGCTTCCCGTAAATGCACCGTGCTGCTACCAATAGAGAAGTTGAAGCTGACACTGATATTGCAAGCCTCTGGACTCGGAGGAACAGGAAAGTTTTGACAATAATAGGAAAATTACAAAGAGAATCAATCAGTCATCGGTATTTACTGAGCACTTACTCTGAGCAGACCTTTTAACTCCCTGGGAAAGTGCAATACGACTGACTTGGTAGACACAATCCTTGCACTTGAATCGGTGGCCCCTGGGCATCCGATAACTCCCCCACACCACTGGCTCAGTGGAAAGAGCCTGGGCTTTGGAGTCAGAGGTCATGGGTTCAAATCCCAACTCCACCATTTGTCAGCTGTATGACTTTGGTCAAGTCATTTAACTTCCCTGTGCCTCAGTTACCTCATCTGTAAAAATAGGGATTAAGACTGTAAGCCCCCTGTGGGACAACCCGATCACCTTGTAACCTCCCTAGCGCTTAGACCAGTGCTTTGTACATAGTTAGTGCTTAATAAATGCCATCATTATTACTATTATTATATACATATATTGAAATTACATATTATAAATTATTTATTTATATTAACGTCTGTCTCCCCCTCTATATTGTAAACTAGTTAATGGGCAGGGAGCATGTCTGCCAATTCTGTTTTATTGTACTCTTCAAGTGCTTAATCCAGTGTTCTGCACATAGTGAGCACTCGACAAATGCCACTGATTAATTAATTAATTGATTGATCCCTTCCAACAGTCTTTAAGGGAAGACAAACGTATAAATAAATTGCAGACAGGGAAAATAGAGTATAGGTGCATGAGGTAAGGTGCATAGGGAAATGAGGACTTAGGAAAGGCCTCTTTGAGGAGTTGTGATTTTAAAAGAGTTTTGAAGGTAAGGAATGTGACCACCTGTTGGATATGAAGTGGGAGGCAGTTTTAGGCCTGAAAGAAGATGTGGGCAAGGGGTCAGCGGATATAGAAGGGAAAGTGAATAGTACCTTTCCACTGAAAATCTCCTTTACGGGCTCCTCCTCCTCCTCCCATCCCCTTACTGAAGGGGTTCCTCAAGGATCAGTTCTTGGTCCCCTTCTGTTCTCCATTTACACTCACTCCCTTGGGGAACTCTTTCGCTCCAACAGCTTCAACTGTCATCTCAACTATCAAATCTACATCTCCACCCCTGTTGTCTCTCCCTCCCTCCAGGCTTGTATCTCCTCCTGCCTTCAAGACATCTTGACACCTGGATGTCCACCCGCCACCCAAAACTCAACATGTCCTAGACTGAGCTCCTTATCTTCCCTCCCAAACCCTATCATCTCCTTGACTTTCCCATCTCACAAGCCCGCAACCTTGATGTCATCCTTGATTCTGCTCTCTCTTTCACCCCACACATCCAATCCATCACCAAAACCTGCTGTTCTCACCTTCACAACATCGCTAAGATCCGCCTTTTCCTCTCCATCCAAACCGCTACCTTGTTGGTACAATCTCTCACTTTATCCCGACTGGATTACTGCATCAACCTCCTTTCTAATCTCCCATCCTCCCGTCCCTCCCCACTTCAGTCTGTACTTCACACTGCTGCCCGGATTATCTTTCTACAGAAATGCTCTGGGCATGTCACTCCCCTCCTAAAAATATCCAATGGTTTTCTGTCAACCTACAAATCAAGCAAGAACTCCTCACTCTTGGCTTCAAAGCTCTCCATCACCTGGCTCCCTCCTATCTCACCTCCCTTCTCTCCTTCTACAGCCCAGCCCGCACACTCCACTCCTCTGCCGCTAACCTCCTCACTGGGCCTCGTTCTCACCTGTCCTGCCATCGACTCCTGGCCCACATCCTTCCTCTGGCCTGGAATGCCCTCCCTCCTCACGCCTGCCAAACTAGCTCAATTTCCTTCAAAGTCCTACTGAGAGCTCACCTCCTCCAGGAGGCCTTCCCAGACTGAGCCCCCCTTTTCTTCTGCTCCTCCTCCCCTCCCCATCACCCCTACTCCCTCCCTCTGCTCTACCCCCTTCCCCGTCCCACAGCACTTGCGTATATTTGTACATATTTATTATTCTATTTATTTTATTAATGATGTGTATATATCTATAATTTTATTCCATCTATTTTGATGCTATTGATGCCTGTCTACTTGTTTCGTTTTTTTGGTATGTCTCCTCCCTTCTAACCCGTTGTTGGGAAGGGATTGTCTCTATCTGTTGCTGAATTGCACATTCCAAGCGCTGAGCACAGTACTCTGCACACAGTAAGTGCTCAATAAATACGATTGAATGAATGAATGAATGAATGAAGGTTGCCCCCAAACCCTGAATTGCTACAGAGCAGAGTGGTATCCAACTGCTAACTCTGTTATATTGTACTCTTCCAAGCACTTAGTACACTGTGTAAGCACTCAATAAATACCACTGATGGATTGATTTAGTAAGTGACTCAAAAGTTAATTCCACCCCAAATTTTATGGACCCAACAGCTACTTCTAGATACCATATGTTCATTTATATCCACTATCAGCCCTCATGTGTACATATATATTCAATTACTTGCTTTGATTTCCCAATTTGTACAATTTTTTGTCCGTCTCCACGATTAGAGTGTAACCTCCTTACAGGAACGTGTCTTGTGCTTATGTTGTTATTTCCCAAGTGCTTAGTATGGTGCATTCCAAATGTTATGCTCAATAAATACTACTCCCACTCCTACTAGTATTATGACTATTATTATTACTACTTAATCTGCCGGTTTTATTTGCTCCGGAACAAGTTTCAGAACTGAGGTTTCCCTCAGTAGAGCTGAACCTCAGAATCTCCATGGTTCATGGCTTGATGCCTGAGCCATCATTTTGTTTTCATATAGCCTTTTGAGTTTAATTTAATTTCTTAATGGCAGCGTAATTTGTATTGACATCTTTGCATTTCCGCAACTTCATCATGGGATCTCCCAAGGTTTAATCTGAAATTGTTCTGCCATCATAATCAGAGTGGCATCAAATTGGCATCATAATGGATACTCTATAGACATAACTTTATGCATTTTTCCATTCTAATCTCTCTCTGTAATGGCATCCTAACTTGGTCCCTGAAGACTTCCATTGAAGTTATTATGAGGTAGTTAGCATCATGGAAACTCCAGATTAAATTGCATAGAAAATCAGCATTTTTTTAAAAAAAAAAGAGACCTTGATATGTAATTACTGGTATGCTCAGTGGTTATTTTGTTTAAATAATTCTCTCTCTATATTTTTTTCAAAATGCCCCCCAAAGAGGTTCTTCCACATTAAAAAGTAACTACCTGGCAACAATGAAAATTGCATTTTTTAAAGTGAGCCAATTTGCTATGAAACGTTGGCAAAGGCATCTGAAAGCAAATCATGCAGTTTCATAACTGTGAAGTAGAATGATGCAGTTAATTTGATTTTGATTCTTATCGTATCTGGCCTTAAATCAGGTTCTAAGGAAGGGGGATTATTCACTCAAACACTGCAGAGATATTTATGAGCAGAAGCTGGCAAACTCAGTAGCAATCTGGAAGACAGTAGAAGTAGTAATAGTAGTAGTGATAGGAGTTGTAACAGCAGTAATAAGTGTTGTAGTGGTGGTCGAATTTAACTCCTTGAGGGCAGGAAGCAGTTCTATCTGTGTCAATACTGTGTTGTACTCTCCCAAGGGCACAGTACAGTGCTCTGCACATGGTAAGTGCTCAATAAATAATAATAATAATAATAATAATAATAGCATTTATTAACCGCTTACATTGTGCAAAGCACTGTTCTAAGTGCTGGGGAGGTTACAGCATGATCCCCATTTTACAGATGAGGGAACTGAGGCACAGAGAAGCAAAGTGACTTGCCCAAAGTCACACAGCTGACAGTTGGTGGAGCCGGGGCTTGAACCCGTGACCTCTGACTCCAAAGCCCGGGCTCTTTCCACTGAGCCACGCTGCAATAAATACCATTGATTGATTAGTATTGAGGCCCCACTATGTGCAGAGCATTGCACGAGGATCTAGGGAGAGTACAACATAATTAGAAGGCATGATCCCTGCCCTCAAATATCTTATAATCTAGCATGGAAGGCAGACAATAAAGTAAATTACAGGGAGGAAAAAGAAATGGAGAATACATATAATTCCTTTAGGGTGATGCAATACTCAGGTTCTTGAGTGATACGTAAGTACTGAAGTGGCAACCGGCAGGGATGTATGATAGGAAAATGAGGCATTAATCAGTGAAGTTCTCCTGAAGAAGATGTGATTTCAAAATAATAATAATAATAATAATAATAATAATAATGATGGCATTTATTAAGCACTTTCTATGTACAAAACACTATTCTAAGCACTGGGGGGGGGATATAAGGTGATCAGGTTGTCCCACAGGGGGCTCACAGTCTTAACCCCCATTTTACAGATGAGGTAACTGAGGCCCAGAGAAGTTGTGACTTGCCCAAAGTCACACAGCTGATAATTGGCGGAGCTAGGATTTGAACCCATGACCTCTGGCTCCAAAGCCCAGGCTCTTTCCACTGAGCCACGCTGCTTCTCTTAAAAACTTTGAAGAACTTTGAAGGTGGATAAAGCTAGAGGAAAGAAACCTGAAAAATAGTTTAAAAAGTGCCAGAACTTTCTCAGCATTCCCCACAGAGTCTCCAGATTGAGAATGCTGGCAGACCCTGTTTGTGACGCTATTCAGGCTCCTACTGGAAATATAGTTGAGTTCAGGGGACTGAAAGAGGAAGTGTACTATTTTCCCTATAAGACAAAAGGTCTAAATTTCCTAGAACCATCTGAGAATGAGCCAATCGAGCTGGGTGGATTCCTTCAGGAGAGGGAATCCTGGACTGTTTTTTTCTTTTGATCTCTGTCTTTTTCTCTGCCTACCCTTGATCATTGTTTTGAAGATCCTAGTGTCATGAGCCCCGCCCAGGGATTGCTCCCCCACAGTATCGGATGCTCAGCCTACAAGCCCTTAACCAGGGATTTGACTCCCTTATTAATTCGGGCGCTCAAATAACATGTCAAAAAGTAAGACCAAACACCACTGTTCTGGTGGAAAGCTTTATTTTAAACTAAAACAGTGATTAGGCACATATGGACACACACACAAACAAAGCACAACACCTATAGTTACCAATCCAACTGGCTTGCCCCAAGTCTTGGTGAAGATGATAGTTTCAAGGAGTTGGATTGCCCGGAGCTCATCGTCATTCTGGTTCAAGTCTTCGATGCTGGGCCATGGCAGCCATAGGTGTCTCAGTGCATGGCTTAGGTGGTTCCATGCCAAAACTCCTCACTCTCTGCTTCAAGGCTGTCCATCACCTCGCTCCCTCCTACCTCACCTCCCTTCTCTCCTTCTCCAGCCCAGCCCGTACCCTCCGCTCCTCTGCCGCTAATCTCCTCACCGTGCCTCATTCTCGCCTGTCCCGCCGTCGACCCCCGGCCCACGTCATCCCCCGGGCCCGGAATGCCCCCAATCCCTCTGCCCATCTGCCAAGCTAGCTCTCTTCCTCCCTTCAAGGCCCTACTGCGAGCTCACCTCCTCCAGGAGGCCTTCCCAAACTGAGCCTCCTCCTTCCTCTCCCCCTCCTCCCCCTCTCCATCCCCCCCACCTTACCTCCTTCCCCTCCCCACAGCCCTTGTATATATGTATATATGTTTGTATGTATTTATTACTCTATTTTATTTGTACATATTTATTCTATTTATTTTATTTTGTTAATATGTTTTGTTTTGTTCCGTCTCCCCCTTCTAGACTGTGAGCCCACTGTTGGGTAGGGACCATCTCTATATGTTGCCAACTTGGACTTCCCAAGTGCTTAGTACCATGCTCTGCACACAGTAAGCGCTCAATAAATACGATTGAATGAATGAATGAATGCTGTGCCAACTGGGCAAACCAGGCCAACTGGCAAACCCAGCAAAGCTGGCCACTTCTTTCCCCCTTTTATCCATTGTCCTCGGGGGATTGCAGCAGGGGGTACTGCTAAGGATTGCCTGCTGTCTTCCATTCATTCATTAGCTCTCCTTACCGGTTAAACCAGAGAGGAAGGTGACTCCTCTCCCCGGGCTTATCCCTGCCACAGGCATGGCCCCAACCTTCAGTTCTTTTCCTGCCCAGCAAAGCAATTTAGCCCTTCCTTAAGCCCTCAGCAAGACAATTCAGTTCCATTCCTCAAAGCTCCTCAGAGAGATAATACAGTTTCTCCTCTAAATCTTCCTTTGGCCTTGTTGCTCCCAGAGTCAAATAATACAAAATGGAGTCACTCTTGCTCACACACCTACCATGTGATCTTTGTGTGTTCTCTTCGTCAAGGAATTGTAAATTTATACTAGTTTACCTGAATATCTATGAACACATCATAATTTGGATCTGGTTTGACTCTCCTTTCTTTCTCTTCCGGTACGTTAAATTAAACTTCTGTTTCTCAACTGCATGTGTTTGGGAATTTTTGAAAATACCACATATTTCTCTCAGGCCCCTCTCCCGATTACTGTGGCAGACCAATTTTCACAAAATGTCATATGCAGCCCTCTGGCTTGGGTTCATGGGCCAAGAAAGTCATAAGAAACCTGGGGTCCAAATGACAAATGTTCCTTGGCATTTGAGAAGCTAAAAAACTTGCTTTAATCAGGTGATTAGATGTCACTCTAAAGAAAGAGGGGAAGGGCAAGAGAATATAAACTGGTGCGAAAATCAAGACACAAAGAAGGAACAATTCTTCCTGTAATATAAAACGGCTTTTTATTGTTTTGAAATTTCTAGGTCCTTGCCAATATTCTAGACAAATTGCACAAAGATACCTGTAGGGCCTTGGCTCTGTCTCAGCAAGAAGTCTAAGTTATGTTGATCTCAGTGGTGTACAGGGGCTTTTAAAGTAAGACATGTTGCAAAAACACCATCGTGTAATGTCATGTCCCTAAAAAACTAAAAGCCTACACCAGGGGCTTACCAACTTCCCTGGAGCATCCATTAGTAGGGAAGGAAAATAGGACACCAGAAGTAAAAGCCATCATCTTTGTTGTTGATCTAACAGTGATGTCTACTGCTGCTGGCGTCCCAGTTTTCTAGTTTCTGTTCCTACTAATTTTTCCTGTTCCCATACTCAAGGAACTGCACAGCAACCATGAGGCTTCTGGATGCAAAATTCTCTCCCACTTCTGGGCATCCATCCTGCCCTATGCTTTGAGTCAGTCTCCAAATTTCTGGGCATGGGCTAGGCTTTTTTAGCACAGCGTGGTTTGGAAATACAGGCAAAGGCATGACGTTCATTCATTCATTCATTCATTCAGTCGTATTTATTGAGCGCTTACTCTGTGCAGAGCACTGTACTAAGCGCTTGGGAAGTACAAGTTGGCAACATATAGAGACTGTCCCTACCCAACAGTGGGCTCACAGTCTAGAAGAGTGGGCTTTGACGTCACATTGGAAAACAGGATATTGTCAGAAGCATCAGAACGGCCTGCTGAGCCTATATATCCTAAACTTAGTTGGTTTACTAGCATGCTCTCATTGAAAAGAAAGAAAGCATGATGGATGCATGTTATAGTTAAGTAAGTAGGCATTTTATTTTAGTGCGCTATTGCCACATTTTTAGATTTCTGGCTGGTCATGCACTGCATGGCCAGCACAGCATAAATCTTCTGGTTGAATTTAACCAAATGCAATATGTTTGAATATAAGCTCTTTGTCAGTCAATCAAATAATCAATCAATGGTATTTATTCAATGCTTACTATGTCTAGAACACCATTCTTAGAACTTGGGTGAGTACAGTGCAGTTGGTTGACACGATGCCTGCCCATAAAAAGCTTACATTCTAATGGGGAGAGACAGAGAATAAAATGAGTTCTAGATAGTGTATAATGTATATGTACGTAAGTGCTCTGGAGGTGGAGAAGGGGAGCACTTGTACTCTCCCAAAAACTTAGTATTGGCTAAGCACTCATTACACTCAAGTGGGTGCTCAATAAATACCATTATTATCACTACTAATAATAATGATGGCATTTATTAAGTGATTACTATGTGCAAAACACTGTTCTAAGTGCTGGGGAGGTTACAAGGTGATCAGGTTGTCCCACGTGGGGCTCACAGTCTTCATCCCCATTTTACAAATGAGGTAACTGAGGCCTAGAGAAGTTGAAGTGACTTGCCTAAAGTCACACAGCTGACAATTGGTGGAGCCGGGATTTGAACCCATGACTTCTGACTCCAAAGCCTGTGCTCTTTCCACTGAGCCACGCTGCTTTATATTACTGGGGTGTATAATATCCCTTCTAGCGCTCATAACCGAGAAGCTAAGTGGAGTAGTGGATAAAGCATGGGCCTGAGAATCAGAAGGACCTGGGTTCTAATCCCAGCTCTGCTACTTGTCTTCTGTGTGACCATGGTCAAGTCAGTTAACTTTTCTGTGCCTCATTTACTACATTTGTAAAATCAGGATTGCTACTGTGAACCTCATGTGGGATATGGACTTTGTCCAACCTAAATAGCTTGTATCCACCCTCCTGTTTGGTACAATGACTGGCAAAGCGCTTAACAAATACCATTAAAAAAGAAAAAAATAAGCAAAACGAAACCTCATCTTCTAGAATGACAGGTGCCATCCTAAGACAAACTATAGAGACTTGGTTATGTCTCCAAGAAGGCAGGCTGATCATTCATTCTTTTTTCTCCATCTCCTATTCTCCAAGCCTTTGTAACCTGTTATTTGGCTGAAGTCACTTAAAAGGAAAGTAGACTGGTATCGCAGAAGTGCTGGTTCATTTTCTGGGTCAAAGATGAATCTCCTAAATTTTCTAAGTTTTGAGTTCAGATGGAAACTGTAGATTTTTGTAAAAGCACTGAGTTAACCTATTGGAACCAGAGATTGAACAATATTTGCAGTCAATCTCCTTCCTTCCCACAGTGAGGGAGAATGCCACTTAAAGAGCTCCAAAGTGACAAACACAAAATAATATTCCTCAGTAAAATCTGCACAAGGCAAACTTAATGTCTCTAGACTGTGAGCTTGTTGTGTGTAGGGAATGTGTCTGATGTTATATTGTACTTTCCAAGTGCTTAGTACAGTGCTTTGCAGGCAGTAAGCACTCATTAAATATTATTATTATCATTACTAAGAATAGCATAATATTATTATACTAATAATAATAATGTCAGTGGTGGGGGAGAGAAATTACAGCATATTTTTCAAGGCACCAGTGAAATCTATGAGTTAACCAGCCAACCTTTAGGAGGGTAGGAAGGAGAGGGGTTTCTATAGTACTTAGAACAGTGCTTTGCACATAGTAAGCATTTAATAAATGCCATTATTATTATTATTATTATTATTATTACTGTGTCACCCCGACTTGCTCTCTTTGCACTTTCCCCTGCCCCCAGCCCCACAGCACATATCTGCAATTTTATTTATTTGTATTAATGTCTGTCTTCCCCCCACATAATGTGAGCTCACCGTGAGAAGGTATTGTCACTGTTTATTGTTGTATTGTAGTTTCCCAAGCATTTAGTACAGTGCTTCACACACGGTAAGTGATTAAGAAATATGAATGAATGAATGAATAACTAACTAACTAATTTGAAGAACTGTATTAACTGTATTAAGCATTAGGGAAGATACAGGATTCTCAAACTGGTCATAATTGCTGTCCCACACGGGGCACACAGTTTAAAATTACAGAGGCTAGGGTTAGAAATAGGGTTTCTGGATCCCCGTATCTGGAAGTCAACTGTTTTTCTAAGGCCACCACCATTTTGAGTTCACCCTGCAACAGATCCCTAGCAATCATCTCTATTTGTGGTGCTGATGTATGCTTTTCTCAGCAGCCGAATGATAAATTCACTGAGTTCAGTAAACACTGTTCATTCAGTTATGGATACTGATAGCAAATAGTGAAAATAAAATCAAGAAACGAGACCACAGTGTGTCTCTTTGAAACTTGTTGAGGTATTAGGGAAATGTGATGGGAAGAGGAGGCACTGGGAAGATTAGAGGAGAATGCTGTTTCTTAGTATGCATATTGATATCACTGTCAGAGTATTAGTAGGCAGAAAGGGGCAGGGCAAATTTGTCACCCAGGGGCCTCTGTCTTTCTTCAGATTTCAGCCCCTCCACCTCTGTCTCATTTCTTCTTTGAAGGTGTGAATGTTTTCCACTCACTCTCACCCCTTCCCACCTCCCTACCAATCAATGGTATTTATTAATGTTTACGGTATGATGAGCACTAAACTAAGTACTTAGGGGACTACAATACAACAGAGATGGTGGACACAGTCCCTACCCAAAAGGAGTGTTGTCCTTTCACTCTTTCCACCTAATAAGAAATTTGGTTGTTATCAAGTGCTCCCGATGTACGAAAGCACCGTGCTAATCTCTGGGGTAGATACAGGATAATCAGATTACATGGAGTTTCTCTCCTTCTGGACGGTAAGCTTATTGTGGGCAGGGAATGTATCTGTTATATTGTTGTGTGGTACTCTTCCAAGAATTTAGTAAAGCAAGCGCTCAATAAATATAACTGATAGAGTGATTTCTAAACCAAATGGAGCTCACAAGCTAAGAGATGAAGAAAGTAGGTGTCAGCCCCTTACAGATGAGGAAACTGAGGCTGAGATGGCCAGAGCAACACAGCAGGTCACTGGCAGCAAGTCATTGGCAGTACTGTGTTTAGAACCCAAATCTCTTGACTCCCAACCCATGCTATTTCCATAAGGTCATGCTATCTCTCTGACTCTTGGGGAGGTCTCTAATGCCCATCAATATTTCAGATAAGAAGAACCAATACAACTATCTTTGGGTGTTGGGGAGTGGATTTAGGGAGTGGTTGGAGGACTTCTTCAATGTGCACAATATGGATAAATTTGGGATAGCACAGTGCTGCTCACACACTGAAATTCCTTGAAAGGGAATCATGTAACACCTGAAAATATGCACATGGGATTTTTCATTCAAATCACCTATTCCCACTTCTTCTGCTTAACAAACAGCAAAAGGTTTGGTGTGGAGAAATGTTTTCCTGATGTTGGAATCACAACAATTTGTATTTTACACCTTGTGACAACACCAGAAATCTGGCACGGTAGAAAATCAACTCTTCTGCACCGACGTGTGAAATCTCCTCAGCACGTTTGCTGGGATGCTGCGTTGCTCTAGCGACATCAGGAAACATGTGTTCCAGTCCCAGGGGAAAAAAAAAAAATCCTCTTTAAAAGCAAGACCAATTTTAGCATAAATTGACAATGAGTTACAGTTGGAATGTATTGTTTAATTGGGAAACTACATGTTACCTTTAATTGCACAGGAAGGTTAAGGCAACTATGAAAACACTTTAAAAAATACTTATATCACCCCTCCCCAAACCAGTCTGCTTCCTTAGCTAGTGTGCATATATGTTTATAAACTCTGTGTTGGTTGTAAGCTCAATTACACCACCACCTCCTTTAGCTCTGAATCCTATAAAACCATCTAGTCTGGTGTCGTGATTGCGGTGAGTGCACTCGGTAAATGCTGTTGACGATGCTCTTCCTTCATTATAACTTTCCCGCCAACCAACACTAGAAGGCACTGGGATGGAGATAAGATCAGGAACAGAGTTGGTGAGGAACAATTCCCCACTACAGAGTCATGCCCCTATATCTCCGAGACCTTTCTCGTTGCTCCACAATTCTTTCCAAGGTTTAGCGGTTAGGAAGGTTATCCGTTGGGATGGGAAACCTCCTATTGTTCCTCAGGTTAAAGATGGACGTGATTGGACAAGGGCTTCAAAAAACTTCCTCCCCAAACTGCAATCAGGTATTGATAGAGTCAATTTAGGTTCAAATCCGAACTATGGATCCAGTGCCCACCCTGCCCTCCTTAGGACCTAATAGATAGAGATTCTTGGGCTTAATATGGCTCTCCATAACCTCTCTTTTACAGGTTAAAATAGAATTTTCCTTAATCATAGTAGATGAAACTATTTTCCCAGAATCAATTTCAATTTTAAGAGTATCTTGAGAATTGCTAACAGTTCTGTAGGTTTTACTCTATTGAACCAAGAGAAGCTTCTAAAGCTGGGAAATTTTGTGAGGCTCAATCCATCAATTTTTGCCTCAATTTTATTATCCCCAGTGTTGATCGGGGAAATAGCAGTCTCAAGTGAAATGTTTGAGTCACGGTGTGTGAAGGAACAACCATCAATTCAACACTATCTCAAAAGAGACAGCAATTATCCTGTGGTAGCATCCTGGAGCCGAAACTGACCTCAGGATCATCACATCCAGCCCCCTGCATGAAAGCAAGTAAATGTCTAAGCTATTCTGGGCAGCCTGCTGAATAATTTTTTTTTAGAGGGCAACAACTTTCAGCCGTTGACTTTGCAATCAGAGAGTCATGTGTCTCGGGGCTCCTAAAAAGGCCCTGAGGTATGAGTGACGACCATATTCCTACCTCTAAAACAAGATCACTGTGCCACCGTAATCAGCTCATTTGCCACCACAATGACTAATACTGATGAAGAAAACAAACAACAACAATTCTACCAGGATCTGGACGGATTGATTGCCATGGTGCCAACGTCTGACAGGCTGATAATCCTGGAGGATTTCAACACACGGGCTGGCTGTGATGCAAGAACATGTGGGAAAAAAAATTCCTGTACCACACTGAGTTGGGAAGGTAAATAGCAATGTTCAACTCCTACTCGTTGTGTGGAGTTAATATCAGTTTGGTTGGATGGGGACCATATTCTGCCTAATAAGTGAAACATCAATATAATGGCATTCATTCATTCATTCAATCGTATTTATTGAGCACGTACTGTGTGCACAGCACTGTACTAAGTGCTCGGGAAGTACAAGTCGGCAACATATAGAGACGGTCCCTACCCAACAACGGGCTCACAGTCTAGAAGGGAATGGACCCAGCCTGTAACTCTTAGTCTTCTGCAGTCCTACTGAGGGAAGGTTGTGAATTAGTTGAAATAAGAGTTTGGAGCTTGCTCTTCTCCTCATTCCAACGTTAGATTGAGATTTAACCTGGGCATTGGAAGTGGCATTTGAAACAAATCCTTGCAGTGATCCACCACCTTGAACTACTTGGTGTTTCAGCTAGCTCAGCAAAGGAACAAAACACACTTCCTGAGGAGAAACAGTATAGAACAAAGAAACTCCCCAAGAAGAAAGGAGCATCCCTGTCTGGTGGCCATTGCTGTCATTTCTTCTATCATGCACAGGCAGAAGAGGTTATTCCCAATTCCCTGGACTGAGTATCAAATCCTTAGCCTTTCTGCTGCCCAAGACTATTTGGGTCTAATCAGCTTAATCCTATTACCAGAAAATGCCTCCCCCAATTGTGATAATGTGGCTTCTCAGCTCTTGTTCATGGTTTCCTCATTACAAGATATCTAACCTATTGGAAATGATTCCAGCATCCAAGGCCTAGTTAAGGCATCTTCTTCAGAGTGTCATTATTTATTGTGCTCTCTCAAGTGGTTAGTACAGTGCTCTGTACAAACTGAGCACTCAACAAATTCCATTGAGCTATTGATTGATTGGCAGTTGGCCCTAAGAGTCCTTTCTATTATGGTGGCAATGCTATGAATGGAGTATTGGATTGATCGTGTTTGGATATGCTCCAAATTTTCCTCACCATGCATTTTATTTTCCAAGGTCAGGGAAGGCTCCTCTAGGACGTCCTCCATGACTTAACCACTTCTTCTTTCTGGTTGGGCCATTATATATTCATTTGATTCTTCCTTATTGAATTCTTTATTCATTTGGGTTTATTATTCAGAACTAGGGTACTATTCATTATTGTTCACTCATCAATTTATGTCTACTATTTCCTCTATTAAATTGTCATATCCTTGCAGTCAGGGGTTGCACCTTTGACTTATTTCGTACAGTTGTCTGCAAACGGTAGGTGCTCAGAAACTACTATGGAAACCAAAACCAAACAAACAAACAAAACCACTCAAAATTAAATCCTTTCAACCCTGCAAAAGGTGGTTTGCTTCTTCCAGGATCGGAGTTCACTAATGTCCCCTTAGTTTCAATTCCAGTTCCGACCCCATGAGGCAAAGCCCATCTGCTCAATCACATTCTTGCTCGATGAATGTGGTGTTCAGGGATTAGCTTGGTTGG
Source organism: Tachyglossus aculeatus (assembly GCF_015852505.1). Taxonomy (NCBI): domain Eukaryota; kingdom Metazoa; phylum Chordata; class Mammalia; order Monotremata; family Tachyglossidae; genus Tachyglossus; species Tachyglossus aculeatus. The sequence goes on from NC_052071.1 coordinate 50,156,672, forward strand.
GGAGAAACAGATATCTTATTAATTAAAAGTGAGTTATTGTTATAAATGTGCCAAGAAGTCGAGAGAACCTACAAATTAAAAAATGAAATTAAATCAGTCATACAGCTTGGGCTTAATGTTGGTCCTGGCATCAGCCCCTTTAACTGGAAGAGTGTGGTTCACAGATCAATCAATTAATCAATCAATCAATTGTATTTATTGAGCACTTATTGTATGCAGAGCACTGTACTAAGCACTTGGGAAGTCCAAGTTGACAACATATAGAGACGGTCCCTACCCAACAGTGGGCTCACAGTCTAGAAGGGGGAGACAGAGAACAAAACCAAACACATTAATAAAATAAAACAAATAGAATAGATATGTACAAGTAAAATAAATAAATAAATAGAGTAATAAATACATACAAACTTATTTGGTGGAGTTCTTTATGCCCATTTTTTCTTCCCTTACATTGCTTCTCATTCAGCTCATTTTGAAGTAAAGCAGCCAAAAATCTCTGTGCTCCAAAGTACAATATACTAACCACTTTCCTACAAATAGCAACTAGAGAAACAGCTTTATGAAGTGAAATGAGCACAGACCTGGGCATCAGAGGACCTGAGTTCCAATCCTAGCTCTACCATTGTCTGCTGTGTGACCTCGGGCAGGTCACTTCTCTGAACTTTGGTTCCTCCATCTGCAAAATGGGGATTATAATAATGATGATAATAATAATAATGATGATGGCATTTATTAAGTGCTTACTATGTGCAAAGCAGTGTTCTAAGCAGTGGGGAGGTTACAAGGTGATCCGGTTGTCCCACGTGGGGCTCACAGTCTTAATCCCCATTTTGCAGATGAGGTAACTGAGGCCCAGAGAAGTGAAGTAACTTGCCCAAAGTCACACAGCTGACAAGTGGCAGAGCCGGGATTTGAATATCCATTCTCCCTCCTATGCAGACTGTGAGGCCCATGTGGTACCTGATTATCTTGTATCTACCCTGGCGCTTAGGACAGTGGTTGGCATATAGTAAGCACTTAACAAATACCACAATTATTACTGAGGGGCCAGATCTATGCAAGACAGTCTAACAGTTCTAATACAACAGAATTTTATACAGCACCAAAAAAGTCCTTTTAAGTGTGCTACTGGAGCAGAATTGTAAAAATTATATTAATGTATGTGTGTGTGTGTGTAGGGAAATGTCACAAAAGAGAAATGCATAGAGCAGCTCTATTTCAGTCTGAGAGACTTTAAAGGGGTGAACAAATCTTTTTGGGAGCTCTTCCCTGAATGAACCTTGTTGGAAACAACCAAGGAATGGATTTCTCCGGTGAAAGACTGCTAGGCAGGGACAAGAAGCACGGCTTGCCCCTGCTCCATGCTATGTTGCATGTACTATGTCAATGTTTAACTTGACCATTTGCCATATCAAAGACCACAAAAACCTCCTTAGGATTCATGGCAGTTTGTTAGGGATTAACTCAGCTTTAGTGAAGCAGCCTGGCCTAGTGGAAAGAGCCCAGTCCTGGGAGTCGGAACACTTGGGTTCTAATCCCAGCTCTGCCACTTCCTTGCTGTGTGAACTTGGGCAAGTCATCTCATTTCTCTGTACTTCAGTTTCCTCATCTGTAAAATGGGGATTCACTACCCGTTCTCCTTCCTACTTAGACTTCTTAGACTGCGAGTGTGGGACAGAGACTGTGCCTGAACTGATTAACCAACGACTCTTAGAACAGCACTTGACACTTGTCTTATGCCCTCGAATAGTCTCCGACCCATGGCGACACCATGGACATATCTCTCCCAGAATGTTTCACTTCCAACTGCAATCGTTCTGGTAGTGGATCCATAGCATTTTCTTGGTAAAAATAAGGAAATGGTTTACCATTACATCCTTAAACTTGAGTCTCCATTCTCGACTCTCTCCCATGCTACTGCTGCCCAGCACAGGTAATAATAATAATAATAATAATAATAATAATAATAATAATAATGATAGTGATGATAATAATAATAATAATAGCATTTGTTAACTGCTTGCTATGTGCAAAGCACTGTTCTAAGCGCTGGGGGGGATACAAGGTGATCAGGTTATCCCACGTGGGGCTCACAGTCTTAATCCCCATTTTACAGATAAGGTAACTGAGGGTCAGAGAAGTTAAATGACTTGCCCAAGGTCACACAGCAGACATGTGGGGGAGCTGCGATTCGAACCCATGACCTCTGATTTCAAAGCCCGTGCTCTTTCCACTGAGCCACGCTGCTTCTCTATGTGGTGAGGTAAGTTTTGACTTGTAGCAGATGGCCTTCCACTTGTTATCCACTGCCCAAACTGGGAATGGAGTGGATGTGCCTCTGCTTGACTCTCTCTCCCATAGTCGAGACTGGTAGAGTACTGGAAACTCTCCAGGTGCGAACCTGTGAGGGTTTGACACCTAATAAGTGCTTAACAAATACATCATCATCATGGACCAAAAGAAGAAAGATCAAAATGTACTTTTGGAAATAAACACACACACACACACAAAAAAAAAAAAAACCCACACCAAAATCCACCATGTTATGTGATTGTTAGAAACAGTATACATTATGGCCTTGGATCAAAACATTTTGACTAATGCCAGCAAGTGGCGAAACCTGTTACAAATAATTGTTAGAATTTAAACATTTATTTGTCAATCTCCCCACTGCCTTTTAAGCAGGACTTACATTCTTCTCTGTATGAATTGTGAGCCTGGGAATACATTTTTAGAAGAAGATGGCAGCCTAGACTTTAGAGAGCCATAAATAAAAGTACAATTATGAAAAAGAAGAGGTACTGAATGGAGTTTTATGTTCTGGAACATCAAGACTCGTTAACATTTTACTTTGCCAATGTATCACAATATTTTATGCATTATTAGGGTCTGTTTTTGAATGATGTTCAGACTTCCTCTCTCCTTTATGTTTTCCCCTCCTAATATTTATATAGTAGCAGTATAAAAATATGGTTATCCATCCTTTGTGTCCCCACATGAACAAGTCTTTTTTATAAGGAAGATATATTATTACATATCTCCTTTTGCAGACACAGCAGTTTTATTGAACGACAAATATTCATTAGTATGCAATGATATGAAGAAGATCTTACCGACAATTCCCAGAGCATTGCCTCTTTCATAAACAGATTGTTGGTGGCTGAAGCATAATCCATCTGAGCATTGCAATAAAAAGAAATATCACAAAATGCACACAGGGTTCATGGAAGCAGAGTGCCAAAAAGTTGATGTGGCTGCAACACAATTTTTTATTTAAACTTGAGACATTTTTTAGGGATTATTGGTGTTACTCGTGGAAGATTACACCACTCTTCTTAAATTTTCCTTTGGATTTGTATGTTCATAAATAAAACTTGTTAAGAGTTCTTACATAGGGGTAGGCTTATTTCAGTAAGAAGTTGAACCACTAACCTATTCCAAAACCACAACAGGGTCTTAGGGAGAATTAAATAATTAAATAATTAGTTTAATTTTTATGAAAATTAAAGAGCACCAGGTGGTGTTCCTTAGTGTTTCGGAAGCAGGGATAGTAATTCCATTTCCTCGAGTTTTGTCCTTCTGTACTTTGATTTCGTGAGAACCGTGTATTTCAGATCATCCAGTCAGCAGTCGAGTTGAAAGCTAGCAAGGGAATGGCAGAGAAAGAGAGGAAAAATTACATTTCCCAGAGAGCAAAGGGACTGACTCGTCTAACTGTGTGGCTTAGTGGAAAGAGCACGGGCTGGGGAATCAGAGTTCGTGGGTCCTAATCCCAGCTCTGCCACTTGTCAGCAGCATGACTTCAGGCAAATCACTTAACTTCTCTGTGCCTCAGTTACCTCGTCTGTAAAATTGGAATTAAGACTGTGAGGTCTACGTGGGACAACCTGATAACCTTGTATCTACCCCAGTGCTGTGCCTCAGTTACCTCAACTGTAAAATTGGGATTAAAACTGCGAGTTCCACTTGGGACAACCTGATAACCTCTATCTACCCCGGTGCTTAGAACAGTGCTTGGCAAATAGTAAGAGCTTAACAAATACCATCATCATCATCATCATCATTTTGTTATAATAAGGGACTTCCTAGTTAGAGGGAAGCTCTCAGATGGTCAGAGATAGGAATTTGCTTTCTTCTTTCCTGACTCTGGTGCAGTAAGGTTGTATCTTCCACCAGCTCAGAGAAATTCATTCATTCATTCATTCAATCGTATTTATTGAGCTCTTACTGTGTGCAGAGCATTGTACTAAGTGCTTGGGAAGTACAAGTTGGCAACATATAGAGACAGTCCCTACCCAACAACGGGCTCACGGTCTAGAAGGGGGTGACAGACAACAAAACAAAACATGTGGACAGGTGTCAAGTCATCAGAATAAATAGAAATAAAGCTAGATGCACATCATTAAGAAAATAAATAGAATAGCAAATATGTACAAGTAAAATAAATAGAGTAATAAATCTGTACAGGTGCTGTGGGGAGGGGAAGGAGGTAGGGCAGGGGGGATGGGGAGGAGGAGAGGAAAAAGGGGGCTCAGTTTGAGAAGGCCTCCTGGAGGAGGTGAGCTCTCAGTAGGGCTTTTAAGGAAGGAAGAGAGCTAGCTTGGCGGATGTGCGGAGGGAGGACATTCCAGGCCAGGGGGAGGACGTGGGCCGAGGGTCGACGGTGGGACAGACGAGAACGAGGTACAGTGAGGAGGTTAGCAGCAGAGGATTGGAGGGTGTGGGCTGGGCTGTAGAAAGAGAGAAGGGAGGTGAGGAAGGAGGGGGCGAGGCGATGGAGAGCCTTGAAGCTGAGAGTGAGGAGTTTTTGCTTGATCCTTAGGTTGACTGGTAGCCACTGGAGATTTTTGAGGAGGGGAGTAACATGTCCAAAGCATTTCTGCACAAAGATGATCCGGGCAGCAGCGGGAAGTATAGACTGAAGTGGGGAGAGGCAGGAGGATGGGAGATCAGAGAGGAGGCTGATGCAGTAATCCAGTCGGGATAGGATGAGAGATTGAACCATCAGGGTAGCGGTTTGGATGGAGTGGAAAGGGCGGATCTTGGTGATGTTGCGGAGGTGAGACCGGCAGGTTTTGGTGATGGATTGGATGTGAGGGGTGAAAGAGCGGAGTCGAGGATGACACCAAGGTTGCGGGCTTGTGAGATGGGAAGGATGGTAGTGCCATCTACAGTGGCGGGAAAGCCAGAGAGAGGGCACGGTTTGGGAGGGAAGATAAGGAGTTCAGTCTTGGACATATTGGGTTTTAGATGGCAGGCAGACATCCAGATGGAGATGTCCTGAAGGCAGGAGGAGACCCGAGCCTGAAGGGAGGGAGAGAGAGCAGGGGCAGAGATGTAGATTTGGGTGTCATCAGCATAGAGATGATAGTTGAAACCGTGGGAGCAAAAGAGTTCACCAAGGGAGTGAGTGTAGATAGAGAACAGAAGGGGATCAAGAACTGACCCTTGAGGAACCCCTACAGTAAGGGGATGGGAGGGGGAGGAGGAGCCCACAAAGGAGACTGAGAATGAACGGCTGGAGAGATAAGAGGAAGACCAGGAGAGGATGGAGTCTGTGAGGCCAAGGTTGGATAGCGAGTTGAGGAGAAGGGGGTGGACCACAGTGTCAAAGGCAGCTGAGAGGTCGAGGAGGATTAGGATAGAGTAGGATCCATTGGATTTGGCAAGAAGGAGGTCACTGGTGACCTTTGAGAGGGCAGTTTCGGTGGAGTATAGGGGACAGAAGCCAGATTGGAGGGGGTAAAGGAGAGAAATAAGCTCTGCAAAGTGAGAAACCTCTCTAATCAATCAATCAATCAATCAATGGTATTTATTGAGTGCTTTCTGTGTGCACTGTACTGAGCACTTGGGAGAATACAATATAGCAATAAACAGACTCATTCCCTTTCCACAACAAGCTTACAGTCGAGAGGGGGAAACAGACATTAATATAAATATATATATGTTTGTACATATTTCTTACTCTATTTTACTTGTACATATCTGTTCTATTTATTTTATTTTGTTAGTATGTTTGGTTTTGTTCTCTGTCTCCCCCTTTTAGACTGTGAGCCCACTGTTGGGGAGGGACTGTCTCTATATGTTGCCAACTTGTACTTCCCAAGCGCTTAGTACAGTGATCTGCACACAGTAAGCACTTAATAAGTACGATTGATGATGATGATGATGATAAAGAAATGCATTACAGACATGCACATAAGTGCTTTATCTCCTAATACGAACTTGGAGGAAAAATATGTCAGAGAAATAAAGGTTGGTGACTTTCTTTGGGGTTTTAATGATTTTAACAATATTAGTAATGGTACTTGATAAGTGCTTACTCTGTAATAATAATACGAATAATGATGGCATTTGTTAAGCGTTTAGCATGTGGCAAGTACTGTTCTAAGCGCTAGGGTACATACAAGATAAGTGGGTTGGACACAGGACCTGTCCCACATAGGGCTCACAGTCTTAATCCCCATTTAACAGATGAGGGAACCAGGACACAGAGAAGTTAAGTGACTTGCCCAAGGTCACACAGAAGACAAGTGGCAGAACTGGGATTAGAACCCATGACATTCTGACGCCCAGGCCCATGCTCTATCTACTAGGCCATGCTGCTTCGCTATTTGGAGTCAGAGGTCATGGATTCAAACCTCGGCTCTGCCAATTGTCACCTGTGTGACTTTGGGCAAGTCACTTAACTTCTCTGTGCCTCAATTACCTCATCTATAAAATGGGGATTAAGACTGTGAGCCCCATGTGGGACAACCTGATCACCTTGTAACCTCCCCAGTGCTTAGAACAGAATTTAGCACATAGTAAGCGCTTAATAAATGCCATCATTATTATTATCATTATTATTATTATTATTATTAGAACGCTCTATTAGAAGCACTGCTTCAGCACTTAGAACAATGCTTTGCACATAGTAAGCGCTTAACAAATGCCATCATTATTATTAATATGTGTTAAGCACTGTTCTAAGCACTGGGGTAGATACAAGTTAATCAGGTTGGATCTAGTCCCTGTCCCACATGGGATTCACACTCAATCCCCATTTTACAGTTGAGGTAACTGAGGCCCAGAGAAGTGAAGTGACTTATCCAAGGTCATGCCGCAGACATGTGGCAGAGCCGAGAAAGGGCTGCGCTGGGAAGGCCTGTGTCTCATCACCTTCCTTGGCCTAATGACACAAGGAGCCTCTCCCATTTTGGTCCCACTGGACTTAAAGCTCTTTGAAGGCAAGATTCTTGTCTATTAATTCTACTATTCCAAGACTTAATAGAGTGCGCTCTGCATACTGTAAGCACTCAATTAATACCATGGATTGATTCGCCCACTGTTGGGTAGGGACTGTCTCTATATGTTGCCAACTTGTACTTCCCAAGCGCTTAGTACAGTGTTCTGCACACAGTAAGTGCTCAATAAAGACGATTGATTGATTAATTGATTGATTCATCAGCCCAAAGCCCCTTACACTTTCTCATCTCAACAAAAATGTTCATTCATTCAATCGTATTTATTGAGCCCTTACTTTGTGCAGAGCCCTGTACTAAGCGCTTGGAAAGTACAGTTCAGCAACAAATAGAGACAATCCCTACCCAATGGGTTCACAACCTAGAAGAGGGAAGTAGACAACAAAATGAAACAAAGTAAGTGGACAGGCAGCAATTGCATCAATGTAAATAAATAGAATTATAGATATATACACGTCATTAGTGAAATGAATAGAATAATTATTATGTACATATATACTTAAGTGTTGTGGGGCGGGGAGGGGGTAGAGCAGAGGGAGGGAGTCGGGGGGATGGGGAGAGGAGGAGGAGCAGAGGAAAAGGGGGGCTCAGTTTGGGAAGGCCTCCTGGAGGAGGTGAGCTCTCAGTAAGGCTTTGAAAGGGGGAAGAGAGCTAGTTTGGCAGATGTGAGGAGGGAGGACATTCTGGGCCAGAGGTAGGATGTGGGCTAGGGGTCGACGGTGGGACAGGCGAGAACGAGGGCCAGTGATTAGGTTAGCGGCATCATCATCATCATCATCATCAATCGTATTTATTGAGCGGCAGAGGAGCGGAGTGTGCGGGCTGGGCTGGAGAAGGGAGGTGAGGTAGGAGGGGGCAAGGTGATGGAGAGCTCTGAAGCCAATAGCCTCCTCCATCTCCTCAGTTTCCTTATCTATAAAATGAGGGTTTAATACCTATTCTCCTTCTCTCCTAGAGTGGGACAGGGACTCTGTCCTGCCTGCTCATTTTGTATCTACCCCAGTGCTTAGTACAATACTTGGAACATAGTAAGATCTTAGCAACAATCACCATTATTATGTTTAATAAACCCATCTACTGAACGACAGAAGTTTCACTGTGTCCTATTGCTGTCAGTAGACATTATACTACAGAAAAGTCGGTCTCTGGCCATGATTAATAACGTGTTGTTCTCCAGACAGTGTCTGTAAGTTTCATGATGAATTGCAGTTACACATTTTCATTGCATTTTAATGGTTGATTTACTGATGTTTATAAAACCAAAGGTCAGTTCAATAACTGAAAATAGTTGTGACAGCATTGGTAGTGAATGAACATGGATTTACCAAAAAAAAATAATTGTGAAAATCTGGCTGATAAGGTCATAAAGTTGAACAGCTGAGTACATTTAAATGACCTATTTCCTTCTAAAGGCCATAAACTTTGTCACACTTTGTAAATGCCAGAGGAACACTCTTACAAATATAGAGAGCCCTATTGGAGAGTCCTGGAAGGGAGCACTGAAGAAAAGATTTGAAAGAGAAACTTTCTTTTACTGAAAAGGGCATTATGCAGGAGACTAACAGGAATCCCATGCCATCTTGGCATGAGAAGGAATTTAATGCCAGAGGAGTGTGAAGAGCAAAGTGATTGGTAAGATTAGATTTTAATTTCATTACTTTCCTCCTAATTTATTCTATGCCTTTTCCATTAGTTTATCCCCTTGTTAACTGATTGACTAAACACAACTCTTTGTATTCATCCCAAGCCTCCACTGCCAATCTTTTCCATTAGCTCTCACATCTCAATGGACAATACTGATTCTTATTATGGTATCATGTCAGTTGTTAAGCACTTACTGTATGTGTCAATCACTGATATAAGTGCTGGGATAAATCAACCAATCAATCAATTACATTTATTGAGCAGTTACTATGGGCAGAGCACTGCACTAAGCACTTGGGAGAGTACAATACAACAGAATTAGCTATGTTCCCTGCCCTTAAGGTTTAATAGGGTTGGAAACAGTCCCTATCCCACATGGGGCTCACTATCTAATCTGCACTTTACAGATGAGATAAATGAGGCACAGGGAAGTTAAGTGCCTTGCCTTAGGTCACACAGTAGACAAGTGGTGGAGTGGAGTTAGAACCCAGGATCTCTGACTGCTCCTTACACTGTGCATTCATTCAGTCGTATTTATTGAGCGCTTACTGTGCGCAGAGCACTGTACTAAACGCTTGGAAAGTACAATTCGGCAACAGATAGAGACAATCCGGACCCAACAACGGGCTCACAGTCTAGAAAGGGAAAGACAGACAATCAATCAATCAATCAATCGTATTTATTGAGCGCTTACTGTGTGCAGAGCTCGGTACTAAGTGCTTGGGAAGTACAAGTTGGCAACATATAGAGACAGGCTCTACCCAACAGTGGGCTCACAGTCTAGAAGGGGGGAGACAGAGAACAAAACCAAACATATTAACAAAATAAAATAAATAGAATAGATATATACAAGTAAAATAAATAAATAAATAAATAGAGTAATAAATATGTACAAACATATATACATATATACAGGTGCTGTGGGGAAGGGAAGGAGGTAAGAAAAGACAAGAAAACAAAACAGGTAGACAGGCATCAAGAACGTCAAAATAAATAGAATAATAGGTATACACATAATTAATAAAATAAATAGAATATTAAATATGTACATATGTACACAAGTGCTGTGGGGCGGGGAAGGGGGTAGAGCAGAGTGAGGGAGTCGGGTGGTGGGGAGGAAAGAGGAGCAGAGGAAAAGGGGGGCTCAGTCTGGGAAGGCCTCCTGGATGTGGTCAGCTTTCAGTAGGGCTTTGAGGCAGGGAGGTGAGCTAGTTTGGCAGACTTGAGGAGGGAGGGCATTCCAGGCCAGAGATAGGATGTGGGCCAGGGATTGACGGAGGAGACAGGGGAGAACGAGGCCCAGTGAGGAGGTTAGTGGCGGCAGAAGAGTGGAGTGTGTGGGCTGGGCTGGAGAAGGAGAGAAGGGAGGTGAGGTAGGAGGGGGCAAGGGGATGGAGAGCTTTGAAGCCAATAATGAGGAGTTTTTGCATCATATGAAGGTTGATAGGCAACCACTGGAGAGTTTTGAGGAGGGGGGTGACATGCCCAGAGTGTTTCTTTAGAAAGATCATCTGGACTGAAGTGGGGAGAGACGGGAGGTTGGGAGATCAGAAAGGATGCTGGTTCCCATATGCCCACTATTCCATAAGAAATACTGTTATCCAGTATAAAATAATATTTCACAAAACTTAAATAGTAGTTTAAGCTTTAACTCCTATTTTTTATGATATTAAGTGCTTTACCAATTGCCAGGCACTATACTAAGTACCGGGTTTGGTACGGATTAATCAGGTTGGACCCAGTCTATGTCCCACATGGGCTCCCAGTCAGAATCTCCATTTTACAGATAAGGTAATTGAGGCCCAGAGAAGTTTAGTAACTCCCCCAAGGTCACTCGGCATTCAAATGGCAAAGCCGGCATTAGAAGCCAGGTCCTCTGACTTCCAGGGAGGCTGCTTAGGTCCTCTCCACACAGATAATCACTTAATTATCACTGGCTTTGAAGCACTTAGTCAGCTCTCTCCCCACTAGCACCTTGATTCTTCTTCCTTTACACCTCGTTCATCCCCTCAGGCCAACCCACTCACTGTGCATTGTTCTCCTCTCCCCTGGGGCCCCCCTCTTGCTCCCACCCTCTTCTCTGCCTGAATATCCCTCCCTGGTCCCCACTATTCTTCCCATCTTCAAAGCATTTTTGAAATCACATCTCCCCCGGGAACCCTTCCCCGATAAAACTCTCATTTTCCCATCCTGTTTTCCCCACTAGCGGGAGAAACAGAGTGACCTAGTGGAAAGAGCACAGTAAATAATAATAATAAGAAGAATAAGAATAATAATAATATTGGTATTTGTTAAGTGCTTACTATGTGCCAAGCACTGTAAGCGCTGGGGGGATACAAGGTAATCAAGGTTGTCCCACGTGGGGCTCACAGTCTTAATCCCCGTTTTACATATGAGGGAACTGAGGCACAGAGAAGTTAAGTGACTTGCCCAAAGTCACACAGATGACAAGTGGCAGAGTCAGGATTAGAACCCATGACCTCTGACTCCCAAGCCTGTGCTCCTTCCACTGAGCCACACTGCTTCTCAGGACACGGAATCAGAGGACCTGGGTGCTAATTCTGGCTTTCCCACTTGCCTGCTGTATGACCTTAGGAAACTGGCTAACCTTCTCTGTACCTCTTTCCGCCTCTAAAATGGGAGTTCACTATCTGTTCTCCCTCCTATTTAGAACTTGTCCCTCAAGGGCTTCAGGGACTAGGTCTCACCTCATTATCTTTATCTCCTCCAGTGTTTAGGACAATGCTTGGCACACCTAATTGTTAATTACCAATCCAGCACTTCCACATCACCGAAGCATTCATTCATTCAATCGTATTTTTTGAGCGCTTACTGTGTGCAAAGCACTGTACTAAGCGCTTGGGAAGTACAAGTTCATAACATATAGAGATGGTCCCTACCCAATAGCGGGCTCACAGTCTAGAAGTGGGAGACAGACAATAAAACAACACATATTAACAAAATAAAATAAAATCTGAATAGGTCCCCTTTCCTTCTCCCCTAATTAGTCTGTTGTTTTCTCTGACCTCTAATTTATTTTAAAATATCTTCCCAGCACTCTCCCAAGTGTTTAGTATAGGTGCTCTGACATAAATGTTCAGTAAATACTACCGATTGAATATCCCTGATTCTTTGTCTACAGAATTGTTCCAACGCATTATCTCCCTTTTGTATCAAATTTTACATTCCTTGTACTGAACCTAATTACTTGGGTTATTGAATCCTTTCTGGTGCTTTTAATCCCCACCTGTATTAAGATGTTCCAATAGCTAAAATGATTTTCCATATCACACATTTAACTTAACCATGTCATTCCAATTCTTCTTCCTCAAACCTCACTAGGCTGCTCTGAAATCACATTCGATGATGGTTTGCCAAGTGAGTGAGGGCCGAGAGATATTTTGAACTGTGCCTACCGACTGCGTCCATTCTTCCTACCGGCCATCTCAGGATGTGGCACAGTTGGCACACAGGGAATGGATGAGAGGGTATGGCAGTAAGCGCTCAATAAATACGATTGAATGAATGAATGGATGGATGGATGACACAGTACAAATCGTCCCTGTTACTGCAGAAGCAACTTGTTAACAAGTTGTTAACAACTCTACAACTTTCCACTGAACCACATTGCTTCTCTGGCCAGACTGTTCTACTGCCTATACTAAGTATTCAGTGCTGTTGCATTCTGTGACTTGGAGAAAAGGGCAGGAGAAGGTTGCACCCTACTGGGTTTGGCACCAAGAGACGAAGAAGCCTTTTGAGCAGAGTAAGCAGCTGTAGCTAACTTGCCCCACTGCCCATCAGAGATGTTGCCAACTTGTTGACATTTGCAGTGCAAATACAGTGTAAATGTGGCTCCAGTTCTGGCTCCTTTGAGGTAGATACAAGGTAATCAGGTTGTCCCACGTGGGGCTCACAGTCTGAATCCCCATTGTTTACAGATGAGGTAACTGAGGCCCAGAGAAGTGAAGTGACTTGTCCAAAGTCACACAGCTGACAAGTGGCGGAGCCGGGATTAGAACGCACGACCTCTGACTCCCAAGCCTGTGCTCTTTCCACTAAGCCACGCTGCTGAAATGCAACAGCTACTATTTTTGCTCCTGTGAAAATGGTTGTAAGATTTTCTACCTATGCCATCCTGGAGTGAGTTCATCAACTTGGAAGAAACTATATTTTAAAATAAAACTAATTTTTAACTAATGAAAACACTTTAAAAATAATAGTATATGACATCATAGAATTGTAAAATTATATTTGTTTCATGATAATAATAATAATAATAGCATTTATTAAGAGCTTACTATGTGCAAGGCACTGTTCTAAGCGCCGGGGAGGTTACAAGGCAATCAGGTTGCCCCACGGGGGGCTCACAGTCTTAATCCCCATTTTACAGATGAGGTAACTGAGGCCCAGAGAAGTTAAATGACTTGCCCAAAGTCACACAGCTGACAGTTGGCAGAGTGGGGATTCGAACCCATGACTCCAAAGCCTGTGCTCTTTCCACTGGCTTTTACAGCTTTCCAAAAGTGCAGGTCTTAGCTTCCTTTGAAGGATGTGTGAAAGTCTTTCTGATACAGAAATAAATAAATAAATATTTACATTTATACAATTGAATGAATGAATGAATACACAATGCCAGAGCTGATATGATGGTGACTTGCAAATAAAACCACATCAATCTCTATTATCAGGGAACTAGTGGTTTGAATAGGTAAAGACTGGCTGTTTGGCATTGAAATTCTTGGCACTCAGTAAACTGGAGCTTGTCAACTAAAAGTCTGATCATTCGTGAGCCTCATATTTTCCTTTGGACTCTCATTTGAACGGCTGCTCAACTCCACAAACAGGGGGTAGAAACAGAGGGAGGGGGTTGGATTAAAGATGGATGGGGTTAAAAGCAACACGGGAAACACAAAAATGGCACCCACAACTAATAGCAACTGCAAATAGCTAATGGTGCCTGCAATTAGACCCTTGCTTTCCCCAATTTAGGTATAATTAGCTAATCAGGACTATAATTAGTTTTGCACACAATCTTTGCACCCTCAGCTCTCTGTGGGTACAGAAGTTTTCCCCAGAAACCAGGAGGCAAGAATGAAGGTCTGACCCTTGATGGAAGAGTTTGCAAGGGTCATAATTCTGTTCTTTGATTTATTGTAAAGGTGATTGTTGGGAAAATGGGATATTTTGAATGCCTGACACAGTCATACAAAATGAAAATAAATGCCCGCTAACATCCACTGTGAATTCAGAGAGGTTTAAGATTTCAATGGGTGAATTGAAAATATTAAACTGGTAAATAATTACTTGACATTTGCTTTTCTTTTACTTTCATTTCCACTTGTTCACTTGCCATGCAGTGTACAGATTCAGATTCCTGGTGGCAAATATATGTTTGAGAAACTTTATATTGTTTAAATATTCTGAGCAATTTAATGTTCAGGACTAGATATTTCTGTGTACCTCTAATTATCCTAACTTCCTTCTGCTTTTTATAGATCTTCCAATTTTCCTTTCTTCCTGATATATTTTTAAAAGCCATCTGTGTATTGCTTCTACTATGCTATACATTTCTACTTAATCATATTGGCCTGTTTTGCCCTTTTCCATCTTTAGACTTAATTAGGAGGAGTTTTATTGCAATATCTAGGTTTCTTTATATATTTCAAAATTCTCATCACCAGACTTTACTACTTATTATGCAACTGCAACTGGAGCTCCTGAAGGCATTGCAATGTCCCCTCAAAGGCACCTTGCCAACAGTACTATAGGTGATACGGTACTCCTTTATTTCCTTTTGGATGACAGCCCTTCAATCACACAGTATTCCCTTCACTCGGCATCAACGGGTCTAAAATTGTACTTATTTTCAATGTAGCCAATTCCAAAGCATTGAGCCATCCTGTGTTATTCAGCAAAGTGTGTTAGAATGTAAACCTATTTGTTAAAAAAGGTGTTTTCATATCAGTGTCATCGCAGTCAATATCTAAGTAATTAAAATCCCCATGAGCAAACTTCTTACCTGTTTACAAGTTGCTCTTATCAGGGAAAGCATTTCCTGATCTACTTCCCCTCACTGCCCTGGAGCACTAAAATAACCTGAATACCATTATTGTGCTTATCGTCTAAGTTTTCTGATGGGCCAGGTAAAATAGTTACATTATTTCTTTTCACAGAGTCAATATCCTCCCTCCCAAATTTCTTCAGCTAATACTGCACCCCAATTTCATCTTGTTGTTGCACGATAACGTGAATAAAATATTTACAGTTGTTTTGTCTTTCCAGGCCTTGAAACATTCCACTCTCTGGAATTGTGTAGTGTGCTCAGAAGACAACTTCCTTTTCTCCTATCAGCCTCTTTCATTTTCTTCATCATCAGTATTTATTGAATACCCTGAGGACAAAGCACTGGATTTACACTTACATCTAAGGAGAGTATAACAAAAGCAAGACAAAGAGGCAGGATGGGTTAATGGAAATAATAAAAATAATAGTGGTATTTGTTAAATACTTATGTGCCAAGCACTGTTCTAAGCACTGGGAAGAGCACAGGACTAGGAGACAGAAGACCTGGGTTCTGGTCTCAACTCTAACACTTTCCTGTGTTGCCTGTGTGACTTTGGACAAGTCACTTAACCTCTCTGTGCCTCTCCTCCCTCATCTTTTAAATGAGGATAATACATCTGTTCTCCCTCATGCTTAGACTGCAAGTTTCATGTGGGACAAAGATTGCATCTGAACTACATGTTAGAGATGACATACCAAAACTGATTTATTGAGCTATAAACAGGGCTAGGGGCTAAGAATAATTGTGGTATTTCTGAAGCATTAACTATGTGTCAAGCAATAGAGAAGCAGCGTGACTCAGTGGAAAGAGCACAGGCTTTGGAATCAGAAGTCATGGGTTCGAATCCCAACTCCACCACATGTCTGCTGTGTGGCCTTGGGCAAGTCACTTAACTTCTCTGAGCCTCAGTTACCTCATCTGTAAAATGGGGATTAAGACTGTGAGCCCTATGTGGGACAACTTGATCATTTTGTATCCCCCCCAGCGCTTAGAACAGTGCTCTGCACATAGTAAGTGCTTAACAAATGCCATTATTATTATTATTACAAGCTAATCAGTTACCACATGGGGTGCACAATCTAAGTAGGAAGGAGAACAGATAATGAATCCCCATTATGCAGATTAGGGCATGAAGCACAGAGAAGTTAAGTGACTTGCCCAAGATCATACAGCAAACAAGTGGCAGACTGTATTATAATCTAAATCTGATGTCTCCTTAGTCTGTGTTCTTTCCATTAGGTCTCCAGACTATATGATTGGAAACACATCAATCAAATGATAGCTTTCATTAAGAATGTACTCTGTGCGGAACACTGCACTAAGCTATTGGAGGAGTGCGATAAAGATAGTAGTTATAGTTTGTACCCTGGAGGAGCTTACAGTGTCATGGGAGAGGCAGAAAATAAAACCATGTACAGCTAGGGAAAAGCAACAGAGTTTAAAGATGGGTATATATGTAATTCCTAGGCATAAGGGGGAAGTTGAGAATTGGAAAAGTAGCATGGCCTAGCGGAAAGACCATGGGCCACGGAGTTCAAGAGATGGATAGAAGAGCCAAGAGCAAGGCACAGCTAGAAGCTAGACTCTGGGAGAAGCCAAGACACCAATTTGGAGAATAGCAGGAAAAGAGAACAAATCAGTAAAATGGAGCCAGGTGTGAGGAGTGTTTGTTTGATATGCGGAAACAAGAAGAAACAGTGTGGCTTAGTGGAAGGAACATGGGCTTGGGAGGCAGAAGTCATGGGTTCGAATCCCAGCTCCGCCACATGTCTGCTGTGTGACTTTGGGCAAGTCACTTCACTTCTCTGAGCCTCAGTTACCTCATCTGTAAAATGGGGATTGACTGTCAGCCCCAGGTGGGACAACCTGATCACCTTGGATCCCCCCCAGTGATTAGAACAGTGCTTTGCACATTTTAAGCGTTTAACAAATGAAATTATTATTATTATTATTATTATTATTATGGGTTCTAATCCTGACTCTGCCATTTATCAGCTGTGTGACTTTGGGCAAGTCACTCAACTTCTCTGTGCCTCAGTTTCCTCATCTATAAAATGGGGATGAAGACTGTGAGCCCCACGTGGGACAACCTGACTACCTTGTATCAACCCCAGTGCTTAGAACAGTGCTTTGCACATAGTAAGCGCACAACAAATACCGTAATTATTATTATTATGAAGCCAGTGGGAAGTTTCCAAGAGAGGAGAAATGTGGGCCGAGAGATGTTTCAAGAATACGATTCCTGCAGCAGCATGTTCATTCATTCAATCGTATTTGAGTGCTTACTGTGTGCAGAGCACTGTACTAAGCGCTTGGAAAGTACAATACAGCAGCAAATAGAGACAATCCCTGCCCAACAACGGGCTCACAGTCTAGATGTAGTATAGTTAGAAGCGGGGAGAGGCTAGATGCTGGGGAAACCAGCAGAGACTAACGCAATAGTCTAGTTTTGGTAGGACCATTCATTCAGTCATATTTATTGAGCGCTTACTGTGTGCAGAGCACTGTACTAAGCGCTTGAGCTTATACCAGTGTGGTAGCAGTTTGGGTACAGTGAAAGGGTTGGATCTGGGAGACGCTGTGCAGGAAAAGATGGCAGGATTTTGCTTCCTCGGTTAGTGTGTATCCTTGGACTATTCACAGGTCACCGCGCGCCTCATTCTGCCAGGCAACCAAGTCTTTCGAGAAGAAAAGGAAAACTGAATGATAACGAAGATAGGAGGATTACACTGGGGTATGGGTTTCTGGGATGGGGAGGATGGTGATATTGTCGAATGCAGTCATTGGGAAAGTTAAGTGGAGGAATGGGTTTGGAGGGAAAGATGAGGAGTTCTTGTTCCAAAAAAATCAGAGGGATTTCTCAAACGGGAGCTAACAGTTGGAAATGGCAAGTTGAAACTGAACATGGGAAAATGTCTCCTGAATATCCGACATTTAATTGGGAGGAATATTTTCGCAGAAGCAGAAATGCATTACTCGAGTCATTCAGAATTGACTTGGTCAAAGTCCTGGTGAGTATAAAGTTCGGGCACTCCTTCACCAACTCCAGGGTAGGTTTAGAGGGCAATGGGCCTCTAATGACCATGACCATTGTTCTAGCTCTTTAATCGACAGTGCCGACTGAAAAAAGGGTCCCATCAGCTACTCTTTCAGCCCTAGAAATCAGAATATGAAATGAGGCCCCACAGAGTGATCCACAGCTACTTTCCAAAACAAAGGGAGCGAGGCTAAGTGCCCCCCATTTGCTTTCTTAATCATGTGCTTTTGATTGTGTGGCAAAAGCCATCCGCTTAGGACCCTCTTTTGCTCCTACTTCCCTTCTCAGTGAGAGTGTCCCAGTTTTTCCTTTATTCTGGTACTCTCCTCTTGTTAGACAAATAATCAGTTCGTTTCCCTGGCTCATCTACTCTTCATGCTCCATCTTCCGAATAGGGGTCAGGAAAGAACTCTTTTCTCTTCAGCTCCCATGCAAAGCACCCTGGGGTATGAACGTAATCATTACTTTCAGGTTTCTAGTTTAGTAACTCTTTTTTTCTTTCCCCTTAACTCACTGAGTAAGAAGGGGGAAATGAAAATGGAAACTTTATAAGGTAGTACTGATGCTATCTCTTCAATAGCCTTCACAGCCAAATCAATAATTCCCTTTCGTGAAAGAGATGCAATTTTACTCCTGATAAAAAACAACACTCTAAATTGGTAGAACATCTTTCGTAGGTTTGAAATATCATTTATTAAGGCAAAACCATCTCCTGTTCATTATTTGGTAGACACCTGTATATGTTCACTTTGACATCTGGTTTTTCAATATGTCTCCCAGGAGAGGCAATTGGGGAATTTTTGATGCAACAACATTTTTTGCTCAGACTTAAAATCCTGAGCAATGTACAGCACATTCTCTTCTCAACACCAACACACTATGTAAAACAGCCATCGCCGGTTGTGGAGAGAAGACCATCTGCAGGACAGTTTAAAATTTGTGTGTTTTCAGAGTCGTTGGGCTCAGAAATTCAATATACTCTGCTTTAAAAATATTTGACTTTTATGATATTCACAGCAAGTGAATCTCAGGTGCAGCCAATATAATGCCATCCATTTTGGGTGACACCATTTTTAATGCTACTGGATATCCCTACATTTGGTGGTCTTTTTTATCTTTCACAGCTACTGCATTCTATTTCTCCTGAGTACAGCATGTGCTTCCAAATCACTTTGATTTCCAACATCGCCACTCGGGGCCTACTGATTTCTTCCGTATCTTTCTTGATCTTTTCTTAGGATGATTCTGCTCAAATTTTCTATTTGCACCTGGGATTCTGAATTTTAGATGGTGTCCCAGGGGTTTGAACCCTTACCAAGGTCATTTCCTGCCTCGGCAGTTTGATCAACCCCCTTCAACAATCTGAAAAATGTAATTAGGTTACCTCCAAGGCATTTCCTTTCCAACAGGATCAACCTCAATTCCCTAGGCTTCCTCGGTTAATGCATATCCTTGGACTATTCGGGGGTCACCAGGCACTACACTCTGCTAGGCAACGAAGTCTTTCCAGAAGAAAAGGATGATAAGAAGAAATGCTTAAAGCTAGATGGGGCTCTAATAAGGGCTTTGCATAAAGAAAGCATCATCTTTTTTGAATTACATCCCTTATGCACGTAATCTACCACTGTGCATTCCTTCTGTTATTTATGGTCTTCTAATATAAACGATTTATCATTATGCTAAAAAAAAACCCTTAAAGTGCCATTACTTAGATCATAATCAATTCAATACATTTGTTTTCCAGGCTGCATTACTAATATATGAAGGTTACAGAATCTCTGAAAATGGGGAGTTGCATATTTCACACTGAAAATACATATTACTATGCAGAGGATCTTCCTTAGCATTGCTCTCCAAGCCGAATGCGCTAGAAGAGGTAAAGTCAGTCTTAGGGGAATGAGCTAATTAGTAACAATGATGAGGGTTTGCGGCATACCTTGGAGCTGTTTATTCCTGTCAATAACAAAGAAAGCAATGGCTCAAATATATGACATAGGGGGCTCTGAGCAACCTGAAGCTCTTTTTCACCAGAAGTAAAGGTGCTAACTATTTGGATAGACAGAAACAGGAAATCACTAAAAAGAATCCCTCAAGGTAACGTCTGAATGTTGTAAAGCATTTGTATGGATATATGCGTTTCGTTTCGGTTTGTCTGACCACTTTTCACCACTATGCAGTTGATATAGAGCAAAGACATCTCTACTAAGAGAAGCAGCGTGGCTCAGTGGAAAGAGCCTGGGGTTGGGAGTCAGAGGTCACGGGTTCGAATTCCGACCCCGCCACATGTCTGCTGTGTGACATTGGGCAAGTCACTTAACTTCTCTGAGCGTCAGTTCCCTCATGGGGATTAAGTCTGTGAGCCCCACGTGGGACAACCTGATCACCTTGTATCCCCCAGCGCTTAGAACAGTGCTTTGCACATAGTAAGCGCTTAACAAATGCCATCATTATTATTATTATTATATCCAGCTGCCACCTCCTACTTACCATGTCTGAAACCGAATTTCTTCTCTTTCCACCCCAAACCCCGTCCTCCCCCCACCTTTCTCACTGCCATAGACTGCACCACCATTCTCCTGTCTCACAGATCTATAACCTTGGCATTATCCTCGACTCATTTCTCATATTCAACCCACATATTAAGTCTCTCATCAAATCCTGTCAGTTTTACATTTTCAACATCTCTAAAATCTGCCCCTTTATGTCCACCCAAACTGCTACCATGCTGATCCCTCCTCTCCATCCCCAGCCCTACCTCCTTCCTCTCCCCACAGCACTTGTATATATTTTTGTACAGATGTACTACTCTATTTATTTTACTTGTACATATTTACTATTCTATTTATTTTGTTAATGATGTGCATATAGCTTTAATTCTATTTGTTCTGACGGTTTTGACACCTGTCTACCTGTTTTGTTTTGTTGTCTGTCTCCCCCTTCTAGACTGTGAGCCCGTTGTTGGGTAGGGACTGTCTCTATATGTTGCCGACTTGTACTTCCCAAGCGCTTAGTACAGTGCTCTGCACACAGTAAGCACTCAATAAATACGATTGAATGAATTAATTAATTGTACTCTAACAAGCACCTAGTTCAGTGCTCTGCATACAATAAGTGCTCGATAAATACCATTGGTTGATTGCAAATGCAAGCTCATAAAGGCAAAGGGAATATTTTCACTTGATAAGCATCAATATGAATATTTCCCCTCACTTGCTATTGAGCGAAACACATTTTTAAGAGATTTTCTTGGTAAAGATTAGTAATTGATTAGTTTAACAGCAACCCAATAGAAACATTATGAATGACAATCAGATTCTAACAAAATTCCATAATTGGCTCTGCCATGAGTCATTTCCCACCCTGGCATAATGCTTGTATAGTTTAATCGGTTGTATTCTGCCCTCTGCCTGCTTCAAGAATGTGGGTGGATGCCTGCAGGATTATTAATGATGTGTACATATCTATAATTCTATTTATGTATTTTGATGCAATTGATGCCTGTCTACTTGTTTTGTTGTCTGTCTCCCCCCTTCTAGACTATGAGCCCATTGTTGGGCAGGACTTATCTCTATCTGTTGCCAAATTGTCCTTTCCAAGCACTTAGTGCAGTGCTCTGCACACAGTAAGCACTCATTAAATACGATTGAATGAATGAATGAATGAATGACTGAATGAATGAATGAACTCAAACTCCAGGATGTGTGGGGCAGGGGATGACTGGCAATTACCCCTGGCTTGGGTGGAATAACTGAGGCATTTGTGACTAAGTGCCAATCATTTTAGTAAGTGCACGGGCCCACAATCTAAGTAGGAGGGAGAATGGTTATTTAATCATATTGTATTTTCCCAAGGGCTTAGTACAGTGTTCTGCGCACAGTCAGTACTCAATAAATGCCATTGATTAATTAAAGCCCCACTTCACAGATGCAGAAACTGAGTCACGGAGAAGTGACTCATCCAAGATCCCACAGTAAACAAGTGACAGAGCAAAGATTAGAATCCTCCAGGGAGACCTTGCTGAGGTAGGAAAGCAGTAACTGTAAATCCAGAGAAAGAGAAAGCTTATTTTTACTTATGTTGCTGTAGACGTCCCCTTCCTCAGCAGGGTCGGCTCCAGTTGGCACGTGAGGTAAATATCCTTCCCACTGCTCTCTATCCTAGTAGGCAGCATCCCGGTGCAGTGAAGGTGGCATTAGGGGTGTAACGTCAAAGAGGGTGAGGGGAACAGCAACCATGAAAATATTAACATGCCCAGCCCAATTCTGAAATGGTTCCTGGAGAGAGGAATGCAGTGATTTTGGAATAAAAGGTGCACATCAGGCTTAGGTATTGTGCCACATTGTCCTCAAGTCAGTGTAATATGACGAGGGCATGCCGAAACTGGTGGGTATGAACAACTTAACATGAGGACGGTGAACAGAATGGGGAGGAGCAACAGTTTTTCCCCCGGCACCAAAAACAACAAAATGGCTGTAGCCAATCCCGTTTCCCATGATGACAAAGTCCTGGTAGGAGAATGGAATTCCAAAGAGAAATGGAAAAGGGATCGGGGTGTCTTGTCACTTTCCTCTCTCCTCAGGGGAAACCCTTTGTTAGACATCCCCTGTGTCAGACAGTCAGCAAGTATTGCAGAGTCCCTGAGTATAGTCAGCATGAGACTAGACCTTGTCAAAGAGTTAGAGCATAATAGAAGGAAATATGAGAGCCACGCATGAAATCAACCAAAATTCAAACTTCATGAATGAGTTGAGCAGAAGGAACCAGTCTTGGATTGTGCTGGCCGGTTAATAAGAGGCTGAGATTGAGTCGTGAAAGCTTCCAGGAGTAAGTGAGGTTTAAGAAGAGGGAGATGGAAAGAATCAAGCGCTTAGTACAGTGCTCTGCACACAGTAAGCCCTCAATAAATACGATTGAATGAATGAATGAATAAAGGCCTGGAAGTCAAATGACTTAAGTTCTAATCTCACCTAATGGTTGACCTTGGAAAAATCACTTTAGTTCATCATCTATAAAAGGGAAATTAAATGCCTCCTGTAACTCCTCCTTAGTCTGTATCTGATCTACCCATAATTAACTACCCCATCACTTAGTACTGAGCTTGGTGCATAGTAAGTGCTTAACAGACATCACTATTCATTTTCATTATCATCATCAATATTATTCATATTCATTATCACTACTGTTATTATCTCCATCATTATTTCATTCAAGTCAGATACATTTTTCCAGGCAGAAGAATCAACTTGCACACAGGCAAGGAGGAGTAAAGGTGGAGAGAAAAAAGTCCAAGAATGGTTTGTGCTATGACCAGTGAGAATCTAGCAAATGTCACAGTTGCCACTTAATGAGTCATAGCTGTGTAGACCAGTGGGATCTAAAGAGGAGAGAGTCATCAACAACAATTACTGAGGGCCTTCTGTGTATGAAGGATTACACTAAACATTTTGGGAGGGGGACATCAGAAGCCAAACACACAGTCTCTTGCCTTAGAGGCTTAAAATCTAGGACAAAGCCTACCTGGCTAAGTTTGTTTTCACTTCTTGGAGAGTTTCCCTCTGGGTCTGAACATGCCTGTGATCTACACATAACAAACTTTCTTTCTCAAACCATCACTCATCTATTATTGAGGTCCATTTGAAAAGACTGAATCTCCCTCCCCAGGAAAGTTGACAATAAATCCTAGCCCTACTATGGAAAGATAAGCGACATCCTGATAAGAGAACAAACCTTTCCACGGTTGTATATCACACTGAGTGACCTATACAGTGCCACAAGGAAAGGAAAAGATCAATATCTCTCTTTCTTGGAGCTAAATAGATGAAACTGAAATGTGCTATGATGCTTAACTAAGTTTTGGGAAAATAAAAGTCAGATTTCACCTATTTCTGTCCAGTTTTGAAAAATCCTTATCATGTGCATCCTTGCTTCAGGGATTTTAATGTGACTTTTTGGAAACTGTTAGTAGTCCTCAGCTAAGGGCTAGACTATGTAAGTTTAGGTTTTAATTCTACAATTATGGAAACTACACATTCTTGAACACCCCATTTATTTTCCTCATTTATTCATTCCACAAATACACACCCCTGTAGTTGAAGGATGCTGAAGTTATAGGACAAGACACAGACAGGTGAACGAACAGGAATGCTATCTTAGAAAGTGAGACTTCCACATTTTCATTGTTTTCATTAACAAAAACGTGTCTTTTTGTTTTTGTTTTTTTAAAGAAAATGGTACAACATTACAGAAGGACCCGGGTCTCCTAATCTAGAAATAGTCTTCCAGTTTAACTTCAAGCTCTCCCTCTCTCCAACCTGTTGTGACTCACCTCTTTCAATAGTAATAAGAAGAATAATGATGGTATTTAAGTGTTTACTCTGTGTCAAGCACTGTTCTAAGCGCTGGGGTACATACAAGCTAATCAGGTTGGACAGAGACCCTGTCCCACGTGGAGCTCACAAACTGAGGTACAGATAAATTAGGTGACTTGCCCAAGGTCACACAACAAAGTGGCAGCTATTTATTTTATTAATGTGTATATATCTATAATTCTACTTATTTATATCGGTGCTATTGATGCCTGTCTACTTGTTTTGTTTTGTTGTCTGTCTCCCCCCTTCTAGATTGTGAGCCCATTGTTGGGTATTGGATTGTCTCTACTGGTTGCCGAAGTGTACTTTCCAAGTGCTTAGCACAGTGCTCTGCACATAATAAGCACTCAATAAATTCATTCAATTGTATTTATTGAGCACTTAATGTGTGCAGAGCACTGTACTAAGCGCTTGGGAAGTACAAGTTGACAACATAAAGAGACGGTCCCTACCCAACAGTGGGCTCACAGTCTAGAAATATGATATATATTTATCATATAAATATGATTGAATGGATGAATTAATGAACTGGAGCTAGTTGGTAAGGGTAGGGTGTCTCTAAATATAATAATAATAATAATAATAATAATAATGGTATTTGTTAAGTGCTTACTATGTGCAAAGCACTGTTCTAAGCACTGGGGGTGGATACAGGGTGATCAGGTTGTCCCACGTGGGGCGCACAGTCTTCATCCTCATTTTACAGATGAGGGAACTGAGGCCCAGAGAAGTGAAGTGACTTACCCAAGGTTACACAGCTGACAAGTGGCAGAGCGGGGATTCAAACCCCATGACCTCTGACTCCCATGCTCGCAGTCTTTCCACTGAGCCACACTGCTTCAATATCCAGAGTAATTACCATTAATCCTGTTATAATTGGACCGTAGTGAGGAATTAGTGATTCTTCGCACAACTCCAGTCTTTCTGGATGCAACTCAAACTGTTGTGTAAAGGAATAGCTTCTTCACTAGACTGTAAGCCTGATAATGAAGGGGATCATGTCTACCTCTTCCATTGTACTCTCCCAAGCACTTAGTAAGTGCTGTGCACCCAGAAAGCACTCAATAAATACGATGGATAGATTTGATTGATATTTTTGCACCTGTATGTGGTACTATTCATGGCATAACTACTCCAGAATGCCTTTTCTGTAATACAAGCTTCTTCAGAAACAGAACTCCCAACTCACAGGAGGACGGGCTCTACTATGGAATAATAAATATGCACATTCAGTACTTATTTTTAATGGTGTTTGTTAAGCTCTTACTATGCGCTAGGCACTGTACTAAATGCTGGGGCAGATCCAAGACAATGGGTTTGGACACAGTCCACGTCCCACACGGGCTCTCAGTCCTAATCTCCATTTTGTAGATGAGGTAACTGAGGCACAGAGAAACTAAGTGACTTGCCCAAGGTCACACATCAGACAGGAGGTGAAATTAGGATTAGAATACAGGTCTTCTGAGTCCTATGCCCATGCTCTTTCCACTTATCCACACCCGTGCTCTTTCAACTAGGCCACATTTGCTTCTCCATTGATTATAAAAATAGTTTCCCAAATAACCACTTTGGACATCTGAAAACTATTCATGAATTTATTCAATCATATTTATTGAGTGCTTACTGTGTGCAGAGCACTGTGGTAGGGACATTTCTGATGTGACTTTTGGTTTGCCTTCTCTGTTTAGGTAATAGTTCTTACTTCAGAACCTTTAACATTGTGTCTCTTTGATCATTGTTAGCTAGATCTCCAGGAACAATGGCAGGTGCTTGGTCCATTTCAGTTGTGAGATGAGATTTGGAAGATTCTCCCTTTGTGGGTTTTTTTCACTATGTCTTTCTGATCTATCTATTGTATTATGAACTCCTAGAGAGCATTGATAATGTCTTTAACTTTTAATAAAGAAGAAGAAGAGAAGCAGCGTGACTCAGTGGAAAGAGCCCGGGCTTTGGAGTCGAGGTCATGGGTTCAAATCCTGGCTCCACCAATTGTCAGCTGTGTGACTTTGGGCAAGTCATTTCACTTCTCTGTGCCTCAGTTACCTCATCTGTAAAATGGGGATGAAGACTGGGAGCCCCCCATGGGACAACCTGATCAACTTGTAACCTCCCCAGCGCTTAGAACAGTGCTTTGTACATAGTAAGCACTTAATAAATGCCATTATTATTTATCATTATTATTTATTTTATTATTAAATTCTCCCTAGTGCTCAGGGCAGTTCTTGACCAACAGGAAGTGCTCAGTAAGATCCTCCTCCAGATTGTGGTCCTTGTGGGCAAGTAATAGGTGATAATCATAATCATAATAATGGGGGTATTTATTAAGCACTTACTCTGTGCTTGGCACTGTACTAACAGCCGGGGTGGATACCAGCAAATCGGGGTGGACACAGTTCCTGGCCTGAATGGGGTTCACAGTCTTAACTCCACAAACAAAATTCCCCATTTTAGAGATGAGGTAACTGAAGCACAGTGAAGTGAAATGATTTGCCCAAGGCAAGACAAGTGGTGTAGTCAGGATTAGAACCCCTGACCTTCTGTCTCCCAACCTGTGTTCTATTCACTACACCCTTCTGCTTCCCATTTCTATGTCTCCCCCTTCTAGACTGTGAGCCCATTGTTGGGTAGGGACCGTCTCTATATGTTGCTGACTTGTACTTCCCAAGTGCTTAGTACAGTGCTCTGCACACAGTAAGGGCTCAATAAATACAATTGAATGAATGAATGAATGAATTTCTACCGAAAATGTTGTATTGTACTCCCCTAAGTGTTTAGTTACTATGTGCTCTGCACATAGTAAGTGCTCAATAAATGCCATTGACTGACTGACTTCCTATTAAATGTATTGAACATGTTCACAGGCTTCTTTTAGAATCATTTAGATGTTATGGACTTGGCAACCTTTAAGATAATAGTAATGATGTTTATTAAGTTCTCATTATGTACTAGACTGGGAGCCCACTGTTAGGTAGGGACTGTCTCTATATGTTGCCAACTTGTACTTCCCAAGCGCTTAGTACAGTGCTCTGCACACAGTAAGCGCTCACTAAATACGATTGATTGAATGAAATACTAAGAGCTGCGGAAGATAAAAGACATAGTCAGATCAGACACAGTCCTTGTCCTACATGGGGTTCACAATCTATTTTATCTCCATTTTGTAGATGAGGAAACTGAGACACAGAGAGGTTAATCAATCAATCAATCATATTTATTGAGTGCTTACTGTGTGCAGAGCACTGTACTAAGCACTTGGGAAGTACAAGTTGGCAACATATAGAGACAGTCCCTACCCAACAGTGGGCTCACAGTCTAAAAGGGGGAGACAGAGAACAAAACCAAACATACTAACAAAAGAAAATAAATAGAATAGATATGTACAAGTAAAATAAATAAATAAATAAATAGAGTAATAAAAATGTACAAACATATATACATATATACAGGTGCTGTGGGGAAGGGAAGGAGGTAAGATGGAGGGGATGGAGAGGGGGACGAGGGGACACACTTCAGGTCACTGGCAGAGTTGGGACAAGAATGCAGGTCTCCTGACTTCATTCCCAAGCCCTTTCCACTACCTCCCAAAAGATCCAACCAGGAGATTTTTCTCAGATTTGTAGCAGTGGGGCTGAAAGTCAATCACACCCATCACTTACATCTCACATTGGACTTCTAATCTTTGAAAATCTGCATCCATCCCTGATAAACAGGCTCCAAGTTTTACTTAAGAGCAACAGGACAAATGAGGGTCACTGAAGCAATCTGTGTTTTCCACTTTCCATTTTCAAAATAAACCTCTTCCTAGTGTGCAGTCCTACCACCAGAAGCTGGAAAATAAGCTTTGGTTCTCCTCCTGCTTGGCAAGCATTCATATTTGTTAAATACCTGTTAAATCCCATGCATAGAAGGCAATGGAAATGAGCGGAGATCTGTTTAACGACATCAAATTTAGCGATAGAGCAAATATCTAAGCCCCAAGACAACAGCAATGGATGAACACAGATCTGGAAATAGCATCATCAGTTTGCTAGGGTTACTGCAGAGGGCAAATACACTGGGTTCTTTACCTTCTCAGCAATGGAATAGTGAGCTTTCTTTTTATATTTTCTCCTAAACTAAAGCAGCACAAAGGAATTGCCCTCTTACATTCCTAAATACCATTGATTGGTTGATTGTTTATTTGGATGTGCCTAGAAAAATTAGATTTGGACCCTCTTTGTTCGGGAAACTTAATCTATACTTTAAAAAGAAAGTTCATCCCATCTTCAGTAAGCTCCTTCTAGATGGTTAGCTCATTGTGGACAGGGAACATGTGTACCAACTCTGTCATATTGCACTCTTCCAAGTGTTTAGCTCAGTGCTGTGCACACAGGAAGTACTTAATAAACATGATTGATGGTAACTTGCAGCTAGGCCCATTTGACACATTGAGAGAGAACTAATTTAAAGGAGAAGGAGCTGCACCTGGGAGGGAAAACATTGCTCGTAGTAGAAAAGGGAGGGGGCCCATTGTTGCCTAGTAACTGATTGGCAGCTGGAAACGAGCCACTGGAGTCCTCCATTTCCTGCAAATGGGCTCAGCTGACATGAGGCTGCAGGTAAAGCAAGCTTCCATGTTGTTACCTGAGCAGCAAAAGTGGCCACGCCTCCTTTTTCCACAGTGATGTCTGACTTCCATCCCTCCTTGGGCAATTCTGGTTTTTAGGAGTTTCCTTCACAAGCACCTTTGGCACTACAGGAAGAGTCATAGGAGTGGAGCCTGGATCCAAGAGGTACAGAATTGTTGTGTTTTTAACTGGTTTGCATATGGTTTGAAAGGACAGTGGCTGTGTTCCGATATAGGCATGGAAGGTGGCTAAGGCCTTTTCTTTCCTCTGAAGGAAATGCAACTTGTTGAGTGCTATATGCAGAGCTGCAAATGTATGTAGTCTATACTCCAAATAGCTGTTCTAATGCCCTATTTCCATTCCTCCTGTGGTGTACAATTGTTGGCGTGCTGGTGAGGGAGAATACTTGAACTCGGCAGATGGGCTGGCTTTTCAACTTCGTTTCAAGAACAGTATTGTGATTGTTTTGGCCAACTCAAAGAGATAGCTTTAGCTCTGTAGCCCTGATGGGGTAAGGGAGGCTCCAGGGAGGAGAATGATCTGAGGGGCCTCACTTTCCCCTGGAGAGCAGAGTCAGTGTTGTAGTCTGTAGAGGTAAGCATCTAGGAGAGAGAAGCAACAGACTAAGAGGATGTTTCTGTTCACTGAAACTACTCTATAGTACATGCTTTAAGTAATCTCCCTGATCAAATTCCTCTTCTCTCTCCAAAACATATCAAATTGCACTTTTTCTTGAAGTCCAACAAAGTTAAATGAGCTAAGCAAAGAAGCCTACCACATATACATCAGTGCTTTGCATGTTAAATATCTAATGTACTTGAGCTGTTTTGTGTTTGACCTACGGTAGGTTCTCAATAACCATTAAAAAGTGGGAATAAAATAACTTTGTGACACAATCATGTGGGTTGTTAGGTTATCTATGGGAGAGGGGTCTTTTTGGGAGCAAGGTGGAGAGTAATGAAAGAAGAGTATGGAGGAGGAAGGTGTGGGTGGCTTCACATATCTGGCTGGAACCTCTCTCTCCACATACATGAGTCATTTCTTCCCTAAAGCCCATTTTCAAACCATCGCTCTGGCTCTCATTTTATAACAGACTCTCCCTGTGCATGTGTATTGTGATATGCTGGGTATAAACATCCCAGTATAAAAATAAATTGGATTGTTTCTCTCCCATTTAGGTCTAAATTTAAGTAAACACTTTCTTCTTGATGTTCCAAAGGGATTAAAAATACTCTCCCAAACTCTTTCGATCCTGCATTTATAATTAGAACTTGATTCTTAAAGTAAGTTTGACAGTCAAAAAATCTCTTAGAATGCTTTAAAAAAGTTCTTAGATTGTGAGTTTCAAGAAAATTAGACTGCATTCAAATACAATAGGCATTCAAATATAATAGGCAGTGCGCACTCTTGAAAGAACAAAAGATCATAACCCTTATGAAGAAAACCATTTGATTTTATAGTTTGCAGAATCAAAAGTGAATGTGTATAAACAAATTTTATATTTGAGACAAATAACTTTTCATTAATTTGCCTGCAGCAAAACTAAACACTCAGCTAAACGGATGATGGAAAAATCATTTAAGCTCAAGAAATCTAACACCTTACAACCATTTAAAAGTCCTTAAGATATTACTGGAAATCTAACGTTTTGCCTAACAGTAATATATTAAATGTGGTTCTTGCTTCTCTGGTCTTTTTCCATATTAAGATAACAAGACAGGAATATGCTCAAATATCATAACTTAAAGATATATGTAATAGACCATTTAAGTATTTTTTCTAAATCATTCCATCTTC
The DNA here is from genome assembly GCF_015852505.1 of Tachyglossus aculeatus. NCBI lineage: Eukaryota > Metazoa > Chordata > Mammalia > Monotremata > Tachyglossidae > Tachyglossus > Tachyglossus aculeatus. The sequence goes on from NC_052071.1 coordinate 50,187,436, forward strand.
ATTTTCATAGTCTTTGGATTCAGGTGCCATAGAGTAATACTTAGTGGAAGACTGTGGAATCCACAGACCTTCCTTCCCCTTTTATTTCCAACCTCTGCACACGTTTTGTGTCAAATGATTTCCTAAAGGTCCTCTAACTTAAGGCTTTGCAATGCTTGTGTAGAGGCTTGTATTCCATGTGTCTTCCTGAACAGATATTGAAGTGTAAAGGGGCATCCTACCTAAACTGTATTCCTGTTTCACCTTGAGACCCCTTGAAATTGAATCTTGAGGCCATCAGAGGAAGCATGTCTGTCGACCCCTACCACGTAGGGAAAAGGGCAATCTAGAAGGTAACTGTGTTCCGTGTCAAACAGTGGCTTTTTCAGGCCAAAATCAACTTCTAGGATTATAGCGAGAGGTGAATAGGCAGAAAATGAAAGGAATTTCAGGGCATTGAGTGGAAAAAGTGCTCCCTCTGGCCACCCCCTGCTAAAGAGCTAGGGAGCAATCATTTTTGTTCCTTTTAAATGGCTTGTAAGTTTGCCTCCAGTACAACATATTACAATTATAGAGTCACAGAGAAGGAAAGCAGGGAGAGTTTTAGTGAGTCCAAAGACTTTGTATCAGAAAAAGTCCTGATTGCTCATTGTGGGCAAGGAACTCATCTACCAACACTGGGAGAGTATAATAAATACTTAGCACAGTGCTCTGCACACATAAAACACTCAATAAATCTGATTGCTGGATTCAAGACTTTCCACCAGTTGTCTTCTTTTTACCTTTCTGATCGTTTTTAATCAATCAATGGTTCTTACTGACCGTTTGCAGCATGCAGAGCACTATATTAAATACTTGGGAGAGCATTATACAATGGATACACACATTCTCTGCTCACAAGGAGTTTCCTGCCAAGGCAAATTTGCTCTCAAATCTCTTGTCTCCGAATCACCGTCATCACCACCACCAACATTTGAGCTCTTGCTCCAAAGCACTCATATACATATCCATAATTTCTTTATTTTACTATCTGTCTCCCCACCTAGACTGTGAGCTCCTTGTGGGCAGGGAAGATGTCTACGAGCTCTATTATACATGGTAAGCCATAAATATCATTGATTGCTCCAAGCCTTGAAAGGGAGATTCAAAGAAAGACCCCATTTCTGATTACTGAGGAGCTAATCTTCGTCCTCCTCTAATCTGAGACAACCGCTCTTCCCCACTTCACCTGTCTACATGTTTATTGTCTGTCTCCCCCCTCTAGACTGTGAGCCCATTGCTGGGTAGGGACCGTTTCTATGTGTTGCCGACTTATACTTCCCAAGCGCTTAGTACAGTGCTCTGTACACAGTAAGTGCTCAATAAATACAATTGAATGAATGAATGAAAGCCTTGAGGGGACATCTCCTCCAAGAGGCCTTCCCAGATTGTCCCACTTTTCCTCATCTCCTACTCCCTTCTTTGTCATCCTGATTTGCTCCTTTTGCTCCCCCCCACCCCACCCCAAAGCATTTAGGTACATATCTGTAATTTTATTTTTCCCTTTGCTCTTCTCCTCTCCCAGCCCCCAAGCACTTATATACAGAGGTGTAATTTTATTTATTTGTACTGATCCCTGTCTCCCCACCTCTAGACTGTGAGCTCATTGTGGGCAAGGAATATCACAGTTTTTAATTGTACTTTCCCAAGCACTTAGTACAGTGCTCTGCACACAGTAAGTGCTCAAATTATTATAAATGACTTCATATTAATGTCTGTTTTCCTCTCTAGACTATAGGCTCACTGTGGGTAGTGAACGTGCCTGCTAACTCTGTAGACCCAGTGCTTAGTATAGTGATCTGCATATAGTATGTGTTCAATAAGTACCAATGATTGATCCAGTCATTGTCAGACTACAAAGGGGCAGAGCAGGAGGTAGCTTTAGTATCAAAAAATCAGTTATGTAAATGGGCAGTTATGTATTCTCACACCCCAGCTCCAAAATGAAGCAAACTATGAGTAAATTTGTCATTGGTAAAAAAAAAAAAAAGGGCTATAATGAGTAGCAAAGTATGTGTTTGTTTCATAAATGTTCGGAAGAAGCATTTGTTTAAAAAAGTAAGATTAAATGCTACCTCAAAGAGAGCTGGTTACTCTCCACACTCAACCTTCAAAATAGCTCATACACTGTTATAGAAATCATTAATTTTGAAATATTCTGCCTCTGTAAACATTTGCCTACACTTGACAGGCTCCTATATTGTCGTGGTGCATGTAATATAATGAAGAAATAATCAACACACACAACCTTCTGGTTGCTTTTCTTGTTCTAAATTAAATCAGCAGGATAGGATACAGTAGTTAATTTGGAGGTCTTCTCCAGGAAAAAGGAAATAAAGTACTTCTGTGCGGTAGCATATAAAAATTCAAGCAAATGCTAAGTAATTAAAGATACAACTCACACTATTTTGAACAATCAACTGTAAATAGTTGAGCCTAGTATGGCAGAAGTCAATTAGTACCTCTTTAATAGACTAATCATTTTGTATTTAATTATCATATCAATAATTCCGGCATACCCCTACAGCAAAGTCGATAGTTATTATACCAACTAATTAAAACCAAAGTTAAAAGGTAACTTGAGTGTTCTATTCATGAAATGCAAATTCCCAGGAAGAGGCAGTAGACAAAAATGAGTACTGATGGTTCATTTTTCTTTTTTTTTCCTTCTGCTCAACTCAAAATGCTGTGCAACTGCTTTTGTGGTATTGAAAGTGACGTTTTGATTGGCATCATGAGTGAAACAATAAAACAGATGAGTCTCATCTGAAGTTTAGTGGACTCCCAGTGGGCGATATATAAAATGCTGAGAGATAATACCAAGAATGTAATTCTTTCGTTAAATATGGATTAAAATTTAAACATCATCATCTGAACCAATTATCCTAGGTTAGCATGTTAAATTATAGAGAAATGCCAGGAAAAGGTTTAATGTGGTTAAAATTTCAATCAGAGAACCAAAGACTAGAGAGATTTAATGAGTTTATGAACCTTTTGTCTCTTCCCTGTAAACTGCGATTCTGCCATGCCCTAAACAGATTGTTATATTTAACTTTCTCTGTGTCATTAAGATCCACAGTTGAAACAAATCTCTTAACTCAGTTCAAGAAATTCTGTGTTAGTGTTGAAGTAAACATTCTTGTTGAAATGCTACAGCCCGCTAATGGAATTTGTTCCACTTTTCCATGATGGAGGCATTTTTGGAAGTAGTACTATCATCACAATTTTATTTCAAGAGAATTTTCTTTCGCTATGTTTACGCGCTGAAGTCGGAGCATAGGTCCTCAGTGTTAAACTGACAGGTCTGAGGTCAGACCCTGAAAAAGTAGTTTTGCATAGTCCCCATTTTGCAGGTGAGGAGGCTGAGGCCCAGAGAGGTAGAGTGACTTGCCCAGGGTACCACAGTAGGCACGTGGTGAAGCTGGCATTGGGATCATCATCATCATCAATCGTATTTATTGAGCGCTTACTGTGTGCAGAGCACTGTACTAAGCGCTTGGGAAGTACAAATTGGCAACATATACAGTCCCTACCCAACAGTGGGCTCACAGTCTAAAAGGGGGAGGCAAAACCAAACATACTAACAAAATAAAATAAATAGAATAGATATGCACAAGTAAAATAAATAAATAAATAGAGTAATAAATATGTACAAACATACGTATATACAGGTGCTGTGGGGAAGGGAAGGAGGTAAGATGGGGGGATGGAGAGGGGGACGAGGGGGAGAGGAAGGAAGGGGCTCAGTCTGGGAAGGCCTCCTGGAGGAGGTGAGCTCTCAGTAGGGCCTTGAAGGGAGGAAGAGAGCTAGCTTGGCGGATGGGCAGAGGGAGGCCATTCCAGGCCCGGGGGATGACGTGGGCTGGGGGTCGATGGCGGGAGAGGCGAGATGGATTCACTGCTGCCCGGGCCTGGTCCCTTTCCACTAAGATGTGCTGCTCGTCTTCCTAGCTCCTCATGGCAACTATCCTTGATCCAGCTTGCTTGTCTTCTCAAAATACCAGAACAGGAATGGTCTTAGCTGACTCCGTTCTAGAGGTTACCCACGGAGCTCATCAGAGCAGCTCTCAGTAGGAATTCCCCCTCTAAACTTTAAGCTCTTATAGACGGGGAACACATCTACCATCTCTGTTATGTTGAACTCTCCCTAGCACTGACTACGGTGCTCCGCACACAGTAAGGGCTCAAATATGATTGAAAAATAAAATGTGTAATCCTCATATTGCAAATCTTAAGGAACTGGGCAACTTTTATGAATTTCCTAACTTCCTGAAAAGCAGTGGGAGAGTACTTGGGTTTAAATCTCGGCTCTGCCACTTGTCTGATGTGCGACCTTGGGCAAGTCACTTAATTTTTTGTGCCTCATTTTCCTCACCTGCAAAATGGGGATTGAGATTGAGAGCCCTATGTTCAGCAGAGACTGTCCAACATGATTTTTCTTGGGTCTGCTTCAGTGCCTGTCCCATCATAAGCTCGGAACAAATATCATTTTAAAAAAATTCAGGAAAAAGCAGAAATATAAAACTGAATCTTGTGGTTTAGATTCAAAACTCAGGTCAACCGAATAAGGTTTTTTCATAAGGATTTGTACAGACCGAATCACTCTCTCATGCATATAGTACTCCTGGATCTAGCTTCAATAATTCATTAAAAGTTGATCACCTAGATTGAGGATCAAAACAGGACATGGAGAGAGCCCACTAATTCCATTCAGTGAACCTACCGGTAGAATGGAAAGGATGGGTGTGTGAGTGACACATTTTACTGAATGTGGAAGATGGATCATTAGTGCAATCTGAGAATGAATTGATGACACTTTGCAAAACTTCCTAACACATCCATAGACTACGTTTTGATCTAAAGCCTAGACTAAAACAACCAGAATTTTAAGTGGAAAAACATTCTGGATAATAGATTGCAAGTGCTATAGTCTTCAAAGTATAATGTGCAGCATTTTGTATCAAATTGCTTTGCCAGTTTTTTTGATAAAATATAACATTGGGTTTTAAATGAGCAGTTTCTAGAAAATGTCATACTACTAAGCTCAAATCCAACATGGTTTAAAATGTAAAACTAAGCCCAGAAAACTTTAAAATATCTTATATTCAAAAAGAAACCAGAATGCCATTTCAAATAGATCTTCGAGAAGCAGTATGGCTCAATGGAAAGAGCATGGGCTTTGGAGTTAGAGGTCATGGGTTCAAGTCCCGGTTCCACCACTTGTCAGCTGTGTGACTTTGGGCAAGTCACTTAACTTCTCTGGGCCTCAGTTCCCTCATCTGTAAAATGGGGATTAAGACTGTGAGCTCCCCGTGGGACAACCTGATTACCTTGTAACCTCCCCAGCGCTTAGAACAGTGCTTTGCATATAGTAAGCACTTAATACATGCCATTATTATTATTATTAGTATCTTCCAGGCTCACCACATGGAATGATTTCTCATTTCTAACTAGGATATAAATAAACTTATTTTTGGAGTAAAATTTCACCTGACTTCAATGCAGCCCACTTCTTCCTATATGCTTCCTGTAAGTACCACACTCTGGTACTTGCTATTTTTAAATATTTTGTCTATTTCATTAGGGAAAACAGTTGTAGGTCTAGGCAATTTTCCCAAGTTAGGCTTACTACTTTCAAAAACATTCAGTAGCAGTCATTTCAGATCATTTGCCTCGGTTCTCTAGAGAAGCAATGTGACCTAGTGGAAAAATCACAGACCTGGGTTCTAATTGTGGCTCCCAGCACATGTCTGCTTTGCAACCTTGGGCAAGTCACTTAACTTCTCTATTCATCATTTACCTCATCTCTAAATTGGAGTTTAAATACTACTCCCTCCTACTTAGACTGTAAGCTCCTCGTGGGATAGGGACTGTGCCCGACCTGATCAACTAAAACAAGGCACCGAAAGATTAAGCACACGGAACAGTACTCTGCACAGAGTAAGCACTCAATAAATGCCGTAGATTGATTAACTAGAAGGCAACATCCCTCAAATGAGACATTCAGTTGATTAGCACTAGCCAAACTTGTAGTAATCAAGTGAAGATTTTGGTCTTAATATTATTGATTTCATTAGGAGATCTCTGAGGTACTTAGGCATCATGGGCCTTCCAGGTTAATTGGTATCTCATTCTGCCCCTCTTACTCGTGTAAACTGAGGCTCAGAAGAGCTGACTTTCCATCAATACTTAGGGTGCCAGGAAAAGATCTGAAGGTCATTCATTCTAATTTTAAACCACTTGCCAAAGGTCCCTCTAAATTTGCATATTCTAAGCTGCAGATAATACTTTTAAAAGGTAGGGTTTTGGGGGGTTTTTTAAATCCAAGAATAGGTTTCCATTGTGTAAATACTAATCCAAAAAAAAAAAAAATAGTACAGAGAGAGTCAAGGGGTATGTGCAAACCATGAAGATAAAGCCTAGGTCTCGAAATTAAAATCATTTCCAGTGAGTGCTGCTAAAACTACTTCAGGAAATTCACATCAAATCTGCCCACTGCAGTTAGTTTTTATGACAGGACTATTACAGAAAAATAAACAGTGTCATTGGTGAAAGGAATGTCAAGCTGCTTTTGAATTGGCTAACAGCAACTGATGTCCTCCAGGATTCTAGTGTATTTCGACCCTGCCCTGCCAATCTGTTTAGCAACTGACGCTTCACCATATGGGGTCAGAGCGGTGATTTCTCACATAATGCCAAATGACCTAGAAAAGCCTGTAGCATTTGCATTGTGCACACTTGCTGAAGAATTAAGCACAGATGGGAAAGCATTACCTTATATGTTGGAATAGGCTGTCATTAAATGACTCAACTTCACAACTCTGTATACCCTGGCCATCATGGGCAGGAGCATTGTTGAAGTCCCGGGAGCCTTTCTTAATTAAATTCTCTGTGGAGGCTCTGGGACTTTTGTCATTGTGGTCCTGCTCACATCCTCTGGATTAATTGTAGCATTTTGCAGCAATAAGGATGAGACCACCCTGAAAAAGATGCCCTTATTAGAAAGAAATATTAAAAGTAGGAGGCAAATGGAGGAAGGGAGAATTCGACCTTCTTTTTAAGGTTGCTTGAAACTTATCTTCCCCTTTCTGTGTGGTTACTCATTTGGAATAGTTATTTCACAATGTGACGCGATGAGGCATCTTAAATGAAAGCAAATGGTACAGAGAGCCAAGGGGTGTGGGCAAAACATCAGGATAAAGCAATTTCCAAGTGTTTACGGGACTGTCAGGGAGAGTAAAGTCAATAGGCGCAGTGAATATGATTTGATTTTATAGACGATTAAGGGCAAATGTTGAGTGCAGTATATGGGAAAAGCAGAAACCCATCTCAGGGAAGGGTAACGGAAAGGGTTTGCTTATTTAATGCCACACAGCGTGCTGCAAATTCGAGCACTGGGACACAGGAGGTTGCTGCTGACATTGGACAATTCAGATCCAAGGGTTTTTAGACCTGAATAAGTGAGGGAGAATGTGGTTGGCAATGAATACTTGTGCTTAATTCCGGGAACTACTGGGGTGTGGGGGTTGGGAAAAGAGGGATTCAGTACTAGTGTAAAGTGCCGAGCTAACTGCTAATGGCCTGTGGTTGGAAGTCATGTAAATGTTTTCACCCATTGCCCCGTTCTCTTCCTAGTTAGTTTTGAGGTTTCTTTTAATGGTTTCCTCTTCCTGTGTATCCTGCCCCTTCTCCTTTCCCCATGTGTTGCTTATTCTCACACACACAGACGGTTTTCTTCACAGACACACCACCACAACAAAAAATGTCCGAGGGGGAGAGAATGCTAAAAGTGAAAACATTCTTTTAGCATAGCACCTTGTGTAATTTGAAATCCTGGAATGAATCTGAGGGGGTCTTTGTGAACTGAAGGAAGAGAGGCATTGTCCTGAGCTTTCTTCCAAACTGAAACATCCTGCCAGAGCCTCGCTGACGAGCTACCGTTACATTTACAAGTAGCTCGGTGGTGTCTTGTTCTACATGATTTTGCATCTAGTGAGCCTGGAAACTGCCTGTGTTTCAGTTAAATACACACTAAATCTTTTCATTCTTGCTGTCTGATGTGTGAGTCTGTAATTTGTTTTTTGGCCTTGGGATAAGGTCTTTTTACTCCTCCCCTGATGAAAATATTTTCTTTCGAACTGTGATTACGGGTAAAATTCCCTAAAGTTTTCCCTCAAAGGTTACTGTCAATTTTTAATTAAAGGCCATCTTGGCAGAGACAAAATAATGTCTTGAAGCTCCTTATGGTAGCCCATGATTAATGGGAATATTACCAACAGCAGGATTTAATAAACTGAATGCTCTCTCCTCTTCTGGAAAAGGATCAAAACCGAGGAATGTTCAGTACCTGAATGGACCTGTGTTCAGCTCACCCGGACTCCCTTTGTTTATAAACCATGCTTATTGCTTTCTTGGTCATAGGTTCTGCTGTTCTTTTGAGCAAAAAACCACCTTCAAGTAGACAGAAGAGGTCAGAGGGGAGGGAAGACTTGGTGACTCGTTGCCAAGATAAGCTGGGAAAAGAATGTTCGGCAACAAGCTGCTTGGAGCCAAATATTATACCGACCCACTAAGAAATGGCTAGTTAAGGAACAATGCTGCCTTCAGAGAAAGATTATCAGGAGTAAGAGGATAAGATAGGAAGCTCTAGGCACTGGTGTCTCCTTTCTCTGCCTAGTCGGGGAAAGGAGAGGTAAAGAGAAGGTCAAAGTCAAGACTTCATGAGATTAAACAAGCCTGCTATGTGCGTGTATGCTGTGATCTTGACATGCTGTTCTAAAGTAGTTCTTTGTGGGCAGGAGAGTAGCTGCACATTAATAGAAAATATGAAATTGGTAGTGGTGGGCTAGGTGGTTGCCTTTTATATCAGTCACATTTATTGAGCGCTTACTATGTGCAGAGCACTGTACTAAGCTCTTGGGAGAGTAGAGTGTAACAGAGTTGGTAGACACATACATGGGTATATCGACTGACTAGTAATTTTATGTTCCCCCTGAATATCTGGTGACATCCAACTGTTAATTCCCAAACACACATGCAGGGATTTAGTGATTTGGGAACATAAGGGATTAATATCTTTCCCCACTTTCTGAATCAAATGTCCCTTTACCTGTTACATCTTTCCAAAACCCACCCAAAGTAGTTATAGATGCAAGAAAAATTAAAAATAATGGACCAAAATCCCAGGTGTGCATTATTGGTTGTAACCTGATGTGGCACCCTGCCTCAGGAGAGTGCCTGTTTTATTTTACTGGTACATATCTATTCTATTTATTTTATTAATTTGTTTTGTTCTCTGTCTTCCCCTTCTAGACTATGAGCCCACTGTTGGGTAGGCACCGTTTCTATATGTTGTCAACTTGTACTTCCCAAGCGCTTAGTACAGTGCTCTGCACACAGTAAGCGCTCAATAAATATGATTGATTGATAGCAGCTAGGGCTGTTTGAGGGTTGCAGACAACTGTAGGTAAATTTCACCCTTTTGGAATGAGTTGGAGCTAATCCCATGAGAATATTTCTATTTAAGCCTTCCCCTAACGAGTTGGCTGAGGAACTGAGATTATTACTTCATCCCATAGGTTTTTCTTTTCTCCCTTCTTCCTTTATGTGTGCCCTCAGATTCCACTCAGGGTACATGTACATCACCACTGTAAAATTGGGAGACAGAGGGGAAAATCCTTGCAAGGCGAAGGTAGAGCTGTCATTAAGGTCAAGTGCTATTCATCCCTGCAATGTGGTGATCAGAGGGGGCAAATGCCCTTATTGATTCTACGACAGTATCAACCACAGAGACCCATTTCTGAATGACCAGGAGCCATGCTTCCTTAGCAGAACCTGTTTTCCCAGCTGGTGAGTTTTTAAAGGGGTTTTGAGTCCAATTTGGGTAGACGAAGGGGGTGTAAATTGCCTAAGGGGAGCTTGATATGATTACAAGCATGCCTCCATGTCCTTAATCATTCATTCAATCATACAGTGCTTGGCACATAGTAAGCACTTTAACGAGTACCATCATTATTATTATATTTATTGAGTGCTTACTGTTTGCAGAGCACTGTATCAAGCGCTTTGGAGAGCATAATATAACAATAAACCGACACATTCCCTGCTCACAATGAACCAATCTCTTCATTCTCCACCAAGTCGGAGGAATTGATTTTTCTTTTTATTTTAGCCCACTGAATCATGTCTTCTGATTGACAGAGAAGCAACATGGCTCAATGGAAAGAGCCCGGGCTTGGGAGTCAGAGGTCATGGGTTCAAATCCCAGCCCCGCCAATTGTCCACTGTGTGACTTTGGGCACGTCGCTTAACTTCTCTGTGCCTCAGCTACCTCATCTGTAAAATGGGGGTGTGAGCCCCACGTGGGACAATCTGATCACCTTGTATCCTCCCCAGCACTTAGAGCAGTGCTTTGAACATTGTAAGTGCTTAACAAATACCATTATTATTATTATTATTATTATTATTATTTATATGTTCCAAACAAATCAGAACCTGTCTTCAGGATCCAGTCATCTCACACAATCTGATATGGATAGTTGGGGCCTGAATCCTGGCAATTTCCCTGATTAATCTGCATATCTGCTTCAATTTATCTGATAGGGCTAGGAGAGGGTATCCTTCAGCACACATCTCGCAGCTAGGAAGAGATAAAAGGTCTGGGGGAATTTACACGCTTAATATAAATGGAACACCTCCCATTATTTAGGTGGGAACGATCTTTGATTTCCAGTTTCAGACTCAGATAAAACTTTCTACGGTAGATAAAAGCTTGAGCTCCACATCCAGTCAGCCTGTCTGGGCAGTTGCTACTGCTGCGGACAGAGAGGAAGAGCAAGATGGTCCTGGCTTCTCAAACTGGGGATGGCAAGGAGTGTTTATGTTTGCTGAGCTCTTGGAAGGGGGACAGAGAGAATGTGGAGGAGGGTTTCAGGACAGATTTTATCACAGGGGACAGAGCTGGCCCTGGGTTGGGTGGTTGGGTAGAAGCCCGGATCGTGGGAGTGTCCAACTCCCTCTTCCCAGGCTCCATCTCCTTGTTGCTAAACCAGCAACCGACGTACATTAAACCACTTACACAGTGGAGGAAGCAGGCCGTTACTGTGTGGCTTATCCAGTCATCTTGGAAGACTTTGCCAGATACATGGTTGTAGTTGAAAATGGCTCTAATCCTATGTGGAACCCATAGCACATCAACTACTGGAAAATGTAGTTGGGGCCATGAAGTTTGCTTTCTGAAGAAAGGAAACTATCTCAGACTAAGCCCCTTTTTTCCTCTACTCCTCCCCATCCCCCCGTCCTACCTCCTTCCCCTCCCCACAGCACCTGTATATATGTTTGTGCAGATTTGTTCCTCTATTTATTTTACTTGTACATATTTACTATTCTATTTATTTTCTTAATGATGTGCATCTAGCTTTATTTCTATTTGTTCTGACGACTTGACACCAGTCCACATGTTTTGTTTTGTTGTCTGTCTCCCCCTTCTAGACTGTGAGCCCATTGTTGGGTAGGGACAGTCTCTATATGTTGCCCACGTGTACTGCCCAAGCGCTTAGTACAGTGCTCTGCACACAGTAAGCACTCAGTAAATATGATTGAATGAATGAATGAATGACATGGAGGCAGCATGGAATTCATCTGTTTTTTGTTTCCCCAGATTTCTGACTAAATAAATAGAGCCTAAAAAAGTGAAGTACGTGAAGCACTTTTCAGAGTAAGGCTAGGTTCCATTTTCACCTTTGCTAAGACATGCTCTGGGGCCACAAGTAATTTGTATAATTATGTATCTAAAGTTTAAAAGATCTATACACATACCTTCTCTGCAGGTTTGATGAGACAGTTGTCTGAGGTTTTGATGATAGATTCTGAAAAAGTTTCACCTTGTTATTGTTAATGAAGATGATTGGATTGAGCATTTATGTGCCAAGAGGTGGTATAGATGCAAGATAATCAGACAGTCCCTGCCATACATGGGACCACAGTCTGAAGGAGTGAAACCTATTATTTTATCCTCCATTTTACAGATGAGGTAACTGAGGCATGGAGAAGTTAAATGACTTAGCCAAGGTCACACTGCAGGTGAATGGCAGAGAAGCAACATGGCATAGTGGATAGGGTATGGGCCTGGAGTCAGAGGGTCATGGGTTCTAATCCTGACTCTGCCGCTTACCTGCCGTGTGACCTTGGGCAAGTCACTTTACTTCTCTGGGCTTCAGTTATGTCATCTGTAAAATGGAGATTAAGACTGTGAGCCCCATGCAGGAGAGTGACTGTGTCCAAACTGATTTGCTTGTATTCACCCCAGAACTTGTTATGATACCAGGCACATAGTAAACACTTAACAAATACCACCATTATTATTATTATTAATAATAATAATAAAGGTGACATTAAGCACTTACTATGTGCAAAGCGCTGTTCTAAGTGCTGGGGAGGATACAAGGTGATCAGGTTGTCCCATGTAGGGCTCACAGTCTTCATCCTCATTTTACAGATCAGGTAACTGAGGCACAGAGAGGTTAAGTGACTTGCCCAAAGTCACACAGCTGACAAGTGGCGAAGCCAGGATTTGAACCCATGACCTCTGACTCCTAAACCCGGGCTTTTTCCATCGAGCCACGCTGCTTCTCTAATTATTACTTTTATTAATAACTAGAAGCCAGGCTTCCTGGCATCTAGTCCTGTTATCTTGTCACTAGGTAATTTACGCTATTGTATTTTAGACCACATTAAATTTAATCCAAAGCATGTTATGCGACCCAAGATCTGTTTATCTGAGTTACAAAATTAAGCATGGGATCCATATTGCTCACATGAGCAAGTTCTTGCAAGTGCATCTTAGAGTATCACTCCCTTTCGACTGGATGATCCATGTGGATGAATATATTTTCAGGTACCATGCATGTACTTGACTGCTTCTGAGCCTGCCCTTATGCAATGGCCTGTGACTGTCTGTAACTCAACCAAGATAATTTGCTCATTACAAAAATGACCCTTTAAAGCAGTACCTTAACCTTCAGCATCTAAAGCTTGGATGTTATAGTTGCATTTAATTTTGAAATACGGTGACATGCAACTTTATCAGACAACTGAAAGAATCATTTGTGCACTTGTTTCTGTGGGACATCCATGACAATCAATCAATCAGTGGTATTTACTGAGCTCTTACTGAGTACAGAGCACTGTACCCAGCACTTGGGAGAGAACAATCCAACAGATTTAGTAGATACATTCTCTACCTAAAAGGGGCTTACAGTATTAGAGGCGGAGAAAGACGATATAAATTAATTACAGATATGTGCTTTGAGGCTTAAAGTGAGGTGAATATCAAGTGCTTAAGGGGGGCATATAAATTGCATAGATGACAAAATTCCCCAACCTGAAACTCAAATTTTCCCTCATGACAATCAGGAGCATATTACACAGTCCACTCAACTTTGGCTCATGCCTTGGTTTGGATCCAAACTGGATCCCGAATTCTAAATCTCCTCTCCAATTGGATCATTTCAGTAGTAATCAGTGTGACTTTATCTCTCTCTCTCTGAGAAGTGTTTGTGTTCTCCTCATCTTTAGTAAAAAGGCCTCTACAATATTGTCAGTACAAACCTCTGATAGTGACTTGATTGAAGGGTAGATAGTGTGACAAAAAGTCAAATGGGTGTGAGGGGTATACTAAGCAAAACAGTGTGTCTCTTTCTCATTTCTAGGATATCAAAGTTATAGGAATGCTCCTTTCAACATTGTGAGGAGGCCAGGTGTGATGAGTAAAACCTCCTTGTTATCAAGTAGGCCCCTTGACCCATCCTTCTGAGAATAAGCTCTAAACCTCGTCACAATTTATTTCCATATAGAGGGTGAATATTTTACTTCCTCACTCTGACCACATTATAGGGAACATGTTCTAAAAGTCTAACCAACTTAAGCAGCTATGTTTTTAAGCAGAACCCTGTGCAAACTTTGTCAGAACTAACAGGAACAGTGTGGTAGCTGGAAAGTAGCTTTTATGCCTCTCGATCCCAAGAAATTCCTTTCTATGTTTAGGCTTAGAGCAGAAGAGGATAAAGTTCCTCATCGAAATGAGAAATTGTACTGTGGAAGACTGAGCATTGGCATACAGAAGTCTTTGCAGATACCTTATTCCTCAAGACTTTGAACAAGGCATGCTATCCCCTTGCTTGATTTTTTTTTTTTTTTCTCTGTTTCTAAAATGGGACAGTAGTCCTGGCTTTGTAATTGTCCTAGGTGTTGACAAGGTTAGGTTAATTTTTGAAGTGCTTTGAGATCCTAGATTGAAAGAAATAAAGTGACAGCAGTAAGTGTGATTACAGAGCGTGAACAAGAAGGGTTCCCATTTTCTTGAGCGCACCCACAATGCCGACCAAATTTTCAAAGGAGAATATAATGGGCATGCTTACCAAATTTCACATATATGCATTATGCCCTCCAAAGCATGCAATTGTGTATACAAAATGGATAATTGTACACAAAATTGCCCATTTGTGGGCGCAATTACCCATTTTATGCACACAAATGCCTGTTTGAAAATCTGGCCCTAAAACTATAGGAGCAGAGGAAAAATCAGCCTGCACACATGGTTTCTGAAACAGAAATTATGGCCTGCCTTGACTATGTAACTGCTGTCAAGTATTTAAGCTGTCTTCCTTTCAGTAATGATTCAGAATGTATTTCCAGGCAGCAGAACAAGACAGTAGTATGAATGATATTTTTGAAGATAAACATGGGGCATTATTTTTCAAATCCAGCTGCCACTGAAGACGCTGATTTAGCTTCCAAAAGTAGCGGCCAGTAATGCATGATGCATAATCGTGCTGGGAAGTGAGATGTCTTTATACTTAACAAAGAATAATTTCTAATGTTTACTGTGTGGCGCTACAATTATAAGTTCCAGTTTTCAAAAATATTAGACAACAAAGAGCAGCCCTAACATGCTTCATTGTGTAAGGACCAGCTTAGGTTGATGAGTTATTTTGATTTCACTGTGAAAGACATTTTAGGTAGACTTGATAAGAGTCTTTCACCAGAATGAAACTTCTCTTTGGCAGAAGGAGAAACCCTGCTTGTTGAAATAAATACTTTAAAAATCCAGTCTTTTCTCTCTCTTTCCAGGTTTCTCCTCTATTACTATTATGCTACTATTATTACTATATATTACTATACTATACTGTACATATACTATATATTATACTATATATTACTATATATATTATTACTATTATGGAGAAGCAGTGTGGCTCAGTGGAAAGAGCACGGGCTTGGAAGTCAGAGGTCATGGGTTCAAATCCCGGCTCTGCCAACTGTCAGCTGTGTGACTTTGGGCAAGTCACTTTACTTCTCTGGGCCTCAGTTTCCTCATCTGGAAAATGGGGATTAAGACTGTGAGCCCCACGTGGGACAACCTGATCACCTAGTATCCCCCCCAGAGTTTAGAACAGTGCTTCCCACATAGTAAGCACTTAACAAATACCATCATTATTATTATGCTAATCGCTTTCATTGTTTGAAGCACTGTGCTAATTGCTAGTGGAAGGTACAAGACTATTGATTACAACAAGGTATCTGTACCACAGGAGTTTTCCAATCTAAATGTTGACAGGGAGGTCAGACAGAGTGGAAATTAAATGACCAGAAAAATTCAGTTTAAAAAACCCCTCTTAAGGTGACTCCTCTCCATTCCAAAACAATTTTCCAGTAAAACCCTGTAATCGTATTTACACTGTTCTTTCACTCTGAATTTTCAAGTTAAATATCTTCCATTTTCCCAGCCAGGAGTAAGATCAGCTGTGAAAGATGCAAACCATAAGGACACTTTATTGTTAAAGTGCCGGTTCCATCAGCAGTCAAAAATAGTTCCAGAAAACTCCTGGTGCCTTAAAGATTGTAACTATGCCATGGTTCCTTTTTCTCTGGGCATGCGATAAGTCCCTGAGGTGCATTTGTGATGTACTTATGAGAAATTACAAGGATAAGCCATATCAACAATCCCACTGTGGCTGTAAGCCAGCAAAGCAGATTTGATGTTGACAGTTTTGCATAGGCAGGAAACATACAGGGAGCAACACCAAGATCTCTCTATTCTATAATGAACAGACCTGGCAAAAACATTTGACATAATCAACACATATAATAATAATGATGGCATTTGTTAAGCGCTTACTATGTGCAATGCACTGTTCTAAGCACTGGGGGAAGCAGCGTGGCTCAGTGGAAAGAGCCCCGGGCTTTGGAGTCAGAGTTCATGGGTTTGAATTCCGGCTCCGCCGATTGTCAGCTGTGTGATTTTGGGTAAGTCACTTAACTTCTCTGTGCCTCAATTACCTCATCTGTAAAATGGGGATTAAGATTGTGAGCCTCCTGTGGGACAACCTGATCATCTTGTAATCTCCCTAGTGCTTAAAACAGTGCTTTGCACATTGTATGGGCTTAATAAATGCCATTATTATTATTTTTATTCATTCATTCAATTGTATTTATTGAGTGCTTACTGTGTGCAGAGCACTGTACTAAGAGCTTGGGAAGTACAAGTTGGCAACACCTAGAGATGGTCCCTACATTATTATTATTATTATTATTATTATTATTATTATTATTCTGGGGAGGATACAAGGTGATCAGATTGTCCCACGTGGGGCTCACAGTCTTCATCCCCATTTTACAGATGAGGTCACTGAGGCACAGAGAACTTAAGTGACTTGTCCAAAATCACATAGCTGACAATTGGCACTGTGACAGAATCACAGTGAAGAATAGTCTTCAGAGGAGACACCTGTGGCAGGGAGCTCAGAGAAGAGGTTGATGGCAGTAGCCAAGGCAAGATATCAACTGCCTAGATGGACAGCATGTCTGTTTGGGAAGAAAGATAGAGATGAATCTGGAGATATAGAGGAAGAACCAACAATTTGGCAATAGACTGAATGCAAGGATGAAAGAGAGGAATAACAACAATGTTGTGCACTTGGAGTGGGAGGATGGCAGGGTTGCCTACTGTGAGGGCAAGAACAGTTAAGTGGAGGATAAGGTTTAGAAAGGAATGTAGAGTTCAGGATATATTAAGCTTAAACTGCCGGTAGGGTGTCATGTCCTGGTGGCAGAAGGGAAGGTAAGATTGCAGGGGAGAGGGGTTAGGGTTAGCAAAGTAGATTTGAGAGTCATCCTTGGAATTGGTAGTTAAAGTCTTGAAAATGGATGAGCTTCCCACCGAATGACAATAGAAGGGGATTCAGAACTAAATAAACGTTAAAGGAGGGAGTTGAGGGTAGAGTAATGGGGGCAGATTTGTACATTGAGAAAGGAGCATGTGTAGGGAGTTAATAATAATAATTGTGGTATTTGTTGAGCACTTACTATGGGCCAGGGACTGTATTAAGCACTGGAGTAGATACAAGCAAATCGGGTTGGACACAATCCCTGTTCCATGTGGGGCTCACAGTCTCAATCTCCATTTTACAGATGAGGAAACTGAGGCACAGAGAACCCACGTTCTTCTGATTCCCACTCCTGTGCTCTTTCCACTAGGCTGCTACTTCTGTAACATGGGCCTGCTGCCACTCCTGAAGAAATTGGATGTTTTCTAAAGACTGTTTACCTGGGGCAGTGAGTAGGCTGAGGACTTCCAAATTCTATTCTTTAATTCTCTTAACATTGACTACTTGATCTGTTGACTGTTTGGCTTTTTGTGTTTGATCTGTTCTGTTTATATCAATTCCAATTCTTAGCGCAGTACTTGACACACAGTAAGCACTTAGGAAATGTCACAGCAAACTAAACACATCCTGTGTCGATCAGATGACCGGATGATTTCTGTTGAAATTCAGGACACCGTGGCAAACTAACATCCCTTCTTATTCCCTCTCTGTGACTCTCAAAGCACAGGGGGCGGGGATGGGGAGGGATGATGGAGTAGACTGCATATGCAGAGCAAACTCCACAAAGTAAGCGCTCAATAAATGCCATTGATTGATTGCTTGGGTAAATGATAATCTTGTTGGACACAGTCCGTGTCCCATATAGGGCTCGCAGTCCAGTAGGAGGAAGTAAGGGTATTTAATCTTCATTTTACTGATGAGGAGACTGAGGCACAGAGCAGTTTAGTCACTTGCCCAAGGTCACCCAACGGGTAAGTGGCAGTTGGGGGTAGAACCCATGTCCTTTGACTCTCAGGTTGTGTCTTTGTCCTAGTCCATGCAATCTCCTGATGCCTTGTCTTTGAAAGACTGCAAACTCCTTGAGGACAGGGATCATCTCTACTTGCTCTACGGCTCTCAGACGGTAATCCTCATGGTGGGACAGGAGCAGTATCTGATCTGATCATCATATATATGCCCCAGAGCTTTGTACAGAGATTGGCACATACTAAGTACGTAGCAAAATACCACAACAGTATTATTGCACCCTCCCAAGCACTTAGTAGTGTCCTCTGAACACAGCAATCACTCCAATAACATCGGTTGATGGATAAATTGGTCACTCTGAGTCATCCATATGAAGGTATTTTTACTGTTTCTCAGTTTCAAAGGTCTTAAACAGGGAGTGAACACCCTTATTGTTTCCATTTTCTGTTTTGAAAACATCGTAGTCAGCATTCTGTTTTGTTTTTGTCCTTATAAAAAATTGTTCCAGATCTGAAAATAGGAAAGGACTAGTGAGTCAGCAAAGCAGACAAAAAATTGATGTTGGAAGACCAGAGCTCAATCAAAACATCGACTAAAATTTGAAATATTTGTGCTTTCAATTTCAAGGGGCACATCCCTGGGGTAAAATAAACTGGTTTGCAACTGGCTAACTTATTTTCAGGCTCTGAGTTCTAAAATTAAAACTATATTGAAAAGGCCTATAGTTGTAGGGAGTCCTGGTTGGACTTCGGTGTTTGCCATTTTATAAAGGGATTGGATCCAATAATTGTTCAGTTGTCTATAAGAGGCCAAGAAGACTGCAGAATCTATACCTCCATTGTATTTCTGTTTAGCTGCTCCTCCGCTGGTGGTGGGAAGGACATCTTCTATTTTCCAGATTGTGAACTCACTCTGGGCAGGAAATGTGTATACCAACTTTGCTAATAATAATAATAATAATAATAATAATAATAATAATGGCATTTAGTAAGCGCTTACTATGTGCAAAGCACTGTTCTAAGCGCTGGGATAGATACAAGGTGATCAAGTTGTCCCATGTGGGGCTCACAGACTTAATCCCCATTTTGCAGATGAGGTAACTGAGGCACAGAGAAGTTAAGTGACTTGCCTAAAGTCACACAGCTGACAAGTGGCAGAGCCGGGATGTGAACACATGACCTCTGTCTCCGAAGCCCGGGTTCTTTCCACTGAGCCACGCTGCTTCTCTCAAGCAGCGTTAAATTCTACACTCTCAAGCGCTTAGTACAGTTCTCCGCACCTATAAATTCTATTAATGCCAATGAAAACAAAGCTTGACAAAATCCTATGTTGCAAAGCTCTACCCTGTCCACTTATTAATTTTGTAAATTTTTTCTTATAAAATATTTAGCTGACAAATGTAGCTGAAAATCCACATTATGCTTGCATCGCTAACTGAAATGTCAGCGATATTTTTGAGTACAATTCCTTAATAAATCTAGGGCATACAAAAAATACAGTGCTCATGTGCTTCTGTCTACCCGGGGCATTTAGTTGGGCATATTCACGGGATGTTAACTAATGATGAAGGTTGTACAATGCGGTGATCATAACCTCGCAGGCTAGGTGTGAAGCATGGCCTAGTGGACAGAGCATGGACCTGGGAATTAGAAGGACCTTCTAATTAGAAGTTCTTGTCCTAGCTCCTCTGCTTGTCTGCTGTTTAACCTTAGGCAAGTAATAATGATAATTATTCCCAGACTGAGTCCCCTCGTTCCTCTCCCCCTCCTCCCCATCCCCCCCCACCTTACCTCCTTCCCCTCCCCACAGCACCTGTATAGATGTATATTCATTCAATCGTATTTATTGAGCCCCTACTGTGTGCAGAGCACTGTACTAAGCGCTTGGAAAGTACAAATCGGCAACATATAGAGATGGTCCCTACCCAACAACGGGCTCACAGTCTAGAAGGAGCAGACAGACAACAGAACAAAACATGTAGACGGGTGTTAAAATCGTCAGAACAGATAGAATTAAAGCTGTGTTTCTGCTTGATATGGAGAAGAATGTTCGACCATGGAAGAATTTCAAAGAATGGAATAACACGTAAAGCACGTTTTAGGAATATTATCATGGTGTCAGAGTTAAGTGTGGACTGGAGTGGGGAGAAACTGGAAGCAGGGATGTCTGTGAGGAGGGGGTGCAGTGTTCGAGTCAGGATACGACAAGTACTTGAGCCAGCGTGGTGGCAGTATATATGTTTGTACATATTTAATACTCTATTTTACTTGTACATATTTATTCTATTTATTTTATTTTGTTAATATGTTTTGTTTTGTTGTCTGTCTCCCCCTTCTAGACTGTGAGCCTGCTGTTGGGTAGGGACCGTCTCTATATGTTGCCAACTTGTACTTCCCAAGCACTTAGTACAGTGCTCTGCACACAGTAAGCTCTCAATAAATACAATTGAATGAATGAATGAATGAATTTAAGTGCTTACTATTATGCCAGGCACTGTACTAAGCGCTACGGTGGATACAAGCAAATTGAGTTGGACACAGTCCTTCTCCCACATGGGGCTTGCAGATGAAGTAATTGAGGCCCAGAGAAGTAAAGTGATTTGCCTCCTATCTGCCCCCATTCAAGTCCATAGTTCATGCTGCTGCCCCGTTCATTTCATTCATTCATTCATTATTCATTCATTCAATCGTATTTATTGAGTGCTTACTGTGTGCAGAGCACTGTACTAAGCACTTGGGAAGTACAAGTTGGCAACATATAGAGACAGTCCCTAACCCAACAGTGGGCTCACAGTCTAGAAGGGAGAGACAGAGAACAAAACCAAACATATTAACAAAATAAAATAAATAGAATAAATATGTACACATAAAATAAATAGAGTAATAAATACGTGCAAACATATACATATATACAGGTGCTGTGGGGAGGGGAAGGAGGTAAGATGCTGGGGATGGAGAGAGGGAGGAGGAGGAGAGGAAGGAGGGGGCTCAGTCTGGGAAGGCCTCGGATGGCCCTCCTCAGTTCCCACCCCTCTGATTCATTCATTTATTCAATTGTATTTATTGAGCGCTTACCATAAGCAGAGCACTATACTAAGTGCTTGGGGTCTAATCAACTAATCAATGGTATTCATTTCTCTATAAACACGTGTTCCTGCTCCTCAAAAAACTCCAGTGGTTGTCCATCTACCTCCATGTAAAACAAAACCACCTCTCCATTGATTTTAAAGCAGTCCATCACCTTGCGCCCTCCTTTCCTCACCTCGCTTCTCTCCTACAACCCAGCCCGCTCACTTCACTCCTCTACTGCTAACCTTCTCACTGTGGCTCCATCTCTACTGTCTTGCCGCCGACCCCTAGCCCATGTCCTCTCCCCCTCTCTCCCTCTCTCCCCCTCGTCCCCCTCTCCATCCCCCCGTCTTACCTCCTTCCCTTCCCCACAGCACCTGTATATATATGTATATATGGTTGTACATATTTATTACTCTATTTATTTATTTATTTATTTATTTATTTATTTATTTATTTTACTTGTACATTTCTATCCTACTTATTTTATTTTGTTGGTATGTTTGGTTCTGTTCTCTGTCTCCCCCTTTTAGACTGTGAGCCCACTGTTGGGTAGGGACTGTCTCTATGTGATGCCAATTTGTACTTCCCAAGCGCTTAGTACAGTGCTCTGCACATAGTAAGCGCTCAATAAATACGATTGATTGATTGATGTCCTACCTGTGGCCTAGAATGCCCTCCCTCTTTTAATCTGACAGACAACCACTCTCTCCCACTTCAAAGCCTTAATATAAGAAAGCACATCTCTTCCAAGAGGCCTTCCCAGACTGTCCCACTTTCCCTCATCTCCCACTCCCTTCTGCGTCACCCTTACTTGCTCCCTTTTCTCTTCCCCCCCAGCCCCAAAGAACTTGTGTACATATCTGTAATTTTATTTATTTGCACTGATGTCTGACTCCCTGTCTCTAGACTGTGAGCTTGTTGTGGGCGGGGAACGTCACTGTTGATTGTTATATTGTACTTTCCCAAGTGCTTAGTACAGTGCTCTGCACACAATAGGCACTCAATAAATGCAATTGAATGAATGAAAAGATTACATAGCAGACAAGTGGAGGAGCCAGGATTAGAACCCACAACCTTCTGAGTCCAGACCTGTGCTCTATTCACTGCGCATCACTTCTCTGGGCCTCAGTTAACTCACCTGGAAACTGTGAGCCCCATGTGGGTTGGGGACTGTGTCCAATCCAGTTACCGGTACAGCTCCCAGCTACCCCAGCGCTTTTTACAGTGTGTCGCACATAGCGGTTAACAAATACCATTATTATTATTATTATTATTATTATTCTGTGCCCCAAAATGCTGGGTGCATCCCCATTACGATTTCTGGGGAGGCAGTGAGGCCATGGTGTCTCTGCTGTTGTCCTGCTCTGTGACCAGGGGCAAGTCACAACCTCTCTGTTCTCACTTTTCTCATCTCTGAAAAGGTAATAAAATACCTCCCTCTTAGACTGTGAACCCCATGTGAAACAGCAGCTATGTCTGATAAGAATATCTTATAGCTCCTCTGGCACTCAGCACAGTCTTTGGCATATAGAAACCAGTCATTTAATTGAATTTATTGAGTGCTTGGAAAAACAGCGTGGCTTAGTGGAAAGAGCCTGGGTTTGGGAGTCAGAGGTCGTGGGTTCTAATTCCACTCCTGCCATTTGTCAGCTGTGTGATTTTTGGGCAAGTCACTTAACTTCTCTGTGTCTCAGTTCCCTCATCTGTAAAATGGGGATGAAGTCTGTGAGCCCTTCGTGGGACACCCTGATTACCTTGTATCTACCCCAGCGCTTAGACAGTGCTTTGCACATAGTAAGCGCTTAACAAATGCCATTATTATGTATTATCATTTGTACTAAACGCTTGAGAGAGCCACCCTTCTGCTGTGTGACCTTGGGCAAGTCACTTCACTTCTCTGTGCCTCAGTTCCCTCATCTGTAAAATGGGGATTGAGACTGTGAGGCTTATATGTGACAGGGACTATGTCCAACCCTATTCCAGTTCTTAGAACAGTGCTTGGCACATAGTAGGTGTTTAACAAATACCATAATTATTATTACAATATAAGGCACATTTCCTGCTCACAAAGAGTTTGCAGTCTACAGAGATGAGTTTGCAGTCTAGTAAGCGCTTAATAAATGCCACTATCCCTATTATATTAGTATAACCATACTCTCTCCCAATGCAAACATTCTGGCTTGTTTTCGCCAGTCACAGATATTTTTATGTATCAAATATTTCTTTCTTTTTCTGCTTTCACTTTACCCTTCAACAAAAACCAACTGTCTTTTTGACAAATCATTTTTAAAATTGAGAAAGCAATAGACTCAAGACAGGAATAGAATCATGTAAGTATTTTAATGCCTTTGCAAAAGACATTGATTATGTTTCCTGGGCCAGTAATTTGGACAGTGAATACTAATGAAGAGTGAACCTCACTCACAGACAATGGAAAGCCAAGTTCCCCTAGAGATAAGGAAAACCTAGACTGTATCCTTGTTTCTTTCAAATTGACTTTTCATATTTTATAATGCAATTGTTAGATTGAAAATAGCTGTATCTTTTTATTCTTTAAATTCCATTGACGTTATATGGTACTTCTATAACCTGCTGTATGTGTTGCATCATAAAGGATTATGCCGACTTGGAGTAATAAATGTTATTCTCCTTGAGAGCTGCTCTATGCTAATGCTTTAGAAGCTCCTTGCTCCTAAGTGTGCTTCTTCTGAATTCTAACTAGGAGTTTTAGGGAACACGATATTTTTCCAGCCACTATGAGTGGCAGCTAAAAGAATAAGGAACCAGCCTTGTGGAAGAAGATAAAGCCAAGCCTATGTTGAGAATAGAAACGTTCATGGTATGACAATTTGGTCTGTCATGTTGGGGTTACCAACAGAAATATTATTTTTGAAATATTATTAGCCTGCCAACCTAGAAGATGCATCAAAATAATTCAAAAATTTAAACGTGACAATTTAATTTCACAGGTTGCAGGCTTTGCCATCTAACATCACCTTACAGAAACAAGCTGGTAGGGTAATATTATGTTAAATTAAAAAGATTCTTATTGCTTCAATCCAAACAAAAAATTTGAATTTGCCCTCTGAGAAAATAAATGGGGATTTCAAACCGTTTGATTTTTTTTCAGCATAGGCAATGATAACATTTTAAGGAAAAGTACCAAAAGGTTAAACAGGCAAGCTTTGTATCTCTTTTAATCCATCAGTTTTGGGTCATTTTTGGTGTGTGTGCTTTACAGAAAAAAGGTCAAAGAGATTATATGGTTCAGCTCGTGTCAATCTGTTTCAAGCTGTCCTCCTTCTTTGACCCCTGCTTCGTTTCCTTTCCTACCTCACCTTTGGCATATCTCGGGGGTCAGTTCTTTTTCCTTTATTTTTCTTGCAACCCTAGTGTCATCTTTGGAAGGAAAATTAGAGAAGTCAAACTGGCTGTTTCCTCAATAGTATCACCTCTTCCCCTCTACTCGCAAAACCATCCTGGTTCAAGCCTTTATGATTACCCAGCTGAATTATTCTAACAGTCAGTCAATCAATAGCACTTCTTAAGCATCTGTGTTCAGACCACAGTACCAAATGCTTGGGAGGGTACATTAGTGAGAGGCATGATCCTTGCCCTCAAGGAGCTTATAGTTTAGCGGTTGCCAAACATTTATTCAAATTATAGGCTAGAGTATGTAAATAATATTAGAGTTAGAAGCAGCGTGGCTTAGTGAGAAGCAGCATGGCTTAGTGGAAAGAGCAAGGGCTTGGGAGTCAAAGGTCATGGGTTCTAATCCTGACTCTGCCACTTGTCAGTTGTGTGACTTTGGACAAGTCACTTCACTTCTCTGTGCCTCAGTTACCTCATCTGTAAAATGGGAATCAAGACTGTGAGCCCCAAGGGGGACAACCTGATAACCTTGTATCCCCCCCAGCACTTAGAACAGTGCTTGGCACATAGTGAACACTTAACAAATGCCATCATCATCATCATCATTATTATTATTATTATTATCCAGCCTCTCTCCTCTTAAGACTCTGCCATATGTACCATTTTTATATGACACAGACTAGACCATATAACTCTCCAATGCTTCTCCATTGCTTGTTGCACAGAATTAAAATCTACTGACCAACAACTTAGAGTTGCCCTCGCATCTAACTGTTCCATTACATCCTCTCTCATACTTTTTGTTCCTCCCAATTGAACATCACATTCAACTTTTCCACCTTCAGTTCCCCTTGCTTACACTTTAACCTCAACCCTTCTCACTGTCAAACTCCTTTTAAAATGTCACCTCCTCTAGCAAGGCTATCTCCTCACACTTCAGCCACTCTTTTGGGGGGCTTTTTTATTATTTATCTGTTTTAATTATTGTAACTGTTCTCACATTACTATTTCACCAATTATATATTGTTATATATTGTTTTTCCCACATGATTGTGTGCTTCCTGAAGCCAAGAATTGTCTCCCACTTCTTAAATGACATCTAAATAGTTCAATCAGTGGTATTTATGTATTAGAGAGCTTACTGTGTATGAAGCACTGTACTAAGCCTTGGGAGAGTACAGTATAACAGAATTGGTAGACACCTTTCATGCCCATAATGAGCTCTGTGGTATTTAAGTGCTTACTGTGTGCTATGAACTGTACTAAGCCCTGGGATAGATACAAGATTGTCAGGTCCTATAGGGGACTCACAGTATAAATAGGATGGAGAACAGAGAATGAATCCCTATTTTGCAGATGAGGAAACAGAAGCACAGAGAGGTTAATAATAATAATGGTATTTAAATGCTTACTAACTTCCCAAGATACGTCCTTTCTGATCTCCCAACCTCCTGTCTCTCCCCATTTCAGTCTACACTTCACTCTGCTGCCTGGATTATCTTTCTACAGAAACGCTCTGGACGTGTTAAGGTTAGACTGTGAGCCCACTGTTGGGTAGGGACTGTCTGTATATGTTCCCAATTTGTACTTCCCAAGCGCTTAGTACAGTGCTCTGCACATAGTAAGCGCTCAATAAATACGATTGATGATGATGTCACCCCCCCAAAAAAAAGATCTCCAGTGGTTGCCTATCAACCTTCGCATGAAACAAAAACTCCTCATTATTGGCTTCGAAGCTCTCCATCACCTTGCCCCCTCCTACCTCACCTCCCTTCTCTCCTTCTCCAGCCCATCCCGCACCCTCCACTCCTCTGCCACCACTCACCTCCTCACTGGGCCTCGTCTTCACCTGTCCCACCGTCGACCCCTGGCCCACGTCCTACCTCTGGTCTGAAATGCCCTCCCTCCTCACATCAGTCAAACTAGCACACTTCCCCCTTCAAACCCCGACTGAAAGCTCCTTCTCCCCTCCCCACCGCCCCAGCTCCCTCCCTCTGCTCTACCCCCACTCCCTGCTCCACTGCACTTGTGTATATAGGTACATATTTATTATTCCATTTATTTTATTAATGATGTGTATAATATATCTATAATTCTATATATTTACATTAATGCTGTTGATGTCTGTCTATTTGCTTTGTTGTGTTCTCTGTCTCCTCCTTCTAAACTGTGAGCCCGTTGTTGGGTAGCAATTGTCTCTATCTGTTGCCGAATTATTTATTTATTTATTTATTTATTTATTTTACTTGTACCTATCTATTCTATTTATTTTATTTTGTTAGTATGTTTGGTTTTGTTCTCTGTCACCCCCTTCTAGACTGTAAGCCCACTATTGGGTAGGGACTGTCTCTATATGTTGCCAGCTTGTACTTCCCAAGCGCTTAGTACAGTGCTCTGCACACAGTAAGCGCTCAATAAATACGACTGATTGATTGATTGATTGAATTGTACTTTCCAAGCACTTACTATAGTGCTCTGCACACAGAAAGCGCTCAGTAAATATGATTAATTGAATGAATGAGCCGAAATTAGAACCTACTTCTTCTCCCTTTCAGGCCTGTGCTCTTTCCACTAGACTACTCTGTTTCCCTATTCTGAGCATTATTCCATGTGATCTTATCCCAATTTGAGCAGATGCTCAATTGTCAGTAATGTGGTGGTTGAATTCTTATCGATTTGCCTTCCACCAATAAAGTCATAGGGGATGACCTCAGGTTCCTGTGCACTTTTTCTCTAAGTATTTGAAACCCACTTTGAGGAGGATGTTTTCTTTACCCTGTTGTAGTTTCTGTTTCTGCCTAGGAACAGGGCAGGTGGAAAACTCGGAGATGTTCAATCACTCAAGAACAGGTCTTTGTGGTCAAGTAACATGCCTTCTAACTCTGTTGTATTATATACTCTCCTCCCGTGCATTTACTGCAGTGCTCTGCACATAGTGAGCACTCAATAAATACCATTGGTCGATTGATTAGAAGAGTAAACACTAAGGCTGGTTATAAAAAAAAAAAAAGAGAGAGATTAGGTTTTTTAAACTGTTTCAGTGCCACCACTAGCAGCTATTCTGAGTTCCCAGTCTCCAGGTTCTGGTTCGATATTTACTAAGAAAGATTATTTCCCACATCTACTCTCCTCAGCCCCATTTCACATTCTGGCAGGCATGAACTTAAAAGAAACACTGCCCGTGAGATCCTGAAAATTTTGGAAAGGCCATATTTTGAAATCCAGAATATTATCAATTCTATTTTAAACTTTATTTGAAATCTCTCAAAGTCACGTTATGTGTGCCATATTGTGGGGACACCCGGGTTGAAACACTTGTTCTTGTGAGAACCATCAAATTAGGAGGAAATGTTTTTGACCTTTGAAAGAGATGGAAGATTCCATAGCCAGTAGTTCATAGCCTCCTAAGGGACCTGCTGTCTTGTTCAAACCTGGATAATAAAGATCTCTTCATCTGAAGTGGATTATCCACTTCTGGATAGGGCTAGGATTAAGTTTTCATTGCAAGTACAGTGCTTTATTTTTCCAGGTCTGCTGTTGAATTCAACCAAAATATCTAGTACTTTAAAACTCAGGTTGTCTCGTTGGGCTTTACAGACCTTACCAAATTGACATTCCCCAAATCCAAAATAAAATCATTTTTTCCTCACTGATTTTTTTTTTCTTAAGTGGAGGTGATCAGTTCTCCTTTTTCACATGTTGTAGGAAATCAGAATCCCAGAATTTTTTGTTAACTTCAATTTTCTTAGAATGTATTGTTCCCTTGAAGAATCCTCTTTTATTATCCAAAATATCCATTGCTTTGAAATTGCTTCATTAACAAAAATATATTTTTGGAAAATGGTTACACAATAGCTTTTCTAATTCTTCATGTTGTTAATGCCACAAAAGCAAAACACTTTGCCTTCTTTCACTACCTTTCATTGTTCAAAGCTAAAACTGAAGGAAACATATTTATCTTCTTGGGCTATTTTGAAATCAATTTTTCTTTGGGTTGACAACGGATAACATGCCTTCTGCCGCATTGACCCCTGCATTCTCTGTGACCTTGTCTGCCAATGAGCAGTTAAAATTCTTGTGGGCTAGCAATTAGCACTTTCAATAATGACATCTGCAAACCCTTAGGACAGGTTAATCCCTCGTAAGCAGGCCCCAGATAGAGGATAGAGTGATTGTACCAAACAATATAGGGATCTCATTTCTAGATTTGGGCTTAGGAGTCCTTTCCGCCTTCTCCCTCTGTCATTACGGCTTCACCGTATGAGCTGCGGGTTGTGGTAATGTTTCCCTATGCTTACTTTTCAAGTGGTTTCTTTGAGCAGATTTTCCCCTGAGTGTACTTTCTTCCTCTTTACTTGCATTTTTTCTCTACAAACAACAGATTGCTTTGTGGTTGTCCTTTAGAGTTAAGGAGAGAAAAATCCTTCACCCCAGATGTTTGGGTTCTTTCTTTTTTTTGTTCTTTTACTTATTTTTCCTAAATTTTTTGGCCATTACACACTCAACTTAGCTCCCTCCCTCCTTTGTCCCTTCCCCGCCCCATCCATTGCCATATCATTAGCCTGTTTTCTGGGACTTTTCCCTGGAATTCTCAGGTTCAGTCCTTTTTCAAAGTAAAATAGCCTCTTTGGAGCTTCATTATGTGGAAAACGAGCTTTCGAGACCCATAAACAAAATGCTTCCATATCACAGGATTACCACTATAGAATTTAATAATTGTATTCGGTCCAACAAATCATTCCCGTGGGACATCATCATCATCATCATCAATCATATTTATTGAGCGCTTACTATGTGCAGAGCACTGTACTAGGCGCTTGGGAAGTACAAATTGGCAACATATAGAGACAGTCCCTACCCAACAGTGGGCTCACAGTCTAAAAGGGGGAGACAGAGAACAAAACCAAACATACTAACAAAATAAAATAAATTTTATTCAAAAGCAGCTAGGGAAAGGTCACTGACACCCCAGTCAATTGTATTTTTTGAGTCCTTACAATGTGCAAAGTGCTGTGCTAAGCGTTTGGGAGATGATAATACAACAGAAATGGCAGACATTCCTTCCCAAGAATTTATACATTTTTTCTCAAGGCAGCATAACACACATACCACTATCTCTCCACGCACACACCTGTTGCCACAACCAGGATCCTCACCCAACTGCTGTCATCAATAATAATAATAATAATAATAATAATGTTGGTATTTGTTAAGCATTTACTATGTGCGAAGCACCGTTCTAAGCGCTGGGGGAGATACAAAGTACTCAGATTTTCCCACATGGGGCTCACAGTCTTCATCCCCATTCAGCAGATGAAGGAACTGAGGCACAGAGAAGTGAAGTGACTTGCCCAAAGTCACACAGCTAAGAAGTGGAGGAACTGGGATTAGAACCCAAGACCTCTGACTCCCAAGCCCGGGCTCTTTCCATTTTGGAAAGAGTGGGTTGGCAGCCCTTTAGTATATTCATTCACTCATTCATTCATTCAATCATATTTATTGAGCACTTACTATATGCAGGTCACTCTACTAAGCATTTGGGAGAGTGCAATATAGCAATAACCAGAAACATTCCCTTCTCACAATGAGCTTTCAGTCTAGAACACGAGCTTACAGTATAGCATAGTGATTGGCACATAAGAAGCACCTAAAAAACAAGTTAAAAAATGGATACATGAGAATAAGACACAGTAAGTTTAGCTTGAGAGGTTATAAATCACGGGATCTGGAGTTAAAGACAAGAGTGGATAAATAGGAAGGAAAGGAAGTGGTGAAAAGCTCCTGCTTGAAGTAAAGCAGAATGGGAAATGACTGGAGTTTTTGAGAAGTGGGAGATGTGTACAGAATTTTTTTAATTTTTTTTAAGCACTTGCTATGCTGTTTCTCTACAGTCAGTGGTATTTATTGCACACCTACTTTGGGGCAGAGCACTGTACTAAGTGCTTGTTATATGTTGAACCTCTACTGGCTGTAAGTTTTTGAGAAGTGGGAGATGTGTACAGAATTTTTTTAATTTTTTTTAAGCACTTGCTATGCTGTTTCTCTACAGTCAGTGGTATTTATTGCACACCTACTTTGGGGCAGAGCACTGTACTAAGTGCTTGTTATATGTTGAACCTCTACTGGCTGTAATTCTACAGCAGCCCTTGCTGTGGAATTGTTTTATAACATGCTAAATTGAATGGGGTAGTCTAGAATAGACTTTAGTAGGGAGAAGCCATATATATAGCTAACCATGGTTAGTGCTCAATTTCCTATAGAAAATACTGTAAATTTCCTGATCCAATTGCTTAGCCTAAAGAATATTAATACACTTTGTTTTCCTTTACATTCATTCAATCGTATTTATGGAGCGCTTACTGTGTGCAGAGCACTGTACTAAGTGCTTGGGAAGTACAAGTTGGCAACATATAGAGACGGTCCCTACCCAACAGCGGGCTCACAGGAGGTAATATGTGTTTACTTGGAGAACAATGAGCCTAGTGGATAAAGCACAGAGAAGCAGCATGGCTAGAGAAGCAGCATGGCTCAGTGGAAAGAGCCCGGGCTTTGGAGTCAGAGGTCATGGGTTCAAATCCTGGCTCTGCCAATTGCCAGCTGTGTGACTTTGGGCAAGTCACTTAACTTCTCTGGGCCTCAGTTACCTCATCTGTAAAATGGGGATTAAGATTGTGAGCCCCCCATGGGACAACCTGATCACCTTGTAAGCTCCGCAGCGCTTAGAACAGTGCTTTGCACATAGTAAACACTTAATAAATGCTATTATTATTATTATTATTATTATTATTATTACGGGTCTCGGAGGCAGAGGATCTGAGTTCTAATCCCATCCTTACCATTTCCCACTGTGTAACCTTGGGCAATTCACCTTCCCTGTGCCTCATTTTCCTCAACTGTAAAATGGGGATTCAGGACCCATTCTCCCTCCTTTTTAGACTGTGAGTCCTATATGGGACATCTATCCTGATTAGCTAGTATCTATCCAGCTTTGAGAAAAGTGTCTGAAACATAGTAAGTGCTTAACAAATACCATAAAAATGGTTATACTGTTTTTCTGCTTTAATTGTATGTTAAGCATTGAGTAGATGCAAGGTTGTGAGATCAGACATGGTCACTGTTCCACAAGGGACTCATACAACTTATGAGATTTATACAAGTCTAGACTCTTCTAGACTGTGAGCCCACTGGGTAGGGACCGTCTCTATATGTTGCCAACTTGTACTTCCCAAGTGCTTAGTACAGTGCTCTGCACACAGTAAGCGCTCAATAAACATGATTGAATGAATAAACTCTCTCTGCTCCACTTGCAGATGAGGAAAGTGGCCCTAAGTGGTTTAGTCAGGTTCCCAAAGTCACCTAGTAGACCACCGGCAAGGTTTAGACTTGACCCCAGGTCTCTTGATCCTGAGTCCCAGTCCTCTTTCCATTTGGCTGACAGACAATTACTCTTCCCACCTTAATAATAATAATAATAATAATAATGGCATTTATTAAGCACTTACTATGTGCAAAGCACTGTTCTAAGTGCTGGGAAGGTTACAAAGTGATCAGATTGTCCCACCGGGGGCTCACAGTCTTAATCCCCATTTTACAGATGAGGTAACTGAGGCCCAGAGACGTTAAGTGACTTGCCCAAAGTCACACAGCTGACAGTTGGCGGAGCCTGGATTTGAACCCATGACCTCTGGCTCCAAAGCCCGGGCTCTTTCCACTGAGCCACGTTGCTTCTCTGCTTCACCTTCAAAGCCTTATTGAAAGCACATCTCCTCCAAGAGGCCTTCTCTGACTAAGTCCTCCTTTCCTCTTCTCCCACTCCCTTCTGCGTCACCTGAATTGCTTCCTTTATTCATACCCCGTCCCAGATCCACAGCACTTTTGAATATATCTGTAATTTTATTCATTTATACTGATGTCCGTCTCCCCCTCTAGACTGTAAGCTCATTGTGGGCAGGGGTGTGTATCTGCTCTATTGTAGTCTCCCAAGTGCTTAGTACAGTATTCTGCACACAGTAAGCACTCAATAAACCCGATTGACTGACTGACTAGACCATACTGGCTCCCCATTCTTGCAGAGCCCCTTGGTGAAGAAAGCTTACTATTCCAGCTTACCCTGTGTTCAATACCAAGATTTTCACCCAAATTTATTTTCTTTCACCAGGTTGAACTAGATCCAGGCAGATGTCAGTTGTCGAAAGAATGTTTACATTTCTGCCATCATTTTCTATCCAATACTCCATCTTACTAGGTCAAATTCATCCAACAACAGTCCCTCAGACCTATAATTACGTACACATTACATAACCTCATTTTAGATTAGTTCACACCTATTCATTTACTCCTCCATATTTTTTTTCTATCAACAACTGGACCAATTATAAAATGACTGCTGCCCAGTTACAGAAATGAACCGGAGGGTTCAGAGTGTGGAACTGTTACTGTTCGTTGCTTTTGTTTTTCAATGCACGATCCTGGCAAGTGCCTCAACTCAATATGAGCCACTTAAAACTCTGATTTATACAAGGTGGGTTGGAGAGCCGGGAGACAGGCTGTGGAAGGTTTGGAGGGGACCCCAATCCTCTAGACAGCTCCTGTACATTTCCTCTTCATAGCCATAGCTTTGACCAAGGGGGAGCTGTAAACCCATAGGCTAGGAAAGCATGACAATGGCATCTAATTTTCTCAAGTGCATTTACTGTGAAAAATCCAATAATGGAAAACGATGTTATGACAGTATTCCTACACTGGCTTAAGACAATGACTAATTTTTGGTTATCAGCAATGAATCTATTAGAAACACTTGTAACATGGAGTTGGCGGCATTCAAATAATTTTATGGACTAAGTGGGTGAATTTTTTCCATCTTTGCCCTCTAAGAATCATCCCTTTGTCCTTTGGGAGAATTTTTCATAACCGTCCCCTCACCTCTCAGCCAACAAAATTAGAATATCAGTCAATTTCCAATTTCAAAACCATTACCAGCCATTGACTTTTTTGTTCAACAAATTACTCAAGCCTCTGGCTATGATTGTCTGGAAAGCCATGGTCAGCAGTCCATAGCTTTTTTTTCCCCCCGGGGTACTTAAGCATTTACTATATGGCAGGCACTGTTATAAGCACTGGGCTAGTACAAGCTAATCAGGTTGGACAAAGTCCATGTCTTACATGGGGCTCACAGTCTTAATCTCCACTTTACAGTTGAAGCAGCTGAGGCACAGAGAAGTTGTGACTTTCCCAAGGTCACACAACTGACAAGTGGCAGAGCAGAACTAGAACCCAGGTCCTTCTGACTCCCAAGCCTGTGGTCTATCCACTAGGCCATGCTTAAAACAAAACAAAAAACTCATTCCCCCTGCATAACTTCCAACCTGAAAGTGACTAGGGACATTTCAGATCCATAACTTTCTTTTTTGCTCAACTTTCTGGGACATACTAGGTTGGGGAGTAAAGAAATATTTGAATTTCCTTTTTCTCGGCTGTCATCCTACACTTCTGGGAATTCAGCAATATTAGTTATAAGCCATGATTTTGCTACAGAGGAAGACAAATGTCAGGAATAGATGAAGTGAGAGGATAAAAGCCAGTAAAGGGCTTTGATGGCTAAGGCTCTGCAAGTATGAACAAATACTCTTATGCTTCCCATCACTTGAAGGAAGAGTCTTTCAAGTGCAATTTATGGCTAAACAGAAGTCATAAGCTGACCAAAAATATCTGGATCCGAATGTCCCTCAAATGAGGTGTGAATTATAACTTCTATTACAAAATGTTGAAGAAATGTTCAAACATTTGCCTGAATAATGCACAGATGCTCACATAACACCCATTCAAGCAATAAAGAATTTGGGAAAATACATTGTCTGGGCATTCAATCAAAACATCTAGAATCAGAATGAAGGCCTTAAACTGGATCCATTATAAAGGAATAAAACTAGTGAATAAATATCCAGTGCAGTCATTTGGGGACTACTCCATTGACCTATTTGGTGTTTTCCCACTGAGCTAAGTAGGTTTGAGTATACCAAGCTGGTTTTATGGAATGGTTAATACAGAATGACTTGGTTTGTCCTTATATTTCTTACGTATCTCACCTGACACTACATTCAGCTTTTTATGTCTTACTCCCAAGCAAGACAGTTGCTAAAACAGATGACGTCTGAGTTTCTGCAAAATTAAGTATGATATAGCACTTATGTATCTATCTTTAAATTCTATTGCTTTTCCTAACGGTAACTTATTTCAGATTGTAAAGTATAGATTGGGCCTACTGCCTCTATTATACACTTTCAAGGCTTAGTTCAGAACTCTGCACAGAGTAGGTGCTCAGTAAATACTATTTATTGATTTTTTAAAAATCTACTCTACAACACTTGTAACCAAGGAAGAGAGATGTAGAGTAGATTTAAAAAATCAACAAATAGTATTTACTGAGTAAATACTCAAATACTCAATACTCAATGAAAAGAGTATTTGCTCCTGGAAAGTAGGTGATGGTCCTTAAACACTTGTAACCAAGGAAGAGAGATTAAGGACCATCACCTACTTTACAGGAGCAAATACTCTTTTCATTTTCTGTGGTGTTGGTAAACTGCCTGGGGAGTGTATGAAAAGTTTGGAACATGAAAATAAGAACAAGGGTAAGGTGAAGACATTAGAGGTTCTGCAGGATACACTGTCAGAAATAATAATAATAATGATGGCATTTATTAAGCGCTTACTATGTGCAAAGCACTGTTCTAAGCACTGGGGAGGACACAAGGTGATCAGGTTGTCCCACGTGGGGCTCACAGTCTTAATCCCCATTTTACAGTGAGGTAATTGAGGCCCAGAGAAGTTGTGACTTGCCCAAAGTCACACAGCTGACAAGTGGTGGAGCTGGGATTTGAACCCACAACCTCTGACTCCCAAACATGGGCTCTTTCCATGCTGCTTCTCAGAAAAGTGGATAGATCTCCATATTTTGGATTTCTCACACTCACACATCCATTGTCAAGAACAACCGATCACATTTGTTTTCTCCAAGATTCCAACAAATCCATGACAGGATTATGTTCAGGTATGATAATAATAATAATAATAAATAATGGTATTTGAGTACTTACTATGTGCCGAGCACTTTCCTAAGAGTTGGGGTAGTTACAAGGTAATCAGGTTGGCCCACATAGGGCTCACAGTCTTAATCCCCATTTTACAAATGAGGTAATTGAGGCACAGAGAAGTTAAGTGACTTGCCCAAAGTCACACAGCTGACAAGTAGCAGAGCCAGGATTAGAAACTATAACCTCTGACTCCCAAGCCTGGGCTCTTTCCATTAATCTACACTGCTTCTCTCAACTCTTGTTATCTATGTGTAAAGTAGAGTGTAAACTCATTTGGGCAGTGAACATGTCTGTTAATTCTGTTATAGAGTACTCTCCCAAGTGCTTAGCACAGTGCTCTGCACATAGTAAACACTCAATAAATACTGTTGATTGATTATGTGGCAACCTCCAGCCTCTCTGGGCATTTCAGTCAATGTCTCTTACTCAGAGGTTTTAAGTAGGGCTGGTTTAGTTCTTAATGCTAAAAAAAGTGATTTGAACTTCGCTCCTTGCTTTCAGTACGTGACTTTAGATACTTTGGCAAGGAACAGCATATTAGCTAAAACCTAACTATGAGAGTGTTGAGTTGATTCATTCATTCAATCGTATTTATTGAGCGCTTACTGTGTGCAGAGCACTGTACTAAGCGCTTGGAAAGTACAAGTCGGCAACCTATAGAGACGGTCCCTACCCAACAATGGGCTCACAGTCTAGAAGGGGGAGACAGACAACAAAACAAAGCATGTGGATAGGTGTCAAGTCATCAGAATAAATAGAATTAAAGCTAGGTGCATATCATTAAGAAAATAAATATAATAGTAAATATGTACAAGTAAAATAAATAGAGTAATAAATCTGTACAAACATATATACAGGTGCTGTGGGGAGGGGAAGGAGGTAAGGCGTGGGGGATAAGAGGGGGGGAGGAAAGAAGGGGCTCTTATGTCACCCAAGGAAATTCTCAGCGGTACCCCCACTTTCATTCAAAATTATTTTAATATGAATTATTTGCCATACAAATATGTCGTGTTAGGCAGAGAGTCATTAGATTAGGTTCATTCATTCCTTCATTCAATCATATTTATTGAGCACTTACTGTGTGCAGAGCACTGTACTATGCGCTTGGGAAGTACAAGGTTGGCTCTCCTGGTTTTAAGTATGTCATCTCCACAATACAAAACTTACATCAATGGTATTTATTCAGCACTTGCTGTGTGCAGAGCACTATGCCAAGCATCTGAACTATTATATCCAGTACTTTATCATACAGCTTTTTAATCTATTTTCAAACTACAGAGCGCTTATGAAATCTCTATCAGGAGCAGTGATCATTGTACTCAGTGCAGTCTCTGAAAATGAGGTTTTCATTTTCAGTAAACAAACAGTTCTCTGATAACTGGGAGTTACATTTTTAAAGATGTTCCACATTAAGTGACACGTGCTGTTAATAGTTATGCCTCGGGTTGATGTTCCGGCATGCAACAACTTTTTCTGACATTCACATCTTATCCAAGATGTTATCAGAAGAATCAATCAGTGGTATTTACTGAGCACTTATGTGCAGAGCATGTATTTAGTTGGGAGAGTACAATAGGGTTGTTAGGCACAATCCCTAGGAGTTTACAATCTAGTGGATACTATATAATTACCCAACAGTATTCTATTTATCCTATCTGTGCCTCAATTTCCCCTTCAGTAAAATGGGGATAAGATGCATGCTCTTTCTCCCTCTTAAATAGGGATAAAGAGACAGATTGTTTTGACTCTATCCCAGTGCTTAGCACATAAGTGCTTAAAAATGTAATTTATTATTACAGAAGAGTGGTTTTGTCTGCTTTGTATCATACTCAATGTAACAGCACACAGCTTTTAGTGAATGTTTTGATAAAATGCAATTTTATAGTGAAAGTATTCATATTTTATAGCATCAGTGAATGTATCACATCTCAAGTCAAAAAATAAATCACCCTAGACAATTGTTACCATAAATATGGATATTTTCACAGCACTTGGCAAATTCATCTCCCAATATAATATGAAGGACACCAAAGTTACAATTTAATACGATGGCTACTTTAGTTATGTTAAGCCACTGAATTCCAGTAAAGCCCAAGTAAAGACATGCCTGGAATATCTAGGAATAATTTAATGGTGATATTATAGGAAACATTGAATAAAAAATTATATTTCTAACTGTGACACTGAACAAAGGAAGGAAATGAGTTGAAAAACTGCATGGGGTAAATGTTTTGTTACCAGGAATCAAAAGTAATTTCAAACAGTAGCTGTTTTGAAAATGGAAAGTCTTTGCCAGTTTTTATCTGTGTAATATTTAAAAATGTCATCTCTTTGTATCTACTGTTCATACCCTTTATTGAAAACATCCAAATGAGCATACTGGAAAAGAAAGGCTACTTATGAGGAATAAAGATTTAGCATCCAATTCCCAACCCTGGGGAAATGGGAATAGTGCAACCCATCTCCCCACGGAGGCTTTGAAAGCATTTTTGATGGCTTCAGGAATTGCCAGGGGAGGCTAGCCATCAAAGGAGCCCCTCTCAGATATTGGATAGTAGGGCTAGTGGAGTCAATTTTGGCTGCTAACCTAAGAAAACCAGCTATAATGCTAATCGATCCCATTAACGGCAATCTGTCCCATCAACTAAGGAAGCTGCTAAATATTCAGAGGAAGCAGTTGGACAGACCACAAGGAACAAATACCCGAAGCATGCAGCCTGCGAGGCAAACAATCTCACCGCCACTACTACTGTTTCCTGGGTCCCCAGATCCTAGTTAATGCTTGTTAAGCATTTGAAGATGCGAGGTGCTAATTGTTGTTGTTTATCATTGTTGGATATAAAACTGTAAAATCTGAGGAGGAGGCACTTAAGTGATAATCACCATTTATCCCTTCAAAAAAGCACTGCTGTGATTTACCTATTCCTTCTGAGAGGAATTTGGAAAAAAAAAAAAACGGTTTACCATTGATTTATTGACTGACTACACTGGCTGGCAGGTTCTAAGTATATAGAGTTCTCATTACCAGATCTCATTCTTGCTGATGTCTTGGTGGTCTGTGGATGTAAACTGGTCACTTCGTTATTGTTTGTTTGTTCATGAGTTCCTTGAAGGAAGGGATCATGATTACCAACACTACTGTATTGTACTCTCCCCAGAGATGAGTACAGTGCTCTGTATACAGTAAGTGCTCAATAAGCATCACTGATGGATAATGTGAGGTGAGTCGTCCTATATCCAGGGAAGAGTTTCCGGGCAAAAACGTCTCCACCACTTGTCCTCTGTGACACCATGGGCAAGTCACTTAACTTCTCTGTGCCTCATCTGTAAAATGTGGATGAAGACTGTGAGCCCCATGTGGGACATGGACTGTGTCCAACGTGATTTGCTTATATCTACCCCAACGCTAAGTACAGTGCCTGGAACAAAGTATGTGCTTAACAAATACTATTTTTTTTTTTTAAAGGCAAAAAAAAAAAACCCACTCCACCTCCAAGAATCAGTTCAATGCTCTAGATGGGTCTCATTTCCAAAGGTCTTGAACCATGTCTACTGATCATGAAATATCTCGTTTAATTTTCAAAATTCACCTTAAGTCAGACAGCTAACAGAGAAAATGTCTTTCAGGTGAAATCAAAGTATGACGTCACTTGCAGAGGCAGACAATGAGGCTGATGATCAACCAGTGATATTTAGTGAGTACTTATTGTGTGCAGAACATTGTACAAAGCACTTGGGAGAGTAAAATAGAGTTCGTAGGCATGTTTCCTGCCCCCAGAAGCTGACAGTATAGAGAGGAAGACAGGCATTAAAATAAATAATGGCTATGTACAAAAATGCTGTGGAACTGAGTGGGGTGAATATCAAATTCTCGAAGGGTACATCTGTAGATCCAAGAGCACAGAATGACAAAGGGAAGAGGGTGATGGGGAAATGAGTGCTTAGTTGGGGAAGGCCTCTTGGAGAAGATGTGATTTTACTAAGGGTTTGAATGGGGGGAGAGTGGTGGTCTGCCATCTATGGAGACGGGGGCAGTTTCAGGAAAGAGGGAGGATGTAGGCAAGGTCAGCAGCGAGATAGATGAGATGAAAGTACAGCTAAGTTGGTTGGTTGAAGAGGGAAATGTACGGGTGGGGTGGTAGTATTAAATGAGTAAGTTAAGATGGGAAGGGGGAGCTGATTGCTTGAAAGCTGATGGTAAGGAGATTCTGTTTGATGGAGGGGCAAGCACTGGGGTTCTTGTGGAGTGGGGACATGTGTATTGAACGGGTTTTTATTTGTTGTTTGGTTTTTCGGGAAAGTGATCCGGACAGCAGAGTGAAGTTAGGACTTGAATGAGGAGAGACAAAAGTCGGGGCGGTCATCGAGGAAGCTGATGCAGTAGTGAAAGTGGAATAGGATAACTGCTTGGCTATGTACAGTAGCAGTTTGAATGGAGAAGACAGTTTGATCCAGTAATGGTATTATTGTTCTTTTTTATAGTATTTAAGTGCCTAGTATGTTTCAAACACTGTTCTAAACACTGGAGTAGATACAATTTAATCAGGTCGGATACAGTCCCTGTTCAAAATGGGGCTAAATAGGAGTGAGAACAGCTATTGAATGCCCTTTTTACAGTTGAGGACACTGAGGTACAGAGAAGTTGAGTTGCCCTAGGTCACCAAGCAGGCAAGTGGCAAAGATAGTATTAGACCCCAGGTCCTCTGAATCCAAGGCCTGTGCCCTTTCACTGGCCCGCACTGCTTCCCTAGGCCATCCTGCTACTTAATGAGGATTGATTAAAGCACTCAATCAACTTTTCCCCTCCTACCTTACCTCACTGATCTCCTACTGCACATCAGGCTACACACTTTGTTCTTCTAGCACCAGCTTGCTCACTGTGCCCCGATCTCATCTTTCTCACCACTGAGCAGCGTGGCTCAGTGGAAAGAGCCCGGGCTTTTGAGTCAGAAGTCATGGGTTCATATCCCAGCTCCATCATTTGTCAGCTGGGTGACTTTGGGCAAATCACTTAACGTCTCTGGGCCTCAGTTACCTCATCTGCAAAACGGGGATTAAGACTGTGAGCCCCCTGTGGGACAACCTGATCACCTTGTAACCTCCCCAGTGCTTAGAACAGTGCTTTGCACATAGTAAGCGCCTAATAAATGCCATTATTATTATTATTAATCCCTTTCCCTTGTCCTTCCCCTGGCCTAGAACTCCCTCTCCCGACATATATGCCAGATCACAACTCACCCCACCTTCAAAGTCTTCAGGTCACACCTCCGAGAGACTTTCCCTGATTAGGCCTTCTTTTCCCAACTTCTGCTCCCTTATTTGTCATCTATGCACTTAGATCTGTGTCCTTTGGGCACTTGATAACAATAATAATAATGGTATTTGTTAAGCGCTTACTATGTGTCAAGCACTGTTCTAAGCGCTGGGGGAGATCCAAGGTCATCAGGTTGTCCCACATGGGGCACACAGTCTTAATCCCCATTTTACAGATGAGGTAACTGAGGCACAGAGAAGTTAAATGACTTGCCCAAAGTCACACAGCTGACAAGTGGCAGAGCTGGGATTAGAACCCAAAACCTCTGATTCCCAAGCCTGCATTCATTCCACTGAGCCAGGCTGCTTCTCGTTGATGGTCACCCCACCCTCAGCTCCACTGCACTTATGTAAGTATGTGTAATTTATTTATTCTTACTAATGTCTGTCTCCCCTACTAGACCATAAAATTGTTGTGGGCAGGAAATGTGTCTACCTACTCCATTGTATTGTACTCTCCCAAGCACGTAGCAGCAGTGCTCTGCACACAGTAGGTGAAGCAGCATAAAGTAGTGGATAAAACCGGGACCTGGGAATCAGAGCACCTGGGTTCTAATCCCAATTCCACCACTCATTGGCTGTGTGTCCTTGGGAAAGCCACTTCTCTGTGCCCCAGTTACCTCCCCTGTAGAATAGGGATTAAGTCTGTGAGCACCATGTGGGACAT
Source organism: Tachyglossus aculeatus (assembly GCF_015852505.1). Taxonomy (NCBI): domain Eukaryota; kingdom Metazoa; phylum Chordata; class Mammalia; order Monotremata; family Tachyglossidae; genus Tachyglossus; species Tachyglossus aculeatus. The sequence goes on from NC_052071.1 coordinate 50,229,101, forward strand.
GGACTGTGTCCAACCTGATTATCTTGGATCTATTCCAGTACTTAGTACAGTACCTGGCACATAGTAAAAGGCTGTCCCGCCGTTGATCCCGGCCCACATCCAACCTCTGGCCTGGAATGCCCTCCCTCCTAACATCCACCAAACTAGCTCTCTTCCCCCCTTCAAAGCCCTACTGAGAGCTCATCTCCTCCAGCAGGCCTTCCAAGACTGATTTTCCCCTTTTCCTCTGCTCCTCCTTCCCTCCCCATCACCCCTACTCCCTCCCTCTGCCCTACCTCCTTCCCCGCCCCACAGCACTTGTGTATATTTTTACATATTTGTGATTCTATTTATTTTAATAATGATGTGTATATACCTATAATTCTATTTATCTATTTTGATGCTACTGATGCCTGTCTACTTAGTAATAATAATAAAGATGGTATTTGTTAAGCGCTTACTATGTGCAAAGCACTTTTCTAAGCACTGTGGTAGATACAAGGTAATCAGGTCATCCCAGGTGGGCTCACACTTTTTAATCCCCATTTTACAGATGAGGTAACTGAGGCCCAGAGAAGTTAAGTGACTTGCCCAAAGTCACACAGCTGGTAAGTGGAAGAACCGGGATTAGAACCCATGATCTCTGACGCCCAAGCCCGGGCTCTTTCTGCTAAGCCACGGTGCTTCTCAGCCTGCTTCTCAGCCTTCTCAACATGTCTACCAACTCTGTGATATCACTATATTATACTCTTTTAAATGCTTAGTACAGTGCTCTGCACACATTGAATGCTTAATAAATATGATTAATTCTGGAAAACTCCCACAATACTTGAAAAAAAGACCTACTAAAACAAATGGCTTCTGCTAACACTAAGCAAAACAAACCCAATATTTTGGACAGTATTTTCAACTAAACCTTAGACTAACAATGAAATTTTCTTTTCTGAATCTTACTAAATCAAAAACAAACTTTCATTTTGTCTCTGATCAAAATCAGCAAAATTGTTTGGTAGCCCTATATTGGTTAATTAAATCATAAAAATTATTGCTTGGAAAAGCATATAGACTGTACGTATGCATGTATATGTCCCTGCATAAAAGAGCTACATGAAAGGTTGTTAATAAAATGGACCCAACTCTGGAACATGCACTGTTAATTCCATGCAATAATCAGTGAAGGATGCAGTAAAACTCTGTCCATTGTAAATTACAAAGCTTTCAAGTTAATATTAATTTTTTAAAACATTATTTGTTGAAGTAATGCAAAGCTAACCTATTTTCAGACAAGATTTAAAAGCGCCTTAACATGGTGAGCTCCTTTATATGTCAATACTTCATCTTCTCTGAATTGTAGATATCTGGCCATACCTTAGGGCACATGTTTTACTACACCAATAAAATCTAGGTGTGCACAATGAGACCACTGAGGCTTTACCAGTTTGATTGCTTTGACCCTGGAGAGATTCTGTGAATTCTAGTTTCTTTTTTTGAGGTTTCTCCTTAAGTTTTTGTAAGGTATCTCAGGGTTCAAATGTGAGACAGGTACCAATTTAGTACTCAGCCAGTGTGAATCCCCTGTACCTCAAAAATTCCAGTTCCTACAGCTAAAGAAGCTTTTCCTTTGATGTGAAGGGGGTGGTTTAGAAGTATGGATCTTGTAGAGAATGAGGAAAAGTAGTGTTCTTGACCTTTTAGTAAAAAAAAAAAAAACTGGCACTACATCCCCACTTCTCTGAACAGTGAAGTGAAAATGAGTTATTTGACCTAGTTCTCATCTGCCACGATCACTCCAACAACAGTATTTATTGACTTCTTACCGGGTGCGAAATACTGTACTAAGCCCTTGAAAGAATACAACAGAAATGTAACCCAAGTTCCTGTTTCTCAGAGTTTTCAATCTAATTTCTGTAGTGGTCTGTCTCAAAACTCTCCGAATACCAGACACTGTATCGTTTATTGGGAAAATGAATGGGGTATAGATGGGGGAAAATGATGAGGTAAAGGAAGTCCTTGGTAGTTTGTGGTTCAGGGAATATGGGAGAGAATAGTGGTTAGTGCTCATTAGTGCCCTTTTAACTTTGTAGATTATCAGTCAATACCCTTGAGCACTTACTATGTGCAGAACACTCTACAAAGTGCTCGGGAGAGGACAGTACAGCAGAATTAGCAGACGTGGCCCCTGGCCACAAGGAGTTTACAATCTAGAGGAGGAGACAGGCATTACTGCGAATAAACGATTTATATTGTATAATTTAAATATGTACCTAAGTGCTTTGGGGTGGGTGAATATCAAATTGATTATCTTTACAAGTAGTTGAGAAGCAGTAAGTGAAAAGATCTTGAGCTTGGGAGCCATCTGACCTGTGTTCTAATCCTGGCTCTGCCATCTGTCTGCTCTATAACCTAGGATAAATCATTTAATCTCTGTGACACATCCTAAAATGGAATTAGACACCTGTTCTCCTTCTCTTCTAGACTGTAAACCCCATGTGGGACAGGGATTGTGTCTTAATCTGCTGGTGTTGTTCACCCTGGTGCCGAGTAATGTACTCAGCATAGCATTTAACGAATACCATTATCATTGTAGTTCTATTCTTCCTGGTCCTTTGGCCACATTTCTCTTTTGGTTTTTGTTGCTTGCAAACTCGGTATTCTCCATGTAATGGTGTTCACTGTTCACTAAGTGTGATGATCAGTTACTGACAGAATGGAGTCTGTACTCTTTTGGTAGAGGAGTTGGATTTTTCCCTGGGATTCTGGATTATTGACTGACTGGTTACCTGGTTTGCTTGGCCTAGACCCCTGAAGAAGTTCCTGTAGATTCTGGCTCTGTTACCTTGAGACAATTCGTCCAGTGTCAGGAAGCTACCAAGAGTAGTTGAGAAGTCAGTCAGTCAATCATATTTATTGAGTGCTTATTGTGTGCAGAGCACTGTACTAAGCACTTAGGAGAGTACTATATTACAATAAACAGACACATTCCCTGCCCACAACGAATTTACAATCTAGAGGGGGAGAAAATATTTGCCACTCTATCGGGGAATCAAAACCCTGTCTCCGGCACGACAGGTGGGGATACTAACCAGAATGTACAAAATTCCGAAACATTAAGCTGTTCTGCATACATCTGTTGAACAGCTTAATTTTCAGACTATCCTAGCAGTAGGGTATCAACAGAAGTCTTAGAAATTATAGTTAAGGTCTGCTTAAACAACTGTTGTCCATATTCTAAAGGAAGAGATGGAATTGTTCACTGCTTTGGTTAACATGTCAACCTCTTGATATTACCTTATAAAAAAACTTGTATAGATTTTTCAATTATTTCCTACAGATCCTCATTTCAGAAATTGCTTATGGAAAAGAATCTCTTGGCAAGGTGCTGATAATGCAGTGTTTGAGTACTAAATTAAAGGTCAAGAAGATGTTAATGAGAAGTATCCAATGAGCAGAGCCAAAGACGTAGCAGAACATCTTCTTCCTCTACTTTTGCTCATCGTCCCTATCTTTGATTCCTCTTGAGGTCACTAATTGGCATTTTTGCATTCTACAACTCTGGTTTTCCCATCATGAATTCCAGGGCTCAAATGAGTCTAAGTGCCCCTCCAGATGGTAAGCTAGCTGTGGGCCGGGAATGTGTCTGCCAAATCTGTTGCACTCTTCCAAGCGGTTATTGCAGTGCTCCACAAATAGAAAACTCTCAGTAAATACCATTTATTGATTAGGGAACTGGGGAGAGACACTTTATAGTCTTTCCCTCTTCTCCCTGATTTACTGAAATGCTGCCAAGAATCGGTACCATAGCTTCTGGGGTCAGTACTGACGCCATTTAGAACTTCTGCTCTTGTGGTTTCTGTTACCATTTGTAATAATGATAATAGTATTTGTTAAGCGCTATGTTCTAAGCACCAGAGTAGATACAAATTACTCTGGACATACTGGATTAACAGGTCTACCCCTAGCTCCACCCTCACCCTCTCCAATGCGGTTTTCAAACCATTGACAGGATGTTTCTCATTTAGAAGTTGCATCAGCACCACTATCTACCATGAAGTATGTTGGACACGGTTCATAATCTTTCCTCTGAACAGTTCCTCTTTATAAACTATGTTGAGCAGCCTTGGAAAACAAAAATGGCCTATTTCCCAAGATTCAAATGGAGGGAAAAATCCAGGCCCCAATTCTGATGGAGTGCCTTAATCTGGAGAAGCACCGTGGCCTAGTAGAAAGAGAACATACCTCGGCACCAGGGGACTTGGTTTTGGATCCTGGCTCCACCACTTGTTTGCTCTGTGACCTTGGTAGAATCACTTGCCTTCTCTGTACCTCAGTTTTGTCATCTGTAGAATGGGAATTAAATACCTCTTCCCACTTTCCATTGTATAGAGAAGCAGCATGGCTCAGTGGAAAGAGCACGGGTTTGGGAGTCAGAGGTCATGGGTTCTAATCCCAGCTCTGCCAATTGTCAGCTGTGTGGCTTAACTTCTCTGTGCCTCAGTTGCCTTATCTGTAAAATGGAGATTCAGACTGTGAGCCCCATGTGGGACAACCTCATCATCTGGTATCCTCCCCAGCGCTTAGAACAGTGCTTTACACATAGTAAGTGCTTAACAAATGCCATCATTATTATTACAGTGAGCCCCAAAGTGGGACAGTGTCTGACCTGATCATCTCCTGTCTACCCCAATTCTTTGTACAGTGTTTGACACCCTGTAAGCACTTAACAAATACCACTATTATTCTGAGTATTTTGACGATTATTATTAAAACTCACCCAAGGGCATGTGGTCAGCAGAATTCTAGCCTCACCAAGCTAGGAGGCGTAGGACAAATTTGCTTTGAGATTGCCCTTAAACATTCCTTTTAAGTGAAAATTATTTTCTTCCACTTATGTTTCAGATTTCATTCTGCTTCTCCTTGAGGCTTCATGATCAGAGTCAGCTTGAGTTTTGCAGAAGCTATCTCACTTTAAATCTTTAAAGCACTTACCTCTTCCATGCCCTTCCCTCAAATTAGCCTCTAGCTGGGTTTAAATTTGGCTTGTCAAACTTATCAAGGCAAACCACTTTATCTTCTTGGACCTAGGTTTCCTTAGATATATGTAAAGTTGGCTACCATGTGAAGTTGTACCATGTGAGTTTTAGTGTATTTTGCATAAATACTCCTTCCACTTGTATTTTCCTTCCTGGATGACAAACAGTACTCTAGTTCCTCATAAAAACTGGTGTATTTCTAAGAAAACAATTGGGTAGCATAAAAATATTCTCAAAATAAACTAGTTATAAAGAGGAACTAATCGTTCTTGTAATTAATACACTAATAGAGTATATTATTTACTGCTCTAGTCTTCATTACCAGTGAAATATCAGAATTGTTAGTCATATGCTGTGTGACTTTGGGCAAGTCACTTAACTTCTCTGTGCCCCAGTTACCTCATCTGTAAAATAGGGATTAAGACTGTGAGACTCATGTGGGACAACCTGATTACCTTGTATCCCCCCAGTGCTTAGAACAGTGCTTTGCACATAATAAGTGCTTAACAAATGCCATTATCATTATCATCATATGCATTTTGTGAAGCGTTGTTTAAATTAAAGGGTTTGACGTCGTTAATAGCCTTTGCCCTGGCAGGGATTGTTGTTCCCACCTCTCTGGAAGCTTATTAACTTTTGTTAAAAAAAAAAAATGTAAAATGTCCAAATTGTTTAAACACTAATATCATTTTTATCATCATTGACAAACCAGATTTATCATTTTACAGTGCTCATCTTTCATAACCATGAAAAGAATGAAGTTAAGAGAAGTAGCATGGCTTAGTGTATAGCCTGGGATTCAGAAGGACCTGGGCACTTGTCTGCTATGTGACATTGTGCAAATCATTTAACTTCTCTGTGCTTCAGTTACCTCATCTGTAAAATAGAGATTAACAGTTGTGAGCTCCATGTGGGACACGGACTGTGTTCTGATTACCTTGTATCTAAGCGTTTAGAACAGTGCCTGGCACATAGTAAGTGCTTAGCAAATACCAATTTAAAAAAAAGAGAATGTGAATTCATTGATTATATACCGTTTTTCCCCAGAACAATTTAGAATCTTCTGAAGATGAGGTATAGGTGGTCTCAGATAAATTAGAGAGGGTATTCATTAGAAAAATCTGCCTTATTTGTTAGGTTCCTGGAATTTGTTGCTAAGACTGTGAGCCCACTGTTGGGTAGGGACTGTCTCTACATGTTGCCAACTTGTAATTCCCAAGCGCTTAGTACAGTGCTCTGCACACAGTAAGCGCTCAATAAATATATGTATATATATTTATATATATATGTATGTATATATGGTTGTACATATTTATTACTCTATTTATTTATTTATTTATTTTACTTGTACATTTCTATCCTATTTATTTTATTTTGTTGGTATGTTTGGTTCTGTTCTCTGTCTCCCCCTTTTAGACTGTGAGCCCACTGTTGGGTAGGGACTGTCTCTATGTGTTGCCAATTTGTACTTCCCAAGCGCTTAGTACAGTGCTCTGCACATAGTAAGCACTCAATAAATACGATTGATTGATTGATTGATTAATAAATATGATTGATGATGATGCAGGCAGAAAATAGAAGCAAGTTTGAGAGATCTGAACCGACACCCAGATGAGAGAATAGTTAGGCATAGAAGACATTGTTTTGCATCCAAGACCATGAGATTGGATATCAGGAAGAAAATCATCAATTTTTCAAATTGTTGGAGGTATAATAGTGGACCAGTTGGTCTACTGGTCGACTCAGAATGACCTTCTTAATAGCTTTTGTTTTCATAATACCAGAAGAGGAGGTTGGAATCTGGATATAAGAAACACTTGAAATCAGACAAAGATCTATTTGCTATCTGGTTATGGAATAAAGTGCTTTCTAAACGTTAAATGCTGGATTCAATAAAAGAGAATCAGATCAGGAACGATCCCCATCCCAACCAAGGTTAACAATTTAAGAGAAAGGGAGAGCAGGTGTCTTATTTCCATTGCATAGATGAGAAAACTAAGGCCTAGAGAGGTTGTGGCTTGTCAGAGGTCTTACAGCAGGTCAGTGATAGAGATGGGATTAGAGCCCAGGTTTCCTGATTCTCAGGGGCATACTCTTTCCACTTAAATACATTGCCAGAAATAATAATAATAATAATTGTTATGGTATTTATTAAGTGCTTACTTATGTGCCAAGCTCTGTTCTAATAATAATAATAATAATGGCATTTATTAAGCACATACTATGTGCAAAGCACTGTTCTAAGTGCTGGCACCGTTCTAAGCACTGGGGAAGGTACAAGTTAATCAGATTGTCCCACGTGGGGCTTGCTGTCTTAATCCTCATTTTATAGATGAGGGAACTGAGGCACAGATAAATTAAGTGACTTGCCCAAGGTCACACAGCAGGCAAGTGGCAGAGCCAGGATTAGAACCCACATCCTTTGACTCCCAAGCCCATGCTCTTTCCACTAGGCCAATCTTTTCATAGGTGAGTGTGCAATTCAATTTGCTAGCTGTAACATAGAGCACTGGTATGTTCTCTAAAACTGCATCTGATGTATTTCCTCCATTTAGGGCTATGGACATGCATCTAACACTGAGGAAGACTGTAGCAGCTCATAGAGTCCCCCTTTGAGTTATTGACGCTATATGATTGTAGGATGTGTCTTCTGAGAATTCAGTCTATTTGACAGCTGCCAAATAGGGATTTTTGTCTACCAAGCCTATTGTGTTGTACTCTCACTGTACAGTACAGTGAACCATAAAGTATAATACTGTAAAGTACAGTGCTTTACCAGTAAGTTTACGGTAAATACTCACCTGCTTTAACTCTTTACCATAGTCACTAAAGCGCTCAATCAGCTTAACTTCTCCTATTTTACCTCACTGATTTCCTTCCACAAACCAGCCCTCACTCTGCTCCTCTAATGCCAACTTGCTTACTGTACCTCGATCTCCTGTGCCTCATTGCTGGTTCCTTGTCTTCATCCTCACTCTCACTCTCGGCTTCAAGGCTGTCCATCACCTCGCCCCCTCCTACCTCACCTCCCTTCTCTCCTTCTCCAGCCCAGCCCGCACCCTCCACTCCTCTGCCACTAACCTCCTCACTGTACCTCGTTCTCGCCTGTCCCGCCATCGACCCCCGGCCCACGTCATCCCCCTGGCCTGGAATGCCCTCCCTCTGCCTATCCGCCAAGCTAGCTCTCTTCCTCCCTTCAAGGTCCTACTGAGAGCTCACCTCCTCCAGGAGGCCTTCCCAGACTGAGCCCCCTCATTCCTCTCCCCCTTCTTCCCCTCCCCACAGCACATGTATATATGTATATATGTTTGTACATATTTATTACTCTATTTATTTTACTTGTACATATTTATTCTATTCATTTTATTTTGTTAATATGTTTCATTTTGTTGTCTGTCTCCCCCTTCTAGACTTTGAGCCTGCTGTTGGGTAGGGACCATCTCTATATGTTGCCAACTCGTACTTCCCAAGCGCTTAGTACAGTGCTCTGCACACAGTAAGCACTCAATAAATACGATTGAATGAATGAATGAATGAATCCTCTTTCTGACCTGGAACTCTCTCCCACTCTCCCCAGAGCCTTATTAACAGACCACCACTCTCCCCAGAGCCTTATTAAAATCACATCTCCTCCAAGAAGCATTTGCTGATTAAACCCTCTTTTCCCCAGCTCTCTCTCCCTTCTGCTTTGCCTAGGCACATAGATCTGTACCTTTTTAAGCACTTGATATTCACCTCCGCCTCTACCACACAGCACTTATGTACATACCCATAATTTATTTATAATATCTGTCCCCCCTAGGCACATAGATATGTACCTTTTAAGCACTTGATATTCACCTCCGCTTCAGCCACACAGCACTTATGTACATACCCAGAATTTATTTATAATATCTGTCCCCCCTCTAGACTGTAAACTATTTGTGGGCAGGGAATGTGTTCAGTAATTCTGTTGTATTCTCCTGATGGACTGACTGATTCTTTCAAAATTCCATTTAGCCTAACGCAAGTCAAAATTAAACCCAAATTGCTTTCAAACACGGCACTCCTTTTGTCTTGGAAATATTATACCCTTGTTTCTAATGGTTCTTTCCCTTTCACAAGTTCAGAGGGTAAGGGAAATCCACTCTAAAAAACAGCTTGGAAAAATATTTATTAATTTTCATTGCATGTTTAGCATGTTTCTTATTACTAACATATTAGCACTTCTGACAAGCCTTTGGGTTAGGAGTATATGATATCACTGTCACAATTCAAAGTGCAATGTTTCGGATCAAACAGCTGCTGGGATTCTACTCAGAATTATTCTACTATGACAGTAGAAGTTAACTGTTATTACCTAACTGAGAGTCGAAGTACTTTGGAAGCTGCATGTTGCTTTAACAGTAGTGAGTCTGAAGACTTCCATCTGAACAGAAAACTAGAGATTTTTTTTAAAAAAAAACCAATGATATTTAATGACAAAGAGCACTGTACTAAGCACTTGGGAGTGTCCAGCAGAGGGAATAGACATGCTTTCTCCCCAAAAAGAGCTTACAGTCTTACCACAGCTGTTTAGGTAGTTGTCTAAGATGTAAACTAAGTGATCCATGGGTTCAAAGGTCATAGGTTCAAAGGTCATGGTCATGGGTTCAAATCCCGGCTCCGCCCATTGTTAGATGTGTGACTTTGGGCAAGTTACTTAACTTCTCTGTGCTTCAGTTACCTCATCTGTAAAATGGGGATGAAGACTGTGAGCCCCCCGTGGGACAACCTGATCACCTTGTAACCTCCCCAGTGCTTAGAACAGTGCTTGGCACATAGTAAGCACTTAATAAATGCCATTATTATGTGGAAGCAGCGTGGCTCAGTGAAAAGAGCCCGGGCTTTGGAGTCAGAGGTCATGGGTTCAATCCCGGCTCCACCACTTGTCAGCTATGTGACTTTGGGTAAGTCACTTCACTTCTCTCTGCCTCAGTGACCTCAACTGTAAAAATGGGGATGAAGACTGTGAGCCCCCTGTGGGACAACCTGTTCACCTTGTAACCTCCCCAGCGTAGTGAGGAGAAAGTGTGTGTGTGTGTGTGTGTGTGTGTTTGTATGTGTGTTTTGGCAGGTTGGCAGGGTGTGGTGAGAGGGAATCAATCAATCAATCAATCGTATTTATTGAGCGCTTACTATGTGCAGAGCACTGTACTAAGCGCTTGGGAAGTACAAATTGGCATCACATAGAGACAGTCCCTGCCCAACAGTGGGCTCACAGTCTAAAAGGGGGAGACAGAGAACAGAACCAAACATACCAACAAAATAAAATAAGTAGGATAGAAATGTACAAGTAAAATAAATAAGTAGATAAATAAATAGAGTAATAAATATGTACAACCATATACACATATATACAGGTGCTGTGGGGAAGGGAAGGAGGTAAGATGGGGGGATGGAGAGGGGGACGAGGGGGACAGGAAAGAAGGGGCTCAGTCTGGGAAGGCCTCCTGGAGGAGGTGAGCTCTCAGCAGGGCCTTGAAGGGAGGAAGAGAGCTAGCTTGGCGGATGGGCAGAGGGAGGGCATTCCAGGCCCGGGGGATGACGTGGGCCGGGGATCGATGGCGGCACAGGCGAGAGTGAGGTACAGTGAGGAGATTAGTGGTGGAGGAGCGGAGGGTGCGGGCTGGGCAGTAGAAGGAGAGAAGGGAGGTGAGGTAGGAGGGGGCGAGGTGATGGACAGCCTTGAAGCCCAGGGTGAGGAGTTTCTGCCTGATGCGCAGATTGATCGGTAGCCATTGGAGGTTTTGGAGGAGGGGAGTAATATGTCCAGAGCGTTTCTGGACAAAGATAATCCGGGCAGCAGCATGAAGTATGGATTGAAGTGGAGAGAGACACGAGGATGGGAGATCAGAGAGAAGGCTAGTGCAGTAGTCCAGACGGGATAGGATGAGAGCTTGAATTAACAGGGTAGCGGTTTGGATGGAGAGGAAAGGGCGGATCTTGGCAATGTTGCGGAGCTGAGACTGGCAGGTTTTGGTGACGGCTTGGATGTGAGGGGTGAATGAGAGAGCGGAGTCGAGGATGACACCAAGGTTGCGGGCTTGTGAGACGGGAAGGATGGTAGTACCGTCAACAGAGATGGGAAAGTCAGGGAGAGGACAAGGTTTGGGAGGGAAGACAAGGAGCTCAGTCTTCGACATGTTGAGCTTTAGGTGGCGGGCGGACATCCAGATGGAGATGTCCTGAAGGCAGGAGGAGATGCGAGCCTGGAGGGAGGGGGAGAGAGCAGGGGCAGAGATGTAAATCTGGGTGTCATCAGCGTAGAGATGATAGTTGAAGCCGTGGGAGCGAATGAGGTCACCAAGGGAGTGAGTGTATATTGAGAACAGAAGGGGACCAAGCACTGAACCTTGGGGAACCCCCACAGTAAGAGGATGGGAGGGGGAGGAGGAGCCTGCAAAAGAGACTGAGAAAGAACGACCGGAGAGATAAGAGGAGAACCAGGAGAGGACGGAGTCTGTGAAGCCAAGGTCAGATAACGTGTTGAGGAGAAGGGGGTGGTCCACAGTGTCAAAGGCAGCTGAGAGGTCGAGGAGGATTAGGACAGAGTATGAGCCGTTGAATTTGGCAAGCAGGAGGTCATTGGTGACCGTTGAGAGGGCAGTTTCCATGGAATGAAGGGGATGGAAGCCAGACTGGAGGGGGTCGAGGAGAGAGTTGTTGTTGAGGAATTCTAGGCAGCGCGTGTAGACAACTCGTTCAAGGAGTTTGGAAAGGAATGGTAGGAGGCATATGGGACGATAACTAGAAGGTGAGGTGGGGTCAAGAGAGGGTTTTTTTAGGATGGGAGAGACATGGGCATGTTTGAGGGCGGAGGGGAAGGAACCAGTGGAGAGTGAGCGGTTGAAGATGGAAGTTAAGGAGGGGAGAAGGGATGGAGCGAGAGATTTCATAAGATGAGAGGGAATGGGGTCAGAAGCACAGGTGGCCGGAGTAGCACTTGAGAGGAGGGAGGAGAGTTCCTCTGAGGATACCGCTGGGAAGGATGGGAGAGTAGCAGAGAGTGTTGAGAGCCGGGGGTTTGGAGAAAGGGGGGAAGAGACTTTGGGGAGGTCGGACCTGATGGATTTAATTTGTTAATGAAGTAGGAGGCCAGATCGTTGGGGGTGAGGGAAGGAGGAGGGGGAGGAACCGGGGGCCTGAGAAGGGAGTTGAATGTACGGAAGAGCTGGCGGGGGTGATGGGCATGGGTGTCAATAAGGGAGGAGAAATAGTTTTGTCTGGCAGAAGAGAGGGCTGAGTTAAGGCAGGAAAGGATAAACTTGAAGTGAACGAGGTTGGCATGGTGTTTAGACTTTCGCCAGCAGCGTTCGGCAGCTCGAGCATAAGAGCGAAGGAGGCGGACAGTGGCAGTGATCCAGGGCTGTGGGTTAGTGGTGCGAGAGCGGCGAAGGGAAAGGGGAGCGAGCGAGTCTAGCTGAGTAGAAAGGGTAGAGTTGAGAGCAGTAATCTGATCATCAAGACTGGGTAGAGAGGAGAGGGCAGCGAGGTGGGGTGTGAGGCGCTCCGAAAGATGGGTGGGGTAGGGAAGTGTTCAGATGGCAAAATTTTGCTCCAATGGGAAAAATTTGATTTTCTAGGGGGCTGAGCTGAACACTTTTCAAAGAGTAAAATGTGTAAATCAGAATCGGAAAGCTTGAGAGAGCTGTGCATATCCTGAACGTTTTATACACTTTAATAATAATAATAATAATTATGGTATTACTATGTTCCAAGCACTGTTCCAAGCACTGGGGGAGATACAAGCTTATCAGATTGTCCCAGTTGGGGCTCACAGTCTTAATCCCCATTTTACAGATGAGGAAACTGAGGCCCAGAGAGGTGAAGTGACTTGCCCAAAGACACACAGCTGACAAGTGGCAGAGCAGGGATTAGAACCCATGACCTCTGACACTAAGCCACGCTGCTTCTGCTTTCTAAATTCAAATGCGGCACTAAGTGTGCATGTATGTACGTGGCATTCATTAGCTATCTTTTAACTGGAGAATTTGCAGTTGTAAGAGTGCCCATGGTCAAATATGAAACTGGACCTAACTGACCCCTATAATTACATTTTATTGATTTAAGTCAGATGTTTGTATTCTGGTGACATGTTTAATAGCATTAACATTTGAAGAGTCAGGCTTATAGCACATTAACATGAAATTCACAGCACTTTTAGCAATTGCTTTATTTTAGACTCAGAGCACACTTAAAGGGCAAACTTTTTAAACATGGCCTTCATTTATGCACAGGCCAAAAATGTCTGCAGTTATGGGTTATAACCTTCTTGGGAGGTGACTGACGAATGGCCCAAGCTGTGAAATCCCAGTTTCTAGCCTCTTTTACAAACTTGCCTTTATGCCCGCCATAAATCTGATTTCTCTCAGTGCTCCTCTTAGACATCAAACTGCATTTCAGGGATGTGGGACTTCATTTATTATAGAGTTGAAACAGGGAAGGAGAGTTTGTTGTTGTAAGTAGTGTCTAATTGTGTGGGTCCTCAACAATTTACCTATAAAAATGAAAACTGAGTATAAAAATTGTTCCCAAAATACAGAAGAGAGACCGAGCATCTTATTATTTTTGACAAGGCAAAGAAAATAGACATGTGTTGACCACACTTACATAGTTACACGTACTTCAGGCAAGGCAGTCGCACTGAAAATCAATTAAAAAATAAAAAAAAATCTATTAGGCAGTCTGTTTCCAATCAAAATGCCTCTCTAATTTTATCACAGTATTGAACATCGCCGTCTGTCCGAAATTACACAGCTAAAAGATTTTTCAAGTGGGGCTTTCATGTTCCACCTTACTGAATGCTCCATGTGTTGTATGATAAAGAGTCCAATGGCTGTGAACAGTGGATTCCTGCCTCAACCGTTCCCAGGCTTGAGCTACCCAATGGATAGCAAAGTGGTGGGAGGGTAGGTGATCTGGTGGTGTGCAAAGTGGGAGTTGGTAGGGGAGGAAAATGAGTCAGGAGATGACAGGGGAACACTAGGATCAAGAGGGGTGGTGATAAGGGGAAAGTACCAGTAGTCTATATGGTCCCCTGATCAATGAATGGCCTACTCACTTTACTGTCCCCTCGCTCCCCAAATAGACAATGGGAATAAACTCCATATTTTTATACCTATTACTACACTGAAATAAGTAAGGGAGCTCCTCTTTTCCTTAGGACAGCAGGTCCACAGGTGTCAGACCCAGAGAGAGTCCTTTATTATCATCAATCGTATTTATTGAGCGCTTACTATGTGCAGAGCACCGTACTAAGCGCTTGGGAAGTACAAATTGCCAACATATAGAGACAGTCCCTACCCAACAGTGGGCTCACAGTCTAAAAGGGGGAGACAGAGCACCCTGGGTCATGAAAAGCAAGATAAGCGGACTTTGGAAGTCATCCTCCTCCCAACAACAATAATAATAATAATAATGATAATAATGGTATTTATTAAGCGCTTACTATGTGTGAAGCACTATTCTAAGTGCTGGGGGGATACAAGGTGATCAGGTTGTCCCACGTGGGGCTCAACAAGATTCTAACCCCTTTGGGTGATAGGGAGGATAATGGCCCAAGGAACCGTGAAAGCTTGGGAACCTCCACCCAAAGTGGATGAAAATTACAGGCACGGGCTGAAATGGCCTTGTACTGATTCCTCTCCATTGAGTCAGTTATTTATGTCTGTGTGTGAATGCCCCCCCTCCAGCTTGGATCAGCTTTTACTAAATTGTTGGACAGCATATGGGCCATAGATTCCCAGAGAGTGGCTCAGAGTACCAGATTTTCGATCTGAGCAAGATTCAATCCAATATTGTTTCTTCGATTGAGCTTCACTAATTATTGCTCAACTTTAGGGTTCCTGCTACCAAGTTAAATGTTATATCACTTCTTTAAATGGTCTTAATTATATATGATTAAGACCCAATTACAAGCCTTTTATTCTCCCAAATTTTTCTAAATGCTACTGATTTAAATACATTCCACAATTCAAGCTTTTTCAGCTAATATTTTGACTAGAATCGCCATTTCACCCCCTTAGCCACAGTCTTTCTAATTTTTTTAATGGTATTTTAAAGGACTTACTGTGTGCCAGGGACTGTACTAAGTGCTGGGGTAGATACACGTTAGGCTGGTTATGCTCCTTGTTCCACTTAGAGCTGACAATGTAATTCTCATTTTACACCTGAGGAAACTGAGGCACAGATAAGTTATGTGACATGCCCAAGGTCACACAGCAGACAAGTGGAAGAGCAGGGATAAGAACCCAGGTACTTCTGACTCCCAGGGCTATGCTCTAGCCACTAAACTATGGTGTTTCTCATTTTATAATCTCTGATTTTTAGCAATCTGAGCTCTAGTAAACTTGGAAGGCTTTTATTTCTCATTTCAAGAGATGCTGGGAGAAGACTTCCCTCCGGACTGCTTCTCCTACTCAGTGTTTTATTATTCTGTCAACCAAGAATGATCTGAATGGATGATGAAAAATATTGGTTCTTGTTTTTCATTGCTTGCTATTTTAACAGTTTCTTTGCTTGACCCAGAGAATATTCTCAAATTCCACCCCCCTTCCCTTCCCAGCCACACACACACTTGTCAAAGTTTTAGGTTGAGGTCTGATAGGATTTGACTGTCTTAGCAAGTGAGCACTTGAGGGATTGACTGGTGCAATTAGTAAAAATTGAAAGAGCTGAAAATTCTGTCAACATCATAGAAATATATCAGAATTCATTAATTCATTCAGTTGTATTTGTTGAGCTGTTCTGGTGTGCTTACTTTAAAAAATGACCCATTAAAGAGTGGAGATACTTACAGCATAGTATTTTAGTTCTTACATTGTTGTAGTAAGGTCTTTGAAATCTAAATTGAACTGGAGTGCCGAAAATTGAGAGGGATAGCTACATTTTTTCTTTACAAGAATCATGGATATAGCAAAAGGAAATATGTCCTTTCACAAATTTTCTACAAGTGCATTAGGACTCTTTTGAAAGTCTACTAACTATGCACATACTCTAATACCTGCAATTCCTAGTAACGCGCTAAATCACTATTCCCTGACTGATGCCAACTTCAAATTGAAATACTTTCAGGGATAATTATCATGCTAACAGCTGGCTGATGGCAAGTGCGAGCAGCAACATGCTATCAACAAACCATATCCCTTCCAAGTGAAGATTCTGTCACAGATTTCACCTTGGTACCTTGCACGATCAAATGCATGAATGGGATGATCTCTTTGGATTTCATATCTGAACTGATTATATTTATATCCATATGAGAAAACAAGTGGGAATATCTGAGGGTGAGTATTGTTGACCAGGAGCATCTAATAAGGCTATCTAAAATCCACTAAGAGCGGGGAGCCTTACCTTAGAGAAAGATGAACTCTGACCGTACCTTAACATTTAATAGGAGACACTATCAAGTTGTTTGGGTAAAAAAAAAATGCCTGTGGTGTTTCAGGGATAAGATCTTACAGTGTGATCCATAGATGCACAGTATTTGCCTACTAGGGAACAGAGAGGGGCTTCAGCTGAGTTACCGGGGGGCTTGGCTTAATATATTTGGTGCAATTAGTGGTATTTATTGAGTGCTTAATATGTTCAGAACACTGCACTAAACATTTGGGAGAGTACAATACAACATAATTAGCAGACCCGTTCCCTTACATGAGCTTACAGTCTATCCTCTTCTAACAACAGGACTTTATATTGTGCTCTTGATTAAGAGTTTATTTTAAGGCTCAAGAGAAGCTGTTTGAAATTGCTATCTCTTTATGTAGAATTTTGAAATCTTAATAAAAGGTTGACTTACCGTTAAGCTAAACCTTTTTTTAATACACCTCTTATTATGTTGCTATAAAAGCTTTTAAGGAAGCCCATGAATCTTTTGGAGCAAACTTTATGCTGTTTCAATCAGCCTGTATTAAACATGATTGTCACAAGTACAAAATGAATTAGTTCAGTAAGGTTCCATGTACTACATTAAGTTAAAAAATATTTGACGGATTCACATTTATGGTTGACTTGCATTGAGAAATAAATTTTTCTGCTGAAAACTGGAGGCATTTTATTGTGCAAACTATGATTCTATTGCTTTTACGTAATGATTTGTAGTTGCTGAAAGTTGTGAGGCATTCTAAAAGCCAAAATATGAATGGGATTACAATCTACCCTCAAATTTACTGCATTTAGGAAAGGGCTAAAGCGCTCAAGCTTTGAAATCATCTACTGCGAAGACTGTTTATTCCCCATATAAAGTCTTAGATTACATTATGCCCTGGAAGATATAAGGGCTGCAATAGAGCTGACTGCTAACCACCTCAAACATCAATTTACTGGCCTGCAAGTACGTTTTCAGAGAATACATAGCATATTAAGAGTTGGTTAAAAAAAAGATAGAATTTAGCAATTTTACTGTAATTCCTTAGACTATATTGAGTACATGAAATGAAAGTATCCATACTTTCATCACTGATATTTATGGGGGGCTTACTGTGAGCAGAGCAGTGTGCTAAGGGCTTAGGTGAGTACAATACAACAGAGTAGGAAGATATGGTCCCTGCTCACAAAGAGCTTATAACCTTGAGGGTTTTATGTGCATATGCTTATTTGTGTGTTTGAAGCATATGGCCTTATAAACCAGTTCTTATTTTCTCAAATGCTATCATTATGGCGATTTCAAATATTTATTTTGTTCTCTGGATTAGATTTAGAAGGGGAAGACAATTTTGAGGTAGTAATGGAAAACAAATGTGAGTCACTCTGAGGATTGTTTCTTTCCTATCCTGTAGGTTGTTGCATCCTCTGACCAAAACACTGAAAACATGAGTTATTTGTGCAGAGAGGCATCTTTTTTCCAAAATTCACTAATTGAAGAATATTTCCAGTGCCTTTTTGTTTGCAGTAACAATAACGTTACCTCTTTATAAGAATAGTTTTCAGAATGTATACTCATCCATGTTCATACATATGTTGGAATTGCAAAAAATGGTCTTTTGGACCTGATACGCATTCAAATTGATTAACAGTGAGACTTGTTCTTTATGCTTTGGAGGAAATGTAGGGCTTAAGTTCTTGGGTAGCAAGCTACCCAATCACTAGCATGCACTAGCAGTGTTTTTCTTTTTTTGGTAAGTTCCATTTTCTGGAAACAAGGAAAGCAGTTATCTTATAAACTGGGTAAACTTGATCTGAGGGGTGTAGATATAAGGAAAACCAAATTTTGGAATCTTTCATTGCCAGCTAATTGGAGTTAACTATAGCTAAACTTTCACAAGTGCCTGTTACCAAACTGCAATCATCTATCTTTAGCATACTGTAGTCTCGTATTCCTAAATTTACCACCCCACTTCAGTTAATTATTTTAAGAAAGTCTACAGGCCCCCTCTATACTGACAGAACACCATTCCCCAACCTTCAAAGTTATCAAGTGCTTGATATGTGCTCACAGTCTAAAGTGGGAATTCAAAGCCTTATTAAGGTCACATCTCCTCCAAGAGGGCTTCCCTGATTAATCCCTCTTCTCCCTGGCTCCCTCTCCCTTCTCTGTCATCTTGGACCTTTGGGAATTTGGTATTCTTCCCATCCTTAGCTCCACAGCACTTAAGTACATATCTGTAACTTGTTTCTTTATATTAATGTGTCTCCCTGTCTAGACTGAAAAGTCAGTGTGGGCAGGGAGATAACTACCAACGTTGTTGTACTGTCTGCTTCCAAATGCTCAGGGCAGTGTTCTGTGGAGAGTAAATGCTCAATAAATACCATTGATTGATTTATTGACTGAATGTTTCATAGCATTTTTAGGACTTGGACCTAATGCCTCCAACAATAGTTCTCAAGATGTCTTGGGTTTTTTTTTTTTCCTAATGAAGAACACTTTTCAATCAGGAAAGGAAAAGCATACACTTCCTTTTTTTAAAGGGAAGGGTAACTCGATCTGTGTGTGTGTGTGTGTGGGGGGGGGGGCAGCCTCCTCATCCCAAATATATTTCCCTCCCAGTTCCAATCACACCTTTCCCAGCTCCTTTTCTTTTGTCAAATATAGCCACAGAGGGAGGAGAAATGACTATTCTCTGCAGAAATGTGGTCCCCAAGGGGATTCCCAAATGTAATTCCTCACTTTTACACCAGCATCGTTTTGGAAATCTTACAGTACGATCCCAGGGATCCTTGGGAGGAGACAAACTAAGTCTTCCTTTCCTTAATCGTCTCAATGCCAACCATGGAAACAAGTAAAGCTGCATACTTAGACCTGTGATGGAGGTATGGGAGAGAGAGAAAGACAGGGTGATTGTAAGGGGTATATCCAAGGTCAGAGTTGGTGACACAGATCCTTTTCACCACCATTATGAGCTTCCAAGATTTCTTCCTAATGTTCCGTTCTTGAGTATGTTCACAACCCGGTCCTCCACTCTGGCACAGGTTGGCAATTCAGCTATAGGCAAAGGGAGTAGAGACACAAAGCCTCTTTGTTACTTGTTGTTCTTTTTCTCTAAGCCTTGTATGACCTTATCTGTGTATTGCTTGGAGACAGACTACTTGAGAGGACTTTAGGGAAAACCCATTTTCACCTCAGTTTCTACACAGGACCTGATGTTTTATCTACTCCAACACTTAGTACTGTGCTTGACACATTTTAAGCACTTAGGAAGTACCACTATTGTTGTGATTATTTCTGTTCAACTTGCAGGCTACCATTTGAGTATAAATATTGTATAGAACATACTGTGAGGTTTTATGAAGTCTACTATGAGACTCTGTTGCAGGTATATATGCTAAACGAAATTCTACCCCCTTGTTTCACAGACCACTTGTAACAGCCGTGGCAAATTGGATTCGAATTTCCACCCTGCTCCATCACCTCATGACTAATCCCCCGAGTTTCCCAGCCTCTTCACTTTTCCACCTTGGAGTGCCAAAACCTTCATGCTTCATTGGGAATGACTGCACAACATTAAACACATGCTGCAGATACATATTCAAATTAGGGATGTAACAAACTATCCATTGAGAATCCACTAAATCACTGCACCAACAAACCTACAGATCCAGAGTTAGCTCCAGTAAATTACTACTTACAATAAGCCTCTTCCTCTGATGATAAAGTAGAGCATATTTTATTTCAAAATGCAGACAATAACTCCTTCGCAATCAATACCTTTCCCAGCAGAGGAAAATTGCAAAGAACCGACTGCCAGCGTATGTACACCGAAAAGGATAGATGAACTAAAAAATGTGAGTTCTTCAGCAAAGCCCCAGAACAAAAAGTATTTGGAACTTGGCCCTCAGATTGGATACAGCAATAAGTCCTTGAACCCTCTGTGCTTTATGGGATTAGCTTCTCCTTACTGACAATATATGCTTTCTTGCAAGCTTGAGGTACATTTAAAAGTCAAGCTCCAGAAGTCCTGGGTTCTCTTTCCTCAAGAGATATAGTCCAGCTTCATGACAAGGTCAGTCAGTGGTATTTGAGTCCGTATTGTATGCGGAATACGGAACCAAGCATTTGAGAGTGTACCATACTACAGAGTTAGTAGACACATTCCCTGCTCACAAGGAGCTTCATTCATTCAGTCGTATTTATTGAGCTTTTACTGTGTGCAGAGCACTGTACTAAGCGCTTGGGAAGTACAAGTCGGCAACATAACTTGCAGTATATGGGGGAACTTGCAGACTGGGAGGGAAGATTGTTATGCATCTATAATATGTACACAAGGTACATGCGTGTGGGAAAAATGATTAAGCAACAGATACTCTTGTTATTGAGGAACTATAACTTCTGTTCAAAGGAAGAAAAACATTTCCTTTCCCAGATTTAATAATGGAAGCATAAGCTAGTGCTTGGAACCCTGTACCTACCAGGCATGTTTCTTAAAGCTACACCAGTTGTTCTTAAAGTCTAGAAAGCTAGATTGTATGGTCTTAAGGGGCAGGGATCATGCATACCAACACTATTGTACTCTCCCAAGTGCTAACCACAGTGCTTGGCACATTGTAATCTCTCAGTGAATACCCTAAGAAGCTAACCCTTTCTCACACTTTCCAACTTTCCCGTGGAGCATGTAGGAAATGTGAGTGAGGGACACATTTTTCTCTACTTCACATTCACTTTGGTACAAAGAATGATATTAAACCCAGCCGATGGCCTGAGATGGGCAAGGAACTGGCAACACCGCCTGCCTAGTGTCAGTGAGACTAGGCTACAACCTGGAGCCACTGAGATGTTCTAATTATTTTCATGGGGAGGGATACTCTCATTACTGCTGCTGCAGGATGGATGGTTGCCTCGTCCACGTAAATATTCTGAGTACTATGAGTAAAAGTAGGCGGTTTTCCCAGACTGAGACCCCTTTTTCCTCTCCTCCTCCCCATCGCCCCTGCCCTACTTCCTTCCCCTCCCCACAGCCCTTGTATATTTTTGTACATATTTATTACTCTAGTTATTTTACTTGTACATACTACTCCATTAATGATGTGCATTTAGCATTAATTCTGTCTGTTCTGATGACTTGACACCTGTCTACATGTTTTGTTTTGTTGTCTGTCTCCCCCTTCTAAAGCCCGTTGTTGGGTAGGGATCATCTCTATATGTTGCCGACTTGTACTTCCCAAGAGCTTGGTACAGTGCTCTGCATACAGTAAGCGCTCAATAAATATGATTGAATGAATGAATGAAAAGAGGACAGACCACCCCCCCGACCTGAAAAAATGGATTAAAAACTGGGTGACATTCTATCCTCTAACATCTTCCTTTCAATAAGATTAAAAATGGAATACCAACTTTTTAGAAATTCCAGGTTGTTCCTTTCAAAATTAATTTTTAGGCAAGCTTTCATTTTTCTACACTATCGGAAGTGGAGTGGGGGGAATCATTTCTCAAAACAGTACATATGGTTGCCCCAGCAACAAGCACAGGAGTGTGATCCTCAGAATTTCCTTGAACCTTCGTCATAGCATAATATTGAACGAGCCCATCTTTACGAAAATCTGCATCACCTTAATCTGTGAAATAATCAGTATTTAGT
Organism: Tachyglossus aculeatus; assembly: GCF_015852505.1. NCBI lineage: Eukaryota > Metazoa > Chordata > Mammalia > Monotremata > Tachyglossidae > Tachyglossus > Tachyglossus aculeatus. Next base: position 50,251,140 of record NC_052071.1, read on the forward strand.
CAATGATCGTTTCATAATGTATTAAAAACTGCAACTTTATTCTGAAAACTATTGCATTTAAAAAGGAAGATATCGAAATAACTATATGGTATGTGCAGGAAGATTCTGGGCTGTATTTCTAACTCTTCCCCTGTTTCGCCATGTGAAAATCTGGCCAGATGATTGACACTCTCTGGGTTTTTCTACCTCCATCGGTAGAAGGCTCTTAATTTACAACCCTTTAAGAAAGTTGGTGTAAACTGCTATTTTACCGACTAGGAATTCGTTCATCTCCTAAAATAATATTTACCTCGCCTAGCATTTAACCCAGAATAAAATAAATTTGGAAAATTAGGGAAGACACATGCATGGCACTCTGTAAAGACAGCTCTCTTTTGCTTCTTTAATTGTCATTGAGGTACCTGTTGTGTTTTCCCCTGGCAGAGTTTGGTAAATGAATTCCAGTCAGGAGTACTCCAGACAGTTGTTATAGTTTCCTAGCAATTTGACTCCATGAGCTAAACGAAGTATTGTTTAATTTTGCAACTTCATCTCCAATGCCCTCTGCATATGTGGTAATCTTGAACAAAATTAATTACTGTAATTTCTAAATGTAAAGCCCTTGGGATAGTAGAGTAGAAGCAAGACTCACAATCACTGGCCTCCAGAATCTTGCCCTCGGAGATGACGATCTTTTTTTTTTTTTTTTTCCCACACCCTGAAAGGAGCATTTGTTATCCTGGAAGCAAATGCCAAAACTTCCTTAAGGTTCAGCCAGTTTGCTTAAGGAAAAGCCAACACTATTGACCAATTATAGATCCGGAAGACATGCACACATATTTTGTTGTTGTTGTTCATTATGATAAGAATATATTGTAGCTTTAGCAAGGATGACCGGAGCTTTTCTGCAGGTAATTTCTATTTCAATGTACTTTGTATACCAGACGTTTTCAAAATATGCCTGAAGCGCTAAAGAGAGCCTAGTACGCTAGTAATTCAGTGGAAGTCTATTTCTCTCATCTGAAATATTACCACTGAATCTCGAGAGATGACTATTCAGAAGGTGCATGAAGGATGTTTACTACGGAATCATAAGTGGACTTGGCAGTTAACTTTTCTCATTGTAACACTGTTGTAAAACTAAAGAAACAAAACAATACACCAAACTTTCAAGGTTTGAAAAAATAAGAAAACATTTATGAATCAATTTCTTAGGGTTTTTTTAGTACAGAGTTTTGGTATAATGATTATGGTGCTTAAGTGCTTATTATAGGAATAGTAATGATGGCATTTGTTAAGCACTTACTATGTACCAAGCACTGTTCTAAGTGCTGAGGTAGATACAAGGTAATCGGGTTGTCCCATGTGGGGCTCACAGTCTTAATCCCCATTTTACAGATGAGCTAACTGGGGCACAGAGAAGTGAAGTGACTTGCCCAAAATCACACAGCTGACAAATGGCAGAGCATGGATTAGAACCCACGACCTCTGACTCCCATGCCCGTGCTCTTTCCATGAAGCCACTCTGCTTCTCTATTATGCCCCAAGCACTGTACTGAGCTAGGGTATAATAATAATAATAATAGTGGCATTTATTAAGCACTTACTATGTGCAAAGCACTGTTCTAAGTGCTGGGGAGGTTACAAGGTGATCAGGTTGTCCCACGTGGGGCTCACAGTCTTAATCCCCATTTTACAGATGAGGTAACTGATGCCCAGAGAAGTTAAGTGACTTGCCCAAAGTCACACCGCTGACATTTGGCGGAACCGGGATTTGAACCCATGACCTCTAACTCCAAAGCCCGGGCTCTTTCCACTCAGCCACGCTGCTTCTGGCATGGGAATTAATCAGTAATGCATCTGAGCATAGCAATGAGGCTCTGATTTCCAACTTTGTGCATGGCCTTGGACAAGCCCCTTAAAATCTTACTGCTTTTTTCTCCATGTAAGAAGGCAGAATTTTAATTTATTTCATATGGAAGCATTGAAAATCAGCTGAAATTTAGAAATTGATCTGAACATGAAACTGAATATGAATGTCTACAAAATGTCTCTAACCCCAAACCGTGATTGACTAGCAATAAGCAAATCTATTGTACCTGACAACTTACTGCTGCAGTAAAATAGTTTTCATATGCTCTGCCTAGTGTGCAACATATAATTGTGTTATCGGTGCCTTTTTGTTGCCATGGCTTTTCATAATTATGTAGGTCAAGTAAGTCTGAAAATAGGAAAATGCATTGTTTTTATTCAAATATATTACATTCAAGGAAAGCTTAATACACTGAAAGTTAGCGATCAAATTTCCACATGAAACTAACAATCTGGCTGGGAATGAGAAAAATAATACTGATGGTATTTGTTATGTGCTATGCGCCAGGCACTGTACTAAGCACTGGGTGGATACAAACAATTTGGGTTGGACACAGTCTCTGTCCCACGTGGGGCTCACAGTCTCAATCCCCATTTTACAGATGAGGGAACTGAGGCACAGTGAAGTGAAGTGACTTGCCCAAGATCACACAGCAGATAAGGGTGTGCTGTGTGAAGCAGTGAATAGAAGCAGTGTGGCTCAGTGGAAAGAACTCGGGCTTGAGAGTCAGAGGTTGTGGGTTCTAATCCCATCTCCACCACTTGTCTGCTGTGTGACATTGGGCAAATCACTTCACTTCTCTGTGCCTCAGTTACCTCATCTCTAAAATGGGGTTTAAGACTGTGAGCCCCACGTGGGACAACCTGATCACCTTGTATCTTCCCCAGTGCTTAGAACAGTGCTTGGCACATAGTAAGTGCTTACCAAATACCATAATTATCATTATTATTATTGCTAAGTGGCAGAGCTGGGATTAGAGCCCATGACCACCTGATTCCCGGGCCTGTGCTCTATCCACTCCATGCTGCTTCTCTAATAATAGTAATAATGTTGGTATTTGTTAAGCACTTACTATGTGCAAAGCACTGTTCTAAGCGCTGGGGGGGTACAAGGTGAACAGGTTGTCCCACGTGGGGCTCACAGTCTTCATCCCCATTTTACAGTTGAGGTAACTGAGGCACAGAGAAGTGAAGTGACTTGCCCAAGGTCACACAGCAGACAAGTGGCGGAGCCGGGATTAGAACCCATGACCTCTGACTCCCAAGCCCGGGCTCTTTCCACTGAGCCACGCTGCTTCTCTAATGTGAAATGAACTAATGGCATCCAATAAGACAGAAGGAGTTGGGAAAATCAACTTGTTTGGAACACTTTATTTCAACACTGTAGCAAGAAAAATCACTTTTTAGACTCTTCATGGTCCACGGGGATCAAGTTGATATTTCATTGTGGAGTGAAGACGGGAAGTCTGCATTTTGCCAATTCATAACTCTGTGGGGTGGTAATATTAGTGACCTGTTTCAGTATTTGGGTTTAAGTTCACATATGTGAAAAAAACCAACAAGTTTTGTGTTTGTGTTTCCCTTGTGGGAAGGGCAGAGGCCCATAGAAGAAATTGTAGTGTATTTTGACAAAAGGGCTGAGATGTTTGCTCAGCACAAACCACCAGCTCTTCTGCCAAAACAACTCTGTGATCTGGCCTGCCTGGGTGGGACATTCCTTTTCTTTCTAGACTGTGAGCCCACTGTTGGGTAGGGACCGTCTCTATATGTTGCCAACTTGTACTTCCCAAGCGCTTAGTACAGTGCTCTGCACACAGTAAGTGCTCAGTAAATACAATTGATTGATTGATTCCTTTCAAAAAGGATCAAAAAGGCTACCCTACTGTAGAGTCAAGCAGACCTTTCAAGGGAATTCACACTGGTGGAGAAAAATGTATTCAGCTGAAGAAATTTGAGGGCAGAGATCATGTCTAACAACTCTATTGTAGTCTTCCAAACATAGTACAGCACTCTGCACACAGTAAGAGCTTATAGAGAAGAAGCGTGGCTCAGTGGAAAGAGGCCGGGCTTGGGAGTCAGAGGTCATGGGCTCTAATCCCGGCTCTGCCACTTGTCAGCTGTCTGACTTTGGGCAAATCACTTCACTTCTCTGGGCCTCAGTTACCTCATCTGTAAAATGGGGATTAAGACTGTGAGCCCCATGTGGGACAACCTGATTATCTTATATCTAAATTGTGTTGCCAATTTGTACTTCCCAAGCGCTTAGTACAGTGCTCTGCACATAGTAAGCACTCAATAAATACGATTGATTGATTGATTATATCTCTCCCAATGCTTAGAACAGTGCTTGGCACATAGTAAGCACTTAACAAATACCATCATTATTATTATGACCACTGACTCTCTAATATATGTACATATACACACAGGTGCATATATATATATATATATATATACACACATATATATATATATATATATATATATATATATATATATACATGCATGCATATACATGTTCTTGTGCACGTACATATAAAGAGTAGTCCTTGTATTAGAAGTAATCTCTGATCGTGAAATGTCCCTTGAGTGTGTGTCTGAAAAGCCCCCAGACTGAGCCCCCGTTTACCTGTGCCCCCTCCTCCCTTCCTTATCACCCCATCTCCCTCCCTCTGCTCTACCCCCTCTGCCCCACAGCACTTGTGTATATATGTGCATATTTATTATTCTATTTATTTTATTAATGATGTGTATATATCTATAGTTCTTTTTGTTATTGATGTGTGTTTACTTGTTTTGATGTCTGTCTCCCCCCTTCTAGACTGTGAGCCCATTGTTGGGTAGGGATTGTCTCTATTTGTTGCTGAACTGTACTTTCCAAGCCCTTAGTTCGGTGTCCTGCACACAGTAATCGATCGCTCAATAAATACAATTGAGTGAATGAAGAGCCAAATGCAGTATACACAATCCTTGCCACGCTGCTCACAAAAAGGTTGTTCGTTGTGTTTGATATTTGCAGCAGCTCATACGGTTTTCTCTCTTCTTTACCACTAGACTGGAAACTCCTTGAGGGCAGGAATCACGTCTGCCAACTCTAATTGCATCACATTTTCCTGCTGAATAATTGATAGATTCCCTCTTTGTCTCTTTTTCCTTTTGAAGTTATTGCTCCAAAAGAACTTCTCCTTTCCAGCACATCATGCTGGTCTATCCTTAACAATTGACTCAGTTAAAAGCTAGGATGCGTCATTTCATAAAACTTTGTTTTACCCTTTCCATAAAACATTTCCTCTGCCTTCCTAGTTTCCCCTTCCCCATTTCAGCCCTGTGTACAAGAGTCATTTGGATATCAATCAATGATATCGCAGACTTACTGTGCGCAAAGCCCAGTTCTAAACTCTTGGGAGAGTAGAATAAAATTGTTAGTAGACACGATGCCTACCTTCAAGGAGCTGACAATCTAATGGATATAGTGTTGTCATTCGTTCTCCTCATGGGCTGTACCCACCGGAGCTGTGCTAAGATTAGCATGGTTTGGCTACTAGGAGATTGATTAAATTCTGGCATTTCCTTGTTTGTAATCCTCTCTTGTCACTTGATATTGAAACACACAGATCTATTTTAAACAAACACGACTGTGGGTTTTAGTAGAAATGGTGTAGCACTTGAGGTTGAGTTGAGGTGCTTCTGATAAAAGGAATGCCAGGAGAGGCAGCTAAGAGGATCTATAATTGCCAAAAATGAGGGACAAAGTGATCTATTGTCATTTACCCTTAGGAATAGATAGAAATGACAAAATATAATTGTCAAGTTAAATATGTATATATCATTGTCCTTTGTATTCATTAGTGACACTCATGATAATGTTGCAGTTCATGTGAGTAAATGTGATTTAGGAGATGATGTGATGCATTTTTTTTCCTGAATTATACCTCACTTTTCCCACCAGATTTCCCTGTCTACTTTGGTGCTACCTTTGCATTTGGGTGCTCACTCCATTCCAACAGCCCAATAAGTAGATATATGCGTATCTTCATTTAATCATTCAATTACATTTATTGAGTGCTTAATATTTGTAGAGCACTGTACTAAGCACTTGGGAAAGGACACTAATACAAAATTGGCAGACAAGTTCCAAACCCACATCTAGTTTGCCATCTAGAGGGGGAGACCACCATTAATATGAATAAAAAATGTAATGTGTAATTAAACATATGTTCATAAATTAAAGATTAACACTCTTTGCACTCTTTTGCTTCTCCTTAACTCGAATTTATTGCAGTGTTTTTCTCCCTTATTTGACTACAGGCTCTTTAAAAGCATGCCTCTATTGTACTTTCCCAAGAGCTCTGTACATTGTTCTGTTCAGAGGAAGCACTCAAATACACTTCATATTTTTTGAGCACTTACTGTGTGCTGAGCACTGTACTTAGCACTTTGGGAGAGTACAATATAATGCCATAAAAGTCACATTCCCTGTTCACAATGAGCTTACAGTCTATAGTAAACAATTTTGAGATAGGGCTGAGGAAAGAGTCCTTCCACCTCTATCTTGGCCTGCTCTTCCTCCTCCTCTTTTTTTTTTTTTGTATGGCATATAAGTGCTTACCATGTGCCAGGTACTGTACTGAGCACTGAGGCAGGTAAAAGCTAATCAAGTTGGACACAATCACAGTATTAATCCCCATTTTGCAAAAGAGGAAACTGAGGCACAGAGAAGTGAAATGACTTTACCAAGGTCATCCAACAGACAACTGGCGGAACTGGAATTAGAACCCAGGTCCTTCTGACTCCTTGGCCATTTTGTCCCCACTAAGCCATGTTGATGTTCCAAATGCAAGAAGCAGCATGGCTTAGAGGAAAGAGCCCGGTTTTAGGAGTCAGAGGTTGTGGGTTCTAATCCCACCTCCGCCACTTGTCAGCTGTGTGACTTTGGGTAAGTCACTTAACTTCTCAGTGCCTCAGTGACCTCATCTGTGAATCATCATCATCATCAATCGTATTTATTGAGCGCTTACTATGTGCAGAGCACTGTACTAAGCACTTGGGAAGTACAAATTGGCAACATATAGAGACAGTCCCTACCCAACGGTGGGCTCACAGTCTAAAAGGGGGAGACAGAGAACAAAACCAAACATACTAACAAAATAAAATAAATAGGATAGATATGTACAAGTAAAATAAATAAATAAATAGAGTAATAAATATGTACAAACATATATACATATACACAGGTGCTGTGGGTGTAAAATGAGTATTGGGACTGTGAGCCCTAAGTGGAAAAACTTGATTACCCTGTATCTACCCCAAAGCTTAAAACAGTGCTCGGCACATAGTAAGTGCTTAACAAATACCAACATTGTTGTTGTTGTTGTTATTATTATTATTATTATTATTATTATTATTATTATTATTATTATTATTGTTATTATTATTAAATGCAATGTCCAAGATTTGGAATGACACCTTTGAGGGAGGACACATTTAGAGAGAAGCATAAAATCAGAAGTGGAGCGTGCATATTATTTACTTTTGCTACTTATGCAAATGTCTGAAAACTTCTTGAAGGCAAGAAATATGTATTCTAACTCTAGTCCATGACACTTATTAAGAGCCTGACAAATCCCCAAATACATATATATTTAAAATACTCTGTCAGGTGCTTGTTATAATGATCTCGTCAATAGAAGCTCAATTAATGCATTTCATATTTCCCCATAAGGCTCGCAGGCTTAATTTCGATTTTACAGATGAGATCACTGAGCCATGGAAAAGTTATGTGAGTTGCCCAAGTTCACCCAGCAGGAAAAGCTGGATTAGAACCCAGCTCCTGTCACCCAGCCTAATACTCCGTCCCCTAGGGTACTTTCCTTCTCATTTTTGGTTTTTGTTTTGTTTTAGAAAAATGATCTGAGTAGCAGAGTGAAGTACAAACTGTAGTGGGGAGAAACAGGAAGGAGGGCAGTCAGTGAAGAGGCTGATGATGCCGTAGTCAAGGTGGGATAGGAGAAGGGCTTGGATCAACATAATAGCAGTTTGGATTGAGAGGAAAGGACAGATTTTGGCCATGTTTTGAAGGGAGAACTGACAGGATTTGGTGATATGGAATATGTGGGTATTGAGATGCGTTAAGGACAGTGCCAGGTTTTTTTTTTTCTTTCTGTTTTTTTTTGTTGTTGTTGTTCTTGTTAAATGGTATTTGTTCAGTACTTAGTTTGTGCCAGGCCCTGTACTAAATGCTGAGATAGATACATGATAATCAGGGTGGACACAGTCCTTGTCCCACATGGGACTCACAGTCTTAAATTCCATTTAAAAGATAAAGCAATAGAGCCACAGAGAAATTAACTGACTTGTCCAAGATCACACAGCAGACAAGTGGCGGAGTTGGAATTAGAAGGTCCCACATGGGGCTCGTAGGCTTAATCGCCATTTTAGAGATGAAGTAACAGCCAAAGAGAAGTTAATATGTGTAATATGTCACTTATCCAAGGTCACACAGCGGGAATATGGCAGATGAGGTAACTGAGACCCAGAGAAGTTAAGTGACTTGCCCAAAGTCACACAGCTAACAATTGGTAGAGCTGGAATTTGAACCCATGACCTGTGACTCCAAAGCCTGGGCTCTCTCCACTGAGCCACGCTGCTTCTCTAGTTAGTTGGTCATGGGAGCGAATGAGTTCTCCACAGGTGTATATGAAAAATAGGAGAACCAGAAATGAGCCCTGAAGGATCTCCACTGTCAGAGAGTGGGAGGCAGAAGTGCAGTTGCAAAACAGACTGAGGATGAGCAGCCAAAGAGGGAAGGAGAACTAAGAGAGGAGAGTATCAGTGAAGCTAAGGTTAGGTAAAGCTGCATGGCTTAGTGAAAAGAGCCCGAGTTTGGCAGTCAGAGGTCGTGGGTTCTAATCCCAGCTCTGCCACTCATCAGCTGTGTGACTTTGGGCAAGTCACTTAACCTCTCTGTGCCTCGGTTACCTCATCTGTAAAGTGGGGATTGAGACAGTGAGTCCCACGTGGGACAACCTGATTACCTTGTATCTACCCCAGTGCTTAGAACAGTGTTTGGCACATAGTAAGTGCTTAACAAATACCATCATTAGTAGTAGTAGTAGTAGTAGTAGTATTAACAAATACCAACATTATTGTTATTATTATTATTAAAGTTTAAAGGAGAAGGAGGTGGTCCAGAGTGTCGAAGGAGGTTGAGAAGTCTAAGAATATTAGGATGGAAAGATGCCATCAGATTTGGCAAGAAGGTGGTCATTGATTACCTTAGATAGTGCTGTTTCCATGGAATGAAGGGGACAGAAACCAGATTGAAGGGGACCTAGGAGAGGAAATGAAGAGAGTGGGTGTAAACAACTCTCTCAACGACTTTGCTGAGGAATGGTAGGAGGGAGATGGGGTGATAAGTGGAGGGAGCCGTGAGGTCAAGGGCAGAGGGATTTTAGAAGCAGCGTGGTTTAGTGGAAAGAGCATAGGCTTGGGAGTCTGAGGCGTGGGCTCTAATCCCGACTCCACCATTTGTCAGCTCTGTGATCTTGGGCAAATCACTTCACTTCTCTGTGCCTTATTCATTCATTCAATCGTGTTTATTGAGTGCTTACTGTGTGCAGAGCCCTGTACTAAGTGCTTGGGAAGTACAAGTTGGAAACATCTAGAGACAGTCCCTTCCCAACAGCGGGCTCACAGACTAAAAGATAAACTTCACATTTTTCCACTCCAGTAATTGCAAATGAAAAAAGAGAGTATTTTTCCCATGTTTCAATCGGGTTTTCAATTCTGCCTTCCTTGCATGAGGTTTCCAACATGGTTTTCAAATGTGTTACCTCATCTGTAAAATGGGGATGAAGACTGTGAACCCCAAATGGGACAACTTGTATCTACCCCAGCACACTTAGAACAGTGCTTGGCACATAGTAAGTGCTGAACAAATACCAGCATAATAATAATAATGGTGCCATTTGTTAAGCGCTTACAATGCGCAAAGCACTGTTCTAAGTGCTGGGGAAGACACAAGGTGATCAGGTTGTCCCACATGGGGCTCACAGTCTTAATCCCCATTTTACAGATGAGGTAACTGAGGCACAGAGAAGTTAAGTGACTTGCCCAAAGTCACACAGCAGAAAATTGGCAGAGCCGGGATTAGAACCCATGACCTCTGACTGCCAAGCCCGTGCTCGTTCCATTGAGCCACACTGCTTATTATTATTTTAGGATTGGGAAGACGTGAAGATGTTTGAAAGCACTGGGGAAGAAGCCATTCGAAACGTTAAATTAGATAGTTACCAAGGCAACAAAATTTTCCCAATAAAATTATTTATTCTGTTCTGTCTCAGCACACTGTCATTCATTCATTCAATCATATTTATTAAGCGCTTCTTGCGTGCAGAGCACTGTACTAAGTGCGTTGGAAGTACAAGTTGGCAACATATAAAGACGGAAATCTTCAAAGGCAACTGGTTATTTGACAGCTTGTGTTTTATTGTAATTATAATAATTATGGCATATATTAATCACTATTTGCTAAGCACTGGGGTAGATATAAGGTTTGGGGATCAGATACAGTCCCTGACCCATCTGGGGTCCACAACCTATCTTATAGTGCCTTTTTGACTTTTGCTACTCACATTTTTGTAATTGATAATTATATCCAGAATTTATAGAGGGGTTTATTTTAGCTTTTCCCAAAGAACTTCCTCTCCCTACCTCAGTTATCATTTATCCCAGTTTTACAGGTAACTAATTAAGATCGTGGTTAAGGTTAGGGTTTCAAAATAAAAATTAAAAAAAAATACCTAAATCTGAAGGTTATACTAGTTCAACCTTTGGGTGCCCCTCTAGATTGTAAGCCTCGTCGTGGGCAGGGAATGTGTCTACTTAGTGTTGTGTTGTACTCTCTCCAGCATTTACTACAGTGCTCTGCACACAGTTAACTTGAATGAATTAATTGGAAAGTATCATTTTCAAATATCTCCCGGGCATTAACTCATTCAGATATCCAATTCTATAACTTGATGAGCTAAAAAACATTCTTTTAGGAGGACTTTTGAAAAATGTGGGAGAACCTGTTGATCTCATTCATCTTTAGATGGTCTGGAAGGTTTGGCTTCATTGCTGAAGGTGAATTTCTACAAGGGATAATCCAGTACATTTGGGGAGTAGTATTTCTTTTTGGGTTGCCACTAAATCTGAATTTCCTCCCTTCCCCCCCCTCACCAAAGCTAATGCTAAATTTGATTGGAATTTCATGTAGTGAACTCAGGAGAAACCTGAACCTTCTGGTGACTCTGACTCACTACTGTGTAAATCCTTGCAAATATGTTTTTCTTTGCCGTTCAAACAAAGACTACTGGTTCGGGTTAACATACAAAAATAGCAATTTAGCAAGTGAAAGCTATGTTTTGAGAACGACTTGGATCACAATATCCCCTAGCCTTGTCTTGTCTTAAGCCATCGAATTGTTTCTGCCCCTTAGCAACATTACAGACACATCTCTCCCAGAACACTCCACTCTCCACCTGCAATCCTTCTGGTAGTGTATCCATAGAGTTTTCTCCATAAAAATACGGGTGTGCAGTAAACCTGAGTCTCTGCTGTCGATTCTCTTCCATGCCACCGCTGCCCAGCATGGGTGAGTTATGACTGCTAGCAGATTGCCTTCCACTCACTAGCCACTGGCCAAGCTAGGAATGGACTGGGTAGGCCTCTGTTTGACTCTTCCTCCCTAGCCGAGACTGGAAGAGCACTGGAAACTCTCCAGGTGTGACCCTGAGAGGGGAATATGTCCTATGCACACGAGAAATACTTGACATCCATGGGCACCTCACAGCCTAATATGCCTTATGATGATGGTGGTCTACCACTTAGTATAGCCATTGCATGCCAATCCAAAAAACAAAATCCTTTTTTTTAAAAAAAGTAAATGTACTCCCCTAGGCAATAGGGCAGATGTGAAGGATAGATAGACACATAGTTCTTACAAAGGGAATGAAGCAATCCTTTATGCCTTCTCCTTGTTTCCCCTTTCAGTCTCACCTTTTCCAAGTGCACGTTTTGAGGGCAGATTTATTATCTAAAAATGAGCCACTCAGTATTGAGAGTCGTGGAGGAGCAGCCCCACAGGCCCTACGATTATTCTTCTGCACACGCTTTCATAAACTTATTGGATATCCTTTGTGGAGAAAAATGCCCATCAAGGGACATAGCATGTGATTTGGGCCCGACCATGAGTTTGATGTAAGATTTTCAGGAAACCTCAGCAAAGGGCAACTGGTGTCCACTTATCAGCTGGGCAGTTTTCTTATTCCAGTACAGTCAGCTAGCAGATTCCTCACTCTTTGAGCCCCATGTTCAGATGTCTAGACTCATCTAGGCTGCTTTCCAGCATATTATTGTCTGCTAGCCATGTCTTGAGACCCCATTTATTTTTTTCTATATTGACTTTTTCATTCCTCTTATGAAATTAAATGTATGCATAATGGACAACAAAGTATTTATAGATCAAAATTGGATAGTTTAGGTGAAATAATAAAAGGTTTCTAGTGCCACTCACCTAGGACCTACGAAGAAAGAAACAGGCTATTAGGATGTAGCAGGCAAGCAATCTGGTAATGATAAAATGTCCCCGGAAAAAAATTAACTTCAGCTTGTTGGGTTTCAATTCAGTACATAATTCCTATGTTTGACTTTTAGAAGTTTATCTTTATATCAAAACACGACTATATGAAACATTGCACAATAAATGAATGAGGATGAATGAATAAAGAAGCAGCAGCATGGCCTTGTGGAAGGAACACGGGCCTGAATCACAGAACCCAGATTCTAATCCTGGCTTTGCCAAATGCTTGCTGTGTGACCTTGGGCAAGTCAGTTACCTTCTCCATGCCTCAATTCTCCTGCTCTCCCTCCTACCTAAACTGTGAGACCCATGAGGGACAGGGACTATGTCCATACCCATTCATTTGTATCTACCCCAGTGCTTAGAAGAATGTTTGACACATAGTAAGTGGTTAACAAGTACCAATTTTTAAAAATGTACCAGATAGGAAGCAATTTATTTCCTATGATCTTAAGGGACAGCTTGAGAAATAAATCCTAAAATATCCAATCACTAGTATTCATTGCGTGCTTGCAGAATGCAGATCCTATCTCTGCATTCAAAGAGCATATAACTGGGGAGACACTATAATAATATTAATAATTATGGTATTTGTTAAGCACTTACTATGTGCCAAGCACTGTTCTAAGCACTGGGGAAGATACAAGATAACCAGGTTGTCCTACGTGGGGCTTAAAGTCTTAATAACCATTTTAGAGATGAGGTCACTGAGGCATAGAGAAGTTAAGTGGCTTGGCCAAGGTCACACAGCAGACAAGTGGCAGAGTAGGGATTAGAACCCATGTTCTCTGACTCCCAAGCCCTTGCTCTTTCCACTAAGCCACGCTACTTCTCTATAGGGTATCAATCAATCAATCGTATTTTTCGAGTCTTTACTGTGTGCAGAGAACTGTACTAAGTGCTTGGGAAAGTACAATATAGCAGACACATATTATAGATAGGAGGAAGTAGTAGCATATAGAAGATTTGTACATACTGTAAAATGGGGATTAAGACTGTGAGCCCCCCATAGGACAACCTGATCACCTTGTAACCTCCTCAGTGCTTAGAACAGTGCTTTGCACATAGTAAGCGCATAATGAATGCCATCATTATACTCACTTCAGGGGTTAGAAATACTTAAATGCAGTGTGAAAGTATTTCATGGGATTTGGGGTTGACTAAAATACATTTCACCTTTCTATCCATTCTTCCCTCTTTTGCTTGGCTTTATTTCCTTTTTATTTCTTTTTATTTTTAGACAAGGGGCTTTCAGAATCATAATTATCAGAGAGGTTGGATAATCCTTGGGAGTATACGAAAAAATATCAAATGTACTTCCTCCTCTAAGCCAGTTGTTTTTCTCACTTTCCCTAACCAGCCTTTTTATGTTTTGGGTACACAACTTTTCCTGATGAGTCATCAAGATGCAACTAACCCTACTCTTTACTGCAAGAAAACTTCCTATGACAACAGTTGAAGGCAAATTGAGTATTTAAAGCTGTACTTGGGGTTTGGTGATTCCACTGCATATTGATGATGCGATCTTAACTACCTGGAAAGAATGATGAACCAACAACTCAGCACTGTTTAAACTCCTTCGTCTGGCAATGTAGTTGCAATTTACAGTGCTTAATGCTACCTTCAAATCTGCCTCTTGACCATGGAGAGCAATCCTTTTCCTGACTGATTCCTACCAGATTAATCTCCCCCCTGGGCTGTCCTCCAACACTCCTCCACCACACCACATGCTTTAAGGTTCTCTTTCACTTCTTTTAAGTAACTACTAAACCCATCTTGCTAGCTTGTGCCCCAAGTCAGCTCTCCATTCAGGAGCTAAATGGATATCCTGCTCACTTCTGTTCTCCTCCCATATCTCTGCCACAAATTCCTGCTGTAAAGAGCAACGTCTCTGGTGCTGGAAGGGGTGAGGAAAGTAGGGAAGCATATAGGAAAATGAGAGCAGGAAGAAAGTAGCATTTGACTCCCCAAAATCTGATACAATTTGCTTTATTAAACCATTGGGGAAAAACAAAAGAGATCAAGGGAACATACACGGCCTACAAGGAGCTTCCACTCTAATAGGGGAGAGAGACAAATAGTGACATAGCCGAAAAAGAAAACGTGTGGATCGATCAATGGTATTTATCGAGTGCTTACTGTGTGCAGAGCATCATGCTTGGGAGAGTACAGTACAACAGAGGTCGTTGGCATATTTCCTTCCCACAAGGAGCTCTCAATCTAGAGGGTTTACAAAAAATCACTTTTGTAGTCTATGGAACTAAGTCCTAATTCTTAATCTCCAGGATCTTTAAAAGTTTAATTTATAAGATCTCTGAAGTTCTCTGAAAGGTAGATAAATATTATCTGCCATTTTGCAAAAGGAGGAACAGAGACCAACAGGTTTAACAATATTCCTCAGGCCAGACAAAGGTCACGGTTGGAGTTGGATAGATGCTGGCTCCCAGCCCTATGCCTTAAGAACAATAAATCATTCAGCTCACCTAACATTGTTTCTGAATGTCACACATCAGAGAAATTTGGGGTGACTTGCCCATGAGAAGCGTTATTCCTCGGTATCTTAACAGAACAGCATTCTGTTTTATTCTTCTCCTATTCTTGTCCCCTCCTCTTATGAAAAACAAATCCTACAGATCTTTCCAAAATAGTCTCAGGGTAAGTTAAGGTCAATATTTTCAGCTTTAACTCTGAATGTCCTTGTTTTTATGAATTTAAGTCCAACTTTAATATACAATTTAAATGCAGCTTTCTATGACTGACTAGGAAATGCCATTTAAAATCCCCAGAAGATACAGATCAAAGGAGAGTAGATTTGCATCACATATTTGATTTAATGATGCCTTGAATTAAAGTAAAAGGAACATATGTCAACCTTGATTCATTGATTATTCAAGTTCAGTTTAAGGCTGACATGCTGTAGGTTTACGTGACTCCATCTACTAATACATAATACATTACAAGATATTCTGATTTGTAATAAAAGCTCAAAGGTCTTCAAATAGACTCCATCCTCTCTTACCCCTGCTTCTGTATCCTGCCACTGATGAAACAATAGAAGCACGAAAGCGTCAAAGGCAAGGACATACCTGAGTAACAAAAAATCGGAACAAAAAGAAATAGGGTTGTGTGAGCCCCGAGTAAGCAGAGACTGAGTTTGATCACCTTATATTTTATCTACCCTAGGTCTTGCTTGGCACATAGTGAGCCCTTAAATACACAATCGTTCGAGGAGCCAAATTTCAGGATCTCTGCAGATCGGAGTCCAACAATTAGAGTTATAGGCACAATAGGTGCTCCTGCTACAGTTTCCCTAACATGAATAATTTGGGGAGACCAGACTCAACATTCATTCATTCAATCGTATTTATTGAGCACTTACTGTGTGCAGAGCATTGTACTAAGCGCTTGGGAAGTACAAGTTGGCAACATATATCTAGCCTGTGCTCTTTCAACATGTTCACGGCAGGTTGGCAACAAGTTCCCAGGATGGCATGGGCGATTAGAAGGGAGAATCCCCATTTTTGCCACCCAGCTCTTCGGGGTGTGAGTGTGTGGGGAGCCCAGTTCTTCTTAGCAAATCATTAATTTCTCCTGCACCCTGGGAGGGACAAAGGCATGTCTGATGTAACTTCACAAAATCTCACATCCAAGAGTTGTGTGCTTTTTTGTTGTTGTTGTTTGTTTTTAAGGGGACAAAGGCTTCGAAAAATTTCTGTACCTCAGAGGGAATAATAATTTGGTGCATCGAACGGAATGTAATCGGAGCATCAGGGTTTCATTTATTTAAAATACAGCCAGCTTTAAAATTAGGGACAAAAGAGCCTGGGAATGAAAGTATGTGACAATCAGCTGAGACGACTGAACTTGAAACCCTGCTAAGGCAGCACATTTCTCATTTAAATTCTCATCCTAGATTAAGTGTGTGTATGAGATGTCAATATCGTGTGAATTGCTAGTCCTGTAGCAGTGCAATTCGAAGATGAGAAAGCAGCAGGGGAGAGAGGGGTCTATACTGGTTTTCACTCCCTGACTTCTGTGTTGCTTAGGCAAATTGGGACCTAGTTAAAAGTGGAGAAGCAGTGTGGCCTAGGGGAAAGAGCATGGGCCTTAGAGTCAGAGGACCTGAATTCTAAACACAGCTCTGCCAATTTCTTGCTGTATGGCCTTGGGCGAGCCACTTTTCTGTACCTCAGTTTGCTCAACTGTAAAATGGGGAGAAATAACTGACCTCCTTCCTACTTAGACTGTGAGCTTCATGGGGCACAGGGTCTGTGTCCATCCTAATTGACCTTTAATAGTAATAGTGATGATATTTGTTAAGCGCTTACTATGTGCAAAGTACTGTTCTAAGCACTGGGGAGTTTACAAGGTGATCAGGTTGTCCCGTGGGGGGCTCACAGTTTTAATCCCCATTTTACAGATGAGGTAACCGAGGCACAGAGAAGTTAAGTGACTTGCCCAAAGTCACACAGCTGACAGTTGGCGGAACTGGGATTTGAACCCATGACATCTGACTCCAAAGCCCATGCTCTTTCCATTGAGCCATGCTGCTTCCTGCACTTAGAATAGTGTTTGATCTAAAGTACTAAACAAATACCATAAAAAATTACAATTAAAAACTTCCCTTCCCCAGCAGAGTTTCTTATGTCCCTGGGGCATGGGGAGAGAAAGAAAGGAAAGTAAAGTTATTTCTGAACTTCATTACAAATTCTGTCCTTTTCAAGTGTTTATGTTGATATGAAAGTTGGCACTGATAACTATTTGTCAATAACTCAGTGGCCCATATATTTTTCCTACAAGCAGACCGATGTTGTGCCATTAGGAGTTTTAAGGTACCAATGTGATTTGTGTAATACAAATTGATAAAACAGGAGTTTTCTTAACCCCAAACTGCATTTTAAGTATTTCAATAACTAATCTGGACCTGGGGCAATTACCTATTCCTGGCTTTATTACCTGGAGGTATGCATCGCTCTAGCAGGTTATTGATGTTTGTACATTATTTGAATATAACCATGGGAGTCTCAACTCCGGAGTTTAATTTAGTGAACATGATATAAGTCTTACAAAGTATACCTAGCTATTAAGTCCCACACAATCACTCTTGTTTTTGAACAAAAACTTTTGAGCAATGAGACACCCACAAACTAATTTCTCTTTTAAGACTTTCTATGAATTCAGTCAATAAATGGTATTTATTGAGCACTTACTGTGTGATGAGCACTGTAGTAAGCACTTGGGAAAGTACAATACAAAAGAGTAGGTATAAGTGTTCCCCGGGCCATAATAATAATAATAATAATAATAATAATAATAACAACAATGTTGGTATTTATGCACTTACTACGTGCCAAGCACTGTTCTATGTGCTGGGGTAGATACAAGGTAATCAGGTTGTCCCACATGGGGCTCACAGTCTTCATCCCCCTTTTACAGATGGGGGAACTGAGGCCCAGAGAAGTGAAGTGACTTGCCCAAAGTCACACAGCTGACAAGTGGTGGAGCTGGGATTTGAACCCATGACCTCTGACTCCAAAGCCCTTGCTCTTTCCACTGAGCCACACTGCTTCCCACAGGAGTTTACAGACCAGAAGGGGAGACAGATGTTAAAATAAATTACAGACAGATGTGTATGTAAGTGCAGGGGGAAGAATGAATGGCAAAATTTTTAAGGGGTAAGTATAGGGTTTTTTGCCTTTTGTCAACTAGTCATTTTTGCTATTTAATCAGTTGTGAAACATTTTCCCCTAAGAGATTTTTTTTTCCAAAATTTAGATAATTCATATTCTAACATTATTACTCTTTTCAACAATTTGCCCTGAAATCTCATTGGAATTTTAAATTCTTTTCTCTTGGATGAATTCAGTGTAAGTGCTCAATAAATATGATTGAATGTATTTTAGGAGAGTGGCAAATACTACATCGTGAGCTGTTCATTTTGTTAATATGTTTTGTTTTGTTCTCTGTCTCCCCCTTCTAGACTGTGAGCCCACTGTTGGGTAGGGACCATCTCTGTATGTTGACAACTTGGACTTCCCAAGAGCTTAGTACAGTGCTCTACACACAGTAAGCGCTCAATAAATATGATTAAATGAGTGAATTGAATGAATGAATGATATTCATCTTATTCCTAATGAACAGAGTTATTTGTTCTATGAAGAAGATGGGATGGGAACTGTTTGTTTCTCGTCTCCAGTCAGTCCGGTCTGGACCTTATCTCAACAAAGTAGTAGTAATGGCATTTATTGAGCTCCCGTTGAGAGCACTGCATTCAAATAATCAGTGGTATTTATTGAACACTGTACTAAACACTTAAAAGAGTACAATACAATAGAGTTATTATACTGGAAAAATGTTAGAACCTAACATCAACCAGTGGCTCCTCTCTTCCACCAATTGTTGCAGCTTAACGCAATTCCTGGCTGCTAGGCTCCTTTCTTTTCTTGCCTCCTTCCATTCCTCTCCTGTATTTACCACTCTCGGTGTCATTTTCATTCCCCTGTCTTTCTTCTCTCTTCTGGGTGGGCTAGCCTGTGGTTATTTGGGTTATTTGGCCCAGGAAGTTATGCCTCAAACACCCACCAGCTTCTCCTGAGAGAGCTGAGTGTCTTATTTTGGCAGAGTTAATCTCCAAACTCTTTCTGGACTCTAGGCTATAAGCTTATGGTGGGCAGGGAATGTGTCTACCAACTCTGTTATATCATAACCAATCAATCATATTTATTGAGTGCTTACAGTGTGCAGAGCACTGCATTCAGCATTTGGGAGAGTACACGATAACAGTTGGAACAGGTTCCCTGCCCACAATGAGCTTACAGTCTAGAGGGGGAGACAGACATCAATATAAATGAATAAAGCATGGATATTCATTCATTTAATCATATTTATTGAGCACTTACTGTGTGCAGAGCACTGTACTAAGCACTTCATAAGTGCTGAAAGAAGGGTGTAAAAAGGGAGCAAATCCCAGGTCAAGGGCAATGCAGAAGGGAGTACGAGAAGATATCTTTTGCCGACTTGTACTTCCCAAGCGCTTAGTACAGTGCTCTGCACACAGTAATCGCTCAATAAATGCAACTGAATGAAAGATATGAGGACTTAAGTAGGGAAGACTTCTTCTAGCTCTGACTTGTACTTTCCCAAGCACTTTGTACAATGCTCACACACAGTAAGTACTCAATAAATAATTTTTCAATGAATAAAGTAATTGGTTTAACGGTACATGAATTCTATAATAGAGCTGCATTTTTTCTTGAGTTGAATATTATTAGCATAATAATTTGGTGAGATTAATACTCTGCTAAATTATCTCAAAGGTTTCAGATAACCCTTCCACTAATTTTATGAAAAATTGTTACCAAAATTACATATCTTAGGAAAAGTGCATAGTAGTGCACCAGAACAAGATGAATGTGTTTTAATAAATAATCATCATGGTACAAATAGGTTATATTGTCTTTGAACTTGCTAGAGCCAGAAATGGAGCCACTTGATACAATGAATAATGAAATCTCTTAGCCATATCAAAGATTTGCTATGTCATTAAAATATTGTGAAATGTTTAAAGAACTACAGTGAAATCACCAAAGCCCTTTCAGAGACAAGAAGAATTAAGATGGCATTATTTCCCCCTGCTCTGGCAAAGTAAACTACTGAAGCAGCTTGTTCAAATACTCTATCTGCAATTCTTAAAGGAGCAGATAGTCAATAACTCATTTTCTTTCCAACTGCCCATCCTTTATTACAAAAGGATACACCTGGAGAAACTAGCCAATTTATATATTGACATACTGGTGTTCTGGTGCTAATTTTGACTCTAACCCTAACTTTTCACCAAATATGAAACTACGGTTGTAAAACTAAAATGCAAATGCTAACCTCAAATTGCAGTATGCTTTTATAGTTTATATGGGGACTGGTCAAGGAAACATTTTTTAGCTTAAAAAGGAAGCAACCGTTTTTATAGTGTGACTGATTAAAAACTGAGTACTGTATATTCATCACTTCTGGATTTACATCTCTAGACTTGAGTTGTTTTAAAGATTTCTAAAACTTAGGATGCATTCATCAATGGTATTTTTTGAGCATTTCCTGAGTGTTGAATCACTGATCTAAGTACTTGGCATACCCCAACAAAAGCAAACAACATGTTCCCCACCTCCAAGAAGCTCCATGTTGGCAATGGTCATCCCTTATTTGAGATTTGAACTTAGTATTTTACATAGCACAACTATACGATTACTATCAGGGTCTCATTTCATGGAAACTCTTCTTGTTGAATCGAAGCTGAGCGGTATCGTGAATGAATCCTTCTAGGCTAGGAGTTAAATGACAATAAAGACATTTCTGCAGACAGCTAATGCTAGCTGGTCATTGGATCCACCTGGGAGCAGACTGGCAGAATTGACTTTTTTTATGGTATTTGTTCAGTGCTTACTACGTGTCAAGCGCTGTTCTAAGCGCTGGGGTAGATACATGATAATCAGTTTAGACGGAGTCTGTGTCTCACATGGGGCTCACAATCTAAGGCGGAGGATTGAGGTAACCGAGGCACAAATAATGTAAATGACTTGCCTGAGGTCGTACAGCAGACAAGTGACAGAGCAGAGACTTAGAACCCTTGCACTTTCCATTAGGCTATGCTGCTCAAACTGGAGTTGGGCAGATGTATCCACAGCAAACTCATCCCGTGAAAAAATTTCCATTTATATTCACCTGCCCCGTAGAAAACGTGAGCCACAAATTCAGAGTCCAATCTTTGGGATTTGACTGTGGGACCAACTTATCACATCATTCTTGGAGTTGTCAGTTGTACACCATGACTTCTCTGACTGTCTCTTAAGGTCCATCCAACTTTCATGAATACAACGCTCAGCACCCAACCTACGGGTCAGTAAATTGTGCAGATGGAAATCAGCAGGTTCCTCACAGCTCTGCTGCAAATACAGCGATTGGTGAATCAAAAATAATTGTTTCTCCACAGCTCAAATGATAAGAACATAAATGGGGGCAAAGTAGCATTTCAAGGTTCTGGAATATTTCAGGCCCCCTTAAGTGAATAGTTGCTACTAATAAAAAGTTTCCTGTTTCTGCTCACTCACATCTAATATCCAATTCCCCAACTTTAATTGTCACACATTTGTGATTCCACTACAGTCTGATACTGCTGTTTTAATGCATGCATTTTCTCTCCCAAAAGCTAACTCTGCAAAACTCAATTCTTTGTTTCCTATTCCAGTTTCTATTCCTATCCTTGGCACTCATATACATTTGTATGTATTTGTATATTCAACTGATTCAGCTAATTCATCCTGATATATTTATGTTCCTGATCTGTCCTTGTTCTCCTCCTCCCAGGATTTGTAAATAAATTTTGTCTGTCTCAACATAGATTAAAATGAGAATCGTGGTATTTTACGCGCCCGCTAGGTCCCAAGCGTTATATTAAACTCTGGGGTAGATTCAAGATAGTCAGGTCAGACACAGTCCCTGCCCATCATGGGGCTCACAATCTAAGAAGAACAGGATTTTAACCCCCATTTTACGGATGAGGTAACTGATGCACAGATATGTGCAGTAACTTCCCCAAAGTCACACAGAGGGCTAGAGACAGAGCTGGTTTTAGAATCCAGGTTTTCTGACCCAAGTCAGGTTCTTTCCACTAGACCGCACTGCTTGAGGGCAGGCGCATATATCTTGCTCGTATTTTACTCTTCTGTGCACTTAGTACTTTGCTTTGAACTCAGTAGGTACCCAATTAATTCCTCTGATAATTTTCAGGAACGGATTGAAAAGGAGCTGACATGCTGGGATTTGGGTAGCCAGACAAGACGTAACAGTCTCCTACAAACCATTGCCAGAGCTAAAGAAACAGCAGCTTGGCTGTATTCTTCTGTTAAAATGAAATAATAATAAAAATAATAATGGCATTTATTAAGCACTTATGTGCAAAGCACTGTTCTAAGTGCTGGGGAGGTTACAAGGTGATCAGGTTGTCCCACGGGGGTCTCACAGTCTTCCTCCCCATTTTACAGATGGGGTAACTGAGGCCCAGAGGAGTTGTGACTTGCCCAAAGTCACACAGCTGACAACTGACAGAGCTGGGATTTGAACCCATGACCTCGGACTCCAAAACCCGTGCTCTTTCCACTGAGTCACGCTGCTTCTCTAATGAAATGAAGAGTTGGGACATTATTCAGATGCGTCACAAAGCCTGATGATTCTGCAATCAGCGGAATTTATTGAGTGCTTCCTGTCTGCAGCACACTGCACTGAGCACTTGGGAGGGTACATTACAAATGATGATGAGGAAAAGAAAATACCTGGAGCTTGAATAATCAGTGATCATTGGAATATTTTCATACTTACATAGTGGCATTTATTGAGCTACTACTTTGCTGCTCCAGCTTGCTCAATGTACCCTGATCTCATCTATCTTGCTGCTAACATATTTTTCAAGTCCTCCCTCTGTTCTGGAACTCTCTCCCCCTCCTTATATGACAGACCACCACTCTCCCCACCTCCAAAGCCTTCATAGTAGTCTCATCTCCTCCAAGAGGCCTTCCCCAATTAAACCTTATTTTCTCCTTGGTCTTTTGGTATTCACCCAAAATTAGCCTCACAGCACTTATAAATTATACACTGTTTGCAATAATGTCTGTTTCCCCTCTAGACTGTGAGCTCATTCATTCATTCAATCGAAATTGAGCTCTTACTGTGTGCAGAGCACTGTACTAAGCTCTTGGGAGAGTACAATACGACAATAAACAGACACATTCCCTGACCACAACGAACTTACAGTCTAGAGGAGGGTAGACAGACAATATAAATTAATGAATTTCAGATACGTACATATGTGCTGTGGGGCTGGGAAGGGGGAAGAACCAAGGGAGTAAGTCAGGGCAACACAGGAGGGAGTGGGAGAAGAGTAAAGTGTGTGTGTGTGTGGGGGGTGTTAGTCAGGGAAGGCCTCCTGGAGGAGATGTAGCTTTGAAGTGGAAGAGAGTGATTGTCGGAGATGTGGAGGGTTCCCGGGCAGAGGCCGGATATGGGTGAGGGATCAGCGGTGAGATAGATGAGGTCAAGGCACAGTGAAAGGTCAGCATTAAAGGAGCCAAGTATGCATTCTAGGTTGCAGTGGGAGAGTAGCGAGGTAAGGTAGAAGTGGGCAAGGGCATGGAGTGCTTTAAAGCCAATGGTGAGGAGTTTTTGTTTGGTGTGGAGGTGGACGGGCAACCACTGGAGTTTTTTGAGGAGTGGGGTGATGTGTCCTGAACGTTTTTGTAGAAAAATGAACCAAGCAGCAGAGTGATGTATGGAATGGAGTGGAGAGGGGCAGGAGGCTGGGAGGTCAGCCAAGAGGCTGAGGTAGTAATCTATGAGGGATAGGTTGAGTGATTGTATCAATGTGGTAGCAGTTTGGATGGAGAGGAAAGGGCAGATTTTAGCGATGTTGTGAAGGTGGGTTAGACAGGATTTAGTGATGGGTTGAATGAGAGAGAGAAGTCATGGATAATGCTAAGGTTGTAGACTTGTGTGATAGGAAAGATGGTGCTCTTGTCTACAGTGCCAAGAAATTCATGGGGAGAATAGAGTTTGAGCGGGAAGACAAGGAGTTCCGTTTTGGACAAGTTACGTTTGAGGTGATGGGAATGGCATCATGTGCAGGTGACATGCTTACCAACTCTAATATAGTGTACTAATAATAATGATAATAATTATGGCATTTGGTAAGCACTTACTGTGTGCCAGGAACTATTCTAAGTGCATGGACCTCAATCTAGTTCTAGGAGGGAAGGTGTAGGACTGATCCACCAGGAGACTTTAATGAGGATTGATCAACGTCAAGGGGCTCAAAGTGTGAGCTGTTTGTGCTCCACTCTTCTACATGAACATGACAATTTCCGTGAATGACCACAATAAAACTTGTTTTTCAACTGACCACCTCCAGCTGGTGGGAGTGTATGTTTCTGAGGTGGGAGTAACTCGGGAGAAAAACAACACTAATGCCGCCTTTCACCTTTACCCCCACCACTGGTGTCTATCTAATTCACGGTATCTGGTGTTCTTCTTCAAGGCTGTTCCCTGCACAGACCCAGAAATAGAAGTGGTATCCATTTTTACCATCCTTTGTCCTATCCCACCCCTTCACCCATCCCCACTACCCACCTTCCACATTGGCCCAGTACCCAGGATATTTAAAATACAGTCCTGAGCCATACAATGAGCCTTTTTACTTCATCCTGTTTGCCATGGTGCCAACTTTCTAAGGCAACTGACTGAGACTGACTTTCCAATTCCCCCCAAAACTGTTGGCCTGTCCTTCCTAAGGCTATGAAAATAGGCTGAAGGGAAATATTTTTCATGCGGGGGGTGAAAAACCATTAGCCTTCCACAGTACGTTTTTGCATAATTGTTCCTTTCTTCCTTGAAATTGCTTCTCATTTTAGGCCTAGTTCCTTGCTATGTGTAGGCAAGAAAGGTGTTGTTCAACCATAATATAATTTACAACACAAATGCAACTCTCAACAAGTTTAATCAGGTTGACACCTGAATTACTTTCGATGCCCTGTTATTTCTTTTTATTTTGTGTTTGTTTTGTTACTCTCTGTCTTTATGCCTGCCAATTTTTCTCCAGTAGGGTTTGTGATGAGATCTTACTGAATCTGACGCTAAGGTTAGATCATTCATCAGCCCACTGAAGCAAAGCTAGGTGAAATGAAGTCTGGCACTGTTTCTGGAATTTGATCATTACTTGTTTAATACAGTCAAACTTCAATTATCCAGATGGAATTGAGTTGGGTAGACTGGGGTCCAGATGATTGAAGGCATCTCTAATGTAAATAATCGTGGCTAGGGAGATGATCTCATTTTAAATAGAAAGTGTGTGGGGCAAGGCTCAGATAATTTGTGTTTGTTGTAGATTGTAATTTAAAAAAAATCTTTATTTTCATTTCAGCCCCACAATATTATGTTTTCTTCAGCAATTTGCTGAACATAGTCTATTCTCCGGGGGAAGTGGGAGGAGTGACAACTTTCCAACCGCTGTTGTAGTTTTTAAAAAGAGCATCATGAGTGCTATATGGGAATGAACAATATTCATGTGAATACTATCTAAGCAATCATTTCTTAAGTGGTGACTCCAGAGCACTGTACTAAGCGCTTGGAGAGTACAGTGTAACAGAGTTGGTAAACACGGTCCCTGCCCACTTGTAATTCCACACACTTCATACAAATACATTTTAATTTTTTAATGCGGAATCAACTATTTGAACTCATAGCCAAGCATATTGATGGGCCTAATTAGAAATAAAAACCAATGATTAAAGTTACCAAAAGCACGTCAGTGCATGCATGCCCTTGGTAACCCATTTGGTGTTTTTATTATTATTGTATGATAATTCTCTCTGCTTCTTCTGTAAGAAATTCTCACTGGGCTAAGTAATTGGTAGTTTCTCATGCATGTTTTAATAGTCTTCAAAAAAAAAGGGTTCTGAACAAATGTCATCTGGTATGGAAGACTATTTGAACTGCATTTATTTCTACAGCAGATTTCCCTAGTCGGCCAATTAATTATAAGGTATAAAAGTCTTTTTAAAGTCACTTGGAAAAAAAATGAGGAAAGACAGTTCTGGTTCATTGTTCCCATCCTGAGCTAAACTCTAATAATGCATGTAGCATATATTGAAAATACCATTTCAATATTTCTGGGACAATCTACCGACTTCAAAACTGCCATTAAAGATGCATTGTGAACTTTGATTTTTTTCTCCCATCATTTTCTGTTAAGCAGAGGGATGAAAGGTTTATCTGCCTGTACATAATTATACTTTGTTATTGCCTTGAAAGCTGTAAGGTTGTAATACATATTGTATTAGAAATTACAGAGATCTGTACTTAAAAAATTCAGAGCAAGATAATTAAAAATCAATGACTATAATGCAGTGGACACAATAACTGCACTTAATTTGTAATTTAACTCACCTTTTGAAGGCCTAAATTATACTAAGGTCTGTCCGGTTTTGACATTTACTGGGCACCCAGCCTTCAAGGACTGCACTGATGTACCGCTGCAATCTTAGAAATTACCAATTCATGCATTTTCTGAGAAGCCAAGAAAGGTCGAAGGGGAAGCACCAAAACTACTTGGCATTATTACATCCCCTTTCTTGGGAACATGGGCCGGAAAGGGGTTGGAGTTGGGTTGGGAAAGCAGTCTTTATCCAGTCATTTACTGTCAGCATCCTGTGTCACGCCACTTCTATGTAACTGACTCCCAAGTTTATCTCTTGGAAATCTCAAATCTCCTGACTCCCAAGTTTATCTCTTGGCAATCTCAAATCTCCTGCCTCTAATATCTCTCTATATGTATGTCCCTCTGGCACCTCAAGCTTAATCTATCCAAAGCTGAACTTTTCTTCTCCTCCCAAATCCTCTCTTCCACCCAATTTTGCCATTACAGTAGACTACATCACCATTTCCCCTTTTCTCCCATGACCATAACCTTGACGTTATCATCAACTACTTCTTAACGCGGGTGTTACCATTGGCATATTCCCCTCTTTTGAGCCTGCCCCAAATCCTGTTGATTCTTTTTCCACAAAATTTTCAGAATCCACCTCTTTTTCTTCATTCAGGAGTGTTGCTTAATGGACAGAGCACAGGCCTGGGACTCAAAGGACCTGAGTTCTAATCCAGCCTCTATCACTTCTCTTTTGTGTGACATTAGGAATCTCACTTCTCGGGGCCTCAGTTACCTCATCGATATGACAGGTGTTAAATCCTCCTCCCTCCAATCTAGCCTGTGAGCACCAAGTATGGCTGGAACTGTGTCCAACCTGATTATCTTGTATCTACCTCAATGCTTAGTATAGTGCCTGGCAAATAGTAAATGTTTAGCAAGTGCCACTAAAATTTTAAAAAAGGGGAAATGGTAGTACTGCGATGATGCTTCCAGGGACAGGCATCTTTCTAATGTATATATTACCAATGGCCTTTCTATGAAACACTATTTATGATTTTTCTACTTGAAGCACTTGCCAGAGATAAAAGTTCATTTCCACATGAAGCCAAAGATGTATTTTTACAAGGTGTATGAAAATTGAAAGTTTAGCAGAATGAAAATACTTTCTTATATTCTTCTTGTATGATTTGGTCAATCAATAAATCACATTCATTGAGCATTTACTGAGCATCTAGACTATAACCTCACTGTGGGTAGGGAATGTGTCTGTTATGGGGTTATATTGTACTTTCCCAAGTGCTTAATACAGTGCTCTCAACACAGTAAGGACTCAATAAATATGACTGATTTGACTTGATTTTAAAATTGTCTGTTTTGTTCTATAACCTGATATTTTATTGACGAACCTGGTGCTACAGAAAACCCACATTATGGTTCCCAACCCCTTGACTGACATTCTGTACAGATGTTAAATCATTGGTTCTGACACCATCTATTTACACCAACTTGGAGATCATATACTAGCCAGACAGCTGCACACTGTAGGAAGAACATAGCATAATTCTTCAATAGCAATCCCATAACAAAAACCTGCATTTTAATACAGCTGACTATACTGTGTAAGTTTCTGCAGGGCTGGTCAGGCATCCATTTAACATGTATATTACAGCTCCTAAAATCTTCCAGTATTCTTTGCTGATGTTGCACAAGATTGTATTTGAAGTATGAGAGTGGACGGTTCAAAACCCTAAATAATGGGAGTTTTATATCATTAGGGTTTTTTTTTCTAATATAAGCTATTCCTTTTTTTTTTGCTAAATCGCAAGCTCCTTGAAGACAGGGATTATGTCTACTTACTCTTTTGTACTCTACCAAGTGATTAGTACAGTATTCTGCACCAAGCACTAAATAAATAGCACTTAACGATTTTTCTGAAGACAACTTGGTATTACAAACCACTTCATATCTCATAATCACTTGGTAAAAATGTAATCTAGGAATGAATTAATTTCCATTACTGAAACCATTTTGTCTGGGTTAAAGGGCAGTTTCTCTTATTTGCAAAATATCTGCGCCATCTAAACTGATGTAAATGCAATATTAATGGAAAATGAGATTTGAAATTGCACTTGAATAGACCAGTTGAGAGTAACAAGGAAAAATCAAATCACTTAAAGGACTCATATGTATCCTACATTTAGTTTTTTTCAAAATCATTTTCTGAAATTACAGATTCTAATTTGCATTATTTTCTTCCTAAACCTCTAGCCACATAAAATGAAACTTAATGTTCAAATCCAATCAGTTTCGCCTTTCCCACTTTCAGAATTTGTTCAGAACTTTCTCACAGTCCAGCAAGGATGGCAGTTTTCTTCCTCTCTTAATAATAATAATAGTAATTGTGGTATTTGTTAAGGGCTTACTCTGTACCAGGCACTGTACTAAGCATTTGAGTGGATACAAGCAGATCGGGTTGGGCACAGTCCCTGTCATTCATTCATTGATTCAATTGTGTTTATTGAGTGCTTACTGTGTACTAAGCACTGGGAGCATACCATATAACAATGAATGGAAACGTTACCTTCCCACAAGGATCTTCCAGTCTTGAAGGACCAACAGTCTTAATCCCCATTTTACAGTTGAGGTAACTGAGGCACAAAGAAGTGAAGTGACCTTCCCAATGTTACACTGGCAAATCTGGGATTAGAATCCATGTCCTTCAGACTCCCGGGCCCATTCTTTATCCATGAAAAGCAGCAGAAACCACCTTGGTGGTCAGCTTTAGGATAGCTTTGGCCAGCGCCATCACTCCTCCTCCTCCTCATCATCATCATCAATCGTATTTATTGAATTTATCCTGGGTTCAGGCGGAAACTACCCTGGATCAAGTTGGCCATCCTGGGTTGTACTCCCTCTCTTCTCCTTCCCACCCCTTTCCCTCTTTCCTTCCTCCCACTTCTCTCTCTCTCCAATCAATCAATAAATCAGTGACATTTATGGAACACTTACTATGCGCAGAGTACTGTACTAAGTGCTTGGGAGAGTACAGTACAACAGAAGCCTTCCCAGCCTAAGCCCAACTTTTCATCTCCCACTCCCTTCTGCATCACCCTTTGCACTTCTCCCATCTCCCCAGCGCACAACACTTATGTATATACCTGTAAGTTGATTTAAATTGATGTCTGTTTATTGTATTGATGTCTGTTTTCCCCGCTCCCAGACTGTGTGCTCGTTGTGGGAAGGGATTGTCACTCTTAATTGCTGTATTATATTTCCCAGGCAGTACAGTGTTCTGCACACAGTAAGCGCTTAATAAATATGATTGACTTTTAGACTGTGAGGCCACTGTTGGGTAGGGACTGTCTCTATATGTTGCCAACTTGTACTTCCCAAGTGCTTAGTACAGTGCTCTGCACATAGTAAGCGCTCAATAAATACGATTGATTGATTGATTGATTGAATGAACTGAATGAATTAACAGGTATGTCCCGTGCCCACAAATGAGCTTGCCTTCTGACTTTATGCCTACCCCTTCTCTTCCCCAACAAGGTCCTGCACACATCCCACCTAACTGTATCAAACTTTTTCTTAATAATAATAATAATAATAATGATGGCATTTATTAAGCACTTACTATGTGCAAAGCACTGTTCTAAGCGCTAGGGAGGTTACAAGGTGATCAGGTTGTCCCACGGGGGGCTCCCAATCTTAATCCCCATTTTACAGATGAGGTAACTGAGGCCCAGAGAAGTTAAGTGACTTGCCCAAAGTCACACAGCTGACAAGCGCTGGAGCTGGATTTCTGAGCAAATACTCTTTGAAAACTGCTTATGTGTGTTTTTTTAAAAAAAATCAGTGGAGGGGGAAATTCAAAAGCATTAATGTTTATTGCCCTCATTTATATTTTGATCAAAAGAAATATTTTCTTAGTTTGAGTAGTAGATTTTTTTTTCAAATGTTCCCACATTAGGATAGGTTCTTTTGATTTCCTTTAAAAATTCCATTATGATTAAGAAAGAACATAATTAGCCATTCTACATAGTAGTAGTAGTAATAGTAATTATTGAATATCCAGTTGCCCCACTGTACTGGGCACTTGGAAGTATAGAATAAGACAAGTGACAAGTTCCTTACCTATAAGGAGCTTCCATTCTAACATGGTAGAAAGACAAGAATCTACCCAAAATAAAACTGGCTAGAATCTTGTCAGCAACAGAAAGCATTGTGATGTCCCTGTAGACAGTCAGGTATCCTAGAAGGTGGTGGTAATAGAAGCACTTTGGAAGTTTGGAGCATTTCCTCAATTTTCCATAGCAAAGAAGCTCAGTGGCTCACTTCAAGCTAGCACTTCAATGCCGACTGCTCCGCGGGACAAACGGATCATCCTGTAGATTTGGAAATAAACCTTCATGTATCTGAAAGCCTTCTTTCTTCATTAAGGGCCCATGAAGCATCAAACACTGATCAAATTGAGAAGGCTTAGCCTTCACCTAATTGTTGAAACAATGATAAACGGGAATTATTTGGATTGATATTTTAGTAGAAATCTACTGATCTCACAATCACCACTTTATTAAACACTACTGACTTTGGAAACTACTGGGATATAACTTGCAGCCTTTTTATGGCATTTGTTGGAGAAGCAGTGTGGCTCAGTGGAAAGAGCATGAGCTTTGGAGTCAGAGATCATGGGTTCAAATCCTGGCTCTGCCAACTGTCAGCTGTGTGACTTTGGGAAAGTCACTTCTCTGTACCTCAGTTCCCTCATCTGTAAAATGGGGATTAAGACTGTGAGCCCCCTGTGGGACAACCTGATTACCTTGTAACCTCCCCAACACTTTGAACAGTGCTTTGCACATAGTAAGTGCTTTATAAATGCCATCATCATCATTATTATAAGAAGAAGCATGGCTCAGTGGAAAGATCCTGGGCTTTGGAGTCAGAGGTCATGTGTTCAAATCCCGGCTCCACCAACTGTCAGCTGTGTGACTCTGGGCAAGTCACTTAACTTCTCTGTGCCTCAGTTACCTCATCTGTAAAATGGGGATTAAAATTGTGAGCCCCCAGTGGGACAAACTGATCACCTTGTAACCTCCCCAGCGCTTAGAACAGTGCTTTGCACATAGTAAGCACTGAACAAATACCAACATTATTATTATTATTATTCATTCATTCATTCAGTCATATTTATTGAGCACTTACTGTGTGCAGAGCACTGTACTAAGCACTTGGGAAGTACAAGTTGGCAACATATAGAGACAGTCCCTACCCAACAACGGGCTCACACTCTAGAAGGGGGAGAAAGACAACAACAAAAAAATGTGGACAGGTGTCAAGTCATCAGAATAAATAGAAGTAAAGCTAGTATTAAGTATTATTAAGCACCTACTCTGTGCCAAGCACTGTTCTAAGCGTTGGGTAGATACCAGGTAATCAGGGTGTCCCACGTAGGGCTCACAGACTTCATCCCCATTTTACAGATGAGGGAACTGAAGCCCAGAGAAGAGAAGTGACTTGCCCGAGGTCACACAGCAGACAAGAGGTGGAGACAAGGTTAGAACCCAAGACCTTCTGACTCCCGGGCCCGAACGCTACATCCACTACGCCACGCTGCCTTCCATCGCCTCCCTTCCTTGACCAGAATTTGGCTTCAGATCCAAATGAAAACAGTCTCACCATTGGCATATTTTAGTCTAAGGAAAGGGGTTATCATTCCATGTACTGAGAAAGTTCTTTGTGTTATTGTTGTTGTCGACTTATGCTGTCGAGTCGTGTCCAACCTATAGCGATGCCATAGACAGACCTTTCCGTCTCAGAATGCCCCACTTCCATCTGCAATCGCTCTGCTCAGTGTATCCATAGTTTTCTTGGTAAAAATACAGAAGTGGTTTTCCACCGCCTCCTTCAGCACAGTAAATGAGTCTCTGTCCTCAACTCTCTCCCGTGCTGCTGCTGTCCAGCACAGGTGAGTTTTGCCCTGTAGCAGATTGCCTTCCACTAGCTAGCTGGGAAGCAGCGTGGCTCAGTGGAAAGAGCCCGGCCTTTGGAGTCAGAGGCCGTGGGTTCAAATCCCAGCTCCGCCACTTGTCAGCTGTGTGACTTTGGGCCAGTCACTTCACTTCTCTGGGCCTCAGTTCCCTCATCTGTAAAATGGGGATGAAGACTGTGAGCCCCTCGTGGGACAACCTGATTACCTTTTATCTACCCCAGCGCTTAGAACAGTGCTTTCCACACAGTAAGCGCTTAACAAATACCAACATTATTGTCATTATTATTATTATTAGCTATTTATTTTATTTTGTTAATATGTTTTGTTTTGTTGTCTCTCTCCCCCTTCTAGACCGTGAGCCCGCTGTTGGGTAGGGACCGTTTCTATATGTTGCCAAATTGTACTTCCCAAGCACTTATACAGTGCTAGGCACACAGTAAGCGCTTAACAAATACCAACATTATTATCATTATTATTATTATTAGCTAACTAACTATTTTATTTTGTTAATATGTTTTGTTTTGTTGTCTCTCTCCCCCTTCTAGACCGTGAGCCCACTGTTGGGTAGGGACCGTTTCTATATGTTGCCAAATTGTACTTCCCAAGCACTTATACAGTGCTAGGCACACAGTAAGCGCTTAACAAATACCAACATTATTATCATTATTATTATTATTCTTAGCTAACTATTTATTTTATTTTGTTAATATGTTTTGTTTTGTTGTCTCTCTCCCCCTTCTAGACTGTGAGCCCGCTGTTGGGTAGAGACCATCTCTATATGTTGCCAACTTGTACTTCCCAAGCACTTATACAGTGCTCGGCACACAGTAAGCGCTTAACAAATACCAACATTATTATTATTATTATTAGCTAACTATTTATTTTATTTTGTTAATAGGTTTTGTTTTGTTGTCTCTCTCCCCCTTCTAGACCGTGAGCCCGCTGTTGGTTAGGGACCATCTCTATATATTGCCAACTTGTACTTCCCAAGCATTTATACAGTGCTCGGCACACAGTAAGCGCTTAACAAATACCAACATTATTATTATTATTATTAGCTAACTATTTATTTTATTTTGTTAATATGTTTTGTTTTGTTGTCTGTCTCCCCCTTCTAGACTGTGAGCCTGCTGTTGGGTAGGGACCCTCTCTATATGTTGCCAACTTGGACTTCCCAAGCACTTATACAGTGCTCGGCACACAGTAAGCACTTAACAAATACCAACATTATTATTATTATTATTATTATTATTATTATTATTATTAGCTAACTATTTATTTTATTTTGTTAATGCATTTTGTTTTGTTGTCTGTCTCCCCCTTCTAGACTTTGAGCCTGCTGTTGGGTAGGGACCCTCTCTATATGTTGCCAACTTGGACTTCCCAAGCACTTAGTACAGTGTTCTGCATACAGTAAGTGCTCAATAAATATGACTGAATGAATGAATGAATGAATGAACTAGCCACTGCCCAAGCTAGGAATGGAATGGGTAGGTCTCAGCATGACTCCATGTGACCCTGAGAGGAGGATTGTGTTATTATGGAACTGTATTTGAAAATCTTAAATACCATAATTATTAAAACCTTAAAAGGGTCTTTAGACCTGACCTGACTCTGGAGAAAGGTTGGTAAGGAAGCTTTTGTTATGGTGTTTAAGTGCTTATTATGTGCCAGGCTGGGATATATACAAGCTAATCAGGTTGGACACAGTCCATGTTCTGCATAGGACCCTCAATCTTAATCCCCATTTTACAGATGAGGTAACTGAGGCACAGAGAAGGGAAGTGACTTGCCCAAGGTGACACTGCAGGCTAGTGGCAGACCTGGGATTAGAACCTGTGTCCTTCTGACTTTGAGGGCTGTGTTGTATCTAGTGCTTCATTTTCATCCCCACTTTTGAGGTGGTTAAAGTGTAGAACAGAAAGGTGATGTCATTGTTATTCACATAACTAGTAATAAATGAGATCTGAACTTTTTAACTGAGTGCTAATTGAGTTTTGTTAAACTACTCTTCCTCTCTGAAAGACAAATAAACCACCATTCTATTAAAGAAATTTTGATTGTGAATTGGTTTATCTACATTAGATGGCTGAAAAATTGCAACTGAAGACTATGGGCCAAAAACATATTTACCAATATTGCATTATATGAGGAGGCTACTGAGAAAATCCTAGAATCAAGAACTGAAACTTGGGTGAGTCACCCAGTGATGTAGAGACAAAAAATAACACCCCCATGAAGGATACCTTTAAGCATACATTTCTTTGCGGGAGGAACATATGGGTTAACTAAAAAAATTTTCCTCCCTTGAATTCTATCAGAGTGGATTTTCTGCTAATAGAAATGTGAAAGATTAATATTGCACGGGCCTAACACACTCTTCTAATCCACAAACCAGGAAGAGCAGCGAGATAGAAGAGGACCATTTTCTCTATCTTGCAATCAACAATGCTCACTTTCTGCAAGGGATTTTATTTTGTCCCCAGATACTTTAAGAAATTGCACTATGAGTTATTTTCTATCAAATAGGATTAACTTTGTTCTAGATGGAACACTCTTGATTTTCTCTGCCAACGGAAGAAGCTGTTTGGGGCATCATGCATTACTGCTCACTGTAGACCATCAAACTCATTTCATTTGTGACAAGAGCTGGAATTAAACCTTGTTCTCCAGAGAGGTGATGCCCATGTATTTCTCTGATGTGTGCTTCCTTCCAATCCACCTTGTATATCGTTACAGCAGATTTTATTTTATTTTTTTTCGGCAGAGATCCCTTTTACCATATTGCAGAAGCAAAGAGAAAAGCTGCTTTCTGTGGGTCATCTCTATGGAATCAAGCTCGACTGGTTTTTTGTGTTATTTTTGTTTTCGATCATTATGGTGTGTGGAAACCATAGCCATCCATCTCACTTAGGAGGAATCAAATCTCTACATATGCTAACCGATTAGTGAACTTAAACAGCAAAGGGAGTTAAACACCAAGGAGTGGGAAGTTGTCCCTTTGGTTTTCTGCCGTGGAATTTGTCCTGGATGAGACAGGGCCCTTGGTGCTAGTGGGCAGGGGAAGACAAGTTCATATTACAGTGCTCTCCA
The DNA here is from genome assembly GCF_015852505.1 of Tachyglossus aculeatus. Taxonomy (NCBI): domain Eukaryota; kingdom Metazoa; phylum Chordata; class Mammalia; order Monotremata; family Tachyglossidae; genus Tachyglossus; species Tachyglossus aculeatus. The sequence continues at coordinate 50,286,660 of NC_052071.1, forward strand.
CACACTAAGCGCTTAATAAATATGATCGAATGAAAAGACGATTGAATGACATCAGTTTTGGGGCATCCACCCACTACAGTCCAGTTTACTTTGACAGAGCCCTAGGTTAGTCTAAGCCCTGGAGCTCACCCACCTGATTGGACCCAAAGAAGCATATCAAATTTAACCTGCCTGCTCCTAGGAGTCCCCTGAACCAAAATCATAAAAAATTATAATAATGGTGGAATTGATTTATGGGCTTATATTCTGCCAAGCACTATTGTAAGACTGAGATAGAGTGTTATCAAGTCTGACAGTGCCTCTATCCACAGGACTCACAGTCTAAGTAGGAAGAATAGGTATTGAATCCCTAGTTTACAGATCATGAGGCACAGGGAAGTTGTGACTTGTCCAAAGTCACACAATAGGCAGTTGATGAATTTTGCTGTGTGCAGAGCATTGTACTAAGTGCTTGGGAGAGTATAGTATAATAAAGTTGGTAGACATGTTCCCTGCACACAAAGGGAGGGGCAGGCAATATAAATAAATCATGGTTATGCACACTAGTGCTGTGGGACTAAGGGAGGGGCAAATATAGAGTGCAAATCCAGTGGAAAAGGTGACAACAGATGGGAGTGGGAGATGAAATGCTTAGTAGGGGAAGTCCTCTTGGAGGAGATGTGTTTTTAATAAGGATTTGAAGGTGGGGAGTGATGGTCTGTCTAATATGAAGAGGAAGGGCATCCCAGGCCAGAAGCGGGATGTGGGCGAGAGGTCGGCAGTGAGATAGATGAGATTCACATGTGAGTGAGTAGGTTGGCGTTAGAAGAGTGAAGTGTGGTGGCTGGTTTGTAGGAGAAAATCAACCAAGTAAGGTAAGAGGGGGCCAGTTGATTGAGTGCTGTAAAGCTGAGGGTAAGGAGTTTCTGTTTGTGGCAGAGGGGATGGTTAAGGCCTGGAGGATCTTGAGTGGGCAAACACATGGACTGAATGTTTTTGTAGAAAAATGATCAGGGCAGTGGCATGATGTATGGACTAGTGTGGAGAGAGACAGGAGGCAGGGAGGCCAGCAAAGAGACCAATGCAGTACTCAAGGTGGGATAGGATAAGTGGCTAGATTAGCATGGTAGTAGTTTGGATGGAGAAGAGAGGGTGGATTTTAGCAATGTTGTGAAGGTTGAACTGACAGGATTTGGCGATAGGTTGAGTATGTCAAGTAACAGAGCCAGAATTAGAATCCAGATCCTTTGACTCTCAGGTCAGTGATCTTTCACCTAGGCCAAACCAGAAGCTGAGTTAGGCTCGGAGTGGATCATCCACCACTGCTCAGGCCAACATTTTTCGTCTCAGCTGAGCCTGTCTCAGATGAGCTCCGGGCTGAAACAGATCCCCAGGCCCACCCTGCTTCAAACTCCAGGGGTTCTTAGGACCATTCCAGGGATGCCTAGGACTATCCCAGGTCTGGACAGACATGGACAGTAGAGTCCCAGCATTCCATAGTCCCCTGGGTACATCCCACTTCTATAGCCATGCATTTCTCCATCATTCGATGGAGAAGCAGCATGGCTCAGTGGAAAGAGCATGAGCTTTGGAGTCAGAGGTCATTGGTTCATGTCCCAGCTCCACCAATTGTCAGCTGTGTGAATTTGGGCAAGTCACTTCACTTATCTGGGCCTCAGTGACCTCATCTGTAAAATGGGGATTAAGTCTATGAGCCCCCCATGGGACAACCTTGTAACCTCCCCAGTGCTTAGAACAGTGCTTCGCACATAGTAAGTGCAAATGCCATCATTATTATTTTGATTATTATTATTATTATTATTATTATTATTATTATTATTGTTATTTGAAGGAAGGTGTCATTTTAGGCAGAGGACTTGGCTCTCTGGGGCTGAGGGAGAGGAAAGCCAGTCAGCCAATCATATTTCAATCAATCAATCAATCAATCGTATTTATTGAGCGCTTACTATGTGCAGAGCACTGTACTAAGCGCTTGGGAAGTACAAATTGGCATCACATAGAGACAGTCCCTACCCAACAGTGGGCTCACAGTCTAAAAGGGGGAGACAGAGAACAGAACCAAACATACCAACAAAATAAAATAAGTAGGATAGAAATGTACAAGTAAAATAAGTAAATAAATAAATAAATAGAGTAATAAATATGTACAACCATATACACATATATACAGGTGCTGTGGGGAAGGGAAGGAGGTAAGACGGGGGGATGGAGAGGGGGACGAGGGGGAGAGAAAAGAAGGGGCTCAGTCTGGGAAGGCCTCCTGGAGGAGGTGAGCTCTCAGCAGGGCCTTGGAGGAAGAGAGCTAGCTTGGCAGATGGGCAGAGGGAGGGCATTCCAGGCCCGGGGGAGGACGTGGGCCGGGGGTCGACGGCGGGACAGGCGAGAGCGAGGTACAGTGAGGAGATTAGTGGTGGAGGAGCGGAGGGTGCGGGCTGGGCAGTAGAAGGAGAGAAGGGAGGTGAGGTAGGAGGGGGCGAGGTGATGGACAGCCTTGAAGCCCAGGGTGAGGAGTTTCTGCCTGATGCGCAGATTGAGTGCTTACTGTGTGCAGAGCACTATATGAAGTGCTTGGGAGAGTACTATAAAAATCTCCTCAAAAATCTCCAGTGGCTACCAATCAACCTACACATCAGGAAAAAACTCCTCACCCTGGGCTTCAAGGCTGTCCATCACCTCGCCCCCTCCTACCTCACCTCCCTTCTCTCCTTCTCCAGCCCAGCCTGCACCCCCTGCTCCTCTGCCACTAACCTCCTCACTGTGCCTCGTTCTTGTCTGTCCCGCCGTCGACCCCCGACCCATGTCATCCCCCTGGCCTGGAATGCCCTCCCTCTGCCCATCCGCCAAGCTAGCTCTCTTCCTCCCTTCAAAGCCCTACTGAGAGCTCACCTCCTCCAGGAGGCCTTCCCACACTGAGCCCCCTCCCTCCTCTCCCCCTCCTCCCCCTCCCCATCCCCCCGCCTTACCTCCTTCCCTTCCCCACGGCATCTGTATATATGTATATATGTTTGTACGTATTTATTACTCTATTTTACTTGTACATTCTATTTGTATATTCTATTTATTTTATTTTGTTAATATGTTTTGTTTTGTTCTCTGTCTTCCCCTTCTAGACTGTGAGCCCACTAATGGGTAGGGACCACCTCTATATGTTGCCAACTTGGACTTCCCAAGCGCTTAGTACAGTGTTCTGCACCCAATAAGTGCTCAATACATATGATTGAATGAATGAATGAAATACTATATAACAATAAACAGACATATTCCCTGTCCACAGTGAGCTTTTCCTCTTGAACCTCCTTCTGCTCCCATCTCACTATTGTCCTCCAAAAGCCTGCCTTGAACAAGCAGGAAATTGGGATTTTAGCACTTTAAGAGAGCTGACAAAATGGGAAGAGTGATAATTCCCTTTGCCTGTGCAATATTGCAAGAGTGCCCACTCACCACCAAGGTTTTACTGTAAACAATTCAGACTAAATGTACTCTCTGAGGTTTCCCCGTATGTGGATGCTACAGAGTGTCTAGGCACCCAGATTAGTAAAGGAGGAAAACTTGATTTAATGCCTGTTAATACTAAAACTGATCAGTGGAAAGAGCCTGGGTTTGGGAGTCAGAGGTCATGGCTTCTAATCCCAGCTCTGCCGCTTGTCTGCTGTATGACCTTGAGCAAGTCACTTCACTTTTCTGGGCCTCAGTTCCCTCATCTGGAAAATGGGGATTGAGACTGAGACCCATGTGGGACAGGGACTGTGTCCAACCTGATTAACTCATATCTATCCCAGCACTTAAAGCAGTGCTTGGCACATAGAAAACACTTAACAAGTACCATTATTATTATTATTGAAAGAAAATTAGGTAAAAATTGAAAAGCAGTGTGGACTAGTAGAAAGGGCACAGACATGGGTTGTAATCCTGCCTCTGCCTTTTTAGACTTTTAGACTGTGAGCCCACTGTTGGGTAGGGACTGTCTCTATGTGTTGCCAATTTGTACTTCCCAAGCGCTTAGTACAGTGCTCTGCACATAGTAAGCGCTCAATAAATACGATTGATTGATTGATTGATTGATTGCCATTTCCCTGCTGCCTGACCTTGGGTAAATCATTTAACTCCTCTGTGCCTCAGTTCCCTCTTCTGCAAAATGGAGACTTAATAACTGTTATCTCTCCTACTTAGGCTATGAGCCCCAAGTGGGACCTGATTATCTTGTATCTATCTATTCCAGTGCTTAGTACACTGCTTAGTACATATTAAGTGCTTAATAAATGCCACCATTATCTACTCAGCATCGAGAACAATGAGATGAAAATTGCATAATCTTTATAAAATTACTCAAAGTAGATAATTGGATATATTTAATCATTTCTTCTCACATCACTAATGTTTCTGGGTTCATGATTAGGCTAGGGCCATCAATCACCAATCAATCTTCACAGTTATACTGCCACTCATAGTTGCTTCCTTGTCAGTGGCATTTCTGTAGGTCTGCAAACTCATTGCAATCCACATTGTTCACCCAGCAAAATCTTTCTGATTTTGATTTTGATAGTACCCTTTCACTTTGAAGAACTCACTTAGAACAGTGCATTGCACATAGTAAGCGCTTAACAAATGCCATAATAATAATTATTATTATTTAACACCTCTTTCAGTCTTTGAGAATCTGTGTTTGTGTACATGATGCTGTACACAGAATACGTGCTTAATATGTACCGTTGATTATTATGATGTGGGGACAAATGTAGAAGACAAAATGTTGGGTTAAGGTTTCTTCATAAACAGGTTTGTACAAATTTCATGGAAGCTTTTTTACGGTCCTTGTTAAGCACTTACTATGCACCAAGCACTGTACTAAGCACTGGGGTAGATACAAAATAATCAGGTTGGACATAAATCATATCCCATGAGGGGCTCACTGTCTTATTCCCAATTTTAAAGATGAAGTAACTTAAGCATATAGAAGATAAGTGATTTATCTTGTGAGACAAGGTCTCACAACAGACAATTTGGAGAGCAGAAATTAGAACCCAAGTCCTGCTGGCCCCCAGCCCTGGGCTCATTCATTAATTCATTCAATCATATTCATTCCTTCAATCATATTCATTGAGAGCTTACCGTATGCAAAGCACTATACTAAGTATTTGGGAGAGTACAATATAACAACAAACAGACACATTCCTGCCCACAATGAGCTCACAGTCTAGAGAGGGAGACTGACATTAATATAAATAAATAGATAAATAAATTACAGATATATTCTTATATGCTATGGGGATGAGAGGATGAATGAAGGAGCAAGTCAGAGCAGCAAAGAAGGAAGTGGTAGAAAAGGAGAGGAGGGCTTAATCAGGGAAGGCTTCTTGGAGGTGTTCCATCCACTAGGCCATACTGCTTCTCCAATAGTTTAATAATTTAACCCTATTTCAATTTTTTGGCCACTGCTATTGAAAAGATGCAGGCTAAATACATTTTGTGATTTAGAAAAGCAATGAAGATACTATTGGAAAAGTCACCTGATACTTGTTGGCTTTTTTTTCTCTAGCAAGTCTGATATTTAAAACGATGGCCATAGAAATTGCATATCTAAATTTTGCCTGGAAAGCATTTCCGGCTGTAAAGACAAGTCTTTTATAATTGTTTTTGAAGTTGAAAAAAATAACCGAGATAAATAAGATATAAATGTGCCACTTGCTATCATAAATTATTTTGAAAATTCTGCCCTCGGCGACTGTACATTAGTGTAGGCTTGGTCAACCAAATTAGAAGCAATGTCTACTTATGTGAACTACTCCATTTTAGTGAAATCTTTGAGGGCTATTATTTTAGAAATTGATTTTCAACTAGGAAATATAATTGGGCTTAATGTAGTATTAATGGTCATATTATGATCTCCCTGAAATTCTAAAATATTCTTATGCTAATAGGAGTACTGGCATGTTGCCTTCCCCAGATACTAAATTGGTATTGTTGATAGTGAAGGCACTTTTTCATTGTCCTTTGGCAGAATGCTGATGTATGAAAACATGGCAATGAATTGTATGGGATTTCACTTTATTAAAGAGATTCTGGGGTGCTTTCACCCATCAATCTCCTTTCCCCATCAATCTCCCTGTTTATATTTTTGTTACCTTTGAAGGTCCAGGATCAGAATTTTTGCCATTCTAACGAAATTTTGGAACGATGCTGTTACTCTGAAGTTTTTAGCCGCGAGACCTTGATTCAAATTTCCTTCTCTTTCAGGTTAATCTTATGCCATTTCCTTTCAAGGTCTAATTACTAGAATGCACATGCCTGACATATCCAAATGTATTTATTTGTGACAAACACCACACCTCTGTGCCTGCGTGTTATCAGGGAAGGATAAAAGAAAATTAAATCCAAAATAAGGGAGGGAGCAGCTTCTATGTGAGGATAAAATCAAAAGGTTTGGACTTTTCAGATTGGAAAGAAGAAGGTTAAGAGGGAGCAGGATTTGCAGTCTAAGATAAAATCATGAAGACGGAGTCCAGGCGCCTCGTGACAAACGAAGCTGTCTTCTGAAGTCAGAGATGATGCTATTGATGGTAAGAATTTTATTAAGGGTGAATGGTGCTGATAAGACTTATAACTGATAATTCCACACTTATATACAGATTTCCTCTTTCGCCCCTCTGCATTTGAGGCCTATGTCTGGAATGGGTTTCATTTCTCCCGCTTTTTGTCAATCAGTGCTATGTTATTGGTGCTCACTGTGTGCACAGCATTGTGCTAAGCACTTGGGAAAGAACACTACAAAAGAGTTGGTAATGTGATTCCTGCCCTCAAAGAACTTATAGTCTAGTTAATGGACTCGTTCTTCTGGAGGCTTCTGCCTTCATTTGCATGATTTCTAATTGTTGTTCACCAGGCTGGCCTGTATTCTGTCACTTTCTAAGGCTTTAGATTGTCCAGCTGTCCATGTTTATGCTTTTTAGTTTGTGGTGTTGTTGCAGTGTGCTTGTGTAGCAGAGCGTTCTACTGGAAAAAGCACAGACCTGGGAGTTGCAGGATCTGGGTTCTAATCCCACTCCAATACCTTTGGGCAACTCATTTACATTTTCTCTGCCCCAGTTTGCATATCTGTAAAATAAGAATTTAATATCGGTTTGCCCTTCACCCTAGACTGTGAAGCCTATATGGGGCAGGGACCATGTCTTATCTGATTATTTTCTATTTCCCTCAGCCCTTACTACAGTGCTTGGAACATAGAAAGCACTTAAAATAATAATATTTGTGTTAAATCATAGCACTTACTCTGTGCCAGGCACTGTATTCAGTGCTGTGATAGATACAAGATAATTAGGTTGGGTACAATCTCTGTCCTACATAAGGCTCACGGTCTTCATCACCATTTTACAGATGAGGTAACCGAGGTACAGAGAAGTATAGTAACTTGTCCAAGGTCACAGAGCAGACAAGTGGCAGATGTGGAATTAGAACCCAGGCCCTCCTGTCACCCAGGCCTTTATTCTATTCATTAGGCTGTGCTATTTCTAAGCACTTAGCAAGTGGCACTATTATTAGTATTGCCAGTTTTATTAGTAGTGATGCTATTTTAATTATTATTGTCATTATTATTGTTTCAGTCCCTTTTGTTAAAGTTTTCCAATGATGTTTTAGCTCCCTTTAAAACAAATCTTTGGGTAACCTGCAGTTCTCCTGCTCTTCTCCTCTCGTGTTCTTCTGCAGTGAAGGTGTGATACATGGGGCTACCTTGTAGGATATCACGCTCTGCAGGTCTTGTCAGCATTCCCATTGCCAGCTATTTGATGGGCGTTTTTAGCAGCTGTGGCATGCTGAACTCACCAAGTATAGGAACTCATTCCACAGTAACTCCAATAACTGTCACAAGTTGTACAACGATAGTTGTAATTCACATTACTTTTCCCTAGATGCATACCTATACGCTTGTTCACATTGAATTTCTAGCACTGCAGATGAAATTGTGTGTCTCGTGTAATTCATCATCAATCATATTTATTGAGCGCTTACTGTGTGCAGAGCACTGTACTAAGCGCTTGGGAAGTACAAGTTGGCAACATATAGAGACAGTCCCTACCCAACAGTGGGCTCACATCAACTGGAACATTCCCCTCCACCCCACAAACAACACGTCTCCCCCTTCTAGACTGTGAGCCCGTCGTTGGGTAGGGACCGTCTCTATATGTTGCCGACTTGTACTTCCCAAGTGCTTAGTACAGTGCTCTGCACTCAGTAAGCGCTCAATAGATACGATTGAATGAATGAATGAATGAACATCTTATCCTTTTGAGGTGTGGTGGAAAATCACTTCTTGGAGAAGCAGCATGGCTCAATGGAAAGAGCACGGGCTATTGAATCAGAGGTCATGGGTTCAAATCCCCGCTCCATCAATTGTCAGCTGTGTGACTTTGGGCAAGTCACTTAACTTCTCTGTGCCTCAGTTACCTCATCTGTAAAAAGGGGATTAAGTCTGTGAGCCCCCCATGGGACAACCTGATCACCTTATAACCTCCCCAGAGCTTAGAACAGTGCTTTGCACATAGTAAGTGTCTAATATATGCCATTAGTATTGTTATTATTATTATTATTATTATTGTGCCTTCTCTTCTGTAGGGACTACTCATCTATTAGATTATAGGCTATTCATGAAGTTCATCCTCATCAGCAGGGCACACCAGGAATAATGTAGTCCCATCTGCTTCTTCTCTCAACTACTCCCATCTGCTCTACTCTCAACTTCTTTGTAATTTTGTTTCACATGGTAACAACAGTACTCGGGTTAATGTTATTAAATGTAAGAATTGAATGGATGACTATCATTTTATTAGTGGGTGAGTGAGTGAAAGAAAATATGAAGGTGCATTAGGGAATTAAAAAAATGCTTCATGGGCCAAATGTGACTTGATAGAAGAAACATGGGACTAAGAATCAGAAGATATGAACTCCAATCCCAACTGTGCCTCTGACCTGTTGTCACCTTGGGCAAGGCACTTACCCGCTTCGGATCTTAGTTTCCACGTCTGTAAAATGGAGAAAAGATTCCTGTTCTTCCTCCCATTCATTCATTCAATTCATTCAATCATATTTATTGAGTGCTTACTGTGTGCAGAGCACTGTACTGAACTCTCTGATTATGGGCCCTGTGTGGGGTGGGGATTGTGCAGTATCTGATTATTTTATTTCTACCCTATTGCTTGACATACCATGAACATTTAATGGACACAATAACCATGAACAGAAGAACCGTGTAACTATTTTCCAACCAATAGCTCACCCAACCTCAAGAGTTGTCTCCAGTAGAGGCAACACAGATGCTTAAGGAAATAAGGTGATAATTACACTTAGAGTGCTTAGATCAGTGCTCGGCACATAGTAAGTGCTTAACAAATACCATTATTATTGTTATTATTATTGTATCTGCTTCTAAGTGAGTAGCATGGCTTTGTGGAAAGAGCATGGGCTTGAGAGTCAGAGATGCAGGATTTTGTGCGACTTTGGGCAAGTCACTTAACTTCTCTGTGCCTCAGTTTCCTCATCTGTAAAATGAGGATTAAGACTGTGAGCCCCACGTGGGACAACCTGATTACCTTGTGTTTACCCCATTGCTTAGAACAGTGCTTGGCATATAGTAAGCACTTCACAAATACCATCATTATTATTACCTTCTTTGATCCAAATGTCTTTTCTAACTTTTCCCTGTAATTTCCCTGTATTTTCCTGAAGTTTTCATGTTAAGTAGAGGGTCAGCTCACATGAAGGTCACCATTCATTCAACCAAAGATTTCCATCAGCAAGGAAGACCTGAATGGTCTTATTGAATTATGTTACCTAGGGAGCAGAGCGTATAATGATGCACAAATATAAAAGGAAAAAAAAAAAAAACCTAATCAAGGAAGTCAGCATGTCCTTTACTCAAAGGACAGTGTGGTGAAAATAGGTTGTGTTTCCTACCAAATCAAAAGTCGACAAAGCTGTCATAGGGCCTAATGTTCTTTATAGCTGTGATATCTGCCTATTTTGGGGGTTGTAATTCTGTATTGGTTAAGAATTAAGAGTACTGTCCCTTCAAAACAGCTCGTCCTAGAAACAGTGGAAAGAGCGTGAGCCTCCGCATCAGAGGACCTGGTCCCACTTATCTGCTTTGTAACCTTGGGCCACTTAACTTCTCTGTGCCTCATTTATCTCATCTGTTAAATGTGTGCAAGGCACTGTACTAAGGGTCAAGGAAAGTACAATGTAATAGTCAGTGGACTCCATTCCTTCCCATGAGGAACTTATAGTCTACTATGAGACATTAAAATAAATTTCAGAAAGAAGAAATAGTGGAGTATGAGGCTATGTACAGAAGCACTGTGGGGCTGGGTTGAGTATCCAAATGTGTTATATCATAAATAACAATAATAAATAATGATGGCATTTGTTAAGCACTTACTATGTGCAAAGCACTGTTCTAAGCATTGGGGAGGTTACAAGGTGATCAGGTTGTCCCACGGGGGGCTCACATTTTTAATCCCCATTTTCCAGATGAAGTAACTGAGGCACAGAGAAGTTAAGTGACTTGCCCAAAGTTCACACAGCTGACAGTTGGAGGAGCCGGGATTTGAACCCATGACCTCTGACTCCAAAACCCATACTCTTTCCATTGAGCCATGCTGCTTCTCCTATCATAGTTCTCATATCATAGTTCAACCCAGTCTAGAAGTTCTTGTTGGTGGACATCTGACCCCGAGAAGTCCCCCTTCTCCAAGGCCTTAGCACTCTGAACATCTCCCTTGAACACAAATATTGTTTCTGAGTTGTGGGAAACAGCGGGCAGGAGCCCAGGCAGAGGGAGGCATGAAGCTACTTATATATATAAGTAAGCAGAGAAGCAGCGTGGCTCAGTGGAAAGAGCCCGGCCTTTGGAGTCAGAAGTCATGGGTTCAAATTCTGACTCCCCCTCCTGTCAGCTGTGTGACTTTGGGCAACTCACAACTTCTCTGGGCCTCAGTTCCCTCATCTGCAAAATGAGGATGAAGACTGTGAGCCCCACGTGGGACAACCTGGTCACCTTGTAACCTCCCCAGCACTTGGAACAGTGCTTTGCACATAGTAAGTGCTTAATAAATTCCATTATTATTATTATTAGTATTATTTTTATTAGTTTGTGCTCCGTGTGAGCAACTCACCTGGTTTGCTTCAGTTGAAATTTCAAGCTGGGTTCCCAGTTTGTCAGTGGTGCTGGCCGCTCACTCAGTAATGCTGCACAAGCAAGCTGTCACCCTTTATCTGTCCATTCACACCTGCAAGCCTCTGACCAAAGAAGCTATCCAACTTGTACTTCCCAAGCATTTAGTACAGTGCTCTGCACACAGTAAGCGCTCAATAAATACGATTGAATGAATGAAGCTATCTTGCTGCAGCCCACAGTGAAGACATGGAGCATCTGTTTGAGGCTCACACATCTGCTTTGTGGATAGAGTACAGGCCTGGGAATCAGAAGGTCATGGGTTCTAATTCCAACTCTGCCTTGTGTCTGCTCTGTGACCTTGGGCAAATCACTTCACTTCTCTGTGCCTCAGTTCCTTCATCTGTAAAATGGGGTTAAGACTGTGGAGCCCCACTTGGGACAGGCACCGTCTCCAACCCGATTGGCTGGAACCCACCCCAGTGCTTAGTAGAATGACTGGCACATAGTAAGTGCTTAACAAATACCACAATTGCTATTATTATCTGTGGGGATGAATAATATGCAAAAACACCAACATCATTTTGGCCAAGCTGAATTTAAAGTACTACCTAAAATTGAGCTCCTTTACAGTTTGAACCTAACTGGGGTTAGCGGAAGAAGCCCATGAGGGAATTTTCATCCTATGTAGGAGGTGGACCTATCTTGGAAGAGTATTGTAAACATAGCAGGCTAGGTAGCAGGCATCCTAAATGACAAAGCTACAGCAGGGAAAATGTCATTTGGAGTTGGAAAGCTAAGAAGGGAGAGGATCTCCTCAGAAGAAGAGAAGCTGCATGGCTCAGTGGCTAGAGCATGGGTCTGGGAGTGAGAAGGGTCTGGGTTCTAATCCCGGCTCAGCCACGTGTGTGCTGTTTGCCCCGGTCAAGTCACTTTTCTCCGTGCCTCGGTTCCCTCATCTGTAAAATGGGGTACGTGGATGAGCCCTGTATAGGACAGGGACTGTGTCTAATCTGATTAACTTGTATCTACCCCACCACTTAGAACAGTGCTTGGCACATAATAAGGGCTTACAAGTGCCGTAATTATTATTATTATTATTGAGAAATGGCATTGGAGGTTGCAGAGTTGGCTGCTTGCTTTAGCCAACCTGAGGCCAGACCAAATTATTATTATTATTAAGAAATGGCATTGGAGGTTGCAGAGTTGGCTGCTCGCCACGGCCAACCTGAGGCCAGACCATCTGCTTGTGGAAACCACGGTCTCACAAATCCGTACACAAAATGTTGGGACCGCTGGTCTGTAGCAGCACCAGACATAACTGCCTTGACTCAGGCTCCTGTGATCAGGACGGCGGGAGGCTGTCTGTTTGAGCAATGTGTAAAACTAAGTGTAAGAGGATTTACGTTTTTGATTGGGCTGTGCGAGGTACCTATATATATTTTTTTCAACTTCTTACCACCTGTCGGCAAAGGATGTGCGGGCTTGCTCTTGTGGAAACCCCACCTGGTGAACAGATGCTGAAGGAAACAAACACCATCAAGATGGCACCACCTTTCTCAGAACCACGCTACGAGAAGCAGTGTGGCTCAGTGGAAAGAGCACGGGCTTGGAAGTCAGAGGTCATGGATTCTAACCCCGGTTCCACCACTTGTCAGCTTTGTGACTTTGGGCAAGTCACTTCACTTCTCTGTGCCACAGTTACATCATCTGTAAAATGGGGATTAAGACTGTGAGCCCCCCGTGGGACAACCTGATCACCTTGTAACCTCCCCAGTGCTTAGAACAGTGCTTTGCACATAGTAAGCACTTAATAAATGCCATTACTATTATTATTATTATTATTATTATTATTATTATTATTCCCTGCCCACAAGGAGCTCACAGTCTAGAGTGGGGGAGACACAGACATCAATACAAATAAATAAGATGAATACAAATAGCTGTGAACCCCATGTGGGACATGGACTGTCTCCAACCTAATTATCTTGTATCTACCCCAGTGCTTAGTACAGTACCTGGCACATAGTAAGTGCTTAACAAATAACTTTAAAAAAATGGGTGCACTCTTTTTCAGGAAATTCCAGTCCCTGTGCTATGTGGAAAATATTTTGCACTGACTCCTTCAAAACGCCAGCTGCTGAGCAGATCCTCATGGCACTCAATGGAGAAGCCATGACCCTACTGCCTCCCCACCACCTCACTTCAATGCAGCCCCCTTCCCACCATCTCCAGAAAAGAGGGAGGTGGTTTCAGCCCGTTCTCTGCCCAAAAGCAGAATGCCTAGCATCCCTGTTGAGGGCCAGGGTTAAAGGGATACTGCTTTGCTTCCTCATTCCCCTCCTGTGTCATCACCCCAGAGGGTTTATCTCCCACCCAGAGTGTGGAGGTAGAATAGTGAGAGGATCTCTGGCCACACTGTGGACTGTAAGATTCTGGTGGGCAGGGATTGCATCTACCAACTGTGTGGGATAATGCTTTCCCCAGTGCTTAGTACAGTAAGCGCTCAAATGCTGTTGCTGGATTGATAAACAGAGGCCTCATGCTTGAAAGTCTTGGGTTTTTGATATACGCCTGTGTGTGTGTGTTGAAGCGGGCTTTGGGCTTGAGGATAGCATTATTGAAAGGAGGATGTGTTTAAAGACTGATGGAAGACCATTCCTTTCACTCTGTCATTTGGGAAGTCTCTTTTGGCTGGTAGGACATAGATTGATTTCATTTCCCAGTTGTGATAGTGCTGTGAACTGTCTCTACTCGATCAAAAGTATTTATGAGTGCTTAGAAGTATTTAGAGGCTGTGATGCCTAGTGGAAGGAGCACGGGTGTCAGAGGACCTGGGTTCTAATCCCAGTTTCTACCATTTGTCTGCTGTATGACCTTGGGCAAGTCGCTTAATTTCTCTGTGCCTCATCTATAAAAGAAGGACTAAAATTCCTGTACTCCTTCCTTCCTTACACTGTGAGCCCCTTGTGCAACAGGGAATGTGAGCAACCTGATTATCTTGTATCGACACATGTGCTAAGTACATTGGTTGGTAGATAGTAAACATGTAACAGATAAAACAATTATTACTGTCCCTACCCATCTGGAGAGTACAGTGGTATTAGTGGATATGATTATTGCTCTCAAGGAGTTTACAAGCTAGCAAGGGGAGATGGACAACAAAATCAATTGCCGGTTAGGGTAACAACAGAATAAAAACAGTGTGTTCATAAATACTCCAGTGGAAAGTCGGGGATTGAGTGACAAGGATCTAGGCATAAGGAAGTGGGCAAGTAACTCCTTTTGCTTCCCACCCCCAATCAAAAAACCTATAGCATATACTGTAAATTCACTTGCTCAATAGCTAAACAATAGGAACCTAACCCCAGTGCCTAATAATACAATCTTATGGTGAAGCTTGATAAATGTTTGATGATATAGTGAACTGAAAACCGTTGTCACGATATCCAAGAGCAGACAAATCAGTAGAGCAATTCATTTTAAAGGATCTTGAAAATATAACAAATATATGGAAAAATAAGGGATCCAGAAAGATGGAAAAATAAATGAGACAAAGGGAGGTTAACATCAATCAGTCAATTTTATTGAGTGCTCACTATGTGCAGAGCAGTATACTAAGTGCTGGGGGAGAGTAAAGGAAAGTGATAGCCTATGTACATGCTCTGCATATGTTCTCAAATCTGTGAGCCTATACACAAAGGCATGACTTGAGAGTATGTGCACTTACCTCATATATCAGCTGAATGTTTTCCATGTCTAAAAAATTTCAGTGAATGCAGTAATGGATAAAATAGTCAACTTTGTTGCCAACAAATTGTAATAGCTACGTTATCCAGGCGGGGTAAAGTAAATAGCACCATGACACGTGAAATCTGACAATAGTAAAAATGGATTGTATGTTGACGACTCAGTCGACTGCATCATCTCCATTCTTTGACAAGGGGGCTAAGCAGTCAGAGCATCCTGGATCTCATCACTTCACCTCTTTGATTTTAAGACGCCCTCAGGCCGTAAAGTAATATTGCTCTCATCATTGATGCTGTCTGAAATGTGAGGAGAAAGCACTGTACTGTTGCTAAGAACTATATCCAGTAATACTTCTTTACCATACGAGGCATTGTTTAAGAACGTCTCAGAAATATTTAAAGTATCCCCTGCAACCAGTCAACTCAATCACATATAGAGAGGTCATGCATTATTCATGAAATAAAATCTGGGAGTTTTTCCAGAGAATATACATAGGACTCGAGATAAGGCTTATCACCTATTTTAAACCAGCAATGGTTTATCTAATACATTAACAATTAATTTACTAAGAATGTTTACAATGCATTCAATGGGTTTTTTTTGAGCACTAAGTGAATCTTCCCATCAGAATCTTCTCTGCTAGGAAATCTCTCAGCATGGGAGGCTTGCATTAGAGTGGGAGGTACTGGACATTATTCTATGGTTCCAGGCTTGTCAGCATTTTTGTTATCTACTTTTGTTTTATCCTCTTCCCGAGTTATTGCACAAACATTTTACATCGTTTCTGGCTCAAACCTAGCATAAACATTGCCAGATTAGATGGAATATTGTCTCAAAGAAAATCTCAATGTCAGCCCCACGAGCTACTCTCTAGATAGAGCTGTTAGGTCTTTTTACATTTCAGACATCATGTGAAATCCAGCTTTGATAAGAAAATATTGAGGTCATTACATCTACAATGAGAAAACGCCCTTTTGAAATGATGTCCGATTGTTTTCAAGAGTTCAGAGTGTTTAAAAGACATACAGCTTATATTTGTGAATGATGTATTTGGTCAACCAGAGGGAATCCCTGTGGCAGCTGTCCATCACCTAAGACCCAGGAGGGGAAGAAAGAGGCTTTCTGTGTTCCTCTGCTGATACTCTGCTAGGAACTCCAGCAAGGTGTGGCCGCTTGGTGTTCAGAGGCATGGAGGGGGACTGTGGTCTGATTAAAAATGAGAAGCAGCAAACAAGTGGTAAAGAATCTCCCTGGGATTTTATTATTATGGTAGCACTTCATTCATTCAATCATATTTATTGAGTGCTTACTGTATACAGAGCACTATACTAAGTGCCTGGATAGTAAAATTCAGCAACAAAAAGAGAAAATCTCTGCCCACAACAGACTCATAGTCTAGAAGGGGTGGAGACAGACATCAAAACAAGTAAAAAGGCATCAAGAGCATCAATATAAATAAATAAAATTATAGAAATATACACATCATTAATATAAATGAATAGAAGTATCAGTACGTTAAATGCTTTCTATGCCTCTAGCACTGTTCTACACTCTGGGATAGATACAAAATGAATGCATCAGACACAGTCACTGTCCCACATGGAGTTTGCAATCAAAATAGGAGGGACTCCCCATTTTACAGTTGAGGAAACTGAAGCCCAGAGAAGTGAAGTGACTGCCCCGAAGTCACACAGCAGACAAGTGTCAGAGCCAGGACTAGAACCCAAGTTCCAGGTCTGTGCTCTTTCCACTTGGCCATGCTGTTTCCCAAACTGACATGAGGTCAAACTGAATTTCAAGGAGATTCAGAAGCAGATTTCTCGGCCAGCCTTTCCCACTCCATCAATACTTCCCTTTTCATTATCATCAGATTTCTTTCCAGTCATCACTTTAGCTGCCCAGGAGTAAGGAAAGAGTTTGTATTTTTTAAATTGCCCTTATTTCACAGGTTACTTGCAGGGTGTTTTGGGGAAGATTTGGGATTGGTGATGATGATAGTGTTTGGCACATAGTAAGCACTTAACAAATATCACATATATATTTTCAAAGGCTGGGAGATACCGAGCCCAACTCAAATGAAAGATGGGGAACACTGACCCAGAGCAGTTATGTTACCTTCTGAACATCAGGCAATGAGTTTAATGCAAAACCCGTTGTGGTTTTTTGGTATTTTGGAGGGGCCGTGGGAGTGAGGAGGAGAAAGCTAGCTGGGTTATGACTTCAGTGCCACAGGCTTCTGACCACAGGCATCCATGGCACTTCCCTTGGTGGGCAGGTTCAGTGGAAAGCCTGAAAAGAACTGGCAAACATTGCCAGTTAACACTGCATTAGCACAGCACCAGAACTATAATAATAATAATAATAATTGTTGCATTTATTAAGCACTTACTATGTGCCAGAAACTGTTCTCAGGGCTGGGATGGATACAAGCAAAACAGGTTGGACACGGTCCCTGTCACTCATGGGGCTCACAGTCTCAATCCCCATTTGACAGAGGAGGGAACTAAGAGACAGAGAAGTGAAGTGACTTGCCCAAGGTGACACAGAGCAGACAAGTGGCAGAGCCAGGACTAGAACCCAGGTCTTTCTGACTCCCAGGACTGGGGTCTATCCACTTGATCACGCTGTTTCATGCTACCATCCCTCGGGCAACAAACGGGTTTTGAAAGTAAGGTTATTTCATCCACCTCATGATGTGCTGAACACCCCCTACTTGCCAGCTCACTGTTTATCAGTGGTATTTATTGAGCACTGTCATAAGCACCTCCCCCCTTACCCTCACATGTGAGTGAAGCCATACAGGGGGCAAATTAGAATGTCCTCCTGGAGTTTTGGATTCCCCAGGCTCCTTTCCTAATCCATCATATCACTCTATTTGGGTGAGGTGTGCGTCAGCTCAATATACTGAATGCATATGCTTAGTACAGTAAGCGCTTAGTACAGTGCTCTGCACATAGTAAGCACTCAATAAATACGATTGAATGAATATGCAGAACATCTTTAATGCATTGCCCTTCTCAAAGATAGGAATTTAGACTACAAGATTATTGATCTATTTATTTCATTTGTATTGCTCCTTTTTTCCAAAAGAACAGAAGGTGCTGTTTTACAGTCCTGTAAGCTCCTTGAGGGTAATAATAATAATAGTGGAAACAGCCCGGGCTTCGGAGTCAGAGGTTGTGGGTTCAAATCCCGGCTCTGCCAATTGCCAGCTGTGTGACTTTGAGCAAGTCACTTCACTTCTCTGGGCCTCAGTTACCTCATCTGGAAAACTTGATTGCCTTGTAACCTTCCCATTGCTTAGAACAGTGCTTGGCACGTAGTAAGCACTTAATAAATGCCATCGTTATTATTATTATAATTATATAATTAAATAATAATAGTAATAATAATAACGATGGCATTTGTTAAGCGCTTACTATGTGCCAAGCACAGTTCTAAGTACTGGGAGGTTCCAAGGTGATCAGGTTGTCCCACGGGGGGCTCACTGTTTTAATTCCCATTTTACAGATGAGGTAACTGAGGCACAGAGAAGTTAAGTGATTTGCCCAATGTTACACAGCTGACAAGTGACAGAGGAGGATTTGAACCCCTGACCTCTGACTCCCAAGTCCATGCTCTTTCCACTGACCCACGCTGCTTCTCATGGTAGGTAACATGTCTACAGTACCTGTTTCATTGTACTCTCCCAAGTGCTTAGTACAGTGCTTTGCACACTAAAAGCAATCAATAAATACTATATTGATCGGTTTAGAGAGCCATAAATATTGTTTATGTATTTCATATCATCAACCTGGAAACTAGAGGAAAGAGGAGATGGATTATAAGCTCCCAAAGGGCAGGGATCATGTGTCATGGTTCTGTTGTAATATCTCAAGTGCTTAGTACAGTGCCACACCTTCAGAAAGTGCTCAATAAATCCTATCCGTGGAATGGAAAAACCAGGTGCAGCAGAAGTTCAGGAGTGGTGGGAAAAACTCTGCTAAATTTGCTAAGTAGTGCAAATTCAACCAACTGTGGGCTAGCACTGAAAAGGTAACAAATTTTGAAACCTCAGGCAAATGCCATGCTCAGGTTATTGAAGTTTACATCCTTTAAGGGCTGTATTAGCCTAGACTACCAATGCTGCTGCTTCTAAATGCTTAATTGTTGCTCTAAGAATGGAATAGTATTTTTTTATAGTGGTCTTTAAGGGATGCCATAAGGGATGTGTTTGTTGTGGGGGAATGGGAGAGGGAGGGGTGGGAAGGGGTCAAATATATTTTCTCTTGTTCTGCATAGCTTGACGGTGAATCTATCTCAAGTCTTCCATTTTATTTTCAACTTTCTGTGGGAACACTGACCAGACACTCTGATTATAGTTATGATGAAACAGAATCAATGTTTTATAGGCTGTTTTGTGTGATAAACGCTGTCTAACAACTCTGGGAAAAATCCATTTTGGTGTTGTTTCCACAATTAGACCTGTTAAATGGTCTTTGTATGACTGAATTTGGTTTAGTTTTAAGCCTGGATACACTGTTAAGCTAATGCTCTAAAGTGAAGTAAACTACAGTAGCATTAACATTATTTTCTAGCGGAATTTTTTTATCAAGTCCCTGACTGTAAGCAAATGAAATTGTAATTGTTTTGTTGAGATTCAGAGTAACTTGATTATTCTCTAACTACTCAGTAATTTTTGAAAATTCTGCTCATTCATTCTGAACAGCCGCAGCTGACTTTTCTGTGTACAAGAAAACCATGTCATTAACATATGCTGTAAGAAAGCCTTTGAATATATGCACACATTAGGGAGTTCAGTCAAGGGGAAAAATAAAGTTGTGGCATAATAACCAATTCCCTTGCAAACCTCAAGTACTGCAAAATTTCTCTAGTAGACAAATGCAGGTCTGCATACTTATTGTGTGAGAGTGATCCAAGCCACTGAATTACACTTTTTGATGGAACCAAATCATTCCCATTTCTGCTGAAAGTGTTATGATTGTCTGGATCACCCCAAACTGAAGTCCTACCCTGTCCATTGTCAATTTGCCCTGGGTTGATGCAGAAGTTGATAGAATATAAAATCCTCAGATTAAAATCAAAGCTGTCTAGAAACTTTTAAGCAGGACCCAGTGGGATCTGTTATTGGTGCCACTGTCATATTTTCTCCCTAATACTTTCAAACAAAATGCTTTAACCACTTGATACCTGCAAGTTGGGGTTTATCGAGGTATGTAACTTAGAGCCCAGAAGTCTACTGCAACTCTTCAGGCCTAGATGTTTCCAAAAGGAAATATTTGATCTTTCAACGAAAAATCCAGGAGTCCAAGGGGCCTGCAAAGGTATAGCATGAGGCAGGAGATATGGATTCCATCGTTTTCTAAGCTAAATGACACCTTTTTACTCTCTTTAACTCCCTATCTATAAGTTGGAAGTAAGAGATTTCATGCAAGGTTAGAAGACTTAGATGATATTTATAAAGACCTTTGAGATGGCTCATATCAGAACAATCCAAACCTATAGGAGGCAGCGGGGCAAGTAGAAAGATAAAGGGGTCGGAAGCTGGAGTTCTAGTCCCATCTTTGCCACTGGCCTACTGTGTGACTTTGGGCAAGCAACTTTACCTCTCTGGTCTGTTTCCTCACTTGCAAATGAAAACAAAATCGCTGCTTTCTCTACTTCTTAGATGGTCAACCGAAGGTTCTTACTGAGCTCTTACTATCTTATGCATCGCAAGTACTATGTCTGATGTAATTATCTTCTATTTACCCCAGGTACTTTCTCCAAGTGCATATAAGTACTAAATAAATGTAAAATACCATAATAATCAGATTGGGACCCCCCAGAAACCTGTCCACATAATCCTGTCATCAGGTGCCCCTCACCTGGGCCAGGTTTGGGTCAGGGAAAAGGATAATACCAATGGTAATAACAATAATTAGTATTAATAGTAATAAATGTGGTATCTGCTACTATGCTAAATGCTGGGTTGATAAAATATATATTGGACATACTCCCTGTCCCACATAGTGCTCACAGTATAAGAGAGGGGGAAACCAGGTATTTATCACCAGTTAAAAATAAGGAAACTGAAACACAGAGCAGTTAAATGATTATCCCAAGGTCAAACAACTGACTAATGATTAGAATCCAGGTCCTCTGACTCCAAAGCTGGCAGAGTGTAGGGTTTGGGACATTTCTCTGTATAGAGAGGTAGGTTTGGGTAAAGGTAGTGTGTGTGGGGTCTGAGGGGGGGTGGGTTCATTCAATCGTATTTATTGAGTGCTTACTTTGTGCAGAACACTGTACTAAGTGCTTAATGGGTTCATGATAAAGTTTGGAATCATCAGGACTGATAAAGGAACCATCTCTCTTAGTAAAAAAATAATAATAATAATTACATTCCCCCTTCTTAAAACTCTCCCTGGAAGTTCTTCAGTCTGTGTTGATATACTCATACATATCACCTTTCTAATCAATCATTCAGTGCTATTTATTGAGTGCTTACTGTGTGCAGAGCACTAAGTTCTTGGGAAGTGCAACTGAGTTGATAGACACATTCCCTGCCTATAATTAGCTAATAATCTTAGGATGCTTTTTCAGTAATATTTGGATTAGTTATTTAATTTCTTGGTGTTTATATCATGCTGGTTATCTCACACTGCCTCCTTGTCCCTACCTTTGGGACAAGGAAAGAACTTTTTTAGTCTTGTACTTCATATGTAGATATGATAGTACATACTTCCCAAATGCCTAGTTTAGAAGACTGTATCAAGCGGTTGCTCTAAAAGCTATTTAAACTTTTTTAATGGTATTTGTTAAATGCTTACTATGTGCCAGTGTGCTAAGTGCTGATATAGATACACGATAATCGGTGTGGACACAGTCCCTGTCCCATGTGGGGATCACAGTCTTAACCCCCATTTTAAAGATGAGGTAACTGAGGTCCAGAGAAGTTAAGTGACTTGCCCAAGGTCACACAGCAGGTCACAGAGCAGACAAGGATTAGAATGCAGGTCTTTCTAGCACCAGGCTGTGCTCTATCTACTAGGCCATGTTGCTCCTCTTTAGGAAGGCCTGACTCGGTCACTTTAGAAGAAACATGAAGATTCCTAAACTCCTCAAATACCTCTTCCTGGAAGAAATGATGTTCCAGAAGCCTGGGAATATGGGATCCTGATCAATTAGTAGAACGAGCCTCACTAAGTGGTCTGTAATTATCATTCTTAGCCAGATCATTCTACGGAAATGTTCATTCCAAGTTTTCCCATTCCCCGAGAACCTCCAGTGATTACCCCTCCAGCACAGCACTTTGGGATAGGTGTCCACTCTACAAATTCCAGATCTTAAAACTCAACCTGTAAAAAAACATGCCCAAGCCCAACCATGAGGAGCATCTGGGAGTTAGTGCAAAGGAAATTTTAGCCAGGGGAGTCCTTGTTCTAGGCCACTTTTAAAATTCTAGGACCAGTCTATAAAATGGTTAGCCTCCTTTCTAAGAAGCAAAATGTTCATCCTCCTTACTGTGAGCTTCTTGAGGGTATTCATTCATTCATTCAATTGTATTTATTGAGCACTTACTGTGTGCAGAGCGCTGTACTAAGTGCTTGGGAAGTACAAATCGGTAAAATATAGTGACAATCCCTACCCAACAATGGGCTCACAGTCTAGAATGGGGAGACAGACAACAAAACAGGTAGACAAGTGTCAATACCATCAAAATAAATATAATTATAGCTATATACACATTAATAAAATAGAGTAATAAATATGTACAAATAAATAGAGTAATAAGTATGTACAAACATATACAAGTGCTGTGGGGAGGGGAATGGGGTAGGGCAGAGGGGAAGGGGAGGGGAGGAGAAGGGGGAGAAGAAAAAGGGGGGGCTCACTCTGGGAAGGCCTCCTGGAGGAGTTGAACCAGGGGAGGGGAGGGACCATGTCTACCGGCTCTATTGTTGCGCTCTCCCAATAGCTTAGTAGAGTGTTCTGTATGCAGTAAGTGTTCAATAAATACCACTGATTGATTAGGAACTGGTTTGAAGTTGCTTACCTTTATCTAAGGGCTCAATTGTTACCATTTTACTGCCTGCAAACCTCATTTTGTGGAGTGCTTGGCATGAAGTGATTTATTGCTTGAGTCCTTGCATAATCTTATTTCCATATATTCTATCTTTTTTTATATATTGGTGAAACATGTCTGCATAGTGCACCCCTCCTTCTTCCCAAATTAATGAACTCTCCCCCCATCACTATTGAGAAGCAGCGTGGCTCAGTGGAAAGAGCATGGGCTTTGGATCAGGATCATGGGTTCAAATCCTGGCTCCGCCACGTCAGCTGTGTGACTTTGGGCAAGTAACTTAACTTCTCTGAGCCTCAGTTACCTCATCTGTAAAATGGGGATTAAGACTGTGAGCCCCCCGTGGGACAACCTCATCACCCTGTAACCTCCCCAGCGCTTAGAACAGTGCTTTGCACATAGTAACCGATTAATAAATGCCATCATTGTTATTATTATTGTGGATATATTTGAAGAATTTAAGCAAGGGATTGTTCATCTGTAAAATAGGGATTAAGACTGTGAGCCGCCCGTGGGACAACTTGATCACCCTGTAACCTGTCCAGCGCTTAGAACAGTGCTTTGCACATAGTAACCGCTTAATAAATGCCATCATTATTATTATTGTGGATATATTTGAAGAATTTTAGCAAGGGATTGCTCATTTTTTAAAAAGGGGTCTATGACAGAACAGAGCCTGCTTTCTCATTGTCAGATTGGATTATAGATTTTGGTTGGAGGAATTATCTCTTCAGTGATCACTCTATAGCAACTGGTGGTTATTTTTGCAGGAGTTAACTGTGCCCAGCCAACCCAGTTTATTTCTAAGCATTCAAATTTTGTCTGTGATAATGTTCAAACACTTAACCTGTACAAATGAATTCCCATCAGAGAGAATCTACCGATCACTATTTATTAGCATGCAGGCTATTCCAAGCTGAACAACATTAGCAGATAAAGGATGGGTGCGGGGGGAATGTATGGGACAGCAAGAAGAAAGAACACAGCCCCCGAGCTGACACCACCACATGTTGCAGAGAAGAAATCACTAAATCTGCATGGATCCTGTAGTCAGGTAAACAAACAGCAATCAATATGTAGCTTAGGTGTGTGGAAAGGAGGTATCTAACAATGCCCAATTACCTAGGTTTGTATTTTTAAGTTGTTTCTCTTGGTGTCTCGTAATGAATGGCAGAAAAACAATATTTTGCTGTCTCAAGTATATTTTTTCCAAGATCTTGGAGGGATTGTGTCTACTACTCTTTTATATTGTACTCTCCCAAACCAAGCACCTAGTACAATGCTCTGCATACTGTAAACACTCAATAAATAGCATTGAGAGCATTTTAATGAATTGGATGTAAACGTTAGATATGGAAAACAATTCCAAGTAAGCAGAATTGATTCTACCACAGCTGAATTTAAAAATAAAATTGGCCTTTTTCGAAGATAAGGATACCGATTTGGTAACTACAATCAGTGTGAGAAACTGGACGTCTAGAGCCGTCATTAAAACAAATTTCTAGTGCTGTTCATTTTTGAAAACTGGCATAGTCAGCCCTGTGCCCCTGACTTCTGGATGGGGAAATGATGGGTCTTAAGCAGGCACTTCCCAGTTTTCAAGACTTATGTAATTCATCTGATTTGGGGGCTAGTTCTGCAGGTGACCATGAATCTGCTGTTCTCATCTCACTATCCTTCCCACCCTCATGTGATTTCCTCAGAGCATGGTTTCAACTTGTGGAATGACTCATCCAAAACACTTTCTTTCTACTCGACATGAGGAAACCACAGATACAACGTTTCCCTGAAAGTGAATATCATATTTATTGAGCACTTACGGTGTGTAAAGCACTGTACTAAGTTCTTGAGAGAGTGCAAGATGACAGAGCTGGTAGATATGTTCCCTGCCCACAAGGAGCTTACAGTCTAGAGGAACATGATTATTAAAATGGGTTCAATCTGACAAACTGGAGCAGGATGAGGGTGGCACATACTTGGCTGTTCCTAGATTGACTACATCACTTTAAAAGACACTCTACCTTTCTCGATAGGCTTTTCCATCTTCTTGCTTATTAAATTGCCATTTTGTCACACAATGAATCAATCTCTCAATGGTATTTACTGTTTACGGTGTGCGGAGCATTGTACTAAATGCCTGGGAAAGTACAGTGCGATGGAGTTGGTAGAATAAGTTCGGAGGACATTTCAGTGACAACATTCAACTGCAGGGGAAATTGGAGGAGAGCAAATACATAGGGGACTTCTGCTTACAAGTGATAATGACGTCTATTAGAGATACAAAATCTGAGGCATATCTAGGATGAAGCCATGCGAATGTCTTGTCTTATGCTGCCGAGTCGCCTCTGACCCATAGCGACCCCATGGAAACATCTCTCCCCGAATGCCATCTGCAATCATTCTGGTAGTGTATCATTAGCGTTTTCTTGGTGAAAAAAAAGTGTTTTCTTGCTTTCTTCCACACAGTAAACTTGAGTCTCCTCCCTAGACTCTCTCCCATGCTGCTACTGCCTAGCACAGGTGAGTTTCGACTTGTAGCAGATTGCCTTCCACTCACTAGCCACTGACCAAGCTAGGAATGAAATGGGTAGGCCTCTGCTTGACTGTCCCCTAGCCGAGACTGGTAGAGGACTGGAAACTCTCCAGGTGCAATCCTAAGAGGGGCATGGAAATGCAGTCCTTCCAAAATAGGCTGCCTTGGAGAATTTTACTGTTGTGTGTTGAGGTGGAAACATCTTTCACATTCATGGCATTTCACATTCACATTTCACATCGCTTCTCTGCCTTTTGGCTAGGATCAAGTGTAGTATCTGTTCTTATCAGTTTAATATCTGATGAGTCTTCTATGTGAAGACATTGTGTTAAGCAGCTTTTTGGAGAAAGGAGGTGGGTTGGGAGCTTGCTCCATCCCCTCCATACATCGGCCTGGTATTGCAGTACTTCCAGGATAGGTGCCTTTTCCCCGTTGGTTTCCCTCCCCATCCCCCTGCCTTACCTCCTTCCCCTCTCCACAGTACCTGTATATATGTATATATGTTTGTACATATTTATTACTCTATTTTACTTCTTCTAGACTGTAAGCCCACTGTTGGGTAGGGACCGTCTCTATATGTTGCCAACTTGTACTTCCCAAGCACTTAGTACAGTGCTCTGCACACAGTGAGCACTCAATAAATACAATTGATTGATTGTACATATTTATTCTATTTATTTTATTTTGTTAATATGTTTTGTTTTGTTGTCTGTCTCCCCCTTCTAGACTATGAGCCCGCTGTTGGGTAGGGACTGTCTCTATATGTTGCCAACTTGTACTTCCCAAGCACTTAGTACAGTGCTCTGCACACAGTAAGAGCTCAACAAATGTGATTGAATGAATGAATGAAATTCAGCACTTAAAACAGTGCTTGGCACATAGGAAGCGCTTCACAAGTACCATCATTATTATTATTATTTAGTTCTTACATTATATGATAGCTTATCATATCAAGCACAGCTGTAAAAAGGCTGAATGAAACTAGACCTATTGTAGAGCTCAGCTTCTATCACTTCTTAAATATATCAACATTTGCACCAAGAAGTGCAGAAGTTTCACATCTTTAATGGTCACAGTACTGACTCCATCAAGAGATGGAATGCAATTATGTTTTCACATTGTGGTCAACCTTCTATGTGAGATCTGTTGTTACCTAAGTACTCTGGTTTAATTTTTAGATTGAAAAGTTTCAGAGGGGGTAAGAAGTGTTATCACTAGCTGCAGAAAGCGGCCAAAAAAAATGCACATGAGGCACTGACTCCCAGGTAGGTCCTTAAATGATACCAGTAAATGATTTGTTTAATGAGATACACAATGTTGGTAACAACAAAACCTCTAGTGGACTAAAAGAATTAATGTTTCCCTCACTGTGCCTACTCTTATAATCAGTGCAGACCTTAGGGACTGAGAAGCTAAAGACTTCTCTGTGCCATTCCTGATGTTTCTAAAGTTCCTGTGCCATTGGACAGGAAGTTAGCATCACGGAAGCATTGCTACAAGTTCTGCGAAGTTCCTTCTCATTCGTGATGACCTGGTGTGGGTTTAGATTCATTCAATCATATTTATTGAGTGCTTACTGTGTGCAGAGCACTGTAGTAAGTGCTTGGGAAGTACAAGTTTGCAACATATAGAGATGGTCCCTACCCAACAGCGGGCTCACAGTCTAGAAGGGGGAGAAGCAGCTTGGCACTGTGGATGAAGCACAGGTCTAGGAATCAGAGGAGCTGGGTTCTAATTCCAGCTCTGCAACATGTCTGCTGTGTGTCCTTGGGCAAGTTACTCAACTTACCTGAACTGCAAAATGGGGATTAAGACTGTGAACCCATTATTGCCTTGTATCTACTCCAGTGTTTAGTACACTGCCTGGGACATAGTAAGCAAATGCCATGAAATACCATGAAAAAAAGCACCAGTTAATGTCCTGCACTGTATCAGAGAAGCCTCTTCTTTCACTGCCTCAGGGAAACAGCAGTGGAAAGAACATGGGTTTGGGAGTCAGAAGACTTGAGTTGTAATCCATTTACCATTCATTCAATCATATTTATTGAGCGCTGACTATGTGCAGAGCACTGTACTAAGCGCTTGGGAAGTACAAGTTGGCAACAAATAGAGATGGTTCCTACCCAACAGTGGGCTCACAGTCCAGGAGGCGGGCTCACAAGGAGACCACCATGTTATGGGTTTAAATGAGAATAATAAATAATAATGATGGCATTTATTAAGTGCTTACTATGTGCAAAGCACTGTTCTAAGCGTTGAGGAGGTTACAAGGTGATCAGGTTGTCCCATGGGGGGCTCACAGTCTTAATCTCCATTTTATAGATGAGGTGACTGAGGCACAAAGAAGTTAAGTGACTTACCCCAAGTCACACAGCTGACAATTGGCAGAGCCGGGATATTAACCCTTGAACTCTGACTCCAAAGCCTTTGCTCTTTCCACTGAGCCATGCTGCTTCTCTAAAGTGAGGAGGCGTGATCCCTGCCCTCAGTAAAATAATTACTAGTCCTACCATCTAGTCAGGGTCACAGACATTAAAATGAGCTACCCATAGGGGAAGCCACCAAATATAATACTACCTATAAAAGTGGTGTAGTGGGGCAAGTACCAAAGTGCTTTGGGGGATGTGGACTCAATTTCATAGTTGATGCAGAAGGGAAGGAAAATGATTTGTAAGGGATGGGTTCCTGGAGGAGATTTAATTTTAGCAGGACTTTGAAGATGGGGAGAATGGTGATGAACCAAACTTGAAGGAAGCAAGAGTTTCAGGAGGGAGGGCATTGGCGAGGTTTTGGTAGTAAGAGACCAGAGCAAGGCACGGTGAATCAGTTGGTTTTAGAGGAGCAAGACGTGTGAACTTAGGTTGAGGGGGAAAAGAGATGATTGCCCTAAAATCAATGGTGAGGAGATGTGGAGATGGATGGGCAATCATTGGAGGTTTTTGAGAGGTGGAGAGAGGGGTGGAGAATATTTTTTTTCAAAACATAAAGTCTCAGAGTACGGACTGGAGAGGGGTGAGACTGGACTCATGGAAGTCAGTGAGGAGGTTGATGCAATAGTAGTCAAAATCAGTTTAATTTCCTCAGCTTTAGCAGTCTGCTACCGATACACTTTTCCAAATCCACATGTACTCCCAAGATGGATCTTATAATTGCCTCTGAATGACTTCAACAATCAGGCTGCATTTTAAATGCTGCTTTGGAAGACTCGATAGTTTCATGAATTCTCTTCTTGCACTTCATAAAAGGTTCTGATTCTTTAATCCTGAAAGGGTGTCACCTCCAGAAGTAATTCTTTCAGACTCGGGAGGAAGTAATTAGGTCAATCAATGAAGATGACAATAGGGAAGTAACTCAAGTTGGAGCTCTAATTAATTGTGCTGAGTGGACAGTTTGTGATTGGTTCCCTCTATTTTCTCTGCCTCTGGATATCTGGGGTTATGGACATTTGCCCTGCAAAAGGCCTCCATATTCTGAGGATCTCATAAATCTATAATAATAATAATAATGATATTAATGGCATTTATAAAGCAATTACTATGTGCAAAGCACTGTTCCAAGCACTGGGGAGGTTACAAGGTGATCAGGTTGTCCCATGGAGGGCTCACAGTCTTAATCCCCATTTTACAGATGAGGGAATTGAGGCACAGAGAAGCAGCGTGGCTCAGTGGAAAGAGCCCGGGCTTTGGAGTCAGAGGTCATGGGTTCAAATCCCGGCTCCGCCACTTGTCAGCTGTGTGATGTTGGGCAAGTCACTTAACTTCTCTGTGCCTCAGTTACCTCATCTATAAAATGGGGATTAAGACTGTGAGCCCCCCATGGGACAACCTGATGACCTTGTAACCTCCCCAGCACTTAGAACAGTGCTTTGCACATAGTAAGTGCTTAATATATGCCATCATTATTATTATTAAGTGATTGCCCATGGCACATTTGGGAGGGTGATGGGATAACTCATGGATGGGCATAAATATCACCAAAATAGTTCTTTCGTTAGGGGCATTTGATAAAAAGATTCAATGTGCAGGATTTCAGCTCTTCTCTGACTACTTGAATTTCCGTCCTGAGTAGCCAACTCTTACAGGAGCACTGCGGTGTTCATTCATTCAGTCATTCAGTCATATTTATTGAGCACTTCCTGTGTGCAGAGCACTGTATTAGGCGCTTGGGAAACCACAATGTAACATCAAACAGACACATTCTCTGTCCACCAACTTCCCTCAAAGTAAAAAAAATATACAGTCTCCCAGCCAGCCTCATCAATCTTGCATTGCTGGTGTCTTACATAACATTTCAGATGAGTAATTTTAAGCCTTTTGCATGGATATAATTTCCCAGTAGTTTTTACTCATCCTATCTGTTAATGCTGGCCTTAGGTTTAATTGGATGCCCCTAATTTGCTAAGTTTTGCATTGTTTAAAGGTAGACTGGAAGTTTGTGTTTACTTTGCTGCCCAAGACCTTTTGTGTTTGTGATTCAGTGGAGTCTGGTTGGGCTGCTGATTAAACACTCACCTAATATTTTCACTGATGTGTGCGTGCGCGCGCGCGTGTGTGTTTTGAATATTTATGAACTCCTCTCAACCATGTGCATAATATTTATGGATTAAAAAAATGATTCTGGCTTGACAATGTTGTGACTGATGTGAACGTCAAAGGTAGAAAGGACGAAAACGTTTACCTCTGAAATGACAAACTTTGATAAATATGAAAATCATACAGGATGATGAGGTTCATGGGGGAAAAAGAGAAGCAGAGGAGAAATAGAGGGCAAACCAATACAAACAAATACACCTACAGCCCAAAGCTTGTGTTTTCCAATTAGTAACAAGGATGGCATGGGTAAAAATAACCTGCTGTATGAAAATTGATAAAGATTGATGAAGAAGCTTGCCAAGTGATTATGGTAAATATATAATCTTACTAGATTTAAAAACAGTGAGGAGAAAGGAATGTGGAAGGTTAGGAAG
This sequence comes from Tachyglossus aculeatus, assembly GCF_015852505.1. Classification (NCBI taxonomy): domain Eukaryota; kingdom Metazoa; phylum Chordata; class Mammalia; order Monotremata; family Tachyglossidae; genus Tachyglossus; species Tachyglossus aculeatus. Next base: position 50,317,135 of record NC_052071.1, read on the forward strand.
CAGGTTTATTAAAGTAAAAAAAAATTATAAAATTCAAACCATGATAAATAAGGCCATATAAGTAGAAATTAAATATGTTATAGTAGATAAAAAATGAGAAATAATCAATGAGTTCTGTAACCTAATAAAAAAAAATAGTATTTAGTACAAACCCTATATACTTTGTATGTGTGTATCTGTCTTTCTATCGTATATTAAAGTCTATTAATATATTCTATATTAATATATTATTTATATAAATGAATAATTATATAGATAGATAAAAATAGTGATTTAAAGGATCAGAAAGCGTGTTAATCTCCCATGAAGCAGATATTATACATCTGCTCCTGGCATTTCTTTACCTCCATATATGCAGGCAAGAAGGTAATCTATCAAAGATTCGTGCAGAGGAACATGAAATGTAAAAACTAAAGCAATTATAATAATGCCAAAGCAGGAAGCCTGGCAATTAGAATGATTAAAAACTAGGAAAGTCCAGGCCACAGAAAGCTGAAGCCCAAACTCTTGACAGTCTAAGCAGAAAGGCCAAGAATTGACTGGGCAATTGAGAAAGAAAGGGATTTTTAGAGGTGTCCCTAAGGGGTCAAAACTAAAGGACTTTAAGTTGGAAGAGGGAGAAGGGGGGTGTCTGGTGTTTTGCCGAGAAATAAGGTTTCTCGGGATCTGCCAAGCAGATCCCTTCCACTAATGTGAAATTCAATAATGAAACAAAACTGGTTTGTGAATCCATGCTGATGTAGCCATCCAGAAGGATCAGATTCATAGAATGAAAAAAAAACCCACAGTCTTACCTTTAATTATAAGGAACACATTGTGAATAAATAGGACTTGGACCATTTTTTTTAGCAAATAAAATCAAGTGGTTTGTGTAGTACTAGTAGCAATAGTATTTAGGGATTTACTGTCTGTCAATCAAATTGAGTGCTTATTGTGTGCAGAGCACTGTACTTAGCGCTTGGGAGAATACACTATAACAATAAACAGACAGATTCCCAACCCACATCGAGCTGGCGCTGTAGAGGGTGAGATGGAAAGTGTCTGTTAATGGTTATATAGTACTCTTCCAAGTGCTGCATAGAGTGCTCTGGCTACAGTAAGTGATCAAAAATTGCAGTAGACTGAATGAATGAACAGACATTAATAAAAATAAATACTGTGTAGAGCACTGACCTAAATTCTGGGAAAGAGTACATGGGTGGAAATTAGACATAATAATAATAATGATGGTATTTGTTGAGTGCTTACTATGTGCCAAGCACTCTTCTAAGTGCTGGTAGATACAGGGTAATCAGATTCTCCCACTTGGGGCTCACACTTTAAATCCCCATTTTACAGATGAGGTAACTGAGGCATAGAGAAGTTAAGTGACTGCCCAAGGTCACACAGCAGATAAGTGGCAGAGTCAGGATTAGAACCCAGGACCTTCTGACTCCCAGCCTGGGCTCTTTCCACTAAGCCACTCTGTTTCTCATGGACCCTGTCCTTCAAAGGACCATAATCTATGAATACAGGTGGGGAAGTAATGCTTAGTACAGTGGTCTGCACACAGTAAGCGCTCAATAAATATGATTGAACGAATGAATGAATGAAGTGGTCCTGTAGACAGACACATAGGGAGTAATTAAAGCCCCTTGTGTGCAGGGATGATGTCTCTCAGCTATTTTATTGTACCTTCCCAAGCATTTAGTACACTGCTCTGCACACAGTAAATCCTCAAATACCATTTTTTGTTGAAAAAATTAAAGCAGCATAAGGACAAGGAAAAATACACAATATACAAAATACAAACAAAAGTCAGTAGGGAGCTCTGGCTAGAGGAGCTGAATTTCAGGCTCCTCGTGATTCAGAGTCATGGTATACCCATAGCCAAAGCAATGAAATTTTCTTAAGGGTGTGGCTTACTCCATTGTCAGTGGGAATAGGTCAGACAGAGCACCTTGGCTCTGTCCTGGACAGCCAAGTCTTCATAAATTTACCTTGGTGAACTTTTTAGGGAAACCAATTTTCCTAAATCTTTTCCAGATTTCCTAATGGGATGAAATGCTTTTGTCAGGTTTAATGAAAATTGTATAGAGATCTTGGGTGCTGTCCTTTGCATGTTTCCAATATCGGATGCCCAGCAAAGATCATGTCCATTGGGTCTTTTTGTGGATCAAAGTCACATTTTGGCTTCAGCCACATTCAGTCAATAGTAGCCTTTAGTAGCTGATCTGGGAATAGTCGAACTAGAGTCTTGCTTGCAATGAAGTGCAATGCAATGCAGCTTTAATTGTCATGAACTGATCTTTCTTTTTGAGGGTGGAATGGTGTTGACATCTTTGAGATCCTGTGGCATTTCTCAGGGATCCATATGTGTGAGAGAGCTTGAGTAAATGGGGAGTTCTCCACGTTTCCATATCTCAGCTGGTATGCCACAGGGTCTGGGTATTTTTTCCATTTTTCATGACTGTCGCGGTGACTGTCATGTAGATTTAGCTGAGCCCCATCTTCAATCGTAAAAGGTGTTCTTGCCATCCTTTCAGAATCCCCTCCTTGTCTGTGATTACACAGAAACTATCTTCCATCTTTAGAGGTATCATGAAGGCATGGACAAATCAGCGATGTCTAATAGTTTTCAGTTTCGCCGAGTTCTGCATAGCCCTGGATCTCTTCTACTTGGACAGCTCACCTCTTCTCGAGAATGTTCCTTAATCGGTTTTGCAAGTCTTGGCACAACTTCGTGGAAGGTGCCCTTGGATACTTGAAGAATCTCTGTGGCCTGATGAGTGTTCATTTATTATGAAAGGTAAAGAGTGTGTCTCTGTGTCTCTCACTCTCTTCCTGTTCTTCATTTCTCCTTTCCTAAGGCTTTAATTTAGTAAAAGCAGAGTTGTCTGCTGGACACAGGACATGCAGTCCATCTTCACTACATGGGCTGTGACTGCCCTGCTGTCAGGGAAAGAACAGATCGGCTGGAGAGGCAGACAGTCAAGAAACTCTGCCAAAACCCTGTGTGCTTTCAAATGGGTTTTCACATTCTATGACAACTCAGTGGAGTTTTAGGACTCGGCCAAGAAGTGCAGGCAGAAGAAAACATTGGCGTGTTGACTGAATTTGAAATTTTTGCATCCCTCTATGTTCAGCCACACCCTTACGAGAATTTCATCTAAGCGTGGATCTGATGAGTGTCTGGTTATCAGGGACTGAGCATGGGTCAACTCTCTTCATGCATGACTCCCCTAAAACTCTTTCAAATCCCGATCGACTCACTGGTGGTTCTTGGAGGGGAGTCTTGAAAGCCGGCTGCAGCCCATAAGGAAGTTGAGCAGGAGGAACAGAGAGATGAGCTAATCGGGATTCATCCAGGTGTCCCCGGCAGAGTCAGCTATATTTACCCTTCCCAAGTCTGGGCAGTCTCCACTATACCTCACCCCTCTTTATCCCTCTCTAATCAGGTTCTCAAACAGCCTGAGAGTCAGTATGTACCAAAGAGTTTCAGTTCAAAGCTCAGGGGCTACAGCTTTTCACATTTGGCTTGGCTCTTCAAGAGAATGGGGAGTCCTGCTTTTTATAGGAAGAAATGGGATAGAGGGGGACTTAGAAAAGGTAGAGCTGGAAAAAAAAACTCAGTCACTAGGAGTCACCTAGACAGTAGCTCTACAGCTTGAAGGTTTTCCCAACATTGATACTTGAACACATGAAAATTAACCAAAAACCAATAGAATCCATCTGGCATCAATGTTGGGAAAACCTTCAAGCTGTAGAGCTACTGTCTAGGTGACTCCTAGTGACTGAGTTTTTTGAAAACTTGAACACATGAAAATTAACTAAAAACCAATAGAATCCATCTGGCCTAGTACATGTGCAAGAGCTAGCAAAATGGGACAGAATGTCATTTTTTTTACAAAATACCATGCATCGACAAAAGCAGGTTTGGCTCTAAAAAATTTGTGTATTAGCACATGTTAATCATTTGAGAAGAGTCAGTGAGCTAGAGATGAAAAAAAGTGAAACCTCTCTTAGTTTGAGGACCATTACCTTTAAACTACCTTAATTTCTTGAGCTCATTGTTGTAAAAAAATACAGTTGTGGTCTTAATTCATATTCCGTGCCCAATTGGCAATAATGCCACAATTATAGGACATTTCTTACCTACCTTGCTAGAGCTGTTCTTTTACTGTGGGTAATTGACTTCATATGAAAGAAAAGAAAGACAGAATACTTTAAAAGCCAAAGAAAAAGGGATTCTTTTCTCCTGGTTCTACTGTATGTGTTGAAGAATCTCTCTCATGTCTCATCTGAGAAATCCTTATTATTGATGTGGTCCCTATTCATTCTGCTCCACAGGATTTCACAGTGGGATAGCAGAGCATTTTTTACAATGTCTATTGAATTCCTTTGCAAAGACAGCTGATTCAAAGATCTTGACAATTTTAATTTGTCTGCAAAATTCAAAGAGGTCAAAGTCTTCTTTGCTTAACAATTTTTTGGGGGATGGACAGGGTTGTGGGTTAGGCTTTAAGAGTGGTTTTAGACCCTATAGTCAGGAAGTCTACAAGGACAGTTCTAATTTTTTTTATGTATTTTGAGGGTGAGTTTCTTGGAAATGAGAAATAGTGTGCTCCCAACACCATCTGTCTTGAAACCATGCTCATCCACCCATCTAAGTTGATAATTTTAGAAGACATAGTCTCCAGTTTACATTCCAGTAAGTATAATGAGGCCTGCAATTGGTCTGTTTTGGGAATTGAACAATTTTGGCAAGCTCCAGAGGGAATCCCCTTAGTTAGAATGATTTAGCATAAAATAGATTTAGGGTTAAGAGATGGTCTGGATTGCTTTGTTTTTGAAATAAATTGTGTGTGAAGCTTCTAAAACTCTGAACTACTTGTTTAATTAGAATAGTTTTAATAGTGAGATGTGATCCAAACTTTTTTCCACTCTGAATTTTAGAAGTGGTCAAAAGCAGTGTTTGGAATCTGCGGACCATTGTTTCAGGTGACAATATTTCAATATTTCATTTTAAGTTAGACCAGAATTACATTTAATTATGCAAGCAACTTTTGTGCATTATTTTGTGCATCTATGCATTTTGTGGCTTCAGCAATTACTAAATGATTCCAATGTCATATTCCCCTAGCCATGCCTAAAAAGTTCATACTGGAAATGGATAATGAAAAGAATTACGATGGGGAGTAAGAGAGAGATGGGCTTAGGCCATAGGGAGCAGTGTGGCCTAGTGGAAAGAGCATGGACCTGGGGATCAGAGGACCTGGCTTCTAATCATGTCTCCACCACTTACCTGCTGTGCAACCTTGGGCAAATCACTTAACTTCTCTGAGCCTCAGTTCCCTCACCCACAAAATGAAGTTTAAATGCCTGTTATCTCATCTACTTAGACTGTGAACCCCACGAGAGACCTGGTTATCTTGTATCTACTCCAGATTTACAGTGATTCACACATAAGTGCTTAATATTATCGTTATTATTATTATTGAGCAAATTCTCAGACCAGTTTGCTAAACTCAAGAGATTCAGATAATTAGAAAGACATTTAAATTCCCAACAGTTACCATTGCAGTTTTGCTGAGTATTATATAGTTTCTAGAGTGTGAGCCCACTGTGGGCAGGGATCATCTCTGTTGCTGAATTGTACTCTCCAAGTGCTTAGTACAGTGCTCCGCATTCAGTAAGCGCTGAATAAATATGATTGAAGGAATATAGTACTCCTAGTCCATCAACTCTGACTAAAGAATATGGAGAGGATAAAGAATCACTGAATAGGGAAGAAGTATCAAAGTCTAACAAGAATAAATAGTTCCAAAAGTGTATGTTACCTACAGCAACTTCAGTAACCCACAATTGTCACCCTGCACCAAAACCCCTCTACTTTGCTTCCAGTCTATAATTTCATTGCTGTGTATGGAAGACGTGAAAAGAGACACAGAGGAAAGAAAATATTGAAATTAAATGAATAGGTAACCTTCTTCAGCGCTTAGAACAGTGCTTGGCACATAGTAAGTGCTCAACAAATACCATTATCATCATCATTACTGTGAGATGAGAGAAAAAACAGATGACCTATTGCAACTGGAAAACTTGGATGAATTGATAACCTCATTGGACAAGGTGCATCTGTAGAGCTTGGCCTTGGCTTGGCTGATGTATTTGCAGCTTTCTGAGTCCCTTGCTGTTTTTGAGTGTGTCTGAAGCAATTCCTCTCCTAATTGTTGTCAGACTTTTCTACCCTGTGAAACTTTCTTCCAATAGTCTGCTGCTACTCTTACTTTGAAACATCTCTGAGCCAATATAATAGTAGTAATAATAATTATGGTATTTAAGCGCTTACTATGTGCCAAGCACTGTTCTAAATGCTGAGGTAGATACAGGACAATCAGGTTGTCCCACATGGGGCTCACACTTTTAATCCCCATTTGACAGATGAGGTAACTGAGGTAAAGAGTAATAATAATGATGGCATTTATTAAGCGCTTACTATGTGCAAAGCACTATTCTAAGCTCTGGGGAGGTAACAAGGTGATCAGGTTGTCCCACGGGGGGCTCACATTCTTAATCCCCATTTTACAGATGAGGTAACTGAGGCATAGAGACGTTAAGTGACCTGCCCAAAGTCACACAGCAGACAAGTGGAGAAGCCGGGACTAGAACCTTCATCCAGGATTAGAGAATTAGATGAGTTAGAAAATTAGATGAATTACATCCATCCGGGATTAGAGCAGCAGCATGGCTCAGTGGGAAGAGCACGGGCTTTGGAGTCAGAGGTCATGGGTTCAAATCCCGACCCACCAATTTCCAGTTGTGTGACTTTGGGCAAGTCACTTAACTTCTCTGCGCCTCAGTTCCCTCATCTGTAAAATGTGGATTAAGTCTGTGAGTCCCCCGTGGGACAACCTGATCACCTTGTAATCACCCTAGCGCTTAGAACAGTGCTTTGCACATAGTAAGCGCTTAATAAATGCCATTAAAAAACCCCGCATCCTCTGACTCTCAAGTCCGTGCTCTTTCCACTAAGCCACATTGCTTCTCTATCCAGTGTGACTCACAGGTGGCATTGTTAATAATATTAATTCAGTATTAAGCACTTACTATGGGTCAAACATTGCATTAAGTGCTGGGGTAGATACAAATAACAAGGTTAGATACAGTCCCTGTCCCACGTGGGGCTTACAGTCTAAGTAGGAGGGAGAACAGGTATTAAATCCTCATTTTGTAGGTGAGGAAACTCAGGCAAATTATTATTATTATTGGTAATAATAATTATAATGGTATTCGGGCACTTACTATGTGCCAAGGACTGTTCCAAGTGCTGGTGTAAGGTAATTAGATTAGGCACAGTCTCTGTCCCACATAGGGTTTACAGTCTTGATCCCCATTTACAAGTGAGGCAACTGAAGCATAAAGCAGACATGTAGGATTAGAACCCATGTCCTCTGAGCTTATTATTAAAGACAGTAATATAACGTGCTATTTGCTAAGTGCTTATTTGCTCTGAAGGCACTGTACTAAGTGTTGGGGAGATGCAAGCTAATCGGGTTGGACACAGTCCCTGTCCCATATAGGGATCATAGTTTTAACCCCTATTTTACAGAGGAGGTAACTGAAGCACAGAGAAGTGAAGTGACTTGCTCCAGATCACACAGTAGACAAGGGGTGGAGCTGGAATTAGAACCCAGATCCTCTGACTCCTAATCCCAGGCTCTTTCCACTAGGCCATGCTGTGTCTAGTGATTTGCCCAAGATCTTACAGCAGCCAAGTAACGAAGATGGAATTAGAACCCACGTCCTCTGACATCCCGGCCTGTGCTCTTTCCACCTTGGCCGCACTGCTTCACTGGGGAAAATGTTCAGAAACCAACGCACCTCCTTCCATAGATCAAAGGCTCAGTCACTATGTGGACTACAAAACTACAAAACAAAACAAAACTACAAAACTACAGTTTTGTACTGTGTGAACTGGAGTTGAATCTGGATGCCCCACTGTGGCCAAGCATCACATCCATCTCCCAAAGAACACTCAATGCAAAGGAACTCAGTGATGCATGGTAACGGTCCCTTCGATAAAATATCAGCGAATGTTGCAGATTTCCAGTAGGTTAAAGAATGCGAGCATTGCTTCAGTGGAAATCTCATAAAACTCTGCAGTGCTGTTGCTGTTTCTTCAATAGCTTACACTGTCTCTTCTGTTACCGGAAAGGATAAAGAACTGAGCGTGTCAAAGTGGTCTTTGGAAGGCTGAATGACTCGACTTAGATTAGCATATTATGGACACATAATCAGGAGGACTAATTCTCTGGCAAAGACACTAATGCTAGGAGAAGTCCAGGGAAAACATGGAAGAGGCAGCCCGACAGCTAGATGGATAGAGACCGTAACAGTGATAATGGAAGAACCATTAGAGAGGTTGCAGATTATGGCGGAGGACAGGACGTTCTGGAAAAAGTATATCCATGGAGTCGCTATGAATCGGAAATGACTCGATGGTACTTAATAATAATATGATAATGTCCTGCTGCCATTTCCTTAAGAAGAAGCTGGAAGTGGTGGAAAGCCAAATCAGAGCAGTTAGCGCTTTACCTCTACCAGTCCTCAAGCCATTACAGAAAACAGTTTACCTTTCCAAGGGAATTTTCCGATCACCTAGGTTGACCTTTATTATAGTATTTATTAAGTGCTCACTCAGTGCTGGGCACTGGGCTGAGTGCTAGAATCGATACAAGATAACTCGATAAGACACAGTCCCGCTCCCACAAGGGGCTCATGATATAAGACCTGTTATTTACATGATGACCAGTTATTTACATGACTCTTCTACTCCCAATGTCTTTATATGCTCCTTAATGCAAGGAAATATCCCTCAGATTCATCAGTGCATGCAGTTTTAATCAAAATGAAACAGAAAATACTCAATCCCAAACAAATATTGGCTTCTAGTGTTTACCAGCCCCTTACTACTGAAAGATTTTTCCCTCTGTACGCCTGGTTACAAACAACTTGATGATTCTGTATTTTATGTGTGTGAAAATGTCAGAGCCAGTAAGAAGGCTATAAAAAGGGGAGAAATACTGAGAGGATATATAATGTTATTAGGATCCTTGTTTTAGGGATGTTCATTGTTTGTGCCCAGGACCAGATTAATGTTGAATTTAAGGAATGATTGTTTTTCATTTTTGCACATTTTAACAGATAAAAAGCTTTCCTAGTCATTTCTTCTTTCCAAAATAGAATAGGTTTAGTGATAATTATCAATACTTTTCTCTCTCTCCATGTTATCTATATATGTGTGCATAAATATGTATGTGTACACATAGATAAAATTTATATTCGTGCAATGAAAAGACAACTTTGAGAAGTAAATTGATAAACATTACTTTAATTCTCAGTTACTGGAATGGGGAAGCAGTTGCTTTCTTTTTCTGAGTTTTCTAATGAAAAATATATTTGGACCTTGGCTATATCATGACAATTGAGTGAAGGCTAATGAGGGGAAAAAGCATCTTTCAAAGGAATAAACCATCAAAAGAAAAAAAACTGAGCATGAAATTGGTTTCATAAGTCTGGGGTTGTTGGGAATTTTCCCGAGATACATGTAATTTATTTAAACATGATATTGTAAAGGATGCAGGGAAGAGAAATAAAAATACTTAGAAATTACACATTTAGGTATACAAAGACACACAAATATTAGAGTCCATAAGGGAGGAAGTATAGAATTTTCTGGATGAAGGTCAAACTGAATGTGATAGTTCCTGGTGATGCAGACCAAAGCTCTCAATATTAGTCTCTGGGTGATCTTAAAGCAAACAAACAAACCATCAAAAAACTTCTCTGCTTTGCCATTGATTAACAATCTCAGATGAATCACAAAGTATTTTCCACTGGCACATAGACACTATTTTTTATTCACTTTTTCTGAAACCTAACTGTACACAGGGACACAAAGATTTTCTCATTTTGTGTTTTACAGTTTTATACTTCTTTTTCCCTTACATTTCCTATTCTTTTTCCTTCCTCTGTGACCCAGAGAATAATAAGATTAGTTTCTGGCAAAGTTGTTGATCCTCCTCTTCAACGCGGGAATTTATTGAGCATTTACTGTGTTCGGAGCAGTGTGCTAAGCCATTAAACAGAGTTTTAGATACGTTCCCTGCCCACAAGTTTACAGTCTAGAGGGGAAAACAAGCCCAGAGAAGCAGCGTGGCTTAATGGAAAGGGCATGGACTTGGGGGTCAGAGGATGTGGGTTCTAATCCCGGCTCCTCCACTTGACTGCTGTTTGACCTTGGGTAAGCCACTTAACTTCTCTGTGCCTCAGTTACCTCATCTGTAAAATGGGGATTAAGACTGTGAGCCCTACATGGGACAACCTAATTACCTTGTATCTCCCCCAGTGCTTGGCACATAGTAAGCACTTAACAAATACCATGATTATTAATTCTTCTTATTATTAAATAAATAAATTGTTGCCCAGGAATTAGAATTGTATGTTTGTCATGAGGACCATGTGAAGAAAGCCATTTTTGTGAGAGCATCAGCTTGATCTGTCATTTTTGAGTAAGAAATGAAATCTAGCAAAACTGTAGCTTGTGTGGCATAATATACATATAATCTTTAGTTCGCAAATCCCTCAATGTCAGGGATCATGTCTGCTAACTCTATAGAGCTCCCACAAGCCTTTAGTCAAATGTTCTGCACAGAGTAAGCACTCAAGAACTACTATTGTTTGATTCATTATAGCTTGGATTAAAATTGAGGAGTAAGAAAACTGTTCGGCTGTCAAAAGCACCTTCCAAAACAAGAAATGTTTAATGATGGTCAAACTTTACCTCTAAGAATAAAATCCACGGACATGATAGAGTTGGTGCACTCTGTCATTAATACTTTAAACTCTGTAACTTATATGGTTATGAAGAAGCCATAATTTTTTGGCATTATTAACCTTCTAAAATGCTGATAATTTCAGTCCTGCCAGTCACATGAAGACACCTCTTCATATCCCACAGGAGCCTTGCTTCTATGCCCAGAAATGGATTTGTCACTTCTGTAAACTAGAAAGAGAGACTACCACAATTGTTATAGGGTGGAAAAAAATACAAAAGAAAAGGCTTGTGGAGCACGAAATTCACATCTTGATTAGTTTAGAAATGTGTTTTTTCTGACTCTGGGAAAAATAGCCCTGTCCGTCCGCAGCAGAATCATTTGGAGATTAATGCCCTCGATGAGAATTTCAATCAGATTTCTGACCTTGTCATTGCAAAGCACTTTTCTTCCCAGGGTCGGCTGTGATTTATGTATGTATGCTGATGGAAGCATTCTGTCAGCGTATTGCTTGACCTCCCAGCTGTTTGTAAGTCTGGGAACTATGGGAGCAGAGTTCAAAGTTAGGAGAGTGTTCCATGTTCTCCTAGCCCGTTTTCACAGCTTTATTTTCATTTTTTAGGAGGCTCGCTGTGCCTTCTACTTGAAGTTCTGCTGGCATCGAAATTTCAGTAGTGTTCCTAGTCTTGACCAGCGGGAATGAACAAGACTCAGTAGAGGACTCATAAAAGCCCCAAAACAAGATTTTGATCTCAAACTTAGTATCCCTTCTCTCCACATCTTATTAGAATCTTTCTCTTGTGAAAAGTTTGTTCTTCACTCGGACGTGAATCAAACCACATCCCAGGAGACTGAAAACAGAAACTCTTTTTTTCTGTGGGCTTTCCCAAGAAGTCTAATTAAAATGATGTGGCAGGTCTGAATTCTCCTTGTCAATATTTTTTTGGCTTTCTGTGTGCAGAGCACTGCATTAAGGTCATGTGAGCATGCAGTAAAGTGGAAGATATGACACCTTGTTCCAGGAGCTTAAAATCTTATTGGAGAAGGCAAAGAGTATGAATAGTATACCTTCAGTGACAACAGAGGGAAAAGTCACAGTTGGAAAAAACAGAAAGCAAACACCTTTTAAAAATGGAACTAACCAATGTATGTGTGTATGTGAGATGCCCTGATTGGGGAGATGGGGATTAGTGGGGAAGGGGCTCTTGGAGGTTGTTTGTTTGTTTTTTTTGTGGTATTTGTTTAGCTCTTGCTATATGACAGGCACTGCACTGTACTGAGGTTGATACAAGCTAATCAAGTTGGACGCAGTCCATGTTCCACGTAGGGCTAACAATATTAACATCCAATTTAGAGATGAGGTAACTGAGGCACAGAGAAGTTAAATGTCTTTCCCAAGGTCACACAGCAAACAAGTGGTGGAGCCAAGATTAGGACCCAAGTCCTTCTGACTCCCAAGCCCATGTTCTTTCTGTTTTTGTTTTTTTCTTTCCCTGCATTTGAACGTCCAGATCACGGGAGATGTGCTTCTTTACTCACAATTGGGTGGGGAAGTACAAAGCCACATCTATAGATTTATGCAGGGAAATTCCTTTTCTCAGTTGCATGAGGGGAGAGATCAGCCCTATGGGGTAACATTAGAAAACTCTTTATTTCTCAGTTTCTCAACCTGCTAAATCATCCTAATTCTAATGAACATTACCACCCCTTTCAGTACAGGGACTTGCTGAAGTGGAAGGTTAGTAAATATTTGTTCATAGTGATGATTTAAGTGAATTTATTTCACTACTATTCCTAAATTGTCAAGATGCTCAGATGAAAGTATTCCATGCAGGAGAAGAAATCATTACGAGATGTTGAATTGCCATATCAATATTGCAGAATGCAAATCAATTTCTATTGTAGGGGTTTGCTACAACAGAACAAATTTTCCAAGGATATGTGCTTCTAAGCTGAAATTTTCCATGTACTGTCTTGGCCCATGAGGGATTTATTTTTTGAACTGTAGTAGAAAAATCTATCTGAACTGTGAAATATTGCTTTTTAGGCTTGAAAATTTTTGTGGAAGATAAAGTACAGATTTTCAGAGTTCACTATGTGGTGGGTGAGCTTTAGCTTTTTTTATGGTATTAAGAGTTTACTGTGTGTCAAACACTGGTCTAAGCTCTGGCGTAGATACAAGTGAATTAGGTGGGACTCAGTCTCTGTCCCACCTGGGCCTCAGAGTCACAGCTATTATCCTGGAAATAGGAATAATAATAATTATAACAACTACCTCTGAGTTATTATTATGGCATTTGTTAAGGGTTTACAATGTACATGCACTATACCAAGCACTGGGTTAGATACAAGATAATCAGGTCAGACATTGTCCCTACCCTACATGGGGCTCTCAGTGTAAGCAGGAGGGAAAACCCGTATCTCAACCCCATTTTATAGATGAAGAAACTGAGACATAGAGTAATTTAGTGACTTACTAAAGGTCACAGAAAGGGCAAGTGGAGTTGCCAGGATTTGAACCCAGGGCTCTTGAATCCCAGGCTCATGTTCTTTCCATTTGGTGGGACTCTGAGCTCCTTGTCGGCAGGGAATGTGTCTCTGTTATATTGTACTCTCCCAAGTGCATAGCACAGGGGTCTGCACACAATAAGCACTCCATGAATACAACTTAATGATAAGTGGCAGCTCAATCCAGAAATCAGGGTTATCTTTTAACCCCTGAAAATTCCATCGATGCATAAGCTAAAGATTTATCTGTGAATCTATATGAATATGAATTCCAGAGGTGATAGTATTGGTGACAAGAAGTTATTTATGACTGTGGGTGTGGTAAAGAGCTACCCATTAGACAATCAATCAATCAATCAGTTGTATTAATTGAGCACTTACTGTGTGCAAAACACTGTACTAAGCGCTTGGGAAGTACAAGTTGGCAACATATAGAGACAGTCCCTACCCAACAGTGGGCTCACAGTCTAAAAGACTTTTCAACCTGAAAGGAACAGAGGGTTTGTCCTTGTACTGTGCTCAGCTAAAAGCCATTTAATATCACGATGTCAAATAAGACAATCCATCCCACACCATATTTTGAGCTCATAAAGACCTTCCTCAAACTGCGGCTAATCAACCTGAAGTTCCTGTAATCAAATTGTTCTTTTAACAATCCTAAATGTCTCCCATTGTTATCTATTCCATAGTTTTAAGCTCTTCAAGGAAAAGTAACAAATTTTGAATTCCTTCTGCATGTTCTCCAAGCACTAATATAGAGCTCAGTGGAAATCAAGCAATCTGACTTTCGGCTACCACCCCTGCTATCTCCCTCCAGAAGCACTAATTCCAACAATACCAGGTAGCAGATGGAGGATAACGAAAAGTGGAGGTGTCAGCCAAAGTGGTGTTCTGCATTATTCAAAGACTAAATCTAGAGGTACATTGGGAAGCAGCATGATCTAATGGCTTCTAATCCTGGCTCCACCAGTTGCTGCTGTGTAACCATTTTAATGAATTAATTAATGATGGCATTTATTAAGCACTTACTATGTGCAAAGCACTGTTCTAAGCACAGGGGAGGTTACAACGGGATCAGGTTGTCCCACGGGGGGCTCAAAGTCTTAATCCCCATTTTACAGATGAGGTAACTGAGGCACAGAGAAGTGAAGTGACTTGCCCAAAGTCAGACAGCTGACAATTGGCAGAGCCGGGATTTAAACCCATGACCTCTGACTCCAAAGCCCGTGCTCTTTCCATTGACCCACGCTGCTCGTGAGGCCTTGAAGTTCAGGGTCTGTGAATAATTCCCATCTATTTACTTTTTCCCAGGGCCAAATTCAATGCTCTGCACACAGTAAGCACTTAATGAATATATTACATCTACTAGTTGGGTAACTCTGCACATGGTAAGCACTTAATGAATATATTACATATTCTAGTTGGGTAACTCACTTGGCTTCTCTGTGCCTCAGTTTTCCCATCGGTAAAATGGGAATTAAACACCTGTTCTCCTTTTCTTTCCCTTAGATTGTGAAGTCCTACAAGCATAGGGACTGTAAGTGCTTTAATAAATACCATCATTATCAATTACTGTTAGTAATAACGTAATGGGTGGTCCTTTCTCAAGAGGGATCAGGAAAGTAGATTACCATTTTCTTCTTGGTTTAAATGAAACTATTGCTTTGAGGAAATGACTAACAGATTTGGACTAATGAATATCTTTGCCTGTGTTCATTCTTGCTAGAATCATTGTTATTTTTCACAAATTTCAGAGTGTCAGTATTTGATGTGTTGCCTTTTCCAAAACACAAACGCAAGCCGTTACTTCATCACTTTTTCTCATTCTATTCTAATGTACTTTACAGATATTAAGTAGGTCTTCACATGTTTTTAAACATGTTCTTGAAAAGAAAATCTCTGGTGGAGACACGTGAGGAAAGATTCTTAGAGCTTTCATGTTCAATTCTTTTTTTCCAATTTTCAACCTGAAAGGAACAGAGGGTTTGTCCTTGTACTGTGCTCAGCTAAAAGCCATTTAATATCACGATGTCAAATAAGACAAGAATGTGTTCCAAATTAGTCACACTGAGCATGATTCTCCAGGTGCTTAAAATGTCCGCTTGTTTGTAGTGTAGCCACTTTGGGAGGAACCCAGACTCTTTGAGAGTACTCAGAAGCTGTTTGTGTACTGTTGCTGACCGTATACCTTATTTCATTGTGAGCATCGGCATTGGGAGAGTGAATTTCGTGTTTGTCAAATTACGTGAATCAAACGTGTTGAATGCTTTAAATATGCATGATGCATGGATGAATGCTGAATGACTATCCACAGGATACCAGAGGAGGAATTTTTAAAAGTCTCTTTATGAAATATTGTGTTGTGGGTGAGAATAAGTGCTCCCTGAATGCCCATCAACACAAATTCCCCAAAGAAGGGTTTAATGAGATGGCTGGTAATTTCAACCCTCTGAAGCCTCAAGATTTAAAATACCAACTAACTGCAGTAAGCTACAGGGACTGGATGGAAGTGTAGTCTTAAATATCATTCTCCCACCAACTTGAGCAATTTTAGAATGGCCATAAGCTAACGAGACTTTGCCGGGCACCAGGTTCTGGATGGAGTCACCCATGGGCTGCAGCACTCCAATTCATTCAATCATATTTATTGAGCGCTTACTGTGTGCAGAGCACTGTACTAAGTGCTTGGGAAGTACAAGTTGGCAGCATATGGAGATGGTCCCTACCCAACAGTGGGCTCACAGTCTAGAAGGGGGAGACGGAGAATAAAACAAAACAAAACACATTAACAAAATAAAGTAAATAGAATAAATATGTACAAATAAAATAAATAAATAAATAAGTTTTGGCATGTCTCCATACACCTCGATGTATGCCAGTTTGCCTCCCTTTTCATCCTTCCCAACACTTCTGTTTGTCTCATTTTCACTCCTCTAAGACCTAGAGATGCTTGTGTCCTGGTGCGTTCGGCCAGGCACGGAATATTGCATGGGAATGTCACAGGTGCACTTTCTGGAAAATGGATGCAGATTTTTCCACCTCCAAGCTTCCACTTAACCCAGAGCCTTTGATTCCCTTTTCCTGTCAGTGTGAAGTTTGGTGCTGCAGCAGAAGCTTGGATCTACCCCAGTGTATGGCACAGTGCTTTTCGGTTCTAGACTGTATGCTTGTTCATTCATTCAATCATATTTATTGAGTGCTTACTGTGTGCAGAGCACTGTACTAAGCACTTGGGAAGTACAAGTTGGCAACATATAGACGGTCCCTACCCAACAACGGGCTCACAGTCTAGAGGGGGGAGACAGACAACAAAACAAAACATGAGCAGAGCATCTGTCTAGCAACTCTGTTATACTCTACTCTTCCAACTGCTTCTTAGAGTGCTCTGTACACAGTAAGCACTCAATGAATACAATCGATTGGTAGTAAAGCCATACACAGACCCCAATTACAATTAATATTTTCACATTTGTTGAGCGCTTAGCAAGTCCAAACATTGTGCTATACTTCTGGGGTAGATAAAATTCCTTGTGAGCTGGGACTGTGTCTACCAACTCTGTATCATATTCTCCCTAGTATTTATTCCATTGTTCTGCACATAGCACTCAATAAATGCCTTTGGTCAAGACAATCAGATCACAATCCCTGTGCTTCATGCATTTAACGGTCTGAGGGGAAGGGAGACAGGTATTGTAATCCCCATTTTAGTTGTAGAGACGAAGAAACCGAGGCACAGGGAGATGAAATGATTGCATATCGTCACACAGCAGGCAAGCAGCTGAGCTGGGGTTAAAATCCTGCTCCTCTGACTCCCAATCCCATTTTTTTCCCACTTGGGCATACAGGTTTTCTAATTGAATTTACAATCGAATAGATGTAAATGCATAAGTGTGAGCTTGTTGTGGGCAGGGAATGTGTCTGTTCGTTGTTCTCTCTTAAGTGCTTAGTAAAGTGTTTTGCCCAAAGTAAGCACTCAAATATGATTGACCCAATACTGAATATGGTTATAAATAATTACATATGTACTGGAGTTGACTGGTGGGTTTATATTCATTCATTCATTCAATTGTATTTATTGAGCGCTTACTATGTGCAGAGCACTGGACTAAGCACTTAGGAAGTACAAGTTGGCAACATATAGAGATGGTCCCTACCCAACAGAGGGCTTACAGTCTAGAAGATGGCTTGGGATTATGGAAATTACGTTCAGGGAAGGGACGTTAGAGGATATGGGCTTTCAGGAGCTCTTTCAAAAAGGGAAGGGCTGTAATCTGCCAAATTTAGGAAGGGAAGGAGGGACAGTATCAGCAAAGTGATGGATGTCTGGCTCTCTGTATCTGCCTCAAAATAAAAAAAAAACCCAAATTAAAGGGTTGACCACAGAGCCCCATGGCCTTAAATTTTATAGTTGGAGGGCATCATCTCATCCTTCCTGGACTTTACCTCAGTTTTCAGGATTCCCAGGATGATTATGAAAGCAAAGCAGAGAACACCATTGCTAAGCTGTGTTGCATAATTATAGAGCAAGAGACTAGGAGTCAGGAGGACCTGGGTTCCAATCCTGGCTCCACCATTGTCTGTAGTGTGACCTTGGGCAAGTCACTTAAGTTCTTTGTGCCTCAGTTACCTCATCTGTAAAAAGGAGATGTAGACTTTGAGCCCGATATGGGACATGGACTGTATCCAGCCTGATTAGTTTGTATATACCCCAGCAATTAGTACAGTGCCTGGCACGTAGTAAGTACTTAGTAAGTACTGAACCTTGAGGAACTCCCCACTCTCAGAGGGTGGGAGTCAGAGGAGGAGGTGGTGAATAAGAATGAGTGTCCAGAGAGATGAGAAGATCCATGAGAGGATAATGTCTCTCCCTCTTGCTTAAAGGAACACACCTGATTTCATTTAATTCAGTCATATTTATCAAGCGCTTGCTGTGAGCAGAGCACTGTACTAAGCACTTGGAAAGTACAATTCGGCAACAGATAGAGAGAATCCCTACTCAACAACGGGCTTACAGTCTAGAAAGGGGGAGAGAGACAACAAAACAAAACAATCAACTCCATTAAAGTGACTGAACTCTGACTCTCAACAACAGGCTCACAGTCTAGAAAGGGGGAGACAGATAACAAAACAAAACAAGTAACTCCATTAAAAGTGACTGAACTCTGACTCCTCAACTTAAACACATTAGAAAGAAAAAGAATGTATACCATCTACAGGAGAATCTAAGGAATGTGTAGCAAGTCTAAAATGGGGAAAAGTTAATGACTCATATGTCAGTGACAGCTAGAATCAAACTGTCCAATCATGTAATGTTGTTAAAAAACGTCTTCCCTACTTCCAGGATTCTGGAAAGCAAAATCCAAAAGAACCAGAAAAATGGAATTATCTAGACAGACATAGCTGATTCAGTTTCTTTCTTCACCAAATAATTTCCAATAAAAACTCAAAGCCGAATCGTTTTAAAATTGAATATGCTCCCACAAAGTCCGCCACTTTTATTTCTCCCTGGTTATCTACCTTGTCTTTCAAATTCAAGGACTAACCATAGGAAGTAATAGAAGTTGTGTAAATTGAAAGTTTCATCACAGATAAGTGACCATGATCAGAGGTGTGTCTGTGGGGTAGCCCATCTACCTCCTGAAAAATTGCATCCAGTCACAAACAGGCCCAGTACATCTTGGGGTTATAATGATAGTACAGCAGTGGTCTCCATTAATCTTTTACACCCATCAGAGGGTGAAAACATCCCTTGGTGTCCATATCTAATAGCCTTAGTCAATACCTGCAAGTATGTTCTGCCTTTTGGACACTTGTTATTTCTGGACAGTTATCAATCCATCAGTGGTAGTTATTGAGCACTCACTGTGTGTCGAGCACTGTACTAAGCACTTGGGAGAGTACAATACAACAGAATTGGTAAACACATTTCCTGCCTATAAGGAGCTTACAGTCAAGTTTACAGGTTAGAATGTAAAGAGGTACCATTTAGAAAAAAAATGTGATTTTCCTTTTGAAGTCCCACTTTGGATTAAAGAAATGTTATTTAATCTTCAGTTTTCACTTTTGCTGGGGCTCTTCTTAGATCAATATTCTTATATCTACCTTCAGTCACAGTTGTTGCAAAAAGTCAGCCGGGAAGGTTCTGCAAACACATCTCCACATTGGATCTTTTCTCACTAATTTGTGTTCAGTTGGAGTGTCAGTGCCCATTTACAGGATTTCATTTGGTCTCTTGGTAACTGAGTTTTTATTCCATTAAATGAGACATGTTGGTATGAAGGACTAAGGCTTAACGCACCTGAACCATTTTATTTTCATTTTCTAACAACTCTTCTTTGTGAATGACAAGGTTGTCAACTTCGATATTGAGAAATGTCTCTAAACTGTTCTACTTAGGAGGTAAGTAGGGGAAAGTGTAGTAGCCTCAGCAGTTAGTTGAAAGCTCAGGGGTTATGAATTTGCACCCCAGCTTTTCCACTGCCAGACACGGGCCAAGTTGTTTATTGCTGGTTCTCAGTTTTCCATCCTAGTCTTCAGGATTGTTTGCAGAAAGAATTAGGGGAAGCAGCATGGTGTAGTGGATAGAAACCAGGCCTTGGAGTTAGAAGGTCATGAGTTCTAATCCTGGCTCTGCCACTTGTCTGCTATGTGGCCTTGGGCAAATCAGTTAACTTCTCTGTGCTTGTTACCTCATCTGTAAAATGGGGATTAAGACTGTGAGCCCCATTTGGGGCAGGGACTGTGTTCAACCCGATTTGCTTGTATCTACCTCAACGCTTAGTGCAGTGCTCTGCACACAGTAAGCACTCAATAAATATGATTGAATGAATGATTGAATGAATGAAAGACAGGGTGGCCATAAATGAGGGCTTCTATGGAGACACAACTCCTGCACTTTACCAGAACTGACTGTGCTAGAAGATGGAGTGTTTTGCAGTCTTCCATGGTTTAGGGATGAGTGGGAAGGGCCAATCCTCTTCCTTCCATCAAATTAAGAGTGAAGGAGTGTTTTGCAGTCTTCCACGGTTTAGGGATGAGTGGGAAGGGCCAATCCTCTTCCTTCCATCAAATTAAGAGTGAAGCACCATAAATCTCTTTCCATAGAGGGGTCACCAATAATGGTACTTACTGAGCACTGTACTAAGCACAGGGTGATACAGTGAGGACACCAGGTCAATGTGCCTTCCTTAAGTTCCTACTCTACTGCAGGCAGATTCTCACAGAAGAAATTGTGCTCTTGAACAAAAATTTGTCTTTTAGAATTAAAATAGAGTGTCAAACAGCCTGAGAGAACAGGAAGCTGTAAGGTTGAGTCCTTTTCTTATTCCTTCTCTTTAGAGCTGTGGGGACGAGAGCCACAATTTCTTCTCACTGCTGCAACACATAGGACTATTTTCACCTGATTTTGGATAGCTTCGCTAATATGTCACATTTGGACTCCACTAGAAAACTCAGTGAAACTGTGTAGGAATGTGTGAACACATTCATCCCGTTAGGAGGGTAAGTATTATGCAATAATATAAGATATATGTGTTCCTTCGGGGAGAACTTCAGAACAGAAAAGTGAAAAAGTGCAGTAGAGAGTTTCTATATTCAATCATTCTCAAAGCTCCTGTCTACATCAGAAACTGTTCTAGATATTATACAAAGTGAGCTACATACGAAATCACTTCCAAACTGGAGACTATAATTTGACTAATAAACAGCCCCTGACAGAGACTTAAAGAACTAAAGGAATGCATCAATCAATCCATCGATGGTATGTATTGAATGCTACAGTATGCAAAGTGCTGTAATAAATACTCAGGTGTTTATAACGGAGGTCGCTATGGGTCGGAGATGACTTGATGGCTTAAGACAAGAAAAAAGGCTTGATCCCTGCCCTCAAAGATTTTACAATGCAGTGCAGAACACACATAAATATAAATAACAATGATAATGAAATCATGGTATTTGTTAAGCACTAAAGACATTACAATCAAATCAAACCCATTCAGTCCATCGACAGTCTCTAGCGAACATTTCCTCGTGTGCTGAGCACTCTATCCCACTTGAGACTCTCAGTCTAAGGACAAAGCAGCATATATAATTTCATCCCCATTTTACAGATGAGGAAACAAGGCTGATTGCCCAAGGTCGCGAGGCAGGCAAGTAGAGATGCCAGGAGTAGAAATTGGGTCTCCTAACTCCCCAGTCTCCCCGTTTTCCACTAGGCCACACAGTTTACTATTAAGAGCAAAAACAGAGGCCCAACTAGTTATAACAAAATGGATAAGAGAAAGGATAAGTTAACCAATAGTAGAGTACCTAGATATACCTGTAAATGTCTAAATGCCTAAATGCCATTGCGTGATTGACCTGAACTATGGGAAAAAGCTCATCTTAGAGAAGCAGCGTGGCTCAGTGAAAAGAGCACGGGCTTGGGAGTCAGAGGTAATGGGTTCTAATCCCGGCTCTGCCGCTCATCGGCTGTGTGACTTTGGGCGAGTCACAACTTCTCTGTGCCTCAGTTACCTCATCTGTAAAATGGGGATTAAGACTGTGAGCCCCACGTGGGACAACCTGATCACCTTATATCCCCCCAGCGCTTAGAACAGTGCTTTGCACATAGTAAGCGCTTAACAAATACCATCATCATCATTATTATTCTCATTATTATTATCTCTCTTCGATCCCAAATGAGAAAAAAGCAAGTGTAGTGCTGCCTAGTGGAAAGAGCATGAGCATTGGAGTCAGAGTTTCTGGGTTCTGATCCCAACTCTGCCACTTGTCTGCTGTGTGACCTTGGGCAAGTCACTGTAATTTCTCTGTTAACTTTCCTCATTTGTAAAATGGGTATTGAATCCCCCTCCCTCTGACTTAGACGCTAAGCCCCTTGTGGGGCAGGGACTGCTTCCAACTGATTATCTTGT
Organism: Tachyglossus aculeatus; assembly: GCF_015852505.1. NCBI lineage: Eukaryota > Metazoa > Chordata > Mammalia > Monotremata > Tachyglossidae > Tachyglossus > Tachyglossus aculeatus. The sequence continues at coordinate 50,339,372 of NC_052071.1, forward strand.
ATCTACCCTAGTGCTGAATACAGTGCTAAGCATATAGTAAGCATTTAATGAAATGCCATAATTAAGACTCACTTTTCTGATTAATTCATGGGGTATTGAGCCACTTTTAATCATGCCCAGTGCACTGCTGCCTGCATTGCAGAGTGTCACTGTTTGCGAATTTATATGTTGCAAATTTGTACTTCCCAAGCACTCAGTACAGTGCTCTGCACACAGTAAGTGCTCAATAAATACGATTGATGATGATGATCTTGCCATTTGATATTGAGTCTGGTCAATAAGTGATGCTGGTGGAACTGTTTGAGGAGCTGGAAGTCACCCCTATGTATTTATTCAATCATATGTACTGAGTACTTACTGTATGCAGAGCACTGTACTAAGCTAAGTACAATACAGCAATAGAGAGACAACCCCTGCCCACAACAGGCTCACAGTCTTGCTCTTGGTCTCACAGTCATAGAGAAGTTTGGACCCCACAAATGAGTTTTCTAGTGCCTTAACTATCTTTGCAAGAATAAATAAAAGAATATGTATAAGGATAAACAAACTAAAACACCCAAATCCTAAATCACAGCAACTCTGAAACTAATGTTCTAATTTCCATCCTTTATATAACAAGGAAATCGCATCAAGTATGAATACTAGGTATTCTCTTAGTTTTTCAGCTAAGAGCCTAAGATGTTTAGCAAAGATGAACGAGCCTAGGGGGTTCGCCAGCAAAATTCATTAGGAGGTTTTTGTTAAAACCGCTTGTCTAACGACACAGAGAGTGGTGCATACTGTATTCTCACCTCAAACTGTCATTTATCATATGCTAGTGGAGATGAGACGTGGCCTTAAAACAGAAGAGCTTTGAGCATAAATTGGATGTGGTGTAACAAGAATGAGCTGCCCTTTTCATGTATTCTCTCACTTCTAAACATGTCTTTGATAAGAAAGGTGGTAAGCTTATCTACAAACGTGGAAAACAGATGAGAAAGGTTGTGGTGGTGAGTTCATTGAAAGTAATGAGAATTTAGGCCAGTATCGAAGTTTCGCTCCTCTTGATTATTTGATCTCTCATTTGATAGACTCATTCATTCATTCGTTCAGTCGTATTTATTGAGCGCTTACTGTGTGCAGAGCACTGGACTAAGCACTTGGGAAGTACAAGTCAGCACCATGTAGAGATGGCCCCTACCCAGAAATGGGCTCAAGGTCCAGAAGACTCCTCTTCTGAGTTGCTGTATCATCACCCGTACAAACTGTTACATCCTTCCCACTGCTCCAGTGTAGTAACTATGAAGTCTGGTGCTGGATTCATTGGAGCCAATATATTTCTCGCATCTTAACCTACACCATTTAATGAATGCATTTCCCCATTTCAGACTTGCTTAATTTAATGAGATTCTTCTTGGAGTCAGCTGTGGGATTTAAAACTCAACAGAGTATTATAACAAAGAGGGAAAGGTGGTTCCCAACCTCTTCTAGACATTTATTCCTCAATCCCAGAATCATGCTTCATTCACTTAGCTTTTTTTCAAATGTGTCAAGCACTGTTCCAAATGCTGGAGTGTAGAGACAACTCAATCAAGTTTGACACAGTCCCTGTTCCACAAGGGACTCACAGTCTAAACTGGAGAGAATATGGGTATTGAATCCCCATTTTAGTGTTGTGGTAACTGAGGCCCAGAGAAGTTAATTGACTTGCCTGAGGTCACACAGCAGGCAAGTGGCATAGCCAGGATTAGAACTCAGGTTCTCCAACTCCCAGGCCTGTGTTCTTTGCATTAGGCCACACACATTGTGGTCTAATGATAATAATCATGGTATTTGTTAAGCGCTTACTATGTGCAAAGCAATCAATCAATCAATTGTATTTATTGAGCACTTACTATGTGCAGAGCACTGTACTAAGCGCTTGGGAAGTACAAATTGGCAACACATAGAGACAGTCCCTACCCAACAGTGGGCTCACAGTCTAAAAGGGGGAGACAGAGAACAGAACCAAACATACCAACAGAATAAAATAAATAGGATAGAAATGTACAAGTAAAATAAATAAATAAATAAATAGAGTAATAAATATGTACAACCATATATACATATATACAGGGGCTGTGGGGAAGGGAAGGAGGTAAGATGGGGGGATGGAGAGGGGGACGAGGGGGAGAGGAAGGAAGGGGCTCAGTCTGGGAAGGCCTCCTGGAGGAGGTGAGCTCTCAGCAGGGCCTTGAAGGGAGGAAGAGAGCTAGCTTGGCGGAGGGGCAGAGGGAGGGCATTCCAGGCCAGGGGGAGGACGTGGGCCGGGGGTCGACGGCGGGACAGGCGAGAACGAGGTACGGTGAGGAGATTAGCGGTGGCAGAGGAGCGGAGGTTGCGGGCTGGGCAGTAGAAGGAGAGAAGGGAGGTGAGGTAGGAGGGGGTGAGGTGATGGAGAGCCTTGAAGCCCAGGGTGAGGAGTTTCTGCCTGATGCGCAGATTGGTAGCCACTGGAGATTTTTGAGGAGGGGAGTAATATGCCCAGAGCGTTTCTGGACAAAGATAATCCGGGCAGCAGCATGAAGTATGGATTGAAGTGGAGAGAGACACGAGGATGGGAGATCAGAGAGAAGGCTGGTGCAGTAGTCCAGACGGGATAGGATGAGAGCTTGAATGAGCAGGGTAGCAGTTTGGATGGAAAGGAAAGGGCGGATCTTGGCAATGTTGCGGAGCTGAGACCGGCAGGTTTTGGTGACTGCTTGGATGTGAGGGGTGAATGAGAGAGCGGAGTCGAGGATGACACCAAGGTTGCAGGCTTGTGAGACGGGAAGGATGGTAGTGCCGTCAACAGAGATGGGAAAGTCAGGGAGAGGGCAAGGTTTGGGAGAGAAGACAAGGAGCTCAGTCTTCGACATATTGAGCACTGTTCTGAGTGCTGGGGAGGTTACAAGGTGATCAGGTTGTCCCACGGGGGACTCACAGTTCTAATCCCTATTTGACAGATGAGGCAACTGAGGCACAGAGAAGTTAAGTGACTTGCCCAGAGTCACACAGCTGATAATTGACGGAGTGGGGATTTGAACCCATGACCTCTGACTCCAAAGCCCGTGGTCTTTCCACTGAGCCACGCTCCTTCTCAGGGGGCTGTTTCAGATGACCTCTTTGAGTACCTTTCAGCTCTCTGGCTTCATTTTCCCCCTAAAAGTATCTGCTTTGTGAGTTCATATCTGCTCTTGTCTTATGATGTCACATCATCTCTGACCCATAGCGATACCACAGACACATCTCTCCCAGAAATCTCGGCTCTCCATCTGCAGTCCCTCTCGCAGTGTATCCAGACAGTTTTCTTGGTAAAACTATGGAAGTGGTTTATCCTTGACTCCTTCCGCACAGTAAACTCGAGTCTCCACCCCCGACTCTCGACCCATGCCGCTGCTGCCCTGATAATAATAATAATAATGATGGCATTTATTAAGCACTTACTTTGCGCAAAGCACTGTTCTAAGCGCTGGGGAGGTTACAAGGTGATCAAGTTGTCCCACGGGGGGTTCACAGTCTTCATCCCCATCTGACAGATGAGGTAACTGAGGCTCAGAGAAGTGAAGTGACTTGCCCAAAGTCACACAGCTGACAAGCGGTGGAGCTGGAATTTGAACCCATGACCTCTGACTCCAAAGCCCGGGCTCTTTCCACTGAGCCATGCTGTTATTGTCTAGAAAGTGTGCCTAGTACATTAAAAACCCCACATTATTACCACACTGGCAGGCTCCTAGATGGCTAGTGGATGATGCTGGGTGTGTATTCATTCATTCATTCATTCATTCAATCGTATTTATTGAGCACTTTCTGTGTTCAGAGCACTGTACTAAGCGCTTGGGATTGAATGCATCAACTTGTACTTCCCCAGTCGACGAAGGACACTGGGAGGGAGGCGTGGAGGAAGAGGCAGGCAGGAATGTATGTAAAGATTCCTAAAGGAGCAAAGTATGCATATCCCGGTATTGCAGACAACTGGAGGCTCCTCTGGTGTGTGGACAGATAGGGATGATGGGCTCTTAATGTATCCTCTTAATACCGAGGTGCTGGGACAGTTGCATCTTAGGCAACAACCACACTGTGAGGTGGTCCTGCATTTCTGCATTGGAGCTCGTTGTGGGCAACGAGCATGTCTACCAACTCTCTTATAACGTACTTTCCCAAGTACTTAGTACAGTGCTCTGCACAAAGTAAATGCTCAATAAATACCATTGATTGATTGAAGCATAGGTTGCACAGGCTCTCCTCACATATCTGTTGCTTGGCAATGACACTGGTGCATCTTGGGTACTACCAGAGGTGAGGCCTCAGTTTAGCCATGGGGTTCCTGTTCAGGGGAAGGGGTAATTTCAGGGTGTAGGTCTCTCTGTCTCCCCTCTAATAATAATGGTGGTATTTGTTCGGCACTTACTATGTGCCACACACTATATTAAGGGCTGGAATAAATGCAACATAATTAGGTTGGACGTAAGAGGAAGGGGGAGTAGGATTTAATTCCCATTTTACAGATGAGGAAAATGAGGCACAGAGAAGTTAAGCCACTCAGCAGACAAATGGCGGCACTGGGATAAGAACCCAGGTCGATACTCTCTCTACTATGCTACGCTGCGTGGCTCAGTGGAAAGAGCACGGGCTTGGGAGTCAGAGGTCATGGGTTCTAATCCCGGCTCTGCCCCTTGTCTGCTGTGTGACCTTGGACAAGTCACTTAACTTTTCTGTGCCCCAGTTACCTCATCTGTAAAATGGGGATGATGACAGTGAGCCCCACGTGGGACAACTTGATCACTTTGTATCCCCCCCAGTGCTTAGAACAGTGCTTTGCACATAGTAAGCGTTTAATAAATGCTACTGTTATTATTATTATTATTCCCCCAGTGCTTAGACCAGTGTGTTGCACACAGTAAGCACTTAACAAATGCCATCATTATTATTATTATTTTCTAGTAGCTCTCCATTAGTAGAAGTCTAGGCCGTTATGGGAAGGGATTGTCTCTCTCTCTACTGCTGAATTGTACTTTCGAGGCACTTAGTACAGTGCTCTGCACACAGTAAGCCCTCAATAAATATAATTGAATGAATAAATGAATGAATGAGTGAATGAATACTGCTCTCCAGTAGGTATCCCAAAATTTAAGGAATTCTATCCCCCGGAGGCTGCCAGATATCTTTTTAATTTAAAGCAAGCATATGTTTTAGCATGTGCTTGTATCCTCCCTGGCTCTCAGTGGAAGGTCTGCCTCGTGAAGATTTCCAGCCTGTCGGTAGCAGTTCCGTTCCTCTGCATTCACACTCGTGAAATAACTACAGCTGGCTATTGTTTAAAAAGGACTTCCACTGCAGATTTCATAGTAAATGTTTCCTGTTAAGAATTCTTTTAGAAAAATGCATATTTACCGTCACTCCGAGTACAGTTTTTGCCTCTTTGAAGAGGGAGTGTATGTGTTCTCCTTTTGGGAAGCATAATACAGCTGTGAGTATTGGAACTCCCTCTCTCAAACAGAACTTTCTCTACTTTTTGTCCCCATTATTTAGGTGTCAGTGCTAAGCATGCAGAATAATGCTCTATTCATTCATTCAATCATACTTATTGAGCGCTTACTATGTGCAGAGGACTGTACTAAGTGCTTGACACAGTAAATGCTCAGTAAATACTAGTGTTTGGAGTTTTTGCAGTTTGGTTTAGACTGTTTAATTGTCTTTCCCTATGTCCCTAGAGAAGCTCCTCCTGAGATGACCATCATTTTGGGACAATTCAGAAAGGATTTAGGAACACTTGATCAGGAGCACACAGAGCAGTGTGCTCTAGTGGAAAGAGCATGGGCCTGGGTTCTAATCCCAGCTCTGCCACCTCCTTGCTGTGTGACCTTGGGCAAGTCATTCAACCTCTCTGTGCCTTTTATCTCATCTCTAAAATGGAGATTAGGACTGATAGCCCCATGTGGGACAGGGATTGTGCCCACATTAATTTGCTTGTATATACCCCAGCTCTTAGTATAGTTCCTGGCATATAGTAAGCGCTGAACAAATACCACAATTATTATTATTATCATCATATTACAGACATGGAATTCTACTGAAATACAATCTGATGAAATAGATTTGTATAGGTGGAGTGAGTTTCCCTATGGTTTCTATGGTTCTAATTTTTTGTATTGACCCCCAGAGATGTCATGAATTGCCCTTTTGGCTGTTTTTGAATATGACCAATTTAACTAGGTTAGAATTTCTTCCTGTCAGGAAGAGAGCTAGTGGAACACCCTATAAAGCCCACTTCTACCAATGAATCAAGAAGCATCTGATGATGAGCCTTCCTTCTGACAGAAAAGGAGATGACTGTGAGGTTTTGTGGAGAAATCACTAGCTCTCTCTGCCTTACTTTCTTTAATGAATGCGGTTCGTGATCCACTGTAAAAACTAAAAACTCCATCTTATGCCTGCTTTTGGTCTGTAGCTCCTGACTGGAATACAATAAACGACCATATAAAGCCACCTGATGCTAATAAACTCTTTCCTCAATCTTTATGTTATTGTCAGTACCATTTCCAGTGAACAATGCTCAGTTTCAGAATATTTGAATTTATATGTGTTGAAAACAGGTAAAGCGTGACACAGTCTCATTCCCCGGGGAGACTTGATCTCAGCTCATTTAAGCTGTGACCTGCTTAAACTGGCAAGGAGCGTTAGTATTTTTGTAGGATCTTTAAAATGGAGCTCCCAAAGTAAAGGACAAAACATTAGAGTGAGACCTTTTCTGCGGCAAATGAAAATACTGGTAGGGTATATTTTCTTAGGCAGAAAAATGTTTCACAACTTTTACCCATTATCAGATCTCCCTAATAGGGAAAACTTATCTACAAAATTACTTTTGTGGGGGTTTTTTTTCCCGTGGAAATTGTTCTATGCAAATTGTATCACCTAAATCAGACAGTTCTAACGGGCAGCAGGAAGGTGTATGGGTTGGAAAACACAAGCAATGACGTCCGGACTACCTGGGGTGAGGTTTGGGTTGATGGGTGTGCTTTTGAAAGTGGTTTGAGCCTTTAAACCGCTAGCTCTTCAACTTAGTAGTGTTTACATGAGCAGAGTCACAAATGGAAACGGTGTCTTGTGGTCTTCATAACTGATCCTTCAGCGGATTATTCTTGCTCCACGTCAACATAAAATACACCATAAAAAAATTCTGAGGGAGGTCCTCAATTGTTAGCTACCCTGTAACTTGAGAAGCAGCGTGGCTCAGTGGAAAGAGCCCGGGCTTTGGAGTCAGAGGTCATGTGTTCAAATCCCAGCTCCGCCACTTGTCAGCTGTGTGACTTTGGGCAAGTCACTTAACTTCTCTGGGCCTCAGTTCCCTCATCGGTAAAATGGGGATGAAGACTGTGAGCCCGCCGTGGGACAACCTGATCACCTTGTAACCTCCCCAGTGCGAAGCACACAGTAAGCACTTAATAAATGCCATTATTATTATTATTAACTTCTGTAATGAGAAGGAACAGCTTTCACGGGAGAAACACAAATTGTCGCGCCTGTGAGTAGAGTGGCCACTGGTTGTACTGGAGGGTGTACAGACATGCACATAGGTTCATCTGCATTGCGCCAAGCGCAAAGTGTAACACGATGACATAGGTGCCATTTTGTGCAATTATGCCAAGGTCTTCTGAATTTAGATAATTTCTTTGGTAACATTCCTGTCCATCCCCTCCCACTTGCTCCAGAAATACTGTGTTCCTTCCCAGGTCTCTGAACATTGACTCCCAGCCTCCCCTTGCTGGTAGCACTTTTGTGCATATCTTTAAACAATGTTGCTTCTCCCTACCTGCAATGCATTTCAACGAGTGTATTCCCTACTAGATTGTAAGCTTCTTGAGGGAAGGTATCACATCTAGACTGTAAGCTTATTATGGGCAGGGAATGTGTCTGCTAATTCCGTTTTATTGTTCTCTCCCAAGGACCTATTAGAGTGCTCTGCACATTGTTAGCACTCAATAAGTATCATTGATTGATTGATAAACTGGATTCGCCTCTTGGCACGTAGTGCTCCGCACAGTAAGCACTCAATAAATATGATTGAATGAATGAATGAAATACTAAGGACTGATTGAAACTCTCAACAGTGGAGAACATATGCAGTAGAAATAGTATGGCCTAATGGAAAGAGCACAGGCCTGGGAATCAGAAGACCTGGGCAAGCTCTGTGCCACCTGCCTGCTGTGTGCCCTTGGGCAAGTCACTGAAGTTCTCTGTGCCAGTTACCCCATCTGTAAAATGGGCATTAAATCCTCCTACTCCCAACTTACACTGTTTAGCCCCATGTGGGACAATAATAATAATAATAATGATGATGGCATTTATTAAGTGCTTACTATGTGCAAAGCAATCACTCAGTCGTATTTATTGAGCGCGTACTGTGTGCAGAGCACTGTACTAAGCGCTTGGGAAGTACAAGTTGGCAACATATAGAGACAGTCCCTACCCAACAGTGGGCTCACAGTCTAAAAGGGGGAGATGGAGAACAAAACCAAATATACTAACAAAATAAAATAAATAGAATAGATATGTACAAGTAAAATAAATAAATAAATAAATAGAGTAATAAATATGTACAAACATATAAACATATATACAGGTGCTGTGGGGAAGGGAAGGAGGTAAGATGGGGGGATGGAGAGGGGGACGAGGGGGAGAGGAAAGAAGGGGCTCAGTCTGAAGGCCTCCTGGAGGAGGTGAGCTCTCAGTAGGGCCTGTTGTAAGTGCTGGGGAGGTTACAAGGTGATCAGGTTGTCCCTCGGGGGGCTCACAATCTTAATCTCCATTTTACAGATGAGGTAATTGAGGCACAGAGAAGTTGTGACTTGCCCAAAGTCACACAGCTGACAATTGGCAGAGCCAGGATTCGAACCCGTGAACTCTGACTCCAAAGCCCGGGCTCTTTCCACTGAGCCACGCTGCTTCCTGACAAGGACAAGGGACCGTGTCCAGTCTGATTATCTCATATCTGCCCCTGTAGAGTGATTGACACATAGTAAGCACCTATCAAATACCATAAAAAAGGATGAAATATAATAAAGACAAGAGGCCCATAATTAAGTGATAGGGGCCACAAGTTAAATATTTTTTCACTTCTCCTCCACATTATGGTCTATCGCTATGTAATACCTGTGCTTCCTTGAGGTTTCTGAGATTAGGGAGGCCTTTACCCCAGGTGAGAGTGAGATAGGAAGGGACCTAGAGAAAACACATCTCCATTAGGTCCAGCAAAGTCCCAGCCAGAGCAGCTTCCATATGAGCCTACACCAAGAAAATATCTAGCCCTTCGTACCTCCCACCTAGCTTTGATTAAATTAAGAATGAGTCCTAAGAGTTGTGGGGAGAGGGGATTTCCTTTCATCGCCAACCCTACCCAAATTTTCTGGACCACTTCTGGAACCCTCCTATTGGGTTATTTTTTCTGCTAAAATTGCTCTCCAATTTCAAACTAATCTTATTCCCATCCTTTTGAACTCAGGATGGCACAGAGGTGACATGGAGATCAAGTCTCGATCTGTATTCTGATGTCACTGAGGATGAGAAGTGAAATTGCTAGCATCTTAAAGCAAGGCCTCCCCTCCCCAAATCCTCATTTCCTATGTCCCCAGCCAGTCTCCTTATCCACCTCCCCAACCTATGACCTTTCTGTCCAAAATAAATCTTGCTTAACTTGTATCTCCCCCAGTACTTGGAACAGTGCCTGGCACACAGTAGGCGCTGAATAAATACCATTATTATTGTGCGTGGCTCAGTGGAAAAGAGCATGGGCTTTGGAGTCAGAGCTCATGGGTTCAAATCCCCGCTCCACCAATTGCCAGCTGTGTGACTTGGGGCAAGTCACTTAACTTCTCTGTGCCGCAGTTACCTCATCTGTAAAATGGGGATTAAGACTGTGAGCCCCCTATGGGACAACCTTTTCACCTTGTAACCTCCCCAGTGCTTAGAACAGTTTTGAACATAGTAAACACTTAATAAATGCCATTATTATTATTATAGTTGTTATCATTATTATTAATAATAATAATGATAAAACAAATGAATTACTAATGTTCATGAGTTAGAACTAAAGGAATCAACATGGCATAGTGGAAAGTCCCTTCTAGACTGTGAGCCCACTGTTGGGTAGGGACTGTCTCTGTATATTGCCAACTTGTACTTCCCAAGCTCTTAGTACAGTGTTGTGCACACAGTAAGCACTCAATAAATAGGATTGAATGAACGGAAGAGCACAGGCCTGGGAGTTAGAGACTGGGTTTTAATCCCAGCTCTGCCTCTTCCCTGCTGTGTGACCTTGGGCCAGTCTCTGTGCCTGTTACTTCAACTGCAAAATGGGGATCCAATAGCTGTCCTCCCACCTACTTAGACTGTAAGCTCCATGTAGGACAGGGACCGTATCTAGACTGATTAATATCTATCTACCCCAGTGCTTAGAAAAGTGCATGACACATTATTATCATTACTATTAACGGTCATCGAGTCATTTCCGATTCATAGCGACTTCATGGATATACTTTCTCCAGAACGTCCTGTTTTCTGCCATAATCCACAACTTTTCTAATGGTTATTCTATTATCGTTCTTATGGTCTCCATCCATCCAGCTGCTAGCCTGCCTCTTCCACATTTTCCCTGGACTTTTCCTAGCATTAGTGTCTTCTCCAGAGAATTAGTCCTCTTGATTATGTGTCCAAAATATGCTAATCTAAGTGGAGTCATTTGGCCTTCCCAAGACCACTTTGGTTCAATTTGCTCCACAGTCTATTTGTTTGTTTTTCAGGCAGTCCATGGTATTAGTAAGTGCTTCGCAAATAGTATAAGAATAAACAAACAACAACAAAAGAAAAACCTGAGCCTCTCTTTATCAGTCAATCAGTGGTGATTTTAAGAAGCACAGAGGCTAGTCTTGTTGCTCTACAGTGCTTTAGAAGCCTCTTTCTATGACGGGGCAGAGGACAACCTGCTGCTTTGAAAGCTGCCTTAGAGAGAAAAAAGAAAATGTGGCCATTGTTTTGAGTTCATGATTTACTATTTGTAATACTGTTCAATTTTTTACCTTGCCAAAACCAATTTTTGAAGATCTTAGCCAGCCCACTGACAGCAGCGCAGTTCAAGTTGGATTGGTTTGCACTGAGGGTCCTCTGGTTTGCACTGAGTGTTCTTAAGTTTCCCCCTCCCCTCGCCATTGTTATCATCATCATCATCATCATCAATCGTATTTATTGAGCGCTTACTATGTGCAGAGCACTGTACTAAACACTTGGGAAGTACAAATTGGCAACATATAGAGAAAGTCCCTACCCAACAGTGGGCTCACAGTCTAAAAGGAAAAAGTCTCACATTATTAAAAGTCTCACATTATTACAGGTGATGATTATCACCACAGGGACGACATTGGCAAGATCACTTTCCTTAGGCTTAGAGAGGAGAGAGAAGATACCACTGATCCCCATCCATGGACTGCCCTCTTGCACCTTACTCCTGTTTTTACGTGATTCAGTTTGAACATCTGGGGCCCTCGTGAAGATTTGTGAGTCAAAAATAGTCAGTTGTATTTGAGTGCTTACTGTGTGCAGAGTACTGTACTAAGTGTTTGAGAGAGTACAATATAGCAATATATATTGTATTCTGCCCACAAGCTTTTAGTCTAGAGTAACAGGAAGTCAGACAGTTTCTGGATAGACTTCTCCCATTCTGGTGGGACAGAATGGCTCTCAGCAATTCACCATTTCCACTTGGTCAAGTAGTGGTTCAGAAGGAATTGGTATATGTGGATATATACTTGAGGCTAGAGTTGCAATGAGAGACAATCCCGTTCTACGCTACTACATTTATCCTGAATTTGACATTTTCCTTAGGGGTTCTTCATGAACATTGGCAAAATTGATCTCGCTTCAATTATTGTCAATTTCTGCACTTGAAATATCTCGGACTGAGCCTATAGTACTCTAGAAAGAATGAGGCTATTACACCACAGAACACGTCACTAAATGATATCTGAGAGAAGACCAATATCAGCGTTTTCTTCACTCAGACTGCCTGATCTGTTTTGAATAAAGGGCACTGATAATGATAGTATGTCAACATAATTTCATTTGTGATTGTAAACAGTGTTGCATGGAGACTATTTAAGTGGTCTCATACTAATAGCCAAAAATGACTCAACATCATATTCTACAAGCTTCTGGGATTTAGATAGAGTCAACTTAGGGGTACGAAAGTCTTCTTTCCAAAGAATCAGTCTTCCAAAACACTGAGAAATCTGTGTGTCTCAGAAAAAACTGGATCAATTTCTTTGGATAGAAATGATTATTTTCGTGGATTTTTGGCCTAGTTTTCTAGTTTCTCTGAATGCCTTTTTCTTAATCCAGTTTGCCCATCTTCAAAACTGGTGGCTCTCAGAGCATTCATCTAACTGAATCAGAAAACAGTGCTCTCAGTTTTAATCCTCCTTTTAAATAGCCGGGCATAAAAAGCTCTTATAATATACCCATAAAACAGTTGAAGACACAGCATGGGCATAATCATTTTATTTTACTTTATAAAGTTACACAAAGTTTACATTACTTGCTACTATTAAACCAACCCCTGCTGTAAACTACAGATGTGCAGATCGACTGTAGCGCCACATAAATTTGGAAGTCAAGTAACCGCGAGGACTAAATATCCCAGTATGACAGGATGTATGATAAGATGAGTGCAATGTGATTCACAAACCAAGAATGTTCCTCAAAGCTCTACTGGGAATTGATAGGCCTTATATTAAGTTATCTGAAAATATTAAATTCAAACTACTGGTTGAAAGTGCTGGTTGTTCCTTAATCCTCTCACCAAATCAATCAATCAATCAATCAATTGTATTTATTGAGCGCTTGCTGTGTGCAGAGCACTGTACTAAGCGCTTGGGAAGTACAAATTGGCAACATATAGAGACAGTCCCTACCCAACAGTGGGCTCACAGTCTAAAAGGGGGAGACAAAACCAAACATACTAACAAAATAAAATAAATAGAATAGATATGTACAAGTAAAATAAATAAATAAGTAGAGTAATAAATATGTACAAACATATATACATATGATTGTCAGGTGATCACATATAATGCTGCAGAGGTCTTTAACCCTAATGGCAATAGGGATAATAATAATAATAATAATAATAATAATGATGGTATTTGTTAAGCGATTACTATGTGCAAAGCACTGTTCTAAGTGCCGGGTTGTGCAATAACAATATCCAAGAATAATTAAGAAATCATACCTGAACAAAATGAACGGCCTAGTGGATAGACCATGGGCCTGAGTGTCAGAGGTCATGGGTTCTAATCCCAGCTCCGCCACTTGTCTGTTGTATGACCTTAGGCAAGTCACTTTACTTCTCTGTTCCTCAATTATCTCATCTGTAAAATGGGGATTGAGTCTATGAGCTCCATGAGGGTCAAAGGCTGTGTCGAACCCAATTTGCTTGTATCTACCTCAGCACTTAGTACAGTGCTTGGCACATAGTAAATGCTCAATAAATACCATAATCATTCTAAATTGCCATTGTCAGAGTCTGCGATCAGGAAGGTGTCTCAAAGGGATCTGTCTCGTCTTCATTTCAAGCAGAGAGCAGCAACCTTGAGCCACCCATTTATGACCTCTCCAAGCTGGTGTGGGGAGCCCTTTGTTAAAGCAGGCTCTGGAAGGAATGAGGTGAGGTACAATTTGAGAGGGGTAGTTCCTGGATTTTCTGCAGTTACGTTTGTCACTCCCATTAGCCATCTGTCCTACTGGGGTAAGAGGGCTGCCTAAGGATAGTGTTGAAGGCACCTGAGAACTCATACACTCAATTCAAAGGAATAAACCATAGGATCTCAAGTGCTGACTGGGCCAGCTCTCCCTGACCACTCCTTCCCACCCCCAAACTAATGTAGCCTCCTTCTCAGGCTCCAGATAGTCATTTTCATAATCATAATAATTATTATTATGGTATTTGCTAAGCACTTACTAGGCACCAAGCACCCTTTTAGTGAGGTGGGATTAGCACGGGGATCCTCTGAAGGCTGCTGTGCTCTATGAAGCAACCCCAAAGTGCTCGCCTTTGGAGACCACTGGGATCCCAGTTCCCTCATCTGTAAAATGGGGATGAAGACTGTGAGCCCCACGTGGGACAACCTCATCACCTTGTAACCTCCCCAGCGCTTAGAACAGTGCCTTGCACATAGTAAGCGCTTAATAAATGCCATTATTATTATTATTATTATCTGACTTATAGACAAATTAAGGGCTTTGGTGAGCAATCCGGATTGGTCCAATACTATCACAGCCTAATCAAAGAGGGTAAATGCCTCCCCTGTCATCATGGTCAAGAGCAATATCTTGGATCTAGCAAAAGCACTTACTTCATCCAAAATGAAGCCCATCAGAAAATCAAACACTTAGCAACATAGCAGGCATGGCCATAATTTTGAACATTGAGAGTCACTTCACCAGCTAGGCCATAAAAAATCATAAAGACCTAATATGGTGCTGTACTTGTTGGGACCTACAAGCAGGAAGGGGCATATTTTCCAAGTACCTGTAAGCTTCTCCTCTGCACCTAGAGCAGGCACTACAGGATTTCAAAGATTTCAGCATTTGCATCAATTTCAGGTAGGCAGATGGGAAGCCAAACTGTGAAAACTTATGATATTTCATTGAACTCCAATCCTGGCTAGAGTCCTTCTGGATTGACTCCTGGAAAATGTGGTTCCTCATGCCCTCTCAGAACTGCAGGGTGATCTGTCACCTCGGCATATAGCAGCAGACCTGAAATTTCCTGCTTCAAAAAGGCAGGAAAAAACACCATCATACATATTGTCTGTAAACATGCAAAATCATCTAAGAGAAACAATACACATCTGTCAATCAGTTGTATTCATTCATTCAATCATATTTATTGAGCTCTTACTGTGTGCAGAGTACTGTACTAAGCGCTTGGGAGAGTACAATATAACAGAATAGATTAGTAAACACGGTCCCTGACCACAGTGAGCTTGCAGTCTTGAGGGGGAGACTAGCAATTAATCCATGAATGGTACTTATTACCTAACTTCTGAATGCAAATCCCTCTCCTAAGCACTTGAGAGAGTGTAATACAATCAGATCTGAATCCTGGCCTTAAGGAGTTTGTAGCATAGTAGGGAAGAGAAACTGGAATTGAAGAGTCAGCACTATTTATTGAGCGCTTGCTCTGTGCAGATCACTGTAATTGTAAAAATTCTAATAGTTTTGGTTTTGGTTAAGAGCTTATTATGTGCCAAGCACTGTTCTAAGCACTGGGGTAGATACAAGATGTTCATAAGTAACTGAGGCACAGAGAAGTTAAGGGGCTTGCCTAAGTCAAACAGCAGGCAATTGGCAGAACTGTGATTAGAACCCACATCCTTAGACTCCCAAGCCCGTGCTCTTTCCACTAAGCCATACTCCTTCTCTACTAAGACCTCTGTAGAGTAATAATAATAATGCTAATAATAATTATGATATCTTTTAAGAACTTACTAAGCGTTGGGGTGGATACAAGCCCTTCGGGTTGGACACAGTTCCTGTCCCACATTAGGCCCCCAGTCTCAATCCCCATTTTACAGATTGAGGTAACTGAGGCACAGAGAAGCAAAGTGACTTGTCCAAGGTCACACAGCAGATAAGTGGCAGAGCCAGAATTAGAGCTCACTACCTTCTGCTTACCAGGCCCATGCTCTATCCGCCATGCCATGCTGCTTCTCTGTACAGTGTCAGACTTGGTACTCCCATTTCCTACCCACAAGGAGCTTCCTAATTCTGTCTTGCCATTTTTCAAAGGCACTGGTGGGCTTTTTAATTTGGTTCTCTGCCTCTTCCTCTGCATTATTAAACACTGTATTGCTTAGGTAGCAGACTTAGATGACTGTTTTGAGTTCTGTGTTACAATTCCGATGAAAAACCTCAGTTATCCTGGGTCTTGGTGAGTTTAAGACTCCAGTTTTCTTACTGTAAGTTCATAGTGCTGGATTCGGTCTGCAGAGCAATTTGCTCATCTTCCCTTGAATGTGCTTCTATTGCCCAGTTCCAGGCATCTGACAGAGTTTCCACAGCCAGCTAAAGGGGCAGAAGGTTAAAGTAAATTCCACTCAAAGATTGCTGTTTGTGGAGATGCTTTGGTTGGCATTTTATAGAGGCTTCCCTGGTCATCTTCAGGATAGCTCTCTGTCCATAGCAGGCGGTTAAAATTTCCTCTTTTGGATTCAAGCACACATTTAGAGGTGAGTGAGAATAGTCTCATTTAATCCCCCAGTAATTTAACCCAAATCCTTCCAGAGCAACTTCTCAAATTAGTGTTGCCAGGGGTGTTCGGTGCCCATCAAGTTAAGTGCCACTAAGTCACTGGTAGAACAAGATGAATAGAGAATACCAAGGGAGTGGAAGAAATGGCACTTTAAAAGGTTTTCAAATAAGCTGCCGTATTTCTTCCTAGCAATTTGATAGGGTATGATTTATAAAATACTTTTCACTGGGCCACAAATGACGTAAATATAAGAACAAAGGGTCATAGATTCTGATATGTCTGACTTTTTAAAACTAGCTACAAGTAAACACAGATTTTAAATGGCAACAATGGAGAAATGTTGGGGACAATAGAAAGTAGATAGATTGGCTAGAGGGGAAAAAAAGATATTGCATTCCAAATAGAAATATGACCAATAGAGTCTTAAAGGTGGAGATTATTTTTAAATTAAATAAGTATCTATTGAGCAGTCATGTAGTTGACTGACCTGATCTTTAAAACTCACTGATATTCCAAACAGATGATGAACATTTCCGCTGGAAATTCCTGGATATGTTTCAGAATTACGGCAGCATGCTGATTTTTATAAATCTAGGTGAGGAAGATAGGGTTTCATCAGAGAAATTGTTTTGTTTTTATGTCAAACAGATATATACACAGTTACAGAACAAATAATTCCCCTAAGGCAGATACAGAGGCTCAAGTGTGTTAATCTACTATTAGTAGAATTATAATGTATATGCCTGTTATCTGAACCAGACAGACACCCCATTTGGGGTTAACTCAGATTAAATGTAAAACAAGCCTGAAAACCCAAATCAACTGGGCAAGGAACTGTCCCAGATAGCCAAGGAACATTTTTCTGTATTATCTGAACAAATGTAACCAATCAAACAATTAATCAAAGGTATTTGTGTGCTTACTTTGTGTAGAGCACTGTACTAAATGCTTGGTGGAGTATAATGCAACAGAATGTGTAGACATAATAATAATAATAATGGCATTTGTTAAACGCTTACTATGTGCAAAGCACTGTTCTAGACTGTGAGCCCACTGTTGGGTAGGGACTGTCTCTACATGTTGCCAATTTGTACTTCCCAAGCGCTTAGTACAGTGCTGTGCACACAGTAAGTGCTCAATAAATATGATTGATTGATTCTAAGCACTGAGGGGGGATACAAGGTGATCAGGTTGTCCCACGGGGGGCTCACAGTCTTCATCCCCATTTTACAGATGAGGTAACTGAGGCCCAGAGAAGTTAAGTGGCTTGCACAAAGTCACACAGCTGACAAGTGACGGAGCCGGGATTTGAACCCATGACCTCTGACTCCCAAGCCCGTGCTCTTTCCACTGAGCCACACTGCTTCCCTACTGAGCCATGCTGCTTCCCTGCCTACTGGGATCTTATAGTTTAGATGGAGCTGTACAAATGACAGGAAGAGAGGTTTTCAGATGAGTCAAAGACACATTTGAGGTTTTTATTTTGTCCAATTGGTCCCAGTGGCCTCAGGAAATGACTGTTTTTTCCTTCAACAATTGTTGTTATTGTCTTCAGCAGTAACATCCTAATTAATAAGTAGTAGCTACTCAGCCTCCACCTACACTGTTTCTGTTGTTTAGGTTGATCTCACCCCTTTTCAGATGACCTAGCCATTTTTGATAGTATCAAAAGTACTGATTTAGTCAGTGTCCAGTTTTACCACAGTACAGATAGACATGGATTGATTTTATTTGGTCCTTTTTCCTGCAGCTTAGTGGTTGCATCCTGCCACCTCCCCCTTTACCCCCAAATTAGATTGAGCAGTCAAGTGCTTCAAATGAGGACAGGGGGTTGAGGAAATGATTTTGAAAATAATTGATGGCTTCTGTTACATCCGGTGAAATTTAATAAGTCAAACTTTTTTAACTATGTTTTAGTCCTTTAAAACTTGACCTTTAAACTTTACTTTTTCTCTGAAGCTCATCAGTGATCATTACCATCTCATAAAGAGCCACTCCTTAGTGCTTAAAGTCAATTACTAATAAGGTAATAATTTTAAAGACGCAACAATGCTTAGCATACAGAAAACCCTTAACAAATAACATCATTTTTTTAAAAAAAGAAAATACCATCATAAAACTGGTTTGCTTGGAAATGCTAATGCTAGACTGAAATGGGTTCCACTCATCTGTCCAAAACAGCATTCCTAGTTGAGCTTAAACCTAATTTACCGCCATGAAGGTCTCTCTGTTCTTCAGTGAGTGTTTTAGTAATGACTATATGAATAGGCACTACCCATATATAGGCACACGTGTGTGTGTGTGTGTGTGTGTGTGTGTATCTCTATCTTTCATACTCAGAGATATTGCTTCTCACAGTGAAATTTGATTCATATATTTAGGAGTGGCTGAAAAGTCCTTTGCAGGACTGTCTCTCCAGGCTCCATGTTGAGATTATTGTCACATGGATGGATGCGATACCCCTCGTAGTGGCTGCTGTTATTTTTGTCTGCCCTTTGGCCTCCCAATTTTCTGATCATGGAGAACACCCCTTGATTCCTGCTTGATATAATGACTTTGCTGATGGGACACGCTTGGGGAGGATATAGCTGAGTTTACATACCTCAACAAGAGGCTATTTTCTACCTGCCTTGCCCAATGACACAGTGAAAGTTGCTTTGCTGTTAGGTAATTTTCCATTGGATTGTTTAATACCATGTTTAACATTATGCTTAACCCAAGAGAAAGACAATAGGCCTGAAAGACATGGATTCTAGTCTCAGCTCAGCCACTAACCTGCTGTGAATTCAGACAAGGCTATAGAAGTGAAGAATCAATATAAAGTGCTTAATTATGTCTTCATGTTCCTCTGCTTTATCCAGTTGTAAATTCCCTATTGTAATTCACCTTTCAGCAGTTGCAGCTGGGAGCGTGGGCTCCACATTGGCCTTTTACCACACACATGCTCACTGGGGAATTTCACCATCGACTGGTGTCTTTGTCAAAAATGAAGAACAACTGTGTGTGTGTGTGTGTGTGTGTGTGTGTGTGTGTGTGTTTATATGTATATTCATAGGTATATGTAATATGTCTATGTATATATACATATATACGTATAATTTATCCTACAGTGTTACATTCCCTTCTGTTGTCCCATTAAGCAAAGCTGAGCTGTGATGAACATCGTCTCAGTGCTGGTAAACTGATTTCATCCAGGACCTCATTGATAGTGATGCTGCCATTGGATGCTAACAATTATGGTATTTGTTAAGCGCTTACTATGTGCCAAGCATTGTTCTAAGCGCTGGGTAAGTACAGGGTAATCAGGTTGTCCCACGTGGGGCTCACAGTCTTAATCCCCATTTTACAGATGAGGTAACTGAGGCACAGAGAAGTTAAGTGGTTAAGAGGCACAGTAGTCAACTAGTTCCCATGTATTGTAGGTTTATAGCAACTGGTAATTAAGATTGCTTACTCACATTCTGAATTTTGGATTGAGGAGGAGAGGTAAAATTGTTGAAAGGACTAATGAAAGACTAAAGATCACTATCATCAATAACTGTATTTTCTCTGTCTTTTGAAGGAAGTTTGTTCCATATTTACACCACTTTTCTCTGTGCAAGAAAGCGGCATTAAGGTAGTTAAAAGAACCTGCATCTGAGATCATTTTAAAATGAATAAAGTTATTTCAAGTTTGGGAAAGGGATTCAGAAGAATCACAGGCAGAGTTTTTCATTGCAAGGAAAGAATAATGGCAACCATGTTGTGTTGGGTGTGCTCTGCACACAGTAAGCGCTCAATAAATATGATTGAATCAATGAATGAACGATAGAGAAAAATCATAGGGCTGAGTTAGGATGGTGCTACTAAAATAAAATTTCCCTTTGGGCACCTGCATGCAGGGCTGGCTTCAGACAACTTAGTACAGGCCAGGCACTGGACTAAGAATTGGGATAGATAGAGGTTAATTAGGATGCATCCAGTCCTTGTCCCATGTATGGCTCACATTCTATGTAGGAAAGTGTAGGACTTAATCACCATTTTGCTGTTGAGAAAACTGAGGCCCAGAGAAGTTAAGTGACTTGCTCAGGGTCACACAGAAGACAAGTGGCAGATAGGGGTTTAGCACTCAGGTTATCTGACTGCCAAGCCTATGCTCTGTCCACTAAGCCTGCTGCTTCTCTTTTCATTCATTCAATCGTATTATTGAGCGCTTACTGTGTGCAGAGCACTTTGCTAAGCACTCGGGAAGTACAAGTCGGCAACATATAGAGACAGTCCCTACCCAACAACAGGCTCACAGTCTAGAAGACGGGCTCACATGCAGATAAACCACCATCCTTCTCTCCCAGAAGCTTGCAACCCCATTGGCATCCTGGACATTTCTCCTCTCGGCTGCTTTGCCTCCAAATCCTGCCAGTTCTTCCTCCACAGCATTTCTCGGTTCCTTTCATCCATTTGCACCATTAAGGTTCAAGCTCTAATTATCCTCCCAGTTGGACAGCAACCTCGGCCTACTAACTGGCCCCCCCATCCTGTCCTCCAGCCTCTCCCTTCTTCAGTATCTTTTACATTTTACTGCCCAGATTATCTTCTGGCCTCATGGATAGAACTCGGGCCTGGGGGTCAGAAGGTCATGGATTCTAATCCCGGTCTGCCACTTGTCTGTGTGTGACCTTGGGCAAGTCACTTCACTTCTTTGGGCCTCAGTTACCTCATCTATAAAATGGGGATTAAGATTGAGCGCGTGGCTCAGTAGGAAAGAGCACGGGCTTTGGAGTCAGAGGTCATGGGTTCAAATCCAGGCTCTGCCAATTGTCAGCTGTGTGACCTTGGGCAAGTCACTTCACTTCTCTGTGCCTCAGTTCCCTCATCTGTAAAATGGGGATTAAGACTGTGAGCCCCACGAGGAACAACCTGATCACCTTGTAACCTCCCCAGCGCTTAGAACAGTGCTTAGTACATAGTAAGCGCTTAATAAATGCCATTATTATTTCTAAGCGCTTAGTACAGTGCTCTGCACATAGTAAGCGCTCTATAAATACAATTGATAATGATGATGATGATTGAGCGCCTCATGTGGCATAGACTGTGTCCAACCTGATTATCTTATACCTACCCCAGTGCTCAGTACAGTGCCTGGAACATAATAAGTACTTAATAAATACTATTATTATTATTATTATCTTCCCAAAACAGTCTTCAGGATGCATCAGTCTACTCCTCAAAACCCTTCAGTGGCTACCCATCTCTTTTAATTAAACAAATACTCTGAACCAGGCTCTTGATCAGCTATTTCTTTTTTCTCTTAACCTCTGTTACCCACATGCTGCACTCCTCCAAAGCTAGTCTTGTAACTGTACATCACTCACTAGTCTTGTAACTGTACATCACTCACAGCTTTCCAGTTTCTGATCCTTTGTTCACACCTTTCCTCCTACACGCAATTCCATTTCTTCTCGTATCCACCAACTGTGTTTCTCCCCTTCTCTACAACCCCCCGACCTCCTCCAGAGGGAATTTCTAATTAATCCCCACCATCCCAGTTATATCATTTGATCAGTCCCCTTGTGTACTTTTTTAATTGCCTACCTTTGTTTCTATTTTTTGTATCAGAGAAGCAGAGTGGTTTAGTGCAAAGAGCAGGGCTTGGGAGTCAGAGGTCATGGGTTCTAATCCCAAATCTGCCGCTTGTCAGCTGTGTGACTTTGGGTCAGTCACTTAACCTCTCTGTGCCTGTTACCTCATCTGTAAAATGGGATTAAGACTGTAAACCCCACGTGGGACAGTCTAATTACTTTGTTTCTACCCCAGAGCTTAGAACAGTGCTTGGCACGTAGTAAGCGCTTAACAAATACCATTATTATTATTATTATTATCTGTGCTCTTATTCTTATTTCTATTGCATCTTTGCAATTTAGGACAATCTGTGTCCCCCTTTGGATTGTGAAATCCTTATTCTCTTATCGTCTGTCTCGCAGTACCTAGTCAATATTCGCCCCACTGTAGACACTCCAATCCAGATAGATGATGATCATCATTGGACAATATAGTGATTGATTAGAATAATTTTACAGTGGCATTTGGCTCCTTGATGCCCGTGATGTTATTTGGGTGTGTATACTATTTTCTTTGTGCAAGGTGATAGGTTACCTTGGCTTCCTTCGGATTTGTTACCCGTGTCATCTGCTGAGGTAACTCTGCAAGGCAGTTCACAAATCAATCAATCAATCAATCAATCAATCAATCGTATTTATTGAGCGCTTACTATGTGCAGAGCACTGTACTAAGCGCTTGGGAAGTACAAATTGGCATCACATAGAGACAGTCCCTACCCAACAGTGGGCTCACAGTCTAAAAGGGGGAGACAGAGAACAGAACCAAACATACCAACAAAATAAAATAAGTAGGATAGAAATGTACAAGTCAAATAAATAAATAAATAAATAGAGTAATAAATATGTACAACCATATATACATATATACAGGTGCTGTGGGGAAGGGAAGGAGGTAAGACGGGGGGATGGAGAGGGGGACGAGGGGGAGAGGAAAGAAGGGGCTCAGTCTGGGAAGGCCTCCTGGAGGAGGTGAGCTCTCAGCAGGGCCTTGAAGGGAGGAAGAGAGCTAGCTTGGCGGATGGGCAGAGGGAGGGCATTCCAGGCCCGGGGGATGACGTGGGCCGGGGGTCGATGGCGGGACAGGCGAGAGCGAGGTACAGTGAGGAGATTAGTGGTGGAGGAGCGGAGGGTGCGGGCTGGGCAGTAGAAGGAGAGAAGGGAGGTGAGGTAGGAGGGGGCGAGGTGATGGAGAGCCTTGAAGCCCAGGGTGAGGAGTTTCTGCCTGATGCGCAGATTGATCGGTAGCCATTGGAGGTTTTTGAGGAGGGGAGTAATATGTACAGAGCGTTTCTGGACAAAGATAATCCGGGCAGCAGCATGAAGTATGGATTGAAGTGGAGAGAGACACGAGGATGGGAGATCAGAGAGAAGGCTAGTGCAGTAGTCCAGACGGGATAGGATGAGAGCTTGAATGAGCAGGGTAGCAGTTTGGATGGAGAGGAAAGGGCGGATCTTGGCAATGTTGCGGAGCTGAGACCGGCAGGTTTTGGTGACGGCTTGGATGTGAGGGGTGAATGAGAGAGCAGAGTCGAGGATGACACCAAGGTTGCGGGCTTGTGAGACGGGAAGGATGGTAGTGCCGTCAACAGAGATGGGAAAGTCAGGGAGAGGACAAGGTTTGGGAGGGAAGACAAGGAGCTCAGTCTTCGACATGTTGAGCTTTAGGTGGTGGGCGGACATCCAGATGGAGATGTCCTGAAGGCAGGAGGAGATGCGAGCCTGGAGGGAGGGGGAGAGAGCAGGGGCAGAGATGGAGATCTGGGTGTCATCAGCGTAGAGATGATAGTTGAAGCCGTGGGAGCGAATGAGGTCACCAAGGGAGTGAGTGTATATTGAGAACAGAAGGGGACCAAGCACTGAACCTTGGGGAACCCCCACCGTAAGAGGATGGGAGGGGGAGGAGGAGCCTGCAAAAGAGACTGAGAAAGAACGACCGGAGAGATAAGAGGAGAACCAGGAGAGGACGGAGTCTGTGAAGCCAAGGTCAGATAACGTGTTGAGGAGAAGGGGGTGGTCCACAGTGTCAAAGGCAGCTGAGAGGTCGAGGAGGATTAGGACAGAGTAGGAGCCGTTGGATTTGGCAAGCAGGAGGTCATTGGTGACCTTTGAGAGCGCAGTTTCCGTGGAATGAAGGGGACGGAAGCCAGACTGGAGGGGGTCGAGGAGAGAGTTGTTGTTGAGGAATTCTAGGCAGCGCGTGTAGACAACTCGTTCAAGGAGTTTGGAAAGGAATGGTAGGAGGGATATGGGACGATAACTAGAAGGTGAGGTGAGGTCAAGAGAGGGTTTTTTTAGGATGGGAGAGACATGGGCATGTTTGAAGGCAGAGGGGAAGGAACCAGTGGAGAGTGAGCGGTTGAAGATGGAAGTTAAGGAGGGGAGAAGGGATGGAGCGAGAGATTTCATAAGATGAGAGGGAATGGGGTCAGAAGCACAGGTGGCCGGAGTAGCACTTGAGAGGAGGGAGGAGAGTTCCTCTGAGGATACCGCTGGGAAGGATGGGAGAGTAGCAGAGAGTGTTGAGAGCCGGGGGGTTGGAGAAAGGGGGGAAGAGACTTTGGGGAGTTGCTTGTCTTCTGAAGTGTGTGCCCTCACACACTTTACATATAACAGCTTCTGAGTCACCATCTGTAGGATTTTTGATAATGCTTTAGAGCCTCCTGAATTGGGAGAGTTTTCCAGTGAAATCAGAAGCCTCCAGAGAAGGTAGAGCGGAGGGTAACTAAGACTGAATATGAGGATAGACTGAAAATATTGAGTCTTCTCAGTCTGGAAAGATAAAGACTAGGAAAAGGCATTATTAATATATACAGAATTGGGATGGGAATGGGAAGGACAACAAGCAGAACTTGTTGTTCACCAGATTTTGCAGTAACAGGAAGAGGAAGCTTGAAGATAATGTAAGACAAGGAAAATAAAATCTTTCTTCACAGCCTAAGCATAGGAAAGTAAATTGATTGATTGAGGATATCAGTAGTTTCAAGAGGGAGTAATACAAGCATGGGCAAGTATGGGGAAGCTGTCCTTAATGGGATACTAGGAAAGCATGGGGCATAGAGGAAAACCTTAGAGATGTTAC
The DNA here is from genome assembly GCF_015852505.1 of Tachyglossus aculeatus. Taxonomy (NCBI): domain Eukaryota; kingdom Metazoa; phylum Chordata; class Mammalia; order Monotremata; family Tachyglossidae; genus Tachyglossus; species Tachyglossus aculeatus. The sequence continues at coordinate 50,364,348 of NC_052071.1, forward strand.
TACATTCCCACCCACAGGATGGATATCAGGGTGGTAAACTGTTGTCTCAGTCATGAATAATAATAATAATAATAATAATAATAATAATAATAATAATAATAATAATAATAATTTTTGTATTTGTTAAGTGCTTACTATGTGCCAAGCAATGTTCTAAGTGCTGGGGGAGATACAAGGTAATCAGGTTGTCCCATGTGGGGCTCAGGGTCTTAATCCCCATTTTACAGATGAGGTAACTGAGGCACAGAGTAGTTAAGTGACTTGCTCAAAGTCACAAAACTGATAAGTAGCGGAGTTGGGATTAGAACCCATGACCTCTGACTCCCAAGCCCGTGCTCTTTCCATTGAGCCACGCTGCTTCTCTAAACAACCCCACTCATTAGACCATGTGGCTTAGTGGATAGAGCAAGGACCTGGGGATCAGAAAGACCCGGATTCAGATTCCGGCTCTGCCACATGTCCGCTATGTGACCTTGGGCAAGTCACTTCACTTCTCTGGGCTTCAGTTACCTCATCTGGAAAATGAGGATTAAGTCAAAGAGCCCTCTGTGGGACAGGGACTAAGTCCAACCCAATTACCTTGTATGTAACCCAGCACTTAGTACAGTATCTAAGACATAGTAAGTGCTTAACAGATGCCACGATTATTATTATTATTATGTTTTATATTCTTGCATTGGAGGCAACAACCCTAGTTATAGCTAATATAGGATTGAGCCTACTCTATGCCGTTTCACCCTAAGCACTTTCTATTAGTGAGGAATATCACGATCCTTTTCTAGTGACCTTACCTAGAACAATCTGCATCATTTCCTCATCCAGAAATGTATTTTCTAATTTGCTTGATAACATTTATTTTCCTCCTCCCCTCCCCGCAATCTCTTCGCTTCTCCTCCCCCGCAGCCGCTGGCCTTTCCCCTTAAATCTTCCACTCGAGGAACTCAGTGCTCTGGTATCTCCTTTTGATAATCCAAATGATTGTGGATTTCAAGGGTTCCCGGCTGGAGATGACAGGATTTGTATGTATGCCTAGTTCCTGAACATGTGAAATTTTGAAATTGGAAGCAGATGGAGTCCCGGAAAGGCTGCCTTGACCCATTGTGATGTTTTTAATGGTTAAATGGAAACCAAAATGGGAGGCCACTGGAGGGAAGCTGAGAAGCTTTCAGGGCAGGGTCACGGAGGGAGTGTTTTGGAAAGTTCAGATAAATCAGCACAGCTTCAGATGAGAAATGAGCCAAAGCCAAGCGCAGCATTGATGTAACAGAAGCATTCCCGCCCTCTGAGCAGGCAGGCTCAGATGCACAAGGACAATAGATCTGTAGATTAGTGATGGCAGCGGACACAGATGGCTGGTTAACCCATTAGGTGGTCAGGGAGATAACATGGGATCCATTGGCCACCGGGGAATGTTTAGCTTCACTAAGATAGGCCCAGGCAGGTGGCAGGCTGCCCGGCAACTGATGCTTTGTGTTTTTGCTGCTGTTATTTTAAATGGGGGCAGAGCTCAAAGGCATATTAGCCCACAGCTTTACATCTCATCGGCTAGGGTATTGGAGATTTTTTTTTTTCCCCATAAGTTCAGTTTCTTATTTCCCTCGGGTTTTGAAGATTTCATGCAATTAGTTCCTTCCATTACATCACCCCATAAAAACTGACAGTGAAAAAGGGTTGAGGCAGTCCAAGTACATCCTTCAGGTCCATGAAGCATCTCTCCTTATTTCTTCAAAGTCACCCCACACCAAGCACGGTGCTTTAGAGGCAATAGGAGGAAATTGAAGGACAGTCAGACCTAGGCCTGGGGAATTATGGAGTTCAGCACTTAATGTGACTAATTTGTTTATTATTAAGAGCATTTTTAAGCAGACTTTTGGGTACATTATACGCGGACGCCAGGGAGGCAGAGAAAAAAGATGGACAAATCACTCCTTGGTTGCTCTACTTTGATTTGGTTTTAATCCATTTGCACTGACTCATTTAGAAGGTGTTCTGAAGTGAAACAAAGTGGATTTTGTTTTAGTCATTCATTTATTCATTCAGTCATATTTATTGAGCGCTTACTGTGTGCAGAGCATTGTCTAAGCGCTTGGAAAAGTACAATTCGGCAACATATAAAGTCCCCACCCAACAACAAGCTCACAGTCTAGAAGGAGGAGACAGAGAGTGAAACAGAACAAGTAGACAGGTGTCAATACCATCAAGATAAATAGAATTATAGATACGAGCACATCGTTAATAAAATAGAGTAATAAATAGGTACAAATATAAACAAGTTCTGTGGGGAGGGAAGGGGGTAGCAGAGGGAAGGAGTGGGGGCGATGGGGAGGGGAGAAGGAGCAGAGATGAGGGGGAGGCTCAGTCTGGGAAGGCCTCCTGGAGGAGGTGAGCTCTCAGTAGGGCTTTGAAGGGAAGAAGAGAGCTAGCTTGGCGGATGTGCGGAGGGAGGGCATTCCAGGCCAGGGATGGGACTTGGGCTAGGGGTCGACAGTGGGACAAGGTAGAATGAGATACAGTGAGGAGGTTAGCAGCGGCAGAGGAGCCAAGTGTGCCGGCTGGGCTGGAGAAGGAGAGAAGGGAGATGAGGTAGGAGGGGGCAAGGTGATGGAGAGCTTTGAAGCCAATAGTGAGGAGTTTTTGCTTCATGTGAAGGTTGACTGGCAACCACTGGAGATTTTTGAGGAGAGGAGTTCCATGCCCAGAGCGTTTCTGTAGAAAGATAATCCAGGCAGCAGAGTTTTACATCTGCACAGGGCCAGGATTTTGCAATAGAATTGAACCCATCTAGTAGTTTAGATTGGTTAGGAATTGTCTTCATTAAATGCCACCTGTGTGCAGGGCACTGTTGTAAATACTGGGGAAAAATAGGAAGTCCACAGGTGAAAGTCAGACATGGTTCCTTGTCCTCCAAGGGTGCACCATCTAAGAAGAAGGTGGAGGGTGTTTGGAGATGGACACAAAAGGAAAGATGAAATAAAATAAATACAAAAACAACATGAAAGAAAAAAGTTCAGAGTCCAACAGTTCAGCAGTCGAGGGGCACCATGGAGGTCTCAGAGTGCACCCCCAACAACTCATCCAGAGTCTCATCACAACTACCAAAGCTGCCCAATGCTATAAATTCATACAGGCCTCAGGGCAGCATGGCTGAAAAGCCCCACAGCACTGCATATTATCTTGCACATACCGCTTGGATAATGCAGTATTTGACTTCTTCAAATAATCGTGAATTCTTCCTCGACCTCTATTTTTTTCAAGTAGGTAGCAGAGAGAAAAAGATATTAAAACTGAAGTTGACCAAGGAATCCCGAAAAGCAATTTTAAGTTTCTTTCTGGGTGCCTTAGCTTGCGGTGACTCCCTAGGATTGGAATCTGATAGGCCGCTGTTGTCACAGATGAGTTCAGTCGGGTTTAGCTGCCACCTAATGATCCTCATAGTTAAGAAGACTTACATCAAAAAGTGTCTGACTGCTCGTCAAGTTCCCCATTATGGCAGCTACAGTAAAAGCTCCACAGAGCAGAGCTCAGAGGAAAAATCCTCTGAGCTCTGTGTATACACAAGTCTCCACTTTTAATCAATCAGTCAACGGTATTGAGTGCTTACTGTTTGCAGAGCACTCTACTAAGCATTTGGAAGACCACAATTCAACAGCTGGTAGACAAATCCCCTGTTCACAATGAGCAGGGGAAGCAGTATGCCTAATGGAAAGAGCGTGGTCCTGGGAGTTAGAGGACCTGAGCTTTTGTCAATCAATCAATCAATCAATCGTATTTATTGAGTGCTTACTATGTGCAGAGCACTGTACTAAGCGCTTGGGAATTACAAATTGGCAACACATAGAGACAGTCCCTACCCAACAGTGGGCTCACAGTCTAAAAGGGGGAGACACAGAACAAAACCAAACATACCAACAAAATAAAATAAATAGGATAAAAATGTACAAGTAAAATAAATAAATAAATAAATAAATAGAGTAATAAATATGTGCAACCATATATACATATATACAGGTGCTGTGGGGAAGGGAAGGAGGTAAGATGGGGGGATGGAGAGCGGGACGAGGGGGAGAGGAAGGAAGGGGACCAGTTGCTTGCTGCGTGACTTTGGGCAAGTCACTTAACTTCTCTGTGCCTCAGTTTCCTCATCTGTAAAGGGTCTATTCGCCCTTCTATTTAGACTGTGAGCCCTCTGGGGAACAGGCACTGTGTGGGACTTGATTGACTTATACTTTGGGCATCCGGTATTCTCCCCACTCTCAGCCCCACAGTCCCCCACTTCTCTGTTGTGTGACCTTAGGCAAGTCACTTCACTTCCCTGTGCCTCAGTTGCCTCGTCTGTTAAATCTAAGACTGTGAGCCCCACGTGGGGCAACCTGATTACCTTGTGTCTGTGAGCCCAATGTTGGGTAGGGACTGTCTCTATATGTTGCCAATTTGTACTTCCCAAGTGCTTAGTACAGTGCTCTGCACATAGTAAGCGCTCAATAAATATGATTGATTGATTGATTGTGTCTACTCCAGGGCTTAGAACAGTGTTTGGCACATAGTAAGCACTTAACAAATACCATAATCATTATTATTATTTATGTACGTTATCTGTAAATTATTTATTGATATTAATGTCTGTCTCCCCCTTGATTGAAAGCTTATTGTGAGCAGGAAATGGGTCTACCAGCTCTGTTGCACTGCACTTTCTTGAGTGCTTAGTACAGTGCTCTGCACACAGTAAGAGCTCAATAAATACAATTGGTTGATTAAGTTGCGTCTACTCCAGTGCTTAGAACAGTGCTTGACACCAAGAATTTAATAAATGCCATAATAATGATGATAATAATAAAGATAATAAGGATCTTACAGTCTGAGGTTCGGGGGGAGACATTAAAATAAATCATGGATGTGTACATAAGTGCTGTGCTGCTGAGGGTGGGTTGAATATCAAGTCTGAAAAGGATACAGTTCCAAATGCATAGGTGGTGTAGAGGGGAGAGGGAGTAGGGGAAATGAGGGCTTAGCCAGGGAAAACATTTTGGAGGAGATGTGATTTTTAGTAAGACTTCAAAAATGAGAAGAGTTGTGATCTGAATTTCAGGCCAGAGGGAAGACATGGGCAAAGCGTCAGGAGCAAGGTAGATGAGATCAAAGTATAGTGAGTCATGTTGGCATTAAAGGAGCTAAATGGGTGTGCTGGGTTGTAATAGGAAATCAACAAACACATGCTTTACACACAGGCTGTGAAGCAAGCAATATTCACCTATTGTAGGTGGTTCTGGGTCTTCTTCATAATAATAATAATAATAATAATAATAATGGTATTTGTTAAGCGCTTGCTATGTGCAAAGCACTGTTCTAAGCACTGGGGAGGTTACAAGGTGATCAGGTTGTCGCACAGGGGGCTCACAGTCTTCATCCCCATTTTACAGATGAGGTAACTGAGGCACAGAGAAGTTAAGTGACTTGCCCAAAGTCACACAGCTGACAGTTGGCGGAGCGGAGATTTGAACCCATGACCTCTGACTCCAAAGCCCGTGCTCTTTCCACTGAAACAAGCTGCTTCTCCCTGTAGGCATTCATACCTTATCTCCTGTTAAGTCCTTACGGACCGCAAATACCTGTTTTCCATACCATGACTCTCCCCTTCCAGAAACCATCTTAAGTATTTTGCCATGGTGAAAATCTTGAGGGGATCAGGGAGAGATGACCTAGAGGAATGATTCTGTTTTCAAATTGGCTGTTTGTGGGCAGGGAGTATATCTACCAACTCTCTTATATTGTACTCTCACAAGCACTTAGTGCAGTACTCCGCATAAAGTCAGCTCTCAATAAATATCATTTGTTGTTTGAATCAATCATATTTATTGAGAGCTTACCGTGATGTGGATTACTGCACTAAGTGCTCGGAAGAGTGCAGTCAAATTGGTAGACATGATCCCTGCCCTCAAGAAGCTGACAATATAGTGGGGAGAAAGAGACATTAAAATAAATTACAGAAAAGGGAATCAGCAGAGGGCAAGGCTGTGAGCCCATTGTTGGGTAGGGACTACCTCTATAGGTTGCCGATTTGTACTTTTCTCATTTAATCGTATTTATTGAGCACTTACTGTGTGCAGAGCACCGTACTAAGCGCTTGGGAAGTACAAGTTGGCAACGTATAGAGACGGTCCCTACACAACAACGGGCTCACAGTCTGGAATGGGGAGACGGACAACAAAACAAAACATGTGGACAGGTGTGAAGTCGTTAGAACAAATAGAATTAAAGCTAAATGCACATCATTAACAACATAAATAGAATAGTAAATATGTACAAGTAAAATAAATAGAGTAATAAATCTGTACAAGCATCTATACAGGTGCTGTGGGGAGGGGAAGGAGGTAGGGCGGGCTGGGGGGGATGGGGAGGAGGAGAGGAAAAAGGGGGCTCAGTCTGGAAAGGCCGCACTTAGTACAGTGCTCTGCACACAGTAAGTAAGTGCTCAATAAATACGGTTGAATGATATGTTTATCAGCTTCTTGATGCCTCATGGGACTCTGGTGTTGACTCTAAGGGCTTCCCTAGGTGTTAGTTAGCAAGACTTTTCTGGATGCTTTTGTCCAGTTTAAGGACCTTCAAAATTGTCAGCAGTCCTTTCTTCTCTTTGGCTTGATAAACACAAACCACTTTCTCCAAACACCCACACTCCATTCACACACCCATCCTTCATCAGAATGGGTGCTGACAAATCAATTGACAAATCAATCAATCAATCAATCGTATTTATTGAGCGCTTACTGTGTGCAGAGCACTGTACTAAGCGCTTGGGAAGTACAAGTTGGCAACATATAGAGACAGTCCCTACCCAACAGTGGGCTCACAATCTAAAATGGCACTAGAGAATACCAGACAATAGATGTTTGTGAAATTACATACCGTATGTATGATTTAAGGGCATCAGAAGGACCCATGAAAAGGTTCTGTCTGAAAACCCCCAGAACCTATAGTGCACTGACCGCTGTACCCCTGACCCTCCCATTTAGTCCAAACCATTCAGTTCTTCTCCCAGAGTCGTTTACGGGACATGGGCCTCATGAGCATGTGCTTAGGTTGAGGGTGAGTGGATGTGGAGGTCAGGTGGATGTTTAGAGTAAAAATTCAAGATATAAAGGTGCTCATTACCATATTGCCAAACTGGTGACAGACAAGCTGCAAACGGGATTGCCAAGTATAAACCCCGACAACTAACTACCCTAATTTCATCTGTCATCTTCCCATTACAATCATTCTTTCTGCAATATGTAATTTGAAAGGAGTGTGGCTCAGTGAAGCAGCGTGGCTCAGTGGAAAGAGCCCGGGCTTTGGAGTCAGAGGTCATGGGTTCAAATCCCGGCTCCGCCAATTGTCAGCTGTGTGACTTTGGGCAAGTCACTTCACTTCTCTGGGCCTCAGTTACCTCATCTGTAAAATGGGGATTAAGACTCGGAGCCCCCCGTGGATCAACCTGATCACCTTGTAACCTCCCCAGCACTTAGAACAGCGCTTTGCACATAGTAAGCGCTTAATAAATGCCATCATTATTACTGGAGTTTACCCCTAGTTTTTGCCTACATTAACTCCAAATAAATGTGCAAATTTAAGTGGATGCCATCATTAGCATCAAAAGTAATCATTAAACACCAATTTTGTGCAGAGCACTATACTAAATGCCTCGAAGAGTAAAGCAGAAGCCGAAGTTGCACAGTTTGCCATGTAAGATTACAAAATAGACCTGCTTCTCCAGGGAATTTTCGGAGTGATCCTGGATTACTGAAGCAAAGCTTGAAGTTTCAAACCTTTTAGTCTCCTAGATCCATCAATTCTGCTGATAGAGAAGACAATATCTAGGTGAGCCCTTTCAGTGATGCGCCTGATGTCTTTAACTACCTTAGAAGTTAACTACCTTAGAAGTAGTGAAGTAACAGATGTACTCCTTTATTCCACCACCTAAAACACATAAATAGGAGTGTTTATTCCTCATCATCTTTCTGACTGGCAATTTACAAAATAATTACTCTTTGTTTCATAGATGCCCAAGTTCCAGCTCCTACTCTATTTTCCAAACCAGAAAGCAAAACTACTGCTATAAAGGTTGAAGCTCATTTCCTTAGTTGTGCAATTTACATCTTTGGATCAAGGAACAGCAGCACTGAATTCAGAAATAGAGTGTAGATTAATCATATTTAATTTAAACAAAGGTTTTAATTATACAGTGCCCTGAAGAGTCTGTTTATTTCATAATTACAGGAAAATGGCAAGCCTCCCACATAATACTCAATTGCCTCTGAATATTAAAATACATTCATGAAAGTGCATGGATTTATTTGGAGGCCACACAATGGGTAAGATTCCCACTTGGACTTAATGAAATAGAGTTTGTCAGTCCCCCACCGTGAAAGCCACGGTTCTCCTCTCTACTCATGGCAAAAATGTCTGTCCCTGTGGCCAAACAAACACTGGATTAAGCATTTTCCTCTTGGCAAGCACAAGTTTGGAAATGCCCGTGCTGCTTATTGTTTATCATGAACGACTGTTAGAAGAGTTCCCTCGGTACCAGAGAAAAACCTAAGAGCCAAGACAGCGAGAGTGGAATCAAAGATTGCTATTCCCCCGGTGACACAATGGAAAAAACGGAGTAATTTAAATGCAGGAATGCCCGACCGAGTCTTTTGCCGTCTCATCTTAATAATACTTTAAAAAGTACTTGTGGAGGAATACTACCCTTTTCAATTTTCAAGATTTTTTTATGGTTTCTGCTAAGTTCTTACTGTATGCTAGGCACTGTACTGAACACTGGGATAGATACAAGCTAATCAGGATGGACATAGTCCACGTCCCAGCTGGGGCTCACGGTCTTAATCCCCATTTTACAGTTGAGGTAACTGAGGTATAGAGAAGTTAAGTGACTTGCCCCAGGTCACACAGCAGACAAGTGGCAGAGGTTGGATTAGAACCCAGACCTGTTCTCTCTCCATTAGGCGACACTGTTTCTCTTTCCCTTTATGAACTCCTGCCTCGGCTGTATGGCACTCTATGGTATTTTATGTTTCTGCAACTACCACTTTTGATACAGTAACGAAACAATGGCAAGGGTGGAAACCTTTCTGCACTTGATGGACATGACATTGATGTCAGAATACTTATCGAAATATCAGGCAAGGCAATATCTTCAAGTCATTCATTCATTCATTCAATCGTATTTATTGAGCGCTTATTGTGTGCAGAGCACTATACTAAGCACTTGGGAAGTACAAGTTGGCAACATATAGGGACGGTCCCTACCCAACAGTGGACTCACAGTCTAGAAGAGTCATCTGCCTACTTCAATGTGGTTTTCCAATAATAATAGTGATAATAATAATGATGGTATTTGTTAAGTGCTTACTATGTGCAAAGCACTATTCTAAGTGCTGGGGGGATACCAGGTGATCAGGTTGTCCCATGTGGGGCTCACAGTCTTAATCTCCATTTTACAGATGAGGGAACTGAGGCAGAGAGAAGTTAAGTGACTTGTCCAAAGTCACACAGCTGACAATTGGTGGAGCTGGGATTTGAACCCCTGACCTCTGACTCCAAAGCCCGGGCTCTTTCCAGTGAGCCACGCTGCTTCTCTGTCTCTTCCGTAACAAGAGGTATTGCAATGCTGGACCGAAATCAAGGCAGGATCAGGAAAGACGGAGTCACCCAGTACGAGCACAGATAAAATTCATTGGAACCCAGCACCACCATGCACAAGCTATGGGACAATGTTCCGCCACGGATAGAGTCACCCAGATCAGTTCTGTATCTCTCCTTTTAGGCTTAGTTTCCATGACCCTTTTAGACTGTGAACCCACTGTTGGGTAGGGACTGTCTCTATATGTTGCCAATTTGTACTTCCCAAGTGCTTAGTACAGTGCTCTGCACATAGTAAGCGCTCAATAAATACGATTGATGATGATAATGATGACCCTGCTGTGACACTTCCTCCTTAGCTCCTTCCCTCTGCTTCTCCCTGCTCCCTCGTCATACTACATGTACGGTTAATGATTCATTGTCTGATAAATCAATCATTTTTTTGAGTGCTTACTGTATGCAGAGCACTTTACTAAGTGTTTGGGAGAGTGATGATGATGGTGGTATTTATTAAGCACTTACTATGTGCCAAGCACTGTCCTAAGCACTGGGGTAGATTCAAGGTAATCAGGTTGTCCCACGTGGGGCTCACAGTCTTAATCCTCATTATAACGGAGACATAAAAATAACAGGGAAATAAATAGATCAGTCAGTGGTATTTGTTGTTTTCTGGGCACTGTACTAAGCACCTGGGAAACTACAATAAAATAAGAGTTGGTAATAATAATAATAATAATAATAATAATAATAATGATGGCATTTATTAAGCGCTTACTATGTGCAAAGCACTGTTCTAAGCACTGGGGAGGTTACTAGGTGATCAGGTTGTCCCACAGGGAGCTCACAGTCAATCCCCATTTTACAGATGAGGTAACTGAGGCCCAGAGAAGTTAAGTGACTTGCCCAAAGTCACACAGCTGACAATTGGTGGAGCCAGGATATGAACCCATGACCACTGACTCCAAAGCCTGTGCTCTTTCCACTGAGCCATGCTGCTTCTCCATGCTTCTTCATGGTAGACATGATCCCTTACTTCATTCATTCATACATTCATTTAATCATATTTATTGAGCACTTACCGTGTGCAGAGCACTGTACTAAGTGCTTGGAAAGTACAATTCAGCACTAGACAGAGACAATCCCTCCCCAACATGGGGTTCACAGTCTAGAAGGGGGAGACAGACAACAAAACAAAACAAGTAGACAAGCATCAAAATAGATAAATAGAATTATAGATATATACGCATTATTAATAAATATGTACAAATACACACAAGTGCTGTGGGACAAGGAAGGGGGTAGGGCAGAGGGAGGGAGTAGGGATGATAAGAAGGGGAGGAGGAGCAGAGGAAAAGCGGGGCTCAGTCTGGGAAGGCTTACCACAAGCAGTTCACAATCTAGTGGGAGACAGATTTTAAAATGAATTACAGATATAGAAAGGGTCAGAGTAGAGGGGTATTTATGTAAATTCTGTGAGGCTGGGGGTGGATGGAATATCTAAGTGCTTAAGAAGTACGGACAGAAGTGCCTCGGGTGCAGCGTGGCCTCGAGGAAAGGACCTGTATTCTAATTCTGACTCCATCACTTTTCTGCTGAGTGACCTTGGGCAAGTCACTTAACTTCTCCGTGCCTCAGTTTCCTCTTCTGTAAACTGGGGATTAAGATTGTGAGCCCCATATGGGACAGGAACTCTGTCCAACCTGATTAGCTCATATCTACCCTCACGCTTAGTAAGGTACCTGTCACATAGTAAGCACTTGACAAATACCGTAAAAAAGTGCATAGGCAATGCAGAAAAAATGGCACGTCGATTGGGGAAAAGAAAGGATAGTCGAGGGAGGCATCTTAGGGGTGATATGACTTTAAATAAGACTTTGAAGATGGGGCGAGAAGTGGTCTGGAGGATATGAAGGGACAGGAGGTGGTTTGAAGGATCAGGGGCGAGAGATGAGATTGAGGTCCAGCTTGGCGTTACAGGAGCAAAGTACCTGGGATGGGTGATAGTAAGAGATTAGAAATATGAGGTCCGAGGGGGAGAGTTGATGGGGGGAAATCAATGAAAGGACCTACACTCAATAGAGTTTGAGCTTTTGTGGGCAGAAAATGTGTTTCCTCCTTCTATTGCAGTTCTCCAGATGCTTAGAACAGGGCACTGTATACAGCTCAGTAAATAATTTTATTAATACTACTGAGGTTCCCTCTGCTTTTCTGGGGTTCAGGCTCCTTTGAGACCTTAATGGGTTTACCAGCGAAAATACTGAATAATTCTAAGTAGCTCTACCTGTCTATCAACCAGTAATTACTAAGTGTTACTAAGTGTTAAGTATTATTAGGTACTGAGAAGTAGCATGGCCAAGTGGAAAAACTACGTACCTGAGTTCCAGTCCTCGCTCTGCCACTTGCCTGCTGTGTGATCTTGGCAAGTCAGTTAACCTCTCTGCACTTCTGTTTCCTCAAATGTAAAATGGGGGTTAATCGCCCTTTAGATGATCAGCCCTGCATCGGACTTGAACTATAACCGACTTGATTCATTCATTCAATCGTATTTATTGAGTGCTTACTGTGTGCAGAGCACTGACTTGATGTTCTTGTATCTACTCCAGCCCTTGGCACATACTATAAAATGTAACGAAAACCACCACTTATCATGTCTTCATGGGTCTTTAAACTTTACTGGTACTGTATTTAAGGATCTCCAGTAAGATGTAGCAGGAGCCTTGTCCTCAAGATACTTACGCTATAATAATCTCGTTTATTTTGGAAATATTTTTGTGAAGTAGTTGGAGCAAACGGTGAGTAAGCCCATTTTATAGATAGCGATGACAAGGCCAAAGTAAACTTACCTGCATTGTCCAAGACTTCCACAGGGATTGGTCTGAAACAACCATTCGAGATCCATTGACTCCTAAACTCTTTTCAGGTTGGGCTTCACTACCTTCTCTTTAATAAATCCGCAGATAACACCTTAAAGCTAAACTGCAATGCCCAAAAAGAATCTATGATGCCCAAGAAACCAGTTTCAGAAATGAAAATGAAATCCTGGTGTAATCTGAATTTCAGATGTGAAACTGCTGCAGAATCAACATCTAATTTTGCACCGTTCAGGATGCCGCTGAGTAAAAAGAAAGTAGAGTAATAACTATGAAGAGGCAATGTAAGATGATAATAATAGGACATTGCTTTTTTCAGTATGAGAATACTGAGATCCTATGAAGTCGAAGCATTGCTTGCTTCCACCCTCTTGTGTTTTCCATTAGTTCGGGGATAAAGTAGACTTATGAGGGACAGCTTCAAAATTTGATTGAACAAGAGATAATCTTGTTTAGAGAGAATGATACATTTCAACCTCTCTTATATATGACGTTTATTAAGCTATATCAAATGCTGATTACTGTCATGAGGGGAGGGTTGCATAGTCCAGCCAGGTAATTGATCTTTTGTCTACTATTTGTGATCTTAAAAGACACACATTATTACACTCTATGCATTGGATGTTAAAATGAATGAACGAGCGATCCCAAATTGTCCTCATGAAACAGTGCTGCTTCTCGTGGAGGTGTAGAGAAGGATCTGAGTGACCGTTCTCCAACCCTTCCCGGATGATCACATGTCCTAGCATTTGTGGGATGACTAGGAAAAAGGAGGCCTAGCATAAGGACCTCTGGGAATGGTGAGGAAGAGACATAAGGTCCTGAGAAAGGGCAGCCTCTGTGAAAATCAGCAGTTGTGGCACTAGACTTGTAGCATGAAGGTCACGTCTTCAGGCATTCTTGTCTTTTAGTTTGTCTTCATTTCTGGTAAAAGACCAGGAAATTGCATCCTTCCTGGAAGTGCCTGTCAGCCATTCTTAGCCACAAAACCGATTCCGATCCCTCAAAGAACTGCTTACTCATTGTAACAACTCTTGGTGTATTATTTTAACATTACTATCTTGGTTTGTTTCATTTGTAACTTTTGTTCTTAATAGTAGCAGTGGAATTAGAGGACCCAAATTCCATCACTTCCCCAAGGTCTGCCGTGTAAATTTGGGCAAGTCATGTAAATTCTATGTGCCTCAGTTCCCCCATCTGTAAAATGGGGATTAAGACTGTGACTCCTATGTGGGACAGGGATTGTGTCTAACCCAATTGCCTTGTATCTACTCCAGAGCTTAGAACAGTGCCTGACGCATAGTAAGCACTTACAAATACCATTATTATTATTATTATTATCTACTGGTTGCACTGCTCCATACTATATGCTTGTGAAATTAATCAACCGTATTTATTGAGCACTTACTCTGAGCAGAGCACTTGGGAGAGTACAATAAAGCAGAGTTTTGTGGGTTTTTTTGTGGTATTTGTTAAGCACTTACTATGTGCCAGGCGCTGTTCTAAGCACTGGGGTAGAGACAAGCTAATCAGTTTGGACACAGCTCAAGTCCCACATATTCATTCATTCATTCAAGCATATTTATTCATTCATTCAGTCATATTTATTAAGCACTTACTGTGTGCAGAGCATTGTACTAAGTGCTTGGGAAGTACAAATTGGCAACATATTGAGACAGTCCCTACCCAACAACGGGCTCACAGTCTAGAAGGGGGAGACAAGGGTTCACAGTATTAATCCCCACTTTACAGATGAGGTGACTGAGGCACAGAGAAGTGAAGTGACTTGCCCAAGGTCTTACAGCAGGCACTTGGTGGAGCTGGGATTAGAACCCAGGTCCTTCTGAATTCCAGGCCTGTGCTCTATCCACTCTGCCACGGTAGACACATCCCCCCGGCCCACAAGGTGCTTACAGTCTAGAAGGGAAAGGGCAACAGACATTCTACTTTGTTCCTACCTTTGGCTACTGAGAGCTTTTGTACTATCTTTGATCTAATGACCTTGTATCTGCCCCCATTCTTACCGGAGTCCTTTTCCCATAGCAAGTGCTTAATAAATATCACTGCAGATACTACTACAATTCAGCCTCTCTAGCATGGAGAGATCGATTCTTGTCCTTGCCGAACACACCCCTAAATAAGCTTCCCCGGCTTATTTGTTTCAACTTCCTGCAGTTCCTGACTGAGTGGATCACTGAACTCTCTTCCTGCAATTTCAGTTGCTCCTTTAATACCGCATCCTGGTTTGGATTCACTGCATTCTCAGTGCCTGTGGTCCAGTCATGTGCCAACTGGATGGGGAAAAAATAGATCTCAATGAGGCATCAGTGCATAGCAGATTCCAGAAATGAGGGTGTCGATTTGGATGTAAATTAGGAAATTGAGTCAACAGAGAGTTTCTGCTTTTTTTCCCCCTTTTAGTGTCTCAGTGTCTACTTCGGCTGAAATGATTCTGATTAAATCAGATGTTCTGTTTGCAATTTTCATTATACAGTCAAATGGCTTTTATAGTGAAGGAGAGTGTTTCAGAGTATTGAAAGGGGCAGATTTCCATTCCGGCTTTGGAAAAGCTCTCTGTAGAAGTTATTCTATTAACCCTCTTATGATATAAAGTTTTTCATGGGTGTTGGGTGAAATTTGTTGGGTAACTTTTCAGTCCAATTTGTATTGGATTTTGGGTCCAACATCAGGGCTGGCCCTAATGTATTAGTCTCTTACTAGACACCACATATTTAAATTGAATTTGAGGAATTAAACTCTCATTCATCCCTTCAAGCTGCTCCTCTAAGGCAGACAGAATATACTACACAATCAGAATTTAGGGAGGCAGCGTGGAAAGAGCCTGGATCTAGAAGTCTGGAGATTTCTAGACCCAGCTCTGCCCTGGTCTGCCATGTGACTTTGGACAAGTCACTTCACCTTTCTGTGCCTCAGTTTCCTCTTCTGTAAAAAAGGAATGACCCCAAGAGCCACCTTCTGGTCTGAGTGTCAGAGCATTGGAGGGCAGGCTGAGAGAGCTTTGACTGTTTTTGTTTCTCATTAAAGCTCAACTCCATCCCAGAGATGAGCGCCAACTCTACCTGTGGCAGCAGACACTCCCTTCCCAGAAGCCAACCTACCTTTGGGAAACATAATTTTCTCCTTTCCTATAAGACATTGAGTCAGAACTCTTGTATTGGATGGTTTTTGTTTCTACCCAGCTAATTTAATTCATAATACTTGTAGTATGTGTTAAGCACTTTCTCTGTGCCAAGCACTGTGCTAAGTGCTAGGGCAGAACAAGATAAATAGTCCCACATAGTTGCTCACAGTCTAAGTAGGAGGAAGAACAGGAATTGATAAACACAACAGTTGTCACCAAAAATTGACGGTGACAAAGCAGCCTAACCGGTGTTTTGCGTAGCACCAAGGACAAATCAGACTTCCATTTCTCTGCAGTTTTTCAGCTGATGTCACTGTCAGAAAGCTTTGAAAATTGCTCACACAGAAGGGTGTCTAGGTACATCTGTGAGTGTACCCCTAAATCAATCAATCAATCAATCAATCGTATTTATTGAGTGCTTACTGTGTGCAGAGCACTGTACTAAGCACTTGGGAAGTACAAGTTCCTAAAGCAGAAGAGACAGAGTTCCAGGCAATATCTCAGCCTTCCTATTCCCTGCCACCGCACCTACACACACACCAAACTGGACTGCAAGAGCTGGCTGAGTTTTTAACTCCTCCTGTTTGACGGGAGAAAAGGTCAGGTCAGAAAAAAATACCATGTCGGGGAAGACTCTGAAGAATTACCTTTGTTGTGGCAGTCAGAAATGCCAAGAATATGACAGGCTAGTGATAATGTAATGAGGAAAATGTCAAAGTCACATGGAAAACTAGGAAGCAACTCTTTCTGCTTTTCCCTACCTGCCACTGTTTTGCTTTCTCTCTCGCTGTCTCTTTCACTGTCTCTTGCTGTCTCACTATATTTCTTGCTACCGATGGGGATGACTTAGAGTCACCCAGGGGTGGAGAAAGGTGAATGGAGAAATGAGGCCTCTGGTAAAATAAGATTGCTTTTGAACAATATATTAAGAGAAACAGAAAATCATTTGCTGATCGCCAACAGGCCACATATCTGAGTCTTATACAAGGAAGGCCTCGCCCTCATTTAGGATTAGAAATGAGACTGGTGGTACCCTGAGCTCTACTCCTTCCTCTCCCTCCTCTGTCCTTTACCCACCCTCCTCTTCTCTCCCTAACTTTTTCTGCTTCTCCTCCCTCCTCTTCCCACTTTCTCCTTCCCTCCTCAACCCTTCTCCTCCCCTGCCTCCCCTTTTCTGTTCCCCCCTCTCCCTTCTCCTCCTCCCTCTTCCTCCATTTTTCTCCCCCACCTCCTCCTCCCTCCCCATCCCTTTTCCCTTCCTTCTTTTCCCTCTCTTCCACTCCTTCCACCTCCTCCCTCTTCCCTTGGGTTAGCATAGCTCTTGCTTTTTCTTTTGATAATTTTATATGCATTTTAAAAGCCAATGTTGTGACATACTCTTAAAAACATTTTAACTAATCACAACTGCATTTAATAATAATAATGATGGCATTTATTAAGCAATTACTCTGTGCAAAGCACTGTTCTAAGTGCTGGGGAGGTTACAAGGTGATCAGGCTGTCCCACGGGGGGCTCACAGTCTTCATCCCCATTTTACAGATGAGGTCACTGAGGCACAGAGAAGTGAGGTGACTTGCCCAAAGTCACACAGCTGACAATTGGTGGAGCCGGGATTTGAACCCATGACCTCTGACTCCAAAGCCCGGGCTCTTTCCACTGAGCCACACTGCTTCCCTAAGACTGGCCTTTGATACCCTTAGTCTGATGAGAAGGACAACCATTACACTGCTCATCCAAGCTTCCAGATGCTACTACTAAAGCTAATCAATCAGTCAATGGTATCTCTTGAGTGTTTTTGTGCTTGGGGGAGTACAAGGTAAAGGAGTTGGTAGATATGTTCCTTGCCAACGAAGAGCCTACAGTCTAGAGGCTAAATGTGAAATATTTAAGTATTAATTGGGGTAGCTTCAAAAAATCCAATTGAACACAGTCCCTGTCCCCCAAGGGGCTCAAAGTTTAAGGAGGAGGGAAATGCTCTGGACATGTCACCCCCCTCCTCAAAAATCTCCAGTGGTTGCCTATCAACCTTCACGTGAAGCAAAAACTTCTCATTATTGGCTTCAAAGCTCTCCATCGCCTCACCCCCTCCTACCTCACCTCCCTTCTCTCCTTCTCCAGCCCAGCCCGCACCCTCCGCTCCTGTGCCGCTAACCTCCTCACTGGGCCTCATTCTCCCCTGTCCCGCCGTCGAGCCCTGGCCCACATCCTACCTCTGGCCTGGAATGCCCTCCTCCCTCACATCTGCCAAACTAGCACAGTTCCCCCATTCTAAGCCCTACTGGAAGATCACCTCCTCCAGGAGGCCTTCCCAGATGGAGTCCCCCTTTTCCTCTGCTCCTCCTCCCCTCCCCATCTCCCTGACTCCCACCCTAAATTCTACCCCCCTCCCTGCCCCAAAGCACTTGTGTATATATGTACATATTTTTCTAATCCTGGCTCCGCCACTTGTCTGCTGTGTGACCTTGGGCAACTCACTTTACTTCTCTGTGCCTCAGTTACCTCATCTATAAAATGAGGATTAAGACTGTGAGCCCCACGTGGGACAACCTGATTACCT
This sequence comes from Tachyglossus aculeatus, assembly GCF_015852505.1. NCBI lineage: Eukaryota > Metazoa > Chordata > Mammalia > Monotremata > Tachyglossidae > Tachyglossus > Tachyglossus aculeatus. The sequence continues at coordinate 50,382,538 of NC_052071.1, forward strand.
TATATCTACCCCAGCACTTAGAACAGTGCTTGGCACATAGTAAGCACTTAACAAATACCATCATCATCATCATCATTTTATTAATGATGCATATATATCTATAATTCCATTTCTTTATATTGATGCTATTTATGTGTGTCTACTTGTTTTGTTTTGTTCATTCATTCATTCAATCATTCATTCATTCATTCAATCGTATTTATTGAGTGCTTACTGTGTTGAAAGCATTGTACTAAGCACTTCATTCATTCATTCATTCATTTAATCTTAGTTATTGAGTGCTTACTGTGTGCAGAGCACTGTACTAAGTGCTTGGGAAGTACAAATTGGCAGCATATAGAGACAGTCCCTACCCAACAACGGGTTCACAATCTAGAGGGGGGAGACAGACAACAAAACAAAACTTGTGGGCAGGTGTCGTCATCAGAATAAATAGAAGTAAAGGTAGATGCACATCATTAACAAAATAAATAGAATAGTAAATATGTACAAGTAAAATAAGTAGAGCAATAAATCTGTACAAACATATATACAGGTGCTGTGGGGAGGGGAAAGCAGTAGGGTTGGGGGATGGGGAGGGGGAGCAGAAAGAGGGGGCTCAGTGTGGGAAGGCCTCCTGGAGGAGGTGAGCTCTCAGTAGCGCTTTGAAGGGAGGAAGAGAGCTAGCTTGGCAGATGCTTGCGAAGTACAAGTTGGTTGTCTCCCCTTCTAGACTGTGAGCCCATTGTTGGGTAGTAGTTGTGTCTATGTGTTGCCAAATTGTACTTTCCAAGTGCTTAATACAGTGCTCTGCATACAGTAAGAGCTCACTAAATACGATTGAATGAATGAATGAAAAATAGGAATTGAATCCCCATTTTAGCATCGAGGGAACAAGTACAAAATGTTTTGTGATTGCCCAAGGTCATACAGCAGGCAAACGGCTGAGCCAGGATGCAAATCTAGGTCCCCTGACTCTGAGGCCCATGTCCTTACCACCAGACGACGCTGCTTCTCTTGGAGGGTGACTACTGGGCAGAGTATAATACCGGTCTTGTAAATATGTTAATACCTAATTATCAGTCTTGCACTCCTTGTGTGATACCTTTCAGACAAATGCCCCGATCAGCCTACCCCTACTTCAGTACAGGTTCTGAAGTATTTTCATTTTCATTTTTCAGAAAGCAAAGTACAGATTCCAAAGGGAGGTCATGGCATATTGAAGGTTACGTAGGAAGGCATTAGGCCAATTGACAATAGACCAGTAGATACACATGTGTATCAAATCCCATTGTTGGGTAGGGACCGTCTCTATATGTTGCCAGCTTGTACTTCCCAAGTGCTTAGTACAGTGCTCTGCACACAGTAAGTGCTCAATAAATACGATTGAAAGAATGAATGAAATTTGGGCTTTAATCCACAAATTATGTTGTTTTTCTGAGCTATGTTCCTATTTATTCTATACCATAAGCATCTTTCTTCAGGCTTTCCTCCTTTCATGCTATAGCTTCTGGATTCTTATGTATTCTACTCATCTGCCTGCAGTCCCTCATATGCACAAATACATATTTTCTTCCCTGGCCACAGGGAGAAAAAAATGAAGGGAACAAGCCCCTGATGTGTCTGTTTCTTAGAGGAATAGCTATAGCAATGCCTGTTTTTCCTCATAGATTAATACAATCTGACATGAACATTACCATTCACTAGATCAGGTAGAAAATGTAAAAAGACAGCATTTCTGAAAAGTCAACTCTAGGTTTTAGGAATGACAAAATGGAAGCAAAGTGCACAGAAACGATTTTCTATCTCAAAGCAACTCTTGGAAGACTGGGAGAGATTATTGCCTTGCAGAATGCTTGACTCCAGCTCTTTTCTTTCCCCCGTCACACTATGCTGCTTCCTTCCTCTCTATTGTTGCCCTTCCTCTCTATCTCTCCCTCCACTCTTTATCACCTTGACCAATTCTGCTGTTTCAAACAAGCCACCACACCAACTGTACAGAGAATGAGCTACTTATCTCCTCAAGTTCTGTCCATTCCTTGCCCTTCCCAGATACCCAATACTATGCTCCTACTACAGCTTCTAAGGTCTCCTCTCTCCAGGTGTCAGACGCGCTACCATTTTAGTGTCAGAAGGGCTTACCATTCTAAACTTGATAATAGTTGAGAGATATTGATGGATTACATTTCTTTCCTCAAAATATCTTTGCAAGTGGAAATTTTATTGTTGACATGGTCCCCTGAGATCCCTTGATTTCCAGTTTCTTCTCTTACATCGCATTCCGCTTTTGTTTCTACCCAGCTAATTTAATTCGTATTACTTGTAGCGTTTGTTAAGCACTTTCTATGTGTCAAGCACTGTACTAAGTGCTGGGGTAGAACAAGATAAATAATCAGGTCCCATACGGTGGCTCACAGTCCAAGTAGGAGGGTGAACTGGAATTGAATCACCATTTTGCAGATGAGGGAACTGAGGCACAGAGAAGTTACAAGACTTGCCTAAGGTTAAACACCAAACAAGTGGCAGAGCCGGGATTAGGACCCAGGTCTTTTGACTCCCAGGACCGAGCTCTTTCCACTAGCCCACAGTGCCGTATGGACATGGCTTCACAAATTCATGATCCTGATGCCCATGAACAGCAAGCAGAAACAATTCTGCCCTTTGAGAGACATGCCACTTCCTATTATTTGATTTCTGCATCTCATTTTTAAAGGATTATTTAAATCTTGATTTGTCCCATTGGTATAACTGGTTAAGTTGAAGAAAGAGGCTCCATAGTAAAAGCAGCCTAGCTCCTGTTCTGAATACTTTCCTGGAGCTATTAGTGAATTGAGGCAACAAGCACATTGCCTGTCCTATTGTCAACACTTAGACCTAGAGAAGGAGTGTGGCTTAATGGAAGTCAGAGGATGTGGTGGTCTCCACCACTTGTCTGCTGTGTGACCTTGGGCAAGCCACTTCTCTATGCCTCAGTTACCTCATCTGTAAAATGGGGATTAAGACTGTGAACCCCATGTGGGACAACCTGATTACCTTGTATCTCCCCCAGAGTATAGAACAGTGCTTGGCACATAGTAAGCACTGAACAAATACCATAATTGTTCTTCTTATTATTATAGTGATTTCTAGATGGTACTCTGTCACTCAATCAATGCATTTATTGAACTCTTACTGAGTGCAGAGCACTGTACTAAGCATTTGGGAAGGTACGATACAACAGAGTTGGTAGATTCTACACCTGCCCACCCGGAGCTTGCAGTCTACATAGGGAGGCATTAAAATAAATTACAGAGCCAGGAAATAATAGAATCTAAGGATATTTACCTCTTTACTCAAGTCAATTCAATTGTCCGTTGGAGAAGGAGAAGCAGCGTGGCTCAGTGGAAAGAGCCCGGGCTTGGGAGTCAGAGGTCATGGGTTCTAATCCCGACTCCGCCCTTTATCAGCTGTGTGACTTTGGGCAAGTCACTTAACATCTCTGGGCCTCAGTTACTTCATCTGGAAAATGGGGATTAAAACTGCGAGCCCCCGGTGGGACAACCTGATCACCTTGTAACCTCTCCAGTGCTTAGAACAGTGTTTTGCACATAGTAAGTGCTGTGCTCAACAAATACCATTATTATTATTATTATTATTCTTAGAAGGAACTGTGTGTTGGCCCAGTGGAAAGATCACCTCTCTGGTAATCAGGAGAGTTAGGTTTTCATCCCTGTTCTGCCCATAGTCGAGAACTGTGGGAAAAGACTGAGTGTGCACTTTCCAATGTATGCACCCCTGCCCTCCTCCTTGCTGCTAGAATCAGTTTCTCTGCACAGGTATTCTATCCTGAAGTCCCAGGACCGAGGCTCTTCTGTCATCCCTTTCGAGAAACTGGTTGCTTGTTGCTCCTTCTGCTGTGAGGAAGGGCTAGTTAACTCACAGGAGTTGAACCATGGGTATGTGGTCCCTCTAAATGGTAAACTCCTTGTGGGCAGGGACTGTGTCTGTCAACTCTACTGCAAGAGTTTAGAGGTTCATCCAAAAACTTAGTACAATGCTCTGCATATGCAAGTGCTTAATGAATATCAACTGACTGATTGGGCCCTGGTTTTAGGTCCCAGATTTTGGCTGCCTTACCAATTTATGGTATGCTTGCAGACGGTGGGTGGGTGTAAATGCCCACACCTCAGATTCATTGATTACAATTAATTGTGAGCCTTTCACACCATGAATCATCCCTCTGAGAGGACAATGAGCTCTCTTTCAGCTGAGATGGAAAAGCGAGGCCCTGACTAGTTACCTTTAATGATGATCCCATGGCAGTTTTTCAAGGACAGGAACATTCATTAGCTCCAGTGTCCTACACTAATTCCAAATTAGGTAATAACATTGTGTATCCCTATAGTTCCAGCTTGGTAAACCCATTCTTTACTTCCTGTCCCAAAGCGAAGGCCAGCTGTCAAATAGTTTGCCCATTTCCCCAGAGATGGCTGCACATCAGAGATGAATGAAATGATTCCTTTATGAAATATGTTTCCTGCATGTTAGCAATGAGAGAAGCTATCTAATGGTATTGTTATTGCTTATTATTATCAGCAAAAACTCTCTTCACAGCATCGTTGCATGATTCATTTAGAAGCAAATGAGATGGACTGTTAGATGGGTATCTGAGATTTTGGTCAGGAGAGTCCTTATCTTAAAACAATTCTGGCATCCTTTTAGAAAATAGGAAGTATAAGTCAACTCAAGCGCAGTCCAAGTTAAAATATTCAGATCGACCTCCACCTATTAGAGGTAACATCAAAGGAGGGGGAAAAAAGAAATCAGTGTCTGAAGAGTATTAGAAATAAGTTCAAAAACTGGAATGGTGCAGTTGCCTGAATAGCCACTGGCAAGATGAGCAAGGAGAAACAGGAATTCACTACTTCCTCTCTTGGGAACGTAAACATGTTTAGCAGAAGTGGGCGATTAAGTGTTCTCCGTGGAAGCCGTTTTCCAAAATGTTCAGGAAGCAGTATTCAACATAATGTCACCCTCCAATGGAGAGCTTATCATAAGTTTGTGCAAGGAACCCAGTTTTCCAAAGCTGACCTTCTGTGGCTAGGATTTTGAAATCTTACATAATGGAAACTTTGTATAGTTTTTTTGGGGGAGGCACGGGGCACAGGCATCCTATTATTGCTCTAGATGCAAACTTCATCTTTGTAGTAGTAGCAAAATATTTTATTAAGTGCTTACTCTGTGCAAAGCATGCCACTAAGCGCTCAGAAGGAGTATATAGGTGGAACTTTCATGCGCCCTGTCTCTAAAGGGGCTCACATTAGTTGAGCAAAGTCCTCAGAGGGAAGCAGCATGGTGACAAGAGCACGGGCTTGTGAGTCAGATCATCATCATCATCATCAATCGTATTTATTGAGCGCTTACTGTGTACAGAGCACTGTACTAAGCGCTTGGGAAGTACAAGTTGGCAACATATAGAGACAGTCCCTACCCAACAGTGGGCTCACAGTCTAAAAGGGGGAGACAGAGAACAAAACCTGGCTCTGCCACTTGTCTGCTCTGTGACCGTGGACAAGTCACTTAACTTCTCTGTGCTCAGTTACCTCATCTGTAAAATGGGGATTAAGACTGTTATTATTCTCCATTTACAAATAGGCCAGGTACTTCAAGGTACTATCTTACAACTATCTAAAGTACCTAAAGTTCTGTACCAGAAACACCCATCAGTGGTATTTACTGACTGCTTACTCTGTGCAGAGCACTGTACTCCGTGCTTGGGAGAGTACAATACAGTAGAAAAGGCTTTGGAAGGAATTCATACAGATTCCAAAAAGCCTAACAAGTTCCCATAGGGAATCTGGCTTATTGTTATTTTACTCTTCAATCAAGTTCATGAAGCCCTTCTATTCTTTACAATCCAGGAGTGTAAGTGCTAACAAAATGTTCTTAGTAGTAGTACAGTGCTTGGCACATAGTAAGCACTTAACAAATTACCATCGTTATTAGTAGTATTAGTAACACTAATGGTGAGTTGCCAGTGAATATCAAGCTGGGCTTCTATTTATGGATGGTTTCAACTCTTTTATTTTAGTATCATTTAACCTCTTAGTGGGAGTTGCCTGACACTAAAGCATGCCAATTACTAACTTTCATCAATGGTATTTATTTAGTGCTTACTATGTGCAGAGCACTGCACTGAGAGTTTGGAAGAGTACAGTGTAACAGAGCTGGTAGACACGTTCCTTGCCCACAGTGAAATTACAGTCTAGAGGGACTGTAACCTTGTTGCAAAGCATTTGATTCTGTTAATTTGCTCAGTTAAGGACTGGCTTTAAAACTGTGCAAGCATTCTTATGTAATGATATGCAGGTGACTAGTCTCTTAAAAGTCTTAATATAGACTTATCCCTAATGATTTGCTATGAAGAAATTGGTATCGAGAAGTAGCGTGGCTCAGTGAAAAGAGCCTGGGCTTGGGAGCCAGAAGTCATGGGTTCTAATCCTGGCCCCGCCACTTGTCAGCTGTGTGACTTTGGGCAAGTCACTTAACTTCTCCGGGCCTCGGTTACCTCATCTGTAAAATGAGGATTAAGACTGTGAGCCCCACGTGGGACAACCTGATCACCTTGTATCCACCCCAGTGCTTAAAACAGTGCTTGGTACATAGTAAGCGCTTAACAAATGCCATCATTATTGTGAGAAGCAGCATGGCTCAGTGGAAACAGCATGTGCTTGGGAGTCAGAGGTCATGGGTTCAAATCCTGGATCCACTGCTTGTCAGCTGTGTGACTTTGGGCAAGTCACTTAACTTCTCTGTGCCTGTTACCTCATCTGTAAAATGGGTATTAAGACTGTGAGCCCCATGTGGCACAACCTGATCACCTTATATCCACCCCAGTGCTTAGAACAGTGCTTGGCACATAGTAAGCACTTAACAAATAGCATTATTATTATTATTACTCGAATGGCTTAGCGTTGCATTTTTATATCAGAAGAAGGTTGAAAAATTTGCATGTACCCATTCTATAGGTAATTGTTAGGCAAATCAATACAAAATTCCTAATCCTTCTGCCATCATCTCAGAAGATAGATCTGTTTGTTTTCTCCTCAATTCTGCTTTGAAATGAGGTATGAAGGGAAAAGGTCAGGGATTTGCAAGTCAGTGTCAACTTGTTAATTTTCAGTTAACAGGAAACGTTCCCCATATTTCCTTTTATTACAAATTATAATAAGAAAAGGGCAAGTACCTATGATCATTATTCAATCTGATAAAAGAAATCAAGCCTTGCTATGACTGAATGACAAAATAGTGTATTCATTGCTTTTCTGAAATCCATTAACCTCCCTTTCACATGAAACCTCTCACAGATTTTACTTTGATCTGAATACACAGCTCTTTTATTATCAGTTACTACATCACATGCTGCACTATAAATGTACTCTGCACACATGGCATAGTTAGATGGCTTAGAAATTAAATGGCCATCCTGTCTAGTGGTGATAAAATATCTCTCTGGAAAATAAAGAGGTCATCGATGACAGCAATATGAGATTCAAGAAGATAGCTGTCTAGAGTAATAGATAAAGACTTAGGGCCTTATTCATGAAAGAGAAAGTATCTCATTTCAATGATAATTGAGTGAAGAACCAGGACTCCGTAATAAACATTGAACTCACTATCCTTTCTGTCCTCTGCTCATGCATATCCTGCTAATTAGTCCATTTTAATATGAGAGATTATGTTTTCCACAGGCGCTCCATCGGGATAGTACAAAAGAGGGAGGAAAAAAAAAAGCATTTTCCACAGAAAATGGTAGTATAAAGTATCCAAGAGTTAGGGCCCGAGAGAAACAGCAAAGAAGTCATATCCACCACAGTCTAGTATTTTGGACTAGTGCTCTGGTGGGAATGGATAACAGCTGGGTGCTAAATCAGTCACTTTCTATCAGATATTGAATTAAAGTTGCCCAAAATATGAGTTACTAAGAGGGCTATGTATTTCTATCAGAATAAAGCTAGCGTAGAATCTGGCTATGCCTAGTTGACATGGCAGTCGATTCTTAGGCACGTTTCAATCCATCAATCAGTGGTATTTATTGAGTGCTTACTGTAGGCAGAACACTATACTAAGCGGTTGTGAGAGTGAAGTACAAAAGAGTTGGGAAATAGATTCCCTGACCTCAGTGAGCTTACAATTTAGAGGAGCTATTAAAATTAGGGTGGGACGTCTCCAAAAATGCGGAACTTTGGTAAGAAAATGGATGTCGGGACCTACAGCTATGGAAATTGAGATCCAGAATATTATTTAGGGTCATTAACTGTATTTTCTTATGGCTTCTTCATTATCATTCTCTAGTATTATTATTTTAACCTTTCCCATCTTCGTGTATACATTTTTTGGTAGCATGGCTTCCAAAGGGTGAGAGAATCACCTGTAATAAGAGCTGGTCAACACAACGTTAGGCATACATTTGGGAAAATAATTAGGAAAGGCTCCCGAACCCCATCAGTAGAGGAGACAGTAGGAAGCAGTGTGGCCTAGCGAATAAAGAGTGGGCCTGGGAGCCACAGGACCTGAGTTCTAATTTTGGCTCCACCCCTTGTCCGTTGTGTGATCTTGGACAAGTTATTTAACTTCCCTGTGCCTGTTTCCTCAAATGCAAAATAGTTTTAATACCTATTCTCCCTCCTATTTAGACTGCCATGTGGGACAGGCATTGAATCTGGCCTGATTAACTTGTGTCTTCCCCGGTACTTAGTACAGTACTTGATACATAGTAAGGGCTTAACAAATATTATAATAAAAACAGGAGACCGAAGTGCTGATCTGCAGCTCCCAAGCATTTGTATACACTTCAAAATGTGGGGGGGAAGGGGAAGCTGGAAAAGACTAAGCTATGCACAAATCAGTACCTATAAACATCAGGACCCAGTAGCCTTTAAAGGGGACATGGCCCAGGAAATAGCATTAATCAGTGGTGTTTTCAAAAAGCACTTTAAAGGGAGGGACACTCGTAAGTTACAGGGCTCATGTTGGGGAGAGAAGGGGACATACAACATTATTTGGAAAAATATATAACAATGGTATTCACTGAGCACTTGCTATGTGCATAGCACTGCACCAAGCACTTGGGGGAGTAATAATAATAATGATGATGACATTTGTTAAGTGCTTACTATGTGCCAAGCACTGTTCTAAGCAGGTAATCGGGTTGTCCCTCGTGGGGCTCACAGTCTTAATACCCATTTTTACAGATGAGGTAACTGAGGCACAGAGAAGTGAAGTGACTTGCCCAAAGTCACACAGCTGGCAAGTGGCAGAGACAGGATTAGAACCCATGACCTCTGACTTCCAAGCCCATGCTCTTTCCACTGAGCCACACTGCTTCTCGGTACAGCACAGTGTAACAGTGATGGTAGATACATCCCCTGCCCAGAAAGAGCTTTAAAACCTTTATTCAGTCGTGTTTATTGGGCAGATGACTGCTGAAGGCTTGGAAGACATCACCAACTTTTTCTTCCTGTCTTTCCCAGCTAAGTGCTATGGAATAGGTAGGGAGATCTGAAATTCAGGATGATGCAATAAATATGAAAATGCCCAGTTCCTAGGCTCACTATGGAAGCTGAGAGGGACATGTTTTCTAGATGTTGAGACATGGTAACCTAGTTCCAACAATGTGCTTCTCTGTAGACATTTAGGGGCCCTTTATAAAGAAGCTTCCTCAGAAATTTAATCAGTGGCAAAGTATGCAATCGGACTGCTGCCTTCTTCTGGGACGGATCGGTTTAAAAAAAATAAATGGTTGGGGTAGTGACAACACAGAAATGTAAATCTGGAGCTCTTGGCAGCATTAGAGGGAATGTGTGCATACAGAAGCAGCATGGCTCAGTGGAAAGACCACGGGCTTTGGAGTTAGAGGTCATGAGTTCGAACCCTGGCTCTGCCACATGTCTGCTGTGTGACCTTGGGCAAGTCACTTAACTTCTCTGAGCCTCAGTTACCTCATCTGTAAAATGGGGATTATGACTGTGAGCCCCACATGGGACAACCTGATCACCTTGTATCCCCCCCAGCACTTAGAACAGTGCTTTGCACATAGTAAATGCTTTACAAATGCCATCATGATGATTATTATTATTATTATTATTATTATACAGATGTTAGGGTTTCTTTGGGCTTCTGAAAATAAACTTTCTTGGGCTTCATGTTCTAATTTGTTTAATGTACTAATGAGTTATTGTTGCATGCTATTTATTTTTTGAGAATTTGTAGAACGAACTTGGAACAGTGGATTGTCATTCAGCTTGCTACGCTAGCAATAGTGCAAACTCCTGATGGGTGTCAATCCCCTTGTTTCTAATTCAGTGAGAAGCAGCATGGACTAGTAAACAGAATATGGGCTTGGGAGTTAGAGGACCTGGGTGCTAATCCTGGCTCTGCCAGTTGCTTGTTGTTTGACCTGGGTCAAGTCACTCAACTTCTCGGTGCTTCAGTTTTCTCAACCGTAAAATGGGCATTGAATCCAACTCCCTCCCACTTAGACTCATAGTGGGGCAGGGACTGTGTCTGACCTGATTGGACTGTATCTACCCCAATGCTTATAACAGAACTTTACTTATAGTAAGTACTTATCAAATGTAACAATAATAATAGAAGGAATAATAATATGGTCTCCCTATTTGGTGTCCTCAGATGAAGGAACTCTTCCAAACACTTAATCAAAGAGTGGCATTCAATCTTCTCAGGGCTCTTGTCCTAGATGAGGGTTACACAGCTGGACAGTGAGGGCATACAAGTTTGAGGTAGCAAAGTCCAAGGGTTTCTTTCTCCCCAAGTACATCATTCCCTCCAGCTTAGAATCCAGTGGCACCCAGCTCCAATAGATCAGCCACTGGGATATCCATCTTCTCTGGGGAAACAGTGAAAAATAGGTGACATGACCCTGGAAACAAAAGATACAATTAAGGATCCATTTGGCTGTTTAGACTATGACTTGGGATTTAATTATTGAGGAACTGTAACTGGATTTGTCTTTCATTAGTATTGTTTGGGTAGCTAGGAGCTACGCTACTTAATTGGAATAACTGAAGCTACAAATGTTGAATTAAAATTGGCACAGGGTGAAAATATGTGTTCTTGAAAAAGAACATTTTCACCTCCCAGATGATGGGTGTTGTGAAATAAATAGAGGGTAACTCTGCTTGGAACTGCTTTTTATCTGCTGTCCCCAGTACCTTGCTCTCATTTTCCCTGATTGGACTTAAATTTTTAAAAACTTGGTGAAATATAATGCAGCAGCACTGTCAGAGGTTAACTGTAGCAACTGGTTCTAGTCATCTGTTCTCATCCAGCATGTCCCAAAGAGAGTCCTTTCACTCTTTCCTCATTCCTTTTCCCTTTCACACATCCATTCTGTTGCTCTTTCATGGAACAATCTGAATAGGATTGCTATTACAATAATTACCTGGGTTGCATTCATTCAGGGCCTTTTAATAGACACGAAGAACTCTAAAATGACTTCCCCACTGACCAAGCCTCTTTGTTTGATCCAAGTTTAGAGAATTGGACTATTAATTGTGTTTGCCTCTGATCCCATCTGTATGACAAATGCAGAATTAAGACGGGGAACAAGGTTTTTCCCAATCGGTAATAACCGTGTTTGTTTTCCCCATGAAAAACAGTGAGAGGAAACAGGAGCCACAATTTGTGCTTGTTAATAATTTTCTACTTTAGCATCTGACAATATCATGGGAGACTGAGATGGATACAAAATCTCCTATATACAATTCAGATTGTAACCGGGTATTAAGTGGTCTTTCCTTCGACTGCTGATTTCCCAGTTACTCTGTGCTGTACAAGCTGAACCCCTTTAAACGTATGAACGATTACTTTCAATAATGGGAAAACAAGAGGAAATGAAGCACAGTTTCATGAACAATAAAGCATCCCAACTGGAACGATAACAAATTTACCTTTAACGTGCAATCAGACCAGTGACCTCATCAAGAATATAAAGGGACAGGGGCATCAAGGCTGAACTTTAAAGACTTTTTGTCAATCTTCAGTTGGCCTTGGGCTTGTTTCTCTTTCACCATATTCTCTTCCTTTATGAAAACACACACCTGCAGAGAAAAGTGAATCATTAGGTTCTTAACCACACCAATCACAGCAAAAAGCCTTGCAGCATCCTACATAAAGCGAAGATGAGTTGTAGAAATAATATATAAAAACAAAGGTCTACTCATGTTTCCCACTCAGGTAAACTTAGCCTTGCTTGTGACAGCTATGAAAAGGTGGGGAAGAAGAATAAAAAAGCCTTTCCCAAGAGGTAGTATACTATGACTACTCAACTCCATAGTAAAAGGTGTCTTGATTTATCAAAAGACAAAGACAATGATGAGAATCCTGCACCTTGTGCTGTTTTCAGGTGCCTAATTATCATGCACCAAAGATCTGTTGGCAACTTCATCAATGGCTAAGGTAGTTGTCACCCCTTCTGAGGACTTCCCCCACAAACATAGTCACGCTATGAAAAATACATTGATTCATGCAAAACCAATTAATTTATAGGTCAGTCTGAACTCTGAGCCCTGATTTCTTGTGGGCATCATTTGCAAACCTCTCTAAAGGCAAACTCACTGACACACATACCAGATATACACCTCTCAGATTGCAATCCTTGGTAACTAAAACCCCATTTTTCATTTATATTTCCATTTAATTAGGTTAAAAGAAATGCTTGCCATTTGCAATTTTTTTTCTTGTATTTCTAACTCTGAAAACCTTAATATTGAATTTTTTAGAACAGTTACAAAGGCAAGTTGGCAAATTAATTTAATTTCTGAATGCCTAACATCACAAGACGTAATGTCAGTTTCAGACAAATGTACCAATATTGAGTCCACATTCCAAACAGAATCATATTTAGTTTTACAGTTGCCTTTAAAATGTTCCCGTTTAACCAAATACATTTCCTAGAATGAATTGCCTTAGGGAACACAGATGCCAAGTCTGAAACATATATTTTAATCATTAGACTAGCTTTTCCCTCATTAACCTTCAGTGCTAAGTAAGCAAAAGTCAGTTTTTAACAATATCCCCAAAAGTGTATTTTTACTTCTTGAGATGGCCTAGAACAGAAAAATTGTTTAGATCTGATCACCACTCAGATATTTGCAAAAAAGCTAAGTCCAAGGTGAAGGAGTTCATGGATTTTTGTATTTTTCTTTAAAATGCTAAATTCAGCCCTAACCCTTTAATGATGTATAATCACTGGAAAACACTGGAAGGAAATATTTTCATCCCCTTCCTTTAACAACTGATTAATAAATGGGATACATAAAGCTAGATAGAATCTCCAGTGATTTAAAGAATCAATAGGCAATTTTTCTCCCTTCTGTTATTTAAAATTTGGATAAGCCATGTTGCTTAGCCATTTAACCCATTTATCATAAATCAGTGCCCCATCTCTTTATCCTTCTTGCTTTTCCCTGTATGTAGGATGCAAGCTGAGGGATTTTTAACTCAAATACATTTCTTTGGGTTTCAACCAGAATTGCCACCATCCGCAGAAGAGGAAATCAAATGGAGAAGAAAGGCTTTGCTGAATATGAAACTTGTTCCTTCGGACAAAGAACAGATTTCAGGTAGTTTTGTGTGCCAAAAACTACCTCAAGTTGTTGTGTGTTGATTTAGGGGCATGTCCCATGATAGTTTTTACTTTGTGAGAAGGACTCAAATGATCACATCAAAATGTCTGGCAATCAAATGTCTTAGAGCTCCTTATGGACAGTGAGTGTGTCTGCCAATTCTGTGTTATTGTACTCTCCCAAGTGTTTAGTGCAGTGTTCTGTACATGGTAAGTACTCAATAAATATTATTGTACCCAGATATGGGGAATTTGTTATAATAGGAGGGTTCACTCCCACACTCATGATTCTGCTCTAAGAGCCACAAGCAGGGGAGGCTGTTGGAGGCTTGGAGAGATATGAGCCCACAACAAGCTGCCTTACCAGTGACTGCTAGTGATCCCGTGAAAAATGGCAAGGAAGAGACTCGCAGAGGAGCAGGTGGGCTCTACCTGACCAGTGATTGCAGACCTGTAGAGATGGAGCATGGAGGGAGGCATGGCTTTCTCTTCCTGTTACTCCATAACAGGCCTGGAGCAGTCAGTGACTGCCACGTAGAGCCACAGCTGTGACGCCTAAGTCAGATAAAAGGCAGTCATTTTGAATCACGAGGAGGCACACACAGGGGAAACATCACTAAGCCTCGCAGGAGGCACAGGGGGAAAGCACCTGGGGCACCCAAAAAGCTTGTAGAGGAGAAGAAAGAAGGAAGCACACTGTGAGCAGCAGTCAAAAGCAGCAGAAAGCAGCGGCACTTGGAAGCAGAAAGAAGAAGCATTGGCAGAATGGGCTCCTTTATAATAATAATGATGGCATTTATTAAGCACTTACTAGGTGCAAAGCACCATTCTAAGCCTTTGACCACAGACTGGTCTACAGTAGAAAGGACCGAGAGAGAGCAGATAGGCCTCCAGATTCCAGATGATGAATCTGAAGCACAGAGAGAATGTGACTCAACTAAGGTCACACAGTAGTCTAATGTCTCAGCTGGGATTTGAACCTGAGCCTCCAGACTCCCAGGGCCATGTTCTTTCCACTGTGGTTATTATCTTCATTTATTTGTAGAGCCCTCCCCAATCCCCGCAATGCACGGCATCCTTAACACCAATGGCAAGCAAAGAATCACAACCGATCAAGTCCTAGAATGTCATCCGACAGCTTTGGTCAACTGCTAATCCCTTTACCCCTTCATTCTGGTGGGAGTCATGAAAAGAATCGAGCTCAGGACAATCAAGTAGCTGTTGAAATGGGCTGAAGGGAACTGCAAATGAGGGAGGCAGATAAAATAATTGAAACTCAAAGTGAAGGAACTCTATATGTGTAATAAAATTATAGCTGGGACTCAGCTGGTGTACAAAGATTAGAAGTGAGATGACTCTCAGTTGGAAGACTTCAAGAAGAATGCAACACAAAGAGGCATGAATAAAGAGGGCACCAGACACATTATGTAGCAAAAACTGAAAGCTCAAGAGGACTAATCTTCACATAATTATAATAATGATAATTGTGATATCTGTAAAGCACCTACCATGGGCCATGCACTATGCTAAATACTGGGGTAGATACAAGATCATCAGGAGCCCCTGTCTTACATGGGGCTCACATTCTTAATAGGGGGGAGACAGGTATTTAATCCCCATTTTACAGATGAAGAAACTGAGGCCCAGAGAAGGTTAGTGATTGAGTCAAGATCACACAGCATGCAAATGGTACAGCTGGAATTAGGATCCAGGTTTGCCGAATCCCAGGTCTGGGGTCTTTTAACTAGGCTATACTGCTTCACGTGGGTCAGGGCTGCTCTGAGTCCGGGAGGAGATTGGAGAGAATTCACACATTTGAGTTTGTGGAGATCAAGCAGATCTGCCAAATTGTTCCTTTACTTCCTTTGAATTCCTCTGAATGGAATTGTTCCATTTCAGCCTCCCATGAAATCTGTGAAAGGAAAGTCAGTCAAAATCTTATCAGCCCTGTTGACATACATGGTTAAAGTCTAATTACCTGTATTGTTACCTTTAAACTCCAAAGAACAATCTCGATGCAGGTATAGCAACAGGACTGTGCTTATACTCAAGGCAGATGGACACTCATTTTGCAGCACTACTATGGTCCCGTACTGATTATGCATTTGTCCTACTTCAGTTAACTATTAGTGCTGTCATTTCACTACTAGCCAGATTAATGAATGAGAAATGTCTTTCGATTTTGTTCGTATTAAGCACATTAAATTGTATTTAGCCACATTCAAGTGGCTTCAAAAAACTGTGCCTGTCTTAGCACTTGTTTTCTGTGTGTTGCAGGGTAAATCAAGAAATCAGTTGACCAATCAGTGGTATTTGTCGAGTGCTTACTATGTGCAGAGCACCGTTTTAGGCACTTATGGGACTACAGTACAGTAGTATTGCTAGGCACAATCTCTGCCCATCAGGAGTTTATAGTGTATAGAAGAAGCTTACAGTATGCTCTTTACAAATTTGGCTATGTGGTAAAGTAAACACAAGGACCACAAGAACTGTAACTTACTGTTATTTTCTTATCTAATAATGATGGTATTTGTTCAGTGCTTACTATGTGCCAAGCACTGTTCTAAGCACTGGGGTAGATACAAGGTGATCAGGTTGTCCTACATGGGGCTCACAGTCTCAATCCCCATTCTACAGATGAGGTTTCTGAGGCACAGAGAAGTTAAGTGACTTGTCCAAAGTGACACAGCTGATAAGTGGCACAGGCAGGATTAGAACCCACGATCTCTGACTCCCAAGCCCGGGCTCTTTCCACTAAGCCACGCTGCTTCTCTATGTGATTTGCTCTCCCTAGTCATTCATTCATTCAATCATATTTATTGAGCGCTTACCGTGTGCCGAGCACTGTACTAAGCGCTTGGGAAGTACAAGTTGGCAACATATAGAGGTGGTCCTTACCCAACAGTGGACTCACAGTCTAGAAGGGGGAGACAGACAGCAAAACAAAACATGTAGACGTGTCAAAATCGTCAGAACAAATAGAATTAAAGCTATATGTACATCATTAACAAAATAAATAGAATAGTAAATATGTACAAGTAAAATAAATAGAGTAATAAATCTGTACAAATATATACAAGTGCTGTGGGGAGGAGAAGGAGGTAGGGTGGGGGAGATGAGGAGGAGGTGAGAAAAAAGGGGGCTCAGTCTGGGAAGGCCTCCTGGAGGAGGTGAGCTCTCCATAGGGCTTTGAAGGGAGGAAGAGAGCAAGCTTGGCGGATGTGCAGAGGGAGGGCATTCCCAGCCAGGGGAAGGACATGGGCTGGGGGTCGACCACGGGACAGGCGAGAACGAAGTACACTGAGGAGGTTAGCGGCAGAGGAGCGAAGGGTGCAGGCTGGGCTGGAGAAGGAGAGAAGGGAGGGGAGGTAGGAGGGGTGAGGCGATTAACAGCCTTTAAGCCGAGAGTGAGGAGTTTTTGCTTGATTCGTAGGTTGACAGGCAGCCACTGGAGATTTTTGAGGAGGGGAGTGACATGCCCAGAGCGTTTCTGCACAAAGATGATCCAGGCAGCAGCGTGAAGTATAGACTGAAGTAGGAAGCAACAGGAGGATGGGAGATCAGAGAGGAGGCTGATGCAGTAATCCAGTCGGGATAAGATGAGAGATTGAACCAGCAAGGTAGTGGTTTGGATGGAGAGGAAAGGGCGGATCTTGACGATGTTGCAGAGCTGAGATCGGCAGGTTTTGGTGACGGATTGGATCTGTGGGGTGAACGAGAGAGCGGAGTCGAGGATGACACCAAGGTTGTGGACTTGTGAGACGGGAAGGATGGTAGTGCCATCTACATTGACAGGAAAGTCAGGGAGAGGGCAGGGTTTGGGAGGGAAGATAAGGAGTTCAGTCTTGAACAATTGAGTTTTAGATGGTGGGCAGACATCCAGATGGAGATGTCCTGAAGGCAGGAGGAGACATGAGCCTGAAGGGAGGGAGAGAGAGCAGGGGCAGAGATGTAGATTTGGGTGTCATCAGCATAGAGATGATAGTTGAAGCCGTCTATTAGTGATGTTTAAGAATAAAACACTCTGAAAATTGCAAGTTAGTGTGTGTATTTAGTGTTCCTGAGAAGAGGCAAAATGGCAGTCTGGCCCATTTCAATCATCTTTTTGTCAATATGTACATACATATACCATGGAGTCCTCATAATGGAAGTACTTTGGGAAGGATGATTTGATTCCATTAACCAGATGATTCAATCAAAAGAACACTGGGCTTTTAAGGAAAGGACACAGATATTTATGAACTTATCCATTCATTACAGTTTAATGGTAAGCACCCACGGAAGATATGTAGTCAGAATTTGTGTAAAATTCATTTTGATTCATTATTGCGTAAAACTGCTTCTTGTTTATCTCCCAAGAGCCTACACGGTGCTGGCATAATAACTGGTCGGGCTGTGATTTCACCTTAAATCTTTAGTACAGTGTTCTGGAAAGAGAGAAGCGCTCAATAAATGCCATTGATTAATTGATATAAAACTAGTTGTTCTTGTATTCGAGGAAGACATCACAGACAGTGAGAGTCACCTACGAAAGGCTTCACTTGAGCTGCAAGACCACAACCCATACCAGCCCCTGAAAAATGTGAAGCCGTAATCTTGCTTTGAGGTATTGTTGTGAATTTTAAATAATTTACTCACGATGTACTTAGGATGTGACTATTCTTAAAAACAGCATTTAGTGATTTCACTAGGACTTGGAGAGAGATTCCAGGCTTCTGGGTTTGCACCTCTGAAGGCATTAACCAATCAAAAGCAGGTGTGAATGACACCACCTCTTAACCCATAACTGTGATCAATCAGTCAATCACATTTGGGGGACACTTATTCTGTGCAGAGTAATAGTAATAATAATAATGGCATTTGTTAAGCGCTTACTATGTGCAAAGCACTGTTCTAAGTGCTGGGGAGGTTACAAGGTGATCAGGTTGTCCCACATGGGGCTCACAGTCTTAATTCCCATTTTACAGATGAGGTAACTGAGGCCCAGAGAAGTTAAGTAACTTGCCCAAAGTCACGCAGCTGACAACTGGCGGAGCCAGGATTTGAACCCATGATCTCTGACTCCAAAGCCCGTGCTCTTTCCACTGAGCCACGTTGCTTCTCTACTGTACTAAGCACTTGAAAATGTACAGTGTAACAGAGTTGGTAGATATGTTCCCTGCCCACAAGGGGCTTACACTCCAGAAGAGGAGAAAGCATTAAAATAAATTACACATATTTACTTAAGTGTTCTGGGATGTGAAAAATCCAACTGCAAGGGTGAAAATGAGGTCTTAGTCATGGAAGGCTTCTTGGACGAAATGTGATTTTAATGTGATTTGCACTTGGATTTGTTCCCTTAATTCACCCCTCTCTCAGCCTCACAGCATTTCTTAATGGCATTTATTAAGCGCTTACTATGTGCAAAGCACTGTTCTAAGCTCTGGGCATTTATGTATGTAACCATAATTTATTTATATTAATGTCTGTCTTCCCCTCCAGAATGTAAGCTCGTAGCGGGCAGGGAACATTTCTACCAACTCTGTTATATTGGATGCTCTCAAGTGCTTACTGCGGTGCTTTGCATGCATTAAGCACTTAATTAATATGAGAAATGATTGACTAATAAGGCTTTTTAGGTGGGGAGAGTGGTGGTCTGTTGGATATGAAGGGAGAGAATTTCCAGGCCTGAGCCTGGATGTAGGCAAGGGATTAGCCGGGAGGTAGACCTCCACTTTCCAAGACTTATTAGAATCACATCTCCCCCAAGAAGCCTTCCCTCTCTCACCCCTCATTTCCACTACTCCCTCTCCCTTCTGAGTCATCCTTCCACTTGGAGCTTTATTTTTTAAGCCCTTGATATCCATTACTTCGCTCTTTTCTAAAAAAAAAAAAAAAGGTCCAGTCCACGTTCCCCACTCCTCATGAACCTCAACTTCAAAAACACTAAATCAACTTGACCCATCCGATCTTACCTCATTGATTGCCCAATAATGATGGCATTTAAGTACTTACTATATGTCAAGCACTGTTCTAAGTACAGGGTAATCAGGTTGGACACAGTCCCTGCCCGACATGGGATTCGCAGTCGCATTGTACAGGTGAGGTAACTGAGGCCCAGAGAAATGAAGTGACTTTCCCAAAGTCACACAGCAGGCAAGTGGTGGAACAGGGATTAAAACTCATGACCTTGTCACTCTCAGGCCCGTGCTCTATCCACTATGCCATGCTGCTTCCTGCTATAAGCCAGCATGCTCATTTTAATCCTCTAATTCCAACCTACTCACTGATCTGTCCCGTCTATCTCACCCTAATTGCTTCATAGCCTGCCCATTCTCTTCCCAGATCCCTCTGTACACCACCGCTTCATATGAGTTGTACAATTCAGTGGCAGAAGCTGAGGAGGAGGGATCTTGGCCTTGAAAATATAAATATTGGTCATTAGAGCACCCTGTGCTATATCAGGACCAGACAGTAGTGGTGGTAGTAATATTTATGAAGCTCTTGTTGTGTATAGAAAGCTCTACTGACTGTCCAGTACAAAACCAGACAAATGGTCACCCTTCTCTTTTCCCTCAACTTGAGGAGCCAAAACTAATCAGTAAATCCTCTATCAGCGCTGACACACCAATTAAGGTAGCCTGCCCATTCTAGCCCAGAAGAGAATATTTAATACCTACAGGGACCAACCTGTGACACTTTGCTTTTAAAGCAAGCCATTATTTGGTATGTGTATGAAAGTTCAATGCATAACCTATTGTTCCATGTGTCATCCTCCCACAGGTTACATTTATTCTTTTAGTAATTGACAAAGTGGCATTCTTATCATGGGTTTTATAAAAAAGAAAAAAGGCTCAACATGCCCAGGTGACCTTAAGGAAGTATGGAGATTGAATCAACTTGACTGAATGTAGCAGTATTAAAAGAGACATATTGCAGGCTTGCTTTAAAGACACTCAGGACATACATTAAAGCTATCGATTTTAAACAGTGATATCTAAAAATAAGCCATACCTTGGTAGGTAATTGGAACCTAAGAAAACCACTTGCTCATGGGATCCCCTAGAAACTGATTTTCAACATCCTGGGTTTTCTCTTTCACCTGTGACTTCTGAGACATACTTCCTCATTCCCTGGTTATGTCAAGCATCTGTCAATTATTTGACCTGTGCTTATGGCCTAAATTGTTTAAATTTAGCCCTTTAAGGCTGTATTGATCAGTGTTACACACAAACGGAGGAACATAAAATATATATATATATATATATACATATTTTACATATATATATATATATATATATGTATATGTCCCTTTCCTAGTCTCCTGTTGTGTAGCAGTTTTCAGGCCCCAGTCCTGAAAAGAAAGTACCTTTGTTGCAGTTACTTTGGAGGGCTTTTTGTTCTCTGTTTTTGTAATTAAAGCTGTAGTTCTAAACTCGAATTGAAAACCGCTCTGTTAGTGATGTGGAATCCTTGCCTGTGCTTTACTACTGTGGGAGATTGTTCCCAGCAGGAATAAATGGAATAGACAAATGATTTTTGAAAGATGTCACCAGGTTGATCCCCCTTCCCTCTCTTTCTGGTGTGTGGATGATATCATAGGTTTGTTTCTGCTTTTCTGCTGAATTACTTTTCAAAAGTCCTAGCCCACATTCTCTCTCTCCCTCTCTCACTGACTCCCTTATGCCCTTCTCATCTTCATAATCTTCTCCTTTTCAACAGTTAAATTATACTAAGAAGATTGCTTTCTCGACCTGTTTTCAGGCTCAGGGAGGGGTGAAGGTGCTATTTGCAATAATTTCATCCTGTAAAATTTTGTTGCCAGTCTGCTGTGTTCTCTAGGGTAAACAGCAGTATTTATTGAGCAGCCCTGAGAGCAAGGCACTGTATCCAGTGCTTGAGAAGTGTGAAATAAGGATATGATATATTTTTTTAATTTTTATGGTATTTGAGGTCTTACTTGGCTCAAACCTGGGAACTGAGCACTTGGGAGAGTGAATTACTCTCCCTCACTTCAAAGCCATCTCCTCTAAGAGGTCTTCCCTGACCAAGCCATCTTTTTCTTTTGTTCAACTCCCTTCTGCATTGCCCTGACTTGTTCCCTTTATCGACCCCCACCCCCAGCCCCCCAGCACTTAATTACATATCTGTAACATTTATTTATATTAATCTGTCTCCCCCTCTAGACTGTAAGCTGGCTTTGGGCAGGGAGTTTCATTGTTTGCTCTGTTTCATTGTTAGATTGTACTCTCCCAAGCGCTTAATACAGTTATCTGGACCCAGTAAGCGCTCAATAAATACAATTGACTGACTGATTACAATACCACAGAGTTGGTGGGCTTGTTCCCTGCCCAAAACAAGCTTACAATCTAGAGTACTTCCTACCTAGAAGGCCTGAGATAAGCCTATGCATTTGCTAAAAGGTTTCAAAATAAATAATTAAATGTACAATTAACCTCTCTAAACTAGCTTTTTTTAAAAAAGAAAAGTGCAATGGGAAAAAATTTTGACAAACCTCACAGATGCTGGGATAAATGAAAAGGTTGTCTTAAAGCTTTTTAGCCCTCAGATGAACTAGCTTGACTAAACAGTGTAGTAGTTATAAGAGCTGTAGCATTAAATGTCTATGAGTTGTTATGATTGCTTTAAGTTCTAGGCAATTTCATTTAATATGGAAAGTATATTGAGGTTTATTATTCAAAAATAGCTACAAAGATTCTTTCCCGTCCATCCCCTAAAGAATCCATCAGTCATACATGAAGGTAGAGAAGGCAGAAGGGGGCTGTCAAACTTCACATCATCTGTCCCCTTACCACTCTAAAATCCTTCCTAAAGCTACTATTCACATAGACATCAACATAAAAATCTGTGTGAGTATTCTGTGCATCTTCCCCAAGTTTTAAGACCTGCTTGACTTTTCTACTTTTGCTTCCATTCTCTCCACCCACATCATTCTTCATCATCAGAAAGCCATCAAAAGGCACTTCCTCATCATTTAGGGGCAATCAGACTTTCCAGAGAACGCAAAGTGTGGCGGGGAGTACCTTTAGAGTTGTATCTTGCTCCACCCTTGCTGGCTGAAACACACATTGGAAATACCAATGACCTAAATCATCACAAAGGAGGGAAAAGAGAGTTCCAGCTCAATCCATTTAAGGTAAACCAGACCATGTATCTAAAGTGATACCCTGCGGTGTCTGGAAG
The DNA here is from genome assembly GCF_015852505.1 of Tachyglossus aculeatus. NCBI lineage: Eukaryota > Metazoa > Chordata > Mammalia > Monotremata > Tachyglossidae > Tachyglossus > Tachyglossus aculeatus. Next base: position 50,405,327 of record NC_052071.1, read on the forward strand.
GATGGCATCTGCCATCAGCGGCACACAGGCAACTTGGGAGAGAATAAAAATGGGCCACAACCATGGGCCATGGATATGGTCAGGAATATCCCACTTGGTTCCCCAAGGTCCTGATCCAAAGAAACCTGAAGTTTGGGCCAGATCACTGATGGGATTTGGTTTGTGAGTTTTGAAGAGATATAATGTGAAAGTAGATCCAGAGAAGCAGCGTGGCTCAGTGGAAAGAGCCCGGGCTTGGGAGTCAGAGATCATGGTTTCGAATCCCGGCTCTGCCAATTGTCTGCTGTGTGACTTTGGGCAAGTCACTTCACTTCTCTGTGCCTCATCTGTAAAATGGAAATTGACTGTGAGCCCCACATGGGACAACCTGATCACCTTATATCCTCCCCAGTGGTTAGAACAGTGCTTTGCATGTAGTAAGTGCTCAATAAATGCCATTATTGTTATTATTATAATTGGTTGCTTGGTGGAGAAAGTGAATTATGTTATGGGTCACAAAGCTTAACAAATATATCATGTCAGCTTCAGAAACACCTTAAAAAACAAACAAACAAAAAAACCCCCAGAAAACCTGGTAACCTGATCCAATAGGTTTCATCTTCCTGCTGGTATAATCTCAGTCCATATACCAGATGTAGGAGAGATGAATGGACAAAATGGATTATGATTTAATGAAATCTGAACCTATCTGTTTTCAGAATTTAATTTCTTGCTCAGCATTTCCCCGAAAGAATCGAAGTGTAAGATTTAGAAATAAATATTCCCTGTCCTTAAAAAAAGGAGCCCTTTTGCCAAAGAACCAAAATGACCCTATTTTTGAGTTATAAGGGAAATTTTGTAATGCCAACATGCCTGACAGTAATAGTTTTAAGCTTCTGATTCAAACCAGGAACACAAACACTAGACTGTTAGCTGCTAGGCCATTCTTAATTCTCCTCTTTGGTGTGGATATGCTCTTTGACTTTGGGAAATGTCATTTAAAAGCAGCACTCCTGGGACTTTTACTGAGCACCAGACTGTGCACATTTACATAGAGCTGAGCATTCTCGGGTGGTCTGACAGAACACCCTCCCCCACTTGCCGTCCTCCCTCCCCCTCTGAAGATTTATGTCCAAAATCAAAAGACTCCCCAAAGGGGAATTGGGGAGTCCTGTCATGTCAAGGTATTTTCAATAAAGCATTTGGAAACACAAAAGGAGAAAAGAGGGTATTGAAATGATTTCCCGTAGAGTCTATCGCTTGTCATAAATCACAACTAACAAGAAAAATGTAATATAAAGTACCATTTTATTAAATGTCTCTCAGCATTCACAACTTCATCATTCTGGTACATGCAAAGTTTGGGAGAGGGTACAAGTGGGCTGATAGTCCTTGCATAAATATGTGCAAACAGAGTACCACGGCTATAGAAGTGATGGAGAACTTGCAGCAGAAGGAAGGGGAAAATACTCAAGAAAATGAAGTCACATATAAAAAGGTAGCAACTTCATTACCTCTGTCGGCCTGAAAGTCTTGATATTTCAATTCAGTTGGGCTGCATTTTTCACAGTTAGCCGCCTGAATGTATTTGTGGACATTGTCGTTTGGGGTTTTCCCATTCGAATTAACAGGTAGGCAGTTTGATTCAGTCAGTGGCTGTAAGCGGGGGTTTGTCGCATGAGGAAGGAATTGGTATGGAAGCTACAATTCCTCAGGATGATCTGCAGGATGTCTATAAGAGATTGTGAGGATAGACCTTGGAAACTAATTTCTTCAGTTCTGATGTTGATCTAGTGGATGGAGAACTGCTCTGAGACTAAGGAGATCTGGGTTCTAGTTCCTGTTCAGCCCAAGGAAAGGTAACATGAGAGAAGGTAGTATTTGCCCAAGATGTACCTTTGCCCACCTTCAGAGCTTTAGCACTCAGTTCCCTAGCAGATATGTGACTGGTATTTATCATCATCATCAATAGTATTGCTTCGAGTACAATATGACAGAAGTTGCGGACATGTTCCCTACTGACAATGAGGTTACAGTCTAGAGGACTGATAATAATAATAATAATAATAATAATGGCATTTATTAAGCACTTACTATGTGCAAAGCACTGTTCTAAGCAATGGGGAGGTTACAAGATGATGAGGTTGTCCCACGGGGGGGCTCACAGTCTTAATCCCCATTTTACATAGGGAACTGAGGCACAGAGAAGTGAAGTGACTTGCCCAAAGTCACCCAGCTGACAATTGGCGGAGCCAGGGTTTGAACCCATGACCTCTGACTCTAAAGCCCGTGCTCTTTCCACTGAGCCACGCTGCTTCAAGACTGATGAATCTTGACGAGAGAGTGCAAATGACACTGGAAAGCCACTAACACTTCAATAATACCCATTTGCATGTACTCAGACCTGAACTCCCCAGAATGAAGCTCAACCATGGTTCCTGTTGGGAACCATCAGCAGCATAAGAAGCAGTGTGACCTAGTGGATAAAGCACGCCTTGGGAGTCAGAAGGACCTGGGTTCTAGTGCTGGCTCTGCTGTGTGACCTTGAGTCCCTTAACTTCTCTGTGCCTCAGTCACCTCAATTACCTCCGTTACCTGTAAAATGGGGATTAAGACTGTGAGTCCCACTGGGATATGAGACTGTTTCCAACCTGACTACTTTGTATCTACCCCAGCCCTTAAATAGTGCTTAACAAATACCTTAAAAACACCATAAAAGTATATTTTTTTCAGGTCCACCAAATCCACCATTTCTTAGTGTAGAACAGCCAGCAGATTTAGCCACAAGAGTACTCTCTGATCTGAGTCTAAAACTGAGTTAGGAGTCAAGGTAATCTATTTTGCTAGTGAAAACAATATAGAATCCTTTTTAAAAATTGTGCTTTCCTCCTGCATAAGCTCTGCAAATTTCAGTGATAAGAATGAAGGTGGATTTAAAGACCTAGTTTTAAGCAGCATGGTCTAGTGGATAGACTGTGAGCCCGCTGTTGGGTAAGGACCGTCTCTATATGTTGCCAACTTGTACTTCCCAAGCGCTTAGTACAGTGCTCTGCATACAGTAAGTGCTCAATAAATATTGAAATAATGAATGATAGAATGCAGACCTGGCAGTCAAAAGGACATGGTTCTGATCCCAGCCCTGCCACTTATCTACGGTATTATCTTGAAAAAGTCACCTAGCTTCTCTGTGCCCCAGTTACCTCATCCATAAAATGGGGATTAAGGCTAAGAATTAGATTGGGTCCAGCTTGATTACCTTATAGCTATCGTAGCACTTAGTACACTGCCTGACATATAGTAAGTACTTAACAAATACCATTTATCAGCTGACTACTTCCAGCTTCTCTGAAAGGCAACATGTTTTTATGACATTCCAGGTAGGCAGTACTTCGGTTAAACAGCTTTAGTAGCCCTCTAGAAGCAGTAGGGATTGACAGGGAATCCAGAGGAATTAGGAGCTGTTGGAAACTTTTCCAAGGCTAATACCTTAAGGATTCACCAAACCATCCTGGGCATCTGTGATCTGACTCACTTGAAGTCACCAATCCCATCTATCAACTGTAATAATAATAATGATAATAATGATGGTATTTGTTAAGCACTTACTAAGTGCAAAGCACTGTTCTAAGCGCTGGAGAGGTTACAAGGTGATCAGGTTGTCCCACGGGGGGCTCACAATTTTAATCCCCATTTTACAGATGAGGTAACTGAGGCACAGAGAAGTTAAGTGACTTGCCCAAAGTCACACAGCTGACAGTTGGCACATCCGGGATTTGAACCCATGACCTCTGACTCCAAAGCCTGTGCTCTTTCCACTGAGCCACGCTGCTCCTTATAGGGGTACGTGTCTACCAACTCTGTTGTATTGTACTCTCCCAAGCCCTTAGTATGGTGTTCTGCACAGTTAAGTGTTCAGAAGTTACCAATAATTAGTAAAGGAAAGGGGAGGAAGTTCCAGACCAGAAGGAGGAAAGGGGAAGTTCCAGACCAGGAGGAGTAAGAGACTTGACACCTGTCCACATGTTTTGTTTTGTTTGTCTGTCTCCCCATTCTAGACTGTGAGCCCATGGTTGGGTAGGGACTGTCTCTGGATGTTGCCAACTTGTACTTCCCAAGCGCTTAGTACAGTGCTCTGCATACAGTAAGCGCTCAATAAATACGATTGAATGAATGAATGAATGAATGAATGACTTGGGTAAGAGGTTGCCTACTAGATAAACCAGATTAAGGAACAGAGAGTGGGTTGGTGTTATAGGAGAGAAGTTTTTGTGTTGGGTCATAGTAGGAAATCAGTGAAGTAAAGTAGGAGGGGGTGAGCTGATTCAGTGCCTTAAAGCTGATAGTAGTGAGTTCCTGTTTTTTAGAAAATGATCCTGGCAGCAGAGTGAAGCATGGACTAGAGAGGAAAGAAACAGAAAGCAGGTGGTCAGCAAGAAGGTTGATGCAAAAGTCAAGGCAGGATACGAAAAGGGCTTGGATTAGCAAGGTAGCAGTTTGGACAGAGTGGAATTGTCACATTATAGAGTTGTCGTGGAGGTAGAATCAACAGGATTTCATGACAGATTGAATGTCTGGGTCGAATGACAGAAACAAGTCGATGGTAGTGCCAAGATTACAGCTCGTGAGATGGAGGATGGTGCAGTTGTCTACCCTTATAGGAAAGTCAGAGGAAGGTCAGGGTTTGGGAGGGAAGCTGAGAAGTTCTGTTTTGGACATGTTAAATTTGAGGTGTTGGCAGGAGATCCAAGTAGAGATGTCCTAAAGGCAGAAGGAAATGTGAAACTGCAAGAGAATGAAAGAGGTGTGAGATGGAGAGGTAGATTTGGGAATCATCTGCACAGAGATATAGCTGAAGCCATGGTAACAAGTGAGTTCTCCAAGGGAGTGGATGTAGATGGATAATAGAAGGGAATACAGAACTGAACCTTGAGGGACCCCCACAGTAAGAAGATGGGAGGCAGAAGAGGAGCCAGTGAAAGAGACTATGAATGAGTAGCCAGAGATTTAGGAGGAGAACCAGGAGAGGACACTGTCAGTGAAGTCAAGGTTAGGAGAAGGGAGTGGTTCACAGTGGCAAGGCAGTGGAGGATATCAAGGAGAATTAGGATGGATTTGGCAAGAAAGAGGTTATTGGTGACCTTTCAGAAGGTCATTTCATTCGTTCATTCATTCAATCATATTTATTGAGCGCTTACTGTGCGCAGAGCACTGTACTAAGCGCTTGGGAAGTACAAGTTGGCAACATATAGAGAGGGTCCCTACCCAACAGTGGGCTCACAGTCTAGAAGAGGGAGACAGACAACAAAACAAAACATGTGGACAGGTGTGGAGTCATCAGAATAAATAGAAGTAAAGCTAGATGCACATCATTAACAAAATAATTTCTATTGAATGAAGGAGGCAGAAGCCTGATTGGAGGTCATCTCAAAGAGAACTGGAGAAATGGAGTCAGCAACTTTAGACAAACCACTCGAGGAGATTGGAGAGGAATTGTGGGAGGGAAATTGAGTGGTGACTTGGGGGATCTGTGGGGTCAAGGGTAGTTTTTTCATGCTAGGAGATAAGTAGTTAGGTTTGAACGTTGTGGGCACAGAGGAACTGGAAAGTGAGTGGTTGACAATGGTGGTGAAGGAGGAAATAAGGGAGGGAGCAAGTGTTTGGATAAGATGGGAAGGGATGCAGTAAAAGGCACAGGTGGAGGGGATAGAATTTAAGAGGATTTGGGAAGATGGGAGAATTGAAGAAGGGGAAGGAGGAGGACTGAAGAGGAGAAGGGGAGATTTTAGGGAGATCACGTGATGGTTTCAATATTATCGACAAACAACATGACTAGGTCATTGGGGGCAAGATTTATTTTCCTTTCTATGTTTTCATCTCTCTGCCACTCCCTTGCATTTGCCCCACATTCCAAGTCCTTGCCCTTCTTCTGCATTTATTCTTGGATGTTTCTCATCAGTTTTCCCCTATGTCCTGAATAATTTTTAACACTTCTGTTTGGATTGAGCATGGGCCTGGGAATCAGAAGATCATGGGTCCTAATCCCCGCTCTGCCACCTGTCCACTCTGTGACGTTGGGGAAGTCACTTCACTTCTCTATGCCTGTTACCTCATCTGTAAAATGGGGATTGACCCTGCGAGCCTCATGTGGGACAGGGACTGTTCAACCCTATTTGTATCCAACCCGGTGTTTAGTGCAGTTTCTGGCATAAAACACTTAACAAATACCACAGTTATTGTTACCTATGTCTGAATCCCACTCCTGCCCCTGTTCAATCACACCATCTCTTTCTTTCCCTTTCCTACACTCCCCATCCATGCCCTGTCTCAAGCATATTTGCTGCAAAGGACAATTATGTGATTTAGTATAATTGCAAGTCTGACTGTTGTCCTTCCTGCTAATGTCCTGCTCATTTCTTCCACACCCAGACTACATCTATGTCCAGGAAATAGATGGATGGGACATAGAAAGAGGAAGACCCTACAGGCACACCTAAAAATAGCCATCCACTCCTCCTCGATCGATTTTTTTTTAAATAATATTCGTTAAATGCTTACTATGTGCCAGCATTGTTCTAGGCACTGAGGTAGATACAAAATAATCAGATTGGACACAGTTTTATAGTCTTAATCCCTATTTTACAGATGAGGTGACTGACACAGAGACAGCGTGGCTCAGTGTAAAGAGCATGGGCTTTAGAGTCACATTTCATGGGTTCAAATCACGGCTCCACCAGTTGTCAGCTGTGTGACTTTGGTCAAGTCGCTTCACTTCTCTGGGCCTCATTTACCTCATCTGTAAAATGAGGATTAAGACTGTGAGCCCCCTGTGGGACAACCTGATCACCTTGTAACCTCCCCAGCGCTTAGAACAGTGCTTTGCACATAGTAAGCACTTAATAAATGCCATCATTATGATTATTATTATAATTATTATTGTTATTAAATGCTTATCCTAGATCACCCGGCAGACAAGAGGCAGAGCTGGGATTAGAACCCAGGTCCTCTGATTCCTAGGCCTATGCTCTTTTCACTAGGTACACTATTTCTCACGGATGATGGATGATCATCATTAAAGACAAGAATACAAACAAGCAAAGCCGAACCTTTTCAGAACAGTAAATGGTAAAAATTAGGAATTCTCTAATGCCCTACTTTCATTTGCTGTGTATAAAATTATCATGATAGATGGTCTATTCTTGCACAGAGAGCATGTGTCAGAATCTGAACACCAATTCCCTACCCCCTTCCCCTCCACACAGCACTTGTATATATTTGTACATATTTATTACTTCATTTATTTAACTTGTACATATTTAATACTCTCTTGTATTAATGATGTGCATATAGCTATAATTCTGTTTATTCTGATGGTTTTGACATCTGTCTACTTGTTTTGTTTTGTTGTCCGTCTCCCCCTTCTAGACTGTGAGCCTGTTGTTGGGTAGGGACATCTCTATATGTTGCCGACTTGTACTTCCCAAGCGCTTAGTACAGTACTCTGCACACAGTAAGTGCTCAATAAATACAATTGAATGAATTCTCAATTTTCAAAGAAGCCTGAGTTTTGGCAAATCAACCCTTAGTAATTATAATGATGATGGTATTTATTAAGTTCTTACTAAGTACCAGGTACTGTTCTAAGTGTTGGATTCTATTCCACTCTGGGAGGAGGGGTGAATGAAAAAATGGGGGTTAGAGGGATAGTACAGCCCTCCAGCTGGGCAGGTGGATTCTCCATTACTTAGATATTGAGCCTCACGTGGGACAGGAACTCTGTCCAATCTCATTATCCTGTATCTACCCGCAGCACTTATCACAGTGCTCAGAACTTAGTAAGCACTTAACCAACACCACAGTTATTATTAGCAATAGTAGTATCATTATTATTAGTTGAGTGAACAATGTTTACCCCAACTGCCAATTCTAATATTTAGCCTTTTTCTTTGGTTCCCAGTAAGTTGTAAAAAGGCAACATTGCAGCATTCAAGTTTCCAGGACCCTTTATGCCTCTGTTTGAAGTCTGAAACAGATGCAAGGAAGGCCCGCTCAGAGGACATTTTTTCAGATTATGTAATCATTACCTCATGAAATAATGTATTCACAGTCCCCGGTGCAAGTCAAACAAGTGTCACGAAACAATGGTAATAGAATGTGATTATCATTTTTGGAGCTCAACGTATGATTTTGCTCTTGGGCAGCTTGAACCACAATGAAGGATTCAGATTCCTCTGTGAAGCACAGGGATTTAATCACAACTCCGTTTTTATTAATAAGCACTGCAGAGCTAAATCCTTATGTAATGCCATGGAAACGTATCCCAGTGTGTATGAGTCAAAGTAATGATAATTCCTAACCGACACATTCTTCCTCCAAGAGTTGCGAACAGATTTCCTACCTTCCGCCTTTCCCTACTCTCCTCACACTTAATCGATGGTATGTGTTGAATGCTCACCGTTTGCAGAGCACTTGCCCGCTATAAACTCCTGAGGTTGTGCTGATCCTTTCTGACTTTGTGCATGGGGAACAAACCTCCAGCTAGGTCTGTAGAGTGGAAGCTACAGCTACGGTGCCCTGACAAGAGGACACTGTCAGAGAAGGGAAAAGCAGAGCTCCGAGGCCGCCGTGGAGCAGAAGACAGGAGGCTGGAGAGTTATACACTCTCGACTCTTCATTCCTAACCTGGGGATTTCAGAAAATTGAAAAAACAACACACACACACACAAAAAAAAAAACAAACAAAAAACCACCCTCCCCCATTTCACTTCCATCTCTAAAGTTTCCCATTAGGTGTCTACAGAAGTTTTCCAGTGACTAAAGAGAGAGCAGAGAAATACAGTGCAAAGTGTAAAAATGCAAGCACCCCTCAGAGCTAAATTTTAGTTCTTTATCCCCATTTTTACTTGCACTTTCCAGTTGCGCTTCCCACAGGGCCTGACCTATTGGATAGAGCATGGGCCTGGAAGTTAGAAAATCATGGGTTCTAATCTCCACTCTGCCGCTTTTCTGCTGTGTGACCCTGGGCAAGTCATTTCTTTTAGACTGTGAGCCCACTGTTGGGTAGGGACTATATATGTTGCCAATTTGTACTTCCCAAGCGCTTAGTACAGTGCTCTGCACACAGTAAGCGCTCAATAAATATGATTGATTGATTGATTGATTGATTTCACTTCTGTGTTTCACAGTTACCTCATCTGTAAAATGGGGATGGAGATTGTGAGCCCCACATGGGACAAGGACTATGTCCAACTCATTCATTCAATCGTATTTCTTGAGCGCTTACTGTAATTTGCTTTTCATTCATTCATTCAATAATATTTATTGAGCGCTTACTGTGTGCAGAGCACTGTACTAAGCGCTTGGGAAGTACAAATCGGCAACAGAGATGATCCCTACCCAACAACGGGCTCACAGTCTAGAAAGGGGAGACAGACAACAAAGCACCTGTATATGTGTGTATATATGTTTGTACATATTTATTACTCCATTTGTTTTACTTGTACATATTTATTCTATTTATTTTATTTTGTTAATATGTTTTGCTTTGTTGTCTGCCTCCCCCTTCTAGACTGTGAACCCACTGTTGGGTAGGGACCGTCTCTATATGTTGCCAACTTGTATTTCCCAAGCGCTTAGTACAGTGCTCTGCACATAGTAAGCGCTAAATAAATACGATTGATGATGATGATGAAGTAAACAGGTGGCAATACCAACAGAATAAATAGAATTATAGCTACATACACACTTAAAACTTAGAAAAGTGCCTGGCACATAGTAAGCGATTAACAATTACCATTAAAAAAGGCCACCCTGTCTAGTATTATATCTTTTTTAATGGTATTTGTTAAGCACCTACTATATGACAAGCACTGTACTAAACTCTGGAATAGGGAAACAGCATGGCTTAGTGGAAAGAGGCAGGGTACTGGGAATCAGAGGACCTGGATTCTAATCCCAGCTCTACCACTTTCTGCTTTGTGACCGTCGGCAAGTCACTTAATTTCTCTGGGCCTCAGTTTCTACATCTGTAAAATGGGGATTAAAACCTACTTGTTCCTGCTCAGACTGTGAACCCCATGTGGGATAGGGACTGTGTCCAACCTGATTATCTTGTATCGACCCAAATTTAGTACGGTGCTTCCCACTTAGTGTGTCTCAGTGGAAAGAGCCCGGGCTTTGGAGTCAGAGGTCATAGGTTCAAGTCCCAGCTCTGCCAATTGTCAGCTGTGTGCCTTTGGGCAAGTCACTTAAATTCTCTGTGCCTCAGTTACCTCATCTGTAAAATGGGGATTAAGACTGTGAGCCCCCTGTGGGACAACCTGATGGCCTTGAAACCTTCCCAGTGCTTAGAACAGTGCTTTGCACATAGTTAGCACTTAATAAATGCCATTATTATTATTATTATTGAGTGTTTAATGAATATCATAATTATTAACCAAGTTGGACATAGTCCTTGTCCAATGTGGAGCTCCTAGTCTAAGTAGGAGGGAGAACAGATATTGAATCCCCATTGTACAGATGAGGAAACTGAGACAGAGAGAAGGGAAGTGACTTGTCCAAGGTCACACAGAAGACAAGTGATAGAGCTGGAATTAGAACCTAGATTCTCTGATTTTCAGGCTCACTCCACTAGGCCAAGCTGCCTAGCTGCTTCCAGATGTAGTGAAGTGGCTTACTGAATCCAGAAGATTTTGTTTCCTACATCCACTGCCGAGCACCTCATTTTCTTACGTACATTAATAATGGTAAAAATGCTTTTCCCGTATCTAGCACCTTTCATCACTTATGAAAAGCATTTCATTTATTTACTTTCCTTCTCCTCTACCTTTCTCTCTCTTTTCCTCCTTTTCTCTCCTATTTCCTTCCCCAGTGAATCAATCAGTGGCATTTATTGACCACTTACTATGTGCGGAGCATTCCTCTATTCATTCAGTTGTATTTATTGAGCATTTACGGTGTGCAGAGCATTGTACTAAGAACTTGGGAGAGTACAACACAACAGAATTACACAAACATGGCTCGGTGGAAAGAGCACGGGCTTTGCAGTCAGAGGCCATGGGTTCAAATCCTGGCACCACCACTTGTCAGCTGTGTGACTTTGGGCAAGTCACTTAACTTCTCTGTGCCTCAGTCACTTCATCTGTAAAATGGGGATTAAGACCGTGAGCCCCACATGGGACAACCTGATCACCTGGTAACCTCCCTAGTGCTTAGAACAGTGCTTTGTACTTAGTAAGCGCTTAATAAATGCCATCATCATTATTGTTATTATTAGACACATTCCCTGCCCATAACAAGCTCTCTGTCTAGAGGGGGAAGACAATATTAATATAAATGAAGAAGTAATTTATGCTAGATAATTTAAAGATATGCATATAAATGCTTTGTGGTTGGGGTGGGGCAAATATCAGTGACCCAAAGGTCACAAATCCAAGTGCCTAAATGATGCAGAAGGGAGAATGATGCAGAAAGGAGGGCTTAATGGGGGAAGGCCTCTGGAAAGAGATGTGACCTTAATAATGCTTTGAAAGTGGGGAGAGTGGTGGTTTAGTGTGTAGGAAACAACTCTTTTGATTGCTTGTTCCTTCCCAAGCATTTAGTACAGTGCATTTCACCCCTTGGGTGTTTAATACATTTCTACTACTACTATTACAGTTCGAATTGGTACATTCTATTGCTCTTGGCAACATTTGAATGCTTAAATTATTTTTAAAACGTTTGTCATTTCTGCTCCCTGCACCCAAATAACATAGGGTGGAGTTGTTATAAAATAATAAAATGGGGCACCTTTTCCCGTGAGCTAAGAAAAGCCACTAGCCTTTTATGTTAGAGAGATACAAGGAGATGTAGTTGACTTTGAAAGTCAAATGCCATGTTTATTTTTACCTGGTCACTAGGCAAAGCTACTTTCTGGGTAAGATAAACAGGGATTTCCAATTCCATCTTTCAGAGAGTTTTCTGATTATTGTATTATTTTATCAACTTCTGTTCCTGCTGACACTGCACTTGAACAAAAAAAATATTTCTGAATTCTCCAATTTCTGGGTAAAACCTCTCTGCCCGCTTTCACAATTATGTGTATTCATGCTTTTTTCAGTTCAATAATATATTTTCCTTTACATCTGGGGCCTTGGCCCACCTTGCCCCCTCCTACCTCACCTCCTTTCTCTCCTTCTCCAGCTCAGTCCGCACCCTCCCCTCTTCTGCCGCTAATCTGCTCACCGTGCCTCGTTCTCGCCTGTCCTGCCATCGACCCCCGGCCCACGTCCTCTCCCTGGCCCGGAATGCCCTCCCTCTACCCATCCGCCAAGCTAGCTCTCTTCCTCCCTTCAAAGCCCTACTGAGAGCTCACCTCCTCCAGGAGGCCTTCCCACACTGAGCCCCCTCCTTCCTCTCCCCCTCCTCCCTGTCCCCATCTGCCCACCTTACCTCCTTCCCCTCCCCACAGCACCTGCATATATGTATATATGTTTGTACCTATTTATTACTCTATTTATTTTACTTGTACATATTTATTCTATTTAATTTTGTTAATATGTTTTGTTTTGTTGTCTGTCTCCCCCTTCTAGACTGTGAGCCCGCTGTTGGGTAGGGACTGTCTCTAGATGTTGCCAACTTGTACTTCCCAAGCGCTTAGTACAGTGCTCTGTACATAGTAAGCGCTCGATAAATACAATTGAATGAATGAACTGAACTGAATCAGGGAATGCCAATATTAGGGGGAGGGGAATCTTTTGTCATTGTTTGAGAAGAAGACTGGATTCTGATCTGTAATACCAGTTACAGTTAAAGAAAATTATATAGCCACAAATATCCACCTTTCAAAATTCAGAGTATAATTTGGTCAAGTGATAATCTAGAAAAATTTAGGAGATTTGATTCTCAGCCCTGGGGACTTACTACTCAAGAGTCTTTTGCATTTTCTTTAATGGTAATTGTAAAGTGCTTACTATGTATCAAACATTATTCTAAGCATGGGTGTCAATACAAATTAATCAGATTGGACACAGTCCTGTCCCACATGGGCCTCCCAAGTAAGCAGGAAAACAGGTATTGAATCCCCATTGTACAGATGGGAAAACTGACGCACAGAAATGTAAAGTGACTTGCCCGAGGTTGCACAGCTAGCAGTTGGCAGAGTCAGGCTTAGAGCCCAGGTTCTCTAACTCTCAGGCCCGTGGCCACACTGTTCTTGTAATAATAATAATAATAATAATAATAATAATAATAATAATAATAATGGCATTTATTAAGTGCTTACTATGTGCAAAGCACTGTTCTAAGCACTGGGGAGGTTACAAGGTGATCAGGTTGTCTAACAGTGGGCTCTGGCCTCGCAACTACAGGTCTGTTTTGTACACCACATTCCAAATTCAGCATGCTGAGATTTGTTGCCTGGTTACTTCAAGAAACGTGGATGGCTCAGAGAGAGGAAAAAGGCAACAGGCTATCAGGGAGTGATTGGGAGCGGACCTGCCTGAGGACACCAGGAATGGGAACAGATAGCTAGGCCACAGAACAAAAAAGAGTTGAGGTGGTGAAAGGGGAAGGTGAATCAGAAGGGAAAGAAAAAATAGTAGACCATTAATAATGATAGTATTGAGCGCCTACTATGTTCCAAACGCTGTAGAAAGTGCTTGGGTAGATACAAGATAATCGGATCAACACGGTTCCTGGCTACATGAGATTCAGTTTGCGGGGGGTGGGGGTGAACAGTAATTAATCCCCATTTTACAGATAAGGAAACTGAGACACAGAGAATTTAAGTGAGTTGCCCAAGATCACACAGCAGGCGAGTGACGGAACTGGGATTAGAACCCAGGTCTCCTGAATTCCAGGCCTATATTTTTTTCCAGTGGGCCACAACTTCCCTTCTGTCTTGAACTCCATCCCCTTCGTATCTGGCAGTCCACTGCTTTCCCCATCTTCATGGCCCTTTTGAAATCATATTTATACAGCCCTCAACTCCCAACTGTCACTTTGGAGCTTCTGTGTCACAAAAGCACCAGCCCCATATCACATTTGTGTGCATGTCTTTAGGGCTTATCTCCTCTGCTCAATTATAAAGTCCTCAGACAGGAATTCTGCCTACTAATTCTGTTTTACTTTCCCAAGCCCTCAGTACAGTACTCTACACGTGCTGGAATTTAGTAAATAGTCCTGACTGATTGAGAACAAACTAACTCTACAGCAGAATTGATGCACTTTTGCTTACAGAACCATCACCCATGCATACACAAAAGCAACACGTTGAGATGATTCACAATGGACAGGACATTCCACAAATCGAGTAAGATTTTCAAGGCTTAGACCAGAGTGTCTTATTTTGTTCAGCTTGATGGCATTGCTGTGAGCTAAACATCTGGCAAGAACAAGGTATCTTTTGTTGCGTTGAGGAGAGGGTTCGGTTCTCTTCGTTATATTGCTATTTTCAGCAAAGTTGAAAAAGATGTCATTCCTTTCCTCTAATTGTGTTCAAAAGATCCAAAGAATGTGATCATACTTGGCCAGAGATTTCAGAAGAGTTGTTTATCAGCATGCCATTATTAACAAGATTGGAAGCAAACCTGGAGAATGAGTTAATTATAAAATTGCATGGGTACCTCTGATTTAGGACTTAGCAATTGCCACATCACTGATATGAGATGGCATCTTTCCTTCCTTTCTAGAGTACAAACTGCTCAAAGTGAAAACAGTCTGAATGGAAAATTCTCACTTCAAAGTGAAATAAAATTGTTTTGAAAGGCAGCCTTTGAATGCAATCTTGATTCAAAAGAAGCCTATTTAGAGAAAATGGGATCCATAAATGTCAACAACACCTGTAGTCTGCCTGAGAATATGCCTGCTTTTTGACAACAGCATTGATAAGCCAGAAGCACATTAAAAACAAACATGCCTTACTTTATCTGGTTATAGAAAAGGCAGCAGATTTTTTAGATCCTTACTGCTTATCATCATATTTCACAGAAATTGGCTATTTTAATCTCTGCTTACATCTATATAAGGTTGAGTAGTGCATGTGCAGAGGTCTTTGGCTTTATTTTTAGAATCAAGACAACAGGAAACTAATTATTTTAGGTGCTGGTGATTTTTCTATTAATTTTGCCTATATATCCAAATAAATGCAAAGGGATTTTTTCCCTAAGGTTTTTCTCTATTTTGAAACACTTAAGATAGTAGAAATGTATGTCCTGACAACATGAAATGGAAAGTACTGCAAAAGATCTGAAAGAAAAGGGTCATCCTGCCAGGGTAGCCCTGAAGAAATAAGATTTGGAAGGCAGTGATAATGTATTTTAAAAATATATTTAGCTAAAACATTGTTGATAACACTGACTACATTGCATCCAACTTAGAAAAGATAAAGGCCTTTGCCACTGGAAGTTAAATGGAGGCATTGCAGGGATTGCAAGCAGAACGTGAGACTGCCAGGGAATTCTGGTGGCAGTGTTTAATAATAAATGTGGTTTTCTACAGGGCTTCATGCCAATAAGGCATAATGAGACAAAATGGTTGTGTAAACCCCCAAAGAAAAAATACATGTATTATTTAGAACATTTTTGTTTTGCAATTTGGCCCACAAACCTCATAAAAAAGTATTTGTCATTTGTTTCTCAGTGGAAGGCAACCATAACCACAGATAGCATTCCAAATGGGTGGAATCTAGATCAACCGTAATACTGTTATTTTGATTGCTAGAATTCTTTTGGAAGGCTTGCATATCCACTACCCATTTTTCTGTAACCCTTTTATCACATGCATTGCTTCACAGTTTCCTGACTCTTCAGTAATGTAATACAGATGGCAGGATAATCATAAGTTTGTGTAGTAGGGCCAATACTACATGTTTGGATCATTTTCTGCATCTACGTCTGTGGTTAGGTATCTGTATATATCTGTATATCAAACATCTGAGACACTTGCCATCTCTAAGATTCAAGCTCACCACCCACGAAGTGAAATTGCCCCTGACCTAAGCACACGGAAATATTTGGTAGGAAAAAGAAAGGATCTCTTTGAATTGATTTGGGTTTCTCCCTTCTGAAGTGTATCGAATTGGGACCCAAAGGCTAAGCTCTTTTGCATCTGAGATGGCCAACATGCGAGATGATATTAAAACTGCCAAGAAATTTGTAGAATATTTTTCAACTGGTTATTGTACTTGCCCTTATAGACACACATTATATAACAATAATAATAATGATGGCATTTATTAAGCACTTAGTATGTGCAAAGCACTGTTCTAAGCGCTGGGGAGGATACAAGTTCATCAGGTTGTCCCACGTGGGGCTCACAGTCTTAATCCCCATTTTACAGATGAGGGAACTGAGGTCCATAGACGTTGTGACTTGCCCAAAGTCACACAGCTGACAATTGGCAGAGCCAGGATTTGAACCCACGACCTCTGACTCACAAGCCTGTGCTCTCACGGTATTGTTTGAGCTCTCGTGTGTAGGAGACCATGGTACCTTGAACTCATAGTTCCTTTTTGACTAGGTAAAGAAGTTAAACATGGCAAAAAGCATCACAACAGCATAAGAAAGACTTGGGTTCTAATTGTGGCTCCACCGCTTGCCTGCTGTGTGACCTTGAGCAAGTCATTTCACTTCTCTGTGCCTCAGTTACCTCATCTATTAAGATGGAGATTAATATTGTGAGCCCCTTGTACAACATGGACTGTGTCCAACCTGGTTATCTGGTATCTATCTCAGTGCTTAGTACAGTGCTTGACATGTAGTAAACACTTAAGAACTACCATTTTAAAAAAATGGTACAGCACCATACTTTTCCAAGACTAAACCTTCAATGTATTGAAAGATTATTTTGAAGATATTCTTTAATAATAATAATAATGCATTTATTAAGCACTTACTATGTGCAAATCACTGTTCTAAGTGCTGGGGAGGTTACAAGGTGATCAGGTTGTCCCACATGGGGCTCACAGTCTTAATCCCCATTTTACAGATGAGGGAACTGAGGCACAGAGAAGTGAAGTGACTCGCCCAAAGTCACACAGCTGACAAGCTGGGATTTGAACCCATAACCTCTGACTCCAGAACCCAGGCTCTTTCCATTGAGCCATGCAGCTTACTGAGGGGTAAACTGCTGTCTGTGACAGCAAGAAAATGCACAGTCTCTTTGCTGGAATCACCATTGCTCATCCCACAACTCCTGGAACTCAGTAGGTTTCATAAAAACATACAGTAGTGCCTGCTCTGCACACAGTAAGCACTCAATAAATGCGATTGATTGATTGATTGATTCACAGATGGTGAAAACTCCTCAAATTTTAGGGCAGGAATTGTCAGTCTTGCTTCTGTTCTACTCTTTCGAGCACTTTGCACTTAATAGGTGCCCAGTAAATATCATCAATTGAGAAATTCATTGATTCCTTGGAGTTCAATTCAAAATTACCAAGCTCACAGGAAGGTTCATCACTCATCATGTTCCCTATTCACCCTTCTACTGTGTCAATTATGCACTATGGATATTTTCCCATTAGGCACGTGATAATCACTTCACATCCCCCTGCCACCCAGCCTCATAGCTTTTGTGTACATACCCTTAGACCCTCCCAATTCTCCTATCTGTAGTTTATTTTAATGTCTGTATCCTCATATAGACTTCAAGCTCCCTGTGGGCACAGATCGGGTTTACTCATGCTATTCTATTATATTCTCCCAAGCACTTAGTACAGTGCTCTGTGCACAGTAAGTGCTCAGTAAATACCATTGGTTGATTGATTCCATGAAGTTAGGGTGTGAGTGTCCTCACTCCCAGGTTGTGCTGTCTCTTCATCCCATGCTTCTTCTAAGATTTCTAGCTGCTCAGGTTTTTTACTGAACTCACTACCATCAGCCAAATCTCTCCGTGGTGAACCTCCTCTTCAAATCGATCAATCGTATTTATTTAGCACTTACTGAGAGCAGAGCACTGTACTAGATGCTTGAAAAGGCAAAATATAACAGAATTGGTAGACACATTCCCTGCTCACAAGGAGCTTAAAATCTAGATGGGGAGGCAGATACTAATATAAATAAATAATGGGGGAAGAGGAAATAAGGGCCAAGTCGAGGAAGACCTCTGGGAGGAGATATGCTTTTAAGAAGGCTTTGAAGTGGGGGAGAGTGATTGCCTGACAGATATGAAGAGGTAGGGCATTCCAGGCAAGAGACAGGACTTGGGCAAGAGGTTGGCGATGCGATAGATGAGATTGAGTTAACAAGAGGAGTGAATTGTGCAGGTTGGGTTGTAGTAGTAAATCAGCCAGGGTAAGGTAGGAGGCGGCAAGATGATTGAGTGCTTTTAAGATAATATTTTGGGGAATTTCCCCCCCATCCTGGCTTCAACTATTGCCTTAACTACTACGGATGAAAGACCACTTGGCTATGGTAGATCCTTGCTATCCCTTCTGAGTCTCAACAAAGTGGGGAACTAGAAGTTGACAACATGGCTCCAGTGTTCATTTTGCCATTTTCTTCTTTTTTTTTTTAATTGGCAGTTAAGTGCTTACTATGTTCCAAGGACTGGACTAGATATTAGGTAATCTTGTATCTATGCTAGCACTTAGAACAGTGCTTGACATATCATAAATGCTTAACAAATACCATTAATAGTATTAATGGTATTAATTAGTATTTACTATTCTATTTATTTTATTTTGTTAATACGTTTTGTTTTGTTGTCTGTCTCCCCCTTCTAGACTGTGAGCCCGCTGTTGGGTAGGGACTGTCTTTATATGTTGCCAACTTGTACTTCCCAAGCACTTAGTACAGTGCTCTGCACACAGCAAGCACTCAATAAATACGATTGAATGAATGAATGATGATTATTATTATCATAATCAGGCCAGACAAAGTTCCTGTCCCATTTGGGGCTCACAGTCTAAGTAGGAGAGGGAAGGATTAATTCTCATTTTAGATGAGAAAACTGTGGCAAAAAGAATTTAAATGACTTGCCCAAGGTCACACAGCAGCCCTGCCTCTCAAGCTGGTACTCTTTCCATTATTATTATTATTATTATTGTGATCATTATTTTAAGCGCTTAGTACAGTGCTCTGCACATAGTAAGCGCTCAATAAATACGATTGATTGATTGATTATTTTAACTGTGGTATTTGTTAAGCACTTACTATGGGCCAGGCGCTGTAGTTAAGTGCTGGGGTGGATACAAGAAAATTCATTCATTCATTCATTCATTCAATCGTATTTATTGAGCACTTACTGTGTGCAGAGCACTGTACTAAGTGCTTGGGAAGTACAATTTGGCAACATATAGAGACGGTCCCTACCCAACAGTGGGCTCACAGTCTAGAAGGGTGAGACAGTCTAGAAGGGGGAGACAGAGAACAAAACAAAACATATTAACAGAATAAAATAAATAGAATAAATATGTACAAGTAAAATAAATAGAGTAATAATAAATAAATAGAGTAATAATAAATAATGGACACAGCCCCTGTCCTTCATGGGACTCAAAGTCTCAATCCCCATGTTGCAGATGAGGTAACTGAGGCACAGAGAAGTGAAGTGACTTGCCAAAAGTCACACAGCAGCAGACAAATGGAGGAGCCGGGAATAGAACCCTGATGATTCCCTGGACTGAGTGGAACATTTATTGTGTGCAGAGCACTGTGCCAAACACTTGGAAGAGAACAATTCAATGGAGTTGGTGGATGTATTTTCTGCCCATTCTCCATCCCTCCCGGAGTAGTGTGAAAACATAATTTAGCCTCATGATTAACCAGCTAGCTACCTGAATGTCCTGTAAACTAGTCTAACTTGGTCTCCCTTCTTGTCTCCTCAAAAATCTAAAATAAAAGAACCTCTGAGATTGGCATTCCCACTCAGTCAAAACAATCTCATTTTTGTTTTTTTTAAAGGCACAGGACTTTCATATCTTCTCTGATCCCAGTGTTGTTGCTGACTAAAATCTTGTAGGATTTGGATGAGATCAAGTGATTCAGATAGGTTGTTTTTTAAGCCTCATTCCCTTTTCCCTAGCATGCGCTACTTTCATATTGCTCAAGAAAAAGTTAGTTGAGTGAAAACTACTGTATGGCCTTAAGAAAAGCTTATAAAATAGGATGAGGTAGGGAGAGGTTTTTTGTGTGCATGGGTTTCTCTGAAATTTTTGAAATTATATTTCTTTTCTCTTTCTCTAAACTAGCTTTTTATGCACAAAATTAAGACAGATCAAGCATTAGTGAAATGATAATCACTGTATAAAGGTCTTAATTTACAGTCTTGACAAGTTGGATAATCTTTCCACCCCACATTCTTTGCTGACAAATCAAATAGAACAATTTAAGGCAAGAGATCCCCTGAGGATTCTGTAACCAAGAAAATAAATGAGCAGCAGCGTGGCTTAAATTCCAGTCTCCAGCATTTTTTGTTGTTATTGTTTCCTTTGTTTATTCAACCTCTATTCCATGATTAGGAAAATGTGTCTCTTGACTAGAAAATTTCATTTTCCTCAAACAGTTCTAGCACGTTTAATATGTCTGTTTTATTTATTTTGGACCTCTCTAGTCATAAATATTTTTATGTTTGTCTCCTCCAATAGAGTGTAAACTCCTTGTGGGCGGGGAACATGTCACATCTTTATTTCATAGTTGCCAACTAATACAACGCATTTCATCAAGTGGGTGCTAAATACATGTTGCCATTATCACTAGTACTGACAATCAAATTCAATATCTTGGAGACAATTTTAGCATTAAAAATGTGGGCAGTTTCAGTCTCCCAATTGTTGATTAATATAAGTGACTGGACATGGATTTTCTTTTACTCTGAATTGCCTCTCAAAGAAGGGGATGTGGAGTCCATTCTGCCTCTTACTTTCTGCCGCTGAGAATCTCCACAGTATCCCAGTTCAGACTATAATGGGAGCTGGCACTGGTTTCTTGTCAGGCAATGAATAATGATAACTTAAATTTATGTGGGGACATTTTCCTCCAGAGATCCAAAGAGCTTTTCAATGGAAGGAAGAAGCTGTTGATCATGACAATATGATAAGGTATTTTGGCATCCCATGAGTGTAACGTTGGCTGATATGCAGGTGTCAGGACAACATGTCTTTATGGCAAGCACTAATGGAAGGAACATGATGAATGTCCTTGAGCGGAGTGAAGGGGGAGAGGAGAGGCAGAGCCTGGGGACAGATGGTTCTGATTTATTACTTTGAAATGTCAGAGGGTAAGTATTCTCTGCATATTGAGTTAGAGGTAATGCAGAGGTAATGCTAGAGATTATTGTGTTGGGTTTGATATTTTGATACTGCATTTGAATCAGAATTGGCTCACCTCTATGGCACTCTGATTGACAGAAGGGAGGGCTGAAATTTAATCAAGCCCTTTCTTCGGGGATCTGTAAACACGAACGAGATGCAGTGACTGTGGCCCACAAAAATATCTGAAGTGGTTAACACTGGCTTTTTTCATTGTTTTCATTTTCTTTGGCTGGTGGAGTGTGTTTCAGAGTGACACACCTGAAATTCATCATGGTCGATCCAGCTATTGTGGTTTAACAGGGGGATTAAATCTGAGGGAGATAGGAGTCTGCTCTTACCATATGCATACCGCAGGAGCCTCTGTGGTTTCTAACTCTGATCAAAGCTGTGGCCCCTGGGTTCAGCCTCAGAGAAATACCTACCATGCAACATTTTTTTTGCCCTTTCAATGCTTGAATACCCAGTATAATTAAAGGTGTTCTTAAATGTTCAACAGTTTAACATCTGTTGGCATATGTTGCCAATTTGTACTTCCCAAGCACTTAGTACAGTGCTCTGCGCATAGTAAGTGCTCAATAAATACGATTGATGATGATGATGGTGACCTGTGCAATAACGTGAGCAATTTGAATTCTTAAAATGGATGGAAATTTGAGAGGGGAAAGGACTATTTTTTTGCCCAGTCTTCTGCATCCTTGTAATTTAGGGATTGGGCAGGGGGGCAAAGAGTTGGGGCTGGAGGATAGGTGACTGATGGGACAAACAATCAGTCTTGAAGTGCAGTCTCTTAGTTTCAACAGCAGGGCTCTGGTTGTACTTAGTGACTTAGTCATAGTAAATAATAAATAATAATAATAATAATAATGGCATTTATTAAGCATTTACTATGTGCAAAGCACTGTTCTAAGCGCTGGGGAGGTTACAGGGTGATGAGGTTGTCCCACGGGGGGCTCACAGTCTTAATCCCCATTTTACAGATGAGGGAACTGAGGCCCAGAGAAGTGAAGTGACTTGCCCCAAGTCACACAGCTGACAATTGGCAGAGCTGGGATTTGAACCCATGACCTCTGACTCCAAAGCCCATGCTCTTTCCACTGAGCCATGCTGCTTCTCTAGTAGCACTTTTCTTTAGAGAGAAAGAGGAGCAGTGTGGCTCAATGGAAAGAGCATAAGCTTGGGAGTCAGAGGTCATGGGTTCAAATCCTGGCTCTGCCAATTGTCAGCTGGGTGACTTTGGGCAAGTCACTTAACTTCTCTGTGCCTTGGTGACCTCATCTGTAAAATGGAGATTAAGACTGTGAGCCCCCCGTGGGACAACCTGATCACCTTGTATCCTCCCCAGCGCTTAGAACAGTACTTTGCTCATAGTAAGCGCTTAACAAATGCCATTGTTATTATTATTACTTTCTGTGGCTCCCTGCTAGTATACCCCGAGATTACACAAGTATTTTTTTATTCCTTATGGTGTTTGCTAAGCACTTACTATGTTCTAGGTAGTGTACTAAACGGTGGGGTAGCTAATCAGGCTGGACATAGACCATGTTCTAGACTGTGAGCCCGTTGTTGGGTAGGAACCGTCTCTATATGTTGTCGACTTGTATTTCCCAAGCACTTAGTACAGTGCTCTGCACACAGTAAGCACTCAATAAATATGATTGAATGAATGAATGAATGAATGAATGTCCCCCATGGAGCTCACAGTCTTTTATCCCTATTTTACAGAAGCGTTAAATGAGGCATAGAGAATTTAAGGGACTTGCCCAAAGTCACACAGCAGACAGGTGGAAGGGCCGGGGTTTAAAACCCAGGTTCTCTGCCACTCAGACCCATTCTTTATCCACTAAGCCACCCTGCTCTGCAAATAGTAGACTTCAAGTTCTATGAGGACAGGGATTGTTTCTATTAACATCAGTTCTACCACTCGCCTGCTTTATAACCTAAATTAAGTCGCTTGACTTCTCTGTGCTTCAGTTACCTTACTGGTAAAATAGGTGTTAACTACCTGTTCTCCATCCCACATAGACTGTGTTCACTATCCTGGACAGAGACTGAATCTGATCAGAGAGCGAGATAAAGAGAGATCAAAGTCCAGTGAGCAGGTTGGTGTTAGTGGAGCAAAGTGTGAGGTTTGGATTATGTAATAAGAGACTGGTGAGGTAAGGTAGGAGAGTAGGTAATTAATTCCACCAACAGAAGGGACTCAAAACTATAATCCCCGGTTTAAGAGGCCAGTGCCTAATTCGTTAGACTACCATTATTTAAAGATGCCAGGAAATCGCACAGTGCCACCTCTTTTAATCATTCAGCCAATGGTATTTATCTCACTAGCACAATATCTCATTTTAGCTTTTCGCAACCTTATTAGCGCTCATCGCATCCCTGAAGGATAAAGAAAAGGTCAGGTATCAATATGTACATTCTCCTTTCCCTCAGAAGAGCCATCCCAGTGGTATTTTGATGGATTTAAGTGTCTGGGTTGATTCCCCAGAAGTATTTATGTATTAATTAATTAATTTGGGTATTAATGCTCCTAACTCACTGTGCCTCATTTTCACCTCTCCTGATGACAACTTGCTCAAACCCTCCCTTCGATCTGGAATCAATGAATCAATGGTATCTGAGTGCTTGGGAAAATACAGTGCAGCATAATTAGCAGACACATTCCCTGCCCATAACGAGCTTACAGTCTAGAGCGAGAGGCAGGAACTGTCTCTTCTTCCTGCCAAACAGACCTCAGTGCCCCATTTACAAAACCCTTCAATCAATCAATCAATCAATCGTATTTATTGAGCGCTTACTATGTGCAGAGCACTGTACTAAGCGCTTGGGAAGTACAAATTGGCAACACATAGAGACAGTCCCTACCCAACAGTGGGCTCACAGTCTAAAAGGGGGAGACAGAGAACAGAACCAAACATACCAACAAAATTAAATAGGATAGAAATGTACAAGTAAGATAAATAAATAAATAGAGTAATAAATATGTACAACCATATATACATATATACAGGTGCTGTGGGGAAGGGAAGGAGGTAAGATGGGGGGATGGAGAGGGGGACGAGGGGGAGAGGAAGGAAGTGGCTCAGTCTGGGAAGGCCTCCTGGAGGAGGTGAGCTCTCAGCAGGGCCTTGAAGGGAGGAAGAGAGCTAGCTTGGCGGAGGGGCAGAGGGAGGGCATTCCAGGCCCGGGGGATGACGTGGGCTGGGGGTCGACGGCGGGACAGGCAAGAACGAGGTACAGTGCGGAGATTAGCGGTAGAGGAGCGGAGGGTGCGGGCTGGGCAGTAGAAGGAGAGAAGGGAGGTGAGGTAGGAGGGGGCGAGGTGATGGACAGCCTTGAAGCCCAGGGTGAGGAGTTTCTGCCTGATGCGCAGATTGATTGGTAGCCACTGGAGATTTTTGAGGAGGGGAGTAATATGCCCAGAGCGTTTCTGGACAAAGATAATCCGGGCAGCAGCATGAAGTACGGATTGAAGTGGAGAGAGACACGAGGATGGGAGATCAGAGAGAAGGCTGGTGCAGTAGTCCAGACGGGATAGGATGAGAGCTTGAATGAGCAGGGTAGCGGTTTGGATGGAGAGGAAAGGGCGGATCTTGGCAATGTTGCGGAGCTGAGACCGGCAGGTTTTGGTGACGGCTTGGATGTGAGGGGTGAATGAGAGAGCGGAGTCGAGGATGACACCAAGGTTGCGGGCTTGTGAGACGGGAAGGATGGTAGTGCCGTCAACAGAGATGGGAAAGTCAGGGAGAGGACAAGGTTTGGGAGGGAAGACAAGGAGCTCAGTCTTCGACATGTTGAGCTTTAGGTGGCGGGCGGACATCCAGATGGAGATGTCCTGAAGGCAGGACATCTTACCTGTGATTACCTTCTTACATGTGATTACCTTCAGTAATCACATCTCTTTCAGGAAGACTTCCCTGATTAATTTCTATCCCCTAATACCTTATAGCTTTCCAACTGTTTCCTTGAGTAAACACTTACTTATTTAGAAGCATTCACTTTAGAATCTGTCTCCCTGTCACTAGATTATGAAGTCGTTAAGGACAGAGTTCATTTTTACCAGTTCAGTAAATACTATAGATTGATTGATACTATATAACTTACCTCCAGTGATTCCTGACTCAAAGCTCTACTGATGTAGGAATAAACTGTCTCAAGTACAACTTTCCTGTTTGATTGCCCCATTGGTTTATCCTGTGGAACTGTCTCCTGGATTATTATCTATGTATCAATCAATCAATCAAAGGTATTTGGCCACTTCATATTCAGTTTACCACTACATTCTCCATCTTCAAAACTCTCTGAAATTGTATCTCATCCAGGAGGCCTTTCCTGATTCATTTCTCATCTCACCACCCTATTTCTCCTCGACTCCAGCTTTAGCACTTCCCTATCGCCCAAGAATTTAGGTATTCACATCTCCACCATTGCACTTCTGAATATATCTTTACAGTCTCTTGCTTCCCTTAGCAGTAATTTATTTTAGTGTCTGTATACCCCCATTAGATTACCTGTACATATCTATTCTATTTTATTTTGTAGTATTTTTGGTTTTGTCTCCCCCTTTTAGACTGTGAGCCCACTGTTGGGTAGGGACTGTCTCTATATGTTGCCAATTTGTACTTCCCAAGCGCTTAGTACAGTGCTCTGCACACAGTAAGCACACAATAAATACGATTGATGATGATGATGATTAGATTGGAAGTTCCTTGAGAACAGGGATAATGCCTATTTATTTTACTTCCACAAGGACTCTCAGTACAGTGCACTACAGAGAGTAAGCACTCAAGCTGTACTTTCTGATGATCGATCATATGTCCATAACCCTGCTCCGCCCCTTTCTTCCTTGTAAAAGAAACTCAGTTTTGAGCTAGTCAGAAACCTTTGATCTAAACTCTCATTAATAAAAGTCCATTTAACTGTGAATTGTTTTTACAACTAGAGCAGCAGGGAACATACCAGTAAGTAGAGCTGAGGAAAACGGGTCACTTCCTCCTAGGTTTAACGAGACAGAGAAAACAAAGAAAACAGAAAGGTAAACAGAGGTGCAGTACATATAGGGGGATGTACATTTGCTTTCTCTCTCTCTCTCTCTCTCTCTCTCTCTCTCTCTGTCTCGCCCCCATCTCTTTCCCCCTCCCTCCCTCTCTCTCACTCTTTTTCACTCTAATTCTAAAGTAAAAAAACCAGGAAGGTAAGGCTAAGCTCAGTATATACATAGAGATGAGCATTTGTTCCTTCTCTCTTCCTCTTTATCATTCTTTCTCTCTCTCTTTCTCTCTCTCTTACACAAAAACACACACACACCAGCCATGCATACAGGGCAATGCAAATAAGTGCCTGCAGGAAAACAGGCACCTGTGACATAAAGCCTTAGAATGAGGCAAAGACAGATACAGAGATGAAGACAAATGCATTATTTTGAACTCTTATTAAAATGTCAAAAATTTTTTGAAAATATGAGACAACTGAACCCTTTTGAACATTGTCCTGTAGATTCCCTAATTGAAAACTGGTTTTTCTAATATTCTTTCTGTACCAACCAAAGATTAGTGACTATAAAAAGCTAGTCCTCCTAGGATTTCTATTTTCTTTATTTAGAGCTGTATTCACCTGGATTCTTAAGCTAATCTCCTTTCTGATTTTCACGATTTGGAGAAAAGAATCTCTAGACTTACACAAAAAAATATGCTAGTGATATTTGCTCTTGAGTTAAGTTATGAAATGACAATAGTTTTCAGATAAAATTGCTGACATTTCTTTGGTGCAATGCACTAATCACAGTATAACATACTTAAGCATACCAGATTTTCTTAATTTTTTACTTCAGATGTTCTAGCAAAGAAATTTAATCTATGCCATGAAGTGCATGTGTATAATGGAGGTAAAATTGAAAAAAAAAAAATCCTGAAATCCCCTTCCGTATAATCCTGTCTCAGTGACACAAAATAATTGGTCAATTTTGGCCTTTCAATATTGCCATTAAGTTTCACTTATGACAATGGAGGTTCTGTTTAAATATCGAGAGTGTATTTGACAGCAAGATTTTTTTCAAAGATACAAACCCCACCCTCCACAACTTTATTTTTAAATTTAGTGTGAATTTAATTCACCTCAAAAAGCCTTCTTGATAGAAAAGGGGGGCTGTGGAACTCTCAAGTGTATTACCAGTGAAGCAGCGTGGCTCAATGGAAAGAGCTTGGCAGTCAGAGGTCATGGGTTCAAATCCCGGCTCTGCCAATTGTCAGCTGTATGACTTTGGGCAAGTCACTTCACTTCTCTGTGCCTCAGTGACCTCATCTGTAAAATGAGGATGAAGACTGTGAGCCCCATGTGGGACAACCTGATCACCTTGTATCCTTCCCAGTGCTTAGAACAGTGCTTTACACCTAGTAAGCGCTTAACAAATACCATCATTATTATTATTTATTATTATTATTACTACCTGCTTATGGGGTGGTGACATGCCGTTCTCCAACACTCCTTGGGAAAGAACAAAAGAACAGGGGCTTGAAGTGGGGCCGTCTCTATATGTTGCCAACTTGTACTTCCCAAGCGCTTAGTACAGTGCTCTGCACACAGTAAGCGCTCAATAAATACGATTGAATGAATGAATGAATGAATGCAGTGCAGTGGAAATGAATTCCTGACACTGAGGGTAATTAAATGGAAGATCGGGTTTCCAGGGAGGTGGTGGCTAGCTCTTCATGTCAGCTCTAAAAATACTAGTGAGTCCTGTTTGGTTCAGCAGGTGCAATGCTGTCTCGAGGGAGATGAATGAACCAAAAGATCCCCTCAGGCTCCTTCCATCCTGTGATTCTGTGCAGTGACCTCATGTCTGGTTCCAGATAACATGGAGCAGACCCAAGTTGGCTTGGGTGCAGCTAGCAGATTTACAAAATGGCTGCCTGACTTAAACTGACTAAAGGAGCCGTTGATATGGAAATCTGAATCTCCTTAATGTCATTTAATTCATTATTCATTCAATCGTATTTATTGAGTGCTTACTCTGTGCAGAGCACTGTACTAAGCACTTGGGAAGTACAAGTTGGCAACATATAGAGACAGTCCCTACCTGACAACGGGTTCACAGTCTAGAAAGGGGAGACAGACAACAAAACAAAACATGTGGCCAATTTGTACTTCCCAAGCGCTTAGTACAGTGCTCTGCACATAGTAAGCGCTCAATAAATACGATTGATGATGATGATGATGATGATGATGATGATGATGTGGACAGGTGTCAAGTCGTTAGAATAAATAGAATTAAAGCTAAATGCACATCATTAACAAAATGAATAGAATAGTAAATATGTACAAGTAAAATAAATAGAGTAATAAATCTGTACAAACATACATACAAGTGCTGTGGGGAGGGGAAGGAGGTAGAGCGTTTGTAATGTTGGGTCTTGTGGAGGAAGTTGCATTGCTAGCTATGTTGCTTTAATACTGATTGGGAACTGTATTCATTCAATTCATTCAACAGTATTTATTGAACACTTACTGTGTGCAGAGTACTGTACTGTGTGCTTGAGAGAGTACAACACAACAATAAACAGACACATTTCCTGCCCGCAATGAGCTTACAGTCTAGAGGACTAGGTTTTTATAATAATTTATAATTTTGGTATTTGTTAAGTGCTTACTATGTGCCATAGCTTCTCTCACTTCTTATCTGGTCTCAGGTAGCCAGGACCAGCTTCTGAAATTTGGCCTCTGGAAAAGTTTGCGACCATAATGTAATGGTATTACATGGAATTCCAATCAAACCCCAAAACTAGTGGGTTTCTCCAGGGATACTTCCCACTTGTGGGGACTGTGGGTCCTACAGCCACTTAGACAAAATAACCTAATTAAAAAATATTGGAAACACAGAGGTAGACACCAATATTTTCTGCAGAGGTAGGAATGATCTTAAAGGAACACACCCTTCCCTCTCTATCCAAACTGCCAAGATGCTGATCCAAGCTCTTAGCTATCCCACTTTGATTACTGCATCAGCTTCCTTGCTGACCTCCCTGCCTCCTGTCTGTCTCACTGTAACTTAGTCTTGTCTGCCCCACTGCTGACCCTTAGCCCAAGTCCTCCCTCTGGCTAATAACTCCCTTTGGCTACGTATCCAACAGTCCACTACTCACCCCACCGTCAAAGCCCTCCAAAATCACTTCTTTTTCAAGAGCCCTTCTCTGACTAAGCAAGCCCTCGTTTCCCCTATTTGCCTTCCCTTTTGCATTGCCTATACACTTGGATTTTTCCCCCTTAATTTCTCGATGTTTGTCCCACAGCACTTATATACATATCCTTCCTAACACGATCCTATTTCCCCATCTGTAATATATTTGGTTTTTAGATAGACTGATTCATTTTGTGCTACATCTTGTTAATCAGGCAAACTCCTTCAAGGTGATCCAGTGAACTAGTGGTTTATATTGTCATCTAATGGATTGTCTCCATAGTTTAAATTGCGAAGTTGCCCTATCTTACAACCAGAGGGTAGTACAAGGAAGAAAGAGGTGGAACTAGAGGGGAAAGAAGCATGACCTATAGGATGGCGGTGTAGTGAAAATTGATGGGAAAGTCTTTAAGTAAGACAGAGTTAGGACTGGAAGATGAGATCTGATTAGGATATGTTTGTTCATTTGTAATGTATTTTACCATCTGCCTCTGCCACTAACATAAAATTATTGGGGACAAAGAAAATGTCCACTAATTATTTTGCATTCTACAAAGTGCTTAGTATATAGTGCACTGCACCAGGCACTTAATGGATAGGGCTGACAGGAGTTTGGAGATAGAGTGCCTTCTATGGAAAGTTCGGGCCTTAAAGACACAGAATTCATGAGGAGCTGTGTGTCATAATGGGAAGAACATGGGCCTAGGTAGTCAGAGAACCTGGGTTCTAAACCTAGCTCCTCCACCTGACTGCTGGGTGACCTTGGCAAGTCTCTGTGCCTCAGATAACCTCATCCGTAAAATGGGGATTAAGATTGGTAACTCCACAGGTGATATGGACAGTGTTCAGCACCTGGGGTTAACAAAGGCTTGCTAAATACCACGAAACCAAACAAAAACAGAACACACTGGGATCTGATTACTTTGTACTTTTAATAGCACATAGTACATGCATAATAAATTCTCATAATAATATAGAACACCACCATCCACTCCCAGAAAGACACTATCTCGGTGTCATTCTCAGTTTGTCACTCTTGTTCAACTCTCCTCCTATCCAGTCCACTGCCAAATCCTGCCGTATCTTCCTGCACAGTATCTTCATAGTCCCTTCTCCATCTTCTCCATCCAAACTGCCACTACCCAGGTATAAACTCTGGTCTTACTATCATGGGTTCCTGATTGGTCTCCTAGCCTCCTGTCTCTCCCCCTTCCAATTTCATTAAACGTTGCTACACTAAGAAATTGAAATTTTAACTCATTTTCCCAGGCCCATATTAGCAAACATAAACATATCCCACTCATCTTAATTTACCCAAGGCATAAAATGAATCCTTCAGAGACAAAGGGGCCAGAGACCTGATAGAAGATATTAAAAGCTGCATATTACATGAATCCAGTGAAACATCTCCATGTAGATAAACACTTGAGTACAATTTTGGCATGCTATTTCTTCAGGCTGTTCCTACATATTTTGGTTGCAAAGTAATGATGTGAACCCAATTTTCAAAGCATCTTCTCTGTCACGTCCAAACCTGACAAAGTATATCTGTGAAGATGTGTCTGACTTTTAGCGTATTAAAAAGGCTACTTAGGTTGTTGGAAATTGGCTGCTGGTAGCCAAGGGATTACGTACAGCTGAATGACTGCCAAACTGCAGAGCATCAGTAAGTGTCTCAAGATAAAGCCAATCCCCTCAAGCTTGGTTCTGCATTGATTCTTGGTGTTCTTCTCCCACCATCTTTCCATCACCCCTTCCTTAACCACCCCTCTCCTTACCCTGTCTAGGATATTTATTATAGGTCAGGGATGGGGGTCCTGACTTTAAATAAGCCTCTTTGATGATAAATGATCATGAAGATCAATAGCACATAAATCTTTCTCTTCATTTTCCTAACCACTTCATCACCAGAAGCTCACTGTCAGTGTCGGAGGAATGCTTCTTTGTCAAGTCTTTCCCTGTACCAGAAATGATCAATCCCCTCTCATCTCACAGAGCTCAATCATCTAGGTGAAAGGTCCTCTAGGTTAATTTTTCATTCATAGTGTAATCTGCTTACAAATAGACACTTTTTACATTTCAGTACGATTTCTAGAATCTACATAGTGTCATATGCTCAAAATCTTAGGGTATAATTGAGTAGCATGATCACAAATCTACTATTTGGTAATTGAAATATGTGGCACTCGTATTTCAAAGCATTCGGTTCTAGCTCTAATTGCTGAATAGTGTTTAGATGCCATTCAACAGATTTGTGTCAGAGAGTCCATATTATCCATCCAAACTTTAAAACATTGATAAGGTCCCCAATTTTAGGCTGAGCCAATTACTGAATAGATCAGAGTCCAACACTCTTCATGACTGGGCCCTGCTGTAACATTTTGATGAAATTACTAAGTAAAAACTGTAATAATAATAATAATAATGGCATTTATTAAGCACTTACTATGTGCAAATCACTGTTCTAAGCGCTGGGGAGGTTACAAGGTGATCAGGTTGTCCCACGTGGGGCTCACAGTCTTAATCCCCATTTTTACAGATGAGGTAACTGAGGCACAGAGAAGTTAAGTGACTTGCCCAAAGTCACACAGCTGACAATTGGCGGAGCCAGGGTTTGAACCCATGACCTCTGACTCCAAAGCCCGTTCTCTTTTCCACTGAGCCATGCTGCTTCTCTAACTGTAGTAAATTGTCCGGAGAGTGCAGGATTTTAAAAATAGTCAGTTAAAAAAATCAATAGACTATTCTTTGATTTAAGCTTTCCTAAGGTTCTAAACCATGTAAATCGGTTCACTGTTGTTGGTGCTATTGTCCTCATACACATTTTCGATGTTTCTGGCAGACAACCAGGAACACAAACGCTGGTTCAAGGAAGAATGTTCTTGTTAATGGCCATCTGGAACCTGAAAAGACTTTGTGGTTGCCTGCGTGAGCCAAGCCAAATGTTCAAACCCTTGGAGACTCTCTTTCCATAAGAGATGATACAATTTCCATTCCCTTATGTGTTGCATATGATTCGGTAAATGCTCAGTTCGGAGCAGGTTTTTACAGAACACAGATAAAACTGGGTTTAGGCAGCTGACTGAAGAGTCGATAGCTCTCATGTTCCACAACTAATTCTGGAAGTTGGACCGCGTGGCCCCGTAGGTATTTGCAGTGTTAAAAGCCACATACTAACGATATTCCAGGATATTAGTAGCAGCGGTGATGGTAACAGACTGAATCCCCTTTTCCCAGACTGAGCTCCCTTTTTCCTCTCCTCCTTCCCCTCCCCACAGCACTTGCATATATTTGTACATATTTATTACTCTATTTTACTTGTACATATTTACTACTCTATTTTATTAATGATGTGCATATAGAGAAGCAGCGTGGCTCAGTGGAAAAGAGCACGGGCTTTGGAGTCAGAGGTCATGGGTTCAAATCCCGCCTCTACCAATTGTCAGCTGTGTGAGTTTGGGCAAGTCACTTAACTTCTCTGTGCCTTAGTTACCTCATCTGTAAAATGGGGATGAAGACTGTGAGCCCTCTGTGGGACAACCTGATCACCTTGTAACCTCCCCAGTGCTTAGAACAGTGCTTTCTACCTAGTAAGTGCTTAATAAATGCCATCATTATTATTATTATGTAGCTATAATTCCATTTATTCTGACAGTTTTGACACCTGTCTACATGTTTTGTTTTGTTGTCTGTCTCCTCCTCCTAGACTGTGAGCCTGTTGTTGGGTAGGGACCCTCTCTATATGTTGCCGACTTGTACTTCCCAAGCGCTTAGTACAGTGCTCTGCACACAGTAAGCACTCAATAAATACGGTTGAATGAATGAATAGTATTTGAGCACCCACTAAGCGCTTGCCAGTCAGGTTCTCATTAGGGCAGTTAATGCAACAAGCAGGTAGATGAGCAGCATATTGCAAAATGTGCAGGAATTTTATATTCAAATCCCATTCATAATAATAATAGTGGTATTTGTTGTGTGCCAAAAACTGTACTAAGCACTGGGGAAGATACAAGATAATCAAGTCCTACGTGGGCTCACATTCTAAGTAGGAGCAGCGTGGCTCAGTGGAAAGAGCCCGGGCTTTGGAGTCAGAGGTCATGGGTTCAAATCCTGGCTTTGCCAATCGTCAGCTGTGTGACTTTGGGCAAGTCACATCACTTCTCTGTGCCTCAGTTCCCTCATCTGTAAAATGGGGATTAAGACTGTGAGCCCCACATGGGACAATCTGATCACCTTGTATCCCCCAGCGCTTAGAACAGTGCTTTGCACATAGTAAGCACTTAACAAATACCATTATTATTATTAGGAGTCAGAGGTCATGGGTTTAAATCCCGGCTCCACCAAGTGTCAGCCTGACTTTGGGCTAGTCACTTAACTTCTCTATGCCTCAATTACCTCATCTGTAAAATGGGGATGAAGACTGTGAGCCCCCCCGTGGGACAACCTGATCACCTTGTAACCTCCCCAGTGCTTAAAACAGTGCTTTGTACATAGTAAGCGCTTAATAAGTGCCATTAAAAAAAGTAGGAGGAGGCACAGGCATTGAATCCCCATTTTGCAGGAGAGAACTGAGGCACAAAGTGAAGTGACTTATTCAAGGTTGCACAGGATGAAAGTGGCAGAGACAGGATTGGAACCCAGGTCCTCTGACTGTTAAGCCTGTACTGTTTCCACTAGGCCATACTGTTTTTATGTGTTTCTAGGGAGAATGACTGCGGCAAAGTGTTGTTATTATGAACTGATGCCATAGTGAACCAGTGGTCATCTTGGTAGCTACTGTGGTTTTCATTGCCCACATCAGCCAGCTGTTTTCAGGATCCCAGGAGACCTTGTCCTGCATATAAGGTTCCCGAGTAGTTCCTCTTTCGGGTACCTTCACTACTCACAGTATTGGCCCAGTGGAGATTTTCCTCCATGTGGCTATTTTCTCCTCACGTCGCAGCTAGTTAGACTTTCAGGCTTTGTGAGGGATATTTGGTCCATGATGGATTCTTATTTATAAGGAATAAACAAGAGGATTTATAGAGATTTGGGGATCATAAATTCCTAATGGGTTTGTTAGAGTGGAAAAATTTGGATTCGAGTCAGGGGAAGTAAGTCTCACCCTGTTCTTCTAAGCATTCTTTGTGTCATTTCTAGGATAACAATAATGATGATTTTGGTATTTAAGTGCTTGCTGTGTTCCAGGCACTGTATTAAGCACTGGGGTGGATAAAAGCTAATTGGGTTGGACACAATCCCTGTCCCACTTGGGGCCCACAGTATTAATCCCCATTTCACCTAGGATAGATGGATGATGACAATAATGATAGTAACTGTGGTATTTGTGAAGTTCTTACTATATGCCAAGGACTGTTCTGGGGTGGATCCAGTATGAGCAGCGTGGCTCAGTGGAAACAGCCCGGGCTTGGGAGTCAGAGGTCATGGGTTCAAATCCCGGCTCCGCCAATTGTCAGCTGTGTGACTTTGGGCAAGTCACTTAACTTCTCTGTGCCTCAGTTACCTCATCTGTAAAACGGGGATTGAGACTGTGAGCCCCACGTGGGACAACCTGATCACCTTGTAACCTCCCCAGCGCTTAGAACAGTGCTTTGCACATAGTAAGTGCTTAATAAATGCCATTATTATTATTATTATTATTATTAAGTATATTGCACAAGAGTGCCCCTCTCCCACAGAGGGCTAGCAGTCTTAAATAGGAGGGAGAATGCATTTTTAATCCCGTATTTACAGATGAACAACCTGAGCAACCTGGCCAGAGAAGTTGAGTGACTTGTCCAAGATCACATGGCAGGTGCAAGTCACATAACTTCTCTGTGCCTCAGTGTCTTCAACCATAAAATGGGGATTCAATACCTTTTCACCCTACTAGTTAGTTTGAGAGCCTCATGTGAGGCTGTCCTTATTAACAGTGAGATACTGTCCTCATTAACTTTTATCTTCCCCAGTGCTTAGAATATTTCTTGAAATGTCATAAACATTTAACAAATATCTTAATTGTTATTAATAATAGTAATGATTAAGTGTAATTATTATTATTTTAATTATTACATGGTAGAACCAGGATTAGGACCCCAGATCCCCCGACTCTGAGGTCTGTGCTTTTCCCACTAGGCCACACTGCTCTCCCCCGGCCCCCACATCTTTCACTGTTCTGACCCAGGTGTAGCATTTCTTCTGCTTGCATATGACAAGTTCTAATATAGCTTCTTTCCACAGCCCATTTCCTTAAACATCTGCACCCCATTAGGGAATCCCTACAGGTGAGGACTAGAAACAAGCCACATATGGGTTGTTTGTAAGGCAGAACAATATAGTCATAATCCACGTGGAAGTAAAAGTCATGCCCGAGCAAGCAGGGATTTCACGGGCATTCACTCTATCCCATTGTCTTCTGTTCATTTGCAAAGGTAGATGTGTTCATCTCTAATGCTGCCTGTTGTATAATACAAACAGAACTGCTATGATACAAACAGCTATGGACTGGGGGAAATTCAGCTGACTCATATTTGAACACCACAAACAGCCAAACTGTGACAT
The DNA here is from genome assembly GCF_015852505.1 of Tachyglossus aculeatus. NCBI lineage: Eukaryota > Metazoa > Chordata > Mammalia > Monotremata > Tachyglossidae > Tachyglossus > Tachyglossus aculeatus. Next base: position 50,441,248 of record NC_052071.1, read on the forward strand.
ACATGTGAAAATATTCGCAAAATGTTCACTTTTTTTACTTGGTTCTGTACTTCACAAAACATTTTTTCAAACACCTTTGATGCTTTGATTGCTGATCCAGCACAGTCCAGGCCTTATGAAACTTATTTATAGTCAAGACAAGGAAGATGTATTTTCTGAAAACTCTGTGTTTGCTGTTTCGCTTCGTCCTTTTCTTTGTAATGTGGCTAACAGAAATCGGTGTGATGGAGATCACCCAGTATGAGTTGGAATGAAGTTGGGTTTCCCAAATAGCTCTTGATTTCTAGACACATTTAGTGTCTCAGCAGAAAGTGAAACCAAGGCCTCAATTTGAAATATTTGAAGGAGTATGAACAACTTAAACTGGCAGAATTTTTTTTCTGTCATGGTTATCTCAGGTCCAGTGAGTTCGTTTTTCAGATCAGAATAATGGACTGTGATGTTATGAGACTGCCACCTTTATTTTGAAATTTAGTTTATTTTATCTCTGAAAATAATTATTGAGAGGCATAGAGGGGCAAAATGAAAGAATTGCCCCACAAATGCCCAGTTACTTCTTTTATTCAAGAGGAAAGCTGGACTTTGAATCATCTTGAGTGTTTTTTTATTATTATTACTACTGTTCATTCATTCATTCAATCATATTTATTGAGCACTTACTGTGTGCAGAGCACTGTACTAAATGCTTGGGAAGTACAAATCGGCAACATACAGAGACGGTCCCTACCCAACAATGGGCTACTGTTAACAGTAGTAGTATTACAACAAAAAACTCTTAAGCCATTTTTGAGATGTCATATTAAAATCTTATCACCATCACAGCCTAAACAATATTTGAGTTCCTTGTTGGTGTAGTACACTTTATTATTATGGAAAGTTACCTAGGCAAGAAATGGAAAATGAAGGATGAAAACGCAGGACCAAAAAATGTGACTATCATATAAATAAACTTTTTAGGGAGAAGCTTCTTAAAAGAGACTAAAATTACTTCTTCATACTATTGTAGACAAGTCTATATCATTATTACTACTACTACTACTACTGTGTTATATCGATATAGAGAAGCAGCATGGCTCAGTGGAAAGAGCCCAGGCTTGGGAGTCAGAGGTCATGGGTTCAGATCCCGGTTCCGCCACTTGTCAGCTGTGTGACTTTGGGCAAATCACTTCGCTTCTCTGCGCCTCAGTTACCTCATATGTAAAATGGGGATTAAGACTGTGAGCCCCACGTGGGACAACCTGATCACCTTGTATCCACCCCAGTGCTTAGAATAGTGCTTCACACATAGTAAGTGCTTAACAAATGCCATTATTATTATTATTATATATACATAATATATATTCATTACATCAACGTATGCATAATGTGTGGGTATGTATCCACACAGCTAGAGTCATGACAGTATTTGGCGAGCACTTATAGGGTGCAGTGCACTGAAATAAGTAAGCATTTGGGAAAGTATAATAGAAACACAAAATATGTTCCCCTCCCACAAGATGCATATCCTCTACTGGGAGAGCATGTGCAAATATTTACAAGTAGAGAAATGAGAAGAAATAACTGCTGCTATTGCTGAGTGTAGAGATTTCATTCATGGCTGCAGATATGGGTCTGTCAAACTCATTCATTCAATCATTTATGAGCCCTTACTGTGTGCAGAGTACTGTACTAAGCGCTTGGAAAGTACCGTTCGAATGCATTAGTCCATTTCTCAGTGAATGGTACTTATTGAGTGCTCACTTGGGAGAGTACAATATGTAGACACATTCCCTACCCACAATAAGCTTACAGTCTAGAGGAGGACAATCCCCTTCCATACCCTATAGACTATACATTCCTTGAAGACAGGGATCATATCTACTAACTCCACTCTGCTATGTGCTTAGTACAATGCTTTGCTGTACATATAAAGATTTCCCCTTGCTGTGCCGTTGGTGTTTTTATCTGCAGTAATAACACTAACACTACTACTAACAATATCATCAATCAGTCATTTATTGAGTGCTTACTGTGTGCAGAACACTGTGCTAAGCACTTGAGAGAGTGCAATATAACAGAGTTTGGTAGTCATGACCCCTGCCCACAGGAAGCTTACAATAATAACATGAATGCAAATGTTAATTATGATAGTATTGTTAAATGCTTGATATATGCCAAGCACTGTACTAAGTCCTGGGGATAGGTACAAGATATGCACGTTGGACACATTCCCTGTCCCACATGGGCTTCACAGTCTCAGTGGGAGGAAGATCAGATATTGAATGCCCAATTTACAGATGAGGAAATTGAGGCACAGAAAAGATAAATGACTTGCCCAAGGTCAGACAGCAGTCAAGTGGCAGAACCAGGATGAGAACATAAATAAGTGCTTAGTACAATGCCCTGCACACAATAAGCGTGCAATAAATATGATTGAATGAATGAATCCTCTGACTGAGCCCGTTGTTGGGTAGGGACTGTCTCTGTATGTTGCCCAAGCGCTTAGTACAGTGCTCTGCACACAGTAAGCGCTCAGTAAATATGATAGAATGAATGAATGCTGCATCAACCTGGTGCTGGGTTGTTTTTTTTAATTCTTATTTATTCTTCTGAGGGTCATGGTCTTCCTGAAACCTCTATTGTAACTCAGTTGCCCCAATTCTGATTGGTAGCTTTCTTATCAGGCAGCCAACCAAACATCCACTGGTATGATATGATATCATTTGAAGTTTTTCTTCACTGTCTTTCCTATGATTATCACATTCTTATTTATCATAAGACAATTTTGGGGGTAGTAGTAAGAGTAGAAAACAAAAACAATAATAATAATAATTTAATAAGAGTAGATAATAATAATGAAAATGATAATAATAATAATAGAGTCATTTAAGCACTTACTATGTACCAAGTGCTGTATTAACAGCTGAGGATGATATAATATAAACAGATCAGACACAGTCCCTGTCCCACATGGGGATCCCATTCGACAGGGGAAGGAGAACAGGTATGCTGCTTGTAACGCAGGAGCTTAGCTCCAAGCAGATTCATTCTGGATTCGGCGAGACCGAAGGAAGACAGAGGAGCCTTTGCAATGGGGTTCATATCACCTTTAATCTCTCGGCGGCCAGTCGAGGTCCTGGCGCAAGGACAGCCCCCTTCCACGGGACATCTGTGGAGCATCCGCACTGCAACAGGTGTGGGGCGGGCTTTTATACAGAACCGGACAAAGGTGGCCGCTTGCCAAAGGCTTATCTAAGGCCTACCTAAGTGTGGCGCAGTTAGAAATATATGGCGCCTGAGCAGAAAGCAGAGCAAGGAATTCTAGGTATCATAACAAAGCGAGGGATCCTGGATATCACAAAAAGCGAGGGATTCTGGGTATCGCAGTATTCCGTGGACATACACTGCTGTACTCAGTTTTCTTCACGTGTGATACCCAACAGAGGTATGTTGTGTGGAGCGTTGTTTCAAAAGACTACATTCCAGGTGCTCATTGTTTGTGACCCTATCCTTTGCCTCTCCCAGCATACTTAATGTTTAGTACTGCATACAGTGCTTTGGAAATCAAACGTGGCATCTGTGTTGTGTTGCTACTACTACCGTTGCCCTGATTTCCATCATGAACAACAGAAGCTTCATTCTCCTAGCCAGCATCCTCACCCAATTCAGTATTATTGCCTAATAATAATACGCGTCTCTCAGTCTACAAGGGAAAGAGAACAAGTATGCTGCTTTCATCAGTTTTCCTGGCATGGGACACCCAAGAGAGGTGTATTAAGTGTTGTTTCAATGGTAACTGCATTCATGATGCTCATAGTTAGCACCCCTATCCGTGACTCTCTCAGCGTACTTAGAAGGACGTGGGTTCTCATCCCGGCCCCTCCGCTTGTCTGCTGTGACCTTGGGCAAATCACTTAACTTCTCTGTGCCTCAGTTACCTCTTCCATAAAATGAAGATTAAGAGTGTGAGCCCCATGCGGAACAGGGTCTGTGTCCAACCTAATTAACTTGTATCTACCCCAGACCTTAGAACAGTTTTTGGCACCTAGTAAAGAAAACTCTCTGGATACACTACCAGAACGATTGCAGCTGGAAATGGGGTGCTCTGGGAGAGATGTGTCCATGGCACCGCTATGGGTTGGCCATGACTCGACGGCATAAGACAACAATAACAAGCACTTAATAATAATAATAATAATAATACTGCTGTGTGACCTTGAGCAAGTCACTTGACTTCTCAGTGCCTCAGTTATCTCATCTGTAAAATGGGGGTTGAGACTGAGAGCCCATAGGGGCAGGGACTGTGTCTAACCTGATTTGCTCGTATTCACCCGAGCACTTAGTAATAATAATAATGATGATGGCATTTGTTAAGTGCTTACCATGTGCAAACCACTGTTCTAAGTGCTGGGGGGTATGCAAGGTGATCAGGTTGTCCCATGTGGGGCTCACAGTCTTAATCCCCATTTTACAGATGAGGTAACTGAGGCTCAGAGAAGGTAAGTGACTTGCCCAAGGTCACACAGCAGACACGTGGAGGAGCTGGGATTAGTACAGTGCTTGACACACAGTGGGGCTTAACAAACACCACAGTTATTGCTATTATTACTGCATACAGGTGGCTTTGGGGAAAGAGTTGTAGAAATCAAATGTGGCATCTGTGTGGTGTTTCTACTAGTCCATCCCCCATCAAGTTATCTGATCCATTACCCTGAGCTGGAGATCACTCCTGGACTTATGTGCCCCGGTGGCCTAATGGATAAGGTATTGGCCTCCTAAGCCAGGGATTGTGGGTTCGAGTCCCACCCGGGGTGAAAAACTTCCCCCCTTTTAGACTGTGAGCCCACTGTTGGGTAGAGACTGTCTCTATATGTTGCAAACTTGTACTTCCCAAGCGCTTAGTACAGTGCTCTGCACACAGTAAGCGCTCAATAAATACGATTGATGATGATGATGATGACCACTGTCTTCTCTTATGCCGTCGAGTCGTTTCCAACCCATAGCGACACCATGGACACATCCCTCCCAGAAAGCCCCGCTCTTCATCTGCAATCATTCTGGTGGTGGATCCATAGAGTTTTCTTGGTAAAAATATGGACGTGGTTTACCATCGCCTCCTTCCATGCAGTAAACTTGAGTCTTTGCCCTAGATTCTCTCCCCTGCCACTGCTGCCCAGCACAAGTGACTTTTGACTTGTAGCAGATTACCTGCCACTTGCTAGCCACTGGCCAAGCTAGGAATGGAATGGATAGACCTCTTCTTGACTCTCCTTCCCATAGCTGTGACTGGTAGAGAACTGGAAACTCTCCTGGTGCGACCCTGAGAAGGATCTGGACCGTTAAGCCGTAAAAAGTAGCTCCAGTGGGCTGGTATTAATAATAGTAATAATAATAATTTTGGTATTTGTCAAGTGCTTACTATGTGCCAAGCACTGTTCTAAGCGCTGGGGGAGATACAAGGAAATCAAGTTGTCCCACATGGGGCTCACAGTCTTAATCCCCATTTCCCAGATGAGGTAACTGAGGCATGGACAAGTTAAGTGACTTGCCCAAAGTCACACAGCTGATAAGTGGCGGAGCTGGGATTAGAACCCATGACCTCCGATTCCCAAGCCCGCGCTCTTTCCACTGAACCACACCGCTTCTCTGCTAAATATATAGCATGAGTGCTATGGTGCTGGTAATAGATGGGGAACAGATCAAGATCAGAAGAGGATTTTCTGTAGATACTTAAATGGGAGGAAGTGATTCGCTTTAAAGAGAACACTCCAGGTGGTGATAGGCAGGGGTGTTGTGGAAGAGGAAAGAGAGAGAAGGAGAAAATTGAGGCTCAACAAATGTTGGCTCAATTCTCCCAATAAAATTAGCACTTAGATGTTTGTTGTCTTATTGCACAATATCTGCAAATGTTTGCGATCACCTCTTAGATTGAAGGCAGCTCTCCAAGTAGCCCACAGGACGAAAAAACGAACACGAGCGAATAATTACAGCCAAACCCAATAGCTAGAATCAGTGAACCTGTGTACAAAGATTCCCTTAGTTCATCCTTCATCAGGTTCTCCGATCTGTTACCCTGAGCTGGAGAGCACTCCTGTACCGTTAAGCCTTAAAAATAGTTCCAGTGGGCTATTACAAGCAAAGTGTTGCCTAGTGGAAAGAGTACAATCCCAGGAGTAAGAAGACCTGTGGGTTTAATCCCAGGTCTGCCACTTGCCTGCCGTGTGACCTTGGGCAAGTAACTTAACTACTCTTTGCCTCAGTTCCCTCACCTGTAAATTGGGGATTAAATATCTATTCTCTCTCCTTAGACGGTGGAACAGGACTGTGTCTGATCTGATAATTTTGTATCTACCCCAGTACAGTGCTTGGCACATAATTCATTCAATCGTATTTATTGAGCGCTTACTATGTGCAAAGCACTGTTCTAAGCGCTGGGGGGATACAAGGTGATCAGGTTGTCCCACGTGGGGCTCACAGTCTTCATCCCCATTTTACAGATGAGGTCACTGAGGCTCAGAGAAGTGAAGTGGCTTGCCCAAGATCACACAGCAGACATGTGGCAGAGCCGGGATTTGAACCCATGACCTCTGACTCCAAAGCCCGGGCTCTTCCCACTGAGCCATGCCACTTCTCTACTAAATAAATACTTAACTTAACAAATACTTAACAAATAGCATAATAGTTATTCTTATTAGTGTGTTTTTGGTGGACATGGAAGCAAATCTCAATTACATTGAGATTGAGAAGTGAGAGCAATTGCTTCTCAATTGAGAAGCAGCGTGGCTCAGTGGAAAAGAGCACGGGCTTTGGAGTCAGAGGTCATGGGTTCAAATTCTGGCTCCACCAATTGTCAGCTGTGTGACTTTGGGCAAGTCACTTAACTTCTCTGTGCCTCAGTTACCTTATCCGTAAAATGGGGATTAAGACTGTGAGCCCCCCGTGGGACAACCTGATCACCTTGTAACCTCCTCAGCACTTAGAACAGTGCTTTGCACTTAGTAAGCACTTAATAAATGCTATTATTATTATTGTTGTTATTATTATTATTATTATTATTATTATTTTATTACATGGCTCCAACTTAGTTTTTCTGAATCAAAGAGAAGCACCCCAGCCCTCATGGTTCCACGCTAGAACAATGTGTCCTCTGCTGGTATTATACAGTTAAATCACAACTATACAGCACCGTTGGAGGTTGTGTTTCCTTCTGGAATGTGCTCCGAGCTAAAATGAGAAATCCTACAAATCTGTAGGGAAACCTTCTAGACTGTGAGCCCACTGTTGGGTAGGGATCGTCTCTATATGTTGCCAGCTTGTACTTCCCAAGTGCTTAGTACAGTGCTCTGCACACAGTAAGCGCTCAATAAATACGATTGAATGAATGAATGAATAGCACCAGCCTGGGAGTCAGAGCATGTGGGTTCTAATCCTGGCTCTGCCACATGTTCTGCTGTGTGACCTTGGGCAAGTCACTTCACTTCCCTGTGCCTCAGGTAGCTCATCTGTAAAATGGGGATTAAGACTGGGAGCGTCATGCAGTGCAGGTACTCTGTCCAAACTGATAAACTTTTAGACTGTGAGCCCACTGTTGGGTAGGGACTGTCTCTATATGTTGCCAACTTGTACTTCCCAAGCGCTTAGTACAGTGCTCTGCACACAGTGAGCACTCAATAAATACGATTGATTGACTAATTGATAACCACGTACCTACCCAAGGCTTAGAACAGCGCCTGGCACAAACTAAGTGTTTAACAAATGCCATGATTACAATTTGATTTCCTGTCACCCCTGTCAACCACAAGTTATGGTAGATACTGCCTGAACTTAAGTGGAAGGGTGATGTCAGAATCAAAGTAATGTTTATTGGGATTCTATATCCTCAGCCATATATATGAGGGTCTTTCACAGCATGCACTGGTTGATTGTTTGGATAGGGATGATATTTCCTGGCCAGTTCTGCCAGTTCCAATCTTGATTATTGTGTTTCCAACCACTGCTGCCTTTAATGGGTCTTCTGTCGCTCCTTGTTGGTTCCATTAGATTTTCTGTCTGCCATGTCAGTAACCGACTGCTTGGGAGCAGATGTTTCTGAGGTATCATTGATAACAGTGTCAGCAAGATTGTTCAGAGCCAAAGGCCAACAAGCTTGACTGATGAGGAGGAGGGTTGGGCAGCTGATATATTGCTTCTGTGAGGAAAGTTTTATACTTTCTGTGCCTCGCCCGTTTCCAGAGGCAGTCAGATCCTTTTAAAGACAAGTCCTAGCAAGGCATAAGGAACTCATGTCCCTGGATTTCACCATCCTGATATCATCCATCACCATCCAATTTAGCCATACTTGCATTATTTAGCAGCATCTCTGCCAAATGGGCTCCGCCCATATTCTTCTTAAGAGAGATGACTCTCAGCTATCTGAAATTTCAGGCAAAATAATGGGTCCCATGGGGACCAGGCCCCTACGATGGAATCTTCAGTCTGGACCAATGCATGAAATTCAGATCTGAGACTTCAGATCTGAGAGTCATCACCGAGGAGTCAAATATGGGAGTGGTGGCATGCGGAGTGCCACCTGTGCTCTTTCATCTCTGTCAATCAGGTTCCCACTGAGGCAGGAGAGAGGGGGGATGACCAGGGTGTGACATATTGCCAAAGGCCAATTGTGGTCTTCACCCATGTTAGCCACCTGTAGTTGGAACCCAGGTCCCCTGGACCAATCTCAGGGCACAGGGGAAATGGAGCTAGTCTGAGTTAGAAATGGAAAAATCTTAAAGGAGAACTTGAAGATGCATTCAGCTTTCCAGTACCTGCCATTTGTACTTCTGGAGAATAGTTTTATGTCCACTGCCACCATCAGAGTGACAACTTTTTGTGGGCATGTGGCGTATGTTCTTGCTTTACTTTTCAGGTGCTCAGTGCCATATATCACACTCAGCAGGTGCTCAGTAAATACCATTGCTACTATCAATCAATCATTCATTCATTTACTCATATTTATTGAGTGCTTACTGTGTGCAGAGCACTGTACTAAGTACTTGTAAAGTACAATTTGGCAACAGATAGAGACAATCCCTTCCCAACAATGGGCTCACAGTCTAGAAGGGGGAGACAGACAATAAAACAAAACAAGTAGACAGGCATCAATGAAATCGAAATGGATAAATAGAATTATAGCTCTATACACATCATTAATAAAATAAATAGAATAATATGTAGAAATATGCACAAGTGCTGTGGGGTGGGGAAGGGGGTAGATCAGAGGGAGGGAGGAGGGGCGATGGGGAGGGGAGGAGGAGCAGAGGAAAAGGGGGGCTCAGTCTGGGAAGGCTCCTGGAGGAGGTGAGCTCTCAGTAGGGCTTTGAAGGGAGGAAGAGAGCTAGTTTGGCAGATGTGTGGAGGGAGGGCATTCCAGGCCAGAGGTACGACGTGGGCCAGCGGTTGACCCCGGGACAGTGAGGAGGTAAGCGGCCAAGGAGCGGAATGTGTGGGCTGGGCTGTAGAAGCCAAGAAGGGAGGTGAGGTAGGAGTGGGCAAGGCAATGGAGGGCTTTGAAGCCAGTGGTGAGGAGTTTTTGCTTTTCGGTTGCATTTATTGAATGCTAACTGTGTGCAGAGCACTGTACTAAGGGAGAATACAATATAACCAATGCATTTTCTGCCTACAACAAGCTTACTAGATTGACACCTCCAACACCACCCAAAACATTTCGCCAGTGGCCTGCTGCTATCAGGCAGCTGTTATGAACACTTTACAAGATTAGGCCCAGTCCTTCCCTCTGAATGAACCCTGTTTAGGGCATGTTTCTTCCCAGGAACAGGTAACTCATTACGGGCAGGGGAATGCGTCTGCTGATTCTGTTGTATTGTACTTTCCCAATCGCTTAGTACAGTGCTCTGCACATAGTAAGTGCTCAATAAATGCAATTGATTGGCACCAATTCAGTCAGATGTTTAAAGGTGACATCTTGGTCTAGAAGGGAGAACATGAGTTTGGAGTTGACAGTTGTAATTACAGCTTTGTCATTGTATTGCTTGCACTAAACCACTGAAACCCTGGGGCCTCAGTTTCTCCATTGGTAAAATAGAAATAATGATAATACTCACCTTTTCCTCGCAGAGATATAATCAGGTAAGAATGAGAAGGCAGATGTGAAAATGCCAAGGGAAAAGATAAGGATTACTTGTTTGTGATTGCTGAGTATTAACTTGGAAACATTAAAAAAACTATTCAAAAGAAAATTGTTTCAGACCAAGACCACATTATGACACCTCAGTTATTTTGGGGCAGATTTTATTTTTAGTAAGGCAGCTACCTAAACTTTGGGAAATGGGGACCATTTATGGTCGCAGAGTGGTATTTTTTGTTTACCTTGGCTTCTTGACAGTTAACCCATAATCACTTGTACTTATGCTAGAAAAAGTAGACATTGATTGATTTGAAGATGTTCTTCTCTATGAACGTTACCTATTTGTGTGGGAAATGAGCTGCTAGTAGTCCATCGTTCAGATGAGAAGAAACCGAGCTATTGACTCCCTTTACTAACTGAAGATCCTGTGGGAAATAAAATGGTAGGTTTACTCCAAGTCCCTCTGCCAAATTCAACTTTGGAGTCATTTGCTTCATATTGCCCTCATTTATCCAGGAAACTTCTCAGTCAGAAAGTACCCTAGCAATCTATTCTATCTAAGTACGGAAGCTGTGTTACCCCACTAAGTTGGGTGGATTCAAATGTTAATAATATTGGACAGTCCTGGGCTGACATGGGGCTCACTGTATAAGTAGCAGGGTGCTAAATAAAGTGCTTTTTCTGCTTATTAAGTAGTACTGAATTGAAAGACTCCGTATTTCTCTGAGATTCTCAGAAGCAAGGAACTAAAGAAATGCAAAATGCTATTGTTGATAGCATTATCATTATGGCTATTATTATTCTATTGGCTCCAGAAAGCCATTAAATCCCTCCACCTGCCGAGCTAAAAGCTTGCAGAAGCAAAAAGGTGGCCTTGCTCCTTGCTGCTGGAGGCATGACTCTGACTCTCTGCAGTTTGGTAAGATTCTTAACGTTCTAGATTACTTATTTTGTACTTTAGTTGACTGAGATATTGGATGGGAAGGACAGAGGGAGTGAAGAGAGTGAGAAAATCCTGCAGCAATAACAAAGAGAACCCTCCTTTACAAGAATGCCACGGATCAACCTTCCAGGTCGTCAGTCACCCAAACTCAAGTTCTATTTTGTTAAAATGAATCATCCCTTTCATTCATAAATGTGGCTTTGGGAGAGTAGGGAATTTGAGGTTGGGGGTTAGTGAGGCATTGACTGTAACAAGAAAAGATCATCTAGTGTATAAGCTCATATGTTCTCTTGTCCTTAACATGAAAAAGCATAAGAAGCAGCATGGCCTTGTGAAAAGAGCAATGGCCTGGAGAACAGTGCTTTGTACATAGTAAGTGCTTAATAAATGCCATTAAAAAAAAAAGTCAGAGGACCTGGGTTCTAATTCTAGTTCCACCACGTGCTTGCTGTAAGATCTTGGACGATTCACTTAACTTCTCTGTAGCTCAGTTTCCTCATTTGTAAAATGGGGATTCAATATCTTTTCTCCCTTCTGCTTAGACTGCAAGCCCTGTGTGGGGCAGGACTTGTATACTGTCTAAGTATCTTATATCTACTCCGGTTTTAGTACAGGGCTTGGCACATAGTAAGCAATGAACAAGCATCATCATCACCATTATTATTATCATTATGACTGATAAAAACTAATAATAGAAGCAACTGAAATAGCAAGGAAGTTAGCAATCTTCAGCAGGCAATCTCTAAAGCCCACTGTTGGGTAGGGACCATCTCTATATGTTGCCAACTTGTACTTCCCAAGCGCTTAGTACAGTGCTCTGCACACAGTAAGCGCTCAATAAATATGATTGAATGAATGAATAATACTCTTTAGAGGTCTGCAGTTCTTTAGAGACAGAAATACATGGTCAGTTGGTTTTAATTTCTCATTTGATTTTTCACCCTTTTTAACCTTCTCATGTCGCTAATTATTAAAGAAGGAGGTAGAATAAATACAAAAGCCAGTTTAGGAACAATAACATTTTTTGTCTAACCAGTATAGGTGTCCAAATATCGTAGTAGAAGACACACCTTTAGAAACATAATGAGAGCTTTCCCTATCACAGTTCCCTGTGAAGTTTTCTCCCTTGAAACAAGTAGGCTTACTTGAACTAACGGTTAAACCAAAGTCTTACAAAGTCAAAGGAAATGTCAAAGAATAAAAGTATAAAAACAGAAAAGGACCACAATAAAAAGAACTGGAGAACAATGCTACCAAAGCAGCAGAGTTTCAGGCATGGCTGCCCCAAATCCAAGAGCCACAACCTTCTTAAAGCTGAGAAAAGACCTTGCTACCATTGTGCCTTCTCACTACTGTGCTGGATAAAAGCGGGAGGAGGTTTGGATAGTAAGAGATTGGGATGGTTGAGCTGCAACCTATTCCCTGGCCAATGGACTTCTGCTTCCTTTTTCTCATTATCCTGCCTTTATCGCACCCATCCCTCCTCCATAGACCATTGGTTCTGCACCTTGTTCTACTTTGGGCATAAGAAAACCCATTGTTGGGTAGGGACCATCTCTATATGTTGCCAATTTGTACTTCCCAAGCGCTTAGTACAGTGCTCTGCACACTGTAAGCGCTCAATAAATATAATTGAATGAATGAATGGATGACTTTACGTACTCCAGTCCAAAGAATCACCTCACTAACAATGGAAGAAACTGATTCTCTACGCTTTCAGTTTTGGTTTGTGCCATTTCCTTGTTAAACCTGGAGAAAAAAAACTGGCAGGTTATGAGCAGTGTGACATGCTTAACTTTCAATTTCACTGATTTGTGACACAGTATGAGTTAACAAGTCGTAGGCAGAATTGTTAACTCAAACTGTTAGAGAGACTTAGAGGAGCAAATCAGCGCACTAATTTTATTCTGAAGTGTTTTCATAAGAAAATGAGACATATAGAGACAATAGCAGATTGGCACCATTCTTCAGGAAAAGAACTTTCCCGAGTTGCTCAATATGCCTTTGTCAGGGTTACTTTATTTCAACGGCTTTCTTTGGCTGGGAGTGGGCAGGAAGAAGACCTAAAAGTGTGATGTCAGAGGTAATAGCTTCCTTCCCTCTAACCAGTCACTGAGTTAACATGTTTCTATTGCTCTGTATATTTTTAATGGTATTTCTTAAGCATTTACTATGTGCCAGGGACTGTATTAATTGATGGGATAGATACACAGTAATCAGGTTGACTGTAAGATCATTGTGGGAAGGGACTGTGTGTGTCTGCTCATTATTTTATTGTACCCTCCCAAGCGCTTAGTACAGTGCTCCACACACAGTAAGTGTTCAGTAAATATGATTGAATGAATGAACATCATCCATGTCCCACATGGGGCTCACAGTCTCATTTCCCATTTTACAGATGAAATAACTGAGGCCCAGAGAAGTGAAGTAACTTGCCCAAGGTCACACAGCAGATACATGGTGGAGAATGGATGAAAATTCAACTCCCAGGCCCATGCTCATTCCACGAGGCCACGCTGCTTCTTTTATCTGTAGTTTTTATATGTTCTGTTTTTGTATGTGTCTTCTATTTTATGTTCATTTGGGTTTCCCAATTTTTCCATCTCCCCCAGGAACTTTATCTTATTCTTTCTTAGTGATTCTAACACAGAACCCAATAGAGTGCTGTGCTCACAGTTGCTCCTGAAAACTTTTATTCTATTGATACATCATCACTTCCTTGGTTTCACTGGGCAATTCTAGGTAGAAAAAAAACTGTCATTACCTGAGCACGCCTGGTGCGAAAGTAGAGCCCAGAATGAGAAAAGAAGAGAAGAGAGAGTGGTATCAGAACAGCTGATAAAACAAGAAGAGGGATTTTAAAGTTCCAGGTAGGCCCAGGAGAGGAAGCTCTGGGGAAAAGGGAGATGACACAAGTCTTTGTGTTTCTCCCTCTCCTGCCAGAGTCTGAGAGAACTCTTAAATAACCAGAGACACACAAATGATAGGGGCTAAGGTGACCAGACATCCTGGTAGAATGGTCACAGTAATGGGCTGTTTCATCTCACTGCACAATGGTTTCCTCTCGAGAAAGAGAACTGCAAGAGTCACTTAACACAATTGAAAAGCTCCAAGTGATGATGAAGTGGTTAGTCCAACCTGGAACACTTAAGAAAACTGTTGTGATTTCACATTCTTCTACCCTCAAAGGGCAGAAGAGGCCAGTTGGTGTTGTTTCTGTGGGCCCTCTGGGAGAAAGCTCAAGACTGCTTCATATCTAATAGACCACCATTCTCCTCATCTTCAAACTCTTCCTAAAATTGTATTTCATACTTGAAACTTTCCCTGACAGACACCTCTCTTCCCATCTTCACCCTCCTTTCAGCATCACCTATTGGGTCTGTACCCTTGAAGCGCTTTGCTACTCACCCCACCTTACAGCCCCACATCACTTTTCTACATATGCTTACATTCTGTCATTTCTCCTCTCTGTAATTTATTTTACTGTCTGTCTTTCCCCATAAACCATAAATTCTGAGTAAGGTTCTTGATTACCTTCTCTAATGCATTGTTCTTTCCCAAGTGCTACGTACAATGCTCTGGACACGCTAAATACCATTGATTTACTTATTGAAATCAACCAAATTAATAATAATAATTATGGTATTTGCTAAGCGCTTACTGTGTCAAGCACTGTTCTAAGCACTGGGATAGGTGCAAGCTAATCAGGTTGGACATAGTCCCTGTCCCACATGGAGCTCACAGTTTCAATCCCCATTTTACAGATGAGGTAAATGAGGCCCAGAGAAGTGACTTGGCCAAGGTCGTACAACAGACCAGCAGCAGAGCCAGGACTAGAACCCAAGGCCTGTGCTCCCTCCACCAGACCATCCAGCTTCTCCATCTAGGGTCACGTCAGACTGCAAAGTGTTCCGTGCCATCATACTCCATTACCCAGAGAGCTGATTAGAGCAGATACACTGACTTTTATAGGGTATTCTATGTGGTATTGCTCTAGACTACAATTAATATTTGGAGCAGATAGAGATACGAATGAGGAAATAAATCCTATTGAGACACATTTAATCAGCTTGCGGTTTCATTCGTTCTCTGCTTCGTCCCCCTTAGGACTGAATTGAAATAATGGCCCCTCATTGCCTTTTTCTGCTCTCTCTCAATTGATTGACAAGCCATGGAGCAGTAAGTTGCTTTGCTCTACTATTTACCCTGTCGGGGGTGCTGCACAAGAATGATATGAAACAGGAATGACACTGCATTAAAAGTCACTAAAATGTAAATGACAGGTGCTTTGGTGCAGGGAGGTGGATTATTCTCTAAAATCTTTCCCCCAACTTTCCTAGGAGGTGAGAGAAAAGCCTTAACTCTTTAATTTTTAGGGGTAGACCTAACATGATATTTGAATCTAGAGGCAAAAGCTAGGTGGAGGCAAAAATTGTAAGATTTAAAATGCAGTCACAAAAAAAATCTGCCAATCTACTTTCTAAGCACTTCCTATTATGAGAGACTTAAAACTGGAAGAAATTATTCACTGAATTAAGATGCAAAAGCTCATAAGCTACCTGCTCTTCAAAATACTTCAAACACTGGGTTACCAGAATTGCTGAAGTAGGTGGAAGCATCTTTTGTGAGATTCCTGTCTCTTCTTATTCTAAAGGGGACTTTTGTCATCAGAATACTTGAGGGATGCCAGCACTTTTAAAGTGCTTAATTGCTTTTCTCCCTTGACTTTAATTAAACTCGCCCTAAGCTTGAAAAACCCCAAAGCTATAACTTGAGGGTGAGAAGCCCCAATGTTTTTGTGCTTTCAGTATAGCACAAGGAGGCCATGGCACTGTTTGATTAATGAATAGTCTCTTTTGTCTTTTCAGAAAAACATTTTTGCCATGAACTGCCAGGACAGTAAAAGGATATTCTGCTGTTCATGGAAGGAAATCTAGTTAAACCCTTAGCTAACCAGTTAGACTGCCAGGCCATATTGAATTTATACATGAACCAAGAGAGTTTTCATTTATTGTGATTGATTAGAAAATCCCCTTTGTTACTGTCATTTCAGTATCTAGGACCATTTACTCAATGCAAAACACATCACATTTCTGGCATTTGTTTCCTCTAGTGGTCCAATAAAGATCACACTTTTAAGCCTTCTGGACAGAGTTCAAAGCCCATCTGCTTACTCTGCCCTTTAGGATGGTAAAGCGAATTGACTGAGTCCTTCTGTTAGGGAAGGAGGGGCCGGCTCGCTGACTCTCTTCTGGGATTAGTCAATGTTAATTCATTATATCCCACATGAGCTCAGGGATAAGTCAAATCAAACATAAAGGAATGCCGTGACCCCGAACCTCAGTCTTGCTTATAGTTCTAGACCAGTCAGCTTTACTCAGTCTTAGAGATAGAAAGAAGCCAAGCCAAAGAGCAAGTCTCACCTTACCCCATTCACCTAGTTGTTCCAACACGATTCCAAACAACCCAGTGGAGTTTGAATTTTTGAATGGCATCTCCAGGATATAAACTTCTGGCTCGCTTTTCTTTTTTTTTGAGAGAGAAGCATTCACCTTCGTTTAGTAAGATTCCAGCACTTGGTTTTCTAAATCTCCGTTGAATGTGGCAGAATTGCTGATGCAATCACACTTGTTATACCTTATTCAAAATGCTTCCTCACCCGAGGGAACTAATTTAAAATTAGTCACATTTCAATATGCTGCCCTTATCCTGACTCCAATTTTATTATTTAGTGAGATTACCTGGATGACGCTGAGGGTTGGAAGTTTTACTTTGGCTGTTGATTGATGTTCTCATGGTCGTTAGTGTCTCACTAAGTAAGTTGTGTTTGAACCCAAATACATTTGCCCTGAGTTCCAAGAGCATAGGAGGCTCTTTGGAGTACTCTAATGGAATGAATTTATCCCAACTATTTATCCATAAACTTATGAGATGACATCACCTAATCAGAAGGAAACACGATTTTCTTCCTGCTTAAATTAAGTGGTTCTTTGAAGTGTAAAGAAGGAAACCTTGATGATATTCTCTCCTAGAAGTTAATCAATCACTGGTATTTATTGAGACCTTATTGTCTGCACAGCACTATACTAAGAGTTGGTAGAAATGTTCCCTGCCCCCAGTGAGCTAACAGACTAGGGTTAAATGGATAAAATTTAAATTCCACTGGATATTGAAAAATAAAGGATGGGTCTGGTGTGTGTAGAGGATGCAAGAAAAGAAACGTGAAATTGAGACATAATGAGAAAGAACTGCATAATAAGTTTAGATATTTAAGCAAAGAAAAGAAACAAAGCTATAAGGATGAAATATAACTATCTGGCTGATGGATGATGATGATGACTTTGACTACCTGAGGTCGCCTGTTTACTTCAATTTCTGTGAAGCAGTTGTCACTCCAAACTGAAGGTGACCACTCTAAAAGCCTTTTGAAATACTAAAAGGAAAAATACAGTCATCAGTCTTCTTTTCATAGTCTAATTTTGTTTTATTTGCAAGTGCTTTTTCCTCTGAAAAGCAATGCATTTTGATTACTAAGGACTTGTGGTCTTGTTTAAACAACTCCTGAAGGCCTTAAAGAGTACAAATCCTTAAAAAAAAAAAGAGGTCACTTGGGGCAGAGATGATTTAGGTTACCCAGGGTTTCCCACCTGGAAGACCCCACACCTGCTACTCTCTATCCTACTGTGAATCGCTCAATCGTATTTATTGAGCACTTACTGTCATCAAAGGATTTTACTAAGTGCTTGGGAGAAGCAGTGAGTTTCAGTGGAAAGAACACGGGTTTGGGAGTCAGAGGTACTGGGTTCTAATCCCGACTCCACCACTTGTCTGCTGTGTGACCTTAGACAAGCCACTTAACTCAGAGAAGTTAAAATGGGGATTAAGACTGTGAGCCCCACGTGTAAAAACCTGATTAAGTGACAAGTGCTTGTCACTTAGTAAATGCTTAACAAATACCATTATTATCATTATTACAATATAACAATAAACAGATGCATTTGCTTCTCACAATGAATTGACAGTGCAAGGTGGGTGGAGGCGGCTGGAGAAGGAGGAAGAACAAAGATTTTTTGGGACAGAGACAGAAGGGATTAATGATCTCTACCACCTGCTGTTCACCTCCCCTAGTCAGTCCAACTCTCCCAGAGGTCAAGCACAGGTGATTGATAAAGGCAGGTGAATGGCAAGGGCCCCTTCTAGTGAGTGACGATGTCAGCTCTGTCACCAGCATGGTTTTCATAGTTTTGGCAAAATAGAAGCTCAGCATCAATCAAACTAATCATATTTATTGAGCACTAACTGTGTGCAGAGTACTGTACTCAGCGATTGGGAGAGTACACTATAACAGAGTTGCAAGACACATTCCCTGCCCAAAATGAGCTTACAGCCTAGAGGATAATTTACTCGCACATTCTCACATTTTGTTTTTCCCACGGAAACATAGATCTGGCCTGGGAGATCATTTGTTTTTCCCTCCTTCAAACGGACTTGACAATTTTATAGTTCAGAGCAGAACTTTAACACATTCCTGCTTCATGGTCTTCTTGGTTCTGACAAATATAATTTAAGAACATAACAACCTGAGAAGTGCTATTACTGAATTAGGCTAACGGTCCAATGAGCCCAGCAATGTGTCCCTGGGATCAAGATACTTCGAGGAACAGAGGGATGGTTCTTAATGATTTTGGATGTCCCCTCTAATATCCCCACAATTTTTTCTATGCCCATAAGCATTCCCCTAAAAAATTATTTTGGACCTTTGATCCAAATTGATAATTGACAATTGACAGTTGATCCAAATCATTTTTGAATCCACTAGTATTTTTCAATCTGACCAACATTTTATGATAACAAATTCCTCCCACTATGAAGATGTTTAGGTTTTGTTTTGTTTTGAACTTCAAGCACCAGTAAATGTACCCTTTAACCAAATGTTAGGTCATGATTATTGTTTTATTTATCTAGTAATCATCCTAGGAGAGGACTAAGAAGTTCATCCAGGCAGAATTTACCACTCCCTTTCTTTTTATAAGGATATCTAATGTTTTATCAAATTTTCTAGGACCTGAAATGAAAAAAGAGGATTAAATTAGAACCAGAAATGGTATGTGAAATTTTAAAACGTGCAGGAAACCTACTGATTTTAAAACAAAATACATTTAAATGCATGGATAAAGGGAAAAGAGATTTAATTGTATGTTTCTAAATTTTTTAAAAATTGTACTGTACTACATATTATTCAAACAATCTTAAGAGAATTGCTGCCTAGAAGCCAGCATGGCTGATGTCTAAGTTTCACAAAAACAAGGTGTACCTCTAATGTGTGTGAGGTTCTAAATAATTTCTCTTTGTGAATACACAAACACATCAAGGTAGTATTTTGGGAGTGGGGTCAGAAGTTTCTTACAGTATAAAAATGAAGGACATGAACTATTAATTGAATTGCAGTCACAAGCTCCTATGATGAACTGGAACCAGAGCTTTAAGCTGCTGGAGATGATTTTCTTTGGATGGGATAGGTAACAATACGAACCATTTCAACACTGCTAACATACCCAATCCCCCACTTTTAACTTAACAAGAGCCCTCCACAAAGGTATTTTCATTCCAAAATTTTATGTCTGAAAAACTACATAAAAGCAATTTGCAGAAAATTATTTCAAATTATGAAACCTCTTGTACTAAGCAGCTAAAAACAAATGCCATAAACCTGTATGAGGTCACACTTCATTAAAGATGCAAATTGCAAGTTAAACATCAAAACAATAGACCTCTTCTGGTCCATTTACAGCAGAGTAGATTGTTAATCAGACCTAAATGTCAGCCTTGGCGCCTCTCCTCCCAAGTTCTAAATGTAAAAGACGGTCTTGGAGGAAGTCATAGAAGTAACAGCAGTAGTTGGAAATACAGTACTCAAGCTTAATACAGGTCAGAGAGGAGTTTGGATACTTGCACTGATTCCCATAAAACTTTAATCTATGTGTTGGAAGATTATGGGTTTTAAGAAATCTAAACTTTCATTTCTTTTCCACTTAAATATCACTGC
The DNA here is from genome assembly GCF_015852505.1 of Tachyglossus aculeatus. Classification (NCBI taxonomy): domain Eukaryota; kingdom Metazoa; phylum Chordata; class Mammalia; order Monotremata; family Tachyglossidae; genus Tachyglossus; species Tachyglossus aculeatus. Next base: position 50,461,339 of record NC_052071.1, read on the forward strand.
TAAAGTGCCATGGGAATTCTGCTCGTGTGTTCTGAGAGATGTGAAATAAACTAGGGCTATTTATTTGAACCTATAACATTTTTATTTGTGCTCATGTTGAAACCGGTGCCTGGGTGCTTTACCCTGGTTATATAATCAGCTCTTAATTATGCAGAGCAATGGAAGAGAAAAGTAGTCCAGATAATAGAAAGAGCAGGTTTCACCCAATAGGGTTGGCATCATCTGCTCCATCTAGACAATGGTGGGAGGTAACTCCGGGATCTTTCTGGATCATGTGGGGAGGGTAGTAGCAGACAAATAGAGAATGAGGAGTCTCTGTGAAGGACTCAAATACCTTATATTGGAAAATACAAAGGAAGGCAGGCTGTAACTGGAGTGAAACTGTCTTGGATAGACATCCACAAAGTTGACGATCGTCTCACGGATCATTGAAAATTGGTTTTATCTATTTATTTTATTTACTGTGCTCATCTTTTCCCCCTTTCTCATTCAGAAAAATTAAGCTGTGCAGCTTTCCACAACAAAACATCCCATTTCATCATCTTTCACCTGGATTTTCTCCTTTATCTAAGCTTTCCCTCAACTGAAAGCATAGAAGCAGTATGGCCTAGTGGACAGAGCGTGGGCCTGGAAGTTGGAAGGACCTGAGTTCCTGCTCTGCCATTTGTCTGTTGGGTGACCTTGGGTAAATCATTTCACTTCTCTGTGCCTCTGTTACCTCATCTGTAAAATGGGGATTAAGACTGCGAGTCCCACATGGGGCGTGATTCACTTGTAATAATAATAATGATGGTATTTGTTAAGTGCTTACTATGTGCCAAGCACTGTTCTAAACTCTGGGGGATATACAGGGTAATCAGGTTGTGCCACGTAGGGCTCACACTTTTAATCCCCATTTAACAGATAAGGTAACTGAGGCACAGAGAAGTAAAGTGACTTGCCCAAAGTCACACAGCTGACAATTGGCAGAGTAGGGATTCGAACCCATGACCTCTGACTCCCAAGCCCGTGCTCTTTCCACTGAGCCACACTGCTTCTCTACCCAACTTGTAGCTACCCCAGCGCTTAGTACAGTGCCCGGCACATAGTAAGTGCTTAACAAATACCTTTAAAAATACTGAAAGGATAATTGCCAACTGGCCTTCACAGTGATCATTATCATCAATGATAGCTTTTGACTGTCTTCTATTAGCTTAGGATGACACAGAAGTCGAGAGCACAGGTAGGACATATAAACATGACTTGTTAATGAAAAAACTCTCACTTCCTTAGAAAAAATATTAACCTATACCAGGATCTGGTGAAAAATTGGCATTTCATTTTGCAGTCTATTTTCTCCAACCCCGATCCTCTGTTTGACGCATCCAATGACCTTAAGTGTTTTCTCCATAGTGAGGTTGGGCCATGTATAAATGTTTTTTGGCAAGATGAGAGGGTAGCAAGTTTGCAGGCATGCACTTCATTCCTAATCTCATTATGCTGTTTGTCATCCCGAGGAATCCAAAAGCAGTTCGCTGACCTAATCTATCCCAGAATAATTTCACTGTAATAGGCTGTACAAGGCTTGCCTCTCCACATCACCAATTCCCAAATGTCTTAAGAATCAGATGAGAAGAATGCCATGTTCAAATGGAGCTGCAAGAGGGATTCACAATAGATTGACAGATGATAATTACATGTAATTAGAGTGATGCCGCCCAAAAGAGAAAAAGAAATGTCATCAAAGTCCTTTCAAGAGTGAGCAGTAAGAACTCACTCACTGTCCAAGGAGATGATGATTGAAAAGGCCTTTGTCTTATTAGAGAAACGAAGGATGTTAATAAAACATCAAAGATTGCCAAAGAAGTTTGTTACGACTAAGTATCATTTGATGAGGATGAATTAACTTGATGATTCTCTGAAGGTGGTGAACTAAATTTTTTGCTAAGATCTCGACATCCATTTTGATCAAAGAGATTAGTTAATAAGATCTGCAAAATTGCTAGTGTTAATCCAAGCGCCACACATTGGAGTGTTTAGTAAGATCAGACTACGTGCCATACGGCATATATGTGAAATACTGGAATGTTTAGTAAAGGCTGAAGAAAAGTCACTAAGACAAAATTACTGTGGTGGCAAATTTGAACGAGTCCCATGACTCTTGTGAATTATAAAGAGTTCAAAGCTTTCTTATTCTCCAGAGTTCACTTAAGTGGGTTCAACGGAGAGTGAAACCTTTTTTAACTTCAGGGGAAATTGACTTTTTAGTTCTTTAGGAATTCATGTGGAATCGCATAAATGGTTTATTAATGGTGGGATGTTCTAACACAGTTGTAAATCCATAATGGAGATGGGATGAGGCCCTTCAGATCAAGGAAGAATGGGAAGGTTGATATAGACACATTTCCAACCAAATCAGAATCTCATCAGGTCTGTAAACATTTCATTTTTGTTGTGGGAAAAAGGCTTACTGCTTCACTTTCTGGCTGGTTCTGGGGAGCATTTTAAAATAAATCTCCTGATTCAGGGCTGGATCATCTCTGAAGGTTTGTTCAATTGATGGATTGCCCACTCCCTTTAGACAAACAATGTGTCTTGTGTTTCTGTTGTATTTTCCCAAGTGCTTAATACAATGCAACTCAGACACTCAGATACTACTACTAATCACTCTTACTGTGGTATTTTTTAAGTGCTTACTGTGTGCCAAAGACCTTGCTAAACACTAGAGTAGATACAATCTCTCATTTAGACTTATGAAGAATGAACTCGCCGAATGGTTTGGACCTCAATTTCTACTCAGGTTTTATTTAAAGTGAAGTTGTGCAAATTATTTTCCATTTACAAACATGTGCATTGTTCCTTTTTTGATTCATCAAGGTCGCTCATCAATAGCCTTTTGTTAGCTCTCCCGAGCTTCTGTGCCCTGTAGGGACATCTCTCTTTCCCACGACTAAATAATTTACTATTAAAAGTAGGACACAGATCCTGCATTACTCCTTCCTTGTGGTTTTGCATTTAGGGTGAAAGTTCCCCAGTCAATAGCATAAACAGCCATCCATGCTTGAAAGGCAAACTGAAGTCAAGATGAGGAAATACCAGAGGTAGCAATATTTCAACAAGCTCTTTGGGACTTCGAATCCTTTTTGCACCTGATCAGTGGCCTGCTGGTTTGTATTTACCTTCAAATTGTAGTGTCATTGAGTTAATCTTGTACAGTAAAGAATGAAAGACTGGCAAGAGCTCTTTAATATGTGATGGCATAAGGTTTTGGAGAAACCTGTGAATTGTGTCTGAAATTTTATCATCTACGGATGCATCCTGCAAAATGGCAGCATTTCTCAAAATGTAATTTACCTATAAAATAAGGGACAATTCTTCCAAGTGACTATGAGGTTTGAGGGCACCATCCTTTAATAACAGCTTGCAGTTGCCTTAAAGGTTTTAGGACAGTGAGATCATCATTGTTTTGGGTATGGATGACAACTTGGCATTTAAATGGGTCTGGACTGTTTAATGTCTCTCTCTCTTGGGTGTGATTCAATTGACCTTTGTTAGGCTTATTAAAGTTTGATTTTTTTTCACCAGAAAAATGAATTTCATGCTGTCTTATGCCGTCGAGTCGTCTTCGACTCATAGCGACGCCATGGGCAAATCTCTCCCAGAACACTCCACCTCTATCTGCAATTGTTCTGGCAGTGGATCCATAGAGTTTTCTTGGTGAAAATACGGAAGTGGTTTACCATCGCCTCCTTCCACGCAGTAAACTTGAGTGTTCACCCTTGATTCTCTCCCCTGCCATTGCTGCCCAGCACAGGTGAGTTTTGGATTTTAACAGATTGCCTTCCTCTCGCTAGCCACTGCCCTAGCTAGGAATGGAATGGATATACCTTCTAGACTTCTTGACTGTGAGCCCGTCTTCTAGACTTTGAGCCCGTTGTTGAGTAGGGACCATCTCTATATGTTGCCGACTTGTACTTCCCAAGCATTTATTACAGTGCTCTGCACACAGTAAGCACTCAATAAATGCGATTGAATGAATGAATATGCCTCTGCCTGACTCTCCCTCCTGTAGTAGAGTTTGGTAGAGTATTGGGAACTCTCCTGATGTGACCCTGAGAGGGGTTTCATGCTGTAGGGGCCAAAATATTTGCCACTCAAAGAATCATTCCAATCAACTGAAGGTATTTCTTGAGCACTTATTATGTGCGGAGCACTTTACTAAGCTCTTGGGTGAGTTCAGTGCAACAGAGTTGGTAGACATGGTCCTTGCCCATATGGAGTTTAATCTTTGATGGATATCAAGCTATCTTTGGCTCAGTTAACTGCTAACTCCCTGAGAAATAGGAGAATTCAGACTCTAGGTAATAATGATAATGGTACTTGTTAAGCCCTTACTATGTGCCAAACACTGTTCTAAGCAGTGGGGTAGATACAAGGAAATCAGGTGGTCCCACGTGGGGCTCACAGTCTTAATCCCCATTTTACAGATGAGGCACAGAGAAGTTAAGTGGCTTGCCTAAGGTCACAGAGCAGACATGTGGCAGAGCTGGGATTAGAACCCATGTCCTCTGACTCCCAAGTCTGTGCTCTTTCCATTAAGCCACACTGCTTCTCATTGGTTCAAGCTATGTGGAAAGAAGAATTTTAGAGTTACTGATTGTGTTCTGACATTATAGGGCTTTGGGGGTTACAATCTAATGTTTATATTTTGTACTGAATGCCTTTCACATCATCTTAATGAGGTAATCTTCCCATTTTGTAGATGAAGAAAGCATGTCAAAGGAAGCTTTGGCTTGCCTGAAGTCAGTAGCCATCAATCCATCTATTATATTACTGTGCGCAGAGCACTGTACCAAGTGCTTGGGAGGAGCAAAGCACTGTACTAAGGGCTTGGGAGAGTACATTATAAAAGACACAATGAGTTTACAGTTTAGCAGGGGAGACAGACATTAATATTAGTAAATTACGGACATGTACATAAGTGCTATGGGGCTGTTGGGGGGATGGATAAAGAGAGCCAGTCAGGGTGATGTGGAAGGGACTGGGAGAAAAGGAAACGTGCCTTTAGTCAGGGGAGGACTTTTTCCTTCAATAAGGCTTTGAAAGTGGGGAGAACATTGTCTGTCAGGTAAGAAAAGACAGGTTGTTCCAGGCCAGAGACAGGACGAGGGCGAGAGGTCAGTCGTGAGATAGACGAGATAGAAGAGAATGGATTAGCATTCTGGAATCCAGTTTTACAGGCTAAATCTCAGTCTGTTCAGCCATGCTCTATTTCAAGTCAAATAAACAGAGTCAAAGAGAAAATATTTTTAAAATGGTGGGAATTGCCAGAGTTGTAAATGATGAGTGTAATGCTAAGGATGACCCTCACAGTGGAAAATAGATGTCAACTTATTCTAGAGGTGAGATGTGATGTCCACAAAATATTAATTTGTTTGAGATGGAATGCATGATTTGAAAGGAGCTGCAGTAATTCATTATTTCATCAGACTGATCTATCCCCCCCGGGGAAAACTGAAACTGTTCAGGGTTCATGCATTCAATCTTATTTATTGAGTGCTTACTGTGTGCAGAGCACTGTATTACTTGGGAGAATACAATATAACAATAAGCAGACACATTCCCTGCCCACAAGGAGCTTACAGTTTGGGATGCCTTTTGATAAACTGCCTCTGGTAACAGTATTCAATGTCATCTCCTGTGGCCTTGTTCATGCAAAAATCCTTTGGGCAACAATAGTTTGGTGTGTTGGCTCAATCACCCACCATTTGATGTCAGTAGAATTTGGTAGTCTAAAATCATACTTATCCTAATCGATCAGTCAATTGCATTGGAACTGATTAACTTGCATCTACCCCAGCACTTATAATAGTGAAAATATCATGATAATAATAATTATTATTATTAATTATCGAATGCTTACTGTGTACAGAGCAGTCTACTAAACTCTTGGAAGAGTACAATACAACAGAATTGGAAGATGAGTTTCCTGCTCACAAGGAAACCTTGTATCCCCGCCAGCGCTTAGAACAGTGCTTCACACATAGTAAGTGCTTAACAAATACCATTATGATTATTATTATTAAGGAGACTACATTCTAGGGAGACATTAAAATAATTTTGGGATGTGTACATAAGTGCTGTGGGGCTGAAGGGTGAATATCAAGCATTTAAAGGGTACAGATACAAGTTTGAAAGGGACACAGAAGGGAAAGGGAGTAGGGGAAATTAGGGCTTAGGGAGAAAGCATCCTGGAGGAGATGTGAGGAGTCAGAAGAAAATCTGTTTAATTCTCAGGATCTCTCCCAAAGGGAAAGTTCTTTTACATAAGATGTCAGTCATTAAGTGATATCCCTAAGAGCACAGCCTTTTACAGGAGAGGAATTCAGTATAAAGGAGAGACTAAGAAAATAGCAAAGAACCGCAGAGTAACGTGAAATCCGACAAAAATATCTGAAGGGAAATGGTGTCAGGAGCTGGTGTTGGTCAGGAGAGTTGCGAATTGGCAGGTGTTACTGGGAGCAACAAGCACTTAGTGCAGTGCTCTGCACACAGTAAGCACTCAATAAATACAATTGAATGAATAAATGGATGGATGGATGTGGAAAGAACTTGCTTAGTTCCTGCTAAAAGAAGTAGTGCAGTTAGTACATAGGGGCTAATACCAAATTCCCAATCAGGGAGAGGTGGTTATTCCAGGACTTACCTTTAAATTAAAGAGAAGCATCAAGGCCTAATGGGAAGAGGATGAGATTGGGCATTGGAGGATTTGGGTTCTAATCCTGGCTCCACCGCGTATTTGCTGTGTTCCCCAGGGTAAGTCACTTCACTTTTCTGTGCCTGTTCTGCATCTGGAAAATGGTGATTAAGACTGTGAGCCCCACGTGGGTCATGGACTGTGTCCAACCTGATTAGCGTGTACCTACTCCAGTGCTTAGGACAGTACTTGTCACGTAGTAAGCGCTTGACAGTTACTATTTAAAACAACAACAACAACAAAATTGTTATACAGGACCGAGGCTGTGGAAATACTTTATGCAGAAAATGCTGGTTTTTCGATTATGACCAAAGTATTTACCTGTGTAGTCTCTGAGTGATAAATCTACTTATTAGGAGACTCACTATTTCAACGGAGAGCTGGTACTTAGCGTGCCTCCAAACCTCATCAGACAGCCTGGAGGGTGGAGACCTGGATAGCCAAACCCCAAGTCAGTCAGTCAATTGTATTTATTGAGCACTTACTGTGTGCAGAGCACTGTACTAAGTGCTTGGGTGCTTTCTGAGGCTGCACATAATAAGCTCTCAATAAATGCAATTTGATTGGGGCTCCATATCTGAGACCGGGATAGTGACAGCAAACTGCTGGGGGAGTGAACTAACGTGGGACCCGAGAAAGTCTCTACTCTGGCTGTAGAAACGAATAAACCCTAGGCTCCTGTTACTAGAAATTATGTATCCTTCCTTAAAAATAATCAGAAAGGTCACAGAAACTTGGCGGTCAGGTCTGCCTTAGTTATAATATCTCCCAGCGTTTGAGTCAGTCCAACCTAATGGGTGCCTAGCGCCTGCTGCTTGTCTTTCCCACTAAACAGATAGAATCTAGTCAAAGGCCCTCAAACATTTTCAACCTCATAACTTGCCTGGCTCCATCTCTCTGAAAACCAAGGTTGTCTTTTATCATGATTCTTCAGTGGCATCAGCTAAAGTACTAAGACTGACTGGGCTGCGTACTGAGACATCTAGGGAAAATTCTCTTTTGTTTTGCATTTTTTTGCATCCTTTCCTCCCTTCTATGAGTTATCTCAGGAGAGCAGCATTCTGTGGATGGTAGAATACTAATTTCTTGCAACTGACTTCTCAGTCAGACTACATGGAAATCAGAAATGTGTGGTGTTTTATTAATGGGACTTGAGATAAAGTGCTGAAATCACTCAATGCAGAGTTACCATTTATCTCTATAGGATACCACAACCCTTGTTTCATAGAAATCACATGACTTCAAGGGAGAAATTCCTTTCCTGTTTTTTCTCCGAACTTGCTGCATGCCTAATGACTACCTTTTAAAATAGCCCCTTTATAAAATGAAAAAATAATAGTATTTTTCTCAACCACTAAATTTTCATTTATTATGTCACTTTATAATGAATACAATCTGGGATCAGGAATGCTTAATATCGATCTCCCAAAATCACCACTGACTGTCTATCATCCACTAGCAGTTCTTTTTGCTTGTCTGAGTTTCAACCTTAATTGTTTTTTAAAATCTGTTTGTGCATTTTGAGTGTCTTCTGCCAAATTTTAGATTAGTATGAATTTTCAGATTATCCCAGGAAAGCAAACAGTGAATGTATAGTAATAGTCAATCAATGAATCAATCAATGGTACTTACTGAGCATTGGCTAAATGTCAACTACTGTACTAAGTGCTTTTTGAGAGAAAAGTCGATAGGCACAATTCCTTCCCTTAAGGAATTTACAATCTTACTGAGACAGACATTGAAATAAATTACAGATAGAGGCAGTGGGAAAGCTTAAGGATATGCACATCATCATAATAATAATTATGGTATTTGTTAAGTGCTTACTGTGTGCTAATCACTGCTCTAAGCACTGGGGTAGATACAGGGTAATCAGGCTGTCCCACATGGGGCTCACACTTTTAATCCCCATTTTACAAATGAGGTAATTGAGGCTCAGAGAAGTTAAGTGACTTGCCCAAAGTCACACTGCAGACAAGTCGGGGGAGCCGGGATTAGAACCCACGACCTCTGACTCTCAAGCCTGGGGTCTTTCAACTAAGCCAAGCTGCTTGCTGCTTGTAAGTGCTGTTGGTCTGATGTAGAGTGGGGAGAGAATTAAAGTGCTTAAGGGGTAGAGACCAAAGTGCTTAGACAATACCCGAAGGGAAGACAATACATCCTGGGAAGCAGCGTGGCTTAGTGGAAAGAGCCTGAGCCTTGAGAATCAGAAGTCGTGGGTTCTAATTCCAGCTCCTACACTTCATCATCATCAATCGTATTTATTGAGCGCTTACTGTGTGCAGAGCACTGTACTAAGCGCTTGCCTGCTGTGTGACCTTGGGCAAGTCACTTAACTTAGCTGTGACTCAGTTACCTCATCGATAAATTGGGGATTGAGACTGTGACCCCCCACGTGTGACAGGGACTGTGTCCACCCTAATTTGCTTGTATCCACCCCAGCTTTTTGGAGTGGATGCAGCATGACTGGGTTGGACACATTGTGCTCACAGTCATAATCCTCATTTGATAGATGAGGTAACTGAGGTCCAGAGAAGTTACATGACTTGTCCAAGGTCACAAAGAAGACAAGTGGCAGAGCAGATTAGAACCCAGGTCTTTTTGATTCCCAAGTCTGGGCTCTCTCCACTAGGCCATGCTGCTTCTCTGAAACATGATCCAGGCTGCAGATTTAAGTCTAGAGTCTAGAGAGTCTAGAGAAGCAACGTGGCTTAGTTGAAATACCCCAGGCTTGCGAGTCAGTGGTTGTGGGTCTAAACCCGGCTCCACCACTTATCAGCTGTGTGACTTTGGGTAAGTCACTTTACTTCTCTGTGCCTTAGTTCCCTCGTCTGTAAAATGGGGATTAAGTCTGTGAACCCCATGTGGGACAAGCTGATTACCTTGTATCTACCCCAGTACTTAGAACAGTGCTTGGCACATAGTAAGCACTTAACAAATACCATCATTATTATCCCACTTCAGTCTACTGCCCAGATTCTCTTTCTATAGAAATACTCTGGGCATGTCACACCCTCCTCAAAAATCTCCAGTGGTTGCCTATCCACCTCCATATCAAGGAAAAACTACTCACTATTGGCTTCAAAGCACTCCATCACCTTGCCCCTCCTACCTCACCTCCTTTCTCTCCTTCTCCAGCCCGGCCCACACCCTCCACTCCTCTGCCATCGCTAACCTCCTCACTGTGCCTTGTTCTCAACGTCCCACCATCGATCTCTGGCCCATGCCCTACCTTTGGCCTGGAATGCCCTCCCTCCTCACATCTGCCAAACTCGCTCACTTCCCCCCTTCAGAGCCCTACTGAAAGCTCACCACCTCCTCCAGGAGGCCTTCCCACACTGAGCACCACTTTTCCTTTGCTCCTCCTCCCCTCCCCATCACCTCTACTCTCTCCCTCTGCTCTACCCCCATCTCCGCCACACAGCACTCTGTATATTTGTACATATTTATCATTCTATTTATTTTATTAACGATGTCTTTATATCTACAATTTTATTTTTTTTATGCTATTGATACCTGTCTACTTGTTATGTTTTGTTGGCGTCTCCCCACTTCTAGACTGTGAGCCCGTTGTTGGGTAGGGATTGTCTCTGTTGCTGAATTGTACTTTCCAAGTGCTTAGCACAGTGCTCTGCACACAGGAAGTGCTCAGTAAATATGATTGAATGCGTGAAGTATGGACTGGAGAGGGGAGATGCAGGGGGCAGGGAAATGATTGAAAAGACTGATGCAGTAATCGGGGCAGAATGTAAGTACGTGGACCTGCATGGTATCAGTTTGCCTGGAGAAGGAGGATGGAGTCTAAAGGTGTTGTGAAAGAAGAACGGCTAGGATTTGGTGACGTTGAAAATTTAGGTTGAATGAGAGAGACGAGCCAGGGGAATTGTTAAGCCATGTGAGACAGGGAAGGGAGTATTTTCAACGGTGATGGCAAAATTGTCAGAAGGACAGGGATTGGGCAGAAAGATGAACACTGACCACTGACCCTTTGATTTTGTGTGGATTAGTTGTGAACTCACTAAGTCACATTAATTGTCAAAGAGCTTCTGGGTGGTAAATAACAATAACTATTATATTGAATCAATAGGCAGTACTGTTTGAACATCTCCTATGTCAAGCCCTGAACTAAGTGTTTGGAATTGTAGAATAGAGCAAGAGAAGATTTTCAATTAAACATAGGTCAGTCAGCGAAGCAGCAGGTCACAGGAGGAGGGCGTCTAGAAAAGGGAATGAAACTCTTTTTTTTTTCCTTCTTCCCCCTCTCCCTGTCAATTGCAACATTGCCCTGATCATGGCTTGTAGCAAGAGTATTTAGTAAGTGCTTACTGGGTGCAATGCATTGTGCTGAACATTGGGAGAAAATTCGTAGTAAGGAATTAGACACAGTTAACACCTTGAAGAAAAAGGGCTTTCTTGGGGCATGTGAATAAAAAGTAAATATAATCGTGCCATTTATTCATTCAGTCGTATTTATTGAGCACTTCTGTGTGCAGAGCCCTGTACTAAGCACTTGAGAAGTACAAGTCGGCAACATATAGAGACGGTCCCTACCATCTGTGCCAAGTGCCATACTAAATCCTGGGGTAGGTACCGGATAATCAGGTTGGACAGAATTCCTGTCCCACATAGCCTACGGTTCACAGCCTAAAGGGGAGGGAGAACAGATGCTGACAGATGAGAAAACTGAGGCACAGAGCAGTCAAGTGACTTGCTCATGGTCACACAGCAGAAAAGGAAAGCATGTCCTAGTGGATAGAGTATGGGCCTGGCAATCAGAAGGACTTGGGTTCTAATCCAACCTCCACCACTTGTCCCTGGGTGACCTTGGGCAAGCTGCCTCACTTCTCTGTGCCTCGGTTGTGTCTTCTGTAAAATGGGGACTAAGACTGTGAGCCCTATGTGGGACAGGGACTGTGTCCAACCTGTTTACAAGCTGTTGTATCCACCCCCGATCTTAGTACGGTGCCCAGTACATAGAAAGCACTTAATAAATACCATCACAAGTGACCGAGCCAGGATTAAATCCAGGTCCGCAGACTCCAAAGTTTGTACTCTTTAGGCTGGCCCGCACTGTTTCTCAGATGAATGGGGATAGAAGAGCTTTGAGCCAGGTGTTGCCCCTAGGAAAACTGTCCTGGCAGCTACGTTTTAATCATACTCAATCCATCAATCATATTTATTGAGTGCTTACTGTATACTCCCTATGACCCATGTGGGAAGGTGGGAAATTTTGCTTGACCCTTCCAAGCTCTGTTCTGTTTCATCTCTGCGTGTGAGCCCCATATGGAACAAGGAATGTTTTTTATCTGATTACTTGTATCTTCCCCAGTCCTTAACACATAGTAAATCCTTAACTAACATCACGACCCTCCTCTAATGCCCACCTACTCATAGTACCCTGATCTCATTTATCTCACTACTAACCATTCTCCCATGTCTTGCCTCTGGCCTGGAATGTCCTCCCTCTTCTTATCCAGCACACAATCATTCTCCCCATCATTCTCCCCCTCCTCCCCCTCCCCATCCCCTCCACTTTACCTCCTTCCCCTCCCCACAGCACCTGTATATATGTATATATGTTTGTATGGATTTATTACTCTATTTTATTTGTACATATTTATTCTATTTTATTTTGTTAATATGTTTTGTTTTGTTCTCTGTCTCCCCCTTCTAGACTGTGAGCCTACTGTTGGGTAGGGACCGTCTCTATGTGTTGCCAACTTGTACTTCCCAAGTGCTTAGTGCAGTGCTCTGCACACAGTAAGCACTCAATAAATACGATTGAATGAATGAATGAATGAATCTTCAAAGCATTATTGAACCTACATCTTCTCCAAGAGCTCTTCTCTGACTAAACCCTCCTTTCCTCTTCTTCCATTCCCTTCTGTGTCGACCTTGAATTTGGATCTGTTCCCTCTATTCACCCCTTCCTCATCCCCACAGTGATTATATACATCTCCATAATTTGTTTCTTATAATTAGTCTCCTCTTCTAGACTCTAAGCTCACTGTGAGCAGAGACCGTCTACCAACTCCATCATATTATTCTCTCCCAAGCTCTTAGTACAGTGCTTTGCACACAGTAAGAGCTCAGTAAATACAATTGATTGATTGATTGGCCCTTCACCAAAGGAGCATATAAAATCCAAAAGGTTAATAGGCTAAAACATTTCTTTTCCATATCTAGACAAAAGCTAATTTTCCTGCTTACACACCACTATAAAAGTCTGCCATCCCTTGACAAGATAGAGAACTGCTGAAATGAGTTTAATAATTTGACTCTCAGTTTAAAGAACAAACAGAAATACAACCAGAGTTGACACTGCACTTTATCACTTGATATATTCACCCTGTCCCTGTTGTTTCCGATATTTGGAACCCTTTAAAGTTGCTGATGCCCCCAAACGTTCAAATTTGATTGTATTTTTTTTTTTACCTGGGCCTAAAAAGTGCCTTCTTGTTGGGTCTTTGATTCTTATTGCCCTGGGCATTAACATAATAGAGATATTCCTGCAGCAGTCACCAATACCTACTGCGATTTTCCACATCTAATTCACCTTCATTACCTGCCAACTTCCCCTGAAGTCTCTTGAATTTATCTCTCTGGCAGAAAATAAGATTTCATATTAAAGCATGCTATTACGCCTGTCAAAGACAAAATACTGGGCTGGATAAACCAATGATCTGATTTTTTTTTTGTTTTGTTTTATGGCAAAAGGCACAGCATCACTGTAACTCTGCCTCATGGACAGGACATTCTTTTTGACTCTAACTGATCTTTCTGGAGCTTATCAGGAATGGAATCACACTTGACTTGCCTGACCCATTTTCGACTTATGTTGACTGTCAGGTGTGAACTCACCCACAGAACCATTTAGAGATTCTGCCAGTTAATATTTGGCACTGTTGAATCTTCCAGAAAAGACTTGCAATTTGATTCTCCCTTTCATTCATTCATTCAATTGTATTTATTGACCACATACGGTTTGCAAAGCACTGTACTAAGCGCTTGGGAGGGTACAGGATAACAACAAACACAAACATTCCTGCACACAATGAGCTCACAGTCTAGAGGAATAGTAACACCTGTGTTTCTACCTGGTGCTTTTATTAGCACCTTACATTAGCTAGTTTTTTACTCCTCACAACATTCCTGCAAGGTAGGGTTCAGGTATTATTATCCCCAATTTACAGCTGGGGAAACTGAAGCAGGGGGAGGTTAAGTGACTTGCCCAAGGCCACACAGGGAACGGGTGTCAGATCCGGGCCTTGAACCCGGGACCCCGGCTTTCAAGTCTGCAACTCTTCCATCGTGCCTTGCTGTCCCTCTATTTAGGAAAGAATCATGGACTAGTGGAAGGAGTTCAGCCCTGGGAGTTAGAGGATCTGGGTTCTAATTCCAAATCTGCCACTTACCTGCTGTGTGACTTAGGCCAAGTCACTTAACTTCTCTGTGCCTCATTTTTCTTCATCTGAAAAATGGGGATTAGACACCTGCCTCCCACCTCTTTAGGCTGTGAGCCCCACGTGGCACAGGGCTGTGTCTGACCTGATTATCTTGTATCTACCCCAGTGTTTTTTTGAACAGGGCTTGTAATACATTCTTAGCATTATCGTTATTATCACTGCTTTCACCGCATTTTAAATTGTGCTGAACATGCAGTTAAAATGGTGGGCCTTTCTTGAATTTCCAAGGAAGAATACCATCAGGAAAATACCTAATTTTTTCCATCAGTTATGAATAGATCCTGTCAGTTGTCATTTACTTTAAAGGTGCTATGTCCCAGCCTGCTCTTCTCATTGTTATTGTTTCTGTGTTAATGTGGTGTTAATGTGACCCAACGGTCAAAGCATGGAGATTGGGAATTTAAAGGTCTGAGTTCTGATCATTGCATGACCACTGGCCTACTGTGTGAATTTGGACAAGTCACTAAGTGCCTCTGGACCTCAGTCTATTCATTTGTGAAATGGGAAGAAGATTAAATTTTGAGCCCTGTGTGGGTCAAAGACCATGTGTAAAGTTATAAACTTGGATGTGTTACATACAAGCAGCATAAACTGCATGGGAAGCAGTGTGGCCTAAGTGGAAAGAGCACGGGCCTGGGTGTTGGAGGACGTGAATCTGCCACTTGCCTGCTCTGTGACCTTGGGCAGTTACTTCAGTTCTCCGTGCCAAGCTCTCTCGTCTGCAAAATTGGGATTCAATACCTGAATTCCCTCTTACTTACACAGGGAGCCCCTTGTGGGGCTGATTGTCTTGTATCTATCCCAGAGCTTAGAGTACAGTACTTGGCATATAGCAAGCACTTAATAAATGCTGCAATTATTATTATTATTATTAACACATCATAAGCACATAATGCCTCAATTATTTAAAAAAAAATTAAAATTTTGGGCCTACATAGCCTAAGAACTGTGACTGATTTAATTTCCCATTCTAACATCCATATGAGTAAGATGCTTTGCAGAAGGTACTTAAGAAATGTCAATATTTTACACTATAATAAGAATAACTACCCAAACCCTAAAATTCAGCCTGGTTATGAGTTGATCAAATTGTATGGCCCAAACTGGATCTATGATGAGCAAAATTTGAGGCACCCCACTTTAAGATGGTAGAAGACTATTGGTTATAATCTCCTTGAGAATGGGAATCATGTCTACCCACTCTGTTATTGCATTCACCCACATGTTTAGCGTGATGCTTTTCATACTGAAAGCATTCAATAGTAATTGAAAGATATTTCTTGCCTGAACAACTTCTCATATTATCAAATTCCCAATTGATCGGTTAATGATACATTTTGAACTTTTCCTTCAACTTAAACTTGTAGGGTATATGTGTCCTGATTCCAGTCACATTCTGAATTATTTGGCCTTCCCTTTTTTGATCAGAGGGGAAAAGAAAAGCTGGAAATAATAATAATAACAATAATAATAATGCCATTTGTTAAGCACTTGCTATGTGTCAGGCACTGTACTAAGTGGATGTAAGCATCTCAGTTTGGACACAGTCCTTGTCCCAGGTGGGGCTCAGAGTTTCAATCCCCATTTTCCAGATAAGCTTACTTAGGCCCAGAGAAGTTAAGTGACTTACCCAAGGTCACATAGCAGGCCAACAAGATGCCAGGAAAGGGTTAGAGCTGTGATTCCATTTTGATGATATTTGCACTACAAGTGGCTGAGTGAAGAGTGGGTCTATTTTCTCTGAGCCCTATTCCACCTTCGCATTTAGGGTACCATATTTCAGGCCACTAATGAATGACCCAGTTCTTTACTCATTTTCCTGATTTTTCCATGTTCACACTCCAGTAGTTCCTTCTTCCCAGGGCCCTTTTATCTGGATATGGGAATATTGGTTCCTCTTCTCTACTCATCGCAGGCTGGAGACTAAGCTAGCCCTGCAGTGTTCTTGAGCTCTATTCATGTGAGGAACATAGAAAGGTAGAGCGGTGAATAATTTTCCATACCTATTTCTGCAAAGTGCATTTTGCTCCCTTCAAAGCAAAAGAGAATCTTAATTAAATTAGGATGATTTACTGCATTTCTCTTATTTTCAGATTTTTTATTATGTCTCTAAATGAAAGAAAGGAAAAATACATATTTATATTGAATTATCCTAGGTCTTAAACTCTAAACTTCACTCTTCATCAGTGTTGTAGCTCTAGTTCTCTATAAGGTATCCAATCCAACATGCATAGTGTCTCTTTAAAGTGACTTTTGCTGCAGATTATTACCTTCAAGATCTGATTTATTTTCCCTTAAACCATGGATCCTACTTGCTTTGACATGAAATGTTCCTCCATTTGACTTCCAACCAATAAATCCCAAGGCTCATCAATGTGTGACCTACTTAATTGATTAGTTACCCTCCTAACAGTTGCATCAAGTGAAAGTTCAAAGGAAGAAACTTTTTTTTTGTCCTTGACTTTTTCCAGTGTATATGGAAATTGTACCTGATTTTCTGGCGGTTGCCTGGTTCACCTTCAGTTTTCCTCTGCTGTTTCACATCACATCAGTTTGGTGGTCCAAAGGCACGTCCTATTTTGGGGAGAACGTTATAAGGACAAGCTTCACTATAAGAAGAAACCCCAATATAGTAGATGCTTAATAAATTTCAGCTGGGCTTTTCTCCACCCCCACAAATATGAACCCTGAAACAATTGACCGCAGAGCCCGATAAACTGAGAAAAGAGAGGAGGAGAGTATCCTCAAAAATTGTTGTCCCAGAGGTTGGTGCTGGGCTTCTCACAACTGTTGTTTGGTGATGTCATAAACAGAGCCACTTTTTAAAATAATTTTCTCCTTCACTTACCTTTATCAAGCTTAGGGGCTTTCTCTCCCACTCTTACCATTGACATTTATTGAGTACCAAGTAACTGCTTTTCACCTGCTCCATTAACAGAGGAATCAGAACTTTGTTCAGACCTATTCCTTCGGAAAAATAAACCATGAATATTAAATATACTGGTGAACAAGGTGGCAGTCACCAGTTTCTCCACTGCTCCATTAGGCAGGCCACGCTTGTTGTATTGTGCTCTTCCAAGCACTTAGTATGGTGCTCTGCACACAGTGAGTGCTCAGTGAGTGCTCTCTTTTCTAGACTGTGAGCCCGTTGTTGGGTAGGGACCGTCTCTATATGTTGCCAACTTGTACTTCCCAAGCGCTTAGTACAGTGCTCTGCACACAGTAAGTGCTCAATAAATATGATTGAATGAATGAATGAATTCGATTGAGTGAATGAGTGGCTAAACAACAGCAAGACACCTAAACAGCTCTTGTATGATGGACGGTAGGAGACTCAAGTGAGTCAGGGTGGGTAGAAGAAATTCATTCATTCATTCAATCATATTTATTGAGCGCTTACTGTGTGCAGAGCACTGTACTAAGCGCTTGGGAAGTACAAGTCGGCAACATATAGAGACGGTCCCTGCCCAACAACAGGCTCACAGTCTAGAAGGAGGAGACAAACAACAAAACAAAACATGTAGACAGGTGTCAAAATGATCAGAACAAATAGAATTAAAGCTATATGCACATCATTAACAAAATAAATAGAATAGTATATATATACAAGTAAAATAGAGTGATAAATCTGTACAAATATATACAAGTGCTGTGGGGGGGATGGGGAGGAGGAGAGGAAAAAGAGGGCTCAGCCTGGGAAGGCCTCCTGGAGGAGGTGAGCTCTCAGTAGGGCTTTGAAGGGAGGAAGAGGACTAGCTTGGCAGATGTGTGGAGGGAGGGCATTCCAGAGCAGGGGAAGGACATGGGCCAGGGGTCGACGGCGGGACAGGCTAGAACGAGGTACGGTGAGGAGGTTAGTGGCAGAGGAGTGGAGGGTGAAGGCTGGGCTGGAGAAGGAAAGACGGGAAGTGAGGTAGGAGGGGTAAGAAATGACATGTAGGCATGGTTGAATACAGTTTCAAACAATGTGAAATAAGAGTGGGCCCTCAGAGACCAGGGCAGCAAATAGGTGAGTCTAATGAGCAACAACTGGCAGAAGGATTGCTCTCCCTGAACAAGGTCTACACAAAGACCAAGAGGCAGGCTCAAAGACAGAGATAAATCCTTTACTGGACAGACTCATTGAAACATCAAGGGTTTGTCCTTAAGTGTTAACAATATCTTTTCGGCCACTCTCACAAGCGTTGAGTTGATCTTACCATTAATAGTAATCGAAGAGCAGTGTGACCTAGTGGATAGAGCATAGACCTAGGAGACAGAAGATGCTGGGTTCCAGTCCTGGCTCTGCCACTGCTACCTGACCTTGGGCGGCTCACAATGTCTCCGTGCTTCAGATATTGCAACTGTAAAATGGTGATTAAGACGGTGCACCCCATGTGGGACAACCTGACCCATTGTTGGGTAGGGATTGTCTCTATCTGTTCCTGAACTGTACTTTCCAAGCGCTTAATACAGTTCTCTGCACACAGTAAGCGCTCAATAAATATGATTGAATGAATGAATGAGTACCCCAGCACCCAGCATACTGCCTGGAACATAATAAGGACTTATATAGAGAAGCAGCGTGGCGGAGTGGAAAGAGCCTGGGCTTTGGAGTCAGAGGTCATTGGTTCAAATCCCGGCTCCGCCACTTGTCAGCTGGGTGACTTTGGGCAAGTCACTTCACTTCTCTGGACCTCAGTTCCCTCATCTGGAAAATGGGGATGAAGACTGTGAGCCCCCCGTGGGACAACCTGATCACCAGGTAACCTCCCCAGTGCTTAGAACAGTGCTTTGCACATAGTAAGTGCTTAATAAATGCCATCATTATTATTAGTATTATTATTATTAATACCAATAAAAAATAGTATTGTCCTGAGTATCATTTTGTAAGAGTAGTTTCAACTTTTAAAACAAGGGCAGATCTATCTTTTTAGTGTCTAGATATTCGTATCACTACTTCTGCCTTCCTTTGCTAATTGCAGGGCGGTGACTCTTACAGGATCACAGAGATACAGGAGAGTGGGAGGGGAGAGAGAGAGAGATGCATCATCTGATATCCAGTTGAAGGTTGTTATTAAAAACATTTGGGCTGGATGTGCCCCTGGAAGTACGCAGGGTCACATGCGATGAGTACAGTCCAGTGCACACAGAGCCTGCTCTGTTCTGCTTTGTACCTCTGGCAGTCTCTCTTAGGTAGCCACTCTGAGAGAAGGGAGTAAGTGAATGGTAGAATAATGCCACCATTTGAAGCCAACATCCGACTACCTAAAATGGAGAAAATCTGGGAGCAGAAGAAGCTTGTTTTCAAAGGTCTGGAAAGGAGAACTGGATTTATAAAATCTATCTTCTAAGAGTTCAAGGGTTCTTATGAATTTTTATTCTCTTTTCCCTGCACACATCCTTGTTAGTTGGGAAGGACAGATGTGTTATTCCTGAATTATGGATGAAAAAATTAAGGCACAGATTGGTTAAATAACTTGCTCAACGCCATAGTGTGAGCACCAGAACTGTAACTACAACCTATTTTACTCCTAGCCCATTAGTTTTCCTACAGCATATATTTCTTCTTATTTTAAGTTAAAATGAGTGTCTAGAGGCATGCAGGCAACTATATTGTAAAAATATAAGGATAACATTGCCAGAAGGAAAGTTTTACCTAGAATATTTGTAAAGTGCTATGATTAACCTTTGACTAACCACTGATGTATAGTGTTCTCTTGCAATAATAAAAATATTAGACCAGCGGTACACTCCTATGAGGTGTAATCTTGCATCATCCAAGGTTTATTCCCTGATGAAAAACTATAATCTAGGCTGAGTTTAGTTTCCTGGTTACCTCTCCTCCCTTCCAAACTTTAATTATAATAATTATTATTAGTGGTATTTGTTAAGCACTTAGTATATGCCAAGTGCTGTGCTAAACTCCGGAATTAGATACAACTAATCAGGTTGGACAGGGTCCATTTCCCTCCTGGGGCTCACATTCTTAATTCCCATTTGTTTTGCTGTCTGTCTCCCCCTTCTAGACTGTGAGCCCCTTGCTGGGTAGGGACCATCTCTATGTATTGCTGGCTTGTACTTCCCAAACACTTAGAACAGTGCTCTGCACACAGTAAGTGCTCAATAAATATGATTGAGTGAACGAATTTTAAGACTGAGGCCCAGAGAAGTTAAATGGCAAGACCAAGGTCACAGAGCAGACAAGCAGCACTCAGTATTAGAATCCAGGGCCTTCTGATTCCTAGACCCATGCTCTATAATAATAACGGCATTTATTAAGCACTTACTATGTGCAAAGCACTGTTCTAAGCACTGGGGAGGTTACAAGGTGATCAGGTTGTCCCACGGGGGGGCTCACAGTCAATCCCCATTTTACAGATGAGGTAACTGAGGCACAGAGAAGTTAAGTGACTTGCCCAAAGTCACACAGCTGACAAGTGGCGGAGCTGGGATTTGAACCCATGACCTCTGACTCCAAAGCCTGTGCTCTATCCACTAGGCCATGCTGCTTCTCACGTTTCTCCTCAGTCTTCTTGCCACCTGCTGAAATAGCTGCAAATACAGGCCCTTCTAGGCCTTGTCTCTGAAGCATCAGTTGGTCCAGTCTTGTGGACTGACATTGTGTCTGTTTTTCCTTGCTGCTGCCTCCCTGCTTACAAAGTGTAAGAATAACTAGCTTTAATGTTTTATCCCATGATACAGAGGAAAATATGGAGAAAAATACCTCCAAATACTCCTATTCTTTCCCTAGATTTATCATGACAAAATGTCTTTTTTTTAAGATTCAATTAACTTGTAAACTCTATGCGGACAGGGCCTGTAACTTCTAAATATAAAGAGTCCCAGTTCATTTTTTCTATGATCAAATGTCAGCGGCAAAATGAACGTTCACCCTCAATGCATAATGCTTATAAATATCACCAAGGACACACAGGCACATTAGAAACACCCCCACTCCTCCCCACCCCAAAAATATAGATGGGATCAAACTGGTTCAGTGGTTTAAATTCAAAAACACCAATTTGATGGGTTTCTGAAACTTGTTTCTAAAGCAGCCATCATGGAACTCTTTCAATCAATCAAACTAGTTACTCTGGGCACCGTATTAAGCCCTTGGAGAGTATAATAATCATAATACAACAATAATAATTGTGTTATTATTATTAATAATAAGAGTTAGTATTAATTCATTCAATCATACTTACTGAGTGCTTACCATGTGCAGAGCACTGTACTAAGCGCTGGGAAAGTACAATTCGGCAACAGAGACAATCCCTACCAAACAGGCTCACAGTCTAGAAGGGGGAGACAGACAACAAAATAAAACAAGTAGACAGACATCAATAGCATCAAAATTGTAGACATAATCCCTGCCCTCAGGAAGCTTACATTCTAGCAGGGATGATAGATGTTAAAATCATTTGTAGCTGGGGGGAATGCAGTAGAGTTTAGAGATGTTTATATAAATGTTATGGTGCAGAAAAGATGGCCTGAATACCTAAATGTTTAGGGGGTAAGGACTCAAGTGTTTAGGTGATGCAGTTTGTGGGGATATAGGATGGAGAGTAGAAGACAACAGAATTGATAAATATGTTCCCTGCGCACAGTGAGCTTACAGTCTAGATGGGGAGTCAGACAGTAATATAAATAAATTACTTGTAGATATGTACATAAATGCTGTGGGGTTGAGCGTGGAGTGAATACCTTCATAACTTCCTGTATAATTCCCGGTGGTTCCTGGTACAGTGGTCTTCAGACAGAAGGAGCTCAATTATTCTTCTGTCCTACTGGCCCAGTGCAAACAGCAATGAAAACATTGGTTAGAAAATATGAACCAATTGAAAACTCACTGCGTATTGATGATCTACTTTTATTTAAGGGTAGACTTCAATTCCAGTTTTAAGAAGTAGCTCACCAATCCTGATTCTTCCCTCTACGCCCAGCAAGGGACAAGCAGGGTGAATAGGAGAATGCCTTATCTTCCCCACTCTTTGCTTCTCCTCTTGGATTGGATTTCTGTTCTCTGGAAGTGAGTGGCTCCACAGCAATCCATCTTGCTTGACAGGTGGTGGAGGCAGCTGGTAGCGAGAAAATGCAGAGATGAGGCAGAACTGTGGGTCATTTGGGCTGCTGCTACATCCCAGAGATGTATCCCCTTCTGTACATATGAAGCAGGACATCGTGCTGAGTGACTCCAGTCAGTAGTGCTCAATGTCTAAGAGGGAGAGAAGCTGTTCTCTTCCCTGACTGCCTAACCCCACGTGGCATGTGGAGAACCACTGAATCAGCTTTCGTTAAGTGAACGCTTGGCATTCGCTTCTCTAATCCATCAATCCACTGCGCTAACTCTGAACACCTGATAAAGCACATGGAGAGTACAACAGAGTTAGTAGGCATGATCCGTGCCCTCAGGGAGCTTATAGTCTAGCAGGGGTGACAGACACTAAAATTAATTATAGCTTGAGGGGGTTGCAATTGAGTTTAGAGATTCATTCATTCATTCAATCGTATTTATTTAGTGCTTACTGTGAGCAGAGCAATGTGCTAAGCGCTTGGGAAGTACAAGTCGGCAACATATAGAGATAATCCCTACCCAACAACGGGCTCACAGTCTAGAAAGGGGAGACAGACAACATGTAAGTGAATATGATATGGAGGAGTTGGGGTGGGCATCTAAATCTTTTGGGCGTGAGGACTCAAGTACTTAGGTGATGCAGTTAGTGGGGATAGAGGCTGGGGAGATGAGGGATTAGTCCAGGAATACCTCCTGGTGGGGATGTTATTGAAATAGGACTTTGAAGATGGGGAGAGAGGTGACCTAATGGATATGAAGTGGGAGCAAGTTTATTTCTGTTTAACTGAAGAACTCAGAACAAATACAATTTTTCTTTGAGACTGAAAGCATCAGAGATACTTTAAAAGTTTTTCTGAAGTCATAAATGGCAAAAACACATCTGTCAGTATTTAATGGAATTAAAAAATAATTAATTGACAAGATGGGATCACCTATGTGATTCTGAAATGATCACATTAAAATCCCATATCCATATACTCTGTCATATCCGTATATTCTGTTGCTTCCCCTACTTATAATTCTTTTTAATATTTCTCTGCGGGCAGGGATCATGTTATCTATTTTATTGTACATGGGCCTCAGAGTGAAAAATATCTGCCCTTATCCTAGAGTAAATTAAGGATCCATATCCACATCTGTACGTATTAGAGAACAAAAACAAAAACAAATTCTGCACCGTTTTAAGTTCTTGCATTCTTCAAATTGGTGAATGTGCTTTCCCGTGTGATCAATATCGCTACAACTTATGGAAGGGCCTTTTCATAAAACAATATTTTACTAAACTGGGGAACCATAACTTTTTCATATTTATATATATCAACAACTTTTGCTACGCTAATTTTCTTCAGCAAGCAATACATTTTTCCTCCCATTAGAATTAATGTTTTAACAGCAAGAGAAGCTCTCTGGGAAGATAGCCCATATTAAAGTAATAATTAAGTTAACCAGGAGTATTATTTCTATCAGGTGTGGCTGATTCCATTTTGTAATTCTATGCCCCATATTTCTGGGTAGTTGGGGGAAATTTGCCCAGAACCCCTAAGGAATCCCACTCATTAGTGTGTTCTTTGTTCAGTTGAATAAATAAAAATTCTTTGAATAAGCTCTTTTAATAATTGCACAGTCCTATATTCCATCCCTATAAACAGGACCCTTCAGCATCCACAGTTAGTATTTTTGAACCAATCCTGAGGACATTTTGAGGAGACCTAGTGATAAGTGGTGTGGTGATCCCAGAAAATTTGGAATTCCATGACCCAAAGGGGACTTTAGCATATAAAAATCCTAACTACTACTCCAGGAGTTCAGCTTTTTAAACCACTTCCTCCTTGAAATGAAACAAGGAGACAGATTAGTTCCTCTGAGCTTTTCCCGGGTATGAGTGTGTTTAAGAAAGAGCTCCACTATTTTTAGTCTTTCTCCCCCCCAACACCTTCTCCTCTTGCTGTTCCTTTTCCCCCCTGCAACCTTGTACCTTGAAAAACCACCAAACTCCAACACTACCAGAGAGGAGAAGAGGCAGAGAAATCCTTCAGCGTGTCAACCCTTGTGGGCTCTCCTATTTGTTAGCAGGGATGGGCCCCTGAAACGACAGCCCCTTCACCCACCTTTAAATTGGCTCTGAATGTACTAGGCCAAGAACTTCTATTGGAAAATAATGAGAGCACAGCTCAGATCCAAAGAGTGCGTTACAGGCACCTAAGTGAGTGTATATAGGTGAAGGAGGTGCCGTGATATTGGTGCTTTCTATTGATTCTACTTAAGTTGGGTAAAGCTTTGAAAAGGAGATGGAGTTGGAAAGTTCACAGGGCTGCAGATAAGTGGATGACTCCATGAACTGAAGAGGAACAAAGGGCAGGAGGAGAGAGATGCTTCCTCCCCAGCCTCTAGCTGTCTGGTGATACTGAGAAGTTTCAAGAAAGAGAAGGAAACACCAGAATGGTGTGAGAAATGCACATAGGATACAGAGATAGATGAAATTGCTCAAAGACCTTGTGATGCTCAATGCCAGTCATTTGGATTTGACTCAGAAGACAATAAGGATCTGTGCGTCGGGTTTGAAATGAAAGCCATACTTGAAAGAACACACAGGGATGCTCATCTAGAAAACGACATTTACTCCTTATTGAAGGACAGGAGCTGGTAGACGTGGTACAATTGAGAAGTGACAAAATTTGGGATGAAAAAATTGCCTGTGGGGATGGAGAGTCAAGTCAGTAGTATTTATTGAGTGCTTACTGTGTGCACAGCACTGTACTAAGTGCTAGGCACAGAACAATATAACCATAAGCAGACACATTCCCTGCCCACAACATTCTTCCAGTTTAGGAGAGAGGAGAGAGGGAAAGAGGAAGAGAAAATACAGGAGGCTCCAAGAACTGTAATATAAGAAGAAACAGAATTGAAATGGGGACAAAGGGAATGAAGGATTCAATGGTGAAGGTGAGGTGTTTAGTCTGGATGACAGACAGAATGATAATATTTCCCAGAGGGGGGGTGGACTTTGCCTTGGGTAAGGGGTGGTAAATTTAACAAGCGGAGAAACCGCAAGTACTCCAAGATGGGAGGGTAGGGAGCACTGAGAGAGAAAAGATGGGGTTAGAGAGGTCACAGAGGTAGTAAATTCCAATTTGATCCTTACCTGTCTCTGGTAGTGATTTAGGAAGAGTGGTTTTTGTGCTTCAATATCCTCAACTGTAAAATCTAATGCTTATTATTATGGCTTTTCCCCACTGGATTGTGGGGAAGGCGAACTAATAAAAACAAAGGTCAAGCAGTTGGTAAGCGTGATGGGCAACATAATGTTAAACAATAAATTACCTGAAATCAAACTGTCAAAAAGAGTTCAACCTCACTCTAGGTGATGACCTGCTCTACTAAATGACTTGGAATCCTCAACTTCATGTAGCCCTAGAATCTGAGGGTATCATCCAGATTGCTTAGCCATAGGACTTAACTATTTCTACGTGACTTCCCATCCATTCCTGACATTCAAATAATATGTACATTTTTTGTCCTAAGTACGCAGAATCAAAAGGAACAAGGCAATTCCATTCCTCTGACCTGCTATGTCACATATGGGGAAGCGTAACTATTCCCCAGGGTCTCAGAAGTTTGGAAAGGATCAAAGCTTTTAAAATAGCAGACAACTCTGCTCTGTGGCACCAGCAGGGTTCCCAGTTTATCTGAAAAACGGCTTTTGCAAAGCAAATTCTTTGAAATACCAGAAGAAAGTAACTTCAAAATAATATAAAAAATCAAAGACGATGCAGTTAAAATTAGACTTTGCATTGACTTTTTAAAATGTTAATTTTCACCACAATATAATTTGCTAGCTATCTAAAGATTAATTGACTTTCCCTTAACAAGACTATGCACATTATTTATGAAGTCTCAGAATAGTATGATGGTTCAATAAGTTTGGTTATCACTTAACTGTGAACACAGCTGAGAGTATGCAAAATAGATATGAAGATATAACCATCTTTTGTAATAACTGTAGTGTTTTCTAAGTGGTTGCTTATGCTAAGCAAAGGGGGTAGATCATCATCATCATCAATCGTATTTATTGAGCGCTTACTGTGTGCAGAGCACTGTACTAAGAGCTTGGGAAGTACAAGTCGGCAACATATAGAGACAGATATAGAGACAGTCCCTACCCAACAGTGGGCTCACAGTCTAAAAGGGTAGATGTAAGGTTATATGAGATAAGACACTTCCCTGGCCCACATTCTGCTCATAATCAATTATCCCCATTCTGCAGATGAGGAAACCGAGGTCCAGAGAGGTTAAATTATGTCCCTAAGTTGCCATAGTGGACGAGTGCTGAATCTGGGAATCAAATAAGGGTCTCGACTCCTAGATTCATGCTCTTTCCATTAGACGACACTGCTTCCCCAAGTATTTGAAACTTTAGATATAAAAGGAATCATTTTGAATGTGGCAGTTTATTTTGTTTTCATGTCCATTTTCACAATCATGTTTCTTGTTCATCTTGTACAGATCTATAAAGGAGGCTGTGTCCATTACCTATGCACCTATTTCTCTCACCTGGGTTATTTTTATAAAATGTTTTTCTGCACATTCTGCCCCTTCCTCATAAAGCACCAGGGGTTTAGCCCATTCCTCTCCACACAAATAGAAACCCCTGACCATTGGCCTTAAGGCATTTAATTATTTCTTTCCTTCACATTTATCCACTCTCTTTTCCTGCTATACCCTAGCTTATACTCTGTTCCTCTTAAACTGACCTACTCAACTGTGTCTCCTTCTTATGTCTTCGGCTACCAACCTCTTAATAATAATAATAAAAATAATAATAAAAATTGTGATATTTAAGTGCATGAAGAGGGAGTGCATTCTGGGCCAGAGGTTGACGGTAAGATAGACGAGATTCAGAAACAGTGAGACGTTTAGCATTAGAGGGGCAAAATGTGAGGGCTGGGTTGTAGTAGAGTAGCAAGGTGAGGTAAGAGGGGGGCAAGGGGATCGAATAATTTGAAGTCAATGATAAGGAGTTTGTTGATGCAGTGGTAGTTGAGCAACCAATGAATGGAATTTCTTGAAGATCGGGTCAACATAAGCTGCCTGCTAACTTAGGATGTTGGTTTGCATTCCTATATGTTGATGGATGGTTGCTAAAAATACTTTATCTCCAAGGTGTTCCCAAGGAATTAATTTGGTGGAATGGATTAACAATGCCCAAGATCTTCAGAGCTACCTGGCATGTATCATATTCCATAGAGATGCCCATTTGCATTTTATGTTGTTACTTGTTGATGGGTTGCTAAACTCAGATAAGGCTGCTATGATGTTTCCTGACTGTAAGCCCATTGTAGGGTAGGGACCGTCTCTATATGTCACCAACTTGTACTTCCCAAGCGCTTAGTACTGTGTGCTCTGCACACAGTAAGCGCTCAATAAATATGATTGAATGAATGAATGATGTTGGCAAGGAATTCCTAGAAGGTGACCTTTTTTCATGATGAATTTAATACTTCCTCAGCTAGTGATTTTTCAACGTTCTTTTACGTGGTGCGGGGCAAATTTGTAGGATGTCAAGTGATGATCTATCAAACGCTCGCCATCTCACAAAAACTACATCACCTGACTATCTTGGCTCCAGGTCTGGCTACCACACAAAGACAGAATCGGCATTCTGATGTTTGAAAGCTTTGTGCACATCTGTGATATCTTTGTCCTGTTGGGTAGGTGGAAGATGGTGTAGACAAGCAACAGCTAAGAGTTTAGTACAGTGCTCTGCACACAGCGCTTAGTACAGAGCTCTGCACGCAGCAAGCGCTCAATAAATATGATTGAGTGAATGAATGAATGATGTTAGCAAGGAATTCCTAGAAGGTGACCTTGTTTCATGATGAATTTCATACTTCCCCAGCTAGAGACTTTAGTTGTGATTTTTCAATGTTTTTTTATGTGGTGTGGGGCAGATTTTTAAGGTGTCAAGTGATGATCTATCACCATCTCACAAAAACTACATCACCTGACTATCCTGGCTCCAGCTCTGGCTACCACACAAAAACAGAATTGACATTCTGGTGTTTGAAAGCTTCGGTCATGTCTGTTATATCTTTATCCTTTTGGGTACATGGAAGATTGTGTAGACAAGCAACAACTAAGCGCTTAGTACAGTGCTGTACACACAGTACTTACTACAGTGCTCTGCATACAGTAAGTGCTCAATAAATATGATTGAATGAAGAGCTGATGCTTGGCATATTTTCAGATCTGGGAGTGACCAGTGCAGTTTATCATGGTTTTTTTATCATCTTGCATATATCTTCAGGTTTATTACCATTGCTATCTATTATCAAGTTTCACCTTTGGAACAGAATAAAAAGAAACGTTCCAGGCAATTGGTTTTGCATATCAAAAAGGGCATTTTTTTTTCAAATGAATAATACAAAGCATTTGCCTCATTTTTTAATTTTTTTTAACTTATTTGACATTCAGGAAAACACCCAAAAGGAAAAGAAAAGGGTTTTCTGACTCTTACAGCAGCCACACCCTTCCGTCCAGTTAAGCTTGCAGACTTTTTTGAGTCACCAGAACTAATTGGTAGGCAGCATAGATGCCACTTAATTAGAGAAAACTAGGAGGAAGCGGTAATCTAAAAACCACAATCTGATTGGAAGTAGGAACATCATTAATGCACACAATTCCCTGACTGCATATTTGAAGGGAAGGTAATGCAAAAGGGAGAGGAAGTAATTCTGAGAGATTCTAAATGATTGCTTTAGGAAAGGAAATTAACGCAATGTAACTTCTGAAAGTTTTAAAATGTTCTGAATGCCCATCTACAACATCCTGTTAATCACAGAATAATCATGCAGCAATGGTTTTCTTTTTTTTAGCTGCTCTTGGTCCGATGGATAGAGCATTCTTAAAGTGGATAAGCAACAATGCAGATAAACTGCATTTTTCCACAAAGCTAGCCTGAGTGTATTGGTGGACTTTATGTTTTGGAGTTTCCCCACCACGGTAGTAGTAGTAATAATAATGATAATAATAGTAGTGGTATTTTAAAATACTTACTATAATTGACTGAGACCAAGGAAAAGAGATAGAATATCAAGTCTAGAAGCAGCATGGCTCAGTTGCAAAGAGCACGGGCTTTGGACAGTGCTTAGAATGCTTAGTGCTTAGAATAGTGCTCTGCACATAGTAAATGCTTAACAAATGCCATTATTATTATTATTATTTGGAGTCAGAGGTCATGGGTTCAAATCCTGGCTCTGCCAACTGTCAGCTGTGTGACTTTGGGCAAGTCAGTTAACTTCTCTGTGCCTCAGTTACCTCATCTGTAAAATGGGGATTAAAACTGTGAGCCCCCTGTGGGACAACCTGATCACATAGTAACCTCCCCAGAGCTTAGAACAGTGCTTTGCACATAGTAAGCGCTTAACAAATGCCATCATTATTATTATTATTATTATAAGCTATCAGTCCTTTCCCACCTAATTTAAATCCTGCATTCACTACCTTTTTCTTTATGAGTCCCAGTGTAAATCAATCAGTCAATGTATTTAATTGAGTGTTTACAGTGTGCAGAGCACTGTGCTAAGCCTTTGGGAGAGTACAATATAACAGAGTTGGTAAACACATTCCCTCCCCAAAAGGGGTACACATGAATATACAGGTAAGTACAGGCATGTGGTATGAGAAGGGGATCTCGCAATTCTTCAAGTCTATCTCTGGGATACTTTATAAGAGGATGAAACTAAGGACAAATCCCAGGAACTGATTTCTTGAGCTCGTCTTTGTTCCTGTGGAAAGGAAATCTGAATTCTTGCCCCAGTTCTTTCTGTAACTGACTAGTGGGGTGAGGACCTCACATTCATTTTGCATTTTGCTTTGTCACTCTGATCATACTTCCTCCTTGCCCACCATGCTCCATTGGAATGATGGCTAGCAGGGAAGAAAGAGTGGCAATCAATCATCAATCAAACATACACATTGAATGCTTATTGTGTGCAGAGCTCTGAACTAAGTACTTGGGAGTGTACAGGGTAACAGAGTTGTTAGACATGTTCCCTGCCCAAAAAGCCACTAACGTTGAAACAATTCCTCTGAGTGGAAAGTCTCAGGCCAAAGCTGCTCCATTTTTTCTGATGGAAGAATTCATCACCACCATCATCCCTGTGCCCATATAATAATAATAATGATGATGGCATTTATTAAGCACTTACTATGTACAAAGCACTTTTCTAAGTGCATATCTATTCCCATCCCCATCCCAATGTCTGTCCGTCCATCCACCCATCTATCCATCCAACCATCCGTTGATCACCCCTGTATATAGGCATCATATCCGCTTTTTTAATGTCCATTTAAGAAAATACCTTGAATGGCAAACAAGTGATTAAATTTATCCAGATGACCTGCTTTCTCTTCTGAAGCTGTTCCCAAATTCCCTCTACCTCTTCCCTTTTCACCAATAATTTATCCTGCTATCATGCTTAAACTGCACACCCTAAAAATAATCAGCACCCAGATGACTGTCTTTCCTGGCAAGAAGCACGCAGTGAATTTCAAAATAAATTTTAACTTAGAATTGTCACCCTTCAGCTCTAAAGAAGTTTCTTTTAAAAAAAAAAACAAAACCCTGGAATTATACAAGATGAATTCACCAGGTGTTAGGCAACTCCTTAAATACAGATGAACTTTGTCATGATAAAAGGGATGATTACATTATGTAGGCAATTGGAAGGTTGGAATGCTGGTCCAGGAAATGGATTCAATAGATAATGGGATGTTGTTTTCCCAGTTTTCTAACTCATCAGGGGGTGATATTCTCATTCTCCCCTGATGTTCTTACTTTAATCTGTCAATCAGTAGCACTTATTGAACACCTTTAGAGAGACACTATGGTCTTGTGGCTAGAACCCCTTCTAGACTGTGAGCCCGCTGTTGGGTAGGGACCGTCTCTGTATGTTGCCAACTTGTACTTCCCAAGCGCTTAGTACAGTGCTCTGCACACAGTAAGTGCTCAATAAACACACTCAATAAATAAAGCACTCAATAAATAAATAAATACAATTGAATGAATGAATAAATGAACCCAGGCACGGGACCCTCCACGTGAGCCCGCTGTTGGGTAGGGACCGTCTCTATATGTTACCAACTTGTACTTCCCAAGCGCTTAGTACAGTGCTCTGCACATAGTAAGCACTCAATAAATACGATTGAATGAATGAATCTGCTGTGTGACATTAGGGAAGTCATTTCACCTCTCCGTGCCTCAGTTGTCTCATCTATAAAATGTTGACTGTGAGCCTCACATGGGACAGGGACTCTGTTCAACCAAATTTTCTTGTAATCACCTCAGCGCTTAGTACAGTGTCTGGCATATAGTAAGTGCTTAACAAATAAGAACTCCCAGGAGTCAGAGGATGTGGGTTCTAATCCTGACTCTGCCATATATCAGCTGTGTGAACCTTGGTCTAGTCACTTCACTTCTCTGTGCCTTAGTTACCTCTTCTGTAAAATGAGGTCTAAAACTGAGAGCCCCATTGGGGACCTGATTACCTTGTATCTACTACCTCAGTTTAGAACAGTGCTTGGCACATAGTAAGTACTTAATAAATACCATTATTATTATTATTTTATTATTAAATAACACAGTTAATTAATCTCAATTAAAACCAGAACCAAACAAAACAAACTATTCAGGTTCATCCCTAGAGACCATTCTTCAAGGGCATTTTTCCGATCTGAATGTCCCTTACGTTTGGTAGGTCATGAAATGTTCACAAGAAAAGTGAAAAAAAATTAAGTATCTTCAAGCACTTCAAGCACACAGTAAGCGCTCAATAAATATGATTGAATGAATAATCCATGTCCGTGCATTTTTTGCCCACCCTTCTGTTTGATTCTGAATGCACTGAGTTGAGAATCAGAAACTCTTGTTTCACCAACAAAACTGATGGATAGTTTCCTATGGGGAAGCTATGAACAAGGCTTTCACCCCTTCAGGAAATTAACTATTACCCCTGTCTTTCTCCCAGATAAAGGATATGCATCTTGTCATCAAGAGGTGGATGATAAGCAAGTGCACTTTTGTTTCTGTCAAAAATCTTTCCATGTTTAACTGAAATTGTCAGTTCCTGGCAAATGTATTTTTTCTTATTCTCTACTTGCTTGGGAAATAAAAATAAAATACATGTGAAGCACTCCTCCCTCAATCAATCAATCAACTGTATTTATTGAGCACTTGCTGTGTGCAGAGCACTGTACTAAGCGCTTGGGAAGTACAAGTTGGCAACATATAGAGACAGTCCCTACCCAACAGTGGGCTCACAGTCTAGAAGACTGTCCCCCTCCTTTGTCAAACTGAGTCTCCCTCCTTCAAAGCCCTACTAGGAAGTTATTTCCTCCATTTCCCCTGATTCTCCCACCTCCTCAATATCACCATCCCATCTATTTATGTATTTATTTTATTTGTACATATTTATTCTATTTATTTTATTTTGTTAATAAAACAAAATTGTCAAGTGCTTAGTACAGTACTCTGCACATAGTAAGCGCTCAATAAATACGATTGATGATGATGTTTCGTTTTGTTTTCTGTCTCCCCCTTCCAGACTGTGAGCCCACTGTTGGGTAGGGACCGTCTCTATATGTTGCCAACTT
Source organism: Tachyglossus aculeatus (assembly GCF_015852505.1). Taxonomy (NCBI): domain Eukaryota; kingdom Metazoa; phylum Chordata; class Mammalia; order Monotremata; family Tachyglossidae; genus Tachyglossus; species Tachyglossus aculeatus. The sequence goes on from NC_052071.1 coordinate 50,494,247, forward strand.
GTACTTCCCAAACGCTTAGTACAGTGCTCTGCACACAGTAAGCGCTCCATAAATACGATTGAATGAATGAATGAATCAGCCTACTCAGCACCCATGGATTTATTATATGTTGAACTATTTCTTATTTAATCCCCCTGTGTCAGTAACTTTTATCAGTTCACTCTTAACCATGATGTATTTGTCAATTTAGATCTACTACTTTCCCTGCTAGACAATAACATCTTTGATTCTTTTGCATGTTCCCAAAATACTTAGTACAGTGCCCTGCACCTAATAGGCACTCAATCAGAGCTGTTGATACTGCTTCTGATAATTATTCTGTCATCTTTTCCCCAAGGTCAATACTGTGCAACATTGTAAGTTTTTATATTCTCCAAAATTCTCAGATTTTACTTTGGTTTTGTCATATATACAGATAGATAGATAGATAGATTAGATAGATAGGTAGATAGATAGAATAGATAGATGGATAGATGTATCTTTTCAAATCTTTTAAAAATGCCTGGAAATCATATAGAAGAGTTGTTTACCTACCAGCCTATGTACTTACCAGCCTACCAACTCTGTTGTATGCTCCCAAGAGCTTAGTAAGTGCTCAGCATGCTGTAAGTGCTCAATATATACATTGATTGATTGATTTATATTGGGACTTTTATAAAGAAATGTAGTGAATGCAAGATTTAAGTTAGGTGGGAGAGGACTCAGTATATTCTTTTATTTTTGGACTTGCTACTCTATCATCTCTTTTCCTTGGGCTCAGTCAATCAATGGTATTTATTGAGTGCTTGCTGTTTGCAGAACACTGTACCAAGCACATGGGAGAGTATCATCATCAATCGTATTTATTGAGCACTTACTATGTGCAGAGCACTGTACTAAGCTCTTGGGAAGTACAAATTGGCAACATATAGAGACAGTCCCTACCCAACAGTGGGCTCACAGTCTAAAAGAGTATAATCATCCACAGAATTGGTAGACACATTCCCTGCCAACACTGAACTTACAGTCTAGATGGGAAGAAATACATTAATGCCACTAAATTATTTATGACATATAATTCATGGATATGTACATAATATCTAGATAAAAGGATGGGAATAGTGATCCTAGAGGGCTTGAGGAAGGTATGGATGTAGCCTCCTCTTATTATTTTTGTCACTGTTACAACACAATGGGGAAGCCATCCTTCAGGAAAGGGAAGAAACACCATGCACATTTACACATATGCATATATGGCCTGGGTATTTTGAGTCCTGTAATTAGCTGGGTCTCCTCGCCCAACGCAGAGCTCAGAACCAAGTCTCTTATTAATGGGCTTCCATGTTTAATGCAGGGGAGAATTTCAGCTCTTTTCTCTCACTGCCACTTGCAGTGAGAGCACACGACCCTCCTTCCACCTCAAATTTACCACCCTTCATCTTTCCTGCCTCATCCCAGACACACCTAATATACACAGCCGCTGGTCAATGAGCCAGGTGATTTGTTTGTGCGTGCGGTTGAACCAAAGGAATGGGTAGGTGGATCTCAGGTGAAGGGAGTTGAGGGAAAACCAGGAAGCAGAGAGTAATTGGAGGGAAAGGAGGAGATACAGGGTGAGGGAGGAGATCTGGAGAATGCCTGGCAAGGAGGATTCAGTGTCAGGAAGAGAAGGATGCCTGGTTGAGGCCCAATAATTCTGCTAGTGGGGCCTAAATTATTGTAAATTCCTACCCCATTCACCAGGCTATCATGGGAATCAAACCCATTATAAAGTTTTGCTTGGTTGTAAACATGCCAAAAGGGATTTTAATAAGTATAATTAGACTATTCACTAGAGCTTAACAGATATGCAAAATAGGTGCACTTCTTCCTCTTGAGGGAGTCTAAGGCACTGTTACAATGCTAGAGTTCAGACGCCTTCCGTGCGTTCTTCTCAGCAGCTTACCCATTTTGATTTTAAATTCCTAGTAGCCCAAACTTTTTTTGAAGTCTGAAAAATCGTTTTCTCCATTCTATCTGGTTTACTTATTGTTTGGGAGGGGGCATGAAGGGGAAAGAGGTAAGCATCGAGGAGTGCACAAAAGACTATTTATGTGAGTTTTAGTTTTGATGAGACAGAAATGACACAATGTCAATTTTGTTTCCAACCTCATGACACGCCAAATAATTAGATAAGGAATTAGAGGAGACCAAATTGAATCTATTTCAATTTCTGCCACAATGTTCTCTTTTCTGTGCTTTTTTTTCCTTTTTCCCTGATTGCAATCAAACTTTCACATATGAGGACAAGGCCTTGGTAAAGTCTCATATGCTCAGAGATTTCCATTTGAAAGCAGGTCAGTACCTACACTTTCTAAAAAATTCCAGCTCGAAAACATGACAATTCATCAAGGCAATCACATTATTCTTCGTGCCAAACTGGCTTCACACACATTAAGCCTTTTGATAATTTCTTCCACAAAGTTTGCAATATTTGCCAATTCTCCTAACAGTGAGATGCCTTTGATTCTTTTTCCTTTAGTGCTGGAGTGAAGGACTTTGTTATATAATCTTTCCACGAAGCTTCTCAGAAAAATCTAACTTGCTAAAATTTTCAAACGGGGAGAAGTACTTGCACACTATACTTATTCTTTGTTCTAGAGAATATTCACCTAAAGTATTGTTGAAGTTCTTTTGATTCTTTTCCAAAGGGCAATCAGTAGATGAAGTGTTTGTTTCTCTTATATTCAGAAAATTCTATGTTCACTAATTAATCTGGAAATGGAATTTTCAGGCACCAAGGATATTCTATTACAAACAATTTTAACAAAAAAATCTTAAGACTGAAACTACCAAACAGTAGAAGAACTAAAATGTAGCAGTAGTGGTATTTATCAAGCACTTGCAGAGCTGTAGTAATAACTATGGTATTAAGCCCTTACTATGTGCCAGGCACTGTATTAAGCGTTGGGGGGAGACACTCAAATCGAGTTGGACCCAGTCCCTGTCTCACGTGGGGCTCACAGTCTCAACCTCCATTTTACAGATGAGTTAAGTGAAGCACAGAGAAGTGAGGTGACTTGCCCAAGGTGACACAGCAGACAAATGACAAGAAAGCTCCTTGAGGGTGGGGATTGGCTCTACCAATTCTATTGTATTGTACTCTCTCAAGTACTTTGTACAGTGCTCTGCACACAGTAAAAGCTCAATAAATACCCCAACTGACTTTCCAAATCTTTATCTCCTGTCTAGGAAACAATAGGGTTCTTCCACTTCACTGCCCTTGTGCTTCAAGACCTCATTTTTATCCTCCATAAATACCACTGATGGATTAATTGATCCTGCCTTGCTGGTGATTTTGTTTTAGTTTGTGTAGAGATGACACTGATAAAACTGTGGAGGAAGAAAGTTTTACACACAATAATTCCAGGCCTCTTTTAAGCTATGGAAATGACTGTTTGTGACCATTTTTCTGTAGACTTTCAGACTGATTTCATACCAAATGTCTCACGTGTCCGCTGGCAATTATTGGTAATTATTCCAAGGTGCAAATAGTCAATGTAGTGGTGAGAGGCAGAGTGGAATTCTGGGAAGGCATAAAACTCCTGAAATCTGCAATTGAACAAAGGTAGAGAGAGTATGACCAGTAGTGATTGTGTTTGAATTTAAGGAGCACATGCTGAGTCCCAGCATTTGCCTGGGACTAAAGACCTCCTAAAAAGGTGCAGTGTCTCTGAATTACAATAGTTTATTCCCTCATGAGACAGGATATTAAGAGAGTCCAGGAAGAACTTGGCAACCCCTGTCAATAAATAGTTTAAAGAATTCTCTCATCAGTTTTTCCACTATTGCTATTCAGAGGTACAGATGATCCCTAAATCTACATCTCCTACCCTTCTCTTTCTCCCTCTCGGCAGTCTCACATTTCCTCCTGCATTCAGGACATCACTACTTGCCGTCATCTCAAACTTAAATGTTCAAAACAAAACTCCATATCTTCCCAACCAAACCCTGCCCTCCCTCTGACTTTCCCATCAATGTAATTGATAATGATAATTATGGTATTTAAGTGCGTACTATGTGTCAGACATTGTACTAAGCTTTGGTGTGGATGCAAGCAAAGTGGGTTGGGCAAAGTCCTTGTCCCACATGGAGCTCACAAATTAATCCCCATTCTACAGATGAGGTAACTGAGGCACAGAGAAGTGAAGTGACTTGCCCAAGGTCACACAGCAGGCAACTAGCAGAGCCTGGACTAAAACCCAGGTCTTTTTGACTCTCAGGCCCATGCTCTATTCACTAGGCCATGCTGCTTCACTTCCATCCTTCCTAACTCACAAACTCGTAACCTTGGCATTATCCTTGACTCATCTCTCTGTCAACCCATATATTCACTCTATCTCTAATTCCTATCAGTTCAATCTTAACAGCATTGCTAAAATCCCTCTTTCCTCTCCATCCAAACTGGTAGCATGTTAATCCAAACATTTATACTATCCCTCCTTGGTTACTGCTTCAGCCCCCTTGCTATACTCCCTGCCTCCTGTCTCTCCACATTCTAGTCCCTATTTCACTCTGCTGCCCAGACCATTTTTTTTTACAAAAAATGTTCAGTCCATGTTTCCCCATTCTTCAAGTCTCTCCAATTGTTGCCCTTCCACCTCCACATCAAACAGAAACTCCTTATCATCAGCTTTAAAGCAGTCAATCATTTACCCCCTCCTCCCTCACCTTAGTGGTATACTATTACAACCGGCAACATATAGAGATGTTCCCTACCCAACAACAGACACACAATCTAGTATCCCATTTCTGTGCTCTTTCCTCTAGCCCTGGCTGAAATGTGTCATTTTTCTATTTGGTTTAAGTAGAGGTCTATAAGAGGGTCGGAGCTAGTTAGAGAATGTGGATAACAAGGGATGGGTGGGAGGAGCTAAGTACTCAAAAGTGTAGTCAAATTAGCAGTTAATCCCTCCTTAGTGAATTGTGGGAAGGGAAGTGTTGGTGGCCTTGTGGGTCTCCTGAAAATGGTTCATTTTAATGGACAGAAGGGAATATTTTCTAACCCCACCCTTGAAGAAATAGCATTAGGGTTTGAGTGCCTAGTGAGTGCTAAACATCGCACTAAACACTTGGGTAAATAAAACAGAAGCAATAATCATATTCTCTGTCCACAAGGAGCTTGCAATCTAATTGATGCCTCCTCCCTCCCATTCCCACTCCGAAAGAAACTCTGGCCTCTTTGCTACAAACTTCCAATTCACTTTTCATTGTTATGAACTGGAAAAAATAATGGAGGGAATGTGCAGGGAGCCAGGCATTGATTGCTTCTTGAACTGAGCCAGAACACTCATCCCCATAAAAAACCCATTTCAGATGGGGATTATGAATTGGAGGCAACGACCACTTGGTCCTTGTGCTTTCAGCCCTTCGGTTTTCCAAGGTGAAAGAAGTCTTAGCAGTCACTTCCCCCTCCCTGCCCACCATAGACCCAAAGGAAACTCTGATCTAAATTAAAGTTCACTCCATACACAGGCATTTATAGCAAGGCCTTTCTGGATCAAATGGGCCTGCATTTAAGTGAACAAAACCCTAGACTCAGCCCCAGAATTGATTAACAGGAGCAGTTAGAGACAGAATGGATTTTTGTCCATAGGAGTAGCTCTACAGTAGAATGTAACTGGAACAGCAAAAAGTTTTTGAGTGTTTTTCTGGCAGAATGCCATACTTCAAAACCAGGGTGTCCTGAAGGTCCTATTAACTGATAATTGATTTTTTTTTCAAAGTTATGAACTGCTCTGAAATTCCTTCAATCCTCCATTTCCCGGCAACGAGGAGAGTCAGGGGCCCACTAACCACAACAGCTTCCTAGGCTGAGTATTAGCGATGACTACAGAGATCGATCATTTGGGCCAATACATAGCCTTGACCTTCTTGAGGATAATAGGATGTCAGGGAAAGCTAGGCTTTAGCTTAAGAGATGTGTCTTCATACCTTATCAAGTTCCCATTTTCCTGTAACTCTCGGGACAAGTGGGGAAAATCATTTTGCAATAGCTGGATGGAAAAATGAACTTTGGTTATTCTCAAAACAAAGTTGGACACTTCTAAGAAAAGAAAGGAAAGAAATGCACTGTGTCTCATTGATCCCTTCCAAGTGACATATTCTGTAGATTTTTCCCTGCCTCTGCATTTTCATACATACCAGCATCCCAAATCGGGACGTTTCAATCTAAATTTTAAAGATGCTTCAAAGCAAAGAGACAAAGTCACATCTGTTTCTCCTCAGGCATTTTGTTGATAAAGGGAAAATTTGTGATTTGAAATGTGTTCAAGCGGTCCCATCATTTCTTTGAGTAATACATAGAAGCGCAACTCAAGAGAAAAGAAACCAGGGACAAGATCAAGGTATTAACATTGCCCAGATACCACTTTAGATGGGTGTATCACAGAAATTAAAGTTGTTCTTGGATTGCAACAAAACTGGTCTGAATATTGGTCTCAGTTCCAATATGCCCTGATTGGCATATTAGACAGACAGTCAAGGCTTTGAAGAACCATCACCAGTCTCTTCCCCACGTCTCAGCCCGCTTCCAAAGAGAGAGAGCAGGACTCCTAAGCAGATGCTACTGTGTATGCATAGGTTCCTCCTGCATCTGGATTTTTATTCCATAACACCAGCTAAGCCAGGGGTAGCTTTGTCCATAAATGCCAAATTAAGGAAAATTTCCTTAAAGTACACACATCTTTACCAGTTCTGCATCCACACACACCTCTCTCAATCAATCAATCAGTGGTTTTTACGGAGTGCTATGTGTGGAGCACTGTACTAAGTGCTTGGGAGAGTACGCGACAACAGAGCTGGCAGACAAGTTCCCTGCCCACAGTGAGCTTATAGTTTAGGAGGGAGACAGATATTAATATAAAATCTTCGTAATATATAATCTAGAGATATGTACAGAAGTGCTATGGGGTTGAGGGTGGAACAAATATCAAATGCTCAAGGGTCACAAATCCAATTACCTAAACCACGCAGAAGAGAGAGGGAGCCAGGGAAATCATCATCATCAATCGTATTTATTGAGCGCTTACTGTGTGCAGAGCACTGTACTAAGCGCTTGGGAAGTACAAGTTGGCAACATATAGACAGTCCCTACCCAACAGTGGGCTCACAGTCTAAAAGGGGGAGACAGAGAACAAAACCAAACATACTAACAAAATAAAATAGAATAGATATGTACAAGTAAAATAAATAGATAAATAAATAGAGTAACAAATATGTAGGCTCTCCCAAATTCTGTCTAGGCAGATGTACTTTGCTGGAATAAAGTTGCCCATTAATATTAATGATAACTGGCTTGTGTTAAGTTCTATGTGCCAAGGACTGGGGTAGATGCAAGATAACAAGGTTGGATTCAGTCCCTGACCCACAGAGGGCTCAAAGTCTAAGAGGAACAGAAACCAGGAGCTTAATCCCCATTTTAGAGATGAAATTGAAGCCCAGAAAAGTGCAATCCTTTCCCAAGGTCACACAGCAGTCAAGTAGCAGAGCTGGAATTAGAACCCAGGTCCTTCCGACACCAAGGCCCTGGCTTTTTCAGTGGTGTTCTACATTCTATGAAGAGGTGTGGCGTAGTGGGATGAGCATGGGCCTGAATTCTGGCTCCACCACTGGTCTGCTGGGTGACCTTGGACAAGTCACTTAATTTCTATTTGCCTCACTAACTTCATCTATGAAATTGGGATTCACATTCCTTGTCCCACATGAGGCTCACAGGAATGTGTCCAAACTGATTAATTTGTATCAACCTCAGGGCTTAGAACACTGCTTGGCACATAGTTAGTTCTTAACAAGAACCATAATTATTAACATATAGTGAAAAGATTGATTATGGAGGAACTGAAGGTATTTAGTCTCCAAACATCTGAGACTCTTTCCTTTGGAAATATAACCTGCAAAATTTACATTTCCTGATGTTCACTAGCATTTTCTGCCATTTTTTCCATACTGATTCCCGCAGTAAAGGAAAAGAAAATGCAATCCAGGCCTCCTAGACAAGTATCTAGAGTTTCCCCCAACAAAACCTAGCAAAAAAACAAAAGAAACAAAAGACGGTTTATTCTATTTCTCATAGGCTCTCAGCCCAGTTCCCTTTATATTCAGTTTGGTTTCTTTTTCCAAGGGGACAAATGAGTAGAGTAGTGTCATCCCCATTTTTGCCGGGAGAAACTGAGTTTCAGAAAAGAGATTAATCATTTTATTGAATTAGATGTATGTATATTTTTCTTAGCTGAATGAATGGTTGAATAGATATTTCATCCTAAAATATATGTACGGTTTCCTGTTACTTCCTTACTTTTCTTCTTTCTCCCACTGATTGTAAACAGTTTCTGTGTGTAAATTAGATTGCAAGTGTTTGGAGGGTGGTCATGAGTTCAAATTCTGACTCCACCACTTAGCTGTGTGACTTTGGGCAGATCACTTAACTTCTCTGTGCCTCAGTTACCTCATCTGTAAAATGGGGATAAAGACTGTGAGCTCCACGTGGGACAACCTGATCACCTTGTATCCTCCCCAGTGCTTAGAACAGTGCTTTGCACATAGTAAGCGTTTAACAAATGCCATTATTATTATTATTATTAATCATGGATTTGTCTGCTACTGTACTTTCCCAACCACTTAGAATAGTGCTTTGCATTCAAGAACTCTAAAAATAGTGTTATTGATTTTGTTCTGACATCCAGTCAGCTATAGGAATGGAGCTTGAGTTCATTGTTTTGTTCTGTAGAAAGGGTGGGGGTGAATGAGAGTAGGAAACATTAAGAGAGAAGCACCTTGGCCTAATAACAATAATAATAATAATAATGGTGACATTTACTAAGCACTTACTATGTGCAAAGCACTGTTCAAAGCACTGGGGAGGATACAAGGTGATCAGGTTGTCCCACAGGGGACTCACAGTCTTAATCCCCATTTTAACAGATGAGGTAACTGAGGCACAGAGAAGTTAAGTGACTTGCCCAAAGTCACACAGCTGACAAGTGGCGGAGCCAGGATTTGAACCCATGACGTCTGACTCCAAAGCCCATGCTCTTTCCACTGAGCCACGCTGCTTCTCTAATGTAAACAGCACAGGCCTAGAAGTGAGAGGAGCTGGATTCTAATCCCGACTCCGCCACTTGTCCACTGTGTGACCTTGGGCAAATCACTTACCTTCTCTCTGCCTCAGTTACCTCATCTGTAGTAGGGGGATTAAAACTTGGGAGCCTAGGTGGGTTATCTCCAAACCTGTACCTACCCTAGCGCTTAATATGCTGCCTGCCACATAGTAAGTACTTAATAAATACTATTAAAAATAAAATAAAAAATAAACCAACAACCAAGAGGCATGTAGATATGCCAATTGCCCGTAGTCAGGCATAAAGTGGATTGTTATCTCTCCCATTAATCAGAAGTAGGACCAAGCCCTCAGGCATAAAAAAAAATAGACTTGTTGTAGTATTATTGCTCCTTCGTGTATTGATATAAGAGTTGACGTACAGCATAAATTAAATTCAGTCTTTCAATGAGTGGCTTCCATTTTAATAGGGAATTAATCTTTGGAATCAGGAAATGCATTTCCAATATGTATTAACACGTTTTATTTGCATGAAACATTTATGTCAAACCATGGTGTGTAAATCAGGGTGTATTGAACTCCAATGCACCTGAGTTTTGAAAGCATTTAGAGCTGAAATTATGGAAATGACGACCTGGGTTTACAACAGCTTCCCACACTCAATACCTCCAGCTGTTGTTTTCAAGACATGGTTGGGAAAATTTGTGTGAGATCTCAGGAGACCTTCACAAGGTTTACTGAAGCTGTGATCCAAATAATTTAGTTGTGTGTGGGTCTACATGTGTTTGTGTGTCTGTTTTGTGTGTGCAGGAAATAGAACTAAAGAGTCAACCAACTAAATTCCTATAATGGAAGTTTATTTGTTCTCCAATTTTAATTCATTTCAATTAGATAAACACAACCAGGGTAAAAAAGTTGCAATTTTCAATTCATTGATTTTTCATTTTTGCCATCACAAGCAGAATTATGGCCTAGAATTAAAGCTTTTTTGCAGAAAACTTTATATGACAGTGTTTTGCTCTGAGGGAATAAAAACAGAGCAAAATATGTTGTGCTGTTGTAGTCGTTGCAAAAGAGAATACCAGTCCTTGAGACACAACAACACTGTATAATTGTAACTTCTCCCTGTGAAATTGTTACAGACCTACTCTTTGAAAAATGTTTCTGTTCTAACATCTTCCTGCATCCTTCCCAGTTCCATCTACATTTTGTTCCATTCTTTGGTCTATGTGTTTTTTCCCCAACAATTCTGCTATTTAATACTCTAACAGACCTATAATTGTGCTGATGTCATCTGGCTAATCAGTCACAGAACTGTTCATTAGGATATCTGCAATCACTGCAGAGTCAGAGAGAACTGCCTTCATTTAGCCACTGTGAGATCTAAATCCCAAATTATGGCAATTTAAACTCTTATTGTGATGATGTTCTTTAGGTAGATGGGGTGCAGTTATTATTTTTTTAAACAGATATGCTATTTTTACTGCAAAGATAGTATACATAGGTTTTCATAACTTTGATAATGGAATTTAGCTGACTTGAGAACATCAGTTTGTTAATATTTTCAAAGATGAAATTATTTCTATTGTGTTGATGCAAACTACTGAACAACTTTATTTTAGCATGGTACGTATGTCTGAGATCTCATAATCTCACTAATATGACTTCATGTGCCATCACTGAGACTACTCTATTTATTTTATTAATAAAATAAAGCTAGCATACAGCTATAATCCTATTTATTTTGATGGTTTTGACACCTGTCTACATATTTTGTTTTGTTGTCTGTCTCCCCCTTCTAATAAAAATAATAATGGTGGTATTTGTTAAGCACTTACTATGTGCAAAGCACTTTTCTAAGCGCTGGAGGGGATACAAGGTGATCAGGTTGTCCCACTTGGGGCTCACAGTCTTAATCCCCATTTTACAGATGAGGTAACTGAGGCACAGAGAAGTTACGTGGCTTGCCCAAGGTCACACAGCTGACAAGTGGCGGAGCTGGGATTCGAACCCCTGCTCTTTCCACTGAGCCACGCTGCTTCTAGACTGTGAGCCCGTTGTTGGGTTGGGACCGTTTCTATATGTTGCCGGCTTGTACTTCCCAAGCGCTTCGTACAGTGCTCTGCACACAGTAAGCGCTCAATAAATACGATTGAATGAATGAATGACTAGGTTCTGAGGGCAGCATTATCAATGCTAACAAAAAATATGAAGTTTCACGGAGGAAAACTTGAAATTATAAACAAGGAAGAAAGTCCAGGGTCATGAGAAGCTCATGGCCTTGTAGATAGAACACAGATGTGGGAGTGAGAAGGACCTGTATTCCAATCCTGTTCCCACTACTTTTTTGCTGTGTGACTTTAGGGAAGTCATTGGTAAAATGGGGATTAAGACTGTGACCCCTATGTTGGGCAGGGACTGTGTCCAACCTGATTATCTTGTTTCTATCCCAGCTGTTAGTACAGCGCCTGGCACATAGTAAAGTGTTAACAAGTAACAATAAAAAAAGAAACATATTTCTATGTATGCAACACAAATATTGTCAATTTTGAGTTTATTAATCTGACATTGCCTTTACATAACTAAGTAAATAAAGTACAGCTATCTTTCCAATAAATAATACATAATTAGCAGAAAAACCTGATTTTTTTAAAAAAAGTAAAAGTCCAGCATTAATATGAAGAGGGCATTTTAAAAGTAAGTTAAGGTCTGCAGCTGTCCTAACATTCATTGACTTCAAAATACATTTAGGGTACTCATCAAGAACAGCTTAAAATTGATTTACACAGTGGGAGGCATTAGCATGTTGATAAAAACCTAAATGGGAGACTTTCACTCTCAAGCAAAACTAGAGTGTGAATATTTGAAGATGAAACTATTAATTAACCAGCAATTTTCTAAATGCATTTTGCTGCTACTGAGTCTCTTTCCATGCTTTTCTCTCCAAGCCACTCTCTTCTTTCTAGATTCCTCAGTAAGGTTGTAATATCCTGCACTTACCTCATATTCTTTTCCTTGCAGTGCCCCAGATTCGGAATAGGATTTCACTGTGGAATGCAGAGGGAGGAGGGAAAATTGTGTTCACATAAATACATTTAGGAAATGGGTAAAGTGGCAAGCACCACTTTGAAAGACTTGACAGAAAGAAATGCGTTCCTTCTTAAGTACATGATGAAACATTTTCAAGTGGTTCCCATGAAAATCTTTCCAATTCTGAAAAGGTTAAAATGAGTCACTTGAAAAAAAAAAGGTTAGAGAGAGATGAACCTCTCAGTGATCTCCTTAGTCAGCAATGAATCAATCTGAAATGTTCCCAAACATACATGAAACATTAATTCCTGGAAAAGATATGCAGAGAAATGGATATAGATGTTGCAGATGTTTCTGCAACATCTGCTTAGAGCAGCAGTGTGGCTCAGTGGAAAGAGCCCTTGGGAGTCAGAGGCAGTGGGTTCTAATCCTGGCTCCACCACTTGTCAGCTGTGTGACTTTGGGCAAGTCACTTAGCTTCTCTGTGCCTGAGTTGCCTCATCTGTAAAATGGGGATTAAGACTGTGAGCCCCACGTGGACAACCCGATTACCTTATATCCCCCTCCAATGCTTAGAATATGCTTGACACATGGTAAATGCGTAATAAATACCATTATTATTTGAGAAGCAGCGTGGCTCAGTGGAAAGAGCCCGGGCTTTGGAGTCAGAGGTCATGGGTTCAAATCCTGACTCCACCAGTTGTCAGCTGTGTGACTTTGGGCAAGTCACTTAACCTCTTTGTGCCTCAGTTACCTCATCTGGAAAATGGGGATTAAGACTGTGAGCCCCCCCGTGGGACAACCTGATCACCTTTAAATGCCCCAGCACTTAGAACAATGCTTTACAGCGTGGCTCAGTGGAAAGAGCCCAGGCTTGGGAGTCAGAGATCATGGGTTCCAATCCCGGCTCTGCCGCTTGTCAGCTGTGTGACATTGGGTAAGTCACTTCACTTCTCTAGGCCTCAGTTACCTCATCTGTAAAATGGGAATTAAGGCTGTGAGCCCCATGTGGGACAACCTGATCACCTTTTATCCTCTCCAGCTTTAGAACAGTGCTTTGCACACAGTAAGTGCTTAATGAATGCCATTATTATTATTATTATTGTTATTTGCACATAGTAAGTGCTTAATAAATGCCATCATTATTATTAAAACAGCAGAAATTGACAGAGACCAAATGAAGTCAGCTTTCTGTTTTGTTTTGTTTTTACTCACTTGCACAATTCAGCTTAGGTTTTAAACTGAATATGTGCCCACAAAGAATAGAGTGCTAGGGTAGATAGTAGTTAATCAGCTTGGACACAGCTCCTGTCGCACATGGGGCTCAAAGTCTTAATCCCCGTTTTACAGATGAGGTAACTGAGGCACAGAGAAGTTTAGTGACTTGTCCGAGGCAGATCTGGGATTGAACCCAGGTCCTTCTAATTCCCAGGCCTGCAGTCATGTTGCCACTCCACATTGTTCCCCTGGTTATAGGAATGTGATCCAGAGAAGTGGTTGATCAGTTGTTTTTTTTTTACACAGTATAAGACATAATTCTGCATTGCAAAATATCTGGAAGTGGCCTTCCACATCCTGAGCCAAGTTTTCATGAGTTTCTGCTGAAATCATCATCTAAAGAATCATTGGTCATCCATAATATAATGTCTTTAAGATTTCTTTGGTGGCTTTTTGAACTTATCACGTCTGGCACTGCATCCAATTCAAAATGATTAGGGCCATCTGGCTATAACTTGGGAGTTTGAAACATCCTGGGTGAAAATTCATTCGACTGTATTTATTGAGCACTTATGGTGGGCAGAGCACTGTACTAAGCGCTTGGAAAGTGCAATTCAGCAACGAAGAGAGACAATCCCTGCCCACAGTGGACTCACAGTCTAGAAGGGGGGAGACAGACACGAAAACAAGTAAACCGACAATATTAGCATCAATATAAATGAATAGAATTATAGATGTATACACATCAAAACAAGTAAACATACATGAATAGAAATAAATAGAAATATAGACTGCCCTCCCTCCACACATCCACCAAGCCTAGCTCTCTTCCTCCCTTCAAAGCCCTACTGAGAGCTCACCTCCTCCAGGAGGCCTTCCCAGACTAAGCCCCCTCTTTCCTCACCCCTTCCTCATCCCCCCCACCCTACATCCTTCCCCTCCCCGCAGCACCTGTACATATGTTTGTACAGATTTATTACTCTATTTCTTCTGCTTGTACATATTTACTATTCTATTGATTTTGTCAATGATGTGCATCTAGCTTTACTTCTATTTATTCTGATGACTTGACACCTGTCCACGTGTTTTGTTTTGTTGTCCGTCTCCCCCTTCTAGATTGTGAGCCCGTTGCTGGGTAGGGACCATCTCTATATGTTGCCAACTTGGACTTCCCAAGCGCTTAGTACAGTGTTCTGCACACAGTAAGTGCTCAATAAATATGATTGAATGAATGAAAATATAGATACGTACATATATACACGAGTGCTGTGGGGTAGGGAGTAGGGATAGAGGAAATGGAGCGAGTCGGGGCGATGGGGAGGGGAGCTGAGGAAAAAGGGGGCTCAGTCTGGGAAGGCCTCCTGGAGGAGGTGACTCTTCAGGAGGGCTTTGAAGGGGGGGGAAGTGTGAGTGGTGGATTTGAGGAAGGAGAGCATTTCAAGCCAGAGGTAGAACGTGGGCCAAAGTTTAGGCCAAGCTCATTTCCTTGCTTCTACTTATTGTAGATAATTCCCAACGTACCACACTCAAAACCAAGGAGCTTGTGCTTGGCTTGATCCCATGTTGAACGATCTGCTTTCTTTTCGGCAACGTTGCTTTCGTTTAACAATTCAAGTGTGAATGAGCCGAAGCCGCAAATGATTGAGCGGAGTTGCTGCTGAGCTCAAGATATTTTTAAGTTTATAGACAACAGTAATGGTTTCCACGATGAAAAAAGTATGCAAATTTGATGAGCTCTCTTAAAACAAGAGCAAAAGCCAACATATCAACAACCAAAGATCTTGCCTGGAGCAAGTCATCTGTGCTGTTAATTACAAAACCCACTCTGGAAACTAAGCAGCACTATCAATGCGATCAATGAGTTTAGCGGGCTGTTAACTAGCTGGCAAAAGAAGCTTTACCTCTAATATAATCTTGCAAATGAATGCTGTAACTTTACAAAAGTGTATATTCCAGGGAAGGAATCATAGGTAAAGAAAAAGATGCGGTGGATTTCAACTTTTTAGCCTTTGCTTCAGGAACTATTCAAAATAATAAACTCCTGGAGGGCAGGGGTCGTGTCTACCAACTCTATTGTATTGTACACTCCCAAGTTCTTAGTACAGTCCTCTGCACACAGGAAATGTTGAGTAAATATGATTGACTGATTAAAGAATAGGGGGCCTGGTAATGAAACCGGATCTCAGTTTGTGCAATCCCCTGTTGCCCCGCCTACCCTATCTCGGGCCTCTAATGATCAGGCCATAATTATAATAATAATAATAATGGCATTTGTTAAGCGCTTACTATGTGTGAAGTGCTGTTCTAAGTACTGGGGGGGATACAAGGTGATCAGGTTGTCCCACATGGGGCTCACCGTCTTAATCCCCATTTGACAGATGAGGTAACTGAGGCCCAGAGAAGTTAAGTGACTTGCCCAAAGTCACACAGCTGACAAGTGGCGGAGCCAGGATTAGAACCCATGACCTCTGGCTCCCAAGCCTGTGCTCTTTCCACTGAGCCATGCTGTACCTTATTAAGAAAATGGAAACAGGTGTGTTCTCCCTAAAATCTCCCCTGCTCATTTCTAGTTCCGCCATCCTCCTGTCCCTTCTTCAACTCTCCCATAATAATTTTGGTATTTGTTAAGCGCTTCCTATGTGCAAAGCACTGTTCTAAGCGCTGGATCTTTTCCAGCAGTATGTAAAGAGATCTCCTGCCTTCTCTCAAAACCCCCTGCCCCACCTCATTCACTCAATCATGTTTATGGAGTACTTACTGTGTCTAGAGCACTGTACTAAGCGCTTGATAATAATGATGATGGTATTTGTTAAGTGCTTACTATGTGCCAAGCATTGTTCTAAGCACTGGAGGGGATACAATAATAATAATAATAATAATAACGATGGCATTTGTTAAGTGCTTACTATGTGCAAAGCACTGTTCTAAGCACTGGGGAGGTTACAAGGTGATCAGGTTGTCCCACGGGGGGTTCACAGTCTTAATCCCCATTTTACAGATGAGGGAACTGAGGCCCAGAGAAGTGAAGTGACTGGCCCAGAGTCACACAGCTGACAATTGGCGGAGCCAGTATTTGAACCCATGACCTTTGACTCTAAAGCCCGGGCTCTTTCCACTGAGCCACGCGCTTCTCAAAGGAAAAGTAGGCTATTGATAATAATAATAATAATGGTATTTGTTAAGCACTTACTTGTGCCAAGCACTCTTCTAAGCACTGGGGTAGATACAAGGTAATCACGTGGGGCTCACAGTCCTAATCCCCATTTTACAGATGAGGTAACTGAGGCACAAGGAAGTGAAGTGAGTTGCCCAAAGTCACCCAGCCGACAAGTGGCGGAGCTGAGATTAGAACCCATGACCTCTGACTCCCAAGCCCGGGCTCTTTCCATTGAACCACACTGCTTCTCTACCTGCACCTCCTGCCTTTGGAACTTATAAATTCACTTGCTGCCTCCCTTCTTTTTTCCCTGACCACCATCTTCAACCGTTCACTTTTCAATATTTTTTCCCCACAGCTTTCAAAAATAATAATAATAATAATAATGGCATTTATTAAGTGCTTACTATGTGCAAAGCACTGTTCTAAGTGCTGGGGTAGATACAAGGTAATCCAGTTGTCCCACGTGGGGCTCACAGACTTAATCCCCGTTTTCCAGGTGAGGTAACTGAGGCACAGAGAAGTTAAGTGACTTGCCCAAAGTCACACAGCTGACAAGTGGCAGAGCTGGGATTTGAACCGATGACCTCTGACTCGAAAGCCAAAGACCGGGCTCTTTCCACTGAGCCACACTGCTTCAAAACATGCTCGTGTCTCTATTCTAAAACTAAAAAACCTCCCTTGAGTCCACAATTCCCTCCAATTATCGCCCCATCTCCCTCATACCATATGTCTCCAAATTACCTGAGCGAGTTGTCCACACCTGCTGTCTTTAGCTTCTCTCCTTCAGTTCTCTCCTTAAGCCCTACAATTTGGCTTCTGCCCCCTTCATTCCACAGACTCCGCCTTCTCAAAGGTCCCAGATGATCCTGTCAAATCTACTCACTCATTGCACTTCAATCCATGGTAGAAAGATGACTGATCGGGATGAGAGAATGCTAGCTAGCTAGCTCTCTTCCTCCCTTCAAGGCCCTGCTGAGAGCTCACCTCCTCCAGGAGGCCTTCCCAGACTGAGCCCCTTCCTTCCTCTCCCCCTCGTCCCCCTCTCCATCCCCCCCATCTTACCTCCTTCCCTTCCCCACAGCACATGTATATATGTATATATGGTTGTACATATTTATTACTCTATTTATTTATTTATTTATTTTACTTGTACATATCTATCCTATTTATTTTGTTTTGTTAGTATGTTTGGTTTTGTTTTCTGTCTCCCCCTTTTAGACTGTGAGGCCACTGTTGGGTAGGGACTGTCTCTATGTGTTGCCAATTTGTACTTCCCAAGCGCTTAGTACAGTGCTCTGCACATAGTAAGCGCTCAATAAATACGATTGATGATGATGATGATGAGAATGTGATATGCACTGGGCAAACCACTAGCCCTAGAATCTATTCCTTTGGAAAGGTTCTTGACCATGAAGTCTCAGAACTGTGGTTCATCCTTCATTCCTGCCAGGGGACTCCGTCATAGTGAACAGTTTATTTTCTGCTGTTCCACCCTGTGTCCAGTACTGATATGGATCTAGATATTTTATGTGTGTCGGGCTTTTTTTTTCAGGACTAAGCCCCTTCCTGCTGCCAAGTTCTGGACTCAGATGCTTCAGTGGAGTTCAGAGACTTTGTAAGAGAAGGCATAAACTCTGGAGCCTATGGAGACTCTGGGCCCATACTGAGCCCCCTTTTTCCTTTCCCCTTCCCCTCCCCACTGCACCTGTCTATATGTTTGTACAGATTTATTACTCTATTTTACTTGTACATATTTACTATTCTATTTATTTTGTCAGAGATGTGCATCTAGCTTTACTTCTATTTATTCTGATGACTTGACACCTGACCACATGTTTTGTTTTGTTGTCCGTCTCCCCCTTCTAGACTGTGAGCCCGCTGTTGGCCAGGGACCATCTCTATATGTTGTCAACTTGTAATAATAATAATAATAATGATGGCATTTATTAAGCGCTTACTATGTGCAAAGCACTGTTCTAAGCGCTGGGGAGGTTACAAGGAGATCAGGTTGTTCCACGGGGGGCTAACGGTCTTAATCCCCATTTTACAGATGAGGGAACTGAGGCACAGAGAAGTTAAGTGACTTGCCCAAAGTCACACAGCTGACAATTGGTGGAGTGGGGATTTGAACCCTTGACTTCTGACTCCAAAGCCCGTGCTTGTACTTCCCAAGCGCTTAGTACAGTGCTCTGCACACAGTAAGTGCTCAATAAATATGATTGAATGAATGAATGAAATGAACGGAGCACCCAGAACCCCACACAGAAACTCAAGGATTTTTCAAATCAGTTTACTTCAGCAAAAAGGCGCATTTGATGACATCACCTTATGCGGTGTGCCCTGCACACCACATGTGATGTCACCTTTTCCTGTGCAAGCCAAGGCCTCCAGAAAACACCTTATATTCCAGTAGTCTCAGAGACATGCTGATCTCAGTGAAGTCATTTTTTTCTAATTTGTGAAGGGACATGCCCTTGGGCAACCTTTAGTCAATTTTGTCAGTCTCTTGGATTGAAGTTCCTAAGGCAGAACAAAGACTCCAGTCACAGATTTCAGAATATAGCCCCCGCACTGCATTTTACGATATCTTTTAATGTTGCTCAAATGTCACTTGCCATATTTTCCTAACATTTTGATTTACCAAGACCCTACTGAAACTCTTACACAATAAAACACTATTCTCTGAGAGAGAAGTGCTTTCAAAACTGGTCCTATGTTTGTATTTCGTAGCTGAAAATCTTTTCCTTTTTAAGGTGCTATTCATCCTGCTAAATTAACTTTAACGGTGAGCCTTTTCTTTTGCAAAAATCATTCTTTGAGAAGCACTTATTTTTCTTGATAGAAGAAAGACTTGCCTTTCACATATCTAGGATTCTTAGCAATTTCTTTTATGGTTTTGAGACCTTGGATACAAATGAGAAATAATAATTTTGGAAGCATTTAAAGATGCCATTATATTTCTCCTAAACTGTTGTATTGTTGGGATATTTGTACAGGTAGTCTGTATATTTTGAATTCAATGAATGGCACTTAGGTTTCTATAAATTTATACCACGTTTTAGTTTTGCAACGTATTGGTTTGACTTTATGAAACTTGCCTCCTTTATGGCACTAACTTGATTTACTGCTTAGCATATAATTCTTCATCTTGGTTGTGTTGACCAACTCGGTAATTCTGCTTGATGCTTTCCAGCTTTTCCTGATCATCACACCGACCCTTCTCTAAAATCTATCCTTCTTCTAACAGTGAAGAGTCCACTGGGGAATGCATTTTAAAAGCTAAAATAGTATGTGTTTGTGGCGGGGAGATTAGAGAGGGAAACAGCGCGGCTAGTGAAAAGAGTGCGAGCGTTGAAGTTCGTGACCTCTTTGCACCTCAGTTTTCCCATCTGTAAAATGGGGATTCAGTACCTGTTCTTCCTCCTACATAGACGGTTGGTCATCTCTGGAAGATGGGCTTTGTGTGACCTGATTATCTTGTATCTATCTAAGTACAGTGCTTGGGACACAGTAAGCATTTAACAAATGCTATATTTATTGACATTGCTATTGATTAGTATCATTGTTATCATTATTACTATCATTTTCAAAGAAGGGTGAATGGGTAGGGTAGGAGAAGGTACGGGGTGAGAGAAAGGATGAAGTAACCATCATCATCATCATCATCAATCGTATTTATTGAGTGCTTACTATGTGCAGAGCACTGTACTAAGCGCTTGGGAAGTACAAATTGGCAACATATAGAGACAGTCCCTACCCAACAGTGGGCTCACAGTCTAAAAGGGGGAGACAGAGAACAAAACCAAACATACTAACAAAATAAAATAAATAGAATAGATATGTACAAAAAATGAATAAATAAATAGAGTAATAAATATGTACAAACATATATACATATATACAGGTGCTGTGGGGAAGGGAAGGAGGTAAGGTGGGGGGATGGAGAGGGGGACGAGGGGGAGAGGAAGGAAGGGGCTCAGTCTGGGAAGGCCTCCTGGAGGAGGTGAGCTCTCAGCAGGGCCAGGTCTCAAGGTGGTCATAATGAAGGGGAGATTAGTCCCTTTCCATTCCATTGAAGTAAATGTTCATTCAATCATATTTATTGTGTGCTTACTGTGTTCAGAGCACTGTATCCTACTGTAGAAATTCTCTGACTGAATATAACATATTAAGGTAGCTATATGCCTCATCTCTAATGCAGTGCAAAAATTTGAGTAATTTAGATAACAGGTATCCACCTTAGTTAAGGAATAAATTCCCTGTTCATATGGTATAGTGGATAAAGCATGGGCCTGGCAATCAGAAGGTCATGGTTTCTAATCCTGACTGCACCACTTGTCTGCTGTGTGATCTTGGGGAAGTCATTTCACTACTCTGTGCCTCAGTTACCTCATCTGCAAAAATGGGGATTGAGACTGTGAACCTCACTTGGGAGAACAACTGTGTCCAACCTGATTTGCTTGTACCCACCCCAGGGTTTAGTTCAGTGCCTTGCACATAGTAAGTGCTTAATAAATACCACATTTATCATTATTAATGCCATTATGAGAAAGTTGATTCTGACTAATAGTGTTTCAATATGACCCAGTGTATTAAGAACGGATGGTATATTAAATTTGAGGCCTGCCTTCAGTCCACTCTAGAAAATTGTAATATTCACAGCTTGCCACTCTTTTTCTCTTTCTTCAAAATCATGGAAATCAAACTAATATATTGACAATCCCTCGGGGGAAAAAATAAATTGACAAATACCCAAAGGGACTACTGACAAGGGAAATACCCGAGAGATTATCTTTGAACATTTACAGAGAAAAGACGCCAACAAATTGTTCACACTTCAAGTAATTTTTTTTCCTTATCGGGGTTGCTGGTGGTGATTTCCTTCCTTTATTTACTTTAACAAGGCATATTAAATTTTCTCTCCCACTCAAAGAAAATGCACAGCATTGTGATTACTTGAAACATAATAGAGTAATTAGACGGTGAAGGTGCACAGAATTTTTATAAAGCCTGCACTTGGGCATATGAGTGTGTTTAAGTTTGCTTTGCATTGGCCAAATTCCAACCACTACAGCAACATCTGCTACTAACCAGGTTTATATATCCTTTGACTTCAGCATGCATAATCGAGTGCAATTGTCCAGGTTTCTCTGGCAAATACTGTATACTTTCCCACTGGACACTATTAAATGTGAGAGGAAATGACAATCTATCTGAGAGGTATCTCCCGAAACAGAGTATGAGACACTTTTGATCTAAATTCTCTGCATTTAATATTAAGTTAAAAGGCTGAAAATGATTGGCATCAGATACAGTTGGCATAATACTCAGCATCAAATATCAAAAATGGCGTGCCGAAAGGTAGTCTTTGGTTTATCCTGCCACACAGAAAAGTAGGCGTGAATAAGAGATGTCTTTTTCTGGTAATAACAGTAATCATCATCATCATCAATCGTATTTATTGAGCGCTTACTGTGTGCAGAGCACTGTACTAAGCGCTTGGGAAGTACAAGTTGGCAACATCTAGAGACAGTCCCTACCCAACAGTGGGCTCACAGTCTAAAACGGGGAGACAGAGAACAAAACCAAACATACTAACAAAATAAAATAAATAGAATAGATATGTACAAGTAAAATAAATAAATAAATAGAGTAATAAATATGTACAAACATATATACATATATACAGGTGCTGTGGGGAAGGGAAGGAGGTAAGATGGGGGGGATGGAAGCACTTACTATGTGCCAGATACTGTTCTTAGCACTGGGGTAGATACAAGATAATCAGGTTGGACATAATCCCTGTCCCACATAGGACTCACAGTCTTAATCCCCATTTTACAGACTAGAGAACTGAGGCTCAGAGAAGTTAAGTGACTTGCACAGGGTCACACAAACAGACAAATGGTGGAGCTGGGATTCAAACCAGGGCCTTCTGAGTCCCAGGCCCGGGCTCCATCCACTAGACTGTGGTGCTTCTCAGGTGGATGCTGTTTAATATGTAAGCAAAGGAATGAAAGTGGTTGTCTTCAGTAATAATAATAATAATAATGGCATTTATTAAGCACTTACTAGGTTTTCTATGTTTTTTAGGCACCAAGGAGGGGTAAAGCACTCAGCTCCCTGTAGACCCTTGTAGCTCAGGAAGCCAGTATGCTCAGATACCTCACCAACTGCACTTGTTTCGGTCTGAGAATGTAATCAGTCAGATTTCACACAACACTCTCCATCTCAAGGTGCTGTTTTCCACCAACAGTCAATCAGAGTTGCAGCTCATGAATGTAAGCTGTCTTTCACGTTAAGGAGATATTGTTTACCGCTACAGAAAGGATAGATGTCCATCTAGAGCATTTATTTCTGAAAATGAAAATGCAGGTAAAATTTCATGCCCAATTTTAGAGCATGAGTTGAAAATTTGGCACAAATAAATGTGATGATAATGGAGAAAGTGAGGGGAGGCGTGATAAGGCAGGGCAGTGTCCTGGACTCACTAATTTTACTCAAGGAATACCACATTCTCTTGCTCAAGCATTTTACATAATTTGTAACAAGAAGCCAGAAACCTGGTGTATGAGTATATGATGAACAGCAGACAAATAATAATAATAATAATAATAATGGCATTTATTAAGCACTTACTATGTGCAAAGCACTGTTCTAAGCACTGGGGAGGTTACAAGGTGATCAGGTTGTCCCATGGGGGGCTCAAAGTCTTAATCCCAATTTTACAGATGAGGTAACAGAGAATACAGGGAAGTTAAGTGACTTGTCCAAAGTCACACAGCTGACAATTGGCAGAGCCAGGATTTGAACCCATGACCTCTGACTCGAAAGCCCGGGCTCTTTCCACTGAGCCACGCTGCTTCTCAAATGATGAGTAGGAGGTGATACTGCCTTTTTGTAAGGTATAATATGCAATCTGCAGTTTGCTGTGACCAGTCAAATTCAACT
This sequence comes from Tachyglossus aculeatus, assembly GCF_015852505.1. Taxonomy (NCBI): domain Eukaryota; kingdom Metazoa; phylum Chordata; class Mammalia; order Monotremata; family Tachyglossidae; genus Tachyglossus; species Tachyglossus aculeatus. Next base: position 50,517,682 of record NC_052071.1, read on the forward strand.
CCAGTACATCAGAAAGTTTATTGTGATTTCCTGCAGTCCAAATGTGTGTAAATAAATGCTTTGGTTTGTCTGATTGTCACTTAAAACGTTCTCTAAAATGTGTTTTCCTGCCATTTTGAGACTGTTAATGGGAGGACCAAGTGTTATTTTGGCAAACTGAGTATGGAGCTTTAAAGCCATCTGTGTAGCATTTGCAAAATCTCTTTTTACTCTCCAAAGGTTTTTCAAATGATCACCTGCGTTTGTGTAAAAAGAACAGATCTGGAGATACTGCAAATAACACATGTCTCTTTTTAAGGAAGAAAAAAAAATCACTATGTAAACAAATTCTTGGGGCACCTCTCAAAAAATGGGTTTTGAAGCAATTTTTGCAGCTAGAAACATGGTTTTGAAGCAGACGCCCCATGAGACTAAGGTGGTATTTATCTGCTCTCATGAATAGTGGACACTGATGCATGTGACTTCTGGTGGTTGATACTGGGTACCGATATGATGTAGTAAGGAGCATTGGGTAAACCAGTCAAACCGAGAATTTCTCTCTTGGACGACCCCTGACCCCTCCAATCTTTTCAGAACCGATGTTCTCCCTTCTCGGGTTGACTTGAATGTGGACGTTATGTCCACGTTATGACCATAAAGTTGTTAGATGTAATATCTGTACTATATTGGACAAACCAGTCAAAGACCGTTCTGACTGGCATAAAACTGAACCAATGGGCACTCTATGAATCAAGAGGCCAAGGATTAGGGTTGGATCCAGTGTTACCAAGAGTAGGTTCCTATGGCTAGAGCTAAAAGTGGATGCTTTAGTCACTCCTGGTCTGCAGAAGGGCAAAATCTCTTCGATTTCTTCCAGGCCTCTGTGACAATTCTCCATGAAGTTTTTGGCCCCACTTACAGACAGAGTTTGCTCAGAGATAGAAGGACCTTAACAGGAACCAGGAGGAAGTGAGGGTGGATCTTTGGGTCTAGTAGCTAGATTGGGAGGTTAAAAGCGCTGGAATGACTCATTCTAAATGTCCAATGAATACATTTGTATCTTAAATACTCACAACTCCTACCCACTTTAGCATTTATTACATATCTTATATACCTCTACTCCTTCCTGATATCTGCCTCCCATATTTGATTGCTAGCTTCTTTAGGACAGATACCGTATCACTTAATTCTGTTCTACTCTTCCAAAAATTTTTCACAATGTCTCTGCACACAGAATGAGGCTAAAACTATTGATAGATTGATCTTGGATTAGTTTATTCACCTGTCCTTAACTGCTCCCTCATTATTGAAATGAGAATGATGACACAGAACCCAGAAATGTTGTGAATATCAATCAATCAATTGCATTTATTGAGTGCTTACTGCGTGCAGAGCACTGAACTAAGAACTTGGGATAGTATAGTATAACAGTTGTTAGTCAAATTCCCTGCCCACAGAGGAGCATGGCCTAGTAGATAGAGCACAGGCCTGGCAGTCAAAAGACCTGGGTTCTAATCCCACCTCTGCCACTTGTCTGCTGTGTGACCTTGAGCAAGTCACCTTACTTCTATGAGCTGCATCTGTAAAATGGGGACTGACTGTGAGCCCCTGTGGGACATTGACTCTGTTACTCTTCCTGATGAGGTCGGTTTCTTCAGTCAGTACATTCTCCAAGTCGCTGGAGTACATCATCCAGCCGAAGACTGTCAGATATGTATGTGTTTTTTTGATATTTCCTCGGTGATGTCAGTGATTTTGGCCAGATGTCAAGTGTTCTTTTTGCTGTGTCAACTGTGTCATTTTGAAGACAACAGAAAGGATGTACCAATCTGGCCATCAGGAACAACATTTATTGAACACCTGTGTTCAAGGTACTTTACTAGATGCTTGGAAACACATATAAGAAAGGAGCGTATATGACTTTGACAGGCAGAGTTTTTTTCTGGAAATAAGGAAAGGTATTTATATATATAGATAAATAATTCATAATGTATAATTTATAGATATCTACATAAGTATCCACAGCAGTTATGTAAATATTTATACATTATATATTATAAATCATTTACTTATATTATTGGCTTCCCAGACTGAGCCCCCTTCTTCCCAGACTGAGCCCCCTCCTTCCTCTCCCCCTCTCCATCCCCCCATCTTACCTCCTTCGCTTCCCCACAGCACCTGTATATATGTATATATGTTTGTACATATTTATTACTCTATTTATTTATTTATTTATTTTACTTGTACATATCTATTCTATTTATTTTATTTTGTTAATATGTTTTGTTTTGTTCTCTGTCTCCCCCTTCTAGACTGTGAGCCCACTGTTGGGTAGGGACTGTCTCTATATGTTGCCAACTTGTACTTCCCAAGCGCTTAGTACAGTGCTCTGCACACAGTAAGCACTCAATAAATACAATCGCTTGATTGATTGATTGATTGATTGGCTGTCTCCCCCTATAGACTGTAAACTCACTGTGGGCAGGAAACATAACTACCAAGTTTGTTGTATTACACTCTCCAAGGTGCTTCTAGACTGTGAGCCCACTGTTGGGTAGGGACCATCTCTATACGTTGCCAACTTGTACTTCCCAAGCGCTTAGTACAGTGCTCTGCACACACTAAGCGTTCAATAAATATTATTGAATGAATGAATGAATGCTTAGTAGTGTAAGTCCTCAATACGTACCACTGAGCGATTGACAGATTCCGGGTGATCTGGGGTCACGATTGGTTCCTAGTTTGTGGCCACTGGGATTGCTGACTTGTAGTAAATCCAGCTAACATCTGTGCAAAATCATGAATGATACAATCCCACAATGGAATGTCTGACTATTTTTCATATGGGCTCTGATAAATTTAAAAAATATGAAGAAAGGTATAATAATTCAGTCAGATGACCAGAATCTGTCTTTTCTTCGATGCTTTTTTTGAAAGCTTCCCATTCCATGTCAGCCACGCATACCGGGAAAGAAAAGGTAGGTACTGGGGTTTAAAGGGAAGGGGCATGAAAAAGAGATATACCAATTTTACTAATAAAGATATTGGAATACCATTTTACCGTGTTACTGTTGGGGGAAAAGAAAATCCCTGCAAAGTCTCCAAAAGAAATTGACGTTTATTCTTTCCAGTGCTTAATGGACTGCTTTGTTTGCGGTATCCTTCCGGATAAGAAATACAGAACTTGACGTGTTTGAAATACCATTATGACAAAATTCACAAGAGGGTCAAAAGCAGGTCTTCGTAACGGACTTATGAGGGAGTTGAATCAAACATAAAAAAATAATGAAGAAAAGATTTCTAGTGAAAAAGGCGGAAAAAGGCGGAGGCCCAGATATCAAGGTGGCTTGGAAGGTGTTTTTCCTGTCATTCCATTTCTGCCACTCCATAGTTTCTGTACTGGATAAAATGGAACGGCAGGGAAGCAATACAGCCCAGTCTAGGAAGTGTGTCCCCTAGTTAGCCAGGAATAAATCAGTCCCCTCTAGTCAATTAGTTTGTAGGGAGCTTGGTTCAGCATCGTGCCTAGAGTAAGCACTCAGCAAATGCCATCATTTAATTAAGGAGAGGGTACAATCTGTAGACAACTTGGCAAATATCTGCCCAACTGGAAGGTAAGAAGTTGGACCGGATATCTCGAGATCCCTGCTGGCTTTATGATTCTGCGATAGTCTGTTCATCTATGAATTAGGGCTTTCAGAGGTTTATCTTCCACGACACTTTTTTACCTCAATCAGGAACAGAAGGTGTGGGTGAGCCCCACATGGGACAACCTGATTACCTTGCATCTACCCCAATTAGAACAGTGCTTGGCACATAGTAAGCTCTTAATAAATTCCAGCATTATTATCAGTGATTTGCCAAATTTTGGTCTGCTCTGCTATCCGTCAGACTCCTTTAAAGGATTCTTAAACCTTCTTTTGTTCAGGACATGAGAACCTGTCTGATTATTGGAGTACTGTTCCCAAGTGGGTTCTTTCTTCACGATTAGGCTGACCCAAACTGAATGTCGTTCATAATGCCAATATCTAACAGTAATCTACTATTTACGCTGTCAAAAACAGGAACATTACAATTTCCATTTTATTCCAAAAAAAGCTCAAAGAAAGAGAATGGTTACAAATTTGTTGATATTATAGCTTGTCTTCTGAGACTTTCATCTTAACCCCTGAAGTTTGATGATGCTGTTTACTTCAATTACCAGATTTCGTGGCCTAGTGGAAAGAGCACAGGTTTGGGAGGCAGAGGTCATGGGTTCTAATCCTGCCTCCACCATTTGTTAGCTGTGTGACTTTGGGCAAGTCATTTCACTTCTCTGGGCCTCAGTTACCTTATCTGTAAAATGGGGATTAAAAGTATGAGCCCCATGTGCGACAACCTTTTCATTCATTCACTCAATCGTATTTATTGAGTGCTTACTGTGTGCAGAGCACTGTACTAAGCACTTGGGAAGTACAAGTTGGCAACATAACCTGATTACCTTGTATCTCCCCCGGTGTTTAGAACAGTGCTTGGCACACAGTAAGTGCTTAACAAATACCATCATCATTATTATTTTTATTATTATTATTTAGATATTCCAATCAGCCTCTTCTGTCTTAGTTGTTAACCACATGTTCTCCTTATCCTGTTCCATGACTTTGTTCTTGTGCTAGTTTTGTCTCTCAGATGACTTTTTGGCATTTGTGCGATGCTTTTCATCTGGGATTTTTTAGTGTCCTCTCCTTTTTGTTCTTTTGAAGACATAAAAGGGATCACCTTAGGTTCCATATTCCTCACTCTTAATCTTCTCTAAGAGTTATGAATCATTTTCACTAATCCTGTATGAAGAACCAGGCTCTTAGCCTTTTTTTTTTTTAAGATTGTGAGTCCCAAGACGGACAGGGATTGTGTCTAATTTCCACTTGCATATTCTCTCCCAGTGAATAATAATAATAATTTTGGTGTTTGTTGAGTGCTTACTATGTGCCAAACACTTAGCACTGGTGTAGATACAAGATAAACGGGTCCCACGTTGGGCTCACTGTTGAAGTAGGAGGGAGTAAAAGTATTGAATCCCCATTTTGCAGGTGAGGGAACTGAGGCAGAGAGAAGTTAAGTGATTTGCTCAAAGTCACAGAGCAGACAAGGGGCAGACCTGGAATTAGAACCCAGGTCCTTTGATTCCCGGGCCTGTGCTCTTTGCACTAGGGCACACTGCTTCCCAGTGCTCAATACAATGCTCTGCCCACAGAAAGTGCTTAATAAATACTATTACAACTGCTACTCTTGGGCAGCCAGTGGCTCATTATTGATAACTGGAAACTTTTATTTCATCATTGGACACTAAGAAGAAGCCCTATGTGAAAGCCTTGATATTTGACGGTCCAAAGCCCCATTATATGTGTGGAAATTGAGGTGGATTGCATAGGTGAATCAGCATAGCCTAGTGGGAAGAGCATAGGCCTGGGAATCAGAGGACCTGGGTTCTAATCCCGGCTCCACCACTCGTCTGCTGTGTAACCTTGGGCAAGCCACTTAATAATAACAGTGACATTTATTAAGCACTTACTATGTGCAAAGCACTGTTCCAAACACCGGGGAGGTTACAGGGTGATCAGGTTGTCCCATGGGGGGCTCATAGTCTTAATCCCCATTTTACAAATGAGGTAACTGAGGCACAGAGAAGTGAAGTGACTTAATAATAATAATGGCATTTGTTAAGCGCTGACTATGTGCAGAGCACTGTTCTAAGCGCTGGGGGGGTACAAGGTGATCAAGTTGTCCCACGTGGGGCTCACAGTCTTAATCCCCATTTTACAGATGAGGTAACTGAGACTCAGAGAAGTTAAGTGACTTGCCCAAGGTCACACAGCAGATATGTGGTGGAGCTGGGATACGAACCCATGACCTCTGACTCCAAAACCCATCCTCTTTCCACTGAGCCACGTTGCTTCTCTAACTTGTCTGCCACGCTACTTGCCCAAAGACACACAGCTGACAATTGGCGGAGTTGGGATTTGAACCCATGACCTCTGACCCCAAAGCTCATGCTCGTTCCACTGAGCCACACTGCTTCTCTAACTTGTCCGATTTAACTTGTCTGAGCTTCAGTTACTTCATCTGGAAAACGGGATTGAGACTATGAGCCTCATGTGGGACCGGAGTTGTGTCCAACCTGATTATCTTATGTCTTCGTTATTGTCTTATGCTTATGAGTTGCCTCTGACCCAAAGCAACACCATGGACACATCTCTCCCAGAATGTCCCACTTCCATCTGCAATCCTTCTGGTAGTGTAGCCATAGATTTTCCTTGGCAAAAATATGGAAATGGTTTACCGTTGCCTCCTTCTGCACAGTAAACCTGAGTCACCACCCTCACCTCTCTCCCAAGCCACTGCTGCCCAGCACAGGTGAGTTTTGACTTGTAGAAGATTGCCTTCCACTCCCTAGCCAGCCCAGGCTATGAATCATCATCATCATCATCATCAATCGTATTTATTGAGCGCCTACTATGTGCAGAGCACTGTACTAAGCGCTTGGGAAGTACAAATTGGCAACATATAGAGACAGTCCCTACCCAACAGTTGGCTCACAGTCTAAAAGGGGGAGACAGAGAACAAAACCAAACATATTAACAAAATGAACAGCTCACTTAGAATGGAATGGATATGCCTCTGCTGGACTCTCCCTCCTTAGTCGAGACTCGTAGAGTACTGGAAATTCTCCAGGTGTGACCCCGAGAGGGGAGTTTATACTTGCCCCACTGTTCAGTACAGTGCCTGGCACATAGTAAGCGCTTAACTGATACCATTATTATTATTATCATTACTGTAATTATCATCATTATTAGGTGGCACGTTTCTGGAGGCATTTCATGGCTCCTGAACAGATCTTCCTGATGCTGGAACTATGAAGGCTAAGGTTACATACAAGAAGACACTCCCTCGGATTATATTGCCCCTCTCCAGTGTTACTCTATTGCCGCCGTATTGGACCATTATCGATCTTCACCAAAGCGTCTTTTATCTACATTTCCCCTCAGCTCAACGTTTATTATCCTTAACTTTGCTTTTTTCCGATCTCAGCTCTGAACAGTTCTGGTGACAACTGGTTCTGTCTAGTTGCCCGTTCAGTCAGCATAAGCTTCAATTTATTTGTTTATCTGTTGGTTTTTCGTTCTTCCCTCCTTCCAGGGGAATTTGATTAAAATGTCTGGGATATTACCTTCCTTCTTCCTTTCTCCTAAATACTGATGCAAATTCTTCATTTTAGAAACTCAGCGTTTTCAATCAGCCAGTATAATTTTATGGCCAATAATAACATTTGTTATTATGTATGTTAAGATAAGGATAATCAAATCTCATGCCTCAAGGCATAAGCTGATTGGCATAGGAGACAGGAAGGTTTGCTGCCCCATGTTCAGCATGCAAAATCACCTACATTTATTAGGATTCTTTTCATTCATTTTAGTTTCCATAGAATTCTCGACAACACTGACAGAAAGATGCACTGCTACTGGTACTGTTACACAGTGTCCCCACCATGACACATACATGAACTGTTCAGAAGCACACACAGTTAGTTTAGTCCACTCCTCGACTAATCTTTTGAAAGTACATTTTACAGGATAGTGAAATGCATCAATCCATCAGGACCCCTGGACTTCAAATACAGTAGCAGAGCTTGACGCAGTGTGGTTTAGTGGAAAGAGCATGGGCTTGGGAATCAGAGGTCATGGGTTCTAATCCTGGTTCTGCCACTTATAATAATAATAATAATGATGGCATTAATTAAGCACTTACTTTATGCAAAGCACTGTTCTAAGCACTGGGAATGTTACAAGGTGATCAGGTTGTCCCACGGGGGGCTCACAGTCTTAACCCCCATTTTACAGATGAGGTAACTGAGGCACAGAGAAGTTAAGCGAAGAGAAGCAGCGTGGCTCAGTGGAAAAAGCACGGGCTTTGGTGTCAGAGGTCATGGGTTCAAATCCTGGCTCCACCACTTGTCGACTATGTGACTTTGGGCAAGTCACTTAACTTCTCTGGGCCTCAGTTCCCTCATCTGTAAAATGGGGATGAAGACTGTGAGCCCCACGTGGGACAACCTGATCACCTTGTAAATTCCCCAGCGCTTAGAACAGTGCTCTGCACATAGTAGACGCTTAACAAATGCCATTAAAAAAAAAAGCGACTTGCCCAAAGTCACACAGCTGACAATTGGTGGAGCTACGATTTGAACCCATGACCTCTGACTCCAAAGCCCAGGCTCTTTTCCACTGAGCCACGCTGCTTCTCTGATTGCCAGCTGTGTGACTTTGGGCAAATCACTTACCTTCTCTGTGCCTGTTACCTCATCTGTAAAATGGGGATTAAGACTGTGAGCTCCAGGTGGGAAATGGACCCTGTCCAACCTGATAACCTTGCATCTATCACAGTGCTTAGAACAGTGCTTGACACAGAGTAAGTGCTTAACAAATGCCATCATTATTATTTATTATTAGAATAACCACACTGAAATCATCCTACTTAAGTGTGGCAGTATGGGATAGTAGAAAGAGCGCAGTCCTGGGAGCCAAAGGACCTGGATTCTAATCCTCAATCTGCCACTTACCTGCTGACTGACCTTTGGCAAGTCACTTCACTTCTCTCTGTTTCAATACCTTCTTTCTAAAAAATGTGGCTTCAGTACCTGTGCTTCCTTCTACTTAGACTGTGAGCCCCATGAGGGACCTGATTAGTTTGTATCTACCCTAGAACAGAATAATAGAATAAAAGAATAGTACAGAATAATCACTTAACAAATACCATAATTATCATTATTATTGTGATTATTATATTTGTCATCATGGAACGTCTTCTACTCCTTCTCAGCTTAGAGTTCTCCCCCATCTTCAAATGGACAGTGCCTGATGCTGACAGGGCTGCCTTTTCAAAATCTTTAATTCTACCTATTATAAATATTAGATCTCCACATCATCCCAACACAATATTCATTGACCAGTGGACCTCAGACTGACCACTGGCTAAGCCCTGGTTAACCTGCAGCTGGATTTAAGCATTTTTTGTCATTGAATGAACCTTATTCTGGTCTCAAGGACCCTATGGGATCTCAACTGAAACATGAGATCCTGTAGCAGAAACAGAGTGCTCGAAGAAGGGGAGTAAGGTCTATTGAACGTAAACACTTTGTTGGGAATCAAGAAAATAGATTCCTGGTCCCATTAGAGGCAACACTATGCTGACTTCAGCTTTCCTACGGAGAGGAACCAAGTCCCAGATAATAATAACTGTAGCATTTTTAAGCATTCACTATGTACAAAGCATGGCACCAAGCCCTGGGGTAGATAAAATATAAACAGAACATAGTCCCTGCTCTACATAGGGCTCACAGTGTAAAAGATTGGAAAAAAACCCTAAAAAAAATCCCCATTTTACCAATGAGAAAACTCAGACACAGAGAAGTGAAGTGACTTGCCCTAGGCAGATGTGATAGAAGTAGGATTAGAGAACCCAGGTTCATGGTCTTTCCATTAGACTACCTCATTTCTCTGTCAGGCAACTAATCAATAATATTTAATGACACCAACCAAGTGAGAAACACTATCCTGAGCACTTAGAAGAGCATGAGAGAAGCAAGCCACTTGTTTGGTGAATTATGTTGGAAGATAGTAAAGAAATAAATGTAGTTTTTTGGAAGAGGTAAGATTTTTAGGAGGGTGGGAGGTGGGAGACTCAAGAGTGAGGCACAGCGAGCTTGGAAGAAGTAAGAGAAGAAAGCCTATATCTTAGAATGAAGAGTGTTTGTGAAGTGCCTTGAAGTCAATTGTAAAAAGGTAATCCTTTGCAGATAAAAGCTCCTCAGATAAAAGACTGCATAGGTGGCTGCTAAGTACTTATTTCCATTATCGGGTAACAGAAACAACTGTTACTCCATCAGTCATCAAAGTTAGATTTAATGAACACTCTTACCCATATGCTAAGAAGTTTTTGAATATATTAATGGATTATATTTCACCTCTTAAGCTTTGCCACTCTGATGAACAAAATGTATAACTTTCAGTGTAATATTTTATCATATTAACTCTTAAAACATCCAAAGGGACCACAGTTTGCAGGGATTCTTTGCCGTTTTTTCATCCCCTTCATCCTTAAGAATCTTTTGCAGGACAATCACGCCCCCATTCCAAGTCCAATGAGTCCAGAGTAGAGCCAGATATAAACAAGATTCCTGGCTCATGATTTCTTCCAATTTTAGCACAATTCTAAGAAATCCATTGTTTGGAACCGAGGAATTGAAGAGGTGTGCAAGGTTGAGCCATTTCATTGGTGCAACCTTAGATTTGGAACCACCACAAATGTCCAAAGATGGGGCAACCTCCCTACTGGTGGAGATATGGATGTGGGGTGGCTAATGGTCTCTCCTGAGCCTGTTGCAGTGTGCTGAAAATGACCTCAAAAATCCCCAGGAAAGACGTATGTAGGCTCAGTCAGTTTAGTCAGTCAATTGTATTTATTAAGTGCTTACTGTGTGCAGAACACTGTACTAAGTGTTTGGGAAAGTACATTATAAAAGTAAACAGACACAGTCTCTGCCCATGAAGAGGGACAGTCTAGAGGGACAGGGACCAACTGCACTGCTTCCTCCTTCTTCCTCCCACTCCCATTATTTGTGAATAATTTTATCTGTCTCTCCCATTTGATGGTAAGCTGCTTGAGGACAGGGAATGGAGTTTGCTACCAGACCCCCTGAAATGGTTCAGAAGGTGACCCCCTTCTGCTCTCTTACAAGATTGTAGTAAAAGTTTTGAGAACTCGGTGAGTGCTCGGTAAATCCAGTGAATTGATTGTTCAATTGACCATTGAGGAGGGGGATGAATTCTGAGGACTATATGGGCAGAAATTACACGATTGGACCTTAGGCGTTGATCTTCGGCATTGTAACAAATACTTCTCTACATATTCAGCTGCAGAATCAATGAAAATGGGGCACGAAAGCGGGATGAGAACAAACACTTTCATAACATCACAAACCTCACTGTCTCCATCAATTTTTTATAACAGCAAACAGGCCAGCCAGACATAGAGCCACCAGAGATGGACTTGAACTCCTTGAGCAGGCATTTCAGGATCATGGGGAAATCAAGAAGCAGATTAGAAAGAAGCAATGGGCAACCAGTTTGTAAGCAAGTACTCCGTGCAGAATATTTTATTAAGCCCTTGGGAGAGGGCAATAGTGTTGGTAGCCCTGATCCCTGCCCTTAAGGATCTTACAATCTAGTTGGAGAGACCGACATTTAAATAAATTGAAGTTAGAGCAGGAGGAAGCAATAGAGTTTAAAGGTCAGTACATAAGTGTTATCGAGGTTGGGGCAAGGATGCTGAAGGGATGAGACTCAAGAGCGGAGGTGACTTGCAAGTATTGAAGTGGCAAAAGGGGTGAGATACAGAATGAGGAGAGGAGAGATTGATCATGGAAGGCTTCTGGGTGGAGGTGTGATTTCAGAAGGACTTTAAAGATAGGAGGACAGTGGTCTGCTGGATGTGAATGGGGAGAGAGTTACAGGCAGGAACTCCATGCAAGAAGTCGGTGGCAGGACTTGAGAATGTGGGACAGTGAAATGGTTGTCTCCAGTCATGACTGACATGAAATGAAGTGAAGTCTGACAGCTAGGTCATAGTGGGAGAGGAGTGAAAATTAGTGGGAAGAGAGTAGATTAAGTGTCTTAAAGGCAGTGGTCAGCAGTTTCTGCTTGATGGTGAGGGGAATGGGCCCGGAGAGGAGGATTTGGAAGCATATGAGAGATCGACACATTAGCGTAGCACTGTTCAATGAGAAGCAGTGTGGCTCAATGGAAAGAGCACGGGCTTTGGAGTCAGAGGTCATGGGTACGAATCCCAGCTCTTCCAATTAATAATAATAATAATGATGACATTTATTAAGTGCTTACTATGTGCAAAGCACTGTTCGAAGTGCTGGAGAGGTTACAAGGTGATCAGGTTGCCCCACAGGGGGCTCACAGTCTTAATCCCCATTTTACAGATAAGGTAACTGAGGCCCAGAGAAGTTAAGTGACTGGCCCAGAGTCACACAGCTGAAAATTGGCAGAGCCGGGATTGGAACCCATGACCTCTGACTCCAAAGCCCAGGCTCTTTCCACTGAGCCACGCTGCTTCTCATTGTCAGCTGCGTGACTTTTGGCAAGTCACTTCACTTCTCTGTGCCTCAGGGGAAGCAGCGTGGCTCACTGGAAAGTGCCCGAGCTTTGGAGCCAGAGGTTGTGGGTTCAAATCCCAGCTCTGCCAACTGTCAGCTGTGTGCCTTTGGGCAAGTCACTTCACTTCTCTAGGCCTCAGTTACCTCATCTGTAAAATGGGGATTAAGACTGTGACCCCTCCGTGGGACAACCTGATCACCTTGTAACCTCCCCAGTGCTTAGAACAGTGCTTTGCACATAGTAAGCGCTTAATAAATGTCAGTATTATTATTATTCAATTTTCATGTGCAAACCTGGTGAAAAGACTTGGTGATCACTGGGAGATTTGCAGCTCCTCCTGCCCTCAAGGAGGGCACTTAGAGTTGGTAGTGTTGTTTTCAGATATGAAGGGCGGCTCTTCTTTCATGACTGTCCTTCACCATATTCTTTTGCGATGGAAGCTACAGCAGTTCCTGGTGAGAGACAGCACATCTGATGCAAGGGAGGCTTACCAGTCAGCCGTGAGGAATAAAAGCCCACTTATTTCCCACTAGCTGCATGGGCATACAGCCCTACGCCTCCAAAGGCTGCCACCCAGCTCCTTTTCTGAAGGAGCAATTTCACTTCCAATGTATTCAGTCACACATGCTGCTATAAAGTGATTAAGATAAAACTCTATCCATCCTGTGTTGTCCAGAAGTGTGACTTTTAAAAGAAGTTTGCCAAATTAATTATCATCTAGATTTCTTAGCTGATCTGATTTTCTGGGTGGAATTTTTTTTTTCTCTTTTGGAACTCCAGAGAGCTGCAATCTGGGTATGTTTGCATATCCTGTTCCCTTTCAAGCATCTTGTCCTACTTTTAATAGAAAAGAAGATGATGTAGAAAGTAAAAGATAGACATGTTTTGGCATGCTGATGAGAGAGAGAATTAGGCACAGTGAACACCACTGGAATGGGACTATCAGTCATGGATAAACACCGCAAATGACCAAGTTTTCTTTAACATGGGAGTTGTGATCTTGCAGAACCTTGCATTAAAGAAAAACCCGTGGTGCTATACCCTGCGACTGATTTAACCATTTCTTCCAACACTGTGTCATGCTGTATCTAGATGGATGTGTGCTAGCAGACTAATGTTTCCTAACTCAGCCACCTTGTTCTGACCAGAGCATGTTCTTTCAATCATATTTACTGAGCTCTTCCCGTGTCCAGAGCATTTAGCAGACTGACTGTACTCTGCTGATACTGTAATTCATTTGGCTTAAACATTGGCCTTTGTGTTTCCTTAGGACACAGTGGGAAGGGCAGGGCTTTCACTCCTCTTCACTAGTTCCCCATAGCAGCAAGTGGCCAATGCAATCTCAGGAAGGGAAGTGCTTTAAATCCACCAATAAATAGTGTTTATCGAGCTCCTCTGCGTGCAGAAAGCTTGGGAGAGTAAAATAGAAGTAAATGCCGCAGTCCTTGACTTCAAAGAACTTGCAGTCTAGTAGTAATAACAATTGTAATACTTATGATGTTTGTTGAGCACTTATGTTCCAGGCAGTGGACTAAGCACTGGGATGGATACAAGCAAGTCCCTGTGTCTCACATGGGGCTTAAAGTGTCAGTCCCCATTTTACAGATGAGGTAACTAAGGCCCAGAGAAGTAAAATGACTTGCCCAAGGTCACACAGCAGACAAGTGGCAAAGCTTGGGATAAGAAGCCGTGACCAAGTCCCACGCTTTAACTACTACTCTGCCGCTAATCTCCTCACCGTTCCTCGTTCTCACCTGTCCCGCCGTCGACCCTGAGCCCACGTCCTCCCCCTGGCCTGGAATGTCCTCCCTCCGCACATCCGCCAAGCTAGCTCTCTTCCTCCCTTCAAGGCCCTACTGAGAGCTTACCTCCTCCAGGAGGCCTTCCCAGACTGAGCCCCTTCCTTCCTCTCCCCCTCCTCCTCCTCTCCATCCCCCCCGCCTTACCTCCTTCCCCTCCTCACAGCACCTGTATATATGTATATATGTTTGTACATATTTATTACTCTATTTATTCATTTTATTTGTACATATTTATTCTATTTATTTTATTTTGTTAATATGTTTTGTTTTGTTCTCTGTCTCTCTCTGCTAGACTGTGAGCCCACTGTTGGGTAGGGACCAGCTCTATATGTTGCCAACTTGTACTTCCCAAGCGCTTAGTACAGTGCGCTGCACACAGTAAGTGCTCAATAAATATGACTGAATGAATGAATGAATACTCCATGCTGCTTCCATCCTTTTAAAGGAAAATCAGGAAGCATCCCAAACTGGCCAGTGAGACCAAATCATAGACAGCCACTGGCCTTGCTCTAAACATGCCCCACCTGGGCCCTTTTTAAATCATGCCCACAATCATCAACAGGCAGAGCCACGGTACCTGGGCTTGAGGGAGCAGTTTGCAGAGTCAGGCCTCTCAGCTAGAGCTGAGGATAAGATGATGATTAAGGGATGGAGAGAGGGGCTCCCTGCTTTAATCCCCATTTTTCAGATGAGGAAACTGAGGCTCAGAGAAGGAAAGCGACTTGCCCAAGAACCAACGGCAGAAAAATAGCGAAGCCCAGACTAGAATCCAGATGCTCTGACTCCCGAGCCTGTGAGTCTAATTCTTTTTTTATAAACCCATGTTTATAATATGAATGTTTATAACAATTTTTGTAAAACAGTGTTTTATTGTTTCATTTCTCCAGCCCCCTCCCCAACCTCCCCTCCCAGTCTGTGAATCCCAAGAGCAACAAAGTCCAATTCTCAACCGTGTATTCTGTCCCAGCGTTTAGTCTAATGCTCTGCACACAATAGGTACTTATTAAATATTCCTACTACTGGCCTGTAAGCTCCTTGTGGGAAGGGAGGCATATAGATATAATTCTATTTATTCTGACGGTTTTGACACCTGTCTCTTTGTTTTGTTGTCTGTCTCCCCCTTCTAGACTGTGAGCTCGTTGTTGGGTAGGGACTGTCTCTATATGTTGCCGACTTGTACTTCCCAAGTGCTTAGTACAGTGCTCTGCACACAGTAAGCGCTCAACAAATATGGTTGAATGAATGACTGCATTTCTCCCACCTATGGGGCGGCACTCCCCTCTCTCTGGGTCGCACCTGGTGAGTTTCCAGTACTCTAACAGTCTCGATTGTCAATCAATAAATCAATTGTATTTATTGAGCGCTTACTGTGTGCAGAGCACTGTACTAAGCGCTTGGGAAGTACAAAGGGAGAGTCAAGCAGAGGCCTACCCGTTCCCTTTCTAGCTCGGCCAGTGGCTATCGAGTGGCGGACAATTTGCTACAAGTCAAAACTCACCAGTGCTGGGCAGCAGTGGAATGGGAGAGTGTTGAGGGCAGAGACTCAGGTTTACTGCGTGGAAGGAGGCAGTGGTAAACCGCTTCCATATTTTTTACCAAGAAAACGCTTTGGGAACACTACCGGGTAGATCAATTGCAGCTGGAGGTGGGACGTTCTGGAAGAGATGTGTCCATGGCATCACTCTGGGTCGGACGCGACTCGACAGCGTAGGACAACAAGGGTCGGCACTAGATAGCGGCATTCGGGGGATAAGTCACTTCGGGCTTGGGACCAGGGCTGCTGCTGCCACAGGAGGAGGTGGGCAGGGTATGTCAACATTTATTGTTGTGTTGAACTTTCCCAAGCATTTAGTACAGTGCTCTGCGCACAGTAAGGTCTCCAAAAACATGATGGAATGAATAAATGAATTGAGGAGGTGGTCCTGTGACAAATAATAGGACTTGTAGGTTCGTTCGGATATTCCATTCCTTTGAAGGTCTGATTGCTTCAATTCAGAGCTCAAATAGAGAAACAATCAATACATCGTGTTTATTGAGTGCTTTCTGTATGCAGAACACTGCACTAAGCACTTCATTCATTCAGTCGTATTCATTGAACACTTACTGTGTGCAGAGCACTGTACTAAACGCTTGGGAAGTACAAGTTGGCAACATATAGAGACGGTCCCTACTCAACAGCGGGCTCACAGTCTTGAGAGACTACTAGAGAAGCAGTACTTAGAGAAACAGTGTGGCTTACTGGAAAGAGCCCGGGCTTGGGAGTCAGAGGTTGTGGGTTCTAATCCAGCCTCTGCCACTTGTCAACTGTGTGACTTTGGGCAAGTCAGTTAACTTCTCTGTGCCTCAGTTACCTCATCTGTAAAATGAGGATTAAGGCTGTGAGCCCCACATGGGACAACCCGATTACCATATATCTACCCCAGTGCTTAGAAAACTGCTTGGCACATAGTAAGCACTTAACAAATACCATCATCATTATTATAATTACTATTATTACTATATGATAGAGTTATAAACATGTTCCCTGCACACAGTGACTTCACAGTCTAGAGAAACCTCCACTGCATTAGTATAAATTCATTCAAGCAGAAGCAGCTTGGCTCAGTGGAAAGAGCATGGTCTTGGGAGACAGAGGTAATGGGTTCGAATCCTGCCTCCACTGCTTGTCAGCTGTGACTTTGGGCAAGTCACTTCACTGTGCCTCAGTTACCTCATCTGTAAAATGGGGATTAAGACTGTGAGCCTCCCGTGGGACAACCTGATCACCTTGTAACCTCCCCAGAGCTTAGAACGGTGCTTGGCACATAGTAAGTGCTTAATAAATGCCATTATTATTATTAGAGAAGCAGCATGGCTCAATGGAAAGAGCACAGGATTTGAAGTCAGAGGTCATGGGTTCAAATCCCGCTCCACCGGTTGTCAGCTGTGTGACTTTGGGCAAGTCACTTAACTTCTCTGTGCCTCAGTTACCTCATCTGTAAAATGGGGATTAAGACTGTAAGAGCCCCCCATGGGATAACCTGATTACCTTGTAACCTCCCCAGTGCTTAGAACAGTGCTTTGCACATAAGTGCTTAATAAATTCCCTCATTATTATTCAATCGTATTTATTGAGCGCTTACTGTGATGTATCCTATCATTCATTACTTAAACATGAAATTTAGGGTTTTTCTGTTGTTAGTGGCTGATACACATATCGAGTCGGAAAACAATCATGTTCCAGAGCCATAAGCATCCTTTTGTCAGGTCTCTACGAAATTCAGTTCTGCATCCGGGTAATTATAAACTCCTTTTAATATTTCCACCCTGATCTCTTTACAGGCTTCTTAATGTGCTCAAGTTATTACACAGTTCATTTGTTCTCTTTACTCAAGTGGCCCTAGACTGTGAGCCCGTTGTTGGGTAGGGATTTTCTCTGTCTGTTGCCGAATTGTACTTTCCAAGCACTTAGTACAGTGCTCTGCACACAGTAAGTGCTCAGTATATATGATTGAATGAATGAATCCAGCATTCTGATAGGTGATTGACTAAAACCCACCCCAGAACATGTCCAATAAGGCCCTAAACCATCACTAGACATTTTCCTCATGAATCTTTCTTCACAAATTCATGTCCTCCTATAAAGTACTTCCTATTGTTCCTACTTTTTCTGTATTTAGGTGTCCTAGATTCCCCTTATCCAGTCCTTCCAGAAGAGGGTATGTTAGGTTCTTAGATTTGTAACGAGCAAAAGTAGAGATGGGAATCACATTTACAAATAAAATTGTATCCAATCTGATCCTGGTTCCACAGTCGAGATTCTGATTCCACTTGTAAATATTTCAAGATCTTCCTCCTCCACGTGGGGCTCACAGTCTCAATCCCCATTTTACAGATGAGGGAACTGAGAACCAGAGATGTGAAGTGATTTGCCCAAAGTCACAGAGCAGACAAGTGGCAGAGCCAGGATTCGAATCCTACTACTAACACTACTACGTTCGAATCACTACTAACACTACTCCTATTTCAGAGAGTGAGATTCTTTCTTTTATTCTGATAATTGGAGGAATAATTTGGATTTGGAAAGGATTAATGGCAAATGTCTTACATATTTTGCAGGTCACTTAAGGTTTTTTTTTTTGTAAACACTGCCACAAAGTGTTAATCTAGTTTTAAAAGTGTGTTACATCTGCTCACCAAAAGCTTTAGGAATTTACTATGTAGATGAGTTCTGTGTTCTCTTACACTTTGTAAGACCGAGAGACCATTGTTTGGCAGGGATTGTCTCTATTTGTTACTGAATTATACTTTCAAGCGATTAGTGCAGTGCTGTGCACACAGTAAGCGCTCAATAAATGTGATTGATTGAATGAATAGGGAATTTGGGGTTTAATGTAAATTGCTTTTTCTCTCTTTCCTGTCTTCCTTTTTTTGTGTGTAAACTCCTGGAAAGTTTGAAGCTGATTCATTCTCTGGGATTACATCCTCCAGTTTTCTTACTGCAGGACAAGGTATCGTAACTTCTGGTTGTCTTCACTTCACTCTTGACCTTTTACATACTCTGGACTATTTTAGGAAATTTACTTTCACACTGTCTCAGTGGAGATTTAAAAATGGATACTAGGAGGAGGTTGTTTGGTGCTAAGGGACTGTTTATTCAAATTGAAATCATTGAGCATGCTAGTTAAATCTTCCGATAGTCATCGATCCAGGGAAACTAACCAAAAGATACCCATAAAACAAGTCTCAAACTGTTTACTCCTCCTTCCAGAAAGGAGATCTCGAGTCTCTCAAACTCTTTTGAGATTTTAAAAGTACATATATCAGTGCCTGAATTGATCTGCTGCCACCTATTTGATGTGTGTCCTAGTTCCAATATTTAGAGGTTTTATGGCATCAAGCCAACAGAATCATCTCATTTTATCACTACAGTAGAGAAGCTGCATAACCTAGTGGACAGAGCACAGGCCTGAGAGTCTGGAGGACGTGGGTTCTAATCCCGGTTCTGTCACTTGTCTGCTGTGTGACCTTGGGCAAGTTACTTCACTTCTCTGGGCCTCAGCTACCTCATCTGTAAACCGGGGATTTAAACTGTGGGACTGTGTCCAATCTGATTAGCCTGTGGCTATCCCAGCGCTTATTACAGTGCCTGGCACATAGTAAGTGCTTCACAAATACCACAATTACTATTATTATTATTACTACAGTATAATGGGTTCAAATCCCGGCTCCACCAACTGTCAGCTGTGTGACTTTGGGCAAGACACTTCACTTCTCTGGGCCTCAGTGACCTCATCTGTAAAATAGGGATTAAGACTGTGAGCCCCACAGGGGACAACCTGATCACCTCGTAACCTCCCCAGCGATTAGACTATGCTTTGCACATAGTAAGTGCTTAATAAATGCCATCATCATTATTATTATTATTGTTATTATGAACCTTCCGTGTTCATTATTTTCCGAGTTCTCAAATACATGATATATGTATACATATAATATTTCTAATAAAAGCACCAGATACAAATTAAACATGTTCCAGATCTGAGATTCTAAAGTGATCTTTTCAATCTTGCCAAGATTGCCCTTGCACTTGGGTTTTCTTCCTTTCTTCACACCCCTCCCTCAGCCCAACAACACTCATTCACATATTCATAATTTATTCATTTATATTAATGTCTGTGTCCTCCTCTAGACCGTAAGCCTGTTGTGGGCAGGGAACATGTCCACCAAGATGTACTCCCAAGTATTTAGTACAGTAGTCTGCATATAGTAAGCACCTTTGATTGACTGATTGATTTGATTTGGTCCCAGATACTACCTTGTTGGAATCCTAAATACTCTACAGATTTATTTTATCAGACTTCAGTAGATTTCAAAGTGGCTTACAGACAAGTCTCCTCATTAGCTGGCCAGTGATGACACTATCAGCAAGGATCAAATGCTTAGACATGCTTATGCATAATAACAATAATAATAATGGCATTTATTAAGCACTTACTATGTGCAAAGCACTGTTCTAAGCTCTGGGAAGGTTACAAGGTGATGAGGTTGTCCCACAGGGGGATCACAGTCCTAATCCCCATTTTACAGATGAGGTAACTGAGGCACAGTGAAGTGACTTGCCCAAAGTCACACAGCTGACAATCGGCAGAGCCGGGGTTTGAACCCATGATCTCTGACTCCAAAGCCCGTGCTCTTTCCACTGAGCCACGTTGCTTCTCTAATGATAATAATAATAATTATGGCATTTGTTTATTGCTTGTTAGCAGAAGACAGGATCAATAACTGCCATAAACCAGTTCAATCAATCAATCAATCGTATTTATTGAGCACTTACTGTGTGCAGAGCACTGTACTAAGCACTTGGGAAGTACAAGTTGGCAACATATAGAGACAGTCCTTACCCAATAGTGGGCTCACAGTCTAAAGGGGGGAGACAGAGAACAAAACCAAACATACTAACAAAATAAAATAAATAGAATAGATATGTACAAGTAAAATAAATAAATATTTATTTATTTATTAGGATTACAACCTAGGGAGCCAGAAGACCTGGATTCCAAACCCAGCTCTGCCACTTACTTGCTGTATCCCCTCGGACAAGTCATAACTTCTCTGTGCCTCATCTGCAAAATGGGGATTCAAAACCTGTGCTCCCACCTACTTAGAATGGGAGCCCCACGTGGGATCTGATGATCTTGAATCTACCCCAGCGCTTAATATAGAGCCTGGCACATAATAAGTGCTTAACAAATACCGTTATCATTACTATTAGGTCCTCTAGCTCCCAGGGCCGTGCACTTTCCGCTAGGCCGTGCTGCCTCCCTGGGAGATCTCCCTCAGAAGCAGTCAGGTCCTCAAGGGTTTTCCAGAGCTCAGGGAAATTACAAAGAAGAGAAATCCCCTCCTTAGAAAGGGCCTAAAGAGAATGTTCAACCAAATCGGGGCCCTTGAAGAAACATATTAAACCCATCTTGTAAAAATAATAAGACTACTGAGAAGCAGCATGGCATGGTGGATAGAGCACGGGCGTGGGAGTCTAGTCTGTCTAGTGTGTGACCTTGGGAAAGTCACTTCACTTCTCTGGGCCTCAGTTCTCTCATCTGTGAAATGGAAACCGAGACTGTGGAGCCACCCTAGGAACAAGGGACTGGGCCCAACACAATTTGCTTTTATCCACTCCAGCACTTAGTACAGTGCCTGGCATATAGTAAGCACTTAACAAAGGGATTTGGATTTGAGGGCAGCGTGGCTCAGTGGAAAGAGCCCGGGCTTGGGAGTCAGAGGTCATGGGTTCTAATCCCGGCTCTGCCGCTTGTCAGCTGCGTGACTTTGGGCAAGTCACAACTTATTTCAATGTGGACATCGCATATTTTTCCTACTTTAAAAATAATCGGTATTGATTATGTTGCTGTTGCTAAAGCTATTGTTTTTTGAAGTTAATCAAATCTGCTGCAGTTCCTAAATGTCTGCTTACATGGATGCCTCTCTCAGTAATTCCAGAGCCCAAAGATTCAGACAGAGCCCACATTCTCAACTTGTTTATCTGTGATTGGGTTGGCCTTCAATCCAGCGGATGGTGCTTTGAATGACCTATTTCACTTCATGAAAATGAAGTAGTTCAGAGAGGTTCCAAGCCACAAAAACTGGCAGCCGCAGAGTGGCTCTTAGTACAGTGCCTGGCACGTAGTAAGGGCTTAACAAATACCATCGTCATCATCATTATTTTTAACCAACCCCACATGTGTGGTATAAATGCACCGTCAGTGACACAATTTTTCAACCAGAAGGACAATTAGATGCTTAGAATATCTGAATACTTAAAAAAGAAAACTGCATTTAAAACGAATAAGATGGATTTCGCTAGAAAAATGTCTATTGATGGTGATTAATCAATCAATTGCATATTCTTTTTTCTTTGTACACTAACGATTAACTGAAATAAAGCCCGTTACACCCACACACTGGATGCAAATGAGTTAATTATTAAAATATATTTACCAGACAACAAATTCTACATCATAGGCTAACATTTCAGAATAATGATGCTTTATGCATGGAAAGGATGAACTGCTTTAATAGCCGTGCTTCCACATGCTTTTACTGGACAGTGAAAACATTGTGATGGACACACAATATTCAATATTACTTGGTCTGCTTGGTTACTTGATTTCTGATTTTTCCTCTCAGTCTGACAGCACTTACGTATATACCTGTTAATTATCCATTTATATTAACGTCTGTTGCTTCCTCTACACTGTAAACTCATTGTGGGCAGAGAATGTGTCTAGTCTACTATACTAAACTCTTTCAAACGCTTAATATAGTGCTCTGTACACAGTGAGCACTCAATAAATATGACATTGATTAACCTGCTCAGCTAATTCTAGATCAGTGGCTCACTCAGCTATTGTAGGATTATCCAAAGCCAGGAATCCTAGCTCCCAACCTTCTCATCCCAGCATTGCTTCCACAGCCTAGCTTCCTCTAACTTATCCCACTCTGGAGAAGGGTCAGGAAAGGTTTTTCACTCTCTCCCACTAAAGGGCTTGCATTCCTGACTTTCATTCAATCGTATTTATTGAGCGCTTACTGTATGCACAGCACTGTACTAAGCGCTTGGGAAGTACAAGTTGGCAACATATATATGCACCTGTATATATGTTTGTACAGATTTATTCCTCTATTTTACTTGTACATATTTACTATTCTATTTTATTTTGTTAATATGTTTTGTTGTCTATCTCCGCCTTCTAGACTGTGAGCCCGCTGTTGGGTAGGGACCGTCTCTATATGTTGCCAACTTGGACTTCCCAAGCACTTAGTACAGTGCTCTGCACACAATAAGTGCTCAATAAATACGACTGAATGAATTAATTAATGAACATATAGAGACAGTCACTATGCAACAACGGGCTCACAGTCTAGGGGATTGGTTAGGTAGTTTAAAGGAATCTGACCGGAATGTGCCGTTTCCCATATCAAGTCATCAGTGTATTGGGCTTGGGAATTGGGATTGGTGTTGTGAATTTCTTGGAGAGATCTACCTAGTCCTGACCTTTCTCAATTGACAGTCAGACTATTCCAGCAGTTGAAATGAGGGCTAAATATATTTACAGTCCTTGTGCAATAAAAAAGCTTTTATCACATGTACAATGGGAAGAAGAAGTGCCTTAAATCATTAGTTCTGAAGTAATATCTCCTGTCCTAAAAGCAATGGAGCTTTTCAGGATGGGGGAAAAAAAACTACACTCTATTAAAATAGTTTATGGAGTTGGAATTTTGTTGCAATTTTGGCTCATATATTTTTACTAAGTGTAACCTTTATATGCAAATGAAATGATTATGTAATGGAGAGCAGTGTTTTCATAAAGTAAGAACAGGTTTTATATCCCAAAAGACAGAGAGGCATAAACCAGCCAGGCAGCTCTGTGTGTGCTTGATGGGTGTGAAATGAACTGTTTGATTTCCTATTACGGACTAGCACGCTCCTCACCAACCCACCAAACTTCTCCCCTTGGCTAACTGTCTTTTCATTAGGGAATCCGGTGGGACAAAATGCACTCTTCCCCAGTAATAAATAAGCAGCAGTAAGAGACTCGAGTGTATGAATAGCACTTCTGCGGGAAAACTTTCGTATAAAGAGGCCTGAATGTTGGAACCAACTAGGAGAAATGAAAGGCGGTCTCCAGCCAAGAGTAATTTTGGAACATGACTAGTTTTGTAAGGACATGGCTATTTCTGGCACTTAATATATTCCCTATTAATTTCCTCCGATCGTAATTGAAAAACACTTTCCTCATTGTCAGTTCCACACAATCCATTTAGGATATAAAAGTTTCTTACTGCCTTGGTTATTATCCTTTGTGCTAAAGATCTTGTCATACACACTTTGCAGATTTGAAGATGACAGACAAGGCAGAAGACAAAGCCCTTCCGCCCTTTGGCACCAGTATTGCTGATTGAACATTGCAGGGTCTAAGCCAACCTTCCCAGGCACCTTCAAAATCTGAATGGACTGATTAAGCAGAGATTAGGGGATGGATGGGATTGCAAACCACTAGACTGTGCAAACCATTAGGAGAAGCAGCGTGGCTCAGCGGAAAGAGCATGGGTTTTGGAGTCAGAGGTCATGGGTTCAAATCCCAGCTCCGCCAACTGTCAGCCGTGTGACTTTGGGCAAGCCACTTAACTTCTCTGTGCCTCAGTTACCTCATCTGTAAAATAGGGATTAAAACTGTGAGCCCCCTGTGGGACAACCTGATCACCTTGTAACCTTCCCAGTGCTTAGAACACAGTGCTTTGCACATAGTAAGCGCTTAACAAATGCCATCGTTATTATTATTATTATTATTAGACTGTAAATTCCTTGAGAGAAGGGATCATATCTATCCACTAACTCTGTTTTATTGTGCTCTCCCAAGTGCTTAGTACAGATGTCTGCACAAAGTAAGTGTTCAGTAAATACCATTGATTGATTGAAGAAAGGCAAGTGATGGTAGGAAGAAAATAAAATGATAAAGTGCAAAGGGATGGGGTCAGAGGCACAGGTGGAGGGTGTGGATTTTGAGAGAAGACCGGCAATCTCTTGAGACACTGCTGGGAAAAATGGATGAGTTGAAGAAGGGGCAGGAATGGGGAGGAACAGGGATATTTTAGGGAGATCATGCTTGATGGTTTCAGTTTTCTCAATAAAATAGGCAGCCAGGTCATTAGGGGCAAGGGATGGGGGAAGATGGGGACAGGGTTTTGAGGAGGGAGTTAAATGGGTATGGGTGTCAAAAAGGATGGAGAAATAATTCTGCTGGGCCTGAGAGAGCAGATTTAAAGCACTTAAGGATAAGCTTGAAGTGGACGACGGCGGCCTGATATCTAGATTTCCAGCAGCAGTGCGCTGCGGCTCATGCAGGGGAGCGAAGCCGGCGAACTGTGGAGGTGAGCCAGTGCTGTGGATTAATGGAACGAGAACAGAGAAGGAATAGGGGAGTGTGTGAATTGAGTTCAGTAGAGAGGGTGGCATTGAGAGCATCAATTGAGACATCAATTGGGACAATTGATGCTCAAGACTGTGAGCATCAATTGGGACAATTGCCTGTCCCGCTGTCGACCCCCGGCCCACGTCATCCCCCTGGCCTGGAATGCCCTCCCTCCCTCTGCACATCCGCCAAGCTACCTCTCTTCCTCCCTTCAAAGCCCTACTGAGAGCTCACCTCCTCCAGGAGGCCTTCCCACACTGAGCCCCTTCCTTCCTCTCCCCCTCCTCCCCCTCCCCACCCCCCCTGCCTTACCTCATTCCCCTCCCCACAGCACCTGTAATGTGTGTATATATGTTTGTACGTATTTATTACTCTATTTATTTTATTTGTACATATTTATTCTATTTATTTTACTTTGTTAATATGTTTTGTTTTGTTGTCTGTCTCCCCCTTCTAGACTGTGAGCCCGCTGTTGGGTAGGGACAGTCTCTATATGTTGCCAACTTGTACTTCCCAAGCGCTTAGTACAGTGCTCTGCACACAGTAAGCGATCAATAAATACGATTGAATGAATGAATGAATTGAGTCATCTAGGACCTGATGTGTCAGGCCTCTGGAACCACTCCCATTGAATCCCAGAATCTTTGTCACCTGACTCTCTCCGGGCTTTGCCTCACTCCCTTAAACTGGTTGGTGAGATGGACAGACAGGAAGCAGCGTGGCTCTGTGGAAAGAGCACGGGCTTTGGAGTCAGAGGTCATGGGTTCGAATCCCAGCTCCGCCACATGTCTACTGTGTGACCTTGGGCAAGTGACTTAACTTCTCAGAGCCTCAGTTACCTCATCTGTAAAATGGGGATGATGACTCTGAGCCCCATGCGGGACACCCTGATCACCTTGTATCCCCCCAGCGCATAGAACAGTGCTTTGCACATAGTAAGCGCTTAACAAATGCCATTGTTATTATTAAGTCAACCCTAACCCTACGCTCCTGCCAGTTGTAACCAATGGAGTACACCCGGGGAAATGTGAGACTGGAGAAGACAACCCATCCATCAGTGGTATTTCTTGAGAACACTGTACTAAGTGCTTGGGAGAGCACAATGGCATGGAGTTGTATTGAGCTACTCTCAAGGAGCTTATAAATCATGAAGGCGAAGGAAAACATAAGGTCCGTCTCCTAGTTGCTGCCTCTGAAATGACGGTCACAGCCAAGGTGATTGCCACAGAATATGGTGCACCAGACTGAGGCAGCAATTTTTTTTTAGTGTTTTATGGAATTTGTTAAGCACTTACTATGTGCCTGACACGTACTAAGCACTGGAGTTGACACAAGTTAATCAGGATGGACTCAGTCCATGTCCCACATAATAATAATAATGATGGCATTTATTAATGCTTACTATGTGCAAAGC
The DNA here is from genome assembly GCF_015852505.1 of Tachyglossus aculeatus. Classification (NCBI taxonomy): domain Eukaryota; kingdom Metazoa; phylum Chordata; class Mammalia; order Monotremata; family Tachyglossidae; genus Tachyglossus; species Tachyglossus aculeatus. The sequence goes on from NC_052071.1 coordinate 50,544,032, forward strand.
ACTGTTCTAAGTGCCAGGGAGGTTACAAGGTGATCAGGTTGTCCCACAGGGGCTTACAGTCTTAATCCCCATTTTACAGATGAAATAACTGAGGCACAGAAAATCAATCAATCAATCAATCAATCGTATTTATTGAGCACTTACTATGTGCAGAGCACTGTACTAAGCGCTTGGGAAGTACAAATTGGCAACACATAGAGACAGTCCCTACCCAACAGTGGGCTCACAGTCTAAAAGTTAAGTGACTTGCCCAAAGTCACACAGCTGACAATTGGTGGAGCTGGGATTTGAACCCATGACCTCTGACTCCAAAGCCCGGGCTCTTTCCACTAAGCCACACTGCTTCTCTAACATGGGGCTCACAGTCTTAATCCCCATTTTACAGGTAAGGTAACGGAGACACAAAGAAGTTAAGTGACTTGCCTAAGGTCACACAGCAGAAGAATGAAAGAGCTGGGATTCGAACCCAGGGCCTTCTGAATCCCAGGCCTGTGTTCTATCCACTAGGCCACTCTGGAGATGTGTGGCCACTGGGAAGCCCAGTTTACAGACTACCAGCTGTTCGAGAGAGGGATTCATTCCTTCAATCATATTGAGCGCTTACTGTGTGCAGAGCACTGTACTAAGCGCTTGATTTGCCACCCCTTCCTGTTCCATATGTTGTCATCTGTGCCCCACACAACATTCTCTATGATGTCTTTAAGTTATTTTGTATATAACCTTTGGTGCCCCTTTATTTCAGAACCACCTAAGTCCCCGTGAATGTAGGCATGGATCCCAACTCAAATTGGGACCTTGAAAATTCTTAACCTCTCAGAGACAGTTACTTTCCTGGTTTCTCTCCATCTCATGCTACACTCCAGTGCTCAGCCAGACTTCCTCTAGGCAAGTGCAGACCGGCTGGTGCTTTACGTTTGTATTGAGCTACTGGGAAGGGAATTCCCCAACTTCCCTTGATAACCAGTTTCAGTGTTTAACAAGCTCGTTCTGTTGTGTCAGCAGTTGAGATTGCTGAGGGAAATGATACATAATGAGAAATTGTCGGGGGAAAGCATTCAGGACTTTCAGGAGGGTTTGTTGATTCAAATAGCATATGGAAAGGGACAGGTAAAATGCTGGCTCACCTGCTAACTTGATGTGGGCTATGGGGATGTTGCTGTTATGCTACTGCATTTGTTTTCCCATCTACACAGTGGGTATGATTGTTATACTACTGCCCCTCACCACTATATTCTGTTTTGAGGTAATCAGTGCTAACAAATAAGAAACAAATGTATGCATTCAAACTGGCTTTGATTCACGTTCACTGCCCTGGCCTCGATAATTTTGCGAATGCCCTCAGGCCCACATCTCCCATTCCTCCCAAGAGCATTGTTCACCTCAATCATTCTGTGGGCTGGAAAACAGGACAGTTTTTGGGTAATGAGATCCTTCAATCAATCAATCAATCGTATTTATTGAGCATTTACTGTGTGCAGAGCACAGTACTAAGCGCTTGGGAAGTACAAGTTGGCAACATATAGAGACAGTCCCAACCCAACAGTGGGCTCACAGTCTTGTGCCCTTCTTTATGAGACTCATCCAGTTGTCATCCACTTCTTCTCTCTTTCTGCCACGTCCCATTCCACTCTAGACTGTAAGCTCATTGTCTATCTTTTACATTGTATTCTCCCAAGCTCTTAGTACAGTGCCCTGCACACAATAAACACTTAATAAATTCAACTAACTGACTAGTATCTTTGTGTGTCCTCCCACCTTCACAGTCTCTGCTACGGTCACCTTAAGCTTGGATTTGAAGGGCACAATTTTGACAGCAGTCCTCAGTGAATGATGCAATAAAGACTAAGTCCTGGGATGGAGACAAAAAGGAACAGAGATAAACAAGTCCATTATATACTTTACATGTGGTGATTAAATCCTCACAGACATTAACATATGACACCCTGGTGGAATGATTTGTAGGTCGATTAGGGTTTTACAGATAGCTTTATCTCTCAATTCTGCCTGATGAAAAGGCAAAAAATTATTTATTGTGTCTCTCCACTGTTGGAGTATAGAATTTTTAAAAAGATTTATTTTAACTTTGGGTTTCTCTTGAGATTAGAGAACTACTGATGGAAAATAATGAAATCTTTGTGTCCTTAGGCCCACTGCAGTATAAACTCTCCCATAGTAGTTTGGTTTGGAATCTTGCTCTCAACCGCGATAAAGGGCTGCCTTTTTATTGTAATGTAGTTGTAAAACTAAAACTGCCATCATAATTTCCTTAAATCATGCTGAATTTCATGGAATTGCCGAAAATGATCTCTAATATGCAATATTTGTTCTACAAACTGATGGAATATTTATAATATTTAGTCTATACCATGCTATGTATTCGAAAAAATGACATATTTGTTTTTGTTTTCTTAGTAGAGCATAAGGCAAATTATATTAATTAGGCTATTTACATGATTTCCTAACTTAGAGCAGTGAAACTTGCCTTCAGCTAGCAAATAATTGGAAATACAATTGCAAGAGATATCACAAGTTTGTTAATTTTATCAGGCTTCATCAAGCTCTGATAGGCCGCTAAATGGTCTTTTTCTTTTTCTCTCTCTTGGATTCTTTCTCTCCCCCTCCTTCACTCCTGCTTTCGCTCTACTTTATTTTTGTTTTTCTTTTGAATGGCACACCCAGCACACATTATTCAGCGAGCCGCAATTTCCATCTTGACACTTCCTGATTTATTCTTTTGGAAGGAGAATGAAGAGTTTGACTTTGACTTTTTTCCTCTTTAGGTAAATTAGGCATAGCCGTTGATGTGTTGAGCCTGATCTTTACTCTCAAATGCAGAATTAGTCAAAGCAAACAGACGTAAAGCAGAGAACCTCAGCCAAAACAAAATGCAGTAATGAAATAGATTTTTCTGGGTCTTGTGCCCAAGAATGGACTGTTGTAAACCTATGGAGGAAGGCAGTCTTCCTCCATATTCAGGTTTATACTAGACAAGAAGCTGCCTTCTCCTCCATTAATGGTCCATGGTCTCTATTCAGTAACTGATCCATCATCATCAATCATATTTATTGAGCACTTACTGTGTGCAGTGCACTGTACTAAGTGCTTGGTAAGTACAAATTGGCAACATATAGAGACAGTCCCTACCCAACAGTGGGCTCACAGTCCAAAAATCATCACTGATTGACAATTCTCCAGTGGTTCTAAATAATAATAATAATAATAATAATAATAATAATAATGGCATTTGTTAAGGGCTTCCTAGGTGCAAAGCACTGTTCTAAGTGCTGGGGGGATACAAGGTGATCAGGTTGTCCCATGTGGGACTCACGGTCCTAATCCCCATTTTACAGATGAGGTAACTGAGGCATAGATAAGTTAAGTGACTTGCCCAAGATCACACAGCAGACATGTTGTGGAGCTGGGATTCGAACCCACGACCTCTAACTCCAAAGCCCTTGCTTTTTTCCACTGAGCTAACCTGCTTCTCTAATAACAATGGGCTAGAGCATTCGCTAATGTCTGTTTTCATTCATGTAATTGTATTTATTGAGGGCTGATTGTGTGCAGAGCACTGTACTAAGTGTTTAGGAGAGTACAATACAACAATAAACAGACACATTCTCCGCCCACAACAGGCTCACAGTCTAGAGGGATCCTCAGATTAATTCCTTAGTTTGTAGGTGATGCTCTTAAGGGAACTGGGCTGTCTCTTTCAGCTTGGTTCTTTTTAAAACATAGGCATAATTTTATTTTATGGTATCTGTTAAGAGCTTTCTATTTGCCAGGCACTGTTCTAAGCACTGTGGTAGAGCCAGGGTAATCAGGTTGGACACAGTTCCTGTCCCACATGGGGCTCACCATCTCAATCCCCATTTAACAGATGAGGTAATCGAAGCCCAGAGAAGTGAAGTGACTTGCCTAAGGTCACACAACAAACAAGTGGCAGAGGTGGGACTAGAACCCAGGTCACCTGGGTACATATTTATTCTATTTATTTTATTTTGTTAATATGTTTTTGTTGTCTGTCTCCCCCTTCTAGACTGTGAGCCCGCTGTTGGGTAGGGACCATCTCTATATTTTGCCAACTTGTACTTCCCAAGCGCTTAGTACAGTGCTCTGCACACAGTAAGCACTCAATAAATACGAATGAATGAATGAATGAGTCTGGGAAGCAGCATGGTTTAGTTGGAAAGAGCATCAGCTTGGGAGGCAGAGATCAACAATCAGAGTCAGAGATCATGGGTTCTAATCCCGGCTCTGCTGCTTGTCAGCTATGTGACTTTGGGCAAATCATTTAACTTCTCTGTGCCTCAGTTACCTCATCTGTAAAATGGGGATTAAGACAGTGAGCCCCACCTGGAACAAACTGATAATGTAGTATCTCCCCCAGCACTTAGAGCAGTGCTTGGCCTGTAGTAAGCGCTTAACAAATACCATTATTATTATTGGGGGTGGGGAGATGCAAGGTTGTTAAGCCAGTAATCAGGTTGTCCCTCGTGGGGGTCACAGTCTTAACCCCCATTTTACGGTTGAGGTAACTGAGACCCAGAGAAGTTAAGTGACATGTCCAAAGTCACACAACTGATAAGTGGCAGAGCTGGGATTAAAACCCACAACCACTGACTCCCAAGCCCCTGCTCTTTCCACTAAGCCACACTGAACCCCAAGAAAGTTTGTTGCTGGCAGAAACAATCATGTGCAAAGAAAATGGTGCTTGTGGACTCGGATTATCAGGTCGAATTGGGAGCTCATCATTTTGGGGCCTGAATTCAGTGTGTTTTATTAACCTGTGGAGTGCAGGGATGGTTTTTTGTAGCAGGGAAGCAGTTGGTCTCCTGAGGCAGCCAATACTGAGAGACTTTTCCGGGCCTGGAGAGAAGCTGAGGGTCTTGCCTGTCTTCTCCCTGCCCCAGTGGAGTTCAATGGAAGGTCATTCATACGGTTTCATACTGAACAATCTGTTTTTTAGCTAGGCTGTCGCCCGATAGAGTGAATTGGATGGGCCCTGGGCATCTATTTTTAAGAATCTAATCTCCCTTCACTTCAGTGCCTGTCACTGAATCTTGTAGCTCAGAAGCAGCACCTGTGATCAAAGAGACCCAAGAGGGGGATTTTATTGGGGTAGAAAGCTCAGAGGTACACCCAGAGAAATGCCCTAGGTTCACTTGACTTCAGATGGACCTGCACAAAAATGTGCACATGACATGATTAAAGTGGGCTGCATACCCAAAATTACACTTGTGAAGTTGTGTACCTCTGTAGGTTAGGTCTCCATTCAGTCCATCGGTGACTGTTCTAATGGGTTGGGTCTTTGATGATCTTGAAAACAATCTTTGCGGCGATTAAAAAAAACAAAACTTCTTTCTGCTGTAATAGCTCCATTTCATTAAACCATGCCTTCCTCAGACCAAGCTCCAGGTGGATTTGGATCCTGTGGCTAGTGCCCTTTGGGACAGATCTGGGAAGGCTGGGATCTGGGATGACTTAAGGAGCAAAACCTGTGGAACAGGAGCTAAGCTCCCCTTTTCATTTATTCAAATCTATTAAGCACCTATTGTGAGCAAAGCACTTGAATAAATGCTGAGGGTGATGTAAAAATACACATATAAGAATTAGACACTGTCCCTGGCCACCTTGATTCACGATCTAATAATGAGTGGGAAATGGGGGTTGGCAAGAGACATTTGAGGAGGAGATAATAATGATGGCATTTGTTAAGCGCTTACTATGTGCACAGCGCTGTTTTGAGTGCTGGGGAGGATACAAGGTGATCAGGTCATCCCATGTGGGGCTCACAGCCTTAATCCCCATTTTACAGATGAGGAAACTGAGGCACAGAGAAGTCAAATGACTTGCCCAAAGTCACACAGCTGACAATTGGTGGAGCCGGGATTTGAACCCGCAACAGAAGATGAAAAAATAAAAACATAAAAGCAATATAAGACAAGAACCGAAGTAAAGAAAACCAATCATATTGATTGAGTGCTTACTGGGTGCTGAGCACTGTACTAAGCACTTCAAAGCAGAGTTCATAGACATGTTCCCTGACCTCAAGGAGCATACAATTGAGAGGGGGACACAGACATTAAAATAAATTTAAAATATGGAGATAAGTGCTGTGGAGCTGACAGTGGTGTCAATAAAGAGTACAAATCAAAGTGTAAGGGTGATATAGAAAGGAGACGAAGGAGGGGAAATGAGGGCGCAGTTGGGAAATGCCTCTTGGAGGAGATATGATTTTAGTAAGGATTTGAAGGTGAGGGTAGAGTGGTCATCTGTCAGGAATGGTGGAGGAGGGAATTCCAGGCCAGAGGCAGGATGTGGGTTAGGGATTGACTGGGAGATAGACAAGATTGCAGTACAGTGAGTAGGTTGGCGTTAGAGTGAAATGAGAGTGATGGGTTGTAATAGCTTAAAACAGTGCTTTGCACATAGTAAGCGCTTAATAAATGCCATCATTATTATTATTATTATTTAATAGGAAGTCAGTGAGGTAAAATAGAATGGGGCCTGGAGATCGAATGCTTTAAAGCCAATGATGACGAGTTCCTATTTGCCACAGAGATGGATGGTCAACTAGTGGAAAACATGGACTGAACATTTACTGAGCAGCAGAGTCAAGTATGGATTGGAGTTGGGGAGAGCCAGTAGGCTGATGCAGAGGTCAAGGTGGGATAAGATAAGTGTTTGAATGGAGAAAGAAAGGGCTAATTGTATACCCGCTGTGAAGGTACAACTGATAGGAATTGCTGACAGGTTGACAATGTGGGTATTTAATGAGAGAGAGGAGTGAAGGATAATGTCGAAGTTACAAGCTTGTGAGACAGGAAGAAAGGTGGTGCTGTCTAGGGTGCTGGGAAGGGCAAGGGAAGGGGTTTAGGTGTGAAGATGAGTTCAGGTTTGGATACTAAGTCTGAGGTGACAATGGGACATCCAATGGAGGCAGGAAGAAATAAGGGACTGCACAGGAGAGAGATCGGGAAAGGAGATGTAGATTTGGTAATCATCCACATAGAGGTGGTAGTTGAAGCCATGGAAGTGAATGATTTCTCCAAGAAAGCGGGACCCAGGACTGAACCTTGAGAGACTCTCACTGTTAGGGGGTGGGCGGCAGAAGAGGAGCCCGTGAAAGAGACTGAGAATGAGCGGCCAGAGAGATAGGAGGAGAACCAGGACAGGACGGTGTCAGTGAAGCTAAGATTAGATAATGTTTTTGGAAGGGACTGATCCACAGAACGATAAAAAGCAATAGGGTATTGTGGCTACAGGAGGAGAGTTTCAGACTCCATTCTCTTCTCAGACTGGCCTAGTGGCTAGAGCATGGATTTGGGAGTCAGAAGGACCTGAGTTCTAATAACAGCTGCACCACTTGTCTGCTGTGAGGGCTTGGGCAATTCCCTTCACTTCTCTGTGCTTCAGTTACCTCTTCTGTAAAATGGGGATTAAGACTGTGAGCCCAGTGAAAGACAGGGACTATGTCCCACCCAATTACCTTATATCTAACCCAGTGCTTAGTACAGTATCTCCCACATAATGATTAATAAGTACCACAGTTATTATTTCCCCTGGGTAAGCAAGCTAGGGCTGGCTTTGGTAGAAAGGTGCATACAATAAACTCAACCAACTCAGTGAGTGTGCCCATTGCGATGCCCTTCGAAGTCTTTTTGGCCTTATTTTATTATTACTATCGCTCTTCCAGTGCTCTGAAAAGATGAAGCAGCATGGCCTACTGACAGGAGCACGGGCTTGGGAGTCAGAGGACATGGGTTCAAATTCTGGCTGCTCCCTTGTCTGCCGTGTGACCTTGGGCAAGTAACTTAACTTCTCTGTGCCTCAGTTACCTCATCTGTAAAAGGGGGACTAAGAATGTGAGCTCCACGTGGGAAAAACTGATTACCTTGCATCTACCCCAGGGCTTATAATAGTGCTTGGCACATAGTAAGTGCTTTAACAAATGCCATTATTATTAGTGCTTTTGTTATTAATATGAATCACCAGTAACCTACAAAGACTTAAGACGACTGTAAAAAATGGAACATTGGATGTTGTGGTGACCACTTCCTCTACTTTTTTTTAAAAAATGGTACTAAATGCTTCCTATTTGCCAGGCACGCTACTAGAAACTAGGATAGATGCAAGATAATCAGGTTTGACGCAGTCCACGTCTCACAAGGGGCTCACAGTCTTAATCCTCATTTGACAAATGTGGTAACTGAGGCACAGAGAAGTTAAGTGATTTGCCCAAGGTCACCGAAATGCTCTTCACTCCCAGGCCCCTGCTTTTATTATTAGGCTATGCTGCTTCTCACTCTGCCCCTCTGTTTCCCATTCATTTTGCATCTCTTCAATCTTTCTTCTCCCTCATCACTTCTCATACCTCAGTGCCATCATCCCCTCTCTGTGTTGGCTGGCTGTGCTTCCTCCCTGGAGAGGTGTCTCTCAGGAATTCCCCATAATGACCACTTCCCCTGCTGATAGAACAAGGCCCAGAATTTTCCATCTCCTTGCAAAAGCAGGGTTTCTCCACCATGGCTCTTTTTTTTTTTCACAAGTCCACCCAAGCTCTTCCCTTATCCATGGGGTAGTTCTCACCCTACATCATGTTGAGAAAAGAGAGCCAACGAGGTTAACAGTAAACCAGGTCCAGGGCCTGAAACAAATTCAGTTGTCTCTGACGGTGATTTTACTGTAGGAAAATACTCATTATAAGAATAACTACAGTCCTGATTTTGTATTTCTACTAAGAACTAGTATGCTTATGCCAATCAGTTATGTCATTGCTGTGATACTGGTGTGTGAACTAGTGAAGTTTGGGGACAAAGCAATCAATCAATCAATCAATCAATCAATCGTATTTATTGAGCGCTTACTATATGCAGAGCACTGTACTAAGCACTTGGGAAGTACAAATTGGCATCACATAGAGACAGTCCCTACCCAACAGTGGGCTCACAGTCTAAAAGGGGGAGACAGAGAACAGAACCAAACATACCAACAAAATAAAATAAGTAGGATAGAAATGTACAAGTAAAATAAATAAATAAATAAATAAATAAATAGAGTAATAAATATGTACAACCATATATACATATATACAGGTGCTGTGGGGAAGGGAAGGAGGTAAGACGGGGGGATGGAGAGGGGGACGAGGGGGAGAGGAAAGAAGGGGCTCAGTCAGGGAAGGCCTCCTGGAGGAGGTGAGCTCTCAGCAGGGCCTTGAAGGGAGGAAGAGAGCTAGCTTGGCGGAGGGGCAGAGGGAGGGCATTCCAGGCCCGGGGGATGACGTGGGCCGGGGGTCGATGGCGGGACAGGCGAGAGCGAGGTACAGTGAGGAGATTAGTGGTGGAGGAGCGGAGGGTGCGGGCTGGGCAGTAGAAGGAGAGAAGGGAGGTGAGGTAGGAGGGGGCGAGGTGATGGACAGCCTTGAAGCCCAGGGTGAGGAGTTTCTGCCTGATGCGCAGATTGATCGGTAGCCATTGGAGGTTTTTGAGGAGGGGAGTACATCCTTTCAGGGGAAGTGGTGTGGCTTGGAAAAAGCACTGGCCTGGGGGTCACTCTTCTTGCGTGACCTTGGGCAAGTCATTTAACTTCTCCATATTTCAGTTTCCTCATCTGTAAAATGGGGATGCAGTGCCTGTTCTCCCTTTCCCTTAGACCATGAGCATAATGTAATAAGTGATTGTGTTCAACCTGACTGTCTTATATCTACCCCGGAACTTGTCACATAATGTAAGTGCTTTATTATTGAGTGCTTACTGTGTGTAGAGCAAGGTACTAAGCCCTTGCAAGAGTACAGTAAAATCGACTTGATATTCAAGATTCCTGCTCTGGAGGAGTTTACAGTCTGCAGATCTATTATTATCAGTGCATATGGAAAGAGAAGGTGAAAAACTTTAAATCAGAACTTTATCACCTTGATATCTTCTAGACTGTGAGCCCGTCTTCTAGACTGTGAGCCCATTGTTGGGACAAACTGATTACCTTGCATCTATCCCGGGGCTTATAATAGTGCTTGGCACATAGTAAGTGCTTTAACAGATGCCATTATTAGTAGTACTTGTGTTATTAATATGAATCACTAATAACCTACAAAGACTTAAGACAACTGTAAAAGATGGAACATTGGATGTTGTGGTGACCACTTCCACTCCCCAGTCCCTGTGTAGACACACGTGTCTATGTGTTGCCGACTTGTCCTTCCCAAGCGCTTAGTACAGTGCTCTGCACACAGTAAACGCTCAATAAATATGATTGAATGAAAATGAATAGCTTATGAACTCAGCTACAAGGTTGATTGCCAAGGAATGACTTGTTACTGAAGAACTTGGTCACCACATTATATCACAACGCACAATATTACCTCTAACAGGTGTTTGAATCTAATCTGAGAGAAGGTCATTACCAGGACAACTTCAGGATAATACATTTTCTTCCACATCTCAAGTAGGGGAATGGTTGTTTGTTTTGTTTTGTTTGTTTTCAGATTAGCATCTCATTCATAATTATTTTCAAAAGGGTGAGTTTTATTATAATTTCTTTTAATTTCGGCTCCGCCATAAGGAAATTTAACCTGTCAAAGGGTTACTAAAGCTGATATCTATGTTGGTTAGCTACAATTTTGTACCAGTGAAGAAAATGACAGTAGGTATTCTCTTAGTGAGGAATGTGAAAATTCTGAAGAAAAACTCAGTCCACGGTCACTCTCAGTTTAGCAAAATGTACATGGAAGGAGTTTTATTTTGTTGTTGGTCATTTATTTTAAATAACCGGAAAACGAATGTCCTCGTGGAAAGAGCACGGGCTTGGAGTCTGAGGACCTGGCCCTGCCATTTCCCTGTTGCATGACTTTTGGCATACCACTTATCTTCTCTATGCCTCAGTTTACTTTATTGTAAAAAAGGGATTCAATACCTGTTCTCACTCTTATTTAAACTGTGAACCCCATGTGGGACAGGGATTATATACAACCTGATTAACTTGCATCTACTCCAGGGCTTAGAACAATGTTTGCCATAAAAAAGTTGACAATTCTGGTATTTTTCTTCAAAAATCACTCTGTGCATGCTCAGTGATTCCTAATATCACAGTGTATTATATAGAAGTGGTTTTCTGTTGACCTCATTTGATTATTTTCATCAACAATTCTTCTTCCATATTTCCCTGGATATGACTAAAGATGTTTTCTGAGCCTGTATGAATCATTGATGGAAAGAATCAAACTAGATCAATAAGACACTATCTACATGATTTTTCTATCGCCACTGTCAGCTCCTCAAACTTTTATAATGATGAAGTGAGAAAGAAAAAGGACTGAGTTAGTGAATTCCATTTCTTCCTCTGGAATAAAAGGAAGTGGGATATTATGTTCCGGCACAGATTTCTCCTCCTTAGCTCTTCACAGGCTGCTTCAAAATGGGATGGGTATAGCTATTCTGGTGATACTTTGAAAGCTTCCATAAAAATCACACCACCTACAAGACAACTTCTCTGCTAAATCTTAATTTCCCCACCTATTCACCCTCCCTTCTGCATTGCTTATGCATTTGTGTCTGTACCCCTACTTTGATTCTCTCCCAACCCCACATCACCCTGAAGTATTTTGATACTTTGATACTCACCTCAGTCCCACAGTCCTTGTGTACATAAACTTATACTCTGCTGTTTCCTTTCTATGTAATTTATTTTAATGCCCAGCTCCCCTGTTAGGATGTAAGCTTTTTGAGGGCAGGAATCATATCTACCAAATCCATTGTACTCTCATAGCGCTTAGTGCAGCGCTCTGCACATAGGAGGTCAATAATTGATTTGTGACAAACTGTAGCCTCCCCAGGAGTGACCTGTGGAATGTCTTCCAAACTGGGAGAAGCAAAACAGAAGTTGGTATGGTTGAAAGTGGGAGGAGTTGGCTTAATTTGGAAGTTCAACAACTTCAGCTGTTTACCTTGTCACCCTCTCTCTCTCATGGCTGCTTAGCGAGTTCCAAACCCCACTTCCCAAATCATCAATCAATTTAATTTAAAATGTGTGCAGAACATTGTACTAAGCGCTTGGTAGAGTCCAAACAACATAATTGGTAGATACATTGCCTTCTCACGGGAACTAACAATTTAGCAGAGGAGACAGACGTTAAGTGCTGTAGGGCAGAGGATGGGGTGAATAAAGGGGACAAATCCAAGTGACAGGGTGACGGACTCATAGAGAAGCAGCATGGCTCATGGAGGAGCACGGTCTTGGGAGTCAGAGGACGTGGGTTCTAATCCCGGCTCCACCACCTGTCTGCTCTGTGACCTTGGACAAGTCACTTAACTTCTCTGTGCCTCAGTGAACTCACCTGTAAAATGGGGATTTAGACTGTGAGCCCCATGCAGGACACACTGATTACCTTGTATCTACCCCCGTGCTTAGAATGGTGCTTGGCACATAGTAAGCACTCAACAAATACCATTATTATCATTATATAAACTTCAGAATCTGGGTGTCTTAAAGTGATCTCTCGATTCTTTGGACTATGCTCATAGGTGATTGTATAAAATCACCACAGTGCTTGAGTATCCTCTAACTGCCAGCAGGATAGTTGCACCCTCCTTCACAAGGAGAAGGGTAATAATAATAATGGTATTTGTTAAGTGTTTACTATGTGTCAAGCACTGCTCTAAGTGCTGGAGTAGATGCAAGCTAATCAGGTTGGACACAATCCTGTCCCACTTGGGGCTCACAGTCTTAATCCCCATTTTGCGGATGAAGTAACTGAGGCACAGAGAAATGAAATGACTCACCTAAGGTCACACAGCAGACAAGTGGCGGAGCTGGATTTAGAACCTAGGTCTTTCTGACTCCCAGGGACGTGCTCTTTCCACCAGAGAACAGAACATGCATCAGTTGATCCCTCTGATGTACTACCACTCACTCTGTTTACCTTGAAAATGACAATCTATAAAATCGGTTGACTTTATTTTTTATCTATCTAAATCATGCGGCCCCTCCCTATGACAAAATTCTTCTGAGATACTCTGCGATATTCCAGGGTGTTGCTTGCTCTCCTTCCCTGAATAATAATAATAATAATGATAATTGTGTTATTTAATAATTGTGGTATTTAAGTGCTTACTATGTGCCCTGGGCACATAATAATAATAATAATAATTTTGGTATTTGTTAAGCACTTACTATGTGCCAAGCACTGTTCTAAGCACTGGGGGAGATACAAGGTAATCAGGTTGTCCCACATGGGGCTCACAGCCTTAATCCCAATTTCTAGATGAGGTAACTGAGACACAGAGAAGTTAAATGATTTGCCCAAAGTCACACAGTGGCTAAGTGGCGGAGCTGGGATTAGAACCCATGACCTCTGACTCCCAAGCTCGCACTCGTTCCACTGAGCCACGCTACATGGCACTGAGCACTGGGGGGAATACAACAAATTGGTTTGGAAACAGTCCCTGCCCACCAATGTGAGGCTCACAGTCTCAATCTCCATTTTACAGATGAGGTAACTGAGCCACAGAGAGTGAAGTGACTTGTCCAAGGCCACACAGCAGACAAGTGGTGGACCTGGGATTAGAACCCATGACCTTCTAAGTCCCAGGCCTGTGCTCTAGCCACTACTCTGTGATGCTTCCAAACCCCCTGCAGGTCTCCTTAGAGTGAGGTCAGACTTCTGCACTGGGATTTAGGACCTGCAAGAACTGTGTTCATACTGTGAGCCTAAGCATAAGGTTTGGCTTTGCATCTCCCAGGAATGTTTCTTTAGATGAGAAGTTGCTTTATTGGTTTGCATCAAGCAAAACCTCCTCACCATGGGCTTTAAAACACTTCATCACCTCGCCCTCTCCTACCTCACCTCCTTTCTCTCCTTCTCCAGCCCAGCCCACGCCCTCCACTCCTCTGCCACTGCTACCCTCCTCACTGTGCCTCATTAAGAATAATAATTATTATTATGGCAAATGTTGAGTGCTTACTATGTGCAAAGCATTGTTCTGAGCGCTGGGGAGGTTACAAGGTAATCAGATTGTCCCACGTGGGGCTCACAGTCTTAATCCCCATTTTACAGTTGAGGTAACTGAGGCACAGAGAAGCTAAGTGACTTGCCCAAGGTCACACAGCTCGTTCTCACCTGTCCCACCGTCAACCCCCGGCCCACGTCCTTCCCCTGGCCCGGAATGCCCTCCCTCCGCACATCCACCAAGCTAGCTCTCTTACTCCCTTCAAAGCCCTACTGAGAGCTCACCTCCTCCAGGAGGCCTTCCCAGACTGAGCCCCCTTTTTCCTCTCCTCCTCCCCTTCCCCACCTCTGCCCTACCTCCTTCCCCTCCCCACAGCACTTGCATATATTTGTACAGATTTACTACTCTATTGATTTTACTTGTACATCTTTACTATTCTATTTATTCTGTTAATGATGTGCATGTAGCTATAATTCTATTCTGACGATTTTGACACCTGTCTACGTGTTTTGTTTTGTTGTCTGTCTCCCCTTTCTAGACTGTGAGCCCGTTGTTGGCTAGGGACCGTCTCTATATGTTGCCGACTTGTACTTACCAAGCGCTTAGTACAGTGCTGTGCACACAGTAAGCGCTCAATAAATACGATTGAATGAATGAATTAATGAATGGTGCAAACCTTCTCACCATGCCTTGATCTTGCCTGTCTCGCCGCTGAACCCTGGCCCACGTCCTGTCTCTGGCCTGAAACGCCCTCCCTCCTCAAATCTCACAGACAATTATTCTTCCTCCCTTCAAAGCCTTATGGAAGGCACATCTCCTCCAAGAGGTCTTCCCAGACTAAGCCCAATTTTTCCTCATCTCCCACTCCCTTCTGCGTCACCCTGACTTGCTCCCTATGCTCTCTCCACCCCTGACCCCAGCCCCATAGCATGTATGTATATATCTCTAATTTCATTCATTTGAATTGATGTCTGTCTCCCCTCTTCTAGACAGTGAGCTCACTGTGGGCAGGGATTGTCACCATTTATCGTTGTATTGTTCTTTCCCAAGCACTTAGTGCAGTGCTCTGCACACAGTAAGTACTTAATAAATATGATTGATTGAGTGAATTGATGAATAAATACATATGCCCCTGGCCTGTTGCAGCAGAGAGGGTGGACATTTTCAGGTTCCGTGTGGACTTCCTTGTCTTGGGACCCATTTGATTTGGAATGACCTGACAAAATCCTGCATTGTCCCAGATTTCACCCATAAACTGCCACCAGCTCTGGCTGTCCTTCAAAATTTGGGGCTGCCTTAACCAGGATGCGATATAGCCCACCCATGCCACAGAAATGATACTGCAATATCGTAGGAAAGCAGTTGGCTGGATTTAATCCTTTCTCTTTGACGGACAAGTCCGGGAGAAATCTCTGGAATCTGCATAGCCTTGTTCTGTTGAAATGGGGAATCAGAATTTTTTCAATGTAAAAGAATTTGCCCCCATCTGTGAATAATGTAATTAGCAAAATAGAAAATACAATTTCCATGTGACCTCTTTTCTTTACTTCACCTCTAGGACTCCCCAGGAATCAGCTTTAATAATCAACAACTGATAATAATAGTGATTAAAATAGTGAGACCAAATTATGTTGAGCCCTTATTGCTTGTTCTCTGGAAAATCAAGTTAAACAAATAGCCAAAAATAATTGTGAATAATAATGATGTTTCTTCGTGTATATCTGTTTCCTAAGACTTGCTATTCTCCGATGCACCTACGGCAACGCTTCCTAACTATGAACTGATGACAATAATGGTGAAAATGTCATTGATTACTTGTCAAAATATAACATAGTTTTATCTTTTTCTACTGTATTTGTTAATTGCTTATGTTGTGCCAGACATTGTGTTAAGCACTGGGGTAGATATTAGATAATCAGGTTCGACACAGTTCCTTTCCCAAATAGAGCTCACAGTCTTATTCTCCATTTTATAGATGAGGAAACTAAGATGTAGAGAAGTTCAGTGGCTTGCCCAAGATGGCCCAACAAAAGCATATCTTAGGTTTATCCCTCCTTTTTTCTGATAATACCCCAAGATTGAAGCTATCATGATATTCCTCTTACTTATTTTTAGAAAGTGGCATTTTCCAAAAAAGAAAAAAAATCATTTCTGTGAGCTGTCCAATAAAGCCAAACTGCTTTCAAGATTGTTTTATTGAAGTTTTAACCTTCCTTTCTGAAAAATGACCGTGTTTGCTCTCTTTGCACTCTTGCTTCCTTTGATCTGGAAAAGAGAGGGTGACATCAGGCAAGGTGTTCTGTCATAATGAAGGGAAATGTAGTTATTCTTTTATTAAATCCTTTTCATCTGACTCATAGTTGTTCACTCCTCCATAACCACAAAACAGCAACACCCCATTTTTGTCCTATCAAGCCACCTCGCTTACCTCTGACCAAAGTGTTTTGTCATTAGGTCTGCACTCTCTGTGTATAGTCCTCCTGATGAATTTTGGTTTCTGTTGATTGGGAGAGGGAGTGTGATGAACTGGAAAGAACAGGCTGGAAATCAGTAAACCTGGGTTCTAGTCATTTCCGGGTCAGCCAGTGACCTGCTGGTGACCGTAGGCAACTCACTTAACCTGTCTGTGCACCCGTTTTCTCATCTGTAAAATGGGGAAAAGATCAGTCTCTTAATCACTGGTATGTCTTGAGTACTTATTGTGTACAGGGCACTTGTGTTAAACACTTAGAGATAACATCTCTCTCCCTCTTTCGACTACAAATCTGGATGAGACAGAGAATATGTCCTATCTCATTCCTAGCACAGTGCTTAATAAGTTCAATAATAATTATAATAATGAGGAAGTCTGTCTTAGAAACAGGGTGGCTTAAAGCATGGATTCTAATTCTAATTGTGCTGCTCAGGTTGGTCTGTTTAAAGGACGAACTTAGGTGAGTGGTAGGGGCGACTCACAGTGATTCCAGAAACAGCTCTTAGAGATCCCTTCTAAATCCAGTCAATCATATTTATTGAGTGCTTACGAGTGTGTAGAACACTATACTAAGTGCTTGGGAGAGTACAATGTAACAATAAATAGAAGCAGCCTGGCTCACTGGAAAGAGCATGGACTTGGGGGTCAGAGGTCATGGGTTCTAATCCCGGCTCTGCCACTCATCAGCTATGTGACTTTGGGCAAGTCACTTCACTTCTCTGGGCCTCAGTAACCTCATCTGTAAAATGGGGATGAAGACTGTGAGCCCCACGTGGAACAACCTGATCACCTTGTATCCCCCCCAGTGCCTAGAACAGTGCTTAGCACGTAGTAAGTGCTTAACAAATGCCATTATCATTACTTTTATTAATAAATAGACATATTTTCTGCTCACAGTGAACTCATAGTCTACACCATCTATGCTTCTTTTCCAAACACCTAGAAGAAGAGGGAGGAAGGAACAAAAGGGGAGCTTGAGGAACAACGGGCAATCACTAGCATTATAATCTGTTCCTCTGTTCTAGTTCTTGGTCCCTTCTGAGGTTCATCTGTCACTCTGTGTTATCTAAAACAAACCTGTAGTTGGGCACAGCTTCACTTTATATCTCTTCTTTGAGATATAATGGCAACTAAATCAATTAATTAATCGTATTTATTGAACACTTACCGTGTGCAGAGCATCATCATCATCAATCGTATTTATTGAGCGCTTACTGTGTGCAGAGCACTTAGTATAGAGCACTATACTAAGCCCTTGGAAAAGTACAAATCAACAGAGTTGGTAAACCTGTCTCCTGTCCACAAGGAGCTTATAGTCTACAGGGGCAGACAGATATTAAAATCAGTGACAATTATGCATATAAGTGATGAACAGGTGAGGATGGGGTGACTGTCAAGTGCTTAAAGGGAAGAAATTCAAGTCCCAGTGCAACACCAAAGGGGGAAAGAGTAGAAGAAATGAGGAGTTAGTCACGAAAGGCCTCTTGAAAGGCATCTGGATATTACTAAGACTTTGAAGGTGAGTTGAATGGTAGCCTGTCTTCATGTGAAGGGGGAGAGAGTTCCAGACCAGAGAGAGGATGTGGGCAAGGGGTAGTCCGGGAGATAGATGAGATCAAGGTATGGTAAGTTGATGTCAGACAGATAAGTGTGCACGCAGGGTTGTAATAGGAAATCAGTGAGGTAAAGTAGGAGGGGCCGAGGTGATTGCTTTGAAGCCAATGGTAAGGTGTTTCTGTTCGATGTGGAAGTGTGTGGGCAACCATCAGTGGTTTTTGAGGGGTGGGGAGACATAGATTGAACGTTCTCTTAAAAGAATGATCTGGGCAGTAGTGAAGTATCAACTGAAGTGGGGAGAGACAGGAGTCACGTAGGTTCGCGAGGTGGCCGATCTAACAGTCAAGGTGGTATATGATATAAGTGCTTGGAGCAGTGTAGTAGCAGACTGGATGGAGAAGAATGGGTGGATTTTAGCGATGTAAACTCAACCTATCACCGCTTAATTCCGATGCTAAAATGAAGCCACCCGACAGCTTCAAATAGCACCAGACTTTCTTTTTGTGAGAACCCAATGTACTCAAGGAGGGCCTCCCCAGACTATCTCAATTGGGAGTGTAGCCAGATCACCATCCGTGTAGTACCTGAAATGTATTTTTTTAATGTTGCTTTGCATATACTATAATTTACAATAGGATTATAACCTGCCGCTTAAGTCTTAATAAAAGATTTTCAACACGTTTTAAATTATTGTATTTGACATTCTCTCCATTGGGAAATCAAAGTGAAGAATGATACACTTGTTCAACCACCCACATATTTTATTCTCATTAGGAGGAGTATGCAGTATTCCGGGCATGAATCTTGCTGGAAGGATACTTTTTGGGAGATATGACCTTTCCTTCTTTTATCACTGGAAGGCAAATAAATGTACTTTCTATCTTAACACATGCATGCTGGGAGAAATAAGATGCTTGGATATTCTGGTGCAATTATTTCATTATACACAGTAAAGACCTAAATAGAGGGAATTGCTATCTTAAATAATTAAAACAAAAAAAAAAGAACCCATTGCAGAGTTCCAGGGACCTAAATTCACATGTGATTACTGCAAATTTAATGTTTCTGATCCCTTAGGAGTTGTGCTAAAAACAAGCATCTGCCCTGCTGAACGTTTGGCTTGGCGTGGTCCATTCTGAGGAGCAACGCTCATCACGAATGTGATTTTTCAGACTAAAAATTATTAATGTATCAGAATTGAATTTCCTCATGGATGTCTGGCGAAAGAGTGACAGAGTCGTCTGCATGTGGAAGGGAGGAACAAAGTGGTCACCTAGCTTGGGAACCCCTAATGGGACAGGGAACTTGTCCGATTTGATTAGAAAAGCAGCATGACTCAGTGGAAAGAGCATGGGCTTTGGAGTCAGAGGTCATGGGTTCAAATCCCGGCCTCGCCAATTGTCAACTGTGTGACCTCGGGCAAGTCGCTTAACTTCTCTGTGCCTCAGTTACCTTATCTGTAAAATGGACATTAAGACTGTGAGCCCCACGTGAGACAACCTGATCACCTTGTAACCTCCTCAGCACTTAGAACAGTGCTTTGCACATAGTAAACACCTAATAAATGCTGCCATTATTATTATTATTATCATCTTGCCTCTACCTCAACATTTAGGACAGGGCCTAGGCCATAGTAAATGGTTGGTAAATGTCAGAACTAAAAGGTGAGTGGGTGGGCAGCGTGGAGAAGGTGAAACAGATTATGGATGACATCAATCAATCAATGGTATCTATTGAGCGCTTAGAGTGTGTAAGAGTGCTGTACTAAGCACCACTTGGAAGAGTATGCTACAGTAACATTGGTAACACATTTCCTGCCCTCAACAAGCTTATGGAGGGGGAGAAAGATATTAATATGCATAAATAAAGTATGGGTAATAATAATGATGGTATTTGTTAAGTGCTTACTATGTGCAAAACACTGTTCTAAGTGCTGGTGAGGTTATAAGGTGACCAGGTTGTTTTATGGGGGGCTCACAGTTTTAATCCCCCTTTTACAGATGAGGTAACTGAGGCACAGAGGATTTAAGTGACTTGCCCAAAGTCACAAAGCTGACAGTTGTTGAAGCGAGAATTTGAACCCATGGCCATTGACTACAAAGCCCGTGCTCTTTCCACTGAGCCTCATAAGTGCTGTGGAGCTGAAGGTGGGTTGAATATCAAGTGCTTAAAGGGCTCAGATCCAAATGCATAGGCACCTCTAGTCTGTGAGAGCATTTGCGGCAGAGAATGTGTCTACCAACTCTCTTATAGCATACTCTCCCAAGCACTTAGTACAGTGCTCTGCACACAGTAAGAATGCAATAAATACAATTGATTGACTGATTGATAGGCAGAGACTGGGCATTTCACTACTTTCTGCAGTTTTCGTTAATGCACTGTTGTTTATCCAAATCAGTCAATCAAAAGACCCCAGATAGGAAAACTCTGATCAGTCAATCAATCAATGGTATTTCATTCACTCATTCAATTGCATTTATTGAGCACTTATCATGTGCAGAACACCGTACTGAGAGCTTGGGAGAGTACAATATAGCAATAAACAAATAAGTAATAAACAAATAAATTGTGGACATTCCCTGAGAGATTAGAGTCTAGAGGGGGAGACAGACATTAAATAAATAAATTAAAGATATGTACTTAAATGCTGTGGAGCTGCGGGTGATGAATGAAGGGAGCAAGTCAGGGCAACACAGAGGGGAGAGGGAGAAGAGGAAAGGAAGGCTTAGTCAGGGAAGGCCTCTTGAAGGAGATGTGCCTGCAGAGTATGATTCTAAGGGCTTATAATGGGATTATGTTATGATGGGATTACATACACAGAGCACTTTAAGACAAACTCTCATTTACTGTCCTGCTCCCGCAGGTAAGTATAGCCAAGTGCCAAATGCCTCCATCCTCACTTCCTTCCCCACCTTTTCTCTCCCTGTCTTTATTTCTCTCTCTCTCTCTGCCCCCCAATCTCCCCCTCCACTCCACACATTAGCTTTAATTCTATTTGTTCTGACGACTTGACACCTGTCCACGTGTTTTGTTTTGTTGTCTGTCTCCCCCTTCTAGACTGTGAGCCCGTTGTTGGGTAGGGACCGTCTCTATATGTTGCCCAAGCACTTAGTACAGTGCTCTGCACACAGTAAGTGCTCAATACATATGATTGAATGAATTGAATGAATGAATAAGGGACAGGAGATTAGTGTGAGAATTAGGCAAGAATATTCAACATTTCAAATCAGAGAGGAGCACCACCACCGCAGGATGAAACAACATCAAGTTGAAGAATAACCAGAGGGCTGGGGAAGACCGAGGCCTTCTGCTGCCCTTTTGGCCCATCCCCAGGAGGCCTTTTGTGTGAGCAGCGGGCCCTTCCACCTTCCTCTTGCTGACAGCAATAAGGGTCGATGAACCGGCCTGCAACAGGAACTCAGAAACAGAACTGGGGCTGCCAAAGCAACGGGCTCCTCTCCAGGATCCGGAGAGAGGACTGAGCCAACCCTCCCCCGTTTGCATAATTTTAGCTCTTGCCTCATGAGGAACTAGAATCGCCATCCTTCTCGGCAAACAAGAGGGGGAAACGAATAGGGTGATAAGGAGACAGACTGGAGAGTGATAAAGATTATTGAATATCACTTAGCAGGCGGCCTGGCAGGGCTCTGGCAATCATGGGCAATCCCATAAGGATGACTGATTCGGATTCTACCTGACTGCTCTTCAAAGAACCAGAAGCAATAACAAAACAGGTCTGAAAGAAGATGGGTGAAGCTTCTAAAGGAAGTGATTACTGAGCATACTGTCCTTTAACACCCTAACAGCCCGATCTCCAGTAAAAGCATTACGTTGGTAACTTGTGTTTCCCTCCTTCCAAACAAAGGCAGTTCTTTCTAATGAATAGTGGTTAGAATAGAGTAGCAGAGTTACTTAATGGAAAGAGCACAGGCTTGGGAGACAGAGGTCGTGGTTTCTAATCCTGGCTTTGCCACTTGTCAACTCTGTGACTTTGGGCAAGTCACTTAACTTCTCTGTGCCTCAGTTACCTCATCTGTAAAATGGGGATGAAGACTGTGAGCCCCCACCCTGGGACAACCTGATTACCTTGTATCTCCCCCAGCACTTAGAACAGTACTTGGCACAGAGTAAGTACTTAACAAACACTATCATTATTATTAATGAAAGGCATTAGGGAATAAAGAGGTAGGGCTAGGTGTTCTCAGACTAAAGGAGGACAGGTGAGATGTCTGTCATCCAATGACCAGCAGAAACTAAATGGATCAGCTTGGCTGTTTCTGACTCCCAAATCAAAAGAGATTGTCGTGAGGACCCTACATTTGTAACTACAGTAAAAAGGTAGTCTCCTGGCAGCTGTTACATAATATACCTAAGCCTACCTTGACAAAGAAATTGTGGCAAATGTATATATGCTGAAAAGGTTACATGAGCATTAGCTACAGTACTTCAGATACAGCTTCCCGCCCCACCACAGCAAAAAATTTATTCTCCTCTGTTTTGACCTGAATGTCACAAACCAATAAAAACACCTTAACAAAATATTCTCGGTATTTAAAAAAAAATCCTTTCAGTTTTCATGCCTGTTATTTTCAGAGCAGCTGCGCTGGTCAGGAACTGCTTGCATTTTATGATACCTCCAACGATTTTTAAACAGAACGAGTCGGCTCTGGGGAACGCTAATCCTTCCATTACAGAAATAATTAAGCTCTTTTATTTGCCAGATGAAAATCTTTGGGGAATTTGGGAAAACTATCAAAGGAGGAGGGAAAAAGAAAGGCAATATGAACAGATTCAGTTATTAACAACCAGAGTCAGTGTTGATCATGGAAAAGGGTAGTGACTCCCACAGCAAAAAAAAAAAAAACAAAACAAAATCCTGTTCCAGGAATTGACTTGGTTCTTTGATATGATCACTCAGTGTAATTGGGATTAAAGGCCACAAAAAAATCCCAGACACAGAAATAGGCACCTCTGCTAGTGCGTAGGTATATATTTCTGCTGGGATTGTATCTAATGAGTCTGATTCTCTCAGTGCTAAAATTTACTCTCTCGCAATAAATAAGGAACTATCATAGGAGCAGTAACTCTTTTAAATCCCTAGGTAAGTGGTGGAGGCATTACAGCATATGTCGTCGGTAACTGCAGCAATGCACCAAACAACTCTTGAATGGCATGGAATGCTCTTCCTTTAGCTTAACTGACTATTAATAATAATTATGGCATTTGTTAAGTGCTTAGTATGTGCAAAGCACTGTTCTAAGCGCTGGACTATTAGAGAATAGCATGAGCGAGTGAATTTTGTACATGATCATCTGAAGTCATGCAGTAAGTTGAGCCTATGCCTGTTGGGATGTTTCTGCCTGAACCTGTCTTATCAGTGTGAGCTCCCCAAGGGACAGGGAATATGTCTCATTTCCAAATGTATATTCTGTGTCAGCACTTGCTGTGGTGTTCTGCACTAGCAAGTGGTTAATAAATATTATGATTTGGGGGAAATTGGGGGTTACTTCACTTCTTGGCTGTAACCAAAGAGCTCCACCTAGCTAGCCCAGTCAACTTTTGGCAGTAGTATGCTGTAAAATGTCCTGGAGAACGGGAAATGTCTCCAGGAATGGTGAAAGAGGTGTTTGGCCAGGGGTAGGAGAATTCATTTTGTCCTGATACTGTCATCTTGATTATGATCTGGCTCTAGAATGGTAGTGCATTCATTAATCCAGGCAGTTAAATAAGAGTACATACATAGCATCTACTGGGTGCAGAGTGCTGTATTAAGCCTTTGGGAGAGTCCACCAGAATTAGGTCCCTGACATCAAGGAGGTTACAATCTACGATGGAAGACAGACACTGAAATTTTGTTAGTATGTTTGGTTTTGTTCTCTGTCTCCCCCTTTTAGACTGTGAGCCCACTGTTGGGTAGGGACTGTCTCTATATGTTTCCAACTTGTACTTCCCAAGCGCTTAGTACAGTGCTCTGCACACAGTAAGCGCTCAATAAATACGATTGATTGATTGATTGATTGAAATGCTAGACGGCAAGCTCACAGGCCAGATTCTCTCTTGTCTCCTAACATTCATTCAATCATATTTATTGAGCGCTTACTGTGTGCAGAGCACTGTACTAAACACATCCCCAACTCCTTCCTGTCTCTTCCCCCAGACTACTATGTCATTTAAGATATTCTGGAAGGAGAAATTGGCTTCTCTGACAGTAGCAGGGAGTTCCTAGGGGCAATATGATCACTTCTTTGGGCTGGGTGAAAGGAAGTCAACTCTGAAGCTGACTTTTGATGTGGATTTGTGCTCCTATCTCTGTCTGGGATCCACCAAGGGAGACTTTAATGCCATCATTTATTCATCTCTACCTAGCTATAATCTAGGATATGAAGGAAGCAGGAGTGGCCTAATTTGGCTATGTTAACCTGAGGTTATTTTAGACAAAAACCTATTGCCCCAGAACTAGCACAAAGCCTAAAAGCACGTCTTGGCTGATGTTCAGAAATGTCAAAAATTTTACTTGTACATATTTACTATTCTTTTTATTTTGTTAAAGATTTGCTTATAGCCATAATTCTATTTATTCTGACAATTTTGACACCTGTCTACATGTTTTGTTTTGTTGTCTGTCTCCCGCTTCTAGACCGTGAGCCCATTGTTGGGTAGGGACCGTCTCTATATGTTGCCGACTTGTACTTCCCAAGTGCTTAGTACAGTGCTCTGCACACGTAAGTGCTCAATAAATATGATTGAATGAATGAATGAATAAATGGAAATGTCAAAAGAGCAGTGAAAGCATATGTCCTTTGTGATGCTGACGTCATCACTCAAGTGCTGAAAAAGTCAGCACTTTAGTTTGTCAGTAGTATTTATTAAGCACTTATGGTGTACAGAGCACTGTACTAAGGGATTAGGAGAGTACAACATAAAATAGCAGACACAGACACATTTCCCATCCACAATGAGCTTACAGATTTAGGGAAATGTATGTCTAATTCAAACTCTAAAACCCTTCTTTGCTCCAAGATTAACCTTCACAGGCCATGAGATATTTCTCTTCAGTTCACTGAAAAAGTCAACCCTGCTCTCCTGAGATGTGGGATTAGGTTAAACATTAGGGTGGTCACTGTGAACATATTTTAGCCCCAACAAGGCGGTAAGTGTGACCTCGTTCTCATTACACCAGGCATACAATTGACTGTGAAGACATCACAGGCACCATTTTCTGGAAGAATGTGGATTTTATACAACTTTCACCAGGGGATCTCCTGAATCTTGCTCTTGCTCCAGAGACTTTATGTTCCTCTTCCTCTTATGTTTGAGCCACAGAAGAGAGAAGCATGGAACCGGAGGAAAAGTGATGAGCATCAAAAATAAAAAAAAAATGGTACAGCAGCATCCATTCCAGTATCCAGACCAGATGGGCCAACTGTAAATCAGTCCGTCTGGTAGCAAATCAAGTGATGGACTCAAACATCCACATATAAAAACCATAAAGAGAGAAAGTTGCTCAATTACTGAGCAACAAATTCTTGAACAACCCATGCTGAACAAACAATGAGTGTGCAGCCCTTCCTGCTCCATTCACTGCAAGATGACATTGGCTCAGTTTCAGCAGAATTGTTGTCAAACAGGGGAGCTCGCTGTGGACAAGGGAAAGTGTCTGTTTATTGTTGTATTTTACTCTCCCAAGCGCTTAGTACAGTACTCTGCACACAGTAAGTGCTCGATAAATATGACTGAATGAATGAAACAGGTGGCTTCCCTACCTGGAAAGCAGGAAGCTGATAAAAACCTCTTTCCCCAGCTCTATCGTGGTGCACGGAGTAGAGATGGAGAAATATGGAGCCGTCCCAATACCAAGCAAGGCAGTGTTCCAGAATCCTACAGGCCGAACTTGTACTTAGCGCCTGGCTACTGTGGCTGAAATCTTTCCCTGATTTGTCCCTGTCCAGTCTCCGGAGACCAGTTTCCTACATACAATTATATGAAATTGGGTACCGTCAGTGCTTTTGCTCAGGAAAGGCCTCAAGTTGATCTTCCCTGGCTCTCCTGTGGTTTGTGGACCGTGAAGCCGGGAGTCAGATCAGGTCAGGTTTTATGTCAGAGACAGAACCTCGAAGGGGCCGATTCCAGAGTTGACAACAACATAGTTAACTTGTGGAAGAAGGCTTCCTTTATCCACGAGCCAGAGGCTGCGTGCTCGGAATGCACAAGGTGCCTACCTCCTGCCTTACGAACCTCAGCTGCAGAGAGCGGTTGGTAGGGAAAGAAGAATTTCTTGCCTTTTCCAGTTCTTGCCACTGACTTTAACATTCACTGTAAGCCCTCCAGACATTCGATTCTGTTCTTTACAGGGATACGCTAAGGGAAAAGATTGTGAATTCTAATAAAATCAGACTGTAAGATACTTGAGCTCTTGCAAAGCTTACTAGGCTGGATGTTTATACAATTCTCCGCAGACCTAGGTAATTTAGCCGCCTAATATATCATACTGCCAAGTTACGTTTCACTGTAGGGAAAGAGCACGGGCTTGGGAGTCAGAGGTCGTGGGTTCTAATGCATTCGTCAGCTGTGTGACTTTGGGCAAGTCCCTTAACTTCTCTGTGCCTCAGTTACTTCATCTGTAAAATGAGGATTAAAACTGTGAGCCCCACCTGGGACAACCTGATTACATTGTATCTACCCCAGTGCTTAGAACAGCACCTGGAACATAGTAAGTGCTTAGCAAATACCAACATTATTATTATTGTTGTTATCTTCACCGACATCCTCGACCCCTTACAGTAAACATTACTCAGGTCAAGGTGCTTAGGTAAACTACACAGGTAGCTCTGCACCTTTGTCTCCTATTAAATCAGTCAATCAGTGGAATTTATTGAGCGTTTACGGTGTGTAGAGCACTGTTCTAAGTGCTTGGGAGAGTACAGTGTAACAGAGTTGGTAGACACATTCCTTGCCCTCGAGCTTACAGTCTAGAGGAGGACACAGACATGAATATAAATAATAAATGAATTACAGATATGTACACAAGTAAGTGTTGTGGGGCTGAGGGTGGGACGAATAAGAGTTGCAAATCAAAGCGCAACAGTGACGCAGAAGGAAGTGGGAGAAGAGGAAATGAGGGCTTAGATGGGTTAGGCCTCTTGGAGAAGATGGGCTTTTAATAAGAGTTTAAAGGTGGGGAGAGTGATCATCTGTCAATTGTTTTGTTTCCATCAAGTAAGACTAAAATGGAAGGAAAAACCTACTTATCCTTCTCACGCACCACCGTACACTCCACACCCGAAAATGGCTTTAATAGAGAAAAAGGAAAACAAATTAAGAAGGAGAATCTACAAATCTGTATTTTACAATTGGGAAATATCCCAAAAAAGTCGGAGTGTATGGGTGCCCTCAGGTGTATATGTGCATTGTTTATCCCTTCACATCTGTGTGTACGTGTGTGTGAGTGTGGTGTTTATGATTATGGTATTTAATTCATTCATTCATTCAATTGTATTTATTGAGCGCTTACTGTGTGCAGAGCACTGTACTAAGCACTTGGGAAGTACAAGTTGGCAACATATAGGGACGGTCCCTACACTTGTTAAGTGCTTACTATGTGCCAAGCACTGTTCTAAGCACTGGGATAGATACAGGGTAATCAGGTTGTCCCACGAGGGGCTCACAGTCTTAATCCCCCTTTTAAAGGTGAGGTAACTGAGGCTCAGAGAAGTTAAGTGACTTGCCCAAGGTCACAGCAGACATGTGGCGGAGCCGGGATTCGAACCCATGACCTCTGACTCCCAAGCCTGGGCTCTTTCCACTGAGCCACGCTGCTTCTGTTTATCCCTTCACATTTGTGCGTATGTATGTGATAGAAACAGAAACCCTGCGAGTCACAAATGAGTCAAGAGGAAAGTCGTGCTCTATGGAAATAAATACAGATTACTTTAGCAATGCAGTTTGCGGAAAAAAAAGATAACGTTCTGTTGCCCGGCATGTTCTCGATTTGGAAATTGAACCGAGAAATTTGAGAAGTGAAGGGAGGAAACCAAGAATGGAGTCAGTAATAGGCACAAGAACCAGGCAAGGAAGCAGGGCTGGATCCAAAGGTGTCTAGTGAAAGGAGTGAATTTATAATGCCAGGATGCTTCTACCACCCAAGCAGCTACTTACCTCCTGCTCTCCCAAGGTGGAGAACAAGGAGTCTGTGAGCTCCCTGTGGGCAGGGAATATGTCTACCAACTCTGTTGTACTCTCCCAGCACTTAGTACAAGTAAGCACTCAATAAATACAACTGATTGCATGGCTCAGTGGAAAGAGCCCGGGCTTTGGAGTCAGAGATCATGGGTTCAAATCCCGGCTCTGCCAATTGTCAGCTGTGTGACTGTCAGCCCTCCAGACATTCGATTCTGTTCTTTCCGGGGATACGCTGAGGGAAAAGATTGTGAATTCTAATAAAATCAGACTGTAAGATACTTGAGCTTTTACAAAGCTTACTAGGCTAGATGTTTATACAATTCTCTGCAGACCTAGGTAATTTAGCCACCTAATATATCATACTGCCAAGTTCCGTTTCACTGTAGGGAAAGAGCACAGGCTTAGGAGTCAGAGGTCGTGGGTTCTAATCCATTCGTCAGCTTTGTGACTTTGGGCAAGTCACTTCACTTCTCTGTGCCTCAGTTACCTCATCTCCAACTGGGGATTAAGACTTTGAGCCCCCCCGTGGGACAACCTGATCACCTTGTAACCTCCCCAGCACTTAGAACCATGCTTTGCGCATAGTAAGTGCTTAATAAAAGCCATTATTATTATCATTAGTATTATTATATGGGGAATTGCTTCAGCCACTCTAGAAGGGGATGAGGGAGTCAGGGCTACTTTGTGTTTACAGGTAACTATTTCCTGCATTGCAGAGGACAAATCTGTTTTCAGCAACCCTGTTTAACTCCTGAAGTGACCAAATGTCCTGGGAGTGAGAGGGACTAGCTGAATGTCCATCTTAAAGGCCAGATGAATTAAGGTGATAATGGGGCCTTTGGTTTTATCTCAGTGCATTTATTCAGTGTCACCCACCTTACACTGTATCAGCCTCCCCCCTGCTCTCTTTGCTCTTTTTCCAGTCTACTTTTCACAGTGCTGTTTCTCCGAGGCATCAAAAGGAAGCGAGGGGAAAGGAGAAGAGAATAAGATTTTTGGGCTGCCTCCTGGGTTGATTAGACTTTTCCAAGACTTATTTTGAACAGGACCTGATACAGCTAATTCTACCTCTGGCTTTTCCATTTGTTCTTTCTCCATCGGGAAAGGTGCTACTTTCTATTTCAACCAAGTAAGCATTTGGTTGCTTTGAAGCTTTACATTTGTTCTCATTCCAGCATATTAACTGTAATTTGAGCAGAAGCCAAACCTACAAGTCCCTCTCCTCCTTCCTCTCTCAGTTTTTGGAAGCCCACCCAGCAATTTCAATTAATTTATCTTTGCTTTCTTCATTTTGTTTCTTCATTTCCAAAAATATCCCTTCCACGCTGCCAGAAAACCAGGCTACATATTCATTCTGTCATGTATAGGCCTTTTCAGCCACTCCCACCGGGACAGAAAAGGGTACCATCGTCAAATGTATCATCTTTAAATACAAATACAGGCACACAAACACACCCAGCTTTTCCTCCTAGCCTCGCGAGCAGCCAGAACTTTAAATGGTCCTAGAGTGCGCAGAACAGAATACAAGCTCTGTACGGTGGGGGTAACTATTGAGAGCAGCCCTTATGTTGTAACAGTAAAATGAGGACTTTTATCCTCAGAAATCTGACCTCATTCAGAGAGAATAAAATCTGAAGCTCCGGGAGGGCGAGTCCATAAATCAGAAACATTTTTCAGCGTGAATTGTCGGTTTCTAATGATAACTGATCGCAACCCCAACTCGGAATTATATTTCAAGTGACACTTTACTATCTGCAGAGGAATTGATGGCATTATAAAGATTCTGCAAGCCTTTCAGTTTGCATGTGGGGAAAACAAAGAAACTAATGAAAAACGCAAAAACCCTCTCTTTTCTGGGAGCGTTCTGCAAAAGCCTTTTTTCGAATAAATGATCTATTTGTACAAATGGATCTACAGTGGTTCTACAGAATCAGAGTTTTCATTTCCCAATTTCACTAGGAGGTGTCTGATTTGGGGATATCCGTCCATCAACACGAGCCTGTTTGGATACAGTGCACCGCAGTGGAGATGATTTGTGCGCATGCGGGTGAATTGGACATGGTAAGATTTACAATGTGAGTTTTCCTTAATGCAGGATTTTGCAAGAATGTGCTCCGGAAATATGGGAAAACTGCATGCTTGTAATTAACTTCTGCTTTTAAAGATGACGGGAAGCAGCGGGGCCTAATGGAAAGCGCTCAGGCCTAGGAGTGAGAGCCTCAGTTTCCTCATATATATGTGGATTCAATATTTGTTCTCCCTTCTATTTAGCCTGGGAGCTGCAGGTGGGATAGGAACCGTCTGACCTGATTATCTTACATCTAGTCTAGCTCCTAGTACAGTACTTAGCACAGAGTGAGCCCTTAACAAATATTACACTTCATTCATTCATTCTATTGTATTTTTGAGCATTTACTCTGTGGAGAGCACTGTACTAAGCACTTGGATGAGTGCAATATAACAATAAAAAGACACATTCCCTGCCCACAACAAGCTTACAGTCTAGAGGGGAAGCAGTGTGGCTTAGTGGAAAGAGCAGGGGCTTGAGAGTCAGAGGACGTGGGTTCTAATCCTGCTTCACCACTTATCTGCTGTGTGACCTTGGGCAAGCCACTTAACTTCTCTGGGCCTCAGTTACCTCATCTATAAAATGAGGATGAAGACAGTGAGCTCCCTGTGGGACAACCTGATGACCTTATGTGTGCCTCAGTGGAAAGAGCACAGGTTTTGGAGTCAGAGGTCATGGGTTCAAATCCCAGCTCCACCAACTGTCAGCTGAGTGACTCTGGGCAAGTCACGTAACTTCTCTGTGTCTCAGTTCCCTCATCTGTAAAATGGGGATTAAGACTGTGAGTGCCCTGTTGGACAACCTGATCACCTTGTAACCTCCCCAGCACTCAGAACAGTGCTTTGCACATACTAAGCACTTAATAAATGCCATTATTATTATTGTTATATCTACCCCAGCACTTAGAACAGTGCTTGGTGTATAGTAAGCACTTGGCAAATACCATCATCATCAACAACTTATTATTATTAATTCTGTCACTGATAGTGGAATTATCATGGGTACGAAAATAGTCGTAAAGACGGATGATGTGGGACTGATAGTCCCTGCTACACTGGTGGCATGCTGGCATACTTTTCAGGGTTCCTGGTGTTCTTTTCATTTGTACCTCTTATTCCCACAAACCTCCTGATGTTCCCATTCCAAGGGCATTAGTCCTTTTTTGTCCAGAGCTTGCCGGACTTGTCAGCTGAAATGACATTGACATTTCAGTATGACACCTGCCTAAGAGTGAGTCCTGTCCTGATCTCTGGACTCTGTTTCCTTTGGGACTTATGGTAATAATAATAATAATAATAATAATAATAATAATGGTATTTGTTAAGCACTTACTATGTGCAAAGCACTGTTCTAAGCACTGGGTATGGTAGTAGAAAATATATTTATTGAACACCGAGTGCTATGCCCCATACTAAACACTTGGAGAAGTACAATGGAAGCATGAGATACATTCCTGGGCTCCCCAGGAGCATACAGTCTTCTAATAGCATAGGCAGATATCAAAATATATGCGAATGTACATATATGGTAAAGAAGCAGTGTGGCTCAGTGGAAAGAGCACGGACTTTGGAGTCAGAGGTCATGGGTTCGAATCCCAGCTCCGCCACATGTCTGCTGTGTGACCTTGGGCAAGTCACTTCACTTCTCTGAGCCTCAGTTACCTCACCTGTAAAATGGGGATTAAGACTGTGAGCCCCGCATGGGACAACATTATTAGCTTGTATCCCCCCCCGCAGTGCTTAGAACAGTGCTTTGCACATAGTAAGCACTTAACAAATGCCATCATTATTATTATTATTGTATGGTAATTAGAATAAATGAATCGACTGAACAATTGATCATTCACATTTACATACTATGTATGATAAGGGAAGGTGTTAATGAATATGCAAGTTCTGGAAATAGTTGATACATAGAGGTGACTTGCTTGTGTTGGGAACTAATTGTGGAACGCTTGTTGGAAGAGGATGGTTTTAGGAGGGCTTTGAAAGTGAGGTGTGTTGTGGCTTGTGGTTGTTGTACTTTCCCAAATGATTAGTACAGTGCTCGCCACACAGTACACACTTAATAGGTACCTTTGATTAAAACCGAGGCACAGAGAAGTTCAGTGTCTTGCCCAAGGTCACACAGCAGACACATTGGCAAATCCAATTTTAGAATCCAGGTCCTCTGTCTCCTAGGCCCGTGATCTTTCCACTAAGCCATGCTGCTGCTTTTTGGCTTCAACACAGTGGTGATACCAATCAGGGAGAAAGTTGTGTCTTCACCTTTTAGTTGTCAAGCTATTCTGGTTGGAAGTCAAACTATTCCTCATTGAGCATCCACATCAGTGGCAGAAGGAGTGTTAAACAGATGGTGGAATTGTCATAACCACACCTTAAGATTCCCTGTGTGTAGAGTTGAGATGGCTTCACCACCATCACAGGCTGTGTTACTTTGGTGGGCGTGCTCTTCAGGGATATCTAGAAATAATGATTTACTTTGTTTTCACAGCAAAATGTGAAGGCATCATTCATATCCATAAACCACAAACCTTTTCTAGCTTTAGCCTTGGGTTTTTTTCTTTCCTGCTTTCTGTTTATAATTTCCTTTTATATTGAGTTTTGTAAAATGGAAGAATGGAGGCAGAGTCCCTCTTTGTTTCCGAAAGTGTAATTACCTCTCTTCTGCATATCTGCTACAAAGTCACTTCTAGTGCAAGTAAGAAGTGTTTCAAGGACATCTAGCAATGGTGAGTCACTGAGATCAACACCTGTTCGTAAACAATTGATCTGAAGATTACAAGCTAGTTGGTGTTATGGCATCATAATAAAGATTGTGACATTTAAGCCCCTACTATGATAATAATGATGACATTTGTTAAGCACTTACTATGTGCAAAACACTGTTCTAAGCGCTGGGGAGTTTACAAGGTGATCAGGTTGCCCCACTGGGGGCTCACAGTCTTAATCCCCATTTGATAGATGAGGTAACTGAGGCACAGAGAAATTAAGTGACTTGCCCAAAGTCACACAGCTGACAGTTGGCAGACCCGGGATTTGAACCCATGACCTCTGACTCCAAAGCCCGGGCTCCTTCCACTGAGCCATGCTGTGTCTCTATGTGATATGTACTAGACTAAGTATCCACTCATTCACTCAACCATATTTATTGAGTGGTTACTTTGTGCAGAGCACTGTACTAAGCACTTGGGTGAGTACAATACTGCACAGACACAATCCCTGCCCACAGTGAGCTTACTGGGGTAGATACAAGATAATCAGGTCAAGCATAGCTCATGTCCCATTTGGGACTCAAATTCCAAGCAGGAGCAAGAACAGATATTCAAAGCCCATTTTACAGATGGGGAAACTGAGGCATAGAGAAGTTAAGTGACTTACACAAGGTCACCCAGAAGGCAAGTGGTGGAACCGTGATTAAACCTAGGTTCCCAGGCCCAATAAATATGATTGATTGATGGTACAAAACTCACTATGCATTCGTTCTTTCATTTGATCAGTCTTACTGAGGGTTTACTGTGTGCAGACTGTGTATAACATACACATTCCCTGCTCACAACGAGCTTACAGTCTATAGGGGAGCTTACATTGAAGAGGAGGTACAGTATCTCTACACCCCCGCTCCCCGAACCTTGCACAGAGTGTCTCATCAGACCTCAGTTAACACCTTTAGGATATTCTAGGCTTGCCAAGAGTTACACAAAGTGTGTACATCCTCAATGTTTCCTGGACAGGCTATATAATAGTAATAATCGAAGCATTAGTTCAACATTCACTATGTGTCAAGCACTGTAATAAGTGCAGGGGTGTGTACAATATGAAAAGATTAGACACAATCCCTGTCCCACATGGGGCTCACAGTCTAAAGGGGAAGGAAAACAAATACTCCATCCACATTTTTACAGACGAGAAAACTGAGACACAGCCAAGCTAAGTGTCTTGCCTGAGGTCACACTGCAGGATAAGTGGTGGTCCAGGATTAGGATCTAGAGTCGGTGGGCTGTATGTTCCATACCCCCAAGGAGTTAGGGGGGAGGTGGATGTTAAAATCAATTAGGTTTATACATCACAAATTCTGTGTAGCTGAGGGTGGCATGAATATCAAGTGCTTATAGGGGGTAATAATAATAATAATGCTGGCATTTATTAAGTGCTTACTATATGCAAAGCACTGGGTAGATCCAAGTGTACAGGCAATGCAGAAGGAAAGGGGAGTATGGGAAATGAAGCTTAGCTGGGAAAATCTTTTGGAATAGATGTGCTTTCAGTAAGGCACTGAAAGTGGAGAGAGGGAGGAGCTCACAGACAAGAGCGGCAGACAGACATTAAAATAAATCACAGGTAGATATGTCTATGGGGATGGAAAGCGTTGCCTGTGATATATTCCATTTCCCATTCCCATTTCCTAGAGGTAGTCCAGTGATGCTCTGAAGTCTACCTTAGGATGAAAGAGGAGCTTCAGGCCTAAACCGTTTTACCCAACTCCAGAACAACCATCCCAAACATCCAAAATACCTCGGTGGAAACCAGTGAGACTTACTATCAGAAAAATCATATCACAGTATGGAATGGCTACCTACAAAAAAGATTCCACCTGGACAGCTGTGAGCATTCACAATCCTATTATTTATCTAGTTGTACATTTCTAGGGCCCTTATCACCATAGCAACCAGCTCTCTGACTGAGGAATGAGGCAATAGCAGAGTAAGCCTGGAATGACCACCATAACAACAGACACCATATCCTGAATTCCACTTTCATGTGGCAACAGAAGGATCATCCTTGCTTCAGACGTTTCGGCAAAATAAACGAAAGCTCCAGACTGGATAGTCCTTGGTGAAAAAGAATGATTAGGGGAATACTGTTAAATGGGGATACTGATTTTCCTGTGTCTGGTCCCATTTTGTGGAATGGGAAACAATGCCAAGTGCCATTTTAGTCATTCCAACGAAGCACTCTTAGAAACTCCCAAAATTCTCTTAATAAAACATCAGGGAGGAAAAGTGACATTAGTTAAATGAGCATTTCTCCAAGCTTGCATGGAAGCAGAATACCAATAATCCGAGCGATGAATTAGGGATGTGCCTTTACCATTCAGAGAAGGATGTAAATAGGTGGGTGTCCAGAATTTCCAGAGAATAGAGAGCCAGGGAGAGAATGATTTGTAGAGCAGAGAGGGGTTTTCCGTTAATTTCATGCAATGATTCTAAGACTGGTTCTGTGGATCACTACTGGATAAGAAAATTTCTGGAGGTGTTGTCTGTTTCATGGCCATCCTCATCTCATCTCCGCTACTTGTCTGTTGTGCGATCTTGGTCAAGTCACTTCACTTCTCTGTGCCTGTTACTTCATCTGTAAAATAGGGATTAAGACTGTGAGCCCCAGGCAGGGCAGGGACTGTGTCCAACAAGAAAAACTTGGATCTACATACTAAGTGCTTCAAAAATGTCATTACAAAAAGTTCAAAAATATCACCTTTGGGCCTTGCAAAGGGAAGGATTGGGGAAGGGAAGTGGCTTTCATCCTGTGGGCCTTTTTTGGCTGCCAGTAAGGGGAAACCATTCTTACTTTGTTTCACACCTTCCCAAAAGCAAATATTTCCAGGAATACTTGGCCGTGAGTGATAGACTAAGTCCTAGAAATAGAGGCTGAGTGAGTTCAGAATAGATAGGCGGGCAGAGTCAAATGTTTAAGGACATAGTGAAGTGCATTCTCTGAAGAAGCTCCATATCATATCAGTGGAGCTATCACTCCACTCCAGCTATCACTCCAGCTATCACTCCAGTGGATATATCACTCCATATCAGTGGACCATATCCCGGCTCCACCACATGTCTGCTGTGTGACCTTGGGCAAGTCATTTAACTTCTCTGAGCCTCAGTTACCTCATCTGTAAAATGGGGATGAAGACTGTGCTCCCCCGTGGGACAACCTGATCACCTCGTAATCTTCCCCAGCACTTAGAACAGTGCTTTGCACATAGTAAGCGTTTAATAAATGTCATTATTATATCAGTGGAACCCTGAACAGAGAAGCCTGCCCAACAGGCAACGACTGGGAGAGGAATTGTTCTCCCAGACCAAAGGTTGTGTGAAGATGAGGATGCTGGGGCAGGTTTGTAATGGAGACAAGCACTGCTCAAGGCAGAATTATGAGGGCAGCAAGGATCCATCAATGTGCGAATATCATGGGAAGAAGGAATTATGAGGGCAGCAAGGATCCATCAATGTGCGAATATCACCGGAACAAGTGTTGGTCACATAGAGAAGCAGCGTGGCTCAGTGGAAAGAGCCTGGGCTTTGGAGTCAGAGGTCATGGGTTCGAATCCTGGCTCTGCCAATTGTCAGCTGTGTGACTTTGGGCAAGTCACTTCACTTCTCTGGGCCTCAGTTCCCTCATCTGTAAAATGGGGATTGAGTCTGTGAGCCCCCCGTGGGACAACCTGATCACCTTATAACCTTCCCAGTGCTTAGAACAGTGCTTTGCACACAGTAAGTGCTTAATAAATGCCATTATTATTATTATTATTATAGAGAAGCAGCGTGGCTCAGTAGAAAGAGCCTGGGCTTGGGAGTCAGAGGTCGTGGATTCTAATCCTGTCTCTGCCACCTGTCAGCTGTGTGACCTTGGGCAAGTCAGTTAACTTCTCTGGGCCTCAGTTACCTTATCTGTAAAATGGGGATTAAGACGGTGAACCCCTCATGGGACAACCTGATCAACTTGTATCCCCCCCCCCCCCAGAGCTTAGAACAGTGCTCTGCACATAGTAAGCACTTAACAAATGCCATCATTATTATTATAGAGGTCAATTTAGCCACATTCATAGGCATAGATAGGGTTCATCGGTACTAGAGACACCTTCAGAAATAAAGGTCAGTTATAGAGGCAGGTGAACAGTTCAGTCTCCCCAAGGGGACCACAGGGTGGTTCAACCAATCTTTAACACTGTTCTGTGGACAGGGAATGTATCTACCACTTGGGTTACATTGTAATCTCCCAAGCACTTGGTACAGTGCTCTGTGTGCAGGAAGTGCTCAATAAATTCAATTGATTGACTGGGTTTCCTAGTATTAGCTTGACAACACTTGCAAGACCATCACCAGAATAGTCTCTGTTGGGTCTAGTGGAAAGAGCAAGGGCCTAAGAATCAGAGGATCTGGGTTTTAATCCCATCTCTGCTACTTTCCAGCTGTGTAACCTTGGGCAATCCGCATAACTTCTCTATGCCTCCATTTCGTACCAGTAAAATGGGGATCCAATACCTGTTCTCCCTCATACTTAAATTATGAACCTCGTGTGGGACAGGGACCATGTCTGATCTGATTAACTTGCATTTACCCAAAGCTTAGAACAGTGCTTGACACATAGTAAGCACTTAGAAAATACCATTAAAAGCAGCATGGTGTAATGGAAGAAGCACAGACTTGTGAGTCAGAGGACTTGGGTTCTAATCCTCTGTCACTAGCCTGCTGTGTGACTTTGGGTAAGTCATTTAAGTTCTCTGTGACTCAGTTTCTCAACTGTAAAATGCAGATGTAGACACAGATGATTTATGCAGAGAACATAAATAGATGCTTTCCTTCCAGCTTCTACTTTGAGCCCCATGTGGGACAGGGACTGTGTCCTAACTGATTAGCTTTTATCTTCCCAGTGCTTAGAACAGTGCTGGACAAATACCATTTATTAGAAGAAAAGGGGGGAATGTTATGTCCAATCATATTATATTATATCAACCCCATTCATTCATTTCATTCAATCGTATTTATTGAGTGCTTACTGTGTGCAGAGCATTGTACTAAGTGCTTGGGAAGTACAAATCGGCAACATATAGAGATGGTCCCTACCCAACAACGGGCTCACGGTCTAGAAGATGATGGTTTTTGTTAATAATGATAATAACAACAACAATAATAATAATAATAATAATAATAGTATTTGTCAATCACTTACTAGGTACCAAGCACTGTTCTAAGTTCTGGGGTAGATACAAGGTAATCAGGTTATCCCATGTGGGGCTCACAGTCTTAATCCCCATTTTACAGATGAGGTCAATAAGGCACAGAGAAGTTAAGTAACTTGCCCAAAACCCCAGTGGTCCATACAGTCCTCGGCGCAGAGTAATTGCTTAATAAATATTTCTCTCAATTAATGGTATTTAGTGGGTGTAGAGCATTGTATTAAGTGTTTGGAAGGGTATAATATGACAGAGTTGGTACTACTATTATCACTATTGTTATTTTATTATTACTGTAGTAATAACTGTTATTATATTTGAGTGTGGGAGGGAGGAAACTTGAAAGTTTTAGCTGAAATTTCAGATCTGGTAATTAGCGATCAGAGACTACAATCATATCTTGAATAAAATGGGAAACAGAAAAATGTGCAAGTTCCTCTTCAAAGTACAGTGTAGTCTAGTGCCATGAAAGTAGATTTTTGGAGTAGTTTTCTATGTGTAAGCTTGTCCTCTAGACTATAAACTTGTTGTGGGCAGGG
Source organism: Tachyglossus aculeatus (assembly GCF_015852505.1). Taxonomy (NCBI): domain Eukaryota; kingdom Metazoa; phylum Chordata; class Mammalia; order Monotremata; family Tachyglossidae; genus Tachyglossus; species Tachyglossus aculeatus. The sequence goes on from NC_052071.1 coordinate 50,582,744, forward strand.
AATATCTGTAATTTTGTTGCACCTTACTTTCCCAAGCACTTGGAGTAGAGTGTGTCGCACACAGTGAGTAAGCACTCAATAAATATGATCGAATGAATGAATGAATGAAAATACTCTGTAAATATGCTTGACTGATTGATTGATCCATCCAGACAACTAAAATAGCCCATAGTACGCTTCCAGTATGTTCTGCAACTGGGTTTAAAAGTTAATACAGCTTTGGGTATCGTTGTAATGTACTACCAAATTGTTCCATTTGAGAACCCGGCAACTCTCTGGTGTGTCAAAAACATCTCTTGGTCGGTCTCATGTCAAAGTGCTGAGGCTCCTGTTCCCAGCGCTCTTGAGTGATTACTGAGTGCAGAGCACTGTACTAAGCTCTTGGGAGAATGTAGAGCAATAGTGTTGGTAGACATGATCTCCAACCTCACAGTGCTTGCAATCTAGTAGGGGAGGCAGTCATTGAAATAAATTACAGGTAGAGGAAGTGGTAGAGTATAAGGATATGTACATTCATTCATTCATTCATTCATTCATTCAATTGTATTTACTGAGCACTTACTGTGTGCAGAGCACTGTACTAAGCACTTGGGAAGTACAAGTTGGCAACATATAGTGATGGTCCCTACCCAACAGTGGGCTCACAGTCTAGAAGACCCATGGGGCTCAGGGGGTATGAGTTTAAAAGTCTAAAATGCTGAGGCAACACAAAATAGAGGACAAATCAGGTAGGGAATTAAGAGGTCAGTCAGGGAAGGTTTCTTGGAGATTTCTTGGAGACTGAAAGCTCCTTATGGGCCAGGATCGTGTCTACAGAACTCAGTTTTACTGTACTCTCCCGGGCACTTAGTTCAGTGTTCTGCACAGAGTAAGTGCTCAAGAAATACCACTGATTGATTGTAGTAGGGCTTTGGAGATGGGCTGAGTAATATCTCATTGGCTATGAAGGGGAGGGAATTCCAGGCCAGGGGTAGGACATGAGCAAGGAGTCAATATTTCTAACAGTTAGCAAGATGCAAAGTTAGGTGAAAGCTGAGTAAAAGATTTGGAAAGGGGAGATTGAAGTCCCAAACACGTTTCAACCCAACCCAGAAGACTGGACACTGTCAGAACCATGCCAGACAATTCATTTGGCTTGGAGCCAGTCTATTGTTGAGTGCTGAAGCAGCATGGTAAAGTGGCTAGACCCTGAACCTGGGAGTCTGAAGGCCAGTGGGTTCGAATTACAGCTGCTCCACTTGCCTCCTGTGGGACCTTGGACAAGTCACTTTACTTCTCTGTGTCTCAGTAACCTCATTGTAAGATGGGGATTGAGAATGTGAGCCCCATGTGGGACGGGGATTGTGCCCAATGCAATTTGCTTGTTTCCACCCCAGTGCTTAGTACAGTGTTTGGGACGTAGTAAGCACTTAACAAATACCACAATTATTATTGTTAGGTACCCTATACAGTGTGACCCCTGAGGCTTTTTTTTTTTTGATGGCATTTATTAAGCGCTTACTTTGTGCAAAGCACTGTTCTAAGCGCTGGGGAGGTTACAAGGTGATCAAGTTGTCTCACGGGGGGCTCACAGTCTCAATCCCCATTTTACAGATGAGGGAACTGAGATCCAAAGAAGTGAAGCGACTTGCCCAAAGTCACACAGCTGACAAGTGGCGGAGCCGGGATTTGAACCCATGACCTCTGACTCTCTCCACCGAGCCACGCGGCTTCCCGTGGATGCTTGGAACATCCATCCCAGGTACAACCAAATATTGTGGCTCAGTAGACCAGAATTTGACCTTGCAGACGCTATCTTTGTGTTTCAGCCTACAGTATTCCTCTGAATAGATACAAGTAGGCATATCAATCTATTATTAGATCATTTCATTATTACAGCTCTTCTCCACCCAATCCTTTAAGTTCAAAGTGTGTGGAGTTTATTCCCCATTGTTAGTTAAGAGACCTGAAGCTGAACTGAATTACGTCAGAGCCTCCTCTCCACATTAATAAAGAAATTGTGCATTATGCTCCTGGCCTCTGATTAAACAGTGTACGATGGGAGATCAAACAGGAGCAGCGACTCAGAGCACAACTAACACGGTTCACGCTGAGCTGAGGGGACACCTAAGACCTATGTAGGCTGTAAGAATAAGCTCTCCACAAGGACAAGAGGAAAGGATTTTCTCTCAATTGAATAACTTTACTTAAAGAAAAAAAAAAACCCTGTACAATGTCATAGACTATTAAGAAAACAAAGAGCAAAGGTAAAGCTTATGACTTATGTGTTTTTCAAAGCACCGGGCAGAGATGCTGCAGAATTAATATGGGTGAAATGTAGAAAGTAAAGAGAGTAAATTGACAGTTAACATTTTCTTCAGAACATCTGTTCAGGAGAAGCAACCAGTTACGGAGGTGAAAACAGCAATCAAAAAGAGGTTGCATAAATAATACTGATAATGGGAGTAGTCCAATCCCTTAATAAAAATACTACTGGGCCATGAACAGGATTTAATTTTTCTATTTCTGAATTAATAGGACAGAGATGTAGATGCACCTGAATTAATGCACCTGAATTAATGTGCTTTTAAACTGAAGACGCATCTAATAGGTCAAACACGGGATTTTGCTCTTAAAAGCATCTATAGCTTTTACTCAAGTTTGGGATCATTTTTTTTCCGATGGTGAGCCGTGTGATGATTATCTCTTAATACTTAGGTTAAAGTACATTTTCTTCCCAAAATGTGGTTTTAAAAAGCAGTGTTGTACGTTGTAAATATATCTGCTGCCTTGTTCAAACGCTTGGAATGTGTGTAGGCTTTTAAATATAAATTGCACTGCCAGAAAAGGAAAAAAAAAAACCTTTTTTGTAATTGTATTTAACATGATAGATTCAAGGCTACTTCTGAAGTCTATGCAAGCTTGCTCTTCTTTCAATTCATTTGAACACATTTATTGAGCACTTACTCTGTGCAAAGCACTGTATTAAGTGCTTCAGAAGCAACCTCATACTAATAAGAAATAATGAATATGAACAATAGAAAAGCTGTTCTAACTCTGGAAGGAGGACTATGTATAGATTTGGGCCAGGAATTTCGGTTCTCAATCTTTATTATAATGGCATTTAATCAATCAATTGTATTTGTTAAGCACTTACTATTTGCAGAGAACTGTACTAAGTGCTTAGCACTGTACTAAAAGTGCTTAATAAGCCCATATTAAGTGATAAGCACTCTGCTAGGCTCTGGCGTTGAAAATCAGATTTAAACACAGCCCCTAACTCATATGGGCTCACAGTTTGAAGGGTGTAGTGCGCATGTAGGTATCATCTTCCCATTTTACAAATGTGGAAACTGAGGCACAGAGAGAAAAGCAAGGTCACTCACTGGCCAGTGGCAGAGCATGAATTAAAATCCAGATCCCCTGACTCTTAGTCTGTGCTTTTCCCCCTTTATCATCCTCTCAATTTCCTGGACTTTAAGATTTGCTACCTTGAGGAAACTAGATATTTAAACATGATTTCTTTGGTTTCCTCATTGTGTCTCACCAGTTTCCTTGTCACGTTATGGCCTGAGCATTGTCGTTCTTGGAAAATATGAATTGTAATAGTGTAAATTATTATTACCGAACAAGTGAAGCAGCTTGGCTTTAGAGAAGCAGCGTGGCTCAGTGGAAAGAGCCCGGGCTTTGGAGTCAGAGGTCATGGGTTCAAACCCCGGCCCTGCCAATTGTCAGCTGTGTGACTTTGGGCAAGTCACTTAACTTCTCTGTGCCTCAGTTACCTCATCTGTAAAATGAGGGACTGTGAGTCCCACCTGGGACAACCTTATCACTTTGTACCCTCCCCAGCGCTTAGAACAGTGCTTTGCACATAGTAAGCGCTTAACAAATGCCATCCTCATCATCATCATCAAGTGAATTTAAACCATGTGGCTATTTTGGCCAGATGAGGCTGAGAGGGAGAATCACAGAGTTCATACAGCGATTAACTGACGCTTCTCTGGGCCTGCTTTATCTGTGACCCAAATAGAAATAGTCTGACTGTAGATGGGGCTTAAGAATTCCACAGTGTTGTCTATGTGAGGTGAGAGTAAGGAGGAATCCAGTACTCTCATAGCTTAGTTGGATGGGAAGCAGTGTATGCATATCCTAGTGGATAGGGCATGGGACTGAGAGCCTGGAGGTTTGGGTTCTAGTCCTGTGAGCCCATTGTTGAGTAGGGACCATCTCTATATGTTGCCGATTTGTACTTCCCAAGTGCTTAGTACAGTGCTCTGCACACAGTAAATGCTTAATAAATACGATTGATTGAATGAATGAATGAACTACTGTCTTGCTGCAATACTTTGAGCAAGTCACATAATAATAATAATAATAATAATGGTACTTATCGAGCTCTTACTACATGCAGAGCACTGTTCTAAGTGCTGTTCGTTTCAGTTTCCTCATTGGCAGAATGTCTATGAGACCGACTGGGATCCCCATAGAGAGACTGCGTCTGATCTCTTAACCTTGTGACTACAGGCACGTGGTAAGCCATTATTAAAAGCTTCGATAATAAAATGCTTCTTATCATCCAGTGGGGGAACAGTGTTGCCCATGCATTGTTTTTCAAATGAATCAGGATCATACCAAGCATTAGCTTCTGCTGAAGAAATGTCCCTATAAGAGAAAGAGGTGAGGTGCTGTGGAATTCATTACCACAACTTAAAAATTAATTTCTTCCTGCACATCTCCTTGCTAATTAGAATTATTACGCCAATCTTCATAATTATGCATTCGGCATTTTCCGCATGACAGTAACCCAAGACAGAGACAGCATTTCCAACTGGCACTTGAGAATTCCCTGGATTCTGCCTCACTTATCTTCTCCTACTTCAGTAAAATAAATGTTTATATTATCATCACCATTATCATTTGATTTGCCTGATAGATAGACATGGAGCCTTACAGTCATTAGCGTGTTGATTTGACAGATCTCTGTCAGGGACACAAGATGGAATGCAGTGCTTATGATGATCATGGAGGTTTCTTGAAGTGGAGATTACTTTCTATCCACCCGGTTACAGATGCTGGAGTAATGTGAATAGGCGATGAAAGCTTGTTCCAGAAATGAGGGTTTGGCATGGAGAGGACCACAGAACCTGGGGTGGCCCAAGTAAGCACTTGAGACATGAAGAAAATAATTGCTTCCCTTTTTGGTTTCTCAAAATTCTTCCACTGAAAGAGAATCTTGAGCAGAGAAGAAAGTGTGGTCAGCAGTATAGGCAGCGGTAAGTGTAAGCAGAGTGGTGGAAGCGAGAACTTGCAGGGAAAAGCAAACACTAGAATTTCAGTGTTTGAAGGTATGTTTAAAGCAGACAGTTTCAGCAGAGGTGCAGAGAATAAACCCAAAGGAGACTTTAGAGCACTAAATAGAGCAAAGCCTAGTGGATAGAGTGCAGGTCTGAAAATCAACAGACCAGGCTTCTAATCCCAGCTCTGCCACTTGCCTGCTAGTTGAACTTACCTGTGCCTAGGTTTCCTCATCTATTAAAATGGGGAAAAGCCAGCGATCCACGCTCTCTCTTAGACTCTTAGCCTTACATGGGACAGAGACTGTGTCCGATCTGATTGGCTTGTATCTACCCTGGTGCTTGGCAAAATGCATGGAACAGGGTAAGTACTTAATATTATTATCATTATTATTACTACTATTATTATTAGAGCCATCACTTCAGGCTATGGGGACAAGGTGAATGGGAAAAGTGTAGTTCAGGGTATACCACAAAAATCAACGGCAGGTGAAAAGAGGCTTTGGGGCCTACAAGGAATGGTTTCTCTCTTCACTTGCTTCAGTTGCTGATGCAGCTGTTTAATCCAACATCTGAGACCAGCTTGACAACAGCATTCATTCATTCATTCACTCATTCAATCACATTTATTAATCGCTTACTGTGTGCAGAGCAGAATACTAAGCACTTCGGAAAGTACAATACAACAATAAACAGACACATTCTCTGCCCACAATGAGATCACAGTCTAAAGGCGGGGGTGGGGTGGGCAGACATCAATACAATAAATAAAATTACAGATATATGCATAAGTGCCATGGGGCTGGGGACTGGGGAAGAGAGCAAAGGGAGCAAGTCAGGGTGATGCAGAAGGGAGAGGGAGATGAGGAAAAGTGGAGCTTATTCTGGGAAGGCTTCTTGGAGGAGATTTGCCTTCAATAAGCCTTTGAAGGTGGGAGAGTAATTGTCTGTCAGATTTGAGGAGGCAGGGAATTCCAGGCCACAGACAGGACATGGGCCAGGGGTCGACAATGAGACAGGTGAGATAGGGGCACAAAGAGAAAGTTAGCACTAGAAGAGCGAAGTATGTGGGCTGGGTTGTAGAAGGAGAAAAGTGAGGTGAGCTAGGAGGGGGCAAAGTGATGGAGTGTTTTAAAGCCAATGGTGAGGAGATTTTGTTTGATGTGGAGGTGGATGGGCAGCCACTGGAGATTTTTGAGGAGGTGGGTGACATGTCCTGAATGTTTCTGTAGAAAGCTCATCTGGGCAGCAGAGTGAAGTATGGACTGGAGTGGGGAGAGCCAGGAGGTGTTGGGAGGTCAGCAAGGAGGCTGATGCAGAAATCTAAGCAGGATAGGAAGAGTGATTGTATTAATGTGGTAGCAGGTTGGATAGAGAGGAAAGGGTGGATTTTAGCGATGTTGTGAAGGTGGGACCGATGGGATTTGGTGACAGACTGAATATGTGGGTTGAATGAGAGAGAGGAGTCAAGGATAATGCCAAGGTTACTGGCTTGTGAGACAGGAATGATGTTGGTGCCATCTACAGTGATGGGAAAATCAGGGAGAGGACAGGGTTTGGGTGGGAAGATAAGGAACTCTGTTTCGGACATGCTAAGTTTAAGGTGATGGTAGGACATCGAAGTAGAGATGCCTTGAAGTCAGGAGGAGATGCGAGCCTGGAGAGAGGTCAGGGGAGATATAGATTTGGGTATCACCTGAATAGAGTTGGTAGTTGAAGTCATGGGAGCAAATGAGTTCTCCCAGGGAGTGAGTGTAGATGGAGAAAGAACGGGACCCAGAACTGAACCTTGAGAGAAAGAGCCTGCAAAGGAAACTGAGGATGTGTCTGTGTATGAGCAAATGAGACATATGGAGGAGTAAATGTGGGTTCAAGGGAACTGCGTGTGAGGAAATGAGACATCTGGGATATGGGTGGGAAAGCATTTGATTGTTCCAAAACCTGAACCTTGAGGAAGAAAGTAATTTTTGCTTAGTGCATTTAGATGAGAACTGGAAAGGAGAGATTGAAGTTGGAACCAAAACAAGAAAGTATCAGTGAATGAAATAAAAGAAATACTCCACTTTAACAAACTACACCACGCATAATGTGTCAGAGAAAACTTTTCCTAGCTAACTGCATTCTACATGTATAAAGTTCAGTCATCTTTCTATTATCATTTAACATCTTCTACATCTTTACTCCAGAGATCTAATGGCCGTAGCAGCAACTCCTGCCTGTATCTCTTTAGCAATCCAAGTCATCCCCACAAGCCTTCTGTTCAGTATTCTGGTTGCCAATAATATGTTCCCAAATAAAAAATATGACAATGAGAGGTGAGAAGACATGATTCCCCTCCTGGAGACTTTTTCCTGATTCAGCCGCTCAGCTCTAGGAAATGAGAGATTAGTCTCTGCGGTGTCTGCTTTGAGGTTGCCAAAAGTAAATCATGATTTCGAAACTGTAGCTTCTTGCCTCTACCCACTTAACTACCACATTTTACCTACCATATTGCTAGAAAACCAAGTCAACCCTGGATCTAAGAAGGCTCCTTAAACTCAGATCCTGAGTGGAAAAATAAGGAATCTGTCCATTTTATTTTCCCAACACTTTGGTGTCCTTTTAATTACGGTGCTTATTAAGCACTGGCTAACACTGGGGAAGTTACAGGGTTATCAGATAGGAGAACCATGCCTGTCCTGCTTGGGGCTCACAATCTATCGTATCCTATGAAGGAACTAAGACCTGAGAGAATAAGTAGCTTGCCCAAGGTAACACGGCAGAGCCAGAACTTGAACCTGGTTCTCCTCATCTTGTATGTTTCCACTCGGCAACCCTGCTTCTTTTCCTTGCCTCATGTCTACACTGGTAACTCTAATTTAGTCCTTTCTAGGCCAGCCAGTCATCCAGTTACTCAGCCCCCTCTATGGATTGGATATTGGATACTGAAGTGGCTGTCTTTTTGTTGATTTTTCATTTTCAGCACTGAACTTTCCTCAGCCACGGTTTCTGCCATCAAGTTCCATGGCTCAGTAATGATGCTAGACTTCATAAGTCCCTGGAAAGGTAGTGGCTCTAGTCCATGTAGCAGTAGCATCTGGAGGTGTCAGGGAGCCCTTGAGGAATACTCTGAGTTCAGTCAAAATTGGCCAGAATCAGAAGGACATCCGCAAAAATAGCATCCATATGCTCCGTGCCCAGCTAAAACAAAATGGCATCATCTGTGCCTCAAGAATCCATGGTTATTAAATGTCATCACTGACCACCCTAGTTTTTTTTTTCGTTTTTTTTTCCTGATTAACATAACTGACAGGAGATTTGGCTTGAGGGAACATTTACAAATTGCTAAAAAAAAGGCCACTCAAATCCATACAGAGATGAAAGTAGCCAGCAACAGAGGGCAAGAAGAGAGAGAGAAGGAAGCAAGATACGGGTGGTATTTTTGCTCTTCCTATCCTGGATCCCACTCACTTCTCTTGTACCATCGTATAGATGGTAAGCTCCTTCAGGGCGGGGACTAGGTCTCCTAACTCTGTTGCACTCTCCCAAGTGTTTAGTCCAGTGCTCTGCACAGATTAAGTATTCAATAAATACTATTGATTTAAGTGCCTAGATGAGACAGAGAGAAGGAAGTGGCTTGGCCTGAACAGCAGCTGTGTCTAGTGCAGTCCTTTAGACTGCCATTTCAAGAGCAGCCAAAATAGCCTTAGATTCTTATTTCATTTTAGGGCAATGTGGTGTATTAGATCACATAATTATTTGTACCTTCTGTAACAGATACAAGTAAACACCCACGCAAATGAACATGTACCCATACATCCTGGCTCTGTCACTTGTCTGCTGTGTGACCTTGGGCAAGTCACTTAACTTCTCTGTGCCTCAGTTACCTCATCTGTAAAATGGGGATTAAAATTGTGAGTCCCATGTGGGACAACCTGATTACCCTGTATCTAAACCAGTGCTTAGAACAGTACTTGGCACATAGTAAGTGCTTAATAAATGCCATAATTATTATTAATTATTATTACACTTGTAAGGAGGGGATTACTGTTTGCTTTCACAGGGACAAAATGGGATAGCGCATTAAATGCCAAACTAAATCTAGAAAGAAAAATAGGAGTAGCAGTAATAGTATTTATTAAGCTCTTACTGGGTGCAGAGCTCTGTACTAAGCACTGGAAAAGAATACACAGGTGGGAATTATACACAATCCTTGGACTTAATGGGGATCCAAATCTGAGAAAATGTGACCTATAAGATTCTAAGTGGGGGAAAGGGGACTGAAGACAGACACATCAGGAGTGATGAAACAAAAAACACAAAACCCAAGGACAAATGCATGAAATAAAACACAGAATGAAACCAAAAAATCAGTAAGATTCTGTGGCTAGAGGAGAATTCAAACTTCCCGAGACTCAGAATTCAAGCCCAGTTGAAACCACAACAACCACTAGAATGGGTCCTTATTTTCCACTTTCGTGTTGCAGGTATTTCCCAAAATAGGTAGCATATCTGAGATCTCCTCTGAGCTGAAATTCTGCAAATGGGATACACAACAAGATCATTGAGAGGTCTAGTGCATTCACCTTGAACACTCTGCCAATGATTTCAGGTTTCATCCCTTAGCTTGCTCATTGACCTCACTGAGTGGTCCTAGGTCATTTCATCCTCTACACGAGAGCTGACTGCTCTCCTGCAGGCAATAAGAAATATAGGGCATCCTCAATAAAGAAAGGGTGATCTTGAGTTTAATGGGAGATTTGGGTGGCTAAAAGGATCACATGGGTATAGTAAGAGCACAGGTGTTGCTTTGCTTTTTATGTCTATCTTTATCTCTCGTTTCTCTTTCCCGGAGAAACCCTTAACAAGTTTGTGGCAAGAGATTCTGAGTTTTTTCTGGTTTATATGAATGTGCTACCTCTAAACTGGTTTAAAAATGTAGCAAATCTTATGGAAATCTAAAAAAAAATGGCTGAATTCTTATCCTCGCGTGAATGCCAAATGGTTACTTAGCTTTAGCCAAATGCTCCTTCCTGCTATAATCCCAAGCGCTGAGTTGAGATCCCTATCAACATATTTTTTCCATCAGTGGCAGGCAATGCTCTGTTTTAATGCCTAAACCTAGAATGGAGAAAAGGAGAGTGTAGCAGAAGGGGGCACGGACTTCTGTGGGGTTTCATTATTTGGAAATTTTCCAGTTTTTCCTCCTCTGGAATCCTGGACAATCACCTGGGAACAATTTTAAGTTTACCAGGAAAAAGTGAAAATCTGCAACCCCATTCTAAATTGGCTGCCAGGAGAGGCTGTTCTAGTGCAAACTCACTGAGGGGCAGTCTCTACAGCAACCTCTCAAGTGCCTCGTGCCAACTTCTGCACCCAATACGCTCTCAATAAATACCATAGACTGACTGAGCATAGGTTGCCACTATGTCTGCAACAATGAGACTGACCCTCGAGGAAATGTTGGGTTTGATTAACTCCTCTCAAGACCACTTTTTTGAGAATCAGCTTTTCTCAGAGCCCAGGGGAATAGATGTGATGTTTGTTGTTTGTGTTTTTCCTTCCCTACTTTCCTCTGCCCTCTGTGAAGATTTTGGTTGCATCTAATATATATATATATATTATATATACAAGGACAAATGCATGAAATAAAACACAGAATGAAACCCAAAATCAGTAAGATTCTGTGGCTAGAGGAGAATTACAAACTCCCCGAGACTCAGAATTCAAGCCCAGTTGAAACCACAACAACCACTAGAATGGGTCCTTATTTTCCACTTTCATGTTGCAGGTATTTCTTCCCCCTTCCTTCCTCTCCCCCTTGTACCCCTCTCCATCCCCCCCATCTTACCTCCTTCCCTTCCCCACAGCACCTGTATATATGTATATATGTTTGTACATATTTATTACTCTATTTATTTATTTATTTATTTATTTTGTACATATCTATTCTATTTATTTTATTTTGTTAGTATGTTTGGTTTTGTTCTCTGTCTCCCCCTTTTAGACTGTGAGCCCACTGTTGGGTAGGGACTGTCTCTATATGTTGCCAATTTGTACTTCCCAAGCGCTTAGTACAGTGCTCTGCACATAGTAAGAGCTCAATAAATACGATTGATGATGATGATTGTATATATATATATATATATATATATATATATATATATATTCCCCTTCTAGACTGTGAGCCCACTGTTGGGTAGGGACCATCTCTATATGTTGCCAACTTGTACTTCCCAAGCGCTTAGTACAGTGCTCTGCACACAGTAAGTGCTCAATAAATACGATTGAATGAATGAATGAATATATGTAAAACGCAAGGAAAATGATCTGTAACCATACGTAAAAAGGTTCACATTCTCAAATCAACTTTCAACCTCTTGCTCACACCTCCAACCAACCAACCAACCAACTTCTCCTCCCTTCAAAATGCTTCCAAATTCCACATCCGCTAGGAAACCTTCCCTGATTAATCTCTCGTCTCCTCACCTGATTTTCTCCATAATGCGCCTTCAGCACTTTGCCATCACCTAAGTACTTAGGTACTCGTATTTCCCCTTCCTCTCCACCCCCATAGCATTTATGTACACGTATTTAAACTCTGTTGTCTCCCACTACCTGAAATTTCTTTTGGTGTCTCTTGCCCCAGCTAGATTGTAAAATACTTAAGGACAGGGATTGTGGCTCTTGACTCCAGAGTACTTTCCCAAGTGTATGATTCAGTGCTCTGTACAGAATAAGTACTCAGTAAATGTTATTACATGGCATGAATTCGTTTCAAATTTAGTTTGAAAATTCTTCCAGTTAAGCCTATGATCTGCTAAAATTAGGTCACTAAAATTAGGCCCAAAATCCTATAGTAGCCATCTCTCAATTATGGTGATCTTAAAGTTGCAATATGGGAAGACTTTCACAAGATAACATATGTTCACTTGACAGCAAAGATGGATCCCTTGTATTGAACTCTGTTTTTGAAATGCTTTATGTCACAACTAGCCTGTGTCCTGAAGGAGCATTTCAGTCTCTTCTGTTGTCTGTGAGGATGCAGCTTCCTTCTGTAGTATACGCGCTACTTGGAAGTCATAGCTTCCAGAAGCATATCCTCTGGTTCTCAGTCACCCTTTATGCTCTGAACCCAACATATTTAATTAGAAATAATATTTCTTATCAAGAGATATTTTCCCCTGGATTTGTCTGTTATTGCTGAAGAATTGTTTGATAATATACTATCACTAGGAACCCTTAAGTATTCTTAATAGAGAAAAATGCAAACACTTATTAATAAAATATTTTGGAGTTATCTGATTTATGAACTAGGTATATGAGCAATTACAGAAATTTATTCTGTACATGAATTAATAGATTTTTTTCATTAAACTAGGATTGCAAGCAGGAGGGAAAATGAAAAGTAGCCCAGTAGCCTAAAGCCAAGCAATTTACAAAACTGCTAAACAATAAGCCTTTCTTCATCCAAAATAATTTTTAATAAATTCATGTAGATTAAAAATGTGTCAGTCATGTTACAGTGTGTCCTAGTAACAGCATCAGGTTGAGCTAAGCAATATATCTTTAAATATGGCACTCTTAAAACTCCCAGGACAGGCTTTCTAGAGGAATTGCTAGCACAAGCGTTCTATGATCAACATATACAAAGGAAAAGCAAAGAGTGGCATTTGTAGGAAATACAGTGGAGGATGTTAAAGAATTTCATTTGCATTATAATCAGTTAGCAAGAGATCACTCTATAGTTCCAACCAGAATTGGCCTCTAAAGGGAACCAGGAGCATAAATTTTAAGTGGCAGGGAGTTCATTCATTCATTCATATTTATTGAGCATTTACTGTGTGCAGAGCACTGTACTAAGCACTTGGGAAGTACAAGTTGGCAACATACAGAGATGGTCCCTACCCAACAGTGGGCTCACAGTCTATCTCAGCATAGCTTAATGGCTGGAACACAGGTCTGAGAGTCAGAAGGACCTGGGTTCAATCCCAGCATGTCTGCTATGGACCTTGGGCAAGTCACTTTACTTCTCTGTGCCTCAGTTACCTCATCTGTAAAATGGAGGTTAAGATTTTGAGTCCCATGTGGAATAGGGACTGTTTCCAACCTGATTAACTTGCATCTCCCCCAGTATTTAGAACAGGGCTTAGCACATAGTAAGCACGTAACAAGTACTATCATTATTATTATTATTTTAATATCTCAACCCATCCAGTTGACTAAAGAGGTGCTAGATGCATCTGCTTTTCTACAGAAAGAAACCCTTTCATGTTTGCCTTTTAAAGTGAATATAATATTGGGGGAAATAAGGAAATAACAGCCCTAAAGGTTTAAGTCCCACATCAATTTCCCATGCCCATGGACCCAGGATAATGGCCATTCCCCATCCTGAGAAAAGTTCCACACCACTAGAGATCACCCATGATTTCTCCATCCCTGCTGGATGTTGAGGAATCGTTCAGTGAGAGAGCAAGTCATCTGAGTCGCTGAGCTGATTTGTACTGAATCCAGCCTATTTTAAGTTTCTGCAGCCAGGTAGTGTAATGAGGCCAAGTCTGTGCTCGGTGTGGGAACTCTATCAATTCTGGCAGCAGCAACTGCAACATTCCCATAAACTCTCATCACCTGAGGGTCCAGTTGGGCGTGAGTTGATGTTAGGCATGACGCTAAGCAATTCAAACAGAAAAATAGGCTTTGCCTTCCAAGTGGCTATAAAGGAGACCGAATTCATTTGCAACCACGTGGAGTGGCAGGCTGTAAATAAATATATGGTGATATATAACCTATGGTGATACAGACGCACGGCGAGGATCAAAGAAATGGATGTGCATTTGTGCTATTTTCATGTCTTCCTATTTATGAGATGTGTACGCCTCTTCTCCTAAGATAAAAGGGAGTTACATTTGGGAAAGAGTGTTAAGGAAATCTCTCCCTGTAGTACTCTTGGTGTTCAAAGGCTTATGCCTCTGCCAGAGTCATTTCTTCTAGCACCATGGAGTCTTGATTGCTAACAGGATCCTGTTGTCAGACACGTTCCCTAACTCCTTAGGATTGTTCTATCAATCAGTCAATCAGTGGTGTTTAGTCAAAACTTATAGAATGCTTGCCAAAAAACGTTCTAGCAGAAACTTGTTCAACACCTGGGTGGAACTGGATGCATGTCCGTTCCTCTCTGAAATTTCAGAGCTCAGAGTAGACCTAAGAGTTCTCCTTAGCTAAGGAAGGCTGTATTCATTCATTCATTCAATTACATTTCCTGAGCGCTTACTTTGTGCAGAGCACTGTACTAACCACTTGGAAAGTACAATTCAGTAATAAAAAGAGACAACCCCTGCCCATACCGGGCTCGCTATATGGATTTGCTGGGATAATGGGCAAGTTCTGCCTGTATGGATTTGCTGAGATAATGGGCAAATTCTGCAGTGGGTTAGGGAAGGCAAAGCCAACTGCTTGGCAGATATGAGAGATGATGTTCGGACTAGAAAGGTAGTAATATAGAAACCGAGAAGGATACTAAAGGGATAAAAACCAAGAAACCAGTCCATCAGGGAACTAAGAAAATGAAAGTCCATAATCTCTGAATTATAATGTGATATGACCGTAAGAATGGCTGTATCTCTTTGGATGTGGACATCATTATAGATTTCAGGATAATTACCAAATATTGCATATTTTTCCCCAGCATGTGCAGTCACTTTTATAAGCATCTCCACCAGCTAATCAGCATATAACAGCAAATTACAGCACAGTGGGGGTGCGTGGGGCCTGTCTCTTCTCTCTTCAACTTTAATGCTCAAATTGACAGGCTGCCAGTGGAACACATGGCTTCTGTTCATGACTGTTGTCCCATAGATGACAGTAGATTAAAAATTTGCTAGTATCTAGTTTACCTTTATTTTCTGCCTATTTCTGTCATCTGAAGCATCTACTCTCTCCATAGGCCACGTTAGTAAATCTGCCCCAGATGTATTTTTGACACTTCAAAAATGCTTTCTTCACATCTTTTCAGATGAGGTAGTGTCCTTCAACTAACTTCTGAAACTCTTAGTGTGTTCTTCAGTCTCTACTAGATTACGAGCTGATAAAGGCAGTAAAAGAAACCCATACAGAGGTCATTCATGGTACTGATAACTGGAAAAATGTAAAATGACTGCTTGCTGAAAGAATTTTTCCTATAGTAGAGGTACTTTCTTATTACCAATAAGAAATACAGAGCTAAGGATTTTAGGATGCGCGATTTAAAATATCGTATTTTAGGAAGCTGCTACAATGAGCAAATCCAAGGTACTATCTAACTTTAAAGTGCACAGATCTTTTATAACTACCCCTCTCTAGGCAGTTGATATCAAACTCTACTTCTCCCCTGACCTCGATCTGTTTCTCCACACTCACATCACCTCCTGCCTTCAAGACATTTCTACTTGGATGTCCTCCCATCACCTGAAACTTAACATGTCTTAAACAGAGCTCCTTTTCTTCCCACCCAAACCTCGTCCTCCCTCTGTCTTTCTCATCACTGTAGATGTCACCATCATCCTTTCCGTCTCAAAGTCCAGGAATCTTGGAGTTATCCTTGACTCCTCTCTCTCATTCAACCCACATATTCAATCCGTCACCAAATCCTGTTGGTCCCATCTTCACAATATATCTAAAATCTGCCCTTTCCTTTCCACCCAAACCGCTACCACATTAATACAGTCATCAATCCTATCCCACCTAGATTACTGCATCAGCCTCCTGGCTGATCTCCCAACCTCCTGTCGCTCCCCATTCCAGTCCATACTTCACTCTGCTGCCCAGATCATCTTTCTACAAAAACATCCAGGATGTGTCACCCGAATCCTCTAAAATCTCCAGTGGTTGCCCATCCACCTCCATATCCAAGACCTCACCAATGGCTCAAGTGTGCTCTTTGACTCTAAAGCAGGTTTTTTTAGTCAAACTCACAAGTACATGTGCACAGAAATGGCAAAATCAAAGATGGTGCTGCCCAAAACTAGCTTGTCACCAGCTGAGATGTTGGGAAGTTAAAAAGTGATAGAGCATGCAATCAATTAATCAGTAGAATTGATTGAGCGTTTACTGTGTGTTGAACACTGAACTAAGCACTTGGGAGAGTATAATGCACTAAAGTAAGTAGCCCTGATCCCTGACTAGGAAGTCTGCAGACAACAAGGGGAGACAAACATTAAATTAAGGATAGGAGACATGGCAGAGTGTAAGGATGTGATCATAAGTGCTGTGGGGCTGGGAGTGTGGTGAATACCATTGATTAAGTGGTACAGCCCCATGTGGGACAACCTGATCACCTTGTATCCCCCCAGCGCTTAGTACAGTACTTTGCACATAGTAAGCGTTTAACAAACACCATTATTATTATTATTATTACAGATCCATGAGCATATGTGATGTATGCAGAAGGGAGGGAAAATAGAGCAAGTGAGGTATTAAGTCAGGAAAGACCTCTTTGAGAAGACATAATTTTAATAGGGCTTTGAGGATAGGGGAAGTGGTGGTCTTTCAGATGTGAAGGAGGTGTACTCTCCAAAGCGCCTAGTTCAGTGCTGTGCACATAGTAAGCACTCAGTAAATATGATCTATTGATTGATTGAGAGTGGATTTAAGGTCAGAGGAGGATGTGGGGGTCAGAGGTCAGAGAAGCAGCGTGGCTCAGTGGAAAGAGCATGGGCTTGGGAGTCAGAGGTCATGGGTTCTAATCCCGGCTCCCCCACATGTCTGCTGTGTGACCTTGGGCAAGTCACTTCACTTCTCTGGGCCTCAGTTCCCTCCTCTGTAAAGTGGGGATGAAGACTGTGAGCCCCATGTGGGACAATATGATCACCTTGTATCCTCCCCAGTGCTTACAGCAGTGCTTTGCACATTGTAAGCGCTTAACAAATACCATTATTATTATGATTATGTGGGCAAGTGTTTGGTGGCAAGGCAGAAAAGATTGAAGTACAGTGAGTAGTTTGGCATTAGAGGAGTGGAGTGTTAGGGCGGGGTTTTAGTGGGAGATCAACTAGGTAAGGCAGGAGGAGGAGGAGAACTGATTGAGTGTTTTAAAGCTCATGGTAAGGAGTGTCTGTAGGTGTCTGCAGGATGGATAGGCTACCACTGGAGGTTTTTGAGGAGTAGGGAGCTATGGACTGAACTCTCTTAAGGAAAATGATCCAGGCTGCAGATTGGACTGGAGAGGGGCGAGACAGGACTCAAGGAGGTCAGTAAGGAGGCTACGCAGTAGTTGAGGCAAAACATGATCAGTGCTTAAATCAGTTTGCTAGCAGTTTGCATGGAGAGGAAGGGGTGAATTCTAGAAATGTGAAGACAGAGCCAAAAGGATTTGATGATAGATAATAATAATAATAATAATGGCATTTATTAAGTGCTTACTATGTACAAAGCACTTTTCTAAGCACTGGGGAGGTTACAAGGTGATCAGGTTGTCCCACGGGGGCTCACAGTCTTAATCCCCATTTTACAGATGAGGTAACTGCAGCACAGAGAAGTTAAGTGACTTTCCCAAACTCACATGGCTGACAGTTGGCGGAGCTGGAACTTGAACCCATGACCTCTGACTCCAAAGCCCAGGCTCTTTCCACTGAGCCAAGCTGCTTCTCTAAATGCTTTAGATTGAATATGTGGGTTGAATGAGAAGGATTAGTCAAAGATAATGCCAAAGACCCAAAGGCCTCTGAGACAGGGAGGAAGATGGTGTTGTCCACAGTGATGAGAAAGTCTGAGGGAGGCCAGGGTTTGGGGGGAAGGTAAGGAGTTCTGTTTGCACTTGTTAAGTTTCAGAAGTCAGTGGGACAACTAAGTGGTGATGTCCTTCCTTCAGTCTCGAAGAACTTTTTAGAGGTTTTGCTTCCTCAGGCAGATAAGGATTAAAAAGCTAGGAAATTTCCAATTTGGAAAGGTTAACAACAGGGATGTAGGCAAACTGAAAAATTAGCTGCAAGAACTTAACCAGTTCTTGAGAAGCAGCATAGTCTAGTGGATAGAGCGTAGGCTTGAGAGTCAGAAGGATCTCAATTCTAATCCCGGAACCCACTAATATCTGCCGTGCGACCCTGGGCAAGTCACTGAAGTTTTCTGTGCCTCAATTGCCTCATCTGTAAAATGAGGATTAAGACTGTGAGCCCCAAGGGGGACATGGACTGTGTCCAATCTGATTAGCTTATATCTACTTAGTACAGTGCCTGGCACATCATAAGCCCTGAACAAATGTCATAAAAAAAGCATAAAGAGCCAGAAGAAGGTAAATGACAAAATAATGCAAGTAAATAAATTTCGATTAGAGTCCAGGAAGATGTTTATTTTGAGAAAGTAACTAACGGTCAGGCGTCTTGACACTGGGATCAGTTTAAATCTAAATGATGGTCCTGCGTTTTGATCTTGACCTATCAATGCTATGAGGCATTTTCAAGGTCACTGCAAAATCCCCTCTAGGTGTTTCTTGAATCAGTTCGATGATAATTTGAAATATGCAATTGCTGTTGCACCTTCAGAAGGCAGTCAAGGCTTTACCATAGCATGATTTTGTTTTCTCAAGTGCTATTGTGAAAGCAAAATCAAACCATTCTGGTTAATGGTGCCATTTGTGTTTTAATACATTCTACTGTGACTCCACAGTGACTGGTGAGGAATCATCTATCTGTTCTTTGGCTTTGAGCATGATACACATTGAGATTCACACAAAAGCAGAAGCAGGAAACTGATAGCAGTTGGCATTTTAAATTAACTTTCTCTCTTGTATCCCTCAAGCACAGCAGATTTTGCATCTATAACATGACACATGTACCTCTTGCTTCCCCTCTCACTCCAAGGAATAGGTAGATACCTCTCTCTATCTCCGGCAGTGGAAAGCGTCTCTATTTCAGAAATCAGTTCACTGGATTCAGACAGTGGAACTAACATAATCTGGTCGAGGAGACCTTAGCAATAGCACAAAAGCATAAAGAAAAAAAGTGAATTTTCTTTATGTCTTTTTCTCCCAGAAAATGAGATAGGTGTTTTGAGAAAATAAGTGATTTGCCAGGATACTTACAGTGAAGGATCTGGGTTAAATACTAACATCTGTACTTCCCCTGATTAGGATCATTAATGCCTATTTCCAATAGTCTCCCAGAAGACCAATTTTATATGAACTTTACATACACTTAGCATGTATCTAAGCATTGGGTAAAAAGTAAAATGCATAAAGATTAACCATGAATATTGCATCTCCCTAGACTCAATCCATACCTACTATGAACCTTTTATCCCTTTTTCACTTTTTTATCATGATCCTTTTTCACTTATAATGGAAGTCAGTTTCCTTGGGGATCAGAAAAATATACTGTCTTAATTTGCAACCAAATTAGTTCAATGACAAATTAAAAGGGAGAAAAGATAAAAGAATATGGATTAGGTCTGTTGAGAGGAGTAAGAGAAAGGACATCAGGTCATACCTTTTTGGATGCCCAACTGAGACATCATGTTAAAATAACTCCTTCTCATCCCATCCATACCCTGTCCTCCCCATGACTTTCTCATCACTGTAAACAGCACTACCAGCCTCCCTTTCTCACAAGCCTGTTACTTTGGCTTTTTCTTAACTCATCACTCTCATTCAACTCACATATTCAATCAAACAAAAACTCCTCACCGTTGACTTTAAAGTCCTCCACCACCTTGTTGCCTCCTAATTCACCTCACTTCTCTCCTTCTACAACCCAGCCCACACACTTAATGAAGGGTCGTGGGTCAACCCTGCCCAGGGCCAGCTCCAGGTGGGAAAGACTTGATCTCAGGCCTCATTTTGAGCATCTTCATCAGCAGCAGCAGCAGAAACAATAATTGCCCGAACCTCTACTGAGAACTGAGCTACTTAGTACTAAGTGCTTGAAAAAGTGTGATAGCTAGGAGGTGTGAAACAGTGTGCCTAGTGGAAAGAGCACAGGGCTGGGAGTCAGGAGATCTGGATTCTAGTCCCACTATGCCTCTATCATGCCTATCTTTTAGACTGTGAGCCCACTGTTGGGTAGGGACTGTCTCTATATGTTGCCAATTTGTACTTCCCAAGCGCTTAGTACAGTGCTCTGCACATAGTAAGCGCTCAGTAAATATGATTGATGATGATGACCCCTAGCCCACCACCTGTCTCTGGCCTGGACTCCCTCCTTCCTCAAATTATTCTCCCCCGCTCTTCAAAGCCTTATTGAAGGCACATCTCCTCTAAGAGGCCTTCCCCAACTAAACCCCAACTTTCCTCATCTCCCACTCCCTTCTGCATTGCCCTAACTTGTTCCCTTTGCTCTTCCCCCCACCACAATCCCCACAACACTTATGCATATATGTGTAAATTTATTTATTTGTATTCATGTCTGCCTCCCCATCTCTCCTCCCCGTTCCCATCCCCCCTGCCTTACCTCCTTCCCCTCCCAACAGCACCTGTATATATGTTTGTACATATTTATTACTCTATTTTACTTGTACATATTTACTATTCTATTTATTTTATTTTGTTAATATGTTTTGTTTTGTTGTCTGTCTTCCCCTTCTAGACAGCCCACTGGTGGGTAGGGACCATCTCTATATGTTGCCAACTTGTACTTCCCAAGTGCTTAGTACAGTGCTCTGCACACAGTAAGCGCTCAATAAATACGATAGATTGAATGAATGAATGAATAATAATAATGGCATTTATTAAACATTTACTATGTGCAAAGCACTGTTCTAAGCGCTGGGGAGGTAAAAAGGCAAACAGGTTGTCCCACGGGGGGCTGACAGTCTTAATCCCCATTTTACAGATGAGGTAACTGAGGCACAGAGAAGTTAAGTGACTTGCCCAAAGTCACACAGCTGACAATTGGTGGAGCTGGGATTTGAACCTATGACCTCCGACTCCAAAGCCCGTGCTCTTACCGCTGAGCCACGCTGCTTGTTGTGGGCAGGGATTGTATCTGTTTATTGTAGTATTGGACCCTCCCAAGCACTTAGTGTGGTGCTCTGCACACAGTAAGTGCTCAATAAATATGATTGAATGAATGAATGAATGACTTAATGCCTGCATCCTTCTTCTGGCCTGGAACGTCCTTTCTTTTCACATCCTACAGAATATCACTCTCCCCACCTCCAAACCTTGGTAAAAGCCCATCTCCAGAGTCCTTCCCTGTCTAAATCCTCATCCCCTTTTGTGGCACCTTCGTACTTCAATTTGCAACCCCTTTATTCACCACTCCCTCAGCTGCATAGCACTTATCTATATAGCCCTAATTTATTCCTATTAATGTCTGTATCCTCCTCTTGACTGTAAGTTCACTGTAGGCAGGGAAGATGCCTACTGACTCTTACATTGCACTCTCCCAACCACTTAGTACAGTGTTCTTCACACAGCACTCAATAAATATGATTGATTGATTGAAATTGGGATTAAGATGTCAATGTGAAAGTATTTCTGAAAGAGAATAATCTCATGATAATGGTAGTTCTCTTAAATAACATTATTAAGAATTCCCTCCAAAATAGTTGGGGTGAGGCAGTGGAATGTCCTTTATGACTCAGACTTTCCACTGCCCCACCCCAACTGTTTTAGTGAGAAAGGTAAAGGAATGAAAGGAAGAAATAAATAAAGGAGAGCAGTGGGGTTAGAAACCAAAGGCGCCACAATCTTTTCCTTCTTATGTATGATCCCAAGCCCCTAGTATAGTGCTGTTCATACTAAAAATGCTCCTGCTGCTGATGATAATGACGAATGCTGTAAGAATATCAAGAGCCAGAAGAGGTGTCTGAGTGTGTATTAAATATCAACTAATACGATCGGAGGATGGAGATGCTTTCATTGGATTCTGTTATTGGAGAAAGTTGGGCAGTCTGAAAATATCCATTCTTTTGATAAGAGTTTGGGGAAATTTGCCGAAATCCACAATGACTTACTAGGAAGGCACAGTTTTTAGTTTTTATTAAACTCACCCCAACTATTTTGGAGGGAATTCTTAATAATGTTATCTAAGAGAACGACCATTATCATGAGATTATTCTCATTGAGGAATACTGTAGCATTGATATTTTAATCCCAATTTCAATCAATAATGTTTATTGAGCGCTGTGTGCAGAACACTGCACTAAGTGGTTGGGACAGTGCAATGTAACAGAGTCGGTAGGCATCTTCCCTGCCTACAGTGAACTTACAGTCAAGAGGAGAATACAGTTTTTAGTATTTTTAGAGAGTTAGATGGTGCATTTATATTCATTCAGATGGAGAAAAGCCAATCACAATTACTCCAGGCATCCTGTTGACGTTTTGAGAGGAAAAATTGGGGGCCTAATGGATCATTCACTCTGATGATTTGAAGAATTTTTCATCTATAATAGTAATAATAGTTATGGTATTTGTAAAGCGCTTATTATGTACCAAGCACTGTTCTAAGCATTGATCATATATGTCCTTCCAGACTGCTTCCAGTTCCATATTTTGGAGACTTCCATTCAAGTGATTTATAAGACCACAGGGTGCAGCCACCTTTGATACAGAACTTTTCTGTAGGGTCAATAGTGCATGGGCCTGGGAGTAAGAAGGTCATGGGTTCTAATCCCAGCTCTGCCATTTGTCTGCTGTGTGACCCTGGGCAAGTCACTTTACTTCTCTGTACTTCAGTTACCTCATCTGTAAAATGGGGACTGAGACTGTGAGCCCCACATGGGGCAGGGACTGTGTCCAACCTGATTTGCTTGAGTCTGCCCCAGTGCTTAGTACAGTTCCTGGCACATAGTGAGCACTTAGATACCATAATTATTATTCTTATTAGTCTTATTTCATGCCTGCACACATTGCCACTTAAAAATCAGTCACAAGAAGTAGACTCAAATGGATCCCTTAATATCTTGGCCCTGAATTAGATGCCGCGCTTTAAATCCACTGAGAAAACATTAAATCTTGAAAAGTGACTTTGTGTCTGTTTTTAAATCAGTTATACCAAAATACCAGAAGCCTATTTACTCAAAATAAGCAGCCTGTTCAATAAGGAAAAAACAATCCTAATTGCTTTGAAAAAATTGGTAATGATTTTGGCAAGGAAGTAGTGTTCCTCTAAGGTTATTTTTCTTTATGTTTCATGTTTTTTTTAATCTAGCAGACGAGAGAAATTAAAGGTTAGAGTTTAAAGTACCATCATCAAATCTCAAAATCTTATTTTTGGAAGTGACAGTACGACTTACCTTGAGTTAATTCAGAGCCTCCGTCTCTGTAATCTCAAGAAAAATTGGTTTTTATTTTTATTTTGGAAATTGTCCACAATCATTAATGCTGGGAGAACATGAAATTCTCTGGCCAGAAGAAATTGGTAAACATATTCTATCTACAAAAGTTAATAGTTTCAGTAATGGTGATATTTACAGGTAGCATATTAACCCATTTCAGGGACTGCTATCCTATGTTTCTGAAGTGCTGTCTCAGTTCTGTTTGTGAGACATAATTTGTCAGAAATTACCTGTATCTTGTATAATTTCAATCACTGTTGGCATAACTCCATGGAATGGAATTTATACACTGGTAAACATATGACTAAATTGAGGTCAATGTCTGTTTCTCTTGCTTTGTGTTGAAAAGTGTAGTGATGCATACTATACTTTCAATAGAACCGTGCTTTGCACATAGTAAGCGCTTAACAAATACCGTCATTATTAACAGAAGGTCATTCAGAAATAAGGAAATTAGTCATACGGGAAAAAAGGATTTGTTTGCAAATGGCACTGGTACTTTGTCTCTGATTTTCTCCACCACCATGTCCTGCAGGCCAACCTCTGAGAATATTTCAAAATAATAATAATGGTATTTGTTAAGCACTTGCTATATGCCAGGCACTGTACTAAGTGCTAGGGTAGATACAAGCACATTGGGTTGGACACAGTCCCTGTCACACATAAGGCTCACAGTCTTAATCCCCATTTTACAGATGAGGTAACTGAGGCAGAGAGAAGTTAAGTGACTTTTCAAGGTCACACAGCAAAGTGGCAGAGTTGGGTTTAGAACCCAGATCCTGCTGTCTCCCAGGCTTGTGTTCTATCCACTAGGCTACACTGCTTCTCCTAAGCATCTTTGTAAATGAACCAATGGTCCAAAATTCAGAGTTCCTTAGCCAAGTGCCTAATCTGCTGCATATGGGACTCACCAAGGTATTTCTGAAGGCCTCAACAGATGAAATCATGCTGCATACAAAATTAATCCCTCATACCACACTCGCCTACATATATACTCACTAACTCACTCTGAGGGGCAAGTTCACCTGTGCCTGACTGAGATTCTCAGTTACAACTCTACAGGGAGATTGAGAGATTCTCAATTACAAGTGTTCAGGAAGATTGATTTATTTTTGAAGATTTTTGTTGCTGATGATGATCTCCCATCCCTGATTCTGGTGTGGTTGAAATTCAGGGGGGTGGCCAGCAATCCTTTTCACATTACAAATGCATAAAGAGAGTTGATGTACTGAAGAATTTGCCACTTGCAGGACCCGATTTCAGTTTCTTGACTGCTCATTATAGGCAGGGAAATGAGTCTGCTAATTTTGTTGTGTGGTACTCTCCCAAAACTCAAAACGGTGTTTAATACGTGTTTAATAAGTGACACTGACTGGCTGATTGATTGATAAATCTAAATCTTCACAAGTTTTCTGCCCAAGAAGAGCAACTGCCCTCATGATTATTGCTTGTCAGACTGGTTTGCTACTGTAGCTTCTGAATACGCACTGCCACATTACATTGTGTTATGCTTCACTCTGTCTTTATAAACATTATGTGCCCTTCCTACTTTTTGGGTTGCCACACAATGGTTACTTAGGAATCCTATTGCCTACTCCTTTCACTGAAGCTGCATCATGGGGAGCATTACAAGACTGTAAGCTCAATGTGGGCAGGAAACATGTCTAACAGCTCTGTTATATTGCACTGTTAGTTCATTGCTCTGCATTTATTGATTCTGTGCTTTTGAACTCACTGTGCTCTCTAACCTCCTTGTTAAGGTCTTGATCTGTAATTTGAGTGTGATCCATTAATGACATTGGTGAAACTTCTCAAGAAATTGTACTTCTGTGTAGTGGCCCAGTTTGCACAGGCATACAGGAGGTTGACAACACCACAGCTATTTAGATTTTCATTTTGGTGTGAACCTAGTGGAAAGGGCACAGCCCTGAGAGTCAAAAGACATGTGTTTTAATCCTGGCTCTGCCACTTGTCTTCCCCTCTAGGCTGTAAGCTCGTTGTGGGCAGGGAATATGTCTGTTTATTACAATGTACATTCTCCCAGCACTTAGAGCACTTTGCGCTGCACACAGTAAGCACTCAATAAATATGATTGACTGACTGACTGATTGCTTTGTGACCTTGGTCAAGTCACTTAACTTCTCTGCATCTCAGTTACCTCATCAGCAAGATTAATTAATTCATCCATTCAATCATGTTTATTGAGTGATTACTCTGTGCCAAGCACCATACTAAGCACTTGGGAGAGTACAACATAACCCAAAACACACATATTCCCTGCCCACAATGAGCTCACAGTCTAGAGGGGGAGACAGGCATTAATATGAATAAATAAATTACAGAGATATACAGATATATACATATGTGCTGTGGGGATGGAAGGGAGGATGAATGAAGGAACAAGTAAGATCGGTGCAGAAGGGAGTGGGAGAAGAGGAAAGGAGGGTTTAGTTATGGAATGCTTCTTGGGAACATGTGCTTTCAGTAATAAAATGGGGTTTAAGCCTGTGAGCCTTATGTGCAACAGGAACGCCAGTGCCTGGTACATAATAAAAGCTTAACAAATACCATAATATATATATATATATATGCCTTGTCTTCTCCAAAGCCCATGAAAGCCTACTTATTTAATTTTTGACTCCTCTGTAATTTCTGGGTGTAGTTGGATTGTACGCTGCCTGGGTAGCAGAATTTGATAACAGCCATAAATTTGATGTGGTAATGAAACTTTTCAGTTGTAGCCATAGCCTGGAACATAATCTTATTTTTTGTTTGTTTTTGTTTCATTTTTGTTCCTGAAATTATACTGCTTAACCTGACGTGTTTCAAACTTAAAAATTTGGCTTTCCTGCATTTTTCAAAAAGCTCAATTTATACAAAAAGATAATAAATGTTAGAATAGAAAACCTTGTTCATTTGAAGGGAAACATAGTTAGAAAACTAAACACTGAGGTGTAAAATGTATTCAAGTCCCAAGGAGATATTTATGTAATAAGTTAATGCATTGATTCTAATTACTTGAGAAATTACTAGAACATTTTGTTAAGTATTATTATTACTATAGAATTATTCTTCTCAAAAATACCATATAACCAATTTGGTTGTAATGGCTACTGTAGGAATGGGTTTAACCAAGTATCGTTTAGGCAATTTAGCTTTTTTAGCTAATAGTTCATTATTTTCAACATGAATCAATTATCTAATTCTCTTGTGCTTTCAAGATACCATTTACCACTATTCTTCAGCTGTTAATATATAAAGGATGACTGCTCCGATCACCTTAAAGAAAGCAGTAAATGCAATTCATTTTAATTCACCATGACTCCTGATTTCAATGTTTCCTTGTACTTTGTCCCAGTTACAAATCACCTGAAGGCCAATTAAAACATGCTGGAAATTTCCAGTGGCAATTTGATCACTTTGTATTGACTAACTCAATACTTAAATTTGACTATTGCACTCTGGGAGTTATGCAAATGAAGAAAAACAAAAATGTATCCATTAAGAAACTGTTCATCTAGAAAGCTAGCTGAATGACAGGTGGCATACATGAATTAGACATTTTCCTGGGGGTAATCATGTTCTTGGCAGATTACATGAAAAGTTCTCATTCATCAGCTCCCTGAATAGGAGAAAACGGGGTAGGTTTCTTTTTTGCTAAGAAAGCCTCCAGAGTTCAAAACAGGTAGTATTCTGTGTTCTCAAATCTTTGTAAGAGATTTTCAGATTAAGATGATCTGTAATTATTTATGGATTATCTCCAGTTGCCCACAAGCAGACATATTTTATTTCCAGATAGCCCTCGTAACTGTACATAGCTGCAGTACAATTGCTTAAATTTGCTCCCCTTTATAGTCTGCTCTCTGAAGGCCCATCAATCGTCACGTGAGATGTCATCAAGCTTGGATACTACTTTCACAATAAGGAAATTGATCTAATTTGCATCGTGTGAGAGTCCGGGGACGAGTTCATACATTTTAGCTGTCTTTTCATTTAGTGCACTGCGTGAGGTGACAATCACAGTTTGTTTTGTTCTGCCTAAATTTGATTTTCTATCCTCTCCACATATGGTCCTTCAGCATGATCACCATTGGCTTTCCCCATAGGAGCTGGGTACTGGTGTTCAGCAGATCCTGACGTGACAGGACACACAGAGAAACGGACTAGTAGTTGAGAATGTCAAGGAAAATGATGTGGGGTGATATGAAAATACCACATCTCCCCGACTCTGCTTCTACAGTCAATGGTACTCAGTGTTAGAATACTATACTAACTGCTTGGGAGAGGTCCCTAGCATGGTCACATCCCTGCCCTCAAGGAGTTTAACAACCTCAATGGAGAGACAGATATTAAGAAGTAGTGTGGTTTAGTGGAAAGAGCACAGGCCTTGGAGTCAGAGGGCCTGGATTCTAATCCCAGCTCTTTCATTTGCCTCATCCATTATCTTAGGAAAATCACTTAACTTCCCTGAGCCTCAGTCTCCTCAAATGTAAAATAATAATAATAATGATGATGGCATTTGTTAAGCACTTACTATGTGCAAAGCACTGTTCTAAGTTCTAGGGAGGATACAAGGTGATCAGGTTGTCCCATGTTGGGCTCACAGTCTTAATCCCCATTTTATGATAAGGTAACTGAGGCACAGAGATGTTGTGACTTGCCCAAAGTCACACAGCTGACAATTGGCGGAGCTGGGATTTGAACCCATGACTTCTGACTCTCAAGCCTGTGCTCTTTCCATTGAGCCATGCTCCTTCTCTAAATGGGGATGAAATGCCTGTTCTACTTTCCATTTAGACTCTGTAGGACCGGGACTGTGTCTGACGTAATTAATGTGTTTTTAACCAGGGCTAAGAACATAGCACTTAATGAATACCATTAAAAAAGTGTAATCTCTTTGAACACAGGAATCATTTTTTTTTAATCCCATCAGTTCATATTACCCCACTCCTCAAGAACCACCAGGGGTTGCCAATCCACCACCATGTCAAACAGAAACTCCTCATCATTGGCTTTAAAGTACTCCATCACCTTACCCCCTCCCCTTCCTGCCTTACCTCTATGATATCCTACTACAACCGAGACTGACCACTTAAGTCCCCTAATGCAAAACTACTCCCAGTACCTTGATCTCATCTGTTTCACCACCGACCCCTCACCCATGTCCTGCCTCTGGCCTGGACCTTCTCTCTCTTCATCTCCAACAGACCATGAGTCTCTCCACCTTCAAAGCCTTATTAAAATCACATCTCCTCCAAGAAGCCTTCCCTGACTAAGCCTACATTTCCCCTACCCCCTCTCCCGTCTGCATGGCCCTTGTATTTGGATTCATCCTCTTTATTCACCCCACTCTCAGCTCCACAGAACTTGTGTACATATCAAAAAATTAATTTTGATGTCTGTCTCCCTGTCCAGACTTTAAGATCCTTTGGTCAAGAATGTGATTATAATACTGTACTCTCCCAAGTACTAAGTACAGAGCTGTGTGTACATTCAACACCCAATAAATATGACCCATTCATTGATGGCTACCAAATCTGTTGTCAGGTGAGGGATGGAGGCAATACTCAAAAAACGAGCCATTGATAAGGATGAAATCTTTGATGTGAACTACTGTTTGAAAAACAGGATTTCTTCTCCCTCTTCAGTTTGAACAGACCCTGAAGGGAATACATTCAGTTCAGCTAGAATTGGTGAGCCAACCAAATGAGGGCTGAGTTTGCCCACTGAACGGACTAGATGACCCCCATTTATTATGATTACAGTTAAATGATCAGAAGACCAAATGGCCAGTTGGAAAGCAGCCAGTTGCCATCAGCAAGGGCAAAGCAGACACATAATATGAGATAATAATAGTGGTGGTATTTGTTAAGTGCTTATTATGCATCAAACACTGTTCTAAGTGCTGGGGTAGGTATAAAATAGTCAGGTTGGACCACAGTCCCCGTCCCACATGGGTCTCATAGTTTTAATCCCCATTTTACAGATATGGTAAGTAGGAAGAGAGGATTTAAGTGACTTGCCCAAGGTCACAGCAGACAAGTGGTGGAGCTGGGATTAGAACCCAAGTCCCTATGACTCCAAGGCCCCTGCTTTATCTACTAGGCTATGAGCCTCTCGTATAAAATGGAGCATCTGCTGCTTATTGATCTTTTCAGCCAACAGACATGGACAGGATTCCCCAATTAACAATCGCATCTTTGAATACAAAGGACACATATGAGTGAATCAGTAGTATTTACTGAAGGCTTAATATGGTCAGAGCACTGTACTAAATGCATGAAAAAGTCCATCAGAGTTGGTAGAAATGATCCCTACCATCAACAAGTTTGCTATCCTGATATCTATGTTTCTGTATGTTGTCATGAACATTTGATATCGTATTATCTGTGGAATATTGGATCAGTGACATTGTACACAAGCCCCAGATTTCCACTGGAATTCACCCTTAGCTGCAGAGTTTACATGCCAATTAACTTTCCTGAAACATCAATAATGCTCTGTTGCCTAGAACTTAGCATTCTCACTAGCGTACAGTGCCAGAATCTTCATTTTAGCAGCCCAACCTATCACCATCTGAAACACATTATGTTTAAAAGCATCTATTGACACCCAGCCAATTGTATATAACACTCTCAAACCAGCCAGCTGTGTTTAAGGGGAAAAAAAAGCTATTTCATAGCTTTCAGACAGTTTGATAGAGAAACAGAAGTTTGGAGGAATTAGAACCATGGGGAATGAAATTCCATCAGGCCAGTAAAATAATCAGTATGTATGTTGAAATCGTCAAGGATCGCTGCAGGTGATAAGTAATAATAATAATAATAATAATAATAATGATGGCATTTGTTAAGTGCTTACTCTGTGCAAAGCACTGTTCAGGATATAAGGTGATCAGGTTGTCCCACATGGGGCTCACAGTAGTAATCTGCATTTTCCAGATGAGGTAACTGAGGTCCAGAGAAGAGAAGTAACTTGCCCAAAGTCACACAGCTGACAAGTGGTGGAGCCGGAATTCGAACCCATGACCTCTGACTCCCAAGCCCGGGCTCTTTCCACTGAGCCACGCTGCTTCTCTAAGTATAGGGAAGTGAGATTATAAAGACAACAAACCCATTCAGAAATACAAGAGGTGGGACCTTGGTAATGACACCAGCCCGGAGCAATTGGGGTTAGTAGCAGATGGCAGGAACTTTGAATGAGGCCAAGGTGAATGGTGGTAATTCTCTGGACTGGAAGTTTTTTAGGGAAGACAAGGCTAATTCTCTCATCTGTCCCTGTGGATTGTGAGAGTACAATATAACATAGTTGATAGACATGTTCTCTGCCCACATCTAGCTTACAGTCTAGAGGTTATGGCAAAGAAATAGATTGAAAGGGTCAGCCACCGGTTCCGGATGAAGAGAAAAGTTCCTAAGATAGAACAGGGATGAAGAAGAACTGGGATGGGTGGGTTGGTTTGAAAAAAGTGCAGGGAGAAGCAATGCTCTGGATGGATGGTGCTCTGGTTTGGGGAATAAAAAGTGGGGAGGGATTTTTAGGCAAAGTGGATGGGAAGAGAACAGAGACAGAATGCCCAGATGTGATAGTGTTAGTAGGAATCATTTATAACAAGGTGTCACATCCATTCCTACACAATCTACCCATTGTCTTGTTTCTGTTTATAAATGTTCACACACCTTCTTATGCAGAACCATTGATGATAATGACCCGGGAGCTTTCTTGCCTCCAAAAATATAAAAAGCCTTGGTGGCTGGCTGCTTCATAAAATGTCAGTGTGATATAGGACTGGTCCAGGAGTAGGGAGGAAGCGATGGAGCCAAGGGGTATAGGTGGTAGATTTGGGATCCTTCCTCTAGAATCAAATAAGTCTAATGCATTTCTTATGGCCTCTCCATAATAATAATTTTGAACGTTCTGTGAAGGAGAGCAGTTACTGTGATGAACGATGTCCTTTGTTTTGGCAGAGACGTCAGGTGAGCAGATAAATCTGGAAATGGTTACTGTATTCTTCACCCGTCTTCAAACAAGATTATCCTCAGCCCTGAACCAATGAATGTCTTACAACTAGAGGCATGCCAATTTAACATCCTTCCTCTTCCTCCTATTCACCCATCCCCAAGCCCAGTCTATCAATACTATGTCTTGAGCTGTGCAGAGCATTGGTTTAAGAGCTTGGGAGGGTATAATAGAGTTAGTAGACACTATCCCTGCTTTCAAGATGCTTACAGTCTAGTGGGATTTTCCATGGCCACACAGAAGCATACTGGAAGTTCCTGGCACCTGGTGAATTGGTCTTGAGCAGTTTGAGCATCCAATCACCTTAGACACATCAGTTAGCAGCCCCATCCTCATATCAAACTCAATCTATCCATCATATTTATTGAATGTTTGCTGTGATTAGAGCACTGTACTAAGAACCTGAAAGAGTAAATGGGAAAGTCAGTTGTGGAGCAGGGTTTGGGTGGGAAGATGAGGATTCTGTTTTAGACATACTCTAGATTGTAAACCCATCTCTAGACTGTAATCTTGTTGTGGTCAAGGAGTGTATATGTTTATGGTTATATTGTACTCTCCCCGGTGGTTAGTATAGTGTTCTGCAAACAGTAAGTGCTCAATAAATACGATCGGACATATTAAGTTTCAGTTGTGGGGAGACATCCAAGTAGAGATGTCCTGAAGATTGGAGAAAATCCAAGACTGCCGAGAAGGAGAAAAAGCAGGGCTGGATACAGAGATTTGGAAATCACCTACAAAGAAATGATGGCTGAAGCCATGGCCAAAATGAGTTCTCCAAGGGAGTGTGTATGGATGGAGAATAGCAGAGTATCCAGAACTGAGCCTTGTGGGACTCCTAGGGTTAGGGAATAGGAGGCAGAGGAGGAGTCATTTGTTCTGGGCTCCTTCATACTAAGAATCTCTTACTGAAAACGTGAATTCGGTATTCACTACCATCCCAACAGCTAACTCAGGGTGGGTTATTCAGGAAGTTACAATGGCACTGACAGTATAGACCAGTGTACAGTCAGGTAAGATGTCTATCCAGTATTTTTATTGTTGGTTGACTTTCTAATGTGAGTTAATATGTGCTGTGCTGGAGAACACCTCAGCAGCGTGGCTCAGTGGAAAGAGCCTGGGCTTTGGAGTCGGAGGTCAAGGGTTCGAATTCCGGCTCCACCGATTGTCAGCTGAGTGACTTTGGGCAAGTCACTTAACTTCTCTGGGCCTCAGTTACCTCATCTGTAAAATGGGGATTAAGACTTTGAGCCCCTCGTGGGACAACCTGATCAACTTGTAACCTCCCCAGCGCTTAGAACAGTTCTCTGCACATAGTAAGTGCTTAATAAATGCCATTATAAAACACCCCAGAGATTTATTTCAGAATCCAGAGGGAACTGAAATTACTGTCTGACAGTGAAGCTTTAGTCCCCACTTTGTGCTAACACACTTTTCAAACCTCTCTTTTTCTTCATTATCAGATGGAGAGAGTGTTTGATGCCCTGACGCATATAGAGAAAATACAACTTAACAACCTCTCCCATCCTCCCTTTCCAAATGATCACTTAACGCTTGATTTGCTTTTTCCATGGTAAATGTGAGTAAAAGCCCGTGGCTAAATGGAAAAGGCACAGGACTGAACATCTGGAAACCTGGTTTTCTGATCCTAGCTCTGTCACTTGCTTGTTGTATGACCTTGGATAAATCACTTAGTTTCTCTGTGCCTCAGTTTCTTTATCTAGCAAATGGAGATTAAATACCTTCTCTCCCTCCCACTTAGACTGTGAGCCCCGTGTAACACAAGGACTGTGTCTGGTCTGTTTGTATCTACCCCGGTGCTTAGCACAGCACTTGGTGCATAGTAACGCCTTAATATCACAATTTTATTATCGTTACTACCTATAATCCTAAAATCAAAGGCATCAGTGACATTGCAGCAACCTGTAAATGATCTACTTGCATTTGTGGCAGTGTAAATACCTCCCAAAATACCTCAACTCCAGCATGCATCTTAAATATCTCATTCAGGCCAAAGGTAAGACACAATGCAATGGTCGCTGTGGTCAGTTTGATTTAACAGGAGTTTTTAGTTCCATGTTTCTCCCCCAAGGCAGAGATTAACCAGAGAAGGCTGAGAAAGACCAAGATGTTTTTGAGGTTCCCCACCCACTGGTTGGAGCAGAGGCTAAAGTTTGTTCTCTTGAAGCAAGTGAGGGCAGGAAAGCCTTGAAAAAAGAGGAAAGCAGCCCAAACCATCATACTAAGAGGCTCTGCTCCATCCATAAAAACAGCTGAAGGTAGTGACCCAGAATGGAAGAATATTGTATTGGTTGCAAAAGCTAAATCTACTCTGTCAGGAGGTTAACAGGGTACAGCGTGTAAATTGTGAGCACTACGGAAAGTAGATGGTCTGGAAAAATTAAATTTTATCAATGACTCTGTTACCTCATTGAGAAGTCAAGCCTTGGAGGAACGCTACCATGACGAGGAGTTCATTATGGGGCTTAATATCAAAGCCGGGGTGCTTTATAACCTGTGCTAACAGAGTGGGATCAGAGGAGATATGTTGGAGTTTTTTATATGCCTATTTTTGAAACTCACGCACTTGGCTTCTAGCGAAAACACCAGGCGCTGACCACTCAGATGTAATGAATTTAATGCCTAAGGGCCTTGATGTAATTAGTTGACCTTCAATCATTTCATTCTACGAAGAGAAGAGGAGGATGGAAATGTTTTAGTTGGTAATTTCGTGGGAGACAAGAATGCTTGTTGCATTGCTATTACCCAAGCAGCTTTGAACATTAGAACAATCGCTTGGGCTCAAGGCGTTAAAAAAAAAAAAATCAGCCTGTTGACAGAAACTCCTGACCATTGACTTTAAGGCACTCTGTTTGCTCTATTTAGCAGTATTCTTTTTTCTTATTTTTATGGCATTTGTTGAGTGCTTACTATGTGGGGTAGATACAAGTTAATTAAGTTGGACAGAAACCCTGTCCCACATGGGGCTCACAGTCTAGGTAGAAGGAAAACAGATACTTAACCTTCATTTTCCAGTTCAGGAAATGGGCACAGAGAAGTTTAGTGACTTGCCCATGGTCACACAACAGGCTCGTGGCAGAGGCAGGATTGGAACCCAGGTCCTCTGACTCTAAAGACTGTGCTCTGTCCACCAGCCCAGTTGCTCCTTCACCCCAGCTGTCTTTCATTTCATTCATTCAATCGTATTTATTGAGCACTTACTGTGTGCAGAGCACTGTACTAAGCGCTTGGGAAGTACAGGTTGGCAACATATAGAGAGGGTCCCTACCCAACAGCGGGCTCACAGTCTAGAAGTCTTGCGCTGCAGACTGTAAGCTCCTCTCTGTAGCCTGTGGACAGCTACCGTATCTACCCAACCTGTTAATCAGTTTTATTTATTGGGTGCTCACTGTGTGCAGAACATTGAACTAAGCACTTGGTAGGCACATTCCCTGCCCACAAGGAGCTTACAGTCTAGTACTGCACTTTCCCAAGTGTTTAGTGCAGTGCTCAATAAGTACCATTGGTTGATAATAGTATGCTGTTGTCAGGGTGAAGCTCTGACTTTGTGCAGAGTAAATCATGCCACAACAATTTAATTTCCTCCTGTGGTACAGTGAAATTGACCTAGAGTACAGGCTCTGCCACTTACCTGTTGTGTGACCTTGGGCAAATCACTTCATCTCTCTGCTTCAGTTGCTTAACTGTGAAATGGAGATTAGAAACCTGTCCTCCCTTAGATCGGGAGCCTAGGGTGGGATAGGGAGTGTGTTCAATTTGAGTGTGTTGTCTTTTCCCAGGGCTTGGTACATAGTCCACCCCACCACCTAGACAAAGAACAAGCAGTTGATGAAACTAGCTATCTTCATTTAAACCTTTTGATTCCATCTGCCATAACCACATCAAAGATATTAGTGGATCCAGTTGAATGGAGAGTCACATCAGAGAAATAAGTATCAACACCTTGCTGTCAACCTGGAACACGTTGAATGGTGGCCAACAGATTGATTTTTAGGGCTGGTATAATTTGATATCATTATAGATCAATCAACAGTATTTATTGAGTGCTTACTGTGTGCAGAGCACCGTACTAAGCGCTTGGGAAGTACAAGTTGGCAACATATAGAGACAGTCCCTACCCAACAGTGGGCTCACAGTCTAAAAGATGACCTGGACAAGGAATTGCTAACATCTTATGTTTGCAATTGACAATAATTAAGAGCAATTGCTTCAAGACAGGATGAAATACAATAAAAAAATGTTCAGTGTAACTCATATAGCCCAGTGACAATGCAGATATTGAGGAGGAAAAATTATCTAGGAGCAAGGTTAGTTTAGGAGTCACGGTGACCACCTCAAGTTGGGGATATGTGAACGATGTATAGTTAAAAAAGCATTGTTATGCTGAATTGTGTTTATATCAATCAATCAGTAACATTTATTAAACATTTAGATTTTGCAAAGCACTGAAAGACTACAATGGCATTAATTTAGATATACTCCCGGACCACACGAGCTACAGAATCTGAAAGAGCGGAGGCCAGATACAAAGGAAGAGGGAAGAGAGAAAGTGGGAAATGGTCCCAATTCTCACAGTACAGAGTGTCCCCGCTCTGATTCTGTGGGTTTTGGAGCATCGTTCCGAGAAGAATCCACTGGGAGGAGGAAATCTGTCCTGGCTGGTGGGAGGATCCTCCTGCAGACCTTGGAGACTTGATGACCTGGAAACTCCCAGAGGTGCTAGTCCCATCTTCCCTCCATCCTATACGCAAGCGGGAACGAGACTTCAGTTCCTCGCGGTCAGATAGGATGTGGCGCTGCCAAACCTCCCGCCATCCCAGTCCCCTTTGCTTCAGGTCACGGAGGCACCCAGATGTGTGGGTAGCAGTCTCGGTTTACAGTGGCTAGGGAAACAGCTTGGCTTAGTGGAAATACCACAGGCTTGGGAGTTGGAGGTCATGGGTTCTAATCCCGCCTATTCCACTTGTCAGCTGGACAAGTCACAACTTCTCTGTGGCTCAGTTACTTCATCTGTAAAATGGGGATTAAGACTGTGAGCCCCACGTGGGACAACCTGATAAGCTTGAATCTACCTCAGTGCTTAGAACAATGCTTGGCATATAGTAAGCACTTAATAAATACTATTATTATTGTTATTATCATCACTAGACAGGCATTTAGCCGTCTCTTGTTTTTGAGGGTGATGCTACTGACAGTGAGATCTTCTCCATGGAAGCAGAAGTGGCTGAAATGACTGATCCACCTCAGATTGCATTTAGGGAAATAATGATAATAATAATAATAATGGTATTTTTTAAGCACTTACTATGTGTCAAGCACCGTTCTAAGCACTGGGGTAGATACAGGGTAATCAGGTTTTCCCACGTGAGGCTCACACTTTCAATCCCTATTTTACAGATGAGGTAACTGAGGCACAGAGAAGTGAAGCGACTTGCCCAAGGTCACACAGCAGACAAGTGGCGGAGGTGGGATTAGGACCTATGTCCTCTGACTCCCAAGTCTGAGCTTTTTCCACTCAGCCACGCTGCTTCTCAGTTCCTTCTGGCCCAGAATATAGTTCCTTCTGGCCCAGAGGCAGATGCCCCTTGCAGAACTTTTCACTGTTTTCATAACTGGCAAGTAGAAGTGTCCACTTAAAGGAGGGCAACTCCATGACTGCCCTTCAGGCTGGTCTAGTCTCCTGTAGTGATTTCTCAAATGTCTGTGGTTATGTTGCATCACTGAGATCTCATCATCGTGCTCTATTAATAAGGTAAATCTTTAAAGGTATCTTTCCACTATCCTGTGCAAAGGCCCGGCCCTTCTTAGATTTTTAGTTTCCATGCTGTGAATAGGATATAAGGACACTGAAGAGGATCCAGAGGAGAGGATCAAACAAAATGAAGAGATGTGGAGAATAGGCTGTGTGAAGGGTCAAGGCTTTCCAATTCCATAGAGGAACAGACAAGCGAAAATAGGCTTGTGTTGTGGGCAAGGAACATGTCTGCCACCTTTGTTGTGCTGTACTCAACCAAGCTTTTAGTACAGTGTTCTCTGCACACACTAAGTGCTCAATATATACCATTGATTGATTGAAGAAAATCTTCCAGGTTGTCAGGGCAATTAAACTCTGGCCCAGACTACCAGTGAGGTGATGGAATTGCCTTCAATATAGATATAGTGACTATCTATCTATCTATATAGCTAGATAGATATCTAGATATAGCCCCAGCCTGAGCTCCCTCCTTCCTCTCCCCCTCCTCCCCTTCCCCATCCCCTGCCTTACCTCCTTCCCCTCCCCACAGCACCTATATATGTGTATATGTTTGTACATATCCATTATTCAATTTATTTTACTTGTACATATTAATTCGATTTATTTTATTTTGCTAATATGTTTTGTTTTGTTGTCTGTCTCCCCCTTCTAGACTGTGAACCCGCTGTTGGGTAGGGACCATCTCTGTATGTTGCCAACTTGTACTTCCCAAGCACTTAGTACAGTGCTCTGCACACAGTAAGTGCTCAATAAATACGATTGAATGAATGTAGATAGAAGCAGCGTGATTTAGTGGATAGAGCAAGACCTAGAAGTCATAAGGTCATGGATTCCAATCCCAGCTCCACCACTTGTCTGCTGTGTGACCTTGGGCAAGTCACTTCACTTCTCTATGCCTCAGTTACCTCCTCTGTAAAATGGGGATTTAGACTGTGAGCCCCATGTGGGACAGGGACTGAGTCCAACCTGATTAGCTTGTATTCACCTCAGCACTTAGTACAGTGCCTGGCACATAGTAAGTGCTTGACCAATACCATTATTATTATTATTATTATTATATTATTATTATTATTATTGCATTCAAAAAGTTTATACTCTTTCTCCCAAGTTTTTAGTACAGAGCTCTGCACACAGTAAGCACCTAATAAATACAATCAACTGATGGTTCGCTACAGACCTTAACCTGTCTGGAGGCAAGAGACTAGACCAGATGACCTCTTGACCCCTGGAGACCAGACCCTACGATACTATACTTATAGATCCTGAATTTCGTGTTGCTTAATAGTTGTAATGAGCAATGAGGAGAAGGTAATTGCTATTTCTGAAGCAACTCACTGAAAATTCAAAGGATGACCTTAAGATGCACTAACATTTCAACTGACATTTTCCTACATGATTTATACTTTGTCCAGCGGTCAGACAGTGAATCAGTCGAACAGACTTATCCCAATTCAGGAAAAGGTGAAAAGGTGTGTTCTCTGTGGTTTAGAGCCTTCCCTGGGGTGATATTAAAACAGTTTTTCAAATTACTTGAAGTATAACTTTCTAGCCTGGCCATGAAACTTAACTAACATAGGCATGAAAACTTAAGAATCCAAGCATTCAATGATTGCATGCTGCATAGATCTTGTTAGTAATGTTAAAGATTTTTGTCTCATTTGGTTGCTTGTTTCTATTTTTTCCTGCTTCATTGTATATATTAAATTCATTATCTCGTGCCACCTCTCTCCATGAATAGATCTGATTTGAACAGCCCGAGATCTTGAGTATTGACTCCTTTAATGCATTTAATGGAGGGCTGGGGCAAGGGAAATGTAAGCATTTGGTAATTGGGAGATAAATAGAATTTTAGGCTGCCAGGGCAGAAAATAAAACCAGCAAATCTTGACATTAAGAAAGCATCTGTATATTTTGGCATAATGAGAAAGTACGTACACAACAGGAAGCACAGATTTAACAGGGAAAAAGACTTCCTACTTCGTTTTTTTTCCTTCAAGGATCTTCTGCTAAATATCTCAACCAAAACAGCAATCATACATGACTACGGTCATTTGTTAAATGAGGATAAGCAGTGTTGCCTGGGGAAAGAGCATGGGCCTAAGGGTCAGAGGACCTGTGTTCTAATTTTAGCTCTGCCTCAACCTCTGGGTATCCTTAGACAAGTCACTTGACTGTGTCTCCATTCTCTCATTTATAAAATGGGGATTAAATACCTGCTTTCCCTCCTGAAACTGTGAGCCTTATATGAGGCAAGGAATATGTCTGACCTGATTATGTCAGGCCTTCCCAGACTAAGCCCCCCTTTGCCTCTCCCCTCCCCATCCCTACCTCCTTCCCCTCCCCGCAGCACCTGTATATATGTTTGTACAGATTTTTTACTCTATTTATTCTACTTGTGCATATTTACTATTCTGTTTATTTTGTCAATGATGTGCATCTAGCTTTACTTCTATTTATTCTGATGACTTGACACCTGACCACATGTTTTGTTTTGTTGTCTGTCTCCCCCTTCCAGACTGTGAGCCCATTGTTGGGTAGGGACCATCTCTATATGTTGCCAACTTGTACTTCCCAAGCACTTAGTACAATGCTCTGCACACAGTAAGCGCTCAATAAATATGACTGAATGAATGAACAAATGAATGAATTATCACATTTCTATCCCGGAGCTTAGTATGGTGCTTGGCGCCTAGGAAGCACTTAGCAAATACCAAAATAATGATTATTATTATTATCATTGCCATCATTAATAATCATGGGGAAGCAGCATGGCATAGTGGATAGAGCACGGACATGGGCATCAGAAGGTCATAGGTTCTAATCCCACCTCTGTCACTTCTCTGCTGTGTGACCTCAGGCAAATCACTTCACTTCTCTGGGCTTCATTTCCCTCATCTGTAAAATGGGGATTGAGACTTTGAGACCCACGTGGGACAGGGACCGTGTCCAACCCAATTTGCTTGTATCCACCCCCACTTTTCGTATAGTCTCTGGCACATAGCACTTAACAAATGCCATTGGTATTATTCTTATCATAATAATAAAAGACAGATTTTGGTCCCCTAACAAATATACCATCCTAATCATACATATTGAATACTAAAGGGCCCAGGAGAGATTGTAAAGGGGGCACAAAGACAACTATCTCCCAGAGGATTTGTCCACAGTCAAAAGCTGCACATATTTCAGGTTAAATGAGAAAGGTAATTGACGTTGGGAGCATGCAACATATATTTAAGCAAAAGCTGGAGTTAGCCAATCCAGAGACTGGAATGTGGTCCCAGATGACGGGAGCAAACTGAGGAGCACCTTACCATACACCCAGGGAAGATCCCAGATCCATGGAAGATGGGCGAAAAGCCAAAGGAACCTCTGTCCTCTTTTATCTATCTCCAAGCTAAAATCAGTCAGGAAAGTAAACGGGAAAATTGAAAAAAAAGTAATGCAGAGAACAACACATCCAACATGACTGCTAAAAGCTGAGCCAAAAATCAATCCCTATTTTCCACATCATCTGGGTAAGCCTAGATCAGGAAAGCAAAGCAATATAGAGCTCTTGCTACTCGGAGTGATAAGATATGGTACTCTGCAATACAGAAAAAACTTCAGCTTCCCTACGAAATTATACAGCCATCAACGGGAAGGTTTCATCATGCCAGGGACTTCAATAAAAAACATGTTGATTTAGGCTCATTGCAAAGCAATATATCTTTAATTGCTGCACATTTAAGGAAAAAATTTTAGAGATTGTGTCTACTAAATGGTACCAATCTGTTTTGGACTTAAATCAAACATAGATTTAAGCTGCTTCCTCACATCATATAGGACTCTGCAATTTCCAACCAAACTGAAATCTCTTTAGAAGCCTTTAAACGCATTTTGGTGACTCTATTAATAGTCTTGCTAATTACAGTATGCTTGCTGTGCAACTTATCTGGAATTCTGTAAGTGTGTCTAGCTTTAATTTCTCGCATTTAACTTTGTGCTTCGATATGTGATGTATTCTTGAGAGGTTTTGCAGCTTAAATGCAATCCAGAACGGTAGCTGCAGGATTGGTGGGGTTTTAGTGCAGCGATTTCACCACTGAAAAAAGATATTCAGTTTGGTCAAATGTTCTGCCGGTACTGGTCTTCAATCTTGCAGGATTCACTGCCAGTTTTTTAATACTTAACTGGAAGAGCAGATTGGGCAGGAATAATATAGCTGATGTTAAGAGGAAGAGGAAGCAGAGATTGTAAATTCATTTATTCAATCGTATTTATTGAGCGCTTACTGTGTGCAGAGCACTGTACTAAGCACTTGGGAAGTACAAGTTGGCAACACATAGAGATGGTCCCTACCTAACAACGGGCTCACAGTCTAGAAGGGGGAGACAGACAAAACACATGTGGACAGGTGTCAGGTCATCAGAATAAATGAAAATAAAGCTGGATGCACATTATTAACAAAATAAATAGAACAGTAAATATGTACAAGTAAAATAAATAAAGTAATAAATCTGTACAAACATATATACAGGTTCTGTGGCGAGGGGAAGGAGGTAGGACGGGAGGAATGGGGAGAAGGAGAGAAAAAAGGGGGCTCAGTCTGGGACAGTCTAAGGTACTGTGGATGTTCGTGAGCACTGTACCTGTAGCCTACATATTCACTTCACAGTGAATAATCATTTCTAAGTAATAATAATAATAATGGCATTTATAAAGCGCTTACTATGTGCAAAGCACTGTTCTAAGCGCCGGGGTGGATACAAGGTGATCAGGTTGTCCCACGTGGGGCTCACAGTTCTTCATCCCCATTTTACAGATGAGGGAATGAGGCACAGAGAAGTTAAGTGACTTGCCCAAAGTCACACAGCTGACAAGTGGCATAGTGGGATTTGAACCCATGACTTCTGACTCCAAAGCCCGTGCTCTTTTCCACTGAGCCACGCTGCCTATCTAAGTGAAGCCATTCTACCTGCTTTGGTTTTATTCTATTGGAAACCCCAATCCTTTCTTGCCAGTAGTTTTTGGACACCATACCAAGGCAAGTTCATGGGAAGCAGAATCACTTTAGGATAACGCCCAGGCCTGGGAATCAAAATAATAATAATAATAATAATAATAATAATAATAATAATAATAATAATAATAATAATAATAATAATAGCATTTATTAAGTGCTTACTATGTGCAAAGCACTGTTCTAAGCGCTGGAGAGGTTACAAGGTAATCAGGTTGTCTCACGGGGGCCTCAAAGTTTTAATCCCCATTTAACAGATGAGGTAACTGAGGCCCAGAGAAGTGAAGTGACTTGCCCAAAGTCACACAGCTGACAATTGGAGGAGCGGGGATTTGAACCCATGACCTCTGACTCCAAAGCCACTGCTCTTTCCACTGAGCCAAGCTGCTTCTCATAGCCACACTGCTATCTCTTTTATACATTTTTTCTAGGACCTGGGTTCTAACACCGGCTCCTCCACTGTTCTGCTGTGTGACCTTGAGTAAGTCACTTCACTTCTCCGTGCCTCACTTACCTCATCCGTAAAATGGGATTGAGACTGTGAGTCCCTGGTAGGATGTGGACTATGTCCATGTTGGTTGACTTATAACTTATATCTACCACAGCTCTTAGAACAGTACCTGGTACAGAGTAACTGTTTAACAAATATCGTTAAATCCAAAAGTTCTGGAACG
This sequence comes from Tachyglossus aculeatus, assembly GCF_015852505.1. Lineage (NCBI taxonomy): Eukaryota > Metazoa > Chordata > Mammalia > Monotremata > Tachyglossidae > Tachyglossus > Tachyglossus aculeatus. The sequence goes on from NC_052071.1 coordinate 50,625,710, forward strand.
AATTCTGTTTGAGTGTAAATTTATAGCAATCCGCTCATACTCCATGATACTACCATTTACTAAATGACCATATTTTCCAAGACCATAACCTGATCATTTCATGGAGTTGGGCCTGTACCTGATTTATTTATAACTCCAAAGAAGCTGTTAATGGTTTCTAGCATGTCTTGATATTTTCATGTTCAAAAGGAAAATGTTTCGCCAGCTTGTAAGCATCTCTCGTCATTGAGGGGAGTTGAGACTGCTCAAAAGAGTGTTTGTTTTCATAAAGAGGTGAAGTCTAGATTTTGTTTTGATCCATCCAAACCGCTACCTTGCTGGTTCAATCGCTCATCCTATCCCGACTGGATTACTGCATCAGCCTCCTCTCTGATCTCCCATCCTCCTGTCTCTCCCCACTTCAGTCTATACTTCACTCTGCTGCCCAGATCATCTTTGTATAGAAACGCTCTGGGCATGTTACTCCCCTCCTCAAAAATCTCCAGAGGCTGCCTGTCAACCTATGAATCAAGCAAAAACTCCTCACTTTTGGCTTCAAGGCTTTCCATCACCTCGCCCCCTCCTACCTCAACTCCCTTATCTCCTTCTACAGCCCAGCCCACACCCTCCGCTCCTCTGCCATGCTAACCTCCTCACTGTACCTCGTTTTTGCCTGTCCAGCTGTCGACCCCCGGCCCACGTCCTTCCCCTGGCCTGGAATACCCTCCCTCCACACATCCACCAAGCTAGCTCTCTTCCTCCCTTCAAAGCCCTACTGAGAGCTCACCTCCTCCAAGAGGCCCCCCTAGACTGAGACCCCCTTTTCCTCTCCTCCTCCCCATCCCCCCGCCATACCTCCTTTCCCTCCCCACAGCACCTGTATATGTTTGTATAGATTTATCACCCTATTTTACTTGTACATATTTACTATTCTATGTATTCTGTTAATGATGTGCATTTAGCATTAATTCTATTTGTTCTGATGACTTCATATCTGTCTACATGTTTTGTTTTGTTGTCTGTCTCCCCCTTCTAGACTGTGAGCCCATTGTTGGCTAGGGACCGTCTCTGTATGTTGCCAACTTGTACTTCCCAAGTGCTTAGTACAGTGCTCTGCACACAGTAAGTGCTCAATAAATACAATTGAATGAATGAATGATTCATTGTGAGTCTCTTTCAATTTTAAAAATATTATCACCTGTATTTGACACTATCTATGAAAGGATTGGTATGATGAGGAAAACTTTGAAATCACCAAGGCCCTCAAATCAAACCTAAAGATTGAGCCGAAACCCAAAGACAGAATTACGAATCATAGTCAATAGTGTCTAGTTGAATTATGATATAAAATGGTAATTGATTAGAACATTCAAGTCTCAATCGCAAGGAATGATTAACCAGATGGCGGATTATCTATCTTCTATCTTTTCATTTTTCCCCTTGCTATTGGCTGTTTCTTTCCCTATGAGCACATTGAAAAAAGTAGGGTCTGCTAGATTGTAAACTCCTTGAGGACAGGGATCATATCTTCCTACTCTAATGTATTTGTACTCTCCCAAGAATTTAGTACAGTGCTCTGCATCTAGTAAATGCTCAGTAAGTGCAATTGACCAATTGCTTAATTGATTGGGGAAGAAGGAAACGATGTATTGTGCAAAACTAATCAATTGGTTCATGGAATTATTGAGCCCAGATCATCCAGTACCTAAATTAACACCCTGGTATTGAGTTGGGCCCTTTGGGTGAAGCAGTAACTCTTCGAAATTGCTATACTGACCTAAGGGACTTTAGTACTCAAGAAGCACATACATGCTGCAACATTCATTCAATTGTATTTTATTCAGTTGTATTTATTGAGCGCTTACTGTGTGCAGAGCACTGTACTAAATGCTTAAATGGTGCCCTAGTAGTCTGAAAGAGTTTGTGCTCTCCATAAAGTGCCTCATTTATTAATCAAGGAATAACTTTAGGTTCTGGCAGAATTAGGCTTATTAAGCTTATAGGAACTAACCATTCCCATTTCTTAGCAAAATGAATATCCAGTCCCGATCAGGGTTAGAGAACACAGCATGGCTCAGAGGAAAGAGCCCGGGCTTTGGAGTCAGAAGTCAGGGGTTCAAATCCCAGCTCCACCAATTGTCACCTGTGTGACTTTGGGCAAGTCACTTCACTTCTCTGGGCCTCAGTTACCTCATCTGTAAAATGGGGATTAAGATTGTGAGCCCCCCGTGGGTCAACCTGATCATCTTGTAACCTCCCCAGTGCTTAGAACAGTTCTTTCTACATGGTAAGTGCTTAATAAATGCCATTATTATTATTATTACTATTAAGTAACAGTGGACTGGGGTATCAGAAAAAGAACTGTCTTTGGATGACGGTCTCTGTTTCTTACCCCTTCTCCTCCCCGCATCGTCTTCCAGTGGGTATATAGACCATTTAGTTCACAGACTGCATTTGGGAATGTTAAGCAATTAGTCAATCAATGGTATTTATTGATCACTTACTATAGAGAAGCAGCGTGGCTTAGTGGAAAGAGCACGGGCTTTGGAGTCAGAGGTCATGGGTTCAAATTCCAGCTCCACTAATTGTCAGCTGTGTGACTTTGAGCAAGTCACTTAACGTCTCTGTGCCTCAGTTATCTCATCTGTAAAATGGGGATTAAAACTGTGAGCCCCCCGTGGGACAACCTGATCTCCTTGTAATCTCCCCAGCGCTTAGAACAGTGCTTTGCACATAGTAAGTGCTCAATAAATAGGATTGATTGATTGACAAATTCCATCATTATTATTATTATGATAATTATTATTATTATGTGCACCACACTCTACTAAGTGCATGTGAGAGCCTAATGCAACAGAGTTGGGAGATATGTTCCCTGCCCACAAAAAGCCTATGTGCTAAAACAGTGTCCAGAGCAACTGTTATAGCTCTTCTAATTGGGTCCCTCACCCCCATTTTGACTCCAGCTAAAAGGACTCTTTCTCAAATTGCAAAAAAAAAAAAAAACCCGACATTTTCAACCCAGCAATCAGATTAACCAGTGTAATTAATCACTCATAAATGCATTGTTAAAATGTCTGAACTAACAGAAACATTCCTTTTCAAAAGATTTCAATATTTTCTGTAGTAAAAGTAGAAAATAGGGCTTAGTACCTGCATTCGGAGGGGAACTGCATTTTTAATTCAAAAAGTTAAAAAAAAGTGCTTTCAAAAATGGTAAAAGTGCATCGTCATCAGCATCGATGGTATTTACCAAGTGCTTACTGTGTGCTGAACACTAGTAAGTGCTCAGGATTGTACAGTACAGTATAGAAGTGCATCTCATTCTTCAACAAATACTATACTGCCTGCAATAAAAACATTTCTCAGCACAAATGTTCACTTACATCGGTCAGTTTATGTGATTTTTCCCTGTAAATACCACTGTTCCCCCTTCAGAATATCAAACTCCTTGTGAGCAGGGAACAAGCCACTTTGTTATTCTGTACTTATCAAGCACTTACTATAGTGCACCACACCTGGTGGCTATTTGATAAATATGACCAGTACTACTATTTGTCCTGTTTCCCATTAGAATGTGATTCATAAAGACGTACCTCCCTGTTAGGCAAGGAGGCCTAACTTCAATACAACTTTTGGCTAACAGATATAGGGAGAAAGAATCCACAAATGTGGGAAAGAATAAGCAAGTAGTACTGGTCAATTTATATGAAAGTAATAATAATAATTGTGGTATTTGTAAAGTGCTTACTATGGGCTAAACACTGTACTAAGCAATGTAGCAGATACAAGATAATCATCATCATCAATCGTATTTATTGAGTGCTTACTATGTGCAGAGCACTGTACTAAGCGCTTGGGAAGTACAAATTGGCAACATATAGAGACAGTCCCTACCCAACAGTGGGCTCACAGTCTAAAAGGGGGAGACAGAGAACAAAACCAAGAATACTAACGAAATAAAATAAATAGAATAGATATGTACAAATAAAATAAATAAATAAATAAATAGAGTAATAAATATGTACAAACATATATACATATATACAGGTGCTGTGGGGTCCCATATGAGGTTCACATTCTAAGCATTCTAATAAATACGATTGAATGAAGCAGAAGGGAGCACAGTTATTGAATCCCCATTTTGCAGATGAGGGAACTGAGGCACAGAGAAGGTAATTGACTTGCCTAAGGCCACATAGCAGGCAAGTAGCAGAGCTGGGATTGGAACCCATGGTCCTCTGACTCTCAGGTCCAAGCTCTTTCCACTAGGTCATGATTGAGAAAGGGCTAGTGAAAAGCAGCATGGCATAGTGGATAGAGCATGGGCCCGGGAGTTATGGGATCTAATTCCTGCTCTGCCACTTGTCTGCTTTGTGACCTTAGGCAAGTCATTTCACTTCTCTGTGCCCCAGTTACCTCATCTGTAAATTGGGAATTGGCATTTTGAGCCCCATATGGGACAGAGACTGTGTCCAACCTGATTTGCTTATATCCACCTCATAATTAGTACAATGCCTGGCACAAAGTAAGCGCTTAACATATACCATTATTTTTATTATTATTGTTATTAGAGAAGCAGCATGGACTAGCGGAAAGAGCACAGGCCTGGGATACCTGCAGATGAGGGAAATGAAGCACAGAGAATGTAAGTACATCTGCAAAAGGGGGATGCAATATCTGTTCTCCCTCTTATTTATATAGTGAGCTTAATGTGGGACAATGACAGTGTCCAATCTGATTGTCTTATATCTATCCCAGCATTTAGAACAGTGCTTGACATATAGTAAGTGCTTAACACTTACCATTATTACTACTATCATTATTATCATTATGGTTATAATCATTATATTCATTGTTGTTGTAGCAACTTGCCTTTCACTTTGGGTCATATTAGTACCTCCAAAGGGACGTGGAGCAATGCTTACTGCTTGACTCTTGTTCTTTTGCAAGAGCAGAATGAACGTACCATACCTGTCTACATGTTTTGTTGTCTGTCTCCCCCTTCTAGACTATAAGCCTGTTGTCGGATAGGGACCATCTCTATATGTTGCCGATTTGTGCTTCCTAAGTGCTTAGTACAGTGCTCTGCACACAGTAAGCATTCAATAAATATGATTTAATGATTGAATGAAATGGACCCCGACCATTGCTCACTCCCTCATTCCTGACCAGACTTGACAGGATCCAAAATGCTGGTCTTCTGGACAATTTTCCCTTCGACTCCTTTCTTCCTTCTGTTGTTCTTCCCCACATCCCCCTAAAATCACTCCCCCCATTTCTCCCTCACTCCAGATGAGAAGCCGAAAACTTGTACTTCCCAAGCGCTTAGTACAGTGCTCTGCACACAGTAAGCGCTCAATAAATACAATTGAATGAATGAATGAATGACTCAATCGCTGGTCAAATACTAGTGCTAACCAGTTTGCTAATCCTCTAACCCTGGTTTGGGCCCTCCCCACTTCTGCCCTTTTGTGATATTCTGTTCCAGGTAAAGTGTGTTTGGAACAGTCCTAAAAAGTCTGAAGTAGAATGGATAGATTGCAAACACAATTAAGAAAATATTAAAGAATCAAGCTCCTGCTAAAAGTGTTTATATAATGAAGAGGATATTGAAGTGTCTGGAGTAGCGTGAGTTGTAATAAAAGGAATTTGTTGTCAGGGTATTTCTACTGGGCAATAAAGTCTGGAGAGGCCCTGGTTTGAGTGTGTCCCACCTTGACACATAGTGAAGCACTTTATTAGATCGTTCTCTTTCCCGATACCCTGGGAGCAGATTACTGTACTTCTGAGCTGCATGTTATACTTTGTTTCCTGGAGTGGGCCATTAGTTGATGGAAATACTTACATCCCACCCAACATGGGGTAAAATAACTAGTGTTGCCAATTTTTACTATGGCGGATGTGATACTCTGAGAGAATATATTTGGTTTTGATGCTATCTAGAGATCTAGGTTTGAAACAGCAGTTCAGAATTATTTTCTGCATTCATCTGTTGGATCTTTGAGCTTTAACAGAAACCTCATATATTGAAAAGATTTTGTGTGGTTTATCCCCTATAACTCTTAGAGAAGCAACAACTTCTATAGATTTTCTCTACAATTGACAAAGGCTTTGGTGTCTATTGAATTCTAAGAACCAATGAAATTCTGGGAAAAAAAATGGTGATGAAGTATGTCATTTCAGAACATATGAAGCCTTTTTTGTTTTTTTGTTTTCTTCCAGCCCAGTTTTTGGTAAACAGAGGTGTTCTGAAGGACCATGGGGGCAGGAGAAATAGAGCTTAAAGCAGATGTTGGGAGGTGGTGATATTGCTTGGATCATTTTCACAACTCTTCTTACTTTTCACTTCCCCCACTTTCTGTCTTCCAGCCTCTTGTTTCCAGGACTTCAGTCCATCTTTCCCCAACAACCAACCCCTCTCCCTGTCCTCATCTCCCATTATCGCCTTATTCCACTCTTCTGTTCTCTACTGTTCCTACCTTCCTATCAGCTTCCCCTCTCTTAGCAATGACAGGGAAAGGTATTTATTATCCCTTTACAACATGCAGTGCCTCCCTTATTTTTGTTTTTCTGTGAACAAATGATATGAGGCCTAGAAGTATCAAAGAAGTCCCTGGTACTCGGGTTTTACCGTATGCAAGTTGGAGCACTATTTATTGTTCCATCCTAAAATGCTTACTGCTATTCAATCATCATTCTCTGAAGACTGATCTGGTGGCTGTTTTCCAGAAAAGTCCATTTAGATGCACTCAATTAAATTTTTGCTTGGTAGTGCATTAATAAAGTGGTATTTGGTCTATTGTTAGTTCTTAAGTGACACAGCTTGTCCAGAAACCTGGAGAGGGCTCCTCTGTACTTGGGCATACTTCGCTCTACAAATAATGAAGCTAATGGTATTTGTGAAGTGCTTACTATGAGGCACAGAGAAGTGAAGTGACTTGCCCAAGCTCACACAGTAGACAAATGGTGGAGCCGGGATTAGAATCCATAACCTCCTGAATCCCAGGCTCATGCTGTATCCACTCTGCAAGGCTGCTTCTCACGTTAATGAAACTTAATCCTTTGCAAATCTCACCTCTCACAGCACTTACTGAACATTCATTCAGTCATTCATTCAACCGTATTTATTGAGCGCTTACTGTGTGAACATCCAATTTAGTTCTTGTTCAGAGATCTTAGAGGCCTTATAATGCAGGGTTTTCATTTTTGTTGGATCCTGGTTTAAGGAAAACTCACATTGCTGTACTCAGCCTTTTCCTTGCTATTTATTTACAGCCTTACTGTGGATTCAGGGTAATCAGATGAGGGGGAGGTTCAAAGCCACTTAATTCATGCTGAAGCCTAGTTGATAGAGCACAGGCATGGAAGTCTAAAGGATTTGAGTTCTAATCTCAGCTCCACCATTTGCCTGCGGTGTGACCTTGGACAAGTCACTTCATTTCTCTGTGCCTCAGTTCCTCATCTATAAAATGGGGACTAAGACTGTGAACTCTGTATGGGGAATGGACTATGTCCAACCTGAGTAACTTGTATCTACCCAAGTGCTTAATACAGTGCGTGGCCTATAATAAGCATTTAGGAAATACCATTAAAAAAAAAAACAAGCCATTTTACAGATAAGTAACTTGAGGCAGAGAGAAGTTAAATGACTCCACAAGGTCACGCAGAAAGCATGTGAGCGATTCAAGATTAGAATTCAAGTCCCTGACTTGTGGTTTTTCCACTAGGCCATGGCACTTGACTGACTACAAGCAGTTTGCCCTGTCCTCCTACAATAGTTCTAGCTAGGTTAAAAACTAAATGATGGAATGGCGTAGCAACATTTCAGAGGCTAGGATGGTTGAAACCTGAATTTTTAGATTGTAAGAACTTGTTGGGCAGGGATCACATCTACCAAATCACTTTGTATTATACTTTCCTGAGCACTTTGTATAGTGTTCTGCACACACTAAGCTCTTGATAAATAGTATTGCTTGCTTGACTGATCTGTTTGGGACAGAGTGGAAGGTCAGCCAAACTGAATTATTTGATGGTCACCAAAAAGCCTAATGGTCACTCTGAAACAGAGCAGACAAGGAGAAACTAATGAAGGAATCTCTCTGTCTGCAAGACTAAAGTCCATTCGTTTTAAATGGGAACTTTGAACAGCATGACAGACTACAAGGTCATTCCTCATCTGAAGCAAACTAATAGATTCGAAAGCATTTCTGTGAGTACCTGACATTTACGTTCCATTTAATAGATGTTTCTTAAGTATAAAGGTTAGTAAACTAAATAAGAAAGTTATCATTAAAAAATATTTACTGGCTGTCCCTAAAAGACCAGCAAATCATGTTCTTGTAGTGAATTCCTGTTGCAAGGATAGTTATTAGATGATTTTGACACCTGTCTACATCTTTTGTTTGTTTGTATGTCTCCCCCTTCTAGATTATGAGCCGATTGTTGGGTAGGAACCGTCTCTATATGTTACCGACTTGTATTTCCCAAGCGCTTAGTACAGTGCTACGCACACAGTAAGCACTCAATAAATACCGTTGAATGAGTGAATGAATGAGTAAGCATGCTGTATCCCATTCCTTCTTGGTCATCAGTCTGATTCCTAGTGTATTATGCGGTATTCCATACTTCCCTAATTGGAAATCTGTTATCAACTGTTAATCATGTAGAACATGTTTGGAAAGGGGCCATTTTAGTGTACTTCCATTAAGTCGAGAGGCATTCTCAAATATGGAGCACACAAAACACTTTCACTTAAAGGTTCTAATTTGTATCTTACGTGCACAGGGACTTAGGTTTCGGTGTACAAAACAGGTACGTGTCATTTAGACATGTAAAGTGAAAACTTAATATTCCTCTGAATGTAGCCTCACTGTTAAACTTTGAAAGGTTAGGCCTGGTGGGTGTTCTCTGCCCTGAAAAAATCTATATTGCCATTTAATAGCTAACAAATTGCCTTCTTTTCTCTCTTGCTTTGAATCTGGGAAATGATGTGCATAATTTATTTTATGTATTTAGAGTCCGTATTAAGAAGTGCTCTAATTCAGGAGTATAATTTTCCCTTCTTGATGTAAAGCATAAATAGCCCTTCACTTTACTTTCATATCCTTGTCCCTTCTCTCAATTCTCCTGTTCTCCCTCTTCTCACTGAAGTTATTTTGCTTATTGCCCCTATGTCTCTTCTGATTCACTCACCCCTTTAGTCTGTGGAGACTTCTCCCCTCATTACTTATTTTATGAGCCCCTTTGGCAAACTTGGGGACAATCTTTGCAACACTCCTTTTCGATCACTTTGGGACCCCATTGCCAGAGCCAAGGAAGCCCTGGGGTAAATACAACTAATCAGGTTTAACAGAGTCCATGTCCCACATGGGGCTCACAGCCTCAATCCCCATTTTGCAGATGAGGCACAGAGAAGTTAAGTGACTCGCCCAAGGTCACGCAAACGACAAATGGCAGAAATGATATTAGAACCCAGGTCTCTACTCATTAGGCCATACTGCTTCCTACATCATCATCATCATCATAATGATGGTATTTAAGTGCTTACTATGTGCAAAGCACTGTTCTAAGTGCTGTGGAGGTTACAAAGTGATCAGGGTGTCCCACGGGGGCTTATAGTTTTAATCCCCATTTTCCAGATGAGGTTACTGAGGCACAGAGAAGTGAAGTGACTTGCCCAAAGTCACACAGCTGACAGTTGGCAGAGCTGGGATTTGAACCCATGACCTCTGACTCCAAAGCCCAGGCTCTTTCCACTGAGCCGGCTTCTACACCATCATCACCCCTCCAGAGGGGTTCAGGGCCCCAGTTATGCTTGCAGTGCAGCATGCACTGAACCTGCAACATTCATCGGCTCAACCAATCCGATAACTTAGTAGCTGACATGGCAATGACTGCGGCAGATGGGGTTAGAGTTACAAATCTTGGAGGTAACTTTTCTCCTGAATACATTTCTGCTCTGTGAGGGGAGAAGGGCAATCATCTCAATACCCAAATGTAATCCTTCACATTAGAAAGGATTAAAAAAAAAGTTACTTTGAGCCAACTCACAATTCAAAAGAAACCTATTCCCCATTGGACCCTTCGGCAAAATCCTCATTATTGTAGAGGTGGCTGCAAAATATCTTAAGGTCAAAATAAGGTTAAAGGACCTAATGGGCAAGCTCCCTTCTGTTTCACTTTTAGAAAACTGGGGTGAAACCAGGACTCGTGGACAGGTTTTGAAATCCAGGCCAACTAGGAACAAGAATATTTTAAAAACGTGGAAGAGACAAAGATAGCTTCATTGACTGGGATGTGAATAGCCTTCCCTCTCCTTCAAATGAAACTAAACTAAGAATTTTTATCATCAGCTCTGCAAGTCATAAACCAAAAGACTTATGTCTCAAGTCCTGAAGGGACTATTGTAAGGTTTTGGCAAAATGCATTCAGGCTTACTGTGTCTTGCTCCGGTTCTTTTTTCTCCCACCCTTCAATGGTGAGAAAAAAAACATTCCACCATTCGTTTTAAAATCCTACTTCTTCCTCACATGTGTCAGAATAAATCTCCTGTTTCAAAGACTATTTAGTCCTGAATACATTCTGCCTCCCCATCAGTCCTACAGCTCTGACCAGCATTAGATAACACAAAGATGACACGAATTGGAAGTTCCAAACTCATATTAACGTCTTCTGACTGTGACTTACTGTCAGTGACATTTTTATGTTGATATACTGTTGATGCAATCCATAAATGCAATCTTAAATTTCAAGTGTCTGGATTTGTCAGCTCAGTTCAGGCATCACCTTAGTTAATGTTCAGCTTACTGTATTTATGCAAAGGGAAGGGTAATGGACATTTCCATTCTGCACTAAATATGATTGGAGCTTTGCTGTATTCTAATCAGGACACATAGAACAGGGTAACTCTCACCAGTAAGCCAGAGTTGCCGACTGAAAATATAAGCCCTTAGAAGCTCCTGAGCTTACTGCTATTCACCTGGTGGATCTCTCAATCACAAAGCTGAATGAGTCCATTAAGGTTATGAAACAGAAGCTTAAAGATGATGTGGAATGCACTTAAAAATAAATTAAAATAACTAAGTTTCCATATCACCATGCTCTGAGTAGAAAATATACCAATAAGGCCACCTGGTATTTTTTTTTTTTTTTGCAAAAATGCCAATACAAATGATCTCATGCAAAATTAAATCAAAACTTTTCAAAGAAAATCTTTTTTTTCACCCAGCTAAAGCTCTCTGAATCTGTATTCTGTCTTTGCAGAGGCAGAGAGACACAGGCAGGAACTCAGAATGAGTTCTCCGTTTGCCAGGGCTGGCAGCAATTCTTGCAAATCCTTCTCGCTGGCCCTAATGGGCAACTGGAGTAGCAATTGATTTTTTCAATATATTATAGCATAATGAAACGCCAAAGGGAAAAAAACTTGAAGATTATCTGCACATTTTATAGACACGGGTCATATTCATTTCACCCTCCCAAATAGGTGACGACAGTGTATTTACTTGGGACCCAGTGCAGAAAACAAATGCAGCATCTCATTTTTCAAATAGTCTTTCTTAAGCATCCCTGTGTGTGCAAGAACTCTGTAGAAATAAATCAGCTCCGGTGCCTGACCTCTGGTTACTTAGTGAAGTCGATTTGCTATTCATGGATATTTCAAAAATGGAATGGACAGAAGATGCCGTCCATCATAGGAATCGTAGCAAAAGCCTAGAGAGGCTTGAACCACAATTGGGTAAACCGTGGTCATAACATTCTCTTGACCTCATTCGGTTGGGGAAACTAAGCAAAAACATTCTGGCTGTCTCTGCCCAGGGAAAACCCGGCAGGAAGGAGAGAAACTTTCAGCTTTCTCTGTGACTTCGTGGCACTAACAATATTGGACCCATCCATCATCTGACTAGATCTTTCTGGGGCAATTCAGCATGGAAGGATCAAAAGCTTTTGGATGAGGTTCTTACAGGAAAGGCAATTTCTCCAGCCAGTTGTGTTCTAATATGAGAAGCAGCATGGCCCAGTGAATAGAGTACATGCTTGGTAGTCAGAAAGACCAGGGTTATAATCCCAGCTCTGCCACTTGTCTTCTGTGTGACCTTAGGCAAGTCACTTAACTTCTCCGTGCCTCGGTTACCTCATCTGTAAAATGAGAATTAAGACTGTGAGCCCCATGTGGGACGTGGACTGTGTCCAACCTGATTAGCTTGTGCAGAGCACTGCACCAAATGCTTGGGAAGTCTCTGACCATAAGGCGCTTGCGAGAAGTACTGAGGTTTAGTGGAAAGAGCACGGGCTTGGGAGTCAGAGGTCATGGGTTCTAATCCCAGCTCTGCTACTGGTCAACTGTGTGACTTTGGGCAAGTCGCTTAACTTTTCTCTGCCTCAGTTACCTCATCTGTAAAATGGGGATTAAGACTGTGAGCCCCATGTGGGACAACCTAATTATCTTGTATCTACCCAGTGCTTAGAGCAGTGCTTGGCACATAGTAAGTGCTTAACAAATACTATTATTATTATTATTATTATTATTATTATTATTATTATTATTATTATCATTACCAGACATTAAAATAAATTACAGATAGGGGAGAGGGAAGCCTATAAAGGTAAGTACATAAATGGTATGGGACTACCTTCCTTTGACTAAAAAATTGGTGCCTTCAGTACTCCTCTCTCCAGTGAACTCAACTCCCTCCCTCCTCTGTCCCTCTTCTGATCTTGCATTACTAAGTTGCAGCCCTGGATCACCTCCACAATATGCTTCCTCTGCTCCTGTGGGTGAGCTGCAGAACGTAACTGGTGGAAATACAGATACCATTCATTCATTCATTCAATCGCATTTATTGAGCGCATACTGTGTGCAGAGCACTGTACTAAGTGCTTGGGAAGTGCAAGTCGGCAGGCCAACCTTGTCCATTTCAAGTCAATCCTCTCCTCCATTTGGTAAAATTATTTCTCCATCCTTATTGACTCTCATGACCACTGCACTGGCCAGTTGTTTCAGACACTTGACTCCCTCCTCAAACATCTTGCCCACCTGCCCCCTCATCATCATCATCATCAATCGTATTTATTGAGCGCTTACTGTATGCAGAGCACTGTACTAAGCGCTTGGGAAGTACAAATTGGCAACATATAGAGACAGTCCCTACCCAACAGTGTGTTCACAGTCTAAAAGGGGGAGACAGAGAACAAAACCCTAAACCCTTGCCCCTCATGACCTGGCCATGAACTTCATTGAGATAATTATAATCATTAAGTGTGATCTCCTGACAATCTCCCCTGCTCCTCTCTGGTCCCTCCCCTCACCTGCCCCCTCTTCCTCTGTCTTGTCTTTCCCAACAGTATCTCAAGAGGCAATCTCCCAACTTCTCTTAAAATCTACCCCTTCCACTGTACTTTTGACCCCATCCCTTCAAGCCTTATCAAAACACTTGCCCCTCCCACTTTCCTCCCTGATTGCCATCTTCAACTTTTCATTTCCCAATGCTTTCTTCCCCACTGCTTTCAAACATGTTCATGTATCCCCTATCCTAAAAAATCCCTCCCTTGAACCCATGGCTTCTTCCAGTTATCACCCTATTTCCCTGCTACCATTCCTCTCGAAACTCCTTTAGTGAGTTGTCTACACCCTCTGCCTCTGAACGCATTAAATCTGGGTTCAGCTCCCTTCACTCCTTGAAGACAGCCCTCCCTAAAGTCATCAGTTATATCCTTCTTTTAAATCCAGCTGTATCTACTCCATATTAACCTTAACCTTAGTCACTGGGAACCACCCTCTTTCCTAGAAACATTATCTAACTTTGGCTTCACTGACAATGCCCTCTCCTGCTTCTCCACCTATCTCTCTGGCCAATCCTTCTCAATCTCATTCGCAGGCTCCTTTTTTATTTTAAAATGACATTTGTTAAGCACTTATGTATCAGGCAATGTACTAAGCACTAGGGTAGATACAAAGAAATCAGGTTGAACATACTCCATGTCCCAAATGAGGTGTTCAATCTTAATCCCTATTTTAAAGAAGAGGTAACTGAAGCATAGAGAAGTTAAGTGACTTGTCTGAGGTCAGACAGCAGACAAGTATCAAAGCCAGGATTAGAATCCAGTTCCTCTGATTGCCAGGCTTGTGCTCTTTCCACTAGACCACATTACTTCTCTTCTATCTGTCAATCTCTAACTGTGTGAATACCTCAAAGTTCAGTTCTGAGTCCCCTTCTATTTTCCATTTACACCCACTCCCTTGGAGAACTGACTCACCCCCATGGCTTCAACTACCATCTCTACCTGGATGATCCCCAAATCTACCTCTCCAGTTTTATCCTCACTCTTTCTGTGGAGTGCTGCATTTCCTCCTCCCTTTAGAACATCTCTACCTCGATGTCCTGCTGATTGTCTTGCCTTGGGCTGTTGAGTCATCTCCACCCCATAGCGACACAATGGACACATCTCTTCCAGGACGCCCCACCTCCATCTGCAATCGTTCTGGTGGTGTATCTGTAGAGTTTTCTTGGTAAATATATGGAAGTGGTTTACCATACCTCCTTCCACACAGTAAACTTGAGTCTCCGCTCTTTACTCTCTCCCATGCCGCTGCTGCCCAGCACAGGTGAGTTTTGACTTGCCGCAGATTGCCTTCCACTCACTAGTCACTGGCCAAGCTAGGAATGGAATGGATAGGCTTCTCCTTGACTCTCCCTCCCATAGTTGAGACTGGTAGAGTACTGGAAACTCTCCAGGTGCGATCCCGAGAGGGGATGTCCCTCTGATACCTCAAGCTTAAAAATATCCAAAATGGAACTCCACATAACTTTTCAATGAATAGGGGCAGTCCACAATGTTGAAGACTGCTGAGAGGTCAAAGAGGATTCCGATAGATTAGAGGCCATTGAATTTGGCAAGGAGGTCATGGGTGACTTTTGAGAAGGCTTTCTACATGGAGTAAAGGAGACAGAAGCCAGAGTGAATAGATTCGAGGAGAAGAAGTAAAGGAAATGGGTGTAGACAACCCACTTAAGGATTTTAGAGAGGAATGGCAGCAGGGAGATGAGGCGATAACTGGAGAGAGCTGTGAGGTCAAGAGAGGGGTTTTTTTTTTTAGGGATGTGGAATTAGTCGTGTATAAAAGCAGTGGGGAAGAAACCACTGGAAAGTGGATGGTTGATGATAGCAGTCAGGGAGGAAAATAGGGTGGGAGCAAGTGTTTTGATCGGGTGCGAAGTGTTGAGGTTTGGGAGGCATAAGTGGAGGAGGTAGATTTTGAGTGGAGAAAGAAGTTCTTTGAAATACTGCAGGGAAGGGTGGCAGAGTAGGAAGATGGAGGGAATGGAGGGGGCAGGGGAGATTTTAGGGAGATCAGATGATTTTGGGCAAGAGATTTGAAGACAAGATGTGGGGTTTGAGGAGGGAGTTAAAATATGAAACAGCTGGCATCTGCAAAGAGGTGTGGGAGTCAAAAATACCTCAAGTCAAGAGACACGGGTTCTATCCTCAGCTCTGCCATGTGCCTGCTGTCTGACACTGGGGGAGTCACTTAACTTCTCTGTGCCTCAGTTTCCTCATATCTAAAGTTGTTTTAGGACTCCCTGCTCTCCCTTCCTCTTAGTTCGTGAACATCATGTGGGACATGGAAAGCATAATGCTTGTCTCACAGTTAGTGTACCTAGAATGCCATTAGTTATCTTCGTGTTTGTTATGCCAGAACCCAAAGTGGAATATCCTACAGCAAAGTCTTTAAAACCTTTCTAAACTCTTATTTTTTCACAAGTATCTTAAAAAAGAATCACTGAAGACTAAGCATATAATCCTCCAAAGTGGTTTTCACTCTGTAGTTTGGAAAATACCATACTCCAGGTTGGTGTTTAAAATATCTTTCATTAGAAGGTTATGAGTTAAGGGTTTGGTTTTCTCCTTTTGTGCTAAGGTTAAAAGATCAATTTCCAACAAAAGAGTGGGGCATCAGTCTTAAAGCTGGATGAATCTAGGGAAATAAGTATTTTTGCTCCAAGAAATAAATATTGGTTCTTAACCTTATAACTGGTGAATTCCCTATCCACCCCTCTGGTCCATAATTCACCTGATAGTCAACTGAGAGGCAAAACCTAGAATTACTCATTCGAGTTGTAATTATTAAAGGTTTATAATCCTTTCCTGTTGACGTACTGACTGGGGACTAGAATGTCTGAGGGGATAAAAGGAAGAAAGTGTGCGTGGGGAGAAATTATTTAGAATCATTGGTCCTGATATGAGGAAGTCTGAAAAAAACAGAAGAACAATACCTTGAATTTGGGTAGTGTTTTTAGATCTCCAAAGTTGTATCGAATCCATTACCTCAGTTTCCCTCAAACTTAAAATTATGGTAAGACTGACATTATCCATATTTTACAAATGAGATACTAAGGCACAGAGAGGGTAAGTGACTTCTGGAGGTCACGCAGCAGGCCCATGACAGAAGTGGGCCTGAACATGGCTATAATATCATGTTTTTTGTCATCCTCTTTAGTGGTAGCACAGCCAGTTGAAATTGCAACAAAAGAGGTCATGAGAACATATAGAAATAGTATGTATTGAGCACCCCCTGGCTGTAATGTGCTCTCCTATAATAATAATAATAATGATGGTATTTGTTAAGCACTTACTATGTGCAAAGCACTGTTCGAAGCGCTGGGGAGATACAAGGTGATCAGGTTGTCCCACGAGGGGCTCACAGTCTTAATCCCCATTTTACAGATGAGGGAACTGAGGCCCAGAGAAGTTAAGTGACTTGCCCAAAGTCACACAGCTGACAAGTGGCAGAGCTGGGATTTGAACCCATGACCTCTGACTCCAAAGCCCGTGCTCTTTCCACTGAGCCACGCTGCTTCTCTATGCCCTTGGGAAGTGCAAAACAAATATGTGGCAGATCACCTGGCCACAAGGAGCTTACGCTCTACAGGGTGAAACATGGCAGAGTGGATAGAGCCCAGGCCTGGGAATCAGAAGGTCACGTGTTCTAATCCCAGCTCCGTCCCTTGTCTGCTTTGTGACCTTGGGCAAGTCACTTCAATTCTCTGAGCCTCAGTTACCTCATCTGAAAAATGGGAATTGAGACCGTGAACCCCATGTGGGACAAGAACTATGTCCAACCCAATTTGCTTGTCTCCACCCCAGCGCTTAGTACAGTGTCTGGAACATAGTAAGTACTAACAAATACCATAATTAGTACTATTGTTATTATGAAAGTATTTACATGGAGCAGGATGGGAGTCTTTCATATTGATGCTTACCCCAGAGTGGATTGTCAGCCAGGCATAGCTAAGCAAGTGCAATAATTTACTTTTGTTTCCTGCGCTTATATATCTTTGCTTGGCATCTTGTGATTCCCTTTCTTCCCTTGGTATCTGCCCTCCCCGCAACCCAAATTCCCCACTCCCTTTGGGGTCAAAGTATTAGTATTCTTGTAGACTGTGAGCCCACTGTTGGGTAGGGACCATTTCTATACATTGCCAACTTGTACTTCCCAAGCGCTTAGTACAGTGCTCTGCGCACAGGAAGTGCTCAATAAATACGATTGAATGAATGAATGAATGAATAGTAGAGTAAGTAGGTTCTTTTTCTTCTTTCCAAAGAGGCTGGATCAGGAGATGGCTCTTCACCCTTAGAACATCCTAGGCAGCAGCCTCTGTAGCTGGAGGAGAGGGGAGAGGGATGATGCCCCACTTCATCTCCCTCTTTCAGAGAACATGTGCCTTCCCACTCCCCCTCCCACAAAGTCTGTCTTTTGGTTTTGTATTTTGCCTCATCTTTGGAGTTCCAGAACCATTTCCTCCGAATAACCATTTGGTGGAGGCAGATCAGGTGACTTCTAAAAAATCATTTTTGCTTCCCATTGTTCCTTCCTGCCTTGGGTATTTGGCCTCCTGCTCTGACTGTTGACATTTATTGAGTTTCAAAAGTATTTACCATCGTGGTCAGTGCCAGACAACAGAACCTACAAAATTTGCCTAATAAAACAAACTGAAACAAAACCCTAACAATGCATTTAGCAACTTTCAAAAAATCCATTCATAAAAGAAACTTCCACAAAATGCACCTGGAAGGCAAGACTGGATTGCTTATCTAAAATATGCTCAATCCATATCTCGCTGCTCTTCAAAAATCTCCAGTGGCTGCCCATCCACTCTCACAACTACACAAACTCCTTACCTTCGGCTTTAAGACATTCAAACAACTCTCCTCCTGACCTGACAACTTGAATCCTCTAACACCAACCTACTCACTGTACCTCTATGTCGCTTATGTTGCTGCCGACTCCTTGCCTCTCCCTTCCCCTCCCTTTCATTTCTGACAAGGCACCACTCTCCCCGCCTTCTAAAATCCTATCTCCTCCAAGAGGCCTTCCCTGACTAATCCCTTATTCCCCTCCTTTCCCCCACTTCTGCATCACCTACACAAATGAATCTGTAGCCCTTAAGCACTTGATATCCGCCCTATCGTCAGTTTCACAGCACTTACGTGTGTTCATATTGTATTGTAACCGATCAATGGTCAATCAGTGGTATTTTTCAAATGCTTACTGTGTCCCTATGCTAAGTGCTTGCACTTTCCCAAGGACTACGTGCACTGCTCTGCACACAGTAAGTGTTCAATAAGTATTGTTGATTGATTGTAAGTCTGGAGGAAAGGATCACGTCCTTTAACTCTGTGGTACTCTCTAAAATGCTTAGTGTACTGTGTAAAAAACAGAAGCTCAATAAATGCAATTTGATGCAAATGAAAAAGTAACAAAGTAATAATAAGAATAACACCTGGAATTGTTGATGAGCTAGAGAGAACTTTGGCTTATGTATCCTCTATTCTAAAATAGAAAGCCCTCTGTTGACCCCACAGATCCTTGAGTTATCATTCTATCTCCCTTCTTTCACTCCTCTCCAAACTCCTTGAGTGAGGTGTCTATAGCCGCTGCCTCCAATTCCTATCCTCCAATTCTCTCGTTGATTCCCTCCAATCTGGCTTCCACCCCTGTCTTTTAACCAAAACTTCCCTCTAAAAATCAGCAATGATCTTCTTCTTGCCAGACCCAACAACCTCTACTCCATCCTAATTTTCCTCTAGCTCTCAGCTGCCTTTGATGATATGGACTACTTTCTCCTGAAATTGTTATGCAATGTTGGCTTCCCTGACACTATCCTCTCCTGGTTCTCTTCCTATCTCTCTGGCCACTCATTCCTGGTGTCTTTCACAAGCTCCTCATCTGCTTCGCACCCCCTAAATGGGGGAGTGTCTAAGTTTTTTAAGTTTAGAGTCCCCTTCTGTCCCCCATTTATACCCACTCCCTTGGTGACTATTCTCTCTCATGGCTTCAATAACCATCTTTATGTAGATGATTCCCAAATTTACATCTCCAGTCCTGATCTCCTCCTTCTCCCCACTCTCACATTTCCTCGATCCTTCAGGACATCTCTACGTGGATGTCCCACCGATACCACAAGCAGAACCTGTCCGAAACAGAACTACTCATCTTCCTACCCAAACCCTCCCCTCATTCATTCATTCAATCGCATTTATTGAGCACTTACTGTGTGCAGAGCACTGTACTAAGTGCTTGGGAAGTACAAGTTGGCATCCTCCCCCATCATCGTAGATAACACCACCATCATGGCTGTCTCACAAGTCTGTAACTTTGCCACTATTCTCAACTCCTCTCTGTCATTCAAAACTACATATAATAATAATGATAATGATGGCATTTATTAAGCACTTACTATGTGAAAAGCACTGTTCTAAGCACTGGGGAGGTTACAAGGTGATCAGGTTGTCCCACGGGGAGCTAACAGTCTTAATCCCCATTATGCAGATGAGGTAAATGAGGCACAGAGAAGTGAAGTGACTTGCCCAAAGTCACACAGCTGACAATTGGTGGAGCTGGGATTTGAACCCATGAGCTCTGATTCCAAGAGCCCGGGCTCTTTCCACTGAACCACACTGCTTCTCTGCTCTTCAATATACATATTCAATCTATCACTAAGTCCTGTCTATTTTACTATCATGACATTGCTAAATTCTGTCCTTTCCTTTCTATCCAAACTGCTACCATGTAAATCCAAGCACTTACCCTATCCCACTTTTATTACTGCATCAGTCTCCTTGATGACCGCTTGCCTCCTGTCTCTCCCCACTTCCATTTATGCTTCGCCCTGATGTCCAGATCATTTTCCATGAAACCGTGCAGTTTGTGTTTCCCCACTCCTCAAAAACCTCCAGTGCTCACCCATCCACCTCCACATGGTATAGCGGGTAGAGCCCAGGCCTGCGAGTCAGAAGGTCACGGCTCCTTATCCCAGTAAGGCCACTTGTCCGCTGGGTGACCTTGAGCAAGTCACTTCACTTCTCTGTTTCTCAGTTACCTCTTCTGGAAAATGGGGATTGAAACTGTGAGCCCCATGTGAGACAGGGACGGCGTCCAACCCAATTTGCTTGGAGGCACCACAGTGATTAATACATTGTCTGACACGTAGGCACATAGTCTCCCTCATCCCATGACCAAGTACTACCTCTGGCCTGGAACTCCCTCCCCTTTCATATCTGACAGACAATCACTCTTTCCACCTTTTAAGCGCTTATAGTAAGTGCTTAATAAATGCCATTATTATTAGTATTATTATATACCTTGGTGTAATTGAATTATTCATATTAATGTCTATCTTCCCCTTTAAATTGCAGCTCCTTGTGGGCAGGGAATATGTCTACCAACTCCATTATATTGTACTTTCCCAAACACTTAGTACAGTGCACACTTTAAGTGCTCGATAAATACAATGGATGGAGTGATTTGGCATCAAAAAAAGTCCAGGAAATGACGCCAAACCTCACTATTATAATTGACTCTAAATATTCAGCCTTGAAAACCACACTGCACTAGCCAATTGGTAATAAATTTAGAATGCCAGAAAGGCATGTTACAGAAAGAAACTTCAGCCATGGACTAGCGCATTCATAAGATCAATGGTCCATTGCTATCTTACCGGAATAGGATACCTTTCTGGAAATTAAATAATGATATTAGAATGCTGACAAAATCTTTCAATGCCCATGTATTTATTTTAGATGAGTGAGATGAGAACTAAGGTTGAAATTTTCAGATAAAAGATGAAAAATAACATTAATAATTGAAATCTTCCTGAGCCTGAAATCACTTGAATCGATGGAAAATGTAAACCCTGCCCATTTTTTCAATGTGTCTGTATTTTATGCCTATTACTGGAATGCTCTCATTTCAGTATCTTTCAAGGTGCTTTTCCAGGGGGTAAAAACAGAAAATGTCACACACAGAACTGCAGTCCCCATGGTAAACAAACAGAGACCCATGTCATCCCAGTATATCAGCTGGAGCACCTACAGAGTAGGAGACAGAGAGGATTTGAAAGCCAAAGACTCTCTTAGGGACCAAAAAAAAAAAAAACAAGGCATGCATCTCCTCCTCAGAGCTGTTAGGCAGAGTTCACACAGGGTCTTATCTTTATCCCAAAAGAGCAAGGAGAAAAAGGTGAACTTTAAAGAAAATGAGAGGGTGGTTTAAGATTTGAAGATTAAAATGAAGGCTCGCAGTTTGACCCGGCCACATTTCCATGGTCGGCTCAGGGTACAGACACAAGAGGATGATGACTTTTCTGTCCGTGGGAGGATTCTTTAAGAGGTGGGAGTTGTTTCACAAAATAGCAAATTTCTTTAGGGATTCATCTTAGGTGCCCACAGGATAGCAGGATAGTTTTAAATCAAAGCAATTTGGCTTCAATCCACCCCTCCCAGAAATCTGGGTCCACTGAAGAACAAAGTCTACCTTGAGTGGCCGACTTCTAGACTGTGAGCCCACTGTTGGGTAGGGACCGTCTCTACATGTTGCCAACTTGTACTTCCCAAGCGCTTAGTACAGTGCTCTGCACACAGTAAGTGCTCAATAAATATGATTGAATGAATGAATAAATGAATGACAAGTAATCAGGGACTTCCTACACTTGGTTTTGAAATTGAGGAAAGTGATATGAATCCTGAATGCAACCTGAGCAAATTCCCCAAGCAAAGAGCAACGACTGCCAGGAATGATCCATCTAATCCTGGGATTACAGTGGATCCCAAGGGTTTGGGGAAAATCATTTCAAGTGAGATTTTGCTGCACAAGAATTGTGTCTATCCCTCTGGACTCTTTGGAAAGGCCATATGTCAGTTTCTCTATTTGGAGAGTTTGCTGAGTGTTTACCAAAATGGGTTCATGACCCTTTCTAACCCCGCAGGTGGTATCAGCTGCAATACAGTGTGGAGTTAAAGTGAATTTTTTTTGTAGATGGGATTTGCATACACATATGATGATGATGGTATTTGTTCAGCGCCTACTATGTGCCAAGCATTCATTCATTCATTCAATCGTATTTATTGAGCGCTTACTGTGTGCAGAGCACTGTACTAAGCGCTTGGGAAGTACAAGTTGGCAACATTTAGAGATGGTCCCTACCCAACAGCGGGCTCACAGCCTAGAAGACTGTTCTAAGCACTGGGGTAGATACAAGGTCATCAGGTTGTCCCACGTGGGGCTCACACTTTTAATCCCCATTTTCCAGATGAGGGAACTGAGGCACAGAGAAATCAAGTGACTTGCCCAAACTCACACAGCAGAAAAGTAGTGAAGCCAGGATTCAAACCCACAACATGTGTCTCCGAAGCCAGGCTCTTGCCACTGAGCCATGCTTCTTCCATGTGAGCCCGCTGTTGGGTAGGGACCGTCTGTATATGTTGCCAACTTGTACTTCCCAAGCGCTTAGTACAGTGCTCTGCACACAGTAAGCGCTCAACAAATATGATTGAATGAATGAATGTATAGCTCATCTACAATGAAAATCCACTATTATATAGATATATGTGTGTGTGTGTGTGTGTATGTATACCCACACAACCACACACACTATATATAAATGGTGTGTGTATGTATTTCAGTTTCTCCAATTGTGAATTGTGAGAACTTGTGCACTTTGAAAAAGATTGCTCTTGAGAGAAATGGGGCTGTCCCTTTATATAGTACTTATCTGATGCTATTCACAAAACAGAAACTCTGCTCAAGATAAGATAAGGGCTATCTAACTTCACCTATGTGGCCATCTCTTCTTTCACTGACATACAATACTCTTAGGGTAAGAAAATGGAGGAAATGTGAATTTCAGGCAAAAGACTCTTGCCTTTCAGATTTCCATTTTCAGAAGTAATTCTTTGTGCAGAGGGAGTCATGCAATCCAGGTGCAGGCCATTTGAAAAATGTAAAGTGAAGCCTTATATGCTTTATAAAGTAGCATGGGGTTTAGAACCATGGAAAGGTTAAGCATTGTGGGTGTTCTCTGTCCTGAAAGAACCAATATTACATTTTAATGGCTAAAAAAATGACCTATTTCTCTTTGTCCTGGAATGTGTGAGTAATCTGTTTTAGGTATTTAAGGGTGAATTACATTCCATGAATTAATCATCTCTTGAGATAGGAGAAGGCTTGTTCTGCTACTGAAATCTATCAATTTCTCTCTGTCATTATCCAATTTTTCTCCCCCCACGTCCTTCCCTTTAATCCTTTTCTTTTATCTCTTTAACTTTCAATGCTCACAGTCTGCTTGCGTAATATCTGGCTATGCCATTCTTTGGAATTATGCTCTTAAACTTCCCTTGCTAAAGAGGATCAAACCAGGCTGGTGTTGGTACGGGCAACTTTAGTGGAAAAGAGTCTGAGTCCATATTGGTGTACTTCCCAAGCGCTTAGTACAGTGCTCTGCACACAGTAAGTGCTCAATAAATAAGATTGAATGAATGAATGAATAAATTAGTAGTTCATAATAATTATAGCATTTGTTAAGCACTTCCTATGTGTCAAGCACTTTTCTAAGTCCTGGGTTACGTGCAAATGACTAATTTGGACACAGCCCCCGTCCCATATGGGCTTCACAGTTAAGCAGGATGGCTAGCGGGTTTTAAATCCCCATTTTGCAGAAGAGGAAACTGAAGCACAGAGAATTTACAACTACTACTACTACTAGTAATAATAATAATAGTAATAGTGGCATTTGCTAAGCACTCACTATGTGTCAGGCACGGTTCTAAGCATTTGGGCAAAATTTAAAGAGACTTGCCCAAGTAGAAAATGGAGGAGTCTATATTGGAATCCAGGTCCTCTAACTCCTGGGCCTGTGCTCTTCTTATTAAGCCACTCTGCCTCCCAAAGTTATAATTATGTGGTATGCTTTGTCCTGATACACTAATAAAGTCTAGTACTGCTAAACTGACCTGAAGAGCTGGGAGTTGGAGATTGGACATAGTGTTGAGATTCTGGGTATTCTATGTAAGTGCAATAGTGTTTTCCTGGTGATTGAATTAAATTCACACTGAGAAAATACTATTCTCTCTAAGTGCTTCATTGTGTTTTCACTCCTTTTCACACTCTATTCTAAACTGTGGTCTAGGCTGCTCCTTTCATATTTAACAACAGCTGCTTGTAACCATTTTGATCTCATTCACTAAACTCTCTCCGCTTCCTCCTTAAGAGTCCAACTTAAATCCCAAGCCCTACAGGATTAAGGGGAGTGAAATATCCTTTCTCCACACCACAATCACCAAAACACACTTAACTAAAGTTGTACAGTTTCTGCCCACAAGAAGATTATACTCTAATGGAGTTCCAGCACCACTGTCTCAACAGTTTTTGCTGAACTTCTGATGATACTCTTAGCCTGGTGAGCTGGAAGAGTTTTTATATATGTACATAGTGGGTGAGGAACATATTATTACTTCAGGTGGCAAATCTATTATTGCACCCTTAAGCATAACAGTTTGGAATAGAATGAACTAGACTTGCCTATGACACTGTCCTGCTTCATCCCACTATTGTTTAAAAGTTTGTGTTCCATCATGTCTTGGGTACAATTCTGCTAACATAGCCTGGC
The DNA here is from genome assembly GCF_015852505.1 of Tachyglossus aculeatus. Taxonomy (NCBI): domain Eukaryota; kingdom Metazoa; phylum Chordata; class Mammalia; order Monotremata; family Tachyglossidae; genus Tachyglossus; species Tachyglossus aculeatus. Next base: position 50,650,633 of record NC_052071.1, read on the forward strand.
ACATATTAAATAATAATGATAATAATAGTGATGGTATTCATTAAGTTCTTACTGTGTGCCAAACACTGTTCTAAGCACTGGGATAGATAAAAGGTACTCAGGTTGTCCCACGTGGGGCTCACAGTGTTAATCCCCATTTTACAGATGAGGTTATCGAGGCACAGAAAAGTTGTGACTTGCCCAAAGTCACACAGCTGACAAGCAGCAGAGCCAGGATTAGAACCCATGACATCTGACTCCCAAGCCCATGTTTTTTCCACTAAGCCAATGCTTAACAAATACCATTATTATTATTATTATTATTATTACATCACACTGATTCATTTGGTGATTGGAGAAGGCACAAGGAGAAATAAACATACAATAAAGATGCACATCCATGATTAGATATAGGATCCCATGGCAGAAATTCATATAAAACACTCTAGACTGTAAGGTCCTGGTGGGCAAGAGATGTGTCTGCCAACTATGTTGTGTTGTATTCTGTCAGGTTAGTTTTGTGATGTGAATACAGTAAGTGATCAGTAAATACCAATGATTGATTGATAAGACACACAAGTATGTCTGAGTGGGTTCTGCAACTTGCCTGATCTGTGACCTTGGATTCTCATGTTATTAACTTCTCTGTACTCAGTTTCCCCATCTATAAAATGGGGATTCAATACCCATGCCCCTCCTACTTAGACTCTGATCCCCGTCAGGGATGGGTATTATCTTGTATGAATACCAGTGTCAGTACAGTGCTTGGCGTGTAGTTAGCACTTAACAAATTATTATTATCATTATTTGTGGGCATTATGTCTCTTGTCCAGGCAAAATGAAGTACATAAGTATCTCAGCAGCAGTTATGAAAGTTTTAACAAGTACTTGAGGGTCAGGATGTTATAAGGTGTAGAGTGAGACAGGATACACACATATATTTGGTCCTTGAATGAGGCTGAATGAGGCTGAGTCTCATTCAAAGTAGACAAAGGGGAAAGGGTGAATGACCACAGCAATAAGGTGTGATGTCTCATTCCTCTAGATTCTAAGCTCCATGTAGGGAGGGAATGCGTCTACCAACTCTGCCGTATTGTTTTCTCCCAAGCGCTTAGTACAGTCCTCTGCACACAGTAATTGCTCAATAAATACCATTTATTGATTCCTCAAAGTTATTCAATTGTCATCTCAGGGTGGACTTGAGATGGAAATGGAGCAGTCCAGTCCACTAGGCCTGGATTACAAAAAATGCATGAAGCAAATGGGGAACAGTGAGTGTCGGTCACAGGGGAATCCCCATCAGAAGCATCAGAAAGAAATGAAAAATACAGGAAATTCCAGAAGCAAACATCTCTAAGTATCTAGGGATGAAATGTGGTAAAGAAACTTCCAACACTGATTTTTGATTAACATAATTGGCTGCTAATGCTCCAACCCTAAACTTGCTAAAGAAAATGCTTAACTTCTGGGATACAGAGATATGGGGCAAGTTAGTGAGTCTATTTGCATTAATAATAATAATAATGATGGCATTTATTAAGTGTTTACTATGTGTAAAGCACTGTTCTAAGAGCTGGGGAGGTTACAAGGTGATCAGGTTGTCCCACGGTGGTGGGGGGCTCACAGTCTTAATCCCCATTTTCCAGATGAGGTAACTGAGGCACAGAGAAGTGAAGTGACTTGCCCAAAGTCCACAGCTGACAACTGGCAGAGCCGGGATTTGAACCCATGACCTCTGGCTCTGAAGCCCGTGCTCTTTCCACTGAGCCCGGCTGCTTCTGCATTACATATCTAATATCTGTTATCCTGGAGAAAGCCCTTCATCCTTTTAATCCTGTCACTGTACAGGCTTTCCTTCCAGGTTCTCTGCAGAATGACAGTGTTCAGCTACTGCCACCACCTTGGGACTAATGGTAAAATCCAAGCCATACCATGAAATCCATGGTAAACAAATAATTTTGTTTTGACTCCTTAACCCTTCAGAAATGTATAAAGTGGGCAACAAAATGTAGTACTTAAATTATAATTCAAGACAATGAGCCAAGTAATACATAGCACCCATCTGGTGTGAAGTGAAGGGCTAGGTGGGACTTGTACCCTAATCTCTTTGTCAATTAATCCAACAATCAATAATATTCACTGGGTACTTACTGAGTGCAGAGCTCCGTTGTAGACACTTTGCCCACCATGATATAATAGAGTTGGGAGACACAATCTATGTCTAGAGAAGCAGCGTGGCTCAGTGGAAAGAGCCCGGGCTTGGGAGTCAGAGGTAGTGGGTTCTAATCCCTGCTCCACCACTTGTCATCTGTATGACTTTGGGCAAGTCACTTAACTTCTTTGTGCCTCAGTTACCTCATCTGTAAAATGGGGATTAAGACCGTGAGCCCCACGTGGGACAACCTGATCACCTTGTAACCTTCCCAGCACTTAGAACTTAGTAAGTGCTTAATAAATGCCGTTATTATTATTATTATTATTATTATTATGTCTTCTGGGAACTTACAGCCTAATGGGGAAGACAGAAATTAAAAGAAATTACAGATAGGGGAAAATAACGATATGTACATGAGTGCTGTCTTATTAATAATAATAATAATAATAATATTTGTTAAGTGCTTACTATGTGCGAAGCACTGTTCTAAGCTCTGGGGAGGATACAAGTGATCAGATTGTCCCATGTGGGGCTCACTGTCTTCATCCCCATTCTACAGATGAGGTAACTGAGACACAGAGAAGTCAAGTGATTTGTCCAAAGTTACACAGCTGACAATTGGCAGAGCGTGGATTTGAATCCATGACCTCTGACCCAAGGCCCTACTGAGAGCTCACCTCCTCCAGGAGGCCTTCCCAGACTGAGCCCCTTCCTTCCTCTCCCCCTCGCCCCCCTCTCCATCCCCCGACATCTTACCTCTTTCCCTTCCCCACAGCACCTGTACATATGTATATATGTTTGTACATATTTATTACTCTATTTATTTATTTTACTTGTACATATCTATTCTATTTTATTTTGTTAGTATGTTTGGTTTTGTTCTCTGTCTCCCCCTTTTAGACTGTGAGCCCACTGTTGGGTAGGGACTGTCTCTATATGTTGCCAACTTGTACTTCCCAAGCACTTAGTACAGTGCTCTGCACACAGTAAGCGCTCAATAAATTTGATTGATTGATTGACTCCCAAGAACATGCTCTTTCCACTGAGCCACGCTGCTACTTATTAAAGTTAACCCTTTCAAAAGGTAAAAGCCTAACAGTGTCAGGGAGTGGAAAACACTTACAAGGTGGTGGTCAGAAAAGGAGCCCTCCAAGCTTAAAGCAGAGAGAGTTGGAAGCAATGCTGAGAGGCAAACAAATGTAATAGCGGATGCCAAGAGGATGGCCAGTGATTTCCTAGTCGGACAGGTTGACACTGTAGAGGTGAGTAACGGAGGTTAAATTGGAAACAGGAATCCTATTTGATAGATATCTAGTGGAAGAATAAGTTAAATGGGTTTCTCTGTCAAACTAATAAAAGGTGTCCAAGAGTAGAGAAATGCATAAATGGATAGGAGAAACCCAAGGTGAGAGACTTTGCCTAATAAATCATAGAGGAAATTACAAGCATCTTTGAAATAATTTGCAATTGGCTAAGGGGATCCAGGGTCACGGAGTAGAAGGAACTGTATGACTAATGTGAGATGAAACCTTAAATGTCATTTTAGAGAAGCAGCGTGGTTCAATGGAAAGAGCACGGGGTTGGGAAGCAGCATGGCTCAGTCGAAAGAGCACGGGCTTGGGAGTCAGAGGTCATGGGTTCAAATCCAGGCTCTGCCAGTTGTCAGCTGTGTGACTTCGGGAAAGTCACTTTATTTCTCTGTGCCTCAGTTACCTCATCTATAAAATGAGATAGTACAGTGCTAAGTACAGTATAAAATGAGATTAGTACAGTGCTAAGTGCTTAGTACAGTGCTCTGCACATAGTAAGCGCTCAATAAATACGATTGATGATGATAAAATAGGGATGAAGACTGTGAGCCCCACGTAGGACAATCTGATCACCTTGTGTCCTCCCCAGCACTTAGAACAGTGCTTTGCACATAGTAAGTGCTTAACAAATGCCATCATTATTATTATTTGCAAAAATTCTTAGAAATCCCAAAAGTTCAAATGCAACAAGCCCGTGGAGGACTTTACTCCTGTATTAATTTTTATTTTATGGTAGTTGTTAAGCACTTTCTTTGTAATATTTTATGGTATTTGTTAAGCACTTACTGTGTGCCAGGTGCTGTACTAAACACTGGGGTAGATACAAGATAATCAGATCAGACACAGTCGTAGTTCTACATGGGACTCCCAGTCTTAATCCCCATTTTACAGAAGAGATAACTGAGGCACAGGAAAGTTAAGTGACTTGCCCAAGGTCACACAGTCGACAGTGGCAAACCTGGGCCCATACTCTTTCCATTAGGCCACCGTGCTTCCTTGGAGCATCATGGTTCTCCAGAACCCACCCAGCAAATCCACTAGCCCACAAGAGGATGTGAAAACTCTATCCCTGAAGCCAACTGGGATTTAGCAAGTGATTCTGGTGGTCCTTGTGGTGTTTGGGGGTTTATTAACTGCTTCCTACATTCCAATTTATTGAAGCAGTGTGGCTCAGTGGAAAAGAGCAGGGACTTTGGAGTCAGAGGTCATGGGTTCAAATCTCAGCTCTGCCAATTATCAGCTGTGTGACTTTGGGCGAGTCACTAAACTTCTCTGTGCCTCAGTTACCTCATCTGGAAAATGGGGATTAAGACTGTGAGCCCCCTGTGGCACAACCGATCACCTTGTTACCTCCCCAGTGCCTAGAACAGTGCTCCGCACATAGTAAGTGCTTAATAAATGCCATCATTATTATTACCATTATTACTTAGAGTCCAGAGCACAGTATTAAGTGCTTGGGAGAATACAGTACAGTTTAGCTGGTAGACCCGATCCCTGCCCACAAGGATCTTCCAGTTTAGAATGGAAGAGACACAAGCTTACCAGGTCACATGTTCCCCCACAACTCTTCTGAATAATACTGGTGCAGGAGAGCTGAGTCAATTATGGTAGTTCTCTGTGACAAACTAAAGAAGAGAGATATCAAGAAATGACGTTTCTTTTTACTTAATACTTTGAAAATTATATGCAAATAGATTGAAAAACTGTTATAGGTACAAGCCGATTATTGTCTGCCGTGTGACCTTGGGCAAGTCGCTTAACTTCTCTGTGCCTCAGTTACCTCAGCTGTAAAACAGGGATTGAGACTGTGAGCCCCACATGGGACAAGAGGCTGTGTCCAACCCACTTGGCTTGTATCTTCCCCAGCACTTAATAAAGTGCCTGGCACATAGTAAGCGCTTAGCAAATACCATAATCATTATTATTATATGCAACTATATCATCATCATCATCATCAATTGTATTTATTGAGCACTTACTGTGTGCAGAGCACTGTATTAAGCGCTTGGGAAGTACAAGTTGGCAACATATAGAGACAGTCCCTACCCAAGAGTGGGCTCACAGTCTAAAAGACTGTGAACTATATCATTTCATTTAGTTTTAATCTCGGGAAATTCCTAGTGGAGGCCAGTACTCAATTTCTGCCATTAAGTTCATTGTCAGCAGGGAACATTTCCACTAACTCTGTTGTACTGTACTCTCCCACGTTCTTAGTTCAGTACTCTTCACACAGCAAGTGCTCAATAAATACCACTGATTGATTATATAGACACCGCCCAAACTTTATTATTATTGTTAATGATAATCATGGTATCTGTTAACTGCTTACCGGGCCCTAAGCACTGTTGTAAATGTTGGAGTAGATAAACGAAGCAGCGTGGCTAAGTGGAAAGAGCACGGGCTTGGGAGTCAGAGGTTGCGGGTTCTAATCCTATCTCTGCCACTTATAATAATGATGGCATTTATTAAGCACTTACTATGTGCAAAGCACTGTTCTAAGCGCTGGGGAGGTTACAAGGTGATCATGTTGTCCCATGGGGGGCCTCACAGTCTTAATCCTCATTTTACAGATGAGGGAACTGAGGCACAGAGAAGTTTAGTGACTTGCCCAAAGTCACACAGCTGACAAGTGGCTGAGCCGGGATTTGAGCCCCTGACCTCTGACTCCAAAGCCCGGGCTCTTTCCACTGAGCCACGCTGCAAGTCATTTAACTTCTCTGTGTCTCAGTTACCTCATCTGTAAAATGGGGATTAAGACTGTAAGCCCCATGTGGGACAACCTAATTACTTTGTATCTATCCCAGCACTTAGAACAGTGCTTGGCACATAGTAAATGCTTAACAACTACCACCATTATTATTATTATTACAAAATAATCAGGTCAAACACAGTCTTTGAATCTCAAGCGCCTCACAATCTAAATAGGAGACTTAACTGCAAAATAAAGTGGCTTGCCCAAGGTCATGCAGCAGGCCTTGGCTAGGGGTCAGGATTAGAATTCAAGCCCTCTGACACCCATGCTCATTCCACTAGGCCACGCTTGATTGATTCCACTGGGTTTTCTTCTAAATTCCAGAGCAGCAGGAGAAAGCTGAGATTTTTAAAGCTTGTGAGGTCACTTGGAGGGATGTGTAATAATAATAATAATAATAGTGGCATTTATTAAGCACTTAAAATGTGCAAAGCACTGTTCTAAGTGCTGGGGAGGTTACAAGGTGATCAGGTTGTCCCACAGGGGGCTCACAGTCTTCATCCCCATTTTACAGTTGAGGTAACTGAGGCCCAAAGAAGTTAAGTGACTTGCCCAAGGTCACACAGCTGACAATTGGCAGAGTGGGGATTTGAACCCATGACCTCTGACTCCAAAGCCCGGGCTCTTTCCACTGAGCCACGCTGCTTCTCTAGCACTACACTTCTCTAGTGTAGTGTGCTAGAATTAAATTCATCCATCTCTTGTTAATAGGCTTGTGAATTTGCCCAAGGTTACACAGCTGACAATTGGCAGAACGGGGATTTGAACCCATGACCTCTGACTCCAAAGCCCGGGCTCTTTCCACTGAGCCGCACTGCTTCTCCAGCACCATGGTTCTCTAGTGTAGTGGGCTAGAGTTGAATTCATCCATCTCTTGTTAATAGGCTTGTGAATTTTCATTAATTATGGGTTTGAGAACCTATGAGACAATTAGAAAAGTTAGGGGATAAGACCTGACTCTTGTCACTTTAGGTGTGATATTGGTTAAGTGATGTAAACTCTCAGTTCTCAATGTCTTCATCTAAATGTATAGCTAGCACTTTCTGTGGGGAAGTTGCATAAATGTTAACTTATCAACCTTTGAAAAGTGTTTTGAAAACACGAAGTGTCACATTCTATTTTTGCTCCCTTCCCTTTAATTAGGCGTTACCAGGAGGTTTAGACTGTAGTAATGTCTATTTCTGTGCAGTTAACTCTCCCCAAATTCCCATCTTGCTTAATCTAAATGTGAAACAGATTTTGCATGTGTGTGCTTACCACAGGACATAAGCTTAATATGTTTCAGCAATCATTCGAAATTTGTTCAAAGTATTGTTGACCTTCAGCTTAAAAAAAAAGATTGAGAGCAATTCCAAAAGTCCTGGAATGGTATATGGGCTGCCTTTTCCTGTGGCGTTAAGATAGAGTGTCTTTATAATGGTGACAGGGTATTTTAGTGGAAATACTAATGGAATTATTGGAAATACTGCTACTATATCTGAGTGGAGGAAGAAGACACAGGAGCAGGAAGTTATGTTGAAAGGTGAATCCTGAGCAATGATGCTAATTCATAATTTAAGTGGTAATGTATCATGTGGGGTGACTGCTGTTTTCTGTGCCCAGCTCATGGGTTCAGGATTCAAGACCAATAAGCATGGTTCTGATTATCTTTAGACTATGTAAACTAGTTATCAGGAAATTAATCACATTATTGAGCACCAACTGTATTCAAAACACTACGCCTCGTCAGCTGTGTGACTTTGGGCAAGTCACTTAATTTCTCTGTGCCTCACTTACCTCATCTGCAAAATGGAGATTAAGACTATGAGCCGCATGTGGAACAAACTGATAACCTTGTGTCTACCAGTGCTTAGAACAGTGCTTGGCAGATAATAAGCACTTAACAAATACCATCGTTATTATTATTATTATTATTATTATGTCTGTTATATTGTTATACTGTATCTCCCAAGCACTTAGTAAAGTGCTCTGCAGCCAGTAAGTACTCAGTAAATATGACTGCCTGACTACAATGCGGGCAGGAAGTCAGATGCTAAATAAAGTACAGAGAGGAGGAAGAAGAGAATCAAAAATCCTGATAGAATGCCTAGAATGTTTAAATTACAACAATGATGGTATTTTTTAAGCACTTACTATAAATCAAGCACTGTTCTAAGCACTGGGGTACATACAAAGAAATCAGGTTGGACACAGTCTCCGTCCCCCATGGGGCTCACAGTCTTAATCCCTATTTTGCAGATGAGGTAACTGAGCCACTGAGAAGTTAAGTGACTTTCCCAAGATCACACAGCAGGCAATTGGTAGATCCAGGATTAGAACCCACGTCCTCTGACTCCCAATCCTGTGCTGTTATCACTAGGCCATACTGCTTCTCCAAGATAATCAGATTGGACATGGTCCGTGTCCCACACGGGGATCACAGCCTTAATCCCCATTTTGCAGATGAGGTAACAGAAGCCCAGAGAAGTGAGTGACTTGCTCAAGGTCACACAGCAGACATGTGGCAGAGAAGGGATTGGAACCCAAGTCCTTCTGAGGCCCAGGCCCATGCTCTATCCACTAGGCCACACTGCTTCTCAAGTGAATATTCAGTGGAAAGAGCCCGGGCTTTGGAGTCAGAGGTCATGGGTTCAAATCCGGGCTCCGCCAGTTGTCAGCTGTGTAACTTTGGGCAAGTCACTTTACTTCTCTGGGCTTCAGCTACCTCATCTGTAAAATAGGGATGTAGACTGGGAGTCCCACGTGGGACAACCTGTTGACCTTGTATCATTCCCAATGCTTAGAACAGTGCTCGGCACATAGCAAGTGCTTAACAAATGCCATTATTACTATTATTATTATTATTATTATTATTATTATTATTATTATGCCAAGTACTATACTAAGCACTGGAGTAGATGCAAGATAATTGGGTTGGGCACAATCCCTCTCCCACAAGGGGCTCACAGTCTTAATCCCCATTTTACAGATTAAGGAACCAAAACACAAAGAAATGAAGTGACTTGTTCCAAGGTAGCAGATTTGGAATTAGAATCCAGATCCTCCCTACTCCCAAGTCCGTGCTCTAGCCACTTGGACATATTGCTTGATTTGAAAAACAGGTATCTGCTAAAGAAAACAAACTCCTTACTTTTTCATTAGGCAAAATACAATTACATCAAGAGTTTGGCTTTTTACTCTTCAAGGAATTGCTGAGCTCTTTAATGTTCATTTAAAACTGTGTGTATATATACGTATGAATATCTACATGTCTGTATGGTTTTGGAGTTATCATTTTGAAAAAGCTAACATAAAAATATAAATCTCTATATATCGAGACCTATATAGATTTTTATATTTTTACCTTAGAGTTTTCTCAATGATAACCCCAAAAGGTTTGGGTTGAATTCCAAATGTTAAATTACCATACGTGTAACTAGAGATTCTATGGATAAAAATGCAAGGGATTGGGAGGGAGAAAGGAGCTAAAATACGGTAGCAATGGTACTTTTTATGTATCTAGCAGCATGGCCTAGTGAAAAGAGTACAGGCCTGGGAGTTGGAGGATCTGGGTTCATTCCCAGATTCTACCATTTATCTGCTGTTTGACTTTGGGCAAGTCACTTAATTTCTCTCTACCTGTTACCTTACCTGTAAAATGGTAAAATGGGAATTAAATACCTATTCTTCCTCCTGCTTCAGCTGACTGTGCGTCCCATAGGAGACAGCGACTTTGTCCAACCCAACTCACTTGTCTCTATCCCAGTGCATAGACCAGTGCTTGACACATAGTAAGCACTTAACAAATATCATTAAAAAAAAATCCTTCTCTGTGTTCTCTTCTTATGGAAAATGAAAGGTTTTCACAAGTGTTTGGTGAGAGCAGAGTAGGGTGGCAAAGATTTTCTTTTTAAGGCCTATCTTCCCGCTGACTTTCCCATCACTCTAAACAGCATCACTATTCTCCCTGTCACATAAGGCCATAACCTTGGCGTTATCCTCAACTCATCACTTGCATTCAACGCACATATTCAGTTTGTCACCAAATCCTGTTGATTCAACCTTAACACTATGACTTATACCCTCCCTTTCTTCTCCACCCATACTGCTACCATCTTAATCTAAGCATTTATCCATTCCCTGCTTGGTTACTGCATCGGCCTCCAGGCTCACCACCCTGCCTCCTATCTCTCCCCAATTCAGTCCATATTTCACTCCGCTGCCCAGATCATTTTTTTATAAAATCATTCAGTCCATGTTTCTCCACTCCTCAAGAGCCTCCAGTGGTTGCCTATACACTTGAAAGAAGGATTTAAAGCACTTAATAGCCTTACCCCTTCTTACCTTACATCCCTGATTTCTTACTACAACCCAGCCTGCACTCTTTTCTTTTCTAATGCCAAACTATTCATTGTATCGATCTCGTCTATCTCTCCGCCGATCTCTTGCCCACATCCTGCCTCTGGCCTGGAACGCCCCCCCTTTTCATATCAGACAGACGATCACTCTCCCCGCCTTTAGAGCCTTATTCGTTCAATCAATCAATTGCATTTATTAAGCACTTACTGTGTGCAGAGCACAGGACTAAGCGTTCAGGAGAGTATGATATAACAGGGTTGAAAAACAGGTTCCCTGCCCACAGTGAGCTTACAGATATTAATGGCACATCTCCAAGAGGCCTTCTCCAAATAAATTCTCATATCCTCCTCTCCCACACCTTTCTGCATCACCCTTGTAGTTTGGATTTGCACCCTTTATTCACCTCACCCTCAGCCCCACAGCACTTATGCACATATCTGTAATTTGTTTATACAAATGTCTGTCTCCTCCTCTAGACTGTTAGGTCTTTTTGGTAGGGAACATATCTACTAACTCTGTTCTATTGTATTCTGCCAAGTGTTATTACCTTCAAAGCATAACTAAGGTCACATATGGAGAAGCAGTGTGGCTCAGTGGAAAGAGCACAGGCTTCGGAGTCAGAGGTCATGAGTTCAAATCCTGGCTCCGCCAATTGTCAGCTGTGTGACTTTGGGCAAGTCACTTCACTTCTCTAGGCCTCTGTTACCTCATCTGGAAAATGGGGATGAAGACTGTGAGCACCCCGTGGGACAACCTGATCGCCTTGTAACCCCCCCCAGTGCTTAGAACAGTGCTTTGCTCGTAGTATGTGCTTAATAAATGCCATTATTATTATTTTATCTTCCAAGTGGCCTTCCCCAAAGTCTTCCCTGGCACACTCTCCTTTTTGTGCCATCTATGCACTTCAGTCAGTGATCTTTGAACATTTGACATTTGCCCTACACCCAATCTCACAGCACTTATGAACATATCTTTCAGTTATATAAGTAATTATTCATTCAAATTAATGTCTATGTCCCCTTCTGAAATAAAAAAAAATAAATGATGGTATTTGTTAAGTGCTTACTATGTGCCAAGCCCTGTTCTAAGCACTGGGGTAGACACAAAATACTTAGGTTGTCCCATGGGCGGCTCACACTCATCATCCCCATTTTACAGATGAGGTAACTGAGGCCCAGAGAAGTGTTTTGTTCTCTGTCTCCCCCTTCTAGACTGTGAGCCCAGTGGTGGGTAGGGACCGTCTCTATATGTTGCCAAATTGTACTTCCCAAGAGCTTAGAACAGTGCTCTGCACACAGTAAGCGCTCAATAAATACGGTTGATTGATTGATTGATTATGTTGCCAACTTGCACTTCCCAAGTGCTTAGTACAGTGCTCTGCACACAGTAAGCGCTCAATAAATATGATTGATATATATATATATATTGATTGATTGATTGATTGAAATGACCCACCCAAAGTCACACAGCTGACAAGCGGCAGAGCCGGGATTAGAATCCACGACATCTGACTCCCAAACCCGTGTTCTTTCCACTAAGCCACGCTACTTCTTCTAGACTGTAAGCCTCTTATGGACAGGGAACATGTTGCTAATTGTTGTATTGTACTCTCTCAAGTGTTTAGTACAGTGCTCTGCACATAGTGCTCAATAAATATGATTGCTCAATTTCTTAATACAGTTCCTTGCTCACAGTATGTGCTCAACAAATATGATTGATTGATTGATTAAAGGACTCCTTGTTCTCCCAAACCCTTTCCTTTTCCAGGGTTTGGTTTCCTTTGACATGGCTGAGCAGAACATTCAGTAGAACAAACTGGTTCGTTTGGGAACATTTTGGTAACTCCTTCATCATTTTTATTAACATAATGAATGTCAATATGTCACCCAAAGTGAATTGTTTGTGGTTTTATTTTATTTTTTCAGGGTTGGCTTGGCAGCGTGACCATTCTCACATCTGCTCCACTCCGATCATGGCTCCCTCGTACAGGGACTAGCAGAACCCCACTGATTAACAACGTGATTGTTTCGTACAAGATATGATCAGGCTGAGGAATAACATGAGGTGTCTGTCTCCTTTATAAACAGATGACAAGAATAGGCAACATAAAAGGAGGATGAGGGGGGCGGTTGGGGTACTGTCTAGTACACAATCAATCTCTAGTGATTTTATGGAGTCTGCCAGATTTATTAGTACTACAGAGGTGGTGTGGAAAATTTAAACAGACACGTTCAGGGGCATATTAAGCATACGGTTTTGTGCCACAAGCTGTCACATCTCTCGTGCCACTATGCGAAGCCTCTCTTGTTTGTCTTTCCCCATATATATCTTTTAATATCAGTAAGACTGCTTTACTTTTTGGGGGGAATGTTTTCAGGGTGGAAGGTTATTTCCTCAACAAGCGAAAATTCAATTAGAGGCACATTAATTCTTTCCATCCCTCAGGATACCTTCTTTCAGGCCCTAGGAGGAAATAATAATAAAAATGATAACGATGGCATTTGTTAAGCGCTTACTATGTGCAAAGCACTGTTCTAAGCACTGGGGGGATACAAGGTGATCAGGTTGTCCCACGTGGGGCTCACAGTCTTAATCCCCATTTTACAGATGAGGTAATTGAGGCCCAGAGAGGTTAAGTGACTTGCCCAAAGTCACACAGCTGACAAGTGGCGGAGAAGGGATTAGAACCCATGACCTCTGGCTCCCAAGCCCACGCTCTCGCCACTGAGCCACGCTGCTTCACATTGCTTCCTCAGCCACAGACTGTCAGCGTGCTGTCTCAAAAAGCTCAAGTGATTTGAAGCATTCCTTCATTGTTTCCTCACTCCTCGTCAACCACATCCTACCTCTATTCTGCAACTGTCTCCCCCTTCATATCCGACAGATGACCACTCTCCTCACCTTCAAAGTCTTATTTAAATCACATCTCTCCCAAGAGGCTTTTCCCAACTAAGCCCTCATTATTTCCTCTTTTCCGTCTCCCTTCCACATTAGCCTTGCCCTTGGATTTGCCCACTTTTTTCACCCCACTTCAGCCTTTTAGCACTTATGCACATATTCTTAGTTTATTTTAATGTCTTTCTCCCCCTGTAGGATGCAAACTCACTGTGGGAGGAGAATGTGTTAACCAACTCTGTTATTCTTGTACTCTCCCAAGAGTTTGATACAGTGTTCTGAACACAGTAAGGGCTCAATAAATATTATGGATTGATTGATTGCTCCCAGAGGCAGAATAGCCTGGATGGGGGCTGGGGAAGGGACACCTCTCTCCTCTTATCCTGACATATCCTTCTCTTCCTGGGGTGACACAGGGCAAAGGGTTGGAGGAGTGTGTTGACCCAGGCCATGTCCCTTTTCAGAAAGCTAAAGCTTCTTGACTTATTCCACACTGGAGCGAGGCAAACAAGACTGTAACGTACAAATGAGGCCTTAGTCAGGAAAAGCCTCTCAGATTAGATATGATTTTAGTAGGGCTTTGAAGGTGGGGAGATTGGTGGCCTGTTGCATATGAACTGGAAAGAAAGTTCCAGGCCAGAAAGAGGACAGTGGCAGGGGGTTGGCAGTGAGATGGATGAAATCGAGGTCCAGTGAGCAAGTCGGCATCGGAGTGAAGGGTATGGATTGCATTGTAATAGGAAGTCAGTAGGAGTGGGAGGACTGATTGAATTCTTTTAAAGTGGTTGGTGAAGAATTTCTGTTTGATGTGGAGGTAGGTGGGCCACCAGTAAAGAGTTTTGAGGAGTGAGGAGCTATGGACTGAATAATTTTTAGAAAAATTACTCAGGCAGCAGAGTGAAATACGGAGTGGGGAGGGGAGAGACAGGAGGCAGGGAGGTCAGCGAGGAGGCTGATGCAGAAGTCAAGGCAGGAAATGATTAATATATGCTCTCAAGAAGCTTTCTATCTCTAGGGGGAAATCATCACTAAAATAAATTACAGGTAGGGGGAAGAAAGGAACATAAGGATATGCACCCAAATCTAATAGCGAGTCGGGGTGGAGTATTAATGAATATCCAGTATTGAAGTAGATACAGCATGGCTCAGTGGAAAGAGCACGAGCTTGTGAGTCCAAGGTCATGGGTTCTAATCCTGGCTCTGTCACTTGACAGCTGTGTGACTTTGGTAAAGTAACTTAACTTCTCTGTGCCTCAGTTACCTCATCTATAAAATGGGGATTAAGACTGTGAGCCGCATTTGGGACAATCTGATTGCCTTATACCCACCCTTCCCCCCCAGCGCTTAGAACAGAGCTTGGTACATAGTAAGTGCTTAACAAATACCCTCGTTATTATAATAATGATAATAATAATAATAAGGGCATTTATTAAGCGCTTACTATGTGCAAAGCACTGTACTAAGTGCTCAGGAGGTTACAAGGTGATCAGGTTGTCCCATGGGGGTGCTCACAGTCTTAATCCCCAATTTACAGATGAGGTAACTGAGCCCAGAGAAGTGAAGTGACTTGCCCAAAGTCACACAGCTGACAATTGGTGAAGCCAGGATTTGATTTTATTATCCAAGCGCTTAGTACAGTGCTCTGCACACAGTAAGCGCTCAATAAATATGATTGAATGAATGAATCCCACATGGAGCTAATAGCTTAAAAGGTGCATGGAATTGCTAAAGTGACAGTAGGGTGAGAAAAAGGGAGGGAAAAGGAGAGATTAATCAGATAAAGCCTCCTAAAGGTGATGTGATTTCAGAAAGACTTTGAAGATGCAAAGAGCAGTGGTCAGCTGGGTGTGAAGGAGGAGGGAGGTCCAGCTAGAAATGAGGGTATCATCATCATCAATTGTATTTATTGAGTGCTTACTGTGTGCAGAGCACTGTACTAAGCGCTTGGGAAGTACAAGTTGGCAACATATAGAGACAGTCCCTACCCAACAGTGGGCTCACAGTCTAAAAGGGGGAGACAGAGAACAAAACCAAACATACTAACAAAATAAAATAAATAGAATAGATATGTACAGGCCAGCAGTGACAGAGATAACATCAGGATACAGCTAGGAACTTGGCTTGAGAGGGCAGAAACTGAGGTGTAGTGGGAGGTAGTGGGGAAGAGAGAGCTGGGTAATCAATTAATTCATTAATTGTGGTATTTGTTAAGCGCTTACTATGTGCCAAGCACTGTTCTAAGCACTGGAGTAGATACAAGCTAATCAGGTTTTTCCACGTGGGGCTCACAGTCTTAATCCCCATTTTTACAGATAAGGGAACTGAGGCCCAGAGAAGTTAAGTGACTTGCCCAAAGTCACCCAGCTGACAAGTGGTGGATCCAGGATTAGAACCCACATTCCCTGACTCCCAAGCCCATGCTCTTTCCACTAATCTTGCTCAGGAATTTCTGCTTGATGTGAGGAATGGAGGTTTTTGGAAGAGCATAAAACAGTGTTTCCAAAAAGTGATCCTGACAGCAGAAAGAAGTATAGGGTACAGATGGGAGAGACTGGAGGTGGGGAGGTTTGTAAAATGGCTGATGCAGTAGTTGGTTTGGGATATAAGTGCTTGGGTCCGTGTGGTAGCAGTTTGAATAAAGAAGAAGGGGTAGATTCTAGAGGTGATGTGAAAGAAGAACCTGCAGGACTTAATTACAGACTGAACATGGGGTTTGAAAGAAAGAGCAGCAAGGCATAGTGGATACAATGAGAAGCATTAGGAGAAGCAGCGTGGCTCAGTGGAAACAGCACGGGCTTTGGAGTCGGAGTCGTGGGTTCAAATCCCAGCACCGCCAATTGTCAGCTGTGTGACTTTGGGCAAGTCACTTCAATCAATCAATCAATCAATCGTATTTATTGAGCGCTTACTATGTGCAGAGCACTGTACTAAGCGCTTGGGAAGTACAAATTGGCATCACATAGAGACAGTCCCTACCCAACAGTGGGCTCACAGTCTAAAAGGGGGAGACAGAGAACAGAACCAAACATACCAACAAAATAAAATAAGTAGGATAGAAATGTACAAGTCAAATAAATAAATAAATAAATAAATAGAGTAATAAATATGTACAACCATATATACATATATACAGGTGCTGTGGGGAAGGGAAGGAGGTAAGACGGGGGGATGGAGAGGGGGACGAGGGGGAGAGGAAAGAAGGGGCTCAGTCTGGGAAGGCCTCCTGGAGGAGGTGAGCTCTCAGCAGGGCCTTGAAGGGAGGAAGAGAGCTAGCTTGGCGGATGGGCAGAGGGAGGGCATTCCAGGCCCGGGGGATGACGTGGGCCGGGGGTCGACGGTGGGACAGGCGAGAGTGAGGTACAGTGAGGAGATTAGTGGTGGAGGAGCGGAGTGTGCGGGCTGGGCAGTAGAAGGAGAGAAGAGAGGTGAGGTAGGAGGGGGCGAGGTGATGGACAGCCTTGAAGCCCAGGGTGAGGAGTTTCTGCCTGATGCGCAGATTGATCGGTAGCCATTGGAGGTTTTTGAGGAGGGGAGTAATATGTCCAGAGCGTTTCTGGACAAAGATAATCCGGGCAGCAGCATGAAGTATGGATTGAAGTGGAGAGAGACACGAGGATGGGAGATCAGAGAGAAGGCTAGTGCAGTAGTCCAGACGGGATAGGATGAGAGCTTGAATGAGCAGGGTAGCAGTTTGGATGGAGAGGAAAGGGCGGATCTTGGCAATGTTGCGGAGCTGAGACCGGCAGGTTTTGGTGACGGCTTGGATGTGAGGGGTGAATGAGAGAGCGGAGTCGAGGATGACACCAAGGTTGCGGGCTTGTGAGACGGGAAGGATGGTAGTGCCGTCAACAGAGATGGGAAAGTCAGGGAGAGGACAAGGTTTGGGAGGGAAGACAAGGAGCTCAGTCTTCGACATGTTGAGCTTTAGGTGGCGGGCGGACATCCAGATGGAGATGTCCTGAAGGCAGGAGGAGATGCGAGCCTGGAGGGAGGAGGAGAGAGCAGGGGCAGAGATGTAGATCTGGGTGTCATCAGCGTAGAGATGATAGTTGAAGCCGTGGGAGCGAATGAGGTCACCAAGGGAGGGAGTGGGCCTCAGTTCCCTCATCTGTAAAATGGGGATGAAGACCGTGAGCCCCCTGTGGGGCAACCTGATCACCTTGTAACCGCCCCAGCGCTTAGAACAGTGCTTTGCACGTAGTAAGTGCTTAATAAATGCCATTATAATAATAATAATTATTATTATTATTATTACAACATGGCCCTGGAAGTCAGAAGGTCATGGGTTCTAATCCTGACTCCACCTTATGTCTGCTGTGTGACCTTAGGCAAGTCACTTCGCTTCTCTGCTCCTCAGGTGCCTCATCTGTCAAATGGGGATTGAGACTATGAGCCCCACGTAGGACAGGGACTGTACCCAACCCAATTTGCTTGTATCCACCCCAACACTTAGCCCAAAGTAAGCACTTGACAAATATCACAGTTACTATTATTATAGATAACCTCATGGTTGTGAGATTGAGAGACAGGACCAGTGGAGGTGTGGTTAGCAGTCATGAACAAGTTGGAGGAGAGGATTTGGGAAGAACAATAAAGCGTTCAATTTGGGACACTGTTGAACTTGAGGTCTTGGTGATACCTCCATGTATAGGTGCCCTGGAGGCAGGAGGAAATATGCGATTGTAGTCAAAGTGAGAGGTCAGGGTTACTGAGATAGATTTGGGAGTCATCTTTGAAAAGGTGGTAGCTGAAATTGTGAGATCAGGTGAGCTCCCCTGTGGACTGAGAATCAAAGGGGAGCCGGATCTAAGCCTTGATGTTGGATTGCCTTCAGAATTTTCAAAAATCGAATCCGGTGCCGCTTCCACTCTTGGGCAAACTGCTACAGTAGGTGACTTGCTACATAAAAAAGCTGGCAATATCACAAGCTTCGATCAATCTTTCTTGATTATTCAATATTTATTCATGCTTCAGAAGCTTCCCGTATTTAAGTTCTCAGTTTAGTAGAGCAAATGTCATTTTCTTCTCAGCCAGGTGCCCCAGAATCCCAAATGTGTGTTCCTTCTAGACTGCTTCCTGCCCAACCTCTGAGATCTGATGCAAAGATTTCATGGTATTGGGGGCACCATTAAGATAAGACACTTAGGGATTAAAAAAATAAAATAAAATAGGTCTGGTTACCCTTAGCAACCACTGCATCACATGCTATTTATGCTTTCTTTTAGCTGCAGAATACCACCTTATTTTGAAGTAGACCATATATGCATGTACCCCAATGTTACTGTAGCTTTTATTTAACTGCAGACATTACCAATTCACTCAATTGTATTTATTGAGTGCTTACTGTGTGCAGAGCACTATACTAAGCACTTGGGAAGTACAAGTTGGCAACATATAGAGACGGTCCATACCCAACAGCGGGCTCACAGTCTAGAAGTGACTAGAAGTCTAGAAGTCTACTCTTTTCACTAGTCCATGCTGCTAGACACACAAAAAGTACCAATAAGAGCAGAAGGAGTGGAACACAACTTCTGGGTTTTAATTCTCCCTTAGTCATCTAGACACTGTAGACCAATATTTTATTTGCTTTAGATTTTTAAAACTACTCTACTCTGGGATGTTTTTACAGATAGAAAAAAATGAAGAGAGCAAAGCCTTAGCTCTGATGGCAAGTGATGCGCCACTGCAGCCAATGAACTGGAAAGATGTTTCCCTTTATACAGTTTCCTCCTTGCATATTAATTTGTTTCCTTAAAGGTCATAACACTGTTGATGCATCTGTTACTAGAAGACAGTGAGACAGAAGGAAAACATAAATTAATTGCTAGAATCCTGTTGATAATTGGAACAATAATGCTTTCAGATTCAGTGGAAACTATTTGGTTATTTTCCTAAATTAATCAGTGGTGTTTATTGAGCACTTACTGTGTGCAAAGCACTGAATTGAGGGCTTAGGAAAGTATAGTGCAACAGAGTTGGAAGAAGTGATCTCTGAACACTGGGAGCTTACAGTCTTCAGAGGGAGGCTGGCATTAAAATAGATTAGGGTTAGGGGAAATAGCCCGCTGTTGGGTAGGGACTGTCTCTATGGGTTGCCGACTTGTAATTCCCAAGCGCTTAGTACAGTGCTCTGCACACAGTAAGTGCTCAATAAATATGATTGATTGATTGAATATAGTAATGATGGTATTTGTTAAGTGCTTACTATGTGTTAAGAACTGTTCTGAGCGCTGGGGTGGGTACAGTCTAATCAGGTTGGAAGCACTCTCTGCCCCACATGGGCTCCCAATCCTACATAAGTATTGTGGAGTTGGGGTGAGTATCAAAGTGCTCACTGTGTCCCCTGTTAAGTTCATTCATTTATTCATTCATTCATATTTATTGAGTATCTACTACGTGCAGAGCACTGTACTTGGTGCTTCGAAAGTACAATTCAGCAATAGAGACAATCCCAGCCCACAACAGGCTTTCAGTCTAGAAGGGGGAAGATAGACATTAAAACAAGTAAATAAGCAGCGTGGCTCAGTGGAGAGAGCACGGGCTTTGGAGTCAGAGGTCACGGGTTCAAATCCCGGCTCCTCCAATTGTCAGCTGTGTGACTTTGGGCGAGTCACTTAACTTCTCTGGGCCTCAGTTACCTCATCTGTAAAATGAGGACTAAGACTGTGAGCCCCCCCATGGGACAACCTGATCACCTTGTAACCTTCCCAGCACTTAGAACAGTGCTTTGCACATAGCAAACACTTAATATCATCATCATCATCAATCGTATTTATTGAGCACTTACTGTGTGCAGAGCACTGTACTAAGCGCTTGGGAAGTACAAATTGGCAACATATAGAGACAGTCCCTACCCAACAGTGGGCTCACAGTCTAAAAGGGGGAGACAAAACCAAACATACTAACAAAATAAAATAAATAGAATAGATATGTACAAGTAAAATAAATAAATAAATAAATGGAGTAATAAATATGTACAAACATATATACATATATACAGGTGCTGTGGGGAAGGGAAGGAGGTAAGATGGGGGAGGTAATAAATGCTATTATTATTATTATCAATATAAATACATAGAATAATAGATACATACATATGCCCATTGTTGAGTAGGGACTGTCTCTGTATGTTGTCGAATTGTACTTTCCAAGTGCTTAGCACAGTGCTCTGCACACAGTAAGCGCTCAATAAATATGAATGAATGAATGTATACATAAGTTCTTGGGGGGGGCTGGTGAGGGAGGGAAGAGCAAAGGAAGCAAGTTGAGGTGACACATAAGGGAGGGGAAACTGGGGAAAAGGGGGGCTTAGTCCGGGAAGCCCTCTTGGAGGAAGTGAGCCTTTAGTAGGGTTTTGAAGGGGGAAAGAGTGATTGTTTGGAGGATTTGAGGAGGGAGGGTGATCCAGACCAGAAGTAGGACGTGGGCCAGGGATCGATGGTGGGACAGGCGAGATTGAGGCACAGTGAGGTTAGATGAGAAAACTGAGGCACAGAGCATTTACATGACCTGCCTAATGTCTCACTGCAGGTATGTTCCGGAGCTACAATTAGAACCCAGGTCATCTGGCCCGTGCTTTCTCCACTAGGCCACAGTGTTAGGGAAAATAGACACCTAGAACCAAAAATCCACAAAAAGGATTATTCACTCATGGACAATCAGAGGTTCACTGCATTGTCAACTCAAAGTGAAGTAGTTGAAAGTTTAAAGTTGGAGAGAGTCCTCCAAATGATAAATTTGCTTGAAACTCACAGGTATAGCCACTGTCATCATAGACAAAGCACAATTTTGAGGGTTATTAAACACTGCATATTTTCCTAGTAAATCAGCGCTAGGTTATTTAACACAGGTGTTTCTTTAATTGCAATACGTTGAGGTTGGATGAGAAAACTGAGGCACAGAGCATTTATGTGACCTGCCTAATGTCTCACTGCAGGTATGTTCCGGAGCTACAATTAGAACCCAGGTCATCTGGCCCATGCTTTCTCCACTAGGCCACAGTGTTAGGGAAAATAGACACCTAGAACTGAAAATCCACAAAAGGGATTATTCACTCATGGACAATCAGAGGCTCACCGCATTGTCAACTCAAAGTGAAGTAGTTGAAAGTTTAAAGTCGGAGAGAGTCCTCCAAATGATAAATTTGCTTTATACACACAGGTATAGCCACTGTCATCATAGACAAAGCACAATTTTGAGGGTTGTTAAACATTGCATATTTTCCTAGTAAATCAGCGCTAGGTTATTTAACACAGGTGTTTCTTTAATTGCAATACTTTAGGAAAATTCAATGTTCAATGGCCCTCAAGCTTTTCCACCTGTCACATGTATTGGTCCATTATACCGAACAGAACCACACTATAAAACATGTGGGAACGTTAATGGACTGTGGATCTGATTTTGCTCAGCGTGCTTCGAGTTGTACTTTTCTTGTATTCCTTTAATGTTAAACACATTTGCACATGGAACAAATCAAGTTGAAGTTGCTAATGATATCGTTAGCAAGAAATCCAGATGCCATATTCAAATTAAAACTACAACTTTAAAGAATTGATCCTTCTTGATAAAAGCTTGGCTTTGAAACCAGGAGGAAGTTAAGTATATTTACCCTTATTCTTAGTACCGAGCTGGACACGCACTAAGCACTTAACAGCTACCGTTATTATTATTATTATTGTCAGCATACTGTGAAAGTACTAAATACTGCTAAATGTGGTTCCTACATGAATAGTATGCTTCTTCTGCTGGGATTCTATTTAACAAGTTTAGAGGTGAGCATTACAATTTGTTTATTTCTATTTTGAAATAAGAATAAACAGTATTTAATGAGGCACTGTCTTTGGGAGAGTACAGTAGAGTAAGTGGATGTAGTTTATGGCCTCAAGCAGCTTAGAGTATAGTGGGAGAGACAGGTGAACAGATGTTTTATAGGTAGGAGGAAGAGGGAAATTGTGTCTACTTAAGTAATAGGCTTTGTAACGCATGTTCATAATGCATGTGCAGCCAGTTGGATGACTAATAAGTGCTCAGGTGGCACTGAATAATATGTATCAATCAATAGTATTTATTGAGCACCTACTGTGTGCAGAGCACTGTACTAAGCACTTGGGAAGTACAAGTCGGCAACATATAGAGACGGTCCCTACCCAACAATGGGCTCACAGTCTAGAAAGGGAAAATAGACAACAAAACAAAACATGTAGACAGGTGTCAAAACCATCAGAATAAATAGAATTATAGCTATAATGAATATAATGAAAAATAATGAATGTATAATGAATATAATGAATGCTATATAGCATAAATGAACCCATGCAAGTCATAGTGGATAGAGCACGGGCCTGGGAATCAGAAGGTCATGAGTTCTAATCCTGGCTCCGCCACTTGTCTGCTGTGTGATCTTGGGCAAGTCACTTAACTTCTCTGTACCTCAGTTACCCCTTCTGTAAAATAGGGATTAAGACTGTGAGTCCCACATGGGACAGGGACTGTGTCCAACCCGATTTGCTGGTATCCATCCCAGCGCTTAGAATAGTGCCTGGCACATAGTAAGCACTTAATAAATGCCATTATTATTATTAGCATTATTATTATTATGTGTTTACTTCAGTATTCCCAATTGCTCTATGTTTTTCACTCCCCTTCTTTGGTGAAGAATCATCTTATCACGCATTGGGTGTGGTGCTCCCTTTGACAAGTAATATTCCTTACCAGGCCTGTGTCCAACCTGATTATCTTCATTTTCTACAAAAACGTTCAGGCCATTTATCCCCACTCTTCAAGAACCTCCAGTGGTTGCCCATCCACCGCATCAAACAGAAAGTCCTTACCATTGGCTTTAAAGCACTCAATCCCTTTTCCCCTCGCCACTCTCCTACTATAACCCAGCCCCCGCATTTCACCCCTCTAATGCTAACCTTCTCACTGTACTTCAGTCTCTATCTCGCCGCCAACCTTTCTCCCACATCTTGTCTCTGGCCTGGAATGCCCTCCCTCTGAAGGCACATCTCCCCCACGATGTCTTCCCTGATTAAGCCCTCCCTTCCTCTTCTCCCACTCACTTCTGTTTCACCCTGACTTGATCCCTTTATCCATCCCCTCTCCCAGGCCCACAACACTTCTGTGCGGTATCTGTAATTTTATTTATATAAACATTTGTCTCCCCCTCTAGACTGTAAGCTTATTGTGGGCAAAGAATGTGTCTGTTATATTGTGCTATCCCAGCACTTAGTACAGTGTTCTGCACACAGTAAGCACTCAATAAATACAATTGACTGATTGACTGATTATCTTGTATTTACCCCAGTGCTTAGTACAGTGCTCGGTCCATAGTAAGCACTTAGCAGTTTTTTAGTATTGCAAGGGACCCAACTATAACCATTTAAAACTGACAACTGAACCCAAACAATGAAAATGGATTCCCTTCCCAAGCGCTTAGTACAGTGCTCTGCACACAGTAAGTGCTCAATAAATACGATTGAATGAATGAATGAATGAATGAATACTAAGGACCATTGATAAAAGCAAGGTCGGACAATGCAGACTATTTGAAACAGGCCATAGAAGACAGTTTAATTATCTACAGCTTTCTTAAATATTGTTTGTCACTCTGTGAAAGCATCCGGGCCTGAGAGTCAGAAGGAGCTGGGTTCTAATCCTGGCTCTGCCACTTGCCTGCTGTGTGACTTTGAGCAAGTCACTTAACATCTCTATGCCTCAGTTACCTCATCTGCAAGATGGGGATTAAGACTGTGAGCCCTATGCAGGACAGGGAATGTGTCTGACCCAATTCACTTGTATCTACCTACCCCAGCGCTTAGTACAGTGCCTGGCACATAGTAAGTGCTTAACAATTATCATAATAATAAGTAATGTACTCTTTTACTTGTTTTCAAAACAGTTTTCCCCTAACTCCTTCCTTACTAAGGAAATACTAGTTGACACAATATGATTTTTTGCTAACACAAAGGGTTTTCATGAACAGGTCCATCACAGTTGGCAGATTATAGAGAAGCAGCGTGGCTTTTGGAAAGATCCTGGGCTTGGGAATCAGAGGTTGTGGGTTCTAATCCTGGTTCTGCCATTTATCAGCTGTGTGACTTTGGGGAAGTCACTTAACTTCTCTGTGCTTCGGTTACCTCATCTGTAAAATGAGGATGAAGACTGTGAGCCCCACGTGGGACAACTTGATTACCTTGTATCTCTTCCAGCGCTTAAGACAGTGCTTGTCAGATAGTAGGCACTTAACAGATACCATTATTATTATTATTACTATTATTATTATGCCCTGTAGCATAGAATAATTGCAAGGCTCTTACCAATATTACAAATTAGAGCAGTGCTATAGTCTGGGATTCATTGACCTTGAGGTGATGGCAGGGTGTAGGAATCTAAAGGGTCAGGACTTTCCAGTTATGTTTTGGAGAGGAATTTTAAGGTGATTCAGGACATGTTTCTTAGGAAAAAGTTACTCTTGGAATTTACAATTTGAAGAACAAGATCTCTCTAGATTGAGAAATTTTAAATATTTTAGACTCACGAAGCAAAATGTCAGAATTCATCTTTTCTCTTATCCACCATGGTATACAGTTAGAAGAGAAAAGAATTAAGTGGAGATGAAAGGTGAGAGCAGATATGACCAAGGAGAGCCTTGGAAGGAATGGAAGGCATAAGAAATCTGAACCAAAGGCAATATTAAACAGAATTCATTCGATGACATGACCCTTTTGGCTCTCCCAGTGTGAGTTTAGAAGGTGGGTAGAGGGTTGGATAAAGACCTCTCTGTCCTTCCAACTGCCCCTTAACCCACTCCCTGACTAAATCTAGATTATCACATGGCCTAGTGGAGTCAGAAAGATCTGAGTTCCCATCCTGTCTCTGTCACTTGTCTACTGTGTCACCTTGAACAAGTTGCTTAACTTCTCTGGGCCTCAGTTACCTCATCAGAAAAATGGGGGTTAAGACTGTGAGCCCCATGTGGGACAGGGACTGTGTCCAACCTGATTAAAATGCATCTACCTCAGCACTTAGAATGGTGCTTGGCACATAGTAAGTGTTTAACAAATACCATAATTATCATTATGATTATTATCACCACCAGAGTAAGGATGGATAATGATTTTAACCTACAGTCACTTAACACTTTTAAATTAGTGAATCCTGGTTCTGGAATGGGCTGGAGGGCCCCATAAAGGTTTCATTTCCAGATGGGCAGCCATTCCCCAACTCAGACTCAGTTAGGGATACAGTAAGTCCCCCCTCCCTACCACCAATGGTCTTGGGATAATAATAATAATAATAATAATAATAATAATAATAGTGTTTATTAAGTGCTTACTATGTGTAAAGGACTGTTCTAAGCACTGGGGAGGTTACAAGGTGATCAGGTTGTCCCACGGGGAGCTCACAGTCTCAATCGCCATTTTACAGATGAGGGAACGGAGGCAAAGAGAGGTGAAGTGACTTGCCCTAAGTCACACAGCTGGCAACTGGCAGAGCTGGGATAATGGCAGAGCAGGAGGCAGCTTCTTGCACCCACAGCTGGAAAAAAGAGTTAGGTTGGAGCTGGAACAGGGGGACATGGCTGGCTCAGAACTACCCCAGATCTAGTCAGGGAGCTGTATTCTGCACCTCAATGGCTATCAGAGTTCAATTCTTCCAAATATCATATGTCCTAGGTTAGATTATCTACTTGCCAGAAGTGCAGATCCTTGAGCACCACACAGAAATCTTTAGTCCTCTTCTTGAATTTTCCAGACTCTCACATCCCATTAGGGCTGTTGTCTGATTTAGAATTGTGGTTTTGGTTAAATGTTTATTAAGTGCTAAGCACTGGTCTAAGCATGGGGTAGATGCTGATAATCAGCTTGGGCACAGTGCCTGACCCACATGGGCCTCACAGTCTAAGCAGGAGGGAGGACAGGTATTTATTTCCAATTATTCATTTGATTGTATTTATTGCACGCTGACTATGTGCAGAGCACTGTACTACGTGCTTGGAAAGTACAATTCAACAATAAAGAGAGACAATCCCTGTCCACACAGGGCAGATGAGGAAACTGGGTACAAAGGATATTGTTATTACTATTGTTATTGTTGGATTTATTAAGCATTTACTATGTGCCAAGCTCTTTCCTAAGCAGTGTAATGGATACAAGTTACTTAGGTTGGACTCAGTCGCTGTCCCACATGGGCCTTGCAGTCTAAGTAGGAGGGAGAGCAGGTAATTAATTCCCATTCTACAGTTGTGAAACTGAGGTACAGAGAAATTATAAGTGACTTGCCCAGGTCAGTCATATTTACTGGGTGCTTACTGTGTGCAAAGCACTCTACTAAGCACTTGGGAATGTACAGTATAACAATATAACAGACATGTTTCTTGCCAATAGTTATTTAACAGTCTAGAGGGTTACAAGGTGTAACACAGGTTATATCGCATGAGAGTAATGGATCCAGGATTAGGTCTCTTGAATCTCCTCTACACTGTAAGCTTGTTGGTTGTGATTAGAGAATGTGTCTACTAAGTCTGTTATATTGTCATGTGGTACTCTCCCAATTAATTAGTACAGTACTTTGCACACAGTAAGCACTCAATAAATACAATTGACTAAAATATGATTCTCACACTTTTTCCACCAAGTAATATTGACTTCAGATTATTAACCGGTATGCAAAGGACATCCAGATATCAGTCAGTATATACTTGAGGAAAGTTAAGTTAAGCCTCAATAAAAATTGGAAACTTAACAGGCCAAACCCCAGGATAAATCTAGGGAATGAAAAAATAATAATAATAAAAATAATAATAATGGCATGTATTAAGCACTTACTATTTGCAAAGCAGTGTTCTAAGCACTGGGGAGATTACGTGATCAGGTTGTCCCACGGGAGGCTCACAGTCTTAATCCCCATTTTACAGATGAGGCACAGAGAAGTTAAGTGACTTGCCCAAGGCCACACGGCTGACAATTGGTGGAGCCGGGATTTGAACCCCTGACCTCTGGCTCCAAAGCCCGTGCTCTTTCCACTGAAGCCACGCTGCTTCGAAAGAGACCTGAGGATGGAAAGAAAGAGACCTAAGGATTATTGGTCTTTTCAGCGATTACGTAACAGCAGAGAGATACCTCCGATCCCTGGACTTTTGGCTTCTATTACACAGAATCTCCAAAAGCCTCCAGATTTCAGGATGAATATCAGTTTTATTGGTCTTCCTCTCCTGAAGGAAGCACGGCAGAAACGTCCAGAATGAGCTTCTTCCTCATAAATATTTCCATTTGATTTAGAAAATGATGTTCCAAAAGAGGCAATGTTGAATATCTGGATGAGTCCAGTTGCTCTTAAACCAGAATCATCTGTACTATAAAAATATACAACTAGTAAAGTTCTTCTTGTTATTGAGTCCCATTTTCCATTATTAAGATGACTTTTCAGAGATATAGCATTTACAAGACTCCATTTTTTTAGTTTATTTCATAGTCTTTAGGCTGCAGAATAGATATACAATAAGTGATTGAGACATGCCTGTCTCTCCTCCCTCCCTGTTTCCTCCCGTCCTCCTCCATGCCCCCCAGATATTTTCTCTTTGGAATAAAGACTGCAGCTTTCTGTGAAGAATAATATCCAGCGAAGTGGTTAAGGCCCGGGAGTCAGAAAGACTTGGGTTTTAATCCTGCTCTGCCACTTGTCTGCTGTGTAACCTTGGGCAAGTCACTTAACTTCTCAGTGCCTCAGTTTCCACCTCTGTAGAATGTAGATAAAGCATGTAAGCCCCATAAGGGACAGGGACCATGTATAACCTGATTACCTTCTATCTACCCCAGTGCTTAGAACAGTGCCCGGTACAGAATAAGTGCTTAAGAAATACCATTAAAAAAAATAATGGTTTGTACTGTGATTTCAGCAATGGGTGCTTGGAAACAGACAAAGACTTACCGGAACGCGAACTGTATTGAACAGAATCTGTGGGCTGAAGCTTTTGGAACCTAAGTAATTTTTCATAAATAATCTTTGTGATGGCCAAGGTTAAAGGGAAAAAGAATTTGGAATTGCTGATTATTTTTTAAGGATTTATTACTTGTCAAAGTACATTTCCTCAGGGCTAGCTGTAAATTGTCCCGTAAAATGTTATGTACAGTAACCCCCATGCTTACTTCTATAAACACACCATAGTCAAAGAGTAAACCGAGGTGTCCTCATGGAGAGAGACAACTGAAAATGGAGGTATGCTCATGGAGAGAGGCAAGTTTAGAGTGTATTGGAAAATTTATAATTTTATCAATTTGCTGATTTCGAATTGCCATACTCAGTGGAACTGTGAAATCCCCCAAGTGAAGAGCAGGTGGCTATTAGCAAACAAAATGTTTACAGATCTTGGGTTGTGCAATGGAAAATCAGGTGAGCCTTGGATAATCCACTTCTCCAATTATGTCACCTTGAACACAAATTATTTTAGTTTGTGTGCTGTTTTTGTGGGCTTTTTTCTTTCCCTGTTTGTAGGGGTTAATTTTTAAACAAAATTTACTGGGTGGATTTTATAGGTTAGAATTCTTAACCAAATGGCAATCAAAGAATTGTTGCATGACATGGTCTAGCAAAATGACCATGGACCCATGTTCTAATTCCAGCTCAGCCACGGGCCCACTGTGTGTTCTTTGGGCAAGTCACTTGTCTTGTCTGTGCTCAGTTTCTTCATCTGTAAAATGGGGATTAACTGACTGTTCTCTCCCTCCCTTAGACTCTGAGTCCCATGAGTCAAAGGGATTCGTCTGATCTAATTATTTCCTCTAGACTATACTATCCTTGTGGGCAGGGAATCTGTCTTCCAACTCTTATCTTACACTCTCCCAAGCACTTATTACAGTGCTCAACAAATACCATGGATTGATACCATAGAAACAGTTCCCCTAAATGTGAGGCTCATCCACAAAGCAAAAGATCTCGTGCTTTGGGTGCCTGGCTATGTGTGATAAGTAGGGAAGAACATTTGGTTTTATGGGCATTTTGCCAACTGGGTAATTTTTATGCTACTGGCAATTCCAGCTTTTATCATTTTTATCTCATTCATAAATCCTGTATGTCAGCAAGTATTGGGTTTGTTTTCATTTCTGATTGTGTTATTATGCTCGTGACTTTTATATTTGCTTCAGAAATTGTATAAGGAACTGTAAACATGAAATTATATTGATATTGAGGAAGACAGATGAAAAATATCAGTTTGCCCAATTTGCAAAATGCCCCTGAGAAAACAGAAGTGGAAAAAAAAACCATCATCAAGGTACATTTTAGTACAGCCGATTCAAGGAGAAGTGGTTAGTGTTCTGTAGTCAGAGTAAAGCACTAATGTCTTTAAAGAGGACTATATGTGGGCCTTGAGGAAAGAAGCATTTCCAGTGAATGACTACACTCTTATTAATATCTGGATTTTTCTCCTCATGCAGTGTTTTAAGATAGATGGATGCATAGGAACTAGAATTTTCTAATGCAAGGACAAACAAAATAGTAGGTTTGACAGTTACAAAGATGGAGCACAAAGATGTATCTGATACATAAAATATTGCATTGTTATCAGCTGATCCTATTCAGGCTATTTTCCTCTGTGGTAAAAAATAATGAGAGCGCCAGGAATTTCCAGGTGTAACTTGTGCTGTGATATGACAGAAACAAGTATCTCGCTTGAGTATGTGACTGGGCCATCTTTAAAGTTTGGGCCTATTAATGAAATGAACAAAATAGGATTCAGATTGACATTTAATTTGGAATTAGTGTACTTGAGGGTAATAAAGAGATGAAGATTATCCAGAAAGATTCTAATAGGCGGCACTCATGCAAACTCACTCTTGGGATCAAGTCATAGGGGAAAAAAAATAGTCGTTTCTTTTTTCTTCACGTTATTTCTTCACTATTCTTTCCATTGCAGTCATCTTTGAACTATGTAGAGGAGTATACACCCTCCCTTTTCCTATCCCTCTTCCTTCTCATTTAGCGTTTTCAACATATAATAGACATGTACGTTTAAAACATAATACAACATATTATATAATATAATTCAATATAATATATAATACATAAAATTCAACATATAATGAACATGTACATGTTAAACCTCATAGGAAATAGGTTGTACTGTAAATGTTAACTAAATTTCATGATGGTACACCCAGTTAAACCTGGAGTCGGATATTCAGTTCTATACCTCTTGGGTGGCAGATCAATTATTTCAGCGGCTGAGTCATCAATGTGTATGTTTAAATTTAGGTAAAGGCTGTGATCCTAGTACTCTGATATATTGACATTCTAGCTATTTCAGGACAGTACAGTGCATATCCGGTAGCAGATTTAGGAAGTTCTCTAATAGCAGAATATGACTTTGGTAGTTCCCATAGGAAAGTGAAAGAAAAAAAAAAAAAGACAGCAGTGCCACATTTTGCAAATATAAAGTCATTGAGGTGACAACCCAGAGTATTGTCTGCAGAAAGATGGGTGGCCAGTAATTCAAGTTTGAGTAGCCCTTTGGAAATGGCGCATGAAACTAATCAATTATTTAACATAGATCTCTATGGTAACTCATAGAAACTAATCACACAAAGCTTTGTAATATCAGAGGTATTACCTTTCCCTTATAAATCTAAAACCAGTAATGGTAAAACCTGTGGATAAGTTAATGTAAACCACTGAAGGTTGTTGATAGCTATAGCAAAAATCAGAGTAAAGCTTGGAAGTTTTTTTTTCATTTTTTTCCTAATCGGTTCTCTTCAATATCAATAATAACAATAATAATGGGATTTAATAGGAACTTACTATGTACTAAGCACTGGGGTATGTACGAGATATTCAAGTTGGACCCAGTCTCACATGGGACTCACAACCTAGGTAGAGAGAGGATTCAATCCCCATTTTACAGATTGGGAAACTGAGGTGCAGAGAAGTGAAGTGACTTGCCCAAGGTCACACAGCAGATGAGTGGTGGATCCGGCTTTAGAACCCAGGCCCATGCTCTTTCCACTAGGTCACACTGCTTCCCTAGTAATGTACAAGCTCCATCATTTAGAGAAAATAATGAGGGCAGTATCCTTGGTCAGAAGCTACAGAGGCTTATAGGTGTCCCAGTCCACACAGGAGTAACTATTTAAAATTGATTTGTTCAAAATTGAGCAGGAGTGTTTTCCACTCTCATTATTTCAAACGCCATATATTTTCTAATAATCATGACTGAAGGCAATTGGAAATTTAATTCTTGTTCCCAACAAAATTATTTCATTGGCCAAGGAGGCGCTTTCACGTAATACATTTGCTTTAATATTGTTTACCTAAAAAATAGAGACATTCAATTTAGATGTGTAAGTAAAAATCCACATTGATTTCTTTATTATCCAGGGATATGAACTTCTGAAATTGAGTTTTTTATTCACTTGATTGAATGAAGAGGCTACATTGGGATTAGAAGCTAGGATTTCTGAAGCAGTTACCATAAACAGTAAACACATTGGTATCTAATTAAATAGTGGCTATTAAGGATTGTGGCAATGGCTACTTTTAGAACATTTCTTGCTACACACAAGAACCTTTATAAAAGTCATTTGCACATTTCCAAAATTATGAATAAAAGAAAAAAATTTTAGTTTAGTTACGGTAATCCTGAAATGTGAGAGGAATCCCAGCTGTTTGGCTTCGATATTTTAAAACAGGTTGGCACCTTTTCAGGAGAGGTTTGAGTCCAATTTACATAATTAATTTTCCTCTTTTCTATAAGTAGTTTGATTTTCTTTTGTGGGGTTCATTGAACACTTTACTAAGGGCTTGAGAAAGCATAATACAATAGAGTTGATAGACCAAATCCCTGCCCACAAGGAGTTTACAGTCTCCAGAGATAGATTAGAGGGAGGATTTGTTGGCCATCTAAAGGAATGTTTTTCAAATTTTCTAAGGTATGAAGAATTTCATTCATTCATTTTCATTCAATCTTATTTATTGAGCACTTACTGTGTGCAGAGCACTGTACTAAGTACTTGGGAAGTACACTTTATTTGTAAGACTTTGTAAGAAGAATATTTGTAATGGACATTGTGGCATCTAAACAGCTGTAGAAAGTATCCTGTAGTCTTTTAGGAGTCAGAAACAAAAGTAGCAAAAACATTTTTTTCTTACTTTGTGGTATTAATTAAACACTATATGCCAGGCACTGTACTAAGCGCTGGGATCAGTACAAGCTAATCAGTTTGGACACAGTCCATGCCCCATGTGGGACTCACAATCTTAATCCTCATTATATAGATAAAGGAATTGAGTCCCAGTGAAATTAAGCAACTGGCCCAGGATCACACAACAAACAAGACGACAAAACCTCACACTGAAGCTACTGGTTCTTCAAGTGCTCAATAGTTAATCATAAACAAGCTCAGCAGGAGAATCAGATGCCGACAATGGTGGGAAGTGGCTATGAAATGGAGACTGTATGAGGAGAAAATAGGTGGAGGGAATCTACAGCAGGGCTCTAGAATGAGACTTTTACATCAGGGATTTCTGACTCGACGTATGTCAAAGTAACCAGTCTGAAATTGCAGACTCTCTCCACGGTAGGAGATGGGCGATGCTTTCTTGCCCACCTGGCCATCTCCCTGTTTGCTACTCCTGCTTCTAATACTATTATTATTATTATTAATATTATCATTAATCCTGAACTAGACAGTTCTCTTCTTGTCAGTTGCCCAGGTGTTGACTCTAAGTGCTTAGTACAGTGCTAAGCACTTAAAACAGTGCTTGTACACAGTAAGTGCTCAATAAATACAATTGAATGAATAAATACTATTGAATGAAAAAGAAAGAACAGAGGCAGGCACAGGACAATTCAATCCATCAGGTCCGACCTCCCCAAAGTCTCTTCCCCCCTTTCTCCAACCCCCCCGGCTCTCAACACTC
This sequence comes from Tachyglossus aculeatus, assembly GCF_015852505.1. NCBI lineage: Eukaryota > Metazoa > Chordata > Mammalia > Monotremata > Tachyglossidae > Tachyglossus > Tachyglossus aculeatus. Next base: position 50,683,976 of record NC_052071.1, read on the forward strand.
TCTGCTACTCTCCCATCCTTCCCAGCGGTATCCTCAGAGGAACTCTCCTCCCTCCTCTCAAGTGCTACTCTGGCCACCTGTGCTTCTGACCCCATTCCCTCTCATCTTATGAAATCTCTCGCTCCATCCCTTCTCCCCTCCTTAACTTCCATCTTCAACCGCTCACTCTCCACTGGTTCCTTCCCCTCTGCCTTCAAACATGCCCATGTCTCTCCCATCCTAAAAAAACCCTCTCTTGACCCCACCTCACCTTCTAGTTATCGTCCCATATCCCTCCTACCATTCCTTTCCAAACTCCTTGAACGAGTTGTCTACACGCGCTGCCTAGAATTCCTCAACAACAACTCTCTCCTCGACCCCCTCCAGTCTGGCTTCCGTCCCCTTCATTCCATGGAAACTGCGCTCTCAAAGGTCACCAATGACCTCCTGCTTGCCAAATCCAACGGCTCATACTCTGTCCTAATCCTCCTCGACCTCTCAGCTGCCTTCGACACTGTGGACCACCCCCTTCTCCTCAACACGTTATCTGACCTTGGCTTCACAGACTCCGTCCTCTCCTGGTTCTCCTCTTATCTCTCCGGTCGTTCTTTCTCAGTCTCTTTTGCAGGCTCCTCCTCCCCCTCCCATCCTCTTACTGTGGGGGTTCCCCAAGGTTCAGTGCTTGGTCCCCTTCTGTTCTCAATATACACTCGCTCCCTTGGTGACCTCATTCGCTCCCACGGCTTCAACTATCATCTCTACGCTGATGACACCCAGATCTACGTCTCTGCCCCTGCTCTCTCCCCCTCCCTCCAGGCTCGCATCTTCTCCTGCCTTCAGGACATCTCCATCTGGATGTCCGCCCGCCACCTAAAGCTCAACATGTCGAAGACTGAGCTCCTTGTCTTCCCTCCCAAACCTTGTCCTCTCCCTGACTTTCCCATCTCTGTTGACGGCACTACCATCCTTCCCGTCTCACAAGCCCGCAACCTTGGTGTCATCCTCGACTCCGCTCTCTCATTCACCCCTCACATCCAAGCCGTCACCAAAACCTGCCGGTCTCAGCTCCGCAACATTGCCAAGATCCGCCCTTTCCTCTCCATCCAAACCGCTACCCTACTAATTCAAGCTCTCATCCTATCCCGTCTGGACTACTGCACTAGCCTTCTCTCTGATCTCCCATCCTCGTGTCTCTCTCCACTTCAATCCATACTTCATGCTGCTGCCTGGATTATCTTTGTCCAGAAACGCTCTGGACATATTACTCCCCTCCTCAAAAACCTCCAATGGCTACCGATCAATCTGCGCATCAAGCAGAAACTCCTCACCCTGGGCTTCAAGGCTCGCCATCTCCTCGCCCCCTCCTACCTCACCTCCCTTCTCTCCTCTACTGCCCAGCCCGCACCCTCCACTCCTCCACCACTAATCTCCTCACTGTACCTCGCTCTCGCCTGTCCCGCCATCGACCCCCGGCCCACGTCATCCCCCGGGCCTGGAATGCCCTCCCTCTGCCCATCCGCCAAGCTAGCTCTCTTCCTCCCTTCAAGGCCCTGCTGAGAGCTCACCTCCTCCAGGAGGCCTTCCCAGACTGAGCCCCTTCTTTCCTCTCCCCCCTCGTCCCCCTCTCCATCCCCCCGTCTTACCTCCTTCCCTTCCCCACAGCACCTGTATATATGTATATATGGTTGTACATATTTATTACTCTATTTATTTATTTATTTATTTATTTATTTTACTTGTACATTTCTATCCTACTTATTTTATTTTGTTGGTATGTTTGGTTCTGTTCTCTGTCTCCCCCTTTTAGACTGTGAGCCCACTGTTGGGTAGGGACTGTCTCTATGTGATGCCAATTTGTACTTCCCAAGCGCTTAGTACAGTGCTCTGCACATAGTAAGCGCTCAATAAATACGATTGATTGATTGATTGACAAGATTCATTCAATCGTAATTATTGAGCTCTAACTGTGTGAAAGCACTGTACTAAGAGCTTGGAGAGTACACTATAAGAACAAACAGACACAGAAGGCCTTGTTGGAAGGGTGTGAGATGCCGGGGCATGTCTCCGGCCCAGTGTTGGGGTGGAGAGGAGCTGTGGCAATAGAAATTTAAGAGAATAAAGTGGGAGGGGTAAACGAGAATGCTTCGAGAGGGAGGGACAGAGTCAGTAGTTGAAGGGAACTAATAAAGAAAGTCAGATTCATTCATTTCATTCATTCATTCAATCGTATTTATTGAGCGCTTACCGTGTGCAAAGCACTGTTCTAAGCGCTTGGGAAGTACAAGTTGGCAACATATAGAGACGGCCCCTACGCAACAGCGGGCTCACAGTCTAGAAGGGGCAGACAGACAACAAAACAAAACATATTAACAAAATAAAATAAATAGAATAAATATGTACAAGTAAAATAAATAGAGTAATAAATATGTACAAACATATATACAGCTGTGATGGGGAGGGGAAGAAGGTAAGGTGGGGGGATGGGGAGGGGGAGGAGGGGGAGAAGAAGGAGGGGGCTCAGTCTGGGAAGGCCTCCTGGAGGACGTGAGCTCTCAGTAGGGCTTTGAAGTGAGGAAGAGAGCTAGCTTGGTGGATGTGCGGAGGGAGGGCATTCCAGGCCAGGGGGAGGACATGGAATTTCATTCATTCAGTCATATCTATTGTGTGCTTATGTGTGCAGAGCACTGTACTAAGCTCTTGGGAAGTGCAAATTGGCAACATACAGAGACAGTCCCTACCCAACAGTGGGCTCACGGTCTAAAAGGGGGAGACAAACAACAAATAAAACATGTAGACAGATGGGTAAAAGGCATAGGTGACTAGGATCATGTCCCTTTTAATTACATTTGGGGTACCTGGGCAACAAGTGAAAGGCACATTTCTGATTTCCTCCCCTCCCATTCTCCAACATGCCACATCTTGTTCCTGCCTCTGCAGATCCTTCAGAAGAGAGGCCTCATGGTTTGTAACTCAAGGCGGGTAGGGGTGTTTTCCACATTTAGCTGTTCCCGTTTATATGTCCCTTTCCAGCTTCTCCTCCATGAAATACTGGACTTTGCTTGGTGGGGGTTCACTAACTCTAAAGGGGTTTTCTTGGTGTGACTATGTGTGAGTGTGTTAGTGTTGGTATGCCTGTGAGTAGGGATGTATCTTCCCCTCTCTGTCTTCCTTATTCTGACTCTCTCTCTCTCTGTCTCTCTCTCTGTCTCTGTATCTCTCTGTCTCTGTCTCTCTCTCTCTCTCTCCCTCCCTCCCTCCATCATCATGAATGATCTCCATTCCCATCCCCTAAAAACTCTGGCCCTGGCCCACTTTGGACTCAAAGTAATCTGGTCACTATATTTTAAATCTGTGACTTTGGCACATGCCCTAGACCTGATAAAGGATTTAATAATGCCCTTAACCCAGATTAATTATCGTTTGAAATCCATGTCACCTGCCAGCTTGGGGTGAGAGAGAGCACAAAAAATCTGCCTTTTAAAGGTGCTTTTTAAAAAATCATTCTTTCCCCGTATTTGGTCACCCCCCTGCTACTTAGGTAAAGTGTTTTCCAGTTCCCAAAGCCAAATGTTAACTTGGAAAGGGACTCATTAACTCAGGATCTTGACAAAGTGGAGTCCATACCCCTCCTTGGGGAAGTGCATTTCTATGTCACTGGGATATATACATTCACTGTTCAGTTGCTTAAAACTTATTCCAGAGTCTCAGAAGTTTCCTAAGTGTCCTTAAGGTCATCCCTTAGCCTTATATTAAGGTCACAAGATCTCTAGTATCTTTCCTCAGAGCAGGCAGTGTCTTTTTGTATTTTTTTCGATAATGAGCCTTGTCTTGGAGATTTTATTCAGTTTTTCCCACCCAGCCCAATCTTCTTCTGTCCCATGCTACCTAATCTCACATTTCCAGCTTAGTCCAGAATGATTTAATTAATCAATCAATTATATTTACTGAACACTTACTATGTGCAAAGTGCCATATTGAGCACTTGAGACAGTATAACCCTTTGTTGGGTAGGGATTGTCTCTGTTGCCGAATTGTACTTTCCGAGCACTTAGTGCAGTGCTCTGCATATAGTAAGTGCTCAATAAATATGATTGATTGAATGAATGAATATGACAAAATTTGTAGACTTTTTTAATGGAATTTATTAAGCTCTTACTATGTGCAAAGCACTGTTCTAAGTGCTGAGTTCTGGGCCCACAAAGAGCTTGTCTAGAGGGTAGTTTACAGTCTAGGGCAACTATCCCTTTTCATTTATCCAAACCACTACTTATAATAATAATGATGATGACATTTATTAAGTGCTTACCATGTGCAAAGCACTGTTCTAAGCGCTGGGGAGGTTACAAGGTGATCAGGTTGTCCCACATGGGGCTCACAGTCTTAATCCCCATTTGACAGATGAGGTAACTGAGGCACAGAGAAGTGAAGTGACTTGCCTAAAGTCACACAGCTGACAAGTGGAGGAGCCAGGATTTGAACCCATGACCTCTGACTCCAAAGCCCGGGCTCTTTCCACTGAGCCACACTTACTTCCAAAGTGTAGATTACCTCCATCCATCCATTCTTCTCCCTTAAAACTATCACCAATTCCCAGTCTCAGAATAGCGAAATTTCGTTATGGTCTTCTGGTCCAGTGTTCCTCTTGGGTAGTTGCGACTCCTGCTTCATAAATGTACTTGAGTCCAGAGCAATTGGCTCACAAAATATGAATGAACCCCACTCTTACATACACATGCCTCCCCTTTCCAAGCTCACTGACCCAGAGATCTGATCTACGCAGAGACCATCTTGGGGTGTTCAACCTGGATGGAGATCGGATTAAGCCTAGATCAAGTCTGACAGGCCCAACACCCAGTCAGATATTTATTGAGCACCTACTGTGTGCAGAACACTGTACTAAGCATTTAGGAGATTCACAATAGAGTACATAGAATTGATCTTTGTCCTCAATTATTTTAAAGTCTGGTGAAGAAGTTTAAAACCCACCTTACCTCAAGCCAAAATTCTTATTAAGTGTGATTTTTAGGGAATATTGCCCCTTTCAGGGGCCTTGGGGGTCCAGCAGACCACCAATCAATCCATAATATTTTTTGAGTGCCTAATGTGTCCTACGAAGAACATGGGAAAGTACCACTGAGACAGATTGACTGATTGACATAGTCCCTAATAATAATAATGATAATAATAGTAGGGCTTGTGGTATTTAAGTGGTTACTATGTGCTGACCACTGTACTAAGGGCTACAACGAATTCATGGTAATTATTGAGTGCTAAATGTGTGCAAAGCACTGAAGATAACCAGGTCAGACAAAGCCACTGTCCCATATGGAGCTCACAGTTTAAGGAGGTACTTTCCTGCAAGGAGCTACCTACCAATCTAAAGGATAAGGTGAGAAGAAAGGTAGGCAGAGAGAGTGGAGAATGGGGCACCATGAGAAGGTGAGCTTCAGAGGGAGGAGGAGTGCCATCTGCTCAGGATTGCCCCAGTGTACAATTTTCTCCAATTATTCTAGATGTAAAACGTTTTGCAGACAGATGGGGATTTTCTCTTCAGATTTAGCTGGCCTTCATGGCAACAGTCAGTGTGTCTCAACAAGTAGCCTTCTGCCATTTTGCACCTCTGCCTTTGAAACCCGTGAGCTTACAGTGTAGAGGGAGAGATAGGCATTATTATAAATAAACATATTATAGAGAGAGCAGAGGAAGAGCAAGTCCTCTGATCGCATTTGAACTGACAGCCAGAGGAAACTCATCTAATCCTGCTGTGGTCCTCATCAAACCCCAGAGCCACGGTGTCCTTTTCCATAATTTTTATCCAACAGTGCCTTATTCCATAATATTTATATGCACATGTCTGAAATCTCATAAGTGAGAAGGGGGTTTTTGAACAGTGCCACATAAATCATGTGGAACACGGATTGATCCTTTGCTAATTGGCCAATTGTCAGGGGTTGAGAAGCTCAGGAATGAAAAGGGCATCAGGTTTGCAAAATCATCAGCTGCCACTGGTTTTCTCACTTTTATGGCAAACAGGTCCGTTTAACCAGGGTGCAGCTGAACTAGCTTGATTGGGTGTTTTTTGGGTAGAGAGATGGCAGCTTAATAGAGTGGATTAGAGAGAAAGAAAGAAAGAAAGGAAAAAAGAAAAGGAAAGAAAGGAAACGACAAAGAGACTCTCCTTCGTAGCCCACCTCAGAGACAACCTTCAGCTGCCTGAGTCCAGTTTGGCCACTACAGTGGAAACCAGGTCCTTCATGACATTTCTGATATTTTTTCCCTTTAACAAAAATTGAAGGAAAATCAAATAAGGCAGTATCTGAGTGGGTTTCATTTCACAGTTATCCAGGATTCTGACTGAATACCAGATGCAAATTCAGGGAGAACTGTCCCATCAATGATCACCAGTTGAATGACAAAGCTCTTCAAAGTGGCTTGGAACTTTTCTCTGCAATTGGTGCATTCTATTTAATACCATTGCTGTACTACCAAGATGCAGAGTAGTTTCCTTTTATTGAAATGCTGGAAGCATTATATTTTGTGCTGCTGGACTATGTCTTATTATTCATTTATTCATTCATTCATATTTATTGAGCACTTACTGTGTGCAGAACACTGTACTAAGTTAAGCACTTGGGAAGTACAAATTGGCAACATACACTTCAAGGAAAGATCCTCACCTTGGGGCACAGCCTTTGAAAATGAAAACACAATTGAAAGAGCATCTTTAGCTTACTTATTTGCAAGATATTTCAACTTTTTCTATGATACGAGAAGTTATTGTCCAAAAAGCTCATTTTTTTAGCAATTAATATCTAATGCGAATGCAAAAACCTCTATACAGATTCATGTGTCTGAAACTTTTATCTCCAGCCATGGATTACAGCAGAGACTGTATCCTTGGTGGACAAAGATGGCTTTTTTAACAATCTGAGTCCTGATTCTCATTTTGTATATGAATCTGGTTCTCTATCGGCCTGTGGCTGCCCCCTGAGTTTGATGTGAATGGTAGACATTTCTCACGATGATCTTCATGCAACTCTTTAATTGTCTCCATTAGTAGTCATAATCCACAGTGGCAGGTATTGCAGCTAGATTTTCTAGCTCTATAACATACCAGGAATCTAGAGAAGTAAGGACCAAGATTTCTTCTTGGTGTGTTTCATCAAACTTTCTCAATTCTCAGTCTGTAATGAAAAGCAATTTGGTGAAAGACTTTGAGACCTACAAATGAGAAGGGGAATGGCAAAAAAAATCTTGTTATCTCTGTTTCTTAGCCCAGTGGAAAGAGTACAGGCTCAGGAATCAGAGAAGCTGGGTACTAATCTCAACTCACCTGTTGCCTGCTGTGTGACATTGAGCCCTCACTTAACTTCTCCATGCCTCAGTTTTTTCGTCTGTCAAATGGGGATGCAATATATGTTCTCCCTCCCTCATAGATTGTAAACACCATGTGGTACAGGAACTGTGTCCAACCAGATTACCTGATACAGTGCTTTGCATTCAGTGAGCCCTCAATAAATATCATTGGTTAATTGACTGATAGATCTACCCTAGCACAGTTGCACTTCTTGGCACATCCATCAATCAACCAATTGTTTTTCTTAAATGTTTACTGTGTGCTGAGCACTGTATTAGGCACTTGGGTAGAGAAAAATATAGTGGAGTTGACAGCCTTGTTCACAAGGATCATGCAGTCTAGAAGGGGAGACAGACGATGAAATGAATTACTTTTAGAAATGGGAAAGTATAGGGATATGTACATGGGACTGGCTGCATAATAATGCTTATAGGGAATGAATCTGAGTGCCGAGGAAATGCAGAAAGGACAAATAGCAGAAATAAGTGCCTAGTAAGAGCTTAACAAATATCATTTATTATCATTATTATTATTGTTATTATTATTCAGTAAACAGTCAACAAGAAAGGCAGGTGGGAGGAGAGGAGAACCAATAGGTGAAGAAAAGAAAAAGATGAATGGTGTGAGGAATTCCGTGCCCTCAGTTACACTACTGACCCTGTGCCCCTCTGCTCATTCCCACCTCAATCCATCTTTCATCTCCTCTGTTCACAATCAGGTTCAGACTTAGAGTTAACAGTTATGAAATTTTTTGATGCAGATAAAATGCATGAGTTTGGGAATATTGCTTACCACTTCTTTTTACCTGCTTCACCACTTCTGGAGTAGGGAAGTATCCGTTGCTTGCATCACGAAATTTGAGGGCAGTCGTCTTCATTTCCATTTCAAATTAAAAGGAAAATTTATGAACTTCACCAGGAATGGACAGGCATATAAACTTAATCAGCTCCCTCAATGTAAACATACGCTGGTTTTAAATTTTTGAGATTTTAATAGCTATCATTTAGCTATTTCAATAACATTGTTGGGAGGTTATACGAAAGGGGATTTATGTAATTCTTCAGTGACTTCAGAGGCCATCCCTTGATGACAAACTGTGGCATAAGGTGTGACTAATCCCAACCCAGCTTCGACATGGCCCTGCTTTCTGTTGCTACCTTTTCTGCAGGATTTTATCTCTTGTCAACTGTCCTTTCTTCCCTCCCAACCCCTGAGACATCCAAGCAAAAAGGGGGAAACAGTGGAAAAGCTTTCATTGAGTTACTGCTTAATTACAGACAGTTGATGATAAGGTGGTGCCATTTCTAGCAGCCAAATAGTGTTTTCAAACTCTGCTGTGCCACTTGTCTTCCTATAAACATTAATCTATCCAGAGGGTTTATATGAGCAGTAGTAGGCGAGTACATGACTTAGCTGGGAATCGTATTTGATCTGGCTAATAAAGAACTAGAAACAGGCATTTTTATTCACATATTATAAAATGTTAGACGAACACCAATAAATAGACATCAACGATGCAGAAGATTGCACAGCTTCATTTGACAGTAGCCCCACTCCTCAAGGTCAGGGAGGAATATGGGGTAAATGCTGCTTTTTTTTTTTTTTAGGAAAGCAATCACTTTCAAAGAAGTTTATCCCCTCAGCCTTTTCATCTACTATAAAAACCCCCACACAAGTAAAAATGCAAACTTACAAATTTCACGAGTTTGGTAATAATCGGTCTGCAGTGAATTAAACCCAAATCCATTCTGTTATATGTTTTTGGCAGCTTGTAACTCTCCATATTTTAGTTTTTCCTCTATTCCCAAAATGCAGATTGCTTGATGGTGTGTAAGAGAGCTAATTAGATATAAATACCAACCAGCACCCAAATAACAAGGATCATAATGATCATACAGTGAACAGCTGTGCCATTCGATAAATTGGTTTCTTTTCTAATACCACAGCAATTCAAACATTTTCTCACTCCAAAAATGTTTTTTTTTCCCCCTTCCTGGGCCAGATTCAATTAAACATAAAACCCTGCTAATGCAGAACTACAGAAGGCCAGTAAAATTGGGGGCTCTGACTGAACCATTGTACAAAAACTGGACAGAGTTCTTATTGATTCTTCAATTCCTTCACTAACAGCATGATAGCATAAAGACCAGCTCACTGCTGATGAAATCAGCGCAAGTAGAGAACACTAAATTATGATGGAAGATTGGGAAAATAGGAGCAGTCTTCTTGGGGAGTTGTGCTTTGTTAGTTTTCTGCATGTAGGAAGGGTAGGAATTTGGTCCAGTTCCTAGTATTTCTATCTTGACAGCTTCCAATTCTAAATTCTCTGCCCCCTCCCCCTCTCAATTCTCCCAAGCCATAGGCAGCAGTCCTCTATGCTATTCCCATTGTATCATCAATTAAAGCAGTCCAACCAATAGCAGTTCATCCACACTCCCCACATGCTTGCCGGTTCACGTGTTCACATGTTTGCCAGACCAGTAATCAATAGCTCTGCTTTCCTTCATCATACTCTTTGCACACCACTTGGAGGGAAGAATGGATGGAGAAGATGGTCTCTGGCAAGACAAATTGTCATTAAGTCGATGCACATATTTAGATAGGTGTTCAATCGCAGGGATCCCCACTCTCTTCTTTGTCATCCAGAGATGTCAGCTGGACTGGCCTGCTTCCTAAGCATCATGATAAACATCCTTGCACCTAGAGACCATAGCATGTCATGCAAGATGGAAATCACTGATCGATTTCCTAGGTAGTGAGAGTGACGTTGCTTTGCTCACAGTTATGAAACAAATTGAGAGTGGAAGTAAATCAGGACCATAGAAAGAGACCAAATTCCTCCCACAGTCCTTCCTGCTCATGCCAAGAAGAGATCACTGTGCTGAGAAAGTGTGTGGCTTAGGAGCGGAGCCAAGATCAGCCATCTGACTAGGTTTATACCACTGAAAGGGTTGATAGGCAATGGTTCCTGGCACTCTGTCATGCCTGTCAATTTCTTCTCAGTAAATTAGCTGGGAAAAGGCTGGTGGCTCCATCTCAGAATCTATCATTTCAAATCATCAACAACTATCTTGAGTTTTGAGTTATACCATGATATTTCATTGCACGCATGGCTGGAGGCCAGGAAAACACCTGGGTAGCCTCACTGAAAGGGACACTAACTAGCATCAGGGTCAGAATTCAGAAATCCAAAAGTCTTTTGTGCCCCATGGCAATAGATGGGGATCTATTTCCTCCTCCATTCTATCTAGAAGTATTTCCCCTACACACCTACAAATACTCCGGGAATATGAACCCACTGCTCTGATGGATTCTGGTGCTCTTCGTTGCCCTGGCCACAATTGCAGGAGTGAATGTAGTCTCCCTGTCCTCATGGCCCTGATTTCCCTCGAGCCTCTTTGATATTTTCTTTCATTTTTCCACTATCTCAGCTGGGGGCAAGGTGATATATCGGCACATCGTACTTCCCAAGGATAGGATGGTTAATTTAGTACTAAATTTTCAGTGTGGTATTGGAATCAGTACACTTAGCTCACGGTTCTGCTCATGGGAGTGAAGTGCTTGACTCCCCATGCCTTATAATCAAATGTATTATACCCAAAAGGTTGATGGTGGATCACAGTAATGTGATTCTGTTGGGCGCCTGATTCCAAGAAATTCACACAGTTAGCATCCACATGGAGAATGGTCAATCAGATCAGTCAATCAATCAGTGGTATTTACTGAGCTCTTAATGTGTGCAGAGCATTGTACTAAGGACCTGGGTTCTAATCCCAGCTCCATCATCTGTCTGCCATGTGACCTTGGGCAAGATGCTTCACTTCTCTGGGCCTCAGTTACTTCATCTGTAAAATGGAGCCCCATGAAGGGCAGAGACTGTGTCCAACTTGATTAACCTCTATCTAACGCAGAGCTTAGAACTGTGCTAGGCACATAGTAAGTGCTTAACAAGTACCTCAATAACAATAATAATAATAATAGAGCTATCCACCACCAGCATAGTGGATGAGACATATTAAAATAACTTACAGATAGGAGAAGAGGCAGAATAGAGGGCTAGGGACACAAGTGATGTAGGGCTGGGGTTCATTACAAATGCTTATGGGGTACAGGTCTGAGTCTACAGGTGATGCAGAGGGGAAGGCTAGTAGGGGAATTGAGGGCTTAGGAAGGCCTTTTGGAGGAGCTGTGATTTTAATAGCAGCCTGACTCAGTGGAAAGAGCCCGGGCTTTGGAGACAGAGGTCATGGGTTAAAATTCCGGCTCTGCCAATTGTCAGCTGTGTGACTTTGGTCAAGTCACAATTTCTCTGGGCCTCAGTTACCTCATCTGTAAAATGGGGATTAAGACTGTGAGCCCCCCGTGGGACAACCTGATCACCTTGTAACCTCCCCAGTGCTTAGAACAGTGCATTGCACATAGTAAGCGCTTAATAAATGCCATTATTATTATTATTATTATTATTATTATGGCTTTGAAGATGGGCAGAGTGGTGGTCTGTCAGATACAAAGGGGAAGGGAGTTCCTGGCCAGAAGGAGGACTTGGGCAAGAGATCAGTGGCAAAATGCAGGAGATTGAAGTAGAGTGAATAGGTTGGAATTAAGAGGAGCGAAGTGTACTGGCTCGTCCAGAGTAGGCGTTCAGTAAGGTTAGCTAGGAGGGGGAGAGCTGATGGAAATGGAGGCAGGTAAAGATTCATCAACTGCCTCAGCTGCAAGGAACCCAGTGGCAAAGCCTGGAATAGAACATGAGATTTGGGACAACAGAAACTGACCCCATAGCCATTCAATTATTCTCCCCCAAAAGACTTCCAACAGAAAAACCGCTATAAGAAAGGAGAGAGTTGACAATGAAAAGTTTCAAATGGAGAAAGACTCATATAAATTGAGAGATATGGTGGTGGTGATTTAGAGATTTATATGCATCTTTTTAATGCAACTCTTACCTTTGACACAGTCATCTGAGAACAGGATTTGGCCCTGTGACTTTATATTTCCAAACTCGGGTATCTGAACATAAGGGAATAACACAATCTGTTTAATAGTGCTCACTTGACAAATAAAACATAATAAGGCTACAAGGCAATTGTGTTTTAATCAAATCACAGAATTCTGATTATTTTTTTCCCTACTGTCACTGGGGATTTACATTGGAAACTTCTGCAAGTATTCATGGGAGGTATCTAGGCATCAGCAAGCGAATAGACCCCTGAGACATGATGTGATATAGTATCATACTATAAAATGGCAAATGCTATCCATATGTGGGCTCTCAGTGTAATTCATCTCAGAGAATAAACTGAAAGGGACTAAGCCAGTTTGTAATGAAAAGACATTGCCTGGATCTTTCCATTCTAGTGCTCTGTTTGCCGAGCACAAACCCATAAGGACACAGACATCAAGTTGATTAGATGACTTAATTGCTTCCATAGCTTTCCTGACTCCAGTTCTGTCATTATTAAGGTCTTTGTAGAAATCATAATAGGCGTGCCAAATCCTCTTCTTCATCTAACTTTCCTATCAAAGTTACCAGCAACAAATCCTCCCTAACTCTGAAACCTGCAACCTTGACATCATCCTTGACTGCTCCCTCCTCAGTCAACATCCACATTCTGTCTTTTGAGTTTTCCCTTCACAATATTTCCATGTTCTGCCTCTTCCTCCCCACCCAAATGGCCACCATGCCAGTCCAGAAGCTTGACCTCCTCGTTTATCTCCCTGCCTCCAGTTTTTCCTCTCTCCGGTCTATGCTCCACACTGCTGCCTCAATCACTTTTCGAAAATGTTATTCTGCATCTCCCCGCTCTTCATATCCATCAGATGATAATAATAATAGTGATGATGGTATTTGTTAAGCACTTACTTACTGTTCTAAGCGCTGGGGTAGATACAAGGTTATTAGGTTGTTCCACGAGGGGCTCACAGTCTTCATCCCCATGTTACAGATGAGGTAACTGAGGCACAGAGAAGTTAAGTGACTGGCCCAAAGTCACAGTTGACAAGTGGCAGAGCTGGGATTAGAATTCATGACCTCTGATTCCCAAGCCCATGCTCTTTCCACTAAGCCATGCTGCTACTTTAATCAAATGGTTGCTCATTCCTCTTTGCATCAAGAAGACACTTCTGTCCATCGGCTTCAAGGCTCTTCATGGGCTCTCTCCTCTTACTAATCTACTATCCCATTCCACTCCAGCTCACACTCTCCATTCCTCTAAAGCTAACTGTGCATCTTTCTTCTTCCTCTTGCCACCGACCTCTTATTCACACCATTCAGAACCAATTAGAGTTCACATCTCTCCATCTTCCAAGCCTTTCCCCCAGAAAACCTTTGCCGCTTCATTTCTAAATCCCCCCACCTCTTGTCCCACCAACTGTCACGGCATCACTTTCATGACATCCAATCATTTAAGTACTCTCAACCTCCGGGCAAAATTAAGTACATATTTCACTTATTCATATCCTTTCTTTCCCCTAGCTGTAATTTATTTTAGCAAGTCTTTCATTTATTCATTCAATTGTATTGAGCGCTTACTATGTGCTAAGCACTTGGGAAGTACAAGTCGGCAACGTATAGAGACGGTGCCTACCCAACAATGGGCTCACAGTCTAGAAGGGGGACTCTTCCCCCACTAGATTGTAAACTCCTCGAGGGCAGGAGTTGAAAAGTCCTGTAAGGCAAGAATTCCTACTTATTCATTCATTCATTCATTCAATCATAGTTATTGAGCGCTTACTGTGTGCAGAGCACTGTACTAAGCACTTGGGAAGTACAAGTTGGCAACGTATAGAGACGGTCCCTACCCAACAATGGGCTCACAGTCTAGAAGGGGGACTCTTCCCCCACTAGATTGTAAACTCCTTGATAGAAGTAGGGTAGATAGGGTAGATAGAAGTAGGGTAGATAGATAGAAGTAGGGTAGATAGAAGATAACACCTTAAGTAGGAGGGAGGTAGATATTGAATCCCCATTTTGCAGATGAACAAACTGAGGCTCAGAGAAGGTAAGTAACTTACCCAGGGTCACACAACAGGCATGTAGTCAACCGGGGATTAGAACCCAGGTCCTCTGACACCCAGATCCATGCTCTATCGACTACACCTCGTTGCTTCCCATCAACAACCGTTAACAACACACACAGCAACATGACTTAGTGGAAAGAGCCCGGGCTTGGGCGTCAGAGGTCGTGGGTATTAATCCCGCCTCCACCACTTAGCTGTGTGACTTTGGGCAAGTCACTTAACTTCTCTGTGCTTCAGTTACCTCATCTGTAAAATGGGGATTAAGACTGGAAGCCCCACTTGGGAAAACCTGGGAACCTTGTATGTACTCCAGTTTTTAGAACAGTGCATGGCACATAGTAAGCCCTTAACAAATACCATTATTATTTATTTATTATTTATATATATACATATATTGATTTATTTATTCCACTTTCTCATCACGTATTTATTTGAGATGCATCAATCCAATATTTACCCTTAGCACCTGATTATACACCTCTCCTTAGCACTGCTGTTTCTATCTCTATTTACATTAATTTTCACTTACATATTTATCTCTATTTATCCTCTGGTACTCTTGCTATCAACTGTAAAGCACTTGTGAGAGGAGTGTTTTTCTTTCTCCAGCTCCCACTATCTGTAAAAAAAAAATGACTTGTCTCCCCCATTGGATGATAAACTCATTGAGGGCAATTTTCACAACTACGTAGTGGATACCCTCTAAATATGCCATTGACTTCTGCCTATTTTTGTTATTCCTGATGTTTCCTCCTGCTCCTGTTGTGAGGCTGTCTGACTCACCCAACAAATTGCAAGTGTTTTAAAGCCAGGGACTCTGTCATTAATTACTTTTAAAAGGTGCCCCAGTGTTTAGTATGGTATTTTGTACCCAGTAGACATGAGGAAGAGGGAGAGAGCAAGAGCACACTCCTTTGGTATATGGGGAAATGACTGATAATTCTTTTCTTCATTCCCAGGGAATCTGTGTAAGCACTCTTGCATGAAGGCGGAGGTTCCCACCAAAGTCAATTTCTCTTTCACCTCAGGGATTCTCTCCAACACCTCCCTCCTGTTGCCCATCTTGCTGCTGCTCAAGAAATAGGGACAGCTTCAGCCATGAGAGGGGAAACATTTGGGGAAGGCAAACAATAATAATAACTGTGGTATTTGTTAAGCACATACTATATGTCAGGCACTGTACTAAATGCTGGGGTAGATACAAGCTAATTGGGTTGGACACAGTCCCTGTCCCACATGGGGCTCACAAATCTTAATCCCCATTTTAAGGTGAGGTAACTGAGGCACAGAGAAGTGAAGTGACTTGCTCAAGGTCACACAGCAGACAAGTGGTGGAGCAGGGACTAGAACCCAGGTCCTTTTGATTCCCAGGCCTGTGCTCTACCCACTAGGCCGCACAGCTTCCTTTTGCCCAAATGGAGAGGGTGAAACAGAAAGTGATTTTGCAGTTGCTTGAACGGAGATCTTGGGGTTCCAGTTCTCCTAGGATCGTGCCACCTCCTCAAAATATTCAGTAAGTGTTTCCCAAGACTTAAGACCATCAAGTGCCACAATTGAAACACACATTGACCCGCAGCATCACGTCAGTGGCCTTATAGTGCTTCATGTACCCCTTGATTTAGTTTCCTGAGTTCTAGCCGGGCTGGAAAAACACGAGTATTTTTTGATTCCATCCATTTCCCTAGAGATGACCAGATGTACTGATGGATGTTCTTGTCAATAGCAAAAATGTATTTTTTTTATGATTCTGCCCATTGTAGCTATATACATCCTGTCTTCCCCATCAGATTGCAAGTACCTGGAGGGCAACTGCCAGGTCTTGAGTTTTCTTCTAGGCTTGCAGCCTGTTCACCCACGAGTGGCTCATTCACATTTTTCACTGACACTGATCAGTCTATAGGTCTATTTATGTCTTTTTTGTATTTGGCAGGTGAGGGTGGGGAGTAAAAAAAATGGTCCGTAGGTTCATTCCATCTTTCTCAGGTTATTTCTCAAGGCTTACACTGATTGAAAATGTATCTTTAAAGGAGACAGAGATTTCCTATAATGCATTTTTAACCGAGATTTGAAACCCCTTTTGATTACTTTTAAATACAGTCAGGTCCAGTACACCGGAATCCAGGCAGACATCATTTCACAGTTATTCAGATTTATGAATCCTGCCTCACTACCTGATGATACAGAGATGACAATTGCCCTGCTGCTGATTACATTAGCACACATCAAGACCTGTTGCCAACATGACTTTAAAATAAATAGATATCAAACCATCCTATATCATCTTAGCCCCCAAATGCTTGCTAGCTGCTTCTAGCCTTTTGATTTCTACTTCCCCTGAAAAATCATTACATTTCTCTCCCTTGAAGGACACTGTGGTATTTACTGCTGCTGTGGCAGATGTTGGTAGTTTATTTCCTATATCCACCTCCCCACTATCAAATTTTGCTCCATTTTACAAGCAGTTCTCATGGAAAAATATTTAAGTGAGAGTTTGGGGGTGTTGAAATGGACTGGGAGAGCAGGTGACTGAGAGCAGTAGTCATGATGTGATTGCAGTCAGAAAAATGAGACTGGCAATGACATTGCAGGGTTTCCTATTTATACTTAATCAGTGACTTTTATCTCAAATTTGCTCCATTTTATAAGCCTCAAAAATGTTTTAACTGGCAGAGCTGAAAATTCAGCCTGGGATCTGAGATTCAAGCTGTGCCCTCTGTGCCTCTTTCATCAATGCCGGTAATAAAAGATTCTGCAATCCGAACTTTGCTGACAATTTTGTTGATGATGTGTGAGGTACAACAGCATCCAGCTAGGCGCTTCCAGAACTGTCTTGGTGTCGTATTGTTTAGCGAGAGTGAAAACTTGTGTTTGTCAGGAAATTAAACTCTGATTCAAAGAGATTGTGGTCAGAGCTGGCGGGGGGCTGGGGGAAAAGTGGAGGGAAGGGATGGGAAGGGGGGAGAGATGTAGCATGGCATGAGGGTTCTGTGTCTTAATACCCTGTATTTGTCAAGCAATTTGATTTGTCCAAAGCTCTTTCACGTCAGTGATTCTATTTTTCACCTCCCAACATTTCTATGAGGATGGAAGAGGCAGGGGTTATCCCCATTTTTCAGATGAGGAAAGAGAGGTACAGAGCAGTGAAGTGATTTGTTCAGGATCATCCACCAGGCCGATAATAGAGCTGGGACAGTGACAGAATGGCATCATCATCATCATCATCATCAATCGTATTTATTGAGCACTTACTATGTGCAGAGCACTGTACTAAGTGCTTGGGAAGTACAAATTGGCAACATATAGAGACAGTCCCTACCCAACAGTGGGCTCACAGTCTAAAAGGGGGAGACAGAGAACAAAACCAAACATACTAACAAAATAAAATAAATAGAATAGATATGTACAAGCAAAATAAATAAATAAATAAATAAATAAATAGAGTAATAAATATGTACAAACATATATACATATATACAGGTGCTGTGGGGAAGGGAAGGAGGTGAGATGGGGGGGATGGAGAGGGGGAGAGGAAGGAAGGGACTCAGTCTGGGAAGGCCTCCTGGAGGAGGTGGCAGACCAGGTCTCATGACTCTCAGGCCCATGCTTTTCCCATTAGATCTCCATTGCCTTCCTAGTAGTAATAGTAGTAGTATTGGTCTTTATTAAGCACTTACTCTGTGCGCAACACCGTACTGAGCACTGGGAATGAATATACAAGTGGGAATAAATGACTGTCCCTGTCCCTCTGGGGTCTCGCAGTCTCAAAATAAAAAGGGGGAGAGGGGACGACAACAGATATGAAAAGAGAGGTGAAACAGAATGCGAAGACAAAAACAAAGATGAGCAAGACGCTATGATAGGAGGAGCAGAATTTCAGGCTCCTCATGTCTCAGAGGTCTCAATCACTTCTTGGTCACAGTGACCATCTAGCAGGAAGGATGAAAGACCATAAGCAGCAGGATCCCCTGAATACACAATTTTTAAGGCACATAAGACACACAGAGCAGACATCCGTGTCCACCTTCTTGATTTTCCTCGTTGCCCTGAATTCAGGCAGGGCCCTTGGTGAGAAAGAGAGACACGTAAAGGATCATGTGACAAATCAATCAATCAATCAATCGTATTTATTGAGCGCTTACTGTGTGCAGATCACTGTACTAAGTGCTTGGGAAGTACAATTTGGCAACATATACAGACAGTCCCTACCCAACAGTGGGCTCACAGTCTAAAAGTCCCTTCAGATGAGATTGAAGGGACTGGAAAACACTAGTGAAGAAGTTGAATGCAAAATGTGGGAATCAAGATGCCACTAGATGGACATTCATTACTCAGCAGGTTAATATGAATGAACTATAAGTGACCGATGAACACACCAATGAAATTAGAGGCATTCTGGAACTTCCAACCCCTGGCAGTATTCTCTCTTTGCAGCACCATAGAAACTACTATTGTATTTATATCTCTAAAATCTATCATTTAAAATGATAAATGCCCATACTGTGTTGCTACAAACAGCACGCATAACACAATCCCTTTTAAAATAATTTAGAATTACTGAACACTAACGATTGCAGATGGAAAGCAGGGCGTTCTGGGAGAGATGTGTCCGTGGTGTCGCTATGGGTTGGAAACGACTCGGCGGCATAAGACAACTAATCTGATGCAGAAAGACTCAGATACCTATTGTGTACTTGGTGTAACCAGATTCTACACTCCAGATGTGAAGTTATTCGTTTTCATGGGGTTCCCACAGTCTTCGTTGCTCCCCTTAACTCCCTACCAATCTCTTCTAATTAGAGAGATTCAGGGAATCAGCAGTCAATGTCGTATGAATCCATGACACTGAAGCATTGCTAACGTAAGACGATAGACAGAATATTAGGTTTTGCTGGTCTCTGAGGGGCAGTTCCAGCCAAAAAGCATTAGAGATGCGAAGTACTTTCTATCCCTGCACCTGAATGGCGGCACCAGGGGAAGGCTCCCCTATTTGATCATCTACCACGTTGGGAGATCGATTTTCACCACCTGCAAATGGGCATGAGGGTCACCGTCAGTGGCCTAGAGGAAAAAGCCCAGGCCTGGAAATCAGAGGACCTGGTTTCTAATCCCTGCTCTGATCCTTGACTCCCATGTTTGCAAATCTGTGCTTCAGTTTCCTCATCTGTAAAATGGAAATTAAATACCTTTTCTCCCACCTACTTTTACTGTGAGACCTACTGGGGACAAGGATTGGGTCTGACCATTATGTCTTGTCTCAATCAGTGGTTTTTATTGAGTTTTTACAGTGCGGAGAGCACTGTATTAACTACTCGGGAGAGTATAACATGATAGTGTTTGTAGACATGATCCCTGCCCACAGGGAACTTACAGTCTAGAGAAGAAAATAAATAAAATAAAGATAAAATATAAAAATAATTAAGAAAATAAATTATTGGTATATTCATAATTGCTGTGGGATTGAGGGTGGGGTGAATGAAGTGCTTAAAGGGTACAGATCCAAATGATGCAGAAGAGAAGGTGTAGGGGCAATGGCCATAGATTCTAGACTGTAAACCCATTATGGGCAGTAAATATGTCTACTACTACTACTACTAATAATAATAATGGCATTTATTAAGCACCTACTATGTGCAAAGCACTGTTCTAAGCACTGGGGAGGTTACAAGGTGATCAGGTTGTCCCACGGGGGGCTCACAGTCTTAATCCCCATTTTACAGATGAGGAATCTGAGGCACAGAGAAGTTAAGTGACTTGCCCAGAGTCACACAGCTGAAGATTGGCGGAGCTGAGATTTGAACCCATGACCTCTGACTCCAAAGCCCGTGCTCTTTCCATTCCACGCTGCTTCTGTTTATAAGAATTGTGGTTTGTGTTAAGCACCTACTATGGGCCAGACAGTGTACTAAGCACTGGGGCTTCTAGGTATCAGATTGCCTCAAGCAATCCTGGCAACAGGATTAGTAACATGACAATTTCCAGGCATGGCACAGGAAATCTCACCCTTCACCCTCTCTTCCAATTCCTGGTGATTTCCTGGTGCTGACTATTCCCACCTATGTCTTTCCTGACACTGAAATTCTATGATTCTGGTGCTGGCATCTGGGGGACATTGAGCTACCAGTATTTAGAATAATTTTTAACTGACGCCCCCCCCAACCTTCCTCCCACCATGTATATTATTCTAATTGTCCCTAAGGAACTCACTTTTGGGAACGACTCTTATCCGAGGAAGCTAGTAGTAGATCATATTTGGATTGAGTATTTTAATGTTTAAACCAGATTTCTTCTATTTCTTTTTTCTAATTCAGTGTTCCCATGTAAGATTATTCTTTGCACTGAAAACGCTATAAAGAAAACATTTAGAATTTAAAGAAGGATAACAAAGCCTTTCCTTGAAATAATTATCTTTCTGAATTCTGATCTAGTTGGGCTGAGAGGAACTGAAATAAGCTTTTTAATCTACACTCCTTTAAATCAGGAAATAATCGAACTTGAGTTGCCATATTTTAAAGGGCTTGTAAGCCCAAGTTCGTAGGGTCATCCCAGGCAAAGCATCCTAAGACTAGAATGTAGTAATGATTTCCATGTGCTTACCATAACTCTGCTCCATACAGTCTCACCGAGCCTCTGAAATAGCCTTCAAAATAGAGGAGTAGCCACTTGGAGATCGGCCACCTGAGCATCTGAACTGCATTACTGAAAATAATCATGGCATTTGTTAAGCGCTTACTATGTGCCAAGCACTATTCTAAGCACTGGGGTAGATACAAGGTAAGCAGGTTGTCCCATGTGGGGCTCACGGTCTTAATACCCATTTTGCAGATGAGGTAACTGAGGCCCAGAGAAGTGAAGTGGCTTGCCCAATGTCACACAGCAGACAAGTGGCGGAGATGGGACTCCTAAACCCGTGCTCTTTCCAGTAAGCCATGCTGCTTATCAAAACAGGAATATTGAAGTAATGAAAACGTTTTAATCTGCTTAATACAATGAGACCTTACCTTTAACTTTGAGTCATTCAATCAGTGGTATTCATTAAGCACTCACTGTATGCAGAGTAGTGTACTAGGCGCTTGTGAGAGTCCAATAGAGTTGGTAGACATGAGCCCTGTCCTCGAGGAGATTGCAGTTTAGCAGCAGATACAGGCATTAAAATAAATTACATGTAGGGGAAGGAACAGAGTATAAGGATCTGTAAATAATAATCATAAAATAATGGGATCTGTTAAGTGCTTACTACGTGTCAAGATGTGGGGTGGTGTGAGACTAAGGGATATTCATTCTTTCATTCATTCAGTCATATTTTTTGAGCACTTACTGTGTGCAAAGCACTGTACTAAGCACTTGGAAAGTACAATTTGGCAACAGATAGAGACAATCCCTACCCAACAATGGGCTCACATGGATTTAAGAGCATAAGCGATGCAGAAGGGAGGGAGAGAAGGAAAAATGAGAAGCAGTGTGGTGAAGTGGCATGGCCCTGGGAGTCAAAGGACCTGGATTCTAATGCTGACACCACCATGTGTCTGCTGTGTGACTTTGGATAGGTCATTTAATTTATCTGTGCCTCAGTTACCTCACCTGTAAAATTAGGATTAAGACTGTGAGCCCCAAGTGGGACACGGACTGTGTCTATCCTGAGTAACTTGATTTTGCCTCAACAATTAGTTGGTACTTAATAAATATCATTTTTTTAAAAGGTTAGTCATAGTTGACACAAGGGAGGGAGAATAAAGGGAACACTAGCAATTTTCTGGAATGACTTTCAATGCTTGGATTTATCTCTGCACAGAAGTTAAAGACAAATAATTTGGAGCTATATAACTTAGGTATAGATTAGTTATCCTCCATCACCCTTTCAATATAATCACGTCAGGGGCGTAGTATGAGACTGAGTCACAAAGATGGGTTTTGTCAGTAAAAATTTACCCATAATCTGCAGAAGACCCAAGATTGTATCCATCCTTTCAAAATGGCAATGAAGAGGCTCCTGGGAACTGTTGGAGAGTGAGGAAATCAATAAGGTAAATAAAAATAGAGAAAAATACTTATAAGTATGATTCCACTCTAGAGAGCAGTGAGACGAACAACCTTAGCTTTTAAAAGAGAAAATTAGGCCTCTTTGGTCCATTTTAATGCTCCAAGACAAGTGATAATCTGATACCGGTGAAAGAAGGGCTCCGTGGATAAGCAGTAATTAAAAATGGAACTTTGAAAATGCTGAGGCACAGTAGTGATGTCTGAAAATCATTTCCTAATTTGGGTACAAATCTACCCCAGACCAACAGCCTGGTCCAGTAAAATACCTATCTGCAGGATGCAAATCCAAGCAACTCTGCTCCATTCTAATCCTCCTTGTCCTCTTGGTTGCCTTTTACATAGGAGACCAAACTCCTTTTCCTGGAAACACTATCTAGCCTTGGTCTCTCTGACATAGTCCCTTCCTGATCCTCATCCTACCTCTCCCGGTGCTCTTTCCTGTTCTTGCTTACACCCTCCCCTCTGCCTGGAACTCTTTACCCTTTCATCTCCCACAGACTGCTTCTCTCCTCATCTTCAAAGCCCTCATGAAAGTACATCTCCTCCAGGAGGGCTTTACTGAATAATTTCTAGAAATCCAAGCTATCTTCCCACAGACCACTACTAAATCACTTTCACATCCCCTAAGCATTTAGATACTCACAACATCCTCCCTGCCATTGCATTTCTCTACACCTCTTCATACTCTGTTGCCTTCCCCGCCCGGTAATTAATTTTAGGATCTGGCTACCCCAGTATAAATTCCTTGGGGGCAAGTATGACATCGACTAATTGCAACTTGTCTGCTGTGTGACCTTGGGTAAGTCATTTAAACTCCTCTGGGCCTCATTCACCTCATCTGTAAATGGGGATAAAGACTATTAGCCCAGTGTGGGACATGGACTGTGTCCTACCTGATTACCTTGAATCTACCCCAGATCTTGAATTGGCCTTCTGCAGATGGACACAAAGTAATCCCTTAACAAATACAACAAACACCACACTTATTCCTAACTCTATTGCACTCTCCCAAGCTCTTAATACAAAACTCCATGCAGAGTAAAATCTCAGTAAATATCATGGGTTAGTTGATTGAAGATGGGGCCTGTTTCCCTCTTGGTACAATGTCCAGCTGTAAAACCATTCATTTGTCTGTCCCATGAGTGTTATTCTAGTCGGGTTCTATTGCAGTGTCGATCATTTCAGTGTTAGCTGGCTTACAAAGCCAGCCTCAATCATGACTGCTAAGACACATGTGGATACTGAGAAAATCTTTCAGCCCACCTTTGGGTTCTCCCCACTCAAACACAGCCACTGCCTGTGGCCTTGTTGGAAAGTTTGGTAAAGTACAATTTCCGATTGTAAAGCTAGCTGAAAGAGCAGATTGAGAATTGGATAACCCAGCCTTAGGATGGAAAGAAGGTGAACAATACACAGGTCAGGTTTATGCATTAGAACAGGTTTAGACAAGTTTTATATTGACATAATAAAAAATTTTTAACACTCTATTCTCTATTAAGAGCTAATTTGTAGATTACACAGGATTCTTGCCACATGTGTTCTTTTGTCAATCAATCAATGGGATTTATTGAAAAGTTACTGTGTGCACAGCAAAATATTAAACGCTTGGGAGAGTACAGTAGAATTAGTAGACATGGTCTCTGCCCTCAGAGCATTTAGAGTCACACAATGGAGATAGCACTTATATAAAATAAAAGGTGGGGGGGATATCTTTCCTAACTATTATCAACTCTATTACAAGGAATGCACAGAAGGTGGTATTAAATTAGAAAATGCTTCTGTTTCTCTGGTAAAGGGCTTTATGAGAGAGGAAGGCACCATTATTGATTAAAAAGTGTTTTTTTTTAAATTTTCAGTAGATTTCATGATTCGCACTATTTCTATAAACATGGACAATTGAGAGTTTGTTTTTACTAGGTTACTAACTGATGTTCATGAAACATTTATGGTATTTTAACAGTTCTGTCTGCCTGACTCATCTTCTGTGCTTCCTCACTGTCTTCTTCTTACTCTTGTGGCCCTTTGGCTCAATTTCTCTCCAATACCCTGTCCTTGTCCTAATCTTCCTAATCTACCTTTTAACTTCTCCCTCTGGTGTTTCTTTTTTTCCTTCCCTCCCTTCATTTTAACCTTTGACCCCCTCTCTCCTTTCTGATTCTCGTTTTTCCGCCTGACTTCATCTCAGGGTTTTTTTTTCTCACTCCTGCTACTCCCTGTGCTCCCTCTTCTTGGCTTCCCCACCTCTCTCTTCCACATCTCTTAAGAGATTCCTCTCCTCCTAATGATCACTACCCCTGCACAGCCCATTTCTCTCCTCCTTCCCATCTTCCCCTACCACACACATACCCTACATCCCTCCCAACCTTTAACCAATCTTCATTTAAGTCCATCTCCATTTCATCCCATTGTTGTCTCCTTCCTCTTCCCTTTAGTCCCTTCTATCTTTTTCTATGTATTGGACCCTACTGCATGGCTCAGTTGGGGGAATCAAACTTTGCCATTTACCAACTTCCCAGATATGATAGGTCACCTGTGTTCCTCAAAACAGGATCCTTCAGCCCTGGCATCCACCTCCTCTCTGGTCTGGCTTCATCTTCCCGCTCTCCCCAATCTGCTTCTTTGCTGCTCCACGGCACTTTGGCATAGATGGGTAATATATTTTAATGTCTGTCTCCCCGTCTAGGCTGTAAGCTCTTTCTGGGCATGAAATATGTCTCCCAACACCCCAGTGCTGCCAACTCCTAGCTATGTGACCTTGGGCAAGTCGCTTAACTTCTCGGTGCCTCAGTTTCCTCAAGTGTAAATACCTGTTCTAGCTCCAACCTAGACTGTGAGCCCCATGCAGAGAAGGGACTGTGTCCAACCTAATGAACCTGTACCTACCTCAGCACTTAGAACAGTGTTTGACATAGTAAGTGCTTAACAAATAGCAGAAAAAACTCACAAGGACTCAGTACAGAGCTTTGCACAAAGTAAGCGCTCAACAAATTTGACTGATTGATTGACTTATAGCCCACTCTACCACCTCCCTTACAGGTCTCTCCAGGTTATCACCCTGTTGCTCCCCAGAGTCCTTCCTGGCATGTCATAAGTGCTTAACTAATGCCACAATTATTATTATTACTATTATTATTCCTCCGCATTTTAGGACTCTGGATCCCCCAACATTTCCCAGCTTAATCTGGTCTCAGGCTCACTGCCAGGCTGAGCCTCTCAGAGGTCCAGCTTTCTCCTCCAACCAGGTATCCTGTTCTCCTGTTCTTCATGAATGTGCACAGAACCAGACAAGTCAGAAATATAGATTTATGTTGCCCAAAACTAAATGAGGTTGTGAATATGTGGAGACCAAACCACATTAGTTAAATGAGGAAAAATGCTGGTATATAACATTTTATGTAGATAGGTACCAGGTAACTGTCTTTAGAAAGAACAATTTCAACCCATCTAATCACATTAATGGGTTCGGAATTAATTGTAACCACTTGAGAAAATGCTATTGGCATCATTTTAGACAGCTCAGGGAAGATGTCTTCTTGATGCCTAAATGGAAGTTAAAAATAAAAGTAAGATGTTAATTGTATTGGGAAAGAAATAGAAAATGACATAAAATAAAGAGATGCCCTCCTCTAAATTGATATTCCTTACCTTGACCTGGTTTTCATCAGCTTGGAGGGACTATACAAAGTGGTATCCAAACGGAGTCAGTCCTGATACCAGTATTATTTAGTATTTTCATCAGTGACCTGGATAATGGAAATGAGAGCGTACTCATTAAGGGTGACACCAACTTGATGGGATTGCTATCACTTTGCAGCAAGGGATTGAAAATCGGAATGAGAGGACATCAAAAGCGGGATGGAGTGCAGTAAGGATAAATGCAAGTTAGCAGCACCCCCAGGGACAAAAATCAAAGCAACCCATGAACAAAAGAGGGTGCGGATAACTAGGCCCAAATACAGGCACAAAAGACCTGGGGGTGACTAGATAACAAACTGAATGTTGAGTCAGCAATGTAGGGCTGTTTCGATTCTGAATGAACAAGGCTGTGGTTCCAAAGGCTGTTATGATTCTGAATGAACAACATCCTGACCTGCTAGAGCTGAAAGGAGAGCTTTTTACCTTGACCAGAAATTTCTGAGAATTAGATCTGTTTTGGGTCTCCAGGCTTTAAGAGAGTTGGGTAATCTATGAGAGAAGCTCAGGAAATGTTTGATGGCTTGAAAATTAGGCTTTTGAATCGATCATCATCATCATCATCATCAATCATATTTATTGAGCGCTTACTATGTGCAGAGCACTGTACTAAGCGCTTGGGAAGTACAAATTGGCAACATATAGACAGTCCCTACCCAACAGTGGGCTTACAGTCTAAAAGGGGGAGACAGAGAAATCAATGACTGGTATTTCTTGAGGGCTTACTGTGTGCGGAGCACTGCAATGTGTGCTTCTGGAGAATACGGTACAGCCCAGTACTGTGGGATGAATAGCAAATACCCAAAGGTCACAGATCTCACCTGTCCACATGTTTTGTTGTCTGCCTCCCCCTTCTAGACTGTGAGCCTGTTGTTGGGTAGGGACTGAATATGTTGCCAACTTGTACTTCCCAAGCGCTTAGTACAGTGATCTGCACAAAGTAAGTGCTCAATAAATACGATTGAATGAGTGAATGATGATAATAGTATTTGTCTAGCATTTACAATGTGCCAAACATTGTTCTAAGCACTGGGATAGATACAAGATAATCAGGTTTTCCCATGCGGGGCTCACAGTCTTAATCCCCACTTTACAGATGAGATAACTGAGGCACAGAGAGGTTAAGTGATTTGCCCAAAGTCACACAGCTGACAAGTGGCAGGGTAGGGATTAGAACCCGTAACCTCAGACTCCCAAGCCCATGCTCTTTCCACTATACCAGGCTGCTTCTCATGAAGATGACACATAGGTAACGCAGAAAGGGAAGGGGTCCAGGGCAAAGAGGACTTAATGGGGGAAGCCCTGTTAATGGAGATGTGACCTTAATAGGGCTTTGAAGGTGGAGAGAGTAGTGGTCTGGCATATGTGGTGGGGGAGAGAGTTCCGGGCCAGAGGGAAGATGTGGGAAAAGGGTCAGCAGTGAGATAAGGTCGAGGAAGAGTAAGTAAACTGGCTCTAAAGAAGCAAAGTGTGCAGGCTGGACTGTAATAGGAAATCAGTAACATAAAGCAGGATGGGGCAAGCTGACAACGCTTTAGAGCGGTTGGCAAAAAGTCACTATTTGATGAGGAAGCGGATGGAGGTTCTTGAGGAACGGGGAGAAATGGATTGAACATTTTTTTAGAAAAATGAACCATAAGTTGTTCCCTGCCCACAGTGAGAGATGCCACGTGGCCTAGTAGAGAGAGCAAGGTCCTGTAAGTCAGAAGTCCTGGGTTCTAATCTCTGCAATGCCACTTGTCTGTCTCTGACCTTGGGCAAATCACTGAATTTCTCTGTGCCTTAGGTACCTCATCTGTAAAACGGGGATTAAAGCTGTGAGCCCCATTTGCCCAATCTGATAAACTTGCACCTACCCCAGCGCTTAGTACAGAGCCTGGCACATAGTAAGAGCTTAAAGAATGCCACAAAGGAAGAACAGTTTACAATCTAGAGAAAATGGAGGGAGAAGAAGAGGGAGGGAAATGATAACTTACCTCCTTCTCTTCGGTGGCCATTTTGTACTGCTCCTGCCCTCTGACCAGCGGGATCAACACTAGCCAGTACCACCATCTGAGCCAAGCAATTCAAAATCCTCCTAAAATCAGATCTTCTCCAAGAGGCCTTCCCCAACTAAGCCGACATTTCTCCCATCCATCCAGCCCCTCTGCGTTGCCTGGGTAATAATGATAATGATGGTATTTGTTAAGTGCTTACTACATGCCAATCGTTGGGGTATATACAAGGTAATCATATTGTGTCACATGGGGGCTCACAGTCAATCCCCATTTTACAGATGAGGTAACTGAGGTACAGGGAAGTTAAGTGACTTGCCCAAGATTGCACAGCAGATAAGTGATGGAGCTGGGTTTACTCAGATCAGTGAAAGCAGCGTGGCTCAGTGGAAAGAGCACAGGCTTGGGAGTCAGAGGTCATGGGTTCTAATCCCAGCTCTGCCACTTGTCAGCTGTGTGACTTTGGGCAAGTCACTTATCTTCTCTGGGCCTCAGTTACCTCATCTGTAAAATGGGATTAAGATTGTGAGCCCCATGTGGGACAACCTGATCACCTTGTATCCCCCCAGCGCTTAGAACAGGGCTTTGCACATAGTAAGCGCTTAACAAATACCATCATTATTATTATTATTACCCCTTAAACACTTGATGTTCACCTTGAATGTCTCTTCACCCCATAGCACGTGTTTCGATCCTTACACTCTGCCATTTCCCCTGTCTGTAATTTATTTTAATGCCTGTTTCCTCTTGTAGGCTGTAAACTCCTTGTGGGCAGGGATTATGTCTACCAATTCTGTTGTAGTGTGCTCTCCCAAAGGCACACTATGTTGTCCAGCTAGCAATAGTAAGCATTCAATGCCTGTCACTCAATTGAGTGACTGCTCTGCGCACCTTAAGCACCTAATAAATAACACTGATGAGTTGATGGCAATAGAGAAGGGTGGAAGACAGTGACTGACAATGTGTGTGGTGTGTGTGCATGCCCATGTGTTTGTTGCTTCTTCGGACTGTGTGTGTACCCAATCTTATTTCTGTCTAGACACTGTAGTCTTGGAGAAAGATGGGCCTCACAGCACTTACATACATATCTTTAAGTTATACATTATAAATTGTTTATCCATATTAATGACTGTCTCTCCCTCTAGGCCACAAGCTCGTTATGGGCAGGGGATGTGCCAGTGAATTCTGTTGTATTGTACTCTCCCAAGCGCTAGTTCAGTGTTCAGCACATAGTAAGTGCTCAATAAATCCCATTAATTGATTGATTGATCTTGGAAGCATCCGCAGTGGGCTCCCAGGTAACCACGAGGAAGTTCAGTGTGCTAGGTCATCCGACATCACAAACGTTGCTTTCTCATAATAATAATAATAATAGTGGCATTTATTAAGCACTTACTATGTGCAAAGCACTGTTCTAAGTGCTGGGGAGGTTACAAAGTGATCAGGTTGTCCCACAGGAGGCTCACAGTCTTAATCCCCATTTTCCAGATGAGGTAACTGAGGCCCGGAGAAATGAAGTGACTTGCCCAAAGTCAGACAGCTGACAATTGGCAGAGCCGGGATTTGAACCCATGACCTCTGACTCCAAAGCCCGTGCTCTTTCCATTGAGCCACGCTGCTTCTCCTATGAGAAGCAGATGAGATGCTTCTCATCTGTCATGCTTTGTTGAGACCCCATCTTTCCTCTCCCACACCCTCTGAGTGGTATAACTCAGGAAGCAGCTGAATGTGCTTGACTCTTCAGAGCCCAGATCTACTTGTCTTCAGGGCATAATGGGTGTCTTTGAAATCTGCCTCTTGCCTAAATTAATTGGACTCCCACTCCTATTATGTCCCTTCCCTGGATCATGGTAACTTCAGTTTCACAAGCTCTCAGACCTCTGGGTTGCAACTTCAACAATCTGGACAGGTCAGCACTTTTGCCTTACCCACAGGGAGATTTCACCATGGCTTGTCATTCATTTTTTTAATGGCATCATTTGACCTATTTTGTTCTGTACATATATTATGGATCAGGGGAAAGAACAGTTCAAATAATTACCTTAGTAGTTCAGATGGTGTGTGTGATTTATGATAAGGCTATTTCAATGTAAAGCATTTAATTTTCTCTCTTAACCCTTTCATTCCTCCAGTTCAAGTCTCCCTCACTCCACAAACTGCTGGAAAGTAAACGTCAGATTCTACCAGCTTCTTAAAATGAATCTCTGCTCTCTTTCCTTGCTCCTTTGCCTTACTGCTGTGTCCCAGTAACTGAAAGGGAGGGGAATGAAAGTTTTAACTGGTCGTTTTTCTTTTTCTATTCTCACAATGCGTATTTGCTGTTGTGAAAACAATACTTATTTGCTGACTGATCTTGGACATATCATTTCCCAGCTCACCTACCATAAAACTGTTACCTCCAGTTAACGTTTCTATTCCTGTATGTTCTCTTTAATAATAATAATAATAATAATGGTGGCATTTGTTAAGTGCTTACTATGTGCAAAGCACTGTTCTAAGCGCTGGGGGGATACAATGGGATCAAGTTGTCCCACGTGGGGCTCACAGTCTTAATCTTCATTTTACGGATGAGGTAACTGAGGCTCAGAGAAGTTAAGTGACTTTCCCAACACACAAATAAGTCCAAGAGCAGGATTTAACAAAGGAATAATTAATGGATGGATAATTTTTGTTCAAATATGGCAAATGATGGTATGTATACATGTTAAAGCTTTACTTTCAACTTTTAATTAGTAAGCCTAATAATAATTAATAATCTAGTGCTGCAAACTCTGCATTCTCCAGTTCAATAGAAATATGGAAACTCTGTAATAGTATTCAAACTTCTCATTAAAACTTGGAAGTATAGAATTTGTAAGTAGGTTTAATGGTAACTGCTGACTTTATTCGACTGCGTGACTTTTGGCCTTCTAGAAATATGGGAATTTATCAGAGCCGCTGATCAAAATTTGAAACTGAAAACGGAAGTTTGAAATTTGGGCAATGGTGAAGGCTAAAAATGACCAGCCACCTGCCCTGGATGATTTCCATCTTCACCTTCTTGGGGGCAGTGGGCTGGACTGGATGGCTTCCGAATCTTTCTCAGGGCCCATGAACCAAGGAACATTTGTCTAATTAAGCTGATAGAGTATTCTGCCAGAACGTCTATTGTAAAACCCAGGTAATTCACTCAGTGGACCACCAGTGGAGAAATGATCAAAATCAGGCCATCTTGGTGTAATCACTCTGTGTTCTCTGTGCTGCCGGTTTCCAAAGAAGCCCATTATTTCATCAGCCAACGAGAGCTGGAAGTAAAAGCAAAATATACGCTTATAAAACGAACAAGATTAGGCAGGCGATTGGATTGGTGGATGGGATTTCTAAACCAAACGTATAAATCTTCAGGACCACAGGCCTTGGAATTGCTTAGCCACATTACCATCCCTCATTTTAATACAGCTGTAAAAATCTTTAACAGTGCCCTCATCCTCCCTTCCCTCCCATTTCCCTTAGCCCTCTACTGCCAGCAGACAGCTGGAGAGGCTTTGCTTAG
Organism: Tachyglossus aculeatus; assembly: GCF_015852505.1. Classification (NCBI taxonomy): domain Eukaryota; kingdom Metazoa; phylum Chordata; class Mammalia; order Monotremata; family Tachyglossidae; genus Tachyglossus; species Tachyglossus aculeatus. Next base: position 50,715,588 of record NC_052071.1, read on the forward strand.
GAGCAAAACAGGAAGCCATAATTTTAGAAGGAAGGGAATACAACATTTCCTTCTGATCAGAGCAAGATTCTAAGTCTTGTCTTTTTGGTTCAAATCAGATAGAGGGAAAAAAAAAAGAAACCACACAGCTTTTATCTGAAAGGTCAGCTTTTCTGTACAGACCATATGCTCCCTGAATCATGGAAACTTCAAACGGTCTGCAGGCTGAGACAGCATTGTTTTGGAGAAAGCAGCCGGCCGGTTGAAAGTGGCTATAGGTTTTAGACTCCTACAGACTTCAAAAGCTGATGCATTTATTTTAAAGTGTGATTTTTTTTAACAGGAAAAGTGGCCCAGGTATAAAAAGTCAAACAGTCTGATTTTTTGTCTACTAGTATTTCCATTTTGACAAGAATTGGCAGCTGTATCATTCATTCATTCATTCATTCATTCAATCGTATTTATTGATTGCTTACTGTGTGCAGAGCACTGTACTAAGCGCTTCGGAAGTACAAGTCGGCAACGTATAGAGACGGTCCCTACCGTATCGAAGGTGAGTATTCATCCTTGACAGTATCTTTAGCATTTATAGAGAGACTACTGTATGCACTTAACTGTTTGGGACATTTAAAGATGTATTATTACATCAAGCAATTAATGGTATTTATTGAGTGTTTACTTTGTGCAGGGCACTGTACTAAGTGCTTGAGAGAGCGCAGTGTGTTCCCAGACTTCAGAGTGCTTGTGATTGAATGGGGAAGACAAACTGACATAAGTTGATAAATATCCACGTAGTTAAAAGCATATGGAATTGAATGCAAATGGATAAAATTATTGCCAAATAAAAAATAACAAGATGCATCCAACTTGTACTTCCCAAGCGCTTAGTACAGTGCTCTGCACACAGTAAGCGCTCAATAAATATGATTGAATGAATGAATCCGTAAGAGTGCTAGGTGAGTAAGGGGAGGTCACTGTGTTGGAGGGTGGGGAAGTTCATCAAAGAAGGCCACCAGGAAGAGGGAGATTTTAAGGACTTTATATGGGAGTTTTTAAGGACTTTATCTTTTAAGCCAGGGAGAGAAGGGCATCCCAGTTGGAGGGAATGGTACAAGCCAATCAATGGTATTCATTGAGAAGCAGCATGGCTCAGTGGAAAGAGCACAGGCTTGGGAGTCAGAGGTCATGGGTTCTAATCCTGACTCCACCACTTGTCTGCTGTGTGACCTTGGGCAAGTCACTTAAATTCTCTGTGCCTCAGGTCCCTCATCTGTAAAATGGGGATTAAGACTGTGAGCCCCAAATGGGACAACCTGATTACCTTCTATCTACCCCAGTGCTTAGAACAGTGCTTGGCATATAGTAAGCACTTAACAAATACCGCCATTATTACCATTATTATTGAGCACTTAGTAATAATAATAACAATAACAATAATACAAAGTGTGGTATTTGTTAAGTCTTTACTATGTGCCAGACACTGTACTAAGTGCTGGGGTGGATATAAGCAAATTGGGTTGGACACAGTCTCTGTCCCACGTGGGGCTCACAGTCTCAATCCCCATTATACAGATGAGGGAACTGAGGAGCAGAGAAGTGAAGTGACTTGCCCAAGGTCATACAGCAGGCAAGTGGCAGAGCCAGGATTAGAACCCAGGTCCTTCTGACTCCTAGGCCAGTGCTCTATCCATTAGGCCACACTGTACTGAAATAAGCACTTGCGAAAGTACAACACAACAGAGTTACTAAACTCCCTGCCCACAAGGCATTTACAACATCCAAGGGGAGACAGACATTAAAATAGATTAGAATTAGGGAAAATCGAAGAGTATAATAATATTTACTTAAGGATTTGGGGGGCTGGGGTGAGTATCAAATTGCTTAAAGGATGCACAGTCAAGTTCAGAGTTCATGCAGAATGGAGAGCAGAGTGAAAATAAAGGCTTAGTCAGGGAAGGCTTCTTGAAGGAGATGTGATTTTGGGAAGGTTCTGAAGGTGGGGAGAATGGTGGACTGTCAGATATGAATGAGGAGCCAGTTTCAGGTGTGTAGGAGAACGTGGCCAATGGATCAGTGGCGGGATAACTGAGATTGAGGTACAAAGAGCTAGGTTGGTTAGTAGTAAGTTCCCCAATAGTCAGAGGGGGAAGAGCCAGGAGTGAAAGGCTGATGGTAGATATGTATGGGGCGAGAGTCTTTTGGTGATTACTGGAAGGAGCACAGGACTGGTTATCAGAAGGCTCAGGGTTTAGTCCCTTCTCTGCCACTTGTCAGGATGTGTGACCTTGGGCAGAGCACTTACCTTCTCTGGGTTTCAGCTTCCTCATCTATAAAATGGGGATAAAATACCTGTTCTTTTTCCCTCTCAAGCAACAAGCCCTGTGTGAGGAAGGAGGGGGCTCTGATCTGATTCTCTGATTCTCTTGTGCCTCAGCATGTAGCCCAGTGCTTGACACATCATAAGACCCCCATCGACCCCCGGCCCATGTCCTCCCCCTGGCCTGGAATGCCCTCCCTCCACAAATCCGCCAAGCTAGCTCTTTTCCTCCCTTCAAAGCCTTACTGAGAACTCACCTCCTCCAAGAGGCCTTCCCAGACTGAGCCCCCTTTTTCCTCTCCTCCTCCCCATCCCCCCCACCCTACCTCCTCCCCTCCCCACATCACCTGTACATATGTTTGTACAGATTTATTACTCTATTTTACCTGTGCATATTTACTATTCTATTTATTTTGTTAATGATGTGCATATAGCTACAATTATATTTGTTCTGATGATTTTGACACCTGTCTACATGCTTTGTTTTGTTGTCTGCCTCCCCCTTTTAGACTGTGAGCCCGTTGTTGGGTGGGGACCGTCTCTATATGTTGCCGACTTGTACTTCCCAAGCGCTTAGTACAGTGCTCTGCACACAGTAAGCGCTCAATAAATTCGATTGAATGAATGAAGAATCACTGGGCTGAGAGAAGTCAAGCATCAGCGTAGTGCGAATACAGAAGAAAGCCACTTGTCCCAGTGTCAAGCAGATCCTCAGGGGCAGCAGTCAAGTCTTGTACTTCTTGTGCTTGTCCAAGTGGTCAGTGCAGTCTTCTGCCTCAAGGAATAATTAATGATTTGGAGAGCCAAAAAATCTGAAGAGCTAAATATCATAGGTTACATGCCTGCCCGGGGTTGCCAGATCCTATTTCATTCATTTATTCATTCATTCAGTCTATCCTATTCATTGAGCACTTACTGTGTGCAGATCGCTGTCTGCCAGTAGCAGATTAAGAGCAGTATATATGGTTGTACATATTTATTACTCTATTTATTTATTTATTTATTTATTTATTTCACTTGTACATTTCTATCCTATTTATTTTATTTTGTTGGTATGTTTGGTTCTGTTCTCTGTGTCCCCCTTTTAGACTGTGAGCCCACTTTTGGGTAGGGACTGTCTCTATGTGTTGCCAATTTGTACTTCCCAAGCGCTTAGTACAGTGCTCTGCACATAGTAAGCGCTCAATAAATACGATTGATTGATTGATTGAGCAGTGTGGTTCAGTGGAAAGAGCAAGGGCTTTGGAGTCAGAGGTCATGGGTTCAAATCCCAGCTCCACCAATTGTCAGCTGTGTGACTTTAGGCAAGTCACTTAACTTCTCTGTGCCTCAGTTCCTTCCTCTGTAAAATGGGGATTAAGACTGTGAGCCCCCCGTGGGACAACCTGATCACCTTGTAAACTCCCCCGCACTCAGAACAGTGCTTTGCACATAGTAAGAGCTTAATAAATGCCATCATTATCATCAGCATCACTGTACTAAGCGCTTGGGAGAGTGCACTATAACAAACAGACACATTCTCTGCCCACAGGACTTGCAGACTAGAGGGGGAGATGGACATTAATATAAATAAATAAATCAATTGCAGAGGTGTGCATTTATTCAGCAAATCTGAACACTCAATTTTCTGCTCAAGCTTCCATCCTAATTAATTTGGATAATCAGATAACCAGATTTTATAATTGCAACCCCAAAAAAGAAGCCCAAGAGCAGGGTTAAATTTTATTAAATTGTTCTAGGCACACCACCTGATTTTTCTTTTATGGCTTACACACACAGGCAGGTGCTAATGTTCAGGGGTGTATTATTTGATCATTCCAATTGGACACAGCTCTCGGCTTTTTCTGTGACTCTGAGTCATTTAGATTCATCCAGAATGAGGACCTACAGTCAGTTTTCCTGAAGCTCGTATAGTCTTTTATATGGTGGGGTATGAATCTTCTATGATTTACTGCACAATGGTTTACGCATATGTCAGAGTTGGTGGGAATGGAAAGAGAGCTAATACGATGGCACGGAGCCACGGAGAGAGCGTGGGAAGACCTGGTTCTGCCTCTTGACTGCTATGTGACTTTAAACAACTCACTTTGCCTCTCTGTGCCTCCCTTTCCCCACCTGTAAAATGGGGATTAAATACCTGTTCTCCCTCCCTCTGAGAATGTGAAGCCCCGACCTACAGCACGTAAAACAGTGCTTGTCACAATGAAAGTGATTAATAAATGCCAGTGTCTTGTTGCCAGCAATTAGAATTAATTAGGAGTAGTAATTAGATTTAATAATCATAAAGAAATTTTCTTCATTTTAGCCCTACAACTGTCATCCTCCTTCCATTGTTTCCCTTGCATGGAAGGGTCAGAATTACAAGACAGCTAAAAACTGATGGGGAAAAATAATCACTGTTAACTTACCGTTCTGAATCATGTTAATTACAAACCTTCTCCAAGTAGGGAAATACATTCACGGAGCTGTTGAGCTCCATTAAGGCATTCAAAATGCTTTAAATAGAAATGTCAATTTTGTTTGTGCTCTTCCTGTGAGATTGTTTTTTTCTTTTTTAATATCCTTTCACTGTTCTTCATACAGTGTGATGAAATCATCCCATTTCTCCTTTCCTGGGAAAGAACTGGGTGTACAGAATCATCACCATCAGTAGCATTTATGGAACACCTACTGAATGCTGAGTATTTATTGAACTCTTGCTGTGTGTGGAGCCTTGTATAAAGTGCTTGGGAGAGTACATTATGACAGAGTTGGTAGACACATTCCCTGCCCACAAGGAGCTTACAGTCTAGAGGGGGAGACAGACAGTAATATAAATAAATAATGTATAATATATGATTTATGCATATGTACATAGGCCCTGTGGGGTTGAGGGTGGGGAGAACAACAAAGGTCACAGATCCAAGTGTAAGAGTTCTGTTCTAGGGAGCTGGGGGAGTATAATAGAATTGGGAGCCTTCCCTACCCTTAAGGAATTCATAATCTATCAGTGGGGACAGAGGCTAAAATAAATTCCGGGCAGGCGGGAGAAGGAAAAGGAGACATGAAAACACAGTCCCTGTGATTGTCGGAGTGTTGAGCAGATAAACAGAAATGGAGAAAAAGTGAGATGAAGCCCAGTAATTGGGCACTCAGACCCGTGCCACAATGAGGTGAACGAAACCTTGGAAGTAGTTTCAATTGCTCCCCTATATGAGCTAAACGTCTTCTCCAAAAGCTCTTTGATTCCTGAAAGAGTGTATTCACCTCAAATTGGTGTTTGGTTTGCCTCCAGGATGTGATATACTGGACTCGGTTGTTGGTTTGGGAGCGGGAAGGCTTTGACGGTTGTCTATGGGGCCAACTCCAGAAGTGCAGATCTAGGGGGTGATGGGGTGACCCTGATGGACCAGAGGGAATGTGGTCTCCTAGGTCTGGGCCGTTATTCCTCCGGGCTCTGAAGCTCAATGGGGCACTCCTCTTCCCTGCATTTGTCTTTGCTCCCTTTATTCACCCCACCCTCAGCCCCACAACACTAATGTACATAGCCGCAATTGATTTATTTACATTAATGTCTCCATTCCCCCTCTATTCTGTTTATGGTTTTTTATGGTATTTAAGTGTCTCCTACATGCCAGGCATTGTTCTAAGCACAGAGGTAGAGTCATTCATTCATTCAATCGTATTTATTGAGCGCTTACTGTGTGCAGAACACTGTACTAAGCGCTTGGGAAGTACAAGTTGGCAACGTATAGAGATGGTCCCTACCCAACAGTGGGCTCACAGTCTAGAAGGGGGAGACAGACAACAGAACAAAACATATTAACAAAATAAAATAAATAGAATAGTAAATATGTACAAGTAAAATAGAGTAATAAATCTGTACAAACATATATACAGGTGCTGTGGGGAGGGGAAGGAGGTAGGGTGGGGAGATGGGGAGGGGGAGAGGAAGGAGGGGGCTCAGTCAGGAAAGGCCTCCTGGAGGAGGTGAGCTCTCAGTAAGGCTTTGAAGGGAGGAAGAGAGCTAGCTTGGCGGATTTGCAGAGGGAGGGCATTCTGGGCCAGGGGGAGGATGTGGGCCTGGGGTCGGCGGCAGGACAGGCGAGAACGAGTACAGTGATCTGCACATAGTAATTGCCCAATAGATATGATTGAATGAATGAACAAGGCACAGTGAGGAGGCTAGCGGCAGAGAAGCAGAGGGTGTGGGCTGGGCTTTTGAAGGAAAGATAAAAAGTAACCAGATTGGACACAATCCCTGTTCCACATGGGGCTCACTGTCTTAATCCTCATTTTACAAATGAGGTAACTGAGGCTGTGACTTGCCCAAAGTCACACAGCAGATAAGCAGGAGAGCCAGGATTAGAACCCAGGTCCTCCTGTCTCCCAGGCCCATGCTCTATCCATGGAGCAGCACCGCTTCTCAGTGTGGGCTCATTGTGGGTAGGGAATGTGTCTACCAACTCTGTTATACTGTAATCTCCCAGGTCCTTAAAACAGTGCTCTGCATACAGTAAACTCTCCAAACTATCATTGATTGATTGATTACTTTGGGGTGTGACCAATGGTTTGGCCTATCTCCTCCTGACTCTGGGGCAGGCATTGAGGATCTTCTTGCCCTTATCGGGATCTGGAGTTGCTGGGGGACTCTTTAACCCAAGAACTCCTTCAGGGTTTCCAGGGGTATTTGATCACCTTTGGGGGCCAGAGCCAGAGCTCTGGGAGCCCTGACGCTGGGAATCCCAGCCCTAAACTCCCCTTCTAGACTGTGAACCCATTGTTGGGTAGGGATTGTCTCTATCTGTTGCCAAATTGTACTTTCCAAGCACTTAGTGCAGGGCTCTGCACAGAGTAAGCACTCGATAAATACGATTGAATGAATGAATGAAACTGTACATCACTCTCCTCATCTGTAAAATGGGGGTACGTGAGCCCCCTGAGAACGTGAGCCCCAGACCTAGAGCAGTTTAGTGGTTATTTTCCAGGATAAGGATGAAGGGGTTTAAAGCAGGAGGGACTCTATTGAGCAGAAATGGGTTTAGGAGGAGAAGCAGTGTGGCTTAGTGGAAATAGCACAGGCTTGGGAGTCAGAGGTCTTAGGTTCTAATCCCGGCTCCGCCACTTGTCTGCTGTGTGACTTTGGGAAAGTCACTCAACTTCTCTGGGCCTCAGTCCCCTCATCTGTAAAATAGGGATGAAGACTGTGAGCCCCACGTGGGACAATCTGATCACCTTGTATTTACCCCAGCACTTAGAACAGTGATTGGCACATAGTAAGTGCTTAACAAATACCATCGTTATTATTATTATTATCAAGGTAGCTTCTGGGTTCAGTAACTGAGGATGATATGTTGGGGAAGGGAAAGAAAAGAGAAAACTGGGAAATGTATAAAGTAATATCACCAGGGAACAGTATCTCCAAGCTGCGTAGACCACTGATAGTGACCCCTGGGAAGGATCCATTTTCGCACTGTTTTTCTGGAGTGCACACAGCATCTTCTTGCTTTCTATTGCTCCTTGAACGGATTCATTCTTTCACTGTCATTCAATCGTATTTATTGAGCGCTTACTGTTTGCAGAGCACTGTACTAAAGCACTTGGAAAATACAATTCAGCAGTAAAGAGAGGCAATCCTTGCCCACAACGGGTTTACAGTCTAGAAGATCCTGATCTACCTGCTTGACTCTTCTCTGATTTTGTGCTTCACACTAATTGCAATTGCTGTCTGTTGATAGCGAAGCAGCGTGGCTCAGTTGAAAGAGCCCGGGCTTGGGAGTCAGAGGTCATGGGTTCAAATCCTGGCTCTGTCACTTGTCAGCTGTGTGACTTTGGGCAAGTCACTTCACTTCTCTGGGCCTCAGTTCCCTCATCTGTAAAATGGGGATTAAGACTGTGAGCCCCACGTGGGACAACCTGATCACCTTGTATCCTCCCAAGTGCTTAGAACAGTGCTTAGCACATAGTAAGCGCTTAATAAATGCCATCATTATCTTCTAGACTGTGAGCCCGTTGTTGGGTAGGGACCGTCTCTCTATGTTGCCAACTTGTACTTCCCAAGTGCTTAGTACAATGCTCTGCACACAGTAAGCACTCAGTAAATATGATTGAATAAATGAATGAATGAATAGTAAGCATTAACAAATACCATCATTATTCTTATTATTATTACTACCTACCCCGAGCTACCACTCCATCTTTCTCCCAGCAAAACAGGTTTCTTATCTTTAGACCTCCGACTGGATTGGGAAGCTTTAAATTCAGTCAAATTGGGTGGGTTTTAGCAACTTAGTAAGATGTTCACCAGACGTCCCCAACCCACAAAAAGGGACGTCTTGAAACAGTCTTGAATTTTTGCTGCTGAATTCAGCTCTAAATCGGGATTAGAGTTGTGAGAGAGAACACTAAACAAATCTGTGCTGTCTGGTCCAGGTAAATAACATCTATCAGCTCGGATGGCCTAGGGGAGAGCAGGCCGCTGACATTCTCTCCCATCCTCACTCTGGCTCTCTAGGAACAGATGGACCGTGCCACTGGGGCACTCTGTAGGTGAGGCTAAATGATAAATGCGAGGCCATAGCTGACCAAACTGAAGCATTCTGGAAGGGTAACAGTGGGATGCTAATATTCACACTGCAAACCTTGGGGAAAGCCACCTCCATTCCATGGATGACAAAGGACAAAAAGTTCATTGCAACGGCTGATGTAACACCAAAGTCACGCACAGACAATTGCATTTTTCAGAGAAAAAGTGCAGCACTTATGTACATATCTGCCATTTGTTTATTTGTATTGAGGTCTGTATCCCCCCCTCTAGACAGTAAGCCAGTTGTGGGTGGGGAATGCGTCTGTTTATTATTGTATTTTACTCTCCCAAGTGCTTAGTACAGTGCTCTTAGTACACAGTAAGCACTCAATAAATACTATTGAATGAATGAATGAGGCTAATACAATGGTATTTTTTTAAGTGTTTACTGTATGCCCAGCACAGTACTAAGCGCTGGGGTAGATACAAGGTAATCAGGTTGTCCCATGTGGGGCTCACAGTCTTAATCCCCATTTTTACAGATGAGGTAACAGGCACCAAGAAGTTAAGTGACTTGCCCGAGGTCACACAGCCCTCAAGTGTCAAAGCTGGGATTAGAACCCAGGTCCAGCGTGGCTAAGTGGAAAGAGCCCAGGCTTTGGAGTCAGAGGTCATGGGTTCAAATCCCGGCTCTGCCACATGTCAGCTGTGTGACTTTGGGCAAGTCACTTAACTTCTCTGGGCCTCAGTTACCTCATCTGGAAAATGGAGATGAAGACTGTGAGCCCCATGTGGGACAACCTGGTCACCTTGTAACCTCCCCAGTGCTTAGAACAGTGCTTTGCACATAGTAAGCGCTTAATAAATGCCATTATTATTATTATTATGGGTCCTTCTGACTACCAAGCCTTTGCTCTATACACTAGGGAACACTGCTTCTCTTCTCCTACTGCTGCTTCCCTGCCCACAATACACTTACAGTCCAGATATGAGCTTACAGACCAGAGTCAGGCTCGAAGACCCTAAAGAGAAGCTAAAAATGTCAGTCAGAAAACGGACTGGTTGTGAAATCAGTTCAGGAGGATAGGTTGGTCTTCTATTGGCCTTCTCAGAACAGTTACTCTCACACACGCAGGATCCAAAGTCTCATCGGTCTCATCTTAAAACATGAAGGACAATGCGATATGTAACAGCTGTTTCTCATTTTAAAGCCATTGCAATTTCAGTCGAACATGCTTGGGAGGAATTGGGGAAATAAACCTTTGCAAAACCCAATACAATAAAGCACTGACTGTTAAGAATAAATTGACTTCTTCAAGTTTGAACCAATGTCAGGGAGAAAAAAAAATTCTTTAAATCACAGTGTTCAACTGAACCGAGCTTTCATTCTCAAAATAGCTTGGGAAAGAGCAGCAGCTCCTTTCCAATTTTATTTTCCTCCCCGGAACTAAGAAAATGTGTATTTTCTTTAGAATATCAAAGGGCCTTACAAATTGGGGAGTAGCTGCAAATTTGTGTTTTTAAAATGAAGGTATTTTTATGCCAAGGGCTATAAAAGGAAAAGAGGATAGAAATCAATATAGAATGTTTCTTTAACACTCTTGAAGCACAGAATATCTGAACTATTTCAATTCTGCATAGAAATTATCTTTGAGCCTGTCAAGTTGCAAAACCTGTACCTGTAAGAGCTGAAGATATTTTCACCAAGGCATTCAATCTCTGATTCTTTAACTTCAGAGTGGGAAAGTCAGCACAACACAGCCCAGTCACTTCACGCCTATGACGCCAGCCTACTCACTATACCTCGACCTCCTCTAGCTCTCCACCGATCTCTTGTCCACATTCATTCATTCAATCGTATTTATTGAGTGCTTACTGTGTGCAGAGCACTGTACCAAGTGCTTGGGAAGTACAAGTCGGCAACATAAAGAGACGGTCCCTACCCAACAACGGGCTCACAGTCTAGAAGGGGGACAGAGACAACAAAACAAAACATGTAGACAGGTGTCAAAATTCTCAGAACAAATAGAATTAAAGATCCATGCACATCTTTAACAAAATAAATAGAATCTTCTCTCATCTTCTCTTTGACCTGGAACTCCTCTCCCTCCATATCCAACAGAACACCCCTCTCCCTACCTTCAAAGCCTTATTAAAATCACATCTCCTCCAAGAGACCTTCCCTAACTCAGCCCTCATTTCCTCTGTTCCCTCTCCCTCCTGTTTCACCTTTGCACTTCGATCTGTCCCCTTTTTTAAGCACTTGACATTCACTCCCAACTTCGCCACACAGCACTTACGTACATACGCGTAATTTATTTTAATCTCTGTCTTCCCTTCTAGCCTGTAGGCTCTTTGTGGGCAGGGAACATGTCTACCAATTCTGTTGTATGGTGCTCTCCCGAAACATTTGTTGTTGTTGTTGTTGTCTCATGTTGTCGAATCGTGTCCGACCCATAACGACTCCATGGAAACATCTCTCCCAGAATGCCCCACCTCCATATGCAATCATCCTGATAGTGTAACCAGAGAGTTTTCTTGGTAAAAACATGGAAGTGGTTTACCATTGCCTCATTCCACGCAGTATACGTGAGTCAATCAATCAATCAGTCATATTTATTGAGCGCATACTGTGTGCAGAGCACTGTACTAAGCGCTTGGGAAGTACAAGTTGGCAACATATAGAGACAGTCCCTACCCAACAGTGGGCTCACCGTCTAGAAGGGGGAGACAGAGAACAAAACCAAACATATTAACAAAATAAAATAAATAGAATCGATATGTACAAGTAAAATAAATAAATAAATAGAGTAATAAATATGTACAAACATATATACATATATACATGTGCTGTGGGGAAGGGAAGGAGGTAAGATGGGGGGATGGAGAGGAGGACGAGGGGGAGAGGAAGGAGGAGGAGTTTTCGACCTAGACTGTCTCCCATGCCACTGGTGCCCAGCACAGGTGAGTTTTAACTTGTAGCAGATTGCCTTCCACTCACTAGCCACTGCCCAAGCTAGGAATGGAAATGCCTTTGCTCGACTCTCCTTCCCGTAGTTGAGACTGGTAGAATACTGGAAACTCTCCAGGTGCGACTCTGAGAGGTTCCCAAATGTTTAGTACAGGAATAATTGTGGTATTTGTTAAGCATTTACTGTGTGCCAGACACTATACTAAGTGCTGGAGTGATACAGGCAAATCGGATTGGACACAGTCCCTCTCCCATGTGGGGCTCACAGTCTCAATCTCCATTTTACAGATGAGGTGATTGAGGCACAGAGAAGTGAAGTGGCTTTCCCAAGGTCACACAGCAGACAAGTGGTAGAGCTAGGATTAGAACCAAGCTCCTTGTGGACAGGGAATGGGTGTTGATTGGTATAGTGTATTCTCCCAAGTGCTTAGTACTTTCATTCAATCATTCAGTTGTATTTATTGAGCACTTACTGTGTGCAGAGCTGGGGAGGGTGGGGGAGCTGAGGATACAGGGGGGCTTAGTCTGCAAAGTCCACAATAAATACAACTGACTGAATGAATAACCTTCTGACCTTCAGGTCTGTGCTCTACTCACTACACCATATTGCTTCTCCAATGCTTCCAACAGTGCTCTGCACACAGTAAACATGCAATTAACCTATTGATTTATTGGTTAAAGTTACTTCTCCAACTAGGGATGAAAACAAATCAGCACTCAGTTCTGTTCTATCAATTGAGACGCCCTTAGAGTAGATGCCCAGCATTCTTCTTTCTGGAGTTCAATGAGTGCAGTGTCCTTGGGATGTAAGATAATAGTAATTCCGATTTGTTTCTTCTGGTTTTTATTTGATAATGACATGCATATAGTAAAGACCTTGGATTTTTAGAAAGAGATAATGGACTTTCACAATTTCCAAATGTGTGATAAAAGATCCTCCCCCACCCCCACTCGAACATGGAAATAGTAGAAAGAATACTTTTCTAAAGGGAACAAAGGAAGTTATTTTCATTATTAGACATTTGTATCAGCAAGGGAATCTTAATCCTCCAGCTTTTGCATATCATCCGTCATTTGAATTTTGAGACTGGCCTTTGGATAAGCAATGTGGCAGACTGTACGTTACTCAAGGGCGGGGACTGGATCTCCTTCCACAGAGCTCTCTCCTACCCACTACTGCCAACCACTTGTTCAGTGGATAGCTGTGTTTGATAAAATGTGGGTAAAAATGAGGAAGAGATAAGCTCTAATGGTATCTTTTTCTTCTGTGGTATTTGCTAAGTACTTACTATGTGTCAGGCACTGTACTAAGCGCTGGAGTCTTGCCTTATGCTGTTGAGTCATCTTCGACCCATAGCGACGCCATGAACACATCTCTCCAGAACTTCCCACCTTCATTTGCAATTGTTCTGGTACTGTATTCATAGAGGTTTCTTGGTAAAAAATAGCATTGCCTTCTTCCGCACAGTAAACTCGAGTCTCTGCCCTCGACTCTCACCCATGGTTCTGTTGCCCGGGAAAGGTGAGTTTTGACTCGTAGCAGATTACCTTCCTCTCGCTAACCACTGTCCAAGCTAGGAATGGAATGGATATGCCTCTGCTTGACTCTCCTTCCCATAATCGAATCTAGTAGAGTACGGGAAACTCTCTAGGTACAACCCTGAGAGGGAAGCCCTGGGTAGATATAAGCTAAGCAGGTTGGGCTGCAGTTCCCGGACCTCCGAGAATCCCAGCAGGAGGAATCCCGTCACCATGGTGAGGTTGGCCATGATCTGAGAAATGTGAACAAGACATAGAGAATGGTTACATTTCCAACAGGAAATTGGAACATGTGATGAGACAGGAGCCATACGTTCCAACCCCTTACTTCAATCAATCAATCAGTAGTATGTACTGAGCATTCACTCTGTGAAGAGAACTGTTCTATGCTCTTGGAAGAATATAGTGTGATAGAGTTGGTAGACTAGTGAGCTCATTGTTGGGTAGGGACCGTCTCTGTACGTTGCTGACTTCTACTTCCCAAGTGCTTAGTACAGTGCTCTGCAGACAGTAAGTGCTCAATAAATACGATTGAATGAATTGAATGAATGAATGAATAAGTCCATGGCCCACACAGGGTTCACAGCCTTCATCCCCATTTGTCAGATGAGGTAAAGGAGTCACAGAGAAGTTAAGTGACTTGCCTAAGATCACACAGCAGGCAAATAGTGGAGCTGGGATTAGAACTCAAGTCCTATGACTCTCAGGACCATGCCTTTTCCACTAGGCCACAGTGCTTCTCCTAAGTATCTTTGTAAGTGAACCAAAGGTCCCAAGTTTAGAGTTCCTTAGCCAAGAGCAGTAGCAGAATGTTTTACCCCCTGGCCATTAATTGCTATCTTACTAGGAGGTGGCACAAACACCGAAGTATGAAGGTCTGCACCCTACAATGAGGGTGCAGCCAGAGGCTGCAAAGCCTAGCAACATCACTCCTTTATTGCCACTACATTCATCCTCACAACCTTTTCTTCCTACCCCAAATCTACTTGCCCTAGCTTGTGAAAAACATTACACAGAAACACAGTTATACTGTGGTGAAGAAAGTTCCATTATTCTTCCATCATCATTACCATTATTGTATTTGTTAAGGAGTTATTATGTGTCAAGCACTGTTCTATGTGCTGGGGTAGATAGATACAAATTAATCAGGTTGGACACACTCCCTAGCCCACATGGGGCTCGCAGTCTTAATGCCCATTTTACAGATGAGGAGAAGTTTAGTGACTTGTCCAAGGTCACGCTTCAGGTAATTGGCAGAGCTGGGATTAGAACACAGGCTAATGGTCTCCCAAGCCCATTCTTTTTCCACTAGGCCATGCTGCTTTTCCATTTCCCAGTCCTTTTTGGTTTGGTTTTCATGATCATCAATCTGGAGGGAGAATGTGAAATTACTCTGTACACAGATGTTTAGATTCTCTGAGCCTGATGAAATGGAGAGAGGGGTGCCGGTGGGAGGCGAGAACGAGGAGAGAGAGGAGACATGGGGAGGAGGTGGTGGTTGGAAGGGGAGGCAAAGGAAATTTGAAAATGGCACTTCCCCAAAGTGCTGTTTCCTGAGAGCATGTAGAATATGAGTATGATAAATACTTCTCTGTGTTTCAGTCACCTCATCTGTAAAATGGGAATTAAGAGTGAACTCCATATGGGTTAAGAACTGGAGTCTATTTGGGAGCAGAGCACTGTAAGAGTTGCTTAGGAAACACACTGAAGGTATTTAAGACACAGTCCCCATCCTCAAGAAGCTTTCCATTTAACAGGAAGATAAACTCAGTTGGTTTGGCCTTGGACAAAATTAATAAATAATAATAATATATGGCATAGCAGATAGAGCGTGGGCCTGGGAATCAGAAGGTCATGGGTTCTAATTCTGGCTCCACCACCTGTCTGCTGTGTGGCCTTGGGCAAGTCACTTCACCTCTCTGCATCTCAGTTACCTCATCTGTAAAATGGGGATTAAGACTGTGAGTCCCATGTGGGACAGGGACTGTGTCCAACCTGATTTGCTTGTAACCACCCGGCACTTAGTACACAGTAAATGCTTAACAGGTACACTGTAAGTGCTTTCTATATGCCAAGTACTGTTCTAAATGCTGGGGTAAATACAAGTCATTCATTCATTCGATCGTATTTATTCATTCATTCATTCAATCATATTTATTGAGCACTTACTGTGTGCAGAGCACTGTACTAAGCGTTTGGGAAGTACAAGTTGGCGACATATAGAGACGGTCCCTACCCAACAACGGGCTCACAGTCTAAAAGGGGGAGACAGACAACAAAACAAAATATATTAACAAAATAAAATAAATAGAATAATAAATCTGTACAAGTAAAATAAATAGAGTAATAAATCTGTACAAACATATATACAGTCAATCAGGTTACACACGGTTCTTAGCCCACATGGAGTTCACTCAATTCCCATTTTCCAGAAGAGGTGACTGAAGCCCAGAGAAGCAAAGTGACTTGTCCAAGGTCACGCTGCAGACTTGTGATGGAGCCGAGATTGAATCGTGGGTCCTTCTGACTCCCGTGTTTGTGCTCTATCCACTAAGCAATGCTGCTTGAAAAACCAATGCATTGATAAGGAGAGTGAATGAAGGGTAATGAGAAGACCCAGGGGAGGACACGACCGAAAGAAAGGGGATTGATCAACAAGTGGCTCTTCGAAGAGGAGGCTAGTTTTGAAAGACTTTGCAAAGAGCACTGTACTAAGCGCTTGGAAGAGTACAATATAATAATAATAATAATGGTGGTATTTGTTTAGCACTTACTATGTGCTAAGCACTGTTCTAAGCCCTGGGGTAGGTACGAGGTAATCAGGTTGTCCCACGTGGGGCTCACAGTCTTAATCTCCATTTTCCAGATGAGGTAACTGAGGCACAGAAAAGTTAAGTGAGTTGCCCAAAGTCACCCAGCTGACAAGTGGTGGAGCCGAGATTAGAACCCACGACCTCTGACTCCCAACAATATAACAGACACATTCCCTGCCCACAACGAGCTCACAGTCTGGAGTGGGAGACAGACATTAATGTAAATAAATAAATTACCGATATGTCCCTAAGGGCAGTGGGGATGGGAGGGAGGATCTGTTTATTGTTATATTGTACTCTCCCTAACACTTAGTACAGTGCCTTGCAAATAGTAAGCGCTGAATAAATACAACTGAATGAATGGATAATAATAATAATAATAATGATGGCATTTATTAAGCTCTTACTATGTGCAAAGCACTGTTCTAAGTGCTGGGGAGTTTACAAAGTGATGAGGTTGTCCCACGGTGGGGGGGGTTCACAGTCTTAATCCCCATTTTACAGATGAGGTAAGTGAGGCTCAGAGAAGTTCAGTGACTTGCCCCAAAGTCACACAGCTGACAATTGGCGGAGCTGGGATTTGAACCCATGACCTCTGACTCCAAAGCCAGTACTCTTTCCACTAAGCCACGCGGCTTCTCTGAATAAAAGGAGCAAGTCAGAGTGATGCAGAAGGAAGTTGAAGAAAAGGAAAAGAGGGCTTAGGCAGGGAAGGCCTCTTGTGCCTTCGATAAGCCTTTAAAGGAGGGGAGAATAATTGTCGGATATGAGGAGGAAGGGTGTTTCAGGCCAGAGGCAGGACGTGGGCGAGAAGTGGGTGATGAGATCGAGGATTCGTCCACCCTTTCCTAAGGGTGACTGAATGAGGGAGTGTGCCAGAGTGTGGGCGAAGACCATATGGGCTCTCTTGGCTTCCCTCTACCCTCAGGCGAGGCAAGGCAAATCTGTCAATTCTATATAGTAATAATAATGATGGTACTTGTTTAGCGCTTACCGTGTGTCGGGCACTCTACTAAGGGCTGGAGTAAATACAAGCAAATCCCTCCTATCTCACCTCCCTTCTCTCCTTCTCCAGCCCAGCCCACACCCTCTGCTCCTCTGCCACCGCTAACGTCCTCACTGGGCCTTGTTCTCGTCTGTCCCACCATCGACTCCTGGCCCACGTCCTTCAATCAATCAATCAATCGTATTTATTGAGCGCTTACTGTGTGCAGAGCACTGTACTAAGTGCTTTGGACAAACTAGCTCCCTTCCTCCCTTCAAAGCCCTACTGAGAGTTCACCTCCTCCAGGAAGCCTTCCCACACTGAGGCCCCTTTTTTCTCTCCTCCCCTCCCCATCGCCCTCTCCCTCCCTCTGCTCTACTCTCTTCCCCTCCCCACAGCACTTGTATATATGTGTACATATTCATTACTTTATGTATTTTACTTGTACATATTTACTACTCTATTAATGATGTGCATATAGCTATAATTCTATTTATTCTGGTGGTTTTGACACCTGTCTACTTGTTTTGTTTTGTTGTCTGTCTCCCCCTTCTAGACTGTGAGCCCCTTGATAGGTAGGGACCGTCTCTATATGTTGCCGACTTGTACTTCCCAAGCGCTTAGTACAGTGCTCTGCACACAGTAAGCGCTCAATAAATGCGGTTGAATGAATGAATGAATGAGGTACACTGGAAAGTTTAGCATTAGAGGAGTGAAGCGTGAAGGCTGGGTTGCACTGGGCTGCACTATAGCCACTTGGCAATTTCTACTATCTTGATTCATTCATTCAATTGTATTTATTGAGCGCTTACTGTGCACAGAGCTCTGTACTAAGTGCTTGGGAAGTACAAGTCGGCAACATATAAAGACGTCCCCTACCCAACAGCGGGTTCACAGTCTAGAAGGGGGAGACAGACAACAAAACAAAACGTGTAGACGGGTGTCAACACACTGGATTCAAAGCCAGGATTCATGGCTACACATTCTTCCAGGGACCCGATTCCTTACACGCTCATCCCAACTCTTTTGGAAATGAAAGTCGGAATTTGAGGGGGTGGCAGGGGAAGTTTGGTGCAGCAGGAGTGAGGCAACCCCTCCACCCCTCTGCACTCATCCCAAATCTCTTATTTAACACCCTCCCTGCGGTTTACCTAGAAATAAAATAATTTTGTGGGCTCTAAATCTCAAGATGTGAGGGTATTTCTTTGCCTGGGACTTTTGTCTCTCTGGGGAGATCTCCCTCTTAGGCTATTGACCCCAGCTCACCTCCAATTAACACTAAATAAATTAGTCTTCTCTCTGCTCCTGCTGCCTGTGGGTCACTTATAATTATTAGAGAATATCTGCGGCAACAACTACTAGAAAATCCAGAATCTTGGATCTGTCACCGCATCAACAGGATTAATTAGTGTTTCTGCCAGCAAATGCAAAGCAATATTTATTTAAATTTATTTATATAAAACTATCTAACCAAGAAATTCTCATTTAGATTAGAGTAACTAGTTTTAAAATGCCTAAAGCAATGACATGGTACTATTTTAAATATCTAAAGGCAATAAAGCAATGGCAAATTAGGGAATGGGACAACACAGATTAGTTTCTAGAACTAACAGCAGCCACAGAGGACAAACTGAACGTTTAGAAAATCACCCAGAGGGAATTGTCACTTTTCAAAATGTTCAGGGTAATGGTTTCCCTCTGCAGGAACCAATCAGAGGACGTGGCTCATTAGTGGTCCTAAATCAACCCCTTCAACTGGTTGGAAAATGCTCAGAAAGGGACACCCAAGCATAACTTAATAAATAACTTAATAAATAACTTAATAAATAAGCATAACTTAATAAATAAGCATAACTTAATAAATGCCATTATTATATAACTTTCATCCAATCAAATGCTTCTTAGGCAATTAAGAGCCCTGTGACCTGTCCCAGGATACATATGGTAGCGAGTAAGATTCATGGTGGCAGATTCACTCATTCATTCAATTGTATTATTGAGCACTGACTGTGTGCAGAGCACTGTACTAAGTGCTTGGGAGAGTACAATGTAACAATAAACAGAAACATTCCCTGCCCTCAACAATCTTACGGTCTAGAGTCAGGAATCAGCGTGGCGTAGTGGATAGAGCAGGGCCTGAAATATCAGAAGGTCATGTGTTCTAATCCGTGCTCTGCCACTTGTCTGCTGTGTGACCTTGGATAAGTCACTTCACTTCTCTGGGCCTCAGTTACCTCATCTGTAAAATGAGGATTGAGACTGGAAGCCCCATGGGGGCAGGGCCTGTGCCCAATTTAATTACCTTGTACCCACCCCAGCACTTAGTACAGTGCCTGGCACATAGTAAGTGCTTAATAAATACCATAATTATTATTAATATTAGGGGGAGTTTACATTCTTGATCTAAGTGGCACAACAATCCCCCCAGAAACCTCAGCAGAGCTGCTCTGTCCCCTCCTCCTCCGCCCTTTCATCTCACAGGCAGTAGGAGCAGCCATCACTATCTCTAGGGAAAGTCACAAGGGACAAATTATTACCTCTAAATTTTACCTTCTCCTTTTATCTAGTACATCTTTCCCTCTTAGCCTGGTTGAAGGGCTGGTTGTGGGCAAAGAACTTGTCTATTTATTATATAATACTCTCCCACGTTCTTGGTACAGTGCTTTGCACCCAGTAAGCGCTCAATAAATGTGATTGAATGAATGAAGAGATAAATGCCCTTTTTGACTACACTTCTATTAAACTGAGCAGTCGAACCATCATTTTAGTACAGCGATCTGCACAAAGCAGTCACTCGGTAAATAAATTTATTGGTTTTCAACAGTGGGTTCTGATGGGAATTACATTGTCTAGGCTCTCGTGGGCTAGCCTTTTTTCTTGCTGGGAAGTGAGTCAAGGGGCATTTATTAAGCATATACTAAGTGCAAAGCGCTGGGCAAATACAAAACAATCAGACTGGGCACAGCCCTTGTACCACATAGGGCTCACAATCGAAGAGGAAGGGAGAGTGGATATCATAAACCCATTTTACAGATGAAGGAACTGAGGCACAGTGATGTTGAGGGACTCGTCTGAGCAGCAGGCCAATAGCAGAGTTGGAATGGGAACCTGTGTCTCCTGCCTCTCGGATCTGTGATTTTTCCTCTAGTCCATACCACCTCTTGATAACTATTTCCAAGCTCACTTTCTAACTTTCCCCAAGGGCTGTACAGATGTCTGCCCTAGTCTTACATCTCATCTTCCTTCCACTCAACCACTCCTCCTCCTCCACACCGATACCCAATATCACCAGTGTTGGCTAGTTGTATGATCCACCGTATGGTTTTCTCATAGACTTATTTACAACCTAATCTATTTCACCATAGTCCTACTTGGGAGGGATGATAAACAAGGGCATACTCTTTCTTCAGGATGAGGCGGGATAATAAACAAGGGCCTACTCTTTCTTCAGGATGAGATGTGCTCCACTTTAAAATAACTGTAAATTATTAAGCAGCATTTGCGCAGCCTAGGTAAATTCAAACTAGGAGCATAGGCAGACCACTGACATATACCGTATGTCAGTGTCCAGCCTACGCTCCAAATTGCCTTGAACAAATTTTAAACACTAGAAATTTGGCTGATCAATCTGTGGGTGGGAAGTATAAATCCCCAGGTTTCCCTGTGTTTCCGCTCCTTACCACTTTCTGGGCTTATTGCTTGTGCCCTGTAATCACACTGTATGGAATTAGCACAGCAACTGAATATTTCAGTTCAGCTGCAGGGAACACTCACTGCAGAGGCTGCAGTTAGCTCTCTGCGATGAATAAGGCTGTGTGCATCAAACATAATTATGCTCGGTTGTCATCCAGCGTGTTCTTGACGATGAGGGTCAGTGTATACACCTTTGCCCTATTTGGCATAGGTCTCAACCAGGCCACAGATGTCTTTGCATTTTGTTCCCCTGCTTTTCTATAATTAGCAGGTCTGTTTCTCCAACTGACAGTCGATGCATTTCACTGAGAGAGGTATAGGAACCCTGGAAGCCCAGAGTAACAAAGCCAAGGGTGAAAAAGCATCTAAAACAGGGGAACCAGAGGGGAATTTGAACCACTGGTGATATACATGTAAGTTATTCTTTGGGGATAGGGACCAACCTTCATAGCATTTTCTGTGCTATGCAATTGAATTTGAACTTGCTTTTCCTTCTATCAAAATAGATTTGCCCAGATCATTTCTGTCCATTAAAGGGCTTAATGATTTAACCACTTAAAATTATGCTTTATAAAAAATAGTCTCTGTGAAAGTGAGTGATTTGCTTTTATCACTTAGTTCTAGCTCAATTTCTTATTCCCTAATTTTCTCCTCATTTACCCATCACCCGTCCCTGTCCTTAGGCATGGTAAAGCAACTGTTGTCATTGAGGTCTATGTGTTTTGTTTTGTTGTCTGTCTCCCCCTTCTAGACTGTGAGCCCGCTGTTGGGTAGGGACTGTCTCTATTTGTTGCCAACTTGTATTTCCCAAGCACTTAGTACAGTGCTCTGCACACAATAAGCACTCAATAAATAACGATTGAATGAATGAATGAATGAATGAATGAATAATAGAGTTCACCTGCAGCAGGTAGCAAGGATTCCATTTTTAAGAAGTGAATATCAGCAGTTTAAATTGCAGGGTAAATTTACTTGTATCTGCATCTGTTGCTTTGTTAAACATGGCTTAACGGACATTTTGAAAGATGCACAATGTTATGACCTAGACCAGTGTTCTAGCTTTCACAGCATGCTAGGGTGGCCTTTTTTTTTTTTGAGAGAGGGCTTTTCCTTCCTTGTGATAAGCCAAGTTGAAACTTGTGATTTAGCTGTGTTCATTGGCAGTAAAATTTCCAGCCTTGGAGCCACAACTTCATTTTGCTGACTGTTCCCTTGCTGGTGGATGACAGTGCTCTAGATTCTGGGAACCAGGGTGGAATTTCGACTCTGCATTTCTTCTGCCAGTGAAGTGTCCCAGGAGACAGAGACCCAGTTGACTTCGGCTGACCCACTTGACCTAGTTCCCAGTTGACTACTGGCTCCCTTGAGCTCTGAGTTAGGGACTCCAGGCTGAAGCCCCCTTTGGAGGTGCTTCTCATCTGGGCGGACATTGTTCCCAACTGGAGAATCACTTAGATACTTGAGGTATTTGACTCCAGGTATATATGTTGCCAATTTGTACTTCCCAAGTGCTTAGTACAATACTATGCAAACAGTAATCGTTCAAGAAATATGATTGAATGAATGAATGAGGTATTTCCACACTCCAGTCCACTGAATTCAGCTGTATGATGGGAGAGAGCCGACGTCATACGTAGGAAACTCCCCTTTCTCCCCAACCCTGGTCAACCCTGGTCAGACGAAGGAAGTTGTTGGCTCGAGGGCTTTTCCAAACCAGCAGCCAACTTGACTTGACTTAACTTGGATGTGACTGTGACCCAAAGAAAATCTTTTGATTCCACTTGCCGCCTACCTCTACAAGATATTACAATGAAAAACAAATGAACAAAAGCACCAAAGGGGGAAAAAAAAGCACATCCAAAGAGAAAGGGCTATGTATTTTAGTTCTGTAGGAATTGAAGAGCATGTCTCTTAATGTCTTATATCATAGAGTACATGTATGACAGTCAAAAAATATTGCTTGATGAGGATGACAGAGCTCAAACTGGGATAAAATCCCAGCCAACAAGGCCGAACACTCTGGCAGGCATTGTCACGGTGTCTGCCAGCATAGTATCAATCAATCACTGGTATTTATTGCTTACCATGTGCAGTGCGCTGTAATAAGCGCTTGCACTAAGCACTAAGTATCTGTAGTCTCAAGCATGGATCTGTCTAAATTAATTTCAAACATACTTGCAATGAAAAGACTAATTTCTTCAACACCTTTGAAGCCCAGGTCACTTGGATCTGAGGATCCCAGCTCTATTTAAAACCTACAGTGACGATAGCCAATAAACGATTTCCTTTGCGTTCCGTTTCTCTGCCTTGAATTGTTTTTTCTGAAAAGGGAAGAAATACTCAAACATCCTCCAAATTTGGTATTTCCCTTATACCGTTTACCACTTAAAGTCCCAGTCTTAATGCACACACATGGTGATGGATCCCTTTGACTTCATTAGACATTGGAAAAGGAAGTAACATCCTCCCAATTTGGTATTTCCCTTATACCATTTACCACTTAAAGTCCCAGTCTTAATGCACACACATGGTGATGGATCCCTTTGACTTCATTAGACTTTGGAAAAGGAAGTAAGGGAGTTTTCGACGTAAGAGGTTTAATTCTTTTCATTTTTAGAAATGAACTGATCCTCAGAACTCATGAACAGCATTTATCTTTCAATTGCTTCATTTCATTTGCAACATTTTGGTAGCTTGATGGGAATGGGGAAACTAGGTGAGCAAGGAAGAATTCTGCTGAACTTTGAAAAATATACTTTTTAAGAAAAATAACTGACAAATGCTGTTGAGAGATTTATACAGAAGGAAATCAAATTCAGATAAAGATTTAGCTATTTAAGAGTAACTGCATGTGTGTCTGTGTGTGGGTGTGTGTAGCATGCGCAAAGTGCGCATACAAAAAGTGACATGACAGGCTATTCTGTTGGGGTATATGATTTAATAAATGTGACTGATTTGATTGATCAACTAATTTAATAAAAAGGGAGCATGTGCAAAATAAAATGTATGCATGTTTACTGTGGGGCTTTCCATCTCCTAGAAACAACTTGATTCCTCTTCTCTCTTCATAATCTCACATGGCTACTGCAGTGTAGTTGCTGGGAAAATAAAATGAAAGATCTTGAAAATGAATTACGATAAGTACCTATGATGTCTCTAATTTATGAAGCCAATAACCATGACTATTGTCAGAGTCTGTCTGCGGTTTCAAGGGTTTCAAACTTTCAACTGTTGAAACTCAGTGTTGACGGGAAGTTGAAAGTTTCCCTTCGGCTCCTTCTCTACTGGATCTGGGACTGACTGTAAGGAGAAAGGGAACATAGTAAAAACTTATAGGTACTTTTTTTGAAGAGGGAGGGAAAGGGAAGCAAAGAGATCAGCCTTTCCTCTCTTCCTAAGATACTGGTTGATCTCTAGAGATAAAAAAAATCGTGTTCTACCACACAGTATAGACAGCCCAGTTGTCATAGATATCTTTAAAAGATTTACTTAGTGACAGGCAGCTGTTCCACTGAGAAAGTTTGGGTTGGAGTGGGAAAGAATGTGTGTTCCTTTTAAGAGAATTGAGGTCACTTCTACCAAGACTTCAAAGGTAAAAATCAGAGTTTCAAATAAAACATTGAGTAGATTAGTCAACAAAAGGCTGTGGGTGTGGTGTGATCTTGACAGATATTAGTAAGTATGCCTAAAATGTGTAATAATTAAAAGAGAACAAGAACAATGCAAGTGAAGGGGCAAAATAAAGCAATAACATTCACCTTCCAAGATTTTGCCTGTAATGCAACAAGAGAGGAAGGGTGTTGAAAAGAAAGAAGGAAAGGATTATGGGAGAAAGGAAAGGAATAAAAAAGAAGAAAAGGAACCAGAGAAGAAGAGAAAGGAGAAAAGGAAGAAAGAGAAGAAAAGGGGAAATATCAATAAGAGGGATTAAGAAGAGGTTCCTGATCAAATAAAGTTAGATAACTTCCTTAGTTAAAAAATAACAGGGTTAGTTAACTGTCAGGTGGCACCATAGCAGTGGTGGCCTACATCCATCTCATCCCCACCTATCAGAGAAGCAACATGACCCAGTGGATGGAGCACCGGCCCGGGACTCAAAAGGACCTGGGTTCTAATGCCAGCTCTGCCACTTGTCTGCTGTGTGACCTTGGGCAAGTTACTTCACTTCTCTGTGCCTCATGCTTCTGTAAAATGGGGATTAAAACTGTGAATCCCACGTGGGACAGGAACTTTGTCCAGCCTAATTAGCTTGTAATAATAATAATAACAATAATCATGGTATTTTTTTTTTATGGCATTTATTAAGCACTTACTATGTGCAAAGCACTGTTCTAAGCGCTGGGGAGGTTACAAGGTGATCAGGTTGTCCCTCATGGGGCTCACAGTCTTAATCCCCATTTTACAGATGGGGTAACTGAGGCACAGAAAAGTTAAGTGACTTGCCCAAAGTCACACAGCTGACAATTGGCAGAGCTGGGATTTGAACCCATGACCTCTGACTCCAAAGCCCGGGCTCTTTCCTACTGAGCCATGCTGCTTCTCTAAGTTGAGTGCTTACTATGTGCCTGGCACTGTTCTAAGCACTGGGGTGGATACAAGCAAATCGGTTTGGACCCAGTCCCTGTGCCCTGTGGGGCTCACAGCCTCACTCCCCATTTTACAGATGAGGGAACTGAGGCCCAGAGAATGAAGTGACTGGCCCAAGGTCACACGGCCGACACGTGGCAGACCTGGGATTAGAACCAACGATCTTCTGACTCCGGGCCCATGCTCTATCCATGATGCCATGCTGCTTCTCAGTGTCTGCAATGTAGTAAGCACTTAATAAATATCACATTTAAAATTATTATTACCAGAAGGGCTTCAGAGTGGTACCTGAGGGTGCCCCCTCCATCTTACTCAACATCACAGGAACCAAGCAACTCCCTTCCTCCTAGGTGGATTGTTGAAATAACTGTGCCAGGACAGATGGAACTGGAGCTTTGGGGAGATGAGCAATCTTTCTCCAAGTGCTTAGTACAGTGCTCTCCACCCAGTAAGTGCTCAGTAAATACTACTGATTGATTGGTTTACCATTGGGTAGAGGGTCCTGGGTGCCTGATCTTTGCAATTGCAGGTGTTCTGATACTTGACTGAGTTGACATTATACAGTTTCTGGTAGTTTAGCTGCTGACTCTTTCCAATTTTAATTTATCCCCACAATGAAATTAAGGCAACTAAACCAAGAAGACAAAAGCATTTCATTTTTATTAACTCTGACACCCAGAAAGCCGTGAAGCAAATGTTTGAGAAATCTAATGGTGTCACGGAGGAAAACCACAAACCCCAAATCAGAAATCAATACTTCTCTCCCAAATTCCTTGAGAATTTTGAGGCAACAGGAGCCGTGATATCCTAGAAACTGTTATCGCCATAGAATCTCGGACTTCCTATTTCATAATTTATGTTTTGACGCATTGAGCTTGACTATTTTTCTTTGTTTAGGTTTCAAGGTCTTCTTTGATTTTATGTAAACATAGCAAGTACACCTCTTGCCACTTTGCAGAAGCTGAAACAGGAAGGTGATATACAGCGTAGTATTAAGTAAAGGGGGGAAAAGAGATGAGGTGGCTTCGTAGGAGCTGCTGTTCCTTATGCAGCGCTTCAGAGGGCCCTTCTCCAGCAATCATTCATTCATTCATTCAATCGTATATATTGAGCACTTACTGTGTGCAGAGCACTGTACTAAGCACTTGGGAAGAGGGTGGCAAAGGTGATGATCACCATAAGATGGATGTCTAAGGAGATTTGGTAAACAAATTCCAAGTCAGAATAAAGAGGACAGTCAGGGAAACACTAAGAAAATCAGGCCCTCTCCAGGCTCAGTGATGTGGAAGCACACTCTCTTCTTATTGTAATCTTGTATTATTATCATATTAAACTATACAATAATAATGATACTACTGATATCTCCTTAGGACTTACTGTGTCCCAAGTATTGTACCAAGCTCTGGGGCAGGTGAGACACAGTCCTCTAAAGGGCTTACCATCCATGTCACATCTTCTCCGGGACTGACCCCTTCCACACTATACAAAGACTAAAATGAAATCACCTTGAATGACCTTTATAGATGATTCTTGAAAAGCTACTGGTAGCTTCCCCACCTCGTGGAGTTTCTGCTCATGACCTTGGGAGAATATACTTCTTACAGAAGCAACTTCTAAGGCTTCAAGGAAGCTGGAAAAGGTAATTATATCTGAAGTGGTGGGGTCTTGCCTTCTTCACATTCATTCATTCATTCAATCGTATTTATTGAGTGCTTATTGTGTGCACAGCACTGTACTAAGCACTTAGGAAGTACAAGTTTGCAATATATAGAGACAGTCCCTACCCAACAGCGGGCTCACAGTCTAGAAGGGGGAGACAGACAACAAAACAAAACATATAAACCAAATAAAATAAATAGAATAAACATGTACAAGTAAAATAAATAGAGTAATAAATATGTACAAACATATATTCATATACACAGGTGCTGTGGGGAGGGGAAGGAGGTAAGGCAGAGGGGATGGGGAGGGGGAGGAGGGGGAGAGGAAGGAGGGGGCTCAGTCTGGGAAGGACTCCTGGAGGAGGTGAGCTCTCAGTAGGGGTTTGAAGGGAGGAAGAGAGCTAGCTTGGTGGATGTGCGGAGGGAGGGCATTTCAGGCCAGGGGAAGGACGTGGGCCGGGGGTCGATGGCGGGACAGGCGAGAACGAGGCACGGTGAGGAGGTTAGCAGCAGAGGAGCGAAGGGTGCGGGCTAGGCTGGAGAAGGAGAGAAGAGAGGTGACGTAGGAGGGGGAGAGGTGATGGAGAGCCTTGAAGCCGAGGGTGAGGAGTTTTTGCCTGATGCGTAGGTTGATTGGTAGCCACTGGAGATTTTTGAGGAGGGGAGTAACATACCCAGAGTGTTTCTGCACAAAGACGATCCAGCGGCGTGAAGTATGGATTGAAGTGGGGAGAGACAGGAGGATGGGAGATCAGAGAGGAGGCTGATGCAGTAATCCAATCGGGATAGGATGAGAGATTGAACGAGTAGGGTAGTGGTTTGGATGGAGAGGAAAGGGTGGATCTTGGCAATGTTGCAGAGGTGAGACCGGCAGGATTTGGTGATGGATTGGATGTGAGGGGTGAATGAGAGAGCAGAGTCGAGGATGACACCAAGGTTGCGGGCTTGTGAGACGGGAAGGATGGTAGTGCCGTCAGGGAGAGGGCAGGGTTTGGGAGGGAAGACAAGGAGTTCAGTCTTGGACATGTTGAGTTTTAGGTGGCGGGCAGACATCCAGATGGAGATGTCCTGAAGGCAGGAGGAGATCCGAGCCTGGAGGGAGGGAGAGAGAGCAGGGGCAGAGATGTAGATCACAGAGGATCCCTGATCGAGGATTTCCATTTTTTTCTGTTTGGGCTTAATTGAACCGCATTATTTGATTTTCCACTTTTAATTAGCATTCTCTAAGAGGTGTAAACTCACAAAACCTGCTCCTCCTACTTCACCAGCAGCAAGAAAGTTACTGCAGTTCAATTTCAGAATTGTTTGCTAACCATTTTTCTCTGGAGATCGCTCTATTATCTAGAGATAATGAATCCAGTTTTTTCAACCATCCTCCAGGTCACTATGTTGCTTGTACAAAAGTGTCTTACATGCACTTAAAGCCTTCTTTACCCCTTAACCCCCCAAAAGCAATCTTTTTTTCTTTTATTTCTTTTTCTGAAGGGAGTGTAAGATTATAGGTAGTAGTCGGTGGACTAGACTCTAATGAAATAGCATATAGTGTCGATAGCTGTGTGTTTATTCCATCACCTTTGCCCTGTAGAGCTGAATTTACAATATGGGCAAGTATGTGTTATTTGTAAGATGATTAGCCCAAGATAGTTCTAAGATAGCCAATTCTAGTCTAGCTTCACAACCAACTGCTATTGAGAGCACTGAATGTGTTGAGTTGTTTATTGGTTTTTTTGACAACAGAAGAAAATATAATAGATTCAAGAACTGAAGAATCGTATTAGCTATACTAACAAGGAAAATGCTTAAAACAGGTGATCAGACTTAGAAAAGGGACTGAAAAAATGTAAAACGTCTTCCAAATGGAATTTTCCCTTGGAACACTCTGTGACACAATTTATCAAGCAAATAAGGCTGCATTTTCTTCTAGAGGCTTTCTAGGGATAAACCCATTCCTTCCTTCCAGTTATGTTAATCAGTAGTTGACTTGGGGAAGTAAGAAGACTCCAGTGAATATTTTTATGGAATATCTGCTTACAGAAAGAGATGAAGTTCACAAACTCTGGGGAATAGTTCTTAATAAATACCTTTAGACTCAATTAATTTTACTTGCATAGCCTGTGAAGGACCATCCACACATACAGTGCTACATTTCTCAAGTTCTAGATCACCACAATTTAATCTCTGATATGAAAGCAGGAATCTTTTTTTTTTCCTTAGCATGGAAACCCACTTCCTCAACTGTACACATCATTGCCTATGCCACCAAATACTAATATCCTTGTCATCATCACCAGAATTTATTGGGTAAAAATGACGTGCGGAGCATTATTCCAGTATTTTGGAAGTAGTGAATGAAAGTAGAAGACATGATCCCTGCCCTTGAGAAGCAGCATGGCTTAGTGGATAGAGTGTGGATCTGGGAATCAGAAGGACCTGGTTTCTAATCCCAGCCCCAACTCATGTCTGCTGTATGACCTTGGGTAACTTCTCTGTGCCTCAGTTACCTCATCTGTAAATGGCGATAAAGCGTCTGAGCCCAAAGTGGGACAGGGTCTGTGTCCAGCCTAATTGACTTGCATCTCCCCCAGCACTTAGAACAGTGCTTGGCACATAGTAAGTGCTTAACAAGTACCAGAATTATTACCACTGTTATTACTATTATTATTATTATTATTGGATTGAAAGTCCTTTTTATTACAAACATTCTGCACTTTTTAGGGCAAAACTTTCATTTTTTGACTAAGGAATGCAGATTTACCAGGCCACCAAAGCCTCCTACCCTTCTGGTAATAATAATAATAATAATGATGGTATTTCTTAAATGCTTACTATATGCAAAACACTATTCTAAGCGCTGGGGAGGTTACAAGGTGATCACATTGTCCCATGGAGGGGGGGGCTCACAGTTTTAGTCCCCATTTTACAGATGAGGTAATTGAGGCCCAGAGAAGTTAAGTGACTTGCCCAAAGTCACACAGCTGACAGTTGGTGGAGTCGGGATTTGAACACATGACTTCTGACTCCAAAGGCGGGCTCTTTCCCCTGAGCTACGCTATTTCTCCACACAGTGTCTGGAAGTGTCCAGAAGAAGAATTTAGCATTGATAATGGACATGAATTTGAGGTTGACTTCGCTGATCTTGTGTCTGCTTGCCAATTGGCCCAGGGCGCACTGATTTTGATTGCCTCAGTATCTTCTCGGGCATATACAATCTGAGATTCAAGGGAACAAGAACGTCCAGCTTACTCAATCTTATTTGAAAAAGTTCAGTTCCGCAGTTCCATTAGGCACTAACGGCATCAGCATGTGAAACTAAGGAAAATTTGAAGAGAAGGCTGTCAACAAAGTAAGAAAAATATTCATTTGCATTTAGATTTTTCCCTCTGGGATAAACATATTGACACATACCACTTCCTTTGATAGCAAGTTTTAAGAGATTCAAAACTAATATAATATGAAAATAATCCATTTACGTGCAAGAAAATATAATTAGTAGATGCTAGTTTGCAGATAGCAAAAGACTAACACACATGCAATTACTTTTTTTTCTTATTCTGCAACTCTGCACTCTTCTACTCAGCATTTCACGGAACCCCAGGGACATCTCATAATTTGATGTTATCAAGATTCAAGAATAAAAATAGTGCTTTGGCTCACAGACACAATCCCCCAAATAAAACATAACCTCAAACCAAACTCCACATTCAAAGCCAAGAAACCGATCCGATCAGTCAGAGGACTAATCTCCTTGCGCCTTGTTTCTACATAATCATTCCTTTTTGGCATTTAAAATAGATGTGTTTAGATGGTCCAAAAAATGTAGGAATGAAGCTGTCAATCTATGGAATAATATTCATGTATTTATGCCTTTCTTCCAGAACTGGAGTAGAGAATTTAGAAGGGGAAAATCAGTAACATGGATGATGGCATTTCCTTCCCTGCGGAAGAGCTGAAACTCCTAGTCAGGGGAAGTGATGGGACTAGATTATAAACTCCTTGAAGGTAAAGACAATATAATCTCCTACTTTCTAGACTGTGAGCACACTTCTGGACTGTGAGCCCACTGTTGGGTAGGGACCGTCTCTATGTGTTTCCAACTTGTACTTCCCAAGTGCTTAGTACAGTGCTCTGCACACAGTAAGCGCTCAATAAATATGATTGAATGAATGAACTTTGTAGTAGGCTCCCAGGTGCCTAGTAAAGTGTCCTGTGCACTAGCACTCACTAACAATTATGATGATGGTGAGATGAAAGCAACGTCTCACCACATTGGTGCACTTTAGCTACCAGATTCCTTTTGGTGGAAAAGCCATTGGGAAAATTTGTAGAGAAAAGGCATCACCGTTTCAAGGACAATTCCCCTAGAGAGGTCCCTTTGTCTCTCCAGCAGCAGCCTCAGTAGCCTCTCTATCCGTCTCCTCCCTACCCATCGCTGTTTTTCTCACTGACAACTTTGACTCTCTGGCCTTCTCTTCTTAAGCCTCTCACTGCTGCCTAGCAACAGACACAGCCTTTTCCAAAGGGAAAGGAAACTTATATCCTGAGCTAGAATGGAGAGAAATGGAATGAGAGTAACACAAAAAGAGTTCCTGCTACTTTATTTTCTCCTCCTTTCTCTTTCTCTCAGACGTCTTCCCTGCCCTCTCTTCCACTTTAACCTTTTTCCCTTTCTCTTTCTCCCCCACTGACTCATATATTTCCAAAATAACACACACACACACACACACACACACACACACACACACACACTCACCATGCAAACACATAGGCTTTGTTGAACTAGACAGTGACAGAGATTCACAATCCTGCACAGTACTGATGAAGCAGCGAGGCTTGATATATAGTGAGGCTCAGTGGAAAGAGCATGGGCTTGGGAGTCAGAGGTCATGAGTTCTAATCCTGGCTCCTCCACTTCTCAGCTCTGTGACTTTGGGCAAGTCACTTAACTTCTCTGGGCCTCAGTTCCCTCATCTGAGAAATGGGGATTAAGACTGTGAGCCCCATGTGGGGCAACCTGATTACCTTGCAACCCCCCAGCGCTTGGAACAGTGTGTGGCACATAGTAAGCGCTTAACAAATACCATCCTGATTATTATTATTATTATTACTACTACCTCCTTCCTAATTCCCTCTCCCCATTTCTATGATTCCTATCAATTTCTTCTCTATCAGTTCCACCTGGATGGGTGGTGATATTCTGCCACCATGATACTTTTAGACTGTGAGCCCACTGTTGGGTAGGGACTGTCTCTATATGTTGCCAATTTGTACTTCCCAAGCGCTTAGTACAGTGCTCTGCACATAGTAAGCGCTCAATAAATACGATTGATGATGATACTTTTGAAATTGTTAGAGGCCATTCTGAAGCCCAGGAAATGATTCTGGCTGTAGTTTGGGGATGAGAACAAGGAATATAAGGACTTTGAAGCTCACCTAAATTCATTCAATCTTATTTATTGAGTGCTTACTGTGTGCAGAGCACTGTACTAAGCACTTGGGAAGTACAAGTTGGAAACATATAGAGATGGTCCCAACTACGGGCTCACAGTCTAGAAGACGGGCTCACAGTCACCTAAATCCTGACTAGCCCCTGCCTTCACCTCTTTGTGCCCACTGCTTAAGTTCCAACTTTCACCCAACCCCAAGGGAGAGGAAAAAAAATCCAAAAGGGGAGAAATTCAGGACACACTGGTCTCAGACATTCTGCTGAAAGTTGTGGGGCAGTGGGGAAGAAAGTGAATGTTGAAGCGTGGTTTACTTACCTCAGTCTATTGTACCAAGAAAAGGCCACTGGAAGATGAGAGTGGAAAGTTAATAAAAAGATGAGATTGCCGAGTCCCTAATGAGTTCTTTATCCCAGTCTGTGCAGGCTATTTCTCCTCTCAGCCTGCACCCATAATTCAAAAGACTGCTATTTGGGAGGAAGTTACACAAGGGCACGGAGAGAAGAATGTAGCCAATACCACTGCTGGGACTAAGATGTAGTGTTCTCCGGGAAGGATTTGCTATTTCAGTGAAGCAATATGATAGGGCTGAGGTGCTTAATGCAAAGTGAAGTGAAGACAAAAAGTCTGCAGCCTTAATTCAGCTTGTGAATTGAGAGTGTAATGCTAACAAGTAGCTCAAGAAGAGCACACATAATTGAATCTACAGCACTTTGGGAGTGAGAAAAAATGCCCTCATTTTCCCATGGATATATATTGATGGCTGAATAAAATTCAGAGCCAAAGGAGACCTCTGGATTCATTGAAACTCTACCCTGTCTCCAAGCAAGAGATCAACTATGTTATATTCTTGAAGATGCTGATGGGAAAGATTTTTCACAGGAGACTGACATTCTGGGGTACTGAGCTTCCCATCCATTTTACTTCCTATACCAGCCAGATTCTGCCCTTTAAGGATATGTAGCAAGATCCGTTAATAATTTTTCAGTGAAATATTATTTATTTGTCTCTCTCTCTCTGGGCTCTCAGGTAATTTTAAAAGAAACTGGGGGTTCAGGACTGAAGCCCCCAAATCACTGTGATTAGGGAAAATTGATTTCCTTTAGTTTCTGTTCCCTTTTATATAAGGACACAAAAATGTATTATATTAAATAGGTAATAGTTTTTCCAATAATATTATTCATTCATTCAATCATATTTTTTGAGCACTTACTGTGGCAGAGCACTGTACTAAGTGTTTGGGAGAGTACAGTACAACAATAAAAAATCACCCTGTCTGTCCACAATGAGCTTACAATCTAGAGGGGGGAGACAGACATCAATACAATTAAATAAAATTACGATATGTACAGAAGTACTGTGGTGCCGGTAGAGGGGATGAGCCAAGAGAGCAAGTCAGGGCAATGCAGAAGGGAGTAGGAAATGAGGAAAAGTGGGGCTTAATCTGGGAAGGCCTCTTGGAGGAGATGTGCCTTCAATAAGGCTTTGAAGGCAAGGAGAGTAATTGTCTGTCGTATTTGAAGAGGGTGGGCATTCCAGCCCAGAACCCTGGTTTCTTGTATTCTGGGACTGCTATCATTCCAGGATCCCAAAACAGGTGACAAGGGTACTATGGATAAGAAAGGAAAAGAAAAATATGAGAACTCCATCTGGGATTTAAACCCAAAACTTCTTCCACGACCTTTGCCTGAGCCTTAATCTTTGCCCCAGCCCTGGAAAGGGGCACAAGGAAATGATCATACTGATCTTACATCCAGTGACTTTCCTGACCCCAGTAAACAAGTCGATGACAAAACTAGGAAGGGGACACTGGACCTTTATTTCCCTGTCAAATATTCCAACCACATGCCGAGACTCTTCCCTGATACTATAATAAATAATGAATAATGATGGCATTTATTCAGCGCTTGCTATGTGCAAAGCACTGTCCTAAGCACTGGGGAGGATACAAGGTGATCAGGTTGTCCCATGGGGGCTCACAGTCTTCATCCCCATTTTACAGATGAGGTAACTGAGGCAGAGAGAAGTTAAGTGACTTCCCCAAAGTCACTTGACAAGTGGCGGAGATTGAATTTGAACCCATGACCTCTGACTCCAAAGCCCGGGCTCTTTCCACTGAGCATGCTGCCTCCGAATGATAGGACAGTAAAAGCTGGATTTATTTTCATTAGACAGACAAAGTATCAGTAAACCTTAACTGTGTTGCTGCAGCCTGCAACTCCAATTTTAGGGTTTTTATGATTAGGATTGGTACAATACTTTCAAGTTAAAAGACAAAAGTTTCTGGTACATGTCTGTTTTACTAGTCTCGCATCAATATGTTTACAGAAAATCATCTCTAGTTATCCAGATGTTTACGCCAAAGACTCCTCCCACCCCTCCTGTAGTTGGAAGTTGGAAGATGGAAGATGAAAATAGAGGAGGGGTGGGAGGAAATATTAAGCAGAAATTGACCTCTGTTGAAGGCAGCCTCACAGTGTTTCAGACTAAGTACGTATTGATATTGATCAAGGAAAACCCCAATGTTTACCTCAAGGGAAATGCATCTTGAGGCTGTACAAAAATAAGTCAATAAATGTATTTTTACACAAGTTCTCAACAAAATTCATTCTGATAAAAATGATTTTGATGCTACTTTATTTTGACATTTGAGGGTGATTTAAAGCAGTTCCAGAAAGTAGAAGTGCATTTCGCATTCCTGGAGACTCAGGACAAAAGACATAAAATATCAGAGAAGATATTAGAGAAGCATTAGAGAAGAATTAGAGAAGCAGCGTGGCTTAGTGGAAAGACCACAGGCTTGGGAGTCAGAGGTCATGGGGTCTAATCCCGGCTCTGCCACTTGTTAGCTGTGTGATGTTGTGCACGTCACTTAACTTCTCTGTGCCTCAGTTACCTCACTGTAAAATGGGGATGAAGACTGTGAGCCCTACGTGGAACAACCTGATTACCTTGTATCTACCCCGGTGCTTAGAACAGTGCTTGGCACATAGTAAGCGTTTAACAAATACCAACATTATTATGATTATTATCAGGAAAAGCCCACAGACTCCTAGAATGAAATGGTCCTGAAAAGCATCCCCACATTTTGCATAACCAGTAAAATTGAATAATCTTAACAGGCTTCACTGGAAAACATTTAAATCTCCAGAATCAACTCAGAATCATATCAAGCAATTAGTTGCATTTTGTTGAGCTCTTACTATGTGGTGAGCACTGTACTAAGTGCTTGGGACTGAACATTTCTGGTTGCTTAATAATAATGGTATTTGTTAAGCGCTTACTATGTGCAAAGCACTGCTCTAAGCGCTGGGGAGGATACAAGATAATCAGGTTGTCCCATGTGGGGATCACGATCTTAATCCCCACTTTACAGATGAGGGAACGGAGGCACAGAGAAGTTAAGTGACTTGCCCAAAGGAGTCAGAGCCGGGATTTCATTCATTCATTCAATCGTATTTATTGAGCGCTTACTGTGTGCAGAGCACTGTACTAAGCGCTTGGGAAGTACAAGTTGGCAACATATAGAGACGGTCCCTATCCAACAGTGGGCTCACAGTCTAGAAGGGGGAGACAGAGAACAAAACAAAACATATTAACAAAATAAAATAAATAGAATAAATATGTACAAATAAAATAAATAAATAGAGTAATAAATACATGCAAACATATATACAGGTGCTGTGGGGAGGGGAAGGAGGTAAGGTGGGGGGGATGGGGAGAGGAAGGAGGGATTTGAATCAATCAGACACAGGAGCTGCAGTTTTTAAGGAGCTGGCTAATGTTAGACTGATTAATTTTTCTTTTCCCTAAATCATACCCTCCCAAACTACCATTCAGCAGTTTCTTACCAACTCTGCACTCTTGCACTCACCACAATTCATTACACCTCTTTACGTATAAACTTACCTAGTTTACTACTGGAGCACTTGTCCACATGAGTTTAATTTTTCATTAAATTTCATAGATTTAATGAAAAACAGCATGGCCTAATGGAAAGAGCATAGGAGTTAGAGGACTCCAGACTGAAAGCTTGTTGTGGGCAGGAAATGTGACTGTTTATTGTTGTACTCTCCCAAGCACTTAGTACAGTCTGCACACAGTAAGCGCTCAATAAATACGATGGAATGAATGAATTTATTCAGCATTTACTATGTGTAAAGCACTGTTCTAAGCACTGGGGAAGTTACAAGGTGATCAGGTTGTCCCAAGGGGGGCTCACAGTCTTAATCCCCATTTTACAGATGAGGGAACTGAGGCACAGAGAAATTAAGTGACTTGCCCAAAGTCACACAGTTGACAATTGGTGGAGCCAGAATTTGAACCCATGACCTCTGGCTCCAAAGCCCGTGCTGTTTCCACTGAGCCACACAGCACTTAACTGCTCTGTGCCTCAGTTTCCTCATCTGCTAAATGGGCATGAGATAGATTGTGATTTCCTTACAGTCCATAGATTGTGTAAGACCTTGGACAAATAACTTAAATTTCTCTTCATCGGTAAAATGGGGATTGAATACTTGTTCTCTCTCCACTTTTGGCAGTAAAGTTTGTGTGAAACTGTGAGACAGGAACCGTAACCAACCTGATTATCCTATATCTGGTGCTTTCATATAGTATGTGTTCAATAAATTCCACAACTACTGTTTTTACATTATGGAGGCCTTACTAGGTGCAGGGCACCGTATGAAGCTCTTGGAGGAGTGAAATAGATTAAGTAGACACCGTCCCTGCCCTTGAGGAGTTTATCCATTGTTCAATTCTTTTACTTCTCATTTTGTTCATATCTCTCCCTCTAGATCCTTTAAGGGCAGGGATCTTCTCTTCTAACTCTACTGTTCTTTCCAAAGCACAAAGTACAGTGCAGAATGTGTTCAGTACTGTTAATCGATTGATTGATTTGAAGTCAGAGAGTCAGAAGAGCTCCTTCCAGATCATCCAGAATACCTGCCTTCCTCTTATTCTAAATGTGTGCACCTATTAGCTGCTCATCTGATTTACTCGGAAAAAGCAGGTGGCATTTCTCCACTCCCACCGTGCTGAACAATTCCAGTCAGAAAGGGACATTCCCATCATCAGACCTTGCCAAAGCTGCCATTTGCATTTTCTCTTTCCTCTTTAAATCATTGCCAGGGGTCAGACCATGGGATACCTGCAGTGGCCAACCACTGGCCAGATCCGATCCTGCAAATCTCTTGTAATTACTAATGCGGGAAGTCTCTGAGTGCTGGAGGGTAATCCATAAACCAGATGCAGTTTCAGGACTCATTGCTCCCCTGGGAAATTGTGAGAGAGTGAAAAAAACAATTCAGACAGACACTTTCTTCATATTGGGCACATGCATTGTAATGAAAGAGTCCCAAGTTTGCCCTTAATATTTGGAGACGTTGCCCATTCGACATTCTTTGACATTGCCAAATTCTGCTTGATTTATTTGACATTCTCTGACAGTTTAATAGGTACGCCTGACAATATATCATATTTCACCGAAGAAGGACATACCTTTTTCCATCCATCCCCGTTCCATCCCTCTTAACCTACATGCAGGCCATATTCCACATCCTACAAGGCCCAGGTTGATAAGACAAAGCCTCTATGGAAAATGAGTCGGAAAATTGATTGCCCATATGTGCTTTCAGAAGTATGTGTCTTCTAATTGCCTAGAGGTCTGAGGATAATAGTAGGACTTGGGTAGAGCTTCCCGTCTTGAAAGTCCTTTAAAGGCATTCACTCCTAGGCCTACTGTCCATGCAGGTCTCAGTGTCATGAATAATGAAATTGCAAGCAAGCGAACCGTTCCTGGGGATGGGGCAAAGTAAATACATTCTCCAGCAAGCTTTCAGGTTGGGAAAGAGGAAACCCTCTTCTTCTGATTACACAATATATGTGCATAAATTCCAAAACAGAATTTATATGCTACCTGTTCAAAAACATCCATCTGGAAAATGCACATCAGGAAGACAGAAAATGCCCTCGAGTCAGTGCACTAGAGATGCCTTGTGTGCATTGCA
Source organism: Tachyglossus aculeatus (assembly GCF_015852505.1). Taxonomy (NCBI): domain Eukaryota; kingdom Metazoa; phylum Chordata; class Mammalia; order Monotremata; family Tachyglossidae; genus Tachyglossus; species Tachyglossus aculeatus. Next base: position 50,754,087 of record NC_052071.1, read on the forward strand.
GGAGTCAGAACACGGAACAAAAGTGTTCAGACCTAATTGAGGAAGACTCCACAAGGGGCCAATGTTCCTGTAGGGCTTGACAAGCTGTATTGTGTCTTTTGGCAGTGAAACCGGGTCATTGAGGGAGAGAACAGCTGGAGATGGTGCTGTAACGATGTAGAGGTCTACAAAATCATGAAGAGTGTGGACCTGGTGAGCGGGAAATGCTGTTCACCAAATCCTACAATCGCAGTAGAGAGGATGTCCACTGAACCTTGAGAATAAACAAATGGAAATGCAATATTGTTTTCTCAGTCCATGGCATTATATTAAGAATTATTTATTTACAGTAATGTCGGCCTCCCCTCTCTGGGCTGTAAGCTTGTTGTGGGCAGGTAACATGTCTACTAGCCTACCAACTCCATTGTACTCTCCCAAGAGTTTAGTACAGTGCTCTGCACACAGTGAGTTGCTCAAGAGAAGCACGATATATCATCATCATCATCATCAATCATATTTATTGAGTGCTTACTATGTGCAGAGCACTGTACTAAGCACTTGGGAAGTACAAATTGGCAACATATACAGTCCCTACCCAACAGTGGGCTCACAGTCTAAAAGGGGGAGACAGAGAACAAAACCAAACATACTAACAAAATTAACTAAATAGGATAGAAGTACAAATTGGCAACATATAGAGACAGTCCCTACCCAACAGTGGGCTCACAGTCTAAAAGGGGGAGACAGAGAACAAAACCAAACATACTAACAAAATAAAATAAATAGGATAGATATGTACAAGTAAAATAAATAAATAGAGTAATAAATATGTACAACCATATATACATATATACAGGTGCTGTGGGGAAGGGAAGGAGGTAAGATGGAGGGGATGGAGAGGGGGGATATATGTTGCCTGTCTTCGTGGAGTTTATAATTCAATGGGGAAAACAGACAGAATAATTTACCTATAGTGAAAGCGGAAGGGTGAACAAAGTTTAGTAGGTCTTGGTGTGGATATCAGGTTGAAATACCAGTAATAACAATAATAATAATGTTGTCTATTAACCACTTACTATCTGCCAGGCACTGTACTAAGCTCTGTGATGGGTACAATCAAATTGGGTTGGACACAGTCCCTGTCTCACAAAGGGGCTCACAGACTTAATCCCTATTTTACAGATGAGAAAATTGAGGCCCAGAGAAGTGAAGTAATTTGCCCAGTCACACAGCAGACAAGTGGCAGAGTCAGGATTAGAACCCAGATCCTCCTGAGTCCCAGGCCCATGCTCTATCCACTAGGCCATGCTGCTTCTCAAGGTGAACAACCATCTGTAAATGTACACATATGTGTTATGAGAAGCAGCATGGCTCAGTGGAAAAAGCCTAGGCTTTGGAGTCAGAGGTCATAGGTTCAAATCCCTGCTCCGCCATTTGTCAGCTGTGTGACTATGGGCAAGTCACTTAACTTCTCTGTGCCTCCGTTACCTCATCTGTAAAATGGGGATGAAGACTGTGAGCCCCCCGTGGGACAACCTGATCACCTTGTAACCTCCCCAGCGCTTAGAACAGTGCTTTGCACCTAGTAAGTGCTTAATAAATGCCATTATTATGATGATGATGATGATGATGATGATGATGATGATGATGTATAAATCCATAGGTGCTAAGAGTGGCTACTGGGCTAATAGAATGGCTCAGTGGAAAGGGGCCGGGCTTTGGAGTCAGAGGTCATGGGTTCAAATCCCGGCTCCGCCAATTGTCAGCTGTGTGACTTTGGGCAAGTCACTTGACTTCTCTGGGTCTCAGTTACCTCATCTGTAAAATGGGGATGGAGACTGTGAGCCCCCCCCCCCCCCCCCCCCGTGGGACAACCTGATCACCTTGTAACCTCCCCAGAGCTTAGAACAGTGCTTTGCACATAGTAAGCGCTTAATAAATGCCATAAAAAAGGGTAGGGATATAAGTGAGTAAAGAAGTATATGCAATTTGTTTCCAAAGACAGTTTTGCAGCAGACTTTAAGGATATTTAGCGGTGTTTAAGGGCTAAAGAGCCATTTATGATCTGTGCTGTAATTTTTGGAATGTTAGAAGGGATTCTTAACTTCCAAAATATCCACTGATGCAGTTATTGGAAGCAGAAACTGGGTTGGTTGGATCACTGGTCTATCCGACCGTGGCATTAAGCTTATTACAATTTTGTGACTTAGAACGAGCATTCCATGGGCTCTAATTTACTGACGGAGCAGGTATTTCCAACCCCTTTCACTGGCTGGGACAGGTAGGGGCTCAATCTCAATCTCAATCTCCACAATAAAACAACCAGAAGACACCAGTACATCCTTAAATTAGGACCTGCAGAAGTTGCACCATGGTATTTTCAAAACAAAGGGAATTGTCCTATTCTCTCTGCCTTCTACATTGTCTAGGCACTTGCTATACCGCTGAAGCATTTTGTTACTCACTCCACACCCACACATTATATACATGTCTTTATACTCTGTTGCTTCCCTTATCAGTAGCCTCTAGACTGTGAGCTCTTTGTGGGCAGGGATTGTCTCTCTTTATTACTCTATTATACTTTCCCGAGTGCTTAGTACAGTGCTCTGCACACAGTAAGTGCTCAATAAATATGATTGCATTGAGTCAATAGTCTCTTTTGAATGCCTGTCTCCTTGAAACTCCTTTCGGGCAAGAATCATATCTTGCCCACGCTACAGAGAAGCAGTGTGGGATAATGGATAGAGCACAGACTTGGGAGTCAAAAGGACCTGGATTCTAATTCTGGCTCTGCTGTGACCTTGGGCAAATCATTTAACTTCTCTGTGACGCAGTAACCTCATCTGTAAAATGGGGACTAAGACTGTGAGCCGCATGTGGGACAGGGACTGTGTCCAACCTGATTAGCTTCTATCCCAGCACTTAGAACAGTGCTTGACACAAGTGCTTAACAAATGACATCATCATCATCAACTCTATTTTACTCTTCAAAGTGTTTACTACAGTGCTTTGCATAGAGTAAGCGTTCATTCATTCATTCAATCGTATTTATTGAGCGCTTACTGTGTGCAGAGCACTGTACTAAGCGCTTGGGAAGTACAAGTTGGCAACATATAGAGACGGTCCCTACCCAACAACGGGCTCATAGTCTAGAAGGGGGAGACAGACAGCAAAACAAAACATATTAACAAAATAAAATAAATAGAATAAATATGTACAAGTAAAATAAATAGAGTAATAAATACGTACAAACATGCCATTGATTGACTGATTGATTGACTGATTGATTGATTGATTGATTGATTCCCTGCAGGGAATTCAGGGAGTTGTTTATGTAGTAGCACCAGCCATTCATGCATTCATTCAATCGTATTTATTGAGCGCTTACTGTGTGCAGAGGACTGTACTAAGCGCTTGGGCAGTACAAGTCGGCAACATATAGAGACAGTCCCTACCCAACAACAGGCTCACAGCCACAGTCCTGTGAGAAATCTCACAGGAAGCAGCGTGACTCAGTGGAAAGAGTATGGGCTTTGGAGCCAGAGGTCATGGGTTCAAATATCGCCTCTGCCACTTGTCAGCTCTTTGACTTTGGGCAAGTCACTTCATTTCTCTGGCCATCTGTAAAATGGGGGTGAAGACTGTGAGCCCCCTGTGGGACAACCTGATCACCTTGTAACCTCCCCAGCGCTTTTCAACAGTGCTTTGCACATAGTAAGTGCTTAATAAATGCCATTATTATTATTATTAAAAGTTTTATAATAGACTAGTAATAGTATTAAGCGCTTATTGTATGTGGTAAAATTATACAGGTGGGAACTGGAGAAGCAATGTGGCTCAGTGGAAAGAGCACAGGCTTGGGAGTCAGAGGTCATGGGTTCTAATCCCGACTCTGCCACATGTCTGCTCTATGACCTTGGGCAAGTCATTTGACTTCTCTGTGCCTCAGATACCTTGTCTGTAGAATGGGGATTAAGACTGGGAGCCCCACGTGGGACAACCTGATCACCTTGTATGCGCTTTGCTCATAGTAAGCGCTTAACAAATGCTATCATCATCATCATCACAATGCTGTAGGAGACGCAGTAGCATTTCGGGCAGAAGTAATAAGTTTTGCCAATAGTCAGAGTTTGGATTCAGCCTTTCAAAATGCATCACAATTGAAGGCACAGTTGGGATACAGTTTATGTAACCGTCTGACTTTCCAGAACATTCAGGAATTACGTGTCCCTGCAGTGCAGGCCCCAAAGTAGAACAGCCAAAGTTCCTGAGTTTGAGAGAAGAAAAGGTACTTCACAATGAGAATTTCATCTTTTCCTTTTTTAATGAACTGCTTTTGCCTGCTAAGCGAATACGTTGCCGAGCTACGGAAATGATATCCTTGTAGAAGGATAACCCTTCTTACTTCCTTGTGATCTGGGATGTTGTATGGAAGCCCTGCCCCTTCCCTCAGACAAGGCCTGTCAATCTAATATAACGATCGTAACAATTTTTTCAGCTGATTCAGGGGTCCAGAAGTCCAATTCTGGCAGACGTCCCATTCTGAGGTTTTTTGGTGGAAGGAACGGTAGTACATCTGGACTCCCTGAGGACCTCTTACTGCACATATTTAATTCCTCTTATTTATAAGACTAATGCTACTTCTGTCTCCTTTGATAATACCACAAGAATGCAGTCTTCTGTTGTATAGACTGGTAACATGAGATTTGCCTGAGAGATGGAGGAATAGGTGATTTATTGAAATGCAATCACTGGGCCAGCCACCCAGGAGTTCTTCAGTACATACCCAATACTAGTAATGACAAAAACTCATTAAGCAGAAATTTAACCGTGGGAGGAGTCTGCATTCTGGGACTTGGGCTCCTGATTTTTTTTCTTTTATTATGGTATTTATTAAGCACTTACAATGTGCCAGGCACTGTTCTAAGCACTGGTGTAGATAGAAGGTAATCAGGTTGGACAGAGTCCATCTCACACATGGAGCTCACAATTGTAACTCCAATTTTACTGATGAAGTAACTGAGGCACAGGGAAGTTAAATCATCATCATCATCATCAATCGTATTTATTGAGCGCTTACTATGTGCAGAGCACTGTACTAAGCACTTGGGAAGTACAAATTGGCAACATATAGAGACAGTCCCTACCCAACAGTGGGCTCACAGTCTAAAAGTCTAAATGACTAGCCCAAAGGCCACACAGAAAACAAATGGTAGATTCTTTCTGATGCCCAGGCCCATGCTCTGTCCCCTAGGCCAGGCTGCTTCTTGCTATATCATACTGCTTCTCAATTTATCAGGACATCCATTCGTTTTCCTAAAGATGTACAACATTCTAGTGCAACCCCAACCAAAGTTTCAAGGCACATCCCTTTGAAGCCTACCTAGACTCTTAGGTTGCTGAAATTAATCCCACTCAGATTCTGCTTCTAAATGAGACCGGCAGTTACTCTAGAGCACGGCTCTTTTCTAGATGGGATGGCGGGCTGCCCGGGCTCTCCTGACGAAGAGTAGTATCATTTTCATATCTATACGTATTTTCCGTGGCCGGAATAGTTTCTCCACTGCACACAGCTTTCTGAAAGAGAAGACTGGAGGTTCCTTTGTGGGACATGCTCCTCACTTGCTGAGGGGAAGGAGATAAATTGGGGGCAGTGAATTTAGAACCTGTTCTTTGGTAGATTTGTTTTGCTTTGGCTCAACGTGTGACCCGGAACATAGTGAGGCCAGTGGATGAAAAACCTCAGAAGGAAGATTTGGGTCTTCAGTCTGGGCAAATGGCTGAAATATCTGTAAATATCTGTCCTCTCTGACCCCTAAGAAACAGCCAATTGCTGACCCTTCACCTTTAGCCCTTTGTATCCTTTTGTGCCAAACATTTTCCATCTTTACCTTTTCTGGAATGGCAAAGTTCATGATTTTGGCAATGGAAAATGGCAAAACATTTGCACTGTCCCTTTGGCATCATATAGTTAAATATAATTCCTTGAGAGTTCCAGCTAACCTGCCTTCTCTTCCAGATCTTATCGACAATTAGGAGTCTATCAGTATACCCCACCTGGAAAGGGAAATAACTCTAGTGAAGAAACACTAGGTTATAATTTATTTTCAATCAATGAGGCATTTATTGAGCACTGACTGTTTGCAGAGCACTGTACTAAACACTTGGGGGAGTGCAATACAATAGAGATGGGAGACACAACCTCTTCCCACAAGAAATTTACAGACTACAGATTTGCAGTTAACAGATTTACTAGCTTTGTATGCACACACTTGCTTAAATGACAACATCTGGGTGAGGACCATGAGCTCAGCACCTTTCTGCACTTGGGTCCAGGCCAAAATTGGAAGAATCCTTGAAATGTTCCAGTTTTGTTTCAGATTTGGCTCATAGCAACCACTCCAGGTTACAATTTCAGAGATTTTGGTTTAGCATGTACTCATTCCAAAGCTGTGGGCATTCCCACTGGGCGGTTTGATTGCACGGCTGAAAGCGTGGGGTGAGTTCTTCAAGTTAGACATTGATAAAAGAAAATCTCCTGAGATAGGCGTACCTCAAAAGCATATTGTGAGCTAGTTCAACTAAGACATCGATTAAGGGTCCAGATGCTTATCTGAAGCCTATTTCAATTTATTTGAAATTGAACAGGTTCTTTGGAAAATTTGGAACAGAAATCTTACGTACATAGGTGACAAATATCACAAAGCCAGCAAAATCAAGAAAGGGGGAGACCCTTGACCAATCAGGTAAAAGGAAACAGCCACAATTGCCATCTCCAAAAGTTGGAAATAGTGTAGAGGAGATTAGATTCATCATTCATCCATCTCTATGAATTTGTTGAAGCTTGCCATGTTTGAATAATCATCACAAATTGAGGTTTTACTTTTAATCTTTTTAAAGCCCTTTTTTTTCATATTTTCTGATCAGTCATATATCTAGGATATGCAAAACAGTGGAAAACTAATCAGTCTTTCGTTTTCTGTCTATGATCTACCAGTATTAGTTTTGTCATTGTCACATCATATAGCTAAAGGTTTTCTGTATTGGCAGAAGACCTGGAAGAGTGGAATGTGTGAGAAGAGGGGAAATGGAAAAGGAAGACTGGGAGAGAAGGAACACTAAATTTCCCTGAATTTTTCACTGGTCTCAGTTACTGATTTCATTTTCTCACTTATCAGGGCCATGTGGTTCTAATTTACTGTAGAGAGTGTGATCTCAAAACATCCCTGTGTGGTCATCGGAGAGATCTGAGGTTGAGTCATTTAGACTCCAGCCAGCTGAACCTGTCTCATGGAATTCCATTTTTTCTCCAGAGCAGGAAACTCAAACTACAGGAGTCTTAGTGAGCTCTTTCTAAGGAGAGTCATTGCCAGTTCTCTAGATAAAGCATCCTGATGAAAACTGAGTGCCCCACCCCAGTCTTTTCCTATTTACTGAGCTTCTTTTTTGTTTTATTTTGGTTAGTTTTTTTGTTGTTGTTGGGGTTTTTTTGGTTAAAGATCCATTCCAAACACGTCTCTCTTCTCAGGCCCATCTATGCATATTGTTCACCCTAATCACAAAGTATAACGTGAACATAAAATTTACTGTTTCCCTTGGGAACTCTCAGAACACATCGTACTCTTCATTCACGAGGCAGTCACCACTTCAGAGATGACACTTTTTAATATAAACATATGGTACCGAGCTTTTCATATTTAAAACTGTAAATCTTATTCAAGAATAGAATACTGGTGATCTTCCACACTCCATCTATTTAAAAGAAAAAAAAATGTTTGGGACTTCGACTTGGAGATGGCAAAAGAGCTGAGAATTTAATTTTTAGTACTAAAAAAAATGTCTGAGAGCAGGATGACTATTGCAGAAAAAGTTATCCAGTTGTTCATTTACTGTTGTTATTATTTAGAAACTTGCACAGCGGTATGTTCTCCAAGTTATGCTGAAATTCTAATAGATGACTTCTGGCAATTATAGAGGTCTGTCCTTTACAATGCTTCTGCTTCATCCGTCTCTCTATGGTAAATTTCCTTATCCACGCTGACTCTGAAATTATCTAATTCCCTTTTGAGACCCTGCACAGAGAGGTAGGGTCTCCACATAATTACATATTTCTCTAAAGTCACTTAGAACCATACAGAACACTTGGTACACAGTGTTCGTGTCAGACAAAGAACATAAGTTCAAATCCATTTGAGAGAGATGTTTTATTCAAACATATTGCTTAGATAAGATGCCAGAAAGTTCTCTTTTGGTCTTCCAGAGCAGAAATATCCTATTTCTCCTCTAATGACCCAAAATAATAGTATTTTTGAGCACCTACCATCTGCAGAGCCCTGGGCAAATACACAAAAGGAGCTTGTGAGAATATGAATGTAAAAGTCATGTTCCCCGGCTAACAATCTAAGATGATTATGGCTCAAGAACCATAAGTGGCATATTTTTGCTTTTGTCTGAGAGACCCTTCAAGGAGAGTGTTGTGTTGAGAATTTGAGGGTACCCTCTACCATCTCGGCTTTCTCATTGTGTGGAGAAACATGCTTTCCAGGGAGTCTAAGATTAAAGACCAATAAAGTAATGATAATAATTGTGGTATTTGTAAAGTGTTATTATGTGCTAAGTGCTGGGGTAAATACAGTATGATCAGATCAGATGCAGTTTCTGTCCCTGATGGGGTTCACAGCACAGGCTGAAGGGCAGGGAGAATCAGTCAGTCCACATCTAATCTACATCTCCACCAAATCTACATCTCCACCCCTGTTCTCTCTCCCTCCCTCCAGGCTCATCTTTCCTCCTGCCTTCAGGACATCTCCATCTGGATGTCTGCCCACCATCTAAAACTCAGCATGTCCAAGACTGAACCCCTTATCTTTCCTCCCAAATCCTGTCCTCTCCCTGACTTTCCCATCACTGTAGATGGCACTACCATCCTTCCCGTCTCACTAGCCCTCAATCTTGGTGTCATCATCGACTCAGCTCTCTCATTCACCCCACAAATCCAATCCATCACCAAAAGCTGCTGGTCTCAACTCCACAGCATCACCAAGATCTGCCCTTTCCTCTCCATCCACTACCTTGCTGGTTCAATCTCTTATCCTAACTCGACTGGATTACTGCATCAGCCTTCTTTCTGATCTCCCTCCCATCCTCCTGTCTCTCCCTGCTTCAGTCTATACTTCACTGTCCTCCCTGGGTTATCTTTGTACAGAAACACTCTGGGCATGTCATTCCCCTCCTCATAAATCTCCAGTGGTTGCCTGTCAACCTATTAATCAAGCAAAAACTCCTCACTCTCGGCTTCAAAGCTCTCCATCACCTCGCCCCCTCCTACCTCACCTCCCTTCTTTCCTTCTTCAGGCCTGCCCATACACTCCGCTCCTCTGCCGCTAACCTCTTCACTGTGCCTCATTCTCGCCTGTCCCGCCATTGACCCCTGGCCCACATCCTACTCTGGCCTGGAATGCCCTGCCTCCACACATCAGCCGAACTAGTTTTCTTCCTCCCTTCAAAGCCCCACTGAGGGCTCACCTCCTCCAGGAAGCCTTCCCAGACTGAGCCCCCCTTTTCCTTTCCTCCTCCTCCTCCCTTCCTCATTGCCCCCCTCCCTCCCTCTGCCTTTCCCCTCCCCATAGCACTTGTGTATATTTGTACATATTTGTTACTCTATTTTATTAATGTTGTGTATATAGCTATGATCCTATTTATTCTGATGGTATTGACACCTGTCTACTTGTTTTTTTGTTTTGTTTTGTTTTTTGTCTATCTCCCCCTCCTAGACTGTAAGTCCATTGTTGAGTAGGGACCACCTCTATATGTTGCTAATTTGTACTTCCCAAGCATTTAGTACAGTGCTCTGAACACAGTCAGCGCTCAATAAATACGATTGAATGAATGAATGAATCAGTCCATCGGTCATATTTATTGAACACTTACTGTGTGCAGAGCAATGTACTAAACACTTGGGCACTTGGGAGAGTACAATATAACAGAGTTGGTAGGCATGTTCCCTGCCCTTGACAGATGTACAGTCTAGAGAACAGGCATTTTATCCCATTTTACAGATGGGGAATCTGAGGCAGAGAAAAGTGTTGTGACTTGCCCAAAAGATGATCCCTTCTAGATTAAGTCCTCACTGGCATCAAGTCTACCAGATGGGCAAACTGGGCAATTGCTGGATGCCTCCTCACTCCTGGAACTTCTGGTTCTCACCTCAGGTTGCAGCTGACGCTTCCGCATCCCTTCCTCTTTGCTTAGGGAACCAAAATGTCTTGAGCAAGGCTTCACCCTCACCCTGGAATTGCTCTTCCTTCCCACAAATGGGAAATCTTAGCTACTGCCTCCAGGATCTTTCAGGTGCCCGTGATCTGGCTCTACCCAAATCACCTAGACTCACACCTACATGATGCAACAAATTATCTGACATTTTATTTTCCTGCCTCCCTTTCTCCCTCACCAATCCATCAGTGGTTTGTAATGAGCCAGCCCCTAACCTGCATCGTGAAACACGAGAAGCACCATGGCTCAGTGGAAAGAGCCGGGGCTTGGAAGTCGGAGGTCATGGGTTCTAATCCCGGCTCCACCATTTGTCAGCTGTGTGAGTTTGGGCAAGTCACTTAACTTCTCTGTGCCTCAGTTCCCTCATCTGTAAAAATGATGAGGGAAAATAAAAGTGCTTGGCATATAGTAAGTGCTTAACAAATACCATTATTATTATTATATTAGCCTGGAACTCCTTCCCCTACCATATATACTGGACCACCACTCTCTCCACCTTCAAAGCATCATTAAGGTCACAACTTCTCCAAGAGACATTCCTTAATAAAGCTTCATTTCCTCAGCTTACTCTCCTTTCTCTGTCATCTATGCACTTGGATCTGTGACCTTTGGACAGTTGTTATTCATTCCACCCCCAACCCTGCAGCCCTTATGTACCTATTTTTAAATTATATATTATAAATTGTTTATTCATATTAGTGTCCCTTTTCCCCTTCTAGACTGTCAGCTCATTATGGGCAGGGAGCTTGCACGCTAATTTTGTTGTAGTATACTCTCCGCAATACTTAGGACAATGCTTAGCGCATAGTCAGCCCTCAATAAATTCCATTGATTGATAGATTGATTGAGCCCTTACTGTTTCAAGAGCACTGTACTAAACACTTGGAAGAGTACAATTCGACGGAATTGATAGACACTCTTGCTGCCTTCAAGGCACTTGCAATCTAATGGGGAAGAAAGACATTAAAATAAGTTACATATAGGGACGATGGCAGAATATAAGGGTAAGGATTTAAGTGCTGTGTGGAGCTGGGGGTTGGATGAGTTTCTAAGTCCTTAAGGTGATGCAGAAAGAAAGGTGAAAAGGATGGGAAAATGAGAGATTATTCAGGGAAGCGTGGCCTAGTGGGTAAAGTAAGAGCCTGGGAATCAGAAGCATTTGGGTTCTAATCACAGCTTCACCACTTGTCTGTTGTGTGACTAAGGGCAAATCACTTAACTGCTCTGTGCCTCATTTTCCTTATCTGTGAAATGGGGATTAAGACAATAAGCCCCATGTGGGACATGGACTGTGTCCAACCCGATTAGCTTGTATCTATCCCAGAACTTAGTACAGTTTCTGGCACATAGTAAGAGCTTAATAAATGTGATAAAAATGGGGAAGCCTTCTTGGAAGAGATGAGATTTTAGTTAGGCTTTGATGATTCCGTATTTGGAATTTATTTCCCTCGGGCATTTTATTCTGTATAATCATGAAGTTATTCTCACTCTTGGAAATAATCCATTGTCTGATATTCCTGGTGATTCCTATTGGTAATGCTCAAAAAATACCATTGATTGATCGATTGAGCCTTTACTGTTTCAAGATCACTGTACTAAATACTAAACTACTAAAATGTAAAATTCAGTACTAAAATTTAAAATTCAGATTGTAATTTTCCAGGAAATCACGAGGGACCATATCCAAATTAAGTCTTCAAAAATGTGAGCCAGACAGCTTTAAAATCATTGTCCCTGAGGGAAAAAAAATGCCCGGGGAAAGCCTTATAAAAATGCTTTCTTGAAAGCTGGATGGTTGCATTGATAAAGCACTAAGCTTTCAAGTTTGAATCCAAATTTAAGGTTAACCTGAATTTCTCAGAAAAAAGGAGGAAGGTTATCAAAGGCCTCTATTACAAAACCCCAAACACAATGGGCAAACGGCCATTCATTGTGTTGCGTGACACGGTAAAGAAATCATATTCTGATGGCCCTCATCCAAGAGCAACAGGTGCATTTCTGACGTTCTAGGTCGCAGACAAGTTCACTGCTTTGATGGCACAAGCGGTTTTGCATGTTTGCTTTCCAGCGGATAAAAGAATAACCTTCCGGTGCTGTGATGACCTTCTCGATTCCATTCAAAGTCCAGTGGTGTTGGATTGGCTCAGCACGCATAATATGTGCGCAGGAGGGAGTTTGAGGATGTAGTTAGTACTTTTAAAAACATCAGAGCCAGGTTAAGGCCCATTAGCGTGAGTGTGTCTCTGCTGTATTCAGCGGGTCCTGGTTTTTGGAGCACTTGATGGAATAACGAACAGGGAAGCATTCCGGGTGCTCGCTCTTCCTCCCGGGCCTGGGCTGAGGCACCAAGAAGAATCCCTAAGCAAATCAGCTTAGCAGTGTTACGTGTGCATGACCATGATATACACTGACCCTCCAAAATTGGAGGTTTTAGAAGACCTATTTCCCCACTCAATTGCCTGTGTCTCCTTTCTACTGCTCTGAAGAATGTAGTTATCCTTCTCTGCCTGAGAAATTCCTTGTTCCCTTTGGGCCTCTGCCTTAGTTCCTTGTCAATGGAGAGAGCGGAGAGGAGCCGTTCCCTAGCAGTCCCACGTGCTGGACCACAGAACCACGCCAACGGTGATGTTGGGTTGCTGGAGGAGTTTTGAGCACGTAGTGAATTCCGCTTCAGTCAGCTGCAAACCTGTGATTCAGTGAAAGCTTTGCCACCTGGGGGATCATCTGCAACAGATTCTGGAGGGTGAATTTAGCCTGTCATGATAAATAATGATAGTAGTTAATAATTGTGGTACTTGTTAAGTGCTTAATATGTGCCTAGCACTATTCTAAGCACTCGGGTAGATACAAGTTAATCAGATTGGACACGGTCCCCGTCCCACATTGGGCTCACCCTCTTATTCCCCATTTTTTACAGCAGAGGCACAGAAAGGTGAAGCGACTTGCCCAAAGTCATGCAGCAGACAAGTGGTGGAGCCAGGATTAGAACCATGACCTTCTGAATCACAGACCCATGCTCTAATAATAATAATAAGGGTATTTATTACGTGCTTATTGTGTCAGGCATTGGACAAAGCACTGAGGTGGATACAAGCAAATTGGGTTGGACACAATCCCTTGTTCCAAGTGGGGCTCACAGTCTCTATCCTCATTTTACAGATGAGGTAACTGAGGCACAAAGGAGTGAAGTGACTTTTTTATGGCATTTATTAAGCAGCGTGGCTCAGTGGAAAGAGCTCGGGCTTTGGAGTCAGAGGGCATGGGTTCAAATCCCGGCTCCGCCACTTGTCAGCTGTTTGACTTTGGGCAGTCACTTAACTTCTATGTGCCTCAGTTACCTCATCTGTAAAATGGGGAATAAGACTGTGAGCCTCCTGGGGGACAACTTGATTACCTTGTATCCTCAGGGCTTAGAACAGTGCCTTGCACATAGTAAGCACTTAGTAAATGCCATTATTATTATCAAGCACTTACTATGTGCAAGGCACTATTTAAAGCTCACCTCCTCCAGGAGGCCTTCCCAGACTGAGCCCTTTCCTCTCCCCCTCCTCCCCCTGCCCATCCCCCCACCTTACCTCCTTCCCTTCCGCACAGCACCTGTATATATGTATATATGTTTGTACATATTTATTACTCTATTTATTTATTTTATTTGTACATATTTATTCTATTTATTTTATTTGGTTTATATGTTTTGTTTTGTTGTCTATCTCCCCCTTCTAGACTGTGAGCCTGCTGTTGGGTAGGGACCATCTCAATATGTTGCCAACTTGTACTTCCCAAGTGCTTAGTACGGTGCTCTGCACACAGTAAGCGCTCAATAAATACGATTGAATGAATGAATGAATAAAATGGGGATTAAGACTGTAAGCCCCCCGTGGGACGACCTAATCACCTTGTAACCTCCCTAGTGCTTAGAACAGTACTTTGCACATAGTAAGCACTTAATAAATATTATAATTATTATTATTATTATTATTATTATTATTATTATTATTACACCACGGTGGTCCTCATACAGTATTTTTTTGGTCCACTCTCCCTTAAATGTAATAGGAAGGTAGCATGGGTTAGTGGATATGGGCTATGGCTGGGAGTCAGAAGATCTGGGTTTTGGTTCCAGCTCTGCTATTCACCTACTGTGTGACTGTGGGCAGTCACTAAGCCTCTCTGTGACTCGGTATACTCATTTGTAAAATGGGGATAATACTGCTATCTCTCTTTCTCGCAAGGCTGTGGGAGGATAAATGAGATAAATAATGCTAAAAGCACACTATAAATTGCAGGCATGATGAGCACCCAGCATGAACAATTGTCAATCTCCATTTAGGACAAACTTGTTCAGGTCCTCTCATCCCCTGGGATAATCAGAATCCCTTGTGACAAATGTCCCCTTTCATTTAGGTTCCTAAACAAATTTGACAGTCTTATTTTTCCCTTTCCCACCTTGTAAATAGGAAACACATTGAACTGTGTGAAAACTGTTTCCAAAATTGGCAAGATTCCAAGCCAACAGCTTTCAGTGGGGTAGAGACATTCTTAGTTTATAAGCATGCACACCACAGAGACACACACACTCCCTTATTATTAAATATCAAAACAAGGTTTAGTTATTTTGCTTTTCCCTTAGAGGAACGGACTGCATATGTCCAGGACACCAATACCACCGGACAATCGATTAACTGGAGGGTTAGGCCAGACCAGAGGGAGACTGCGGGAAGTTTGTGGTTTGGCATCCTACACAGTATCAGGTGGCCCCTCAGCTCCGGGAAGCCTTTCTTCTGAATTCCATCTGACTTCTTTTTCCATACTGAAAAATGACAGCACCTCTAGTTTGAATGAATTTGTTAAGCATTTATTATGTGCGAAGCACTATTCTAAGCGCTGGGGGGATACAAGGTGATCAGGTTGTCCCACGTGGGGCTCTCAGTCTTAATCCCCATTTGACAGATGAGGAAACTGAGGTACAGAGAAGTTAAGTGACTTGCCCAAAGTCACACAGCTGACAAGCGGCAGAGCTGGGATTAGAACAAATGACCTCGGACTCCCAAGCCCGGGCTCTTTCCATTGAGCCACGCTGCTTCTCTAGTAGAGCCAGGAGGATCTTTGTGGTGAGGGAAAGGGGCAAGACAGACCCCTGGGTAGCAATATAATAATAGCAATTATTAAGCACCCACTAGGCATTTGAGGCATACAGAACAATAAGGTAAAAAAACATATCCTGCCCTCAATGATTTTATACTCTAATGAGGGAAGGAAGGGATGTGGGAGTGTTGGGAGAGCTAGACAGACCTACACAGCAGGAAGGGGGCTAAGTGAACCTATGCGGGCACAGAAAGCTGGGGTGGGTCTGTTTGGGATGTATGAGGGCTGGAAAGTTGAGATAGACAGATCTGTGATGTCAGGAAGGTGCCTAGGCAGACCTACAAGGACAGAAAGAGGGGGTGAGATGGACAGCGGAATGAAATAGGTGGATGGGAAGGGGATTAAGCAGATTTATAAGGGCACGAAGGAGGGTGTATCTGGACATGCGAGGCCTCCCACTATCCTATGAGGCCGCAGCTTACACTTTACAAACTGCAAAGAGCTATTTTCCCACTTGCCATCCTGTTCCTCTCAGTGGCAACAAGAACTGAGGGGGTGTCACATCAGTAACCTGAAGCAAACTTCAATATGTGCTTTTTGTCCCATTGTTGCGTGAGCAAGAGGAAGCCCGCAGTCATGAGTTTCTTCCCTTTACCTCCAAGGGGCCTCTGTCTCAATTCCTCCTTCCCACTTACCCTTACTTTCATCTGCCTTGGTTCCCACTGAGCCCAAGCTTCCCCAGCTGCAAAGAAAGCTAGAGAAATGGCTTTCATTTCCACCCATTTGCTCTTCTATTTGTAAGTGAAATTCAAACCGTCACAAACTTCCGCGGTAATTCACAGATTCTACGTGTCTTGTTGAAAGAGAATTAGCTGGCATTGGTTGAGTACTTTTAAATTTATTAAATGTTAAATGATCTGAGTTTTCCTGAGGCGTTTTCTCAAAGCAGAAGCTGCAAAGTTAAACTGTGCGGCAGCAGGAATAAAAACCAAGAGCTAAATTCCCTTCTCAGTTTATCCAGCTTCCTTCTGCTCTTGGACAAATTGCTTAATCTCTCTGCATCCACTTCCCCATCTGTAAAATGGGAATAGGTGTGATTACTGCCTAGGGGTGAGTAAAGCACTAATTAGTTAATGGGTGCGAAGCACTCTGAAGATGAGTAAGTGTTGCTGTTATCTACTTTGTGGTTACAGCAATTATTGATGCTTCAGACATTTTTCTTCTCAGTGACCTTTGGCCACAGGCTCCATTTATTATTTTTAAAAGCTTTCTATTTTTCATTTTTGGATGGACTATCTGCTGGGATACAGGAGAAAACACAGGAAGGGTAACCCAAGGGGCAGACTTACTAGGGGCTGGCACAGTCTTTTATTGTTAAGGGTATAATGCAGGAAATGGAGTCAGGGCATCCAATTGAGGAGTGGAGAAAGGCTGAAAAAGAAAGACTTGTTCTGGAAAAGACTCTTTATTGGCAAAAAGAGGGGAGACAGTGACTAGATCTTTGCCAGCATTATTTAACAGACAGGGCTGCTTTTCCAGCTGCCAAATACGGTCTGAATCGTCACTTCAGCTGGTTCCAGTTATAAAGCTCAACACAGGGTGACACTCCAATCCCCAAGCAGCAAGAGTTATGTCCAGACCACTGAAGATGCATGGGACTGTGGTTTGATGAGGCTGAGGGGTGAGTAGACTCCTGGAAAGGAGGAAGGCCTGAGCAATTTGTTGGAGAAAGGGTGTCTTGAACTCTCTGGTCAGTTTTTATTGTGCTTGTGAAGACGTGGAGGTGTATAACCAGGAATTTTGAACTCTTCTAATTAGCTGGGCCAAGATATGAAGGTCAAATAAGGTCTTTCAAGATTATTTTCTATGGGTGCACCTTCTTTAAAATTAGACTAATAATGAGAACAATTTTGAGGTCGAGATTCCTAGATTAATCATTGGAATTTATGGATTCACAAAAGAGGAAAACAGCTGGAATCAGAGGCAAATATATACATACAGAGAAGCAGAGTGGCCTTGTGTCAAAATCATAGGTTTGGGAGTCAGAGGACATGGGTTCTAATCCCTGCTCCACCACTTGTCTGCTGTGTGACCTTGGGCAAGCCACATCACTTCTCTGTGCCTCAGTTACCTCATCTGTAAAATGGGGAATAAGACTGCAATCCCCATGTGGGACAACCTGGTTACCTTGTATCTACCCCAGTGATTAGAGAAGTGCTTGGCACATAATAAGCGCTTAACAGATGTCATTATTATTGTTATTATTATTATTAAACGCTTGTGTGCAGAGCACTGTACTAAGTGCTTGGGGAAATACAATATGTCAGAGTTGGTGGATACGTTCCCTGCCCAGAACGTTCTTACGGTCTAGAGGAGTCACCATTCATTCATTCAATCGTATTTATTGAGCGCTTACTGTGTGCAGAGCACTGTACTAAGCGCTTGGGAAGTACAAGTTGGCAACGTATAGAGACGGTTCCTACCCAACAACAGGCTCACAGTCTAGAAGGGGGAGACAGACAACAAAACAAAACATGTGGACAGGTGTCAAGTCATCAGAACAAATAGAAGTAAAGCTAGATTCATTCATTCATTCAATTGTATTTATTGAGTGCTTACTGTGTGCAGAGCCTTGTACTAAGTTAAGTTTAAGTTGGCAAAATATAGAGACGGTCCCTACCAAACAACGGGCTCACAGTCTAGAAGGGGGGGACAGACAATAAAGCAAAACATGTGGACAGGTGTCAAGTCATCAGAATAAATAGAAGTACAGCTAGATGCACATCATCAACAAAATAAATAGAATAGTAAATATGTACAAGTAAAATAAATAGAGTAATAAATCTGTACAAACATATATACAGGTGCTGTGGGGAGGGGAAGGAGATAGGGCGAGGGGGATGGGGAGGGGGAGAGGAAAGAGGGGGCACAGTGTAGGAAGGCCTCCTGGAGGAGGTGAGCTCTCAGTAGGGCTTTGAAGGGAGGAAGAGAGCTAGCTTGGCGGATGTGCGGAGGGGAGGGCCAAGCACATGAGGCATATGAGGCAAACCAAGACTAACCCAATTCACCTCTCATGCCCTCTTTTGGGACTATCCCAGGGGTGGCTACTAATATCGGGAAATGCCCATACCCTGAGCACTGTGGAGATAAGACTGATCAACTGGTCAGATGTGCTTTCATTTTGCCTCTATCTGGGGACCCCAGAGGTAAAACATGGAACTAGTAACTGGATATGGGCCTAGAAGCCCAGTTTTACCTCTTCTCTCAACCCTCTGCAGAATGGAAACTGGGAGGACAATGCTGCTGCTGCTGATAATGACGATGATAAGGTCTCCCCAGTCATAGTCTACCAGCAGCATTAACTAGTAACATGTGGCAGCTCCGGACTGCCTACCTGAAAAACAGCTCAGGTCACATTACCCAAATGATATCTTCATCCCCCTTTGTGAGATGGTGGGCTAGCAGGTGATTAAAGGTTGTAAAGAAGTTGTGGGCTTCCAACAAAAAGAGCTGTAAATGTTCAAAGCTTTATTATATGTTTTGTTTTGTTCTCTGTCTCCCCCTTCTAGACTGTGAGCCCGCTGTTGGGTAGGACCGTCTCTATATGTTGCCAACTTGTACTTCCCAAGCGCTTAGTACAGTGCTCTGCACACAGTAAGCGCTCAATAAATACAACTGAATGAATGAATATTATGGCTGACAAATCCTATTAGACTCTTGTAACTCCTCCAACACTTCTTCCTTTCAACTTTGATTTTATGGATCCGTTGTCCCGTAGGAAAGACGCTCTTGGTTATGCTTTGACAAGATTACTTGTCTTGTCCATATTTCAGCATTATTTAGATGCGGAAGCAGAAGAGACAATTCACCAAGGTTGAGAGAGGGAATCTCTCCCTAAAAGCCAGTCAATTGACATCGTTTCTCACACAGCTAAGAATCGAGTGGAACAGTAAATCAGAATTTTTCCCTCACTCCAGAAGCAGTACTTAATTTTAACTGAATGTCAAATCGTTAAAGGTAACAAGGATGGAGTGTA
This sequence comes from Tachyglossus aculeatus, assembly GCF_015852505.1. NCBI lineage: Eukaryota > Metazoa > Chordata > Mammalia > Monotremata > Tachyglossidae > Tachyglossus > Tachyglossus aculeatus. The sequence continues at coordinate 50,773,459 of NC_052071.1, forward strand.
TGCAGGAGCACTTGTGAAAGAGGTATGATTCTATTCCAATTATCCCAATTTATTTTTTTTAATGAAACTATTCTCCTATGATTATTTTGATAAATTTTCTTAAAACTCCCCTCCTCCCTTGCTGTAGAATGATAATATAATCCCAGTGAGTTGGTAGTTAAAGTGCTGGAAGAACCTGGCACTTCAGGTAGCACGTGGCACTGTTTGGAAAGTATTTTGTGTTATAGACTCTATATCTGGTAGTAGACAGATAGGATGCTGTAATGAGGACTAAGAAATGAACCACAAAAGACTGTTGTTAGAGAAAATGGTGAAAGAGCATTTTTAATGTAGATATTCCTAGTATGAGGGCTCATGAAGTGATTGTTGTGGTCAAGTATTACCCCTGGCCCACGTCATCCCCTGGGCCTGGAATGCCCTCCCTCTGCCCATCCGCCAAGCTAGCTCTCTTCCTCCCTTCAAGGCCCTACTGAGAGCTCACCTCCTCCAGGAGGCCTTCCCAGACTGAGCCCCTTCCTTCCTCTCCCCCTCGTCCCCCTCTCCATCCCCCCATCTTACCTCCTTCCCTTCCCCACAGCACCTGTATATATGTATATATGTTTGTACGTATTTATTACTCTATTTTATTTATTTATTTTACTTGGACATACGTATTCTATTTATTTTATTTCGTTAGTATGTTTGGTTTTGTTCTCTGTCTCCCCCTTTTAGACTGTGAGCCCACTGTTGGGTAGGGACTATCTCTATATGTTGCCAACTTGTACTTCCCAAGCGCTTAGTACAGTGCTCTGCACACAGTAAGCACTCAATAAATGCAATTGATTGATTGATTGATTGGAACAGGGCTACAGGACAGTCCAGAAAATGTCACTGAAGCTCTCACCTGAATTTCTTATCACCCAGCTCAAAAGAGCTCACATTATAGCCCGGTATACCAATGCCAGGAGCGTGCTGGGACAGGGTAGAGAATGTGTCTGCCAACTTTGTTACGTTTTACTCTCCAAAGTACTTAGTAGAGGGCTTGATAAATAGTGTAAGTGGTTGATTCAATTCAATCGTATTTATTGAGCGCTTACGGTGTGCAGAGCACTGTACTAAGCGCTTGGGAAGTACAAGTTGGCAACATGTAGAGACGGTCCCTACCCAACAGCGGGCTCACAGTCTAGAAGATAAATGCTGTTGATTGATTGATTCTCCATCTCAACCCCTTTTAGAGCTATGTTCATTTTAAAATCCTCATTTGTAGGCAAAATGAAAATACAATTATCAATCAATTAATCATATTTACTGAGTGCTTACTGTGTGCAGAGCACTGTACTAAGCGCTTGGGAAGTACAAGTTGGCAACATATAGAGACAGTCCCTACCCAACAGTGGGTTCGCAGTCTAAAAGGGGGAGAAATTATCAGCAATTCTTTAGTGCCTTATTCGTGCAATGCACTGAACCAGGTACTGATGTGGAATTGTAAGCAAAGGATCTATTTTCCTGACCTAAAGAAATTCCCAAAGTAACACAATTGTTGTAATAATAATTACAGTATTTGTTAAGCGCTTACTATGTGCTAGGCAACGTACTAAGCACTGGGGTGGATACAAGCAAATTGGGTTGGACACAGATCCTGTCCCACATAGGGTTCACAGTCTCAATCCCCATTTCACAGATGAGGTAACTGAGGCACAGAGAAGTGAAGCGACTTGCCCAGGGCCACACAGCAGACAAGCAGTGGAGTTGGAATTAGAACATATGACCTTCTAATTCCCAGGCCTGTGCTTTATTCACTGTGCCATGCTGCTTTTCACATACTCACAGTATTTCTATTTATGTAAGTACCAAAGGAGAGAGTGGTGGCTGCTCTGACTTAGGCATCAGAGAAGCAGCGTGGCTCAGTGGAAAGAGCCCGGGCTTTGGAGTCAGAGGTCACGGGTTCGAATTCAGACTCAGCCACATGTCTGTTGTGTGACCTTGGGCAAGTCACTTAACTTCTCTGAGTCTCAGTTACCTCATCTGTAAAATGGGGATTAAGACTGTGATCCCCCACGTGGTACACCTTAATCACCTTGTATCCCCCCCAGCGCTTAGAACAGTGCTTTGCACATAGTAAGCGCTTAACAAATGCCAGTATTATTATTGTTATTATTATTATCACGGTGTCAATCAGGAAGGCTTCCTGAGAGAAATGAACTCTGAGTAAGGCTTTAAAGGAGGGGAAGGCCAAAAGTTTGGGGAATCCAGGGAGGACATTCCTACATTCTAGGAGAGAGGCAAGAATGGGGAGTGGAAAGAAATTTAGCATAGGCAAAGAGAAGCGCATGAATTTGAAAGACGCATGAAGCACTGCAGTGTAGTGGAAAGGTCAGGTCAGGGAGTTAGAGGACCTGTGTTCTAATCCTGGCTCTATCATTTGTCTGCTCTGTGTCCTCGAGCAAGTCACTTAACTTCTCTGTGCCTCAGTTACCTCATCTGCCAAATGAGGATTAAGACTGTGAGCCCCATGTGGGTCACGGACTGCATCCAACCTAATTGACTTGTATCTACCCCTGTGTTTACTTCAGTGCCTGGCACATAGTAAGCGCTTAACAAATACCATTAAAAAATAAGAAAAAAAAAGGGGGAGAGGTGAGAGCCAAGATTCCAGACCTGAATGGGGCTTCAGTAATAATTGGATTCCTTTTCTCTACCCTCAACTTTTCAGTTAAGAAACAAAATAGAGAAGCAACGTGGCTCAGTGGAATCCCGGGTTTGTCCCACTCAAGCTCACTTCTCCCATCCTGTTTTGTTGACTCGCCACACATTTCCTCAAATGTTACCTTTGCTGAAATAAGGTCAGTGGACTACCTAAAGTTACTTTCAATTATGTACAGAACTGCAAGATGAGGAGTGGTGATGGTTTGACTGATTAGGTCCTATCCTGTTATAAGTTTTTGTTGTTTTTGCTTTGGTTTTTTTTGTGGTTTTTTAATGATATTTGTTAAGCGCTTACTATGTGCCAGGCACTGCACTAAGCACTGGAGTAGATAAAAGCAAATCAGGCTGGGCAGAGTTCCTGCCCCATGTGGGGCTCACAGTCTTAATCCCCATTTTAGAGATGAGATTCAGTCAATAAATACGATTGAATGAATTAATTAATTAATTAATTAATGAGATAACTGGAGCATTGAGAAGTGAAGTGATTTGCCCAAGGTAACACAGAAGACATGTGGTTAGACATCAGGTCCTTCTGATTCCACTAGGCCACACTGCTTCTGAGTGAATCCAGATAATATATGACTCTTATGAAATTAGTTGAGATATAGGAGTATGCTGATGAAGCAATATGGCCAAGTGGAAATCAATCATTCAATTAGTCAATAGCTTCTAGACTGTGAGCCCACTGTTGGGTAGGGACCATCTCTATATGTTGCTGACTTGTACTTCCCAAACGCTTACTACAGTGCTCTGCACACAGTAAGCGCTCAATAAAAACGATTGAGTGAATGAATGAATGAATGAGTGTTTACCATGTGCAGCACAGTGTACTAAACACTTGGGAGAGTGCACTATAACAATATTAGAGAAGCAGTTTTTCATGGTGTATTGAACCTGGTCCTTGGAATCAGAAGAACCTGGGTTCTAATCCCAGCTCTGCCACCTGTCTGCTGTGTGACCTTGGGCATATCATTTTACTTCTCTGGGCTTCTCTCTCATTCACCCCTCACATCCAAGCCGTCACCAAAACCTGCCGGTCTCAGCTCCGCAACATTGCCAAGATCCGCCCTTTCCTCTCCATCCTAACCGCTACCCTGCTCATTCAAGCTCTCATCCTATCCCGTCTGGACTACTGCACTAGCCTTCTCTCTGATCTCCCATCCTCGTGTCTCTCTCCACTTCAATCCATACTTCATGCTGCTGCCCGGATTATCTTTGTCCAGAAATGCTCTGGACATATTACTCCCCTCCTCAAAAAACTTCAATGGCTACCGATCAATCTGCGCATCAAGCAGAAACTCCTCACCCTGGGCTTCAAGGCTGTCCATCACCTCGCCCCCTCCTACCTCACCTCCCTTCTCTCCTTCTACTGCCCAGCCCGCACCCTCCGCTCCTCCACCACTAATCTCCTCACTGTACCTCGCTCTCGCCTGTCCCGCCATCGACCCCCGGCCCACGTCATCCCCCGGGCCTGGAATGCCCTCCCTCTGCCCATCCGCCAAGCTATCTCTCTCCCTCCCTTCAAGGCCCTGCTGAGAGCTCACCTCCTCCAGGAGGCCTTCCCAGACTGAGCCCCTTCTTTCCTCTCCCCCTCGTCCCCCTCTCCATCCCCCCGTCTTACCTCCTTCCCTTCCCCACAGCACCTGTATATATGTATATATGGTTGTACATATTTATTACTCTATTTATTTATTTATTTTACTTGTACATTTCTATCCTACTTATTTTATTTTGTTGGTATATTTGGTTCTGTTCTCTGTCTCCCCCTTTTAGACTGTGAGCCCACTGTTGGGTAGGGACTGTCTCTATGTGATGCCAATTTGTACTTCCCAAGCGCTTAGTACAGTGCTCTGCACATAGTAAACGCTCAATAAATACGATTGATTGATTGATTGATTGATTCAGTTACTTCATCTGTAAAATGGGCATTAGAACTGTGAGCCCCACATGCAACATGTACTGTGTCCAAACGATTAACTTGTATCCCCCCCAGTGCTTAGTAGAGTACCTGGCACATAGTAAGCGCTTAACAAATAGCACAATAATAATTAACGGAGTTGGTAGATGCATTCCCTGCCCGCAACTAACTTACATTCAAGATAGGGAAGTAGACATTAGTAGAAATAAATAAATTGTGGTTATATACATAAGTGAGTGCTGTGGGGCTGAGGATTTGCTGTGGATTTGCACTTGCAAATCCAAGTTCAAGGGCAATTCAGAAGGCAGTGGGAAAGGCAGAAATGAGTGCTTAGTAGGGAAGGCTCTTGGAGGACATGGGCCTTCAATAAGGCTTTGAAGTGGGGGAAGAGTCATTATCTGTCAAATATGAAGAAGGAGGGCATTCCAGGCCAGGGGCAGGAGGTGGGCAAGAGGTCAGCAGCAAGATAGACAATAATAATTAATAATGATTATGGTATTTGTTAAGAGATTATTCATTCAATCGTATTTATTGAATCGTATTGAGACCTTACTGTGTGCAGAGCACTGTACTCAGCGCTTGGGAAGTACAAGTTGGCAACATATAGAGACGGTCCCTACCCAACAGCGGGCTCACTTGAGGCATTGTACTAAGCGTTGGGGTGGATACAAGCAAATTGGGTTGGACACAGTCCCTGTCCAGTCAATCTTCACAGTCTCGATCTCCATTTTACAAATGAGGGAACTGAGGCCCAGAGAAGTGAGGTGACTTGATCATGGTCACACAGCAGATAATTGGCAGAGCCGGGATTAGAACCCATGACCTCCTGACTCTCAAGCTCATAAGAAGATCATGGTACAGTGAGTAGATTGGCTTTAGAGGAGCAGAGTGTGCAGGCTGAGTTGTAGTAGAAGAGCAGCGAGGTGAGATAGGAGAGGGCAAGGTGATTGAGTACTTTATGATTGATGATAATAATAATAATAATAATTGCATTTATTAAGCGCTTACTATGTGCAAAGCACTGTTCTAAGTGCTGAAGCACTGTTCTAAGCGCTGATGGTAAGGAGCTTCAGTTTGATGTGGATGTGGATATTCTTGAGTAGGGAAGCATGGACTGAATTTATTTTTGTAGAAACATGACCTTGGCAGCAGAGCGAAGTAAGGACTGGATCGAGGAGAGACAGAAGGCAGAGAAGTCAGTTCAGTCAGGGATCTGCATTTTAGTCAAGTCATTTAATTTCCCCATGCTTCAGTTTCCTTATTCAGAAAATAGGGATGAAATACCTATTAGACTAGGAGACCCATGAGGGACAGGGACTGTGTCTGATGTGTTTTTAATGTATCTACCTGAGCATGTAGTACAAGCTTGGCACACAGAGTTTAACAAATACTATAATCATTACTATTACTTTGACCACAACCTATTAATGTGTTAGTTTCTTGGGTGAGTGAGGAAAACAAACAAACATTACTACAAATTTCTAGTAGGGGGAGCAATGTCATATTTTCATGTGCATTTATATGGAAAATTGATGTCTGAGGATACAAATTAGCATAAAACTCATTAATGTATATTATTATTGTTCAAACTAGCAGATATTGGAGTGCAGTTAATTATATTAACAATTAAGACAAAGGAAATCCATTTAGTTTGAATAATGGTTTTAAAATAATCCTTTCAAACATGGGAAATGAAATGAATAATTTGGTTTTAAAAGTGTTTGTCCTCTGAACTTCTGTCCCTCTGGCCTTTGAGCTGTTTATTACAATAGGGTTCTACTCAACACGTTTCCAACTATAAATAATTGCACCACCCAGTGAACTATTCTGTACAACATCTGGAACTGGCAATCCTATTTCACAAAACATTTCTATTAGATGATAAATTTGCTCTTACGGGTCTAACAAAAAACTTTATTAATAAGGTGACAAACAGGAGAGGACTGTAGCAAGTCCTAGCATCTGGGCCAAGCCTTCTGAAACAACTTTCGGACTTGAAACTAATGATGGTAAAGTCTTAAACATGCCCAAGAAAATCAGTCATTCATTAGAGCCCAGAACTGAAAATGTTGCAGACTTATGTTGCCAACTTGTACTTCCTAAGCACCTAGTACAGTGCCCTGCACACAGTAAGCCCACACCCACCACTCCTCTGTCGCTAACCTCCTCACTGTGCCTCGTTCTCGCTTGTCCCGCCGTCAACCCCCGGCCCACGTCCTCCCCGTGGCCTGCAATGCCCTCCCTCCGCACATCCGCCAAGCTCGCTCTCTTCCTCCCTTCAAAGCCCTACTGAGAACTCACCTCCTCCAAGAGGCCTTCCCAGACTGAGCCCCCTTTTTCCTCTCCTCCTCCCCATCCCCCCCACCCTACCTCCTTCCCCTCCCCACAAACCCTGTATGTATGTTTGTACAGATTTATTACTCTGTTTATTTTACTTGTACATATTTACTATTCTATTTATTTTGTTAATGATGTACATCTAGCTTTATTTCTATTTATTCTGATGACTGGACACCTGTCCACATGTTTCGTTTTGTCGTCTGTCTCCCCCTTCTAGACTGTGAGCCCGTTGTTGGGTAGGGACTGTCTCTATACGTTGCCGACTTGTACTTCTCAAGGGCTTTGTACAGTGCTCTGCACACAATAAGCGCTCAATAAATACGATTGACTGAATGAATGAACGAAAGTAAGCGCTCAATAAATACGATTGAATGACAGCCTCAGATACGTCCTAGCAGTTACAGTTCAAAAACATCATTAGAGCAACTATTACTAAATTTGGCTTTGACAAGGCTATAGAAACTTTGCAGTCTGTGGATAACATGGCTGAGTTTGCCATCTTTTTGACAGGAAAGTATAAAAAATCCTCGAGTCCTATTGTCAAACCCTTCAGTAATGTGCACAAAGTCGTGTTTAACATGGACAAACATCCAGGTCTTGCACAAAACACTCCTACTGCTTTCTTTTTTTAGAATGACACTTTGAGACCTTCTGGAATGTAAAGTTTTGTAAGAAAATATCAAGATTCAGAAAATATCAAGATTCAGAAAATGCCGATCTCTACAGGTGCATGATAACTTACCAAACTCTCCAGTGATATCAATCAGTCATATTTACCGAGTGCTTACGATGTGCAGAGTATTGTACTAAACATTTAGGAGAATACAACAGAGTTAGACACATATCCTGCCCACAGGAAGCTTATAGTCGAGAGGGGAGACAGATATTAAAACGGAGAAATTCCAGGAGTGTACATTTATGGGGCTGAGGATGGAGTGAATATCAAATGCTTAAAGGGTACATGCAACACAAAGTGTAGAAGTGATGCAGTAGGGAGAAGGAGTAGAGGAAAAGAGGTCTTAATTGCAGCAGGCCCCTTGGAGGAGATTTTATTTATTTAAGGCTTTGAAGATGGGGAGAGTAGTGGTCTGTCATATATAAAGGGGGAGGGAGTTTCAGGCCAGGGAGAGGATGTGGGCAAGGGATCAGCGGCGAGGTAGTCGAGATTGAGATACAGTGAACAAATTCATGCTAGAGGAGTGAAGTGAGTGGGTTGGTATGAGATAGGATATCTGTGAGGTAAGAGAGGAGGCAGTGAGATGAATGAGTGCTTTAATAATAATAATAATAATGGCATTTGTTAAGCACTTACTATGTACAAAGCACTGTTCTAAGCGCTGGGGGGATACAAGGTGATCAGGTTATCCCATGTGGGGCTCACAGTCTTAATTCTCATTTTACAGATGAGGTAACTGAGGCTCCAAGAAGTGAAGTGACTTGCCCAAGGTCACACAGCAGACATGTGGCAGAGCCAGGATTCAAATCCATGACCTCTGACTCCAAAGCCCATGCTCTTTCCACTGAGCCATGCTGCTTTAAAATTGATGATAAGGAGGTTCTGTTTGATAGGGAGGTAGATGGGCAACTACTGGAGGTTCATGAGGAGTGGGAAGACATGGACTGAACTTTTTTTTAGAAAAACGATTTGGGTAACAAAATGAAGTAGGAATTGGTGGGGAGAGGCAAGAGGCCAGAGGTCACAAAGAGGCTGATGCAGTAGTCTAGGCGGGATATGGTAAGTGCTTGAATCGGCATAGTAACAGTTTGAATGGAGAGGAAATGTAATGTGAAGGTAGGACTGACAGGATTTGGCAATTTAGCATTTCATCATTATTAATAATAATAATAATAATTTTGGTACTTATTAAATGTTTACTATGTACCAAGGACTGATAACATTGCTCTGCTCATACTAAGTGCTCAATAAATGCCATTGATTGATTGATTGACTATACTAAGCGCTGAGGTAGATACAAGATAATCAATTCAGGTTCGTGTCCCACTTGAGGCTCGTGGTCTACATAAGGGAGAGAGCTGGTATTTAGTTCCCATGTTGCAGATAAGAAAACTGAGACTTAGGTTAAATGACTTACCTAAGATCAGACAGCAGACAGGTGCTCTGATTCCCAGGCCCATCCTCTTTCCAATGAGACACGGTGATTTATATAAATAGAAGTGGCCAAAGGGAGAGACGGGCCAAGTTTTCACCTGCCGTAATGTTCACATTCCCCTCATCATTCCTACAGTGAGGCCTGTTGTTCAGAAATACCAACAGAAGCAAACAGCTAGCACAGAGTAAGCACCCAATAACTAGTATTTAATTGACTAATTATAAGGCACCTCTATCATAGCTCTTTCTCATTGCTAATCTCCTTGGAGAACAACTGTTTTAACATAGTCTGACTCTAAAAGGATTATTTAATTTTTTCCTGTGCATTCACTGGACCCAAGGAGTATTTTCTACAGAAAAAGATTCAGTGACAGATTTCACCAGGAAGATTTGGGAGATGATACTGAAACCAGTCTGCTCAGTTTCACTAAGCTCACTGCACAAATTACCCTCAGTGGTAATTTGGGAAGACTGCATCTTTCCTAACCCTTCATTCATTCATTCAATTGTATTTATTGAGCACTTACTGTGTGCAGAGCACTGTACTAAGCGGTTGGGAAGTACAAGTTGGCAACATATAGACCTCACAGTCTAGGCTGGACAGCCCTTTCTCTGTGTGCTCCACCTAGACAATCCAGAAGTCTGTCTTCTGCCTCTGATTTGGAGTAACAAATAACATTCACTGAGATAGATCAGTTGCTGATTGTGCTTGAGTATCTTAGACTCTCTTCTCTATCTTGGAGGACTATTTCGATCATACTGTAAGAATTCTACATGAAGAATGGAAAATTCTTGTCTGAATGGCACCTTATCATCCTGGTCTGGAGCAGAAATGTGAATTTGAATTAGAAATGAGAAACAGTTCCCTTGATTAAAGGGCAGGAGAAAATGTTATGTAGTGCTGAAAGCACACAGAAGAATAAATGCAAGGCAGAGGGAGATTACCATTGTGTAGCAAACATGATCAGGATCATCATCATCATCATCAATCGTATTTATTGAGCGCTTACTATGTGCAGAGCACTGTACTAAGTGCTTGGGAAGTACAAATTGGCAACATATAGACAGTTCCTACCCAACAGTGGGCTCACAGTCTAAAAGGGGGAGACAGAAAACAAAACCAAACATACTAACAAAATAAAATAAATAGAATAGCTATGTACAAGTAAAATAAATAAATAAATAGAGTAATAAATATGTACAAACATATATACATATATACAGGTGCTGTGGGGAAGGGAAGGAGGTAAGATGGGGGGAATGGAGAGGGGGACGAGGGGGAGAAGGATAGCTCAAAGCTTCCTACTCACAGTTCTAAATGGGTGCTTTCTTGGGACTATGTATGGAATTCTTTCAAGGGTACATGGTTGAGCTTTTAAGGAACTGAGCCACTTGAATCTCCTGAAGCACTTTCCAAATCTAATATTCAGCCTTCCTTTTATTCTAATTTTGTATAGAATTAAGCATTTTCTAGCTCTGAGGAACTCTTGCCTCTGTTGACCCTTCCATAATCTAACATGGAAGACACTCCATTTCCCTCACTTGCAGGCTTGGACCATGCAATGCATCAGTTATTGAGAGCAACTGAGGTGTTTCTGTGAATACAGGCCTGCCATTCTGCTAGCTCTGCACAAACACTACAACACACAAATACACACATGCACGCAACCACAAATACACACGCACACATTTGGACTTCAAATTCAAGCAACATGGCCTAGGGATAGAGTGTCAGCCTGGGAGTCATTAGAACCTGGGTTCTAATCTTGCCTTCGCTACATACCTGCTGTGTGACCTTGGGAAAGTCACTTAACTTCTCTGGGTCTCAGTTTTCTCATCTGTAAAATGGGGATTAAGACTACGAGCCCCACGTGGGACAGGCGCTGTGTCCAACCTGATGAGCTTGTATCTACCCCAGCGCTTAGAATAGCGACAGGCACATAGTAAGCAGTTAACAAATACTGTGAAAAAGATGCTCTGCTCTTATTGCAGACAGTTTGTTTTGCCTAAGTCGACAGATGAATGTTATTTATTGAGCACTTACTGCATGCGGAGCACTGTTCTAGGCACTTAGGAGAGTACGATATTCCAGAGTCAATAGACATGTGCCCTGCCCACAAGGAGCTTACAGTTTAGAGGGGGAGACAGATTGAAAAATAAATTATGGATAGGTACGTAAGTGCTGAGGGTAGGGTGAATAAAAAGTACAAATCCAAGTTTAAAGGCACTTGGTATGGAGCACGTGGACTAGAAGAAACAGCAGCTCATGCCCCACTGCTTGCATCTAAAGGTTGGGCTTTGCTTTGAGGATATCCCCACTCCCTGTAGACATTATTTGTATTTTCCTCTTCACCTCATGTATTCTTACTTAAAAGGAGCCACAGCATCTGTGTGCTAAGATGGTCTGTGTTTGCATGCCATGGCCATGCCATGTGGCTTGAGGTTGTGCCCTAGTGTATCCAGATAGTGTTTAATAATGATGGTAATAATAATAAATAATAATAATAATGGCATTTATTAAGTGCTTACTATGTGCAAAGCACTGTTCTAAGCGCTGGGGAGGTTACAAGGTGATCAGGTTGTCCCACGGGGGGCTCACAGTCTTAATCCCCATTTTACAGATGAGGGAACTGAGGCCCAGAGAAGTGAAGTGACTTGCCCAAAGTCACACAGCTGACAATTGGCAGAGCCGGGATTTGAACACATGTCCTTCTGACTCCAAAGCCCGGGCTCTTTCCACTGAGCCACACTGGTACTTGTTAAGCGCTTGCTATGTGCCAGGTACTATTCTAAGCACTGGGGCGGATACAAGATAATCGAGTAGGATACGGTCCATCCTCATTTTCTTTGCTCTGTTTCTTTTTCTCCTGTTTCTTTTACTCACGGTGCTTGCAACCACTCTACCTCATTTAATCCTTCCGCAGCTGCTTGCCTATCCTGACGTCACCCATTCTTCCACATGAATCCCGCCCAGCAGTGATATGTGCAGCAAATGTGAGATCTCCTCCTAGACACTCTCTCCTTTAGGACTTTGCGATCAGTGATCCCCTCTCGCTAGTTAATGTTGATTCTAACTTAACAATAATGCTGGAGATGTACCACCAAAAGCAGTAGAAGCCAGGCCCAGTAAATGCATTAGAATTTACCCGTGCAACTAAAATAAATGATCCTGAAAGGAAGCTAACACCCATGCCAATAGCATTTCATATATTCATATATTGCTAGACCGTGAGCCCACTGTTGGGTAGGGACCATCTGTATATGTTGCCAACTTGTACTTCCCAAGTGCTTAGTACAGTGTTCTGCACACAGTAAGCGCTCAATAAATACAATTGAATGAATATATTCATGGCCAAATTTTGTGTATAATAAAGCACATTTTGCAGTGGGCGAGGTTTCGGAAAACTTTTTCTGTGAGTCTCTGTCAGCTGGCGTGAAGCAAACACAGTGCGGCATTCAAACCCAGATTCCCTTTCAGGCCAGATTCTCATTCCATGTAACTCCAAGTACAAAATTCCCTAGCGGAGAATCCGATCTTTATTAGGGAAAGTTCAGTTTCTACATAGGGATTCAATGGGACCCAAAGGCTCCTCCGAATTGTGTCCTTGCAAATGTCTAACTGTTAAAAGAGGAAAATGTAATTTGATCATCTGGGCAAGTTGCTATTATGACCTCTTTTTCGGCCTCTCCGGTCCTCTTTTTATGATGCACCGGCTCTTCCTAGAGATTGAATGTGGTCCAAGCTGTGCTGTGGTTCAAAACAGCCTCTCGTTGAGCTGATGCACGCTGAATGAGCGTGTTCTGGGGAACACAGCTTCCTCGGTCAAATGACTCTGCCCCGAGCCCTGGGAGGGAAAGATTCGGAGCCTGCCAGCTAGGCTGCCAGCAGTGATTTTTTTTTTCCTCTCAACTCGAACGACAGCCTTGAAATGAGTTCTGATTTCGTGACATTTGGTTCACTGAAACCAGTGAGTGGCAAGCTCCAAAAGAGCAAGAAACAACAAACTCTTCCCAAGCGTCTCGTCCATAGAATGGACGATTAAAGCGGGCACTGTGTGGTGATTGCCTTTTGAATGGTTCATTTTAATAATAATAATGATGATGGCATTTGTTAAGCACTTACTATGCGCAAAGCACCGTTATAAGCACTGGGGAGGATACAAAGTGATCAGATTGTCCCACCTGGGGCTCACAGTCTTCATCCCCATTTTACAGATGAGGAACTGAGGCACAGAGAAGTTAAGTGACTTCTCCAAAGTCACACAGTTGACAACTGGCAGAGTGGGAATTTGAACCCATGGACTCTGTCTCCCAAACCCGTGTTCTTTCCAATGAGCCATGCTGCTTCTCTGCTAATCTTCTTATGGGTGTTCTTAGTTACATCAGTCCACTACTGATACTTGGAAAAGGTCATCCTTAATGTTTCCCAAAAATAACTGGGTGAGATTGAGACTCTGATGTCTGTCTTGGTGCTGTGCAACCTCTGCATCTTGCCTTGCCTGTATATATGTTTGTACATATTTATTACTCTATTTATTTATTTTACTTGCACATATCTATTCTATTTATTTTATTTTGTTTGTATGTTTGGTTTTGCTCTCTGTATCCCCCTTTTAGACTGTGAGCCCACTGTTGGGTAGGAACTGTCTCTATATGTTGCCAACTTGTACTTCCCAAGAGCTTAGTACAGTGCTCTGCACACAGTAAGTGCTCAGTAAATACGATTGATTGATTGATTGTGCCTGCTTCATGGCCAGCTCAGTAATGCGCTCAATAAATACGACTGATTGATTGATTGATTGATTGATTACATAAACCGGTCAAAGGAGACAAAGGCCCAGCCAGCTCGGGAGAACCCCAGGCTATGTACATCCTGCCAGTGAAAGCAGGAATCTCCCATCCAGAAGCCCGGCAAAGAGTGTGAGCACGGTATTGGTGACCTGCATGAAATCTCTCGCACTCCCCTCCCTGTCCATCACGTTCCTGACAGACCACAGTGTGCAGCAGGGATGTGAAACACTCACAGAAGTTCTTTAATCATGGAACCGTTTATATCCGAAGAGACCGAAGCCTAGTAATAATGATAACTTATGCTACTTGCTAAGCACTTGTCTTTTGTTGTGCTGTGATGTCGTAGTAGCTCCAGCTCTGTCACTTGTCTGCTGTGTGGCCTTGGAGAAGTCAGTTCACTTCTCCGTGCCTCAGTTACTTCATCTGTAAAATAGGGATTGAACCCCATGTGAAACAGGAACTGTGTCCAACACTATTTGCTTGTATCCACCCCCCGTGCTTAGTACACTGCATGGCACATAGTAAGTGCTTAACAAATGCCGCAATTATTATTATTATTAAATAATTTCTGACCCATAGTGACTCCCTAGATGCCTCTCTCCCAGAACATCCCACCGCAATCACCAATCATACTGATAGTGTATCCATAGAGTTTACTTAGTGAAATTCTGGAAGTGGTTTACCATTGCCACCTTCCACACAGTAGACTTGAGTCTCCGCCCTTGATTCTCTCCCGAGGCTGCTGCTGTCCAGCACAGGTGGGTTTTGACTTGTAGCAGATTGCCTTCCACTCGCTAGCCACAGCCCAAGCTAGGAATGGAATGGACATGTCTCTGCTTGACTCGCCCTCCTATAACCGAGACTGGTAGAATACTGGAAACCCTCCAGGTGTGATCCAGAGAGGGGGTTAAGTGTTATGTGCCAAGCACTGCTCTAAGCACTGGGGTAGATTCGAGTTAGTAAGGTTTGGCATAGTTCCTGTCTCACAAAAGGCTCACACTCAACTACATTTTACAGAAGATGTAACTGAGGCCCAGAGAAGTGAAGTGACTTGCCTAAGATCACAGAGAAGACATGTGGTGGAGTCAGGATTAAAACTCATGACCTGAGTCCCAGGCCTGTGGTGCATGTACTAAACCATGCTACTTCTAACTAGTAACAATGCTCTGCTGCTCTACCATGGACAAGAAGGATGTTGGGTAGGGACTGTCTCTATATGTTGCCAACTTGTACTTCCCAAGCACTTAGAACAGTGCTCTGCACACAGTAAGCACTCAATAAATACGATTGAAGGAATGTTGCCTTGGTAGCCACCCAAGCTGTCCACAATAACCAGGTCTTTATCAAGATTCCTGCTGGGCTGGCCTACTCATTTATTCACTCATTCATTCAATCAATCATAACTTCTAAACTGTGAGCCTGTTGTTGGGTAGGGACCACCTCTATATGTTACCAACTTGTACTTCCCAAGTGCTTAGTACAGTGCTCTGCACACAGTGAGCACTCAATAAATACGATTGAATGAATGAATTTATTGAGGGCTTACTCAGTACAGGCCACTGTACTAAGCGCTTCATGGTTCTTCACCAGGAACCCTTTCCCACTGTTAGAAAAGCCCAAGCTGGCACCCTCCTTCTTTCAGAGCTGCAACTAGAATTTCAGCCTCCCAGTTTCCAGAGATGTGATCTTTCTTGACCAATAGGCACACCTACACTCATATAACTGCACAGACGTGGCATATGTAATTTATAATTTACAGCATTTAATACTGTTTTCCATTTTTTTTCTCAGGATGACTCAGGATGCCTTCCATCACATGACCTACTTGGGACGCCCCAGACTTCCTAAGACATTGCTAGCCAGAGAGCACAAGGAGCAGCAAGGTAGGGGTGGTGCATCACGTGCTTTTCGAGACATATTTCCATGGTCCTTGGGTTGTTTCCCTAACCCTAGGTCGGTGATGTCAACCCACAGGTCTCAATGGTATTGGTGGTTTCCAGATAGTTACCTTGTTCGTGTTGGTACTCTTGAGATTGAGTTTCTTGCTCTGAGGAGGATGCTGTGATGGAGTCCCAATTCCTAGCTGATATCTCCTTCTTCTGGGGAGTTTAGTTGTCAGTTTTATTTTGTTCCCAAAGATTCTCGTGCCTATTTATGGCAGGTTTCAATGCCCTAGGAATGTTGGTTTAGAGGTAAAACGTAGAGCTTGTTTCTGCCCCACCCTCAGTGAAAGATGCATTATTTAAGTACCACCATGAGCACAATGACCATCACTGAGTCAATAGCCCTGTAATAAAGGAAGTTTAAAACGTTCTGAAAAGGCAAGGCCCTTGTCCCTAAAGGCAGGGAGGCATTTAGATTATAATTTTTATTTACCTTTAGTACCTGGCCAAGACAACAGGCTTGGTTCTTGCGTGGATTCCAACTCATAAAGTGTAAAGTGTATAGGAAAATATGCCCTTCATGCTACAACCACAATACCAAAGAATATAACCTGGTCATTTGTTCAGAAAGCCTGTATGAGTGTAAATTAAGGAACAGCATACAGTATCTCCCAACACTGTCATCCCTCCTTTGTTCATCAGCTATGCACTTGGCTCAATCCACTATGCTTTGGTATTCACTCCACTTAAGTATATATCCTCTATTCTTCCTTTCCCTACATATTCTTTACTTTTGATTTATTATAATGTATATCTTCCCCACTAGATTGTAAGCTTTGGAAGGCAGGGATTGTGTTCACCAACTCTATTGCGCATATAGCTTAAATTCTATTTGTTCTGACGATTTTGACACCTGTCTACACAGTTTGTTTTGTTGTCTGTCTCCCCCTTCTAGACTTTGAGCCTGTTGTTGGGTAGGGACCGTCTCTATATGTTGCCAACCTGTAATTCCCAAGAGCTTAGTACAGTGCTGTGCACATAGTAAGCGCTCAATAAATACCATTTAATAAATGAATAAATGAATATTATACTCTCTCCCAAGCACTTAGTTGTCTGCTCACAGTAAGTACTCAATACATGCTATTGATCTGGAGAACTAATCGAAATAATAATAATAATAATAATAATGGTATTCGTTAAGCACTTACTATGTGTCAAGCACTGTTCTAAGTGCTGGGGTAGATACAAAGTAATCAGGCTGTCCCACATGGGGCTCACAGTCTTCAACCCCATTTTGCAGATGAGATAACTGAGACACAGAGAAGTTAAGTGACTTGCCTAGTCTCACAGCTGATAAGTGTCAGAGCTGGGATTAGAACTCAAACACTCTGACTCCTAAGTCTTAGCTTTTTCTATTAAGGCATGCTGCTTCTACAGTGGTGAAACTACAAGATACTGGCAACCTATTTCAAAACACCTTAGGTTAAGGAATTGCTTGACAGAGATGGAATGTGTCACTATATGCTACTGACCCAGGAAAGGCAGGCCGGGGTAGTAGCCTTGAAGATCTGAAAATCCCTTTTAGCCTTATACGTTCAGTGAACTTCTGAAAGCAAGCTCATCACAACCAAAAAAGACACTACAAATTGGCACAAGAAAGGAAGGGATTCAGATACACTGACTAGGTGTACAGGAGCAATGGAAACTAAACGGCATAGTGGTGATTAGCAATCAGAGACGATATAGATTTGATTTTTTTTTAATTGTGCTCCTTCATTGGCAGCTATCTCTTATTAAGAATCAGAATAATCCTCTGTGACTGTAATGTAAATTTGAATATGATATAGATGATAATTGCTTCAGCAGGAGTTGTTCTTGTTAATTTTAACTTTTGAAAGACAGACCATTTTATAATTTTTAAAAAACTGGGAAGATCAATTAGATCATTAGTTGCCTAGAGAAAGTATCATATTCTAATTCTAAACTTTATGTTCCTGAATTTCGCTACATTTAAATGTTGATTGCAATTATTTAACATTTATTGTACTTTTACAAGATGCTAGCCTGGATCAGAACCTAGAATGAGACACAGTTTCTGACCATTGAACTTACAAGCTACCTCAATAACCTTTAGTTGAAAATCAGTTTGAAATATTTTGAAGATAAGTGTCTTTTAAGGAAAAACTATTATTTGTAATTTTAGTATTTAGTCTGGACATTTCAGCTTTGAAAGAGAACTGTTCTCTCCGTTTCAGGTTTACATTTTATCTGGTGAAGTAGACTATTCTGAGGAGTATCATTTTCTCCTGGGAGTTTATCAAAAAGACCACAAGCAGATTTGGGTTTTTTAAAAATTGCCATTTTAAATGGCTCATCAAATCTTAAGGGCATGTGAGAGTAATTAAAGTTAATGGAAAGCTTGAAATCTATAAGAAAGAAGATTTTTTTCTCTCTCTCTCATACATACACACACACACACACATTTACTGGTAATTCTATAGCAACCTAAAACAATTCCCAGGAGCCAGGGGAGCAGCAATTGAAGGTGTCATAAGATGCGTCAAGGAGAAGGAATGGCTTGAAAGGATGCCTCCTACCCCAACTCTCTATATCTTGATAAAATGGCTATGGGGCAGATTGGTAAAGTATCAGTTTGTGAGATCTGGTGTCACTGATGAATGAGCCACTCATACTGTTTCCTTGTCCATTCTGCCTTATTGTTAGCATGCTTATGCTCTTATGCCTGCCTTTTCTATCTTTTTATGTAAAAGAGCTGGTGTGTCAGAGATAGAGGCCCGGCAAATGATGTAATATAGCTTCTGAAATAGCACAGATGATCTTATTGGCTATCAGTATGCATCAACACCAAGAAATCCTGAAAACTCTTTTCCCTCAGAGTAATTTGATAGCAGTGATCATGCTGATGACTTTTAGGTGTTCCAAGATATCCTGCCAGCAACATGAGTTTAGGAGGAAGAAGTTAAAATTCTCAGACATTTTCAACTACCCAGTCAGCCTTAGGTCTATTTCATCTTCCTCTTGAATCTACACGTTGCAAGGAAAACAAATAGCAGGTTGTGTTATGATGGATTAGCAGTGACATGTGCACAGCTGGTTGTAACTAAAACACTGTTGTTTGATGCCAATGTTCTCGTGGATTACCCACATCTGTTGAGCAAGTTGCCTGAATCTACTGACACTGATGATGATCCAACTCCTTAACAGGCTTAGCACGTGAGGTATCCCCGGTGGTTTCATCAAGGGAAAGGCACTGTTTTCTCTGTCGATTTAGAGATCTACCTGTCTAAACCATGACTGCTTCCAAGTTACACAATCTCTTCCTATGTGTGTTTTGGTTTGGCTCTGAGATTTGATACAACAAAAAGGCATGTCGGAAGTTCCCGTCTTCAGATCCTGAAGAAAGGTGTGAGGTGTAATGAATTCTAATTTCTGAAAGCCATTCTGCCCAGTGCCTCGTATTCTCGGGATGTTCCTCCTGCCCTCCACTCCTCCCATATTCATCTTCCAAATCCCTTGGCCAGAATTGTATTTTCTGGATGGAACTAGAGTGAGCAACTGTGTTTGCATTTTTTCAGCATTCTGAAGTGTGAAGATTTGCAGGCCCCAGGGTATTGCCTGCTTTATTCCAGATTCTCCTCCCTAATTCCGACTCTTTCAGATAAATATTAAACTCTTCCTGCAGAAACCATAAATCCTCCAGTAATTCTTATGGCAACACTGAATACTGGAACTCTTTTCTTCTGGGGATTGAACTAGCAGATCATAATTTATCCAGTACTATTATCATCTTAAAAGTTTTTGTCACATGGATTCCCATTAGACTAAAAAATTTCCCGTCATTAAATTGTACAGAATCCTTGACTTTTTGCTGAGGTGGTTCTTCTTCCAGTTATAAACTGTGCCTAAGGAGTGACATTTAATGAACAAATCTTATGCAGAAGGTAAACCAACTCGGGGCAAGAAAGCCGTATAAAAATGGAAACTTTTCTCCTCCAGAATCAGAACTGTGGCTAGGGTTGTTAGCACAGAACCTACAATCAGTCAATGCTGTTGACTGAGTACTTACTGTGTGAAAAACACTGTTCTAAAGGCTTGGGAGAGTTCAAGACAACAGAGTTGGAAGATGTGGTCCCTGCTCACAAGGAGTTTATAGTCTACAGGGGGAGGCAGACATTAAAATAGATTAAAATAAATTACCTGTCCATGTTTCTGTTCTGCAGAGACCCATTTTCCAACCCAGTTTACTAAGTGGCATTTCTTCCCACCTCGGATTCCATTTGTGTGGCAGAGAACACTGGTCCCTGGAAAGCAAGTAGTTAAGATGCTTTGTGGACATTAAAAATGAAGGTCATGTTTTGCAGATCAAGCCATAGATGCTGACAATTTGACCTAAGTGTGTTGACTCAATTCTTCGAACTGTTCCAAGACAAATTCCAGAATACCCCTCCAGAGCATTCTGTGAGTGTTGACTGTTTAGGCACCCGAATTATTCCGGTGCAGGTACCAAAAGTCAACTATAGAGCAAGAAATCGATGGATAGAACTTCCCAGAAAAAAAAGACAAAATATGGAACAAGTCTCAATGTCTGGATGCCACAATAAAAGATGCCTCCACTGTATAATTAGGCATTGCCTTACAGGATGTTAGCTTTCTTCCAGAAAATCAAATCAACAGTGATGATAATACTTGGAATGTAGAGCAACCACAACATCCAAGGAGAAAAACAAAATTACTAACAATCGACCAGTCATAATGAGAGTGGCTTTAACTTGGTTTCTACTGCAGTTATCTCAAGAACAGATTAATAATGAGCCCTACTTGCTTTCCATTCTCATTTGTGTCCTCAAATCCAGTTTTAGGAATCACTGCACTTTGAGTGTTTTGAGAAATACTATAACATGTCAAATAATCTAAACACAGAATATTAAAAAGGTCAGCATAATATGAAGCCTGGTAATTTGCAGAATGGATGAGGTATTAAAATTCTCATATTGCTTGCTCATGACAAGGATTTAATGAAGAAAAAGTGACATTATTAATTCCTTCTCATGATACAGATTACAACAGGAACACAAAATAAAACACGTGGGCACTCTCCCATGACAGTTATTAAACCCTGAGTGAGAAACGACACCTTCAACCTTAACCTCATCTTGCCAAGGATCATTATAATTGCCCAATTCATTCCAAATCATTTAGCCTATAGGAAAAGATTCTTACGCAGTCAGTCACAGTGAGCACTGGCAGGTCCCAGAAGGCTGCGCATCTCTGCGTTGCATCTTACCTTCTTTAGCGAGTATAAGCGACTGCACCTTATCCTACACTCTCATATAATGATCATAAATTTGTATCCAACTATTTCTTAAAACCGTGATCTTTTAGCCTTTATCCAACCCAAAATGGCAGTTTATCATACTTTTTCCTTCGACAACACAATAAAGTACCTTATATTTGTTATGGGTTTTTCTTTCAGACAGTTGGGGCTTCCATTGTTTGAGACATCAGTTTGTTCAATGCAAATAAGGGAAGATTTATCAGCACTCCAAAGTAGTCATATCTGTTGACCTTCCATTTCATCGGGAAGGAAAATGAATAAAATCACCATGTTTAGTCAGTATTCCCTGTGGGCTAGTGAATGTTTTGCCAGCACTGATGTTAGAGCAGCTAAGGGACTAGGCAGGTACAATGCATTTATGCATTCATACAAACAAATGCCTGTATGAATTTGAGTACATGCTAATTCAAGTATTTGCACGAATGAGAGTATACATGAACATCTCTTTGCCAGCTAACAGGGATTCAGTCATTTTTAATGGTTAATCCCAAAGTTGGATTTACTTCAAATGTTTGTTTTTGATATTTTTTCAAAGGCCAGTTGCCTCCTTCTCATTATTTTTAGATTGTGAGCCCCGTGTGGAAGACGGGCTGTGTCTGAAGCAGTAGCAGCAATAATGGTATTTGCTGAGTACTCTCTAGGTGCAGAGCACCGCATTAAGTGCTTGAAGAAGTAAAGCAGATAAAAGTTCTGTGTTACCTTCCCACTAAGAGTTTTATGCTCTAACTAGTAATGTACCCTTTAATTTTCTCTTGGGTTTAGCGTAGAGGTTTTCCAAAGATAAACATCCAACAAACATTATTCTTATTAGTTTGCCGTTATTATATAACATTAATAACATAATGCCTCCTTGTGTGACTCCTTGTTTATGTCTCTTCCTCTGGACTCTTTCTTCTTCATGTGCGCACGCCTGTGTCTGTCTCGCTCACTGTTTACAGTATCTATCTTTATATTGGTGTCTGTGTTTCTGCCACACCTGCTACTGTTTTCACTTTCTGGAAGTGGAAATATTCAGTCTTTCCTAGAAGAAGAGTGCTCATTGCAAAATGTGCTTCCCACAGCATCAGTTCAAAAATTGGATGCTTTGCGTCAGTAACAACAACAGTGGTAGTACAGGGATAGATGGAGTGTTTCTTCACCATCTGTGGCTAGGAAACCAGTGGTATATTTCTTTTATAATGCCATATGCAATCTTGAGTGTTGCAAAGGTTCTGTGATACACTAAAGAGCTCCCAAATTGTTTATCTGTGAAGCAGTAAATTTGAAATGCCCAGGAAACCTTGAGTAAAGAAAAGAACAGAAATTTATTCAGATTGATTCCCTTGCTTATTCTGGGATAATGTAAGGTCCTTTGGGAAAGGTTTTCAGGCCTCTATTAAGTTACTGGTCTAGGAAAGCAAGGAGAAATCTCACCCTGAACGACTGAATGGTCCTTCCAGGACAATTTTCCCAAAGGAGTCAAATTGGTTTTTTTGGGGTTTTTTTAAAGAAAAGAAAAACAGATTAAGCTTCTACTGGGTATAAAAATACTGATACTTTGAGTTGAGGGGATGGAGAAAGAGCTCACTGCACCGGGAGAAAGTTAGAAAAAGTATAGGCTAAAATCAATTAAAAACTGTAACATCATTTCCCACTCCCTTTTGCGTCACTGTTATTCGTTCCCTTTACTCCTCCCCTCAACCAGCCCCACAGCACTTATGTACATATCTGTAATTTCATTTTTTTGTATTGATGTCTATCTCCCCCCTCTAAACCCTAAGTTTGTTGTGGGCAGGGAATGTCACTTCATGATTGTACTGCATTTTCCCAAGCGCTGAGTATAGTGCTCTGCATCATCATCAATCGTATTTATTTAGCGCTTACTATGTGCAGAGCACTGTACTAAGCGCTTGGGAAGTACAAATTGGCAATTGTCAGCTGTGTGACTTTGGGCAAGTCACTTAACTCCTCTGTGCCTCAGTTACCTCATCTGTAAAATGGGGATTAAGACTGTGAGCCCACCGTGGGACAACCTGATCACCTTGTAACCTCCCCAGTGCTTAGAACAGTGCTTTGCACATAGTAAGTGCTTAATAAATGCCATTATTATTATTATTAAACAAACAAAATATATTCTATGTCTTCTCTTGGTCTTCCTTTTTTGCTTGGTTCTCTTGTTTATATCTGGGGGCGTATCATGACATACTCTTCCAGTAACTATGTTCTCAGTTCTATGTATGGGAGTAGCAGAAGAAAATGGAAACTGTCCAGATTAGTCATATCTCCTTATCAGCCCCACGGCATTCACGTGTATCGCTGTACCTTTGTTCATTATTTAATAATTACATTGTTTAATTGTTTCTTTGGCACTTTATTCTTTGTCCCTATGCTCTTCCTGTTTTATTTTAGCATAATGGCAACCTGTATCTGCTTGTCTTTCCCATTAGATTGAAAGTAGTAGAGCGATAATAATAATGATGATGGTATTTGTTAAGTGCTATTTACTGAGTGCCTGTGAGCAAAGCACTGACTTAGGCACTTGAGAAAAAGCAACAGAAGCACGAAGTACTTAGCCCACAAAGAGCTATCTATTATCAGCTCTTTTAGTTCTGTTGCATGTTCCCAAGCTCTTTTTTCAGTGCTCTGTGCATAGGAGGACAAAATAAATGCTGTTGAAGGTCTTAGTGATGGTCATGGTAAGTAGTGTCTCCCTCTAGACTGTGAGTTCCTTGTGGGCAGGGAACGTGTCAACCGTATTCTCTCCCAAGCACCTAGTACAGTGCTCGGTACACAGTAAGTGCTCAATTAGTACTGTCAATTGATTGATTAAGCAGGCTGACCTGGTGTGTGTACATCAGGCCAGTAAATATTTTCTCGACCCTGGGAATTACAAGATGGATGTAGCCATCCCATTTTCATACGTTGGAAGCTTCGCAAAATCCACTGTTTTTCATGATCCACAATTCCCTCAGGAGCTAAACTATTTACACCCTATTAGGAGATTTGGGAAGAACATTAACTCTTTCCAAACCACAGGGCCCATTGCAGCAATGAATGTACCCATTTTGCAGAAGTAAACAAAACTATCTCCTTGAGGTAGAAAAAAGTTCATTTTCTTCACCAGTCGAACCCTCTGCTTTAAGTGGTTACTTCCAAGGTCCCATTATTTCATGAGCATATAGCTGGACTTCATTTTACAACATGAAATGAACTGATCAGCAGTCTCCTGGCTGTTCATATTAAATTGTTTTTCAGAGTAGTTTCTTTTTCTTTTCTTTTTTCTTTTCTTTTCTATTTGTTAAACACTTATTATATGCCAGGCACTGGTCTAAGTACTGGAGTAGATACAGGATACTCAGGTTAGACACAGTTTCTGCCCACATAGGGTTTGCAGTCTTAATCCCCATTTTACAGATGAGGCAATTGATGTCCCGAGAAGCAAGTGATTTACCCAAGATCACATAGCAGATGACTGTTGGAGGTAGGATTAGAATCCAGGTCTTCCGACTCCCAGGCTCTTTCCAGTAGACAATGCTGCTTCCCTACTCGATACAACAGGTACCTGAAGTTGTCATTTTTGTGTTTTTTGGTTCAACTACGGGGTCTATCATTTTAGCTGATCTTCACTTTTCCCCCACGTGTTTCACAGTGAGCTCTCACTTTTAGTCACAACATCAATTTGGAGAGCTGACTTGAATTCCCCCCTGACATTTGGATTGCAGCCTTCCTCTTTTCCCGAGATCGTAAGGACTGTGACTGGGGCTTCATTCCAGCTGGCCGATTTGGTTGTTGTTACTTCTCTTTCTGTTTTCCTGACCGCCTGGTCGGTTCTGCTGAAACTGAACAGCAGGAAAGTGTAAAGACCGAGGCAGAGTGGATAAGACGATTTAAAGACGTTGCACATTTGTGTCGCAAGAGACTGTCCCTTTTTCTTCCTATAGCTCTTCCCTAGTCTATTCCATCCAATGCTTTGAAATTTAGGATTCGTTCACTTGGAAATAGTCCCATTAGTCCCTGTTCTTCTTGAAGATCAAGGTAGGCTTTTCCCAAATAGGTGTCCATAACTTGAGTCCTGAAATCTGTCTGTTTTCCAAATATTAGTGGGGAAATATGTTACAAAAATCATAAGTATCTGACCAACCCAGTTAAGTGCTTAAAAATTCCATTATTCCTACTTAATAGATATTATTACCACTACTTAGATCAAGATACTGACTCTGTAGCTGAAAGAACACTAGCCAGAGGAAAACTAAAGAGAAATTATTTTACCAACTGTGAGAAAAGATTTCTAAGTTTTAATTTGCTATGAGGTGTATTTTATAATTGTTAAGATACACTGTTCTGACTTTTTATTGGCAAAGAAGGAGTATAAACCCAAGCGAAGATGGTGGCAACTTCAATGTTTCAACACTTTGTTTGTGAAGCCTGTTGTTCACTAGATGATATGGTTCTAAAATCCTAAGGCCCAATTTCTTTTTATTTGTCTTCCTTAAATAAAAAAAATCCTTAAAAGGCTTTGAAATACTTACAAAGTTTCTCTGACAAGTAGTAGGCTTGTTCATATTAATTTACATGTTCTACTATTTAGCACATATTTATCTATATAACCCTCATTGATTCCATTCTTTTGTTCCTCCAGCCATAAAAGTAGCATGGTCCAGTGGATAGAGCACAGCCCTGGGATTCAGAAGGACCTAGGTTCTAATCCCATCTCTGCCACTTGTCTGCTGTGTGACCTTGGGCAAGTCACTTAGCTTCTCTGTGCCTCAGTTACCTCATCTTTGAAACTGTGGATTAAGACTGTGAACCCCCTGTGGGTTCTAACCTGACTACCTTATATCTACACCAGCACATAGAACAGTGCCTGGCATATTCATTCATTCATTCATTCATTTATTGAAAGCTTACTGTGTGCAGAGCACTGTACTAAGCACTTGGAAGTACAAGTCGGCAACATATAGGGATGGTCCTTACCCAACAACGGGCTCACAGTCTAGAAGGGGGAGACAGACAACAGACAGACAGACAACAAAACAAAATATGTAGACAGGTGTCACAATCATCAGAATAAATAGAACTATAGCTATATGCACATCATTAACAAAACAGAATAGTAAAAATGTACAAGTAAAATAGAGTAATAAATTTGTACAAATATATACAAGTGCTGTGGGGAGGGGAAGGAGGTAGGGTGGGGGGGAAGGGGAGGAGGAGAGGAAAAAGGGGGCTCAATCTGGGAAGGCCTACTGGAGGAGGTGAGCTCTCAGTAAGGCTTTGAGGGGAGGAAGAGAGCTACTCTGGCAGATGTGTGGAGGGAGGGCATTCCTGGCCAAGGGAAGGACATGGGCTGGGTGTCGACGGTGGGACAGCTGAGAATGATGCACAGTGAGGAGTTTAGCGGCAGAGGAGCGGAGGGTGTGGGCTGGGCTGTAGAAGGAGAGAAGGGAGGTGAGGTAGGAGGGGGTGAGGTGATGGAGAGCCTAGAAGCCGAGAGTGAGGAGTTTTTGCTTGATTCATAGGTTGACAGGCAACCACTGGAGATTTTTGAGGAGGTGAGTGACATGCCCAGAACGTTTCTGTACAAAGATAATCAGGGCAGCAGAGTGAAGTATAGACTGAAGCAGGGAGAGACAGGAGGATGAGAGATCAGAGAGGAGGCTGATGTAGTAATCCAGTCGGGATAGCATGAGAGATTGAACCAGCAAGGTAACAGTTTGGATGGAGCAGAAAGGGCAGTGTTGTGGAGGTGAGACTGGCAGGTTTTGGTGTTGGATTGGATATGTGGGGTGAACAAGAGAGCGGAGTCGAGAATGACACCAAGTTTGCAGGCTTGTGAGATGGGAAGGATGGTAGTGCCGTCTACAGTGATGGGGAAGTCAGAGAGAGGACAGGGTTTGGGAGGGAAGATAAGGAGTTCAGTCTTGGACATACTGAGTGTTAGATTGCGGGCAGACATCCAGATGGAGAAGTCCTGAAGGCAGATGGTGATATGAGCCTGGAGGAAGGGAGAGAGAGCAGGGGTGGAGATGTATATTTGGGTGTCATCAGCATAGAGATGAGAGTTGAAGCTGTGGGAGTGAATGGCTTCACCAAGGGAGTGAGTGCCGATAGAGAACAGAAGGGGACCAAGAACTGACCCTTGAGGAACCCCTACAGTAAGGGGATGGGAGGGGAGGAGGAGCCCACAGAGGAGACGAAGAATGAACTGCAGGAGAGATAAGAGGGGAACCAGGAGAGGACGGAGTCTGTGAAGCCAAGGTTGGATAGCTTGTTGAGGATAAGAGGGTGGTCCACAGTGTCTAAGGCAGCTGAGCGGTCGAGGAGGATTGGGATAGAGTAGGAGCCATTGGATTTGGCAAGAAGGAGGTCACTGGTGACCTTTGAGAGGGCAGTTTTGATGGAGTTTAGGGGACAGAAGCCAGATTGGAGGGTGTCAAGGAGAGAGTTGGCGTTGAGGAATTTGAGGCAGCGAGTGCAGTCGACTTGTTCTAGGAGTTTGGAAAGGAAGGGTAGGCACATTGTAAGCACTTAAGAAATACCATGAAATAATTTCTTATTCATATTATTCAAAGCGTATTTGCTTATTCAAAGCATATATTCTTAGTCAAAGCATATTTTGTCCATCTCCACCATTAACTCCCAAGCTCCTTGGTGGCAGAGATCATGTATTTTACCTCCACTGAACTCTCTCAAGTGCTTAGTACTAAGTACTGCACATAAGCACTCAAATACTTTTGATTGACTGATGGTTTTTCTTGTGACTATAAGGCAGAGTTGCTCCTCTCACAGTTTTTCCTTGTCCTCCTGTTACTTGCTGCTTGACTTCTGATACATTTCAGGAGCAGAAATTATAATTGCTACCCTTAAAACATTAGTCATCTTGACAGTTTGGCTTCCTTTAGAGAATGCCAATTCATCTGAATTGACCACCTGTTTAGGACACCATGGACCAAGGGCTGTTGTTGACTTGAATGTGTAACAAGCAGAGTTCTTGCTGTTGCTGGAACTTAAAGCATTCCGATTCAGGTGGAAGGAGAGGATCCACAGAGATAGCTGTTCCTCTCTCCAAGGGACTTCAGTCATAAAGTCCAATTGGAAGCGCTCCCCAAGTGCTTAGTGCAGTGCCCTGCACAGAGTAATGACTCAATAAATACCGCTGATTGATTTGACTGCTTAGAAATTCATGTCACTTACACACCCAGTACATTTTCCTTCTGGATTTTTCTCATCTGAGGAGGAATGTTGCCCAAGTTGAGCCCCAAACTAACACAGTTTTGGATGAAGCCAAGTTGTCAGAAGTCCAAACTGGGGAAGACTAAGCTGGTAGAGACAAATGTGGAAGCAGCGGTCAGAAGAACGAGCCAGCACTTATCACTAAGTCTGTGATGGACTAGGTGAACCTTTGAAATATAAACTAGGAATTCAGACCAGGAGAACTACTGTATTCATATTGCTGCTGGATTTTCAAGTTTGAGAAACTTCAAAATTCCTTCTTTTCTTGCCCCATCCAGCCAGAAGTTTGTCTCCTTTGCTAAAGAATGAAGACCTCACAGTGGTGATCCATGGTGATTTTTCATTCAGACTGAACAACTGTAATACATTTTATCTGGGCCTTGCACATAAAAAGATAAAAATTGCAGTCGTGTTGAATGAAGCTGTATAACTGCTGGAGAGTGAAGGACACTGGTATTACATCACCCAAGCCCTTGGCTCACTATACAGACTACTAATGTACTATTAGATTGATTCAATTCTCTGACCCTGATAGTCAAGATTCTGAATGAAACTGGCCAAACATTTTCAGGGAAGATGTGAAAAATGGATGTGATTTTCTTAGGTCCCTTGGTCATCATCATCATCATCATTATCATCAGCTTCATTTATTTAATGGCAGGTATTGGTGAGCCCCTCTGGATGGGCAGCTAATGATAGATTGATTGATTGGTTAGAGAAGCAGCATGGCTCAGTGGAAAAGAGCCCTGGCTTTGGAGTCAGAGGTCATGGGTTCAAATGCCGGCTCTGCCAACAATCAGCTGTGTGACTTCGGGCAAGTCACTTAACTTCTCTGGGCCTCAGTGACCTCATCTGTAAAATGGGGACTAAGACTGTGAGCCCCCCGTGGGACAACCTGATCACCTTGTAACCTCCCCAGCGCTTAAAACAGTGCTCTGCACATAGTAAGCACTTAATAAATGCCATTATTATTATTATTATTCTACTGCACTCTTGAAATCAAAAGAACCATCCACTGAGTTTAAAATTCAGTCAGGCTTGCATCTTCTATTTTATGTAATAAAGGAACATCTCATTGGTTAGTGTACTTATGGCCTGAATTAAATTGATCGGTGCTAGTTTTTTTAATTTATTTGTTAAGTGGTTTACCATGTGCACTGTACTAAGCACTGGGGTAGATACAAGTTTATCAGGTTGGACACAGTCCTTGTCCCACATGGGACTCCTAGTCCTCAAAAACGTCCAGTGATTGTCCATCCACCTGCCCATCAAACTGAAATGTCTTACCATTGGTTTAAAATCACTCGATCGCCTTGCCCACTCCTACCTCGCCTCACTATTCTCATACTACAACCTGGTCTGCACACTTCGCTCTTCTCCTCAGTGGAAAGAGCCCAGGCTTTGGAGTCAGAGGTCATGGGTTCAAATCCCAGCTCTGCCAAGTGTCAGCTGTGTGACTTTGGGCAAATCACTTAACTTCTCTGGGCCTCAGTTACCTCATCTGTAAAATGAGGATTAAGACTGTGAGCCCACCGTGGGACAACCTGATCACTTTGTAACCGCCCCAGCACTTAGAATAGTGCTTTGCACATAGTAAGTGCTTAATAAATGCCATTATTATTATTATTATTATTATTACTGCTATCTTTCTAACTCTACCTTGATCTTGTCCATCTTGCCGCTGACCTCTCACCCACATTCTGCCTCTGGCATGCAGTACCCTCTCTCCTCATATGTGACATATGTGACAGACAACATATGTGACAGACAACAACTCTCCCTCCTTTAAAAGCCTTATTGGAGGCATGAGAGAAAAAAGCCTTATGAGAGGCATTCCTTGACTAAGCCCTCTTTTCCTTTTCTTCAACTCCCTTTTGTGTTGCCTTGACTTGTTCCCTTTATTCATCCATCCTGAAGTCCCTTCTAGACTGTGAGCCCATTGTTGAGTAGGGAGGGACCGTCTCTATTTGTTGCCGACTTGTACTTCCCAAGCGCTTAGTACAGTGCTCTGCACACAGTAAGCGCTCAAAAAATACGATTGAATGAATGAATGAAAGTTCCAGAGCGCTTAGATACATATGTTCAATTTATTTATTTATATTAATGTCTGTCTCCCCCTCTAGGATATAAGTTCTTTTTAGGGCAGGGAATATGTCTGTTCTATTAATCTATTGTACTCTTCCAAGCACATAGTACAGTGCTATGCACACAGTAAATGCTCAATAAATAAGATTGACTGACATTCTTATTCCCCATGTTACAGGTATCTGAGGCACAGAGAAGTTAAGTGACTTGCCTAAGGTCACACAGCAGACAAGTGGTGGAGCCGGGATTAGAACCCAGGTCCAAACTCCCAGGCCTATGCTCTATCCACTAGGCCATGCTGCATCTCTATTTATTTAGCATTTCCTACGTGCAGAGCACAGTACTAAATTCTTAGGAGAGTACAGTATAATCAACTGAATATATTCCATTCCAAAATGCATGTACCAAAAGAGAATTTTCTGTAGGTCGAGCCCAAGTGTTAATGAAACCCATTTAACATACTATTTCAACGAAGGACAGTGCTCTAAATATACCATTTATATCACCCTCGATCCCAGCAAATTTTGTAGGGCCACTCTGGTAAATCCAAACCATATTTAAATGGTTTCCAAACCTGTATATATGTATATATGTTTGTATGTATTTAATACTCTATTTATTTATTTTATTTGTACATATTTATTCTATTTATTTTATTTTGTTAATTTGTTTTGTTCTCTGTCTCCCCCTCCTAGACTGTGAGCCATTGGGTAGGGACCAGCTCTATATGTTGCCAACTTGTACTTCCCAAGTGCTTAGTACAGCCTTCTGCACACAGTAAGCGCTCAATAAATACGATTGAATAAATGAATATTCTGCTCAGTCACTTGGAATGAAGAAATTAGTGAGAACAGTGCCAGGTTGGCTAAGGTCATTAATGTCCAAGATAAAGTTGGGAGACTCAAGACATTCAAGTTTAGGAAAGTTGCTGATGGATTTTGGTGAAGTTGACCTCCATAGATATTCTGAATGAATCCTTGGACATTTGTTTTATTTTTTCCAACCAAATAACCAATCGATTATATTTATTGAGAGCTTACTATGCGCAGAGAACTGTACAAAGCGATTGAGAGAGTACAAGATAACAGAGTTAATAGACACTATCCCTGCCCACAACTAGCTTACAATCTAGAGGGGAGGAACATTTGTTCATTTATGAACTGTGGAGCTAGACGAGTTTGAATTTTGTATATTGAAGCTCTTCTAGAGGGATGTTTAACAAGTTATATCACGTTCCACTTTTTGAAACATTTAACCTCTTGGAGGGCAGCGATTGCATGTACCAATTCTGTTATGAGAAGCAGCAAGGCCTAATGGATAAAACATGGGCCTAGGAGCCAGAAAGACTTGGGTTCTAATCCCGGCTCCGCCACTTGTCTGTTGTGCGACCTTGGGCAAGTCACCCCATTCCTATGTGCCTCAGTTACCTCATCTGTAAAATGAAAATTAAGAATGTGAGCCTGATGTGGGATAGGGACTGAGTCCAACCTGATTTGCTTATATCTACCTCAGTGCTTAATACAGTACGTGGCATATAGTAAGTGCTTAACAAATACCACAATCAGTATTATTATTGTACTTTATCTAATTCTTTTAAGGCACAGTGATCTGTACAGAGTAAGTGCCCAACAAATATTGATTCATTGACCAATCTAAGGCATTAAAGAGAGTCTAAGTTTACAGTGCACCCAGATTTACCTCTTACCTAAGTCGGGGCATATTTTTAAAAGGTTAAAGGTGAGAGTGGTTTCATCCCTCACCTGTTGGAGAACAATCTAAGCAATAAATAAAAGATCAAGGTCTAAAATGAGTGATAAAGTCCCAAGAAGAATTTTCATGTGGATGCACATAGATGGAAGCGGAAGTATTTACTCTTTTCAGTTCCAGTGGCTCTAATAGCCCGAAGCCTATGTGACTTGAATATCAAGCAAGTAAAATGTACAGTTCTAAAGTGTTTCTCATTCCTAGGTATATTTGATTCATACCACTTACATTTTGCTCTGGTTCATTAAACATATAATTTATTGGTTATTAAAATACCCTGAAGTATTTTTCCATTACAGAAAAATATAAAAAGTGAATCATGTAGTGCGTGCATAAATTGATACATGTCATAAATACAAGAGTTGTAATTTGTTTTAAAACAGTTCATCTTTACTATCAGAAATTGTTGCAGCTACTGAAGCATAATCAGTGCTGCAGCTTTGCCAATCTCCTATATAGCATAACTTGGGACATAAAAGAATTCTCTCACAAAATACATTGATCTAGAAAACATGTCCTAATCTTTTAGCCTCTGGTCATGCTATATACCAGCTCATGTTGACACATACATATAGACAAAGCAAAGAAAAAAGTTTCTTGGCCCATGTGAGATTACCTATTTCATGCTTTATTTCTCCAACAGTCATTTCTACCAGCAGAAAAGACTAGATTAGAGACAAATGCTGAATCAAAGATGAAGGGCAAAATGAAATGAAAATGAAGGACAGACATGATAGTATATTTGCAAGGAGCTTTTCTTTGATGTTTTATCTATTGATCGTAAACAAATTCAAAGTCCAGCAGTTACATTTGATTATCAAATCTTTCCTGTAGTATTCTCCCCAAGTACCAGTCTTATCTAAACTGGTTCTTTCTCACCAAAACACGGACCAGTATGGAATCAGAAAAAGATCATGTAGCATTATGCACTGCTCCCAGTATTAATGACTTTTGTAATTTAATTTATCCATTGAGCCTGTATAGTTTCCCTCCCTCCTGCATTTACCTGTTTCGTTTTCGCCTGACCTATGGTTCTATGCTAACACTGGAGATACAGTGCACATATGCTGGAAATAAGGAGCTACCCTAGTCACAAAATACATCTATGGGACTTGCCATCAATCAATAAATCAGTCAGTCAGTTGTACTTATTAAGTGCTTACTGTGTACTGTGTACTAAGCGGTCGGAAGAGTACAATAAAATAGAATTGACCGACACATTCTCTGCCCACATTGAGCTTACAGACTAGAGGGATGTTAAAGTAACACATTCTATGACCACAAGGATCTTGTTCAGGACAAAATTTTTCCAGGACATTTTGCAGTTGTTTTGGGCTTATTTCCACAGAGGAAGGTCAACATTGCTTTCAGAGCTACTTCCACAGTCATAAAATCATTCACCCCACCCGTCCTAATGGGGATGAATTAATGAAGCCTTCAATCATGCAGCATTTGGTGAAAGTTAAGGAGGCACCCATAGGAATTGCTATCTGAAAATCCACTGGCAAATTATTCTGGCTAAGTCTAGCCTGTGTCATGCCTTGTTGCAAGCTCTCCATAGTGTGCTGTTTTAAAAAAGATGTGCTGGAGCAGTCACAGAATGGCATCTTAAATCCGAGTGTCAGCCTTGTGCAAATTTTGAAAACCACTTTTATTAACAAGCCGACTCACAGACACCTTGAAGATTGATAGTAGGCAGCTTTGCCGAGTACCCCCCAGGTACATGCTCCTCACAAGGAAATCCTGAAGACAAGCTAAACTTTCTTTGTGTTGAGGTTTTCAGTGTGTGCCTCCTGTACTATCAAAATAATGTTCAAAGCTATGTCATCTGAATTGTAAAATGGCAAATCTATTTGTAACATGAGATGTCATAGCTAGATTGTAAGCATATTGCTACACTCAACACCAGCCCGGGCAGAATTTTTAAATAGCTCTACTTCTTCAGAAATCACAAATTAATGCAAATGATGGGTTATTCACCTGGACTGGAGGATGTTGTCGTAACTGTGAATATGTCCAAAGTCTTTCATTATAAATCCCCCGCTTTTTATCCTACAGAAATAACTTTAAGCTTGCTGTTTTGCCAGTCATCGGGGTGGCTTCTCTTCTATCCTAATCTACTGTTTTCTGTGAGTTTCCTAAGCATCTTCCTAAGAAATGATATGAGGCTTAATTAACATTTGAAAATTCCTTAGTCAGCTTTTGGTGGAAGATGGAAGCCACAGAGTTATCTAAATTGGTTCACTCCCGTTCCTTAAACCGACAGAAACTTCTCAGGCTTTAAGAAATGAATGCCTGCCTTGCTCCTGAAGAGGTGTATTGAAAGAAAATCAAAAGCTTGAAATAAAGTAGTCAGAGATATACGTGGTATCAAACACTCTAGCATTATTTAATTATGTGTGATAACACAGTTACATTACCTTGTATTTTCACAACACTTTTCTTGTAAGAAGCTTGAAATACTTTACATATATTATTTTTTCATTTCACACAATCCCTAAGAGTGCACTTAGAGTCACTAATCTGTGATAAAAACTCCCACTCACTTGTTCTTGGGTAAAAGGTTGCTATGAGAACTCAAAGTGTTTCAGTTACTCATTCTGAGTATTTTTGCTTACCATGTCCTTGGAAATCACCATGGTTATCGGATTTTAGTTAGGAAAGTTACTAAAAATAGTATGTATTTATCTAGCCCTAAAATTGTTTTCACAGATAGCTTCACGTTTTCCCTCACAACAACCCTATGAAGACAGTGAAGGTATTCTGCACTTTTGATCTGATTTTTTCTGAGCTTTTCTAAGCCACTGTGGTGCCTCTGAACAGCCCTAAAGAAAGGGAAAACTATAATCTTGACAATCTGTCTAGCACCTGGCATTAATGTCATCAGAAACATTGACTCATTTACTTCCTTGTAAATGGAATTCCAACAGCTATAAAAATTCTGGGACCTAAAAACATGACGGCGAGAAATTTGAATTTCCCAGCTTGGCACATTCATGTCACTATGCTGTTGAAACAGCAAGCAGCCGGTAAAATAGCACTAGAAACAATGTTTTGATCATTCGTCCCTTTTTTATGAACTGCTTTTAGGGAAGGGAGTACAGCTTCCTCATTGTCTTGTGAATTGGGACTGAGGTGTCTCAGGGTCAAATTACAACAGTGAGAGCTGTCTCCTGGAAATCAGGAATACAGAACTCCATTTGCTTCTTTGTCCCCTGGGATGGGATCTCAGATAAGTCACTTTGGGGGTGAAATGTCTTCTCTGTAAAGTAAAAAAGGAATTTTCTTGGCAACCTAATTTACAAAGTTAATGAAGATCGATAGGGTAACATTGTAAAGGCACTTTAAAATCCGTAATTTTATCTATTCATGTTGATAATTATGATATTTAACAAGTGCTTTCTGTGGGCCAAGAATCTTGCTAAACACTGGGGTAGATAATCGTCTGTTCAGATGCAGTTCCTCTGCTACATGGGACCCCCAGACTACAAAATGGGGAGAGAAAGGACCTTCCTTCCATGAGCACAAAGACAAACGCTTTAAGTAATGGCTCCATGGGCACCAACATGTATGATCACTTGACACACTTCCTAGTCCTTAGGTTAATCTTGATATTCCACAATGAATCCCACATTCCAAGTCCTGCTCCTCTTGGGTGAACAATCAGTCAATGGTATTTACTGAGGTCTTAATGTGTGCAGGGCACTGTACTAAGTGCAAGGGAGAATACAATACAGTAGAGTTGCGGACATGAATCTTGCCCTCAAGGAATTTACAGTCTAGTAGGAGAATTTACTTAACTGATCAGATTAAGTTGACCATACATTTCCAGACTCAAAATGGAAAGATATCGTTGGGCTCGACAGTAAACTTTAAGAGTTTAGTCCAGTGTTCAGCAAACAGTAAGTGCTCAGCCAGTGATTGACTGAACTGTTGTACCTTAGACATAGTATTTTTTATGCCTGGGGTCTATGTTTTCTTTTACTGGCATTTTTTTTTCTGAAAACTGTTACTTTTATAATTTTTGGATCTAATTTCAAATCCTTTTTCCATCTTTTATAATCTGCTTTGAACTAAATAATATGTTAGACTCAGTAGTAGAGTCCAGTTCATATGAAGCACAGTTACTTGAACTTCCAGAGAAAGACTCTGATATTCTTCTGTTCTTGTTGATTCTACCCCAGCTAATCAATTAATTGTATTTATTGAGTGCTTGCTGTGGGCAGAGCACTGTACTAAGCCCTTGGGAGAATAGAATATAATAGAGTTGGTAGGCACGTTCACTGCCCACAAAAAGCAGACAGTCTAGAGGGGCCTACTGCCATACAACATCTTGTTCCTCAACTCAACAACCACTACTGGAGTTTTCAGTGAATTACCAAACATTTGTCCTGACTACAGTTGTGACATAATTTACAAATGTCAGATATTAATTGAAACGTGTTGCACTCCACACCTTTCAAAAACTTGTCTTCAGGCTATCTCCATCAATCAGTCAATCATATTTATTGAGCAACTACTGTGGGCAGAGTACTGAACAGATCTATTGGCAAAGTGCAATAGAGTTGGAAGAAACAATAGGGTCCCAAGGAGAATAGCTATAAGAAAGGACTCTGATCATGGTGTATGATAATCATATTTGTTGAGTGGCAACAGCCTTCAGAGCTTCAGAGTAAAACAGAGTTAGAAGTCATGACCCCTGCCCTCAAGCAACTTACAGTCTGAGTAACTCAGAAACTACTATCCTCTATTTTCTCATTTTACACCTCTTCTTGATGGAGTCTGTTTTTCTATTCTTCTTAGGTGAATTCACTGACTGCACCTTCAGACCTATTTAATTCAGAACCTTCACTGCTTTGGCTACACTGCAGATACGGGAGCCTTATCTGAGATTATGTCTCCTGGATGCAAAATGCATTGACTGTAACACACAGATAATCCAATCTCTCATCAGAGAATTCCCAAAGCACAAGCATTGCTCAGTCTTTTCCATTCCGTGACATAACGCTCTATCCTCATTAGTTTTTGCAGACATATGAGGAATCTGGACCTTTCCAACATCTCACCCTTTCTGATGCATAATACCCCTCAACTTTTGTCAATATGTCCTTTAATTCAATTTTTTTTTTATTTTTTTCAACTTTGAAATTGTTGTACATCTCCAGGGCTTTCTTCTTGACATAGACAAGATAAAGGAGGATTCTACATTAATAATGATGGCATTTATTAAGTACTTACTCTGTGTAAAGCACTGTTCTAAGCACTGGGGAGGTTACAAGGTGATCAGATTGTCCCACTGGGTGCTCACAGTCTTAATCCACATTTTACAGGTGAAGTAACTGAGGCTCAGAGAAGTTAAGTGACTTGCCCAAAGTCACACGCTGACAATTGATTTGAATTGAACCCATGACGTCTGACTCCAAAGCCAGACATCACACTCTTTCCACTGAGCCACGCTGCCTCTCATTAGTCACTGAATCCTTTGTTTCAGCTCTTATGGCTCCTCATTGCTGGCCAAACCTTTGCCTGATTTTTAAATCCAGTTTTACTAAAAATTGCCCAACTAGATGGGGTTGCAAGCATCTCTGCGAAGTTTTGTTTAATTAATTGGCACCTACTAGATACCAAGCAATGTGCTAAGCACTGTGGTAGCTATAAGATTATCAGATCAGGCACAGATCCTGTCTGTTCTACACAGAGCTCATAATTTAAGAGGACATGAGAGACAGGTGTTTTACGGGAGACAGCCCATTGTCTGACATGGAACTTGAACTTGCCCCTTCCAAAAAGGCTGCACTGGCTGAAACACTTATAGAAACTCTGCGTGTGTGTGTGTGTGTGTGTGTGTGTGCCCGAGACGTTTCAGTGTGTAGCTTCCTCTATAGTGCTCACTCTCTCGTATATCTTCACTATTTTTGACACAGCGGCGTGATCTCTGATTTCCATAATTACAGATATGCACAAATGACACCAACACTAACTGATACCTTCAGATGCTAGTGTTTGAAAATGATGTTGTCGATGGTTAGACTCCATTCCCATCCGGGCATGTCACTGAGACAACTGAAATGTGGGCCACCCTGTAAGAAGGAAGAAGAGCCTTAAGCCAAAGTAACTCCTCTCACCTGATCCCATCCTCCTCGGCCAGTCAATAGCAATCAATCAATCAATAAATGTTATTTAATGAACAGTAATGCTCATTCTTTCAGTTCCTTTAGATGGGGAATCACCTGTTGGTCCCATTCACATGGAAGTCACACTCCAACTTCATCACTCCCATCTTTGACTAATGCGCTCTATCACCGTTTTGCAAACATACCATCGCTGAAGGGCATGAGGAGGTTAGCAAAATCAGTTAGAGGAATGCATTAACAGTGACTGCCTGCCAAATTGAATTCTCTTTTCCTCCCCTCTTTCCCCACTCCTCTACTGCCCCTGCCACCTCACCACAAATATTCTACCAAAAATACTCTGAAAAATGCACTGTGTTCTACCTGGAGTCAGTAAGATATTCTTTCTTTAAAACTCTCATCAATATTAAAAAGAGAAGTTCTATTTTTGCTTCAAAAATTAGAAAAGAAAAAGGGGAAATCCTTAATGGAATCATTTAAATTGGGTTGATTCAGAGCAAACTTTTGTGACTCCATATGAATCCTGGAAAATGGGCATTTTATCAAGCAAAATATTGAAAAATGGATTCATAGCACTTTTCAAAACCTTAAATAAGAGAAGTGGAGGTTACAGAGCCCCCCAAAATGAGTTATTATTGCATTTTGAAACTTTGTATGTATAGAACATATTATCTATTTTCATTAGGAAAATTATTCTATTATCTGCATAGCACAAAATACCAATTTAAGGACATTAGAGCAAATTTCAGAACATTATATTGATAGATAAAAGAAATTTGAATTTAACCGCCTACAGTACTCTGTTGAACTATAGCACAGCGGGTAATGCTGGAGGAAAATAATGTTGAAAAGAGGCAAGGCATTTATTTCAGTCCTCAGAGGAAAGTCACAATGTAGAATAGGCATATTTTGCCACCATTAGGAAGACATCCCACACCAGGAAAATTTTTAAAGCAATAAACAATTAATTTAAACACGCTGAAAGGCATTTTTAAAAACCAAGAATTTGAGACCTCCTATATCAATACATTTCTCATTACAAGTGTGTGTCTATGTATATATATAGTATAGCTAGTATATATGTATATATATATATATATACATATATACTAAAATAAAAATATGCTAAATACTAAATATATAAAATAATGTTAAAAAGAGGCAAGGCATTTATTTCGATCCTCAGAGGAAAGTCACAATATAGACTATTAATATAGTCTACATTACAAGTGTGTGTCTGTGTATATATATAGCTTTGTGTATATAAACTAGCTATGGCCTGTGGTTTAAGGTGACACTACAAAATTTTTATGTGATTGGGACTGAATAAATAATCAAGCAATAGTATTGAGTTCTTTCTATGTGCAGACACTGTACGAAACTATTGGGAGAGTACAATAAAGCAGTTAGCAGACACATTCCTTGTCCAAAGTGAGCTTACAAATGCATAACCAATTCATCTTTGTATAAAGCATGCGAAGATGTCTTTCTTGACAATTTTATGATGTTCAAATTTATTATCTGTAATACTTTGTCCTATTTTCAGTTCTACCTCTTGCTTTCACCATCTTCAAAATAAATACATCCCTTCATTATTCTGTATTTCCCAAGCATCTAATACAGTGTACCACATAATATGGGCATCAGAAATGCTGCTCCTTACTACTACTGCAGTTTTCAATGACACCCAGTGATGAATTTGTGTGTTAACTCGGCAAGTCCTGGATCTAATGATAATTGTGGTATTTGTTAAAAACTTATTAGGTTTCAGAAACTGTTCTAAGCACTGGGATAGATACAAGATAATGAGATGAGACACAATTTCTATCCCACATGAGACTCACAGTTCAGGTAGGAGAGAGAACAGGTATTGAGTCCCCATTTTAGAGATGAGGAAACTGAGGCACATTGAAGTTAAGTGACTTGCCCAAAGTCACACAGAAGGGAAATGGTAGAGCCAGGATTAGAACCTAGGTCTCTGACTCCCGGGTCCATTTTCTTTATCTTTCCCCTAGGCCACGGTGCTGCTATCTTTCAATCGTATTTCAATTCAATCATATTTATTGAACGTTTACAATGTGCAGACCACTGTATTAAGCACTTGGGAGAGTAAAATACAATACAAAACAGACACATTCTCTGCCCACAATGAGCTTATAGTCTAAATATTTTTACCCCTCCTTCCTTGAACTCTGTATAGTATCACTGTCCAATCTGAGATACCTACTTTCTTCCTTGGAGCCACAGTCATATCCCACTTTTTTCTTCTTTTTGTCCATCTCCCTGTCCTTTTGGAAGAATATGCAGATGCTACTGGGTCCTAACTTTCTTTGGGCTGAGAGCTCACGTTCTCCAAGAGTCCTTCCCAGACTGAGCCCCCTTTTTCCTCTCCTCCTCCCCATCCCCCTGCCCTACCTCCTTCCCCTCCCCACAGCACCTGTATATATGTTTGTATGGCTGTATTACTCTATTAATTTTACTTGTAAATATTTACTATTCTATTTATTTTGTTAATGATGTGCATTTTGCTTTAGTTCTTTTTGTTCTGATGACTTGACACCTGTCCACATGTTTTGTTTTGTTGTCTGTCACCCCCTTCTAGACTGTGAGCCCATTGTTTGGTAGGTACTGTCTCTATATGTTGCCAAATTGTACTTCCCAAGTGCTTAGTACAGTGCTCTGCACACAGTATGTGCTAAATAAATATGATTGAGTGAATGAATGAATCCCCATCTGGCTCTTTGTCTGTACTAGAGTTTGCTCTTTGAGGACCAGGATCAGGTCCTACTCCAGAGAAGCAGCATGGCATAGTAGAAAGAGCCGGGGTTTGGGAGTCAGAGGTTGTGGGTTCTAATCTCGGCTCTGCCACTGATCGGCTGTGTGATTTTGGGCAAGTCACTTGACTTCTCTATGCCTCAGTTACCTCTTCTGTAAAATGGGGATTAAGACTGTGAGCCCCACATGGGACAACCTGATTACCTTGTATTCATTCAATTGTATTTATTGAGTGCTTACTGTGTGCAGAGAACTGTACTAAGCGCTTGGGAAGTACAAATTGGCAGCATATAGAGATGGTCCCTACCCAACAGTGGGCTCACCGTCTACCCCAGTGCTTTGAACAGTGCTCAGTACATAGTAAGCACTTAACAAAACACCATCATTATTATTATTATTACTAGTTATAATGTATTCTGCCAAAGGATTAGCTGAGTGCATTACATGAATTAGGTGCCAATCAATCAATCAATCAATGGTATTTATTGAGCACTTACTCTGTGCAGAACACTGTACCAAGAGCCTCGGAGTGCACAATATAACTACGTGACAGAGTTGGTAGATACTCTCCTTGCCCACAACAAGCTTACAGCCTAGAAGGAAGACAGACATTAATATAAATAAATAAATTACAGATATCAATCAATCAGTGGTACTTATTGAGTGCTTACTATGTGCAGAGCCGTGTAGTAAGAGCTTGGGAGAGTACAATACAACAGAATTAGCAGACATGATCCCTGCCCTTAACAAGCTTACAGTCCAGAGGGTGAGACATACATTGATATGAATAATTTATGAGATATAATTTATAAATATGTAGATGAATGCTGTGGGGCTGAGGCAGGGGGAAATTAAGGGAGCAAATCCAAGTGCAAGGGTAATGCAGAAGGGAGTGGAAGAAGAGGAAATGAGGGCTTAGAAAGGGAAGACCTCTTGGAGATTGTCCCTTAAATCAGGCTCTGAAGATGGGTAGAGTAATTGCCTGTCAGATATGAAGAGGGAGTTCCAGAACAGAGGCAGGATTTGGGCAAGAGATCAGCAGTGAGATAGACAAGATCAAGGTACAGCAAGTACCTTGTTTTTGTCTCCGCGTCCATGTCTTTCCTCTGGCCTGAGACTCCCTCCCTTTTCAAATCCCCTTGTCCAACCAATTGCTTCCATTGGTTAGTCCATTTACCAATATTTTAATGTCTGTTGTGTCCCACATTAGGGAATAAGCTGTGTGGTCAGAGAATGTGACAGTTATCACTTTTGTTTATTTAAATCAATGTCTGTTTCCCCCATCAGACTGCAAGCTCTTTGTGGGCAGGGAATGTATCTACTGTTTCTGTTGTATTGTACTC
Source organism: Tachyglossus aculeatus (assembly GCF_015852505.1). Classification (NCBI taxonomy): domain Eukaryota; kingdom Metazoa; phylum Chordata; class Mammalia; order Monotremata; family Tachyglossidae; genus Tachyglossus; species Tachyglossus aculeatus. Next base: position 50,815,852 of record NC_052071.1, read on the forward strand.
TCCTAAGCTCTTAGAACAGTGCTCTGCATGTAGTAAGTGCTCAATATATACCACTGATCGATTGATTTTGTATTTTCCAACTGCTTAGAAGATAATATATCCAGGTAATATATCCGCATGGTTGACACTGCTACAGTAGTTTCCATGACCCCTGATTTCCTTACCCCTGAATACTCAAAAAGACAGAAAGTTCCCAGACTGCTCCAAATTAAGGATGATGGGGTCTAGAAAAAGGAAACAGTCATTGAAACTTGAAGGGGGTAGGTTAGAAACAAACAAAAAGAGACCAGTCTTAACTCTGCAGCTGGTAAAGCAAATAGCATGGAGTGTTGCCCAGGCCAAATGTATCAGGAGGTTTAAGAGAGATTTGAAAATATGCATGGATTCTTGTCTTGTTTTATGTCATCCAGTCATCTCCGACTCATAGCAACTCCATAGATACATATCTGTGCCCCACCTCCATCTACAATCGTTCTGGTTGTGTGTCCATTGAGTTTTCTTGGTAAAAATACAGAAGTGGTTTTCCCCTGCCTTCTTCCACACAGTAAACAAGTCTCCACCCTTGAACCTCTCATATGTCGCTGCTGGTCAGCACAGGTGAGTTTTGACATGTAACAGATTGCCTTCCACTCTCTAGCCACTGCCCAAGCTAGGAATGGACTGGGCATGCCTCTGTTTGACTCTCCCTCCTGTAGCCGAGACTGGAAGGGTACTGGAAGCTCTCCAGGTGTAATCCTGAAAGGGGCAGTGCATGGAATAACAGTCAATAATGGGCTAATACAGGGAAAGTGAGGGATGTAGACGGAGAAGCAAGGGATGTATAGGATATAACCCTCAAAATGATCCAGATCTAAGTGTTAACCATCACATGGTGGTTGTTGCCAGAGTCTGAAACAGAGTATTGAACTGGATGTATCATTAATTTCACTCAGTAGTACCATTGGTTCTGGCCTTATATCATTAATCCTTCTAGACTGTGAGCCCACTTTGGGTAGGGACTGTCTCCATATGTTGCCAACTTGTACTTCCGAAGCACTTAGTACAGTGCTCTGCACACAGTAAGTGCTCAATAAATATGATTGATTGATTGATTAATCACCTAGAATGGTTGGGAGTTGGTTACTTTATAAAAGCATCTCCGGGAATGCCCTCTCCACAATCAACCAATCAATCAATGGTATTTATTGAGCATTTAATGTGTACAGAGCACTGTAATAAGCGCTTGGGAGAGTACCATATAATAGAATTGGGAGGCACATCCCCTGCCCACAACAAGCTTACAGTCTAGGGATAAGCTTACAGGCTAGAGCTCACAATCTTTGTGTTTCAAGATTTAATCACATTTACAGCTAAAAAATTATTCCTTATACCCAACTAAACTACTCCCTGCTTCTGTGAAGCCTATTTCCTGGTTTGGTTTTCTGTGAATATGAAGAAAACTTATTGCCTGCTGATAATAATTTTTCATATACTTAAACGTGGTTTTTAAGTCGTTCCTCAGTTTTATCCTTTTTAGAGGATGCAATCCAATTTCCTTTAACTTTCCCTCATAGAATGCATTTTCCATTTCTCTGAGAAGTTTTTAAAGGAAAACAGAACTGGAGTCCTTGGTCTTAGAAGGTGGAAAATGTGGCTCATTAACAAGCCATAGAAGGAATAGACTGTGAGCAGATTCCACTCTAGCTTGATATGAGGAGGAGGTAATAGAAAGGTGGATTATTAAGTCAACAATCCAAATAAAGTTTATGTCAAACCAGACCATCCAAAAGAACAAGACTTTAGGAGTAAAATGGCCACCTTTTTAAATAAAATTTCAGGTTCAGCAACCACCCCCAAGGTCTACAGCCTGGATTCCAAACAAATTGCATTTCCTGATTTTGAGATGAATTGCACATTTGGAAGGATTAATCCGTATTTCTAAAGCCATATTGTTATTATTTTGGAAAATGCAGATCTATATATTAATGTTTTCCTTTCAATTTTGGTTCTACTAGAACTACCTCAAAATGACCTCATGTGCCAGAGTGAAAGGAAGGGAAGATCACTGGCTTCAAACTTTACCTATTGTGACCTCCTCTCTTCCCTGCCCCGGCCCCATGTCTATGGGCATTAAGATAATAATAGTATAATAGTAAATTAGTATTTGTTAAGCACTTACTATATGCCAAGCGCTGTACTAAGCACTGGGGTAGATACAAGATAATTAAAAGTTAGTTTCTCTGTGCCACAATGACTTCCTTGATAAAACGGGGAATAAGACGGGGCGCTCCACACAGGACAAGGACTGTGAACAATCTGAACAATTGTGAACAATCTTGGAGAAGCAGCATGGCTCAGTGGAAAGAGCCCGGGCTTTGGAGTCAGAGATCATGGGTTCAAATCCCGGCTCCACCACTTGTCAGCTGTGTGACTTTGGGCAGCCATTTCACTTCTCTGGGCCTCAGTTACCTCATCTGTAAAATAGGGATGAAGACTGTGAGCCCCCCGTGGGACAACCTGATCACCTTGTAACCTCCCTAGTGCTTAGAACAGTGCTTTACATCATTATCATCATCATCAATCGTATTTACTGTGCACTTACTTTGCACACAGTAAGCGCTTAATAAATGCTATCATTATTATTATTATTATTATTAGCTTGTATCTACCCCAGCACTTAAAACAGTGCTTGGAACATAATAAGCACTCAACAAATGCCATAAAATAATGGGACACAGACCCAGTCCCAAATGGGCCTCATAGTCTAAGGAGGAGGGAGTAGGATTTAATCCCTATTTTACAGGTGAGGAAACTGAGGCACTGAGTAGTTAAGTGACTTACCCAAGGTCACACAGCAGACAAGTGGCAGAGCCTGAAATAGAACCCAGTTCCTCCGACTCCAAGGGCCATGTTCTTTCCACTAGTCACAGCTGCTCCCTTTGGGGTGTTCGGTGTATAAGAACCTCAAGGTCAATAGGGATCTTTTTCAGAGTGACACTAGGTTGTTTTTTACTCTTTCTCATCTATTTTATCTCATTTTTTCTCATTTCCACTTTCTGTGGTAAAGTTTCATTCGTCACTAATGAGGTAGATCTTTTTGAATCTGCCAGGAAGAAAGCAATGTATTTACATCATCATCATTTATAAAGCAACTGCATGCCTGTCTATTTTAGGTTTAACTTTGTTTTTAGTGAGATTTTAAAGGTGTCAAGACAAGACTGTGCTTCACTCTTCCTTTTTGTTGCTATTTGTGGTCCATGCACCCAGGAGATATGAATACATACTGCCATCTCCCTTAACTATACTCTCCTTTAATCATTTTATCACCATAGTGCTATTGATATTTAATGCCAGTATTAGAGATAATACTGTAAATTTAACCTTAGCCTAAACACTTCTGCCCCATTCCCCATCCCTGGGAAATGTTTGGGCATGCCGGATTGATTAAAGCCTGCTTCAATTTAGCATGAGATAATGACATCTACTTAGCATCTCAAAGAATATTGCTATTAGCAGATGCTACTTTTTTAATAACAATAATGATAATGCTGGTATTTGTTAAGTGCTTACTATGTGTCAAGCACTGTTCTAAGTGCTGGGGTAGGTAAAATGTAATCAGGTTGTGGCTAAAAGTCTTAATCTCCATTTTACAGATGAGGTAACTGAGGCCCAGGGAAGTTAAGTGACTTGCCCAACGGCACACAGCAGACATGTGGCGGATCTGGGATTAGAACCCACGTCCTCTGATTACCAACCCTGCTCTTGCCATTAGGCCATGCTGCTTGGATGTGAAACACTGGGTATTAAGTTTTATATTTACATATGTATATTAAAAATCTAACTCAAATCCCTTCATTTTTAATACATATATACTTTGCTATTCAATCATATAAAGCTATTGTGTTTTCAATATATTTATATTGCTTTGGTTAATTTGGGGAGCTTTGAGAATATATTACTGCACTATATATTATTTCCTATGGGAAACTATTCATCATTTAGGGTTCTTTAACCTAAGTTAAGGGCTCTTAACATGGAAAAAAAATGGAAACACTTCAGAAGGAGATTCAGAGGTTAAATAGCACTATATAGGTGTAATTATAGGTAAGTAAGATAGATAGATATATATCTATATATATAGGGAGAGAGAAAGAGAGAGAGAGGGAGAGAGAGAGAGAGAGAATAAATTAGCCTCCAGCAGTAATGGTGTTTATGAAATGTTTCTAAAACTGTACTGAACACTGGGATTAGTAGTAATTATTCCTTTAGCAGTAGCATTTATTATTGAGCATCTACTTGGTGCAGTGCACTGAACTACGAACTTTGGAAGTACAGTTTTAATTAAGCTTTAAAAATTCTTGAAAAAAATTAAATATAAATACGTACACATACATATGATATTATTTTTCTCAAGGATTCCAACTTCATCCCTACCTTTAAAGATACTTCAATTTTTTTTTTTTTCAGTAAAATTGACCAACGCACGGTACCAGGTTTCATTGTATTGCCAGTATTTCTATTACTCAATTTGAAAATTGAGTTTGGAGATGTTAAATGCAAATAAAGAAATTTAGAAAGCTGTAAAGTTTTACAGCTTGATCAGATAGAAGATTTGCATTTATTTTCCGCCTAGCAATGTACAGTCAAGTACTAAAAGCCAACCTGATGCTGTTGAAGAAATCCTTTTGGGCCTCGCCCCAATATTATCCGTCTACCCTTGCGGAATGTCAACCGCTAAACATATTCCATCTCTGGGCCAGTACAGTAGTGAGAAATTGACTTAGCCATCTGGCTTTGTAGCGTTTTTATCAGGTCTTTTTAATTAGGTTCAAATCAGTGATCTCCACCTATCCCCAGCTTCTCCCTTTTTCAGTGCCATTAAGACCAAACTCATTTCCAGTGCACTGCAGTGTGCTCAAGTGGAACCCAAATTGAATAGCATTTTCCCACAGGTTTTCACACCATACATATGCTCGCAAAAGTCATGTCATGCTTGCCCAGTAGTGCCTATAATTCAATTTTTGTTTTATTAAGATATGAAGATGACCATTACATTATAAAGCCAAGCAACCTAAAGAATCATAAATGATAAATGGGACCATAGTAAAATTAAAGATCTCTACAAAGGTAGAGGAAAGGAATTTAGAATGCCAAAATTATGCTGATGGGCATAATAAGCTACAACTAGTTATGTACAGTAAAAGACAATGTTTTAATGTTAGCTTTCTACCTTTGTTTGTAACATAAAATTACTTCAAATCTTCCAATAGGTAGAGAAAAACAGGTTAGGCCAAAAAACTTGAAGAATGACAGTGTTAATGTTTAAGGGTAGAAGTATGAGTTTTTCTGAAATAGAAACCTAGCCTAGAAGAGGAAGATACTCTTTCTGATTAATAAATAAATCAGTATTCATTGAGTCCCTATTGTATGCACAGTAGTGTGTACAGACTATTATGTACACAGCAGTGCACTGAGAATTCAGGAGCGTACAAACAGAATTAGAAGACACAATCCCTGCACTCAAGAAGTTTACGGTCTTGTGGAGAAGACAAATACTGAATAATTTACAGATGAAAGGAAAGAAAAATGGATGTAAGTTATCACAGTCAAAATGGCTGGCATGAAATTGAATGGAATTTGTATTGAAATCCATTGAAAAGGATTTGTTTGTAATGCAGTTTATTATGGGTTCCAAGCACTGCACTAGACACTGAAATTAGCAGTAGTCATTGTTGTGGTAGTAGTAACATTTATTGAACACTCTCTTGGTGCAGTAGACATTTGGGAAGTGCAGAATAATGAAGTGGCATCTTCCATGCCCACAGGGAGCTTTTCAGTCGAATGGGATAAAAGGTCATATAAATATGGTGGTCAAAAATAAATGAATTGGCCAGAGATATTTCCATGAAAGCTAAGAATGGGGTAAATGGTGAAGGGATGATATGGCTCAGAGTGCTGGGAAATTAATTGGGAAAAACTGGTTGGAAGAGGTGCGATTTAAATGAGGGAAGCAGCATGGTATAGTGGATAAAGCACAAGCTTGGGAATCAGAGGACCTGGTTGAAATCCCAGCTCCTCCACTTTTCTGATGTGGGGCGGGAAAGAGTTCCATGTTGCGGGAAACAGCGTGAGCGAAGAGATGGTGTCAGGAGAGCTGAGGGCCAGGTACTGTGAGAATGCTAGCTTGGGAGGAGTGAAGATGGGGTATGGGTGAAATGCAGGTGGAGAAAGCAGATAGAAAAGGTGGGGCCACATGGTGGAGAACTTTGAAGCATTTGTGAGGAGTTTTTGTCTGGTGCAGAGATCTAGGGAACCGGATGAGGATCTTGAGAGATGTAGGTCGAGCTATGCATAGTATGTAGTGAGAGACAGGCCCACATGGTGCTCATAGTGCACGATGAACAAGTAAGTCTAGTAGGTGTGCTGCCTTCAATGCACAAAACTTAAGAAGGTTCCATTTTTATTTGTGGAGGCAGAAATTGGATTTGGTGAAGTAAAGGGAGAGAGGTGCTTCGTATAACAAATGTGTCCATTACTGTGGACTCTGAGTCTCAAGGCGAAATTCTGCTTCTTCTACTCATGGCTCCCTACTTTCCTACTCCCTGTTGCCAACTTGTATTTCCCAAGCCCTTAGTACTGTGCTCTGCACACATTAAGCGCTCAATAAATACAACTGAATGAATGAATGAATGCACTCCTTTGTTTTGTGTGTCATGTGTTTTTTGTAGTCCTTAATACCGTTTTCTTGTTTTCGTGTTTCACTGCTCTTCATGTGCCTTATTCCAATCCGCTCTAACCGTCTATGTTCATAGATTGTGAGCCCATTCAGAGACAGGGTCTTTGGTCTAAGTCCCACCTGCTTCTCTTTCCCAGCTTAGTACAAAGCAGATGCTCAATAAATAGTATATATACTATATATATATATATATATATATATATATATATATATATATATATATATAAATGGATTGGCTATCCTTAAAACATTCAAAGTAGCAGAAAATTCTTATTAGATTCTGTCTCTTTCAATTGCATATCATATGATTTTGTTGAGTTTGTTGGCTCTGGCAGAAGCTCCATCTAAAAGTGGAGAACTAGTTAAAAAATAATGCTTGAATTTATTATGGTTGATGGTGTCTGATCCTTTTTAGCAGAGTTAGCAATTTTCTACCAAATCCCATTCCTGTTGCTTAGTTAATGAACCAATGCAAGCAATTTTTGAGGTAGATTTCCAGTGGTGCATCCTACCCTAAAAATGCTAAACTCATCAATTATTCAATAAAGTGTAATGAGTGCTTACTGTGTGCAGAGCAATGTACTGTTTGGAAAAGTACAATGCAACAGAGTTGGTAGATTCACTTCCTGCCTACAAGGAGCTCGCAGTCTAGAGGGAGACAGACATTAATATAAATAAATAAATTGCAGGTATGTACGTAAATGCTGTGGTACTGAGGGAGTGGTGAATAAAATGAGCAAATTTTGGTGATGCAGAATGGAATGGGAAAAGAGGACATAAGCACTTAATCAGGGAAGAACTCTTGGAGGAGATGGGCTTTCAATAGGGATTTGAAGGTGGGAAGAGTAAAAATCTGTCGTGTGAAGAGGAAGGGTGTTCCAGGCCAGAGGCAGGATATGTTGCCAACTTGTACTTCCCAAGCACTTAGTACAGTGCTCTGCACACAGTAAGTGCTCAATAAATATGATTGAATGAATGAATATGGTCGAGAGGTTGGTCATCAAAGGAAGGTAGTTGTGTATGAGGCTGAATGGAGCATGATGACTTGAGAAAATTGGATGGGGTCAAATATTGGAGGTGTCTAGGGAGGATTAGGACAGTTTTGTGAGGAAGAAGTGTGTGAGAGGAGGCAGATAAGGAAGTTGTGGTCAGATAGAGGGATTTCAGAGTTGGTGATTGTACAGCGATGAAATGATGAGATGCAGTGTTTGTCTGAGCTGGTGTGAGGGGGCAAGCTGGGATGGAGTAGGAGGTCAGTGGAGTTGAGGAGTGATTGAAAGAGGGCAGTGGACTGATCAACAAAAACATCAATGTGGATAACGAAGTCCCCAAGGATCAATGTAGAGATGGAGAGAGAAGGAAAGTCAGGAAGGTATCAAAACGGTTCCCCAAGTTGGAGGACTCATTCTTTGAGTTTTGATATTTTCTGTATTAGCAACTAGAAAGGTACCTCTCTCATATCTCCTAGAAATACTTATCCAATTTTCCCCCATCCGAGCTCTCAGTTTGAGCTCTAGTCTTGTTAACATCAATGAGTGATTCTCATATCTATGAAATCCAGGATAAAGAAAGAGCCCTGCCTCAAGAGGAAAACATAGACATGGGTTTTGTTCCCTGCCAGAAAGATGGTGCCAGTATCTATCAAGCTCTTACCATATGACAAACATGGTACTAAGTGTTGCGGTTCAAAAGGAGAATTGGACCACACAAAGAAACCATCCCTCAAGGATTTCATGGTCCATTGAATAGAATATGAGACTTAGAGACAGAAGACCTAGGTTTTAGACCTTGGGCAAATCACTTAACCTCTATGAGCCTCAATTTTCTCTTTAATAATAATAATAATAAATGGAATTTATTAAGTACTTACTATGTGCCAGGCACTATACTAAGCACAGTGGCTCAGTGGAAAGAGCACGGGCTTGGGAGTCAGAGGACATGGGTTCTAATGCCAGCTCTGTCACTTATTGGCTGTGTGACTTTGGGCAAGTCCCTTAACTTCTCTGTACCTCAGTTACCTCATCTGTCAAATGGAAATTAAGACTGTGAGCCCCAAGTGGGACAACCTGATCACCTTGTATCCCCCCCTAGTGCTTAGAACAGTGCTTTACACATAGTAAGTGCTTAACAAATGCCATGGTCATTATTATTATTATACAATAAAATCGGGTTGGACACAGTCCCTGTCCCACCTGGGGTTCACAGTCTCAATCTCGATTATACAGATGAGGTATCTGAGGCCCAGAGAAGTGAAGTGACTTGCCCAAGGTCACACAGCAGGCAAGTAATGGAATTGGGATTGGAACAACTTGACACTTGTCCATGTGTTTTGTTTTGTTGTCTGTTTCCCCCTTCTAGACTGTGAGCCCATTGTTGGGTAGGGGCCGTCTCTATATGTTGCCAACTTATACTTCCCAAGTGCTTGGTACAGTGCTCTGCACGCAGTAAGTGCTCAGTAAATACGATTGAATTGAATGAATGAATCCTCTATCCCATCCTCTATCCACTATGCCATACTGCTGTCCGTATCCATGTTTATCTTCCCCTCCCTCTTAGGATAACTGCCAGCAGTCTCCTGACATTCTGTTCACTCAACACTTTAGCAGTCAATGCCACAGTAGCTGCTAACTTTCCCTTTTACATTTTTGGGTGTCGCAGTGGGTATTACCTTCAGTCTTCGTACCCCAACCCAACACCTGTGGTACATACTAGCAATTTCTAAGTGACCTTGAAATAATTTATATACTTTTATAATCCTTTCCTAAGGTGGTAAGGCAACTACAGATGATTAAATTCTTGAATTTTTCCTTTTTACACACATCCTTTCTGCAGATATGCTAAACCATCCTATAGAAATGTAGGAAACTGCAGAACGAGCAAGGACCTGCAGAGTTGCACTAATTACAGGATAATGTAGTACTAAAATAATTCTTTTGAATGTCTGCATTTAATATTGTCTGTTCTTTTCTTACGGATTCCCCGTGGAACAATTGACTCATTCTGTCCTGGTACAAATCTTTCACAACTTCTTCTTAATCCCTGGGTTCTCACTCCCTTCCCAAGGATGGGCACTGTAGTAGGATCCCTTTCCCCTCTTTTGACTTTATCATCTGTATTTTGATTCATTTGTTCAGGCATCTTTATCCTACGGCAAGATTTTGGAAACTAGATTTAGCCAGAGGGTTAGCTTAGTGGACTAAGTAACAACTTTTGACATAATTCCCCTCTCCCAAGCCAGAAATTCCAATATCTCCTGGAGAGAATCTGTTCTTTTTTTTCTGAGAGTGATGAACTAACTGTTAGGTAGATTTCAAAATGTGAGTTCTTAGGATCACACTCTGTAAAACAAATCCTTGCGGACCTGGAATCTCTACATAGCACTTGATATTCACCTCACCCTCAGTTCCAGAGCACTTATGTAATAATAATGATAATAATAATAATAATAATGGAATTTATTAAGCGCTTACTATGTTCAAAGCACTGTTCTAAGTGCTGGGGAGGCTACAAGGTGATCAGGTTGTCCCACGGGGGGCTCACAGTCAATCCCCATTTTACAGATGAGGTAACTGAGGCACAGAGAAGTTAAGTGACATGCCCAAAGTCACACAGCTGACAATTGGCAGAGCCGGGATTTGAACCCATGACCACTGACTCCAAAGCCTGTGATCTTTCCACTGAGCCATGCTGCTCTATATATCTAGTCTAGTACCTATCCTAGTCTATGTACCTAGCCATATTTTTATTTATTTATATTAATGTCTGTCTCCCCCTCTAGACTCTAAGTCCCTTGTTGGCAGAGAACAGGTCTACCAAATCTCTGTATTGTATTTTCCCAACTGTTTAGGACAGTGCTCATCACACAGTGCTCATCACACAGTAAGCTCTCAATAAATATCATTGGTTAATTGATGGACAATATTTGTTGGGTGATGAAGATTAATATCCTGAACTGCTATATCTGGAAACAATTTGATAGCAATCTGCAGCCTTGGGATAAATGGGAATATTTTGATTGGTCTGATCTCCCTCTGGAATTGAATGGATAGCAAGATAAATGTGATCAGCATTTTCTTTCATTCACTTGTAATAATCTGGTCCTCACCTCTAGTGAGGGTCAAATTTTGAGACTGCTGAAATAGTGTGGTAATTCTTCCATTTTTCAGCCTTCTAAGTGAACAAGTCACCTTGTGATCTGTGGCAGTGGCCGGTATAAATCTTGGTTGTGTGTTCGAAATAGACGCCCAAATTAGTGCTGGTAATTCATATTATGCTACAGTAGCTCACTTAACAACAATATGATGAAATACAACTGATGCAACCTGCAACTAATCATGGCTTCATGCTGAAACATCCCTCTGAAAAGTATGGTTTTAAATAAAGCCATTAAATTTAAGTTTAAAACTACAGCACCAGCCAAGAACGCTTCAGATGTACAGCCATCTCTCATTGTTTTTGAAAGAACTCGACAAAATTGTGTACGTGGAGCAGGGGAGAGGTGTAGAAGAGTGTTTGAGATTTTAATCCCTGTGAGAAAATTGTTCCCATTCTCCAGAGGAGAAAAACTGAGCTTCAGAGAGTCTGGTCAGCAGTGGCCCGGTTAATCAATGGTAAAATCAACCTCCTGCACTCAATTGAACAACATCAGAGAAGAAACGTGAAGTAGGCCTCTTTAAATAAAGCAGATGTATGAAGGATGAGAAGATCTGACATCTAGCCTATCTTTATTGGCCTACTCCTATTCAGACTTAAATGGATTTCTTCCTGCCAGAGAGTCTGCCAAACTGCACAGAAATATGTCAGATTATCTCAGAGAACCTCATCTCCATTGATCAGGGTTTGTCCATTGATCTGTGGTTATGAGAGACCCATTTCTTCTACTTCTTTCCCATTATAATGAAATTGGAATGGATATTTGAATGAAGAGTAGATCAGTAATGGCAGAGAGAGGTACTTTGTCCATTTGGGTCTCAGCAGGTCAGTTAGATTAAATCTATGCTATTTGTTAACAATCCAGATCTTTAACCAAGACAACCTTGATCCTTTTCCCAGTGGCCTCTGAAAATTGAAAGATAAAATAAGACTAGTGCAGATGACCCCCTAAGTCTGGGACTGAGAAAAGTTTGTTTTTCTTTTTCCAAATAGTATTTATTGTTGTTGATGTTATTTGTTGAGCACTTAATAAGTGTCAGGCAATGTACCTAAATGCTGGGGTAGTTACAAGCTATAATAATAATAATAATAATAATAATAATAATAATAATAATAATAATAATGTATTTGTTAAGCACTTACTATGTGTCAAGCACTGTTCTAAGTACTGGGATAGCTTCAAGATCAACAGGTTAGACACAGTTCCTGTCCCACGTTCCCATTTTACAGATGAGGTAACTGAGGCCCAGAGAAGTAAAGTGACTTGCCCGAGGTCACACAGCAGACAGGTGGCAGAGCTGCTATTAAAACCCAGGTCCTTTTAATCAGGTTGGACACTGTCTATGTCCCACGTGGGACTCACAGTCTTAACCCCCAGTTCACAGATGAGGTAAATGAAGCAAAGAAAAGTGAAATGACTGGCCCAAAGTCACACAGCAGGCAAGTGGGGGAGCCGGGAATAGAACTCAGGTCCTTCTGACTTCTAGGCCTGTGCTGTATCTACTAAGGCCATACAAATGCTTACTGGGTGTAGAACACTGTACTCAATGCCAGGACAGAATACACAGTTGGGAATTAGTCATAGATGGGTCCCTGTCCCTGGCATCAAATCCTGTTGATTCTATCTTCACAACATTGTTATATTCTGCCTTTTCCTCTCCATTCTAACTGCTATCATGCTGATGGAAGCACTTACACTACCCTGCCTTGATTTCTACAACTGCCAATCAATCAATCGTATTTATTGAGCACTTAATATGTGCAGAGCACTGTTCTAAGTGCTTGTACTAAGCACTGTACCTCAGTGGCCTCCCTGCTTCCTGCCTCTCCCCATTGCAGTCCATACTTCCCTTTCCTGCACGGATTGTTTTCTAAAAAATGTTCAGTCTAAAGTGTCCCCACTCCTCAAGCACCTACGAGAGTTTCCTATCCACCTCTGCATCAAACAGAAACTCCTTACCATTGGCTTTAAAGCATTCTATCACCTCGCCCCTTGTCACCTCACCGATTTTCTACTAAAGTCCGGCCCACATACTTCACTCTTCTAACAGCACTTTACTCATTGTGCCCCAACCTCGGCTGTCTCACCACTGACTCCCTCCCTTCTGCAGCACTCATTTACGTATCTTTAACCATTCTTACTTATCCTTTCATGAAATTTAGTTTAGTGCCTGTCTCCCCCTACTAGATTGCAAGTTCCTTGTGGGCAGAGATGACTTTTACTAATTCTACTGCACACTCCCAAGGGCTTAGTGTAGTGTTCTACTAACCGGAGCAAGCACTCAATAAATACGACTGATTGCTGCACTGATTGTAAGGCAGGGACTGGGAACTGCTTACAGATATCTTTTCCCATCCATGGAAGGGCAGAATCCATAGGCTGGTCAGACATCAAAAGAGTTGAGACGTACTCTGGCTCTCACAGAGTTTATGTTTTCAGATTGCTTAGGGAATAGCTTTGATAATTAGGTAGGGTGATTACATAATATTGTTCTTAACCACCTTTATTTGCACACCCTCCACCCTCCTCCCCCAAAGAAAAGCCCTGCATATGGGACTCGGGAAATAAAATAAGGAACAGGTTTTATTCCATGGAAAAAAGAGGAGGGGAAGGGAAGTAAAGTTAACGGTGTTACCTCTGACCCAGTGGATCCTTGCTGAGTGATTTGCAGAGGGTGGAGAGCACCTTCACCCATTAGGAATTTCCACACAAATGCCAAGAGAAGCAGTGTGGCTTAGTGGAAAGAGCATAGGCCCGGGAGTCAAAGTACCTGCGTTTTAATCCCAACTCTGTCACTTGACTGCTGTGTGACCTTGGGCAAGTCACTTACCTTCTCTGTGCTTCAGTTCCCCCATCTGCAAAATGGGGATTCAATCCCTCTTCTCCTTCCTACTTAGACTGTGTGCCCCTTGTGGGACTTGATTATCTTGTCTCTACTTCAGAGGTTAGTATACTGTTTGCCACGTAGTAAGTGCTTAACAAACTGCCACCGCAAAAGCTGGGCCTTGGGAGAATTTGATATTTATATTTATGTTATTGATGCCTGTTTACCTGTTTTGATGTCTGTCTCCCCCCTTCTAGACTGTGAGCCCGTTGTTGTGTAGGGATTGTCTCTGTTGCTGAGTTGTACTTTTCAAGCGCTTAGTTCGGTGCTGTGCACAGAGTAAGCACTCAATAAATATGATTGAATGAATGAATGATGCACTTGGGTCTGTACCTTTCAAGCACCTGATTTTCACTCCATACTCAGCCCCTCCAAAATTATGTTCATATCTGTCATTTGTTTTAATGTCTGTCTTCACTCCAGACTCTGAGCTCCATATGAGCAGGAAACTTATCTACCAACACTCTTGTATTGTACACCCGCAAGTCCTTAGTACAGTGCTATGCATATGGTAAATGCTCAATAAATACGATTGAATGAATGCATAAATAGTATTGATGAAGTCAACCAAAGAACTGGTCCCAGTGATTCTTATAATCCTTAAATTGATTGAATGTTAAACTGGAAGGTGACTTGAAATATTTCAAAGTTGAGCCCATGGAACATCCAATACCACTCCCCAGCTCCCCACTGACAAAACTAAAAGCTTCTATAAGGACTTGAAAATGAAAAAAAAAAAAAATAAGATGTATCACATTCAGTTTTGGAAAGAGGAGCCACATTTGCGTAAGTACCTTATTGGATCCAAATTACCTTAGTCTCAGCTAGGTAGACTATTACCTTTATAAACTCTCCTAGGACACTAGAGTGAAAGCTATTTCATTTTTATTTTAATTACAACAAATTACTCGTTAAATGAAAAAAGTCTCAAATTGATTGGAGTCTCACAAGCCAAGCCTTCTTCGGTCAGGGACCAGTTTATTTTATTCAGTCCAAGCCCATTTTACTAGTGTATTATCTATACAGGTTATTCAGTCATTCAGCTGTGCTCTTTCAATAGATAAAATGACATCATTTCTCCTGTTGTGAATGTTACATTGCTTCCAATTTTTGAGCAGATAAAAGAAGGTGGGGGAAAAAATGATCACAAAACCGTATTTTCATCTTCTGACTATATTAATGTCATGAGCTTAGGTTCTTAAGATCTTATATGGGATTTTCTGACAAAGACAGTCTGGAATAAGTTAAACATAAAAGCATAAAATAGAGTTACCAAAAATGCATGAGTGTTTGAAAAGATTTTGATACATGAATAAACTAACTGAGCCTGGTACAGCCACATATTTTATTACTTCTTATGAGGAAAGGTTATGTTTACAATAATGACTTTCTCTAATGTGTGACAGTTGAACTTTTTCGTGAGAATTTCTAATTTAAAGTAAGCCAGTCCACAGTAATATGTTGCTGCAAATTTGATTAACCCTTTACTCCACTGGAGCCCAGTTTACAGGGAAAAGATCCACTTTATGTGAAATGCAGTTCCCCTCCCACTCAACTCCTAGGGAGAAAGGAGAATTGAAATGTAAGTTCTTGCATGCTGAAATCTCTTTCTTGACTATCATCCTTTGGTGTCCAACACCTATTACTAATTCTGGGTGGAGGGAAATGCATTTTGATCTTCTCATGCTGCTTGGTGACATCTGTCTAAATCTGTAAAGCAGTGGGTGTACTCTTGCAAGGTAAGTGTAATTACCACTCCTCTTATTATTTAGACACACCTGCCTGGAAATGCTAAACAACATAAAGAGCCACAAAACAAATCTGTTATCCTTCTGAAAGATAGAACCCAAACCTAGAAAAGATATGTGACTGCTATTGCTTCGGCATGTATTATCCAAGAGTAGAGGCAAATAATTTAAAGGTCCCGAGAAGTGGAGGTTGAGAAGTAGTGTGGCCTAGTGGATAGAGCATGGGCCTGGTAATCAGAAGGACCTGGGTTCTTATCCCAGCCGTGCCACTTGTCTGCTGTGTGACCTTGGGCAAGCCACTCCACTTGTCTGGGCCTCAGTTTCCTCATCTGTACAATGGGGATTAAGACTGTGAGCCCTATATGGGACATGGACTGTGTCCAAACTGATTACCTTGTATCTACCCAGCACTTAGTACAGTGTCTGGCACATAGTAAGCACTTAACAAATGCCATTTTTTTTTTAAAAAAAAGGAGGTAGGTGGTACAAGGAGTCTGGTGTGAACAAATGAAAATTCCCCACCAGAGGAAAAAAAATCTTCCTCCCAAATTTTCCATCAACTTCAATCAAATCTTTCATGATATTGAAAGGATTGATCATCCTGAATTTGCATAATACTGAGTTGGAAAAAAATGGTAGTTGACCTACCCAAATACGTTGCCTGGAAGATTTCCGTGTCAGTTTTGGATTGAGCTAGGATAAGCGCTCAAAGTGAGTATTTCAAAAGTGTCACCAACAACAGCTGATTTATGCCTGGTATGTAGAGTCCAGGGTGATTTAGGATACTTATGCTGTGTTCAGGTACATCTTGTCCAATTTAATTTTCTTAGGTATTAAAAAACTTAAACTATATTCAGCTCACAGCATGCCTGGCAAGACAGAAAGCTGGCATTATAATGGCTAGGTAAACTCTCTCTGATTCAAATCCAGGAAACCAATACTCTTTTTTCACTTGTCTGTAAACAGCAGCCATTTTGAAATAAGAAAAGGGCATTAATCCTTAGGCTGTCATGAATGCCTACAGGCTGCCTTCAATAGCATTGATTTGCCTGTCAGGATGGGGGTAAAATGTCAACATCTCAAACTACCCAATTAAAGCTTTAGGGACATACTCCTTTCAGGGAAAAAAAGGTTTGTTTCTTATTATCTCTCACATAACTCAATGTATGCAGCATACAACATTATATTAGAGTTGCAGTTAAGCCCAGAGAAACCTGCCACCTACTAAGACATAACTCTGACTGAAACCTGTACTACCAACATGGCAGAAAGTGATCTCATTCGTAATAATATGGAAGGACACAGTGGCGGTACTTCCTCGGGAAAATGCAAAACTGGGATCAATCAAAATGGAGCGCTTCCTAATAATAATAATAATTATGGTATTTAAGTGCTTACTACATGCCAGGCACTGTACTAAGCACTTGGATGGATATAAGCAAATCGGGTTGGACACAGTCCTTATCCCATATGGACCATAAAGTCTCAATCCCCATTTTACAGATGAGGTAACTGAAGCGCAGAGAAGTGAAGTGACTGGCCCAAGGTCACACAGCAGACAAGTGGAGGAACCGGAATTGTAACCCATGACCTAAATTTAACTCTCTTATCATTCAGAGGCATCCAAGCACAAAGGAAATCCTTTCAAAGTGCATAGGTTTCTAATATATAATATTTATATATTATATATATACTTATATATATAATGTCTAATGTATATATATATAAAATTTCTAATGTATATATATTTATAT
Source organism: Tachyglossus aculeatus (assembly GCF_015852505.1). Taxonomy (NCBI): domain Eukaryota; kingdom Metazoa; phylum Chordata; class Mammalia; order Monotremata; family Tachyglossidae; genus Tachyglossus; species Tachyglossus aculeatus. Next base: position 50,833,106 of record NC_052071.1, read on the forward strand.
ATAATTTCTAATGTATATATATTTGTATATATAATTTCTAATGCATAATTTTTAAGTTACGGTATTTCTCAGAGCTGAAAACTTAGCAATAGGCATGTTGCATAGTGGTGGCCCGAAATATTCACAAAGTGGTGCTCTACTCAGGGGGTTCTTTTTCCTTCTCATTATCTTTCACATAGTTCAGCCAGCACCTAGCAGAACCTATATCAACCGTAGCACTGCCATAAACTTTCCTTCATCGTTTCATGAATGTCAGTGGATCTTTGGCTCATCACCAAGGATATCTGCTCTGCATAGATGTCCCTTCCGAGAGCTATTTACCATCCATGATGCTTGGTGATGTTCCATCTGCAGATGAGTCAGGTGCCTTGGTGGATTTTGATCGCTTCTTATTCTTCCTCAAAAAGAAGAAAGGACATCCTTCCACGTAATGTATTCAACTACTGTGCTTCACGACCTGATCAAAATTGACCAAGGAGTAGCCAGCCTCTGGTAATAGTTTCATTGCATTCAACTCCAGTTTCATACAAGAGATAATCATACATCAGGGATTCAGGTGGAACACTATATTATCAACAAATAATACTTGTTTTTATTCATAATAATACCTGAGAGGGAAAGGGGGGTAGGTCAGGGTTATTATCCTCATTTTGCCCAGAAAAAATGCCAGGATTCATGGATTCAACTGATCCTCCCAAAAACACACCCAGGTCATGGTGACATGAGGAAAACATGTTTGGGGAGATACATTTTTCAATGAAAATATGATTTTGGCAATGTTTCTGCATGATGCAAGCTTAATGATAAATGGCAACTGAGCCACTGTGGCTCCTAAGCCACACAGTCACAATAAGCCATTTGCAGTAGAGCACCCAGCATTCTGAGACTCAGTCACAGGAACGCTTTTTTTTAAATAATATTTGTTAAGCACTTAATATGTGCCAGGCACTGTAGTAAACACTGGGGGAGTTATGAGTTAATCAGGTTGATCAGAGCCCATGTCCCATATGAGGCTCACAGTCTTAATCCCCATATTACAGATGAAATAACTGACGCACAAAGAAGTAAAGTGACTTGCCCAAGGTCATACAGCAGACAAGTGGCCGAGCGGGATTAGAACCCCGGTCCTTCTGACTCCCAGCCTCATGCTCTATCAACTAGGCCATGCTGTTTCTCCAGCATATCCACCTAAGTGACAAAAATTGGGGATTTACCACATCCATTTTTACCTCTCCTCCCCTCTAGCCCTCAATTCTGCCCTAGGCTTTGGGAGATCTCCAGGGCAGTGTCCTGATTCCAGGAACTGGATCAACATGATCAACAGAATCAATGGAATCTAGGAATGCAAGGCTACCGGGACCTCCGACAGCAGTTGTCAATCATGGGAACATCCTGACCAAACAGGAAACCCAGGCAAGGAAACACATCCATGGACTCTCCCCTCTTCTCGAGCCCAAATAAACTAGTGCCATGACTATCACGACCCTCCTTAGTTACAAGTGGGCAGTTTTCAGCTGGGCCTTGGAGAAGCAGCCAGAAACTGAGCTTTCTTTTCATTCATTAAAACAGGCAGCGTCCCTCAGGTCACAGTCACAATTGTGCCCAAAGTCACAATCAAAAAGTCAGAGGAGAAGCCAGGAAAGAAACTTAAGAGCAGTGCTCAAAGGTGAGCACTCCACTAGATTGTCAGCTCCTTGAAGCCCTGGATCGTGTCTACCAACTCAATTGTAAAGTACTTTTCCAAGCATTCCAAGAAAATAATAATAATAATAATAATAATGGTATTTAAGTGCTTAAGTGCCAAACACTATTCTAAGCACTGGGGTAGATACAAGGTAATCAGGTTGTCCCATGTGGGGCTCACAGACTTAATCCCCATTCTACAGATGAGGTAACTGAGGCACAGAGGAGTCAAGTGATCTGCCCAAAGTCACACAGCTGATAAATGGCAGAGTCGAGATTTGAGCCCATGATCTCTGACTCCCAAGCCCAGGCTCTTTCCACTGAGCCACGCTGCTTCTCTAATTAAGTCTGGGTAGAGCCTGAGGAGAACACAGAAAACACCTTGAAGACACCCCTCAAGACTTATTTGAATGGATATAAAGTATGGGTCTTAAAAGACCTTGTCCTATGAGCACTTTGTATACTGTATTGCATTCATTAGATTTTCACTAGATGTCATTGCTACCACTATAGAGAGGTTCTGAATCCTAGATTTGGAGTTTTTAAACCTTAATCTGTTAGAGGGTAACCTCCTTGTGGGCAGGAGGTGTGTCTTGTGCTTCTTTTGTACTTTCTTGAGTGCCTTGTCCAGCATATTGTCCCCAGTGGAAGCTGAAAAAAATCCATTGATAATACTCCCTTTGATGGGGATGGGGAGAAAAGAGGTGGGAGTAGCATATTGACAACTCCAGACCATCCTCATCCACGGAAATGCCTACCCCAGGTTGTGACGAACCTTAGTAATCTATGATTGGCCTTACTCAAGACACAGAAAATCTAGAGAGAGCACAAATGGAAAGAATAGCCACTTTTGTTCATAAGAGACTGCTTTTGCTGGTCTCTTGGATTTTTGTATCATATTTTTTAATCTGCACTCTTCCATTCATGGCCCTGAAAGCGTTTTGAACTACATACCTGAGGCAGAGTCACTAGATCACTTTTAAAGAAGCAACATGGCCTAGTGGATTGAGCACAGGCCTGGGATTCAGAAGGACCTGGGTTCTAATCCTGGCTCTGCCACTTGTCAGCTGTGTGATCTTGTGCAAATCACTTCATTTCTCTGTGCCTCAGTTACATCATCTGTCAAATGGGGATTAAGACTGTGAGTTCACGTGGGACATGGACTGTGTCCAACCTATTAGCTTGCATCTACCGCAGCACTTAGAACAGGGCCTGGCACATAGAAAGCACTTAACAAATACCATAAAAAACGGCTAGGGTCATATAACCAAGTTCCGCACTTTCAATCCTAAATGTAGCTCCTCTGTGGATATTGTAAAGCCTCAGGCAGGTCACTATGCTAGGTGGCAGGACTGAATAAAGCCTCATTCTTTTGCTTCACAGCTTTCCTAAGTGAGGACATCTCTCCTTCAGAGGTTAGGGCTTTACAGTTTGATTCACCTAATCAGGCAAAGCTGCATTCCTCCGAATTTCCTTATACATCTTAATGACAAGTATCAAAAGTGCCAGGTAAATGTATTCTAGCACAATGCAATGCATGGAAAGTCATTTCTCCTTTCTGTATGGATCATTTTACTTATGAAGAGTGCAATATTTAAATGTATTTAAAAGGAATTCAGACAACTTTAAAAAATCCCTTTATCTCCATAATGACTTAGTGTTTCAAGACAAAATTGGCCTCATTTTAAAAGCTCATAATTTTTCTTCTTCTTTGGTTCCTTTCTTTTTCCCCAAATGTGTCCTAGAAGATAAACCTGCTGTATGAAGCCATTGACTCAAGGAATAACAAAAGACAAGAAGAGGTCACGGGGTTTCCTTCGATAAGCCGAAATACTGCAAGATCAAAAATCCTTCCTATCTGTTCCATGAACCTGCCCACAGAGAGGAAGATAATTCAGCTCACCTCAGTCTATCCTCCCCCCAACTATTGGTGGAATAATGTGATTTTATTTTTCTCTCTGTTCTCACCCAATTCTTTTCTTTTTTCAGCATTCACAGTTGCAGCTTCGCCTGTTTCTCTGACAGCCAATTTCACACATTAATTATTCTCTCTAAAGGAATTCATTTGAAACACTGTTAAGGTTTATTCCTTTCTTGGTTTCAGTTCATATCCGATCCTGGCCTGTCACCATCTGAATAACTGGAGGATAACCAGCTACTTTCTTCACCCAACAGAACTGAATCTTAATCATTTTTGTCCCCCCTAATTGCCTCACTGATATCCCCTCATCTTGCCTCCCCTCTGCTATATTTCTGTGGCCATGTTTTCAATATCCTTCGGGTAGCAAAAGGTTTGTAAGAGATGCTTTCTTTCTTTCTTTCTCTCTCTCTGTCAACACAAAACAAACTCCATTGGACACTCTTTTTCAAGAGATTCCATATTGCCAAAGCTACCTATAGGCTATTAGTAAGGGTTTCACTTGTTGGAGGAACTGGCCCTCTGAGAACTCTTAGCTTCTCAAAAAGGGAGCTTTGGAGGGAAGCAGCCACCCAGTTAGCGCCCAGCTGGTCCTCGTGGAGCAGTGTAACGATACCAGCTGGAAAAGCTAATGAGAGGGGAGCAAGCACCTGAGTGAGTGGAAGAGAGCAGTTTTGTTGCTGTCCTGGTGGAAGTGCCAGGCACATTTTTGCAGCCCAAAGAACTCTAACTTGGACAAAGATTTTTGGGGGTTGCATTCGTGTCTGAGTTAAACATGGGGGGACTGAGGCTTTGTCGAGTCAGTTTGACCAGCAATGTCGCTATGGAAGGGGACCGCTCACAAGTTGAAAAATCAGATGAAGGGCTCAAGAGCTTGGCATACACAAGAAGCCTTCACAGTAAGTTATTTTCTCTTTTTTCCTGCTCTGTGTCTGGGGGGCAACAGTCTGAGGACAATCCCAAGTGAAGAGGGAAAGGGAGAAATGGTGGAGTGAAACAATGCTATGCAGAGGGGAGACAATGTGCCTGAGGAGAGGGGTGAGGGAAGGGACAAAAATCCACCGGAGTGACAAATACTCAAAACAAAGTATAGGTTATAGGTTCACTTAAAGGAACATTAAAGGGGAATAGCTTAGATGAGGGGGCAGAAAAGAAGATGTTTCCTAGTTTTGAGGACTGTTTTGTCACATTTACCTTGCTGTTGATCTGATTATTTTACAAGGGTTGTGAGATTGAAATGGAATCCAGAATTTCCCTTGCTTAAGAGTGGATCGAATGTTCATCTAATAGTGGTCAACCTAGCGTGCTACCAGTGAAAATTACCTGTGTCTAGTCCTTAAATCAAGACCATTCTCCTTTGCCTGTATTCAGTACAAACGAGTGATTGGCTTTAAAACAGACTTTACTTGGGTCTCTTCCTGAGTAAATAATGGAAGGAGAAGCAGATGCATACCTTTAATAAATTCTCAACGTTTTTACTTTATGAATTTTGGAATGTTTGCAGTAAAGAGAAATCTTTACTCTTCTTTGTGATTATGCCTCCTGTGACATCCCTACCTAGTTTCCTTTTCACCTAAAGGCTTCTGGCATTGCGATTTCTGCATTAGACCACAAAGTTCAGATAAACTGGCAAAAAACAAAACAATCTCTTTTTTGCCTGAAACAGCATTGTTTTATAGTTATTAATGACCATGGGTTTGTGTGAAATTTAAAACTCAAGTGAAGCCCAAGTGAAACTCCTGAAGTCCCTCAAATGCACTGTCAGATACAGAATAATGACTTGATCATTTTAAATGAGGGGCATTAAAAATTTGTCACCTTGTAATGGGTGTTTTGAACCCAGGTTAAGTAAACACTGCCAAGACATTGACTACCACAAGTAAACTTAACCCAGTAATGCCTCATTTCTTACAGGCTACCAAGCAACTTTTAAGTAGCAATTATTTACAATCATAACCGATCTGTCTTGGATTTGAGAATTATTAAAGTCTTGGAAAAGCATGCTCAAGCTCCAGTAACCTGAGGGCTTTATTTTTACTGAATTTGTTCTGCCCTAAACTCCCAAGCCAAGCCAAATGAGGCGGGGATCTGGAACACAGATGGATCCACAGTGAGCTACATCCCCAGTATTGTCGCAGCAGAGGGGCTAATTTTAGCTCATCTGCTGTTAGGAGTCAGCTGAGCATTTTTAGAATATCCTCTTGGACCCCCTGCTTGGGAAAAGTTGCCTTGGACCTGACAGGTTTCCATCCCCATAGAAAAGGCTCCTGTCTTAACTGGTATTTAACTGTCAACTCCTTGTCTTCCCCTTCTAGACTGTGAGGCCATTGTTGGGTAGGGACCATCTCTATATGTCTAACTTGTACTTCCCAAGCACTTAGGACAGTGCTCCGCACACAGTAAGTGCTCAATAAATATGATTGAATGAATGAATGAATTTCTACTCTAAGTCTTTGGGTCAAGGTTCCGTGTTTTAACATCAGAAGAGCATTGAAACTGAGGGTGATTTGTCTTGGTGAAGGTAAGTCACCCTCGGTTTTCAGGGAGAAACAAAGTTCTTTGATCAGCAAGGATATCTCCAACAATTCTGAAATACATTCCTCACTGAAAGGCCCTGGTATGTTTGCAAAAGGGAGAGCCAGGATGTTTGCATTGGGCTTCCAAATACCTTCCAGGAGGCACGCTCTGCTTGCGGGAGATGACTGAGCTGGGATAGCGATTATTTTTGCACGCAGTCCTAGGCAAAACCCAAGTCCTTTAGATTCTCTGCTGTCCTTCTAATGTAAAGGAACAGGAACCATCTGTCTCAGCCACTCTGGACAGAGTGTGCTTTACTCTGTCTTTCCCCATCCTGATATCCCCGCCCCATTTCCAGGATTGGCTTCCCTTGGTGTCTGTTTCCTTCTCCGTCCCGGCCAGAGGGAAAAAGAAGGTGTGGGAGGACTTTCTATTGAGTCATAGATCCAAACAGCTCCCTGCTGCAATGCTTAGCCATCCACATTATCTCCACACCTGGTTCCAGACTCCATTCCTTGTAGACATTCTCCAGTCTGTTCTGTGGGATGGAGAGAGGAGTGTTTGGGATGTGGGATGGAGAGTACTGCGGTTTGGTGTTTTGTTTTTTAAATAACTTCTCTAAGGAATATTCAGGTGAAACAGTGCTGCTCAGGAGTCAGAAGAGTTGAGTTCTAATCCCAGCTCCATCACTTGCTTGCTGTGTGACCTTGGGCAAGTCCCTTATCTTTTCTTGGCCTCAATTTCCTCATCTGTAAAATGGACCTTCAATACTTGTTCTCCCTCCTACTTTGACTGTGAGCCCCATGTGGGTCAGGGACCATAACTGCCCTGTTTATCTGTACTTCATACAGTGTGCTGGGTACGTAGGAAGTGCTTAACAAACACCACAATTATAGTAATTATTCCTCAGAGTTCACTACTGTTTTGGGGCAATGAGTTCAGGATGCCGATCCCTGGGTGGTGACCTGTTGTGATTAGGTGTTTTCAAATTCAAACAGTACCAAACTAGTGAGCACCGAACTAGTGAGAGAACTTAAACTGAGCAGTCCTGCAGGTGGGTCTGCATGGATGATGGAAGATGCCATATCAACAAGCAGCAGTGTGGATAATGACCAAGTGGCATTTATTAAGTGTTTCTTATTTTCTGAACACTGGGGAAGATTCAAAATGAGCAGTGCCCAAGAGAAAAGGGTGCAGAATCCCTAGATATGTTTTCACTGGAGCCTGCTGTGAGTAGCATATGTGACAAATAGAGAAGCAGCATAGCTCAGTGAAAAGAGCACGGGCTTGGGAGTCAGAGGTCATGAGTTCTAATCCCAGATCTGCCATACGTCTGCTGTGTGACCTTGGGCAAGTCACTTCACTTCTCTGCACCTCATCTGAGAAGCAGCATGGCTCAGTGGAAGGAGCCCGGGCTTTGGAGTCAGAGGTCATGGGTTCAAATCCCAACTCTGCCACTTGTCAGCTGTGTGACTTTGGGCAAGTCACTTAACTTCTCTGTGCCTCAGTTACCTCATCTGTAAAATGGGGATTAAGATTGTGAGCCCCCCATGGGAAAACCTGATTATGTTGTAACCTCCCCAGCGCTTAGAACAGTGCTTTGCACATAGTAAGTGCTTAATAAATGCCATTATTATTATTATTATTATTAAGCACTTATCAAATGCCATCATCATTATTAATGAGGGCTCTTAGCCCTAAATCCTGGGCAGAATTGCCCCATGAGTCTCAAGCCATTATGAGCAGGGAACATATCTGCTAATTATGTTGTATTGCATTCTCCCAAGCATTTAGTACAGTGCTTTGCGCGTAGTAAGCACTCAATAAATATCATTGATTTAGGAGGGCTCGGCCCCCTGTTAGCCTGTGGTAGATTCTAAAGCCTTCCACTTCATACTTTCCAGTAATGACAGATTGGAGACCTCAAAGCAGTGTGCCCCCTACAAGTCCCTGCATCTCTCTCCCAACCACCATCTCTCACCTGTAGCCTCATGTTAAGGGGACTTACAGAGAACTAGCCTCCCCAGGGCTGGCCTCAGGAAGGGCATGGAGAAAGCCCTCTTTCTCCCCAATTCCACTTGGCTTCCCGGCACCCAGAAACCCTTCTCCAGCCCCTTCCAAAGGAAGACACCAAATCAGAGATCTCAATGGCATTTAGTAGTAGTCTTAATTTGATAAAAAAATTAAACAGATTTCCAGTTCAAATAGTCTTTCCCTAGCTCTAACACTCCCCCTCTCCCCCTGCCAGGACCCTCTTTACTTTCCCATTGGCATCACAGGGCTCAAGTTCAACTGCTCCTTTAATTATAATAATTTTGGTATATTTTAAGCACTTACTATGTGTCAAGCACTGTTCTAAGCACTGGGGGAGATACAAGGTAATCAGGTTGTCCCATGTGGGGCTCACACAGTCTTCATTTCCATTTCCCAGATGGGATAACAGGCACAGAGAAGTTAAGTGACTTGCCGAAAGTCACCCAGCTGTTAAGTGGTGGAGCTGGGATTCGAACTCATGACCTCTGACTCCCAAGCCCGCACTCTTTCCATTGAGCCATGCTGCTTCCTTTCCCCTCTTCTTTGGGATATTCCAGGTTCCAAATCACCCTCTCCATGTCCTTTGGATGGCAGGTTCTCTCAATGTCCTTTCTCCTCCTCAGAAGTAGAAGTCTCACTCTTTGAGTCCTGGTCACTGGATCCTGAACTTTGAGGTTATCATTACCTGGACCCAGGATCATCTCTGATCTCTCCATGTTCCCTGTGCCCATCCATAAGGAAAACAGGAGAGACCCTCTGTCATGCTCTCCCAGGCTCATGACTGGATGAATGTGTCCTACCCCAACTACCTGGCCTTGCTACTTTTTTTTTTATAATGATATTTGCTAAGTGCTTACTCTGTGCCAGGCACTGTTCTTAAATGCTGGAGTAGATACAAGATTATCAGGTGGGACGCAGTCCCTGTCCCACATGAGGCTCACAGTCTTCATCCTCATTTTACAGAAGAGGTAACCGAGGTACAGAGAAGTGTAGTGACTTACCTAAGGTCACAAAGCAGGCACATGGTGGAGCAGAGTCTAGAACCCAAGTCCTTCTGACTCCCAAGCCTCTGTTCAGTCCATTAGGCCATGCTGCTTCTCTACTTCTTGCCCAGTCCTTCCCACTGATTGGCTCAACTCCAGATACTGCCACATAATATACATAAAATCAATCAATGGTATTTATTGAGCACTTACTATATGCAGAGGAATCATTCATTCAATCATACTTATTGAGTACTTACTGTGTTTACAGCACTGTTCTAAGCATTGGGAAAGTATAATACAACAGTAAACAGATACATTCCCTGCTCACAACAAGCTTAGAGTCTAGAAGTGGGGAGACAGTAACACAAATGAATAAATTACAGATATGTACATAGGTGCTATAAGGCTGCGAGTGGGGAAGAACAAAGGGAACAATGCAGGGTGATGCAGAATGGAGTGGGAGTAGAGGAAAGGGGATCTTGGAGAAGGTCTCCTGGAGGAGATGTGCTTTCAATAAGGCTTTGAAGAGGGGGAGATTCGTTGTCTGTTGGATTTGAGGAGTGAGGACATTCCAGGGCAGAAGAAGGATGTAGGTGAAGAGTCAGTGGTGAGATAGCGAGATTGAGGCACAGTGAGAAGGTTAGCATTAGAGGAGTGAAGTGTGTGAGCTGAATTATAAGATAATATTGAGGTGAGGTAGGAGGGTGCAAATTGATGGAGTGCATTAAAGCCAGTGGGGAGGAGTTTTTGTTTGATGCAGAGGTGGATGGGCAACCCCTGGAATTTTCTGAGGAATGGAATGGCATTAATTACACTTGCCTCGGGAAGCGGCTCCACAGAATGTCTCTCCTGTCTTCCTCTTTCCTCTCCTGAATGTGGGAACTAGTTGGACTCACCATCACTGACTCACATGTCATGTCTTGTCTTATACTGTCGAGTCATTTCCGATCCATAGCGATACCATGGACACATCTCTCCCAGAATACCCTGTTCTCCATCTGTAATCATTCTGGTAGTATATCCAGAGAGTTATCTTGGTAAAAATACTTAAGTGGTTTACCACTGCCTCCTTCCGCGCAGTAAATTTGAGTCTCCGCCTTCGACTCTTTCCCGTGCCGCTGCTGCCCAGCATAGGGGAGTTTTGACTTGTAGCAGGTTGCCTTCCACTGGCTAGCCACTTCCCAAGCAAGGAATGGAATGGGTAGGCCTCTGCTTGACTCTCCCTCCCATAGCCGAGACTGGTAGAGAACTGGAAACTGTCCAGGTGTGACCCTGAGGGGGGACTCACGTGTACATATCTGTAATTTATTTTATGCTAATGTCTGTCTCCCCCTGTAGACTGTAAGCTTGTTGTCAGGAGGAAATGTATTTGTTAATTGTTATATTGTACTTTCCCAAGCACTCAGTATAATACTCTGCACACCGAAAGTGCTCAGTCAATATGATTGACTGAGATTGACCAGTTCTTCCCATCCTCTTGTTTGCTCACCTATGCGTCTCGCCGTGAGTTTCACTTAGCTAATCCATTGGGTTCTCATGACTGATCTTCCCTAATTAGGAGTTATGCACCACTTGAAAAGTCTTATGTGCTGGGAAATGTATTCATCTAATTAGGTTCCCCATGCTAAAACCCAAAGTCAAATGTGCTCAGAATTCTGAGCGCTTCAACCATAGGGGAATGATGGGAAACTGGGATGAACAGTCTTTCACCAAGATGAGACCAAAAACTTATCCTCATGAAAATGTAAGTTACCCCATAATTAGCATCTGGAATCTAGGGACTTTATGCTTGTGGAAGAGAAAGTAAGTTCAGGAGTTACTGAAAAGAGTGGTAGTTTCGATATGTGTAGTAAAAGCAAATTGAAGTATTGTAGAATCCAACAGGTTTATGTCAGTATTCCTGAAGTATGCTGTGGCAAAGTAATCCCAAAGTAACAAAGGTGAATCAACCCTTCTAGAGGCAGACAATAATAGCTGTTTCTTAATTTACTGGCAGGTTATGAATAATGAAAATAATAATTGTGATATAATTAAGTGCTTACTAAATGTCATTCACTGTAATAAGTGCAGGAATTAGGTACAAAATCATCAGGTTGTTCACACTCCCTGTCCCATGATATTTGTTAAGCGCTTACTATGTGCCAGGCACTGTTCTTTGTGTTGGGTTAGATACAAAATTATCCATTTGCACGCGGTCTCTGTCCCACACAGGGCTCTCAATCTTAATCCTCATTTTACAGATGAGGGAACTGAGGCCCAGAGAAGTGAAATGGCCTGCCCAAGGTCACACAGCAGACAAGCGATGGAGCCGGGATTAGAACCCAGGTCCTTCCAACTCCCAGGCTTATGCTCTACCCACTAGGCCACACCTGCTTCTCATGATTTCTGTTATCTTTATGAATATTTTCTATGGAGTAGTCCCATTTTAAAGGTCACTACAGTAATAAGTTTTCCACCAGTTACCTCCTTCAGCTGCTGCATAGTCAAGCATTCTTCAAGTTCAGCATTATTTCTAAATTGCAGTCTATATTTTCCTTGATTAAATGCCATCCCATTCGATGATAGGTTTAGTGGTACCATAGGCTCGACATCATCAAAGAACAAACATTATCGTTAAAACAGCCAATTCTTTCTTATTCACATAAGGGGTTAGTTGGTCAGTTTTTTTTATCATCCTTTTAGCCATATTTCTTAGGGTCAACAGTATGATCCTGGGTATTCCTTTTAAAGACACTGCACATCAACTAAATGCTCTCTATAGGCGTAGTAAACCTTGTATGCTTAAAGTATAATCATCATCTCTGAAACTAATGTGATGGAAAGACACTTCCTTAGAAAAAGGGTTTATTTCTTTTTAATTAAGTACATAGAGCAAATAGACAGGGGTCATTTGACTATGGCTATCAAAAACAAATCAATTGAGCAAAGTGAGAAATATATAGCTCTTCCTGGATTTCAGTTTCTTATCAGAGAGAAATTTCCTCAATTAAAAAAAAGTCCAGCATGTTGCCTGAAATAGATGATAGCTCTGATAAAACAATGATAATAATAATAATAATGGCATTTATTAAGCGCTTACTATGTGCAAGGCACCGTTCTAAGCACTGGGGTGGTTACAAGGTGATCAGGTTGTCCCACGGGGGGCTCACAGTCTTAATCCCCATTTTCTAGATGAGGGAACTGCGGCACAGAGAAGTGAAGTGACTTGCCCAAAGTCACACAGCTGACAATTGGCGGAGTCGGGATATGAACCCATGACCTCTGACTCCAAAACCCATGCTCTTTCCACTGAGCCACGCTGCTTCTCTTAATGACAGTGATTTGGTAAGTAATCAAAGTACCTATCAGAGGCAAATTACCTATTTAGGGAGTCAAATAGTCTTCCTAGGAGAGGTGTCGCAATCTTTATCAAGGAGATGTTTGCCTAACTTCTTTGGAGTTTTGCATCTTCATTCTTTGCTTGGCCCTGAAGTAATCACTGATCATCGATCATATTTTTTTAGCACTTAGGGTGTGCAGAGCACTGTACTAAGCCCCTGGCAGAGAACAGCATAACAGTATAGCAGACACATTGATTAAATTATGAAGATAATAATAATAATCATGGTATTAAGCACTTATTATGTGCCAGGTGCTGTTCTAAGCGCTGGGGTAGATACAGGATAATTGGGTTGGTCACAGTCCCTGTCACACATGGGACTCACAGTCTTAGTCTCCATTTTACAGACAGGGACTGTAAACTGAGGCATAGAGAAGTTAAGTGACTTGCCCAAGGTCACACAGCCGACAAGTGCTGGAACCAGGATTAGATCCCATGATCTTTTGGTTTCCAGGCACATAGGTGCTGTGGGGCTGAGGGTGTGGTGAATAAAGGGTACAAATCCAAGTGCAAGGGTGTTGCAAAAGGAAGAGCGGTTAGTCCAAGGTCTCAGCATGAGTTGTTCCTCTGTCCTGCTCTCCCAGGGACACAGCTCACTTCTCTTCACCTTCAAGATGGCCTAGGTTCTCCTTCTTCTTCCCAACCTGCTCCTCTACTTCCTCCCCAATCCATCTCTCAGATTGGTTTGATTAACACTTCAGGGAGGGAAACCAAGGAATGCCTCCTCCCTCTCCTAAATTTGGGGAACAGTCATCATGTAATCATCTATTTTCTTTACAGTACCTTGGCTATTATTACTTCCCCTTGATTGTGTTCATTTTAGCTGTCCTCATTTTCATGGCCACTAGCAGATGATTCCCTGGTAATTGTCAGAGTCTACAGCTCTGACTCTGACTTTCTCATTATACCACTGTGGCAAAATCTTGGAGTTTCTCCTAAGGGTAATATTTGCTGCAGTTTTTGGTTTCCTTTTCCTACTGGTTGGCAAAACTGTTCCCATCCCTGCATTGCTCCTACTAGAATCAGAGAGATTTCTCTCTGAGCCGTTACTTGCTAAAAGTGATCATCCCTTCCAACACAAGAGGTTTGCTCTCTTTAGGGTAAACAGTGTAGGAAGCAGAAGCAGTGTGGCTCAATGGAAAGAGCATGAGCTTTGGGGTCAGGTCATGGGTTCAAATCTTTCCTCTGCCAATTGTCAGCTGTGTGACTTTGGGAAGTCATTTCTCTGTGCCTCATCTGTAAAATGGGGATTAAAACTGTGAGCCCCCTGTGGGACAACCCGATCACCTTGTAACCTCCTCAGTGCTTAGAACAGTGCTTTGCACATGGTAAGCACTTAATAAATGCCATAATTAATTAATTAGGAACCTAGCCTTGCAGTCACCTATCTAGGTGGTTTGAACTACAAATCCCAATAATCCTGGGTGACCTAAACTCAAAATGTTCCCATCTTCTAGCCTGTGAGCTCACTGTAAGCAGGGAATATGTTTAATGTTACATTGTATTCTCCCAAGCGCTTAGCACAGTGCTTAGCATGCAGTAAGTGCTCAATAAATATGATTAATAATAAGAATTGTAATAATAATCCAGTTGTGAAAGTGGCAGCATTTCAAATCACTGTATAGTTTAGCCAGGACTGTCTCAATTCTAGCATACATGATTCATAGTATTTATTGGGCACTTATGTTTATGTGTTTTTTCCTAAAAATTATGTAGAAGAGCAGACATCTGTAATTTATAATAGTTGGGGTATTTGTTAAGATTCCCAAGCACTGTACTAAGTACTGGGATACTTACACGATAATCAGGTTGGACATAGTTCATGTCCCACAGTCTAAATATGAAGGAGAACAGGAATTAAATCCACATTTACAGATAAACAAGCTGAGGCACGGGGAAATTAAGGGTGTCCAAGATCACCCAGCGGTCAAGTTGCAGACAAGGATTCAAACCCAGGTCCCCTGATTCCCAGATCCATGCTCCATATGTTAGGCCATGTTGCTTGCCTATCTTGCATGTAGGTTCTGTCTAACCCTTCACCTGACCCTGATTTAAACACAGGATTTTGACATCTCTTGGTGTTTTGATGACTGAATTTAAGCATTTCACCCAGTCATTGGAATTTACTCGTAGTTGAACTTCCATTTGGTTGTAGAATGATTTGTTTCCAGGTAGCTCATCTCTCCACCAATGAGTTGCCAAAGAGAGTAATCCCTCCAAGGACAGACCTTTGCTCCTTCGTGTCTGAAGTCATTTTTGCCCAGATTCTCCCTACAATGCTTAGGTGGAACTTCTGGAGAGAGAACATCTTTGGGTCAGTCTGCTAGTGATTCATGATACTCGTCCTGGAGACACAAGGGGCAGAGTTGGCAAGGCAAGGATTGAGGTCTATACTGGGTTATGCTGGTATCATTCCATCTGTTTGTGCTCCAAGCATGCTTAGCCAAAACTGTATGTTGTCAATTTATAATGAGTGCTTACTGTCTGCAGAGCACTGTAATAAGTGCTTGGAAGAGTACACTATAACAAATTTGGTAGATATGGTCCCTGCCCATAAACAGCTTGCAGTCTAGAGAAACAGACATTAAAATAAATTACAGAAACAGAAGTGCTCTTGAGTGAATAAAGGATACAAATCCAAGGGCCTGAGTGATGCACAAGAGAGAAGGTAGAGAGGAAATTAGGATTTAGTCGGGGAAGACCTCTTGGGAGAGATGTGATTTTTAATAAGGCTTTGAGAAGCAGTATGGCCTAGCGACTAAAGCATGGGCCTGAGTGTAACCCTTGCCCTTCTCAGGCTTGGACTCTGGGGCAGAGAGGATTAATTCTCTGGAGAAGACCCTAATGCTAGGAAAATTCCAGGGAAAATGTGGAAGCGGCAGTCCAGCAGCTAGATGGGTAGAAACCATAACAACGGTAATGGAAGAACCATTAGTAAAGTTACAAATTATGGCAGAACATAGGATGTTCTGGAGAAAATATATCCATAAAGTTTCTATGAATAGGGAACAACTCTAGCATTTGATAACAATAATAACTCCAGCGCTTAGTACCGTGCCTGGTACATAGTAAGTGCTTAAGAAATACCATAACTATTAGTAGGGAATTGTCAAGCTAAGAGAGTAGGAGATAAGGTTGTTGAGTATTTTAAAGCCAGTGGTAACACATATTCATTCTTTTATTAGCATGATTTGACTGTGTGTGTGTGTGTGTGTGTGTATACTTGTCTACATGTGTTAGGAATCACGTGGCTACCTCGTGAAATGGCCTTAGGTAATCCTTAGGTAATTCAGCACGTTGGAGGGGGAGAAGCAATGGGGAATAAAGGAAAGAGAACAGGCCTAGGAATCAGAGGACCTGTGTTCTATTCCGAGGTCCATCACTTGTCTGCTGTGTGACCTTGGGTAAGTCAGCTAACTTCTCTGTGCCTCATCTCAACTGTAAAATGGGTATGAAGACTATGAGCCCTATTGAGGACAGTGACAGTGTCCAACCCAATTTTCCTGTGTCCACCCCAGTGCTTAGTACAGTTCCTGGCATGTAATAATCACTTAACAAATGCCATTGGAAAAAAAAATCCACACAACGCTCCTGAAAATTCAGTCTGAATATGTCCTTACATTATCTTCTTTTTTTCTGCTTCTGCCAAAGAGCTGGCTAGCTGTATAACCCCTATTATTTTATTATGTCTAACATTTATTAAGTGTGTACAATGTGCAGAGCAATATACTAAAAGCTGGGGTAATTACATGAAAATCAAATTAAGACACGGTCTGGGGCTCACCCTCTAAATGGGGGAGGAAAGCCACACATAACAATGAGAGCATAATCCAGCCTGACAGCCAGAATGCTGCAGTTGCAAGATAGACTGCAATCTCCTTAAAGACAGGGCCTTTAGCTAATTTTTGTTATTTATTCCTTTGGACCAGTGAGTTCTGTGGCTTTGTGGACTCTAAATAACTTTTGATACTATTTGTCTGGGATCATATAACTGATATAACTCCAGTCAAACAAAATGAAATCATAGTGTTAATTCCCTGCCTAAGCAAAATTTAGTAGAGCCTGTCAGAATTATTAGGATTAGTTTATATGCATTAAATCTGAATCTCCTCAGGAGATGAAGTGGTTCTGGTGAATAGCACAGAGGTTTAGAAATCAAGTAAATGGGTTCAGCTCTTGTTTACTGACATTGCAGCCATCTTGAGTAAATGAAGTAGTGATTACCAGTCGACGAACTTGAGGATTTCAACCACTTAAACCAAATTAATTTTGCATGTTCTTCAAAAAGGCATAGTAAACTCTTTTTAATCTTTACGATAATATGTTCAAGCAGTTTGACAAAACATCCATTCTACCTGTACCCCAGATGTGTTTGCCACTGATCTGTAATTTATGAAGTCGGCTTGTGGTCTTTAGGCCAAGCAAAGGTTAAATTTTAGAGGAGAAAGACCATAAGAGAATCCAACTTCATTTCAGGAAGTGTTGTCCCAGTTTTGTGTGCCCTGAGCCATTAATTACTGCCACAACTTTAGGAAAAACTCTTTGGGGCTGAGGTTATACACCCAATTCAGGTACATTTAGAAAATCCCCTCAGACCTGTGAATTCTCTGGACAGTGTGAGAGAAAAAAAATGACGTATCACTCTGACAACTTTTTATGCTTGTTAAATAGTTCAGGTTTCAAGAGGGCAAATGTGGTGGTTTTGCCGATTTTCATCCAGATTTCAAAAGAATTGGTCAAGGAGTACTTCCCTGGAGTTCTTGAGGGACTGGACTTTCAAAACCAGATCCTCAGAATGAATGAGAGTTCAGGTGATCCTTTGAAGAGGACCCAGCCAACTCGGGCCTGCAATTTTGGGTTGCAGTATGTGGATTTAGCCTTTTTCATTGCTTGGAAGAGATGGAAGCAGCTTGGCTCAGTGGAAAGAGCACGGGCTTTGGAGTCAGAGGTCATGGGTTCAAATCCCAGCTCCTACACTTGTCAGCTGTGTGACTTTGGGCAAGTCACTTAACTTCTCTATGCTTCAGTTGCCTCATCTGTAAAATGGGGATTGAGACTGAAAGCCCCCTGTGGGACAACCTGATTGCCTTGTAAACTCCCTAGTGCTTAGAACAGTGCCTTACACACAGTAAGCACTTAATAAATGCCATTATTATTATTATGGAACGCATCACTTTTTTTTAGCCTGGCTTCATCTGACCTACCCCTGCATAGGGAGGACATAGATGGAATAAAACTCTGAAGGATCAGCCTAGCTGCCCTCCTGTAGCTTGATCTGGGTTCTGGAGAGGGTCAAGGTAAGGATGGGTAACTGCCTCTGTTAAGGGCAGCCCCATCTATCTTCACGTAGAGCCCAGGGGCCCAGTCTCTAGGAGCCCTGAGATGGGGTGGCATCCATCTGCATGCTTCAATAGATATTATTCAAGGCATCCCAACTCATATCCCGTGCTGCTTTGGGGCAAGAAAAGCTTCTAGGCATTCAAAGGTGATTTGGCCAAGTCTGTCTTCTAACCCCCAGAGAGCAGGAAGTATAGTCCAGTCCCAAAGTGACCCTGGGGTACCGACCATCTCAATGCTATCTCGTGGCTGCCTGAGCCAGCAGGCAGAACTTGGAATTAAGGGTGGGATACCACCCCCACCACCAAAACTGCTAGATTGACAGCCCAAGCCGGGAATACAGAAGGTATCCTTCACCTCCGTGCCAATCAAATCAGGTATGAAAGAGGGGGGAGGGCAGAGATTGGATAAACTGAGGCCGGAAGCTGGAATGGCCTAGGAACACAGGTGATAAATACCTGTCGCCTCTGACTTTCGGAGGCAGAACACCGAGACACGCAGCAGCAGTGGCCCACGTGTCCTTCTCTGCCCATAAGGCCAGATGCCCACTCTGCAACCAGAACCAACACACTGAGGAAAGGACCGCTGGATGGGTGAGTGTCTCACCGAACGTACACGGGTGGGAGCCAGGTGCCCCGCTGTGGATGGGGAACATATGTGGATTCCTCCTGTGTAGGGAGAGCACATGGTGAGAGCTAGCCGCCCACCACGTGCGTGGGTAACTTAATGGATTCCTCCCATGTGGGAAAGTAATTCTTCCCGAGCAGAAAGTGCGCGTGGGTGAGAGCAAGCCACCTCACCCACGCGCGAGTAACATATGATTGTGTTCCTCCTGTTAGGGAAGCTCTATTACAATTGATTACATTCCTTCCAAAAGGGAAGTTCAATCCACTGTGCCTCAACAATTAAATAATTCAATTTGCCTTGTGGAATAAATTTTATATAAAACTCAGGCTTTCCATCCCCAGCATCTCTCTTTCTTTCTCTCGCCGCGCCAATTACTGAACGAACCTGTTCCCGGACGATGGGTGATGAGCCCCCAAAAGGCAACTGCAGAGCATGAGAAGTGTACGGAGACTGGTTCGTCACCCCTCCTCACCTGGAAGAGCTCAGAGCAAATGCCTTCACAGCTTGAGGAAAAAAGTTGCAGCCAGGGCTGGTGGCTCAAGAACAGCCTATCTCTGGAGGATACTACTACTAATAATAATAATGGCATTTATTTAGCACTTACTATGTGCAAAGCACTGTTCTAAGCACTGGGGAGGTTACAAGAAGGTTACAAGGTGATAAGGCTGTCCCACGTGGGGCGGGGGGGGCTCACAGTCTTCATCCCCATTTTACAGATGAGGTAACTGAGGCCCAGAGAAGTGAAGTGGCTTGCCCAAAGTCACACAGCTGACAATTGGCGGAGCCAGGATTTGAACCCATGACCCCTGACGCCAAAGCCCGGGCTGTTGCCACTGAGCCACGCTGCTTCTCATATAATAAAAAGCCTACTTCTCCTCCTATACCAGTATGGCTGCTGGTCTGTGCACAAGTGCAGGGATTGGGGAATTAGGAAACCTGGCTTTCAGCCCCAACTCTACAGGGAGGGAAATACCTGCTGGGGTAGGTTTCTCATTCAAGAATGAACCTAGCGTGTTTGGCAAAATAGACTAGCTCAGAGGAAGTCCTAAATCCTGAAAAGATTAGCTGGCCAATAATAATAACACCCCCAATAATTATAATAACAGTATTTAAGCACTTACTATATGCCAAGCCCTTGTACTTCCCAAGTGCTTAGTACAGTACTCTGCACACAGTAAGTGTTCAATGAATATTATTGAATGCATGAATATTAGATAATCAGGTCCCACCTGGGACTCACAGTCTAAGTCAGAGGGAGAACAGGTATTGAATCCCCATTTTGTGAATGAGAAAACTGAGGCACAGAGAAGTTAAATGACTTCTTCAAGGTCACACAGCTGAAAAGTGGCAAAGCCAGTGTTAGAATCCAGGGCCTCTGACTCCCAGGAAGGTATTTTTCCCCAGCCAGCCTGGATGATGTAAGCACCAAATGGTTACCAAAGCAATCGTGTGCTGTGTTATGATATTGTAGCATAACCTAGGCACTAAGCCGCTCTCAATTTGGCCAGAAACAGGATCTACACATGGAAGAACTAAATCACGCGTTCTGCAGTTTGCTGCACTTCTGTCTGCCTACTCATTCATTGCAGTCTGTGCCCAGGGAGAAAATGATTGGCAGGAAGAAGAGGGCTTGAATGGCCCTATGCAAGCCACTAGTATTATAATCCATTCTTTTGTGCAGATTTTGAAGTCTTGAGACCAAGGCTTGTCGGTCATTCTTGATGGGCGCCTCCATCATTAGCATTCCCATTCAGTGCCGTTTCATAATTTTCCTCTCCCTGTCCCATTTGGGGTCTGTAAAATGACTTCCTAGGATTTTGGTTTCAATTAAATGTCTCAGCTACCAAGGAACCCCACAGTTCTTAGTTTGGCTTTGTCCTTACAGTACATTACTGATAAAATGGGGTATGCCTTGATTAAAATTTCAATCGGATTATTATTTTTTTTAATTCAGAACTGTCCCACTCGACTCACTATGGCCAATAGATGAGTGAGAAGTATAACTGTTTACTGAAACTGGCAGAAATACAAAGGCAAATAGACATGTGTGTATATCCTACTTTTATATGTGGGCCCTAGAAGTGTCTGACAGTATCAATAAATGTCCTTTTACAAGTATTATGATATCCAGGGCTCATCAGAAGTAACATTTAAAATACCCTCACACCAAAAAGACAGTTACATTTGAGTGAAAGCCAGATTTATTGGGAAAATAATCACCCAATTCCTGTAATTGGATGGCTCTAAGAATCACCAGTTTCAATTACTTAAGGATTGTGATGGGCTTTCACCTTGTGAAAATGCAGGAAGTTGGCTAACCTATTTATTTTTGAACATAGTGGATAAATGAATAAATGTATTTCTACATTATTTAAATCTAATTTCAACCATAATTTATAAGATGAAAATTGCTCTATTTCTTAATCAGAACCACTGTTGTGGAACTTCTTTATTAAAGGCCTCCTTTTCATATAATTTAGTGTTCCTGTAAGAAAATGAATTCTTCTATCTCAAAATTACAATTGATTAGGACTTTTTCACCTTTTCTCCTTTCCAAAACCTGTTTTTTTTTGGGGGGTGGTGGGAGGGGGCAGGATGTTTCTTATGGTATTTGTGAAGTGCTTACTGTGTACCTGGCACTGGGGAAGATACAAGTTAGTCAAGTTGGACACAGTCCATGTCCCACATGAGGCACACAGTCTTAATCCCCATTTTAAAGATGAGGGAACTGAGGCACAGAAAAGTTAAGTGACCTGCCTGAGATCACACAGCAGACAACTGGTGGAGCCGAGCCAGGATTAGAACCCAGGTTCTTTTGAATCCCAGGACCCTGCTCTATCCACTAAAGCCATGTGGCTTCTCACCAGGATAGGGTGAAGTCTGAGGGCCCTCCTTTGTTTTATTTTGCTGTTGCATTTCCATTTTGTCCATATTTGCCTTTACATTTTGTGAGTTCTTGCCTTGCTCTTCTTTACAATGCAGGGAGTCTAGAAAGGAAATGGGGGAAAGGAAAGGTTTTAGAGGACGTTACCCACCTAGTATTCATTAGGGCTCATCCTGTTCCCTTCAACTTTATCTGACCAAAGTCATTCCCATCTCATCATCACCAAGGAGAAGGCAGGAAAGCATGATATACAATCTCAGGAAAGTGAAAGGAGATGTGCAAAGAAAACAGACCCTTTTAGAGGTATCATCAGATCCCATCAATTGCTGACACCGGTCCTTGACAAAATGAAATTGCTTGGATGAATAGAATCAAGATGTATGGTTCTGTGAATCATTTTAGGTGAAGATGAATGAACCAGACCTCTTCATTGCAATCATTTCTTCTAAACAGGAATATTTTTCCTTCAATCAAAGAAAAATCAGTCTTCTTACCAAATCTTCCCATTTTTCAAAACAAACATTGCCACTTGTTCTCTCACTAGGACTGTTCTTTAATTCACGAAGTTAAACCCACCCACGCTAGCCCTGAACCTTCCTGGAAATTAGTTTGCACTTACTCCCCAAATAGTATTTACTGACTGGTAGATCCTTAACATTATGGACTATCACTGTAACATGTCAACATCCCCAGTAACCTTGCTAAGGACATCTGAAAAAGAAAGGGAAAGATGAGACTGCAATTTAGCTAATTAAAAATGGACTAGAAATGACTTACCGAGAAAACTAAGCATTTTCCAATAGGAACACTGTAAAATATGTATACTACAGTATTACATGCAAAAAGATTTAATCTTAAAAATATGAAATTTTAACTACAGCTAATGGATAGGGACACCTTCAAGATTGTAAGGGAACTAGACATTAATTGATGTCATGCATTACCAAAATATAAATGATTTCAGGCAGAATCTTGAGTTTACATATTGTGTTAATGAGCATATAAAATGCCTATTTAGATGCTTTATTTTGGGTTAAAAAATCAGATTATGTATGTAATAAAGTACCCTGGAATTATAATCACATATAAATCATCCAAGTATGACATTAAAGAAATGTTGTAAGATGGCAAAGTAATAAAGTAGAGAAACAGCAATTACTTGAAACTATATATCATTCATATTAAATCTGTGACTATATAGATTTGAGGAAACTCAGTGGTTAATTCTCGTGTGGTTTTGCGGAAAATATGTGCATAGGTGTATACACACAGATTAGGAAGTGTGTGTGAAAGTATATATTTCAACATGTGAGTAAATATTAGGGTAGGGTCTGGACGGAAGCAGCCACCACACTCCTAATTCAGTCAAAGCATTTCCAAGGGTTTGGGAATAAAATCTTCAGGATTCCAGTCACTGTCACCCCCTCTTTCCATAGAGAAGCCTCTTCTGTTCTGTGGGCACAGTTAAGTTTTGCTCCTGGTCTTTAAAGAACATGGGTGTTTAGTGCTTGGCTCTGCTTTCTTTTTCTTTCTTTAATGATATTTGTTAAGTGCTTAGGACAAGCCAGTCACTGTTCTAAGCTCTGGGGTAGATGCAAAATAATCAGGTTGGAAACAGTCCATGTCCCACTTGTCTCAGAGTCTTAATCCCCATTTTACAGACGAAGTAGCTGAGGCACAGGGAAGTTAAGTGACTTGCCCAAGGTCTAACAGCATTCATTCAGTCATATTGAGTGCTTACTGTGCGCAGAGCACGTACTAAGCACTTGGAAAGTACAATTTGGCAACAGATGGAGACAATTCCTACCCAACAACGGGCTCACAGTCTAGAAGTGGGAGAGGCAGACAACAAAACAAGTAGACAGGCATCAATAGCATAGATATAAATAAATACAATTATAGATACATACACATAGGATTAGAACTCAAGTCCTTCTGTCTCCCAAGCTCTATCCACTAGGCCAGGCTGCTTCTCTCTGAGCCCGCCGGGAGTCTTCCATTTTGCCTGCCTAGATAATAATAATAATAATAATGATGGCATTTATTAAGCGCTTACTATGTGCAAAGCACTGTTCAAAGCACTGATCCTCAGTTGAGTGAAATCATGCTCCCTATTTTAGACCCAGCTCACGCCTCTAATTAGCCTCTCCAAGTATCCTCTCAGTAGTGAGAGTTAACCACTCCTCAGTCCAAACTTGCTAATCCATCACATAAGAAAAGGACACATTATCCTCCAAGAGACTTGGGCTACGATAGGTGCAGGCCGTACCCTTCTTCCCTCCGAGCTCCGTTGCTGTAATGGGTTTGCAATGAGGAACAGGTTGTGAATTGCCTGGAGAGTGGATAGTACAGATCTAGCACTTGAATGGAAGTCGATCATCCCTCGGGTAAAACTGGGATGCTCTTGAGAAGCCAGAGAACTTTGTGGCCACAGCCGGAATGTAAATTGCACATTCGTAATAAGACCTAGCTTAGCCTAAAGTTGTTCTCTAAGGAATTTATTAGAATTTCACTGTTCTCTCCGGTTTTCATTTGGTTTTCACAGATTTCAGTTGCAAGGAAAATCTGGGCGTACTTAAGGGAGGCAGAGAAGTGTATAGTTTCTTAGCCTGCTGACTGCCTTGGAGGGTGGCAAAAAGAACCGGGAATAACTAGAGAAGATGAGGACGTACTGGAAGAGGAACATGAGTAAATTGAGGGCCCAAGGCCAACCCTGAGAGACAAATGGTATCGTTTCAGAGAGAATTACTTTGTGAGGCCGAATTGTTCTACCTCTACAGGAGGAGCAAGTCATTGTGAATCATTTTCCGTTGGTTACAGTTTTAACTGGCTTATATGACATCTGAGCATTTAAAAAAAAAAACACTAAACTTCCTGAGGTCATGATTCAATGCAGCTAACATTTTCTTTAAAACAAATGTTTCATTCTTCGCTCGAGTTTTGCAACAGTGATCTTTTAAGTGCAAGCCCTAGAAGTAAGGAAAAGAGAGAGAAAAAGGCAGGGTTCAGTAGCTTTCTGGCTGGAGGAGTCTGGCAGGCTTCCATGACTTCCCGGCTGCAGGAGCCAGAATTTGATTCAGGAGGAGTCAAGAGTTTCTCCATGCTGCTCTGGTGACACAGAGATTCTGGCTTTTGACAGCGCCATCTGGACCAGTGTGAATGGCAAAGTCAAACCTCCCGCATGCCATCGCTCGCGTATGGCGATGAACTTAATTTAGGACAAGGGTACGGGGTATAATTTGTGTTCAGTCAGTTTTCGTCCCTGGCCCTTCCGTGCCTCCATTTGGACCCAGACCAGGGAGATTGGTGGTTTTGTGGCAGAGTGATGTTAAGAGCCTAAAATGCCAGCAGCTGTTCATCCTGACCTTTGGCCTCCCTAGAGTTTCCTGCCCTTTACCTTTCTGGGGGCCTTTTTTGTAATCAGCTCTAGCAGGTGTCTACTGCAAACACTTATCAGGTGAAAACTGCATCTTCAGTGAGCGCAGCCTTTAATGGGATGGGCAGCAGAGATGGAAGCTCATCTGAGACTGGCAGACTCCCTTGCCCCTGGGGCCCATATTTCCCAGCATAATGAAGGGTTCTGAATTGTTGGTTCAGCGTCTTGGGCGCCTGCTCTCCCGGCTCCTGATGTCATCGTCAAACTTCAGAGCTCTGCAGTCTTTGTGACAGCTTGCTCCTCCAAATGGTATGCTCCTAGACCGTGTCCTTGCACTGGTTGGTAGCCATGTGGTGCTTCTGAATGGACTTGAGAATATTCTCTTGAACGTGAAATACGGACAATCAGGAAAAACCTCGCTTTTTCCAAATATCCCAAAGCAGGTACTACGGCAACCATGACCTGCCCTAAGCACTGGCATTGAATGATCGTGGTTTTGAAGCATTCATTCTTAATGTTTGCTTAGTATTGGTGCATCTCTTTTCAAAACTGTAGTCAGATAATCGAGCAAGCAAGATTGATGTTCTTTCTCTTGCACGTTGTGGTGATCGCTGTTTCCCCCTCCTCCCGTCACCCAGTTCTGTCTGCTAATGGGTAGAAAGCACCAGTGCTTTCTAAAAGAGATGTCACCAACCAGAATTCCTCGACTGACATCCCTCTCCAAACACCTGTATAAGCTCATCATGGTTTAACATCTCACCCTCAAAGAAACTGGCCCACTGGCTTGCAGGCAAAAAGCCACTCAAATGGAGATCAACGTAGGCTGTTTTAGGAGCATGTTTGACCAAGGAGAAGCAACGTGGCCTAGTGGAAAGAACACATGCTTTGGAGTCAGAGGACCTGGGTTCTAATCGCAGATCTACCACTTGTCTGATGTGTGATCTTGGGCAAGTTCATTCATTCATTCATTCAATTGTATTTATTGAGCGCTTACTGTGTGCAGAGCACTGTGCTAAGCACTTGGGAAGTACAAATCAGCAGTATATAGAGACGGTCCCTACCCAACAATGGGCTCACAGTCTAGAAGGGGGAGACAGATAATGAAACAAAACAAGTAGGCAGGTGTCAATACCATCAGAATAAATAGAATTATAACTATATACACATCATTAATAAAATAGAGTAATAAATATGTACAAATATACACAAGTGCTGTGGGAAGGGGAAGGGGGTAGGGCAGAGGGAGGGAAGGGGGTGATGGGGTGGGGAGGAGGAGGAGAGAAAAAGGGGAGGGGCTCAGTCTGGGAAAAATAAGGAATGCTTTTATTGGTACCTGTATCACTGATTAGGATTGGGGAAAAAGTGCTCTGACAATTGAATTTTCCAAAACATCACAGTTTTGGATTAGGAATTTGGGTTTTCAGTATTTTGGTTATAGGACCTCAGATGCGTCACACCCTCAAACTCCTCCTTATTTCAAGTTTCGTTTTCACTCAACCATCATAAGTAAAATAAACACTCCTGTTACTTCATCATATTTGACCAGCTTTATGAGACTGAAGCAAATAAAATACTAAGAGTCTTTGCCTTTCCCCAATCCCCTGAAAGGCTGCCTATACTTTCTCTTGATCCTATTCTGTACAAAATGTACTACAAATTTACATACATTGCTATTCCAATCAACCAGTAGGATTTAATAAGTGTTTACTCTGCGCTAGGCACTGTATTAAACACTTGGGAGAATACAGTGGAGTCAGGCATGATCCCTGTCATGAATCCCTGTTATTCATGAAAATAAATTACAAATAGGACGAAGCAACAGGATATGAAAGTATGTACATTAGTTCTCAGTGGGGGTTGGGGGAGCAAATGCTTAGGTGACTCTGAAGGGAAAGGGTGATAAGAGAGTAATCAGGGAAGGCTTCCTGGAGGAGATGCAATTTCAGAGAGACCCTGAAGATGGATAGTGTGGTCTGCAGGAGGACAAGTGAAAAGCAGTTTTGCCCGAAGGAAGAGTATGACCAAGCGGTAGGAGGTGAAAACAGGCACTGTGCATAGGTTGGGTTTGAAACTCCTCCGAGTCTTTTTTTTTTTCCAAAAACTCTTGGATAATTGACTGAAAAACAGTTTCATAGTTTCATACCTCTCTGGTCAGTAAACTTCCTTCTCCAAGTCTGTTCCACTGCCCGAGGCAATTAATGAATTTAACCAGGGGGCTGGGTTTGCTGTCCTAGTAATATAAATAGCGAACAGTCCTCTCCTAACAACTTTAACAAATTATCTCCTAATTTGATGAGCAAACCTTCCTTGGGTTTAAGTATTGTGTGATTATTCAAAAGTCACTGCTGGTTAGCCCTGATTCTTTCTGACTAGGACTGCAAAGTGTTTACTGTCTATCACTT